>NC_044384.1:130811085-133311085 GCF_006542625.1 Nomascus leucogenys
TTGCTATGGGTATTTGGGGTCTTTTGTGGTTTCATATGAATTTGGGGATTGCACTTTATCTTTTCAAAAAACCAACTCTTAGTTTCATTGATCTTTTATATTGTTTTTCTACTCTATTTCTGCTCTAAGCTTTATTATTTCCTTCTTTTTACTAATTTTGGGGTTAGTTTGTTCTTTTTCTATTTCCTTGGGGTGCAGTCTTAGGTTGCTTACTTGATCTCTTTCTTCTTTTTTTGATGTAAGCATTTAGTGCTATAAAACTCCCTGTTAGAACTACTTTTGCCTCATCTCATAAGTTTAGTATGTTGCATTTTCATTTTCATTTGTCTCAAGATATTTTTTAATTTCCCTTTTAATTTCTTCATTGACCCACTAGTTGTTTAGGAGTAAGCTGTTTAATGTTTATGTATTTGTGAATTTTTCCACAAATTCAAGGTGTTTTTGATACCAAATTTTATACCATTGTGATCAGAAATGATAACATAATTTCAGTATTTTAAAATTTGCTAAGATTTATTTTGTGGCCTAACACATGATCTACCCTGGAGAAGGTTCTGTGTGCACTTGAGAAGTATGTGTATTCTGCTGCTGTTTGGTGAAATGTTTTATGTTTGTCTGTTAGGTCCCATTTGGTCTAAAATATAGTTTAAGTCCGATATTTTCTTGTTTATTTTCTATCTGGATGATTGGTCCATTGCTAAAAGTGGTATATTAAAGTACCCTATTATTGTATTGCAGTTTATTTCTCCCTTCAGTTCTATTAATTTTTTTATATTTAGGTGCTCCAATATTGAATGTATTTACAATTGCTATCTCATCTTGCTGAACTGACCCCTTTGTGATTATAAATTACCTTCTTTGTGATTACCTTCACTTTACAGTTTTGACTTAAAGGCTATTGTATTTGATATAATTATTTTACCTGTGCTCTTTTTTGGATTCTATTTGCATAAAATATCTTTTTCTATCTCTTCACTTTCAGACTACTTGAGTCCCTACAAGTGAAATGAGTTTCTTTCAGGCAGCAAATGGTTGTGTTTTGTTTCTTATATTCATTCAGCCACTCTGTGTCCTTTGTTTGAAGAATTTAATTTATTTACATTCAAGATAATTATTGATAAGCAAGAACTTACTACTGCCCTTTTGCTAATTGTTTTCCATCTTTTCTTAAGTCCTTTTTCATCTTCTTCTCTTGCTGTCTTCCTGTGTAAGCAGTTTTCTATAGTGGTATTCTTTGGTTCTTTACTATGTATTTATTACATATCCACTATTGGTTTTTGCTTCAGGGTCACCATGAGGCTTATGAAAGTATCTTATAACAGGCTGTTTTAAGCTGATAACAACTTAACTGTGATCACACACACACACGACTCCACATTTTTACTTCACTCTCCTTCTCTGTTTTGAATTGTGATGGTATAATTCATATCTTTAATATTGCATATCCCTTAACAAATCATTGTAGCTATTATTACTTTTAATAGTTTTGTCTTTTAACCTTCATACTAATGATGTAATGGCTTACACGCCGTTATTAGAGTATTTGAGTATTCTTCTGACTGGGTGCTTACTTTTACCTGTGAGTTTTATATTTTCATATGTTTTCATGCTACTAATTAGCAACCGCTTCTTTCAGCATGAAGAGCTCTTTTAGCATTTATTGTAAGACAGATCTCATGGCAATGAACTACCTCAAATTTTGTTTGTCTGGAAAAGTCTTTATCTCTCCTTTATTTCTGAAGAACAGAATTTCCAGGCACACTATTATTGACAGATGGGTTTTTTTCCTTCAGAACTATAAATATATCATCCCACTCTCTCCTAGCCTGTAAAATTTCTGTTGAGAAATCTGCTAGCCTATTGGAACTCCCTTAAATATTACTTGCCTCTTTTTTCTTGCTCCTTTCAGAATCCTCTCTGCTTTGATTTTTGACAATTTGATTACAATATGTATTGGGCTAGGCTTGTTCAGATTGAACCTAATTGTAGACCTTTGACATTCCTGTACCTAGATGTTTGTATCTTTCTCTAGGTTTGGAAAGTTTTCACTGTTGTTTTTTTAAGTAAGCTTTCAACACCTTTGTCTTCCTTTTCTCTTTCTTGAGGTCCTTTGACTTGAAAATTTGCTCTTCTGATGCTGTCTCACTACTCTCATAAACTTTCTTCCTTACATTTCATTCTTTTTTTTCTTTTTGCTCCTCTGACTGCATATGTTCAAATAACCTGTCTTTGAGTTCAGATGTACTTTGGCTTGATCAATTCTGCAACTGAATCTCTCTTGCTCTTTCTCTCTCTCCCCCCTTCTCTCTCTCACACACACACATACACATACACACATTTTTCATTTCATTGATTGCATTAGCTCCAGAATTTCTATTCAATTTTTTAAACATTTCTATCTCTATTAAACTTCTCATTTTGGTCATTTTTTGTTTTCTTCATTTTTTTTTAATTGTTTCTCTATTTTTTTTTTTTGAAGTTCACTGAGCCTACTTAAAACAGTATTTTGAATTCTTTTTTCAGGCTAGTGAAACATTTTTATTTATTTAGAATAATCACTGGCACTTTATTTCCCTTCAGAGATATCATGTTTCCCTCATTGTCTTTGATTTTTCTGGCCATGCATTGGTGTCTGCCCATTTGAAGAAGTATACACTTAATTATGTCTTTATAGGCTGGCTTTGTCTGGAAAAGCCCTTTACTCGCCAGCCCATTCAGAAATTGTGGGCAGGCCTTCTGGCATAGTTTATTGGAAGGCTTGCTGCTGGAGTCGTCTAGCTACTGGTGTGGTGCCTGGGTCTGTCACTGGGTGGTCCTGGATCCACTAGAATGGGCCTGTCAAGTGGGTCTACTGCGGTGAGCCTGGAGCCTATACGCTTGAGAACTAACATGACACCCATGTCCACAGAGGCTGGCTTGGCACTGACGTGGGCTGTGAGTCTGCATCTGAAGGGGCTGGCCAGGCAGTAGCATGGGTCTGAAGTCTGTATCCTCTGGAAGGGGCCTGGATCCTAAGTCTTCAAGGGTAAACCTGGGCCTTAGGTCCACAGAGTCTACACTGAAGCTTGGATATGTAAGAGTGTTGCTGGAGCCTCACTCTGTTGGGGAGCCTAGAGCCTGTGTCCATGTGTGTTGACATAGCGCCTAAAGCCACCTGCAAATCTGGCAATGGAACAGGCATGACACCTAGGGCTGTGTGGATCAACTTAGTTCTGGCCTCGTCTGGATCCTAGGATGGGCCTCATGTCTGGGGGTACAGGAGCTGTCCTAGTGCTAGATGGACCTGGAACTTGTATCTGGAGGGGCGGGCCATGGGTGCTGGCCTAATGAGGAGGGGTTTGGGGGTAGACTAGTGCTGTGACAAGCCTGAAGCCTAGGGCCATAGGGGTCAGCCTGATACTGGGGGTGGTCTGGAGCCTGGGGTCATTGGAGTCAGCCTGACCCTGAGCAGGTCCAAATGCTGGTGCCACTGGTATAGGCCCAAAGCCCAACTCCACTGGAGCTGGCCTGGCACTAAGGGTGGTTTGAAGCCTGGAGCCACTGAGGTTGGCCCAGTGGTAGGGAAGACCAGAGGTTGAGTTCAGCAGGCAGGCCTGGAGCTTGGTGCTATGTGATATAGCAAGGCACTGGGGCAAGTGTAATAACTCAGTCTGCAAGTTTCAGTCTGGCGCCTGGGTCCACAGAAGCCTGCCCCGTGCTGGGTTTTACTAGAGTGGCCTATGTTGGGGTCCAAGGCAGAGTCTGATCCTCACTTCCCTGTCCTTCCCATATGCAGAGCATCCTTCTCCATACTGTGCTGCCTGCATTTGGGAAAAAGGTAATGCAGTTAACGTAAAACTATTCTTTTTGACCTCTTCAATGCATTTTTTTTTTCCTGCGCTACATCCAGGTGTTGTGATCTCTTACCTGGTTCCCTTAGCTCTTGTGAAGGTATTTTCACGCATGAATGGTTGTTCAAATTAATGTTTCTATGGGGAAACAAGAGTGGGAAAGTCCTATTTCTCTATCTTGCTCTTTCCCTTCTACCACAGAAATTCTAAACTGCTTTCAGGCAAAAGCTGTTACAAAAAAAAATTAGAAATAGGTGCGTGCAGATACAGACATGTCAAGAATATGAAGGCATGTGGCCACAATACAATGACGTAAGACAAAATCTTTGCAGGATTTTTTCAGTAACAGTGCAATAAATGGAAAAATCCATATTCCAGATATTATTCTCTCAGAAATACATATTTCTGGTTTGTGTCAACAAAATAAGCACATGCATTTATTTAAGGAATTAATATGTTTTTTCATCAGGATGATATGAACTATGTAAGTTCAAATTTACTTCACCAAAAATACATGGCACACAAAAAAAATAATGTGGCCTTTGGGGCAAACATACCTTCACCTTCCCTACCAAAATGGATCTTCAGAGCACCAACTTTTAAAAAGATTTATTATTTAATGATATCCCTGTGTTCAATATCTTTTTCAGTCATTCCTTTGCAATTACCCTCAGAGCTTCTTCAAAACCTACATGAAGTGGCAATCTTTATAATCTGAAAATTTCCAAAAGTAAAATCTATCTCAGAGCACAACAATTCACCATCTGGTTTTTATCCCAAGAATGACTGGTTATGTAGTGAATCTAAGTTCATATAACTAGCCAAGGAAACTATTTTAAAAGGGAAAACAAAGCTTTAATAAATACATACTTGTTTCCAGCACAGAGAATATGGTAATATGAGTAGGCACTTCACTCAGGCAAAACACTTAAGAGAAGATATGCTCCACACACACACACACACACACACACACACACACACACACAAAATTAGCTATCAAGGTAAATAATATAATAATGCAACATTTTTACATAAGTTTTTATTTTAAAAATCTAAATTTGATATTTTGTTAATCACAATTTTTTGCACCAATTTTAAAAAATTAAATCTAAGTTAATGCAAAAAAATATGATTAACAAAATATCAAATTTTAAACAAACCAATAGTTCAAATCTGCACTGGTATAAGTCACTTCACTTAACCTGATTACTTGCTGGTAGAAAAGAAAAGAAACCCCAAAGGCATACAGAGGGAAAGTAAATCATCAGATTACCTTGTCATTATATCTTAACTCATGGAGACAGGTATCATGAGCTCAACCTGAGCTGTCGGAGGACAGATCTGACATTTTACACAAAGGTGGGATCCAACTGCACTTCTCCAAAACTATTGGGAATACAAATGTGGTTTCATGAATGGTAAAATTCAAATTACACCAGCTTGTTCTCCAAACTAGGTAGTATAGAATTTCAGACTCTTGCAATTACCCTGCAAGGATAGCTCATGTGTAGTCAGGAAGAGAACTTCCTCAGGGACTGCCTTACACATATTCAAAGTTGGAGCTGGAGAATGTTATATTATACCCACATGCACATACAAAATTCCATTTGAACCTGTGGTGATCACCTGTTTCTCACACTCCACATACATGCTTAAAGGCAGCAGAGGGACTAGGCAGCAGAGGGACTACGCAGGGGTGCCTTTCTTAATCTAGTAGCTGTTTTAAAATAATATAGCTCTAATAGTATGAATGCTCATTCTAGTATGCTTGCTCATTCTAGAAATATGGGGTTTTGAGTCACATAATAGCTGTATTCTAATTGTCCAACGCTTATCCATGCATTCTGTGCTGAGTCAATCTTGGTATGTCTTTATCTGCAGAAAAGAATGATGAGGCCCTCAGAGAGTAACTTGGGTTGGGTGGCTGCAAGGTCTGAATTGGATTTTCTCTGTTTCTCATTTAGTATTCCTGCTGAGTCAGACTTCTTCTATTAGGGTTAATGGAGGAGCTAACTGACCTCAGAGGGGTATTGAAAGGAGCAGTCAGCATGACTAACACTGAGACTGGCAAAATACTGTAAATAAAGACCAGTTCTCCTCAGCATGTCAGGTAAAATTGAGGCTACCATCTCAAATAATTCAGCCTCTTTTACCTCTGTTACACCCACAATTATGTGAGTTATTTTTGTCATTTTTAGAAGGTCATTCTAGGTCAGGATACCCTGGATTCATATACACAAAATCTGAAGAATGCGAATAGGTCTCTGCATCCCTCAAATTCCTGGTGGACGTGCACTAAAATTTTCTGACATTATTCACCATCCTATTCCCACGGGTATGAGTAGGAGAGTCTTCATTCCAATGTGTGTGTTTTATGCTCAGTCCCAGAGCTTCTCCTCCTCCTAGCCACAACATCTTAGCCCAAGGCTCTCTTAAAGTTTGCTCTTACTTGGAGTCCACCACCTACACTGAGTCTCTTTTTTTTTTCTATTGATAAATAGACATCCTCATGTCTCTCCTATATAGTTTATACATTCAATTAACAAATGAATTCAGTGTCAGACACTGTAAAAAAATTTATAACAGTCAATAAGGGGTATATTTGCTTTCATGGACTGTATTTTTAGAAATAGCTGGTGCTTTATTCCACGGCTACTATGACTTTTCCCTCAAACGTAAGTGTCTTGGACAAAATGCACACTACCATCCTCATTTCTCTCCAGAGCCCACTGCATTCCGGCTTTCATTTCCACAAAATCCCATTATGTCATCAAAACTGGTCACACATTTTGTTTCAATCCAAGTAGCTATTTTAGCTTTATGTGTCATTTATCCTTTTGCCTTCTCTTGGCCTCACTGAAGCACTTATTAATATTAACCATTCTATCATTCTAGAACCTCCACTTGGTTTCTGTAATACCATCCTTTTCTGTTTTGTTGCAGCCTCACTAGTCACTCATTCTTGACATGCTTTCTAGTTTTCTGCTCCCTTACTCCTCTCATTTTATCCTTCACATAATAGGATTCATCGGGATCCATTTTGAGTCCAATTTTCTTCACTCTTTCCAAAGTGTCTTCATCTAGTTCTTCACCTGTAACTATATATTGAAAGGTCCCAAATTTTATCTTGGGTGTAGATTTGTGATCAATTCCAAACTCGAATTTCCCAACTGCTTTACTGACACATTTATTTGGATCTTCATCTTAACTGTCACATGCCCCAAACTAAATATATCATTCCCAGGGGACTACTCCCCATCTCTATTCATTTGCCATAATTCACCATCATTTCCATGTAGGAAATGGCATCATCTTAAGCCAGAAATATGGGTGTCTCCTTCTGAGTCATTCCATGTCATGTCTTGATTCTTCTTTATACCCACTGTTCCTGTCTGAGTTCGGGCTATGTCCATTTCCAATACAAATTCCTATAAGAAACTCTAGTTGATCTTCTTGCCTCTAATCTTATTTTCTTCTAATCCTTCTCTTCCACAATGTTTTTACAGTGGTATTTTATGAAGGCAAATTTGATGATGCTGTTCCCACTGTTCCTATCTGAAACACTTTAAAGATTTCTGATACCATGTATATAGCTTAGCATGACACACAAGCCCCTTCCTATATGACTCCCCAGCTGCCCATCCAGCACTGAATATTAACTTGCCACCCTCATTGCTGGCATTCAGGTCACACGCCCCAAATTTGCCAGACTTTTTCTCCGGCCTCTGGGTCTTTGCATAGCTAGTCTCTACTCAGTCATCCCATGCTCCTCATCCTTTTTTTCCTTGTCTTTTCCCACACATCTTTTCAAACTTGGCTCAAGTTTTCCCATCAGAAGCCTTCTCTGACTCATACCCAGCC
This sequence comes from Nomascus leucogenys, assembly GCF_006542625.1. NCBI lineage: Eukaryota > Metazoa > Chordata > Mammalia > Primates > Hylobatidae > Nomascus > Nomascus leucogenys. The sequence goes on from NC_044384.1 coordinate 130,818,777, forward strand.
CTCACCACTGCCTTATCTAACTCTGATTCTGATGCTCAGTCTGTTCTGTGTTTTTGCCTTTTAGTATGACTTATAATTTTTTTCTTGACAAGCAGACATAATGTACTTGGTAACAGTAACTGTGATAATAGGCCTTTAGTAAGGTGGTGAACAGGTGCTGAGGGGGGCCTATATTTTGGTTTTAGTCTCTTTGTGAGCTTGTACCCCTGAACTATGAACTTCACAAGTGTTTCTCAGTATTTTCCTCCCTTAGGTTAGGCAGGATGGCCAGACAGGGCTGCAGTTGGGTATTTCCCTTTTCCCATGTGGAAGGCTACAGAAGGATAGAGCTGGGTATTTTCCTTCTCCCAGGTCAGTTAGGCTCTGATAAAACTTCAATATTTTAGTCTCTGGTAAAATAGTTTCTCCTAAGGCAGGCCTTGTTAGGAACAGAATGCTTTCGTATATTCCAAAATGCTTACTTTTCCCCTCCTGCCAGAACTATGAAGGGATTTCTCTCTAATCTTTACTGTGAGAACCTGGTTGAGCTCCTGGAAATAAAACTCACAAAAGACCCCAATAACTAGGTCCCCCTAGAATTTTTCTCTCTCAGCCTTTTTGATTCAAGTCTTTAGCAATTTGTCAACTATACTTAGGTTTTTCTACCCTGGCAGCACTGGTTACTGTGGTTATCTCTGCTTGTGGGTTATCTGTTCTGGTTAATTGTCATTCTCTGTATTTGTCTATCTGTGTCTCTAACTTTAGAAGCAATGGTTTGCCCTGTGACCTCACTTTTCTCGGTGGATATAAGAAAAGTTGTTGGTTTTTCAGTTTGTTAAGTTTTTTGCTTCTTAGAATGGGATGATGAAATCCAAGCTCTGCAGGCCAGACCAGGGGCTTGCCATTGCCTTTAAAAATTTTTTCTTCATTGTTTTGGCACTACCTTAGTGGAGTTAATAGTAAGATACTGATTATTAACATTATTTCTTCTTGCTGTGTATTTCAGATTGCTAAATCAGAAGAAAATTTTCCTTCTAACTTGAAAACATGTATATTCTGATGATCCAAAATATAAAACAGTTTTTTGAGAACTCCTAAATTGATTTTTGCTTAGTCTCCAAGAAATTGCATTTGCTAGGTAAGAGTCAGTTTAAGTCATAAAACACATAAGTTAAGTGCATCCAGAGCTTTCTCTCTTTAAAAAAACAAAGAATCTTGTGGAGCTCTGACATTGCCTTGTAGTATCACTTTTAAACTGCTCAGCACCTTTGGCCTAAAGTTATATTAGCTTTTAGTTCACACCTTTTTTATACAAAAATTTCTAGTAATAGAATGCCATGCATCCTCAGGGAGGGAAAAAATGATTTTCAGGGAAATCCAGAATTTGCCTGCCATTGGAAACTTTGTTTTAAAAATATGATCCTACCCTTAAAATTTCTTTTGTTTAAGAGTAAAGAATGCTGGCAAAATTAAAATATTCATAACATGGTTTGTACTTGGCAGGCTGATTTGTGAATGCCTTTGTACATCTACTTCAATTCTGTTTTAGTGACTAATTCCTGACTTTCCCACATGTGGCAAGCATTCTGCTAGGTATTTGGAAAAGCAAGTTAAATAAGATATAGATTCTTCATCTAGAGGACACGTTTAATAGAATAAGACAGAAAACAAAAGACATGATGAGAGTACAAGATGCTACGTGTAATAATGGAGGTATGTACAAGATATGCAGTAGGCACATAGAAGGGAATGATTAGTACTGTGAATAGAACAGAGTGAGTAACTATTTAAATCACAGCAAATGCTGTAGGCTAAAAGTCAGGAAAACCATTACTTCAAAGTACGTATGTTGAGTTCTTACAATTTAATGAATACCAGGTAAAGTTTTAGATAGAGACATACAAGTAAATAAGATATGAACCATGACAACAAGAAGTTCAAGGTCTGCCCAGGCATGGTAGCTCATGCTTGTAATCCCAGCACTTTGGGAGGCCAAGGCGGGCGGATCACGAGGTCAGGAGATCGAGACCAGGGTGAAACCCCATCTCTACTAAAAATACAAAAAAATTAGCCGGGCGTGGTGGCGGGTGCCTGTACTCCCAGCTACTCGGAGAGGCTGAGGCAGGAGAATGGCGTGAACCCGGGAGGCGGAGCTTGCAGTGAGCCGAGATGGCGCCACTGCACTCCAGCCTGGGCGACAGAGCGAGACTCCGTCTCAAAATAAAAAAAAAAAAAAGAAGTTCAAGGTCTGTTAAAGGAAAACAAAAAAAAAGTGAATAGGTAATTATATTATGTAAAGTTGTATGCTAAAAATATAACTCAAAAACTGTAGAAACATTTCACTTCTTACGAATTACCCAATTTCAGGTATTCTGTTATAGGCAACAGAAAATGAACAAAGACACCTATATAGGGGGGCAAATTAAGAATTGCATCTGACTTCTCCACAGGAAACATGCAAGCAAGGAAATATTTAAAGTGTTGAGAGAAAGAAAGCACAACCTAGAGTACTGTACTTTGTGAAATTATCCTTCAAAAGTGAAGAAGAAATAAATACATTTTTAGGTAAATAAAAAATTGAGAAAATTTATTGACAGTAGATCTGGCTTACAAGAATGTTAGAAGAAGCATCCTTGCAGCTTATTTTTTATGTGTAAATTATTTCACAGAAAACAGTTCATTCAAAATAAGAATGACAAGATTGTATACATATATATGTACATATGACATATATAAATGAATATATTCTTGTTACTTTATTTTGAATATATATATGTATTATATATGCTTATGTAGAATTGAGATGAATGATAGCAAAGATACAAGGGACAGGAGGAAGAAATAAAGATAATTTCATTATTATAAGATACTTACACTACCCATGAAGTGGAATAGTGCCATTTGAAAATTGACTTGGATTAGTCATAAATATAAATTGCAAACTCTGGGGTAACCACTAAAAGAAAAATAACTAATATGCTAAGAAAGAAAAATGGAATCATGAAATTCTAAATTAAAACCACAGAAGAAAGAAAAAAGTGGAAGACAAAACTAAGAACAAAAATAAGGGCAACACATAGAAAAGAGTAACAAATATGGTAAATATTAATCCAAATATATCAGTAATCACTTTGAACATCAATGGGCTAAATGCACCCAATAAGAGACAGAGATTGTCAGAGTGGATCAAAAAACAAGTTCAACTATATGTTGTCTTTACATATAAACATACATATAGATTAAAAGCATAGAAATGGAAAAAGATATACCATGCTAATGTCAGAGGCATTCGAACCAGAGTACTCCATTTTGAGAGAGGGCTAGGAAAATGAGGCTGAGACTTGCTGGGCTGTATTCCCAGAAAATTAGGCATTCCTAGCCTCTAGATGTTTATGGATAAGAGAACAAATTAATAATGTTTACTAAAACAGACCCAGATTGGGAGTGTCCAAATATCCTGATATCTAGAGAACAAAGGCATTCCTAATTTTGCTTTAAAGATAACATCATCAATCCTTGCAAAATGTAGTAATTAAGAAAATTAACCCTTTATCATAAACTCTTGTAGCAGAACACACCTCCACAATATCTATTTCTATCCTGTATATATACAAGCATTGTACCTAGGGTGGACACGCTCCTCCTCTTACTTTCAGGAATATCCTGCTCTGTCTATGGAGTAGCTGTCGTTTCACCATTTTACTTTCTTAATAAACTTGCTTTTACTTTTCACTGTGGACTCACCTTGCATTCTTCCTTGCACAAGATCCAAGAACCCTCTCTTGGGGTCTGGATGGGGGCCCCTTTCCTGTAACACTAGCACTAATCAAAAATAGTAGGGGGAACTATGTTAACTTCAGACAATGCAGACAAGCTTTCATGATACAAGACAATGCAGACAGCAGACCAAGGAAAATTTTCAGAGATAAAGAGGGACATTACATACTGATAAAGAGATTAATTCTCCAAGGAGGTATGATAATCATTAATGTATATGTGTCTAACAAAAACGTTTCAAAATACATGTGGCAAAAACTGACAGAAATGCAAGGAGAAATAGATGAAGAGACTATTATGTTGGAGACTTCAACACCCCTCTATCAGAAATGTAGAGATGATTCAGCAAGCAGAAAATCAGTAAGAACATAGTTGAACTCACCAACACCATTAATCACCTGGATGTAATTGACATCTACAGACTACTTCATCCAACAACAGCAAAATACCCATTTATTTTAAGCTCACATGCAATATTCACCAAGACAGACCACATTCTGGGCCACAAAACACACCTAAACCAATTTAAAAGAATACAAATCATACAGTGTCTACTTTCGGACCACAACAGAAATAAATTAGAAATCAAGAACAGAAACATAACTGGAAAACCTCCAAATAGTAGGAGATTAAACAACATGCTGTAAACAACACATAGATCCGTGGATTAGAGAAGAAATCTCAAGATAAATTTTAAAATGTTTTGAACTAAATGAAAATAAAAACAAAACATCAAAACGTGCAGGATATAACAAAAGCAGTATTTAGACGGCAACTTATAGCATTGAATGCATATAGTAGAAAAAAAAGATCTAAAGCAATAATCTAAGTTTTACCCTAGGAAACTAGACACAGAACAGCAAATTAAACTCAAAGTAAGCAGAAAACAAATAAGAAAAAGCAGAGGCCAGGGGCAGTGGCTCACGCCTGTCATCCCAGCACTTTGGGAGGCTAAGACAGGTGGATTACCTGAGGTAAGGAGTTGAGACCAGCCTGACCAAGATGGTAAAACCTTGTCTCTACTAAAAATACAAAAAATTAGCTGGGTGTGGTGGCTTATGCCTGTAATCCCAGCTACTTTGGAGGCTGAGTCAGGAGAACTGCTTGAACCTGGAAGGTTGTAGTGAGCCAAGATCGCGCCACTACACTCCAGCCTGGGCGACACAGCAAGACTCCACCTCCAAGAAAAAAGAAAAGAAAAAGAAAAAGTAGAGTCGGTATCAATAATATTTAAATAAATAGGAAAAAAACACCAATATCAAAAGCTAATTCTTTGAAAAGGTTAATAAAATCAATACACCTCTGTGACATTGTGATATAATAAGAAATATATATTTAGTCTCTGCCTATGGTTCCTGACCTGAAGGTCCTAAGTCCCTTGAAATTTCCTAGATAATAAGAGCATCTTTTGTTCTAATTAGGTGGCTCTTGATGGGCTCTTGCATAGCCCCAGGATAAGGGCTGGTTACCAGGGAAAATGATCATGAGATCCAGTGGTTGGAACTTGAAGTCCTACTCACCAATCTCAGAGGAGGAGAGAAGGGTTGAAGGTTGAGCAGACCAACGCTGGCTAATGGTTTAATTAATCATGCCTACATAATGAAGCCATGATAAAAACACAAAAATACAGGGTTTAGAGAGTTTCCAGATTGATAAACACATGGAGTTTCCTGGAGGCTTGTACACTGAGAGAGGGCATAGAAGCTCCACGCCCCTTTCCTTCCAGACCTTGCCCTATACATCTCTTCATCTGGCTGTTCATCCGAATACTTTGTAACACCCTCTATAATAAATGTGTAAGTATACGTAAAGTGTTTTCCTGAGTTCTATGAACTACTCTACCAAATTAACTAAACTCAAGGAGGGGGTCATGGAAACCTCAATTTATAGCCAGTAGGTCAGACTCATAGGTCATAACCTGGGACTTCCAACTGGCATCTGAGGTGGGGGCAGTCTTGTAGGACTGAGTCCTTACCCTGTGGGATCTGATGCTATCTCTGGGTAGATGGTGTCAGAATCAAGTCACATTATAGGACACCCAGTTGGTATCCTCTGAAGAATTACTTGATGTGTGCCTGGGAAAAAAATGCATACATTTGGTGTCAGAAGTGTTCCACTGAGTGACGCATGAGAGTATGAAAAACACTCTTTTTTTCTATGTCTTACGGCTAGGCTAACTATGAAAAGGAACACAAATTATGAGTATCAGAAACGAAACCACTCAATGGTAGGTTCTACCAAAGATTTAAGGAAAAAATTATACCAATTCTCGACTCTCTCTTTCAGAAGATAGAAACAGAGGGGATAGTTTCATATTGTATGGGGCCAGTATTACTCTAATACCACTACCAAACAAAGACATTACAAGAAAAGAAAACCACAGACTAATAGCTCTCATAAATATAGATGTAAAAATTCTCAACAAAATATTAGCAAAACAAATCTAACAATTATAAAATATTATACATACAACTAAGTGGAATTTATCCCATGTATGAAAGCCTTGTCCAACATTCAAATAAAAATTAATGTAATCCATCATATCAACAAGTGTTAGAATACAATACTTAGAATAAAAGCAACATTATTATACCAATAGATGTAGAAAAAGCATATGAAAAATCCAACACTGATCCATCATAAAAACTCTCATGTAAATTGGAAATAAAGGTGAACCTCCACTTGATTAAAAAATATTTACCTCACCCCTGAGCAGCCTAACTGGGAGGCACCCCCCCAGTAGGGACAGACTGACACCTCACTCGGCCAGGTACTCCTCTGAGACAAAACTTCCAGAGGAACTATCAGACAGCTGAATTTGTGGTCTCACGAAAATCCGCTGTTCTGCAGCCACCACTGCTGACACCCAGCCAAACAGGGTCTGGAGTGGACCTCTAGTAAACTCCAACAGACCTGCAGCTGAGGGTCCTGTCTGGTAGAAGGAAAACTAACAAACAGAAGGGACATCCACACCAAAAACCCATCTGTGCATCACCATCATCAAAGACCAAAAGTAGATAAAACCACAAAGATGGGGAAAAAACAGAGCAGAAAAACTGGAAACTCTAAAAAGCAGAGCACCTCTCCTCCTCCAAAGGAACGCAGTTCCTCACCAGCAACGGAACAAAGCTGGATGGAGGATGACTTTGACGAGTTGAGAGAAGGCTTCAGACGATCGAACTACTCTGAGCTACGGGAGGAAATTCAAAACAATAGCAAAGAAGTTAAAAACTTTGAAAAAAAAATTAGAAGAATGGATATCTAGAATAACCAATGGAGAGAAGGGCTTAAAGGAGCTGATGGAGCTGAAAGCCAAGTTTCGAGAACTACGGGAAGATTGCAGAAGCCTCAGTAGCAGATGCGATCAACTGGAAGAAAGGGTATCGCTGATGGAAGATGAAATGAATGAAATGAAGCGAGAAGGGAAGTTTAGAGAAAAAAGAATAAAAAGAAATGAACAAAGCCTCCAAGAAAGTTGGGACTATGTGAAAAGACCAAACCTACGTCTGATTGGTGTACCTGAAAATGACAGAGAGAATGGAACCAAGTTGGAAAACACTCTGCAAGATATTATCCAGGAGAACTTCCCCAATCTAGCAAGGCAGGCCAAAATTCAGATTCAGGAAATACAGAGAACACCGCAAAGATACTCCTCGAGAAGAGCAACTCCTAGACACATAATTGTCAGATTCACTAAAGTTGAAATGAAGGAAAAAATGTTAAGGGCAGCCAGAGAGAAAGGTCGGGTTACCCACAAAGGGAAGCCCATCAGACTAACAGCTGATCTCTCAGCAGAAACTCTACAAGCCAGAAGAGAGTGGGGGCCGATATTCAACATTCCTAAAGAAAAGAATTTTCAACCCAGAATTTCATATCCAGCCAAACTAAGCTTCATAAGTGAAGGAGAAATAAAATACTTTACAGACAAGCAAACGCTGAGTGATTTTGTCACCACCAGGCCTGCCCTAAAAGAGCTCCTGAAGGAAGCACTAAACATGGAAAGGAACAACCGGTACCAGCCACTGCAAAAACATGCCAAATTGTAAAGACCATCGAGGCTAGGAAGAAACTGCATCAACTAATGAGCAAAATAACCAACTAACATCATAATGACAGGATCAGATTCACACATAACAATATTAACGTTAAATGTAAATGGGCTAAATGTTCCAATTAAAAGACACAGCCTGGCAAACTGGATAAGGAGTCAGGACCCATCAGTGTGCTGTATTCAGGAAACCCATCTCACATGCAGAGACACACATAGACTCAAAATAAAGGGATGGAGGAAGATCTATCAAGCAAATGGAAAACAAAAAAAGGCAGGGGTTGCAATCCTAGTCTCTGATAAAATAGACTTTAAACCAACAAAGATCAAAAGAGACAAAGAAGGACATTACATAATGGTAAAGGGATCAATTCAACAGGAAGAGCTAACTATCCTAAATATATATGCACCCAACACAGGAGCACCCAGATTCATAAAGCAAGTCCTGAGTGACCTATAAAGGGACTTAAACTCCCACACAATAATAATGGGAGATTTTAACACCCCACTGTCAACACTAGACAGATCAAGGAGACAGAAAGTTAACAAGGATATCCAGGAATTCAACTCAGACCCTCACCAAACGAACCTAATAGACATCTACAGAACTCTCCACCCCAAATCAACAGAATATACAGTTTTTTCAGCACCACACCACACCTATTCCAAAATTGACCACATAGTTGGAAGTAAAGCTCTCCTCAGCAAATGTAAAAGAACAGAAATTATAACAAACTGTCTCTCAGACCACAGTGCAATCAAACTAGAACTCAGGATTAAGAAACTCACTCAAAACCGCTCAACTACATGGAAACTGAACAACCTGCTCCTGAATGACTATTGGGTACATAATGAAATGAAGGCAGAAATAAAGATGTTCTTTGAAACCAACGAGAACAAAGACACAACATACCAGAATCTCTGGGACACGTTCAAAGCAGTGTGTAGAGGGAAATTTATAGCACTAAATGCCCACAAGAGAAACTAGGAAAGATCCAAAATTGACACCCTAACATCACAATTAAAAGAACTAGAAAAGCATGAGCAAACACATTCAAAAGCTAGCAGAAGGCTAGAAATAACTAAAATCAGAGCAGAACTGAAGGAAATAGAGACACAAAAAACCCTTCAAAAAATTAATGAATCCAGGAGCTGGTTTTTTGAAAAGATCAACAAAATTGATAGACCACTAGCAAGACTAACAAAGAAGAAAAGAGAGAAGAATCAAATAGATGCAATAAAAAATGAAAAAGAGGATATCACCACCGATCCCACAGAAATACAATCTACCATCAGAGAATACTACAGACACCTCTATGCAAATAAACTAGAAAATCTAGAAGAAATGGATAAATTCCTCGACAAATACACCCTCCCAAGACTAAACCAGGAAGAAGTTGAATCTCTGAATAGACCAATAACAGGTTCTGAAATTGTGGCAATAATCAATAGCTTACCAACCAAAAAGAGGCCAGGACCTGATGGATTCACAGCCGAATTCTACCAGAGGTACAAGGAGGAACTGGTACCATTCTTTCTGAAACTATTCCAATCGATAGAAAAAGAAGGAATCCTCCCTAACACATTTTATGAAGCCAGCATAGTCCTGATACCAAGGCCTGGCAGAGACATAACCAAAAAAGAGAATTTCAGACCAATATCCTTGATGAACATTGATGCAAAAATCCTCAATAAAATACTGGCAAACTGAGTCCAGCAGCACATCAAAAAGCTTATCCACCATGATCAAGTGGGCTTCATCCCTGGGATGCAAGGCTGGTTCAACATATGCAAATCAATAAACATAATCCAGCATATAAACAGAACCAAAGACAAAAACCACATGATTATCTCCATAGATGCAGAAAAGGCCTTTGACAAAATTCAACAACACTTCATGCTAAAAACTCTCAATAAATTAGGTATTGATGGGACGTATCTCAAAATAATAAGAGCTATCTACGACAAACCCACAGCCAATATCATACTGAATGGGCAAAAACTGGAAGCATTCCCTCTGAAAACTGGCACAAGACAGGGATGCCCTCTCTCACTGCTCCTATTCAACATAGTGCTGGAAGTTCTGGCCAGAGCAATCAGGCAGGAGAAGGAAATAAAGGGTATTCAATTAGGAAAAGAGGAAGTCAAATTGTCCCTGTTTGCATATGACATGATTGTATATCTAGAAAACCCCATTGTCTCAGCCCAAAATCTCCTTAAGCTGATTAGCAACTTCAGCAAAGTCTCAGGATACAAAATCAATGTACAAAAATCACAAGCATTCTTGTACACCAATAACAGACAAACAGAGAGCCAAATCATGAGTGAACTCCCATTCACAATTGCTTCAAAGAGAATAAAATACCTAGGAATCCAACTTACAAGGGATGTGAAGGACCTCTTCAAGGAGAACTACAAACCACTGCTCAATGAAATAAAAGAGGATACAAACAAATGGAAGAACATTCCATGCTCATGGGTGGAAGAATCAATATCGTGAAAATGGCCATACTGCCCAAGGTAATTTATAGATTCAATGCCATCCCCATCAAGCTACCAATGACTTTCTTCACAGAATTGGAAAAAACTACTTTAAAGTTCATATGGGACCAAAAAAGAGCCCGCATTGCCAAGTCAATCCTAAGCCGAAAGAACAAAGCTGGAGGCATCACCCTACCTGACTTCAAACTATACTACAAGGCTACAGTAACCAAAACAGCATGGTACTGGTACCACAACAGAGACATAGATCAATGGAACAGAACAGAGCCCTCAGAAATAATGCCGCATACCTACAACTATCTGATCTTTGACAAACCTGACAAAAACAAGAAATGGGGAAAGGATTCCCTATTTAATAAATGGTGCTGGGAAAACTGGCTAGCCATATGTAGAAAGCTGAAACTGGATCCCTTCCTTACACCTTATACAAAAATTAATTCAAGATGGATTAAAGACTTAAATGTTAGACCTAAAACCATTAAAATCCTACAAGAAAACCTAGGCAATACCATTCAGGACATAGGCGTGGGCAAGGATTCATGTCTAAAACACCAAAAGCAATGGCAACAAAAGCCAAAATTGACAAATGGGATCTAATTAAACTAAAGAGCTTCTGCACAGCAAAAGAAACTACCATCAGAGTGAACAGGCAACCTACAGAATGGGAGAAAATTTTTGCAACCTACTCATCTGACAAAGGGCTAATATCCAGAATCTACAATGAACTCAAACATATTTACAAGAAAAAAACAAACAACCCCATCAAAAAGTGGGCAAAGTACATGAACAGACACTTCTCAAAAGAAGACATTTATGCAGCCAAAAAACACATGAAGAAATGCTCATCATCCCTGGCCATCAGAGAAATGCAAATCAAAACCACAGTGAGATACCATCTCACACCAGTTAGAATGGCCATCATTAAAAAATCAGGAAACAACAGGTGCTGGAGAGGATGTGGAGAAATAGGAACACTTTTGCACTGTTGATGGGACTGTAAACTAGTTCAACCACTGTGGAAGTCAGTGTGGCGATTCCTCAGGGATCTAGAACTAGAAATACCATTTGACCCAGCCATCCCATTACTGGGTATATACCCAAAGGACTATAAATCATGCTGCTATAAAGACACATGCACACGTATGTTTATTGCGGCACTATTCACAATAGCAAAGACTTGGAACCAACCCAAATGTCCAACAACAATAGACTGGATTAAGAAAATGTGGCACATATACACCATGGAATACTATGCAGCCATAAAAAAGGATGAGTTCATATCCTTTGTAGGGACATGGATGAAACTGGAAAACATCATTCTCAGTAAACTATCGCAAGGACAAAAAACCAAACACCGCATGTTCTCACTCATAGGTGGGAATTGAACAATGAGTACTCATGGACACAGGAAGGGGAACATCACACTCTGGGGACTGTTGTGGGGTTGGGGGAGGGGGGAGGGACAGCATTAGGAGATACACCTAATGCTAAATGACGAGTTAATGGGTGCCGGAAATCAACGTGGCACATGGATACATATGTAACAAACCTGCACATTGTGCACATGTACCCTAAAACCTAAAGTATAATAAAAAACAAAAAAAATTACAAAACACCTACAACTAACATCATACTTAATGGTGGGAAACTAGAGGCTTTTCTACTAATCATAGGAACAAGGCAAGGATGTCACCTCTCACCACTGCTTTTTACAATATCACACTGGAAGTTCTGCAAATGTAATAGACAAGAAAAGAAAATGTATTCAGATTTAGAAAGAAGAAATAAAACTGGTCTTTGTTGACAGATAACATCATTATCTATGCAGAAAATCTGAAAGAAACACCAGAAAAAAAAATCCTGGAACTAACAGGAAATTTAACAAGCTTTCATGATACAAGGTCAATGTACAAAAATCAATTACTTTCCTGTATACAAGCAGTGAACAACTGAAATTTGAAATTAACAACATAGTGCCATTTACGTTAGCATAACCAAAAATGAAATATTTAGGTATGGATCTGGTAAAAATATATACAAGACCTACGGGAAGAAATATAAAATTCTGATGAAAAAATTAAAGAACTAAATAAATAGAAAGATATTCATCTTTACGAACATGAAGACTCAGTATTTTCAAGACCTCAGTTCTTCCCAACTTGATTTATAGATTCAAAGCAATTCCAATCTAAATCCTACCCAGTTATTTTGTGGATAACAAAAAGTTGATTCTAAAATTTATATAGAGATGCAATAGACCCAGAATAACCAACACAATATTGCAGAAGTTGGAGAACTAACAATACTCAGACTGAAAACTTGCTGTAAAACTGCAGTAATCAAGACAGTGTGGCATTAGTGAAAGAACAAACAAATAGATAAATGGAACAGAAAAGAGAGCCCAGCAGTAAACCCACATTGGCATAGTTAACTAATCTTTCATAAAGAAGCAAAGACTGTACAATGAAGAAATTATACTCTTTCTAACAAATGGTGCTGGAACAACTGGACATCCACATGTGAAAACAATAAATCTGAACACAGAGCTCACATCCTTCACAAAAATTAAGTCAAAATGGATCACACACTTAAATGCAAAATGCAAAACTATAAAACTCCTAGAAGATAACATAGGAAAAAATCCAAATAACCTTCAGTTTGGCAATCACTTTTTAGATACTATATCAAAGATACAACCCATGAAAGAAGTAATTGATAAGCTGGACTTCATTAAAATTAAAATTTTCTGCTTTGCAAAAGATGCTGTCGAGGAAGCAAAGAAAAGCCACAAGTTGGAAAAAATGCATGCAAACAAAATACCTGGATAAGGGACTGTTACCCAAAATATACAAAGAACTCTTAATACAGATGCTTCTTGATTTACAATGGGATTACTTCTCAATAAATCTCATTATAAGTAAAAAAATCATAAGTCAAACAACCTTAAGTCCAGATGGTTATTGACTTAAGATATACTCGGTTATGTCTCAATAAACCCAATGGAAAGTTGAAAATTTTTAAGTCAAACCACCCTACATTGGGGGCCATCTGTACTCAACAATAAGAAAACAAACAAACTGATTAAAAAGTAGGCCAAAGATCTTAATGGATTTCCCATCAAAGAAGATATACAGATGGCAAATAAGCATATGAAAGATGCTCCACATCATATGACATCAGAGGAACGAAAAATAAAAGGACAATGAGATGCCACTGCTTACTTATTAAAATGGCAAAATCCATATTAGCATCAGTATTAGATAACATAAAATGCCAGATAGCATATGAAACAACAGGCACTTTCACTATTGCTGATGGGAATGCAAAAACAATCTTGTTCCTTGGTATTTACTCAAAGGAGTTGAAAACTATGTCTATACACCACCTGCACGTGGATGTTTATAGCAGCTTTATTCATAATTGCCAAAACTTGAAAGCAATCGATATATCCTCCAGTAGGTGAACAGATAAATTAACTGTGGTGCACCCAGACAATGGAATATTATTTATCACTAAAAACTGCATTATCAACCCGTGGAAAGACATGGAGAACATTTAAACATGTATTACTAAGTGAAAGAAGTAGATCTGAAAAGGCTACATAACATATGATTCCAACTATAAGACGTACTGGAGAAAGCAACACTGTGGAGACAAAACTATTGTTAAAAGGTCAGTAGTTGCCAAGGGTTAGAGGAGAGGAAGGGATGAATCAGTCAGAACACAGAGAATTTTTAGGGCAGTGAAACTACTCTGAATGATACTATAATGGTGAATACATGCCACTATTCACTTCTTCAAATTCATAGAACGTACAACACCAACAGTGATTCCTAATGTAAAAACTTTGGACTTTGGGTGAAAATGTTGTGTGTCAATATAGATTCATCAACTGTAACAAATGTGGGGGAGATGCTGATAATGGGGGAGGCTATGCATGTATGGGGGCAAGAGGTATGTGAAACCTCTGTACCTTCTGCTAAATTTTGCTGGAAACCTAAAACTGCTATTTTTTAAGTGTATTACATTTTTAAAAATGCAATGTCAGTTCAACTTGAAATTTTAGGCTGACCTAATTGGTTGCCACAAAAATCATAGGCAAAACCTAATATTTATTGCATCACAGATAGACATATGGATAAAAAGGAGTGGAGAATTATTTCTTATGATCAGATCTTTTAGTTAGAAAGACTTACACACAGAAATGCCTAGACAAGTAAAGCCTAATTTCCATGGACTTCAGTTATCTAGATAATTAAGTCAAATAATTCATTTGCTTATATATATAATGAGTAAAAACAATTAATGTAAAACATGATTTATAACTATAAAACTGTATGCCACAAATAATATATGCTTACGTGTTACAATGAAGTATATTGTGCCATGCTAAGATTGTTAGAAGATAATTTTCATAATAATGTTTAATGTCCTACATGGCAAAGAGTTTATTTAAGTCATTAATTAATGAGAGTAGGAAGCTGTTATATCTGGTCCAAAGGAGAACTCAAAGAATGAATATATATGGGAAATCAGGAACACATGAGTTGACAAATAGATTAAAAACTAGTTAAAATCCGTGGGGCAATAATTCATTGAACTTATTTGGATACAAGTTATTTGCATTTGTATGAACAAGCAAAATTTGCATCATCATCAATTTTCTATATTTGCAGGACACTCAGTAATGACTTCTGCTAATTTCAAAGACTTTCACATTTTTTTCGGACAGTAAACAATTTTGCTCTATTTTGTTAAAAAGACTAAACAGTATCTCCTATACTTTGTACAAAAACAAGGTATCCTTATCTGTTCATTCTCCATTTTCCCCAGCTGACCAAACTTTATTCTTTTTATAAGCATAATTTCAGAAACTATAAGAAAAGTTCTCCTTACCCAACATCCGCAAGAACTTTTCCACCTGCTGACTGATGTGTGAATTTCTTACATAGAGAATAGTCGACGCCTAAAACAAAGACTACCCAAGGAGAAAGAAAAAAAAGCCCTCTGTTTATTTACTTGCCAGACAACAGAACATACACAAATGTCAAACTTCACTAAGTAGATCACCTAGGGGTGGGAGGAACTCAAGGGCTTCAAGAAACGTAGGTTTGAAAACCTAGCATGAAATAAATCCTCAGGTCTGCACGTAATTGGTTAAAACAAATATCATTGTCCATTGGTCAAAAACAGTTTTCCATTAAGTCCAATAAGAGTCTGATACACGGTAGTCATTCAAACTTCATGATTCTTAGCTGCTTAGAAAAATTACAGTGGTTAGCTTTGATATCTCCTGGGCAAATGTTGAAATAAATGGAAAATTTTCATCCTCGCAGTGTAGCCTCTCAGGTCAGAAGACAGAAAAATATGGCTGTGGGCCAAGTCCAAAACCCTTTTTAGTATGGCTTGTGATCTAAGAATGCTTTTTACATTTCTAAACGGCTGTAAAAAAATCAATAAAAGAAAAAATCTGCCACAGAGACCATATGTGAGTTATGAAGCCTAAAATATTTACCACCTGGCCTTTTACAGAAGAAATTTGCTGACCTCTGTCTTAGATCACAATGTGAGATAAGGTTTATGTTCCAGATAATCCTAAATATATAAAATGGATGGAATTTTATAGTAAGATACTAACATAACAGTCTTTTCTGGATTATAATGGATAGAAGATGGAAGTAACAGGGAAGCACTAATTTCCTAGAAGGAGAGTGAATTTTTTAAAAACTCATAGAAGGGATATCAAACATGGAAAGTGGAGTTAGCCAGGCAAACATCACAACTGGCCTAGTGGGCAAGGATTAGAAAAAGAAAGAGGACTAACACGAAATTAATGAAGGTGAGTTAACTCATTATGCAAATAACATCTTGTGTAACATCTCTCTAACAACTAACCACGGCATGTGCACATTTGTGGACAGAACAGGAAAATCACAGTAAGAATAAAAGCCAACTGACCCTAAGAATTACTAGCCTGTATTAAACTTAAAAATACAGACTAAGAGCGTAAATTTAAGGATAAATTGAAAAGTTTTTGTACAAGCAGGAGCTCCATCTAATACAAAGTCTAGGTTTGTATACAAAGAGGGGTAATTAGGTAGACCTTTTGAAACAAAATATTATGAATCATCACTGTCCCATATTAGGAAAGCCATGTTTTAGGGTGTTGCTGTGTGGGTGGCCATACTTCAGGTTTTCAATTAGGCAAGCACTGGGCAGGTTGGAGGTGGAATGGCTACACTATCACTCAATGGCCCTTCTGGGATCATTGCCTCCAATGGGTCTGCATGCTATTAGCATACAAAATGGCTAAGATAGGGTGTGTCAACTGTGAAGAAAAAGTATGGTTTCTCTTGCAGACCTGCACGTGTAGTCTCTTATTCCTTATGCTAAGGGCTTTTTCTGCTTCAGCTTATCTCTTTCATTTCTTCTACATCTGTTTTCATCACAGTTTTCCTCTACCCATCACTAAACCAGTATAACATCCCCATGACAGGTTCTCATGTTTCTTTCACACAGAATAGTTTTATTATCATTCTTTTCATAATTGTTACAGAATTTGCTCTGGTTCCTAAGAAATATACAACTCTGAGGACAGGAAGAGAGATGAACAAAAATGTTTCAGCTCGCTCGTGCTTTCTCTCTCTCTTTCTCTCCCCTTCCCCTCTCCACCCTTTCTCTCCCTTTCCTGGTCCAAAGAAAGGATTGAAGAGTTATTTTTTAAAATAACAATATAAGTGTACTCCAAACCAAGAAAAGGTATTATTAAGAGATCAAAAATGTTAAAGTAGAAAATATGAGAAGACGGGGATTCTTACACCTCTTGACAGAGATGGAATTTCTGGTGGGTAAGCTAATAAAATAGGTCAGAATTTGAAATATGTATATCCTTTGATCTAGAAGTTTTAGGAATTTGTCCCTAAAGATACAATAAGAGAAGTGCTTCAAAGTATAAGAATAAAGATGTTTATTGCCATAATGTGTATACTAGTGAAATAAGGGAGAAAACTTCGAAAAATTGATGACATAAATCATGGTACTTTCATATAAAAAACAAGTTGAAAGCATTAAAACGACAAGGCTTATATTTATGTTTGATGTAGAATGGCAGCCATAATGCATATGTTGTTCAATATAAAAGCAGGTTATAAGCCAGCACGTGTAGTGCGTACTAATAATTCTCCAGAATTAGAAGAAAAGGATTTTCATTTTCTATTTCTTAGATCGCATTATAATTTGAACTTCTTACAGTGATCATGAATTACTTTTGTAATAAATAAAAATAATTTTACCATTATTCACAGTCCTCTGCAACCCAACACAAGCTGATCCCATTCCTGCTATTTTTCCTTCCACTTCTCCTTCACTCCAGATTGGTTTAGCACTGCCAAACTATGCTTTTTAATGTCCTGTCTTTTACAGTTTTTCTCAGGGTTTCTCCTGTCTGGAATGCTCTCTGCCCCACCCTTGCCCTTTTCCCTTCTGTTAATCTTTCAAGACCTATCTCCGGAAGTCTCCTTGATCAGTCCATCTGGAATCAATCATCCATGTCTTTCAACCCCTATGGTACTTTCAGTCTGGACTAAGGCTTCTTAACGTCATCTATTTCTCCTTGCATTTCTGTCAGTTTTTGCCACATGCATTTTGAAATGTTTTTATTAGACACATATACACATAATTCTCCATGGAGATATAACAATCATTAATGTATATGTGTATGTCCATTTCTTTAGACAGAGTCCACAGCTTTGAGCAGATTTTCAAAAGAGCACATAGTCATTTGTCTAAATACCTTTAATTTACCAATGTATAGTGTTCAGCTTTATGATATTACTTCTATTATTTTCTTAAAATGTCACTTAAATCTTATTACTTAACTTTTAAACAAATCTATTTCTTCTCTCCAAACACTAAGAAAATGGAGAATAAGAACCAAGGTATATACTTTTTTCAATCCCTGATCAAAACTTGCACAGCTCAAAGAACACAGGTGGAGTTTTTTAAACATATGTTGATTTGGTGAGAATTTGTACCCACAAGAAAATGTGTGGTCAATCATGCAAATTAATAAGACACAAAGTTTGAAAGAAAAATAATCTGTGGGGGAAAGAACCAAAATAGAAACCTTGTCCTCAGTTCTGAGACAGCAGTTCTTCAAGGTCTTGCTGGCCCTTGATAATCAGATGACTCACCATCAGGACAAAGGCAAAACACAAAAATACCTGAACAGGGCCAGGTGCAGTGGCTCATGCCTGTAATCTCAGCACTTTGGGAGGCCGAGGCAGGCGAATCACCTGAGGTCGGGAGTTTGAGACCAGCCTGACCAACATGGAGAAACCCTATCTCTACTAAAAATACAAAATTAGCCGGGTGTGGTGGCGCATGCCTGTAATCCTAGCTACTCGCGAGGCTGAGGCAGGAGAATCACTTGAATCCAGGAGGCGGAGGTTGCAGTGAGCTGAGATCATGCCATTGCACTCTAGCCTGGGCAACGAGAGTGAAACTCTGTCTCAAAAAAAAGAAAAAAAGAAATACCTGAACAGGATCTGGCAGATAGATAAACCTTCCCACGTGATGGTACATAAGTTAACATAACATTGAAGTTTCCCCCAGGTAATATTCCAAAAGAAATTTATAAACAGGTCAATGCAGGTATAAATGAATAAAACATGTATGGATATTTAACATGGATATTTTTAGAAAACAAAATTTTTCTTAAAAGATTAGGCACACAATTAAGGATCCCCTATCAGAAAGTAGAGATGTACTTGTCTGACACAATTTCCCTAATAATAAGAAACTTATTCCATCTTGAATAATGAGAGAGCAGAATTTTGTATTCCTTATTAAGTGTTCTGAGTTTTGGAACATTGGGCAAATCACTCAGTGATGCTGGATTTCATTTCTCATAAAATGAGAGAGGCTGACATAACAGAAGAGAGACCGAGAAGTAAACTCATATATGTGTCAGGAGATAGACCCATTCTTTTCAAACTGAATGTTTAGGATATATAGGAAGGTAAGCACAAAATTATAAGTTAAAAATGGTCACACGTTGTTGAAGCAGAAAATGTACTAAATATATAAGAGGAACAAAGCTTTTTAATTAAAATCAGTATAACGTGGAGGAAATAAAGGAGGAGATTCTTTATGGAATTCTTCTATGAAATAAAACAATCTTTTTCAAGGAGCCACCTTGATGGAAAAGTTTTATGATACAAAGGTGCCTAGTGAAATAGCCTCAGTTTTCTGGAACTAGACAGGTACCTAAACCATTCTAGATATGATATTAGCAAAACTTTGTGACACAATTCAGAGAAGAATGGAGTATGGAGGGAGAAAAATTGAGTGAGATGAAATAAGGCATGGGTGGCAGGAGAAGAGCCTACAGATCAATGTTAGCTGGTGAGAAGATCCCAGAGGCAGGGTGACAGAACACTTTTAAGATCAAAATTGGCTCACATTTACTCTTAAGTTTCTGCTGTGTGGTGCTGCAAATTCATTGCCACTCAACTATTTTTTTAACCAACATTTAGTATCCCTACATATACCTTGTATGAGTTTACATTATGGGGAAATGAATGAAGGGAACCCTATTTTTTGATCATCAAGGGGGTGGGAAGAAAATAGCTAAAGATGGTAAGACTTGAGAGAGACTGAAAGTTCAGTGAAAGCAGGAAATCTGAGAGACAGGCGACCAACACAACCTGAGAGACAGGTGACCTAGCCCCTAGGAATGTACACATATCATGAGACAGGCTTTGGAATTCTCACAGGACATGGGAATGAGGGTATTAAGCCAATTTAATTTAATTCATGCAGACAAGGAAGCTCTCAGCCAAGCAGAAATATTGGTTCAATGAACATGGGTATACTATGGATAAAGATTCTAAATCTTATGACCTCAAATACAACCTTGTTTATTGGTTTTAGGTTCCACTCCCAAATTTCAGAATGCAAGTATTTACCCTCCTCTGACATTAGAGTGGTTTTGACCAGTATTGGACTTGGCAATATCAAATGATACATTCAAGCCTAACATTCTACATCTCTGCAAAACATTGTGCAGCTACTATGAAAAAATAATCTTTGCTTCATAAAGCCGTTGCAGGTAAAAGGCAAAATTGTAAAGAAATCCATTTTCTGTAAGAATATATCTACCTGATATCAAAATAGAGGCTGAAATTTGCTCTTCTAGAGAAAATTCATAGCACAATTTGTTGCATTTTTACTATACCTTATATGGGGCTTAACTCAAAACTCTCACAAAGAAATTTTGCCTCATAAGTTTTACCATGACATGGATCTGCAAGTTGAAAAACCAGCCCCTTAGATGCAATTCCATGGGCACTTTCTGAAATTATCAATAATCCAGTATCTTTAAACTATTCATCAGCATTAGTGTCAAGTTGCAAATTTGTCCAGTCAGACATATCAATCACATACAGCAGTGATGACAGCAGCTGCAAATCAGAGAAAGCCAAATTACCTGCCAAGGCCTCCCACACTTAGAAAAACATTTAACAAAGATAGCTGATTAACTCATTCTCACATAGTCATTTACCCAGGCTTGCAGAGTTCATTCAAAAGTAATTTCCACTACTTTAGTAAGCAATCTATATAACTTGCTAATGAGAATGTGTCAGAATATGTCTTTACAGAGTCATTATGTGAAATGTCATAGATATGTGGTGATGAGATCTTCAAAATATACATGATTCCATCTCAAAAAAAGAGTTCACACAGGCTGCCTAGTGAAGAATCTTTTAGAAATTTATCATAATTCTATCACAGTTTAGATATGATTATCCAGGAGTTAAGTAAAAACCTATATTTATTCTAGCAAATTAATCAGAATTATATGTTATTCTATCAAAATTATTTAATAAAAAGACTATTCTAAGTATTGTTTTAATAAAATACTAAGTTAAGATACTTAAATCCACTTGCTTCATTTTCCCCATCTTTGTGCACCCGTACTGGGCTGTGCATGCTTGTATTGACATGCTCACCATTTATTTACCTTCATTCTATGGATCAAATAAAACCAAGAGGGAAACTACCAAATCATTTTCAGAGAGTCGGCATAGTGAAGAGCTGGGGCAGATGTTAAAAACGAGAATAACTGTCTTACAACAGCAAAAAATACAAAAAGAAAGCATGCAGGTAGATCTATTCAATTTTACCATGGGAAGCAGAGTCAGGAAGCGCAAAGCCCTTTATGAACACTGTTATGATGGTGAAATCTAACTGAAACTGAAACAAGGACGATAGACATCACTATTCATAATAGGAAAGGATTCACCTGTCTGTAATTCACTCCATTTAGGCTCCAATTAACAGAAGCTGCTAGGAATTTTAGCCAATTGTATGGCTATGTGGGATATAGTATGTACCCAAAGATTTATTGGTGGCCACATTTATGAGTAAATTGCCTTCAAGAATATGAATAATTTTCAGCCCCGTAACACCCCCTACCGACTTCATCTCTTACATAGAGGAGATGTGACTTTAGTTTTTCTAGGAAATGCAACCTAGAAATTCTGTTCAACCTGACCCTGCTAGTGATTACTCTTCTAACTCTTGGACTTTTGCCCAATACTAAAACTGTTCTCTGCCGCAACTCCTACCGAACACATAATACACACACACAAAAATATTATTATCATATTGTCATATTTAGGTAAACGTTATACTACAGTACCCACATATGTGATGGAACATTCCCTGATTGGAATTAAACACTTGCTAAAGAATTGCAGGTGTCTTTTAAATAATCAAGTTAGTCCCAAATGCAGGAAGAAAGAAAACAAATAATCCAGCAATCAATACAGCATCAGCATCATTAACTCTAATCTCCAGAGTCTACTCTTTTTAGATGGGAGAGGAAAATAAGAAAATCTCAAAGCTATATTATTATGACAGTCAATTACATTTTGATAGAACAGTTTCATGCTTCCATCTGTAATTAAAGTCAGCAGTCTTATAAATTAAATTCCTACGAAGGGAAAATTATATGGGAGCAGAGGGAGCACTTAGTTGTTCCTAAGATAAAAGCTGGGAAATAAATTGTGTATAAAACAAACTATTTCTTAACAGCACGAGTTATTAACCTACATACTGGGTATATTGTGATCAGGACATACGTACACCATCACCTGCATGCTAGAAACTATTTTTTTTTAATTGGAAAACTGCATGATGGTTCACTTTCATTAATTTCAATTCAACAATGGCTCCAAATAATATATCTCAATGACGAAAAAACTTAAATGTTTTATAACCATCCATAAAAAAGCTTAAATTGCTGACAAATGTAAAATAACATTCCCCACACGATTCAATTTAAATTTTACTCCTCCTTCTACAAGCAAAGTGACTTCCCTGCTCTTTGATTTGAGGTATAATTTGCTGTGGCCAATGGTATGTTGGCAGACATGATGCATGTAGAGGATGGCAAACTACTGGCACAAGCAGTCTTGCTCTCATTTGGGTCTGTCTTCACCATGAGAAGATAATGCCCCGGTTGCTCCATTGGTCCCTGAAGACTAGCTACAGATGCAAGCTGACTACAGATACATGAAATGAGCCCAACTAAAACCAGTATAACCATCCTGTTGAGCACAGCCTCAATTAGCCAACCATTAGCCACTGATCCGTAGATGCATGAGAAATAAATGATTATTGTATTATGACAATGTATTTTTGTGGGAGTAGTAGACTGATACAGCTATCAAATAAAGCCAAAATTGCTTAATTCAGAATCCAATGTCTTTCATGTTCTTCTCCATGATGCTTTTACATAATTATCTAGTCATTCATTCAACCAACAAATACATATTGAGTACCTACTATATGTCAGTTACAATTCAGGCACTGGGCATACAGTGGTTAACAAAAGTTCGCACTATTATGGAGCTTACATTCTAGAAGACAGAAAAAGAAAGAAATAAATGTATTTTATTTCTTTTGGCAAGTAGTGATAGCTTCAATGAAGAGCAGTGAAAAGCAGAAGTAGAGAGAGGAATGGCAACAGTAGTGTGGTCAGGGAATATTTATTTGATGAGGTAACATTTGAACATCGGAATTAAGGGAAAGAGAAAGTTATGAGTATATCTTAGGGAAAAAAATTCCAACTGTCAAAGGAAATAGGAAATGCAAAAAACTTTAGGGAGAACATACTACATGCATTTCAACAACAGCATGGAAGTTATTATTTTAAACACAATAAGAAAGGAACAGGATAGGAGGATACAGTGTTGGGAGTGGCAGGAAGTTAGACAATGTAGACCTTGAGGCAATGCTTTAGCTTTTACTCTAAGAGAGAATGAAAACATCTAACTCATTGATAGCCACCTACCTAATTATCTATCTACCTACCTCTCTGTCCATCCATCTATCTGTCCATCTATCTATCCACCTATTTACCAATCTCATAGATCTATTGTCTGTCATCTGTGTATCTTTATCTATTTATTTATCCATTTACCTATGACAGTCTGCCATCTGTTGTAAACATCAGTCTCTGCTATAACATTCCTACCAGACAGATTCTGAGACTCTTGGTGGTAAGGGCTGTGTCTTACTCATGTCTTTATTCCACCAAATGCCTCATACATTGTAAGCTGTCAATAAATAGTCGTCAAATAATAGAGGAATTAATCCATGCACAAACATAAGTAGTACAATAATCTTTTTCCTAATATTTTAATATCCTAATACAGTAAGTATTCCCTTAGTAGCATGATTCTTGGGATCAAAGACTATGTAGTATGTGACCCTGAATAGAAGCAGAAGATTAGGAGAACTTTAGTAAATGCTATTGTTAACCTGAGGCTTTACTTAGGAGATTCATTTATAAAGTGTGGATAATTCAGACATTTATATTCCTACCTTCTTCTACATTTCCTATAACCTTAGAGCCTAGAAATTTTTGCCTTAATAGCAATATTGATAAGTGTTCTGGAGAACAATTTCTTTTTTTGACTATATGGCTGAACAATATAAATAATAATCCTAATGTGGGAATATATCTACATGGTAGCTACCTGCATTTCCAACTAGTTAGCTCTATTTTCAGCCCATGATGAAAAACATTATCTCAAAAATCCATGCAGAAATTTGAGCTAGATGAGAGAAAATTCCAAAAATAAATTATGTGGCTCAGAAGAAATCAGTATAGCTTTATTTACTTTGCAGGAGGCAACTTTCAAACACAGCACACTTACATGATGTGTAAAGAGTTCTTCTGAGCTTTATGGACTTCTTTATGGAAAGCCAACATATGAGCTATCCAGATAGCCAAACATTATTGAGACCTTCCAAAGACCCAAAGATGCCCTCACTATTGTCTCACAAACAAAATCTATGTAAATTATTTTGTTTCAAGCAGTAGAGGAGAAACAAGCAAACAAGAATGTAGACGGAACTGTCTTTTAGAATCCCACCCTACAATTTTGCAATATTGATACCTGTTCTTTAAGAGCAATTTCTTCCATGAACAAGATTCAAATACACTGGGACTCCACAGCATAAGGTGCAAATAGATTTTCTGTGAATTTGTTTTGTTTCCCTACAGAAATTGCCCTAAAAACTCAAATGCCCTTCAAAATGTATTTTGGATGGCAAAATAGTATTTGCCATGAATTCTGAAAGGAATGATCAGGCTTTTTGATAACAGATATTTGGGTCTACATGCAGAGACTCTTCTACTTTATCCCAAGCCTGATTCAAAATCCAGGCTATACAGGCGATATTTTTTTTTAAGACTTTTAACTTTGAAATGAGGTTATTTCATGCTTTTAAATCACAAAGAGAAAGCTTTGTAACCAGTTCCTTCACAGCAGCCTCTGCTAGATCTTCAGAGATTGAATTCTTTCTTAGCTGGAGCAATGTCTCTGGAACAATAGTAGGAGTTGATTTTTCTCCTCAGTCAATTTTCTCTGTTAACAATTAGGATGTAGTGAGCTGCATTTGATCAGGTTGAAATGGCAGGTCAAAATCTATACTGACTAGATTTCATTGGATTTCCCAAGATGTTGCTCTTGCTATGCCCTTCAATTGTGTGTGTAGGGTCACTGAGGTTTCTTCATCAGGCCATTGTATTTTGAGTTTAAGTTGATTGTTTTCCTGGCTGAAGTGTACTCACCTTAGAAGATGAAAAGACTACTACTGTGTATTTGATTACTTCTGTGTTTACATTTTTTCACCACAGCTTTCCTGGAGCATAAATTATTACTACAACAATCCACAATATCATTACCATTAGCATGTATGTGGGCCTCTGTGTTCTTTTCGCATATGGCTCACAAAGCCACATACAAATAGGAAATGTCATTAATGTATCAGTGTCAAACTCTGTACCTTCATTTCAACTACAGGAGGTTTTGTCTTTTCATTTTTAGTCTTTCCTGTGTGTTTCTAATTCCATATGTGTGCCTCTTGCTTTATTTTACTTTCTTTCCGAATCCCCTCCTGCTTTCTCCTTACAGAATACAAATTCTTTAAAGATTGGTTTTGATGGCAGCAGCGGCCCATCTAGAGTGGCTGCTGCCAAGACAGCGGCTGCAGTGTGGAGGCACTGCCAGCCTCCCACTCCACGGAGCAGGCAGGAGCCCCACGCCCCTCTGCCCTCCCTGGGTGCCCTGGGTGCCGCTGCGGCTACCTGGCACCCCTCTAGACCCTGGTGTCTCTGTGCTCTTGGGGGCCTGGTAAGGCCCTCCTGCCCCCTGCAGGCTCAAAAGTGCCTGCTCCCACTGCCTGGCTTCTCCTCGTTGTCAGCACCCACTCAGATCTCGGAGACATGGCCAGGGCTGCACACTCTATGGAGCCACAGGTGCCAGGGACAAGCAGGAACCTGCCTTTTCCAAGTTGGTAGGGCGGGAACTCCCCTGGTGCAGCTTCAGCCGCCCAAGCCCTGTTGCAGACCAGGCATCCCTGTGCTCTTGGGGGCCTGAGAAAGCATCCCTGCTCCCTGCTTCCTGCAGGCTCAGAAGTGCCTGCTCCCACTGCCTGGCCTCTCAGGTGCTCCCAGCACCCACTCCCACTCACATCATGGAGCAAGGTTGGGCCCGAGCCCAGGTGCTGTTGCTGTGCAGCTGGATGGGCACACGCTTGGGGCAGCACTGACAGCCAGGTCCCTGCCACCTCGGCCCCCTCTGGACTTTGGGTGCCAGGAGCATGGGAGGGAAGCCGAAGTGGAGCTGAGGGCAGCTCAGCAATGGCCTGCAGGCACCCGTTGGCACCAACTGCCTGGGTGCCATGAAGGAGGGGCAGACAGGCTCCTGGACAGAAGGGGGCAGGTCCTTGGTGAAGCCCCACCTTGAGGCCAGGAAGGCCAGGAGGGCCTGAGGGGGCCGGGCTGCCAGTCCTGCAGACTGGAGGGGGAACTGGCTGTCCTTTTTACAGGGCCACCCATGGCTGCCCATGGACCAATCAGCATGCACTTTCCACTACGAAGACCATAAAAACCCTAGACTCAGACAGAGCAGAGCAGATGTCTGGACAACCAGCTGCAGAGAAGGGCTACCCTCTCTGGTGAGGGCTGAACACTTCTCAGGATGACCTGCCTGCAGAGAGGAGCCACAACTCCAGGGCCTCCACTCTCAGCTGAGAGCTGAGCACTGGACAGAATGACCCGTTTATAGAAAGAAGCTACCCACTGCAGGTCTCCTCTGATCTGTTCTAACACTCAATAAAGCTCCTCTTCATCTTGCTCACATTCCATTTGTCTGCATACCTCATTCTTCCTGGACTTAGGACAAGAACTCAGGCAATAGTGCCACTGGCCACAGAGGTTTCCAGCCAGAAAAGCAACACCCCAAAGATCTTGTAACAGTTCTATGTCTTAAACACCTTTGCATCTTTTCTCTAAACTTAGTTCAATGCCTGGCAAACAATCACCGTTAATAAACAAAAAAAAATTAAATAAAAAATGAAGAATAAATAAATGAATAAATGATGGTATCATACATCTTTAGTCACATTGCATAGCCAATGCTATTTTATCAATGAGTTTTCTTTGCCAGCTAGCCTTGATGACTGAAGAAAAACTACCTTTCTCTTTTTCATCTTTTTCTCTCAGATTGCCAGCTGAACTTTTTAACACTTCTGGGCTAACCAGAGCTTCTGTTTCTTTTCTGACCCTAATAATTAAAATCAGTTATTCTCACTCTTGAGGATGCATCAGAATCACCTGGAGGGCTTGTTAAAATACATATGGCTGGGCCCCACTCCCAATTTCTTATTCAGAAAGTTTGAGATGGGAACTAAGTCTCTCCATTTTTAATAAGCTCCCAGATGATCCCATGCTGCTGGTCCAAGGACTACACTTTGAGAACCACTGGATTAGTCAATCACCTAGGGAAATTCTGTGCCCAGTTTGCTCCCTTGGTTGTTAATAATTAGTGCTCAAGGGGTCCAAAAAAGAGAAATGGAGCCAGTTACAACATTTTTTGTCTTTCTAGTTGCAAATAGAGTTGAAATCATCATTGACTACAAATGGAAAGTCTGAGTGAAGACATGAATCAAACTATATTCCTTTTGGCCAAGTCCCAAATAAAAGGGATCGTTAATAAAGAGAAGGGAAATTGGAAAGGCTGTATCCTGGTATGCTAAGGTTGTCCAAAATTTCTCAATAAACAAGAAGGCACACCTCCCCATCTTGTTGCCTCCTAAACCACCTTTATTGAATTAAATTACATGCTCTAAACATGTAATGAGTTTAAATGTAAATTCTGCAGAGGTCCAAAGAATATCATGTTTGGTCCTTACTTTCTCTTTGCCTAGTTGAAATCTATCTCTACTCTCCAGCTATTAAAAATGATAAGTTCAAATCATCTTCTGAAAGCAGTTTGGAAACCAGGTGCATTGATATCCAATTATTGATATATTAATTTTTAAAAGCTAAATTCAGAAGTAAATGTAGAATAAACGACAAAAATGATTCACTCATTAAAACATTCCAGGATTGGGTCGGGCGCGATGGCTCATGCCTGTAATCCCAGCACTTTGGGAGGCCGAGGCGGGCAGATCACAAGGTCAGAAGTTCGAGACCAGCCTGACCAACATGGTGAAACCCCAGCTCTGCTAACAATACAAAAATTAGCCGGGCGTGGTGGTAGGTGCCTGTAATCCCAGCTACTCAGGAGGCTGAGACAGGAGAATCACTTGAACCCGGGTGGCGGAGTTTGCAGTGAGCCGAGATCATGCCAGCCTGGGTAACAGAGCGAGACTCCATCTCAAAAAAAAGAAAAGAAAAAAAAGAAATTCCAGGATTTAAAGTAGTATCTAAATAATATTTCCTTATATGGAAGTTATAAATTCATGGTAAAATAGAAATGAAGGGATGGGAAACAAATCTTACAAAAAATTAAGATTGGCTATCAGGCAATATGCAAAATCTGGGAGGTATTCCCATTGCCAAAAGGCTGTCAGATCTATAGTGCAAGTTAAAATTAGTCATAACTAGATAGAAAATTAATATATAAAAGTCTATTTTTTTACTACAAGTGTATCAACTAGCAATCACATTTGGCTATGAGTAACAGAACATTTGACAAAACAGGGGCTTACACAAATAGGTTTTGTTTTCTGATTTTTTTCATGTAAGAATTTTGGAGATGGGTAACTGCTGGTGTTAGTAGGGCCAAGATTGCTATTTTGCTTCTGGTCACAAAATGGCCATTTCAGCCTCAACAATCATGGAAAAAATAGAAACAAACAAACAAAAAAAGATTCCAGAACTGTGTCACATAACCACACCTGGATTCAAAGAAATCTGGGAGACATGTTTTTAGTTCTGCAGTCTTCATCACTGAGTCAACACAAAGGAGGGATTGGAATAGACGTGAAATGATTTTGTCTGTCTTAGCTGGAAAAGCAAAATGATGCACACAAAAAGAGAATGTGATCACTACTTCACATGACTTAAATGTGAGCAATATTAATATTAGTATAATAATAAGTATATTCTGGCTATTGATTTAACAAAAACTTATAACTGTATTTGGAGGTAGGAAAAAAGTGATTTGTGGCAAGGGTAGGGGACAGTGAAGAGCATTAAATTATACTCTTACAAAGCCCCTACCTGCCCACCTCATTGTTCATTCTTTCTTTTGTCCTTAGAAATAAAATCTTGACTTTTAACTGAGATAATTGCCAGAATAAAAGACTAGATTTTCCAATCTTTCTTACAGCTGGCAGTGGTCAAGTGACAAAATTATGGTCAAGGACATACATGTGGAAATACTTAGGACTGTCACAAAAACACCTTATAGGGATATAACTCTCCTGGGAGGGCCTCTCCTCTCTCTACACTTCCATCTTTCTTCCTTCATGCAGACTGCAACTTCGATACAACTGGCTAGGGCACTAGCAGTCATCATAAACAAGAGGTGACCAGAACGTGAATACCTTATATTAGGATAATAGCAACAGAAATCAGGATCCATGATAATTCCAAGAAGCTACTAAGCAAGCCATTGGGCCTTCTCCTCCAGACATTTTTACACAAGGGAAAAATGATAGAAAAAATTTCTATCATTTTTAAGTCACCGTTACGTTGTGAAAGCCACATTTTATTTCGCAATATGAAAAATTGAAAACCAATAATAACAATGTTAGCAAAATAAAATCTCTCTCACCTAAATATTTTTTTACTCTTTTCCAACTAACTTGTACATCCCAAAACACAGAATCAGAACTAAAATTACTATCTATGTAGACAAAAATGAAAAAAAATACTACATGTCAAAACTTAGGGGAAAGTAGTAAAAGCTGTACAAAATGTCTTTTTCTCCATGTATACTATCAGATTTTCTACAATGAACACACTTACTCTTTTAAACAGGAAAAAATTAAAGTTGTTCCTAAAAGACAGATGAGAATCTTAACTGCTTTCCTTATTTAAAAAAATTAATAAAAGTACATAAATTATGGACTTGACTAAAAATGGTGAAAAATAAAATAAATTAGTAAGAGCATAGGAATATAGAAATTAATCTGAAAGCACAAAACAGTAAAATTGATTAATTCAAAAAGTGATTCCTTAAAAACGTTTATGTAAAAGGCAAAATTTCTGACAATCTAATTCAGGAAACCTGAAATTCACAAAATAGGAATGTGAAAAATGTTCTGCGCCCCCCTAAACACTCACACACACACATACGCGTGCCATTTTCAATGGCTAAGGACTCCCAAAAGTCATCACGATAAAGTAATAAAAACAGAGACAGACGCTGAAGTATTTTAATGACTTTGTGATGCATACCGACAGGGGGAAAGACAATGAGATAATACAAATGTAGTTCAAAAAGGTCAACTTCCATTTAACTAGATGAAAAACAAAATCCTTCTCCATGTTGTAACATTTTCCCCAATCTCTTATTATACCTCTTTCCCATCATGATGGCAACCCAATCTTTCAATAAACAGTAAGAAGATGGAGTAAATAAGCCCGACTTTTCTCCCAGTTCCTTGGAAATATCCCCTGTGTGGGTGGGCTCATAGATTTGGTATGCTCCAGCCAATCAGGACTAGAAAAGCTACCTCCTGGGCCTGAGCCTCCAGATTTCTTAATTAGTGATATTTTATCCACAACCATATATACTCTCCCAAATCAAGAGTAAGTTGGAAAGTCGCATACCGAAGTGATTTTAAATTATATATGATAGAGACAGGAAATGTATCTAGGAAATGTATCTAAGGAAATGACTTTTTACCTTAATCATTCTTAAATATAATAGTGGGAAGAAATTATCAGAGTTGCCTGGGATATTTTTCAAATATTTGGCTTCCCTGTCTTCCCACACAAATATTTTCTTTCACCATGTCTTTTCCCCCAGTACAAAAGTCCAGATTTATGGACATCGTTACAGTATACCCCTGCTCAAGTTGGGATGAGAAAATACCACAATCAAAATGGAGAACTAAAATAGCATAATATAAAAGAGAATGTTGGACGCAATTGAGTTGTTTATGAGTATCAGAAAGGGACTAGCCAATCAAAAGAGTAATATTCAGAAGAGCAAAAGAGAATGAGGAATGCAGGCCAAATCCAAAAGATAAATTTGACTTATCCTCTAGAAACCTATTATATTTCACTAAAACTATGCTTGATTATTTCATTTAAACATTTCAAAAAGATATAATCACACATATAGAAGTAATTAAATGTCAATATGTTAGGAATCTGACTGAATGTATACAGGCTTTCCTTGTTCTGCTTTAGCAACTTTTAACTCTAAAATTATTTCAAATAGAAAGGAAGACGATTTAAAAGAGAAAGTACCAAGCTAGTAAATGTATGAAAGCATTTTCAATTTAACCAGTCAGCAACAAAATATAGAAAATAAAACTAATACACTATTTAAAAATTATAATATTCAATACTGATGGCTTCACAATGAAATGAATAGAACCTCTTAAATGCTCATGTAATTTTACTTAGTATAATTCCACTTCTAGGAATTTATCCTCAGGACCTACATAAATTCATTCAAAGCTTAATATGGAAGAATATTCATCATGGCATCACTTATAATGGGAAAAAAATAAAATTGATGTAAACATACAAAGGTATGAAAGTATTCAAAAGAATTACAATATCCCACAAAATTAATTATTTGTTAAAAATAATCACAACTAACTTTCAAAATGCAGAATAATGTAGTTTAAAAAAATGATTTTTATAAGGTAATACAAGGTAATAGAAAAGGGTGGCATACAAATCTGTATAAAAAATGTAGGTCTAATATACAATACAAGAGCCTACCTCTGGATTATGAGTTGCTTGGTTTTATTCTTTATGTTTTTCTCTATTTCTGAAGATTTTTGTTTAATGGAGATACGATGTTTTAATAATTAAAAACACAAGTGACAAAAAATTAAGATACTTTTAATCCTAACTGCAACCAATGACTGATTTTCTAAACGCATTTTGTTGTGGCCCTAAAGAAACAGCAGACAGTATCTAAACATTAGGTAAATCATGTAGAAAATCCACACTGACGTCATTAAAAGTTGGAAAATCTGAAATATAAGATAAATTCTATCCTTCATTACTTCTACTTTATAACAGACTTGTCAACGTATTCAAGATTATACTGCAATAAGCTCATAATAAATTAATAGAGTAATATTATCTTTAATTTTGAAATTGAAATTGCAGACTCTTCCAAACCAAAAATCCAGCTGGTTTAAAGGGTCACGATATTCAAATGAAGAATTCAGTATAAAAATATATATGTACTAACCTAGTACTTAGACACAGAAAGGGAAAAAAAACAAATTTTTTTAATTCAAGTGCTAACTTTTTTTATTTTGAGGGGCTCCCCAGTATGATAGCCTTACTCTCATGATTACTAACGTGTCCATTGGACTACTTCCAAAGTTGTGTCCCAAGCACACTGTTCAAGTGGTTTAGACAAATTTACGCTTTTCTGTAGGAGCATCCAGTGAGCAAGTAGATACAGGATTCTGAGTGTCTAGATCAGTGCTCTCCAGATGATTTTGATTGTATACCTTTACCAATTAAAACAAATTGAAAATGCCCTCTCCCATATTTTATAAATGAACTACTCCAATAATACAAATCACATTATAGGACAGAATGTATTATTATTAATAACGATGGGTGTATATAAGTAATTCAAATAGCCTTTGTGATTGGTTGAAATTTTGGCATCTTTTCAGAATATTGTTTTACTCTCTAAGGGACTGCTGAACACTTCATTCAACTCATAGAAAAGATGCAGTGAAGCCTCTTCAGAATGTCCATATCTGCTCTCATTATTGGGACACTCTCTTCACATTTTCTCTGAAGAAATCTTTTCAAGCCATGTGTGCATCATTGAGGATTACTTCAAGTTGAAACTAGACAATATTATTACTTTCAAGTTGAAACTAGACAATATTATTTCATGCATTATTCCATCTAGCCAGTCACAAGTAAACAGCATGTGTCACAAAATACTGAAAATAAACACAATGTGGCACTCCCCTGGAATCTGGCAACTCTCCTGTAGTTTTCCACTCTGAATTATTCAGTAAACCTTATATAGTAGTTCAGGTCTGTTTTGTTGCTATTGGAGAGACCCCCAAAATTTATCTAGCTTAATACAAAAGTCCAAAATGGTTGTTCAGCAGCAGCTCTCCTCCAAGAGGCGATTAAGAGAGCCAGCTCCTTTCTACTTTATGCCTCTGTTATCTCTCACATTTGTCTCCCAAAGCCTCCATGTTCATTTCCATTAAGTCATAAAGATCGTGCATGGGAGGTCTGTTATGGGACAGGCCAGGAACGATGCAAATCACTCATTTCCATATTCTGTTGACCAGAGTTCAATCAAATGGCCACACCTAACTACACAACTGTCTAAAATACAGTCAATCCTGTGCCAGGAGGAAGAAAGAGTTTTGTAGAAGAGCTAGCCAATCTCTTCCAACACTGTGCGACCATTCCCATAGCAGACAGACTGAATAATTGCATCAGATGTCCATCTGTATATTAAATATTAGCCATGCCTAATCCATTTATCTTAAAAGAATAAAGTCCATAGAGATTTTGTTTGGTTTTTAAAAAACATTTCCAATACACCAGTAAGCAGAAAGATGCCAGTACCAAATGAATAAGTATCTATCTTCTTGCCTTCCGCTCGCATTACCAAGAGTATGAGTCTCCTAAAACTGAGGGATATTATAGTTAGTCTCCAATCAGAAAATTCACAAATCAAGGTCAAGCTACCATAACGCAGTGGTTCTTAACCTAGGGTTAACAGACTGCCAAATATCTATGGATGGATAAATATGTGTCACAGATCATACTACTGACATTGTAAGTGAAGTTGTGTACATATAGCTTGTGAGTACATGTGTGTGTTTGTGTGTATGTGTGTGTGCTTGTGTTCATTTTTGGTAGAGGATCAAAATTTTAAAAGGAAGTATGACAAAATAATATAATTTTTAAAAACAACAAGTAAACTTTTCTCAAGCTGGTTAACATAAATACACCAATCAAGACTCCACCAAAAGTTATAATACATTAGTGCTTCAAAAATATATCACTGCACTGGTCTTCTACTCTTGTATTATTACCAATATGAAAAAGAAAACAGGCTATCTCATTATATATGACAGGATGGAGATCACTGTAAGAGAGAGCATTACTATATGCTTACAGTCTTTGCTTCTCACAGTGACAAATGTCAGGAATTGAAAAACTCATTGGTGGTATTTGATAGTCATGTGGCACTTAAAGGATTAAAAAGCCTGTGAATGCAGATTGATAAATTATATTTTATTTAAGTTATCCCTTATGATAAGGAGGACTTGGACCAACAAGTCAATAATTCTTTCCATAGGATGAATTACTATATAATTTATATATGGTCCTGAAAATTCCAATGCAAATTCATTTTTCCCTAATACGAATGCTGTAACACAATTTAAAACTTACTAAATAATTTAACGAAACTTTGTTATAGTACTTGAAGCCTGGTTCCTTAATTATTAGAATATTGATAATATATTACTTTGGCAAAAGTTAAAGTTCTTTTGTAATATGACTACCCTGTCCTTTGGCTCTGTTTACAGTAGGAAATACTGTATTTAAAAATTTTCTCGTCCTCTGCCACCCTCTGCCACAAAGATAAATAAGAAGTGCCCCTTACAAATCTTTGTTATTTTAAAACCCACTCACTTAAAATGGCAGTGCTTTTTCAAGAGTTATACAGCAATCAGTGGCAAAACTAACATTCCTTTTTCGGAAATAATTATTTTCCTTCCTGATTAGTGGCATTTCAAATAAATTGCTTGAAGGCTATGTTTTTGGATGAGATAGAAAAAAGGAGATATTTTAGAAGTAATTCCTAGGTAGGGTTTCCTGATATTGTACATTCTATGGTCTGGGATTTAGTGTCTTTGATCCTGGGGAAGAAAGATCTTCATTCTTCTTGGGAGATATATAGCCTTGCCTTAAAAGCCCAGCAGACAGACTGAAAAATGGCATCAGATGTCTATCTGGATATTAAATATTAGCCATGCCTAATCCATTTATCTTAAAAGAATAATGCAAATAGAGATTTTGCTTGGCTTTTAAAAAATATTTCCAATACGCCAGTAAGCAGAAAGATGCCAATACAAAACGATAAAAGAGATAAAAGAGACTGGAGTGAGGCTAGCTGAATGATAGTGGACTCTACCCATGCCTCAGGAAAGCACAAGACAGTGTCTGCCTTTTTGAACTTCTCCACTGTCTGCCCTGCAAGAGACAAAATACGTTCACTTAGAACAGAAAATTACTTGCATATGCTGGGGGAAGGAAGTAGTACTCAGAAGAAATCACCATTTTCTTTGTAAAAAGCATGGCTCTGTGTGTTAGGAGAGGACTAATTCTAGTAGGTAAAAAGTAAGATAGCAACTGGTTTTTAAGGCTTATTATCCTCTCCATCATGCTTTGCTGAACTGATGCTATAAAAAATTGCATTTTAGAAAAAATACAAGATTTGATTATCTGCAGAACAGAGTAGGAATGAAAACAGCCTGTAATTAAACTGGACTGGAATAATCTAGTATGTGGAAAACTAGATGATTAATTCATTTTATATTTATAGGTATTTGTATTTTACATTTATATGATGCCATTCTTTTGTGACAGTAACTGAAGGAAAACCTGTTCAATTATGCTCACACTGAATATCTAATGTTAAATTATTTTAATTCATTTAGTGAGCATATCCTGAGTAGATGCTCTGTTCTAGGCATCATCTGATGGGCTTCTCCATTTATCACCACCATCAATGAACAATAGAAAGAAATAAGGCTGTAGGATTGGGTAGGAAGGTATGTGCGATCTGTCCCAGCACAGCTTTATTAGCAACAACTAATGGAACTGGCTGATTTCCTGACTTGGAAGAAAAATAATGAAATGGCTAAGCCATTCTGACACACACCTTTCACCAATTCCCCAGAAAGGGAAGCCACCAGGGCCCCTGAGTTGTGTCATCCAGAAGTATTTCATTTCATTTAGTCAGGCACTAAATCCACTTCTTAAGATCGTCTTATCTCCTCTTCTGAATTCTACCATAACCTCCTTTATGTAAATATATGTCTTAGAATTCACGGATTGATGCTATTCCTCTGATATTCACCTTGGCTCAAGTCTCCATACATAGTTTCAGATCAAAGCCACACCAAAACACAGCCCAGCCTAACACATTCTATCTCCTGGTAACTCAGCCCACCAGTGCTGTTACTCTAGCCCCAACAGGCATAGCCACACAAGCCAGGGTAACACGAGCCAAAAAGACCTGGGCAAATGATAAAATCAAAGGTATCTCCCAAGAGAAATAAAGAAATTACTCTCTACACTCATTTGAAAGATGCTGAATGGCTCTAAATTCCAAGTACTGAAATCACCTTTGCAAAAATTATCACTGAGGAAATTATGACAGTAAAAGGGACCAGACAACTGACTCCACCTTGCTTCTAACCTTTAAGCTGGCCTTGTTCATTCCTGGGCACAGGCTGAACTAACCTTGGGAAGGAATTTAGTCTATCGCTTGAAACAAAATTGATAATAGTCCTTTCCCAAAAAGACACCTTCTTGCCTGGGGATCAGTCTTCCTTTGCAGGACTAACAAATTAGCTACAAGATTAGAAATGACAGTCTAGGAGTCATGCAGCCTCTGGCTGCAAGAGTCTGAACCTCCCCAGGCTGCTCCTGGGATAACATTACTATTGCAAAATCTAAGATTAGTGCTTGAGATATTTTGCAGACCCTGCACTCCCTGGATCAGCGGACATTACCCAGACTGGTAATCTGGCTCAACCACCTCCGTGATCCCATCCAGGAACAGAAGACAGCAAAAAAACTTCACTTTGATCCCCTGTGATTCCATCTCCAACCTGAACAATCAGCACTCCTCCTTCCCAAACACCTACCCGCCAAATTATCCTTGAAAACTCCAATCCCCAAATTCTCAGAGAAACTGATTTGAATAATAACAAAACTCTGGTCTCCTGCACATCCAGCTCTGCGTGAATTACCCTTTCTCCATTGCAATTCCCATGTCTTGATAAATCAGATCTGTCTCTGTTACAGGTAATTAGACAGGCATGAGCAGGGCAGGAAAGGGGGCTCCCCCACCCACCAGGAAGGTCAGGTTATGCTTTGACAATGATTGCATTGTCTCTCTAAAAGTGATAAATTGGCAGCTGGTGCTAGGGGGAGGCCGTTTCCTAATCGTCCACACCTGTTGCAGTAAAATGTTAACTGAATGCAGATGGCAAGGAGAAGCAACATCTTGGGCATATGCATTAGGAGACGAAATGGCAGAGTATGACCTTCTAGGGGCACCCCACCAGAAAAGGAGAGAAAGCATCAGATGAGGACGCGTACAACTTCCTAAATACAATGCGTGTGCTCAATTCCCAAGGAAGGCCCTGAACAAGCAGGCAGCCCACCCTAAGGGAAGAATCACTGGAAGGGCCCAGCCTATAAAGTCCTAGGATCAAGGTTAAACACTGCACTTGACCTTCATGTGCCTACTCAGGTTTTTTCCACGTGTACTTTCCTTTCTTTCCTATTCTAAAGCCTTTTTAAATAAACTTCAACTTCTGCTCTGAAACTTGCCTCAGTCCCTTTTCCTGCCTTATGCTTCTCAGTTGAATCATTTCTTCTGAGGAGGCAAGAATTGAAGTTGCTGCAGACCCACATGGATTCACCACCAGTAACCCTGGTACCTTCCACTGGTAACATGTAGGCAGCAGGCCAGATGAACCAAACTATTGGGTGGTTACAGTAACCCAATAGTGAACATGTTTTAAATGCACACTATTTCATAATCTCACAGGGTTTTTTTTTATTTTTCCAACCTGATTTATCTCAAGTATGAAGTACTAATTTGCTTGACTGGGTTAATAATGTCAATCAATGACAATTTAAAGTATCACTTTCTAGGTGAAAGGCACTAATTTTATTTATAAATCACTTGAGCCACCCCACCCACTATGAAATAGCATTCTGTCCTGACTGCTTGAAAACTGTAGTGAAGTAAAGAAGTTGGTTTAGCATATCTCTTAAATCAGGGTCCAGCAAGTTTTTTCTATAACGAACCAGATTGTATATAGTTTAAGATTTCCAGGCCATATAGTCTCTAACACAACTACTCAACTCTATGAATGTAGCACAAGAGCAAGACAATATGTAAACAAATGAGTTGTGTTTCAGTAAAACGTTATTGACAGAACAAATAGGCAGGCCACATTTTCTGACCTTTATTATATAGCATGATTTCCTTAAAATGTAATATATCTCTCTCATTTCATCTATTTTTAAAAAATCCCCAATACAAATGATTTTGAATAGGAAAATTAGAGGTATCTGAGGCTGACAGTTTAATATCTGAGAGAAAGCATTCAGTATATCTAGCATACAGTAAACATGAAGTAAATGTAGGCTGGATTAGAAATCAAATTTGCACCTCATAAACATATATCACAAACTTAGCCAAATTCTAAAACAACTTAACCTTGAAAATAGTTTTCTTGTTTTGTGACTTTTTGCTCTTTCTTTCTAATTACTAAACTTTTCAAAATGTTTTCTCAGTGTCTTCATTATAATGCATATTCATTTTTTATAGTTGTTCAGCAACTGTAAGCTTTCAAACAAACTGGGACTCTTCAATATTGCCGTATTAAGGGAAATTATAACAGCCTATTGACTGCAGTTCAGTCAATGATCCATTCATTATTCTCTCTTGAAGGCTAAGTTCGTAAAATAATGGATGTGATTATCACAAAAGTCAATATAACTGTGAGAGGATGAAACTGGTGATGAGCCCAAACAGTTAACTTACATTTCTGTACCATTTCAAAAATATTTGGATATTCTTTTTTATCCACTGTTTAGTTCAGTGATCTTTAGAGTAAGATGTGGATACTTTGACAGGTTGGCAAGACATTTAATTGTGGCATCAAGCAAAATTTTGAAAATTTCTATTTCTATTAAGTTTTCATCTCGTTCTTTTATTTTTTTGTCTTTGTGAATTTGTGCACGAATACACTGGTGGATGCATATTCAAAAAAGTTTGGAAATGACTGACACACTTTTTATAGTGCTATAAAAGACTGTCATATGCTCCCTAAATAACATAAACATCTAGAGAGACACTAAATCTTTTAATGCAATTTTTTATACCCTGGATATATTAGGAATATATGTTTTTATAAAAAGAAAAAGTAAATTTACAAATGGTTTATATTGCATAATCAGCAACACTCTGCCATTTCATATTATTGTATGTGTTTAATTTATTTGCTGGTCTGAGTATTTTGGAAGTACATGCAATAATGGAAGAATGTAGATATATATATCATCCAGAAAAATTACAATAAATTTTGCTGTGTCAAATACCAGCCCAAAAGTAGTAGCATAAAGCAGCAATCAATTTTCTATGCTCATGAATTTTGGGGTCAAGAATTCAGTGTAAGGCATAGCAAGGATGGCTATCATCTGATCGTTAACATCATTTGATTCCTCAGCTGGGAAGAGTTCAACGACTGGGGGTGACTAGGATGACTGGGGGCTAACGTGATAGACAGACTTCCTTCACATGTCTGGTGACTAAGCAAAAATGTACTGAAGGCAGGATTGAGCTAATTCCAATGTTAGTCTTTATCTGGCCTTTTTACATGGCTTGGGCTCCTTCAGAGCGTGGAAGTCTCAAGGTATTGATGATATTCTTACATGATGCCTAAGAGCACCAAGGCAGGCATTTCAGCAGACAACAAGAGGCTTCATGGTTTGTTATGACCCAGCATTAGAAATCACATAACTTCCAGGTCACTGTATTAATGGAAGAAGTCACGGGCTGACCCAGATTCAAGGGGAGAGGACTTAGCTGCCAGCTCTCAATGGGAGAAGTATCAAAGAACTTACAACTATGTTTTAAAACTACCACAAATAATAACTTCACATACACATGTGATTTTGATCACCAGAATAATTCAACTATACCAACAAAAGTAAGTAACATTATATTCTAAACACCTGGAATATTTGGATTGAAAGAAATATTTATAATTCAAGAAATGTTTTACATACATTTTAAAGGAAAGCTACACAATTCTGCATTACACAAATGTAGAATTCTTTTAAAATATTATATTACATTAAGATAGATATTAAACTGCATAAGAATTCAAATAATTTAATAGACCTCTGAGACTTCCTTCATCCATTCCTTGGGGAGGCATGAACAATTAAATATATAACAATTTACATTACAATAATTATATTAAAACAATTTACAAAATTTTAAATTTGTGTAAATATAAAAATGACCATAAGGCATTGTGAAATGACCAGGACAAAAATTTAAAAAAAGAAAAACCACCTTATACAAACCAATGCATTTCCACTGATGTTGGTGTTATCATAATTTTCTCACTGAAATAACTACTAAAAAAAACACTAGCAGCAGGGCAAGGTGGCTAACACCTGTAATCCCAGCAGTTTGGGAGGCCGAGGCAGGCGGATCACAAGGTCAGGAGTTCGAGACCAGCCTGGTCAACATGACGAAACCCCGTCTCTACTAAAAATACAAAAATTAGCCGGGCATGGTTGTGGGTGTGTGTAATCCCAGCTACTCAGGAGGCTGAAGCAGGAGAATTGTTTCAACCCAGGAGGTGGAGGTTGCAGTGAGCTGAGACTGCACCATTGTACTCTAGTCTGGGTGACAGAGCAAGACTTCATATCAAAAAAAAAAAAAAAAACTAGCATAACTGGATAACATTTTCTTATAACATAAAAATATTTTGCTCAATATTTGCCTCAAACAAAAGAAGGCTTTGAGAATTGTCATGGCATTCTCTAATTATTTAAATTAAATAATATTAATTTCTAATTCTAAATTTTATCTATTGGCATTTCAGAATACCCTTTTCTAGAAGTTTTTATTTTTTAATTCAAGTCTTTGAAACCCCAGAAACATTTAATTTAGCACTTTATCATGAAAATACATATATTGCTGCAGGACTAGAAATAGACCAGGTTAAAGAAACACTGGGAGAGACAGTAGAAGAGACAGAGCCTTGTAATCTCTCTGTGGATATTTGGTTGGGTACATGGGGATCCAAATTAGTGGGCATTGAGATGGAGGACATTTCATTTCCATTACTACCAAGTTACATACTCCTTGGTTTAGACACAAAAATATGAACGTTTAAGACCTAAAGTATGCTTTGCAAAACACT
The DNA here is from genome assembly GCF_006542625.1 of Nomascus leucogenys. Taxonomy (NCBI): domain Eukaryota; kingdom Metazoa; phylum Chordata; class Mammalia; order Primates; family Hylobatidae; genus Nomascus; species Nomascus leucogenys. Next base: position 130,860,334 of record NC_044384.1, read on the forward strand.
CTGATAACAATGAACTTTTTTTACACATTCATATTGAAATAAAAGATCTTTTGAATCAAAACAATTGAACTGGACATAGAGAGTAGAAGGATAGTTATCAGAGGCTGGGAAGGGTTGTGGAGGGGTTGGGGGTGGTGAGCACTGTCAATGGGTACAAAAATGGAAAGAATAAGTAAGACCTACTATTTGATAGCTGAACAGGGTGACTACAGTCAATGATAACTGTCCATTTTAAAATAACTAAAATAGTGTAACTGGATTGTTTATAACACAAAAGATAAATACTTGAGGGGATGGATACCCCACTCTGCAGGATGTGATTATTACACATTGCATGCCTGTATCAAAACATCTCATGTACCTCATAAATATACACACCTACTACATACCCACAAAAATAGAAAATTAAAAAATCGAAGAACAAAAAACCCAACAACATAAAAGATCTTCTTTTGTATAAGGCTGCCAGGCATTTGTTTTTATCCACACTAATAGTTCTGTTGACTTGCTTGTCCTTTTATTTCCTCCATTTGCCCTGCTTCTTTCATGCAAATGAAAGTGTATCTAACCAATGCTGGGGTTTTAGCAAAAATATCTTAGTTTTGAAATGCCATCCACTTTTATTCACCTGTGTTTGCTGTGGAATGGTTCTCACTGCAATTTCACTGTATTTATTTTTCCATAACCAGAATCATCATCACTGCTAAGGCTATTTCACATACAACCTGGAAAGTTGAATCTCTTTTCAGAGGAACAGTTCTTTGGTTACTATACGCCAACAATGAATCTTTCTCCAAGTAACTCATTGAAAAGCTTTCTAGGGTCAAAATTTGCAGGCAGCGAGAATAAGGCAAGCGTCTAGAAAAACAGCATGCTTGTTTTTTATTTTTTTTCTGACTAGATATATCTGAAGCATGAAGGATGAAGGATGTATGTATGAAGAATGAAGGGTGACTGCTCTGCACAAAGACCAATTTCAGATGAGTCTCATAGACTTTATATTGATGTGTTATTATATCATCTGCTATGTATTTTAGAAAGAGAGCACAAAGCAATATTCTACTTAAACTACCTGTTTTTGTAGTATTTTAAAATATTAAAGCTTAGAAATATAAAATCTGATCATTGTTAAAATGTTCATAAACTTACAAATTCAGAGATGAGATGAATCTCAAAAGCCTTTCCTCCTATTGTAGATGAAGAAAGATGGGCCAAGAGAGTGATTTGCCCAAAGTCACCCACTCAGAGTTTAGAATTATATCCTAGGTCCCAGTACAATAGGGTGTCTTCTACACTGCAGCTCTTCTCTTGAATGAATTTTTTGTTAATGAGAACAATAAGCCAAGTCTTTCTTGCTAGATTAGAAACATTTACCCAGTTACAGAATAGACAGATGATAGATAAGTAATAGGAAAGAAGGGAGAAAGAAAGGAAAGGATAGAAGGAGGGAAAAAAAGAGGAAGATAAGAAGAGAGAAATAGATACGTAAAATAAAGGAAAGGAAGGGGAGGGGAGGGGAGGCAAAGAAGGGAGGGAGGGAAGGAATGTTTAGATAGATCTCCGTACATATTTTATTATCTAACCTGCTAAACCTGCTTTCTTCTGGATCAAGCCCCCTCCCCAGACTTCCAAAAGAGGGGACTGTTCCAGTCCTGTAAACAGGCACATATTGTAAATTGGTATTTGTTTTAAGAAAAATACATTATCTAAATAGTTGGCACCAGAGGTTATCTCAGAGATGTGGCTATCTCGATTTGGGAAAATATTACAAGAATTCTGTCAGGATAAAGTAAATTCACAAGGATTTAGGTTTGGCTAGAACCCTGGCCTCAAAAGATGAGCAGTACATTATGCCATGTAGGTACAAACATTTATCTTGCTTTTGATGTACAGGGATGATATGAAACAGAGCCCCCAATAATCAACAACAGACTGGTAATGTGAGCAAGAAATAACCCTTTGTTACTTTAAACCAATACAATTCAGGAGATTGCCTATCACTGCAGCAATAATCTAGCCTCTTCTAATTGGTACCAAAAATAAATAAATCAGAAAGAGATAAAAGAAAGGAGGGAAAGAAAAGACCCCAAGATGGGGAGAAGAAGAGACTAAGTAGATTGAAGGGCCACTGGGGCTCCTCTCTATGCTGTGTTGGTTTCGGGATATTTTCAGAATGGTTTCATACTTCATTTGCAGTTGATTGTGTTGCAGAATGTATGTCTCTCTTTTTACTGCCCCACTCTTCCCACCAAATGTTCTGTGAAGCCTATTGCACAAACAAGGTTTGGTATAAATTGCTTCTTTTGTGGAAATCAAATGAGCTGCAGATCACATTTGGGAGTAACATGATATGAGACACAGTGTGGGAAGCAGAACCTCACAGGAAAAAAAAAAAAAAAAAGATGACAAGGAGAATGTAAGCTTCCTTAAAAGTTGCAGCAATCTTATAATTGGATTTGGCTTTTTCCCTAGACCTGAAGTTGTGGGCTCACTTCAAACTCATCTACTTCTCAAGGAGACATCTGATGTGTGGGTTACATGTAGATTTGTGTACAGGAGGAAGTGGTGAAATAAATGTAGAGGGCTGAGGTCCCTATTCTGTTTCCCATGATAAATCCATCTTTTGATTGTCAATAATGCCTGAATGAATGGGCTTACATAGGTTCCATTGTACTTTGTTGCTTCCATGCAATTTGGTTCATACCTCTTTTAAAGCACTTGATATAGGTGGCTTTATAGTTACTCAGTTTGATGCCTCTTTTTCCCAACTAGACTAGTTGGTTTTTGAAGCTGTGTTTCATTATATTCACTTGTGTGTCCCCAGCACCTAGCACGGTATCTGACACCCAGCAGATGATCAAAATGCTCACTGGTTTTGTTAAAATCTGATATGCACACGTGTGTTTAAATAGGGGCAAATGGCTCTCAAGAATCACTCAAAGCAAGGTCTCGAAAATATTTCGTTTTAGAGAAAGAAGTAAGTAGCTACAGATTCTGCTTCCTAACTATTCCCAGCTCTCTACTTTCTGGGCTAGTTTTGGCCCCAATCCTCAGTTGTTGGGTGGAGTGATGGCACTAGTTCTGAATATCAAGGTATGGGCAGAGCTGAGATGTGTCGATTCACGGCCAGAGCACTTAATTGCTAGTGTGGGGTGCCTACTTCCTCTGCTAGAGCAAGTTGCGATATTCCAAATGATGGCTGCTCTATGTACCAGGGTTTAGAGTTAAAAGATGATGTAAGCAGAGGCCCTTGCTAATCTACAATAGACATGAAGTATAAGCAAGAATAAACCTTGTTTTAAGCCACTGAGATTTGGGGATTGTTTGTTACAATAGTATAACTTAACCTACCCTAGCTGATATAAAAATCAGTTAGGACAAAATCAAGAGATTTATTCTTCCTATCCCAACTGCCAAATGATTTTTAACATAGTGGTAACCAATTAAAACAAGGAATAGGCACAAATGATTTAAAAAGGAAAAACAGAAAATGAAAAGCCAGTACCTTGGGAGTAGAACCAGATAGCCCCTACTCAAAGATCAGAAAGAAATATGTGATGAACTGAAAACTGTGCAGGTGGATGGGCCGTCTACTCACATGCTTGCATGTGTGAGCTATGTAGTTAAGATGAATGGCAGGCCATAGGAAGGGATTGTATATAAATGGTGCATTAACTTTTGGCAGAACAGAGGTAACAATGGTGTTTAAAACTGGGATAAAAGCAATGAAGCTTTAAAAAGAAAGCAATGAGGCAGAAAAGATATTTAATAATAGACTGAAAAGACTCCCCTCACCACCCCAATACAGTGACTATATGGTATCTAACTACATGAAAAAATTCTCTGCAGATTCCAGAAAGACTTTATTTCTTTGTTTTTGTTCTTTTATTTTCGCTATAACACTTCCATAAAATTCTGAGTACATTTGGAATGCTTGAATTTGACTGTCATTTTTCAGTCTTGAATTACTAAGCTTTTTTATTTTTGCATTTTAGTATTTAAGTGACAAACATTATATATATTCAAGGTGTACAATGCAATTTGATATACATATAGAATTATTATCACAGTCAAATTAACACATCTGTCACCACCCATGCTATACATTAGATCCCCAGAATTCATTTATCTTATAACTGAAAATTTGTATTCTTTGATCAAATATCCTCATTTCCCCCAACCTCCAGCCTTTGGCAATAACTTTTCAACTCTCTGCTTCTGTGAGTTTGACTTTTTCAGACTCCACATGTTAGTGAAATCATATAATATTTGTCTTTCTCTGTCTGACTTATTTCACTTAGCATAATGCCCTCAATGTTTATCCATGTTGCGCAAATGACAGGATTTCAGTCCTTTTTATGGCTGAATAATATTCAATGGTATAAATATACCGCAATTTCTTTATCTATTCATTCATCAATGGCCATTTAGGTCATTTCCATATCTTGGCTATTATGAATGAAGCGGAAATGAACTCGGAAATGCAGACATCTTTTCAAGCTACTTATTTTATTTATTTTGGATACATAACCAGGAGTGGGATTGCTGGATTGTAGGGTAGTTCCTTTTTTTTTTTTTTTTTAACTTTTTGAGGAACTTCCATGCTGTTTTTCATACTCTCTTAACATTTTTTTCCTTTTTAATTGACAGGCATCTCAAGGTTTAATGTCTTTAAATCTATGTTTACAAGAGTTCTACTGCTTAGTACAAAGCTATTGTTAAAATGGACTTTGGGCTGAGGAAAATCAGTAACTTAATGCTTTTTTGGGGGCTGTACATTTATTTTTAATAATGCTTATTTTTTCTGATCATTGTTTAAAACAATAGGAAATACAGAAAAAACAATATAAAGAATAAAAGTAAAAGCAGACAATCTTGTATTCAGAAGAAACTAAAGTGGCTGCTTTGTTGAAAATCCATCCATACTTTTTTCATTCATGCATATGCATTTTAATATGATTTTGATATTTAGGTCCCTGCTTTTTTTCTTCACACAGTTTTTAATCATAAGCACTATTCTAGTAGATTGAAAATATTTTTAAATATATACAATTATTTATTCAATTATTTCTCAGTTAATTTGCTGGTGGAGAGCTCTCTCTCTTTCATTTGTAAATAATTATAAATAAAGCTAGGATGAGTAAAAATACTTTATGCATCTCTGATTATTTCCTCAAAGAAAAACTAATGAGGCATAGGATATGGATGTTTTAGGATTCTTAAAATAATGAGACAAATTAGTTGCCATAAAGTCTATCCTAATTTATGCCCCTACGCATTTATAAAAGTACCATTTCCTTAGTCCCTGCCAGCATAAAAGATTATATATATATATATATATATATATATTTTTTTTTTTTTTTTTTTTTTTTTTTTTTTTTTTTTTTTTTTTTTTTTTTTTTTTTTTTTTTTTTTTTTTTTTTTTTTTTATATTATATATATATATTTATTTTTTTTTTTTTTTTTGACAGTCTTGTTCTGTCGCCCAGGCTGGAGGGCAATGGTGCGATCTCTGCTCACTGCAACCTCTGCCTCCTAGCTTCAAGCCATTCTGCTACCTCAGCCTCCCAAGTAGCTGGGATTACAGGCATGCACCATCACACTTGGCTAATTTTTTGTGTTTTTAGTAGACATGGGGTTTCACCATGTTGGTCAGGCTGATCTTGAACTCCTGACCTCATGATTTCCCCACCTCCGCCACCCAAAGTGCTGGGATTACAAGCGTGAGCCACCGTGCCTGGCCAAAAATTACACTTTTTGTAAAGCTTAGCAATTTGTTTGACAACAGTGGCAGTCTTGTATTAATTTGCCTTAATTTTTTGACTAATAGTAAACATAAACATTTCCTCATGTATTTAAAAGTCACTTGCATTTCTTATTTTCTGTTTCAGTATACCCATTTCATTTTTCTTTTTAGATTATTAGTAATTTTCTGTTGATTTTTAAATGCCCTTTACATATTTAGGCCATTAACCTTTGAATATAAAATATTTCCAAGATTAGCTTTGAATTCAAGACATTTGAGATCAATAAAAAGAGATACTTTATGTGAAAGCTGCTTTTAAGCATAAAATGCTATAGAATTAAGTTTGGTTTATTGATTTATTCTTTTTGTTTTTCACATTTTAAATTTTTACAATTTCAGTTTCTCTTTTGATATTACTAAACAACTTGACCTGACTCTGAATTGGCAATCACCTGAGTACTTGAGTCTGCATACACAAATGTATGCACAATTCCACATACAGATAATTTTTAGAGATCCTTGGCATCCGTATTATAGGGTAGTGATTACAAGCACAAAATAAAAGCCAGATTCCCTGGGTGTCAGTCTTAATCTGTGTTCTATTAGTTGTGTGAACTTGAGCAAGTTATTTGACTTCCTTATGCTTTTTACCTTTTTTGCAAAATTGCAGAATTTGTAAACAAGGAAGTAACAGACCTCATATTATTGCTCTGAGGATTACACAAGATAACAAGGCAAGTAGTTAAACTAGATAACCATTTTATTCCTGAGAACCTGGCGAGGCATGTAGTAAGCCAGTCTAAGCGCTAGCTCCTTATATGGCATTTTACATATTCACTCCACTGGAGAAAAGCTTTTTGATCTAGTTTGTTTTTTAGGCATTTGGAGTGAAATATATCACTGTTTCTAATAACAGCAGTTAACATTTTTCTAGAGCACTTTGCAAAACTTATTGATATTCATTATTCATTCAACAATTACTTATTGAATACCTGAGCTACCAAGCAATATTCTAAGCACTTCAGCTGTGAACAAGACTGATAAGGTCCCCCAGATAGGGAGTTTTCATTTCAGAGAGAAAAGACAAAAAGAAAAAAAAATACAAATAAACAAGCTTAATTTCAGAGAGGGAGAAATGATATGAAACAAATAAGTCAGGAGAATGTGCTGGAAGATGATTACTGGGATTATTCTATCAGGTGGCCCAGCAGGCCAGGGTGAAGAAGAACGAATGTGTTGAAAAGTCTGACAACAATCCTATGACATGGGCATTACTTTTATTCCCATTTTATCAACAGAAAGATTAAATTACTGAAACCAGATTGTTGTTGCCCTAATGAAACATATTTGCTTTTCTCTGATTGCAAATTTAACACTTGTTTATGACAGAAAACAAAACTAAGGACAAAAAAAAAGTCATCTGTGATCGTATGCCTAACACTTTGCGTATATACTATCTATCTTCTTTTTCTGTATGTATCTACATAATATGTTTAACAAATGGAATTGCTCTAAGAATAACATCTGTAACTTGTTTTTTCCATTAAACAACATTTTTCCATGCCATTGAAGAGTCTTATAAACATCACCTTTAATAGCTGTAAAGTCTCACATTATATGGAAGAATCATTATATAATGGTTTCTTTAGTCTCTTAAAATAGATATTTATGTCATTTCAATTTTTATTCTTATAAACGATGCTGTGATAAACCACCTGATAATAATAATAGCTAATGTTTATTCAGTTTATGTGGAATGCATTGTGGTAGGCAATTTACAACTTTCAACTAATTTAACGTGTACCCAAATCCTACGAAATAGATACAATGAAAATCTTCCCTTTAGAAATGAAGTAAACTCAGACAAAAAGAAGTTAAACAATATGGTCAAGGTCACACATTCAGTAAACTACAGAGCTAAAACTTGAACTTAAGACATTTCTGTTCCAGAGCATACACATAACCATTGCACTCTATTTCAGACCTTGGCAGTATTTCCACAGATTGACAGATAAGTCATAATCCCCACCAGCATTACTTCCTTAGGATAAATTTTTAGAAGTAAAATTGCTCAGAACCTGACTCCAGATTTTCTGCTTCTACACAAGAACCAGAGGTTCCTTTATCCAAGCCTAATGTCCACTTCAAGGTGCCCTAACAGAAGATCTGTAACTTTTCTGTTTCAGATTGCACACCGGGCTGCAGCCTGCAATGAGAAACAGAGAACAAGCAATAGTCTAAGTAAAAGGGACTTCAACCCTGCCAGTCCCTCCTTCCTTTATTTCTCTCCAGAGCTTTTGCCCAGGAAAGCTTAGCAAAAACAAAGAAGAGGCTCCTGAAGTCCAAGTTTCACCATCAACCCCTTTTCATTCATAAAGTCCATGATCCTCAATGCATATTCTCTACAGAGATTCCCACAGTCTAAACACAGACAGCAATGAAAAGGCAGAAGAGAGGCACGAGTGGCTTGAGCTCAGTAGCTGGAAGCTTCCCGTGATGCCCAGGTGCTGCTCTTAGGCCGGCTGTGCCTCCTTCCCCTCCTGTGTGGCCTGATGAGGGCAATGAACAGATTAGATAACAGATAATTTGACTACACTCAGGGAACTGAAGGAGCCCTATGAATGTGTACTGTTAATTGAGACACACAAAGTAGACCCTCCTGAGTGCTTTGGACTTGCACTAACCTGAAATCATGACTCACTAGACACCATTTTATCTCATTTTTCAAAAAGTATTTTTTTCTTGAGAGGGTGTTCAGACAGAAAGATGAAACAATTTATCTCTGTTACTTTTCCCAAGTTTCAAAGATAACCTAGAATCATAGGTTTCTATTTTACCAAAGGAGACTCTTGAGTATAGTAAACTTTTTGTTATCTTATCTGGTCAAATGATAGAGGCTTTAGTGGGGAGTGATCAATTGAGTTATTCTATCTATCCTGTGTAGAAGACTAGCACTCTTTAAAGAAATACAATATAGAAAAATAAATCTAAAAATAGATGAAAGAAAAGGTAATCATTCCTTTTTCATTCAAAAGCCATGTTTGAATGTTAAAGAGCTCCAAGGTCATCATTACAACCTCGAATTATGATTGCACAAGAAATTTCCAGCTGACAACTCAGGTTCCACCAATCTGTTTGGAAAATATCTGGTTGGAAATCAGGGATGCATTTGTAAAAACAGTGCTTAGGGCACAGGGCAGTTCAAACAAATATTTTTAACCCATCATGTAGCTGAAGAAACATACTAATAATACTAGAGACCCTCATCATTGTTTTTTATATTGTTTTAACGCTTCTATCTAGAAAGTGTATTTCAAATTGATAAACCGAAACACCAAGAACATGTCTTCCATATTCATGGCAGTTTAGGAACCTACACTTAATGTCCTTTATAGTAGAGCCTGGCGGGGGAAGAGAGGCAATCTCGTAGAGCCTCTAGCAATAGAGGTAAGCGTTTATACGAAGAGCTTGAGATAGAAACTCTTAGGTCAAAAGAAAAAAAGGGCAGGAGCAGAGGTTATATTGAAGGATTTGCAGCTGCCACTCTAAGCGTCATGATAGCAGGTGGTTTCACCTGTTTCACTCGCTATTGTATTCCCAGAACTTAGAATGGTGCCTGGGGTATTGTAGATGTTTGATATGTAGTTATGAATGAAAGAATGAATGCAGTAGTGATAAGAGGTGATGTGACACCAAGACAGAAGAAACTAGGTGCAATAAATAATCTGTTAACCAGTCAGTGTGCTCCACATTAGAGGAGAAATACCAGTTAGTAAAGAGTTCTTAAAACAAAGGGGCACAAGAAAACTTTGGGAGGCGTTGTGTATGTTGATTACCCTGATTGTAATGATGGTTTTAAAGGTGTATGTATATGTCCAAACTCATCAACTTATATACATTGAATATGCACCATTTTTGTGTATCAACTAGACCCTAATAAACTGTATAAATAAATAATATCTCATTTCCATCAGAAAAAGAGTTCCAATTGGCAGAATATCAAATAACAGAGAGATGCTGTAACAATACAGGCACACAGGAAATTTAATCACGATGGTCTAATCTTCATGTGAACCAAGGAAATAAGGCAAGTTCACAATTTTCTAAAGATGAAGAAATAAGCTCAGATATCAGGGACAGTAAAATCTATGTAGCTCAACGTTTCTCCACTAAAAAGATGAGAACCAGCAATTATAAGCCAGACTTAGTGGTGCCATTCTGGCTTGTTAAAGATAGAGGTCATTATCATGCCCCCCTATGTAGAGGAAGGTAAAATAATATTACTGTCATCAAGTGGTCGTACATGTGAAAGTTAAGATACTCTTGACAAAAAAGCAACAGAAACTACTACCTCTGAAAGCATCAAAGCTAGAGTATTCTACTGAAGGGCAGAAAGCCGATTACACCTGGTTAACCATGAAAGTCTGGCCAAAGTGTCGTGTGTCATACATCTCAATGTGGTCTTTTACAATAAATTTAAGACACAATTCACCTCTTTTCTTTAGAACTCCAAAGGGAATCCGACTTAATGAGCCTAAACCTATGTTACAAACACTAACAACCTTTATAATAGGTTATCACCAAGACTTGGACTGTTTCTAAAATCCAAGTACTGAAGGAAATGTGTATCATCCCCTAAGTTTTCCTAAAATGGCACGATAGCCATTTGGTCAGGGAATAAACCCATTAGTTCAGCCTATCCTCTTATTTAAGCTGTAGACGAGGGCACTGGGTTTTGGCTCAGAAGGTATCTGAGTAAGTGTCAGACATGGATGGGGCATAACTTTTCCTCAGACTGCAAAGTGGGAATCAAGGAGTATGAAACACTCCTTGTATTTCCTATTTCTTTATCCTTGGGATAAAGAAACCATGACCATCACCCAGGGAAAACATTATCAGTCTGTGGAGACTCAGAGAAGAGGTGGTATAAATGCATGAAGAGATGAGGGACTCAAAGAAACTTAAAGATTTTGAATGAAAGGATGAGAGGCCAGGCCTAGAGCAATTTCCTGCACTGGAAGGGAAACTGCTGTTTTCAGAGAATGCTTATAATTTGAACTTGGACAAAAAGAGACACATTAAAGTTGCCAAAGTCATCCTAAGTCAAAAAAGTAGTCATAATTTCCTTCATAGGAATGGTAAGTAGAGGAGAGAAACCCTAAAGAAATTACATAAAATCTTTGATTTTACCTCAGTCACACTGGTGCCACTGTTAGCCACTCACTAACTGATTCAATTAGGTGTTTCTGAGGTGCAATCCATTATTTAAATTATAATCTCTATAATCTAATTCAACACTTAGCTTCGTAAATAGTCTAGTCTCCAAGGGTCTTCTAATTAACAAAGAGAAGCTTCATCAACATCATCATCGTCATCATCATCATCTTCTAACAGGGAAAATATTAACAAGTCATATTATTTCTTTGAAGAGTATCTATCATTCTGGAAAACTATAATCCAGAATATGAAAATGTACTAATTTGATTTGTCATAGAAATGTTCTTTCTTTTAAGATCCGAGAAAAATCAGCAAATGCTTCCAAAGCCGACATTTAATCCATGAATTCAAATCATTTTCAAGATTTATGATCCATTAGAAAGACAGTTTCAATTTCCCTTGCCCTTGTGAGAGTCTAATGTATGGCTGGCACAAAATGCATTTACACTGCACACATTCCATGACAACAGTATCATTTATTGATAATGCTTTTCAAGTCTTAAAAAATGACGTTGCAAGTTATGTTCATTTTTGTTTATCTGTAAGTAGTAGATGAATGATTCACTCTGGTGAAGCTTCCTAAAATATACAGATTAACAGATATCCATATAACAAAGATTGCCTACTAAAGTTTACAAGAAATCTCCTGCAATTATAATAATGATATTATAAGTGGATGGCATTTCTAAGGACAGACCAGATGTCCATATATAGCTATAAAATCAGATACAGAAAAAGATACACACTCAGATATAGGTAGAATAAAAAGTTATAGGCAATTTATTGAGGGGAAGATGGCAGATTGAAGGCAGGACTACCTTGCAGCTCCTACTCAGACAGACAGAGTAGAATGTGGAGACTTACATAGTGAACTTTTGCTCTGAGGACTACCAAAGCAACATACCATAAAAGCTAAGAGAATCCACAGACTCTTTGAAGAAAGTGGATCCCTGCTGCAGGCTCCCTGAGATGCCAAAAAAACTGAGTCAGCTTACTTTCTCAGAAGGGAGGCTGATGGTCTGGGGCAAGTTATCAGCCCTGGTCACCAGCTGCCTGTAAATAGACTGAGTGCTGTTGCGGGGACACAGTGGGAGTGAGATCGGCCTTTAGGACTACGGGCTGCATGGGATCAGGGTGAGGACTGTGACTGCCAGGTTTCACCTACTTCCCTGGCGACTTGGCAGCGGCAGCCATAATCTACCTGGGAACCTAACTCCACTGGACTGGGAACCACACCCCAATTCCCCACAGCAGCTGCAGCAAGCCCTGCCCAAGGAGAGTCTGACCTCAGACACACCTATCCCTGCCCCCACACGGTGGTCTTTCTCTACCCACCCTGGCTGCTGAAGACAAAGGACATAATCTCTTGGAAGTTCTATGGCCCTACCCACTGCCTAAGAAACCTGAATACATAACCAGGTAACCCTACGGCAAGTTTGCTTCATCCCTATAATACCATAGCTGATGCACTCTTGAAAGCCCCACCTCCTTGCTGTAGGCCAACCAAAACAAAACCAGTGCACTAAACAAAAATACGACCAAGGTCCCTCAAGAGTCCACTTCACTCCCCTTCTGCCTTCACCGGAGCAGTGCTGGTATCTATGGCTGAAAGACCTGAATATGGATCACATCACAGGAGTCTTTGCAGACACTCCCCAGTACCAGCCCAGGGCCCAGTAGCTCTGCTGGGTGGTTAGACTCAGAAGAGCAAAAACAATTGCTGCAGTTCAGCTCTCAGAAAGCCCCATCCCTAGGGGAAGGGGGAGAACACCATATCAAGGGAACACTGTGTGGGACAAAAGAATCTGAATAGCAGCCCTTGAGTCCCAGATCTTCCCTCTGATATAGTCTACCCAAATGAGAAGGAACAAAGGAAAGCAATTCTGGTAATATGACAAAACAAGATTATTTAACACTGTGAAAGATCACACCAGCCCACCAGCAATGGATCCAAACCAAGATGAAATCTCTGAACTGCCAGAAAAAGAATTCAGAAAGTCAAATATTAAGCTAATCAAGGAGGCACCAGAGAAAGGTGAACTCCAACTTAAAGAAATCAAAAACATGATACAGGACGTGAAAGAAAAATTCTTCAGTGAAATAGAGAGCATAAATAAAAAACTATCACAACTTCTGGAAATCAAGGACATACTTAGAAAAATGCAAAATGCACTGGAAAGTCTCAGCACTATAACTGGACAAGCAGAAGAAAAAACTTCAGAGCTTGAAGTTGAGGCTTTTGAATTAATCAAATCCATCAAAGACAAAGATAAAAGAAACTACAAAATGAACAAAGCCTCTAAGAAGTTTGGGACAAGGTTAAGTGTCCAAACCTAAGAATAATTGGTGTTCTTGAGGAAGAAGAGAAATCCAAAAGTCTAGAAACCATATTTGAGGGAATAATCAAGGAAAACTTCTCTGGCCCTGCTAGAGATCTAGATAACCAAATACAAGAAGCTCAAAGAACACCTGGGAAATTCACTGCAGAAAGAACATCACCTAGGCATATAGTCATCAAGTTATCTAAAGTAAAGACAAAGGAAAGATTCTTAAGAGCTATGAGCAAAAGCACTGGGTAACCTATAAAGGAAAACCTATCAGAGTAACAACAGATTTCTCAGCAGAAACCCCACAAGCTAGAATGGTTTGGGGTCCTATTTTTAGCCCCTTTAAACAAAACAATTATCAGCAAAAATTTTGTATCTAGCAAAACTAAGCTTCATAAATGAAGATAAGATACAGTCTTTTTGAGACAAACAAATGCTGAGAGAATTCACCACTATCAACTTGGCATCACAAGAATGGCTAAAAGAATCTGTAAATTTTGAAACCAATCCTCAAAATACACCAAAATAGAACTTCCTCAAAGGATAAATCTCACAGGACCTATATAACAATAACACAATTAAAAAATAGTATTCAAGCAACAAATAGCATGATGAATAGAATAGTACCTCATATATCAATACTAATGTTGAATGTAAATGGCCTAAATGCTCCACTTAAATGATACAGAATGGCAGAATAGGTAAGAATTCATCAACCAAGTTTCTACTGTATTCAGGACACCCACCTAACACATAAGGACTCACATAAACTTCAGGTGAAGAAAAAGATATTCCATGCAAATGGACACCAAAAGTGAGCAGGAGTAACTATTCTTGTATCAGACAAAACAAACTTTAAAGCAACAACACTTTAAAAAAGACAAAGAAGGACATTATATAATAATAAAAGGACTAGTCCAACAGTAAAATATCACAATTCTAAATATATATGCATCAACGGTGGAGCTCCCTAGTTTATAAAACAATTACTACTGGACCTAAGAAATGAGATAGATGGCAACAGAATAATAGTGGGAGAATTTAATACTCCACTGACAGCACTAGACAGGTCATCAAGGTAGAAAGTCAACAAAGAAACAATGGACTTTTTAAAACTATACCCTACAACAAATTGACTTAACAGATATTTACAGAACATTTTACTCAGCGACTGCAGATTATACATTCTATTCATCAGCACATGCGGCATTTTCCAAGATAGACCATATGATGGGGCACAAAACAAGTCTCAGTAAATTTAAGAAAAATCAAAATTATATCAAGTACTCTTTCAGACCACAGTAGAATAAACTTGGAAATTAACTCCAAAAGGAATCCTCAAAACCATGCAAATACATGGAAATTAAATAACCTGCTCCTGAATATTCACTGAGAAAACAATGAAATCAAGATGGAAATTTTAAAATTCTTTGAATTGAATGATAAAAATGACACAACCTATCAAAACCTCTGGGATACAGCAAAAGCAATGCTAAGAGGAAAGTTCATAGTATTAAATGTCCACATCAAAAAGTCTGAAAGAGCACAAAATACTAGCTAACCGAATCTAACAGCATACCAAAAGGATAATCCACCATGATCAAGTAGGTTTCATACCAGGGATGCAGGGACGATTTAACATCCACAAGTTAATAAATGGGATACATCACATAAATGGAATTAAAAACAAAAATCACAAGATCATCTCAATAGATGCAGAAAAAGCATTTAACAAATTCCAGCATCCTTGTATGGCAAAAACCCTTAGTAAAATTGGCATAGAATGGACATATCTTAAGGTAATAAAAACCATCTAAGACAAACCCACAGCCAACATTATACTGAACGGGGAAAAGTAGAAAGCATTACCCCTGAGAAATGAATCAAGACAAGGATGCCCATTTTCACCACTTCTTTTCAACATAGTACTGGAAGTCCTAGTCAGAGCAATCAGGCAAGAGAAAGAAATAAAGGGCATTCAAATTGGTAAAGAGGAAGTCAAACTGTCGCTGCTTGTTTATGATATGATTGTATACCTAAAAAACCCTAAAGACTCATCTAATAAGCTCCTAAAGCTGGTAGATGAATTCAGCAAAGTTTCAGGATACAAAATTAATGTAGATAAATCAGTAGCTCTACTATACACCAACAGCAAACAAGCTGAGAGTCAAATCAAGAACTCAACCCCTTTTACAATAGCAAAAAATAAAATACTTAGGAATATACCTAGCAAAGGAGGTCAAAAATCTCTACAGGGAAAACTACAAATCATTGCTAAATGAAATCATAGATGACACAAACAAATGGAAACACAATCCATGCTCAGGGATGGGTAGAATGAATATTGTGAAAATGACCATACAGCCAAAAGCAATCTACAAATTCAATGCAATTCCCATCAAAATACCACCACCATTCTTCACAGAACTAGAAAAAAAAATCGTAAAATTCATACGGAACCAAAAAAGAGCCCACATAGTCAAAGCAAGACTAAGCAAAAAGAAAAAAAAGGAGACATCCCATTGCTCAACTTCAAACTATAGTACCTGCCTATAGTTACCAAAACAGCATGGTACTGGTATAAAAATAGGCACATTGACCAATGGAACAGAATAAAGGGGAAAACAAGAAATAAAGCCAAATACTTACAGCCAACTGATCTTTGACAAAACAAACAGAAACATAAAGTGGGAAAATGATACCCTATTCAACAAATGGTGCTGAGATAATTGGCAAGCCACACAAAGAAGAAGGAATCTTGATCTTCATCTCTCACCTTATACAACAAAAATCAACTAAAGATGGATCAAAAACTTAAGTCTGAGACCTGAAACCATAAAAATTCTAGAAGATAACATTGGAAAAACCCTTTTAGACATTGGCTTAGGCAAAGACTTCATTATCAAGAAACCAAAAGCAAATGTAACAAACAAAGATAAATAGATGGGACTTAATTAAACTAAAAACCTTCTGCACGGCAAAAGAAATAATGGCATTTGCAGTGAACTGGATAAAATTGGAGACTACTATTCTAAATGAAGTAACTCAGAAATGGAAAACCAACCATCGTATAGTCTCACTTATATGTGGGAGCTAAGCTATACGGATGCAAAGGTATAAGAATGATACACTGGACTTTGGGAACTCAGGGAAAGGGTGGGAGTGGGGTGAGGAATAAAAGGCTACACACTGGGTACAGTGTACACTGCTTGCATGATGGGTGCACCAAAATCATAGAAGTCACCACTAAAGAACTTATTCATGTAACCAAATACCATCTGTTCCCCAAAAACCTATTGAAATTAAAAAAAAATTAAAAGTCATGCCACATAAACTCATAAAATGGTGTGATCAACCCTATGCCATTTTTCTTTTTTCCCCTTTTCTTTACTCTTTGTTTTAAACAAAATAATTTCACCCATCAAAAATATCAGCAAAAGATATCAGACTCTCAATACGAAGTTCTCAAAGCACATTAATCTAAACTTAAAATTCCCAGAATCAACATCAATGAATGTAATATCTATTAAAGGTGCTCCTTTTTTCCAGTGATTCAGGTTTTCAACCAAAAAACTGATAAATTCCACATACACTATACTAGAAAAATTACATAGTATTAGACTGTCTATGTTTTTCATTATACATATGATAAAATGAAATTCCAAAGAGGAAAGTTATTTCCTCAAGCTCATAACATAGTTGTAAGATTTGTGACTGCCCCAACCTGAGTATTAATCAGCAAAAGCAAAAGTAGATGTTCTTCAGCTTTATGAGCTAATATCAGATCATTAACTTGTCTGTCACCACCCAAACATGTCATTCAACAACTAATATAAGTTACTTACTGCAGAAGTGACATACCGCCATTCTCCTATACACTATTGGTCACACAGTCCAATGCTGATACAATGGGAAGGGGGCACAAAAGGGTGTGACTTTTAGACACAGACCATTAGATACAATGGGAAGGTGTTCAAAAGGGTGTGAACACCAGGCAGAAGCCATTAGAGGCCATCTTGGAAACTGGCTACCAAAATAAACATCTCAAAACCCAGGGGGATTTCTCATATGTGGAAAGTCTTTTAGCAAATCTTACTTTCTTGATCCACATATCACTCAGAACCCTTCTTGAAAAACACTTTCAACATTCTCCTACATTAAACCTGATTGCCTCATAATTGATAGAATAAGAACAGCATCCATTCTGGATGCTTCATTCATATATTTATTTAATAAATGGCATACTACTGTATACCAGGAAGTCTCCTGGGGACTGAGAATACAATAGTGAAGAACATGTCATTTCTGCTGTAAAACCATTTGAGACTAGAGATATAGAAAAGAAAACTGGATGGGGAGGAGAGAGAGGGAATAGAAGAAGAAGAAAAGAATAAAGAAGGTCAAAGAAACAATGGGGGAGAGTAAGAAAGAGGTAAGGCAGAGAAGGAAAATGAAGTGGAGATAGAAATCAATATTGATGGGAAATAAATTCAATCATGAAAATATTTGCTGCATTAAAATTAAAATACTGAAGTTTGAAAAGAAAGTAGGAAGATTTTTGCTTAACATGTGCCTCCATATGCTCAATACACAGTTCATTAACTAAATTTAGAAACTGTGTCTAAACGTATGCCTTTCTAATATGCAAAAAACTAACACCTCAATTCAGAGGTTCTCAAGTCTTTCAGTAAAGACACTGACAGAAGCACCAGACGCTCTTTTCCAAAAGACAATTAAAAAATGTGTGCATACACATACACACAGACACAAATTT
Source organism: Nomascus leucogenys (assembly GCF_006542625.1). NCBI lineage: Eukaryota > Metazoa > Chordata > Mammalia > Primates > Hylobatidae > Nomascus > Nomascus leucogenys. Next base: position 130,878,398 of record NC_044384.1, read on the forward strand.
CATAGTCCATGGGTCTAAAGTTAGGAACTCCCAATCTTAAAAATATAAAGTAACATTTTAAACTGTTGTCCATGTTAGCTGTCTTTGTGAATATTCAGGATATACTCTAGTGCAAGACTTGCTGGATCTTTATGAAATGAAATGTTTCACCAAGATAAGGCAGAATATTAGGGGATTTTGCTCCTTAGAGTATTTTTCCAGCCTGAGGAGTCTCAGCCTGAATGGAAGAACTTAGCGTCATAAAGACTGGAGTAAAGAGCCTCACGTCAGGTTTGGGCGCAGTGGCTCAGGCCTGTAATCCCAGCACTTTGGGAGGCCGAGGCCTGTGGACCACCCAAGGTTGGGAGTTCAAGATCAGCCTGACCAACATGGAGAAACCCTGTCTCTACTAAAAATACAAAATTAGCTGGGCATGGTGGTGCATGCCTGTAATCCCAGCTACTCAGGAGGCTGAGGCAGAAGAATTCCTTGAACCCGGAGGCGGAGGTTGCAGTGAGCTGAGACTGTGCTGAGCCGAGATTGTGCCATTGCACTCCAGCCTGGGCGACAAGAGCGAAACTCTATCAAAAAAAAGAGAGAAAGAAAGAAAAAGCCTTTTGTCCAAAAACAAGCTCAGGTCTAAGTTAACCAATCTAGATGTAAGAGCCATGTAGTCCCATTTCTTCATTTTACAGATGGGAAAAGTGAAGACTCAGTGACTGATGAGGAGGATATGGTGACCTAAAATCCAACATTGAGCAAACACTCAGGGCTTAAATAACCTTGGTCCATATTGCAGGAGACTTACCCACAAGGGTCAAGATCAGACTTGGTAAACTAATGTTAACCCCTCCACTCCAGAAGGGGAGTACTAAGTGAACTCAGATTAGCTACAGATGTCTCAGTCAAGCAGGCTGAAGAGTGGATCTTGGATCAAGCAAAGGAGAGGGTATAAAATCAGGCAGACAGTTATTGGGGCATCACTTAGTAGACATTTCTGTGAATCTTCGTTTAATAGTCTGAATTTCCTCTCTTTCAAAAAGCACTACAACAAATTTACTATGCAGTGCAGTGATTTTATACTTTGAGACAAATGGAAGCTTGAGTTTGAAAGCCAAATTCTCCCTTGGAAATATAATTGAAATTCTCCAATATGCCTATAATCCTGGTATGCTGCCATTTAAGTCTGGTACTTATGCCTAGAAAACTTAGCAAATGCTATCAAAAGCAGGTGAGCAAATTGCTCCTATTATTATCTCTAACACTAATTAGTTAGAACTAACTTGAGGAGGCACCATGTCAGAGCTTTGCCAGACAGCAATGCCTAGTTACATAAAATCAACCCTGAAAACATGCACTGCTGTTGGAACGGTTGTAGACTGATGTTGAAGAAAGCTGTGGTGTAATATCAGGTTACTTTCCATAAGCTTTGCATGAAATCTTCTAAGTATAAACCAGCTGTAGAATGCTTAGTGCTCCACCAGGATTTTGAGGGGCTAGGGAGGGAGCACTTACCTTATCCCCAATCCTCATCAACTCTTCATGGTTAAAAAAAAAAGAAGAAAGAAAGAAAGAAAAAGAAAGAGACAGGGAGACTCTAAGAGTTTGAAACTCATTCACCAGCTTTTATGCCCTATCACAAGTTTAAAAAAAAAATAGGTATAGGTATAGCTTCTCAACATAATGCCAAATTGGCTGGTGTTTGCCCTTTCCATTGAATTCTTCCTACTAGTTTGATCTCTGCCTGCATTTTGTTTTCTGAAATTCCCAGTGACCTTTTGCAAAGGCAAATGGGTTATAGTGCATGTCAGGCAGGATTGCACTGTGCTGACCTGTTGAGAGCCAGTGAACCTAGCACTACATTTTTCTACTTTGCTTTGTTCTTTGAGCTGAAACAAATGCCATAAAATACTTGATTTAAGAAGTTAGTATATATATGGTAAACCATCAGGTTCAAAATATGCAAAATAAAAAATTTCCATAGTTTATGTTAGTTCAAGTAAATTTCCAAAATGTCACTAGATACAGTAGAAAACTGATGAAATGGATAAGAAAGCAATAAATTTGATTCACAGAAATCTAAAGCAGATGTAGCTTGCTTATTTTTGTTGCCATATGGTTTTCTATTTATGAATCTACTACAATTGATTTATCCAGTTCCTTCCCACTTGGAGCAACTGTGAAAAATATTATTATAAATATTCTTGCACAAGAATCTTGATTTACGTATACCCCAGTGTTTCTATATTATATACAGAAGAGAGGAATTTCTGGTATATTACCCAGCATTATGCCAGGGGGATTTTCCAAAATGGTTGTACTGAATTTTGCACCTATCAGTAGTATATAAAAATTCTTACTGCTCTTAATACCTAATGTAGATGACAAGTTAATGGGTGCAGCAAACCCCCATGACATGTGTATACCTATGTAACAAGCCTGTGCGTTCTGCACATGTATCCCAGAACTTAAAGCATAATAACAACAATAATAAAATGAGCTTATGTTGAAGTCCTTACATCTTCCTTAGAGAAAGGGGTAAGTACACGGCCACAGGCTTCGCAAGTCCTGCTGCTACTGTGCTTGTGTCTGCACACAGACGCTCCTGCACAGAGAAAAGACAGTAAACAGGACAGTCTTCCTATGAAATTACACAATTTACCCACACACACAAAAAAAAAATTCTCACTGCTTTTCATCCTCACACAGTGTTGCTCCATTTTTTTTAATCTGGTGGATGTATTACATAGTGGTTTTCACTGGCATGTTCCTGATTACAAATGAGGTGGTATATTTTTAAATATCATTTTTAACCAATGAATTTCCTTCTTTTTGAAATGTCCATGTAAGTATTTTCCCAATTTTCCTATTGAGCTATGTATCTTTTTCCTATTGATTTATATCTACTCAAAACCACATGAATGAATTTCATAGCTATAATACTGAGCAAAACCATCAAAATACAAAAGAACATAATCGTATGTTTTCATTTGTATATAGTTCAAAAACAGGCATAAAATGGACTATTTTGTTTACTAAGGCACAAAAGGTTGTGATGATATTTTTTAAAGCAAGGAAATAATTCCTACAAAATTCAGGGGAGGTTCCTTCTGACTCTAAATAGGTGGTACTTAGAGGAAATGGACTCGGTTTCCTGAGTTGTCATGGTTCTAATATTTGGTCATGAAATCTGCCAGTGCCCTGGCTCTTGAACAGTGAAAATAAATCAAATAAAAAGTTCTACTTAGGCTGGATGTGGTGGCCCACACCTGTAATCCCAGCACTTTGGGAGGCTGAGGCAGGCAGATCACAAGGTCAAGAGACCGAGACCATCCTGGCCAAAATGGTGAAACCTCACCTCTACTAAAAATAAAAAAATCAGCTGGGTGTGGTGGCGTGCACCTGTAGTCCCAGCTACTTGGGAGGGTGAGGCAAAAGAATCACTTGAACCAAGGAGGTGGAGGTTGCAGTGAGCTGAGATCATGCCACTGCACTCCAGACTAATGACAGAGCTAGACTCCGTCTCAAAAAAAAAAAAAAAAAAATTAGCTGGTGTGGTGGCACACGCCAGTAATCCCAGCTACTTGGGAGGCTGAGGAAGGAGAATCGCTGGAACCCAGGAGGCAGAGGTTGCAGTGAGCCGGGATTGCACCACTGCACTACAGCCTGGGTGACAGAATGACACTCTGTCTGCAAAAAATAAAAAATAAAAAAAAGAAGAATTTTCATATGATTATATGTGTAGATAAGTATCAAAAAGAATGGGAAATGGCAAATAAGAAGAAGTTACCCTTTATTTTTACAATGACACATACTATTTTTCTACTTTAAAATACATAATTATATAATTTACACACTTACTTGAGAAGGTTTATACATATCACTGAATGTATACTTTTCTCTCCCCATGGCCCAGTAGGATGGGAGGAAAATGTGCGGCAGATTTGGAGTATGCTGATTTGAGCTTTATGTATATAATTTAGTGCAACTTTAAATTGGAATATAGGGTAATCTCTAGAGCAATCACTAAGGAAAGTATTTTTAAAACATACACAAGAAAATACACGCACACTACAGATAAGGAAAAATGTAACACTAAAAATTATTTCAGTAACCCACAGAAAGGTAAGAAAACAGAAAGAGAGAAACAAAAACAAGACAGACAAAACAATGAAGTGGCAGCTTAAATCCTGACATCAAAAATTACATTAAATATGAAGGGCTTAAAGACACCAATTAAAATATAAATGCTTTATATTAAAAAAAATTATCAGAATATAGTTCAAAATGACTCAGCTATCTGCTGTCTACAAGAAATTCATTTCAAATATACTGATATAAGTAGGTAAAAAGTAAATAGAAGAAAATATATATACCATGAAAACAATCACAAAAAAGCTGTATAGCTATACGAATAGCAGATAAAGTAGACTTCAGAGAAAAGAAAGAAAATTACTAAATACAGAAAGGAACACGACATTATGGTAAAAGACTTAATATACCCAAAAAAGACATGAAATCTTTTTTTTTTATTATTATTATACTTTAAGTTTTAGGGTACATGTGCACAATGTGCAGGTTAATGTATCAAATTTAAAAACTTCAATAATCAAGATAAAAAGGATGATAAGAAGACAATTTATAACTTTTGAGCAGCTAATACATAGTGCTAATAAGTGTTAGACCCTGTTTCAAACACTTTACATCTATTATCTCATTTAATCTTCACCAAAAGAAAAGCAAATACATTATTATCTCCATTCTGCATACAACATAATTAAGGGCTCCAAAGAGTTTAAGCATCTTGCCCAAGGTTACACAGTTAGCAATCCTTAGGCCAAATTCTTTTTACTCTTCATTCTGCCTCCATCAAGGTTTATCTTCAAACACTTCAAAAATAAACAGTGTGATCATCATATCTAACACTGCTGTCCAACATTTACTCTTCTTGGTCATAAAGACAGAGTATTTTTAGTGGTGAACAAACACTGTTTTCTAAACAAGTCATAGGAATAAAGTGGCTCTAGAAAACATCAGTAAATGCAAAAGAGCCTGGAGCAGGAAGCAGTTAATTATGGGAAAGCTGGAAGTAACATCATGGCCACAGTGACCTCAACAGTGTGAAGGCTGCCATGTAAGTTTGGGAAAGCAGGGCCCTGTACAACTCCAGGGATTCCATTAGCATAGAGACTAAATTAGACTATCATATAAAAGACACCACCTGGAATCATAGTACACAGCATGCCCTGCCATTTATGGTATTTCTGACAGTAATTATACTGTCTGAAAGTAATAAAGTCTGCTAAGAATCTCTTGGCATTCAGAGCACCCACCCACCTGGATCAGCAGTCTGAACTCCACTTCGCAGAGACTATAGTGAAGTGAGGACCTCCTTGCTCCATGCCCGGGCATATCTCCAGCTTTTGGAGCACCTGCTCACGTGGATTAGCAGTCTGAATCTCCCCACCCTTCCTGTGCAGAGATTGTGGTGCAGCAGGACCCTCTATGCTCCACGCCCAGGAAGATCTCCAGACATCTGGAACACCCATTCTTCTGGAACAGGAGTTTAGGCTGCCCCACCCTCATGCAGAGACTTGAAGCCAGAGATTTCCCCACTAAAAACTTGGTGGCCACTCACTGGATCTCCTTTTTGGTGTTGGTGCTTGTGCCTGCCATCAGGGAACCTGTAGGCAGTCCTGCCTAATCTGGCCCTGCCTATCTTCATCCTCTCCTACAGGGTTTACCAGGGAGCTCAGACCACTGTTCACTTCACGGATCAGCCCATTGCCTAAAGCTGGCTCTCAGCAGAGAGTCTCCCAGTAAACAAAGATCCAGTATATACTCATCCACATTGGCCATAGCCAGTTCTTATCTGTAAGCGCCATCTACTGGCCTGTAGATCAAACTGCACAGTTCAATATAAAACCTGCTGACGGAAGTGCATAGGACTGTAGAAGCAAAGCCAAAAGACTCTACGCAACATTCTCTACAGTCACACCCCATAGGCAAGTAGGAAAAGGGAAAGGAAAAAAAAAACATTATAAGGAAAGAAAGACACATGAAAATAATTACATAAATTGGAAGTGCCAGTGTCTCGAGATGAGAAGGGTAAGAGTTCTGTCATCATGAAAAGCCTGAATATTGTGTGTGACATCACCAAAGAATCATATCAGCTCTGCAGCAGTGGTCCCTGAAGAAAATGAAAACTGAAAAATGACCGAAAATGTGAAGCATGGACTGCAAGAAAGCTTAATGAGATCCAAGACAGTTAAAAATCAACACAGAGAAACTTCTCAACAATTCAGGAAAAGAAGGAAGAGACACGCATCTTAAAAAGAAATGCATCAGAGCTTCTGGAATTGAAAAAACTCAGAGCTTGAACCGGTTCTTCAAACTAGCACATTCAGTCAAAATTTTTTTGAAAGTTTTAAAACAATGAAACCTAAGACTTACTGGCATACCTGTGAGAGAAGGGGAGAAAGTAAACAAACTGGAAAACATATTTAAGGCAATAATTCAAGAAAATTTATTTTATCTTGCTATAGAGATAGACATCCAAACACAAGAAATTAAGAGAATACCTGTGATATACGATGCAAAACAAACATCAAAAAGGCATATAGACCCCAGACTGTCCAAGGTCAAAGCTAAAGAAAAAATCTTAAAGGCAGCTAGAGAAAATGGTCAGATCGCGCACAAAGTGAACCCCATCAGACTAACAATGGTCTTTTCAGCCAGAAGAGACTAGAGGCCTATTTTCAGCATCCCTACAGAAAAGAAATTCTAACTAAGAATTTCATTTCTCCCCAAAATAACCTTCATAAGAGAAGGAGAAATAAAATCTTTTTCAGACAAGCGAATGCTAAGGGGATTCATTACCACTACGCCAGCCTCATAAGAGATTCTTAAGGGAGTTCTAAACATGGAAATGAAAGAAAGATACTTGCTACCACAAAAACAAATTTACGTACATAGTCCTATTATGGAAACAGAAAATAAAAAAAGATCAGGGGTCACCATTCTTATATCAGCCAAAACAGACTTTAAACCAAGAGTAAAAAAAGGTAAAGAAATGTAATATATAATGATAAAGGATTCAATACAACAAGAAGATTTAACAGTTCTAAATATATATGCACCAAACGTTGGATGACCCAGATTCATAAAATAAGTACTTTTAGACCTTCAAAAGTATTTACACAGCCACATAATAATAGTGTGGCATTTCAACATTCCATTGACAGAATTGGACAGATCATTGCAGCAGAAAACTGACAAGGAAACTCTGGACCTAAATTAAACACTTGCACAATTGGACCTAATAGACATCTAAAAAATAGCAAACACACCTACATCAAGAAGTTAGAAAGACCTCAATTTAACAATCTAATAGTAGATCTAGAGCAATTTGAAAAACAAGAACAAGGTAACGCCAAAGCTAGCAGAAGAAAACAAATAATTATAATTGGAGCAAGACTGAACAAAATTGAAAGGCAAAAATTCATACAAAGGATCAAATAAAACAAAAGTGGGTTCTCTGAAAGAATAAATAAGATCAATTAACCATTAGCTAGATTAACACAGAAAAAATGAGGGAAAACCCAAACATGCAGAATCAGAAATAATGACGGATCTCACCGAAATATAAAGGATCCTCAGAAACTATTATGAATACCTCTATCCACACAAATTAGAAAATCGGGAGGAAATGGACAAATTCCTGGAAACACACAACCTGCAAAGACTGAATTGAAAAGAACGTGAAACCACGAACATATCAACATTGACTTCAGAAATTAAATCAGTAACAAAAAACCTACCAAAAATAATAAAGCCCTTGACCAGATGGATTCAAAATATACAGACATACAAAGAAGCGCGGGTAAGAATATTGCTGAAACTATCCTAAAGAATTGTGAAGGAGGGACTCCACCCTAACTAATTCTGTGAAGCCAGAATCACCCTGATAGCAAAATCTGGCAAAGACACAATACAAAAAGAAAACTATAGACCAATATTCATGATGAATAAAGATACAAAAATCCTCAAAAAAATACTAGCAAATAGAATCCAGCAGCATGTCAAAAAGTTAATTACCATAATGATGTAGGCCTTATTTCTTGCATACGAAGTTGGTTCAACCTAAGCAAATCAATAAATGTCATTCACAATATATACAAAACTAAAAACAAAAACCATACAATCATCCCAATAGATCCATGTTTTCAATAAAAGCTAACATATTTTCATGGTAATTCTCAACAAACTAAGCAATGAAGGAACATAACTCAAAATAATAACAGCCATCTATGAGAAAACCTTAGTCAATATCATACTCAGTAGGAAAAGCTGGAAGATGTCCCCTTTGAGAACTGGCAGAAGACAAGGATGTCCTTTCTCACCATTCTTATTCAACATAGCACTGTAAGTGATAGCAAGAGCAATCACGCACAAGAAAAAAAGCATCCAAATAAGAAAAGAAAAAGTCAAACTATCTTTCTTCATTGATGATATAATCCTGTACCCAGAAAATCCTAAAGACTGCCAAAAGGCTTCTGGAACTGATAAACAACTTCAGTAAAGTTCCAGGATACAAAATCAATGTACAAAAATCAGTAGCATTTCTATACACCAATAACATTCAAGCTGAGAGCCAAATTAAGAATGCAATTATATTTATACTAGCCACCAAAAAATAATAAAATATCTAGAAATACACCTAACTAAATAGGTGAAAGATCTCTACAATGGGAATTTAAAAACATTGCTGAAAGAAATCAGAGATGATATAAACAAATGGAAAAATCTTCCACACTTATGAATTGGCAGAATCAATATTGCTAAAATGGCCATACTGCCCAAAGCAATCTACAAACTTAACAATATCCCTATTAAACAACATCCATTTTCAAATAATTAGAAATAACTATTCTAAAATTCATACAGAACCAAAAAAAGAGGTCAAATAGCCAGTGCAATCCTACACAAAAAGAACAAACCCAGATTCATCACATTACCTGAATTTAAACTATATTGTACTATAAGGCTACAGTAACCAAAGCAACATAATACTGCTACAAAAACAGACATATAGACCAAAAGAAGAGAATAGAGAAACCAGAAATAAAGCCACACACATACAGCCACCTGATATTCAACAAAGCTATCAAAACAAACAATGAAAAAAGGATTCCCTGTCCAATAAATGGTATTGAGATAACTGCCTAGCCATATGCAAAAGAATGAAACTGGATCCCTACCTTTCACCATATACAAAAATTAATTAAGATTGATCAAAGATTTAAATGGAAGACCTCAAACTGTAAAAATCCTAGGAGAAAACTTAGAAAATACCATTCTGGACATTGGACTTAGCAAAGAATTTATGATTAAGTCCTCAAAAGCAGTTGTAATGAAAACAAAAATTGACAAGTGGGATCTAATTAAACTAAAGAGCTTATATACAGCAAAAGAAGCTATCAACAGAGAAAACAGACAACTTACAGAATGGATAAAATATTTGCAAACATTGCATCTGACAAAAGTCTAATTTCCAGAATCCATAAGGAACTTAAACAATTCAACAAGCAAAAGATTAATAACCCTAATAAAAATGGGCAAAGGGGATGAACAGACATTTCTCAAAAGAAGACATGCAGATGACTGACACACATATGAATATCACTAATCATCAAAGAAATGGGAATCAAAACCACAATGAGTTGCACTAGTCAGAACGGCTGTTACTGAAAAGTCAAAAAATAACAGATGCTGGCAAGGTTGTGGAGAAAGGGAAATGCTTATATACTGTGGAAATATAAACTAGTGCATCCATTATGGAAAGCAGTTTGAAATTTTCTCAAGGAACTTAAAATAGAATTACCATTTGACCCAGCAATCCCATTACTGGGTATATAGCAAAAGGAAAATAAATCATTCTACCAAAAAGCACTTATACTTGTATGTTCACTGTAGCACTACTCACAATAGCAAATATACGGATCCAACCTAGGTGTCCATCAACAGTGGATTAGATAATGAAAATATGGTGCATGGAATACTACATAGCTGTGAAAAAGAATGTAGTACCCACCTCAGCAGCACATGTACTATTAATAACATCGGAAAAATACAGAGAAGGTTAGCATGGCCCCTGTGTGAGGATGACATGCAAATTTTTATTGCATTGCATATTTTTATAACACAACTGGAAGTATGAACAGCAGAGTATACTCATCTGAGGGAAAAAAGAATCTCAGAGCTTGATGACCAGTTCTTAAAACAACTCAGACCAAAATAAAGAAAAAAGTATTTAAAAAATGAACAAAACCTATCCAGCCAAACCAAGTTTCATGAGTAAAGGAGAGATAAAATCCTTTTTAGACCATAACATGGTAAGGCAATTTATTACCACAAAACTGGCCTGAGAAAAGGTGCTTAAGGGAGTGCTAAACACAGTAACAGAAGACCATTACAGGCCACCACAAAAACACAATTAAGTACATAGACCACTGACACTATAAAGCAATTACAGAGTCAAGTGTACATAACAGCCAGCTAACAGTATGATAACAGGATCAAATCCACCAATATCAATATTAACCTTGAATATAAACGGACCATACGCCCCACTTAAAAGGCAGAGTGTCAAGTGAATAATGAAGCAAGACCCTACTGTATGATGTCTTCAAGAGATCCATCTTACATGCAAGGACACTCATAGGTTCAACATAAAGAGTTGGAGAAAAATCTGTCTAGCAAATGGAAAACAAAAAAGATAGCAGTGGTTGCTAGTCTTATTTCAGACAAAACAGTCTTTAAATCAACAATGATCAAAAAGGACAAAGAAGGGCATTACATAATGATAAAGCATTCAATTCAACAAGAAGACTTAATTAACTCTCTTAAGTATATATGCACTCAACACAGGAGAACCCAGATTCACGAAACACATTCTTAGAGACTTGAAATACTTAGATAATCACACAATGATAGTAAGAGACTTCAACTCACTGATAGTATTAGACAGATCACTGAGGCAGAATATTAACAAAGATACTCAGGACATAAACTCAACATTTTACCAAATGGACCTAAAGGATATCTACAGAATACTCCACCTGACAACAACAGAATCTACACTCTTCTCATCTGCACATGGCATATATTCTAACATCAATGACACACTCAGCCATGAAACAATTATCAACAAATTCAAAAAAGATGAAATCATACTAACCATACTCTTGGACCACTGCACAGTAAAAATAACAATCAATACCAAGAAGATCTCTCAAAAGCATAAAATCACATGGAAATTTAACAATGTGCTTCTGAGTGACCTTTGAATAAAGAACAAAAATAAGGCAGACATCAAGAAATTCTTTGGAACTAATGAAAACAAAGTTGCAACATACCAGACTCTCCGGAACACAGCTAAAGCAGTTTCAAGAAGAAAGTTTATAGTGCTAACACCCACACCAAAAAGTTAAAAAGAACTCAGATTAACAATCTAATGACACACCTTGAGGAACCATAAAAAAAGAGCAAAACCAACCCCAAAGCTAGTGGAAGAAAATAAATAACAAATATGAGTGCTGAACTGAATAAAATGGACATGAGGAAACCCATACAAAAGATCAATGAAACCAAACATAATAATTCTTTGAAAGGACAAATAACATTGATAAACCACTAGCTGAACTAATGAAGAAAAAAGAAAGAAGATCCAAATAAAGACAATCAGAAATGACAAAGGGAAACTCATCAGCCACCCATAAAACACAGAAAACCCTCCAAAACTGTTGTAAATACCGGCAGGCACACAAACAAGAAAACCTAGAGAAGAAATTGATAAATACTTGTAAACATAAAATCTCCCAAGATTGAACCAGAAAGAAACTAAAACCTTGAACAGATCAATAATGAGTTCCATGATTGAATCAATAATAAAAAACCTACCAACCAGATAAAGCCTTGGACCAGAAAGACTCTCAGTGGAATTCAACCAGACATATAAAGAAGCACTGGTACCAATCCTACTAAAGTTATTCCCAAAAAACGAGAAGGAAGAATTCCTCTCTAGCTCATTCTATGAGGCCAGCATATTGAGTCTCTAGCAGAGACACAGTGAAAATAGAAAACTTCAGGCCAACATTCCTGATGAACATAGATACACAAAATCCTCAACATAACACTAGCAAACACAATCCAGTGGCATATCAAAAAGCTAGTCTACCATGACCAAGTGGGCTTTATTCTTAGGATGCAAGGTTGGTTCAACATAAGCAAATCAATAAATGTGATTCATCACATATACAAAACTAAAAACAAAAAAAAATATGATCATCTCAATAGATGCATAAAGAGCTTTAAGTAAAATTCAGCATGCCTTCATGTTAAAAACCTTCAATAAAATAGGCAATGAAGGAACATAGCTCAAAATAATAATAGCAATCAATGACAAACCCACAGCCAACATCATATTTAATGGATAAAAGCTGGAAGCATTCTTTTGAGAACTGAAAAAAGACAAGGATGCTCACTCTCACCACTCCTATTCAGAATAGTACAGAGTGTCCTAGCCCAAAGAATCAGGCAAGATAAAGAAATAAAAAGGCATCCAAATAAGAAGAGAGAAAGTCAAATTATCTCTTTTAGCAGACAACATGATACTATACCTAGAAAACCCTGTATTATCTGCCATAATGAAGACTCCAAAAGCAAATGCAACAAAAACAAAAAGTGACAAGTGGAAACTAATTAAACTAAATCTTCTGTGCAGCAAAGGAAACTATACAAGAAACTATGAAGACACATTAGCACGTATGTTCATCACAGCACTGTTCAAAATAGCAAATATATGGAATCAACCGAGATATCCATTAACAGCGAACTAGATAAAGAAAATGTGATTAAGGGGACAAGATGGTGGATAGGCGATAGAGCTATGGCAAGCCCCACCTAAGGAGAGCCTGAGCCCAGACCCACCTAACCTTGCCCCCACCTGATGGTACTTCTTTACATGCTCTCATAGTCAAACTCAAAAGATAAAAACTCTTGGGAGCTCTATGACCCCGCCCATTGCCTTAGAAACCAAAATACTTACACTGACTAATTTAGGGCAAGCTTTGGTCCCCCTACTACTACCACACAGCTGGTGCTCTCTTGAAAGTGCCACCTCCTGGCTGAAGGCCAACCAACTCAGATCATTACAGCAACTTATGATAGAATAACCCTGATACCAGGAAGGAGAAGACAATACCTAATTCCAATGCCTGCAACATCCTGGCTAACAGGGGTCCTGAGTGTGTCTGCATGACAGCTTCACTGCTAGCATAACCAGCACTTCAGAAAGCCAGCACACTAAAAATATCTACAACCAAGGACTCTAAGAGAATCTATTTCACTCCCCTGCAGCCTCCACCAGAGCAGGTGCTGGTATCCATGGCTGGGGCACCTGAAGTTGGACCACATCACAGGACTTTGCAGACATTCCCCAGCACCAGCCTGGAGCCTGTTAGCCCCACTAAGTGGCTAGATCCAGAAGAGCAATAACAAGCACTGCAGTCTAGCTCTCAGGAAGCCTCATTCCTAGGGGAAGGGAAAGAGCACAATTACTACTAGACCTAAGAAATGAGATACATGGCAACACAATAATAGTGGGGGACTTCAATACCCCACTGACAGCCATAGACAGGTCATAAAGACAGAAAGCCAACAAAGAAATAAAGGACTTAAAACTATACCCTAGAAGAAGTGGACTTAACAGATAATTTACAGAACATTCTACCCAACAACTGAAGAATATACATTCTTTTCATCAGCACATGGAACATTCTCCAAGATAGACGATATGATAGACCATAAAATGAGTCTCAATAAATTTTAGAAAATCAAAATTATATCAAGTATCCTCTTAACCCCAAAAGGAACCCTGAAAACTATATAAATACATAGAAATTAAATAATCTGCTCTTGAATGATCTTTGGGTCAACAATCAAATGAATATAAACGTTAAAAATTTATTTGAGCTGAATGATAATAGTTACCCAACTTATGAAAACCTCTGGAATACAGCAAAAGCACTGCTAAGAGGAAAGTTCATGGGACTAAATTTCTACATTCAAAAGTCTGACAGAGCACAAATAGACAATCTAAGGTCACACACACGTCAAGGAATTAAAGAAACAAGAACAAATCAAACTCAAACCCAGCAGAAGAAAAGAAATAACAAAGATCAGAGCAGAGATCAAAGAAATTGAAACAAAAAAAAGGCAAGTAAAACAAAAAGCTTGTTCTTTGAAAAGATAAACAAAATTGATAGACTATTAGTGAGATTAACCAAGAAAAGAAGAGAGAAGATCCAAATAAGCTCTATTAGAAATGAAACAGAAGATACTACAACTGATAACACAAAAATACAAAAGATCATTCAAGGTTACCATGAACACCTTTACATGCACAAATGAGAAAATCTAGAGGTGATGGACAAACTACTGGAAATATACAACCCTCCTAGATTAAATCAGGAAGAAATAGAAGCTCTGAAGAGACCAACAAGTAGCAAGATTGAAATGGTAATTTTAAAACTGCCAACAACAACAACAAAAAGTCCAGGACCAGGCAGATTCATAGCTGAATTCTATCAGACATTCACAGAATTGGTACCAATCTTACTGAAATAATTCCAAAAGATAGAGAAAGAGGAAATTCTCCCTAAATTTAAAATGGCTGAAATGAAGCCAGTATTACCCTAATACCAAAACCAGGAAAGGACATAACAAACAGAAAACTACAGACCAATATTCCTGATGAACATAAATGCAAAAGTCCTTAACAAAATACTAGCTAACCAAATCCAAGAGCATATCAAAAAGGTAATACACCACAATCAAGTGAGTTTTTTTTTTTTAACCAGGGATGCAGGGATGGTTTACCACACACAAGTCAATAAATGTGATACATCACATAAACAGAATTAAAAACAAAAATCATATGACTATCTAAATAGATGCAGAAAAAGCATTGGACAATATCCATCATCGCTTTATGATTAAAACCCTCAGCAAAACTGACATAGAAGGGACATACCTCAAGGTAATAGAAGCCATCTATGACAAACCCACAGCCAGCATAACACCGAATGGGGAAAACTTGAAAGTATTCTCCCTGAGAACAGGAATAAGACAAGGATCCCCAGTTTTACAACTTCCATTCAACATAGGACTGGAATTCCTAGCCAGGGCAATCAGACAAGAGAAAGAAATAAAGGGCATCCAAATCACTAAAAAGGATGTCAAACTGTCACTGTTCCCACATGATATGATAGTATACCTAGAAAACCCTAAAGACTCATCTAAAAAGCTCCTAGATATGATAAATGAATTCAGTAAAGTTTCAAGATACAAAATCAATGTATACAAATCAGTAGCACTGCTATACATCACTAACGACCAAGCTGAGAAACAAATCAAGAATTCAATCCCTTTTACAACAGCTGCAAAAAACATAAAATACTTAGGAATATACCTAGCCAATGAGGTGAAAAATCTCTACAAGGAAAACTACAAAACACTGCTGAAAGAAAGCACCAATGACACAAATAAATGGAAACACATCTCATGCTCATGGATGGGTAGAATCAATATTGTGAAAATAATCATATTGCCAAAAGCAATCTACAGATTCAACACAATTCCCATAAAATTACCATAACTCTTCACAGAACTAGAAAAAACAACCCTAAAATTCATATGGAACCAAAAAGGTGCCCATATCACCAAAGCAAGACTAAGCAAAAAGAAAATAAATGGAGACATCTCATTACCTGGCTTCAAACTATACTACAAGGCTATCACTACCAAAACAACATGGTATTGGTATAAAAATAGGCACATACACCAATGGAATAGAACAGAGAACCCAGAAATAAGGCCAAATACTTACAGCCAACTGATATTTAACAAAGCAAACAGAAATATAAAGTGGGGACAGGACACACTTTTCAACAAATGGTGCTGGGATAATTGGCAAGCCACATGTATATTTTTATACAAAAGTCAACTCAAGATGAATCAAAGACTTAAATCTAAGACCTGAAACCATAATAATTCTACAAGATAACATCATAAAAGCTCTTCTTGACAATGGCTTAGGCAAAGAGTTTATGACCAAGAACCCAAAAGCAAATACAACAAAAACAAAGATAAATAGATGGGATGTAATTAAACTAAAAAGCTTCTGCACAGCAAAAGAAATAAATCAGCAAATTAAGCAGACACCCCAGAGAGTGAGAGAAAATCTTTGCAAACTGCGCATCCAACAAAATACTAATATGCAGAATCTATAAGGGATTCAAACAAATCAGCAAGAAAAAACAAATAATCCCATCAAATAGTGGGCGAAGAACATGAATAGCAAATTCTCAAAGGAAGATATACAAATGGCCAAAAAACATGAAAAAATGTTCATCACTAATGACCAGGGAAATCAAATTAAAGCCACAATGAGATACAACCACCTTACTCCTCCAAGAATAGCCATAATTTAAAAATTTAAAAAAAAAATAGGTGTTGGCATGGATGTGGTGAAAAGGAAACACTTTTACAGTGCTGCTGGGTATATAAATTTGTACAACCACTATGGAAAGTAGTGTGGAGGTTCTTTAAAGAACTAAAAGTAGAACCATCATTTGGTCCGGCACTCCCACTACTGGGTATCTACCCAGAAGAAAAGAAGTAATTACATGAAAAAGATACTTTCACATGTGTTTATGGCAGCACAATTCATAACTGCAAAAATATGGAGCCAGCCTAAACGCCCATCAACCAACAAGCATATAAAGATGTGGTGAAGATACAGAATGGACTACTACTCAGCCATAAAAGGAATAAAATAATGGCATTTTACAGCAACCTGGATGGAGTTGGAGACCATTATTCTAAGTGAAATAACTCTCAGGATTGGAAAACCAAATATTGTATGTTCTCAAGTATAAGTGAGAGCTAAGCTATGAACATGCAAAGGCATAAGAATGATATAATTGACTCTGGGGACTTTGGGGGAAGTTTGAGAGAGGGGTGAGGGACAAAAGACTACACACTGGGTACAGTGTACACTGTTCAGGTGACGAGTGCACCAAAATCTCAGAAATTACTACTAAAGAACTTATTTATGTAACCAAAAATCACCTGTTCCCAAAAAAATTTGAAATAAAAATAAGAAAAAAAAAAGAAAAATGTGGTAAATATACACCATGGAATACTATGCAGTCATTAAAAAGAATGAAATCATGTCCTTTGCAGCAACATGGATAGAGCTAGAGGCCATTACCCTAAGAGAATTCATACAGGAAAAGAAATTCAAGTACTACATATTATCACTTGTAAGTGGGAGCTAAACACTGAGTAGCAACTGATACTATGCAGCACAAAGCCAAAACGCAAAGCTCAGCTTTGACTGGCAGTTTTTGAAAGATACACAACAAATATGGGATCTAACCTGGATGGCTGCTGCTGCGCTTAGATGTCTTTTTGAACACTTAACAGTTACACTGAGACAATGACTTTTTTAAGGATTGGTACTATGTATTATTCCTTATGACACGTACGTTGTCTGTCATTAATCCTTGAATCTTGCTGTATTGTCATGTAAACTGGTACAGGTACTGATGAAAATCTCTAACGAATAATCGTAACACTCTTGGTGCCATGTTTTCCTACAGCTTGAATGTTTTTTTAGAAGGAAAAGATATCAAATGCCTGTTGCTTCTACCTTTTAAATTGCTATTTTTTAAAAGAAGCATCAGTATGTGTTTTACATTGATTTTTCTGATAGAGGGAAATGATAGTCAGTAGATTCAGTTCTGATGGTATAAGAAAAACAAATAAAACATGTTTACAAAAGTTGTAAAAATAATAATGATGTAATTATGTCTTTTGCAGCAACATGGAAGCAGCTGGAGGCCATTATTCTAAGTGAATTAATGCAGAAACAGAAAACCAAATACTGCGTGTTCTCACTTATAAGTGGGAGCTAAACCTTGGGTACACACAGACATGAAGGTGGGAGCAATAGACACTAGAGAATACTAGAGGAGAGAGAAAAGGAGTGGGAGGAGGGCTGAAAAACTACCTATTGGAAACTATGCTTATTACTTGAGTGACACAATCATCTGTACCCCAAACCTCAGCATCATGGGTAACATTTTTTACTCATGTAACAAACCTGCACATATACCCACAGAATCTAAAATATATAAGTTGAAATTTACACACACAAAAAATGAAAAAAATGAAATCTACTAGGCTGGAAAATTGCTATTAGCATCTCTCTAGACCCTGGACTAGGGCACAGATAATTGTCCAATTCAGTGAGTCTAAATTCTGGTGAACTACAGTAGCAGTGCCCAGTTGTATATAATGAACCAGGAAAGGTCCCACAAAAGTTTTAATGACTATACAGAAGATTGTAAAACTTTATTTTGACAAGCAATTATTTTCTTTCCAGATTATCATTAATCATCACCATAGTTTCCAAAAAGAAATTTATAAACACATTTTTCTTATCTCACCAAAATGTGAATAATATGGTTACAAATCAACTTTGGTTTATAAATGGGTATTTGGAAACCTCTGAACTAGAAAGTCAGGATTGAAAGATGAAAGAGGAACATGTGAGACAGATCATTTTCATTTTTATCCTTTCCAGAGCCTTATCCTTCTTTCCCAAAGCCAAAGAATGCCCCTTAGACCTTTAAGGTAATTTTTAATAAGACTCTTTCACACACAGGACCCCTAAATCGTATGAAAAGATTCACTTTGATGGCAGCTATCGGTACCAAACCTGCAGCAAGTCTCTTCAAGTGTATCATCACTGACACGGTTACATGGAAATGTGAACCGTAACAGGTCAAGATTATCCTGAAGAGTCCAGGATCAGGATTGGCAGCTAAGATGGCATTTTTCTAAAAAGCTCATGAGGGTGGAGCAAGATGGTTGGGTTGAAGCCTACACCTTTTGTTCCTGCTGCTAGAACACCACATTTTTAACAACTATCTGAACACAGAAAAGCACTATCACAAGAACCAAAAATTAGGCGAACAACCCTACTCCGTTTTAAATTCATATCCCTGAAAGAGACACTGGGGAGGACAGTAGAGACAGTCTTTAATCACTGATGCCACCCCTCTCACAGCCCCCAGCATCCACCATGCAACACAGAAATAGAACCTGTGTACTTTGGGAAGGGAGAGCACAGAAACTGGGGTATTTTACATTAAACCCAGTGCTTCCCTGTCACAGCAGAGAAAAAAGTCATGCCGGTTTCAATCAGCACCTGCATGTGGAGAGAGGATTTAGACCAGCCATACCGAGAGGGAAAGTACCCCATCCCAGCAGTCAGGACTTGAGTTTCTCAGTAGCCTTATTACTGGGGCTGAAGAGCTCTGCAATCCTAGGTAAGCTTAAAAGGCAGTCTAGGACACAAAGACTGTAATTCCTAGGCAACTCCTAAGCGGTGCTTAGAGCCCATGGACTAGGGTGGCATGTAATCTAGGGAGACACCAGCTGGGACAGCTAAGGGAGTGCTTGCACCATCTCTCCCCCAACCCCAGGCAGTGCAGCTCATAGCAATAAAAGTGACTCCTTTTTCCTACTTAAGGAGAGTAGAATGAAAAGTAAAGAGGAATTTTTCTTGAATGTTGGATACCAGCTCAGCCACAATAGGATAGAATACCAGGCAGAATTATGAGGCCCTCATTCCAGGCCTGAGCTTCCAAAAGACATTTCTAGACAAATTCTGGGCAAAATAGGAACTCACTGCCTTGAATGGAAGAGCCCAGTCCTGGCAGCATTCACCACCTGCTGACTAAAGAGCTTTAGGCCCTGAATAAAAAACAGCAATTTCCAGGGAGTATGCAATGAGCCTTGGGCACTGACACATGACGACTTCAGGTATGACCCACCACATTTCCACCTGTGGAGACTATCGTGAAAGACAGCTTCTATTTGAAAAAAAAAAAAAAGCCAATGAAAAAGTAAAGGGACTTTGTATTGCAATGTAGGTAACAGCTTGGCCAGTGGCATAGAACAACAAGCAGTCTCTTGGAGTACCCGAGTCCAGGCCTGGACTACTGTACAACATTTCTGGACCTGCCCTGGGCAAAAGGGGAACCCACTGTCCTAAAGGGTGAATCTTAGACATGGCAGCATTCACCACAAGCTGAATGAAGTGCCCTGGGCTTTAAGTGAACATTGGTGGTGGCCTGGCAGAACCTCCCATGGGCCAGTGGTGGTGGCGGCCACAGGGAGAGTCTCCTGTAAAAATAGGGCGGGGGAAAAGAGTTGGGGGGAAGCAAGAAGAACTCTATATTGTGGTTTGAGTGCCAGTTTAGCTTCAGCAGAAAAAAATGTCAGGTAAATTGCTAAGGTCTTTGACTGATGCTGGCTCCCAAACAGCATCTCTGGACATGCCCAAGGCCAGGGAATCTTTCCATCTTGAAGAGAAAAGCCTTGGAGAAGACCCAGCTGTCCCGACTTCAGGTCTGACCCAGCATAGTCCCAGTGGTGATGGCCACAGGGGTGTTTTCATCACCACCCCCCATCCAGTTCCAGGTGACTCGGCACAGAGAGAGAGGCTCAGTTTGTTTGGGAGAAAGTAAGGGAAAAGAACAAGAGTCTTTGCTTGGTAATCCAGAGAATTCTTCCCGATTTTATTCAAGACCACCAAAGCAGTACTTCTACAAATCTGCAAAAAATACAGTATTGTTGGGTTTGGGGTCCAAGTCCCTTTGACTACGTGGAAAGCCTTCCCAAGAAAGATGGGCACAAAATAAATAAATTAATTAAATTAAATTAAATAAAAAACAGATTACAAAGACTACAATAAATACTTAACTCTTCAATGCCCAGGCACCAACCATCAAGACAATCCATAAAAACATGACCTCAGCAAATTAAATAAAGCACCAAGGACCAATCCTGGAGAAACAGAGATATGTGACCTTTCAGACAGATAATTCAAAATAGGTGTTTTCAGGGAAATCAAAGAAACTTAAGATAACACAGAGAAGGAATTCAGATTTCTATCAGGTATATTTAACAAAGAGAATGAAATAATTTAAAAGAATCAAGCAAAAACTCTAGAGTTGAAAAATGCAATTGACATCCTGAAGAATGCATCAGAGTATCTTAATACCAGATTGATCAAGCAGAAGAAATAATTAGTGAGCTTGAAGACAGGCTACTTGAAAATACACAGAGAAGACAAAAAAAAAGAATAAAAAAGAATCTCAAAAGTGCCAGGATTTATCACCTGCTAACTAAAGAGCTTTGGGCTCTGAATAAAAAGCAGCAATACCCAAGGAGTATGCCACTGGCCTTGGGCACTAAGACATGCTGGCTCGGTTAATGTAAGAGTTATTGGCTTTAAAGAGGAGAAAGAGAGATGCAGGTAGAAAATTTATTCAAAGGGATAATATCAAAGAACTTCCCAAACCTAGAGAAAGATATCAATGTTCAACTACAAGAAGGTTATAGACATGCAGATTTAACCCAAAGGAAACCTGAGGTCATTTCAGAATCAGACTCCCAAAGGTCAAGTATAAAGAAAGGATCCTAAAAGTGGGAAGGGAAAACAAACAAATAACATACAATGGAGCTCTATTTGGCAGTAGACTTTTTAGTGGAAAATTTATAGGCAAAATTGAGATGCATGACATATTTAAAATACCAAAGAAAAAACATTTTTATCCTAGAATAGTATACCTGGTGAAAATATCCTTTAATCTTGAAGGAGAAATAAAGACGATCTCAGGCAAACAAAAGCTGAGAGATTTCATCACTAGACTTGTCCTCCAAGAAATGCTAAAGGAGCTCTTTAATCTGAAAGAAAAGGATGTTAATGAGCAAGAAGAAATCATCTGAAGGTACAAAAGTCCCTATAATATTAAGCCCACAGAAAAACCTAGTACAACACTGTAATTGTGGTGTGTAAACTAATCTTAAGCAGAAAGAATAAATGATTAACCCATCAAAAGTAATAATTAGAGTAACTTTTCAAGACATAGTACAATAAGATATAAATAGAAAAACCAAAAGTTAAAAAGTAGGAGGATGAAGCTGACATGTACAGTTGCTATTATGTTTATTTTTGCTTTTCTATTTATTCAAATAGTGTTGCTTTAAGCTTAAAATAATGGGTTATAAGATAGCGTTTGCAAGACTCATGATAACCTTATATCAAGAAGCATACAATGGATACACAGAAATTAAAAAGCAATAAATTAAATAATACCATTAGAGAAAATCACCTTCACTAAAAGGAAGACAGGAAAGAAGAAAGGGAAGACCACAAAACAACCAGAAAACAAATAAGAAAATGACACAAGTATGTCATTACTTATCTATAATAACATTGAATGTAAGTGGACTAAACTCTCCAATCAAAAGACATGGAGTAGCTAAGTGGATTTTAAAAAAACAAGATCAAATGATCTGTTGCTTAAAAGAATAATACTTCACCTACAAAGACATATATTAACTGAAAGTAAATGGATGGAAAAAGTTATTCCATTCAAATGGAAACCAAAGAAGCACAGAATTAGTTACACTCGTGTCAGACAAAATAGATTTCAAGACAAAAACTGTAACATGAGACAAAGAAGGTCACTATATAATGATAAAGGGGTCAATTCAGCCAGAGGATTTAACAACTGTAAATATATATGCAAAAACACTGGAGTACTAAGATATATAAAGCAAATATTATTAGTGCTAAAGAGATACACCCCAAAACAATAATAGTCAGAGACTTAAATATCTTCCTTTCTGTTCTTCCAGACAGAAAATAAACAAAGAAACATCAGACTTTGCCTGCACTATAGACCAAATGGGCCTAACAGATATTGACAGAATGTTTTATCCAATGGTTGCAGAATACACATTCTTCTCCTCAGCACATGGCTTGTTCTTAAGGTTATGCCATATGTTAAGGCACAATAACAAGTCTTAAAATATTCAATAATTGAAATAATATAAAGCATCTTCTCTGACCACAATGGAATAAAAATAGAAATCACTAACAAGAGGAACTTTGGGAAATATATGGAAATTATATAAAAACACATGGAAAAAATTAAACACATGGAAAAAATTATACACAAACGCATGGAAATTAAACAAAATACTCCTGAATAACCACTGGGTAAATTTTTAAAAATTGAGAACAAAACTGAAAAATTTCATGAAACAAATGATAATGGAAAAACAACATATCAAAACCTGTGGGATACAGTGAAAGCAGTACTAAGATGGAAATTTATAGTTACAAATCCCTACACCAAAACAGAAGAAAAACTTCAAAAAACAAGTTAATGATGCATCTTCAAGGACTAGAAAAGCAAGAGCAAACTGAACCCAAATTTAGTAGGAAAAAATAATAAACATCAGTGCAAATCAATGAATTTGAAAAGAAGGAAATGATACAAAAGATCAATGATCAAAAAGTTGGGCTCTTGAAATGATGATCAAAATTGACCAGCATTCAGTCAATCAAATAAAGAAAAAGAGAGAGAAGACCCAAATAAATAAAATCAGAAATGTTAATGAGACATTACAGAAATTCAAAGGACCATTAGTGGTAACTATGAGCAACTGCACGTCAACAAATTGGAAAATCTACAATAAAAGGATAAATTCCTAGACACATACAACATAACAAAATTAAATCATAAAGAAATCCAAAACCTGAACAGACCAGTAGATAAATATTCTGTGGTAGGTGATTGGGCTAAGCAAGCCTGTCGCTTCAAGACCTTATTTAATGAAGCACCAAGAATTCTATGAAGAATTAATCAGAACTTCATACATATCACATCAAGTTAAAACACTGCAGCACAACAAAGGAAACAGTCAACAAAGTGAAGAGATAACCCACAGAATGGAAGAAAATTAACAACCAGAAAGAGCTCAAACAACTCTGCAGAGTGTTTTTTGTTTTTGTTTTTCAACATACAGGTGCTCAGAAGATGTTACTTGAGTAAAATGCAACTTAATTTAAGTGAAATGCAATTTAATGTAAATAAAGAAATACCCAGGCGATCTGAAACCTTGCAAGTATAGAGACAGAAACCAGCATCCAAAAAGAGAGAGATAATTAAATATGTGAGTTTGAATTTTGACCTTGGGTTAAAAGCTGTGCACTCTCTGAATGTGGACTGTGCTTGGCCTTCAAAAGTCTATTGTAGTCATAAAGGGGAAAAAATCTTGGCAGTGACTCTCTTCTGCCTGAGTGAGTACAAGTCATCAACATTGCATTATCTGAGAAGCCTATCCTTCCCCTTTGACTGGTTTTGATGGCAAGCAACTGTTGCTTCCAACACTGTTGGTTACATTTGTACATCACTTCAGGAAAAGATAAATCAGTCCAGGAGATTTTATTGCAGCACTATTCACAATAGCAAAGAGTTGGAACCAACCCAAATGTCCAACAATGATAGACTGGATTAAGAAAATGTGGCACATATACACCATGGAATAATATGCAGCCATAAAAAATGATGAGTTCATATCCTTTGTAGGGACATGGATGAAACTGGAAAACATCATTCTCAGTAAACTATCGCAAGGACAAAAAACCAAACACCACATGTTCTCACTCATAGGTAGGAATTGAACAATGAGAACTCAAGGACACAGGAAGAGGAACATCACACTCCGAGGACTGTTGTGGGGTGGGGGAGGGGGAGGGACAGCATTAGGAGATATACCTAACGCTAAATGACGAGTTAATGGGTGCAGCAAAACATGGCACATGGATACATATGTAACAAACCTGCACATTGTGTACATGTACCCTAAAACCTAAAGTATAATAATAAAAAAAATTAAAAAATAAATAAATAAAAATAAAAGCACAGACTCTGAAGTCTGTGTTTTGATTCTGAACTATGCCACTTATTTAATATGAGATCTTGAGGGAAACCATTAACTTCACAAAATCTCCATTCCCAACCTGTGAGATGATAAGGATAGCATCTACCTCATAAGTTTTTGAAGGCAAATGAGACAGCCTATGTTAAAGATGCTTTCTATGTTGAAAGTCTTATGCAAATGTTAGTTATTGTTACCCTTTGGATAACCCAGTTGATTAGGGATTTGGAAGAATATTTCTGAGCTCTGAAGTGTGATAGCAACACTTTTCTGTGAGACTTCAAAGAAGACAAGAGGGATTTGAAGTTGAACAAAGATAAATACCACACAAAGAAGTTTAAAAATATCATTTCTGATGGAAAGGAAAACAAATTGACTGGCTATGTTAATCTTCATTAGTAGTATCTACTAATTAATATATATTTTAATTAAACAGGGTAGTTTTCATGGCAAAGAGCAACCTATTCTTTTAATTCACTTTGCTTAATTCCTATTGCCATATGAAGACCAATTTATTGTAAGTATCAAACATCTCTGTCAGACACTGGGAAAACAGGTAATGGATAGAAGGATAATTCTTTCCACTTGATCGAATACTTCCAATGAATAGTCCCTTTTCCTCTTGAAATAATCACTGAGAATTGTTGGGATTTTCCTACTTACCATGCACAAAGTCCTTGATGGGCTTACTGAGAGATAATACTTGCCTTCTTCCTGGAACAAGACGGAAAAAAAAAAAAAAAAAAAAAAAGACTCTTCCCCAGCTCCCCCACCACAAAAATGCATGCCACAGTGATAAAAGTAATTTCACCTGAACAGAGATTTTATTCCTCCCCTGCCTTCCTTAAGAGTATTCGCAAGCAAGTAAATGATTGCTGGAGCTAGAAAGGTTAGTGTTTGGGGAAGTTGCTGTAAGTATATAAGCAAAGCAAACCAAAGTTTTATTCCTTTCCCTCTCTTCTCCACTATATCATTTTTAAAACTCCATTAATTCTGTATAATGCAAGTTTCTTAGCTGCTGTCAGTTCTTTGGAATCTGTACCTGCCTACCTTTTCCAAGTCCTAGCAATTCCCCACTTTACCTTGCTAAAGCCA
Source organism: Nomascus leucogenys (assembly GCF_006542625.1). NCBI lineage: Eukaryota > Metazoa > Chordata > Mammalia > Primates > Hylobatidae > Nomascus > Nomascus leucogenys. Next base: position 130,904,405 of record NC_044384.1, read on the forward strand.
AACTGGACTATCTGCTATTTCCCAAAGAAGTTGCCCCTTTGTCTGTGACTTTGTTCATGTTGCCCCTTTGCCGGGAATGTGGCCTAGGGCTCTCACTTTCTACTGAAAGAACTTCTTTTTGTCTTGCAAGTCAATAACGTGGAGACTGCCTCTTCATGAAACCCTCCTCTAAACCACCTTTCCTGGCCCTCCAGCAGAGAGTTGGATGTTTTCTATTCTATACTCATTAAGTGTCTACCAAATTCACTTTTGAGGCATTTATTATATATAGTTAAGCTATTATCTATAGTTAAGTTATTGCTGATGTGTCTGTCTTTCCCACAAGACAGTCTTTGAACTCAAGAAAAGATTATGTCCTTTATACTTAGATCTATAGCATCCAGCACACAGTAAAATCTTCACATTTAATAGTTTTCAGTGAATGCGTAGTTCAGTGGTTGGCAAATGCTTTCTGCAAAGGACCACATAGTAACTGCTTTAGGCTTCACGAGACATTTGGTCTCTAGCAACTCTGGCATTATTAATTACTCAAGTCTGCCAAACTCTCTCATGGTAGAGCAAAAGCAGTCATAGGCAGTAAAAACAAATACGACTGTGTTTCCATAAAACTTTGTTTATAAACACAGGTGGTAGGTCATATTTGGCCCATGGGCTATAGTTGTCTAATCTCTGAAAAACTAAAAGACTGTGTGAATGAGAAAGCCCTAGAAAGTTGTTCTCACAAAGAGGACTGCCAAGCCCAAGAGAAATCAAATGATGTAAGGACAGAAAATGAAAACAAATCCCTTTGAATATAAATGAAAGGAAAGGAGTAGCACAAAAGCATTCGGCTGTCCTCATGCTGGAAACGTGGAATAATCTAGGTTAACAGGCATGCAACTGCGAAAGTGCAGATCCATCCACAGTCTTATGAAGGCCATCATCAACTGTTTGCTACTGCTGTACCCTAGTTATTAAACTTTTTAATTCACAGATTAAGAGTACCAACAAAGACAGTGCAATGGATTTCCCCATAAGGTGCATTTTTTTCTCCATATTGCATGAGAGCAAAACACAAGGGAAGATGCTAGCTATGCAGGGCATGATTGTCTATTCCATAGGATTGAAGCAATAGAGATCGAAATTCCAGTCTAGGTATGAGTTATAGGTGAGGTGACACTTTGGCAGAGTTCTGAGAAAGATAATTTGAATATGTCACCCTGATATTAAAATGCACAAGCAACCTAGATGGCATCAAGCATTTATTTTCAATTCTAAACCAGTGTACCAGGCTAACATCATTGGATGGGAGGCACATAAATAGTTTAATAATCTTTTACCTTAAGACATAATTCTGGTATATATATTTTTTCTTCTTCATATTTTTTTTTAGGGAATTTTGTGAGGCATAAGAAGGACAATCAGATAAGAAAATGCAGTATAGTGGTTCCAATCACTCAAACGAAAACTGTAAAAGAGTGTTCACTTAAATTTATAGCACACATTCAAATGGGGATCCAAACTTTCAGATATATTTCCAAATGCAGACGACACAGATAAAATGTTGGAGTGATGCCTGATCCCACATAATTCCCTACTCTGGAAGGCAAAACATCTGATACTGCTACAAATGCAAGAGCCAAACTGTCCTGCTTGAAGCAGTGACATCATTACCAGCAGCACCACCTGGCTACTGTGGAATGGAGTGGGACCGCGTGAGAAGGGGTATTCAAAAAATGGAGTTACACAAGCTTAAAATGACTATGGCCATAAAACAAGCTAAGCATATTTACTGCCTTTTCAGGAGGAAAGTGTCTAAGCACACCCAGTCATTGTGTGTATGTTTCCAGCATCCACACCTCCCCTTTTCTTTCTTTCTCTAAAAAAGTGTCTCCGACTTTTGAAGGAATTGGACCGAGATGTGTAATACATGAAATGCCAATTCACAACAAGTGATCAGTGTCCAATAGAAAAAAAATTTGTGACATGGCCTTTTTTGTGTAATTGCCTTCAGAGCATATATTCTGAAGTGCCCTGAAAGGACTGATGCTTTCTCTATCTCTAGCCTTGTGTGATAAAGTCAGATCTAACTGTCTCATGGAGCACAAGCCATGCAAACCGCCTTACTTAAATGGATTTCCTTCATTGGAAGGTTGCTGTGATAAATCACTGAGAACCTAACAATAAACTTTTTGCCAAAATTTTCAGGATTGTTAGCCCAATACACATGAACCTGAAATTTTTTCACTTTGGCACTATAGACACAGCAAAACAAAGCTTTGTGAATCATTTAATCCTATTTTCTTCTGCAATGAAAAGTAATTCTACTGGTCAAAGCTATGAAAATATCATGAGTCCATTTTACTGTTGAGATAAAATAGAGTTCAGCTTTGCTTAAGAACCTCTTAATCCCGTTAATAAGCCCTATGTCCCTGCTTCAGTTATGGGTCCTTAATTTTTTGTTTGTACACTATTTATGTCAGGAGTCTTAATTTAAGATGCTTTCATGGGTCAAACAGATAACGAAAAAGGATAAGGTAAGATGCGTAGTAAAGTACTGAAGAATCAGTGAACCAGATATGGAATCTCCACTAAACTCCAACAAAATCTTGCTATACAAGAATCTGTGCAAGTATTACCAGCTATTTTGAATTTCAGAAAACTTTTCAAAACCACAATGAGGTGAATGAAAGTGGTACCATCTCACACCAGTAAGAACAGCTATTATCGAAAAGTGGAAAACACAACAGATGCTGATGAGGCTGCAGAGAAAAGGGAACACTTATACACTGTTGGTGGAAATGTAAGTTAGTTCAGCCACAGTGAAAAGCAGTCTGGTAATTTCTCAAAAAACATAAAACAGAACTACCATTAAACCCAGCAATGCCATTACTAGGTATATACCCAAAGGAATGTAAATCATTCCACCATAAAGACACATGCATGTGTATGTTCATCACAACACTATTCACAATAGCAAAGACATGGAATCAAACTAGATGACCATCAACAGAGGACTGTATAAAGAAAATGTGGTACATACACACCATGGAATACTATGCGCCCATAAAAAATAATTAAATCATATCCTTTGCAGCAACATGGATAGATGTAGAGGCCATAATCCAAAACAAATCAATGGAGGAACAGAAAACTAAATACAACATGTTCTCACTTATAAGTGGGAGCTAAATGATGAGAACACATGGGCACACAGAGGGGGACAACAGACACCAGGCCTACCTGAGGGTGGAAGGTGGGAGGAGGAAGAGGATCAGGAAAAATAACTAATGGGTACTAGGCTTAATATCTGGGCGATGAAATAATCTGTAAAACAAACCCCTGTGATGTGAATTTATCTATGTAACAAACCTGCCCATATACCCCCAGACTTAAAAAAATAAGTCAAAAATGAAATAAAAAATGTTTATTGAGTATCTCAGGTGCTACGAGTGTGAGGTTCAGATTCAAAGTGTAGGTAGGAGAACAAGGCAAACATTGGAATGGTTGATAATACAAAGCCAGTGAAGAGGAAGAACATCTACTAGAGAAAGTATTTGCCACACAGTTAAATGTGATAAAGTGATCTTTCTTGGACAATCTTAAAAGAGAAGGCTTTGAGCATGCTTGATATATACAAGTAACAATACACAAGATGAGGAGGAAATGGTAGAAAATGCAAAGGGAGTTTTGCAGAGTGAGAGAATTTACATTCTTGATCAAGCAAAGTTTGTCATAAGAAGTAAATGCGTTTGGCTGAAGATGTAGGTAAAATTCACACTGTAAAGGACTTTGAATACATGGCTAAGGAGTTACAACTTTTTATGAGTCAGTGGGACACAAGCAAAGATTCTGAAGTGGGAACATATTTTTGGAAGGTTTTTTTCTTAAGTAGGAAAGAAGCTAGATAAAATTTTAAAAGCTGTTAAAAAGATGGGTAGTAAAGTATTGAAGAATCAGTGAACCAAGAAATTCTTACAGGAATTAAGACCTGAAATAATAGGAATTTTAAGAGACAAGGACAGATGCAAATTAATATTGCAGGATGACTTCATGGAACTTGTGGACAGGAGTGCAATGCAAGCGAAATAATGTCTAAAAAGATGTTTATGTGCTAAGTGAAAGAAGCCTGACAGAAGAGGACAAATACTGTGTATTCCACTTATTTGAGGTTCCTAGAATGGTCAATTTCATAGAAATGGAAAGCAGAATAATGGTTAACAGGAACGGGAGAAAGGGAGGAATGAAAAGTTGGTATTTAATTGGTACAGAGTTTTAATTTTTGTTGATAAAAAGTTTTGGAGATGTATGTGAATAATCGGTTTGTCTCCTGAATGAACTGGGATTATTTCTCTTGTGTAGCTAGATTTCTTATTAGCTACAACCTAATTGAAAAGGGAAATACAGATGTACTAGAGAAACTTGGGGTTAACTTTTTTCTTTTTTAAAAATTTCAACTTTTATTTTGGATACACAGGTTACATGTGCAGATTTGTTACACAGGAATATGTGTGGTGCTCAGGTTTGGAGTATGGATCTTGTCACCGTGGTGACAAGTACCCAATCATCATAGTACCCAACAGGTGGTCTTTTAGCCCCCTCTCCCCACATACACACTCCCTAGTAGTCCACAGTGCCTATTGTTCCTATATTTATGTGCATGTGTGCTCAATTCTTACCTTAGGTCAATGCTTAGGTCCTTCTTCCTCAACTTTTTGGAATACTTACAGTAGGAATGGTACCAGTTCTTCTTTGTACATCTGGTAGAATTTGGCTGTGAATCTGTCTGGTCCTCAGCTTTTTTGGTTGGTACACTATGACTAATTCAATTTCAGAGCTCATTTTTGGTCTGTTCAGGGATTCAGTTTCTTTCTGGTTCTGGCTTAGGAGGGTGTATGTATCCAGGAATTTATCCATCTCTCTTAGACTTTCTAGTTTGTGTGAATAGAGGTGTTCATCATATTTTCTGATGGTTATAAGTATGTCTGTGTTGTCAGTGGTAATATCCCTTTGTCATTTCTAATTGTGTTTATTTGGAACTTCTTTACTTTCTTATTAGTCTAGCTAGTGGTCTATCTATTTTATTACTTTTTTCAAAAAAACAACTCCTGAATTTTGACTTTGTGAATGGTTTTTCAGGTTTCAATTTCCTTCAGTTTAGCTCTACTGTTTGTTCTTTCTTACCTTCTGCTAGCTTTGGGGTTGGTTTGTTCTTCGTTCTCTAATTCTTTTGGTTGTAATGTTAGGTTGTTAAATTCAGATCTTTCTAACTTTTTGATGCAGGTTTTTAGTGCTAGTAATTTTCCTCTTAACACTGCCTTCGCTGTGTCCCAGAAATTCTGGTATGTTGTATCTTTGCTCTCATTAATTTCAAAGAACTTCTTAATTTCTGCCTTAATTTCATAATTTACCCAAAAGTTATTCAGTAGCAGGTTATTTAATTTCCATGTAATTGTATGGTATTGAGTGATTTTCTTAGTCTTAATTTCTAATTGTATTGTGCTGTGGTTTGAGAAAGTGGTTGGTATGATTTCAGTTCTTTTGCATTTGCTGAGGGTTGTTTTATATCATTTCTGTGATGGATTTTAGAGTATGTGCCATGTGGCAATGAGAAAAATATATTAGGTCATTAAAAGTAAAGGCAAAAACAGCAATTACTTTTGCACCAATCTGATAGATTGTGTTGCTTTGGGGTGGAGAGTTCTGTTTCTGTAGAGGTCTGTCAGGTTAATAGACTGATCAAGTCCTGAGTTCAGTCCCTGAATATCGTTGTTAATTTGCTGCCTCAATGATCCGTTTAATTCAATCAGTGAGGGGTTGAAGTCTCCCACTATTATTGTAGTCTCTTTGAAGTTCTCTAAGAACTTGCTTTATGAATCTGGGTGCTCCTATGTTGGGTACATACATATTTAGGATAGTTAAGTCTTCTTGTTGAATTGAATCCTTTATCATTATGTAATGCCCTTGTCTTTTTTTATCTTTGTTGGTTTAAAGTCTGTTTCATCTAAAATTAGGATTCCAACCCCTGCCTTTGTCTGTTTTCCATTTGCTTGGTAGATTTTTCTCCATTCCCCTATTTTGAGCCTGTGGGTGTCATGGCATGACAGATGAGTCTCTTGAACACAGCATACCATGGGGTCTTGGTTCTCTATCGAGCTTGCCACTATGTACCTTTTAATTGGGGGCATTTAGCCCATTTACAGTCGAGGTTAGTATTGATATGTGTGGATCTGATTCTGTCATCATGATGTTAGCTGGTTATTATGCAGACTTCTTTGTGTGGTTTCTTTATAGTGTCACTGGTCAGTATACTTCACGTGTTTTTGTAGTAGCTAGTATCAGTCTTTCCTTTCCATATTCAGTGCTTCCTTCAGGAGGTCTTGTAAGGCAGGCCTGGTGGTAAGAAATTCCCTTAGCATTTGCTTGTCTGAAAAGGATCTTACTTCTCCTTTGCTTATAAAGCTTAGTTTGGCCAGATATAAAATTCTTGGTTGGGATTTCCTTTCTTTACAAATGTTGAGTATTGGTCCCCAATCTCTTCTGTCTTATAGTGTTTCTCATGAGAAATCTGCTATTAATCTGGTGGGCTACACTTTGTAGGTGACCTGACCTTTCTCTCTAGCTGCCTTTAACATTTTTTCTTTCATTTTGGCCTTGGAGAATCTGATGATCACGTTTCTTCAGAATGATCTTTTAGTGAATTAACTTACTGGGGTCTCTTTTCCTGAATTTGAATGCTGGCCTGTCTTGCTAGGTTGGGGAAGTTCTCATCGATGATATCCTGAAATATGTTTTCCAAGTTACTTCCATTCTCCCCATCTCTTTCAGGCATACCGATAAGTCATAGCTTTGATCATTTTACATAATCCCATATTTCTCAAAGGTTTCATTCATTCCTTTTTATTCTTTTTTCTTTATTCTTGTCTGACTTATTTCAGAAACCCAGTCTTTAAGCTCTCACATTCTTTCCTCAGCTTGGTCTCTTATGCTATTAATACTTGCAATTGCATTGTGAAATTCCTGTAGTGTGTTTTTCAGGTCTATCAGGTCATTTACATTCTTTTCTATACTGGCTATTTTGTCTGTCAGCTCTTGTATTGTTTTATTGCGATTTTTAGCTTCCTTGGATTGGGTTTCAACATACTCCTGCATCTTGTAATCTTCATTCCTAGCCATATTTTAAATTCTATTTCTGTCATTTTAGCCATCTCACCCCAGTTCAGAACCTTGCCAGAGAGCTAGTGTGGTCATTTGGAGGAAAGAAGGCACTCTGGCTTTTTGAGTTATCAGAGTTCTTGTGAGGGGGAAGGGGGTGGTTTGCTGTTCTTTATGCCTACTTTCACTTTGGAGGCAGTGTTGGCACAGGGATGGGGTGGTGGCAGGGGTGGGGCTGGCCAGCTCTGTGCCCACCTAGGCTTGTGCTATGGTGGCATGGCGGGGTGGAGTGCACTCATGCTGGCAGCAGTGGCAAGGCAGGGTGCATGCACACATGTGCGCTGGCGGGGCAAGAAAGACAAGATCCATTCATGTGGCATACACACATGCTGGCAAAGTGATGTGGGCAGGGGGCTCCTGGACCCAGAGGAAGTTGCAGCTGGGGGAGGAGGCAGGTGGCTGGTGCATGTCTGTGGGATTCACTCTGCTGGAGCTCTCTGCTGGTCAGGCACAATCCACCAGCACGGAAGCTATGATGTGGACCTCCAGGTCACCCAAGGCTGCACTGCAAACAGACACAGCCAGGCTGGAGCCCCAGGAGAGGGTACAGACCATGGGTTTCTCAGGTCACATCATTCTGGCTGATGGGCAAAACCATTCTGCAGAATTCAGGTCTGACACTTTTCCCAGGACTAAAGTCTCCTATGGGAGCAAGTTGAGCTTGGGGGATGGGCATCCCTGGCCATGCTTCACTACAGATGTTCCTGTACTAAACCCTCTGGGCTCCACACTGGCTGTAGTGCTGCCCCACCACTTCTCTGAGCAGCTCTCCCTGCCAACTTAAGTGTCTATGGTGGTAAAGGTGTCTCCTCCTCCAGGATTCCAGAGGCCCATGGCAAGGCTGGGTTGCTCCTTGACAGTTTACCTCACCTGTTCCCCATGATTCTTTGGGGACCAGGAACAAGTCCTGATGCATGGTTGCCCCAATCAGGGTTCCCAGCTTCCTCCCCCTTCAGCCCAGCCTCTGTGTCTTCCCTCCAGCCACCCCCAGTGCCATCCCTCTGAAGATCTCTTAGGAGTGCACCAATCATCCCAGTCCCTCAGTGGCAGCTGCTCTACCTGGCTACATCTAGTTGGCCACCTTGCCCAGCTCAACAGTTTTTAAACTTATGACATGGAAATTTAACACTTACAGATAGATGGATTAGTTACCCTTTATTTAAATCTTTCCTGGACCTTTATTTTTGGTCGAAGTAGGAAACAATCTAGTCTCTGAATTCCTGAATAAATCTAAAGCCTTTACCAATACCATAGGTTATGACTGAAAGGGACAACTGGTCAAGGAGCTGCTACATAAAACTTTGGCCACTTGGCATGCTGCTACTCAAGTATTTGTGTTGCCCTTTGCCCATAACTGATTCTATTGATGGGGATTGCACTAAGAGATGCTAAGACATTACTTAGCATCTCTTCCCTGGGCAGAATATTTGGCTTTTATTGCAAATCATTTTCTCTTCATGTTTTGATACATTTCCACTTGTTTACAATTTATTATGCTTCATTGGACTCCACAAATATATTTTTAACGACGTAACTGTGTACCATTACTCAGGATTGCTGGCATCTCAGAGACAAGTTAATTTTTGCACTGTGACAGTGATTATGAATTTGGCTAAGTCATTTCCAATGATGAATATTATCCCCCAAAGGATAAGTTTCCATTCTCTTACTTGTTATCAATCTGCCACCTCTCTGCTGACTACATTTCCCTTCTGTATTCTTTTCTTTTGGGCTCTCCCATGTTGGAATATGCATTTGTTTTTGTTTCTCCTCCTGGCCTGAGCTGCTATTTCCCCTACACATTCTCTTCCAGTAAGTCACACAGTTGTTACAAATACTGGATGCCTTCTAAAAGCACATACTTCATTACTCCATTCTCTCCTTCCAGCTCTGCTCAGTGTGACCCAGGCAGTTAAATGGAAGTCCACCATTGCAAACCATTTGGGATGCATAATCTTAAAAGAACTAGGAATCAGATGGCAAAAAGCTGTCATCTGAAAAACAAATCTACACAGGGAAGTTCTTGCCTATCAGCAAAGAACTCCTCATGCTGCAGACCACAGTTAGCAGGTAAATTTTTTTGCTTGTGCAAAATTTGAGCTGACTCTATTAACTTAGAAAAACTCCCAGATAAAGGGCCCAAAAAGTGATATAGAGGATATAGTTCTCATATGCTTTTATTTTAGAAGTGTAAACAAGATTTTCTAAAACCCTCCTGCATTTTGTCTGAGAAAACTTTAAATAAAAATAAAGGAATATTCTATCCTCAATGGTTTATTTACCAATAAAGAATAATGCACTCACTTTTCCTTTTTAACAAATATTTGACAAAAATTATATATATTCAATATGCACCACATAATTTGATATATGTATACATTATGTAATGATTGCCACAATCAAATTAATTGCCACATCTATCACAGTGAAGACACTTAAAATCTGATCTCTTATTAAATGGTTAAGTAAACAATACAATTTTATTACTATAGTCACCATGCCGTACATTAGATCCCCAGAACTTATTCACCTTATAACTGAGAGTTTCCACTTTTCGACCAACATCTCCCAATTTTCCCTAGCCCCTCCATCTCTTTTTGAATTCATTCTTAAAAATCCCAAATCCTCTATGAAGTCTTCCTGATTTACATCCTCCCTTCTTCCAAGTCTTCTAACCTTTCTGCTTCCACCATTGATTTGATTTTGTTATTTCCTGCTTTGATTTGTGATGGTTTGTGTCTGTTATATGCTATAATCTCCCCCCCCATGAAAACAAAACAAAACAAAAAAACCTATGTAGTATTTCTTCATATGACTCATCAGATTTTGCACCACTGTCTCAACCAGAGTAAAAGTGCAAAAACATATTAGTTGATGTATTTTTTTCTCCCCAGTCCAAATTAATCTCTCCTGCTCCAAGACTGTATCTAGAATATCATGTTGCAAAATGTGCCTGTTAGAGTGGTGTGTGTGTGTGTGTGTGTGTGTGTGTGTGTATGTGCGTGTAAGGGGTGGGCAGGGAGAGAGAGGGAATGTATCATAAAAGTTTTTATTTCAGGAAAGAAAAAGACCAGCAAGTATGGGTTGCAATAAGTATGTAGTGCCCAGTAAAGATGCTACTTAAATTGACCCCTTGAAACAAAATATCAGAATAAAACCATCTTCAGTGTGAAATTTACTAAGCAGTGTACAAGAGAACAGCATAAAGGAATGGACAAAAAAACTTAGATGAAAAACCATAAAGTCATTTTTGGAAAATGTGGAAAAACAATAGATAAAGATAATAGTATGAGTCCCTAAAGCAAAATGTGGATACATCAGCGAATTCAGGATGCTTCAAACCTCACCCAGTATCTTGTAGTTACCTTAGCCAAAATGATCCAGAGATAAGTATAAGAACATAATGTAGATCCTTCAAAGTCATTGTATTTAAAAATACTACATCGTTCTCATTCTGAGTGTGGATTGCAATTTCTCCCCTGAACAGAGAAGTAAGTGCAGCAATTTCACATTATCCTAAATAACTAAATGTCTCCGTGTGTGTGGCTGGAGTCCCCAAACAGGATTGTGGACATCCAGAGGAAACCAATAGCTTATTTGGAGAATCACTGGCTTAGCATTGCAGAAGACAGGATTTCTTAAGTGATATAATTGTCTATAAGTGAATTACATGCAAAAATTTTAAATTATCACATTTTCTAAATCTATGATGTTTGACTCCAGTAAGGAGAGGAAACAGGAAAGAAGGCAAAATTAAGTAAAAACCCAGTTGGAAAAAACAGAAACAAACAAATAAAAGATGAAAACATCAAGAAAATGTAAACATCAAGGGGCCTCAGCTTGGAAATCCTGGCAGAATAACAGGCAGCCTTTAAAATCTTATTCCCTTGAGTCAGGAAAAAAAAATAAGAGTCAGAAGAAAGCTCATAATCTTTTCTGTGGCTGCTTAACCAATTTTAGTCAGCAAAATTAAGCAACTTTTATTTGCTTGGCAATTGAATAAAAAGAGAAGTTTAACGCAATAGAAGCTTTAAGTTACAGGTAGCTGCCAAAGGAAAATCTTATCTGTTGAAAAAGCAAGCTCAGCACTTAGCTGTAGAGGTATGAAAGTCTGGAGATAAGGTGATGTGGTATCACTTAATTAGCAGCCACCCAATGGTGGCTCAGAAGAGATTCATTCTGCTTCTTAAGAAGTTAAGGCCAACCTTGGTCTCTACCAGAAAAACACACTTTAACCTATGTTGTGCTTCCTCCCTCCTCCCTTCCCATCCTTCACACATTTCCATATCCCCTTCTAACCTTTGCTCCTAGCTTTCTCCTTTTTTTCTCAATAAAACCTGTCATTTAACTTTAAAAGGTATCCAATTTCAGTTGCTTAAATGTATGAACTTGCTTATTCTTGTAAAATAAGCAGCTCTCACATACTCTGAAAACCAAAAAAGGAAATCAATTAATTCAGATTTATATTTTTAAAGAAAAAGGTGTTCTAAAATTTGATGAAATAATAGACACAAAATTTTTTTACCACAGTAATTAAACAAAACATGATTTTCAACTAAAATATAAAAGAAACTGCCATCTCAAAGTATCATATTTATATAGAAATATATAGTGAAGAAAGGCAAATAAAAGTCTCATAAGTACATGAAATTAAAAAAATACAATACGACATAATACAATATTACAGAATTATGAAAAAAATCTAGCATGTTACTATGGATTTTTGTTTCTGTTCTTTCTTTCCCATCTGACTGCTCCCCTTCTTCTCCTCCCTTCAGGGTTTCTAACCTTATTGAAGATACTTTCTAGCAGTATAAGGCATCTGATACCATTACTATGTGCATGTAGTGGACAATTCCACTGAAATGGAGTTTTTTAAACAGATTAAAAAAGCCTGAGATGGAGCAATAGATATTTCAGTATCTGAGTGACAACAAAAATGGACGTGTGTATAAATCAGAGACAGATTCCTCTCCTGAGACAGGATTCAATATATTGTATTGAAAAGGTATTATAGTTAGGCTCAAGAAAGAGTGAATTACAGTGACAAAAAGAGAGCCTTCACCAGTAACCTACTGTTGTGGATGTGAATCAACACAATCCTAACAAATACATGAAACAAAACCATAGCCTGGATAATTCTTAAGCAAATAGAGACCACAGTGTAGGGGAAATAAGAAATGAAATTCGATTTAACTACTAGTGCATTTCTCTGAGCCAAGCATAATTTTTATAAAACACATCGAAACACCTTACTTACATAAGCTAAGTATTGGATTTAGTAAAAATGGCTAAATATACTTGCCAATTATTCCTTCTCAACCCACAGGCAATTCTACAGCTTCCAAATGAAAACAGAATAGAAGTAGATGTCTTTAACAGGTAATAAAAATTTTTACTTAATTCACAAAATATTCATTTTTATATTTATTTTTGCAATAATGCTGTATATTTATAAATTTGTTATTTCTATTTATAAAAGTAACAAGTGGATATTGCAAAAATAATACAAAAATAAAGGTCATCAGTAATACCACCAATCCCAGTGTAATCACTGTTAATGCGTGATATGGTTTGTCTGTGTCCCCACCCAAATCTCATCTTGAATTTAGTTCCCATAATCCCGACATATGGTGGCGGGGACCTGGTGGGAAGTAACTGAATCATGGCGGTGGTTTCTCCCACACTATCCTCATGATAGTAAGTTCGCACAAGACCGGATGGTTTTATAAGGGGCTTCACTTAGCTCTCATTCTTCTCTCTCCTGCCACCATGTAAAGAAGGATGTGTTTGCCTCCCTTTCCATCATGACTGTTAGTTTCCTAGGCCTCTCGAGCTATGCAGAACTGTAAGTCAATTAAGCCTCCTTCCTTTATAAATTACCCAATCTTGGGCAATTCTTTGTAGCAGCATGTGAAGGGACTAATACAACATGCTAGAATTGAATTATAATATTTCAGATGTTTTTCTCTTTATACATATATATGCCTTTGTGCTTATATATCTTTTTAAATAAAATCATAGTAGATGGACTGTGGATAATCTATTTCCTTTACAGTGTGTAGCAGATTTTTTTCACAATAATATAGATCTATATCACCATTTCAATGTATTTTATAATTGTACCATAATTACATAACCAATATCTTAGTGATAGATATGAGGTTTTTATATTTTTTTCGATCATAATCAAGGCCTCAATAAACATTCTTATGCATGTATCTCTACATACATTATATATTCACTTTTGAATTAAACATAAAATTTGTTTCTCACAAATATTGAAGGAAGCAACACTTCCCTACAGCCATGCGCTATTCTCCGAGTTTTTATTTGACAGCTTTATATCTGGATAAATTCTTGGAGACACTTTGCTAGAACTTTACATTAAACACACAGACACATACAAAAACACAAACACACACATAAGATCCAGGAAAAACAGTAAAATATCTTCAAACAATGGAAGATAGACAGACGGCAAACCAAAATACGAATAGTGACGGTTAGGGGTATTTCATAAAATACGATGCAAATTTGGCTTTAAAGATACTGGTATGTGTAAACATGACTATGATAATAGTGGCCACCCAAAGAAGTAATTAACTATAGCTATTTAAATCTATTTTTACGTATGGTATTGTTTTAAATGCATGTTGATGCATGAGAAATGATGCATGCTAAATAAGAAAATGCACCTGCAAAAGCTGTTATGATTTAAATATTTGAGATTAATATTCCAAAACTAAAAGCTGCACTAGCCAGAGTTTTAAAATGTTTACTCCTATAATTTTCAAAGAAGACCAGGCACTGTAATGATCATAGCTGAAAACAAAAAATTCAACAAATAGACAGATATGGCCTTTAATTTCATGGTAGTCACATTCTAGTTAGAGAAAAATACAATAAACCAATAAAAACTAATCACTGAGATCATTTCCAGGAATGATAAGTACAGTAAAGGCTACATGTATTTAATGCAGGATGATGCGGTAGAAAGTAACTGGGTTCACGGGGAAAAAGAAACATCATATCAGGTTGTCTGAGAAAGCCTCTCTGCTGAGAAGATAGCTCATAGGTAACAAAATTATGAGAAAGAAGCACACAAGAAAAGATCAGGGAAGGGCATCCTTGTCATAGAAACTAGCAGGTACAAAATCCCTGAGGTGAGAAAGCGTGAAATGATTAAAAATCAGACCAAAAGGCCAGCATGTTCGGAGATGATGCGGAAGACGGAAATATTAAAAGATCAAATCTAAGAGGCAGGAACCTTCTAACCAAGGTAGAGCAAACTATCCCTCACAGGCCTAATCTGGACTGTTGACAGTTTTTATAGACCCACCAACTAGAAATGGTTTTTATTTTTTAAGGATTACAATTTAAGTAGTATTATAAATATGTACATAATATCCTCTTGACTCTCAAAACCTAAAATATTTATCATCTTTTGGCCCTTTACAGACAAAGTTTATCCCTCCCCTCTCCCACCCCATTCTAGACCATGGTAAGGATTTCTATTTTAATATAAGTGCAAAAGGAAGGCATTAAAGGTTTGGTATAATTTCCATGTTTTGGAGATCATTCTGACTGCTGTGTGGGGACTTCCCACAAGGAATGCAGGCAGGGAACACAGTTTGAGGCTACAGCAGTAGTCCAGGTGAGAGATTCAAGTCATTCAAAAGAGAAAACTTCTAGGATAGGAAAGAGCACTGCAAGTCGTACTCTGTCATGCGAGCATGACCTCAATTAATTAGCACTCTCTGTAGTTTCAACACTGGCAGTCAAAGTTGAAGGTAAAGGAGAATGTGGTTCATAGATGGTTCAATGACAGCTTATGTAACTCAAACATTCTTTTATGATATGATAGGCCAGTTTTTACTCAAATTGCTCCAAAAACAAGGAATTCATTTGTAGCATGTAGAAACAAAAATAGTATATTCCCTTTTTAGATAATTCTGATAAAATGACCACCTAGCCGGTGTTGCTCATTCTGAGTACCAAATTTTCACCCTAAAAAATAAGGGGTCCACCGAGGCTGGAGAACTTATAATGGCAATAATTTAAGAAATCTTTACTTAGACCTTCACAAAGACATCACATTTCTTTTTTTAGTTATCACGAATATAATATCACCATGTATTGTCAGTGTCAATTCAAAGACCAAAAATGGCGATGGAATGTGGAGACAACAAAGAATTGAAGTCAGGGTTGTGTAGACTACACCCCAGAAAAGAGGGAGTAAACAAAAACCTGGTCCAAAATCCTGCTGAGTACCAGAAAATTGTAAGGAGAAACAGAACTGAGTAGATAAGCATAAGGAAGAAGAGCAAAGTACTGAAGAAATAGCCAAGTCCATGGAAATGGCACGAAAAAGTTATGAGGGTGAACTGACCAATGCACCAAAACAGAATCTTTCATACCAGTGATGGCTCCATAACTCAACGTACATGTTCCAGTTCTTTTTTTTTAATTTTATTATTATTATACTTTAAGTTTTAAGGTACACGTGCAAAATGTGCAGGTGTGTTACATATGTATCCATGTGCCAATGGGATCTAATTAAACTAAAGAGCTTCTGCACAGCAAAAGAAACTACCATCAGAGTGAACAGGCAACCTACAGAATGGGAGAAAATTTTTGCAACCTACTCATCTGACAAAGGGCTAATATCCAGAATCTACAATGAACTCAAACATATTTACAAGAAAAAAACAAACAACCCCATCAAAAAGTGGGCAAAGGGCATGAACAGACACTTCTCAAAAGAAGACATTTATGCAGCCAAAAAACACATGAAGAAATGCTCATCATCCCTGGCCATCAGAGAAATGCAAATCAAAACCACAGTGAGATACCATCTCACACCAGTTAGAATGGCCATCATTAAAAAATCAGGAAACAACAGGTGCTGGAGAGGATGTGGAGAAATAGGAACACTTTTACACTGTTGGTGGGACTGTAAACTAGGTTAACCATTGTGGAAGTCAGTGTGGCGATTCCTCAGGGATCTAGAACTAGAAATACCATTTGACCCAGCCATCCCATTACTGGGTATATACCCAAAGGACTATAAATCATGCTGCTATAAAGACACATGCACACGTATGTTTATTGCGGCACTATTCACAATAGCAAAGAGTTGCAACCAACCCAAATGTCCAACAACGATAGACTGGATTAAGAAAATGTGGCACATATACACCATGGAATACTATGCAGCCATAAAAAATGATGAGTTCATGTCCTTTGTAGGGACATGGATGAAATTGGAAAACATCATTCTCAGTAAACTATTGCAAGGACAAAACACCAAACACCTCATGTTCTCACTCATAGGTGGGAATTGAACAATGAGAACTCATGGACACAGGAAGGGGAAAAAAACACTCCGGGGACTGTTGTGGGGTTGGGGGAGGGGGGAGGGACAGCATTAAGAGATATACCTAATGCTAAATGACGAGTTAATGGGTGCAGGAAATCAACATGGCACATGGATACATATGTAACAAACCTGCACATTGTGCACATGTACACTAAAACCTAAAGTATAATAATAAAAATAAAAAATAAAAAATAAAAACATATGTATCCATGTGCCATGTTGGTGTGCTGCACCCATTAACTCGTCATTTAGCATTAGGTATACCTCCTAATGCTATCCCTACCCCTCCCCCCACCCCACAACAGTCCCCAGTGTGTGATGTTCCCCTTCCTGTGTCCTTGTGTTCTCATTGTTCAGTTCCCACCTATGAGTGAGAACATGCGGTGTTTGGTTTTTTGTCCTTGCGATAGTTTGCTAAGAATCATGGTTTCCAGTTTCATCCATGTCCCTACAAAGGACATGAACTCATCATTTTTTATGGCTGCGTAGTATTCCATGGTGTATATGTGCCACATTTTCTTAATCCAGTCTATCGTTGTTGGACATTTAGGTTGGTTCCAAGTCTTTGCTATTGTGAATAGTGCTGCAATAAATATACGTGTGCATGTGTCTTTATAGCAGCATGATTTATAGTCCTTTGGGTATATACCCAGTAATGGGATGGCTGGGTCAAATGGTATTTCTAGTTCTGGATCCCTGAGGAATCCCCACACTGACTTCCACAATGGTTGAACTAGTTTACAGTCTCACCAACAGTGTAAAAGTGTTCCTATTTCTCCACATCCTCTCCAGCACCTGTTGTTTCCTGACTTTTAATGATCGCCATTCTAACTGGTGTGACATGGTATCTCATTGTGGTTTTGATTTGCATTTCTCTGATGGCCAGTGATGATGAGCATTTTTGCATGTGTTTTTTGGCTGCATAAATGTCTTCTTTTGAGAAGTGTCTGTTCATATTCTTTGCCCACTTTTTGATGGGGTTGTTTGTTTTTTTCTTGTAAGTTTGTTTGAGTTCATGGTAGATTCTGGATATTAGCCCTTTGTCAGATGAGTAGATTGCAAAAATTTTCTCCCATTCTGTAGGTTGCCTGTTCACTCTGATGGTAGTTTCTTTTGCTGTGCAGAAGCTCTTTAGTTTAATTAGATCCCATTTGTCAATTTTGGCTTTTGTTGCCATTGCTTTTGGTGTTTTAGACATGAAGTCCTTGCCCATGCCTATGTACTGAATGGTATTTCCTAGGTTTTCATCTAGGCTTTTTATGGTTTTAGGTCTAACATTTAAGTCTTTAATCCATCTTGAATTAATTTCTGTATAAGGTGTAAGGAAGGGATCCAGTTTCAGGTTTCTACATATGGCTAGCCAGTTTTCCCAGCACCATTTATTAAATTCGTAGTTTCTGTCAGGTTGTTTCTCATTGCTTGCTTCTGTCAGGTTTGTCAAAGATCAGATAGTTGTAGATATGCAGCATTATTTCTGAGGGCTCTGTTCTGTTTCACTGGTCTATATCTCTGTTTTAGAACCAGTACCATGCTGTTTTGGTTACTGTAGCCCTGTAGTATAGTTTGAAGTCAGGTAGCTCGATGCCTCCAGCTTTGTTCTTTTGGCTTAGGATTGACTTGGCAATGTGGGCTCTTTTTTGGTTCCATATGAACTTTAAAGTAGTTTTTTCCAATTCTGTGAAGAAAGTCATTGGTAACTTGATGGGGATGGCATTGAATCTAAAAATTACCTTAGGCAGTATGGCCATTTTCACGATATTGATTCTTCCAACACATGAGCATGGAATGTTCTTCCATTTGTTTGTATCCTCTTTTATTTCATTGAGCAGTGGTTTGTAGTCCTCCTTGAAGAGGTCCTTCACATCCCTTGTAAGTTGGATTCCTAGGTATTTTATTCTCTTTGAAGCAATTGTGAATGGGAGTTCACTCATGATTTGGCTCTCTGTTTGTCTGTTATTGGTGTATAAGAATGCTTGTGATTTTTGTACATTGATTTTGTATCCTGAGACTTTGCTGAAGTTGCTTATCAGCTTCAGGAGATTTTGGGCTGATACGATGGGGTTTTCTGGATATACAATCATGTTATCTGCAAAGAGGGACAATTTGACTTCCTCTTTTCCTAATTGAATACCCTTTATTTACTTCTCCTGCCTGATTGCCCTGGCCAGAACTTCCAACACTATGTTGAATAGGAGTGGTGAGAGAGGGCATCCCTGTCTTGTGCCAGTTTTCAAAGGGAATGCTTCCAGTTTTTGCCCATTCAGTATGATATTGGCTGTGGGTTTGTCATAGATAGCTCTTATTATTTTGAGATAAGTCCCATCAATACCTAATTCATTGAGAGTTTTTAGCATGAAGGGTTGTTAAATTTTCTCAAAGGCCTTTTCTGCATCTATTGAGATAATCATGTGGTTTTTGTCTTTGGTTCTGTTTATATGCCAGAATACATTTATTGATTTGCATATGTTGAACCAGCCTTGCATCCCAGGGATGAAGCCCACTTGATCATGGTGGATAAGCTTTTTGATGTGCTGCTGGATTCGGCTTGCCAGTATTTTATTGAACATTTTTGCATCGATGTTCATCAAGGATATTGGTCTGAAATTCTCTATTTTGGTTGTGTCTCTGCCAGGCTTTGGTATCAGGATGATGCTGGCCTCATAAAATGAGTTAGGGAGGATTCCCTCTTTTTCTATTGATTGGAATAGTTTCAGAAGGAGTGGTACCAGCTCCTCTTTGTACCTCTGGTAGAATTCGGCTGTGAATCCATCTGGTCATGGACTTTTTTTGATTGGTAAGCTATTGATTATTGCCTCAATTTCAGAGCCTGTTATTGGTCTATTCAGATATTCAATTTCTTCCTGGTTTAGTCTTGGGAGTATGTATGTGTCGAGGAATTTATTCATTTCTTCTAGATTTTCTAGTTTATTTGCATAGAGGTGTTTATAGTATTCTCTGATGGTAGTTGGTATTTCTGTGGGATCAGTGGTGATATCCCCTTTATCATTTTTTATTGCGTCTATTTGATTCTTCTCTCTTTTCTACTTTATTAGTCTTGCTAGTGGTCTATCAATTTTGTTGATCTTTTCAAAAAACCAGCTCCTGGATTCATTGATTTTTTGAAGGTTATTTTTTGTGTCTCTATTTCCTTCAGTTCTGCTGTGATCTTAGTTACTTCTTGCCTTCTGCTAGCTTTTGAACGTTTTTGCTCTTGCTTCTCTAGATCTTTTAATTGTCATGTTAGGGTGTCAATTTTAGATCTTTCCTGCTTTCTCTTGTGGGCATTTAGTGCTATAAATTTCCCTGTACACACTGCTTTGAATGTGTCCCAGAGATTCTGGTATGTTATGTCTTTTTTCTCATTGGTTTCAAAGAACATCTTTATTTCTGCCTTCATTTCATTATTTACCCAGTAGTCATTCAGGAGCAGGTTGTTCAGTTTCCATGTAGTTGAGTGGTTTTGAGTGAGTTTCTTAATCCTGAGTTCTAGGTTGATTGCATTGTGGTCTGAAAGACAGTTTGTTATAATTTCTGTTCTTTTACATTTGCTGAGGAGTGCTTTACTTCCAACTATGTGGTCAATTTTGGAGTAGGTGTGGTGTGGTGCTGAAAAGAATGTATATTCTGTTGATTTGGGGTGGAGAGTTCTGTAGATGTCTATTAGGTTCGTTTGGTGAGGGTCTGAGTTGAATTCCTGGATATCCTTGTTAACTTTCTGTCTCGTTGATCTGTCTAGTGTTGACAGTGGGGTGTTAAAGTCTCCCATTATTGTGTGGGAGTCTAAGTTCTCTTTGTAGGTCACTAAGGACTTGCTTTATGAATCTGGGTGCTCCCATATTGGGTGCATATATATTTAGGATAGTTAGCTCTTCTTGTTGAATTGATCCCTTTACCATTATGTAATGGCCTTCTTTGTCTCTTTTGATCTTTGTTGGTTTAAAGACTGTTTTATCAGAGACTAGGATTGCAACCCCTACGTTTTTTTGTTTTCCATTTGCTTGGTAGATCTTCCTCCATCCCTTTATTTTGAGCCTACGTGTGTCTCTGCACGTGAGATGGGTTTCCTGACTACAGCAGGCTGATGGGTCTTGACTCTTTACCCAGTTTGCCAGTCTGTGTCTTTTAATTCGAGCATTTAGCCCATTTACATTTAAAGTTAATACTGTTATGTGTGAATTTGATCCTGTCATTATGATGTTAGTTGGTTATTTTGCTCGTTAATTGATGCAGTTTCTTCCTACCTTGATGGTCTTTAAAATTTGGCATGTTTTTTCAGTGGCTGTTACTGTTTGTTCCTTTCCATGTTTAGTGCTTCCTTCAGGAGCTCTTTTAGGGCAGGCCTGGTGGTGACAACATCTCTCAGCATTTGCTTGTCTGTAAAGTATTTTATTTCTCCTTCATTTATGAAGCTTAGTTTGGCTGGATATGAAATTCAGGGTTGAAAATTCTTTTCTTTAAGAATGTTGAATACTGGTCCCTACTCTCTTCTGGCTTGTAGCGTTTCTGCCAAGAAATCCACTGTTAGTCTGATGGACTTCCCTTTGTGGGTAACCTGAACTTTCTCTCTGGCTGCCCTTAACATTTTTTCTTTCATTTCAACTTTGGTGAATCTGACAATTATGTGTCTTGGAGTTGCTCTTCTCGAGGAGTATCTTTGTGGCGTTCTCTGTATTTCCTGAATGTGAATGTTGGCCTGCCTTGCTAGATTGGGGAAGTTCTCCTGGATAATATCCTGCAGAGTATTTTCCAACTTGGTTCCATTCTCCCCATCACTTTCAGGATCACCAATCAGACGTAGATTTGGTCTTTTCACATAGTCCCATATTTCTTGGAGGCTTTGTTTGTTTCTTTTTATTCTTTTTTCTCTAAACTTCTCTTCTCACTTCATTTCATTCATTTCGTCTTCCATCACCGAAACCCTTTCTTCCAGTTGATCGCCTCGGCTACTGAGGCTTCTGAATTAATCACGTACCTCTCGTGCCTTGGTTTTCTGCTCCCTCAGGTCCTTTAAGGACTTCTCTGCATTGGTTATTCTAGTTATACATTCATCTAATTATTTTTCAAAGCTTTTAACTTCTTTGCCATTGGTTCAAATTTCCTCCTGTAGCTTGGAGTAGTTTGATAGTCTGAAGCCTTCTTCTCTCAACTCGTCAAAGTCATTCTCCATCCAGCTTTGTTCCATTGCTGTTGAGGAGCTGTGTTCCTTTGGAGGAGGAGAGGAGCTCTGCCTTTTAGAGTTTCCAGTTTTTCTGCTCTGTTTTTTTCCCATCTTTGTGGTTTTATCTACCTTTGGTCTTTGATGATGGTGACATACAGATGGGTTTTTGGTATGGATGTCCTTTCTGTTTGTTAGTTTTCCTTCTAACAGACAGGACCCTCAGCTGCAGGTCTGTTGGAGTTTGCTAGAGGTCCACTCCAGACCCTGTCTCTCTGGGTATCAGCAGCAGTGTCTGCAGAACAGCGGATTTTGGTGAGCCGCAAATGCTGCTGCCTGATCGTTCCTCTGGAAGTTTTCTGTCAGAGGAGTACCCAGCCATGTGAGGTGTCAGTCCATCCCTACTGGGGGTGCCTCCCCGTTAGGCTACTCGGAGGTCAGGGACCCACTTGAGGAGGCAGTCTGCCCATTCTCAGATCTCCAGCTGCGTGCTGGGAGAACCACTACTCTCTTCAAAGCTGTCAGACAGGGACATTTAAGTCTGCCAAGATTACTGCTGTCTTTTTGTTTGTCTGTGCCCTGCCCCCAGAGGTGGAGCCTACAGAAGCAGGCAGGCCTCCTTGAGCTGTGGTGGGCTCCACCCAGTTCGAGCTTCCAGGCTGCTTTGTTTACCTAATCAAACAACTAACTTGGCAATGGTGGGCAACCCTCCCCCAGCCTCACTTCCACCTTGCAGTTTGATCTCGGACTGCTGTGCTAGCAATGAGCAAGACTCCGTGGGCGTAGGACCCTCTGAGCCACGTGTGGGATATAATCTCCTGGTGTGCCGTTTGATAAGCCCACTGGAAAAGCGCAGTATTAGGGTGGGAGTAACGCAATTTTCCAGGTGCCATCCATCACCCCTTTCTTTGACTAGGAAAGGGAAGTCCCTGACCCCTTGTGCTTCCCGGGTGAGGCGATGCCTCACCCTGCTTCAGCTTGTGCACAGTGTGCTGCACCCACTGTCCTGCACCTACTGTCTGGCACTCCCCAGTGAGATGAACCTAGTACCTCAGTTGGAAATGCAGAAATCACCTGACTTCTCCATCGCTCACACTGGGAGTTGTAGACCGGAGCTGTTCCTATTCAGCCATCTTGACTCCTCCCCCCCGCTTGTTCCAATTCTTATCTCCAAGATGTCTTATAAGCAGATCCCAACACTTAAGAAACCCAGTGCTCTTTATACATATATAATCGACCTTAAATGTAGGGACAGGGAAAATAACATTTTTCTATGTGTTCTAAATTGTATTAAATTCTTATTTCCCTTGTCTACCCTCAGGCTACTTCATATTCATTCCAGTTCAAGAGACTTATTTTGCCTGAAACCACTGACTTCGTCTTGCACATTATGTATTGCCCATAGACCAAGTAATCTGTTGGCCCCTTCCCCATTACAGCAATTAGTTTAATGGAAGACAGTTTAACTGAGACAAAGTCTCAACCCAGGAATTTGAGACAGTAAAGGCAAACCTTTATCCAACATCTTCTTTGTACTACTTCTTAAAACACACATACAAAATACAGAAAGTTAATGTGACTTGAAGAAGATAATGTCTGCCTGATTACTTACATATTTCAACTAAATCTAGTATCCAATTATTTTAAACATTAGAGAAGGACAAACGTCTTTGCTTCTTTCTCCCCTCCTCAGTCTTTGGCCAGAATTCAAAGACATACCACCAACAAAGTATAGAACTACTTATTTTTGCAAGAGTCCATCAACAAACCGTCCTTCCAGCCTCAATTACCAAGCCCAACAGTTGCCTGACAACGTTTTTAAATTTAACTATGAAGAGGAGTTGCCTTTGTTAGTCAAACATGATTTTCAGTTTTTGAAGTCATAAACTGTTACTGATAACAGTATTATTGCAATTTGAGATTTAGCATCTCCTTGACTTTGGTCATCTTTTTGTTTGATTCAGTGGTCTAAAAGTCTTTCAAAGATGTTTTTCTGAAATCAATAGACTTTACCAGGATGATGCTTAAACTTTGAAGTCCCATTAGCCACTAAGGAGTCCCAATAAAAAAATGACATTAACTGAGTCTTTTTTTTAAATAAGTAACTGTGCTAAGATTATACGGACTAATTATTCATCTGACTGGCTTCTTATAGGTGTTGAAAGGAGAAATAAATGCACTTAGGCAGTACCTTGACAAATGTCTCTTACTCCTTGACCTGATTATTCAGATTCTTATGTGTGGGGTTTTATTAGTGTTGAAGCCAATTTTTTAGGCACACATCTCTGAAGTTATAATAAAAATTAACTTCATGATTAAATATACAAATATTCATTTTACACTTCATTATACAGAGCACATATAACTCATAAAGGAAGGTCAAGTCATGTTCTTATTGCAGTCCTTCACTGGGACTACTATAAAATTTTCTGATGCTAAAATGGAAGTCAGTATCTGTTAGGTTGAGTACATGTCTGTTATTATGTGTAGCAACAGGTGACTACATCCAAAAGAGAAAAATGTGAATTGAAAGATGTGTTTCAATTGTTTGAGATGGTTTCTTGAATGAGATGATGATATGTTTCATGATATTTAGTACTAGAATATAAATTGATATTCTTTCATTTCCTGTCTTTTGAAAGATGTTCCAATGTTCCATTAATATAAATGATCATTTTTATAAAACACTTTTAAGAGACAACAATAAAGAATTCATTACATGAGAACTTTGAAGGCTTATCCTTGATTGCTTTCATTATAACCAAAGTAGAAAATCCCTTGAATATGGTGGTTCTGATTAATCAAAATGGTTAGCTCTACACTTAAATGAAGCAGCAGTAGAACAGCAGCAGTTGAAAGAAACAAACTCCAGATTGAAAAGGAGTAAAAACAAAGATGGAAAAACTGTACCTTTTGGTAAGATGATCCATTTAAGCTCTAATAAATAAGCCATTCACATTTTCCTTTCAATGGAATGACCCCCAACACACATGCAAATTCTGAGTTAAAAACAAAGGCAAAATTTAAAAAATAAACTCTGCCATTTTGCCTCTTAAGCTTGAACCCATTTGCCCAACTGCTGAGATCTTATTGAGAAGTTGCTGATCACCAGTTTCAGGTGTTTTCTACCTGTTGGGAGACAGCCCTTCCCTGGCACAAGCTGTGACTGATTATTATTTTAGAGAGACAGTTAACAACCATCTGATCATCGCCAGAGAGACATTCCTGGTGGGGGAATGTGGAGCCCTCTCCTACTCTCCTCATGCCTCATTAGCTACCTACTGTAACAGTTCTTGGTGACAAAATCTGAAAACTCCAAAGTGACAACTAGATGAAAGTTTTAACCAGGATGTACTATTAAATGTTACTAGATTGAGAGTCCAGGAGGCATGGTGAAGGCAACATCAAATAGCAAAAAGCACATTAGTAAATTGAATTGATTACTATTATCAAAATTTTTTGCCATGGGATCTCATTCTCTCATCCAGGCTATGTACTGGCATGAACATAGCTCACTGCAGCCCCAAACTCCCAGGCTCAAGTAATACTCCCACTTCAGCCTCCTGAGGAGCTGGGACTACAGACACACACCACCATGCCCAGCTAATTTGTAAAATGTTTTGCATCATAAGGGTCTCACTATGCTGGCCAGGCTGGTCTCAAACTCCTGGGTTCAAGAGATCCTCCCACCTCCACCTGCAAAGTGCCAGGATTACAGGCATGAGCCAGCATGTGAGCTGAATTAATCATTAATTATAATGATTAATTGTAAAAATGATAGCTAACATTTATGGATTTTTATTTTGTTTAGTTATACAAGATATCAGTCAACAAAAAGAAGAAAAATTATATAAAATGATAAAATGAGTAATGAAAATGTACAAACATCCCTTTTATACTCAGAAAGAAGCAATAACCTTAGAATTTGTAAAAATAAATATATATGTATATATCCACATATAAATATACACATGCATATATACATATATGCAGTTAAGTATACATGCTATAAATTTAAGAGTAATTATGAATAGAAATAAGATACACAGCTCCCAAACCAGTGGAGAGTTTTAAACATATAGAAATAAAGAAAATGCTTTTAATCAAAGGCAGAAAAGTAATGCAAAATAAGATTCAGCAAAAATAGAAGAAGGTAACCAGAAGGCACTAAAAAGTAAAAAATATCAATTATTAAAATATATAAAGCGGCTGGGTGCAGTGGGTCATGCCTGTAATCCCAGCACTTTGAGAGGCTGAGGTGGGCAGATCACAAGGTCAAGAGATCAAGACGATTCTGGCCAACACGGTGAAACCCCGTCTCTACTAAAAAATCAAAAACTCGCTGGGCATGGTGGCATGCACCTGTAGTCCCAGCTACTCAGGAGGCTGAGGCAGGAGACAGGAGGCTGAGGCAAGAGAATCACTTGAACCCAGGAGGCGGAAGTCACAGTGAGCAAAGATCGTACCACTGCACTCCAGCCTGGTGACAGAGCAAGACCCCATCTCAATAAATAAATAAATAAATAAATAAAACTATTAATATAGCTGTTTAAAAGTAGATATTATTTGGTTTGGATTTTTAACTCGCCTTTATGCTACTTCATAAAATCATATAGAAAACAAGCAACGAAGAAGATTTGAAGAGAAAGAAAAAATATGTTTTGCAATAATAATCAAAAGGAAGCTAGAGTGACAACAGTAATAGCAGATAAAATAGAATTTAAGGCAAAATCATTGATAAGAATGTAGAGGGGACACTACATAATATGAACAAGAATAATTCATCAAGAAGATATAACAATGATTCATCAATATACAATGTACCTAACAAAAAGTTTGAGAAATACATATATTTTCTTAATTGACATAATTAGAAGGATAAATTTACACATCCAAATGGTTTCAGGGTATTTTAACACAGGTCAATCCAAAATTCATAGTTCACACTTTCTTTGTTTCTTTCTTTTCTTTCTTGAGACAGGGTCTCACTTTGTCACCCATACTAGAGGGCAGGGGTACAGTCACAGCGCACTGCAGCTTCAAATTCCTCGGCTTAAGCAATCCTCCTACCTCAGCCTCCCAAAGAGCTGGTATTATAGGCATAAGCCACTGAAACAATTACAAAATTATCCATTCCCTAGATCCCAAAGTACTTCTTAAAATATTTTTAAATATCATTTAAATTGTATAATTGATTATGATTAAAATATAAATATGAAAAGAGTTTAAACTTGCAAGTTTTTTTAATATACTACTAAATAACTCATGAATTAAAACAAAAGCACTGTAGAAGTTAGGAAAGTTGTAGTAGCAGGATGATAATAGCAGTACATATCAATAGCTACTGGATGAAGCTAATGTGATATTTCAAGAAAAATTATTAACATTTTGACAATTTTTTCCTGCTCACAGACCACAGGCAGGACCATCTTGGTCAGTCAGAGTTCCAAGAACATCAAAACTCAAAAGGAAGGAGATGGAACTTCAATCTCTTTCCCCCTTGTAGCATCCTCACTGGAGTCTCATCCACTCTGAGTCTACTTTCTTTGCTTTAGTCTCCATCCCCAGCAGCCATAAGAATTTCCCTTTTTCATATTGAAAGAGAACTTCCTTTATCTCATGTCTTGGATACTATTTACACTTATAATTTATAAGACTCTTTTCATGCCTGTAGTCCCAGCACTTCGGCAGGCAAGGCAGAAGGATTGCTTGGACCCAAGAGTTCAAGAACAGCTTGGGCTGATAAGACCCTATCTCTACAAAGAAAAAAAAAATTATAATTAGCTGGGCATGGTGGCACATGCCTGTAATCCAAGCTACCCAAGAGGTTGAAGCAGTAGGATCCCTTGGGCCCAGGAGTTTGAGATTACAGTAAGCTATAATCACGCCATGGCAATCCAGCCTGGATGACAGAGCAAGACCATGTCTCAAAAAACAAAATAATCTTTTCAAAATCATCCAAGGCTTTTTCTTTATATGTGATTTTTCAGAAAACTGTTTTTACCTTTCAACAAAGTTTAGCTATCATAATTATTCCCTCACTGGGAATTTTAGTTTGATACTCAAAATTGAGACATATTTTTCTACCAATCAGAAGCTATCTACATTTGAAGCCAGAAATCCCCTTGTTCATAAAAGAACTAACCATGCACTCTGTGATTCGGGAGGTATAAAATATACGTTAGCTCAATATTTTCAAAAATAGTACTGCTATACTTCCAGTTTCTGCTCCCAGAGGTAAGGAGCTTGGAAGTTGCTGGTCCATGCTAACGACAAGTTAAAAACTGAACAGATTGAAAAATCAACAACTCTTCTTGGATCCGTAAGAGATGGAGGACACAGGGCAAATGGCTACTCCCAAATTGGAGAGACAGGTAGACAAATATGGGGAGTTATGGCATACTGAGCAGAGACTCACAAGTAGAAACTGCCATGGGAACCAGTGCCAAAGTAGGAAAACCTGAACTATAAGTGATAAATTGCCAGAGGCTCAGTGTGAACAGTTTTGAGAGTTAAAAACTCCATTCATAGGGGAGCTCTCACAGTCTTGTGAGATTTACTTCCATGAGCTCAACCAGGTTCCCACAGTAAATATTAGAGAAAAATCCACCGCCACTCCCCCAGCAGGCTTCCAGCAGGGGGAGGAAAAAAAGGAACCATTTTTAAATACAACAAAGCACTCTTTTCCTCTTAATAAGGACCACCCTCAGAAGAATCTCATTAATCAGAGCCTAACCTACTGGTGTATTACCAGAGTCTAATTGACCTGGGAACAGAAATTCTCAACTCTAGTCAGCTCTAGTCTTCCACCTGGAAGCAGGAAAATATCCAACTCCAGCTCATTCTAGCTATGCTGTTCCATATAACAGCGCAAGCAAATGAATTAGAAACACGTGTATGTTCACAGTCCAGAGGCATAAGCTCACTAAAAGACTAAGACCTAATCACAGGGCCACAGAATGCTTTCTCTCCCCCTACACCTCATCACCACATTACCACAGGCCTATGTACAGCAGTTCTTTTTACCCAGTACATCACGTCCAGCTAACAAGAAAAAATTACAAGGTATATTAAAGGACAAAAAAGACACAATTTGAAGAACTAGAGCAAGCATCAGAATAAGATATGGCAAAGATATTGGAATTATCATACTGGGAATTTAAAACAACTATGATTAATATGTTAAAGGTTCTTACAGATTAAGTAGACAGTATGAAAGAACAGATGAGCAATGTAAGTAGAGAGATGGAAATTCTAGAAAGAACTAAAAATAAATGCTAGAGACCAAATATACTATAACAGAAATGAATAATTTCTTTGTTGGGCTTGCTAGAAGACTGGACATGGCTGAGGAAAGAATCTCTGACCTTGAGCATCTAACAATAGAAACTTTGAAAACTGAAAACCAAACATAACAAAGACAGGAAAAAAAAAACCAGAATATTCAACGACTGTAGGACAACTAAAATAGATGTAACACACATGTAATAGGAACACCAGAGGTAAAAGAAAAAAAGAAAAGAGAAAAAGAAATAGTAAAACAATAATGACTGAGAATTTTCTAAACTTAATGTCAGACACCAACTACAGATCCAGGAAGCTCAGAGCACACCAAGGAGAATAAATGCCAAAACAAACAAACAAAGAAACAAAGAAACCCTACATCTAGGCCTGTTCCGAGATTGGGTAATGTATAAACGAAAGAGGTTTAATTGACTCACAGTTCTGCATGGCTGAGGAGGCCTCAGGAAACTTATAGTCAAGGTAGAAGGGGAAGCAAACATGTCCTTCTTCACATAATGGCAGGAAGGAGAAGAATGAGTACCCAGCAAAGGGGGAATCCCCTTATAAAACCATCAGATCTCATGAGAGCTAGCTCACTATCATGAGAACTAGATGGGGGAAACTGCCCCATGCTTCATTATCTCCACCTGGTCCCTCCCACAAAACATAAGGATTATGGGAACTACAATTCAAGATGAGATTTGGGTGGGGACACAGACAAACCATATCACATATCATTTTCAAACTACAGAAAGTCAAAGATCAAGAAAAAATCCTGAAAGAAGACAGGGAAAATTAAAAAAGCAATCTTGCCTATATAGAAACAAAGATAAGAATTACATCTGACTTTTCCTCAGAAACCATTTACTATGAGCTAAATATCCCCCAAATTTCATATTTTTGAAAGGAGGATTGTTGAAACTTAATCCCCATTCTTGTGGTCCTAAAAGGTAGAGCCTTTGGGGAAGTGACTAAGTCATGAGGGCAGAGCCATGGATTACAAGTGCCATGTAGTAGGGCACTTACAAAAGGGCTTGAGGGAGTGAGTTCCCTCTCATCTTCTCTTCTGCCATGTGAAGACACAGTATTCATCCCCTTTTGACTTTTGTTCCTTCTGCCATGCTAGGACACAGAATTCATGCTGCCATCTTGAAGACAGAAACTGGGGCCCTCACCAGACACTGAACCTGCTGGCACCTTGATCTTCAACTTCCCAGCCTCCAGAACTGTGAGAAATAAATTTCTGTTCATAAATTACCCACGTGTGGTATCTTATTGCAGCACAGACTGAGACACCATCCAAGCAAGTAGATGCTGGAGTGAAATATTAAGTGTTGAGAGGAAATATCATCAACCTAGAATTCTGTAACATACAAAATTATCCTTCAAAAGAGAAGGAGAAATAAAGACTCTCAGACAAACAAAAACTGAGGAAACTTTTTGCAGGTAGACCTGCCTTCCAAGAAATGTAAAAAGAAGTTCTTTAGAGAAACAGAAAATAATACAGCTCAGAAATTCATATCTATATTAGGGAAGACCATCAAAGAAGGAAAAAGTGAAGGTAAAGTAAAACATCTTACTTATTCTTAGTTGATCGAACAGGTAACAGTTTGTTAAAAATATAATATCAACAATGTACTTAGTTATATATGCTTATATCTAATGTGTGTATATACATACACATAAGCATGCAGGTATGTGTATATATAAATGGGAGAGAGGGAGAAATTAGAATTATTTCACCATAAAGTATTTTCACAACTCATAAAGTGATAGAGTGTTATTTGAAAGTGGACTTATATTCATGGTAAATGTATATGATGTATATTGCAAACTCTATAGGAATCACTTTAAAAGTAAAAATATAGTATAAGTGGTGCTGGAACAACTGCACAACTACACGCAGAAAATTTAATCCAGACACAGAGTTTATCCCGTTCACAAAAGTTAGCTCAAAATAGATCATAAACCTAAATGTCAAATGCAGAAGTAAAACTGCCAGAATATAACACACGAGAACACTGAGATGACCGTGGGTATGGTGATTAGTCCTTAGATGCAGCACCAAAGGCATAGTCCATGAAATAAATAATTGATAAACTGAATTTTATTAAAGTTAAAAACTTCTGCTCTGCAAAAGACAATGTCAAAAGAATGAGAAGACAAGCCAGAGACTGGGATAAAATATTTGCACAGGACCTATCAAATAGACGATAGTTATCCAAATTATAGAAATAATTCAACAATAATAAAACAAATAACCCAATTTTTTAAATGGGCAAAAGACCTTACTAGACACCTTACCAAAGATATACAGATACAAATAAGCATATTAAAAGATGCCCTACGTCTTATGCCACCTGAGAAATGCAAACTGAAAGGACAATGAGATACCACTACTCACCTATTAAAGTGAGTAAAATCCGGAATATTTACAATAGAAAATGTCCATTCGAATGTGCAGCAACAGGAATTCTCACTATTGCTGATGAGAATGCAACAGTGCACACCCACTTCAGAAGACATTTTGGCAATTTCTTACAAAACTAAATATGCTGTTACCATACAATCCAGGAATCATGCTCCTTGGTATTTAACCGAATAAGGTGAAAACTTATGTTCACACAAAACTCTGCATATGAATGTTTATAGTAGCTTGATTCAAAATTGTAGGTATATGAATAAATACACTGTGGTAGAGCCTAACAATGGAATATGATTCAGAGCTAAAAAGAAATGGGCTCTCCAGCTTTGAAAAGACATTGAAGAACTTTAAATGCATATTAGTATGTTTTTTAAAAAGCCGATGTAAAAAGGCTACATATTATATTATTGCAAATATATGACATTGCAGAAAAGGCAAAACTATGGAGGCAGAAAAAGACTAGTGGTTGCCAAGGGTTAGAGTGGGGGAAGGGATGAATTGGTGTAGCACAGATAATTTTTAGGGCAGTGAAAATATTCTGTGTGATACTATATCGGTAGATATACAAAATTATATATTTGTCTAAAACCATAGAATGTAACACACCAAGAGAACCCTAATGTAAACTACAGATTCTGGGTGATGATATATCAGTGTAGTTTCATCAATTATAACAAACATACCCCTCTGGTAGAGAATGTTGACAATGGATGAGACTATGCATGCCGGGTGGACAGTGGCAGAGGGTATTTAGGAAATCACTGCATCTTCTCTTAAATTTTGATATGAACTTAAAACTACTCTTAAAAAATAGCCTTAAAAATAGTATCCCCAATAGGAACCCATAAATAGTGTTATCAGCTACCAATTGTTAGATAAAGTTATTATAGTAAAATATAAATTATTTCCCTTCTCCTAAGAAACCTAGAGCCTGGATGATGTATTAAGGCCTACCTATAATAAAACAACTCTCCACAAAAGGCAATAAAGTATTTATTGTATAATGTGGGGATGCAATCAGAGTTAGAGTGGAAAAAGATAATTTCAAGATGAAGTCCTCTGATAACAGGGGGAACTGATGGGGTCTTGAATGGTAGATGAAGCTGTAATAAATAGGAAGGAGGCATTCTGAGGCAGGGTACTAAAGGAAAAGTTAAAAAACAGGCTTATCACTATTCACAATAGCAAAGACATGGAATCAACCTAAATGTCCATCAGTGAGAGACTGGATAAAGGAAATGTGATACATATACACCACAGAATACTGTGCAGCCATTTAAAAGGAAAGAGATCATGTTCTTTGCAGAAGCATGGATAGAGTTGGAAGATACTATCCTCAGCAAACTAATGCAGGAACAGAAAACCAAACACTGCATTTCTCACTTATAAGTGGGAGCTGAATGATAAGAACACATTGACACATGATGGGGAACAACGCACACTGGGGCCTGTCAAAGGGGGCATGGGAGGAAAGAGAGAGCATCAGGAGAATAGCTATTGGATTCTGGGCTTAATACCTAGGTGATGGGATGATCCATGCAGCAAACCACCATGGCACACCGTTACCTATGTAACAAACTTGCACATTCTGCACATATACACCAGAACTTAGAATAAAAGTTGAAGAAAAAAACTAAGAAAGAGTACAGTTTAGACACTTAGGGAAATGTCTTTGTTTTTAAAAGTGTACTGTAAAAAAAATTAAAAATTAAAAAACATTAAAAATAAATAATAATAAAAGAAAACAGGCTTATTGATGGGACAGAGTGGTTCCATGTAATGAAGCTGAGAATGTTGGTTTCTTTGTAAGGAAGTCATGGGAGACATGCCTGAAAAGGCAGGCTGTGGCAAAGCTGACAATAGGGCAATAGGGGGTGGAGGGACTCTAAATGTTTAAAATGTTCCGACTCTGATCTCTAGGCAATAAAAAACAGCTAAAGATTATAGTGAGGGAAAATGCCATAGTTGAAGAACTTCTAGAAAACTCTTTGGAAAGAGCATACAGGTAGAAAAGAGGGTATTTTAAGTGGGAAGAAGGGCTGGTCATGTAAACAAATTATTCAATTTTGTCAGATGAGTCAACTGAGAGAGTCGATGTGCCTCAAGACTTGTGTATGATAGAGCAAGGAGTCAAAATCACGGCTATTAACCTATCGCCTTGACCATATCTATTAATCTATGTCATTCCTTTCAGGAATTATTTCAGGTGAAATTAAAGTATGTGAAGTTTGTGTTCAAGTCCTACAGTTTACTCTTCCCTCCAAGCATCACAGTACATTCTACTCCACCACCATTAACAACTCCAACCTCAGCCCTTTCATCTTACCCCAAATCACACACCTGGAACATTCTTCTCAACCTTCCAAAACTCCTTTCAGGAAAAGGCTCTGAGAAATGGATTTTATATAAAGATAGAAATGTCTAATAAAATTTTTATAAATAAACATCTCTCTAAGGTGTCTGATTTTAAGATTTAACACAGAGGAATGTTACCCTCATTGCAAACATCGAGACATATTTTGGTAAAGAAAAGTCTTTCTGATGAGCCTGAAAACATAGATATATAGGGGGCCTCCTATTGATAACCATCCTACTTGTGGAAAATTGCTCCAGAAACATATTTACACTCTCTTGTCCTATCATTGTGGGAGACAAAGGTGACACTGGAGAAAGTGAGAGGAAAGAGAATAAGGTTTGCAGCCCACAGGGAATGCTGGTGGGTCAAGCTGTGAAAATGACTTGTAAGCATCACAAGTTATTATTGCAGCAACACAGAATGGCAATGAATCACTGCACAACAAGCTTCCTGAGTCTCTGGAAATTGTCTCCTCATAAAATAAGGAAGTAATCCTTGTTTTTAAGAGGGAATAAACGCATACAATATTTGTCTTGAAGAAGAGGCCTGCCTTAGAAAAAACAGGGTTCAGTCTACATACAGATCCATTATAGTGATGGTCAGCAAAGAGAAGTGCCTGAAAGTGTGATTTAGCCATCAAGAAATTACATTTTTGGAACTGCTTTGACTATATATATACTACAGGTCAAATCCCCATTATAGGAAAGATTATTATGCTAACACCTCTGTAAAAATATTTGCCACTTACTTAAACTAGCACACTTTTTTGTGGGTTTATTCTTACCCAAAACAGCCCACTTTTCTTCTGAGCATTCATAACTACATTAGTTTACACTGCTCTTTCACCTTGGATACCTATGGGAATATGATCCAGAAAAAAGAACACTCCGTGGAAAAAGGAGGAGTCACAATTCTCTGCTTCTTGGACCATAAAGAAGTGCTGAGTGTTGAACTCTGTGGTCTGCCTCTTCTGGCACATGTCATGGCTGTAAGAAAATGAGTCAAACTAAAGAATGGACATAATTAGCATATGCCTGCTAATGCTAATTTCATGATTACCAACAGGCTTTCTGATTCCTGAGCATTTCTACCTTCAGTAAGCTGCTAACTGAAATGCCAGTGAAACTTTACAGCTAACTCTACAGCTAACCCAACTGTCTCCCTCATTTGCTATAATCCCAGCACTGACCTCATCTCTTGCTTTCATCCACCACTCCCCACAGCATTTGCATCCCTCTCTTTCCCATACACACCCATTTTATTTGGGGAGTCATGGCCCCACACCCCTTAATTATGGGGGCCAGAGCAAATAGACAGATACCTCTTCCTACCCATACCCTTTCTGGGTAGGGATGGGTATGAGTAGGTGAATGGCTGGAAAACTTCTTTGTATGGGGTTTTCTTTTTCTGAATTTAAAAAAAAGATTTTATTAACAAAAAAAAATTGTCAACTTTCTGGTCAGTGACCTTTAGAAAATTGTAAGGGATACTAGTTTATAAAAATTGTCTATCTCCAGCTTAAAACCATAACAGTGTCATTTAACCTAATTCAACAACCTAAGAAAGTAATAGAGTAACATTTCTTGGCTGAATCAATACTGCATTAAAGAAAGGTGCTATCATTGAAAAGTTATGAATACAAAACAGCTCAAGGATGTATTAGTGTCATCGCTCACTGTCTCTTTCAGTTTGCTTGCATTACTGAATATAAGCAGAAAAGAACCCTTCTTGTGTTTAGATTTGTCAGTGAGATCCCATTTGTATTCCATTCTGCCCTGTATTAAGGTTTTATATCTTCCATTCAAAGCACTGCAGGTACAAAAGATGCAACTCAAATATCAGAACAACTATTGATGCCTATTTAGTGTTTGTTAGTGCATTCTTGAAGAGTTCATGTTTTAAAAATCATTTAGTAACTTGTCTCTAAAATTAGGCAAATTATTACTGCCAAGACCTTCTTTGCTTTGTGATACCGGAAGTCTCAAAGCAATTTTTTCATGGTCATTTAGCACAAACTTCAATATAATTTTCAAAAAATATTAAGCTTTTTAAAGGGTTAATATCTTTGATAAATTAAAAAACACTTACAAATCAACAAGGACAAAACAAGCAGCCAAATAGAAATTATAATACCTTGTGGGAATGCAGGTTTGTTAGAACAGGCATTTTCATCCTTTGCTATTGGGGAGTAAATGAGAAAATTTACTTTCTGGAAAATAATTTGCTAACTTCATATCAAAATCCTTAAAAATATTTTACCCTATGATGAAGCAATTTCACATCTAGGTGTTTACCCAAAGATGGGGAAAAAATATCAGGCATGGATTTTTTAAAAATGCCGACATGTGATTTCCAAGGGTATTAATTATATCATCTTTAAATTCCTGATAAATTAGACATTACAATAGTAACCAACAATAAGAGGCTTTCCAGAGCAGACACTATATCCAACATAATACCTAGCACAAAAGTAAAAATGTAAAAAAATTGTTAACTGATTTAATACATAAGTGAACATTTATTTGAAAAACCAGTGCTCGCAAAAATGAGGCCCACAGTTTGGCAACACCAATATCACCTTGCTAGAAATACACATTTTGAAACTCTAGCCCAGATCTATTAATTGATAAATTCTGGGGATCGAGCTTAGGAAACTATATTTTAATAAGCCCTCCAGATGATTCTGACTTACACTAAGATTTGTGAAGCACTGAGCTAGAATATTATGCACCCTTCAAAAATTAAAATCTCTCAGCTTCATTCTATCTTTAACATTTTTTCTATGTTTACCTCTACCATCAGAGTAAGCTATTTAAAATTCTCCCAACAGCAGAGACTTAGTTCCCCTCTAAGCCCAGATTCCTCTAGAAACCAAAAACAGAGAGAAGCTGAAAGGTAGCAAAACCTTTATTGGGTTGCCCTTGTCAAATTTTATTAAGATCCTTGCCTGGTGTTTTGATTGATAATGTCCAGAATCTGGAAATAGAACTGTGTTGAAATTCTGGCTGTACTACTTACTAACTTGGAAACTTGAACAAATGAACTTCTTTGAGTTTCCATTTCTTCAACTATGGAATGAGGCTAAAGATACCAATATGTCAGTGTTTAAAAGTGTCAATATATTTAACTCCATGTATCACCATGAACACATTAGATCCTCCACAACTGTTAGTCCCCTTTCCTTGGATCAGTACTGGTTTCTTTAAGATCCCTCACGTATGCTTAGTAAGCAGGGATTTATGTGAAGGCATTTCTCACCGTCTTGGGTGTTTGTTACAGTGTTTGACACATGCAAGGCAATTCATAAATACTCGATGATTGATGGATTGACTGGTGTGATGAGTAAGACTGAGGCAGAGTTAGAGAATCCAGTCCTTTGGACCTCACTACACTGTATGGAACCACTTGAGAAAGATGAGAAAAGCTTAAGCCTGTTGCCACTGAAAGAAAAATGCCTGTGAATAGAGTAATCTTCCTACTCCTTACCATGCACAGTTATCCTCCATTATCTGTGCTTTCCTTCCTATAAATGAGATCAGATCTCTTCAAACAGCTGTCAGGCTGCCTTTAAGGCAGAACAGCACTGGATGATATTTACCAAGCTGTAATAAGAGATAACATACAACTTCCAGATGTCCCTTGTATTGGCAAACGGAAGTGTTGAGCATACTCAAGAGATTAAAACTGAAGGAATTCAGTTATTTTCCCCAAAATTGGCAACAGAAATTGAAAAGATGACATCATGAGACCAATTTGAACATGGAATAGAAAAATCTATCAAAATATGGCATTTAATCCTTCTTTGGGAATCTGTTATAAGCCAGAAGTCTTTGTCAACAGAGACCCTCTCTTTCAACATAATGAACCCTTCACATTGCAACCTAACTCCTACAAAAATAAACACATGCACACAGTCTTAGGGACTGTATTACATGAAATGAGAACAGATGGACAAAGTTTATTTTATTTCCAATATTGCAGTAGTGCTTGAGGGGGGAAGAGTTAAGACATGTTTCTTGCCATGAAAGCACTTATAAGCAGGCACATAAACACAAAAATAAAATAAATAATTATAGGTATATTTATAGAGATTGGATTAGGGTACATCAGGTGGACCGAATAAAAAAAAGGTCCCTTTTATTAGTGGTGTCAGGGGAGGGGGAAGGCTTAAACAGCTTATCTTGAGATAAATCTCTAAAGATAAGCAGGTCCTCAGAAGCCTTGCTCCTCAAAGTGTGGTCCTTGGACTGCAGCTTGCTAGAATGCAAAACTCAGGCCTCACCCTAGAGCTACTGAATCAGAATTGATTCTTGCATTTTAACGCGATCCCCAAAAGATTCACGGGCACATGAATCTTAAACCTTTAATCTGAAACCTCTAAGAAACACTGACCTAAAGCTTTAGAGGAGCGTTAGAGACAGAAAACTTTCTGCAGTAAGTTGATCACATAGCATGAGACATCAAGATAGCTAGTGTAGGCCAAGAATTAAAAATTGGAGGCCCATAATCCAAATTCAACCCACATATGTGCTTTATTAGGATTGCACAGTGTTTTAAATATTGAGAAATTTAAAATAAAAATCCAGATTTTCTGATTTCCTTGGAAAAAAAAATAAGAAGTTTTGGCCAAACTGGACCCATATTCACATATAAGAACAAAGAACAGGATAGACTGTCAGCTTCAGACAAAGGTGAGCCCACAATTACCTTTCACTCAGCCCTCTTTGCCCATTGTCATTATTACCTTTCTAGTCTCAAACAGACATTTGAGGCTGCTACCTTTGGAACTGACTCTGCTTTATGGAAATTTAACAAGGACTGAAGAGAGAGAAACAAGACAGCAGCTAAGGTGCATTGGGAAAAGGCCCCCCCAAAATCTGGCCATAAACTGGCCCCAAAACTGGCCATAAACAAAATCTCTGCAGCACTGTGACATGTTCATGGTGGCCATGATGCCCACGCTGGAAGGTTGTGGGTTAACCAGAATGAGGGCAAGGAACACCTGGCCCACCCAGGGTGGAAAACCGCTTAAAGGCATTCTTAAGCCACAAACAATAGCATAAGCGATCTGTGCCTTAAGGACATGCTCCTGCTGCAGATTTAACCAAACCCATCCCTTTATTTCGGCCCATCCCTTTGTTTCCCATAAGGAATACTTTTAGTTAATCTATAATCTATAGAAACAATGCTTATCACTGGCTTGCTGTCAATAAATATGTGGGCAAATCTCTGTTCAAGGCTCTCAGCTCTGAAGGCTGTGAGATCCCTGACTTCCCACTCCACACCTCTATATTTCTGTGTGTGTCTTTAATTCCTCTAGGGCTGCTAGGTTAGGGTCTCCTTGACTGAGCTGGTCTCAGCAAAGGTGGAATATGGAGTTGATTGGAGAACTCTGAATATGTCTTTGGCTGTGAAATAAATACTAATAAAAAGTAAGAGGGTGTTAATGCGGGAGAGAGAGGGGGAGCAGGGAACATAATTCTGGGGGAAAAAAGATGATATCAAGATCACAGAAGGGCTTAACCCACCTCTTGTTCTGAGGAAGGATAGAATGGTGAGGTGTGTTCAACTATAGACAATTGTTCAGGTACTCACAGGTAAACTAAAGAGTTTCTGTGTGAGAACCTCAATACTCTCCACACAGTTGCAGGCAAGGTCATCTGCTGAGAGTAAAGCGGTAGTGACAGGAATTTCAGAAGAATGGTGAACATTTAGAACAGCAATCCACAGTGGGTAACAGGAACAGGAACTGATCAAAGCTTTAGATGAATTTTCACATGATCTGCGGAGCCCCACTGAAGCTGGAGAGCAGAACAGAGAAATATCAAGCTTCATGAGGATGATGAACTTGGGTCCTTCCCTCCAGACGACCATCACATGAATGAGAAGTGAATGTTTGAATGGGCCAGAGTTTGCAAGCTGAATACAGAAAAAGGTCAGGATGCTAAGAGTATTAATAAGAGTGGCTGAAGTGACCCACCATGAGGTCCTGGCTAAACTACAACTGAAGGAAAACTCTGAGAGTATTAATAAACTTAGAGAAAAAAGAGGAACTAAGGAGATAGAGGTGACAGTAACTCAAGAAGTAGATTTAAAGAGCCAATGAATAGTCACTGGTAGATCCAGATTTTGAATTTAAGGCCGTCTGATCCCAAAATCTATACTCTTTCTGCTATAACTCACCACTTCTATAAGTTACATAAAAATATAAGGACAAATCTCCATTTTTCTGAAATGGCACAAGTAGAGTCTATTTGCCCTGGAATCCCTGGAGGGAATCACTAGGAGGTCATCCATATGTTGTTAAATAAGTAGAATGCTTTCACTTCTGTTGACTCCTCTGCTTCCCCTTGATTTCGTATTTCCTCATGCCAGCTGTTTTCTATATTCTATCAAAGTCTTCAAAGTAAGACAGAATCAAGGATATTTATGTACTGTCATCTGTAAACCTGCCAGTTCAAAAGAGGACAAATAAACAACTGTTATACAAGTTCCACATGTTTTAAAAGAGGCAGAAGTGTCAACACTAATATTTCTGGCTTCAAATTACCACTTTTGTAACTGTAAAATGCTCTATTGTGCATCCTGCAGATTCATTAAGCTATCATGATGATAATAATAAACATTATTTTTATTCTTAACACTAAAACATTTGAGGCTTTGGCATGTAAATACCAAAAATTACTACCTGATATTAGGTCCACTGAATGACAAAGAATACGTGACTTTATACTTAGTCTCATCTTACTGGTAATTATTATTGTCACTAAAGCCAATTTATGGTGCTTCTTTTCCAAACAACTCCTTGAAGCTTTATTTTACCTCATTTAGTTTACATAAGTGATTATCAAATGTTATTGTTATGTATATTATTCAGTCAATTACCTAACAATTTAAAAAATAGTAAGTGCAGACTTGAGAAGAGTGAATTCACAATACTGTAATAGTTTTGAAACACTAACAGAGCAAAACTTTCAGTAAGTGCTAAGTTTTTTTTTAACTCTGCTCTAACAGTTGAGGACAAATGCTTAATTGAAGAAGGCAAAAATAAGCCAAAAAGAAAGAAAGAGTTTAGCAATGGGGAAATACATTCTAGGCTCTATTAACCTCATAAAGTACATTTCCCTACCTAAAATTGGAGAATGGGAAGATAAAAGTCATTTAGGAGTTCATAAACTCATCCTTACTACAATGGTAGAAAGTCTTTTGCCGAAGGCAGTCACAGGCAATAAGAGGGTTTACAAGTTATTTTAAGAAATCTCAACCACATTAGACAATTGTGTACCATAATAAAATGAAATAAAAATAGTTAACATTAATGGAATCTATTTGGTTAGTTCTTTATAGTAGAGTAACACCCATGCACTGGTAGTTGCATAAAAACATACCAAGACACACTGCAGTTAGTATGTGTCAGTTTTGATGCAAAAAAAAAAAAAAAACTTCATTAAATAAATACCAATATGGGATAACTGAAATACATTAATAAGGGGTATTAAACAAAATGGACAAAAGAGGGACCTATTCCACACACATATTCTATCTGCCAGTTGACAGCTTTGTATCCATAACCTAATGAGAAGGGGCTGCTAGTCAACACCAAATCAATACTCTACCTTGGACATTCAGTGTACTCAAATGTCTTCTGGAATAAAAGTAGATTGAATGGATGAATATAATGGTCTATGTGTAAGTGTTCTCAGTTTAGCTGTTTAAAAAAAATTGCACTTTATTAGAATAGATTACGTTCTTCTTAGCTAATTCATTTACCGTTTTGCTATGCGCTAAATTTTAAAGAGAACTTCTTCCAGTATTCATTAACAATAATTATAATATCTGGACAATATTTTTGTATTAGTCTCAGTTTTCTGTATTTTTTTAATTGAGCCAAATGACTCATATTGCCATTCCTAGACCCTTTGATTTGTATTCATCCAATAAGTAGATCTCTTCATAGCATTGATAAGCAACCTGATTTTGATTTGGATGAGCCTCCTTCTGCTCAAGATCCTGTGTTTGCCATTGTAAAGTTAAAATAATTATAAAATACAGTTCTTGCATTCAAAGAACTTACAACATCATACTGGTAATAAATTAATAAATTGTTTCTATAAACAAAGACATGGATGAGGCTTCCACCCATTGCTCCAACTCTATCTTTCACTGTAGCATTATATCTATGCTTTGTGAATACAGGAGTACTCATAATTAACCCAAAAAGTTGTGCTACTTCAAGTCCCTGTGACACCATTTACACAGCCAATTCTGCAAGAATACCCTTCTAATTTTTTCCACGTATACCTTTACCCTATGCACTTTTAACACTTCTAACTAGAGAAGTTGCCTCATCAGTGAAGCCAATTTTTATTTACAATAAAAGAAATGACTATTTTATCTCCTCTTCCTCCATGATATCCTATACTGGCTCCTGTCACCCATCCAAAGTTTACAGACTCACACATTCCAGGCAACTAATGGAGGTGAAGGACACAGTAAGGTTAAAAGAAATAAATAAGGGACTGTAGCAAATTGGGGAAACTACCTAAATAAAGTACTGCCATTAATTTTATTTAATTGTCTGCATGTCAAACAAGGTACAAACAAAACTTAACCTATGATCCCTTCACTTTGGAATGTATACTCTATCTAACTTTGCTTTATTTACATAAGTATAGCTTTCTCCTCCCCAAAACATAACAGTTCTTGAAGGACAAGACTGCGTCATAATCACCTCTATTTTCCCAGCTTCTAACACAGTGCCTAATACATATTAAAAACTACCTGAATATCTATCGAATGTATGGATGCAGTATTAGTCACTAATAAGTGCTAGAGCTTTGTCCATATTGTTTGAATTTTTTATGTTTAATCTTGGGGAAAAGATTTTCTGAGGACACACCATACAATTGTTGATGACAG
This sequence comes from Nomascus leucogenys, assembly GCF_006542625.1. Taxonomy (NCBI): domain Eukaryota; kingdom Metazoa; phylum Chordata; class Mammalia; order Primates; family Hylobatidae; genus Nomascus; species Nomascus leucogenys. Next base: position 130,947,120 of record NC_044384.1, read on the forward strand.
ATATTTTTTACAACTAACTGTCTTAGCCTGTTTTGTATTGCTATAACAAAACATCCGAGACTGTGTAATTTATAAAAAAATAAAATTTTTCTGGTTCATGGTTCTGGAGGCTGGGAAGTCCACAATCAAGGGTCCACAACTGGGGAAGGCCTTCTTACTGTGTCATTCCATGGCAGAAGGCAGAAGGGCAAAACAGAGCAAGAACAACAAAGGGAAAGAGGGGATCACACTTACTTTTATAGGAAACTCACTCCCACAATAATGACATTAGTCCTTTTCATAAGGGTAGATCCTTCATGACCTAAACAGTTCCCACTAGGCCCCACTTCCCAACATACTGCATTTGAAATTAAGTTTTCAAGTCATAAACTTTGGGGAACCCAATCAAACCATAACACTAACTAAGCTACAAGTTTTGTTTTAGGATTCTAATAATAATTATGGCAAAGTGACCAGAAAAGTGAAGCTGTATCCTTTGCCTTTACAATTGTTTTTAAACTTCACATCCTCCAAATCAAATTTGTTTAAAATACAAAAAAATACAATAAATTAAGAGAAAATCAAGTTCTACATTGGTTCTGTTCATGTTTAGAAGAAATGTTAAATGAATAAATAGTTGGATAGATAATTTTTTTAAAATAAAGACTTAAAATGTGCTGAGATTTCAGTATCACAGTTATATATAAAACGGGGACTATATGTGGCTACTCATTCTTCTTTGTAATAGTAGAGATACCATATCCAACAAAACCAGTACTTGAAATCCCAACAGAGGTAGATTATCCAGTTTCCTAGGAGGTACTTCCCAAAATAAGTGACAGTGTGAATGCCAAAGTGATAAACACCACCCTAAAAATCCCATGAAAGGGAAAAGAAAATGTAGAAACTGCCTTTTCAAAAAGTATTGTAACAGTGAGAAAATAATGGCAATGAGGAGATCTGATCTAGGGAACCCAAAACCTACCTGTTGCCTTTTGCCTTCATGCTGCCTTGATTATTCCTGGAATTAAGATAGTTTAAATGATAATAGCCCTTCCGCAAAACTCAACCACTTTTGTAAAGATAATGAGACACAACCAGGATAGGAGGAGGAGAGGAGCCTGAATGGAGGTCTTGCCTGTATCCATGGCATAGATGAGGTTACTGACAGCAGAAAGGATAAGCCAGCATGTAGGTGAGTGCAGATAATTCCTACCCTCTAGGCCTCCCTGTTACAGGGGTGAAAGCCTCATTGACACCCATGGGAGGCAGCCTGCTGAGGTCACTGGGACTCGGGGACATAAACATGAAAGGAAAAGGGTGATACCATTTTTCCTCTCCCTCTTCTACCCTGGGTATTTGCTGGGAAGAAAAGGGAAGTAAGGGATGACTTTTCCCCTCTTTCCAGATGGGTAACCAATCATCTTCAGTCTGCATATCTCTTGAATCCATCCTGAATCACTAAGACTCCTTTAAAAAAAAAAAAAAAAGCCCTTCTTTTTCCTTTTTTCTCCTCTGTTCTCTTTTCACAGATGAGTAATTGTGTCCCATTACCACAGAACACTCCCCTTGGATTCATGCCCCAAATTGGGAAAAGTTCAATTCTCCCAAACCTTAAACTACTTGGCTTAACATTGAGCTTGGGGGGAGGGAACAGAGAAGCCTGACATGCCAGCAAAAGGGTAAAAGTTCTTGCCAGTCAGACTTCTAGCCACTCTCTCCCTGTGAAAACTGGTAAAAGAAATGGTAAAAATCACTATTTATATCCTCTGTAAAGTTTTGATTAATGGACAAAGGGATTTGTGAGGCTAGTCTTAAGCTGTAGTGAATCTGTTGTACTGTGTGCTAAGAATTTGTCTTTCTGTATCTTTCTATCAGAAAGAGGGGTATGTTAGGAGAGAATGCAGGCCTATGGCCCCATAAGTCCACTGTTTAAGCCAGCCTGGAAAACTGGTTAGTAAAAAACTCTGCTACAGGTCTCTGAAGAAAAAAAAATTGGATGAGGTCTCCATCTTGTTTTATGTCCTTGGGAGCTTGCCCTTGTAACCATGTGGGAGTACTTTCTTTTGGTCTATGCCAATTTACAGTGGAGACCTGGGTTCAATCCTGGCTTAGGAAATGAGTACTTTCTGGTTAATATCTGTGTGACTTTCACCATGTGCTGATTCTCTTTCCCTCCATGAACAATCTCTAGCTTCCTTTCTTAAACCTTCCTTTCTCTGAGCTACCTTTAGATTCTAGATTTTGTAGAAACTCCTTATCACCTCTTTGAAAATACCTCCTACACTCACACTTAAGTCATAACCTTAGTTGAGACTTGTTGGTTTCACCTGTGAGGTTACTTTTGGTAAAGTCTAAAAGCCAGAAATATTGGCCACTTGGCATGGCTAAAGTCAGGTAATAAAGGATTTTAAAGGATTTTTTAAGAGCACTATGGTTAAAAGTCAGCTTAATTAAAAGTGGATATCCAAGATATAGGTAGATCTAAAATGCCTTTATGTCTTTTCTCTTCTTGGATTTTTGTTTTGCTGGAAAAAAATGTATTTTTTTCTTCTCGGTCAACTGAATTATTTTTCTCCATCTTGTTTTGCCACTCTTACTACACACGAGTGGCCCTAAGATAACTTCTGAGAGCATGGGACTCCTTGGGAAAAACAAAGGAGGTGCCACTGACCCTGTTTTGGAAAAAACTTGTTTTTCTTATGGAATCCCAGGAATGAAAAATGGATAAATCCCTCTCAAAATCTGTTTCTATCTTCCAGCTATACCTGCTTATTAGGCCCTAGAAACTGCATGCTTTCCTAGCCCTCCTTCTTGAAGGGCTCTACCCTGAGGCCAGTAATCCAATTAGGAGATTGGCAAACAAAAAATTCTTACAACTACTGAATCTTCTGTCTGTCTGTATAGTTTTATATGTGTTACGTGTGTGATGTTTACATTAAAAAGAGCTCTAATTAATTGGTTTAAACAAAATAAGCACTTACATCAAATATTTTTAAAGAAAAAATAGAAGCTGTAACGCCTTTTAGTTCGTGTGACTTTAATCTTTAAGAAATAAAAACACAGTTTCAAAGATTGGTAAAATGCAAATGTCTTCAATATGCAAATATGTGGTCTAAATTATGTTCAGATATTATGTTTGCTAAATGCTTTAAGGTCATAAACTGCTTCCTGTGTCTTTTGAAAACTGTTCCACTGGCCAGCTTTACAGTTTGGTGAGGCCCTGGGACATATGGAATTAACCATTCCCCTAACTACGCTGGAAAGAGTCAAACCTTATCTGCACCTAGTATTTAATTAAAATAACCTGAAAGGTTTTACATTAAAATTACAAATTGCTAAGAGTCACCATTATAACACATAATTGAGACTAATGAAAACAGATTTAACATGCAAGGTGTGTAAGGTAAGTAAAATGTGTTTTTAGTAAAATATTGTAAGAAGGCATGGGAATATAAATCTGTGCCTAGTTTAGAGGGTTAAAGTATTGTTTTAAATTAGATAAGATAAAGCTAAAGGTTTAAACAAGTTGTGGAAGGTTTGTAAAATTAATCTTGCACGAGAAATTCTTTACGTGAACATATTGACTAATTCAAAAGGGCATTATGTGGCTTTTCCATAAATTGAGCATGAAACAAAAGTACAACAAGGTTTTCTTAAGGTACTGATCTTCTCTAACAAAAATTTGAAAAGAGTTATAAAAGGTTTATAAGAATCTCACTTCATGGTCAAACTGGTTAAGATTAGACAGAATTATCTATAACGTTTTATTTATAAAAAACTGAGGTTGACATTAATAGTTGACTAATGAAAGGGGGAAAATTGGCTTTCTCTCCTACAAACAAGATTTACGTGTACTAGCAAAGGATAATGAAAAATTTTCATTTGCCTTGTAAATACTGAAAAAAGAAGAAGGAGAAAGAAGACAGATTGTTTGGAAAGCTAAGTCTTCCTCTCAATGAGTAAAGGATTTTGCCTTTTTAAAGTATCTTTGAGTCATCATTTTAGCTAAATAACTTATGGTAATCTGGAATTCTATTTCATAATGTCAAGTGTTTTAAACCTCTAATATGTTTAACAGGCTTCCCAAAATCAAATTTCAGCTTCAAAAATTGTCTTTTCTTACTCCTAATTTTGGATGCCACAGAGGGTCCCTGGAAAATCCAAAAGAGAGTTAAATAGGATTATTTGACATGTTTAGTTACATGGATTGCCAAAATAAAAATAATGTTTAATCTTCTTCAGGTTATATTTTAGTTAATAATACTAATATATGTTCCAAAATTTTATGGAATTTCTAAAATCCCAACATCTGAGTATATGCTATTAATCACAATTAATGTTATTATGTTGTTGTATGTTGTTATTGTAAACAACAGAAATAACCAAATTTCTTTGTCAATCATGTTTTTGACTGTAAATACCCTGGACATTTTTTCATTCACAGACAATTGTTGTCTTGCTTTGATCCTTTTCAAAAGATGGTTTATAATCAGCTATAGGACTTTGAGAGGTGCTCTTAAATGTAGGTTCCTGATACCTTTGGGGATTGTGACATTAGAATAATGGAAAATCATGCAGGACCCATGAAGGGTTGAAATGTTCATGAATATCAAGCAGAATAAGAGTTAACTGAGTGGACTGAACTAACAGAAAACTGGAGTAATCTTTTTTAGCTTTTTGCTTAAAACGTTGCTGATCCTTCTTTTATTTTTCAGAGTCAAAGAAACTTTTCTCTTGAGCTATTCACCTTTTAACAATTGAGTAAGGTATCATCCTGTGAACAAAATTTGGAACATATCTGTTTCTCTCTGCCTGGCTTCCCCAGAATTCAGAAACTTTGTGAGCATTCTTAACTTATGGCAATATAGTTATTTGCATCAGTGCAATAAGAATGCATTTTCTTTTGCAACAGGACAGAATTGCAGAAACTGGTTGTTTTACTGAGGCTCTGACTGGAATGGCATGCTTTCTTTTAGGAAATCAAGCTTGACTTGCAGAGCCAGTAAAAGTCCTTTTGGAAAACTGGGCTCATACCTTATCTACAGTCCCCATACAGGGTTCCCAACCTGTGATGAGTAAAGAAAGTCACTTTCTAACAGGTCCAGGAGCCTCAAGCTATTTTGGGACTTTAAGAATAGAGGAATTTACCTAACTCATAGGTATTTGAAGGTACAAACCCATAGGTGGGCTTAGCTTGAAAAGGTCTCACCTGAGATTTCTTGTGGCACAGAGTTCCATCAAAGCAATTTTAAAAGCGCATGTGAAAAATAGTTATTTTTGCTGTACTTTATGCAAATAATCAGGCCAAGTATAGGACTAAAGTTCATTGTGAAAACAACTCAGTCCTATCATTATTTGCTTCTGACAAAAATGAGGACTGGAGAGAGAAAAATTATGCTTCAAAACTTATCATGCACTTATTAAATTCTAGTTACATTAGTTGTTTTTAAGTTTTTGACATACATTTTAGACTAACCCTGATTATTCCTGTGAACCAACCCGTGATCTCTGACTATAGCTCAAAAGAAACAAAAGGTATGGATAATGTAAAAATCTGGATCATTATTCTAACTGAGCAATTATCCTACAAATCCTGCCAGGTAATAGTAAATAAGGTGCCATAACCTGGAGGTTTCTTTGCATGGGAAAATAAGACCAAGGGAGCTAACCAAAGCCAAGCCCCATGAGCCCAAATCTTAGCAGGCATAACTATCACCACCAGTTATCTGGGCGTCCCAACAGCCTCAGGATTTTTAAGCTTACCCCCTTAAGTCCTTGACCCCTTGTTTCATTTCAATACATATCTTCTAATAACCTGGTTTGTCTCTTCTTGCCTTCAGGCCACCAAACTCCAAAAGGTCATGAAACCAGTCTCAGACAATGACTCCCTTTTACTGTGGACCCTTAGATAGTCCTCTGAGGGAGATCTGACTACCATGTTCCCAAAACAGCACCCCGTCAGCAGGAAGCAGTCAAGATCAGTTTTTATCTCTATTCTAACAACAGTTAGATATACCTCTTCAGAGGGGGAAAATGATAGCAACAGGAGGCAGACAAACACCTAGGCAGATGGGGTTGGGTCTCCAGTGAAACCCCACTTTCCAGCCAAACACAATCCCAAGTAAATCCTTGCACCAGATTGAGAAAATGTCTTCCTGTTTGCTGCACTTTCCTCTGATTGATCCCCACACTTCACCTATTTCACATATATCTACCCTTCTCTAACTGTTTTTTTTTACACTGTTATGACCTCCTTTGAATAGTGCCTTTAACCTTTTTGCATACTCAACCAATCAGCATGCCTAGTCTGAGCCCATGAAATGCCCCAGACTCAGCCACACTGAGAGAGAAACCACCCAACTGCAGGGGTGGGGGACCAGCCTCTGCCTCCCCTGTCCACTGAGAGGTGTTACAGTGCTCAATAAAATTCTTCTTCATCCATCCGCACCCTTCAGTTGTCAGCACATGTTCATTCTTCTTGGATGCAGAACAAGAGCTCAGGAACTACTGAATTCAAGTACAAGCTATAGCACAGGCCATCTGAGTGGACAAGGCACCTCAAGCAGCAGGCCCAGGCCCAAGTGAGGCCCAGGCAGGGGGGATGCGTCACCAGCCATGGAGGTCCTTGGTTGGCAAAGTGGCCACAAAAAATCCTGCATCATTTCCATGCATTTAAATTACCTGGTCCTTGAAGGCATTTAAGTTTGAAATTCCTGAGTGAAAGAATAAGAATGAGCATTATATTTATAAAAATAAAGATTTGAATTCTAAGTTCACATATTAGCTGTGTCCTAATTGGCAAAGGGTTAAATTCTTTATACCTCAGTTTCTGCAGGGCAAACTACAGTATTTCACAGGATTTCTACAAAGACATAATGAGAAAACGTTTACAAAGCACCTGGAGCACAAGACATACTAAAAAGTCACTATTCATACATCATCTTAACATGGATTCCCCATAAAGCAGAGCCCAAGGCAAAGCGGTATAATATATTTGGGAAGTAATTCCAGAGAGCATGAGGAAGATAGGTGTGGGGAACAAGAAAGGAGAGAGAAAGCAAATACAAGAATGTGATGAAGCTGAGCTGTCCATCATTACAGGCAACTGGTACTCAATTCTCTGGGATCTCCTAAGAACATTTCTAAAATGCACTTCAGAATACTCCACTTGGTGTACACAGGAGGAAAGCATTTAGCCATGGGTTCCTGTCCCTCATTATTCATTGGTGATCATATCAACAAGACTCAACCACACTTCCATGTTGCACACACATGAATGCTGAGAAGATGTTCTTTTCCTTGATATCAAAGAATATACAGAGAAGGAAGCAAGAGGTAGGTGTGTAGTATGGCCCTAAAGCAAGACACTGTCAGGTTGCACCAGCATGTAACCAGACAAAGCCTGCTAGAGCTGGTTACCGCAATAGTGTCTGGAGTAAGACATAGGGCTGAGAATATGGCACACAAAATTATAATAATAATGATGCATAATTTGCCATATGGTTTCCCAGCTTGTTGGATATTTCTTCATAAGAGCTTGGATGTAGATCATGGCAAAAAGTACCATAATATAAAAGAAAAAAAATACTCAGATCCAGAATATATATTCTACATCTATTAATTTTTTGCTACCTAAAATGTGTAATTTTTTAATATCACTTCATTTGTTCCATTATTTTAATATCTTATTTTTAATTTTTGGAGATACAGTGAGTGTATGCATTTATGGAGTAGATGAGATATTTTGATACAGGCATGCAATGTGTAATAACCACATTATGGAAAACAGGGTATTCATCCCCTCAAGCATTTTATTATTCTCATGCTGCTATGAAGAAATACCTGAGACTGAGTAATTTATAAAGAAAAGAGGTTTTATTGACTCACTGTTCTGCAGGGCTGAGGAGGCCTCAGGAAAATTACAATAATGGCAGAAAGGGAAGCAAATACGTCTTTCTTCACATGGTAGCAGAAAAGAGAAGAATGAGTGCCCAATGAAGGGGGAAGCCCCTTATAAAACCATCAGGTCTCATGAAAACTAATTAACTATCATGAGAAAAGGACTGGAAAACCATCTCCATGACTTAATTATCTCCACCTGGTCCCTCCCACAACACATGGGGATTATGGAAACTACAATTCAAGATGAGATTTGGGTGGGGACATGACCAAACCATATAAAGCATTTATCCTTTATTACAAATAATATAATTTATCTATATAGTTATTTTTAAATGCAGAATTAAATTAGTATTGACTATAGTCACCTTGTTGTGTTATCAAATAATAGGTTTTATTCATTTTAACTTTTTTTTGTATTCATTAACCATGTCCACCTCCCATCACCCCAATACCCTTTCCAGTCTCTGGTAACCAACATTCTATTCTTATCTCTGTGAGTTCAATTGTTTTGATTTTTAGACCCTACAAATAAGTGACAACATGTGATGCTTGTCTTTCTCTACTTATTTTCTCTACTTATTTCATTTAAAATAACGACCTCCAGTTCCATCCATGTTGTTGCAAATGACAAGATCTCATTCTTTTTATGGCTGAATAGCACTCCATTGTGTTAATATACCACATTTTCTTTATCCATGCATCTATTGTTGGACACTTGTTTCCAAATGTTGGCTGTTGTTAACAGTGCTGCAACAAACATGGGAATGCAGATATCTCTTTGATATGCTGATTTATTTTGGGTATATACTGAGCGGTGATATTGCTGGATTGTATGGTAGTTCTATTTTTAGTTTTTTAAGGAATCTCCAAACTGCTGTCTATGGTGGTTGTACATACATTTCTACCAACAGTGTACAAGTGTTCCCTTTTCTCCACATCCTTGAGAGCATATGTTGTTGCTTGGCTTTTGGATAAAAGTAATTTTTACTGGGGTGAGATGATATCTCACTGTAGTCTTGATTTGCATTTCTCTGATGACCAATGATGTCCACCACCTTTTCTTTCCTTTTTTTTTTTTTTTTTTTTTTTTTTTTTGAGACAAGGTTTTGCTCTGTTGCCCAGCTCGGAGTGCAACGGCACAATCTCAGTTCACTGCAACTATCTCCCAGGTTCAAGCAATCCTCTTGCCTCAGCCCCGAGTAGCTGGGACTACAGACATGTGCCACCATGCACAACTAATTTTTTGTATTTTTAGTAGAGACAGAGTTTTACCATTTTGCCTAGGATGGTCTCCAACTCCTGAGCTCAAGTGATCCACCCACGTCAGCCTACCAAAGTGCTGGGATTATAGGTGTGAGCCACTGTGCCCGGACAGTTGACCACGTTTTCATATGTCCGTTTGCCATTTCCATATCCTCTTTTGATAAATAAAATATCTACTTAAATATTTTGCTCATTTTTAAATCAGATTATATTTTTTTCCTGTTTGAGTTCCTTATATATTCTACTTATTAATCCTCTCAGATGGGTAGTTTGCAAATATCTTCTCCCATTCTGTGGGTCATCTCTTCACTTTGTCAATTGTATCCTTTGCCGTGCAGAAACTTTTTATCTTGATGTGATTCCATTTCCCCATTTTTGCTTTGGTTGCCTGTACTTGTTGGGTGTTACTCAAAAAATTTTTGCCCAAACTGATGTCCTTGAGAGTTTCTCCATGTTTTCTTGCAGTAGTTTCATAGTTGGAGGTCTTAGATTGAAGTCTTCAATCTATTTTTATTTGATTTTTGTATATGGCAAGCAATAGGGATCTAGTTTCATTCTTCTGCGTATGGATATCCAGTTTTTCATTTATTTATCCAGCACCATTTATTGAAGGTATGGTCTTTTCCCCAGTGTATTTTCTTGGCACCCTTTTCAAAAATGAGTTCACTCCAGGTGTGTGGATTTGTTTCTGGGTTCTCTTTTCTGTTCCATTGGTTTATGTGTCTGTTTTTATGCCAGTACCTTGCTGTTTCAGTTACTAATGCTCTGCAGTATGATTTGAAGACAGGTAATGTGCTTCCTTCAGTTTTGTTCTTTTTGTTCAGGGTAGCTTTAACTATTCTGAGTACTTTGTGATTCCATATAAATTTTAGAATTTTTTTTTCTATTTTTGTGAAGAATGTCGTTGGGGATTACAATGAATCTGTAGACTGCTTCAGGTAATGTATTAATCAGGGTTCTCTAGAGGGACACAAATAATGGAATGAATATATATATATATATATATATATATATATATATATATATAGAGAGAGAGAGAGAGAGAGAGAGAGAGAAAGAGAGAGTTCATCAAGTATTAACTCACATGATCACAAGGTGCCACAACAGGCCATCTGCCTATTGGCTGAGGAGCAAAGGGAATCAGTCCAAGTTCCAAAACTGAAGAACTTGGAGTCTGAAACTGGAGGGCAGGAAGCATCCAGCATGGGAGAAATATGTAGGCTGGGAGGCTAGGCCAGTCTCTCTTTTCACATTTTTCTGCCTGCTTATATTCTAGCCACACTGGCAGCTGATTAGATTGTTCCCACCCAGATTAAGTGTAGGTCTGCCTTTCCCAGCCCACTGCCTCAAATATTAATCTCCTTTGACAAACACACTTATAAGCATATCCAGGATCAATACTTTGTATCCTTCAATCCAGTCAAGTTGACACTCAGTATTAACCATCACAGGTAGTATGGACATTTAAACAATATTAATTCTTCGCATCCACGATCATGAGATACCTTTTCATTTTGGGGTATCCTCTTCAATTTCTTTCATCAGTATGTTATAGGTTTCATTATAGAGATCTTTCGCTTCTTTGGTTAAGTTAATTCCTATATATTTACTTGTATTTGTGACTACTGTAAATTGGATTACTTTTTAAAATTTTTTTCAGATTGTTCACTGTTGGCATATAGAAATGCTACTGATTTTTGTATGTTTGTTTTGTATCTTGCAACTGTACTAAATTTGTTTTTCAGTTCTAATAGTTTTTTGTGGGTTCTTCATTTTAGGTTTTTCCAAATGTAAGATTTTATCATCTACAACCAATAATAATTTGACTTCTTATTTTCCAATTTGGATGTCCTTTATTTCTTTCTCTTTTCTGCTCTAGATAGGACTTACAGAACTATGTGGAATAACAGTTGTGAAAGTCAGCATCCTTGTCTTCCAGATCTAAGAGAAAAGACTCAGTTTTTCCCCCATTTGAAGTGATATTAGCTGTGGGTGTGTCACATATGGCTTTTATTATGTTGAAGTTTGTTCCTCCTATATCCAGATTTCTTAGTGAACTTCAATTTTTAGAGCAATTCAATTGCTGCTGGAAGAGCATTTTATCAATTTTAGCATCCCTTTATGATAGGGGATGTTAAAATTGATAACATGCTCTTTCAGCAGCAATTGAAATGATCATATGGTTTTTGTCCCTCATTCTGTGATGTAACATGATGTATCACATTGATTGATTTGTGAACCATCCTTACATCTTTGTGATAAATACTACATGGTCATGATGAATGATCTTTTTAATCTACTGTTCAATTTGGTTTGCTAGTATTTTGTCGAGAATTTTTGCATCAATAGTCACCAGAGATATTGGTCTGTAGTTTTATTTTTTGATGTGCTTTGTCCAATTGTAGTATCAGTACAATACTGGATTCATAGATTAAACTGAAACTACCCCCTCCTCCTCTAATTTTCAGAACAGTTTGAATGGGATGGGTATTAATTGTTCTTTAAATGTTCTGTAGAATTCAGCAGTGATATCATCAGGTCCTATGCTTTTCTTTACCAGAAGACTTTTACTCCTTTGATATAGTCTGTCGTTATTGGTCTGTTCAGGTTTTGAATTTCCTCACAGTTCAACCTGGGTAAGTTAGATGTGTTTAGGAAATTATTCATTTTTTTCTAGATTTCCAAATTTATCGGCAAAGAGTCATTCATAGTAACCACCACATTCACAGTAACCACAAATCCTTTGGATTTCTGTAGAATTCGTTTTAATGTTTCCTTTTTCATCTCTGATTTTATTTCTTTGGGTCTCCTCTCTTTTTTTCTTAGTTCGTCTGGCTAAAAGTTGGTAAATTCTATCCATCTTTTTTAAAAAAACAAATTTTAGTTTCATTGTTTTTTAATTTTCTTCATTTCAAATTCATTAATTTATGTGCTGACCCTTATTATTTCTTTCTTGTAATTTTGGTTTCTGTTTGCTCTTGCTTTCCTATTTCTTTAAGATGAATCTTTAGGTTATTTGAAGGTTTTCTTCTATTTTGATGTAGGCACTTATAGCTATAAATTTCTCTCTTAGTACCACTTTCACTGTATCCCATAGGTTTTGATATATTGTGTTTCCATTGTCACCTGTTTCAAGAAGTTTTTCAATTTCCTTCTTAACTTCTTCATTGACCCACTCCTCAGTCAGGAGTATATTGTTTAATTTCCATTTGTTTGTACATTTTCCAAAATTCCTCATTACTGATTTCCAGTTTTATTCAATTTTAGTCAAAGAAGGTATTTGATATTATTTCAATTTTTTTAATGTTTTAAGTCTTGTTTTGTGACCAAACATATGGTCTATCCTCGAAAAGGATTCATTTTCCGAGGAGAAGAAAGTATATTCTGTAGCCATTGGATGAAATGTTCTGTAAATAGCTACTTGGTTCATTTTCTCTATAGTGCAGATTAAGTTTAATGTTTCTTTATTTGTTTTCTGTCTGGGAGATCTGTTCAATACCAAAGTTTGAGGTGTTGAAGTCTCTAGCTATTATTGTATTGGGAAATATATCTCTCCTTAGCTCTAATAATATTTGCTTTATATATCTGAGGGCTCCAGTGTTGGGTGTCTATATATTTATCATCATTATATCTCTTGCTGAATTGACCCCTTTATCATTTTATAATGGCCATCTTTGTCTCTTCTTACAGTTTTTGTCTTGAATTCTATTTTGTCTGATATAAATATAACTACTCCTGCTCTTTTCTTGTTTTTCATTGACATGAAATATCTTCTTCTCTCTAATTTTAATCTATGTATTTTCATAGGTGAAGGGTGTTTCTTGCCGGCAACAGGTAATTGTGTCTTGTTTTTTCATTCAGCTGCTCCGTGTTTTTTGACTGTAGAGTTTAATTCATCTACATTCAGTGTTATTATCGATAAATAGGGACTTACTCCTATCTTTTGTTTTCTGATTGTTTTGCAGCCTTCTCTTTCTTCTTTCCTTCCTTCCTGTCTTCCTTCATCCCTTCCTTCCTGTATTCCTTTTAGAAAAGGTGATTTTCTCTGGTGTTATGCTTTAATTTCTTGCCTTTTATTTTTTGTATAACTTTTGTATGTTTTTTTATGTGACATTACCATGAGTCTTGCAAATACCGTCTTATAACCCATTATTATAAACTGATGAAAACTTAACACTGATTGCATAAACATGAACAAACACACAAAAAGAAACTAATAAAAAACTCTACACTTTAACTTCATCCCCCACTTTTTAACTTTTGGTTGTTTCTTTTTGTGTCTTCTTATCTTATCTATGTCTTACCTCTTTTTTGAAAAGCTGTTGTGGTCTTTATTTTTCATTGGTTTATCACATACTCATTCTATTTAAAAGTAGTTTACACACTACAATTACAGTGTTATAATATTCTATATTTTTCTGTGTGCTTACTATTACCAAGGAGTTTTAAACCCTCAGATAATTTATTCTTGCTCATTAACATCCTTTTCTTTCAACCTGAAGAACTCCCTTTAGTATTCCGTGTAGGACAGGTTGAGAAACAAAATGCCCCACCTTTTGTTTTTCTGAAAAGATATTTATTTTTCCTTCATGCTTAAAGAATATTTTCACCAGATATACTATACTCTGGTAAAAGATTTTTTTCCTTTAGCATGTTAAATATGTGATATGATTCTCTCCTGGCCTGTAAGGTTTCCACTGAAAAGTCTGCCGCCAGATGTATTGAAGCTCCACTGTATGTTGTTTCTTTTTTCTTGCTGTTTTTAGGATCCTTTCTTTATCCCTGTCCTTTGGGAGTTTATTAAATACCTTAAGGTAGTCTTCTTTAGGTTAAATCCGGTTGACATTCTATAACCTACTTTTATCTGAATGCTGATCTCTCTCTCTCTCTAGGTTTTAAAAGTTTTCTGATATTATCCCTTTGAATATACCTTACCCCATCTCTCTCGCTACCTCCTTTTTAAGGCCAATAAATCTCACATTTGCCTTTTGAGGCTATTTTCTAGATCTCGTAGGTGTACTTCTTTCTTTTTTTCTTTTGTCTCTGCTATGTATTTTCAAATAGCCTGTTTTCAAGCCCATTAATTCTTCCGCTTGATCAATTCTGCTATTAAAAGACTCATGCATTCTTAAGCATGTCAATTGCATTTTTCGGCTCTAAAATTTCTGCTTTTTTTAAATTATTTCAATTTCCTTATTAAATTTATCTAATAGGATTTTGAATTCCTTCTCTTTGTTATCTTGAATTTCTTTCCTTTCTTTTTTTTTTTTTTTTTTTTTTTTTTGAGACAGAGTCTTGTTCTGTCACCCAGGCTGGAGTGCAGTGGTGTGTTCTCACTGCAACCTCTGCCTACCGGGTTCAAGCAATTCTCCTGCCTCAGCCTCCCAAGTAACTGAGACTACAGGCACCCACCACCACACCCAGCTAATTTTTGTATTTTTAGTAAAGACAGGGTTTCATCATATTGGCCAGGCTGGTCTCGAACTCCTCACATTGTTATCTGCCCACCTCAGCCTTCCAAAGTGCTGGGATTACAGGCCTGAGCCACTGCACCTGGCCATTATCTTGAATTTGAGTTTTTTCAATGCAACTATTTTGAATTCTGTCTGAGGTAACATATCTCTCTTTCTCTGGGACTGGTCTCTGGTACCTGAAGTTGGTGGAAGGGTGGCACAAGCACTCCCTTAGCTGTGCCAGCTAGTATCTTCCTAGATCACATGCTACCCTAGTCCACTGGCCCGAAATCCAGTCCTAGGAGTTTCCTAGGAATTGCAGTCCTTGTGTCCTAGATTGCCTTTCCAGTTTACCTAAGACCCCAGAGCACTTTGGCTCACAGTGGCAAGGTTTGCGAAACATTCTAACTGCTGGAATGAACAATTCTCTTCTGGCTAGGACTGGTCCAAATGCTCCTTCTGTGCAAGGGCACTGGCTGAGCCCAGCATGGCTTTGCTCTCTACTGTGACAGGGCAGCACTGAGTTCAATGCAAAGTCCCCCAGTCATTGTCCTCTCCTTCCCCCAAATGAACAGATTCTCTCTCTGTACTGCATGGTTCCTGCCAGGGAATAAGGGAGAGGTGGTGTCAGCAATTCATGACTGTCTCTTCCACCCTATTCATTGCCTCTTTCAGTGATATATAGTTAAAACCAGGTACTGTGATAGCTCATCTAACTTTTGGTTCTTGTGACAGTGCTCCTCTCTGTGCAGACAGTTGTGAAAATTTGATGTTCTTGCAGGGGTACAAATGGTGTAGGCTTCTATTCTGCCATCTTGCTCCATCTGCCTCCTGCTATGATTTGACTATGCCTAATTTCTTTTGGGCTCCAGCTTTCCAACATTTATTATGTTTATTCTGAGTAATATTTGATGAGGACCCATGTTCCTATCTCTTTGTAAACACAATCAATAAATCCACTTTTATTATCTTTCTCTATCCTTCATAGAATAGCAGAGTTTAAGAGCTAATTCGACCAAACCTAGAACACAGTTCAGCCCCAAAATAGAAATATTCATCTTGCCTTCAGGTCTCATATTCTTCCTCTGTCTTAATCTACTTCCCTCCCAACTTTCTATCCCTGCAAAGTAGTTCATTTTCACATATTGACCTATTAATCCAATCCCTGGAAAATTTAGTTTCAGCAAGAAATGATAGCTTCCCAAGAAACAATTCAGTACCTTACAGTTAGTTCTTTAAACATAAAAATTAAAATCTTACATGACCAGGACACAAAGTAACAATTTGCAAACTTGTTTTCCATACTCATTAGCTCACTCTGAATGTAAGAAAGTATTAAATTATGCCTGGATTAAAGCTAAAAGGAGGTCCTATGAAGGAATAAAATATGGACCAAAGTGTTCACATTTGGCTTCTGTCCCTTGAGAATGTCCACTCCTGCTGAGAGGATACAGGCAGTTCAAAGCCAGGCTAAGAAGATTTATTGGATAATATTGTAAACCTTTGCTAGAAAATGACATTACCATATGTCTTCCTTCTTCTCCTGTATTCCCTAAATATATCAAAGCTTCAATATAAATAAAAAGAAAAGAGGTAGGGAGGAAGGAAATGTCTCTGAACCTTTCTGGGAAACAGGCCCATCAACAGTCTTGACAAAGTAAACCAGTGATTTCTCTTAATAAACTGACACCCAACCCTTCTAGAAACCATGAGAAGCAAGAAGGAAAGTCAGGTTCAAAGGCTAATTTTTTGTTCAAAGGCTAATGATTCTTGTACCTGCATAAAATATTTTTAAGATTACAGTAGTTCTGTGAGAAAGTATTTTAATCCCAACTCTTTGAGACAGAACATTTTTAGTCACCTCGATAATACCTGGTACTACATAAGTCTAAACACACTACCTCTCATTTTTCACATTTCAGAAGTGCTGGGATTTCAGTAAAATTTCTGGCCTGGCTGAAAATTCTACCTTAGAATCAGCAGTTGCTTACTAAATGTTTGATTTGTCCCTAAGACCTCTTGAGAACTCTGGACTCAGGTTTGATGCTTAATCTCTTTGGCTCAAGTATGCACTGAAAGTGAAACATCCTGGCCCGGCGCGATGGCTCACGCCTGTAATCCTAGGACTTTGGGAGGCTGAGGCGGGCAGATCGCCAGGTCAGGAGATCGAGACCATCTTGGCTAACACGGTGAAACCCTGTCTCTAGTAAAAAAAATGTAAAAAATTAGCCAGGCATGGTGGCAGGCACCTGTAGTCCCAGCTACTCGAGGCTGAGGCAGGAGAATGGCGTGAACCCAGGAAGCAGAGGTTGCAGTGAGCCGAGATCCCACCACTGCACTCCAGCCTGGGCAACAAAGCAAGACTCCGTCCCAAAAAAAAAAAAAAAAAGAAAGTGAAACATCTTTAAAATCAACCTCTGCTGGGAAATACAACGCATCTTTGTTGCAATCACACAAAATAATATACTCTACACTTATTTTTTTTAGTTCTTGCCTTCCTATAACACTTTTTAAAAAAGACCTCCTTTCTCAGACATATATGGTTTCTACTCATTTATTCTAGTCCCCAGTATAGATTATGGTTTAGTTAAAGATACGATGACTTCTGAAAATGCAATACTCTCCTATTTCAACTATACCCTTTCCAGTTTAGCAACATAGAAAAGTGATAGCTGAATCACTTTGCGATACTGGAAGAAATTATCCAAAATCCAGAAATAGGTTCTGATGGGCTTCCAGAACATGTTAGCATAGTTCATCTATCTTTATCATTAAATATTTAACTTTAGCTGTTCAGATCTGACTATTAGGTTTGCTAACTTGTTTCTTACAACAGTTTCTATTCTTTTCACTACAACTACTCTACTGAATTTTCTCTTTTGTTGTCTCTAAAAATAAAGCTGACATTTAAAAAATTCAGTTCAAAAGTAGCAATCATATGCTGCTATGGAAATGCAGGTGTGCAAGTCCACGTGCCCCTCAAACTTTTTCAAATACATCTTGAAGAACAAAGGAGAGGATTATTTAGAATTTGCTTTAAAAGATGACTTTTAATTACAAGAATTACTTTTTATAAAAGCATGTCGAAGATAATGCAGTATGACAACTCTACAGCCATTCCCCATCACCACTACTGCTTTCTTTTCTCCATATGATCAGGAAAGGTGACTCATACTCCAGCTCCAAGAACCAAAAGATGATCAATCTAAGCTAATCATGTTGATTCAATCTCCTTTACTAACAAGCGGTTTAGACATGAGCAGGTGACTCTACCTCGGTCAATTAGACAAAATAAAGTCCCTGGAAAAGCTTACCTTTTTTAAAAAAAGAAATACAATTCAAACACTCTCTTCTTTCCACCTATCAATTGGTTCAAGTAGGGCTATGATGCTTGGAGTTGCTGCAGCCATCTAGAGCATATGACTTAACAATCCTGACAACCTTGAGTTTCTGAATTTTCTAACCCTGAAACAGTATTCCTGTGGATTCACTATGAGAAATAATAAATATTCTTCATTGTAAAAGCTCATTTCATTAAAAAAATTCTGTTGCATGCAGCTGAAACCAATTATAGAGACACATAGCTCCATAGAGAGAAGAATTAAAACAATTTTTTAGCATCTACTATAAGACATTGTTTTCGATTCTTTGTGTACTTCAATTAATTTTAAACCAAAAACTGTAAGTTAGGTAGGTGTTATTATCATTCTCATTTTGCAGATATGAAAACTCAGAATGAAAAAGGTTAAGGCAATAGCAAAATATTATATTGCTTATAAAGGCAACATTAAAACTCAAAAACTGTCCTTTGCCAAAAATGGTCCTCTTTGCAGGCACAGCTTGACGTCCTACTCTTTAAAAGGCTCATTTTTTAAAAAAGATACTTTAACAAATTGAAGTAAACTTTATTGGGCACCCAACATGGGGACCAAGGGTCTACAGTCACCATGTTTTCCCTTCCCTTAATTATCCTGGGTGCTGTTATTGCTCTCTAAGCCTTTGCATTCTTTCTATTTTAGATTTCCTTTGACTTTATGTTATAGCAAATAAAGCTGGAATTCTTTCTCTTGCTCATTACACTGTAGACACAGGAGACCCTGAGCAGAACCCCTAAAACAAATGGCAGTTTAAAATGCTGATGGGACAGAACATGTCAAGGTCTCATGAGATGACCCAGTGCTTTGTTAATAACTCATCCACATTAGGGGTGGGAGGGTCCCCATTTTCAGGCTCATTTCTGGCACTTTGATACAGTTTTTCTCTTTGCACTGTCATCTAGGTCACATTGCCTACTCTCATGGTGCCAGTGGGCATCAATTTTAACAAAGTCTTCTAGTGGCTGCTCTCTCAACATTTCCCTGGTGATCCAAGAGAGACTACACATCTACAGATACTGATGTAGGTGAAAATATTGCTAGTGGTGATACTACTTTTAAGTCTAACTCTGACAATGAATGTAATTTAAATAGATAAAAAGTGTGTGAATGTAATATAGACAGACATAGACATAGATATAGATAAATAGATATAAATATATTTTGTCAGGGTTCAAAACCCAGCTTACAGCTTCCAGGTCAGATTATATGTACTACCTAACCTTCCTAATTTGTAAAATGGAAACTATAATAACTATGACATTAAGAGGGCTTAAAGTAGAGATACTTGGAGTTTAACCATGGGAGCACATACGTCCCTTAGCTAACAAAACCTGACCTACAAGTTTAGTCTACACTATGTGTGACATCCTATATTCCCTTCTATCTCATGATGTTTTATAGATTTCTGAGCTTAGAATATGACTTGTGGTTCTGGTTCAAGTATTTGCTCTGTAGAATCAATGTGATTTTAGCATTAGCTTTATCTTTGCTGTATTGATACTGTAGATATTAGTGCTCTAATATCCCTGAATCCATAATGTAAGTAGCACTTTGATAAAGACAGGAATGATTTCATGCACTGATTGGCTAAAGCAAATATGCTAATATCTCAAGAACTGAAAAATAAGATCCTAAATGAAACCCTTAAAATAATAATTAAAAAATTAACCCATTTTATTCACTTACTTATGGTTCCCACTGTTTGTTATGAGATATGGGATAATAAGATGATTGGAAAAAGCTTAATTAGGAGGGTATATATAAAGAAAGTTTTTTCTACATAAATAGAAAAAGAAAAAAACACATGATTATTTCAACAGATGCAGAAAAGGCTTAACAAAATTCAAAACCCCTTCATGTTAAAAATCCTCAATAAACTAGGTATTGAAGGAATATACGTAAAAATAATAAGAGCCAACTATGACAAACTTACAGTCAACATCATACTCAATGGGCAAAAGCTGGAAACATTACTTTTGAAAACTGGCGTAAGACAAGGATACCCTCTCTTACCACTCCTATTCAACATAATATTGAAAGTCCTGGCTGCAACAATCAGACTAGAGAAAGAAATAAAGAGCATCCAAATAGGAAGAGAGGAAGTTAAACTATCCCTGCTTACAGACACAATCTTATATCTAGAAAACTCCATAGTCTCTGCCTAAAAGCTCTGTAGGCAGATAAACAACTTCAACAAAGTTTCTGGATACTAAATCAATGTACAAAAATCGCTAGCATTCCTACACACCAACAACAGTCAAGCCGAGAGCCGGTCAGGAACACAGTACCATTCTCAACTGCCACAAAAAGAATAAAGTACCTGGAAATACAGCTAACCAGGTAGGTGAAATATCTCCATAAGAACAACAGAACACTACTCAAAGAATCAGAGATGAATGACACAAAGAAATGGAAAAACATTCCTTGAACATGGATAGGAGGAATCAATATTCTTAAAATAACAATAATACCCAAAGCAGTTTATAGATTCAATGCTATTCCTATTAAACTACCAATGACATTCTTCACAGAACTAGGAAAAAAACTATTTTTAAACTCATACGGAACCAAAAAAGCCCATATAGCCAAGGCAATCCCAAGCAAAAAGAACAAAGCTGGGGATTCCTGGACAAGATGGCCAAATAGGAACAGCTCCAGTCTGCAGCTCCCAGCAAGATCCATGCAGAAGGTTGGTGATTTCTGCATTTCCAACTGAGGTACCCGGCTCATCTCACTGGGACTGGTTAGACAGTGGATACAGCCTGCAGAGGACGAGCAGAAGCAGGGTGGGGTATCACCTCACCCGGGAAGCAAAAGGGGTCAGGGAACTCCCTCTCCTAGCCAAGGGAAGTCGTAAGGGACTGTGCCATGAGGAACAGTGCATTCCAGCCCAGATACCATGCTTTTCCCATGGTCTTCACAACCTGCAGACCAGGAGATTCCCTCAGGTACCTACCCCACCAGGGCCCTGGGTTTCAAGCACAAAACTGGGCAGCCATATGGGCAGACACCAAGCTAGCTGCAGGAGCTTTTTTCCATATCCCAGTGGCACCTGGAATGCCAGCAAGACAGAACCGTTCACTCCCCTGGAAAGGGAGCTGAAGCAAGGGAGCCAAGTGGTCTAGCTCAGTGGATCCCACCCCCATGGAGCCCTTCAAGCTAAGATCCACTGCCTTGAAATTCTCACTGTCAGCACAGCAGCCTGAAGTCAACCTGGGACGCTTCAGCTTGGCGTCTGCCATTACTGAGTCTTGAGTGGGTGGTTTTCCCCTTACAGTGTAAACAACGCCTCCAGGAAGTTCGAACTGGCCAGAGCCCACCACAGTTCAGAAAAGCCACTGTAGCCAGACTGCCTCTCTAGATTCCTCCTCTCTGGGCAGGGTATCCCTGAAAGAAAGGCAGCAGCCTCAGTCAGAGGCTTACAGATCAAATTCCCATCTCCCTGGGACAGAGCACCAGGGGAAGGGGCAGCTGTGGGAGCAGCTTCAGCAGACTTAAATGTTCCTGCCTGCCAGCTCTGAAGAGAGCAATGGATCTCGCAGCACAGCACTCAAGCTCTGCTAAGGGTTAGACTCCTCCTCAAGTGGGTCCCTGACCCCCATGCCTGCTGACTGGCAGACACCTCCCAGCAGGGGTAGACAGACACCTCAAACAGGAGAGCTCCAGCTGGCATTTGGCAGGTGCCCCTCTGGGACAAAGCTTCCAGAGGAAGCAATAGGCAGCAATCTTTGCTGTTCTGCAGCCTCCACTGGTGATACCCAGGCAAATAGGGCCTGGAGTGGACCTCCAGCAAACTCGAGCAGACCTGCAGCAGAGGGGCCTGACTGTTAGAAGGAAAACTAACAAACATAAGAAATGGCATCAACATCAACAAAAAGGACATCTACACATAAACCACATCTGAAGGTTACCAACATCAAAGACCAAAGGTAGATAAATCCATGAAAATAAGAAAAACACAGCGAAACAAAGCTGAAAATTCCAAACACCAGAATGCCTCTTCTCCTCCAAAGAATCACAACTCCTTGCAAGCAAGGAAACAAAACTGGACAGAGAATGAGTTTGATGAATTGACAGAAGTAGGCTTCAGAAAGTGGGTAATAACAAACTTCTCTGAGCTAAAGGAGCATGTTCTAACCCAATGCAAGGAAGCTAAGAACCTTGAAAAAAGTTAAAGGCATTGCTAACTAGAATAACCAGTTTAGAGAAGAACATAAATGACCTGATGGAGCTGAAAAATACAGCGTGATAACTTTGTGAAGCATACACAAGTATCAGTAGCTGAATCGATCAAGCAGAAGACAGGATATCACAGATTGAAGATAAACTTAATGAAATGAAGCGTGAAGACAAGATTAGAGAAAAAAGAATGAAAAGGAACGAAGAAAGCCTCCAAGAAATATGGGAGTATGTGAAAAAATCAAACCTACATTTGATTGGTGTACCTGAAAGTGACGGGGAAAACAGAACCAAGTTGGTTCCATTCTCTTCAGGATATTATTGAGGGGAACTTCCTGAACCTAGCAAGATAGGCCAACATTCAAATTCAGGAAATACAGAGAACACCACAAAGATACTCCTCAAGAAGAGCAACCCCAAGACACATAATCCAAAGATTCACTAAGGTTGAAATAAAGGAAAAAATGTAAAAGAGCAGCCAGAGAGAAAGGTCGGGTTACCCACAAAGAAAAGGCCATCAGAGTAACAGTGGATCTCTCGGCAGAAACCCTACAAGCCAGAAGAGAGTGGGGGCCAATATTCAACGTTCTTAAAGAAAAGAATTTTCAACACAGAATTTCATATCCAGCCAAACTAAGCTTCATAAGCAAAGGAGAAATAACATCCTTTACGGAGAAGCAAATGCTGAGAAATTTTTGTCACCACTAGGCCTGCCTTACAAGAGCTCCTGAAGGAAGCACTAAATATGGAAAGCAAAAACCACTACCAGCCACTGCAAAAAAAATACCACATTGTAAAGACCATCAACACTTTGAAGAAACAGCATCAATTAACAGGCAAAATAACCAGCTAGCATCATAAAGACAGGATCAAATTCACACATAACAATATTAACCTTAAATGTAAATGGGCTAAATGCCCCAATTAAAAGGCACAGACTGGCAAACTGGATAAAGAGTCAAGACCGATCAGTGTGCTGTATTCAGGAGACACATCTCACAGGGAAAGACACGCATAGGTTAAAATAAAGGGATGGAGGAATATTTACCAAGCAAACAGAAAGAAAGAAAAAGAAAGCAGGGGTTGCAATCCTAGTCTCTGATAAAACAGACTTTAAATCAACAAAGATCGGAAAAGGCAAAGAAGGGCATTATGTAATGGTAAAGGGATCAGTGCAACAAGAAGAGCTAACTATTCTAAATATATATGCACCCAATACAAGCGCACCCAGATTGATAAAGCAAGTTCTTAGAGACCTACAAAGAGACTTAGACTCCCACACAATAATAAGGTCAGACTTCAACACCCCACTGTCAACATTAGACAGATCAATGAAACAGAAAATTAACAAGGATATTCAGGACTTGAACACAGCTCTGGAACAAGTTGACTTAATAGACATCTACAGAACTCTCCACCCCAAATCAACAGAATATACATTCTTCCCAGCACTATATTGCACTTATTCTAAAATTGACCACATAATTGGAAGTAAAACACTCCTCAGCAAATGCAAAAGATGGAAATCATAACAGTCTCTCAGACTACAGTGCAATCAAATTAGAACTCAGGATTAAGAAACTTACTCAAAACCACACAACTACATGAAAACTGAACAACCTGCTCCTGAATGACTACTGGGTAAATAACAAAATTAAGGCAGAAATAAATAATTTCTTTGAAACCAATAAGAACAAAGACAAAATGTACCAGAATCTCTGGGACACAGGTAAAGCAGTGTTTAGAGGGAAATTTATAGCACTAAATGCCCAGAGGAGAAAGCAGGAAAGATTTAAAATTGACACCCTAACATCACAATTAAAAGGACTAGAGAAGCAAGAGCAAACAAATTCAAAAGCCAGCAGAAGACAACAAATAACTAAGATCAGAGCAGAACTAAAGGAGATAGAAAGATGAAAAACCCTTGAAAAAAATCAATGAACCCAAGAGCTGGTTTTTTGAAAAGATTAACAAAATAGAGAGACCGCTAGCTAGATTAATAAAGAAGAAAAGAGAGAAGAATCAAATAGACACAATAAAGAATGGTAAAGGGGATGTCACCACTGATCCCACAGAAACACAAAGTTACCAACAGAGAATGCTATAAACACCTCTACGCAAATAAACTAGAAAATCTACAAGAAACGGATAAATTCCTGGACACGTACACCCTGCAAAGACTAAACCAGGAAGAAGTCGAATCCCTGAATACACCAATAACAAGTTCTGAAATTGAGGCAGTAATTAATAGCCTGCAAACCAGAAAAGCCCAGAACCAGATGGATTCACAGCTGAATTCTACCAGAGGTACAAAGGTGTACTATTCTTTCTGAAATTATTTCAAACAATAGAAAAACACAGACTCCTCCCTAACTCATTTTATGAGGCCGGCATCATCCTGATACAAACACCTGGCAGAGGCACAACAAAAAAAGAAAATTTCAGGCCAATATCCCTGATGAACAACGATGCAAAAATCCTCAATAAAATACTGGCAAACCGAATCCAGCAGCACATCAAAAAGCTTATCCACCACGATCAAGTCAGCTTCATCCCTGGCATGCAAGGCTGGTTCAACATACACAAATCAATAAATGTAATCCATCACATAAATGGAACGAATGACAAAAACTACAGGATTATCTCTATAGATGCAGAAAAGGCCTTTGATAAAATTCAACACCCCTTAATTCTAAAAAACTCTCAAGAAACTAGGTATTGATGGAATGTACCTCAAAATAATATGGGCTATTTATGACAAACCCATAGCCAATATAATACTGAATGGGCAAAAACTGGAAGCATTCCCTTTGAAAACCGGCATAAGACAAGGATGCCCACTCCTATTCAACACAGTATTGGCAGTTCTGGTCAGGGCAATCAGGCAAGAGAGAGAAATAAAGCATATTCAAATAGGAAGAAAGGAAGTCAAATTTTCTCTGTTTGTGGATGACATGATTGTATATGTATAAAACCCCATCATCTCAGCCCCAAATCTCCTTAAGCTGATAGAGCAACTTCAGCAAAGTCTCAGGATACAAAATCAATGTGCAAAAATCACAAGCATTCCTATACACCAGTAATAGACAAACAGCCAAATCATAAGTGAACTCCCATTCACAATTGCTATACAAAGAGAATAAAATACCTAGGAATACAATCTACAAGGGATGTGAAGGACCTCTTCAGGGAGAACTACAAACCACTACTCAAGGAAATAAGAGCAGACACAAACAAACGGAAAAACATTCTATGTTCATGGATAGGAAGTATCAGTATCGTGAAAATGGCCATCCTGACCAAAGTAATTTACAGATTCAATGCTATCCCCATCAAGCTATCATTGATTTTCTTCACAGAATTAGAAAAACCTACTTTAAATTTCATACGGAACCAGAAAAGAACCTGTCTAGCCAAGACAATCCTAAGCAAAAAGAACAAAGCTGGAGGTATCATGCTGCCTGACTTCAAACTATACTACAAGGCTACAGTAACCAAAACAGCATGGTACTGGTACCAAAACAGACATATAGAACAACGGAACAGAACAGAGCCCTCAGAAATAACACCCCACATCTACAACCATCTGATCTTTGACAAACCTCACAAAAACAAGCAGTGGGGAAACAATCCCCTATTTAATAAATGCTGCTGGGAAAACTGGCTAGCCATATACAGAAAACTGAAACTGGATCCCTTCCTTACACCTTATACAAAAATTAACTCAAGATGGATTAAAGGTTTAAACTAAGGCCTAAAACCATAAAAACCCTAGAAGAACACCTAGACAATACTATCTAGGACATAGGCATGGGCAAAGACTTCATGACTGAAACACCAAAAGCAATGGCAACAAAAGCCAAAATTGACAAACGGAATGTAATTAAACTAAAGAGCTTCTGCACAGCAAAAGAAACTATCATCACAGTGAACAGGCAACCTACAGAATGGGAGAAAATTTTTACAATCTATCCATCTGACAAAGGGCTAATATCCAGAATCTACAAAGAACTTAAACAAATTTACCAGAAAAAAACAACCCCACCAAAAAGTGGGCAAAGGATATAAACAGACACTTCTCAAAAGAACACTTTTATGCAGCCAGCAAACATGAAAAAAAGCTCACCATCACTGGTCATTAGAGAAATGCAAATCAAAACCACAATGAGACACCATCTCATGCCAGTTAGAATGGCAATCATTAAAAGTTGGGAAACAACAGATGCTGGAGAGGATGTGGAGAAATAGAAATGCTTTTACACTGTTGGTGGGAGTGCAAATTAGTTCAACCATTGTGGAAGACAGTGTGGCAATTCCTCAAGGATCTAGAACTAGAAATACCTTTTGACCCAGCAATCCCATTACTGGGTATATACCCAAAGGATTATAAATCATTCTATTGTAAAGACACATGGACACGTATGTTTCTTGCAGTACTATTCACAATATCAAAGACTTGGAACCAACCCAAATGCCCATCAATGATAGACTGGATAAAGAAAATGTGGCACATATACATCATGGAATAGTATGCAGCCATAAAAAAGTACAAGTTCATGTCATTTGCAGGGACAGGATGAAGCTGGAAACCATCATTCTCAGCAAACTAACACAGGAACAGAAAACCAAATACCACATGTTCTCACTCATAAGTGGGAGTTGAACAATGTGAACACATGAACACAGGGAGGGGAACATCACACACTGGGGCCTGTTGGGGGGTGGGGGGGTGGGGGAGGGATAACATTAGGAGAAATACCTAATGTAGATGACGGGTTGATAGGTGCACCAAACCACCATGGCAAGTGTATACCTGTGTAGCAAACCTGCACGTTCTGCACATTTATCCCAGAACTTAAAGTATTAAAAAAAAAACAAATAAAAGCTGAAGGCATCACACTACCCAATTTCAAACTATACTACAGGGCTACAGTAACCAAAACAGCATGGTACTGGTACAATAACAGACACATACGTCAATGGAAAAGAATACAGAGCCCAGAAATATGGCCACCACACCTACAAACAGCTGATCTTCAAGAAAGCTGACAAAAACAAGCCATGGGGAAAGGACTCCCTGTTCAATTAATGGTGCTGGTATAACTGGCTAGCCATATGCTGAAGATTGAAACTGGACTCTTTCCTTATACCATATTGAAAAACTAACTCAAGATAGAATAAAGAGGTAAATGTAAACCCAAAATATAAAAATTTTGTAAGACAACCTAGGCAATACCATCTTAGATGTAGGAACAGGCAAAGATTTCATGACAAAGACCCCAAAAGCAATTGCAACAAAAGCAAAACTTAACAAATGGGAACTAATTAAACTAAAGATCTTCTGCATAGCAAAATAAACTATCAACAGAGTAAACAGACAACCTACAGAATGGGAGGAAATTTTTGCAAATTATACATGTGACCAGGGTGTAATATCCAGCAACTTTAAAGAACTTAAACAAATTTACAAGAAAAAAGCAAACAATCCCATTAAAAAGTGGGCAAAGGACAGACACTTTCCAAAGGAAGACATACATGTGGCCAACAAGCATATGAAAAAAAGTTCAATATCACGATCTTTAAAACAGTGTAAATCAATACCACAGTGAGATACCATCTCACACCAGTCAGAAAGGCTTCTACTAAAAAGTCAAAAAATAACAGATCCTTATGAGGCTGTGGATAAAAAAGAAATTCTTACACACTATTGGTTGAAGTGTGAATTAGTTCAACCATTGTGGAAGACAGTGTGGCAATTCTTCAAAGACCTAAAAATACAAATATCATTTAATCTAACAATCCCATTTACTGGGTATATACCCAAAGGAACATAAATTGTTGTATCATAAAATACATGCACATGTATGTTCATTGCAGCACTATTCACAATAGCAAAGACATGGAATCAACCAAAATGCCCATCAATGGCAGACTGGATAAAGAAAATGTGGTACATATACATCATGGAATGTTATGCAGCCATAAAAAAGAATGAGAACATGTTCTTTGCAGGAACACGGATGGAGATGGAGACCATTATCATTAGCAAACTAACGCAGGAACACAAAACCAAATACCACATGTCCCCCTTACAAATGGGAGGTAAGTGATGAAAACACATGGATACATAGAAGGAAACAACACACGATACAGCCTATCAGAGGATGGAGGTTGAGAGGAGGAAGGGGATCAGGAAAAATAATTAATCGGAACTAGGCTTAAGACCTGGATGATGAAATAACCTGTATAACAAACCCCCATGACATGAGTTTACCTGCATAACAAACCAGCATGTGTAGCCCTGAACTTAAAAGTTAAAAAAAAAAAATGACAATTTTTAAAAAATAGGGAGTTCCAATGCTAATGCTATGTAGAAAACACTTGGGCTATCAAATGAAATAGCTGGTATTCAACTCCAGTTATTGGTGACCTAAAGGAATATAAACCTGATATTATAGGATCATCCACTTTTTAACAGGACGAACCAAAATTTACGTGGGAAATCTTCGAGTTATTAAATACAGGAAGCCATCTAAAATAATTTTTTTAAATTCTGTGAGAACCAAACACTTATGCCAGCAAGTCAAACTCAGCCTGGTACCACTGTTTCTACCTCTCATTAATTGTAAAGATTTACTCTCCTGCGCTAAGTATGAGGAAATGTCAGTATGCATTGTAAAGGCCATAAGTCTCTCATATGCTTAGAGCAGAATTGCCTCTTTCTCTCCAGGGAAACTGGAGAAATCTTGACTACTGAAAGGGTTCCTGGTACTAATCTCAAACAATATCTATTTTTCTAATTCTGCTGAGGATCAAGAGAGATCTCCCCACAAAACATCTAAAAATACTCAGCACATAGACTGGATTCTATAAACAGTTAATTAGTTCATTATTTCAGCTATTATGATCACTTTCAAATCCACCTTTAAAAGAGTCACTCATCAATGTCTCCCAAAACTGTTCTAATTTCCTTCTGGAAAAAGAATGTGTGGGTTCACCAGGAGACCATTTTATGATAGCAGCTTTGAGATTATAGTTCTATATATGAATAGAAAATTAGTAAAGTGATTTTTTATTAAACCAATAAACACTAGAACACAGCCAAAGATAGCATACAGCCTGCAAATCAAAACATTTTGTCAGCAACATAAAGAGGGCTATGCCCAGAACACCTAGATTTCCTTTTCTGTATTTTAAAGGAGGTAAAACCTCCCTTTAAAGTGCCAATCATCTCATGCAGAAAATGTGAACAGCATTTTTCCCAAGGATAGATATTAATTATACTTCATCTGTATCAAACCCCTTCACTGTACTAGGTGACTTAGCATCTGAGCAAAAACATCTGTAGTGTTCTGGGTCATTAGCAACAAACGTTGAACCAGCACCAAGAGCAACCTAAGATAAGGATATTTTTAAGACATTTAAAAATAAATACTTAATAGATAGGAATTGGTTAAGTAAGTCCTCTTCAGACATATGACATATTTTGAAATCATTAGGAAATATGTTGTTAGTACAAACAAGTACCCAAAGTCTGAAATATTTTGTGTGAAGAATAAGATTCTAAAATGAGAGAGAGAAGAATTGATTTTAATTATTTTTCCAAACATGAAATGGTTCTGGTTGGTTTCTTTTCTGTTTGCGGTCAAATCAAATTCTCTAAACTTATAAAAACCGGTATGCCTGCCATAGTTTTGTGTCATTTGGGAAAATCTGCACTTTTCAGTGAGTTCTCATTTCCATTTAGGGTTGAATGGGTTTGTCCTGCCAGAATTTTCAGCAAAAACATCAGAAAGAAACTCATCTCTGTGACTGTCAGAGCAATAATAAAACCAAAGGCAAAACAGGATGGAAAGATAATCCCAACAAATAACTTTTCAAACAGGCTCATAGAATGGAAAGACTGGTTGAATTCAACTTTATTTTAATTGCAGGTGAACTCACTCTAGAAGGAGCACGTGTGTTAGGCACCTAACAGCTAAATGTCATCAGCTCTTTGTAAATGTGCTGAACCTAACCTATGCCTGCTGATTTCATCCTGTTTTCCTATAAGCAGCTGAAATGTAGCCAAAGAAAGGAAAATTACCTGCTGCTGAATCTGAAGTTGACATATAAGCCAGCTTATAAAGGCTACAACCAGTAGCACATCTCAGCTTCATATGACCATAGAAGTCACCTTTTGGTGTATGTAGGACAAGAAAGCACATGTGAAATCCAAGTCCATAGATAATCCGAAGATAGCATAACCTATCTTTGGCAACACACCTTATTTGTTTTAAGTTCAATAAGTCCCAAGAAGCATTTCCCACTGTTAATGCGCTATAATGTGATTTCTGCCAAATTTTTCTACCAAACAACATTCTCTTGGAAGTGATAGGAGACATCGTGCTCGTCAAATTCAAAGGCCTTTTCTGATCTTGACATTCCTTGGCTTCTGTGTCATATTTGCTCATTTCTTCCTTCCTAAGATTTTCTCTTTTCCTGGCTTCCTGGACTAGCTTAGTTTTCCTTTTCTCTACCTCTGACCATTTATTCTTTATGTTTTATGCTGACTTTTCCTATGACTACCTACAAATGCTTTTCCCTCCGTCGGTTATAACAACAGGTGATAATTATTGATTCTTAATAAGTTGCATTATCTCATTCAATTCTCACATCCACTCTACAACATAGATGTTAGAACCTCCGTTACGTAGCTATGGAAACTGAGGCTTGAAAATTAAATAACATGCCCAAGGACTCAGAGTAAGAAGTAGAATTCAGATTTGAACTCAAGTTATTCTGAACTCTGAGCTTACATTCTTAAGATCTAGACTTTAATACCTATTTTCTCTCTTTTATTAGGGATCACAGTACTTACACTACCAACTCTCTTTGAAGTACAAATTCCATTTTTTTTCACAGCTTTCTAGGGTAGCAAGCCATCTTTGGGATTCCTTCCTAGCACTTCAAATTGAATAACAAAATTAAGCTAATTTTTTCTCCCTAATATCTCTACATTCCAACTTTCATTAAAAGTATTTACCTAATGAGGTAGTTGGGTAAAATATGCTTGAAAAACTACTGTTACTTTATTGCAAAAATAGGGTCTCATCAAAACTAATTAATTAATATGAAAGAAATCATCAGAATAGTGCTGTAGCCAGAAAGCTACTTGTTGGCTGTTTATTGACTTCAAGATTACCCTAGGAAGCTTCAAACTAATTCCAACTCAAATAACCCAGGGACTCAAAAATATTTCCAGAATGAAGGAAGACAAATAAGTATATAAATTGAGCTAGCCTTCCCTCAATCTCTATAAATCAGGAAGCCCAGGAAGTAAAAGTCCAGGCCAAAACTTATAGTGGTCAGCTAACATCCAGCCAAATCTGGGAGTAGAACTGGTTAAACAGCCATTCATCTTGCAGCATTCCTTCTAAGACGAGAAAAATGGCAAAGTCACCTGAACAAATAGGCTGTGAACAAACTCTCTACAAGGCTGGCAGCCATGGCTCCCCAGGCAAAAGCTAGAGTTGACTTGGATTAAAACAAGCGATGGAGGATGTTTAATTAAATATGGCAGGATACTTGACTGGGAGGCTAAAATTTAAAAATAATTTTCCAAGCAAGTTTAGCCAAATGGTTTTTAAATGTGATTTGAGAAGTGAAAAAACAAAATACAAAATTGTATTTATGACATAAAACTACACAAAAAGCACACTTCATGTAAAAGTATTTTAAAAACAATTTTATTTGCAGTGCAAGAACTTTTTTTTATTTTAAAATGTATGTTTAATTTTTATTTTCATTCTTAGTGCTGTTAAGTTGTTTGTGCAACAAATTGTCTTTTGCAAACAAGTGGTGTTCACCCTATAGATATGCAGCCCCAAAACAACTGCAGGGAGCTTTGTAGATATGGCCTGAACTCTTCTCATTCCCCGCCTCTCAGTTTTCCCACTGCCATTTGAAATTGCTACTTGGTACAAGATTGATTTAGTTCTAATGATATAGACTAGCTTTTAGGGTCATCAGAAAAAAGCAACCAGAAAATGTGAGACTGACAGTTGGTAATGGGACTGTAAGATGACTGAAATAATATTCCCACTCCCACGTAGACATTTCGTACCTCATTCATTGCTTATTGTTAACCAATATCACTGTTTTTTTATATGATGCCAAAAAAAGCTCCAGATCAGAAATCAGGGTATTTGGATTTCACCATTAATTTGCCTTATGCCCTTGGACAAGATATCCACCTTCTGTTTTCTTGTCTGTAGTGCATGAGAACAAGTCCACTCCCAGACACTCACGCTGATCTTTAAGGTTCTGTCCTAATCTAGCCTTTTATAATTGCTCTGTCATCTTCATGAAATTCTGGAGGCAGAATAAATTGGCATAAACTTTCCAAATAAAAGTGTGGTAATATATACCAAGAGCCTTAAAAATGACCATACTATTGGGCATAGCAATGACATCTCTGGGTTTTTTTCTAAGGAAATAATTCAGATGCCCACAAAGACTTGTGAGCAAGGAAATTTATCTTACGTATAATGACCAAAAAGTAAAAATAAATACTTAATAGATAGGAATTGGTTAAGTAAGCCCTCTTCAGACATATATTTTGAAATCATTAGAAAATACGTTGTAAAACAATGTCTAATGGAATAAATATAATGCAAAGCATAAAATATTAAAAGCAGTTACAATCATGACTGACATACAGATTTATACATATATTATATAAATGTATACATATAGAAATAAACCTATATATGCAAATAAATTTAAATATACATATACAAAGAGAGAAGAAAAGTAAGAGAAGAATAGAGGATAAGAAAAGAGAGACACTAGGTTCAAATCTCAACTTTGCTACTAATTTCTAGCTGTGTGAACTTAGCTTCTCTGTGCCTCCATTTTCTCACTGTAAAACTGAGAAATAGTACTTACCTGATAGAACTATTTTGAGGATTGAGTTAATTGAAAGCTCTTTCATGTTCTCTAAGCCTATAAGAAGCACATGGTAGGTGTTGGGCAAACAACTGAGATGAGGGGAAACTATAACAAAAGTATT
Source organism: Nomascus leucogenys (assembly GCF_006542625.1). NCBI lineage: Eukaryota > Metazoa > Chordata > Mammalia > Primates > Hylobatidae > Nomascus > Nomascus leucogenys. The sequence goes on from NC_044384.1 coordinate 130,980,329, forward strand.
TTATTATCTATACACTTAAGGAATTTTTACATACCAGATTTATTAGAGTCTCACAACAATGCTCTAGCATTATTAGACAAGGATTCCCATTTCCTGGTGTCAGGTAAAGAACTCAAGATGCAGAAAGATGCCATAATTTGCCCAACGGTACCAAAACCGTCAGTAGCAGAACTGGGAATAAAATTACTCTTTTATTCTTCCTTTCTAGGGTCCTTGACACTATTTAAGAAATGTTAAAGAATAATTTATACTATTTAAATTTTTTACCATGTGCATATATTACCAGATCAAAATATATTAATGTTGATGCATTTTAAAATAAAAAATAAAAAGATGTTAAGGGAATATGTAGTCTCATTAAAAGGGAAGGAATAGATTGTCCTGCCAGTTCTCTGCCAACTTGCCAATGACCCAGCAGCAAAAGCTTCAAAGCCATCTACTACCTGATAATCTTTTCAGGTATGAGCAGGAGCTATTAAATTCTAAGCACATAATTCCTATACAAATGATTATTTCCCGCTAAGACACAGGGAAGATAATACTGGCATATACTGTAGCAATTCCCTCCTATCCCGTGGATATCTGATACATCATTTCAGAGAAAATGAGATGGGGCAGGATCCTCAACTGTTGATGACTGTCTAGGGATACATGAAGACAACTGAAGCATCCACTTACTTCTAGCGTTGCAAGTTACCTAAAAGCCCTATTAAGTTTACCACATCATAGCATAATGAGGATTTGCTCAATCTAATGAGAATTTACACAATTTACTTGGTGAGAAATAAATGCCTGAGTGTGGAAAAGGAGATGAATTTACCTGGTGAAAAATAAATGCCTGAGTGTAGGAAAAGGAAAATAGGCATGACCTTTGACCATCTGTTCAGACACAGTATGGATCCTAGCTTTGGTGAGATAATTTTTAAAACATTCTGAAGAGGAGACATTTGGGAAGCACTTCTATAGTAAATTCAGCATGTTATGCAAGACCATGCTGTAGATTCACCTTGGCCATAAGTGCACTGAACAGTGTTCAGTTAATTCATTCACCTTTCCATGTCACAACCCCACCATCCAAGAAACCTGGCTCACTTCTATTCCAATAGCCCTATAAACAAATCAAAGGACAATATAGAAGGCCCCCACAAATTTAGAAGTTCTAATGGAGAGATACCTAAAATCGCCGCTACAAAAAAATACCATTTAAAGTTGAAGACAATATATAGAAACCTCACTTTCTTAGCTCATGCATATTTGCTACTGATGTCAAAGCTGCTGAATAGAATGATAGCATGTCTGACTCACCGTCACAAAATGTAAAATACAGAAGGAGAAAGCAGAGGCAGAAAAGGCAAAAATCATTATCTTCAAACTTGAAAAGAATTGGACTCATAAATTCTTCTGCTGCTATCCATCAAGGATTAAAAACTTTCAGCCCATTGCTTCAACCATATCAATGTATTTAATGCTATACAGAGAAAGCATCTGAAATCTAGCAGCTAATGCCCATGGTTCATCTTGGGGTATAAATGGGAAGAAAAAAAGGGTTACTTATTTGGTTTAAGAAAAAAATCTGCTCTCTTTACCCCAAATAATTTCTTCCAGAATTCTGGAACAGATAGTAGAAAGCAAGTATAAACTACATGATAAAGAGCAAATGTAAAATAGATAAAAAGCAAAATAGAATCATTACCTAGTAGATACATGACAAAAGCTCCTTTCATTTTCTTCCCATAGTTAACAGTCTCCTAACCTCCTTGGTGTCATCTTTGGTGGCTGTCACACCCTCACCCCCACATCTAGTCGTCACAAAGTGCTTCAAGGCTCTCACCTCCACTTACGCTTCTCCTTCCCCCCCTGCAACTGCCTGAGGTCAAGCCTTCATCATCTTTCTGACTCCAGCTGTCCATCTTGCCTCAAGTGTCACCTTCCTTCTCCCAGTCTGCTCCCAGAATTGGCTCTCTAAAAGCACGCAGGATTGAGTTGCTGCTTAAATATAAATATTTGTGGTTTCCATTAGTTTTCAGTTGCAGTTACAAGCAACTGGAATATGGACAGACACAAACTTTAAAATGGCTTTGTTTTTGGCCCCCAGGTGTTTCAAAAAAAATTTTCTTATTAGTTACCAGGATTTAATTATCATGAGAGTTCACATTAAAAAATGAAGCCTCATTTCCAGGCTTCTCTTGAAAATTGGTATTATTTGGAAATACAGTGTTCACACACTAGAAAAACAACCATCTGTGGGGATGGAGTCCCAGCTGCCTTTCTTAGAAGGCACCTTACTATCCAAGTGACCACAGTCACTACATGGTCACTCATTTGTATTATTTTCTTGGCCCCTCTAGACAATTAAGCCTGTGGCATGACCTACAGTACTGAGTCCAAATTCTTTATTATGACATTCCTAGCCCTTCAAAATATTGTTCCAGTTTAAATTTGCCAGGTATAATTTTTGGACACACCTGTCCCATAAATACCTGCCATATGTCCTCACCGCCATGTGTCACGCCTTTATGCTCATTGCTATACTGGCTTTTACACCCAGAGTACCCTCCCGATCCCTTGGCTTACCTTGTACACTCTGTCATTCAATCTTCATGGATAAGCCCTAATAACATCACCTTTTCATAGTCTTTCCTAATCACATCTCCTGGAAATTTCATCATTTGCATTTTCATAATATTTTATAGCCGTTGTCAAGATATATTACTATTTTAAGGGCCAGTATCTCAGAACTTTAGTAGGGATGGTGTGTCATCTTTCTTTTCTCCATGCAACCTAGCAGAAGTATGGCCAATTGTGAATATTCTGTAAATATTTGCTCAAGTAAAGCCAGACACTAAGAACCATGACTGAGATGTTATTGGTATTCCATACTTCCCTTCATGCTTTTTCTTTCTGCTACAGAGCTTCAGCAATGGGAAAACAGTTATAGTACCTGGCTCCAAAATCTCCCTAAACCATGAGGCTGGTTCCACTAATACCATTGACTCATGTCTTCATTTTGAATATAATAGTTAGAAGGAATTTCATCTTAAATTCCTGTTTATCTGAGAATGATTTGGCTACAACATATGTCCTCCCTGCCCAACAGAAAACCTGAATAATTCATGGAGGTAGCAGAACGCTGGATGAAGGTTCCTACATGGTCAGGCCATGGAAGAACAACAGGAGCACATTTTGTGTAATTTTCTGTCAAACCCAGACACTAGGAAGCCATTCTCCAGTCCTCTGCAATCAGAATTGACTCAACTCTTGTAATATTATTCTGCTGAGACGAGAATCAGGATCATCACAGCCATAGTGTTAAAAGTGTTATAGGCTTCATAAAAACAATCACATCAGCTATAAAACGGTAGGTGATCAAGGTTGCTGTTCCACTTTCATCATAACTTACTTAGTTTGACGTGCCTGGATGGAGAAACAAATTACAGGTAATTCCTAGCCCACCTTCCACTATTGTGGAAAATGATACATTGCATCTATTTCCAGGCAGACTGTCACAGTGGTAAGGAGAGAATAAATGTTTTTCAAATGATGGGAAATAAGGCTGAAAAAGATCTTGCTAGACAGATTTAGATAACAGTTTCTGACAACTGGAGACATCCCAAAACTGTTCTAGGGGAGATGGAGCTCAAAAGGATAGCTAAAAAAATCCTAATACCCACATCCCTGATTTATTATGCAAATAGCAGATAGCCTAGAATCTGACACATCTGAAGTTATCCAAGGTCATATCACTGGTCTGCTGATTGTATATGTGACCTTGATCATATAGACCTCTATCTATAAAAAAGTTTACATTTTTATCTATAGAAAACAATGGGAACCCTGCTACTTACCTTAGTCCTAGTTAATCTCATGGAGTTATCTTAAGGGATCATTATCCTAACACCTGAAAGATAACAGATTCTAAATAAATTGTCAGTAACTTTCTGCTACCCACATCCCTGAGGCTTTCTGCCATTCAACATCAACTACCTTCCAAATCTCTGTCTCCCTCCCTCTCTCTCTCTCTCTGTCACACACACACACACACACACACACACACACACCACACACACACACACACCACACAGAGACACAGAGAGAGAGAGAACAACATGTCCATTCCCACTCTCACTACATACCCTATTTCTTACCCTAACTCTTCTCTTGCTTTGTCCCACCTATAGAGACAATCTGCTGGATATATGGAAGTACATGTATTAGGGTTTTATACAGTATGCTTCTATATGTCTGTCATACCAAATTAAAGTGATACATAAAAATTTTTGCTTCAGGGTATTAAAAAAAACCCTCTTTTAGAATATTAGAGAACTCACAAGAGTGACTCAAGGTGGAATGACTTCAAATGTCCCCTGGCTTCAACTTTTTCCTTCCTGGGCCTCCCTAAGAAATTGCTTGAAAATGCCCTGTCATGTCTCATTACACTGCCTCGATCACTGCTGACAGACCATGGAACCATTTGGAAGCTGATGAAGTATAAGTATTATGGTTCAAAACTTGATGACACAGGTATTACCATGACACATGGCACCACTACGTAAAAGAGAGAGAATGCACAGGGATGCCTGACTAGTGCAAGTCCTATTAATGCAGAGTGACTATTAATTTGGAAACTGTCTGGAACAGTTCAGCCAATTTAGTAAATCAGCACTTGACATGTGGGAGATCTAGTATAATAACAACCATGAGCAGGGGAACTATGGAAAATGTAGGGTAGTGGTGATCCCTTCTCTTTTCCAGTCTCTAGGTAACCTGGGCACTGGTCTCTTTTTCTCTAAGGACTGTTACCGAGTTTTTTTGTTTGTTTGAATTTGGCAGTAACAAAAGGATAGCCCACAGAATAAACCTATTTCCCTTGCTGGGTGCTCTCCCCAGGTGGATCCATGTGAGAAAATTTCTAACTGGTGCTTATGCCTGTAGAAAAGTCTGAGGTCTCACTGCACAGAATTGTTTTGTCTAGCCAGACATTCCATGGGCCAACAGAGAATGTCCCATACAGATGCCCGCTCTCCTTCGCCTCGAATTCTTTAACAGGCAGCTCCTATCTTCCTGCCTTCCTGCCTCCCATCCCTAAGTCCCCACCTCTCCTGTCTTTCCCAGCTGCTCACCCTTGCCCCAGAGGTTAACGAAGTCATCTTTCTCTGGGTCATGGAAATCTTCAGGCTATAAGTGTGGGATTTTAGCTCCCAGATGATTTTTTCTGTTAATATATTCATTTCGGTTTCTGGGTAGTTACTGGGATGGGTTTTGCAGGGACAGAAGAGTGATGCAGAGTACAGTTTGCCTTTTGACTGGTTTACCTTTGGTTTGTATCATCTAAAAACAGCAGACATCTTATTTTTCAGAGGATAATTACTTACCAATAACCACTGATGTCTACATATAAGATTCATATTTCCCCAGCTACGACTTCTTTCTGGACTTCATTTTGGTAAACACAAACACCCATACACAAACACATACACATACGCAGCCATGCATTGCTTAACAACAGGGATACATGCTGATAAATACATCATTGGGTGATTTTGTGGTTGTATAAGCATAATGGGGTATACTTCCACAAACCTAGATAGTACAGCCTGCCACACACCAAGGCTCTGTGGTATATAGCCTATTGCTCCTAGGCTACAAACCTCCACAGCATGTTGTGGGACTAGATACTATAGACAATTGTAACACAGTAGGATTTGTATTAAATATGGTATTATAATCTCATGGGACCACCATCATATATGTGGTCTGTCATTGACCGAAACATGATTATGTGCTCCCTGACTGTACATGTGTGCCCTTCCCGTGTTTGAAGATCCATGGGTTTGGATCCTCCTATTTGGGACAAGTCCAAGTCTAATGGGGAATACTGTCAAATGAGGGTATAGGCAGGCTGTTAGATGGGTTGGTGCAGATAGCAGTTATTAGCTATCTCCATCTGAAGCAAAGAAGAGTGAACATGGGGATCAGAGAGACAAAGGACCCGCAGGGAAGTAGACAAAGGCACCCCAGGTCAGTAGGCTTAGAAGAGGGAGACTGAGCTCCTCATAATGGCAAGCTTCAGTTGGTCCCTTGGCCAAATCATCCTTCTTAGAATCATCTAGCATCTTCCCTTTGGCATAAGGCATGGGGGAGAAAAAAAACTACTTCCAACCAACAGTTGATGGTCATTTCAGTGAAATGCTAAATTTTTACTACGCTAAAATTCCCGTTGTTCCAAGCCCATTTGTGACTAAAAGGGCCTGAAATGAAAGCATAGGCCACTCAGGAGGGGAGTAGGAAAATGAAAGAAACCATTCTATATTTTCTCTAAAGTCAATTCCTGATAATTAATAGTTAGCCCTAGAGTAATTAATACCAATTACTATAAGCTAGTAGAGTTGTCAAATAAAGAAAGGATAAAATAGATACACTTCATGGATATATTTTTAATTTCTTTTTTTTTAATTGTAGCAGGATTGCTCGTCTATGACATAATACAGAAACTACTAAAAAGAGACACCAAGCTACACAGGACAAGTTAATGGATTGACTGTTTAGCTGAATGATTACTGAGTGTCCCTCAGGCTTGTAGCAAGATTGAGGCATGTCAGAAACATGTTCTAAACCCGACTCTGTTATTCTTCTGTGTCCAAGAGGAAGACACATTTTAGAATTATTGCCTAAATGGATTCTTCATAAAAATGAATATAGCTTACCTGCTATTGTTGTTAAGAATGAAAGTATAAAAATAAGGATTTTTGGTGGAAAATTTTTGCATATCAGTAGTCAAGTCTCCATCTGAATATGATCTTTTCCTCATTATAATCTAGACATAACTTCCATAGACATTTGTGCCTGATTTATAACAGCTGTCAGGAAGAAGGGCATGTTACCAAGTTCCTCAAAGCCAAAGGACCAAGGTAATCATCTTTAACACTGAAAGCTACTGATTTCATACAACAAATCAACCCATTCAGTTACTAACAGGTACATTTTGCAAACTACTTTATCTTGGGAAATTCAAATGAGAAATTCACTGCTAAAATTTAAATATTCTATGAGAACCTTAACATTTTTTTAATGGCTAGAGTAAGCATGTAAAAACATTTTCTGGATTAAAAATTAGAATGGCCACACTCTATGACATCATATTAAGAGGTCCCAGGTAACCATTTTTTCATAAGTTAGAGTAGATTTCATTTTCTTTTCCAAGGAAAATCATGTCATTGACCTTGGCTACTTTGTCAACCCACCTTCGTGAGGAGGAGTTCTCTCCTATCAAGTTCTCAAATTTCACGAGAGGATGTCACTATTATTCTCAGAGCAGCAGAAAACTAAAGCCATAAGTATGAGAGACTATCTTTAGTCCAGGTGCCTATCAGAGAGAAAAACTTCAGACTCACTGACACTCAGGACTTACCAAATTTTAGTCAAAAGAAATAATATTTCTGGAAAATTCCAAAAGCACAAGTAGTCCAGCCACTCCCCTAACATCCAAAACAATTTAACCTCAGTTTGAACCACACCACTCCGAAGTTGTTTACATGGGGCACCTTTATCTATGCACCATCTTTCCCCAAAGAAAAATTTGAAAACTGCTTACTGACTCATGCTGGCATTATACCATCCACACACATTGAGGAATATTCTATGAGGATATTGTTGAGAACATCATTGATCACATTATCCTATGTCCTCCTAAGGATGACCTACAGGTAAAATTATTCTCAACAATTAATAATAGATTACTTCCTTTGAACAATTGGTTTGTTTAATTTTACGGACATCTGCTGAGCTGTGTATCTTGATTGCTTTCCTCTCTTATTGATTGCCAGAAAGTTCAGAGGCAAATAGTGGGAACATTCCCTCAGGATTTTACACTATACATTCTGCAGTCTAATTTTACCATTAGCTTTACTGTATGTTTATACCTTTATTTTATCAATGTGCTGCTTTGTTTGATGAGTCACTTTCATCTATTATACAGTATTTTGTCAATCCTTTTGCATAAAGATGATAGTTATAAATAATTTAACTCACTTAACTAAGCATCTACTATTTGCATGGCATCTTCTTAGGCACCATGACACTTTGTCTATAACTTATCCTTTAATCTAAATACTTTAACTGGGATCTGAACATTTAACTTAAGCCCAGGAAAACACTCATCAATAGTAAAAACAGATAAGAAACTCTGTAAGGATTCTCAAGATTAGAAGAGGTGTATATTGTAAATGTTTAAACTTATTATTTTTTCCCTAAAAAAAGCCAGTAAAAGCCTATCTTCCTAATCAATTAAGTAAATTATATTTGATTACATATTTATACAACTAGTTAATAATAATTTATACAAAGTCAAATCTTATTCCACAATGACTCAGGGAACATTTTAGAGACAAGAGTCTCAAGCTTTAATAAAATGTTCTCAAGACTGAATTGGGACTAGAGTAAGGAGAAAATTACTGAGTTATTTTCTTGATAGTACCTGGTCTTTAAAGAGAACCACATTCTTCTTTGCGAATAACAAATATGTTAAGTCTCTTTTCCCATCCTCAAGAGGCTTTGAAGACTCACTCTATTTCCTTTTTCCTATCACAGAAAAGGTATAATTGTATAAAGCTGCCTTTCAGCTTTCTTCATCTCTACTTTTCTTTTCACTGCACTTAAAATAAGATAATATCTTACGGAACTACCTCTTCTCATGCACTGCCTACCTTCCCATGAATGCATTAGTATGGATCATCCTTGAGGATGCCTCCGTTTGTGCTCCCAGAGATCTTAATCTCCTTGTTATGAGGGCAGTAATAACTTGTCATGAGGGCAGCAATAATGTAGAGTGCTGCAAGGGCACCACCCGATGTCTGTCAAAGGCCAAAGGTGATCAAAAAAATCCATTATTTTATTGTTCATGGCTAGCTTCACTAGCAGTGACTGATGGAGGTCATTTTCATCAACAAACTCATGATGCCAGGAATTCAAGAGCCTCCTTCAGCAAGATACTGGGATTAAGAGCAGCCTGGTAGCTGGTTTTGCTGTTTGACATTGTGTGAGAAACACATGCCTGGAGAACCACTTGACAACCAAAGCTATTTGTGAGCAAATTTCTCCTCTTCAACTTCTCTGAAGTGTTCAGCGTATATAGCCTCATTAGTCCCTCTCTACCAAAGCAGCTCCTTCTTTCTGCCAAAATTCAAAGAATAATGAATACCAGAGTTTGCCAGATTGGAAGTTTCACCTGAGATGCCAAGATACCATAGATATTAAAGACTAAAGGGTGCTGTCAAATCGAATAAAAGGCTTCTTTTCAAAATAGGTGGGGCTGGGCAAGGAGGTTCATGCCTGTAATCCCAGCACTTTGGGAGGCCGAGGTGGGAGGATTGCTTGAGGCCAGTTTGAGACCAGCCTGGGCAACACAGTAAAACCCTATCTCTAAAAACAAACAAACAAACAAACAAAGTAGGTAGCATAGAATCAGTTTGATGACTGTCCCTCATTGAAGATATAGAAGAATCAAGAAAATCAGAGATTATAGAGAATTTGTGAAGAAATTTTCTTGGAGTGGACGGTTTCCCTACTACAATTCTCAAGCCTCACTTTACCCTCCCAAGATGAGCTCTTCTCTTCATCTCAAACCAAGACAGTGGCTTCACGTTATCCATATTAGTCAAAAACTGAAAATAGTCTAGGTGCCTATTAGTTGAATGAATTTTTAAAACTTATCAGAAGAGAGCACTACTCAGCGATAAAAAGGAAGGAACTACTGATGCATACAACAATGTAGAATAGTCTCAAGAAACACAGAGTAAGTCAGAGAAACCATATACAAAGGAGTACACACTGGATGACCTCATTTTTGTGAAGTTCTAGAATAGGCAAATCTAACCCACCATGGTGGAAAAATAAAACAATGGTTGCTTCTGGTGGGGAAGGGTGTGGATATTAACTTGAAAGAAGTATGAAAGAACTTGCTGGGGTGATGGCTGTATCTTTTTATTTTTCCACACTACCTTCATGTGGACAAAGCGATGTCTGTATTTTGATAGGACTTTGGGTTACATAGGTGAGTACGTTTCTCAAAACTCAGCAAATGTACACTTGATGTGTACATTTCACTGTATGTAAATTTTATATCTAATGGAAAATATAAACATATAATGAACTCTAGTTCAATATATGATACGCATGCTGAGGTATTTATAGGAGAGTATATAGATGCCTGTAATTTATTTTGAAATATATCAAAAATAAGATGGATTGGTGGATGGGTAAACAGATAAATAGATAAATATATACCTTAAAAGATAAGCATAGTAAAATGTAATGGTAGGTGGTGGGTATACCAATGTTCACAGGGAATTATTTCAACTTTACTTCATGTTTGAAAATTGTCATGATAAACTAGTGAGGAAAAGCATAATAAGACAGTGGCTTCAACAGGACTATATGTAGAACTTGGCATCAGTCTCCGGCAATTAGATAAACACAGTGGACTGGTGCTTGCTTCTGGTCTGAGAAATCAAAGGGCAAGAGAGAAAGGCTTAGCAGACTCTTTGGCAGTGGAAAAAAGCTTGCTGCTGAGATGAGTTTGCCTCCCCCCTCACCTGCTCAGCCTCCAAGAACAAAGGATGTGTATTGCTTCTGGAGCAGATATGGGCTCTAAAGAAAAGAGACTAGCCTACTGCTACTCTGACTTCTGCCCAGGAAGATCATATAGATGGCCAAATCTGGGGGAACAGAAGGCATTATCCACAACGGGAGGATAATGTCATGAGGAGTCACGAGGAGCCAGTAAGAGAGCCTCTAAAACCCCACATAAGTATCCATGACAGAAAGTACCACCTGCCAGGCCCAGGGGATACAAAGTCATCTTATCCTCCTACTGGTCAAGGGAGACCATATGCTACATTTTCCCTTATTTCTGACACACTGTAATCCCAGAAAGGTCAGTAACAGCAGCTTGCTCTGAGGAAGTGATGAGGAAGTAATAAGTCATCCCACCTTTTTGCTCCTGAAGCCATATGGCCAGCCTTACTATGCCATACCTAAGAAAGTTGGCATGAGTGGTAGGGAAGGAGGAGAGATAAGACACCATAGAATAAAATGAGAAGTATTGTTTAATAGATTAGATTGAACACTCTAACTTCTTAATCAAGTTAGAGTGAGTGTTTTTCAACTTAAAAGACTGTAGGATTATCAGTTGTCCAAGAGTAACCACAAAAGTTATGAACCATGACAGCAGGGAAAAAAAATTCCACACTAAGTAAATTTTAAATAGAAAATAGATGTAGTGGATGCTGTTAATACCTCACCCAGATCCCTTCAGCAGCCCACTCTACACATTAGTGTTCACAGCTCACTGCGGCCTCCTTCACCAGAGAGTTACCTTAAGCAGAACAGAAGCCACCTCACCCAAATTATGTAACTGTCCACCAATGCCCCCCAAACACACAGTGGCCAGTGACTGGCTCTAGGTACAAAAGGTAGAACTTCAGGCTGGGCCCAAATTTGGGGCAATTTGTGCAGCACAGGTCCCCATAGGACAAGGCTGCAGATAGACTTCAGTCAAGATCACATTCTTACTTTGTTTTCTTTCTCTGGCCTGTCTTGCTTCCTTCACTCCCCTTCTCCTAAGAATACCCTTTCAGTACATCACTTATATGAGAGTTCCAACTCAGACACTCTTCTAGAGAACCCTACCTAAAAGTAGGAGACAAAAATAAAGTTACATTTTTATTATATCATACGGTACACATCCTAGAACAAACAGCCTGACATGAATACCAAGACAAACTGTCCCATCTGCTGGCTGATCTTATATAGTCTCTGGTGCCCTATTTGTTATTGTTTCCATAGCCTTTTTCCATCTATCAGATAACTGTTCACAAGCTTCTCCCCAGGTCCAGGAAAGAACCAGCCCTTTGTCACCGTCTCTGCAAAGCCACTTGTTATGAGACTGTTAAAATGACTTCAATTTTTCATTCTTCATAGAAAGTGTAATTACACAATTTTAACATGTTTATCTCTTTAGGTGAAGAAACTTCTTGTATCCCTCATATATGACAATCTTAAGTAAATATTGCACTGAAGGATGAATAGGAGTCCCAGGCCTCTTTGAGTGTAATAAGCAAATGCTGCTTGCAATACATTTCTCAGATGATTCTGGAGAAAAAAAAAACGTTCATTACATTAAATAAAAGCAAGAAATCATATTGAGGCAACACAGCCACTTAGGAATCATACCATTTGAAAATGTAACACTTGATGAGTGCTTTGTCCACCAACACAGAAGGCAAATTCCATGGAAGTCACAAAACAAAGCCAAAGTATGGTATTAGTTTTACATTAACCTGGATAATTTTTTCATCATATGTTCAATGATTGTGTTTAAAAGCCAAAAGTTAATAAAGTAGCTATACTGTAAATGTCACAATGATTTAGCTCAGAAATCTATTTATATCCTCTAGAATGGGGTCAAAATTGCAGAAACCACAGTCATATCTTTCTGGTGATAAATTTCCCTTGAAAATTATCAGGTAGGACTTAACACATAAAGCAGACATAAGATTGTGAAGAAATACAAGATGGAGGCTAGAAATTTGGAGAAGGGCACAGGGAAATAATTATACAAGACTAGAGGTAATGCAAAGGAGAACTGTAAGATAAATACTCAGCAATCAAGAAAGGAAATGTACCCAGGAATCCATCCTCTGTTCTCACTGCAAACATCATCAAAAGACTGGATTCAACCTAAACTAGATTTAAATCCTAAATACAACCCAGAAATGTCAGTTATTCATAGTAATTTCTAAAATAATCTTTAACATACTCACATCTAGAAATTCAAAAATCAAGTTTCTGTGTACAGTTTCATAATTGAGTCAAGGGCCTTACAGAGTTTCTGGGGCACAATTTCCACAAGTATCCTGGAGGAGAATTTTATTCTTCAGTTTACCATGTTTTGTTTTATTTTGTTTCAAAGTATGGCCCCTGGATCTTCTTTATCTGAGTCAACTAGATAATTTATTAAAAATTCACATTCCAGGCTTATCCAAGATCCAGTGCTTTAGAATTCTGAACCCTGGGGCCTGGGGATCTGCATTCATGACAAAATTTCCCTATGCATGAGGTACACTAAATTTATGAACTATTGAGATAACAGAGAACTAAAGTCTAAGTCTTCCCTTCCATCTGACCCTAGCATTAAGAAAACAATAGTGAGAAATATAATCTCCCTAACCTACTAACCTATCTGAGGTTTCCAGTTCCCAGTGATGCTCTCTTATTAGACACCCAGTATTTCTGAAGTCCACTAAGAGTTGAACAGATTATTGCCCCTCTAGATCACAATAATTACTCTTTTATGTCCTATAAAGCCTGCTAAAGTTTTACACACTTTCTAAGAAGGAAAACTTCTCTTTAAGACGTCGTCAAAAATTATCTAGTTTCACATAGACAGACAATTTCATGCTATCCCACTTCTGGAAACTCTTTTTCCTCTCATTGTTGTCTGAGTCAAGGCCTGGGTAAATTAAGTTCTAACTGACCAATTCTATAGTGAGAATTTATTAAGCACCTCCCATGTGCCAGAAATAATGCTAGCATGATAAATAGAAAAATGAGGAGGAAGGGCCCAGGCTGCATTGGACTCGCAGGCTAGTAGGAACAAAAGGCAAGTACATCAACATGACAGCACATTGTGATCACTGTTGACAGATTTGCTAAGAGAGTCCAGAAAAATGGCATCTAAATCAACCCAGCAGTTTCAGGAAAAGTTTCTTGAAAAGGCCGTGTCTGCAAATCATAAAAAGGAATTACATCCTAGACATGTAGAGATCAGGTAGCCAGAAGACCTGTCAGCATACGCACCCCATATGAAGACGGACATTTATGCAAGTCAGAGGTCAGGAGTAACTCATAGGTCTCCAAGGTGGAATACAAAAAAAAAAAAAAGCCTCAACAAAGCTCTGGTGTTTCAGCTACTGTGCTGCATAACAAATCACCTCTAAAACACAGTGGCTTCCAACAACAAGAATCACTTATTCTGTCATGTTTTCTGTGGGTCAGAAATTTGAATGGAGGGCAGCAAGGAAGGTGTCTTTGCTTCGCAATGCCTGGGGTCTCAGTGGAAAGACTTAAAGGCTGAGGCTGGAATCATTTGAAGGCTCATTCACTCAGCTGTGGCAGTTGATGCTGGCTGACTGCTCACAGCATTAGCTCCTCTCCCCACAGACTCTCTATGTGGTCTCTCTGCTGGGCGACTTTGAGCTTTCTCATCATGTGGTGGCTAGGTTGCAAGAGCAAGCATCCCAAGAGAGAAAGCCAGGAAGACAGTGCATTATTTTTATGACCTAGCATTGGAAGTCACATAGTGTCACTTCTAACACACACTATTTGTCAGAGCAGTCACAAGCTCCTCACCCAGATACAATGACAGGTAACACAGACCTCCTTGTGGGGGAGAGGAGTGTTAGTCATATTCAAAGAATGACATGTGGATGGGAAATATATGTGAGATACACACACAGCATCTTTGGAAAGCATAATATGCCACTTCTAGATTACTGATATAAAGAAAATTCTATATTATCCAGTTTGAGTGCCATTCAACATACAAAAATAATACAATAGAAGATGTCAGCAAACAAGTTACATCTAGGTAGTAATAAGACTTGTTATTTATGAGACTCATGGCCAACTCTCCTCTATCTTTTTTCCATGTCTTCAAACACTTATGCCATATCTATACGTATAAATACAATTTGTTAAGACCCCATCATACAGTATCTTTCAGAGACTTGAGTTTTAAAAAGTTAGAAGAAAATTTGCCCAGCACGTTCTAAAATTTGTTGCAATAAAACAAAGCAATGATAACCCAGGGTCCAATTTTATAGGTCGTATGACCAGAAAAGTACTGTCATCTCAGAGACTAGATGATCAGCCTTCTGGTCCCTTGCCTGATGAACTTGTTGACAAATTACCCTCCTTTTGTACTCCATAGTCATTAACTGAACTGATCTGAGTTTCATCATCAAATGTTCTCGGATTGTTTTGCAACCAGAGACCAAAAGCCATAATCAGAAGAGCAGCCACAGTTCACATTGCCACAGTGTTCTGCGCTGGACAGGATGATTCATATGTGGCCAGCCTGGATTCTTTTACAACAAAACAGAGACTTGCAAGAAAAGAGCATTATAGCTTTTGTTGCCACTGCACTGCACTGTTCCCCTCCATTCTCCCTGAAGGTTTAAATTTAATGCCTGCTCGACAGCCTTTCGTCTGCCATGCTGCTGTTACATTGATACACACTTTATATCTCACTCAGTGAGGGAGAAAGGGCAGGTACCACTGAGCAGGTGGAGAGGTCCTGTGGTTTACCCTTCCTTTAAAGTCGCCAGATTCCTATTGCACCCCAGTAATCACTGATGTGACCCTGTGAAGTGTGACCCAGCTCTGGATGATCAGGGGCTGTGCACTAAACTTCAGCTCTAATCCTAAAGTATATGTTGGGGATTTAAAACCAGACGTTTCTAATCTAAAGGGCATGAAAGCATCATATTGATCCACTAGATAATGTTAAGAAAAAAACCATAAGGCCCATAGATGTCTGCAACCAATTAAGGATTAAGGGAAAAAAACGTTTCAAAGTCCAATCTCTTTAACTCTTTGAAACTTCCCAAGGTAGCTGAGGCAATAACCCTTGCTCTCGATAGTTATAATAAAACAAGGATGTCATTCAGACATAAAGCACACGTATTTTGGTAGTTCTGTGGTTATTTTTTATTAAGATCATTAGCACATTGGAAACTGCACCCCAAAGTGACAGACTTAGATATAAAGAAAACCTTTTTAAGAAAAATTGTGGCGTTTATAGAGGTCAGATGCCAAAAATATCCATTTGTCTCAGCTCTAGTGAATACTTGAAGCTTAAACATTTTAAAAATGGTGAACAAACAGATAGAGAATGGCCCAAGGAAATAGTTATGATATATAATTTATAAAACTCTTTGACCTTTATATGTACTAATTCAAAGCTAGCCCAGAAGTCATCTTGCTGATGGTTAAAAATGATTACTATGTGACAGAATGAACACCTTTCATGTGAAAAGAGTTTGCCAGCCTGTGGGCTGGGAAACACATGCCTTCTACAGTCTCACTGCCAAAGCCCAGACATCTCAGTGAGATTCAACAGTGAAAACTGCTTGTCTGTATGTAGCCCCAGCTTAGAAAATCCAAGTAAATGCTTAAATATTTAAAGTTGTATTCCTCTCCCTTTATTGTTCTCCGAGCAGCATCTGGATATATTCAAAGTATGGCTTATATGATTCTGTGGCAGTGTGAGTGGAGAAAGATGAAGTCCTCAAATATTTAGGGATCTCTGAAGACTGTCTCCTATAGGGAGCTGGTCTGAGCTTTTCTCTAGACTCTGACCACTGAGCCACCATGAGACTAGCATTTGAAGAGGGGAAGGGCTAATACTCAGGCATCCCCAGATACAGTCCGTGGCTCTGACCATTAACCTCCCGTCAGCCTCTCCTCCTGGAAGTCTCTTAGCTTCCTTGATCCTTTTGCATCCTCTTCTCAGGGCATTCAGAAATATTCCTGTTCTTCAGTTTTCAAGCACAGCACATGGGACTGGAGCTCTATTCAGGCTCAGCCACTTTTTTGCCCTCTGCTGTCACCACTGTACCATTGCTTCCCAGCCTTACTGCAGTAACACTAGTAACACTGAGCTGAAGGCTAATGTTCTCACAGGAGCTGAGAGCCTCCTGCTGACTTTTCTCAGGAAAGTGGCCCACTTTATCCTATGCCTTCAGGGGTTTCCTACTTCTCTGAATGTTTCTGAAGCCATTCACTCCCTTATGCATTCATACTCTTTGATCCCATCTCAAAGGGTGTGTCAGGGAATACATAGTGCATTTGCCTTTTCATTCTCAATAAGCTACTGTTTGTCTCCCCATAACCTACCTGAATGATCAAGTCCATTAGGCCTGAATTTTGACATATTACAAAATTCTTCTCTCAACGCACCTAGCTTTGAAAACTGTTCTTTTGTTACAAAGGTTTTAAAAGGAATATAAGCATTGAAATTCAAGACCAATTCACCTTGGACGCTTTTTAAACCTCCAAATAAAGTGCCTTGACATAAGTATTAATTTTTTAAAGCTCTGAGGTGATTCCAGCACAGAGCCAGTGCTGATCCATCACTGAGCTCAGCCCCTCCTTCCCTGGAGACCAAAGCTTCCAGGATCTAGAGGTAGAGAATTACATGGAAGCATTTTAGGAGAGCAGTTAGAATTAATATTCACACAATAGCATCTCCATTGATCTCTACATTGGCCTAGAAGAATATCTGGAATAATATTCACCTAATATTAATGATTGCTCTATGACAGTGTAATTTGGAAGGGACATTTTAACTCTCATCTTCTTACTTTTCAAAATTACTTATCTTTTTCTAATTAATGTTTATTATTTTTTATAAAACCAATATCTTTAGAAAATAAAAAAACAAAATATAAAGAACAGTATATTCATAAAAATAGCTAAAACAGTAATGAAAAGTTGAAGGCAACAAATATCAAGGGAATAGTTAAGTCAATCATGCTGTATCTATTCAATGGACTATTATGTATGCATTAAAAATTATCACCATTAAGTTCTTTTTTTTTTTTTTTTTCCCCGAGACGGAGTTTCGCTCTTGTCACCCAGGCTGGAGTGCAACAGGGCGATCTCGGCTCATTGCAACCTCTGCCTCCCAGGTTCAAGCTATTCTCCTGCCTCAGCTTCCCAAATAGCTGGGATTACAGATGCGCGCCACCACACCTAGCTAATTTTTGTATTTTTTTAGTAGAGACAGGGTTTCACCATGTTGGCCAGGCTGGTCTCGAACTCCTGACCTCAGGTGATCTGCCTGCATTGGCTTCCCAAAGTGCTGGGATTACAGGCATGAGCCAAGGCACCTGGCCATCACTATGAAGTTCTATGTAGCAGCATCTTTATATTTACAATGTTAAGTACAACAATGCAAACAAAAATTATGTGTAAAGTATATTAGAGAAGCATAAAAATGTAAATATTGTTTGTAATGCTCCAGTGCTTCATATCCTCATTATTACTTTCCCTTCCCCCTCAATTTTAATTTAATGGTGGCTTCCTAAAGATTTCAAAGTCATGAATCCTTAAGAGTGCAATATGAATGCCCTGTGAAATAAGAGAGACCTATTTGGGGGTAGATTGTCTGTCCACAGAACCACTCAGATCACATTATGGCTGCAGTCCCCTTTTCAACAAATACAGATGCAGTAAATTTGAAATCATTCCAAGAAACTAAGAGGAATGTAAAATCTGCTTTACAAATGGGGAGGACAGAAAAATGAGAGAAAACCAGGAGAGCTACAAACTCTTTTGTACAGTAGGTAAAAATCTTCCAGGATAGCACTGTAGACAAGTTTTGGTTCCCTTGTGGAGCTGCATCTATCCCGAACTTGCATCCACTAGAAAAGCTGGTCATGAAATTAAATGCCAAGCAGGAGAAACTCATTTTACAAAATTCCTAGGTTTCTTGGATAGAGAAAATAAAGAATAAGTATTTCCCTTAGAATTAGTGGGTGCAAGTTGGGCCTTGAACAGTTGGGAGTAGAAAGAAGGTGTAATCCTCGGTGTGAGATCTCTCCTTTTCAACAGATGAATAGAAGAGTCAGGAATGTGACCTGGGGCCAAAAGACAAGAACATTTAGATAACTGGGTAAAAGTAAATCAAAAGATCTGAGAGATAACATGAGTGACTATAGCATGAAGGCTAGAAAAGCTTGAAGTAAGAAGAATGATAACCTAGTTCCAGTGAGGATTACAGGCAAATTGTGAAAAAATTCAAAGAAAAACATCTTACTTCTGCCATCTTGGTTTAGAGCTACTAAATCTAGCTTCCGTTGCACTGATTTAGACTTATTACCACAAGCCTCTTTTTCCATAAATTTTTGTGTTACTATGGGAAGGTCTCTATAACCTGAATCTTACGGGAATTCCCCAGCCTGTTGAGTGGCCACTCACAGATGCTACGGACTCCAGTACCCAAAGCAGTCCTAACAGTCACCTCTTACTTCACAGGGGATCTAGTAATTTGCCTGTACCAGTGACCTGGTCGGGACAAGAGCTAGAGCCATGTCATTTCCTGGAGCTCTTATCCTGCAGGCAACCAGGAAAAAGGAAGCTATGACTTTTTGCTCATTCATTAAAATTTATTCAACATATGCTAAAGTCTTATGTCTAAGAGCTATGCAAGCACAGCGGCTACAGCAGAGAATAAGACAAACCGGTTCCAGTTCTTGAGATGCTCACATACTAGTAGGGAAGAGAAACAATAAGCAAACAAATCAGACAAGAGCTATTTTTACAATGTTCATGAGGAGACTTGGAAGATGTCACCTTGAAAGTTCATTTGGGAAGGACACAATTGACCGTACTGATCATGTTATCCAACCCCCCTCTTTTTTTGAGACTGAGTCTCACTCTGTTGCCAGATTGGAGTGCAGTGGCATGATCTCAGCTCACTGCAAACTCCACCCCTTGGGTTCAAGCAATTCTCCTGCCTCAGCCTCCCAAGTAGCTGGGACTACAGGCGCATGACACCACGCCCAGCTAATTTTTGTATTTTTAGTAGAGATGGGGTTTTACTATGTTGGCCAATATGGTCTCGATCTCTTGACCTCATGATCCGCCCACCTCACCCTCGCAAAGTTATAGGATTATAGGCATGAGCCACCAGGCCCGGCTGCATTATGCCCTTTTGATGGCAATATCTTGAATGAGTAAGCATGTGTAAGGAGCATATGTGTGTGTGTTCAGTTACTTTAACAGATTAATAACTCTGCTATGAATTTAAACATCATCATACCATCTCACAACAAACTTGATCCAGTTTCTCTGATCAGCAATATATGCGGCAACAGAAGAGACACTGTACAGGATACCAGGTGAGTAGAACACATCTCTATCTTCCACACACTTAGGATCTAATGGTAGACACAGGCAAGTATATAGATAACAACAGTAGTAGAAAAAATGTAAGTACTAGAAAAGAGGTGAAACCCAGCCATTTTGGAAGCATCAAGGCCCAGAGTGGTCAAGTGATTTGACCAATGTCACATACTTATTAGTGAGTTAGAGGAAGGGAAAGTACTTTTCCCATGGAGTCCCAGAAAATGTCACATGACACAGAATCAGCATCTTTCAACAGCCCAAAATACAATCACTCTCCCTTATAGAGTTGCCTGTAGATTCAAGTTTAATGGAGTCAATAGCTTGAACAGCAAATTGGAAATTAACAGGACTAGATTCTGCTGGGAAATTTGGTAAATCCTTCACTTCTGCTTCTATTTCTCTATCTACAAAATGAGGCAACAAGTTTGAAGCCAGTCTGCCATTCTATGGAGAGAAAAGTGTAAAAAAAAAAAAAAAGTAATGGTTTCTGACCTCTTATTTCACACAATGCCCCATGTTAGACACCATATTATATGTGTCACTTAATCCTCACAACATCTCAGTGTGGTAGAAATTACTCCCATTTTGTAGATAAGTATGTAAGTTAAAAGAGGTTAAGAATCCTGCCCAAGGTCAAATAGCTATGCAAGAGTCAGAATTCAAATGTCATCTGTCTTCACCTCTGTGCTGCTAAGCAACCACCCACTGGAATAATTTGAGGTACTATTAAAAAGGCACTATGTGGGCCCAAGCCATTAGAAGCAAGATCAGCTGTGTGATAAACTGTGATATAATTGTGAATAAAAAGTCCTAACTGGAATTTTAATTTTAGGACTTAATCACTAAGATAATATGTGTTATATAAATATGCAAGTTAAAATAATTTTTCTTCTAGTAAATTGTGTTTTTGAGTTTTCTATAATTGTATCTATGAAAAGAACACAGACAGAATTATATAATCCCTGAGGTGAAGGAAGGACATGAAGAGAAATTTTTTCTGCCTGGAGAAGACAGAGTGTGCAAAATACTTATATACCAAAGACACTGCACAAGCCACCTCCTGTCCCTCTTTTTCCACCTACTGCCTTCCTCCCGGTGTGCTGTATCAATAGTAGTTCAGCTAGTTCTTCCTACTTCATTGTATAACCCAGCCATCCTACCATTTTCCTCCCACACTTCTGCCTGAGGGCCTAGGGTGTCAGAGGATAAAGAACAATTGAAGGCTGATGTGACCCTAATAAGCACAACCAATTACAAGCTGTGTAACTATGAAAAAAATATTTCAACCCACTAAGACTCAGTTTCCTCACTTGTAAATGGAGAACATTATATCTATCACTTTGTTATGAGATAATAAAGGGAGAAAAAAACACTTCTGTGGTGCTCACAGCTCAGGAAGTAGTTTCCCCTTTCAAAACCAAAATCTGTAGTGGAGAACAAACAATACTGGGAATGTTATATGTTTCCTGTCACTTATCCTGCTCACTCTACCCACTGTAGAAGGGGAAAAAGTGGCAAGCTTTGCAAGAGAAACACTTGTTTGCTGTTCCAGAAATCAACAGGGGAAACACAAGAAAGTTGTCTGCTTGAGAAAACTTTAGTTTGGTTAATAAGGTTAGTTGGGTTTGAACACAGAAGCCAAGTCCTTGCTCCAATACTTGGTAGCTGTGTGACCTTGGACAAGTGGCTTAGTCTGCTTGGATGTCAACTTATAGCCTGGAAATAAAATCACTGCTTGCCTAGCCTTCTGCACAGGAAGGGTGTGAATGCCAGAGGACATCAGGGATGTGAAGGCACCACCCATACAATACTTATAACCTGAAAATGATCTCAACTGCCTGGAAGACAAAATTCAGCAGAGCAGAGAAAAGTGGATCTGTTACCACTCCTGGAAAGCAAATTACTTGTGTTCCCAAAGGCAAAATGTAAGTCAGAACTCAATTTCTTAATGAAACAGATGACTTCCAACCTTTAACTTTCTCAGGTCTACCTCAGTATTGGTTCTTCAAAGACAGTTTGAAACTCTTTATAATTCACACCATCTACTTGTCTTTTATATGACTCTGATCAATGCAGCTAATTTCAAAATTTATATAACATAAAAATTACCACTCCAATTACATTTTACTAGATATAAGAATCCTAAAGATGGGGAGTATCCTATTCATCTTTCATCCCCAGTGTTTACAACAGTTCAAAAATAGAAGCTGATAAATAATTGCTGAATTAGTGACTAAATGAATATATAAAAAGTATGGGTGCAAGTGTGGCATGCAACCAAATGTATATCCTTGGCAATATTTCATAATCATTAGACATTTAAGTTCTGCCCAAGACTGAACTCACTCCTTCTAGAACGTGCATGAGCATTTATTACAAACAAGTGAAATATTTTAACAGAGTCAAAAATTTTCATTGGACATATTTGATACACAGAGAGGAAAAAAGACATTAATCATGTTTCTTACTTCAGCATGCTTCAACTTTTCATGCTTGAATTTTACTCTTTGTAAACTGGGTCTTACTCTATATCGAACACACAGACCTTGGCTGTGGCACTGATAGCAATATGGCCACTAACTGTGGGGCATTATAACACCAACTATTCATCAGGTCAGCTCAGAACCCAAGTCCCTAAAGAGGATCTCATGCTGGAAATTTTAACATTTCTTATGATAGCATAATGAATAATGCTTATAGCACATCAGAAAATCAGATAGTAAACAATTTTTACAGTGTTCAAACCCAGCATCTCTTCCATGGAATGCTACAGTATATGCTGTATATTAATACAGATGTGGCCCTCACTAGACCCACCTGGAATAAAAAAGTCTCTTGTATATGTAGTGCAGGATGATGTCTGAATAGACCTGGCCACTTTTGCATTAGAAAATCTTCCCTGCAAGTCTTTTTCAGAATAGGGCCTCTACCAGGACCACTGAATGCTACATTACCAAATTTAAAGGAGGTATCCAGGCCAGGCACAGTGGTCCATGCCTGTAATCCCAGTACTTTAAGAGGCCGAGGTGGGATGATCACTTTAGCCCAGGAGTTCGAGACCAGCCTGGACAACACAGTGAGACCCCACTTCTACAAAAAATAAACATAAAATAAAGGAGGTATCCAGCTTCAACCAGATATGTACCACGCAGTGACATCCACTAATTCAACCCACTGGTGTGTGGCAATCTGCTTAGTTCAAGTACTGCTTGGTCCTACCTACCAAGGATGGAACCATGAGCTGGAAAACCAATCCCATTTCCCTTAATTTTTAACTGTACTTTTTTACTTTTACTTTTAACTTTTTGGTGTGTCAGTAAAATTGAGTAGTGGCATACTCAGTTCATTCTCTTGATATCTATTTTCTTCTCTTTTATTCCTCTATGGAAAGAGTAAACTGAATAGCTCATTTTACCTCAGAGGGATGAGGCCAGCCCCCAAATCCCACTTATGAAATATAACATACGAGTAGCGCATCCTGCTTTTAAGAGAATGTGAGCACAGAAGAACGAAGAGAATACACATTGTATATTTCCCTGAGTGGGGTAGACTTCTGGTTCTGTAAATGTAACAGAGTCCAAAATCCTTTAGTGCAACACTGAGGTCTGCAAAGAAAATGTAGCTTCTTTATTTGTTTTTATAATTGATCAGATCTTCCTCTTAAGCTTATTGCTTGATGGTAATGCTAGAGGTGTAAGGAAGGAGGCAAGGATCCTTTATCACAACACAAACAATTGATTAGAAACACTTCACATACATTTGTGATAGAGTTTATCTTTGCCAGTAGAACTTTAACTAGTAATTATTTTTCTCTTAAGATACTGTGATTCTACCTCTGAAAATCCAACCTCCTTTTTCTTATACTCTTATAGTATTCATTTGTCCCATTTCATAAGAATTGCTTCTTACTGGTAGATATATATCATACTAGTATTATATTGATTATAAAGTCAATGCCTTCTCCTCACCATAGTGCAGAGAGGCCACTACAAAAATCAAATAAACAAGAAAAATATAGACTATTCGTTTTTTTCCTTAGATTTGTGGTGGTCAAGTAAAAGATAGCTGAGTATCTTAAGATAAACAACTTCATTTGCCACAATAATAATTTCATCTTTTCAAATGATTAAAGACCTACATATAGATACTTTTCTTCAGTCTAGCCTACTAGTACGGAAATAGGTAATATCAGCCCTGTCCCAACTACCAGTGCTCTCACACTGACATAAACTACATGCACCTCTCCTCCTCAGAATTACCCTTTCCAAGCCCCATTCCCTCATACTCCTGCTTTCTGTCAGATAATATAATTAGCTAATACATACAGTGTTAATGGACTGTTCCAACAATAACAAAAAGCCGAATTATAACAAATTTACTTGGGCTTCTGCTCTGGCAAAAACGGAGTGTCAGAGATCAGATTTATACTCTTGTCTCAAAAAATAATAACATAAAATATATAAAACAGTGGGTTTCAACACATTGGGCATTAGACAACAAAGTATAGTAATCCCTGAAAGATGGAAAACAAGAGAAGTATGTTCTGTAATAACAACAGCTCACTGCCTACAGTAATGTTCCAGGACAGGTGCAGCAGGAGTAAGGGAGCACTGGTCTCCCTGAGTTGAAGAATAAAGGTGAGAAAGATGAAGGTAGCTGGAGTTACAGAACAGAATACCAGAGAGGAGAGAAATACATCGAGAGATAACTATGGAGATCTGCAGAGGTTTCTTCCTTAGGTTTTTTTTTTTTTTTTTCCTTTTGAGACAGGGTCTCACTCACTCTGTCACCCAGGCTGGAGTGCAGTAGCGTGATCTCAGCTCAATGCAACCTCCACTTCCTGGGCTCCAGTGATCTCCACCTTCAACCTCCCAGGTAGCTGGGACCACAGGCATGTACCATCATGCCGGGCAAATTTTTGTATTTTTTGTAGAAATGGGGTTTTGCCATGTTGTCCAGGCTGCTCTCAAACTCCTGAGCTCAAAGCCATCTGCCGTCTCAGCTTCCCAATGTGCTAGGATTACAGGCATGAGCCACTACGTCCAGCTTTCTCCAGTCTTTAGCTGAATACTAATCAGCACATGCATGTGAGGAAACTAACCAAGGCTGGGGAAAGAACCACCCAAGTAACAGTACCTGGTACTCACACAGCATCAGGAATAGTGCCTGATCCCTCCATCTGGACTGGAAAAGCTCATAACTTACTGAGCATTAAATAGGGTACTCAAGATTTTTTTGCCTCACCAGTGGAAAAAACTAACCCCACACAAAACATTCTTCAGGTATCATCTAACAAACCTTAAAAGTTAGACTTGATAAGCTCAAACTGTTTGAAAGTAACTTGATCATGTTTCAGAACAAAACTCAAGGACATTTACAAGAATAGAAAAATGTCCAGCACCAAACAAGGTAAAAGTCACAGTATCTAGCATATAATCAAAACTTATCAGACATTCAAAAATCAGGAAAATATGACACATACTGAAGAGAAAAGTCAATCAATCCAAACCGATTCAGAAATGGCACAAATGATGGAATTAGAAGGCAAGGACATTAAAACAGTTGTTTCAACTGTATTCCACATGTTCAATAAACTAGAATACATGCAGGATATTTCCCTGACCCCTTCATGGGCGGGAACTGGAGTGCACAGGCACTAGAACTAGCCAGCCACTTCAGCCAGCAAGGGTGAACTCCACTTATTCGCTGCTCCACCCTCACCAGAGAGTGAGTGCAGGTGAGCAGATGCGGGAGCTGGGGTGAGTGCTTTAGGGCTCTGGCAGGGTGAACTCCATACCAGCCCCACAGCAGCAACTAAAGGGGGGCTGTGCCCGCAACCCCTCAACCCAGGAGGAAGTGTTACAGTACTCTTTTATCTCTGCTGTTTGCAGATGGCTCAAGTGTTAACAGCTCAGTGGAGGGTCAGTGTGACAGCCTTTTGCACCCACACTTGTGGCACCCGAGTTCTTGTCCAGCATCCAGGAGGAATGAGATCACATAAACAAACTGAAGATGGTAAATGCAGGAGATTTTATTGCTGCTAAAAGTGGCTTTTAGTGGGAAGAAGAGCTGAAAAGGGGGTGGAGTGGGAAGGTAATCTTCCCCTGAAGTCTCCTCTCGGAAGCTATGCCATCAAGCTGTCCCTCTTAAGTCAAGCCACTTCTCTACAATGTCCAACTTTAGTCTTGGATGTGCAGCTGCTTCTGTGTATGCCGGCTGAGCCTGGGGGGTTTATGGGCATGGATGTCGGGGCAGAGCAGGCAACATTTGAGGGGGGAAACAGGGATGTAAATTCTCACTTTGGGCCATGGTATCAGGCTTTTTGGCTTGAGGGTGGAGCCCTCACCAGGGACCTGCCCTCTTCTTCCCAGAACTTCCCTGCCTCTTGTCTCTATCACTAGAAGATATAAAAATGATTCCAAGCAAAATTGGAGAGATGAAAACTGTAATGTGAGAGATGCAAAGTAAACTGGATGGGATTAATGGCAGATTATACATTGCAGAAAAAGATTAGCAAACTTGAAGACATAATAATAGAAACTACACAAAATGAGAACAGAAAGAAATAAGACCAAGGGAAAAAAAAGATAGAAAACAGAGGATCACTGGGCTGTGGGAAAACATTAAGAGGCCTAATATACATGTAAATGGGGTGGAAGATGATGGGAAAAGAAAAAACTCTGTAAACTGAATTTCAAAAACTACAAACACACAAATTCAAGAAGCTCCCAAAACCCCAAGAACAAAGCAAAATTAAGAAACCAAAAAAAAAGCACATCATAATTATTTGCTAAAAGATTGTTTTAGAAACTTGCCTCTCCCCTGAAGAAATTATCTTCCCACAGTCCACTTTACTGTGCCTGAAGGTGATGCAGGATATTTTCTTGACCCCTGTTTGTGGGATTCATGACAGGGGTGCCCTGTTTACTCAGCCTGCCCTGCTCAATCCCTCACAAAAGGGAACGAGTGCAAGAACTACAATGATGAAGTGCAGAAACCTGCTGTCAGGAGCAAACTGTTTGCTCAGGTCCACCATGCTCCACCCCTCATGGGAGGGAGCGCAGGGGCGGGTGAGTGCAGCAACCAGCTGGCCGCTTCAGTGCTAGCAGGAGCAAATTTTGTGCGGCCCCCATGGCAGCATCCAGGTGAGGGTTCCTGTGACCCCAAGACCTCAGAAGATGTGTTACAATACTCTCTTAGCTCTGCCATCAACAGACAGCAGTGTGTTATCAGTTCAGTGGGCCCTCTGCCTTGTCATGTAGGGTGGCTGACCTCCTCCAATGATGGCAAAGGACCAATGTGACAGCCTTTTTGAGTACCTGCACTTGGTGCATCCCAAATTCTTGTCTAGTGCCCAAGAGGAATGAGGTCACGCAGATGAATTGAAGGATGGTGAATGCAGATAATTTTACGGAGTGGCGAAAGCAGCTTTCAGTGGAGAGGGGAGCTAAAATGGGGACAGAAGGAGGTCACTCCCCCCCGAAGTCAAGCACACATTAAAATAGTATCTTTAAAAAATATTTTCCATAATTGGAATTATTATACAAACTTAATTTTTATTTATTATTTTATTTATTTATTTATTTTATTTTTTTTTTTTTTTTTTTTTTTTTGGAGACGGAGTCTTGCTCTATCACCCAGGCTGGAGTGCAGTGGCACAATCTCAGCTCACTGCAACCTCCACCTCCAGGGTCCAAGCAATTATTCTGCCTCAGCCTCCTGAGTAGCTGGAAATACAGGCATACACTGCCATGCCCAGCTAATTTTTTGTATTTTAGTAGAGACAGGGCTTCATCACATTGCCCAGGCTGGTCTCGTGTGTCACTGCACTCCAGCCTAAGTGACAAGAGCAAAATTCCATCTCAAAAAAAATAAAAAATAAAAATCACATCAGGGTAAATGGGGTATCTGTCACCTCAAGCATATCTCATTTCTTTGTGTTATAAACAATCCATTGTTAATAGTTATTTTAAAATGTACAATACATTACTGTTGACAGCAGTCACCCTACTGTGCTATCAAATACTTATGCATTCTATCTAATTATATTTTTGTACCCATTAAGCATCCCCATTGGCTCCCTACCCCACACCCTACTACCGTTCCCAGCCTCTAGTAACCATCATTGTACTTTCTATCTCCATAAGTTCAATTGTTTTAATTTTTAGCTCCCACAAATAAGTGAGAACATGTGAAGTTTGTTTTTATGTGCCTGTCTTATTTTATTGAATATAATCTCCTCCAGTTCCATCCATGTTGGTGCAAATGAAAGGATGTCATTCTTTTTTATGGCTGGATAGTACTCCATTGTGTATAGGTACCACATTTTCTTTATCCATTCATCTGTTGATGGATACAGGTTGCTTCCAAATCTTGGCTATTGTTGATAGTGCTGCAATAAACATGGGAGTACAGAGGTCCCTTTGATATACTGATTTCTATTTTTTTAATTATAGACCTAGCAGTGGGATTAATGGGTCATATGGTAATTTTGTTTATAGTTTTTTAAGGAACCTCCAAACTGTTCTGCATAGCGGCTGTACTAATTTACATTTCCATCAACAATATGCGAGGATCTCTTTTCCTCCACATCTTCGCCAGCATTTGTTATTGCCTGTCTTTTAGATAAAAAACATTTTTACTGGGGTGAGTTGATATCTCATTGCAGTTTTGATTTACATTTCTTTGATGATCAATGACGTTGACCATTTTTCCATATACCTGTCTGCCATTTGTATGTCTTCTTTTGAGAAATGTCTATTAAGATTTTTGTCCATTTTTTAATTGAATTGTTAGTTTTTTTTTCCTTTTGAGTTGTTTCAGCTACTTGTGTATTCTAGTTATCAATCACTTGTCAGATGGGTAGCTTGCAGATATTCCCTCCCACTCTCTGGGTTGTCTCCTCACTTTCTTAATTGTATCCTTTGCTGTGCAGAAACTTTTTAACTTGATATAATCCTATTTGACCATTTTTGCTTTGGTTGCCTGTGCTTCTAGGATATTATGCAAGAAATCTTTGCCCAGACCAATGTCCTGGAGAGTTTCCAACTTCTTATTTTGATAATTAGTAATTAAAGGGAAAATTATGCTTTTAAGAGCAAGTACAATTCAACCCCAGTTGATGGGGGAAAAAAGCTGTCCTTTTCCAAAAGAAAGTGCTAAGAATTTTTAAAAATAAATATTAAAATTTGGAAATCATGATTTAAAGTATCCCAATTATATAACTGATTTAGGCACTAAATCAAACAGAATATCTCTATACAGCACTAGAATATCACTACACAGATTATTTGCTAAATGCAAAAGAGAAAATGTACCTTTTTGTTGAAAAGATCTGCTGGACAAACCCTAAACAAGTAATATAGATACACAGAAATGTAGAATCACTAAGACAACCTGATAGTCATGGCCCCCAATGAAATACAATATGAACTACACAGTATCACTCACAAAGTGTTACTGCCAAAAGTATTTAACCTAAATCTAATCAAGCCTTTAGACCTGTATGTACAGAACATATATACATATATGTAAATATAACATACACATATGTTACAGGTAGTTAGATAGGCATGAGAGGTGCAGCAGAGGGGTCTGCCCCCACCCATTAAGAATGTGAGGTGTTGGTTCAATGCTTATCACACTGCCTCTCTAAACATGGTAATTCAACAGCAGCAGGGAGAGACAATCTCCTGATGATCCATAGCTATTAACATTAAAAGAATTAATTGAATGCAGATGCCAGGGAGAAGAACCCTCCTGGACATACGCATTAAGAGGCAAAATGGTGAAATACGACCTTTCAGGTACACGCCACCAGAAAATGGGAAGAAGCCTCAAATGAGCATGCATGTCACTCCCTAAACACATTACGTGTGCTCACTGCGGAAGGGTAAGGAGGGCACTGTGCATGCAGAAAGCCCATCCTATGGGAAGAAGCATGGGAAAGAGGCAAGCCTATAAAGCCCTAGAATCAAGGTTAAATGTTCTTTTCAAACTTTGGGCACTATCTTGGATCTCTTTCAAGTGAATTTTCCATTCTTTCCTGTTCTAAAGCCTTTTAAATAAACCCACTCCTGCTCTGAAACTTGCCTTCATCTCTTTTTCTGCTCTGTCAAATTCTTTCTTCCGAGGAGACAAGGACTGAAGTTGCTGCAGTCCCACATGGATATGCCACCAGTAACTCAGGGTAACTTGGATCTCTTCCACTGCTAACACGAATACACACACACAAACACACACACACACACATACATATATCTACATATATCATACATATTAATATGTGTGTATATACATATATGTGTTTATACATATCTGTATAATATATATACACATATATATATATATAGTCTTAAAATTTTTTTGAAAAGCTTTTCTGGACCCCACCTCCTCTTCCACTTGGTTCATTGTTTTTCTTTGTAACAAAATTCCTTGAAAGCCCCATGTGTAATTGCTGATTTCAATTACTCCCTACTAAGCTTCCCTTAATTTTTAGTCAGACTTTTACCCCCAACATGCCACCAAACCTTATTTCAAAGTTGTAGATGTCTTAAGTATTGCTAAAACCTACAATTGATTTTCAGTCTCCAGCACACTTGACATATTAATAGCAATGACATGTGGCCATACCTCCTCCTTTGATATTCTTTCTTCACTTGCTTTCAGACATCATACTCCGTGGTTTTCCTCCCCTCTCACTGTTAATTCATTCTTAGTCACTTTTACAGACTCCTTAGTTATCCTGGACCTGTTAGTTGGCACACTGCAAGCCTCAATCTTTGAGCCTCTTCTCATTGTTTGTACTCAATAATTTGGTGGTATCATTCCACCTCCTGGCTTTTACTATCATCTCTATGCTATGTTAACCACAATTGCACCTCTCTGCTAACCTCTAGAATCATATCTCTGACTTAATCATGAGCTCCAAGCATATTGCCTACCAAATATTATCCTGTTGGATGTCTAATACTAATCTCAGGCCTTACATTGTCCAAAAATTAACTCTTTATCTTCCCTCTCAAAATCTGCTTCATCTATACAGTTTCCCATCTCAACTAATGGTAATTCCATCCTTTTAAGTGCACAAGCCAAAAATACTGGTTTCAACTTTTGCTCCTCTCTCTTGCTCTCACCCCATATCTAATTGGTCCTCTTGGCTCTACTTTCAAAATACATCCAAAATCCAACCACTTCTCACTTTTGCCCAAGGAACCATGCTTCTCATCTTGATCACTTCAGTAAATCAATCAAGATAGGTCTCTCTACTTCCACTCTTGCCCAGCCCCCATCTATTTTCCTTGTAGGTTTTAAAAGGATCACTTTGTCTGCTCTGATCAGGTCACTCGCGATTTCTTAACTGTCCTACAAGGCTATATATGATCTTACCCCCACCTCATTAACTCTTTGACTCAATTCCTAATATTTTCCCCTTAATCATTCTGCTCAGGCACACATGCCTCCTTACTATTCCTAGTATATTCCAGAGAATAAGATAAAACAAGACCACAGATGATTTGCAGGTCTCTATGTCTATGGTTCCCTTGCACCCTACTCACAAATATCAGCTTTTCTTCACCCTATTCTAACAGAACGCTTTTTTCTTAAAATGCATCATGGATTGGTAGAGAGATTTTTACAGTTAAAGGATCTTCAATAATTTATTCTTTCATTCTACAAGCATTCACTGGTCACTTTGGGTTAAATCCTTAGTGGATGCTGATATATGAGACAAGGACCTTTCTTTTTTCTTGAACTCAAGTGGGGAGAAATAAACACCTAAGAAGATAATTACAACACAAAGTGGTAGATACAGATATATTTCAAGATATTATGAGAACACAGAGAAAGAATACTTATTTGTCTGAGAAGGATCAGATGTGACTCTCCAGAGGCAACCATACCTGAGGAATTTAAATCTCCAATTCCACCACTGCAAGGCAATGACTTCTGGCATACTGCAGAGAACCTGTGGTATCAATTTGCTTGTTTATAAATTTGGGATAGTACCTGCCTCACAAGTTTCTTTTGAGTGCCAATAGAGAGGATAGATGCTTGTTATAGTGCCATAAGAGTGTTACCTATAGTTATTATCCTTCTCTGGCCTCTTACCCACCAGCATCCACACAGAAGTAGCTGCTTTAGAAAGTATAGTATCTGTTCATACACCATCAAGCATCTGTAAAAATGAACTTATTAACTCAGTGCCTAGAATTCAATATCTTGGAAAACTTAAGTGCTTCTTATTTTTATTCTAAGCTTTACATGCCATTTTGAAGAAATGAACCATATTTTGTTGAGGGCAATGCCATCACATTCATCTACACAAGCCCAGTCAATATGCATTGATTTGTGTTCTAATATTCATGAAACAATGGCTCAGTTCAAATACAGTCCTCTGTATTTGGATCTACTTCATGCCACAAATGAACAGCTAATAGAGCTGTAGTTAATGACTGTTACATCAGAGAAAACACTAATGCAACATCCATCCTGATTGACTGCAAGGAGCCTTGGAAGAAACATAATTCATGTGAAATTCTCATAGCAATCAATGTTTCCCCTTAACATTTTTCTGGAACCTACTGTATACCAACGAATGAACTGGGCAATATTGGGAAATATAAAGGAATTGGTTAGTATTCCTGCACTTGACTTTATAGTAAAACACAGGACTTGCCTCAGGTTTCCTCCTATAAAGTGCCAGATATCTTCTTTTTTGTAAGATAATTAGAAAAAGAAAAAAAAATCTCTAAAAAAAAAAAAAACAAAAACAACCTGTGAATTGGGTACTATGGTGCTTTTAAAAAAATGACCACAAATTTTTTATACCACTCCTATAAAGAAGTGAGACCTGGGATAAAAGAAAAACTTCAGCCAAATTAAATTTAAAGGAGTTTAATTGAGCAATGAATGATTCGTGAATTGGGCAGCCCCCAGAATCACAGCAGATTCATAAAGACTCCAGGGGTGTCTTGTGGAAAGAATAATTTTATAGGCAAAAAAGGTAAAGTGATGTACAGGAATTTGAAGTGAGGTACAGGAACAATGAGAATGGTTATAGCTCAACATTTCTGAACACAATTTGAACATTCAGCAGTCTATGAGTGGTTGAAGTATGGCTACTGGGATTGGCCAACACTCAGTCATTGTTACAGGTGCATACTATTAAGTTAGGTTTTCAATTTTACCTGACTATTAAGCTAGACTACAGTTCATCCACAAGGATGTAAATATAGAAGGGCGGGGTCTTTCTCAGGACATATTTACTTTGCCTTAACAATTCCCCCCTTTTGGACATTTTCTCAATTTTGAGAGATTGACCAAAACCTTAGTCATTGATGTTACTATCACTATTCTAAGTGTATGTATATGGTTTTGAAACCCACTGGGAAACAGTATAACAGTGGGTTTTGCAAGGAGAGAATAAGGACTAAGTAGAGGGCACCTCCTTATGATGGAATATCCTGTTTATAGGACAAAAACAAAACCTGGTGTGTTCTAGGATCTATGTGTTTTCTTAAAGCCTTAGTTTAATTATGTCACATTTAGCACAAGTGACTCTATTTTAGTTTGGTTTGGTTTATTGGGACCTAGTGCATGAGCTCAATCCAAAATAATGGCCTCACATAATTTTGTTTTAAAAAAATTCCCCATTTTTGGCCACGTTCTCACTTAGCTGAGAGTGTGACCAAAACCTAAGGCCTTAGCGCCAGTCTCAGTTACCATCATTTTGGGTTTCCCATCTCAGCACATCATTCATAGGTTATGGTGTCCTCATGGTCACACATTTCTTTCAGCTTTTGTCATTCCAGTTGAAGAGAGACCATTTCACATTCTAGAGATGGCTGCATGCAAATATTTAAAACTTTTGAGAGCATAGGCCAGGTGTGGTGGCTCATGCCTGTAATCCTAGCACTTTGGGAGGCCAAGGCGGGTGGATCACTTGAGGTCAGGAGCTCAAGATCAGCCTGACCAACATGGTGAAACCCCATCTCTCCTAAAAATACCAAAAGTAGCCAGGCATGGCAGGCACCTGTAATTCCAGCTACTTTGGAGGCCAAGGCACAAGAATCACTTGAACCGGGAGGCAGACGTTGCAGTGAGCCAAGGTAATGCCACTGCACTCTAACATGTGTGACAGAGTGAGACTCCAGCTACTCGGAGAGGCTGAGGCAGGAGAATGGCGTGAACCCGGGAGGCGGAGTTTGCAGTGAGCCGAGATTGTGCCACTGCACTCCAGCCTGGGCGACAGAGCGAGACTCCATCTCAAAAAAAAAAAAATAAATAAATAAATAAATAATAAAATAAAAAATAAAACTTTTGAGAGAATACAGTGCACCAGGCAGACTATTATGACTATTGGGAGGATGATACCAAGAGTTTTGAGTATGCTCCTTACCTGGGGTCCCTATAAACCAAACCACCTAAAATTAAATAGATTCAAGAATGAGCTAAATGAAGAGTCTACTCACTTGACTAAGTCGTCTTTTCATTAATCCCCTACAACTGAATTTTTATAATATACATTTGATGTATTTCTCATAGGCCACAACTGTCAGCAGCTGCACAGGTACTTTTCTGTTTAGCCAATTCTATTATTTAGCATAACTACAGAATTTAAAGACAATTTAAAGTCTGTTCTGTAACGACAGCCTTTGAAGTATCATTTGCTGTAGAGGCTATTATGAGGGAGACATTTATAATTATTGCCTCTTTTATTCTAAACCATCAGAAAAGGACCTAACAAATGATGTCCTTCTAGAAGAGTGAAGGCCTCCTGGCAATATTCTCTTTAATCCAAGATGTGGGTTAAGAAGAGTTTCGACTAATTATGAGGCAACTTATGTACCACTAAAGTTTCTCACATACATTGGCCTTTATCTTTTATCTACTAAAGTATAAGGTTATTCATGTATAAGGCTGGCTGCAAAATCCTTCACAAATAAAAGTATACCCTATAAGTGCACATAATAAACCCCCTTTCCATTTCTATTGTTCATAGAGGCATAAACAACGAAAAAATATTCAAAGATAAGACTCTTGTGATAGTAGAAGTATTGATCCATGACCTTGGGAAAAGCCATTCACATCGAGGATGCCATCTTCTTCTGGGGATAAATTTTCCTGGTTACTTTCACCTTAAGGGTTCCAATGGGTGTACAGTTCCAAGAGTGTGAAGGGAGCCGTCTCAGGTGTGAGATTACAAACCCAAGGTTCAAGCCTCCAAAGTTTTGCTGTAGCGGGCATGGCAAGGACAGTCTTTCTCTGATGTTCTCAGAAAATTCAACCTTCGGGTTCCAGATTGTGAAGCTGTTGTCCTCAGTGAGCCATAAAAAGCTTTCTTTGGCCAGGGCATGGTGGCTCACATCTGTAATCCCAGCACTTTGGGAGGCCAAGGCAGGAGGATCATGAGGTCAGGAGTTCAAAACCAGCCTGACCAACATGGTGAAACCCCTCTCTACTAAAAATACAAATATTAGCTGGGCGTGATGGTACACACCTGTAATCCCAGCTACTCAGGAGGCTGAGGCAGGAGCATGAACCCAGGAGGCGGAGGTTACAGTGAGCCAAGATCACGCCACTGCACTGCAGCCTGGGCAACAGAGTGAGACTCTGTCTCCAAAAAAAAAAAAAAAGCTTTCTTCACCCGGTGAAAATACACTGTAGCATAATAGTCTACTGTTAAAACATCAACCCTCTTGCATGGAAAATCTTTTATACAACCAGAAAACATGCGTTGAAAATGACAATTGAATGGAATCCCTTTATAAATGTTTAAATGGCCCATTAGGTAGCCAAATGTACCTGAAGCTTTGCTTGTTTTCCCAGGAATATGGAACCAAACATTGGTTTTAAACTATGTCCACAATTTATGAGTCACCACATTAATATATTCAATTTGGATTATTTTATCTGTTCCATGATGAGTCATGGAATGCAAAACATTTAATAACAAAAGCTTAAGGACTCAGGAATGATAAGGCAGCCCTGCTGGTTCTTCATGAGTCCATGCTTAACATTGGACTTACGTTCTCGTCAATACCAGTTGTTTCTCTAGTTTAGGTACATAGCACTGATAACTAATGGGTTATCATAGGCAATGTGACTTAGACCATGGAGTTTATTCAAATTGTATATTTAAACAATTTTAGTATTGGCTGATTTAGCATGACAATCCAGAGCTTGAATTTGAAAGGTTTGCTAAATGCCAAAGGTTTAAAACATTGGATATTATAAAATAGAATCTTAGGTTACCATAAGTCATTCATTTAGCCAAAATGATAACTCAAAAATTTTAAAAAGGAAAAAACATTAGTCTGATAGAGAGGAGACTCGGTTTTCCAAACAAGACCCAATGAAGGTAGCATGAGGCCAACTGACTCTGTCTCCTTTACTTCCCTTCCACCTACACTTTCTTTCGTAGTTTACTTAAAAGAAAAACAGAAACCTTTCAGTGTCTTTTAACATTACATAAAAATCCTTTTTAAAAGAGAAAACCAAATTTTATGTTTCCATCGGTGTGTTTTTAATGTTAAACCTAGTTTTTTAAATAACATTTTATAAATCTATTCAGTTTTAATTAGTTTGACCATAAGGTAAGATTTTTATAAACCTTTCATAACCGTTTACAATTTTTTTCTCAGAGCAGAACAATGTTCTAAGAAAACTCTGTTGTGCTTCTATTCCAATATCCAATTTATGGGAAAAAAACATGAATAATGCCATTTTAACTTTAGCCAATATGTTCACACATAGAATCTCTTATAATTAATTTTTATAAACCTTCTACAAACTGTTCAAACTTTATTTGATTTAAAATAATCCTTTAACCCTCTAACCTAGGCAAAAATTTACATTCCCATACTTTCTTACAATCTCTTACCAAAAACACATTTAATTCTCCTTACACACCTTGCATGTAAACCTATTTTTTCCAGTAGTCTCAATTACGTATTACAATGTTAACTCTTAGTGACTTTTATTTTTGGTGAAACCTTGGTAAGTAAGGGATTTTAATTATGTACTAGGTGTGGAGCCTAAGGCCTAGACAGAAAAGCAGATAAGGTGTCTTTCCAGTGTCTAACTCCACATGTCCCAGGCCTTACCTACCTGTAAAACAGGCAAGCTGTACAGTTAAGAGTCATAGTGGCATTTTATGAAGCATTTAGGAGACCTAATCACCTTTAAATTATACAATATTTCTGGCATAAATTTCTTTTCATAAATTATTTCACAACTTACACAGACCATGTATGACATGTTCAGACTTTCTGACTTGCCCTAAACATTCCTCTTTTTCTTTTTTTTTTTTTTTGAGACGGAGTCTCACTCTGTCACCCAGGCTGCAGTGCAGTGGCACAATCTCAGCTCACCACAACCTCCGCCTCCCAAGTTCAAATGACTCTCCTGCCTCAGCCTCCCAAGTAGCTGGGATTAAAGGCAGGTACCACCACACCCAGCTAATTTTTTGTAAACATCCCTCTTTTAAAACTACCAGTCATTTTACTTTAGAACAAGAATTTACCATACAGCATCCTTTTTTATGTAAAATACTTTTTCTTTGTTACCTTCTTTGCATAGCAAGGAGGCATGGCTAACTCCATATATCCCCAGGCTTTATTTAGAATTTAATGTCTCCAAAATAAATTGAATAATTTTCAAAAGTCAAAGTAGTTTATGACCTTAAAGCATTTAGCAAACCTAATATCTGACCTACATAATTTAGACAAAATATCTTTATTTTATCAATAATCTTTTTCTTTCTTTTTTTTTTGGTGAGATGGAGTCTCACTCTGTCACCCAGGCTAGAGTGCAGTGGCGCAATCTCGGCTCACTGTAAGCTCTGCCTCCTGGATTCATGCCATTCTCCTGCCTCAGTCTCCCGTGTAGCTGGGACTACAGGTGCCCACCACCATGCCCAGCTAATTTTTTTGTATTTTTAGTAGAGACGGGGTTTCACCATGTCGGCCAGGATGGTCTCAATCACCTGACCTCATGATCCACCTGTCTCGGCCTCCCAAAGTGCTGGGATTAGAGGCATGAGCCACCGTGCCCAACCTATCAATAATCTTTAAAGCTGTTTTTATTTCCCAAGGACTACTAAAGTTACATGAACTAAAAGGCATTACAGTTTTTATTTTGCTTTCAAAATATTTGATTTAAATGCTTATTTTTGTTTAAGCCAATTAGTTAGAGCTCTTTTATACAAACATTACACATAACACATATAGAGTTACATAGGCAGAGAAAAGATTACTACAGTAGTCATAAGATTTTTCATTTGCCAGCTTTTAAGTTACTTAATTGGTTATTGGCTTTAGGGTGGAGACCTTGGAAGAACAGAGCCAGGAAAGGGGTTTCTGGTGCCTCTGTTATTCCCAAGGAGTCCAGGCTGTTAAACCTGGAATATCCACTTTTAATTACACTGATTTTTAACCACAGCACTCTTTAATAAAGTCCTTTCAAAATTTTCTTATTAACCTGATTGTTGCCAGGCCAACCGGCCGATAATTCTGGCTTTTTAGCTTTACCAAAGGTAACCTCCCAGGTGCTCAGAGAAAGGAAAATTTAAGACAATCTGTGCAGGAGAAGAGACTAGACAACATTATGCAGATATTAAACCAAAAGGACTTACTTCCTAAGCAGGGACTCAAACCCAGACAGCCAGTGTGAAAGGCCAAAATCGTAGCTACTGAGCAACAGCACAGTGCAGTCTCTACTGTCCTTCCCAGAAGGAGTCTAGTTAATTTTGAGCTTGCAAAGCCTTTTAACTACTCAAGATAATTTTTAGAGCTAACTATGACATAAACCCTAAAATTCCTGTTCCCTGGAAGGCGGAGGCTAAGAGAACATACTGCCATGTGGTTACAAGGTCAAGTTCCCAAGGACATAAAACAAGATGGAGGCTCCATCCAGTTTTTTTGTTTGTTTCAGGGACCTACAAGAAAGTTTGTTATTGACCAGCTTGCTGGGTCACCTTGACCATAGAGCTTATGGGGTCCTAAGTCCATGTTTTACCCTAAGGTACCCCTTGACCCAGAAAAATGAATTCACAGCACAAATACAACAGTTTAGGGCTAGCTTCAGAATCCTGTTTCGCATTAATCAAAACTTTAAAGAAGAGATAAACAGTGATTTTTACCATTCATTCAACCATTTGCCCAAAGAGAGAAAAGCCAGAAATATGACCGGTAACAAATTCTTACCCTTTTGCCAGCATCCCAGGCTTCTGGTTTCCCTTTCCCTGAGTAGCCCTAGTGACCTAGCTTGCCACACCATCATGCTGGGGCCAAGCCACATCATAAAGGAAAATTATCTCTTTTTGTTCTGGCCAGAGTAAAATATGTGCGATAAAACATAAACATTAGCCACTCTGCTTGGCACCCAATATCAAAATGGCAGTGATTATATTTGCCCCTGGTTGGGCCCCGTCATCATTAATCCAACCACCGATCAGGAGTTTCAACACATGGTCTCTGGGCAAGATGGTTGCCCTGAGTAACAGAAAAGATAGGAAAGGGAAAGGAGAGAGACAAAAGCACTGTCTGTGGCACGGTGGGGAAGGCGAAGTGATCAGGGAGGCCAGAGAGAGACCCACCCATTGCAGCAACACTGAAAAGTTGAGGTGGCTGCTTCTCAGTAGCAAAGGGATCTTTTCTAGCCATCCCATCAGCTCCCAAGATCCCCTTTTTGGGGAGAAAAAAGCTCCCCATGTCCCACAATCCTGTACATGCCTAATCATGTCACCCACAGCCATCAGCAAGGAGTGCAAGGCAGATTATTCCAAAAGGAATAGCAGTTAACATCCTGTAGTGCCAAACCTGTTCTTAGCCAAAAGGGACTTTACCAAGAACCCTCCTTTTTAAATGTACTTCAATGCATTGCTATTCATTCAGAACGTGCCACTGTAAGTTAAATCTTTAGTAAGGTTTTGCCATTTCTGTAAGACTTTGCTGCCTCCAAGGCCTAATGTATGAACCAAAAGGAACTCAGTTTTCCAGAAATTAAGGGTCCCATTTTTATCTAAAATATTGGCTTTACTCTCAGGCTCTCTTGATTAACTTAGCCAATAATTTTGTTTCTACCTAATTACACAAGAAAAATGAAACAAAGCGGCAGAACACAAAAATCCCTGTGAATTTTCAAAAGTCAAAATTATAACCCCTGCAATATTACTACTTACTACTAGTTCCTTTCTGACCCAGTAAGATGTAAGAGGCCTCTACCTGGATCCAAACCAGTTAATTCCCAGATCAAATCTGTTTGTTTCGTGACTCCAAACTCAGTTTGGATTAGAAATTTGCTCAAAGAAACTCAGAGAGCTCAAAACGCAAATCCATGGAGCTTCAAAATCTGAGAGTGAGCTTACCCACCATCCGGAGCTGCTCTGAGAGATCCATGGACACAAGTGGGTCCTGCTGGTACCTCGAGTGTTCACTCAGCGCTCCTGGAGGTCACTAGAAGCTCTGCTTCGGATCCTGCTTCTGACACCATCTGATAAAAGAAAAACTTCAGCTGCATTAAATTTAAAGGAGCTTAATTGAGCAATGAATGATTCTCGAATCGGGCAGCCCCCAGAATCACAGCTGATTCACAAAGACTGCAGGGGTGCCTAGTGGTAAGAACAAATTCGTAGACAAAAAAGGTAAAGTGACGTACAGGAATCAGAAATGAGGTACAGAAACAGTGAGATAGGAAACCCTGAGGTGTAACCATATTTGAATGCAGTTTGAACATTCAACAGTCCATGAGTGGTTGAAGTAGGGCCGCTGGGATTGGCCAACACTCAGCCATTGTTACAGGTGCATACTGTTAAGATAGGTTTTCAATTTTGTCTGACTATTAAGCTAGGTTACAATTCATCCACAAGGACTCAAATATAGAAGTTATGGAGTCCTTCTCAGGACATATTTAGTTTGCTTTAATACCTGTATGACCTTCCCTTGAATGTGGGCAGGCCTATACTTGTTTTACTCTATGGAATAGAACAGAAGTAACATTCTGTGATTTCCAAGGCTGGGTCACAGAAACCCATGCAGCTTCACCTGTCTCTCCAAGAGCTCTCACACTCCTGGTGTCCTGTCTTGGGCTTCTTCCCTTCAGAACCCAGCCATTATACTATGAGAATGAGAAGCCCAGTTCACATGGAAAAGCAATGTGTATGCATTCTTATCAACAGCTCCAGCTGAGCCCAGCCTTTGCACCATCCTGGCCGACATGCCAGACATGTGAGCAAAGAGGTTGCCAAATAATTCAAGCCCCCATTCATCTGAGCCACAGACCAGCCATTTGAGTCTTCCCAGTTGAAGTCCCAGACTTCATGCAGCAGAGATAAACCTTTTCTATAGAATTCTGTCTG
Source organism: Nomascus leucogenys (assembly GCF_006542625.1). NCBI lineage: Eukaryota > Metazoa > Chordata > Mammalia > Primates > Hylobatidae > Nomascus > Nomascus leucogenys. The sequence continues at coordinate 131,021,658 of NC_044384.1, forward strand.
AATCCCACAGTTGTTATTTTACAGTACACTTTGGAGTGCCTTTTTTTTTTTTTTTTAGAAATGGCAGTTCATACATGCTATAAATGGTAACAACAAAAATATGCTACATTTAGTTAACCAAAAGAGACGAAAATGTTTTTTCAGACCTCAAATGGACAGGAAGATTTCTAGATATGGAAGGCTGGAATCAATACCCAGAAGTTTTCAGTGAGAGGCTGTGACTGTTCTTTTTTTTCCCCCACATTCCACATAGTGTTTTAACTACATTTGTTAATTTACCAATCAAGTTAAGAAGACAAAATAGGCCGGGTGCAGTGGCTCACGCCTGTAATCCCAACACTTTGGGAGGCTGAGGCAGGCAGATCACGAGGTCAGGATATGGAGACCACCCTGGCTAACACAGTGAAACCCCGTCTCTGCTAAAAAAATATAAAAAATAAGCCGGGTGGGGTGGCAGGCACCTGTAGTCCCAGCTACTCGGAGAGGCTGAGGCAGGAGAATGGTGTGAACCCGGGAGGCGGAGCTTGCAATGAGCCAAGATTGCACCACTGCACTCCAGCCTAGGCAACAGAGTGAGACTCCATCTCAAAAAAAAAAAAAAGAAGACAAAATAATCAACTGTTTTCAATTGTCTTGGTCACAGTCTCATTCTCTAAATATGAGAGAGATGCATTAGAAAGTGAAAATGCAGATGAATGCCCTTTACCTCTGTTAACTATAAAATGAATCCTAGCTTTACAAAATTACTTGACAGCAATAAGATCATGAGATCTTCTCAATGTTGTAGAGAAGATGCCAACTTGTTTTAAATTTTTTGTTTAATACTTGCTAAAGGATAAGGAACACACAAAAAAAATGTAAAAATAAATAATTTTCATAACTGCTGGCCGAGAATGGTGGCTCATGCCTGTAATCCCAGCACTTTGGGAGGCTGAGGCGGGCGGATCACGAGATCAGGGGTTTGAGACCAGCCTGACCAATATGGTGAAACCCCATCTCTACTAAAAATACAAAAAAATTAGCCAGGCGTGGTAGTGGGCACCGTAATCCCAACTATTCGGGAGGCTGAGGCAGGAAAATCGCTTGAACCTGGGAGGCAGAGGTTACAGTGAGCTGAGATTGGACCATTGCACTCTAGCCTGGGTGACAGAGTGAGACTCCATCTCAAAAATAATAATAAAATAAAATAGTAACTGCTAAAATCTTAGTCTTCTTAACAGTCAGAATATCTTTTAATTGTTAAGACTTTTAAGACTTGCCCATAACCTCAGTTTAACTCAGCATGTTTTTCTAAAAGATTTTTCATTACTAATTGACTTTCAAAAAAGCAGGAGACATATCCTTTTGCACTGAAGGTTGTAATTTTCCGAAGCTTTGACTTTTGTTTAATACTCTGTAAAGAATATCGTATATTTTTGCTGAATTTTAAAATGCTGTCATTCTGTGAAGTAAAGAACTAAGTGCTAAGCGAAATGTGAAACCAAAGTCTTCCTTGGAAATGTGTTCCTCTGAAAAAAAATAAAAATGTGCTAAATATATCTCTACAAAGAAAGGAAGGGCATTTGTCCTGATGTCTACTCCAGGAATAACTTCCCTCAGGAGAATTTTGAAAGGATTTGAGCATTTTAAACGTCCTCAACTAAATTAGTTAATTAAAAATATGAGTGAGCAAAGTCCACTGAGGTTAAAAGGAGAACAATAGTCAGCAATCATTTATCACCGTGCCCTGTTCAAGGATTTCAAGATACCTGATTAACAGTGGCAATTCTCATTTAGATTCGCTATCTGAGGGAGCAAAGTTGTTATTGATCCGACAGCTGACCTCACTGCAGGCTTTGAGTGTGACAATAATAATCTCTCCATATGGTAGGCCTGCAGTCATTGACAGTTTGAGTAATGATTAGATGAAATAGATGAATAAACAGCTAATTCCAAAAAACTCTCATTCCATCTCTATTGATGCTTTAGACTTTCAACATGCTTCATATCTCTTTTTATCTTTCCTTCCTTCCTTCTCTATTTCTTCCTTTCCTCTTTTCAAATGAGTTATTAAATTTTTTTTAAAGGAAGTACTAGCAGAGTTCAAACTGTGGAAGAAGAAAAAGTTTTCGTCCACCCTCAGTTTCAATATCTGAGACTGCAAATTTAACTGACAAAAGACTGATTCACAGGAGAAAACTATATAGATTTATTACCATTTTCCAAGCATGGGTGTTCGTAGACAAGACGTGAAACTCAAAGAAGCAGTTAGACTTGGGGACTTATATGCCATTTCAACAATGGAAAGAGGCTTGGGCTTCAAGGAACAACAAGTTGAGACAAAGTAACCGGCAAATATATAGGAGAAACTAATGGAAGATAAGGCTTATTTTAGTAAGGTTTCTTAGTGCAGACTCATATCCATGCAAACTCTGTCTCCGGTAATAACAGTTGCTCCTTTCTTCCTGGTTTAGGAGGTAGGGAGCATCTTCACAAAGGGAAACTTGTGCCTTTTGGGTCGTAGCTAAGGAAGGGGAACAGAGACCTCTTCCTGCATTTGTTGATTCTCAATTAGACTTCAGTCTAAAATAATCCTTATGCCAAAATGGCACATTTGCGGTGGCATATTCTGAACACTTTCAAAATCCTTTTTATTTCATCACATCCTAATGACAGTGACTAAGAATGTCTTCTAAATTCACTATATAAATGGTAATTTAACTCAAGGGGGGAAAGTTGACCAAATATTACTTTTAAACACTATAATTTTCATGAGGAATGGAATGTCGACATGAAATCAATGCTTTTAGAACTTTTTCTACTAAAAATTCATGAATGTCTGAGAGCAAGGAGCTTGAGCTACGTCAACACAATGCTAAACACCTGGAGGGGAAGTGGAAAATGCAAGCAATTGTCCAGATATCTTGTCTACATAAAATTCAGCCATCCAGATGTGCTTTCCCCAGACCAAACATCTAGACAATTAGCAAAATTCCTTCCATTTCTATCTGTATGTGAAACATCCCTCAACTACTCTTATTTTAACAATGAGCTACATCCTTCTTGAGTGGGATTTTAACCAGACCATCTCTCCTACTCAACTTTTTTCTTTCTATGTATCTGGATATGTTTTTAAAGTACAAAGGAATGAAAAAATACCAAATTTTCTGTATCTTCTTATTTTAGAGTAAAGTAGCTGCAGAACAATGACTGGTTGGTTTGTATTTCCCTTGCAGTACCTAGCACACCAGGTGCAGTCAATAAACATTAAGCCATCAAATAAATCAGAATTCCAAACTGTGTTCTGCATTGAAGAATACATTACAGTCAGCTGCTTTTGCAGCAGGGTGAATTTCAGAAAAAGACTCAATTGTTGGCTTTCCTCAAACGTTAACGTGCATACAAATCTCCTGGGGATATTTTTTTAAATGCAGATTCTGATGCAGTAGGTCTGGGCTGGGGCCCAAGACCCTACATTTCTATCAAACTCTCAGGTTACACTGATGATGGTTGGTCCATAGCTGAGTAGCAAGCAGATGGGTTATTGGCAAGGGGAAAAGATTAAATCTTTCCCTTCACCAATTCTAAAGCATACCTATTATAAACAATATTCCAAATATATTTAAGGAAAAAATTTTAATAAAATAAAATAATTTTAATGTAAAATAATTGAATAACTCTAAATCATCAAAACATAAAAAGCTGACAAAATAGAATCTGTAACCTGAAACTAAAAGGGCTATTTGGGGAAAAAAAACAATGGTTTACTAATTGCTAATAAAGTCCATGTTAATAGTAGAAAAGAGCCAAAAAGATATGTCTCAAGCTAACAGTACAAATACAAACTAATAGGTACTTACTTTAGTACAGGTTCTAAAAGTACCCTCTCCCTCAAAAAGTCAGTCTTTCATGTGTACTTATAGCAAGAAAAAATAAATAAATTACATCTTCAAGTGTAGAATAACATCATAAACGGATCCATGGTTTCAGTAGACTGATACACTGGATAGTCTGTTTTAAGAAAATCTTTATGATTCAGAATATTATGTGTTTTATTAAATTACTTTCTTCACTATTCTATCTAAATCATCACATAGTGTCTGAAACAGAAAAAAAAAGTTATTCATTTAATCAACATTGAACTCAATCACTGAAAAACCCCTGTGCCAGACACTCTCTGGGGATGTAGTACTGAATACCATGGATTCTATCATGGATCTTGCAGTCTAACAGGAAGGAAATATGCATACATAAAAAACTAGAACATGAATTCAAAGTGTGATAATTGTCATCACAAATATGCAAATAATGGGTTTTGGAAATTAAGAAGAAGCATGAGCAGAATTGTGGTTAGAAAATAACCCTATCCAAAGGTTCTTTAAAAAAATGCCTGAAGTACTAAATTTTCTGAAAAACTCCCAGATCCAATAATTTAATAATAATGAGAATTCTCATTTGTATCTCCTCTTCCAAATCAAGCCAAAAGGGATCTTCATCTGATAAAGATATTAACAAAACATGTAAACAGTACCAACAATTCCCCAAGTGAATACCTCCAATACTCAGTCAAACAGCTTTCCAAATGTGTATACAGCCAGTGATGTGCTACTAACTGTTTCACAATCAGCCCTGGGGGGTGGTGACAGGAGCTCTAATTTGTAGACTTTAATAATTTCCATGGTGTAAGTACCCATGACTGATTTTGGGGTATTAATGTGAGATCACTAAGCTCTGAGGGGGGAAGATATGTTCACAATCAGCCCTCTCATATGTCTGATGACATTTATGTTTAGTGGCAAAGAAGGATGAATGCTCTGAAGAAAAACTGAGTTTAAAACTTGGTTCTGAGATTAATCAGCAATTAAAACTTTGGTAAATTACTCAGCATCTCTAGGTTCCAGTTTCTTCTTTTGTAAATGGGGAAATATTAATACAATCTGGTTGCTGTAAGAAATAAACTAATATGTAAAAAATTTATGTATCATTAAGTGCTATCATTGTTAACCAAAACAATTCTAGAAAATTAATCCAGCCAGGTGCAGTGGCTCACGCCTGTAATCCCAGCACTTTGGGAGGCCGAGGTGGGTGGATCACAAGGTCAGGAGTTCAAGACCATGCTGGCCAACATGGTGAAACCCCTTCTCTACTAAAAACACAAAAATTAGCTGGGCGTGATGGAGCACCTGTAGTCCCAGTTACTCAGGAGGCTGAGGCAGGAGGCTTGAACCCAGGATGCGGAGGTTGCAATGAGCCAAGATCACTCCACTGCACTCCAGCCTGGGTGACAGAGTGAGACTCCATCTCAAAAAGAAAAAGAAAAAGAAAAATAATCTTTGAGTAAATTTCTAATCACTATCTCTACCTATAGCAAAGTAATATTTTTAATATTTTTTAGCAATAACATTACCAGTCATCTCCTCCTGGGAACTGTTAAGACTAAATTTTAAAATAAGATGGTCTTGCATAGTCATGAAAATTCTGGTTCTGCGGGCCATTGTATGAATATTCTGGAAGATTTATCAAGCATTTTCATTCAGTATTGAGTTTAAGAAAACTTTGCTTGACATAGTGCTAACAAATTATACTACTCATTTGGGCTTTGGACTTACTGTGCCTTATCTTGGACTCTAATTACATAGTATCATAGCACAATATGAAAGCTAGAGCCTGCCTTCCTTCCTTCCTTCCTTCCTTCCATTCTTCTTTCTTTCTTTTCCCTCTGTGGCCCAGGCTGCAATCTACTCGGCTCCCTGCTGCGCCGCACCGCGGACTGCCTGGGACTGCCGGCGCGCGCCACAACCGCTGGCTGCTTTTTCTCCTTTGGCTGCAGGCGCGGTTTCGCCATGTTGGCCACGCTGGTCTCCAGCTCCTGACCCCGAGTGCTCTGCCCGCCTCGGCCTCCCGAGGTGCCGGGACTGCAGACGGAGTCTCGCTCACTCGGTGCTCGGTGTTGCCTGGGCTGGAGTGCGGTGGCGTGGTCTTGGCTTGCGGCAGCCTCCACCTCCCAGCCGCCTGCCTTGGCCTACCAGGGTGCTGGGATTGCAGCCCCTGCCCGGCCGCCGCCCCGTCTGGGAGGTGGGGAGCATCTCTGCTCGGCCGCCCCTCTGCCCGGCCACCCATCGTCTGGGAAGTGAGGAGCGCCTCTGCCCGGCCGCCCCGTTTGGGAAGTAGGAGCGCCTCTGCCGCGCCATCATCTGGGAAGTGAGGAGCGCCTCTGCCCGGCCACCCATCGTCTGGGAAGTGAGGAGCACCTCGGCCCGGCCGCGCCGTCTGGGAAGTGAGGAGTGCCTCGGCCCGGCCGCCCCGTCTGGGAAGTGAGGAGCGCCTCGGCCTGGCTGCCCTGTCTGGGAAGTGAGGAGCGCCTTGGCCCGGCCGCCCCGTCTGGGAAGTGAGGAGCGCCTCTGCCCGGCCACCCATCTGGGATGTGCGGAGCGCCTCTGCCCGACCGCCCCGTCTGGGAGGTCTACCACGGAGGCCAGAGGCAATGTGGGGGCTGGACGTGGTGGCTCATGCCTGTGGTCCTGGCACTCTGGGGGCCGAGGTGGGTTGATCACTTCAGGCTGGGAGTTCGAGACCAGCCTGGCCAACATGGCAAAACATATGAGTAATACAACAGACAAACCAACCAACCAACACAGTGACAACAAAACAGGTCTACCCTGGAGTCATACTCTAATTTTTTCTATTTTCCTCCCTTTCTGATCCTTTATCCCACTTTCTTTTTCTTCCTCTTGCTTCTCCTTCTTCTTTGTCAGATAGAGGATTGAGTTATTATCACTGATCCATATAAAGTCCCTCTCTCATGTATTTTGATTCCCACCCCCCATTTCTATTCCCCGACTTCCCATGTGCAACCTTCCTAATATGTTTGATACGCATCTTTTTGTTTGTATGTATTTTTAGAAAATGTTTATTGTTTTTGTGTGCAAAAAAAAATTAATTAAAAAAAAAAAAAAGAAAGCTAGAATGTGACCTTGAGTTGCAACTCTTTGTGTACTGTCAATCCCCACTGCCATTCACCTCACTTATGGATCAGATTATAAGTGATTTTGTGGCAGATTGGATTGTCACTGTATCTTTTCATTGCCTCTTCCAGGGCTGGGCACATAGTACTTTCATAAGTATTTGCTGAATTCAGATGATTTCATACTCTTTCTGAAATAAGTTCCATTAACTAATTCCCCTAAGTAGCAAAATAAGAATTTCAAAGCCAAAATGCTAGAAAGCGTACCCTCTCTTTTGGAGAATCCACATTAGCATAATAAAGGATTTGCAAAGTTTAGCAGTCAAGAAACCTGTTTAAAATTATTTAACCTAAAATTTTCTATTCAAGGAAGGAACTCCTATTAATAAAGTAACTATAAACGTTATTATCCAAATCTGGACATTTTCAACAGTAAAATGAGACACTGTTAATAACTATACCAAAAACAAACATAAACTGGGACTATACCAGATGAACCTGAACATATAGCCATCCTGTCTATGAATATCTTTTGCAAATGGATAGAAAAATCAAAATTCCCATAGCTACTGTTAGATGGATCAAAGTTTAGGAAACAATGATTGATCTAAATCCCTCGTTCTACTGGTGAGGAACATGAGGTCAAAGAAAAGTTAAATATTTTCCATTGGCAAGTCTCTTAGAATGCAGTTAGAGGTAGACCTGTGAATAAAATCTAGTTCATTGGAATGCCATTTTCAAACCAGTTTCTAATTTATTCAAAGGTCATTAATCCTGAAATTAATACAACTAACTGTTCGGCTATGTCTTCACAAAGAAAAGAAACTCTGAACTTACATGCCCCTTTTGGATATCATTTCATCATACACAAAATATTGATTTTGGGGTACCACCAAATGTAAATTAGATGTCAGCCTGGGGCCCCTTGTCTCTTCAGAGATGTAGGAATAATTGCCTTGAGCCCGCAACAATTCCATGGCCTAGTAAAAAGGCCAAGGTTTTACGCCAAAATTTCTGCAAATTCCCGCAGGCCTGTTTCTCATAGCCTCCTTTGCCATCTGGGCTCATGATTCTTCTGTGACATACTGCACTAACCCACACACAAACATAGCACTTTTTAGTTTCCACAGAACAGGTGCAGTCTCGAAAAGTTGCTAAAATATTTTGAAAATTTGTATAAGGGAGAAGAATGATTATTTCATAGCAATGCAAATAATAGTAACAATTAAGCTGAAGCATTCTTAAAAATATTTGTTGGCTCTCCATCCCTTGAGTTTTTACTGGCCCCCATCTTCTTACCGTTTTCTGGCTCTTCACCCTTGCTCCTCTTCCCTTCTCTTTCCTCCTATCCAAGAGGGTATTTAACTGCCTCTTCCTCACTGGGTATTTAATCACAGAATTCTTTCCCCTATACTCATAAAACAAAAACAAAAACCTTTCCCTCTGCCCTGAAGTCTTGATATTACCTAGTATTCTCAACCGTGATACGACTTGAGTGTTGGGTCTGTGTTGGAGGGAAGGTTCTCTATTTCAATCATTCTTCCAATTAAGATAGAGCGTGCTTTAAAAGGAATCCAGGTGCAAATAATATTCTGTGCCTCATTAAGCAATTATATAACTCACTTGGAGGATAATTGAGTTACTCGAAATGATGGTGACTTGGACTAGGGTGGTAGCAGTGAAAGTGTAGCGAAATGGACAGATATGAGACCCTTAGGAGTTAGAAGGAACAGGTATTGTGGTAGATTGAGTAGGTGAGGATGAAGAGGAATAATCAAGCACAACCCCAAGTTCTCTAGCTTGGGCAGCTAGAGCATGGAGGACCCCATTTACAAAGATAGTGAGCCCTGGGAGGGAGCAGATTCAAAAGGGGATATGATGAGATCAGTTTTGGAAATGTTGTATATAAAGTATCCATGAAAGAACCTGTAGGAGGTGCTGCCTGGACAGTTGGATGTGTGTGTTTGGCAGTCAGAAGAGTGGAAGTGAGAGATATTCACAAATATCCTAGTTCTCCCACTTACTAGGTATGTGCTTTTAGCAACTACTTAAACTCTCCATGCCTCAGTCTCCTAATCTGTACAGTAAGGATTACTATTATACTTCTATAGTGTAAAGACAGATCAGGATTCCTGAGATAACACATATGAAGCTCTTAGCCAATCTCAATAAAAATAAGTAACTAAAAAAAAAAAAGTAGCACCTCCTATGTGCCAGACACTCCTCTGAACACTTTATATATATATTTACCCACTTTATCTTTATAACAACCCTATATCATACATACTATTATTGTTTCCATTTTCCAGATGAAGGAACAAATGCAGAAAAGGCAAGCAGCTTGCAAAGGCAGGAAGTAACAGATTTGACCCCATGCAGTCTGGCTCCAGTCTGCATACTTAACCACTGCACAAGACTTTCTTTTAATAATATCAGCTGAAATTGTTATAATCATAGATTTGGAAGTCACTAGAACATCAGAACATGTGCTCCCACATTATGTTCTGGGGACTTCCAAGTCTATTATTATAAGAAATTGGGAAGTTACCAAACAATAATGCTAATAATACCTCAATTTAATTGCATACTTATTCTTTGAAAGGCAATATTCTGAATGCTTTATATGAATATCTCATTTAAATTTCTCAACAGTTCTATGAAGTAGGTACTATTATTTCTCTCATTTTGAAGAGGAAGGAACTGAGACATGGAGAGGTTAAGTAGCCTGTTAATTTCACAAGGATATAAAGTAATGAAGTAAAATTCAAACCCAGAGAACATCTGACTCCCACACTCTAAAATGAAATATTGGAGTAGATAAGAAGGCTATGTAGAGATGAAAAGAATTCATAAAATGAAGTTATGAGGAACACCTGGTTGCATTATCCTCCTAAGAAATCCTTTTAATGTAAGCAATCACCTCCTCCTTCCCTTTGCCAAAGATGACTAGAAAGAATCCCTTCCTCCAGTCTTTCAGAGTACATTGTCTATATACCTCATGTACAGCACCTGGTCATGCTGTCATTACCAGACATTCATTTGTCCCACCAGGATTTAAACCCTGCCACACAAGGAGTAAGGGAGGAGACCACCCCTCATATTGTCTTATGCCCAATTTCTGCCTCCAAAGAAAGAAAAAGTAAACACTAAAAGGCAGAAATGAAATTCATAGGCAGACAGCCCGGTGCCACACCTTAGGCCTGGTAGTTAAAGATCAACCCCTGACCTAATTGGTTATGTTATCTATAGATTACAGACATTGTATAGAACAGCACTGTGAAAATCTCTATCCTGTTTTTTCCCGATCTATCTAATTACCTGTGCATGCAACCCCCAGTCACATAACCACTGCTTGCTCAATCGATCACGACCCTCTCACGCGCACCCCCTTGGAGTTGTGAGCCCTTAAAAGGGACAGGAATTTCTCACTCGGGGAGCTCGGCTCTTGAGACAGGAGTCTTGCTGATGCCCCCGGCCGAATAAACCCCTTCCTTCTTCAACTCGGTGTCTGAGGAGTTTTGTCTGCAGCTCGTCCTGCTACATTTCTTGGTTCCCTGACCGGGAAGCGAGGTGATTGGCAGATGGTCGAGGCAGCTCCTTAGGCGACTTAAGCCTGCCCTGTGGAACACCCTCCGACCAGCCCGAGCGACGTGGATCCTGAGAGCGCTCCAGGGTAGGCACTTGCCCCGGTGGGATGCCTCGCCAGAGCAGTGTGTGGCAGGCCCCCGTGGAAGATCAATGCAGTGGCTGAATACCGGGAAGGAATGGGCACTTGGAGTCTGGACATCTAAAACTTGGTAAGACTAGTCTTTGAAACTTGCCCACTCCATTTGAGTGGAAGCGTGGCCTCATCACCCCTGGCATGCCTTTATCAGCACTTTGGTTTTGGTTTTGGTTTTGACTTGATTTGAATTGCTTGACAGGGTTAGTCTTGGGAACTTGCCTACTCCATTTGAGTGGAAGCGTGGCCTCATCACCCACGGTGTGCCTGTACCGGCACTTAGGTTTTTATTTTTGACTTGACTTGGATTGCTTGATACTTTGGTTTTGGTTTTGACCTGCCTTGGATTTCTGGATACTCTGATTTGGGTTTTGATTTTGGTTTGGTGCAAACTGCAAAAATGTGTGTGCCCTTTTCACCTGTTCTTTGTTTTGTGGTGTGAGCATGGTGTTTTGTCTCGAAGAAGCATAGGTCAGGCACAAATAAGCCCACTCTACCAGGAACTATGTTGAAAATTTTCAAAAAAGAATTTGAGACTATGGAGCACTATGACACCAGGAAAACTTAAAACTTTGTGTAAGATAGACTGGCCAGCATTAGAGGTAGGTTGGCCATTAGAAGGAAGCCTGGACAGGTCCCTTGTTTCAAAGGTATAGCACAAGGTAACCTGTAAGCCAGGGAACCCAGACCAGTTCCCGTACATAGACACTTGGTTACAGCTGATTTTAGACCCCCTGCCCCCAACACACAGGTTGAGAGAAAAGCAGCATAAGCAGCTGGCAGAGGCAAGGAAAGAACAGCAGAGACAGAGAAAGAAAGAGAGAGGCAGAGAGAGAGAGAGGAAGAGACAGAGGCAAAAGGAAAGTCAAAGAGAGAGAGACAAAGTCAAAGAGAGAAAGAGAGAGATATACAAGCAGTTAAGAAAAAAAAGTGTACCCTATTCCTTTAAAAGCCAAGGTAAACTTAAAACCTATAATTGATAATCGAAGGTATTCTCCATAAACCTGTTAACACTCCAATACCACTTCATTGTCAGTGTAAACTGAAAGCACTGAGGCCTTCCTATCAAAAATCCTTAGTAACCTGCAGATGGCCCAAATGCATTCAATCTGTAGCTGCAACTGCTTTGCTAACAACAACAACAACAAAAATAACTTTTAGAGGAAACCGCATTGTGAGCAGACCTCACCAGTTCAGAAGTATCCTAAGGAAAAAAAGGGGGGGTGGAATTTATATAAAAAGAGTATTATATGGTAAATTCTTGTCCTGAAATAAATTAACTGGTTGGTTAAAGTAAGAAATACTTGTAATAAGTCAGAAAGTTGAGGTATGTCGAAGAATTGTCTGCGAAAGTCATGAAAGAGAAAAATGTTATAAAAAAGAATTTATGCAAAAAATGTTGTGTAATTTAAAACTAGTCCTCCTGAATGTAAAACTACTGGAAAAAAAATAGTTTATGTGCAAGGTGTATAAGAAAAGTAAAAAATACCTTTGGTAAAAGGATTATAAGGAGGCATAACAATGTACATTTTTACCTACATTATAATTTTTTTTTAAAATTATTGTCTTGAAGGTTTAAGCAAGTTTCAAAATGTTAATTGTAAAGAAAATTCTGTGTGTACCATATTAGCTAAAGTTAAAGAAGTATCATCCAGTTTTTCTGTGAAGTGGACATTAAAGTAAAAACACAACAGGTTTTTTCTTAAAGCACCAACCTGCTCTTTAGCAAAAATTATAAAAGGTTAAAAAGAGTCTATAAAATCTTACCTTATGGTCAAACATTAAAAATTAGATAAATATGTCTACTAGGTTTTATTAAAATTAGGCTTAATATTAATACACTAATATAAAGATAAAATTTAGCTTATCTGGTATAAAAATGACACGAGAAGCATTGTTAAATGTAAAATGGTATTTGGCTTTCTTTGATTTAAAAACTAATAAAAATAGGTGCTAAAGGAAATTTCTCAGTAAAAAGGCATGAAGGACTATAAAGTCCACTGACAAGTTCCCCACATTTAAAACAAAAGGTCAGTTTCTTAAAAATTATATACTTAGTTTATCTTCCACTTTCCTTTCTCTCAAAAACTAAGTCTTTTAGCACATGTACCACCCCTAGAAATTCCAGTAAACCAGCACCAGCCTGAAGATCACGTTCTCATCAAAGGGTGGAAAGAAGAAAAACTCGGGCCAGCCTGGGAAGGACCCTACTTTGCACTGCTAACCACAAAGACTGCTGTTTGTACAGAAAAAAAAAAAAAGGATGGACTCATCATACCCGCCGAGTCAAGAAAGCACCACCCCCTCCAGAGTCGTGGGCCATAGTCCCAGGGGAAAACCCTATCAAACTAAAGCTAAGAAAAATTTAACTCTTTTCATCTATTCTATTACTGTTTCTTCTTTCCTCATTCTATTGCTGACCTTCTAGTTATTAACATAACCAAGTCAATTTTGCCTCAAACTATTGCATTTAATGCTTGCCTTGTTATACCCTGTGGGGACTTGCCAAGTCAAAGACAGCTTTCTACTTCAGAAAAGTAATTCTGTCCCTCCTGACTCTCCTCACACTGGGTGTTAGTAAACTAGGACCATTTAATCTGGGGAGATTTCAATAAAGACCCCAGTGCCAACCAGAAGTCTTGCCCCCCGCTGTAGAGCTTTCATGCCATAGTTGGTCCAGCGTTCTGTGGACCACTACAGAGCAAGGATAGACTGCCCCAACCGGTTTTTGTAATTTCCTGAAACCATACATTTATTTTACTAGAGGATCATAGAAGTTAAAGACTTAAAACAAACTTTAGCAGTTAAGACAGGATACCAAGATGCAAATGCCTGGTTAAAATGGATCAAATATTCCATCTGCACATTAAACAAAAGCAATTGTTATGCTTGTGCACATGGCAGGCCAGAGGCCCAGATTGTCCTCTTTGCACTAAGGTGGTCCTCCAATCGACCAGGTGTGGGGTGCTTCATAGCTCTTTTCCAGGATTCTACAGCCTGGAGTAATAAGTCGTGCCAAGCTCTCTCTGCTGTATCCCAAAGTCCAGCACCCTGCGGGTCAGCCCCCAAGGGCCAACCAGCCTGCATCTCCCAACACTAAGTTCACTTCGTGTCTCTTATGACAGGGAGGAAACAGCATTCCTTGGAGACCTGAAAGGATGCAGTGAGCTTAAAAATTTTCAAGAGCTTATCGATCAGTCAGCCCTTGTTCATCCTCGAGCGGATGTGCGGTGGTATTATGGTGGACCTTTACTGGGCACTCTGCCGAATAACTGGAGTGGCAATTGTACTTTTGTCCACTTGGCTATCCCTTTCACCCAGGCATATCATCAACCAGAAGGGAAAAAAATAAGACATCATAAAGCGAGAGAAGCCCCTTATGGGTCTTTCGACTTTCATGTCTCTTTAGACACAACTGGAGTCCCACAAGGATTACCAGATCAATTTAAAGCTTGAAATCAAATAGCTGCAGGATTTGAGTGAATATTTTGGTAGGTGACAGTTAATAAAAATGTAGATTAGATAAACTACATCTATTACAACCAACAGCAACAAGCTTTTCATGAGTTAAAAGAAAAACTCATGTCGGCCCCAGCCCGGAGGCTACCTGACTGGACAAAACTCTTTACAATCTATGTGTCAGAAAGAGAAAAAATGACAATTGGAGTTTTAACCCAGACTGTGGGGCCCTGGCCAAGGCCAATGGCCTATCTCTCAAAACAACTAGACAGGGTTTCCAAAGTCTGGCTCCCAGGTCTAAGGGCCCTAGCAGCAATGGCCCTGTTAGCACAAGAAGCAGATAAACTAACCCTTAGGCAAAACCTGAATATAAAGGCCCCCCATGGTGTGGTAACTTTAATGACTACCAAAAGACATCATTAGTTAACAAATGCTAGATTAACCAAGTACCAAAGCTTGCTATGTGAAAATCCCCACACAACCATTGAAGTTTGCAACACTCTAAACCCCACCACCTTGCTGCTGGTATCAGAGAGCCCAGTGGAACATACTGTGTAGAGGTGTTGGACTCAGTTTATTCTAGCAGGCCCAACCTCTGAGACCATCCTTAAACATCAGTAGACTGTGAGCGGTACATGCACAGGAGCAGCTTTGCCAACCCCTGAAAAGTGACTGAAGAAGATGACAAGCCCTGCTCCAGTCACACCCAGAAGCTGACTGGTCCACACATGGCCAAAGCATGAGAAAACTCATTGTGGGACTCATTTTCCTTAAAATTTAGACTTTTACAGTAAGGACTTCAACTGACCTTCCTCAGACTGAGGACTGCTCCCAGTGTATACATCAAGTCACTGAGGTAGGACAAAAGGTTGCTACGGTCCTATTATTTTATGGTTATTATAAGTGTACTGGAACTCTAAAAAGAACTTGTTTGTTATTCTATACAAGGTATGTAGCCCAGGAAATGACCAACATGATGTGTGTTATGACCCACCTGAGCCTCCCATGACCACAGTTTTTAAAATAACATTAAGGACTGAGGACTGGTGCAGGCTCACAAACGGTGTGAGTAAAGTGCTAGCCAAAACAGAAGAAAAAGGGGTGCCCAAACAAGTCACCTTAAAAGTTGATGCCTGTGCTGTCATTAATAGTAATAAGTTAGGAATAGGGTGTGGTTCTCTTAATTAGAAAGAGGCTGTATGGCAGAAAATAAGTACATCTGTCATAAATTAGGACTGTGTGGAAAGAAATGTAAATACTGGTCTTGTGTCATTTAGGCCACTTGGATAAAAAAAAATTAAAATGATCCAGTCCACCTTCAGAAAGGAAAAAATGGCCCCTCCTGTACTAAAGGACAATGTAACTCCTTAAAGCTAGTAATAACCAATCCCCTTGATTCTCGCTGGAAAAAAGAGGAGCGTGTGAACCTAGGAATCAACGGGGCCAGACTGGAACCTCGAGTAAATATCTTGGTTCGAGGAGAAGTTTACAAACGCTCTCCTGAGCCAGTGTTTCAAACTTTCTATGATGAACTAAATGTGCCAGTACCAGAAATTCCAGGAAAAACAAGAAATTTGTTTGTGCAATTAGCCGAATATGTAGCCCAGTCTCTCAATGTCACTTCATGTTATGTATGTGGAGGAACTGTAATAGGAGATCAATTGCCATGGGAAGCCCAAGAATTAGTACCTACACACCCAGTTCCTGATGAATTCCCGGCTCAAAAGAATCACCCTAATAATTTCTGGGTCCTAAAAGCCTCAATTATTGGACAATATTGCATAGCTAGAGAAGGAAAAGAATTCACTCACCCCCTAGGACAACTTAGTTGTCTGAGACAGAAACTATATAATGGTACCACAGAACAGTCACTTTAGTGGAGTTAAAATCACACAGAGAGAAATCCATTTAGTAAATTCCCAAAGTTGCAAACTGTGTGGACCCAGCTGGAGTCCCACCGGGATTGGACAGCCCCCACTGGATTATAACGGATATGTAGGCATAGAGCTTATGCCAAATTACCTGACCAGTGGGCAGGTAGTTGTGTTATTGGCACTATTAAACCATCTTTCTTTCTACTGCCCATAAAATCGGGCAAACTCCTGGGCTTCCTTGTCTATGCTTCCAGTGAAAAGAGAAGCATAGCTATAGGAAATTGAAAAAATGATAAATGGCCCCCTGAGTGAATCATACAATATTATGGGCCTGCTACTTGGGCACAAGATGGCTTGTGGGGATACTGGACCCCCATTTACATGATCAACCAAATCATACGGTTACAAGTTGTCTTAAAAATAATCCCTAATAAAACCGACAGAGCCTTGACTATTCTGGCCTGGCAAGAAACTCAGATGAGAAATGCTATCAAAATATATCAGCTCTCGACTACTTACTAGCAGCTGAAGGAGAGGTCTGTAGGAAAGTCAACCTTACTAATTGCTGCCTACACATAGATCATCAAGGGCAAGTAGTTGAAGACATAGTTAGAGATATGACAAAACTGGTACATGTGCCTGTGCAAGTGTGGCATGGATTTGATCCTGAGGCCATGTTTGGAAAATACTTCACAGCGCTAGGAGGATTTAAAACTCTTATAATAAGAGTTATAATAGTAATAGGAACCTGCTTACTGATCCCTTGTTTGCTACCTGTACTTCTTCAAATGGTAAAAAGCTTCATCGCTACCTCAGTTCACCAAAATGCTTCAGCAAAAGTGTACTATATGAATCACTATTGATCTGTCTTGCAAGAAGACATGGGTAGTAAAGATGAAAGTGAGAACTCCCGCTATTGAGTCAGAGTCTCAAAGTGAGGGGAATAAGGGAGGAGACCACCCCTCATATTGTCTTATGCCCAATTTCTGCCTCCAAAGAAAGAAAAAGTAAACACTAAAAGGCAGAAATGAAATTCACAGGCAGACAGCCCGGCGCCACACCTTACACCTGGTAGTTAAAGACTGACCCCTGACCTAAATGGTTATGTTATCTATAGATTACAGACATTGTATAGAAAATCACTGTAAAAATCCCTATCTTGTTTTGTTTTGATCTAATTACTGGTGCATGCAGCTCCCAGTCACATACTCCCTGCTTGCTCAATCGATCATGACCCTCTCACACGCACACCCTTAGAGTTGTGAGCCCTTAAAAGGGACAGGAATTGCTCACTCGGGGAGCTCGGCTCTTCAGACAGGGGTCTTGCTGATGCTCCCGGCTGAATAAACCCCTTCCTTCTTTAACTCGGTGTCTGAAGAGTTTCGTCTGCAGCTCATCCTGCTACAGGAGCCCTTCACTCTTCACTAACTCCCCTCCAGCATCCAGTGCCTTTATCAGCCCCTCTTTGTGAGTTTGCTGAATTAAACTGAAAAGGAAGGATTAGGAAGATGGAAAGCAGAGAAAGGAGCCTGACACAAAGGGGCAGTTGATGAAGCAAGAAGGGGAAACACTGAAAAGCAGCAAGTGGAAGTTTCTTGGCCTACCTTCCTAGCCTGAGGAGGGAAAGACTAGTTGTAGAATAGAATGAGAAGAGGAATTGTTTTCTAGATCCTTTTGCTACCTGGAAGGCTTGGGAAGTCATAAAGGAAGTGACAATGCAGTAAAGTCTTCAAGGAAGAAAAAGAGATTCCACTAGACGTGAAGGTCATGAGGCACAGAGAGAGGAGCATTCCAAGGCACATTTGAAGAGCCACTCTCTGTCTCTTGATTAATGGAAGAATAAGGCTAAAGAACTCAGCAAGTTCTCTGATAAGAATCTTGTGTGCCATGCAGAAAAGTTTAGGCTTAAGCCGGAACAGCAGGGAGTCCTGAACTCAAAAGCCCTTAGGAGCCATGGAGCTAACATCAAGAAACAGATTTGGGGGCCTCTTTGCCAAATTGCCAGCACTTGCCCTGTCTGCAGGAACAGCCTCTACTCAGCTTTACCCTTCTGTTGCCATCCTGGAATGCAGGCACACTGCAGCCAGATTTTTAATTCCTTGAGAAACCAGAAATCTACATGTTTGTGTAAAATAACCCTAGTTTTAAGTACTGACAACCTCTTCACAGAAAAAGGAAAACCACTGAATGTTTTTAAGCAGAGAATAGGATCAAATTTTAATTTAAAAACAAATTATTGGGCATCCATCTGAAGAACCGACCACAAAGACTGCCTACTAGTAGTAGCCAGAATTAGCCTATTGCAATTGGACTAGTGAGCCTCAGGAAGCCTGATCCAGTGACAAAGTTGGAAAAAAGAGTTTATAATTATAAAATATTTAGGTAGTAGAAGGACTAGACTTATAGACTGACTTGAAGTAGGGATAGTAAATGAAAGAAAGACAGGTTGAAGACTTTTTCCGCCTAAAGTTGCATAGTGTTAAATGGTAAGCAACTTCACTTTAAGACATGTTAATTTTAAAATGCCTATGAAATACCCAGGAGGTGGTGAGAAACACCATTAAAAATAAAATCATGAAAATTATGTAGCAACTTTAAAATGTGATCATGCATTAATGTCAAATGGGGAAATGACTGCAAATATATATCTAGGCCATGATTACAAAAATCTCCAATGCTATACAAATTATATATGTATACAAAGATGAGATGTAATTTTGAAAAATGAAACTGGTTTCATATGTTGAAACGACAGGGTTTTATGTATTTTTTTTAATTTTCCTTCACTTGTAAAATTTGTTTTGTGGTGAAAGTAATAAAAAGGTGACCAATAGTTTCTGTGAGAGGTAAGAAAAGGTTGCCATAAACTAAAGAATTTAAGGAAGGCTTGCTGGAGGAAGTGAGGCTTGAACAAGGCCCTGAAGGAATAGAAAGCAATTATTACACAAAGATGAATGTTTCCCTCGCTTCTACATGAAAAACTGCAACCACTTCACAGAACGTACAATACAATTCCACTATGTATAGTGACAAAGGAGGAACAAAGCTATTTGCTATCTTGAAACTAATCTAATTTGCATGTAGAAATCTACTCAGTTTTCAACAGATAAACCCATGTTTTTTGTTTAAAAAGTGGCTTGATATAATGATATTTTCAGGGATCTAGAAAGAAAGCCTGGATCTAGCACAGATTCAGTCATTAATTAGCTATTAAGTCGCTCTTTCTCTCTGGGCCTCTATTTTTCTTTTGTAAAATGGGGCAGTTGAATTTGTTGGTTTCTTATCTTTCTATTCAAATATAAATATTTTTATCTGCTAAGAATATCATATTCAGATTCTCCACATGAACCTCAAGGCTTATGAAATTATTGACACACCCTGTTTGTGTTATTTTATTGTTGATTAAAGGAGTACATTTTTAAAATCGACCACGCCTTTTTAACAAATGAGTTTGTCACTTAGAAGCAGCCAACCCAAAAGAGCAAAGGAATGATGTGTTAAAGGCTAAGCTACGGTGCCAGCTCAGAAACAACACACTTGAGATTTAAGACACCGACTTTGAGGATTCGGTATATGTATACATGTGCTAAACTAATATTTGGCATATGGCACTGCTATGATCTGAATGTTTGTGTCCCCTCACCCCCTAAAATTCATATGTTGAAATCCTAACCCCTAAGGTGATGGTATTAGGAGGTGGGGCCTTTGAGAAGTGATCAGGTCATGAGGGTAGAGTCCTCATGAACGGGATTAGTGTCCTTATAAAAGAGGTCTGAGAGATACCCCTTGTCCCTTCTACCATGTGGAGACAGAGAAATAAGGCCCCATCTACAAGGAAGCAGGCCCTCACCAGACACCAAACCTATCAGCACCTTGATCTTGGACTTAGCCGTCAGAACTGCGAGAAATAGGTATCTGTTGTTTACAAGCCACCTAGTCTAGGGTACTTCTTTTATAGCAGCCTAAATAGAGTAAGACATTAGACTAAGGTACTATGTCTCCAATAATTGAATACAAAGGCCAAGAACAAAGAGGCAGAAATAGAAATGCCCCCTCTCATTATTACACTCAATAACCCTCTTGTAGTATTTGTGCTTTCTGTACCACAACCCTGGGTTTATGCTGAGTTGCAGGTCCTGATTCTCAGAGAAGGAACACTTTTGCCAGGGACACAGTGGTGGTTCCACTGAACTAGAAGCTGTATCTACCATATGGCTAATTTAAACTCTTCCTGACAGCAGTAGTGAAAGAAAGGAGTTACTGTACTGGCTAAGATAATCAACCTTGAGAAGTTAGATAACAAATCATGAGAAGTAAGAAGTATATCTACACAATGTGGGCAGGGAGGAACACGTCTATGAATGCAGGAGATTCACTAAGTCATCTCTTAGTATTTTCAAGCCTCATAATAACTGTCACTGGCCAATTACAAGAACCACAACCCAATAACAGCAGGGAAACAGAAGGCTTAGAATCCTCAGAATGAGGCCGGCTGGGCGCAGTGGCTCACACCTGTAATCCCAGCACTTTGGGAGGCCGAGGTGGGCGGATCACGAGGTCAGGAGATCGAGACCATCCTGGCTAACACAGTGAAACCTGGTCTCTACTAAAAATACAAAAAATTAGCCGGGCGAGGTGGCGGGCGCCTGTAGTCCCAGCTACTAGGGAGGCTGAGCCAGGAGAATGGCGTGAACTCCAGGGGGTGGAGCCTGCAGTTAGCCGAGGTCACACCATTGCACCTCCAGTCTGGGCGACAGCGAGACTCTGTCTCAAAAAAAAAAAAACAAAAAAACAAACAAACAAAAAAAGAATCCTCAGAAAGAGGCTCTGGATTACCCTCAAAAGCAAGCATATCGGTGAAAGTATTGACAGTGGGTAAGTGAAACCTGTAATGGGTGGAGGAGGAAATGAGTGACATCAATTATAGCCTCAAGACCACCTGTAGCAACACCGTAGTTGTTTTTCACTGATTCTCTTGCCTTCATTCTTCTAGCAAAATGCAATTTGAAGATGACTCTGTGACTCTTTTGCTGTTGCTCTAATAGAATATCACAGAATGGATAATTTATAAACAACATAAGTTTATTTGACTCACTGTTCTGGAGGCTGGGAAGTCCAAGAGAGAAGGCCCACACCTAAGGGCTTTTTTGCTGCATCATAACATGGCAGAAGGCATCCCATGGTGAGGAAGTGCATGTACAACACAGTGAAAAAAGAGACCAAACTCCTGTGATAACTAAGCCACTCCCCAATAATAGCGTTAACCCATTCACAAGGTTGAAGCACCCATAACTTAATCACCTCTTGAAGGTCCCACCTCTTGATAGCACCATAATGACAGTTACATTTCAACCTGAGTTTTGAAGGAATTTCAAACCATGCACCAGTTGAATTTGTATCTCCACTTTCCAAGAGAATGTGACATCTCTTGTTCTAACAAAAAAAAAGTTGCTCCCATATTTTAGATTAAGAAACATATACAATTGGAAGGCACAAATTGATCTTAATGTTGCAAAGGGTGGACTATATAAGGCAAGGCTTTTTGCCACATTTTCAGATTGTATTGGTTTCAGTTGTCTTTGAGACAGCTGCCACCATGACCATCATATGCAGTGTAGACTCATGAAGTTTTGCTGTCTGAGGGTAACCAGCCACACTCCAGAGTCTCTATCTTCTGCCATTTTCCATCTGACTCAGATTCAGGTGAAATACACCAGACAGTATTGGTGTTAACTTCTGAGACGCTGCTAAAGATGTTTGATGATACAAACACGTAGTGTCGAGGAGTTAACTCCCTGTAAGGCAAACTTCGATCATTAGGAATCAAGAAATGGGGGAGGGCCAGGTAGATAAATTCTGCTTACTTCCCTCACTCCAATGGAATGTTCTAACTACTGATTTTGCCATACAGCCTGAGTGGTTGACCTGCTGCATGACCTGCTATTTCTTCCAGATTGCCGTGAAGTAACAACCAATAAGGTACCTTGTATGGCTTACCATCCTTATCTGCCTCGTTTCGCCTTCCTCTCACTCTGGACGTATACCTCTCAAAGTATTAGCATTTAGTCCTTGCCTCAGATTCTATTTTCTAGGAAACCCATGCTAAACAACTACTTTACCTAGACTCTTTTGAAATTAGATAGGAACATGCAATGGGATTCCAACCAATCGAATATAAAGAGAAATTATACATACCACTTCCAAACTTGGCACATGAAAATTTCTGTGCATTCTCAGCTCCCCTTTTTTCCCCTATGGAATATCTAAAAGGAAAAAAAAAACAAGGCCTTCTTCTAAGCCTATATGTAGTAGAACTTCTATTAACCTAGGTCTCTGACTGAGTAGATGAGAGCTGTCTGCTGACTTGTTCACATTCCCACTACCATTACAAGAATATGAAATGAGGTTCTACTACGAATATATATGTGAGGTCTATTTATCACAGTAATCATCATACCCTGGCTAATAAAACTATGTTGTCATTAAAACAAATAACTATAATTAGCAAAGATCAGGGCTCTTAAAAAGGTATAGCACTAATTTTGAAAGTCATGTTTTTCTCTTTTTTTCTGCTTACTTGAAACTATATTTCATTTGTAAATTTGTATACATTAAATGAAACAACAAAATCATGATATGTTTTTCCAAAATCCATAGTTAATAGGTCCTCTTTAAAAGCCACTTCCACCCCCTTACCCTCCAACCACCACACATCCCCAGAAAAAATCCAAATGATCTGAAGTGTCAGATGCTCATCAGTATAGACATTTTTGTGCTGGTTTTACTAAGACTATAATCTTAGGAATGCAAAAGAAACTAATCCAGATTCAACCACTGAAACTAACAAACTTCTGCATTTCTATACTACATGCTACTCATGAATAAGAACAACTATTCTCTAAAAATTAGAAGCATCACCTGGGGAGGGATACTTGATTTTTTAAAATTTTATAGTAGATGGGCTCTCTATTCTTCAGGAGACAACTGTGTACATAACCATTTCTCTCATTTGCAATCACTGCTCAATGGGCTCAATCTTTTATACAAACAACTCAAAAACCTCCACTAAATTCATTCTCTTTCTGCCTCTTGATATCTACACAATCACTCCCTAAAGAAAAGCCTGTTATATAGTGGAAATAGTAAATACCTACCCTTCTCTCCCAGCACTTCATTCATTAGGAAAAGAACAGATGCTGGGTCAGTCATGTGCTAAGAATGATTGACATTAATACATCAGAAAAGTTGCCAGGGAGGAACACAACCCAAATGAAAAATCAGGGAAGGGTGAGTCAGCAATGCTGGAGGAAGTCAACATCTGTCGCTTCTTGCTGGAGGGAAAGAAACAGTCCATTTTCAGTAAACGGTGCTGGGAAAACTGATATCCATGTGCAGAAGAATGAAACCAGACCCCTATCTCTTGCCATATGCAAAAATAAAATAAAAATGGAAGAAGGACCTAAATCTAAGACCTCAAACTATTAAACTACTACAAGAAAATATTGGAGAAAGTCTCTAGGCCATTGGTCTGAACAAAAACTTATTGAGCAATACCCCACAAGCACAAATAACCAAAGCAAAAATGTACAAACAGGATCACAGCAAGTTAAATAGCTTGTTCCCAGAAAAGGATACAATCAACAAAGTGAAGAGACAACTCATATAATGGGAGAAAGTGTTTGCAAACTACCCATCTGACAAGAGGGTAATAACCAGAATATGTAAGGAGCTCAAACGACTCTATAGAAAAAAATGTAATAATTTGATCAAAGAATAGACAAAAGATTTGAATAGACATTTCTCAAAAGAAGACACACAAATGGCAAACAGACATATGAAAAGGTGCTCAATATCAAATCGTCATTTGATTTGCATTTGAAATGCAAATCAAAACCACAATAAGATATCATCACACCCTAGTAAAAATGCCTTATATCCAAAAGACGGGCAATGACTAATGCTGGAAAGGAGTTGAAGGAAAGGGAACCCTCATACACTGTTGGTGGGAAGATAAATTAGTAAAAACATGGAGAACAGATTGGAGATTCCTCAAAAAAACTAAAAATTGAGCTACCATGTGATCCAGCAATCCTACTGCTGCATATACACCCCAAAGAAAGGAAATCAGTATATTGAAGTGATATCTGCACTCTTATATTTGTTGCAGCACTGTTTACAACAGCTACGAATTGGAAACAATCTAAGTGTTAATCAAGATACGAATATGTAAAGAAAACGTGGTACATATACACAATGGAGTACTACTCAGCCAAAAAAAGAATGAGATCCTTTCATTTGCAATAACATGGAAGGAACTGGAGATCATTATGTTAGCTAAAATAAGCCAGACACAGAAAGACAAACACCACATGTTCTCACTTATTTGTGGGGTCTAAAAACCAACACAATTGAACTCATGGACATAGAGTAGAAGGATAGTTACCAGAGGCTGGGAAGGGTAGTTGGGGGGCTGGTGGGGTGGTGAAGATAGTTAGTGGGTACGAACAAAATAGAAAGGATGAATAAGACCTAGTATTTGATAGCACAATAAGGTGACTATAGTCAATAATAATTGTACATTTTAAAATTACTTAAAGAGTGTAATTGGACTGTTTGTAACTCAAAGGATAAATGCTTGACGGGGTGAATACCCCATTCTCCATGATGTACTTATTTCACATTACATGCCTGTATCAAAATATCTCATGTACTCCATAAATATATCCACCTACTATATACCCACAAAAATGTTTAAAAATAGAAATTAGAGGAAAGAAACAGTTCATAGATCTTGCTAGGTCTCAGCTTCACTATTGGGACATCTTAAATGGAGGAAAAACTTTACATTTTCTTTGTTTATTCATTCAACATATATTTGAGAACCTATTATACAACAGGTGCAGTCACTAGGAACATACAAGATAATTAGGTACCTCTTCATAGGGAGCTTGTGTTCTAGTCTGGAAACTCCATATTACACTTTCTACAAGTCAAAGATGCCAAGGGAGACCCACATGATTTTCTGAGAAAAATAAATTGAAAAGAAGTTATTTTTATGATCTGAGACTTCAATTAAAAAGCTTCTAAAAGTATCCTTCCATGGTTTAAGATAGAAATCTCAGGACTTTGGTTTCTGAACTAAAAATCAGAACATAACTTCTGACAAGTAGTAGTTCAACCATTTATCTAAAGACCTTAGGAGGGAGGTTTTTTTCCCTCCTAAGGTCTTTAAATACATTATCTGATTTGCTCCTGTGAGTTAGGTATTGGATCCCCATCTTCAGCTGAAAAATACAGAGCTTCAGAGAGATTAAACAGAGTCTCAGAGAAGCTAAGTAAGATCACATATGCATTCTTTCATTTTTGTTTATTTATTGAGTATTCATACTTACACATATTTATTGGGCATCCATATATTTCGGAATGCATTTATTGGGCACCCACTATCAATCATGGTGTGTGTGTATATTAGCCAAGGTTCTCCAGACAGAGCGACAGAGAGACTTATAGAAATTGGCTCATGAGTTTACGGAGGTCAAGAAGTTCCATGATCTGTTGTCTGCAAGCTGGAAAACCAGGAAAGCCAGTGGTGTGATTCAGTCTAAGTCAAAAGGCCCAAGAACCAGGTGCACCAATGTCTGAGGGCAAGAGAGGATGAGTGTCCCAACTAAACAGAAGCAAATTTGCCCTTCCTCTGCCCTTTTGTTCTATTCATGGCCTCAACAGACTGGATAACACCCATCCACATTGGTAAGGGTGATTTTCTTTACACAGTCTCCCAATTCAAATGCTGATATCTTCCAGACACACTCTCACAGACACAGACAGAAATTGTGTTTTACCAGCTATCTGGACATCCTTTACCCCAATCAAATTGACACCTAAAATTAGCCATCATGGTGTATACATGCTATTCTGGACAGGAAAGAGAACAATGAACAATAGAGACACCTCCCCTTCCCCGATCCCACCAAAAGAAAACACACCTGCTCTCATTGAGATTGCCTCCTGGAAGGAAGAAAAAAATGCACGTGAATAAAATACATCCTTATTAGATAGTAAAACATACTAAAGGGAAGAATAAAGCGGGTGAAAAGGAAAGGATATGTTCACGTAGGTGCTTCAATTTCAGATAGGTAAGCCAAGGAAGGACTGTCTTAAAAATATGACAGGTAAGCAAACAGCCCAGGAGGTGAGGGAGTGAGCTATGTGGTTATGGGAGATGAGAGGAGCCCTCCAGTGTGAGATTATGTAAGTGCAAAGAGTTGGGAGAACACTGACCTGAGTTGGGAGAATGCTGGCCTGAGTGGGGAGGACGCTGGCCTCTTGGAGTTTAGTCATGAGACCCATGGGCTGCAGTGGAATAATCAAGGGGATAACCAGTAATAAAAAGGGTCAAGGAAGGAAAGAGATGAAAGACCAAGCCAAAACTTCAGCATTTACTCAGTCATTGTAAGAACATTGGCTTTTACTCAAAGCTGAATCAAAGGAGGGTGCAGGGCATTGGAAAGGTGTGGTGTGACTTATATTTTAACAGAATCACTTTGCCTGTTTTGTTGGGAATGGACGGTAGGGACCTAAGAGCAGGAGCAGTGAAACTAAACAGATTGCTCTTGCAACAGTCCTGGTGAAAGACAACTTGGCCTAAACTGGAGCAGTAGTAGTGAAGATAATGAGAAATGGCTATCCAGCTTCTCCATGTATTGTGAAGGTGGATCCAACAGGGTTTTCTGACAGATCAGAAGTGGGTTGCAAGAATAAGAAAATAATCAGAGATTATCCCCCAATATTTTTGTCCTACATAACAGGAAGAATAGCTTGTCATTTACTGCAATAAGGAGAGATAATGGGACAGAATCCTTAAACTCAGAATCCATAAGGACTGTAAACTATAGGACAAGCCTAGTTCCATGTGAATTGTAATCTAAAAGTATTGTTTTCATTTTCACTTTTCTAAATAACAGCAAGAAAAAAGCAAGCAGAAAGCAAATAGGGAAATAGACTTTTTTTTTAAATTAGTAAGAAAGTCTTTTTATAAACCTGTCATTCTGGATTTGTTTTTCACGGTTTCGCTGGAATATTTTCTCATTTCTTCCAAAATGGATGTCTTAGTTTGGGTTCTCACGATTCTCAGCAAGCAGAAGAATGGGTCACAGAAGTGGAACAGGGAAAGAGGGTCAGCCAATGCAAGGATACATGGTGGAGCTGGTAACAACTGTGGGCAATGAGACTCAGACCCACTGCAGCCCATGGGTCTCATGACTAAACTCCAGTGGGTCTCTCTGAGAATCCATGTAAAACACATGTCAGAATTGTCCCTGTGACAACTCTGGGACATTTTCCACTGTCTTCCACCTCTGTTAGTTGAAGGCTGTCACCACAAACATGGACTCTGCCATTCTTATGGACAGTCTTTGTGGTGCCGAGCAGCCTTTGCAGGCATCAGAGGAAGCCCTGAGGCCAAAAATCAGAGCAACATCATAGTCTACACTTGAGTTGGGACACTGTCAATGTGCATGGAATTGCCTAACTCACCTGACCTTAAATTAGGTGGGAAGGGGGTGATATGTCATGCAAGTCATCGCAAATGACTGCTACACTATGTTATCCGTGCTTCCCTACACCTGCCTTGTGCTTTCACCTCTCTATGCTTTGCTTGCTCTGTTTTTCTTCCCATCGCACTCCCAAACACCTTATTACCTATAAGTTGTGACCAGCAGTCAAAGTTCCGGTGAAATTTCACTTCCTTCCAAGAACCTAGGACTATTTCCAGTTAGAAGTGCCTTCCACTCTTCTTAATGCCTACAGCATGAACACCCTTAACTCTGGACACTTAACTTCAATGCCTTATGGACAGTTAAATCTTTACATACATGCTTTAGCTTGCCAAGCAGATCTGGCCATCCTGGCCACATGATGGCCAGGATTTTTTGTATCCACTCTGTTGATTTATCCTACCCCATATAAGTGGATTTGACCTTCTCTGGTAGCAAAGAGGGGCAAAGAGAACAACCAAAATGGTCACCAGCATCTTGGGTTGCATCAGAAAGCCACTAGGAGAATGAACTTCCTTTATTCTCCCCAAAACTGACAGGCAGAACAGGCAATTCTACAACTATAAACACTTGGCATATTTACTCTGCTTTAAAGTCTCTGAAAACTCTAAAAAAAGTTAAGATTTTTTTTTAATGAACCCTTTTGGCCAGGTGCAGTGGCTCATATCTATAATTCCAGCACTTTGGGAGGCTGAGGAGGGAAGATCGTTTGAAGCCAGGACTTCAAGACCAGTCTGATCAGTATGGTGAGACTTCATCTTCACAAAAAGCAAAAAAAAAAAAAAAATTAACCAAGTGAGGTAGCATGTACCTGTAGTCCTACCTACTGAGGAGGCTGAGAAGGGAGGGTCCCTTGAGCCCAAGAGTTTGAAGCTGCTGTGAGCTATGATCGCACCACTGCACTGCAGCCTGGGTGACAGAGCAAGATCCTGGCTCAAAGAAAAAGGTCAGGAGCACCCTTTTTACATGTCAGAGAGGGGTGTGGCTTGAAATAGCCTGATTAGTTTACAAATTGAATACAGCTTTCTGCTGATTCAGATATCAGGTATAGGCTAGACAAATGTAATAGCCAGAAAACTTCATTCCTCATATATTATATTTTGCAAATGGAAGATGAGTCTACAAACACAAGAAAAATGGGTGTAGTGGCAGACTCTTCTCCCAGAAAGACAATGACTTAGGCATAACCAATAATAGTACACACGGCCTGATAGAGGGAAGACAGGTGGGAGAAGCAGGGTCGTTGAGCATATTAAGAGCAACCCTGGATGTGGTAATATCTTGGTGGTTATATTATTTTTAATATCCTTATCAGTTAGAGATCCATACTGATAAATTGATGTACAGCATAAAATGAGTCTAAAATTTGCTTTTAAAAATGTCAGAAAAAAAGATCACAAAATGTTTATATTTGTTAAAGCTAGGTCATGGGTACATGAGCAAAATCTACTTTGTATATCTGAGAATTTTCATTATAAAATATTTTTTCAAAAGAGCTACACACTAGGTCAGAAACTTGTGTACAGCTGAGCTATCAAGCTGTGAGCCTCTAACTGTAGCAGCTGCTATAGCACCAATAAATAGAAAATTCATGAACCTTTATTGCTCATCATCACTCAGGCATTGCTGCATGGAGTGGGAAGGTTTCCCCACACTAGGGAATGGGGAGTCCTGGTGTAGTAAAAATGTGATCGCAGTCTTGGTTGCCTGCACAAACTCTTCCCAGATCCCACCCTGTCTCCCTTTCCCTCTCAGTATAGTTAACAGAATGTCACAGTCACAGAGTCCCTTCCTCTTCACCATACCTGCAGCTTCAAGTACCTTGTTGACCACAATATTCGTTTTCTTGCTGACCAATTCATATTCCTCTAATCCTGCTATTTCAATACATTTAATTCTTACTCAAAAACAAGAGCCTGACCTCCTCTAATAGAGTAATTTCCCATTCATATTACTTAACTGAACAATGTTTTTTGATACTAACACGAATATCTCCCCTATTCAGTAATAACTACCATTCTGCCATTCAGCTTGTTTTCTAAATTTAATTTCTCTCAAAAATGGATTCAGGTCTGCATTGACCCAAACTCTTCTTTCCAACCAATATTTTCTTCACTTTCCAACTCCCATAGCTCAGAACTAAGCAGAGGCTGATATCTAGTAAACAGTCCTTGGTTTTTCTCATTGAGCTACTAACTAAATCCGGAGATTTAGGCATGAAAGCTTCATTCGTTCATTCATTCATTCATTCATCCAAAAAGCAACAAGCACCTATTATATGCCATGTCCTGGATCTACGAAGATAAATTAGGTGTCAACTTTGAAGAAAGTCATAATCTAACAGGAGATAAGTATATAAGCAGCTGCAATTAGGTTATTTTTCAAAATGTAGTTAGAAATATATATTTAATATGTATAATATATAGTAGACATATATATATATTTCTAACTACATTTTGAAAAATAACCTAATTGCAGCTGCTTATATACTTATCTCCTGTTAGATTATGACTAACATATATATATGTCTAACTACTATATATTATATATATTAAATATATATTTCTAACTACTATATATTAGAAATATATTTAGAAATATATCTATTTCTGTGTGTGTGGGTATATGTGTGTATATATATATATATATATATATATATATACACACACAAACACACACATATATACTAGATTAAGTAGCGACATCAATGATATACTCACTTTGACTTCTTGGAGTTAGAAAGTGGAGGTATGTAGAGGAGGCTTCCCAAAAATGAAAAAAACATTTGATTTTAGCCCTACAAGATTGAATAGCAGTTCGTCAGGCATATATAAAGAATTGGAGATACAGGCCGGGTGCAGTGGCCCATGCCTGTAATCCCAGCACTTTGGGAGGCCGAGGCAGGTGGATCACCTGAGGTCAGGAGTTCGAAACTAACCTCACCAATATAGAGAAACCCCATCTCTACTAAAAATACAAAATTAGCTGGGCTTGGTGGCACATGCCTGTAATACCAGCTACTCAGGAGGCTGAGGCAGGAGAATCGCTTGAATGAACCCAGGAGGCAGAGGTTTCAGTGAGCCAAGATCACACCATTGCAATCCAGCCTGGGCAACAAGAGTGAAACTCTGTTTCAAAAAAAAAAAAAGATTTGGAGATATAAATTAATAAAATTGTGTGAAGCTAAAATTAACAATGGGCAATCGTAAGACATAAGGTAGGAGGGGTAGAATATAAAGGTTCTAATGCTATATACTTTGAGACTTACTCCACAGAAAATAGAAAGTCACTAAAAGCTTTTAAGTAGAGCTGCCAAACAGTATTTGCATTTTAGAAAAATTACCCTGGAGTAGAGTAGGAGATGACGTTGAAGGCTTGGGGTGAGGCAATGGAGCAGAGCAATGAGGCAGCATCAGCAGTTACAGGATGATCATAGCTATTCAAAGGAGAGAAGATGCAGACCTGAGTAAGGTGAATTGGACTGATCCATAAATGAATGTACCAGCCTGATTTAAACTTTCATTTTTCCCTAAAAGGGCATTTCTTCTAATAAGTTATCCTGAGCATTTTTAAGGGAAAAGTCTAGGAGTAGAGGACAGATTATATAGTTTGCCTCTGTGTTCCCACCGAAATCTCATCTCAAATTGTAATCCCCATAATCCCCACATATCAAAAGAGGGAGCTTATGGGAGGTGATTGGATCATGGGGGCAGTTTCCTCCATGCTGTTCTCATGATAGTGAGTGAGTTCCCACAAGATCTGATGGTTTTATAAGTGTTTGACAGTTCCTCCTTCACACTCACTCTCTCTCTCCACGTGCCATGTAAGACATGCCTGCTTCCCTTTCTGCCATGATTGTAAGTTTCCTGAGGCCTCCCCAACCATGAAGAATGGTGAGTCAATTAAACCTCTTTTCTTTATAAATTACCCAGTCTCAGGAAGTTATTTATAGCAGTGTCAGAAGGAACTATACAACACATAACTAAGAAATCTACAAATATGGTATATACACCAAGCTATTCTCTATTACTCATTCACACTTTCCCTTTTCTCTCCCTCCCCAGGTGCTCTCAGCATGATCAGGTTTCTTGTCTGTGCCAATCTCCTATCAGCCATTTCTTGTCTTTTTTCTTCCTAATTTTGAGCTCTGACCTTTACTGTTATTCAAATCTTGGTTTTATACTGCAAAGGCTCTTAATTCTAGAATGATGGCCAAGGGAGCCAAACACATCTACCTAAGTGGACAAGAATGTGACATTGTCACGCAGCCATTGTGATGTACCAAAGTCAAGATTGATTTTGACAAGAATAAAAGCTTTCTGTCCTGCTGCCCCTGCTTTATGGGATTTTTAGGGTTTGGAGAAATACCCATTGTCTCTCCTAAAATTCTTAAATGCCCATGTGAGACTGAACGCTATTTCGATAAATGAGCCATTTAATAGTGATAGTTTATATGCCAGAATTACTCAGTTGGCTGTTCTTGAATTGTTCATTTTATTTGCCAAGTTCAGGGGACGCTAGTTTTGGCCAAGAATTTTTTGAATTTTGTTGCAAAATCAAGTTCCAGGTGGTGAGGTCCCAAATAACAGAAGGTATGGCAAAAGTGACAAAAGCATTACAGGTTTAATTAAATTAGTGTCTACTGATCACTAACATAGACATATTCTATTATAAATAAACTAGAGTCCATTCTTTGAGAGAAACAAGCCAGGCAATTCTTCAAGGCAGACAGTTACATAACCGACTTAGGTGTTATTCGATGGAATACCAAGCAGGGTTCCTGATGTCATTGTTGCGTGGTCCGCATCCAGTTTGACTGCTACATCCTCCTTTTCATGGAGCCTTGACCACTTCTGCCCTTCTCTCTACATCTTTTTCCTGGCTTCCAAGAACTAAAAGACTGTTCCCAGCAGTCCTAACGATCCTACTTTTCCACCATTCCAACATATCCCTTGATCTGAAATTGCCCTTTCCTTTTCCTTCTTCAATTCCCTCCAAACAAGACCTCTATTTCACCTTCTAAGTTAGGTGTTAGAAGAAAAGCAATCAAAATGCCTGCAGACTAAATCAATTCACACAGAAGTATAGGTGGTAGGAGGCTTAACTTTTATGGCAGCTTTTAGAAGAACCTGTTATTCCTAATGGATCTTTGATTGGTGGGATGTGTGAAGGAGTCATTTTTGAGTTGTGGGGAATCATACTTTTTTCTCATCTGTTTATGCTGGCCAGAGCCCCTACTTTCAATTTATTTTCTGCACAAAAATCCCCTTCTGAACTAAAGCCAATGCATGCTATTTGGTTTACTTATACCCTAGTGCTGTGATTCTCTAGCTTAGGTCACCAGGTCATAATAAAGGATCACAACAGGAACCTGGCTTGGTTTTACATTTCTTACAGTCTTAGTTGGGTTCGTTCTCTAAAGCCACGTTCACACATCTGAAATTTTCCTAGACAGACTTTTATGGCTTCTGGTAAAGATAAAAGTTATATTGATTTTCTATTGCATTGTTAACTTATCAAATAGCAAAATATTTAACTTGGAAGATAAAAAATAGTTTTAAATTTTTTCTTAAAAATGGGGGTAGAATAGTGACCACAGTGCATACCCTCTTATGAGAGTGAATTAATATGGAGACCACAAACAAAGGAGCTAATTACATCTTTGTGGTATTACATCCTAACATCAACTCTACATATGGACAAACCTGCCCTTAGAAAATCCCTAACATCCCCCATTAAAAAAAAAATGAGCAATTAAATCCACAAACACTGTTTCTCACTAATGCTCTTACAGTGAGGTCTGCCTCCCATATCAGTTGAGATTGCTGTTTCTTCAGCTGCCCACCAGATAAAACCATGATTTGCATTCAGGGACTACATTGTAAGAAAAGTATGTTTCTTTTAATAGTAGACACACTTGGCCCTGGAATTCCTTTCAGTTAAATACCTATATAGATAGAGTTCACTGTATATTTGCCCCCCTTTGTTTCAAGAGCTAAAATTCTGTCCTTGCAGTGTCTATAAGCTCAAGAATCACAGCACTAAAGTATAAATAAACTGAAGAGACTGTCCCTCATGCATGCTGTGACAGAAATCAGCTTTCAGACTAGGTGTGCTGAGTCCCAAACCTGTGCTACATCCCTGCTACAAAAACTGAAAAGCAAGCCTAAAATTCACTATAGGTTCCTAGAAAATCAAACCTTAGATATAAGACCAAGTTATACTATCTTATTCTCTCAGCAAATCCTTCAAATGTTTCTTCTCTGTGCCAGGTGTTAGCTAAGCTCAGGTGATACAAAGTTGAATGAGATAGCACCCCAGCCTTCTTTGTCCCAGCTCATAGTTTAATGACATAATCAGGTGGTCACAATACAGTGTAATACACTGCTGTGAAAGAGAGCGAAGCTACAGACTGAGGGCACACAGGGCCAGGGCTCCTAACCCACCTAAGGCAAAGGGTAAGGCAGGGGACATCAGGGAAAACTATTAAAGAAGGAGGCATCCTGAGAGCTGGGATTGTGTTTATCATTTATGGTTTTATTTTTTACCTTTTTATTCTGATGTAATTTCAGGCTAACAAAAAAAGTTGCAAGAACACTACAAAGAATTCTCATATGCCCTTTAACCAGATGTACTAAATGCTATTATATCAAATATGCTTACATACAGATATGCACATACACGCACACACACACACACACACACACAAATATACATTTCTTTTTTCAAAAAAAATTGGGGGCTGGGCGCGGTGGCTCACGCCTGTAATCCCAGCACTTAGGGAGGCCGAGGTGGGTGGATCACTTGAAGTCAGGAGTTCCAGCCAGCCTAGTCAAATGGTGAAACCCCGTCTCTACTAAAAATACAAAAATTAGCTGGACATGGTGGTGCACGCCTGTAATTCCAGCTACTTGGGTGGCTGAGGCAGGAGAATCCCTTGAACCCAGGGTGTGGAGGCTACAGTGAGCCAAGATCGTACCATTGCACTCCAGCCTGGGCAACAGAGACCCTGTCTAAAAAAAAAAAAAAATTGAGAGTAACTTACAGAAATTATGATGCCCCATTTACTCTTGAAGATTCTGGTGTATATTTCCTAAAAGCAAGGACATTCTCTTCCACAGCCTACAAGTAACAAAATCAGGAAATCAATACTGATACAATACTACAATCTTATATACAGACCTTATTCAAATTTCACCAATTGTCCCAATGTGTACTCTACAGCAGAAGAAATCCCCAGCTCCTGTGCTGCATTCAGCTTTCATGTGTCTTTAGTATCCTACAATCTGGAACAGTTTCAGAGCCTTTCTTTGTCTTTCATGACCATGTAATTTTTAAAGTGCAGAGTGTAGTTACTTAGTAGAATGTCCCTGAATTTAAGCTGGGCACAGTGGCTCATGCCTGTAATCCCAGCACTTTGGGAGGCCGAGACAGGCGGACCACCTAAGGTCAGGAGTTCAAGACCAGCCTGACCAACATGGAGAAACCTGCTACAATCTGGAACAGTTTCAGAGCCTTTCTTTGTCTTTCATGACCATGTAATTTTTAAAGTGCAGAGTGTAGTTATTTAGTAGAATGTCCCTGAATTTAAGCTGGGCACAGTGGCTCACGCCTGTAATCCCAGCACTTTGGGAGGCCGAGACGGGCGGACCACCTAAGGTCAGGAGTTCAAGACCAGCCTGACCAACATGGAGAAATCCCGTCTCTACTAAAAATACAAAATTAGCCAGGCGTGGTGGCACATACCTGTAATCCCAGCTACTCGGGAGGCTGAGGCAGGAGAATCACTTGAACCCAGGAGGCGGATGTTGTGGTGAGCCGAGATCGTGCCATTGCACTCCAGCCTGGGCAACAAGAGCAAAACTCTGTCTCAAAAAAAAAAAAAAAAAAGAATGTCCCTGAATTTAGTAGAATGTCTCTGGTTTGGAACTACTCTAAACTGTTTCTCATGGTTAGACTTGGCATAAGCATTTTTGGCAGAAATATCACGAAGGTGTGTTGTGCTTTTTGAGATGAGTTTCAAAGAGTGAAGAGGAGTCAGCCCACATAAACTATTGCCATATTAATTTATTTTTGCATTCAGACTTGGGAGGATGGAAGACAGAAGGCAAAGGGATAGCCTATAATACTATTAAATAATATTTATCAAGTAGTTAGCAAGCACCAAGCACTGTTTGGAATGCGTTACATAAGTTAACTTCCTCATCTTCACATCACCCTTAAAACATCCTCACCATGACTACGATTTTCCCATTTTTCCGACGAGAAATAATCAGGCACAAAAAGATGATGAAGCTAGCGCATGGTGCTGCCAGTATTCAATTCCAGGCGGACTGACTCTTGCCCATTCTGTCAGAAGGGACTTAGTGAAAGCAAAGTGCTTACCAAAAAAAGGCTTGTGTCTTCAGAACCAGTTGGCTTGGAAGTGTGTAACTGGTCCAAGCAACTGGGTGTGGCTCTCCCGCCCTCTGCTGGCTGAATCCCTTATTGCATCCTTTTAACTGCTTTTTGCTCAGTTGGATGGTGAGTGCAGGGTAAAACCTCCATGTGAGAAACAATCACTGAAATTTCTGCAAAACTCCTGAGTTATGCCTGACTTATGAGAACGCATAAGAATTGGACATTCCTTTCATTTTTTTGTGTGTATGCCTCAGTCCCCTGCCACATTCTAAAGATTGGTCAGCAGAATAAATCCTAAGTCCTCTCTTCACCAACTTCTTTTATAAAACTTCCCAGGAGAATTTTTTTTTAACTATGACAAATTTGGAATGCACTGAAGCAGTAAGAAAGCTAATGTTGAATTAATCAGAATACAATCTCCAGACAAGACAATCATTACAGATAAGAAAACCTGTAGGAAGGATGTTTGTCCTTGAAACATATTTGAAAAAGATCCAGTGTGAAGCAAAGTCATCTCACAGTAGGCTCCAAAGTGTCATATAAGACAAAATCACTAGGCAAATAAGATGAAGGAGAGGAAAAACTCCTTTGAATGAATCATAAGTAGCCTCTATTTTCAATCAAAAATCGTTTCTCTTTCCAAGTAAAACCCTGTCCCTCTGAAATTCACAAACCCCTGGGGCTTCCACAAAATTCAATTGTTTTCTCTAGTAAGAGGAAGAAATGGAAGTAAAATAAAACCAGAAGACAATGAATGAGCCTTAAAAGGGTGCCACACTGATTCATTCCATACATGCCAGAAATGGACCTGGCAAAAGAAAAAGAGTGTGTTTAAATTCCCAAATGATAACCTGGAAGCAATTCTGTTCATTGTGCCTGATTGCAAATACAAATATACTAGTGGCCATTATTAAGCCACTTCTAATGTCCCAGGAGAAAGAACTCTTCACTGAAATTTTGAGAACACTCACACTGAACACAAGAATCCCATCTAAGTATTTACTTGATAACTTCTAGATGCCTGTCTGTTTATCTGTCAGGTTGGAAGAGACACAAATACATTCGCATATGGCTACTGCCAGGCTGAAGGCTGAAACCTTTGCCCCCAGATCAAACCAACTCAGTAGATAAATGTCCCGTGGTAGGTGATTGGGCTAAGCAAGCCTGTCACTTCAAGGACTTCTTATTTATTTTAATGAAGTATCAAGATTTCCATGAAAAATTATCAGAACTTTATATGTATAATCCATCTGGAAACTAACCCCCTAAGCTATATTGTGGCATTATTGTCACAATAACACTGCATAACAACCAACCACGAAACATCAGCAGCATTCAACATTAAGCATTTATTGCTTACATGTCTGGAGTTGTCAACTACATGGCTCCGCTGATATTACGTGGCCTCTCTGATATGTCTGGGGCTGATGAGACTGCGTCTTTCATCATGCAGAAGCTAGGCCAGTAACGTTCTCATGGCAGTGTTCTCAGCCAGACAACAGAAACATGCAATGCCTTCTTAGCCCTAGGCTCAGAAATGTCATGCCGTCATTTCTGCTGCATTCTGTTGGGCAAAGCAATTCACAGGCAAGCCCAAATTCAAGGGAAAGAGACTCTATCTTTTCACTGAGAGAAAATGCAGCCACAGAGCAAAACGTGTGTACACAGTGATGGGTAAAGAACTGAGGCCACAACTGTAATTTACTATAGGCCCAGAAAGTCACTGAAATCCAATGGGTAACTCTCCACTTTCTCACATTTCACATATACCCTTCTCAATGGATGATCTACTAACAGTGGTCTCTAAGTTGTCCTGGAAATATTTAAGAAAGAAGAAATTCTTAAACCTTAAGGACTTGTTTCTGTGAGACCTGGAGACCCACCAGCTAACTGAAGATGTTATACCAAAGCCTCTGGATAAGACATAAATTTCCATCTAGTGCCATCAGTTTCTCATTGCTATCTTGTCCAAAATTCATTCAAGAGCAGTCTAGAGTTTAAGAAAAAACAGGAAATTTTCCCTAATATTTTCTCCGATTATATCACAATTTTTGGTCAAGAAATATATACAGTTCTCATCTATATTTTTAAAAACTTTTCAAGTAACGTGTGCTGAAATAAGATTAAAACTTAGGGTACTCTAGGTTAATTTCTTGATCAATGAAACAAGATTAAAAATTAGTCTACTATAGGTTAATTTTTTGATCAATTGCAATAGGCATCTTTCTAGGTGAAAATTAAAACACACATACTATGTGGACATTTTTTTAATTGTAAGAAGGAACTAACAAAAGCTTTTTTTTTTTTTTGCCTTGGAAATGCCCATGCTGAAACTTTGAGAGAGATATATATATAATATATATATATATATCATGACTATATAGTTCTCCAATGACAAGGTTCTACCCACCTATCATTATTTCCTTTCTTCTCAGATTTTTTAATCATTTTTTCATTCCATAACTGTTCAGTTACTTTTCTAGAAATAATACACAAATTGAAAATATTATAAGATCCCTCTTCCCTCAGTTTGTAAATATATAAATGTAACTTCATGGAAGAACCTAATATTTTCAATAATTATATTTTCTTTACTATATTCCAAGAGATTTTGCAAAGAGCAAGGGCAAAAAATTAATCTTGTTTCTTTCTTCTTTTTTCTTTTCCTAGTCTAAGTCAGGACTAGAAGCAACAACATGACGAAACATATGCTTCTGGCATGTCCATCTTCCTGGATTGATGATATACCAGGCAGCCCAATTTTCCCCCAAAGGATAGGTGTGCATTCAAAATATTAAACTCTTAATGAAGACACATATAAATGCAATTTGAGAAACCCCGTTTCTTTCCAAGTCCACTGCGTCTATTAATGTAGCCCCTAGACCAACGATCAGCTCATCTCACTATAGTACAAATTCTTTTACTATACCTGACAGGCTGCCTACTTTTTGTATGTTGGAATATAAAAAACAATTTCGAGAAATAAAAATCAACTCCTGTAACCTATCTCTGCTGATGCCAACCGTATTGACTGCTTGACCTTTACGAAGTCTACTGACTAGACGATGCATAATGTTTGGGGATTAAAGAGGCTGACTTCCTTTTTTTCTAAGTCAAATTTAAACTCTGACTACCCAAAATCAAACCCCACAGACTGTCTCAGCCTGTCCCCACTTTGCAGTGCTCTCCCTGACATTTGGATACCACTTACTGATTGAATTTTTAACAGCTGTCATTCAAGGACATCCAGCTTCAGCTGGACAAGCATTGGAATGGCAGACTCCCAAGGGCCTGAAAATGACCTGGTTTGACACAAATGTGGATAACCTTTCTGCAGAAACAAATGGGTTCAACTAGGTCATCAGTTTAACTGATAACTCTCATCCAGTTATGATTGTCACAGTTAAGAAACAGTTTTAGTAACAGAGGCATTCAGAGTTAGGGGTTTTCCTTTTCAGGAAAGGAAATAGGATAAGAATTATTTAGTTTTCTCATTCCCAAGTATTTTGGGAGTAAAATCCATGGACTAAAATCTATTTTTATCTAACAGATGAGTTGTTAGCTTAATGATGTAGGATCTTTATTCATGACCATAAACCCCCATCATCACCAAAAAAAAAAAAAATAGATAATGCTCTGGTGAAAAAAGAAAAAAGTCTGCCAAGTCTAATTGTGATTCTAAAAAAACTAGCCCTGGCTGCATATCAATTGAGTTTTGTTTCGCTTGCAATTAAAATAAAATTTTCCATCTTTCTAAAAGAATTTCAAAGCACTTTCAAATGGCAAATATTTTTAAAGTTAAGTACATGCTCATCTTTGATAGTATATTTGCAAGTCATTCATGACTTCATAGATAAAAGCCAGCTCTTCCATTTTCAACTGGTGAACAGGTCACTCTTATCAGCCTACTCTGCACAATCCATATAGACTATAAACACCTCCACTAATAGAACTAATCACTAGAGCACCACCATTGACTCAATATAGAATTCAGACTAGAACAAGTATATCTTAACACCTTGTATGGTTTAGTTTCATGTGCACAGGCACTGTAGGACACTAGCCCCAATTCACTTGAGCAGTTTTCCAAACGACACAGAAAAGGCTTTTTAAGTTGTAGATTGTATATTCCCACTTTACACCCAAAATATAACTAAGGTGATTGACTTATTGGCCACTTTTAGTAGGCTGTTAATGTTGTTTTTGGAAAGCCAGTCTTATTGTAAAGTGATATTTGAATGTAAAGAACAGAACCAGCACTTTCTGCCATCAAGGAAGAATTCCTCTCACAAAACCAGTGGTGACCTGGAACCACTTAATACTGGCTCTCAAGAGTTGATTGTGTACATCTCCTCCCAACTCCACGTTCAGTGGCATCAGGTTAGTAGCATGAAATTGGCCATGATAGGAGTATTTACTCCATAGAAATTGGGAAACACTAAAAATTATCAGATAGGATTACAAGTTTAGTATCAGTGACAGGAGAGGAATTCTACAGCAGTTCTGTCCAGTAAAACTTTCTGCAATGGGGCTGGGCATGGTGGCTCAGGCCTATAATCCCAGCACTTTGGGAGGCAAAGGTGGGAGGAACTGCTTGAGGCCAGGAGTTTGAGACCAGTCTGAGCAACATAGCAAGATTCTATCTCTACAAAAATAAATAAATAAAAATAAAAGAACTTTCTGCAATGGTAGAAGTATCTTATATTTGTACTGTCCAACACAGCAGCAACTATACACATGTGACCACTGAGTAGTTGAAATGTGGCTAGTATGGCCAAAGAACTAAATTTTTTATTTTATTTTTAATCTTAATAGCCATATGTGACTAGTGGCTACCGTTTGGGACCTTGCAGTTCCACTGTAATATAACAAGTGATGGCATCTTCCAAGAGTCAGGAGACTGAGGTAGATCAGGCTTGAAAGAAAGAGGAGCACCCAAGAAAGGGGTCACTTCATGTCTTGGAATAATGAAATGTAACAGCAAAGCTTTGCCAGGTTTTTCCATCATATTTTGAATCTGCTATCCACACATTTATTAATTCACAGACCTGGAACAATCAGTTGTAGCAACAGACAGATGAAGGCCACCTCCTCATTAAGGCAGCTTAGTAAGGAAAAGTGGCTCTAATGCCCTAAAATAGTGGTTCTCAAATTTTAGCATGCATCAGAATCACCTGGAGAACTTGTTAAAACATATAATCCTGGGTCCCCCTCTCAGAGTTTCTGATTTCATAGGTTTGAGTTGGACACCAAGAATTTGCATATCTTATAATTTCCTAGGTAATGCTGATGATGACAGTCTGGGAATCACTTGGAGAACCACTGCTTTCAAGCTAATTTATGGCAATCTCCAATTCCTGCTTCTATCACAGTCTACATGCTTTTCACTCACGCTAAAGTCCTATTGACCATGTTCCCTAAGATGCTAGAACACATTTCATTACTCCTTGTTGGTAATTCTGTTCTTAAGGTCTGGAATTAAAACTACAAGACACCTGACAAGCTCTGCTACTTTATCTCTTCCGTAGTCCCTGGAGCTTTGTTGTTTCCACTATGCCAGATGCTACTTTCAGAAGTGCAGTTTAGAGAGTTTCTGCTCATAGCCCCACCTGTTTATGAAAACTGCAGACACCAACTAATCTTTTTCTCTCTTTTTCACTCTCTTTCTCCCCATGCCTTATAATACCTTCCAATAGAGTACTCTCAACACAAGCACAAAGAACCAAAATAAGTTCCACTCTGCAAGTTCCTTGACAATATGGATTCAGCAGGAGTTAAATGACTATCTGTCTGAGAAGGAGAATGGTATGAAGGGACCCTTTCCCAAATGGAAATGCATTTACTTGAATAGATTGGAGACCCTGGAATTCAGATCACAAGAGTAAATGGCTTCTCCGAGGCTTCTTCAAGCTTACTTTAATTCTAGTTGAACAAACAAAGAAAAATAAAGGCTTTCTGCTTTCTCCTGTTCTTGTTCTATCCCTGCTCATTCAGAGGAGTAAGATGGTGTTAAGGGAGCTATTTCAGCAACTGATCCTGAGGGAGCTGGGGTAAAGAAAATTAATAAATACAAAGTTAGTCATCAATAAGTGATAGCTAAAAGTGAATGTTAGCAATATAAATGGAAGTTACAAATAAAGAGAAATAAAAAAGGGTCAATTTCTGAGGCACCAACTATTCCCTTGATTGCTTTAAGTTTTATTTCTGATTAAATGTTCCTCATTTTCTAATACAAACTTCCATTATGTGTAATTAGCACATTGTTAGCAAATTAAGGCACACTTTAAAAGTGAGAGCAGAGGTACCAAATTCTGTTCTTTCAGTAACATGAAGCTATTTTTATCTCTAGGCTAAATCACTTCTAGACTAGGGAATAATTCCTTAGCTTTTCACTATAAACAACAGATTAAATCTAAACTTAGAGCAAAATATTGAATAAATAAAAGTGGTATTATTTCTCTTTGCATATAGATTATTTATAGTATGAATTATTTGCATAGTTTTAAGTCTATCTAAAATGGCCTTAAATAATCTTCTTAATGGCAGAAACAATTGACGTGTGTTCAAAATGCAAATTAATTTTAGGGTTAGTCTGAACAAAATACCTCCAAGATAGTAAACCAAAGTGTTCCCATAGTGTACATACACACTAAAATTTCTAGTGCAGTCCTCAGTCAGGTTTTCACAAACTTCCAAATTTCCTCTGCTCCGAAAATCAAAAGTTGACTTCTTTGTCTAAAGAATATTATTTATACTTTCCAGCCTAAAAAATGGTAAAAATTGAGGTTAATAACAGGCTTATAAAACAGAAATGATGTATGTAATTTTACCCCATGAACATTCCATATCAAAAAGCTACTAATCTTTATCCATCTCCTTTCTCTTTTTCTCAAATATCTTTTTACACCGTATATATTCATCAGGTCTTGTAGTGACTTCTTTTTCCATTTTACACTTTCTTCACCTTTAAATGATACATACTTAAAAACACCAGGAAGAACAGTTGAGTTGACATTCATATTAACTGATTTTATTTGTTCACTGAAACTAAGGTATTCTTGTTCAAGAAGTTTTGTACACTCTGCCCCCTAGGATAAGACGCCCTTTATAAAGAAGAATTCTGAAAGCATCACACATATAACACAGAAGTGTGTGGTACCAGAACTTGAAAATCTCTATTTAGAGTGTTTTCTTGATAATAGAGCAGGTATCTATTAACCATATGCTAAATTTTCTAGGAATTGATAAATTAATTATAAAGAGGAATTGATCTTCATTTTTCTAGTACTCTTTCTTTTTCATTTTAGGGCTTCTTATTCACAATGAATCCTACCTGTTATTGCATGCTTACCATATGGTGGACACTGTTACATCCTTTATAGCTGTAAACTTAGCTCTTTATATTAGCTCATTCACACATTATAACAACCCATCAAAACGATAATTTTACGACTGCAAAAACTGAGTTTAAAACAAAATTAAGAATTGACCTGGTTCACACAGCTAGGAATGGCAGAGCTGAGTTCCAAACCCTGAAGCTTCAAAGCTCATCATTAAATTCCATGCCCTGAAGACTACCTTGAACACTGTAATCCCAGCAAAAGAGCTCTAAAAGAGTAAGATGGCAGAAGTTTTTCAAAGTCTAATGAGATCCAAATGTCAATTAAAGCTTCCCAGAAGAACTATTCATTACAATTATCAGCTCTTGCTGGCTTACAAATAGGTTAAAGGGGAAATTAGTTGAAGTAGATTTTAATCACTTAAATGGCTTTTTTTTTCTTCAACAGGTGATTTGTTTCACCAAAAGCAAATCATGCCAAGAGAATTAGATAAATAAGCAACCTGTAATTGATTGGTTCTTATCTAGTCTTCCCTGGAAGTTAGCGGAATTGAATTAATGGTTTCTGTCCCTTTACCTATGGAAAAAGTTAGTATTTCAATTAATATCTTATAACAAAAAAAGGAGCTAGCAGTAGCATTTTTCTTTCCTCTATATTTTCTATGCGCAGCTTTCTGCTACTGAATCAGTAATATCAAAAGCATAGAGACTGCTCAAAAACATGGATGACTTTGCAAGTTATTTCATGATTCAAAAAAAAAAAAAGTGAAATAGTTCTTTGGGTATCTGTATACTGTTCATTTCTTTACCCATGACATAGAGAGATTTCATCAACCCAACATTTGTTCAACAATTACAAATGAAACAACTTTCTTCTTAGAGAAATACAGATGATGGGTGTTTTTTTAACTTAGGGGAAAGAATAGGTTAAACAAAAAATTCAGGGAGGGAATAAAATTTCCACTAAATTTAATTTAGAAAAACTCTGCAATTGGCTGGGTGCGGTGGCTCACGCCTGTAATCCCAGCACTTTGGGAGGCCGAGGCCAGCGGATCACGAGGTCAGGAAATGGAGACCATCTTGGCTGACACGGTGAAACCCCGTTTCTACTAGAAAAAAAAAAAAAAAAATTAGCCAGGCGTGGTGGCAGGTGCCCATAGTCCCAGCTATTCGGTTAGCTGAGGCAGGAGAATGGCGTGAACCCAGGAGGCGGAGCTTGCAGTGAGCCGAGATGGCACCACTGCACTCCAGCCTGGGCGACAGAGCGA
Source organism: Nomascus leucogenys (assembly GCF_006542625.1). NCBI lineage: Eukaryota > Metazoa > Chordata > Mammalia > Primates > Hylobatidae > Nomascus > Nomascus leucogenys. Next base: position 131,066,217 of record NC_044384.1, read on the forward strand.
GCCTCCGTCTCAAAAAAAAAAAAAAAAAAAAACACAGAAAAACCCTGCAACCTATAACTGTAATCATGGATCTGAAATGAAAACCCCTTACTGGTATAGTATAAAAAGAAACCCACCAAACACTCTGTAGCATTGGACTTTTCCTCAGTTGTTTGTCCTTCTAATTATTGAATGCTTATTATAATTAGATAATTACCAAATGCTTCCTAGGGGCCAGACACTATGTTAGGCACCGGAGACACAACAGAGAATGAAACAAGCATGGTTGCTGCTCTTTAGGGAGCTTACAGTGCAGTACGCTTTAAGACTCCCGTAGTCTTAAACACACACAAATAAGAGAATAATCTCCTACAAACTTGTAGAATTGTGTTTCACAGTGAAAGTTCCATGAAACACTATCTGTCCAGAGATCTCCAGCTTTTCCACATTGGGGCTGATCTCATTTTCTCCTCAGACGTTTCATTTTCTTGGAAGGCAACAAGAAGTCTGTCAAAAATTATACCTCTAACTGCTGGGTCTGGGAAAGGTGAAAAGCTCCTAAAATTGAACAGTTTCTAAGAGCTCCCAGGGGGGATTAGTGAACACAATCTCAGCTCTTCCCCAAGGATGAGACTCAAGCCAGGGTCATGTTCTAAAATCCCTTCTGCACAGTTACTAGAGCCCCATATAATGAGTAGGAAGCAATTGAGACTGCAGAAAAATCCAATGTTTGGTGGTAAGAAGCCTGCCTCCATTGCAAGTGACAGAAAACCCAAATCAAATTGATTCAGATTGTAAGAGGAATTTACAGGTTCAAGTTACTGAAAAATATAGAGGTTGAATGGGCCTTCACAGCAATTTCATTACAGCTTCAATTTCTTTTCTCTGTGATTCTTTGAGGCAGTCCTCTCTGGATCCACTTGATCTTCAGGATGGCTTTTCTTATGGACATAAGAGCACTTCCAGCAGAAAGTGGGGCTACAGTCCTTTTTCAAACATACCCAGCATACAACAAGATAGGGTTTTCCATAATTAATGAACAAAAACTCGAAGCTTTACTCTAATTAGTCCACCCCCAAACAACCACTGTAACCAAAGGGAGTATCATCTGCATACTAAAATCTGCCCAGGTCAGAAATCTCCATCCTTTGTGGCAAGAGAAACTGGATAACCCCAAGGAGCTTTGCCTGTTCACAACCCAGTGCAGGAGACATGAATCACAGTGGCCACAAAAATGGGATGATGTAGAATGGATGCCAGAAAGACAAATAGAATAACCACTTTGTATAGTTTCCTTTTTTTTTTTTTTTTTTTTGAGACGGAGTCTTGCTCTGTCGCCCAGGCTGGAGTGCAGTGGCAGGATCTCGTCTCACTGCAAGCTCCACCTCCCGAGTTCACGCCATTCTCCTGCCTCAGCCTCTCCAGTAGCTGGGACTACAGGCGCCTGCCACCAAGCCCGGCTAATTTTTTTTTTCTTTTGTATTTTTAGTAGAGACGGGGGTTTCATTGTGTTAGCCAGGATGGTCTCGATCTCCTGACCTCGTGATCCACCCGCCTCGGCTTCCCAGGGTGCTGGGATTACAGGCGTGAGCCACTGCGCCCAGCAGTATAGTTTCCTTTTAACCGATTGTCTGTCTATAGTAATGTGTTTCCTCCCAACAGGAGCAAGGTCTAGCAAGCAAAATCTAGACTAGTTGACTCACAACCCATAAAAGAAATGCAAAAGTGTTTCTAACTTCTTTCCCCAGCTAAATGAACACAATGTAGAAACTCATGTGCTTCTCTCAGAAAGTTTTATCAGCTACAGTGAGGGAACCTGGATAACATCCCAGCTAATCTTTCAGCAGCAGCTGGGGAAAGCATCAAAAAATTACTTTTTCAATTGTCTGTCCAAGTATTGTCTGCGCTTAATCTGCAGATATCCAACTGTTAACACTAGGGGACTTCGTTCAAACAAAGCAACTGCTAAGGCACCCTGGGCACAGAGCCCCATGTGACCACCCTCTCAGAATGTTAATTAAGAATTCCATAATCAGAGTTAGCTTTGTTTGGGAATGTCCTTAAGCCCAGAAGAGCAGCCTGGTTTCTCTGCTAATTGCTCTGATTCCCAAATCCTAGTAAAGGCTTTTTGGCAGAACCTACTCTAGGTGAAATGTAGGTTTTCCAGCTTTTTCTAAATGAGCTTATTTATTCATTTTTATTTTCAACTGTAGTTCCTCATAGTAAACAATGGTTTTAACTATCAGCACATTGGTCCTAATAGGCAGCATGCTTCTGCTTCTCTATTTTAACTTTTTGCTTCCAAGTATAACATGGCAAGCAAGAGCATTTGATTTTTGGCCCAAGAGTCCTGTATCTGAGACAATTCTCCATTACCTCTGTAGCCCAAGGTATACCAGCTTCTCTATATGTTAAAGAATTTTTTTTAAAAAGGTAGAATCATGATGCTTATACAAATGAATACAAAAATAAATATGTATCAAAGATTTTAGGCCGGGCACGGTGGCTCACGCCTGTAATCCCAGCACTTTGGGAGGCCGAGGCGGGCGGATCACGAGGTCAGGAGATCGAGACCATCCTGGCTAACACGGTGAAACCCCGTCTCTACTAAAAATACAAAAAATTAGCCGGGCGAGGTGGTGGGCGCCTGTAGTCCCAGCTATGCGGGAGGCTGAGGCAGGAGAATGGCGTGAACCCGGGAGGCGGAGCTTGCAGTGAGCCGAGACTGCGCCACTGCACTCCAGCCTGGGTGAAAGAGCGAGACTCCGTCTCAAAAAAAAAAAAAAAAAAAAAAGATTTTAATGCATTAATTAATGAGAGAACCAGTAAGATGTTACAACCAGTTCAAGAGATAATTCAAAGAACCATAAACATCTAGGCAATAAAGAATACTAAATTGAATTTTACAAGTAGAAGCACACAGGTCTATCTGTCCTTAGGTAATAATCAATTACATTTTGGATGCAGTTTATTTGCATATCTAAGGAGAAGAACCATGATTATTGGTATTCTAAAGCTTACAACAGGGCAAATTAGCTCAAAGACAATGAAAAAAAGATAATTCTGAAAAGTGCACTAGCAAGACAATCTTTTTTTTTAACATTTCAAAGTTTTTTACAATTTTTTTCTAAAAAATCTATCAAGTGAAAAACAAATTCATCAAGAAAATGCAAAGACAAGCCACAGGCTGGAATTAAATAGTTGCAAAAGACATATCTGATAAAAGACTGTTGTCCAAAATATATAAATAACCCTTAAAATTCAACAAAGAACTCAACCAACCTGATTTTTTAAATGGACAAATACCTTAATAGGAACCTCATCAAAGATTTACAGGTGGTAAATAAACATATGAAAAAATGCTCCACATCATATGTTATCAGGAAAATGCAAATTAAAACAATATAAGTTACTACTATACAGCTATTAGAATGGCCAAAATCCAGAACACTGGCAACATCAAATGCTGACGAGAATGTGGAGCAACAGAAACTCTCATTCAGTGATGGTGGAAATGCAAAATTATATAACCATTTTGGAAGACAGTTTGGTGGTTTCTTACAAAACTAAACGCACCCTTATCATACAATTCAGCAGTTATGCTTCTTGGTATTTACCCAAAGGAATTGAAAACTTATGTTCACAGGAAAACCAGCACATAGATGTTTATAGCAGCTTTATTCATAATTGTCAAAACTTGGAAATAGCCAAGATGCCCCTCAGTAAGTGAACGGATGAATAAACTCTACTACATGCAGACAATGGAATATTATTCGGCACTAAAGAGAAATGAGTTATCAAGCCATGAAAAGATATGGATGAAACTTAAATGCATATGGTCGGGTTGGAGCCAAGATGGCCAAATAGGAAGAGCTCCGGTCTACAGCTCCCAGCGTGAGCGACAGAGAAGACAGGAGATTTCTGCATTTCCATTTGAGGTACCAGGTTCATCTCACTAGGGAGTGCCAAACAGTGGGTGCAGGACAGGCGGTGCAGTTCACTGTGCACGAGCCGAAGCAGGGCGAGGCATTGCCTCACTCGGGAAGTGCAAGGGGTCAGGGAGTTCCCTGTCCTAGTCAAAGAAAGGGGTAACAGACGGCACCTGGAATATCGGGTCAGTCCAACCCTGATACTGCGCTTTTCCAATGGGCTTGGAAAACGGCACACCAGGAAATTGTGTCCTGCACCTGGCTCGGAGGGTCCTATGCCCACGGAGTCTTACTGATTGCTAGCACAGCAGTCTGAGATCAAACTGCAAGGTGGTAACGAGGCTGGGGGAGAGGCGCCCGCCATTGCCCAGGCTTGCTTAGGTAAACAAAGCAGCCAGGAAGCTCGAACTGGGTGGAGCTCACCACAGCTCAAGGAGGCCTGTCTGCCTCTGTAGGCTCCACCTCTGGGGGCAGGGCACAAACAAAAAGTCAGCAGGAACCTCTGCAGACTTAAATGTCCCTGTCTGACAGCTTTGAAGAGAGTAGTGGTTCTCCCAGCACGCAGCTGGAGATCTGAGAACAGGCAGACTGCCTCCTAAAGTGGGTCCCTGACCCCCAAGCAGCCTAACTGGGAGGCACCCCCCAGTAGGGACAGACTGACACCTCACTCGGCCAGGTACTCCTCTAAGACAAAATTTCCAGAGGAACTATCAGACAGCTGAATTTGCGGTCTCACGAAAATCCACTGTTCTGCAGCCACTGCTGCTGACACCCAGCCAAACAGGGTCTGGAATGGACCTCTAGCAAACTCCAACAGACCTGCAGCTGAGGGTCCTGTCTGGTAGAAGGAAAACTAACAAACAGAAAGGACATCCACACCAAAAACCCATCTCTACATCACCATGATCAAAGACCAAAAGTAGATAAAACCACAAAGATGGGGAAAAAACAAGGCAGAAAAACTGGAAACTCTAAAAAGCAGAGCACCACTCCTCCTCCAAAAGAACATAGTTCCTCACCAGCAATGAAACAAAGCTGGACGGAGAATGACTTTGACGAGTTGAGAGAAGAAGGCTTCAGACGATCAAACTACTCCGAGCTACGGGAGGAAATTCAAAACAATGGCAAAGAAGTTAAAAACTGAAAAAAAATTAGATGAATGGATAACTAGAATAACCAATGCAGAGTAGGGCTTAAAGGAGCTGATGGAGCTGAAAGCCAAGTTTCGAGAACTACGCGAAGATTGCAGAAGCCTCGGTAGCCAATGCAATCAACTGGAAGAAAAGGTATCAGTGATGGAAGATGAAATGAATGAAATGAAGTGAGAAGGGAAGTTTAAAGAAAAAAGAATAAAAAGAAACAAACAAAGCCTCCAAGAAATATGGGACTATGTGAAAAGACCAAATGTACATCTGATTGGTGTACCTGAAAGTGATGGGGAGAATGGAACCAAGTTGGAAAACACTCTGCAAGATATTACCCAGGAGAACTTCCCCAATCTAGCAAGGCAGGCCAACACTCAGATTCAGGAAATACAGAGAACTACACAAAGATACTCCTCAAGAAGAGCAACTCCAAGACACATAATTGTCAGATTCACCAAAGTTGAAATGAAGGAAAAAATGTTAAGGGCAGCCAGAGAGAAAGGTCAGGTTACCCACAAAGGGAAGCCAATCAGACTAACAGCTGATCTCTCGGCAGAAACTCTACAGGCCAGAAGAGAGTGGGGGCCGATATTCAACATTCTTAAAGAAAAGAATTTTCAACCCAGAATTTCATATCCAGCCAAACTAAGCTTCATAAGTGAAGGAGAAATAAAATACTTTACAGACAAGCAAATGCTGAGTGATTTTGTCACCACCAGGCCTGCCCTAAAAGAGCTCCTGAAGGAAGCACTAAACATGGAAAAGAACAACCGGTACCAGCCACTGCAAAAACATGCCAAATTGTAAAGACCATCGAGGCTGGGAAGAAACTGCATCAAGTAACGAGCAAAATAACCAGCTAACATCATAATGACAGGAACAAATTCACAAATAACAATATTAACTTTAAATGTAAATGGGCTAAATGCTCCAATTAAAAGACACAGACTGGCAAATTGGATAAGGAGTCAAGACCCATCAGTGTGCTGTATTCAGGAAACCCATCTCACATGCAGAGACACACATAGACTCAAAATAAAGGGATGGAGGAAGATCTATCAAGCAAATGGAAAACAAAAAAAGGCAGGGGTTGCAATCCTAGTCTCTGATAAAATAGACTTTAAACCAACAAAGATCAAAAGAGACAAAGAAGGCCATTACATAATGGTAAAGGGATCAATTCAACAAGAAGAGCTAACTATCCTAAATATATATGCACCCAACACAGGAGCACCCAGATTCATAAAGCAAGTCCTGAGTGACCTACAAAGGGACTTAAACTCTCACACAATAATAATGGGAGATTTTAACACCCCACTGTCAACATTAGACAGATCAACGAGACAGAAAGTTAACAAGGATATCCAGGAATTGAACTCAGCTCTGCACAAAGTGGACCTAATAGACATCTACAGAACTCTCCACCCCAAGTCAACAGAATATACATTTTTTTCAGCACCACACCACACCTATTCCAAAATTGACCACATAGTTGGAAGTAAAGCTCTCCTCAGCAAATGTAAAGGAATAGAAATTATAACAAACTGTCTCTCAGACCACAGTGCAATCAAACTAGAACTCAGGATTAAGAAACTCACTCAAAACTGCTCAGCTACATGGAAACTGAACAACCTGCTCCTGAATGACTACTGGGTACATAATGAAATGAAGGCAGAAATAAAGATGTTCTTTGAAACCAACGAGAACAAAGACACAACATACCAGAATCTCTGGGACACATTCAAAGCAGTGTGTAGAGGGAAATTTATAGCACTAAATGCCCACAAGAGAAAGTAGGAAAGATCCAAAATTGACACCCTAACATCACAATTAAAAGAACTAGAAAAGCAAGAGCAAACACATTCAAAAGCTAGCAGAAGGCTAGAAATAACTAAAATCAGAGCAGAACTGAAGGAAATAGAGACACAAAAAGCCCTTCAAAAAATTAATGAATCCAGGAGACGGTTTTTTGAAAAGATCAACAAAATTGATAGACTGCTAGCAAGACTAATAAAGAAGAAAAGAGAGAAGAATCAAATAGATGCAATAAAAAATGAAAAAGGGGATACCACCACCGATCCCACAGAAATACAATCTACCATCAGAGAATACTACAAACACCTCTATGCAAATAAACTAGAAAATCTAGAAGAAATGGATAAATTCCTCGACAAATACACCCTCCCAAGACTAAACCAGGAAGAAGTTGAATCTCTGAATAGACCAATAACAGGCTCTGAAATTGTGGCAATAATCAATAGCTTACCAACCAAAAAGAGTCCAGGACCTGATGGATTCACAGCAGAATTATACCAGAGGTACAAGGAGGAACTGGTACCATTCCTTCTGAAACTATTCCAATCGATAGAAAAGGAGGGAATCCTCCCTAACACATTTTATGAGGCCAGCATCGTCCTGATACCAAAGCCTGGCAGAGACATAACCAAAAAAGAGAATTTTAGACCAATATCCTTGATGAACATTGATGCAAAAATCCTCAATAAAATACTGGCAAACCGAATCCAGCAGTACATCAAAAAGCTTATCCACCATGATCAAGTGGGCTTCATCCCAGGGATGCAAGGCTGGTTCAACATATGCAAATCAGTAAATGTAATCCAGCATATAAACAGAACCAAAGACAAAAACCACATGATTATCTCAATAGATGCAGAAAAGGCCTTTGACAAAATTCAACAACCTTCATGCTAAAAACTCTCAATAAATTAGGTATTGATGGGACGTATCTCAAAATAATAAGAGCTATCTATGACAAACCCACAGCCAGTATCATACTGAATGGGCAAAAACTGGAAGCATTCCCTTTGAAAACTGGCACAAGACAGGGATGCCCTCTCTCACCACTCCTATTCAACATAGTGTTGGAAGTTCTGGCCAGGGCAATCAGGCAGGAGAAGGAAATAAAGGGTATTCAATTAGGAAAAGAGGAAGTCAAATTGTCCCTGTTTGCAGATGACATGATTGTATATCTAGAAAACTCCATTGTCTCAGCCCAAAATCTCCTTAAGGTGATTAGCAACTTCAGCAAAGTCTGAGGATACAAAATCAATGTACAGAAATCACAAGCATTCTTGTACACCAATCACAGACAAACAGAGAGCCAAATCATGAGTGAACTCCCATTCACAATTGCTTCAAAGACAATAAAATACCTAGGAATGCAACTTACAAGGGATATGAAGGACCTCTTCAAGGAGAACTACAAACCACTGCTCAATGAAATAAAAGAGGATACAAACAAATGGAAGAATATTCCATGCTCATGGGTTGGAAGAATCAATATCGTGAAAATGGCCATACTGCCCAAGGTAATTTATAGATTCAATGCCATCCCCATCAAGCTACCAATGACTTTCTACACAGAATTGGAAAAAAATACTTTCAAGTTCATATGGAACCAAAACAGAGCCTGCATCGCCAAGTCAATCCTAAGCCAAAAGAACAAAGCTGGAGGCATCATGCTACCTGACTTCAAACTATACTACAAGGCTACAGTAACCAAAACAGCACGGTGCTGGTACCACAACAAAGACATAGATCAATGAAACAGAACAGAGCCCTCAGAAATAATGCTGCTTATCTACAACTATCTGATCTTTGACAAACCTGACAAAAACAAGCAATGGGGAAAGGATTCCCTATTTAATAAATGGTGCTGGGAAAACTGGCTAGCCATAGGTAGAAAGCTGACACTGGATCCCTTCCTTACACCTTATACAAAAATTAATTCAAGATGGATTAAAGACTTACATGTTAGACCTAAAACCATAAAGACCCTAGAAGAAAACCTAGGCAATACTGTTCAGGACATAGGCCTGGGCAAGGACTTCATGTCTAAAACACCAAAAGCAATGGCAACAAAAGCCAAAATTGACAAATGCAATCTAACTAAACTAAAGAGCTTCTGCACAGCAAAAGAAACTACCATCAGAGTGAACAGGCAACCTACAGAATGGGAGACAATTTTCGCAACCTACTCATCTGACAAAGGGCTAATATCCAGAATCTACAATGAACTCAAACAAATTTACAAGAAAAAAACAAACAACCCCATCAAAAAGTGGGCGAAGGACATGAACAGACACTTCTCAAAAGAAGACATTTATGCAGCCAAAAAACACATGAAAAAATGCTCATCATCACTGGCCATCAGAGAAATGCAAACAAAACCACAATGAGATACCATCTCACACCAGTTAGAATGGCGATCATTAAAAAGCCAGGAAACAACAGGTGCTGGAGAGGATGTGGAGAAATAGGAACACTTTTACACTGTTGGTGGGACTGTAAACGAGTTCAACCATTGTGGAAGTCAGTGTGGTGATTCCTCAGGGATCTAGAACTAGAAATACCATTTGACCCAGCCATCCCATTACTGGGTATATACCCAAAGGACTATAAATCATGCTGCTATAAAGACACATGCACACGTATGTTTATTGCGGCACTATTCACAATAGCAAAGACTTGGAACCAACCCAAATGTCCAACAACGATAGACTGGATTAAGAAAATGTGGCACATATACCCCATGGAATACTATGCAGCCATAAAAAATGATGAGTTCATGTCCTTTGTAGGGACATGGATGAAACTGGAAAACATTCTCAGTAAACTAACGCAAGGACAAAAAACCAAACACCGCATGTTCTCACTCATAGGTGGGAATTGAACAATGAGAACTCATGGACACAGGAAGGGGAACATCACACTCCGGGGACTGTTGTGGGGTGGGGGAAGGGGGCAGGGACAGCATTAGGAGATATACCTAATGCTAAATAACGAGTTAATGGGTGCAGCAAAACAACATGGCATATGGATACATATGTAACAAACCTGCACATTGTGCACATGTACCCTAAAACCTAAAGTATAATAATAAAATGTAAAAAAAGAAACTTAAATGCATATTACTCATGAATGAAGCCAATGAGAAAAAACTACATACTATATGGTTCCAGCTATATTATATGCTGGAAAAGGTAAAACTATGGACTTGTTTGGTCACTATACATTTTTTCAAACACATAGAATGTACAACACCAACAGTGAACCCTAATATAAACTATGGACTTTGGGCAAAGATGTGTAAATGTGGGTTCATCAAGTGGTATAAATGTACCACTCTGGTGGGGGATGTAGATAATGTGAGAAGCTTCTATACCTGCGTGGGGACAGGAACTATACTGGAAATCTCTGTACTTTCCACTCAAAATTTTGCCATGAACTCAAAACTGCTCTAGAAAAAGTATATTAAAAATAAAAATCCAGACTTAGGTAAGAAAAGACCTTATTTAAAGACTATTGTAATAAGGGGAGAAGGACTATTGCATAAGGAGGAAGAACTATTGCAATAGGAAGAATGCTCTGATTATGAGATCTGCAAGAATCCCAAAGGTCTAGCAGAAAGGGGCATTTCTTTTCTAAGGAGGAGTAAAAAACACTAGAAAGAACCAGTTGTGGAGACATGGGATCGATGCATGGCCTGATTCAACAGTTGATCAGGGAATGAGTTTTCCTAAAGTAAGCTGATACTCAGGAAGGTCAATTAAGTAGGGGTTGTTTCATGTTCCAGTGCTCAAGGGTAGGCCAAAGCTCAGGGTTTGGGGGAAGGAGAGAACCCTGATCAAAATGTGGTCAAGTCAAATTAATGGGCATTTTCTCAGGGAAAAATATTTTAGCTAATCATTTGTGAGATAAAGAATGAAAATTTGGAGGTTCTGTACATGACCTTGTCCTGGGTAAACAAGGGGTTCATCTCTGAGTCTTATCTAAGTCACCTGGGGAAAGGTAGTTGTGATACTGTGAAACACAATCATCCTCTGCCTAATGACATTTTGGTGATGAACTGCGTATTTAATGGTGGTCCCATAAGACTGTAATGAAGCAAAAATTTCCTGTTGCCTAGTGATATCATAGCTGTCATAAAATGATAGCACAACACACTCCTCACGTATTTGTGGTGATACTGGTGTAAACAAATCTGTGCTGCCAGTCGTATAAAAGTCTAGTGCATACAATTATGTACAGTAATTAATAATAAGTGACTATGTTACTGGTTTATGTATTTACTACAGTATACTTTTTATTGTTATTTTAGACTATACTCCTTCTACTTATGGTTTTTAAAAAGTTAAATCTAAAACAGCCTCAAGCAGGTCCTTCAGGAGGTATTACAGAAGAAGGCACTGTTATCATAGGAAATGACAGCTCCATATATGTTATTATATCAAAAGACCTTCCAGTGAGACAAGGTGTGGAGGTGGAAGACAGTGATATTGGTGATCCTGACCCTGTGCAGGCCTAGGATAGTGTGTATGTTTATGTCTTAGTTTCTAACAAAAAATGTTAAAAAGTTTTCTAAAAATTAAAAACTTTAAAAAAGCTTATAGAATACAAATATAAAGAAAAATTTCTGTACAGCTATACAATGTATTTGTGTTTTAAGCTAAGTGTTATAACAAAAGAAACAAAAAGTTTTTTAAAAACTTAAAAGCTTATAAAGTAAAAATGTTTCAGAAAGCTAAGGTTAACTTATTATTTATAAAAGAAAATTTTAAAAAATACATTTAGTGTAGCCTAAGTGGACAGTGTTTATAAAGTCCACAGTAGTGTACAGAAATGTCCTAGGCCTTCACATTCACTCACCACTCCCTCACTGACTCACTCAGAATAACTTCCAGTCCTGCAAGCTTCATTCATAGTAAATGCCCTAGACAAGTGTACCATTTTGTATCTTCTACAGCATATTTTTACTGTACCTTTTCTCTGTTTAGATATATTTAGATACACAAATACTTATCATCGTCTTAAAGTTGCCTGCAGAATTTAGTATAGTAACATGCTATACAGGTTTGTAGCCTAGGAGCAATAGTCTATACCATAGAACCTAGCTGTGAAGTAGCCTATATCATTGAGGTTTGTGTGAGTACACTCTATGGTGTTTGCACAATGAAGAATCACCTAACAACACATTTCTCAGAATGTATCCCCATCCTTAAGGAACACATGACTGTATATATTTTTTCTTTATCCAGTTTCCTGACTTATAGAACCTAAAACTCTTGGAATCTTCAGTGTCATAAGAGTATGTTGTGTATGTTAATGAGATGATTGGTGGCTGGGGCTTCCTAGATAGCCTCAGAATGGAGGCTGGTCACTAGATAGACCAAGGTATAATTAGAGGGTTGGGACTTTCCGTGCATGCTCCCCCAAACCTAGGGTGGAAGGACTGGGTTGAGGGGCTGAAGTTTAAGTTGATAATAGCATAGATTTCATAGTGTGGTCTTTGGAGAACTAAGCAGCCCAAATCTAAAACACATTAGACTCTTAACACGATGCTGGTACAATGCTAAATAGATGAGAAATATCACTGTTTCCATTATTCATTGATGCTTCTATAGCCAAAATATCTTTCTTATACTTGGCTTTTTTTGGTTTTTTTTTAACTACAGAGATTATCTTTGCCCATTAACCCATTATCCGAGATAAATTCAGTTATGGTTTGCATGTTTATCCCCTTCAAAACTCATGTTAAAATTTAGTTACCATTGTAATAGTATTAAAAAGTGAGACCTTTAAGAAGTGTTTAGGTTATAAAGGCTCCACCCTTACAAATGGACTAATGTCATCATCATGGAAATGAGTTCATTATTACAGGAGTAGTTTCATCCTCCACTTGCTGTTTCTCACCCACTTTGCTCTTTGGCCATGTAATGCCTTCTGCCACATTATGACACAGCAAGTAGGCCCTCACCAGATGCCAGCACCTTGATATTGGACTTCCCAGCCTCCAGAACTGTGAACCAATAAATTTATGTTCTTTATTAATTACCCAGTCTGCAGTATTCTCTTATAGCAGCACAAAACAGACTAAGACAGAAAATTGGTGCAGGAGAAGTGGGCTGTTGATTTAACAAATACCTGAAAGTGTAGAAGCAACTTTGGAACTAGGTTATAGGCAGAGGCTGGAAGAATTTGGAGGAGCAGGCTAGAAAAAGCCTATTTTGTCATAAACAGAGCTTTAAGTATCATTCTAGTGAGGGCTCAGAAGAAAACAGGCAATGTAGGGAAAGTCTGAAACTTCTTAGACGTTACTAAGTCATTGTGAGCAGGAAGCTGGCAAAAGTATGGACAGTAAAGGCAATTCTGATAAGGTCTCACACAAAAATGAGGAACAGAAACAAGGTATTGGAAACTGGAGTACAGGCCATTCTTGTTAAAAAAAAAAAAATAGCAAAGAATTTGGCTGAATTTTTCATGCCCAAGGGCTTTATGGAAGGCAGAACTTAAGAGCAAGGAACTAGGATATCTGCCAGAAGAAATTTCTGAGCAAAAAATATTGAAAGTGCTGCATGGCTTCTTTTAATCATATACAGTGAAATGAGCAAAGAGAGAAAGTATTTAAAGATGGAATTTATAATTAAAAGTTAAACAGAATATAAATATTTGAAAAATTTGTAGCCTGTCCACAAAAAGAATGTAAAGCATGCAATGGTGTGGCCAAGCAACCTTTTGATAAGGGGATTGGTATGACTAGAGAGAAGCCAGATGTCATTCATCAAGACAATGGGAGAATAACCTCAAAGGTATTGTGGAGATCTTCAAGGCTGCTCCTCTCATAATGGGACTAGAGCTCCAAAAGGGCAGAATGCTTTCAGGAAATGGCTGAGGGCACCCTCCACTGGCCAGGGCCACCTTGCTCTCTGCATTTCAGCACAGTGCTCCTCAGCCACCCCAGCTGTGGCCCAAGTAGACCTGAGTGCAGCTCAGAAAATGGACTAAGACAAACTTTGTTAATAATTTATTTCTTTTATCTCTGCTTATATGAATAAAATGCACAAACCCAAATGTCTAAAAATAGAAGAATAAAGAACCAAGTTGTGGTCATCCACCAAATGGTGCAAGGATGACAGTCAAGGCAGCCTAAATGTGTTGTCTATGAAGTTTTAATAATATAGAAATATATCAGAATTTATTAATTTTAAAAAATATAGAATTTTATAGCCAAATAAATAGGATAGATGATTGATAGACTGATTTATATATGAAAAATAACAGACACAAGTCTTGCTTTATCATTAGACAGTGTGCATCCTCTTTTCTCCATAATATGTTCTGAGCATCTCCCCATTTGCACAAATAGTCCTTGAGAATATACACTCTTAAAATTATAGAATAAGACATATTCTTTTCTATGTTATTTTTCTATTAACCTCTGACTCTCTCATTAAGAATTATGTGGCAGGAGATGGAACATTAAATTGGCAAGCTCATGCGGCAAGGCCTCAAATAAATCTTCACTTGAGACAAAGAAGAGTTCAAACCACAAATGCCATGGTCAAAAGAGGACTAGATGAGAGATCTAATAGAGAGAAAATTGGTTACTGGAAATAGGAGGGAAACATTTATATTATAGTCTGGGGTTTGGAACGAGCCAATTTGAAGGAATTGAGACCATTTTCCCACCCCAAATGGGCACTAGAAAACCAGAGTTGCCCTTCTCCCATCCGTTCTGTTTAAGAATCAATGTTACATTAGTTCACCGAATACCCATATTTCCCCATGCTGCTTTGGTTTTGCATAAGCTGTTCTTCTGCCTCGGATACCCTCCTCCACTTGTCCACCTGGCAGATGCCTCCTTATCATTAAGTGTCACTTGAAAGCTATCTTTTGCATGAGGCTTTCCCTGATTCCCCCAGAGACAATTAGGTTTTCATTTCCCTGGGCTTTGTAGGGACCTTTGTTACAGCCACTGTTAGCCCAAGCTGCGCCATTTTGTCAACCTCCTACCGTTTTGTACGCCCTTGTCAGAGTGGAAATTTCCCGGCAGTGGGAAACACATTGTCGGACAGGTCTCAGGCCCAACTGCCTGGCCATAGGAAATTCTTCCCTTGTCAGCAACTAACCACACTGCCCATCCCATTTTGCAACAATTTCACCTCTCCCAGCTGGACCTATAACTGCCCCAGTCTGTAAGAGGAGCTCGACCTCCAGCCACATAGCTGGTGTTCCCCTCCACAGGTTTCTTCATCCAATAAACCTGTGTTGCTTTCGACCTGCACCCCCTTGTTTCTGTCTCTTTTCTCCATCTTAACAGCCATCATTTTATTGTAACATAACTGTTTGCATGTTGGTCTCCCCTAGTAGACAGTAAATGCCTCAGAAATAAGGTTTTCATCTCTTTATCTCCTATACTTAGCATATTATAGATGCTGAATGATTAATGAGTAAATAAATGGACAAATAAATGAAATTGTGTAATGAGATGAAGTAGAATTCATTCGCTTACTTGGGACCAAAAATAAAGTCTTGGGGCCACAGCAGTTTGAACTGCCTAATTCCTAAAAATTACCAATATTCTCATTTTACAAATAAAGAAACTGGAATTCTAGAAAAATTAGGGAACTTGCTCCAGAAAGTAAATTTCAAAAAATAAATACAAATAATTCTTCATTACATGAAAAGGTAAATGCAAATTAAAAACATTTTTTATCTATTAGACTGGCAGAAAAAGTTTTTATAATAAGCTTTTTTGGTATGGTATAATAGGCACTTTTATATATGGTTGGTAGAAGTGTACATTGGAATCACCATCAATTTGACACTACAGTGGAAATTTGTATCAAGATTACAAATATATATAACACTTGGACCAGAAAATCCACTTTTAGAAATCTATCCTACAAAAACTCCTATACTTGTTTGAAAGGGTATATGAATAAGAATATTCATTCCTTCATAGTTTGTAGTAGCAAAAGGTTGGAGAAATCTCTGTTGTCTATCATCAGGCTAAACATATTATAATATATCTAGAGCAGTGGTTCTCAAAGTATGGTCCTCAGACTAACAGCATCAGCATCTCCTGGGAATTTATCAGAAATGCAAATTCTCACACCCCACCATAGATCTCTTCATTGGAGGCTTGAGGGCAGAGCTCAGCAATCTGTATTTTAACAAGCCCTCTATGTAACTATGATATATATTAAAATTTGAAAAACATTTACCTATAAAATGAAGTACCATGCAGCTAGGTAAAAAAGAGGAAGCTGTCTATGTGCTGCTAAGGCAAGATCACCATTATACAGCACTTTGTTAGGTGAAGAAACTGCAAAAGAGTGTCTGTAATATGTTACATTTTTGTAAAAGAAAGAAGGAAAGAAGCCATGTTTTAACTGGCTTTTAAATAAATTTTTAAAACTGAAAATCTGGACGCAAGAAATTAAGAAGAATCATTATGTATGACTGCAGTATCTTGGCAGAGGGGTAACAAGAAATAGGAGAGAGACTTGAAACTATGAACTTTATTTTATACTTTGTGATTTTTTTTTTTTTTTTTTTTTTTATACAGAGTCTCTCTCTGTTGCCCAGCCTGGAGTGCAGTGGCGCCACTTCAGTTCACTACAACCTCCACCTCCTGGGCTCAAGAGATTCTCATGCCTCAGCCTCCTGAATAGCTGGGACCACAGGCATGCACTACCATGCCCAGCTGAGTTTTGTAACTTTAGTAGAGATGGGCGGGGGCGGGGGCGGTTGCCATGTTGGCCAGCTGGTCTCGAACTGCTGACCTCAAGTGATCCACCCATCTCAGCCTCCCAAAGTGCTGAGATTACAGGCATGAACCACCACACCTGGCCTTGCTTTGTGATTTTTGAACCACATGAATATATTAACTCCTTGATTCATAGATAGATAGATAGATAGATAGATAGATAGATAGATAGATAGACAGGTGACAGACAGACAGACTTGTTTTAATCATGTATATCTCCAAAGTATAGTGAAAGAGAATTACTAACTGAGCCAACTCCTTCCTACTGCATTTTTCTTATCAAGACCCTGCGGAATTATAAACAGTCCTGTTTTTTTTTTTCTTTTTTAAGAATTACTGATGATCTGTAATAAAATCAGGTAGATAACACAGACAGATAGACACTCAGATGCATGTACACATACACTTAAGGAAGGACTGGCTGCCTTGTTAACAAGATAATTAATTTTCCAATTGCTTATTTCCAAATTTAAGACATTTCTTACCCATGTGCAGGAGTTTATCCAATTGCAGAAAGGCATATCTATTCACGAATTGTCTGTCTAAATTGGAGCAACCAGACAGATCTAAACATAAAGGCTATTAATAATGCAAATATCAGGTCACACTCATTGATGATAATTAAATTAAATTAAACAGTACACCTACTGTATGGCTGGTAATCCTAGAATCTAAGCAAAGTCCAACAATTTGGATAGTTTCAAACATGCACAACCCATTGAGACCAAGAAATGTTTTGTGGTGGTCACATTAGGTGTCTATGTGAGTATATTGCTGTTAATTTGATGTCTGAACCTTAATAGTTACTAAAAAATCCAATTGTCCTTTCTATAAAAAAAGAAAAACTAGCGTAACCCTCATCTTCTCCCTGGAATGTGATAGGAATTAATTAGGGATTTTTTAAATTTAGTAATATTTTTAGCTTTTCAATTCCATACATTATGCAAAAAGCAAATAGCCTTGTCATAAATGTCTTATTATTTTGTCCTATTTTCAGTGTAGTGACACTCGGACAGAGTTAAATCCCAAGATCACTTCCTGCTGCCAAACTTCAAAATGGAATCCACAGCAATGACCTCACCTAAATTTCCAGAAGGACTGGAAAATTACAACTCCAGGTGGCTGTTTCCGGCTTACGTCCTCAGGAGACCTTTATAGGCCCTGTGCTGTAGAACATGAGACCCACACTAGGTGTATTTACTGTGCTATTTGCTTTGATCTGAATTTCCTCCGATAAGTAACTTTGAAGTCCACATATTTTTCTGAGTCTACTGCCCTGCAGATGCCCAAAATGAGCCAGGAGAACTATTAAACTGTGTCTTGACCTTCTGTGGAAGCTCAAATGAACCATCAGTAATAGGATATAAGAGAACCAAGAGAGATCATAGCCAGTGATAGGTACAATTGCTATCATTGTACTTCTTATCTATTTCAGAGACAGGCTATAAAGATTTCAGAAAATGTTAGCCAAGTGCTTTGAGTCCTGGAGAAAATATATTAGTGGAATTACTTGAGACAAATAAGGGAAAAGAGAGTTTCTTTTTTTAAAGGTGGAAGAAAAAAGGGAATAATAGAAATTCAACTGAATAAATAGTTATTGAGTGCCTGCCAAGTACTAGGCCCTGGACTCAGAACCGAGATGTGTGAGTACTTACAGGACAGTGCTCTGGAAGACGAATGGGAAGAGACATTTAATAACAGAAAGGTAGATTAAAATAAATTTCATGAGAGAGAAATTTTTTGTTCATTTGTTTTCATTTCCAGCAACAAGCACTGAATTTCACACAGAGGGTATACTCACAACACTGAAGATATGAATGAACAAATTACTGGATACAGAACACTTGGAAAAAAGCTTGTTTCTAGCCTCTTGTCTCTTAGTCTGCTTTCCTTTATGCACATTCCCCAGCTTGTGACTTTAAAACTCTGTTCATCACCTAAGTATTATATGCCTTTCAGAAGCACCATTTGTAGGCTTTAAAGTTTGTTAGTGGCAACTTTTCTTACCACTTGGCTGCCATCAACATAGGGGGCAGTTTGGAACCTACACTGAAATAATACAGACTGCATGTTAGGAGTAAGGAAGAAACTGATTCGTCCTGTTTTGCTCAGGACTTTCCCCAATTTAATAGAGGAAGTCCTGCTTTCTGAGAAATTTCTTAGTGCCTGGCAAACTTGGATGGCTGGTGACCATAATTAGCGACTTCCTATGAACTTTTCTTCTGTATTACCTCTGTATTTTAGTGTCAGAAAATTGAAAATGTTAGACTGCAACTTTCTGGAATACAGGTTAGCAATTTCCCTTTTACAACAATTGAAGCTCTTCCCATCTCTTACTTTCCTCTAAAATATTCACTTTTTTAAAGTTATCTGACTCCTATTGCTCCTACCCACAAGAATCTTTACTTCTTTCAAAGAAAGTTTTAGAGCTAAAATATACATAGAATTAGCTAAACTAGTCCTCTTCTTACTGTTGAGGAAACTTGAGTTCCCATGAGACAATTGGCCAAAGTCACACAGCTCTTTAGTCAGCAGAACAAGGCAAGTGCTCTAGTCTCCCAGTTTCCAGGTTACTAATGTTCCTCTTACACTGAGCTTTTAAAAATTAGTTTATCTCCAATAGTTAAAAATTATATTTTATGTTCCATAAACCCAGACTTATAC
Organism: Nomascus leucogenys; assembly: GCF_006542625.1. Taxonomy (NCBI): domain Eukaryota; kingdom Metazoa; phylum Chordata; class Mammalia; order Primates; family Hylobatidae; genus Nomascus; species Nomascus leucogenys. The sequence continues at coordinate 131,085,506 of NC_044384.1, forward strand.
ATGTCATTTCCCCCTTCACTGTATTTGACAATTCCTAATAAAATCCATCACGGTGCTTTGGATATCAGTTTATAATTTGATCAACAGTAGTCTAGTTTTAAGCGCAGTATTCGGCTAATGAAAAAAGAACACAACCTCTTTTATTCATGATTACAAAAGTCCTTTAACTCTTCAATGAAAAATAATGTATAAGAATACTTTTCTATTTCACTGGTTATAAAACTCTTTTCTTCTACTTGCCAGAGCCCATTACTGCCTACTGGAGTCCATGATCTAATAATGTCAAGAGTAACTCACAGTATTTATCAGTTTAACAATGTCCTTTAATCTCTACAATAACCCTGTCAGGCAGTATAGTGGATGAGTTGTCCCCTGAAGAGTTTGGTTAAAAAAAAAAAAAGAAAAAAGAAAAAAAACCCTTTCCCTATGAGAGTTGCACTGCAAAATCAATACAATGCATAGTGATAGAGACATGCAAAGTTGATTTATAAAAGTCAGTTGAATCCCAGACACGCATAAGACAAGTTTGAAGATATTTGCCAACACCTCAGTCATTATAATGACCTTTATATTAAAAATCACTGGACAAGTCAGAGAAGGTCATGCTTATTCAAGGGAGAGGAATATTCCTGTAATAGAAAACGATACATCAGGCTACCCTTACCCTGGTGCTCCAAAATTCAACCACATAACCAATTATCTTTATTTGGATCCTATTCTCACTTAATAACTTCCTGACTTTGAACTTCCAAAATTGCTTCCCTTCAAAGACAGTATGGCCTAGGCAAAGAATAGCACGGTCCATGCTCAGTGACTTTCACATTTATCATTCTAAACTAATAAACTTTTATGCTGATTTATAGGTCAATCTTTACAAATTTGGTTACAAGCCTTGTCTTGAAAGAAGATGCCACTCTGAGAATACAGAAAACCCTAGTCGCCATAGGTTATGGCAAATGCCCCATGGTAACACCTCCTCCGGAGGCCCCTTGACAGCCAGCCGTTCACCTCTCCTTGTGACTCACTGTCCCTGGCTTTGTATCTTCCACAAAAATGTCACCTAATAATGTTATCCTCATTTTATATATGACACAGCTAAATCTGGAAGCTAAGTGCCTTGGCCATGGTTGCTTAGTATAATTATGATCTGGAACTCAGACCTTTAACTCCAATTTTAGTAAATTTTCCTATCCTGACTTTGTGGCAGATACCTCGGTGTTTCATAGCATATCACTCTGGACACCTTGAATTTCAGTCTTAGCAAAAATCCACATGAGCTCAGACTACCCTCAGGTTGAGGGCGTCAAGGGCATGTCACCCATCTTTCTGCTTTCTGCCAAAAGGCCTTTTCTGAGGCAATGCCATAGAAGCCTGCTCAGACCAAGGACAAGCATAGTTCAAAGGTTGCTCTCAGAGATAGCCTTCCACCTACGGGGAAAAGAGGGGGGCTGGATAAATGTCTCTGACTCCTATCCCACAGGTGGATGCTTCCTCAAACTATGCTTCTCAGAAGACCCCAGGAGAATCAAGTCCTTGTTTCACTGCCTTACATTGGGTTTTCCTCCATCCTTGTCTAACTCTTCTCATACCCTCACTACTGCTTTCTGGGATCCTCCCCAAATAAACTGTAAGCATCCAAATTCGTTTCTCAATCTTTACATTGAGGTGAACCCAAACTAAGACAGATACCTTTACTCTGAGAGTGAGTTAAGACAGACCTTCTTTCTCTGACATCCAGGAAGCTCCTTTCTCACTGCTGTCCCATGAAGACCTACAGAAAGCCCATCCTCGGGGCTTCACAAGAGCCACAGTTTGGGCCAGGCTTTAGGGCCCATGTGATGGCTCAGTAAATCATATCCAGGGAAGAACTCTAACTGAGGGATCCAGAAGGGTCCTAGAAGCTGACAGGGATATTACATTCTCTCTAAGTCTAGAAGAGCACAACAGACTCTTCATCTGGTGAGTTTCTACAACTACCAACAGTCAGAAAGCTCCAATTATCTATTGATACATAATACACTACTCAAAGTGATGGCTTAAAATGATGCCAATATTTATTTTGCTCACTGCATTATAGTTTTATAAATGCTGTCTTCGCCCCATTTTGAGGCTCAGGCTACAGGCTGGTCAGTTCCCCTTCTTGAGCAGTCAATTATGTCCATTCTTCAAGCATCTCCCTTATTAGGCTCTCTCATTCTGGGCCACTGCACACCCATCCTAATCACCTCAGAACCACATACCAGGAAACTGAGGACAGTCTTTATGCCTCAGAGCCCCCTGATTCCTCAATTCAATCAGCCCACTTATTCCTAATATTCAGCTAGCCAATCCAAAGCCTACTTGCCCTATCTCACCTTTTTTTCTCCCACAGAAACCCCACAGTGCAATAAAAGCACTTTCCCAGAGTTCCCCTCTCTCTCTGTGCATGATCAATCCTGGTGCTTCTGCCGCTGAGTGGCCCTGCATGGCATACTGTGTTCTCAGGGAACAATGAATGTAACAAAATTGTAAAACTCTTTCCAGCTTCTCTTTCTTGATCTCTGTCTGGCCTCACCATACCTCACCTAAGGTAAAACGGTTAAAACACAGAACAATCCTGCAATTTTGGCAGGGCTTGATGGTGCCATCTTGTTTTTGCTCCAAATGGCCCCAGCTGGAGTGGCTCAAAGGCTGGATAATAGAACCATTTAAAGGCTCGCTTACTCATTCACATGCCAGGCAGTTGATGCTGGCTGTCAGCTGAGACCTTAGCTGGAGATGTGGCTGGAAATACCGACACGTGATCTTGCCATGTGACTGCTAAATTTGAGAGAATTAAATGCCTTAGCCAAAGTCACTCAGTAAATATAAATCTGGACATGAACACAGGCTGGGTTCCAAAGGAGAGTGTTCCAAGAGAAAGTCAGATGAAAGCTATTTCACCTTCTCTAACCTTCTCTAGCCTCACAAATCATGCAGCACGCTGCATTCCACCTGTTAGACATGAGCCCCTAAGGCTGGTCTCTATTTTGAGAGGAATGTCAATGAATTTGTGGACAGAGTATTTATCCTTTGAGGAATCTGCCATTATTGACTTTGACATATCATCTTGTCTTAAGGATCTGATCCTTGGATTTCCTAAGATCTTGGAAACTGGTCCCTAGATTTCCTAAACTACAAGAACTCAGAGACTTGGGAAGGTCTTTAAAAAGTATGGGGTTCGGCCCGCCGCGGTGGCTCACGCCTGTAATCCCAGCACTTTAGGAGGCTGAAGTGAGCGGATCACGAGGTCAGGAGATCAAGACCATGCTGGCTAACACAGTGAAACCCCGTCTCTACTAAAATACAAAAAAATCAGCCAGACGTGGTCGCGGGTGCCTGTAGTCCCAGCTATGGGGGAGGCTGAGGCAGGAGAATGGCGTGAAACCGAGAGGCGGAGCTTGCAGTCAGCCCAGATCGTGCCACTGCACTCCAGCCTGGGCGACAGAGCAAGTCTCAAAAAAAAAAAAAAAAAGCATGGAGATCATCTTTCCATCAGTCTACCTAGCAAATGGTTACCTAGATAAGGTTTAAATGCATTATATGGCAACAAAATAGGTCAGTACCTTCTCACACTGCCCATTTTACTATGAACAGCTCTGCCAGAATATTCTTCCTTATCAAAGTCTATCTTTCCTCAAAAGTTCCAAGTCTTTGTTTTATTAGTAACTGTAAAGTTACACAAAATAAATCCAATCTCTGTTCCACTTGATAGCTTTCAAATATAAATTATTGTATCTACCTAAATCTTCTTTTTTTTAAATTTAATAACTCCAGTTCCCTTTGCCATTTTTACAGAATGGGGACTTAAAAGATTTTTCCTCAATTTTATTTTTTTATTATTTTATTATTATTATTTTTTGAGATGTAGTTCCTCTCTTGTCACCCAGGTTGCAATGCAATTATGCAATCTCGGCTCACTGCAACCTCCACCTCTTGGGTTCAAGAGATTATCCTGCCTCAGCCTCCCACGTAGCTGGGACTACAGGTGCCCGCCACCATGCCCGGCTAATTTTTTGTATTTTTAGTAGAGACGGGGTTTCATGATGTTGGCCAGGCTAGTCCTGAACTCCTGATCTCAGGTGATCCACCCACCTTGGCCTCCCAAAGTACTGGGATTACAGGTGTGAGCCACCGCGCCCAGCCAACTTTATTTTTTAAATTGAATGTGATAATTTAAATTTATCCTAATTCAATTTTATGTTTAATAGTCTCTGTTCCTTTGTTCTACCTGTTCTGACCTTTTCAAGTGTTGTTAAGTTTTCTTTTATCTAAAAATTTGATGTACATATCTTTCTACCAACTCATTAATTAAAATGCTAGAGAAAGTCTTAAGGTAAGCCACCAAGTGAAAATTGATTCATTTATCAATTCTCTACCAGCTATGCTTAAGTCCAAGTATATTGAGAGGTGGTTTGTTTACATCTTTTAATATAAAATACACTATGGCTTCTAATAGTTTCTTGACCTGACAGCTTATTTACTCTGCTTTTTCAAAAGGAAATACATTTTATGACTCTATTTAACAAATATTTAATGAATGCCCAATGCGTGCTAGTGGCTGTTAGAAGCACTTGGACACAACAATGAACAACAGAGTCAAGGATTTTGCCTTCTATGGGACTTATTGGAAGAAGTGATAATTTTAATTAGTACCTTAATAAAACTATCAGTCCCATAAATGTCTGAAGCCAGAGAGATGCAACAGAAGAAACTACGTACCAAGACACTTGTGGACATGTTTGAAAACCAAACGGAGGAACAATGGGATTGGAGGTAATGAGGGAGAATGGATGTGGTACAAAATAACATCAGACAGGTGGATAAAGACTACTGCTTAGGATCCCAAAGGCCACTGTAAGGTGTTCAGGTTTTCTTAAAAGTGCAATTGGATGATCAGTTGCAGGGGTTAGGGAAGTCCCCAAGACCACCCTCACTTCTGACACCAACCACAAGTTCAGGGTTCCCAAAACAACCTTCAGATTCAATAATTCACTAGAAGGACGTACCAAACTCACTGAAAGCTGTTATACTAAGGTTGTATTTTATTAGAGTTAAAAAATACAGATTAAAATCAACCAAGAGAAGAGAGAGACACATGGAGAAGAATCCAGGCGAGTCCCACTCATGGACTATCCGGTTGTCGCCTTGCAGTGGAGTCGAGGGCAACACCACATTCTCTTGGCAACTATCTGTGACAATATGCATGAAGCATTGCCAGTGAGGGAACTCACCTAAGCCTTGGTCCATAGTTTTTATTTGGGCTTGGGACTGTCCATCTGGCTGACCTTTAGTCTCAAGCCCCTCTAGTGGCCAAGCCACCTTGGGGGATTCCTAAACACCCCATCATAAATCACATTGCTAAACCGGAGGAAGAAGCAGGATGGAGGAGATAAATATAGAAAAGTTGTTAGGGAAAACAAAACAGGCAATTCAGGACAAGGTTGGCTTGCCAGTAGACAAAATGCTCACTGTTTTCTAGGAGCAGCTAAATCACTCATTTCTCAATCAGCTCTTTGCAGACAAAGTTAGCTGTCTTCAGAATCTGTATTTTTCCTTTTTATGGAAAAGTAGGATGTTTCTCTTTTTTCATTATTTTTGAAAATTTACAAGTTTTCTTAATTACACAATGACTTGAACAAAATTTCCACAATTGCAAAGTGGACAGTAAAATAGTCTTTGAGCACCTAATGTTTGTCAGACACTACTAGCCACATTTGTACATGCCATTCCATCTAGTTTTAAGCAGATTGCTTTTCCAAATGTGCTGGAATATAATTCCACCAAGTCTGAAGTCTTGAGTTTGTCTTAAATATCTCAGGTAGTAATTTCAGTATATACAGACATTAATTAATTTCACATATTCAGCAAATATCTGTAAGTTGCCTATGTGCATGCAAGGTGCTCCGTATTCACCAGTGAAGGTGGCGGGCACTGGTGCCCACCCACCTGGAGTGTACTGCCCATTACCGTGTGATGTAATAAGAAACACAAACTTTAGCACCAAAGCCACCGGGATTTGAATGAGGGCTCAACTACTTAGTACCTGTGTGGCGATGAGAAAATTACTAAACTTCTCTGGAACATAATTTTTGAATCTGCAAGTGGGACTAATACCACTCACCTCCGAGGGCTGTTGTGAGGTGTGACAGAATTCATGTAAAGTGCCTGACCAGTGGTAGAGTGTTAGTTCCTTTCTGACCCTTATGTGATTTGACCTAAAAATTATAGACCTGTCCTCAATCCCCTTCTCTTTTTTAAGCCAAGAGTGCAAAATTCTAAACATGATACTTAAAATAGTTAGATTGCATGTTTCCTAAAATAGAGAAAATCTACTTTTATAGTCTTTTGGAAGATTCCAGACCCATAGCCCTAGTCTCATTTTCCTTCATGACTTTTGGACATTTATGTGGTGGTGGTAACCAGCCTCCATGATGGCCCTCGACAATCCCCATCTCCTGACATTCACACCTTTTGTCATATAATAAATGTGTCTGATCTGTGTAACCAGAGAATGTTGTGAAAATGACTGTGTGAGTTCCTACATTAGGTCATGAACATTGTGGGTTTTACTTTGCTCTCTCCTGGATCACTTGCTCTCGGGGCAGCCAGCTGCCATGTTATGAGGACACTCTATCAGCCCTATGGAGAGGCCCCATAGCAAGGACTGAGGCCTGCTTTCCATAACCAGCACTAACCTGTCATCCACACAGAAGCAGATCCGTTAGTCCCAGAATGTCCTTCAGCCCAGCAGACATCTTGACAGCAACCTCATGAGAGACCAAGTCAGAACCACCCAGCTAAGTCACTTCCTGTGTGAGATGAGAAATGTTTATTGTTTTAAGCTAAGTTTCAGGGTAACTTGTTTGTTATTCATCAACAGATACGTAGTACGTATGTAATAGCCCAGGTGAAAAGCCAAAAATGGAAAAAAGCCAAGTGTTTTTCACAGGCTGAAATATGTGATGCAAAGACATGTCTCCTGTTCAGGAGTCTATATTTTTTTTTTTTTTTTTTTTTTTTTTTTTTTGGAGACGGAGTCTCGCTCTTTCGCCCAGGCCGGACTGCAGTGGCGCTATCTCAGCTCACTGCAAGATCCGCCTCCCGAGTTCATGCCATTCTCCTGCCTCAGCCTCCCAAGTAGCTGGGACTACAGGCGCCCGCCACTACGCCCGGCGAATTTTTTGTATTTTTAGTAGAGACGGGGTTTCACCGTGTTAGCCAAGATGGTCTCAATCTCCTGACCTCGTGATCCACCCGCCTCGGCCTCCCAAAGTGCTGGGATTACAGGCGTGAGCCACCACGCCTGGCCCAGGAGTCTATTTCATAGATGTTTGTTGTTGTTATTTTTTCTTTTTGGCTTTGTTTTATGCGTTACTGACACAAAACTAGTGGCATAAAAGGGGACACACTGATCATGAAAAACTAGGACCTAAAAATGTTAGAAATGTTTCCACGGAAGTAGCCCCAGCCTTGTAAATGTAATCTATTATCTCACCAGGAAATAGGGCAGAAATGCAGGTTTTGGTTTTAGGAAGTTCAAAAGACACAATATAGACTCTTTCTGAAGTAAAGATACAAAATAGGCCACCAACAAACATTGCTTTCTTTCTGCAAGCAAAACTCCATGCATTTGGTAGCTGAGTCATTTCATATGACATAATATTATCTGATAAACATATGGGCACAAAAAATTTAAAAGGCACAGACTTTATCTTCATGAAAGACAGAGATTAAAAGTTCAAATTAAAGAATCTGAAAACGGGTGGAATCGTGTGAAATAAACACAGTTTTCCATAAACATATATCTGTTTAGCTAAATTTAGCTTTGCATTAAATTCTAAGAGATTAAAGTCATAATTCTCTAGTTCTTTCGTTATTCTCTTCTTTTTTTGTACTTTATTTTCAACCCCTCTACATATTCCATCTAGCTACATATCCATACACACCTTACGCGTGCACATACCCTTTTCCTTCTTTGCAATACCTATAAGTTTCCATATCTCAACAAAGAAAGGGGGAAAATCCAAATTCTTTGGTCAAAGTCAGCATGTCAGTCAGCAAAAGTAAGTCTAAAGTTAAATTTAAGCAAAAATCTGTATCCCCCAATATAAACACTGTAAGTGGACCTTATTTTAGTTCTCACAAGAGAACATGCATCCCTTTGGTTCTTTTTAAACTGGTTTCCACGTTTACGGCATGAGGCTGCTTAGTTCTGCACATCCCAAGAGACTTAGCTAATCCTGTACCTGCTGTTCACACAGCCACATTCCCATCACTGTGTCAAAGCCCAGAGCCACCCTGGAGAATTCTCCCATAGGCCCTCCAAAAGTTGCAGTTGGCGCAGCTTATCTTAGAGCCTCACTTACAGAGAAGGTATTCCGAAGTTGCTACAAAGTGCTTATTAATTTCTATGGCAACTACAGCCCACAATTTAGTTTGGAAAACATCCTTTCAGTGTAAGAAATGAATAGAAACTTTCACCAACAAAGATTTTCATTCTGACTCATAGACACCAAGCCTAAATTCAGTTCTACTACCACCGACTTTTTTAAATATTCAATTCTATTTCTTAACCTCAGCTGCCATCCCAAACCCAAATTATTCTAACAAAGTAGTCTAATCGTTATTTCCCCTATTTACCTAAAGGTAATATTCAGATTAAACTATTTAGGACATGGGGATTTACATTTTACAAATTAACCTTTCAGGATCTTTTTTAAAAGTTTCATAGTAACAGTTCAAAATCTTAATCTCCTTGTAATCATCAGCTCATTCACTGAAGTTTCTTATTTAAATCATTATTCCCAAATTATTGTTATTGATCTACAAACAAGCAGATTGGATTGAGATGAAATGCAAAAAAAAAAAAGCATAAGATTATGTTAGGGTAATTCAAACCTCAAGTTCAAATATTTAGGTGGCAAACAGACTTAGCATGGTGGCTGGTACTACTTTGAAAAATATTTTACTGCTTCATCCTTCTATTTAGATATTTGAAATATTAAAATATTTAAAATATTTGAGTGGAGATAAAGAGGTAAAGTATGATTCTGTTTAGAATCTGCAGGTCTTCCATTGTTGGAGAAAGAAGTCAAGTGTCAGATATTACTGGAGATACTCAAATTTTTTATCTTCAATTCGGGTTTTATTTATCAAGAGCTTTTAGTCGATTTTACTTTTTATGCCGGTTTACAACAAACCATGACATAGTTCCGTTTCAAAGTTATCTATTTCCACTGCCACCCTGCACCATAGACTTTAAGTGATTGGATACATGTCTTATCCAGCCTATATAAAGAAAAAAGACATCCTTCATATAGCACTGTGTTCTAAGATGCACGTGTTTAGGTCTTTCTAAATCAGTATAAAATGCAATTGAAGAAAATTATCCTTTTAAGCTTTTTATGAAGTCTTGTCACAATAAAACCTAAAATATGAGCAATATTAAAATAAAGGACACTGTGATAAAGAATCATTGAAGTCTCTGAACTTTCTATTATAAATGTGGTTCTCTTTCAAGATGACCTTTCACTTTAAAAAAAAAAAATCAAAGGAGATCTAACAAAGAAACACCTGCAGATTCTAAAACAGAATCACAGAAAACTGGGCCATATTAATAGCAATGCAGTGTAATTGAGTGCATCTAAACGATACTATTGTTTGCATTTTCCCTAGTTTGTTAAAGTAACTCTACGTGAATGGGATGGCCATTCTTAGAGCTCCACAACATTCATGCCACTTCAGCACAGGAGCAATCAAATATGTCAAAACAATATTAAAATAATTCTCCAGTATCTTTGACCTGGGTTTCAGATGCTAGAATGGCCAAATCCACACAGGAGCCTCCCTCAGGTTCTAGCAGTGAGAGTCCAATTCTGCCACCAATAACTAAAAAATGGCCACCAAATCTCCCCAAGCAGTGCTTCTCAAACTGTACTGTATATCAGATGAAGCTGGAGACCTTGAAACACAAATATTTCTTCACCCCACCTTCTGAGTTTTTCATTCAGTAAGTCTGGGGTGAGATTTGAGAATATATTTCCAGGTAACACTGATGCTATTAGTCTGGGGACCAATGGAAGTGGGAGGGGAGCAGCAAATTCTACATAGCTTTAGAAGGTACACTGTATAGACCAGTAGTTCCCAACTTTGGTTGCATACTAGAAATACCTGGGGAGCTTTTTAAACTCTCAGCACTCATGCCCCCAACCCAGGCGGCACAAATCCTCATTTGGGGAGGGTCAGCCCACATATCAATAGCTTTTAAAGGCCCGTTAGTCCTTAGGTGATTCCAACATACAGCCAAAATTGAAAACAAGCAAAGACCCTATAGCAATGGTTCTCAACCTTGATTATTTCCCTAGAATCACCAGGGAAGCACCAGGGAAACATTTTTAAATCCTAATGCCAGGTTTCCACTCCCAAACATTCCAGGAAGAAAGATTTTAAAGGTTCTTGACTGATTCTAATGTGCATCAAAATTTGGAAACCACTGAATCTTATCTAACTTAACTTTTTTTCTTTTTTTTTTTTTAATTTTGAGATGGAGTCTTGTTCTGTCACCCAGGCTAGAGCACAGTGGCGTGATCTTGCCTCACTGTAACCTCCACCTCCAGGGTTCAAGTGATTCTCCTGCCTCAGCCTCCAGAGTAGCTGGCATTACAGGCATTCACCACCACACCCAGTTAATTTTTGTATTTTTAGTAGAGACGGGGTTTTGTCGTGTTGGCCAGGCTGGTCTTGAACTCCTGACCTCAAGTGATCCACCCACCTCGGCCTCCCAGAGTGCTGGGATTACAGGCGTGAGCCACAGTGCCCGGCCTAACTTAAATTTTCCCATTATATGTTTTTAAAAAGCAATTTACCTGAAGTCATAAAGTCATCATAATCAAGTTAAAGTTATTGATGTATTTTTTCAAATTCAAACATTTTTAAAATAATTTTTAATTAAGCATTACAAATAAATTGAAAATAGGAAAATATATGTATTATACCAGATGCAATTTTAAAGTCAAATAATAATTGTGGTTTTCTTTTAGGTATAATTTACATAGGTATAAATTTTTTTTAGGTGTAATTCATCTTTTTAAATGTACAGTTCTATGAGTTTTGACAAATACAGACAACACTAAAACCAAGGTATAAGAAAGTTTCGGCTGCGTATGGTGGCTCATGCGTCTAATCCCAGCACTTTGGGAAGTGAAGCAGATGGATTGCTTGACCTCAGGGAGTTCAAGACCAGCCTGGGCAACACTGTGAAACCCCATCTCTACAAGAAATAGAAAAATTAGCCTGATGTAATAGCATGTGCCCATGGTCCCAGCTGCTTGGGTGGCTAAGGTGGGAGAATTGTTTGACCCTAGGAGGTCAAGGCTGCTGTGAGCTGTGAGCATGCCACTGCACTCCAGCCTGGGTGACAGAGCAAGACCCTGTCTCAAAAAAAAAAAAAAAAAAAAGAGTTTCGTCACCCTAAGAAAATTCTCTTATGACCCTTTGAAAACAGTTTTGATCAGAATTTTCTGCCAGCTTCCTCTATCCTATACCCAGTTGGTTGCACAATTGTTTTCCTTGTCCTAGCAAAGGGAGATGCATGGAACAATGGTTACAGAAGAGGATGTTGGTGTCCCTCTGTGTTGTACTGGGCAAGCTTAGCCACTCTGAGGACACAGAAGTAGATTTGAATCAAAACATACATTATTACATATGTGTCTAATATTAAAATGGAATTAGATCAAGTGTAATTAAATTTAAATCTAGAGCATTATGTTTAAAAAGATGTGAACTTGTCACCTTTTGTGGATGCTAGGGAAAGTTACTATTTTGAAAACTGATGAGAAAAAGAAATGAGAATTCATCCTCCTTTCTTTTATTAACTCTGCCATTTGATAACCAAATAGTAGATGAGAAGAGTTTCTCTTTATTGAAGCATTGAAATATCATTCTGTTGCAACTCTTAATGAACTGAGGATCAATTAATGATGTTCAAAGATGGCTAATATCACAAAACGAAGAGAAAATCATGCATTATGTTCCTGCAGATGGGAAAACAATACACCATATAAAATTTTTTAATGAAACTTGAATCTGATCAAACCTCTAGGTCCAACTACCATTTCACAGGAGATACAGGGGATATGACAACATGTTAAACTGCACCACAGGAACACAGTCAGGGAACAGGAAACTGCAGGAAACTCTAACAGATAAATGATCCAGTTTCTTTGACAAATTCTGAGAAAGAGACAGAGATGAAGGGGGAACTTATGGATTTTAAAAAGATGTAGAATACTTATCCTAATCACTTAGAGTATGTGAATCTTATTTGGATACTAATTCAAGCAATCATCAAACTTAATAATATTTAAGTGAAAACTGAAAATGTGGACACAGATGACATCTAATGAGGAAATTTTAAAAATCTGTGTTATTTTTTCAACATCTGATGGTCTATAATAATGTTTTCAGAAGAGAGGCTTATCTTTTAGAGACAGGTACTGTAATATTTATGAATAGATTGATATTACATCAGAGGTTTGTTTCAAAATAATATTGATGTAGGGAAAGTGAGTAGGGTAGAAGAGAAACAAGATTGGCCATAAATGCATAATTGTTAAACCTGGATCATGGGCACAGGAGAATTTATTACATTGTTTTGCTTATGTATATATGAAATTTGCCACAATAAAAATTCAGAATGAAAATAAAAGGCAAAAAAGACTTCTATCCAAATTGCAATGAAGCCATCTCATTGTCTGGGGTGCCACCCAAAGTTGTTTGTCTCTTGTCCACGGAAATCAAGGATGCAGACACTCCAAGGGTGAGGTTAGAGCAGAAGTTTAATAAGTGAGAGAAAGAGAGAAAGCCCTCTGCCACAGAGAGGGGTCCCAAAAAATGGTTGCCATTTCACAGTGAAATACAAGGGTTTTTATAAACAAGCTAGTGGGGAGGGGGTATCTCATCTACATAAGGCACAAAAAACCAGTTAGAACTAGGTGTGTCATTTGCATAGGGTGAGAGTCTCTGGCAGCCCCTACCCCAACGTTTTATTGCACAGGCAGGTCCTTGGCCTAACTAACTCCATGTTGCTTATCTTTTTTCCTGCACATGTGTTAAGGGGGCAGAATCCTCCATGGTGGACATGCCTGGCCCAAAGTAGTTCCTCTTACAGGTGCAGCTACAGGCACCCCGGCCCCATGCAAGCTTCCTTATCTGAGAATGTCCAGAAAGGAAAGGAATGTGCTCACTAGGGCCCACTGTGCTTACTGGGGCCCACCAAATGGATGTGAAGATTGCTAATTACAAAGGAGGGTCCCTCTCTGTGTTGGAACTTGCTCCTTATCTATGTTTGCAGCCCCATCTTCCAGGCTGCTCTTTGTTAGAGAAGGAATTCTGCCGAGGACTCTTTGCCCTAACTATCTGCCTAGCTGGTTCCTTTCTTCCTTCTCTCTCAGCAATAACAGGATTATTAATAAGAGCCCAAAACTGGGGGGAAAAGTCATAAATCAGTAATGGATAAACAAAATGTGGTGTATCCTCTCTGCCTACGGTGGTCTAATCTATATGGTTTTACAACCTAGAATAGCACTGTCCATGAGCTTCTATCCAAAGGCTGAAATGTGAAGATTCTAGACAGAGCTGCCTGCTCAACAAAACAGTTCCCATTGTACTCAACACAGTATCCATCAAATATTTTTTCTCACTGAATGGTGAAAAAAGAGTGCAAGAACTCTGAAATATAGAAGGTCTAAGGTCTTCCAACATCCTACATTTAAAGGTAAATAATGTGATGCTGATTTACAGTATTTTTTTTTTTTGTAACACTGTGATACGGTTTGGCTGTGTCCCCACCCAAATCTCAACTTGAGTTCCCAGGTGTTGTAGGAGAGACCTGGTGGGAGGTAATCGAATCACGGGGGCAAGTCTATCCCTGCTGTTCTCATGATAGTAAGTCTCAAAAGATCTGATGGTTTTATAAAGAGGAATTCCCCTACACAAGCCCTCTTTCTTTGCCTGCTGCCATCTATTTGAGACATGACTCGCTCTTCCTTGCCTTCTGCCATGATTGTGAGGCTTTCCCAGACACGTCGAACTGTGAGTCCAGTCAAACTTCTCTCTTTTGTAAATTGTCCAATCTGAGGTATGTCTTTATCAGCAGCATGAAAACGGACTAACAAACAATAAAAGTAGATCTATTTTAAATCCTGTTTCCTTAAATCTCTGGGCAATCCTGGATTAATCAAACACTCTGAAAAACTCTAGTGCATTGCCTGAATATCTAAATGCCCTAAACAGTGACACAATAAGAGATCCTTTAGTAAGAAGTTATTTGGGGGGATTTCAGAGAGCATTAAAAGAGACATGTTTTAGTATGAGGGTAGGGGTTCTCAGAACTTCTCAAGAAACAGAAGGTAGTATCAGACATGTTAATACACAAGGCTCTCAGAAAATAATATGGTTAAGAAATATGTTTCCATTTCACCTGTTATTGGCAATCATCATCTCTCTAATATCATCAACAATGACAATAAGAAGATACAAAATCAACTGCCAGGGACAACTCTAATTAAATTCATATCTAAATTAGGACATAAATAAAGGTGGAAGCTGGGCACATTGGCACACACTTGTAAGCCCAGCTACTCAGGAAGCTGAGGCAGAAGGATCACTTGAGTCCAGGAGTTCAGTGCCAGCCTAGGACATAGCAAGACCCTGTCTCTAATAAATAAAAGGTGGAGGCCAGGCACAGCCACTCACTCCTGTAATCCCAGCACTTTGGTAGGCTGAGGCAGGTGGATCACTTGAGGTCAGGAGTTCGAGACCAGCCAGGCCCATGTGGCAAAGCCCCATATCTACTAAAAATATAAAAATTCACCAGGCATGGTTGTGGACACCTGTAATCCTAGCTACTTAGGAGGCTGAGGCAGGAGAATCACTGGAATCCAGGAGGTGGAAGTTGCAATGAGCCGAGATTGCATCACTGCACTCCAGCCTGGGTGACACAGCAAGACTCCATCTCGAAAATAAAATAAAATAAAAAGTGGAGAGTAAGCTCCTTATATTTGAAATACATAGTAATAAATACATCTTTAAATGTATTTAAAAATCAAAATTTCTTTTAAATCAAATCCGTCCATCACTACCTGTTTATAAAACTGTAAGGCACATTTAATATTACATCTCAATAACAGTGCTTGCTTGTGAGTACACAGACAGGGAGTTCAGCTTGAATTCTATCATGCAGTTGCCCACTTTTTACACATGAAATCAGAAGGACGTTTCAAGGTAATTTTCACTGTGTTGCAGAATTAAATCAATCAACATTATACCTGATTCATAAACCAACATTAAGCAAAGCTATTAAACAAAGTTTATTGCTCAAATTTTAACAGTGACCATATAGAACTATTTCTTTTTGGTTTCGTTTTGTTTTGTTTTGTTTTTGTTTTTGAGATGGAGTCTCTCTCTGTCATCCAGGTTGGAGTGCAGTGGTATGATCTCGGCTCACTGCAACCTCCAACTCCCGCGTTCAAGAGATTCTCCTGCCTCAGCCTCCTGAGTAGCTGGGACTATAGGCGCGTGACACCAGGCCCAGCTAATTTTATTGTATTTTTAGTAGAGACAAGGTTTCACTGTGTTGGTCAAGATGGTCTTGATCTCCTGACCTCGTGATCTACCCGCCTCAGCCTCCCAAAGTGCTGGGATTACAGGCGTGAGCCACCATGCTCAGCCACATAGAACTATTTCTAACTTCCTGGTCAGGTTAGAGAGGTTAGCACTTTCCAGAATATGCCACAAAAGACATGTCAGAGACCAAGACAAGCAAGGTCTGAGATCTGAATACTTTCAAAAAAGCCTACTTGTCTCTCTCCTTCTCAGGCCCTGATTCTCAACTTTAAGAATTGACCAGCTACTCTTTCTTCAATTCCTGAACAGCTACTCCCTCTATCATCCTTCTTCTCTGAAATCAATTACTGGTTTCACAAATTTTAATAAAGATAAATTAAGATAGATGTTAGTTTTAGAAATTAGACTGAGAATTTTCCCATATCCCTTCAGATAATTAGAGGTACCCGAGAGTGTTACAATTCACTGCTTGAGGGATTTTCTCAGCCAAAAATAAACATATGGTATAGGGGGCTGTTTCTTAGCAGGAAACTGCTGTCAACAAGCTCATGGGGACCTGTCATCAGGGCCCCGCACAGCCAGTGAGAAGACATGTAATATTGGCTGGCTACCTTCTCCCTCGAGCAAGTGGAAGGTAACTCTTCTGCCTTTTTGCCACAACCCTGTATATTAAACAGATGCAACTTATTTCCAAAGAGTACTTTGCTTGTGAAATTAACATTGAAAACATCGAAAGTGAAAATGCACAGGGTCAGCAGGTAGCTGGTTAAGATTCAAGCATCAAAATTTACGCAAAATGGAAGCCACTTAGGCAAAATCCAGGAATGAATATCTAGATGTAGCTATGTTCATTTTATTAACTTACAGGAATATATACTACAAGTCATGTGCCAGCAATATTTTTAGTCTAAAATAAAAAAGACAAATCTGTGGATTTGATGGATTCTCTGAGAGTTTCTCATGTGAAGGTGGATGAGTGCAGTTGGAAATCTCCAGTGCACTCTAAATTGAAGCTTGATGCCAATAAACCTGTCACTTGTGTAAATTTTAAAAGGGTGGCCTCTTCCTGTGCACTGATGTATATAAACACAATATGGATATTGCTCTATGTGGCTACAGTAATAAAACTCAGCTTGTAACTGTGTCAACCAACTGTGGTTATGTAGTGGGGAGCAATTTTAAAATATTCATTTCTTGCTCCAATTAGAATTAATCAAAAAGTGTGGGTGTGCACAGTTTTGATACAACTATGGTAATATAAATAACTGGTAAAGATGAGTTGCAGTTAATCATACACATGGTGGATTTAAAATTTATCAGTAATTTCACTGAAACTCCTCTCTTGAAAAAGAGCCTATGCCAAGCACAGTGGCTCATGCCTGCGATCCCAGGACTTTGAGAGACCAACACAGGAGAATCACTTGAGGCCAGGAGTTTGAGACAAGCCTGGGCAACATAGTAAAACCTCATCTGAAAAACAAATAAAAGTTTGATTCTCCACCACTTGCATGAGGACTAGATTTCATGACTTTCTTCTAGTAAATAGAATGTGACGGAAGTGATGTCATGTTATTTCTGAGGCTGGGTCATAAAAAAAAATTAAAAAATTACTCCCACTTGACTCTTTCTATTTGGATTGCTCCACTGGGGGGAAGTTAGCTGCCATGTCACGAGGACACTCAAGCAGCTGTGTGGGAAAGCCCATATGGAGAGAAATAGCCCTCACACCAACAAACAATTTGCCAGCCTAATAAGTGAGGCACCCTGGAAAGCCTGACCAGAAGTGTATCCTTCAGCTCCAGTCAAGCTTTAGATAACTGCAGACACAGGGAACATCTTGACTAAAACTCATGAGAGACTCCAAGCCAGAAGATTCAAACTAAATTATTTCTGAATTCCTGACCCACAGAAAGAGCAAGATAATAATATTTATTGCCATTTTAAGCCACTAAGTTTGAGGCTGATTCGCTACACAGTAGCACAGCGGTCCCCAACCTTTTTGGCACTAGAGGACTGGCTTAGTGGAAGACAATTTTTCCACAGATGGTGCATCCTGGAGTTGGAGAAATGAGGGGTAGTTTCAGGATGAAACTGTTCCACCTCAGATCATCAGGCATTAGATTCTCATAAGGATTAAGTAAACTAGATCCCTCACATGTGCAGTCCACCATAGAGTTCATGCTCCTATGAGAAGCTAATGCCACTGCTGATCTGAAAGGAGGTGCAGGTCAGGTGGTACTGCTTGCTTGCTGGCCATTAACCTCCTGCTGTGTGGCCTGGTTCCTAACAGGCCACTACTAGGTCTACAGCCCAGGAGTTGGGGACCCTTGCAGTAGCAGGCAACTAATACAAAGAAGATATTTGTTTGTTTGTTTTTAAGACCAGGGATTGCTTAAACATTGGGTATAGATGTGCTTCCAACACTTAGCATACTTGCAGATGTCCAACTAATCTTCATTTCGCCTTGTGAAAACACTGAACCCAAGAGAACGTCACAATTGGCCTAAAATACTCCCTAGGAATGCTTATCTCAAGGCATAAACTGCTGTTATAATAGTAACATACAAGTAAGGTATGAAAAAGCCCCTTGCTTAGGTCCTTCAGTGGTTCTTCCATCACCTTCAACATGAAATCCAAGATTTAGTATAACATGAAAGGCCCTTCATGACCTACCTCTGCCAAAAATCTCAAGCTTTATTTTCCACCACTCTTCCTATCATATATTATACTTCACAAAAATAAATTATTTATAATCCTTTGTACATAAAATGAGTCAGCAATGATTGTGAAAGTCTTTAAAATGAGAATAAAAACGGGATTACTGGCTGTCCTCACTAGCATGCTCTTCTAGATTATCCTTACTTTTCACTGTATTGGAGTTATTTTTCAATGCCGTAAGTTATAAAAAACTGATTTCAGTGCAACTGTTCCAGGCCTATATTAATGCGAATGAATTGTATCTGGTAGAGATGCAGTTGATTATTGTCCTTTGGATATTGACCAGTCTTGCCTCTATTTGTAAACCTGTCTTAACACTCCTGCATGTGTTTTTTTTTTAATTCTATTTGAATCAGTTGTGGCATCTTATCAGTTCCCTCATTAACTAATAAGTTTAAAATTTTTGACATGTGTTCATTTTGTATTTGTATAAGACTAATGATTTTAACTAATAAAAGATATTTTTAACCCATGATAATTCATTCCCCCAAACTTTTGTACATACAACAACCTATGGCTAAAATGGTTTGATCATCTTCAGGATAAAATCCAAGCTATTTAGTATAAAATGATAAGTTTTTCATGACTGAACCTTGCCCGATTATGTGATGCCTCCATCACGCTTACAGCCTAGGGATCTTC
Organism: Nomascus leucogenys; assembly: GCF_006542625.1. Taxonomy (NCBI): domain Eukaryota; kingdom Metazoa; phylum Chordata; class Mammalia; order Primates; family Hylobatidae; genus Nomascus; species Nomascus leucogenys. Next base: position 131,104,511 of record NC_044384.1, read on the forward strand.
CATTACTAATCCTTAGTATCTCTACTAAGAAATCGTCTCCTCTCCAAAGACCTCTGTAATCACCTAGCTATTTATAAGCAAAGATATGTGACCTTTGAGACAAATGGAGCAGCTTTAGGGAAGCCCTTCTGTCTGGAGGCAGCCAGGCATGTTTGCAGCATGCAAGAACTTTGGGACCCAGCACAGTGGCTCATAACTGTAATCTAGCAATTTGGGAGGCTGAGGCAGGTGGATTATTTGAGGCCAGGAGTTCGAGACCAGCCTGGCCAACATGGCAAAATCACATCTCTACTAAAAATACAAAAAATAACTGGACGTGATGTGCACCTATAGTCCCAGCCACTTGGGAGGCTGAGGCACAAGAATTGCTTGAACCCAAGAGGTGGAGGTTGCAGTGAGCTGAGCTCACACCACTGCACTCCAGCTTGGGCAACAGAGTGAGACTCTGTCAAAAAAAAAAGTTTGGTGTGGCTGGAGGAACAGAGTGAAAGAATAATGGGGGGTGATCATACCAGTCCATGCCTGGCATGAAGCCAAGGGGAAGCCTTGATGTGACTTAAGTATAGGACAAGTAATCATTTTCGCATTTTGAAGAGATCATCATAGTAGCTGAATGGAGAATGGAGGAAATAGAGAAAGGTAAATCACAGGAGATGTGGAGACCATTTTAGGAGACCATTGCAATTGTTCAGTTGAGGGATGGTGGAAACTTGAACCAGAGTGTTGACAGTAAAGACTTCTAAAAAACAATAAAGTGGATGGGTTTAAAAGATATTTGGAAAGTAAACAGGATTTGGTGATGAGTTAAATAAATGGATTGAAGCAGTGTCAGATATGTCCAGGAGGTTTCTGTTTCTTACCTAGATAAGAAGACAATGTATGTTCTCACTCACCGAAGGAAAGAACTTGAGAAGAGAAGAAGGACTTACAGAGCTAATGATCATATGCTTTGAAAATACAATCTTTAAAATAAAAGAAAAGAGAATTCATTTTTTAGAGTAAGGACAGTTCTAAAACATAGCTGATTACATACACAAAAGCTAAATTTTCTGGGTGGGATATTTTAGCCCATTGTTGGAATAACCATTAAAATCAAACCATTGGCTCATGAAATATCAGGCCATGAACTTTAGAGAATGGAAAATAGCTAAGTAGGCTAAACAATATGCAATAATGAGGGCTTACCCTGGCTCAGATAATAGCACCATGTGGCCTTTTTCAAATGATTTAATCCTTGTCCCTTCATCTGAAAAGAGCATCTGAATAAGTAATACATGAATAGCAGTCTTACCCCCAAAAGTAAGATGAATTCAGTCTTCCTGAACTGATACTTCATCTGTGATGTTAGTCATTCCAATATGGACCTTTTTTACTTAAACTATCCAACTGGGCTATCTACCTTAATCAAGTCACCCAAATAATTGCAGAGTATCCATATCAGTTCATGTTGATTTACAGACTAAAAGTTTATTTTATTTGAGACATTCTTTCTATTTTTAATTCTAATTTCTATAGATTTAAGATTCAGGTCTCTCAAACTTTTTACAGGTAATAACATTCTGTGTGATTGCTTCAAAAAAGGCTATTTGACATTGGGATTTATGGTAAATATTATTTGAATATTTTGTATCACCATTTGGCTAGTAATAATTTAAACTTAATTATGAAAATAGTAGTCCCCAAAGTAAGAACAGAATCAAAATAGAAAAGTAATGAGAACAAAATAATGGAAAAATTAAAACAGTTGGATATGGATTATGATCCAACGAATTCCTATAATTTGTATCTAGTTAAATATAATAGAAAGTTGGAAAAAAATGTAATATCAGAAAAAAATACGAGAAATAAGATGAACATTTACCCTATTGGAACTCATCATTTGGTTTACATCAAAAGAAAGAAATTACGGTAATTGTAAGAATTTGTGAAAACTTTGAGTGTGATAGAGATTACAAATGATATTTATAAGAATAACAAAGAATTTATTTAGGGATGAGACTGCAAAACAGCAACCCCTTCATTAATGAAGGAATTACGATGTAGGCAAAGTGTACTAAAAAAGATTATTTTCTCTCCTTGAATTAGCAAAAGCTTAATTCAACCTTTTTGTTTTAACTTTAGGAAGTCCTAATTGAAATTCTTTTAAATGCATCACAGATGCTTCACAGGAAGGCTTATCAGAGCAAACTCATTTATTTAAAACATTATCTAATGCCCAGTAAAAGAACCAAAGTACCAAAAATGTTAAATAAAGCTATCTATACTGACATCCAAAATGACCCAACTTTGTACACAAACTATAAGGAGTATCTATCAGCTGTATATCATTTAGACCAAGTTGAATACAGATAATCAAACCAACCCATCATTTCCCAGTTTAAGAGCACCATGCAGCATTGCAGGAAGGAAGTGGGAAAGACTCTCAGGTTCCCACTGACACCTTCGGCCTCCCAAATCTATAACCCAACCAGTGGGCAGGGTATAGGAATGCAGGAAGGCCTCCTCTTAGGCAGTTTTCCTCTGTAGATCAGCAGTAAAGGAAAAGTTAGAAGAGATACCAATATATGTACTTTGTCTTCAAATATGTCTTTCTAAATACATTAAACTGGGAAATGTGGGCTTGATGGCAGCTCAATTTTTAACTAATGGTTGCCTGTGCTGAGAATGAAACATTCCAACAATAACAACAACAACAACAAAATTAAAGGCCGGGCACGGTGGCTCATGCCTGTAATCCCAGCACTTTGGGAGGCCGAGGAAGGTGGATGGCCTGAGGTCAGGAGTTCGAGACCAGCCTGGCCAACATGGCGAAACCCCATCTCTACAAAAAATACAAAAATTAAACAGACTTGGTGGCGGGCACCTATAATACCAGCTACTTGGGGAGGCTGAGGCAGGAGAATCACTTGAACCCGGGAGACAGAGGTTGCAGTGAGCCAAGATCATGCCACTGCACTACAGCCTGGGTGACAGAAGGAGACTCCATTTCAAAAAATAAATAAATAAAATTAAAAGTCAAGTCTTTGGCCAGACATCATTTTAATGTTACATTTTACAAAGAATATGGCTAACTAAGAGAAGGGAGATCATCTATATTCAAAACAACAATCCTCCTAAGATAGCATCACAACAGAACACACCAAAATTATCTGTCTCAATGAACAAGAGTTATGTCTGAGTTTCTTTGAGCTGCTATCATAAAAACACCTTAAACTGAGTGGCATATAAACAACAGAATTATATTTATTATAGTTCTGGAGGCTGGGAAGTTTAAGACTAGGCACTGAAATAATTGGTATCTGGCAAATGCTGACCTCTTCACGGGTTGTCCCTTGATAAGACATGAAATTTATTTCTGTCAGGGGTGAAGTTATATATAAAAGAACCTATCTAGAAGGATTTCTGTGAGAGTTAAGTAAACTCATACATGCAAAACATCTAGAAAAGTTTAAGTCTCATTTCTTACAAAATAATTCCCAACATAAATGTTTGGTGGTTTTCTCAGCCTGGGTCCCCTGAAAGCAGAGCATAAAACAAATACTTTAGGGTTGCTAGTTTATTTGGGAAGTGACCCCATGGATGAAGAGTAAGAAACCAAGGGAATGGAACAAGAAAGGAGGAAAGGCTAACAGAGGGATGCATTATGAAGTTTGCCAGTACTACTGATGATAGTACTTGATCTTGCTAGGACTTTGTGAGGATCTTTATAAAATGCGTCACAGAACTATCCACCTAAGGGACAAAAGGGGAAGTACTGATTCATAAACACCCATCCCTCATTGGTTAAGAATGGCCCCATGACTTTTAACCTCATATCATGTGAGAGTGTTGAGATGATTCTCACATGTGTCCCAGGCCATCCAGGGGTTAGAAGTGAGAACCATGGGAGCTTTGGCTCAGGGTGAGACACAGTCTGCTTGCATCTGCTTAAAGTTTACCAAAACCTGCTGGGAATTGAGCACGACAGCAATGGCTGGAGCAAGAGATGGGACCAAGAGGATCTGCATTCAGTAGAGTATCTCATTCTTTATCTCTGTAACCCCTATGGAATGGTGCTTACTGGTTTCAAGGTGATAAATATGTGAATATGTCAAGAAATTAGTCTTGAAGAATATGATAACATCTTACTTTAATGCTACAACACTGTAGAAAGTGCCATTGGAAACGACATTCAGTTACAATTGTCAACAAGCCTTTTACTTCTTAAGAGAATTTAGGCACAGGCAACATTTAAATTTGCATCTGTAATGCTATGGGGATTCTGAAGATCTATATAGTGCCGAGGTGAGGAATACAATTTCTCACATTATCTATTTTGTAGTTATATGTCATCCTGAAAAACAACTTGATCGTCTAGTAGATTGATAAAGAAAGTACAGTCCAAAAAAGTGCAATGAGAACGGTGTTCAAAATATCACCAATCTCATTAGGTGCCTCCTCAAGTTAAATTCTATATCTGGCAATAAAAATAAGACTCTTCCAGCAGTGATAGAAACAGTAATATCTTTTTAAAATATATTACTCAGCCTGGGTCCCCTGAAAGCAGAGCATAAAACAAATACTTTGGGGTTGCTGGTTTATTTGGGAAGTGACCCCATGGATGAAGAGTAAGATACCAAGGGAATGGAACAAGAAAGGAGACATTAGTTTCTGAATGATAATCAAATATATCCTGACTTCAAATGCTCCAGGCCAAATAAATTTTCCAGTCTCCAAAGGTTTTATCACATAGAGGTAAGGCCATATGAAAACAGTCAACGCTATGTAAACCCATATACCCTGGTAAAAATGGAAATCCGTGTTAAATTAGTCACCTTTTATTTGTTTTGGATTGCATTCAAGGACTGTGTGGTGCTCAGGAGTGAGAACACAGAAAAACCCATGGAACATTTTCATGATTTCTTTATGTACTGATTCTTTGACAGCAGTTGTATGTAACCTTCTCAAGTGACATCTGACTTAGGAACCCAAAGCTATTTTTTGAAAAAGCATATAGCAGATTGATAAGCATGCCTTCCTAAAAAATTTTTACCATTTTAATTAACAATAAGCCAGATGCAGGAGTCTTTTCACTTTCATCATTCCTTTAATAATAAGCAATGCACATTTTTAAACCTAGTTTATTTATATTAGCTGAATGGTTGATAATAATAATTATTATTATAATTTGTTGAAATCTTACTCTATAGCCAGGCACTGGGTTACATGCTTTGATTACACACAGCACTCATTTTATTTTCAAAATAAGATTATGAAATAGAGACTATTATCCCTATTTAAGAGATGAGGGAGCTCACCAATCTCATTAGGTGCCTCCTCAAGTTAAATTCTACATGTAGTGATAAAAATAAAACCCTTCTAGCAGAGATTGAAACAGTAATAGCAACAGTAATATCTTTTTAAAAATATGTTGTTCACCCGGGAGCGGTGGCTCACGCCTGTAATCCCAGCACTTTGGGAGGCCGAGGCGGGCATATCACCTGAGGTCAGGAGTTCAAGACCAGCCTGGCCCATTAACATGGTGAAACCCCATCTCTCGTAAAAATACAAAAATTAGCCGGGCATGGTGGCGGACACCTGTAATCTCAGCTACCCAGGAGGCTGAGGCAGGAGAATTGCTTGAACCCAAGAGGCACAGGTTGCAGTGAGCCAAGATCATGCCACTGCACTTCTGCCTGGGCTAACAGAGCAAGGTTCCTTCTCAAAAAAATATAAAGTAAAAAATAAATATGTTATTCATTCCAGGAGTAACTCCTAGAGGGAAGTTATCTCTAAAATAGAATCAAAGCATTTGAATTACTGGCCCAATTTCACTCATGCTAGGTAAGAAGTAGCAAACCTAAGACTTAAATCCAGTTCTATTCGTGTTCTAAGTTCATGCTTTTACTAAACCCAACACTCTACTGCTTCAGTGACCTTTGATTTCACAAAGATTCTTATAGCAACTCCTTCTGAGTTTTTTAAATCATATAACAAGTCAGTCAATATTTTATAGATCTGCCAATATTTCCCTTTGTTTTAAATTTTCAAGTCACATTCAGACCTTTACATTTCTGTTAAACTGGGCACAACATTCTTATACTTCTACCTTTTGTCTTTCCAGGGAGATACATGATATACTGAGATATAGACAAATATTATGATCATTCTGTTGCTTATATATATTCAACTTTACACTATTGTATAGGCTACATTCTTCTATTTTGTTGTGACTTACATTGCCACTTTACTTCATACAAAAAGCCTCTTCACAGTTCAACCGCATAAGTTTATATGTGTCTTCATAACAACCCCACCTAAAAACATTAGCATCCAATGACGCTTAGCTTACATTTTCATAAAATACCCCATATTCCAGTCTACTGAGCTATCCCCTGGCTGACATGCTTTTATAAGGACACAAAGTTGCTGTTACAAAATACTAAAATCTAAATTACATTTTGACTTTTATATCTATCTTCTGACTTTTTAATACTAACTTCCCTTTCACTGCTATCAGAAAACTTCAGCACGTAATCCCTAAATCCTTGTAATTGTCAGGACTCTTCTAATATTTACTCTGTATTTGCTATTGCCTATCCCCTTCTCTTAGGTCCTCTACTATTTTTCCCTCTTTTGATTAATTCTTCTGTTCTCCTCTCATTACTTTCTTAGCTTTTATATAGAATAAATAGAGTAACCTTTTTTATACTCAAATATGACATGATTTCAGATGAGATGTCAGGTTTCCTGCTCACTAAATAACAAAGTATCTCTATAAATGTTTTCATTTTCACTTTTATTTATGATTTATTCTCTGCAAGAGTTCATCTGTCACATGTACATTTGAACTGGGTTAGAGGGGCTAAGTTGGAAAATTAAATCGAATAACAGCCTGTGAATTTCCTTGATATAATAAAAAATATACTTTATTTGTAAGCCTATCTAAATATTCAAGCTTTTCACAAAATGTTATAAAAATATTTTATTTTCTGGTTTCTACTGTTGATTGATTTATAGTTACGATACACCAGGAATTTAAATTACAGGTTACAACTGTACAACTCTACAACTATGTGGAAAAAAACTGGACAGACACACCAACTTTTTATCTCCTTTTATCTTCTTAGTCTTCATGATGAATTGATTCGATATGTTTTCTGATTAACTCATCTTGCAATTCAATAGCATGAAAATAAATAACCCAATTATAAAATGATCAAAAGAACTGAATAGACATTTCTCCAAAAAAGACATACAAATTAATGGCCAACAGGTATATGAAAACATGCTCAACATCACTAATCATCAGGAAAATGCAAACCAAAACCACAATGAGATATCACCTCATGCCTGTTATGATGGCTATTACTAAAAAAATTAAAAAGATAAGAAGCGTTGGCAAGGATGTGAAGCAAAGGGAACCATTATATACTTTTGATGCTAATGTATGTTGGTGACATCACTATGGAAAACAGTATGGAGTTTCCTCAGATACTAAAAATAGAACTATCATATGATCCAGCAAGCCCACTTCTGAGTGTATTTCCAAAAGAATTGAAATCAGAATCGTGAAGATATAGTTGTACTTTCATGTCCACTGCAACAATATTCACAATAGCCAAGGCACTGAAGCAAAACAAAAGTCCTTCAATAGATTAATGGATAAAAATGTAGTATATACATACAATGAAATATTATTCAGCCTTTAAAAAGATGAAAATCCTGCCATTTGTAACAGTATAGGTGAACATGGAGGAGAAGCATTTTGCTAAATGAAATAAACCAATCACAAAGAACAAATACTACAAAATACCACCTATATAATGATTGTAAAACAGTCAAACTCACAGAAGCAGAGAGTGAAATGATGGTTTCTAGGGGATGGGGAGAGAGAAACAGGGAGATATTAGTCAAAGGGATTAAGTTTTGATTATACAAGATGAATAATTCCTAGAGATCTGCCGTACAATAGTGCCTATACTTTAAAAACATCATCTTATGTACTTAAAAATTGGTTACGAGGGTAGATTTTATGTTAAGTGTTATTCCAAGAAGGATGAGGAATAAGAGGCGGAGGAGAGGAAGAAAGCAGCAGGTGAAAACTTTTGGAGGTGATGAAGAGGTCTATAGCATAGATTGCGGTGATAGTTTTAGGGGTATATATTTATCTCCAAACTCATCAAGTTATACAGATTAAAATATGTACAACTTTTTGTGCATCAATCATACCTCAATAAAGCAGCTTGTTTTAAAAGACTATTACCTTAAAGGAATTGATGTTGTGGTAAATCACATCACCAGCCCCAGTTCTTCACCCCCTCACTATATCCATGCTGTGATTTTGACATGTGATTTTTGCGTTTTGTCCCATTCACAGTGTACAGTATTTCTCCACTCCTTGACTTTGGGTTTGGTCATATAATTTGCTTTGACCAATATTTCAAAAACAACTGTGAACTATCTCTGAGATTAGACCTTAAGAGTTGTTACATGTTTTCACTTCTTCTCATGTGTCTCTACCATTGCAATAAGAACATGCTAGAAAGCTCATTCTCTAGGAGAATGTGAAATTTATAAACATAGCCAGCTACCCCAGCCAAGAACACCCAATTTCCAGGAGCTACCCACATTCCCATGAGCTAAATATATGCTTATTATTGTATGCCACAAAGTTCTAAAGTGATTGACAATCTGCTGCTTTGTAGCAATACGTAACTGTCATATAGATATTTATAGATATAAAATGTGCTGTTAGCAATCATCAGTCATACTAGATGTACGTACTTTTACCATATTCCAAGTACGTACCAGTCAAAATCAACACTACTTCTCCATACTTCCTCCCCTTTTTAAATGTCTCCTTTAAGAAAGAAGCCTCAAAATCTAGATGCAACAGGTACTGCCAATTGCTTAATTCACATAAACAACCATTATAAATAATAACTAATCCTATTATGCATAGGCTTTGATTTTCTTTACCAAAAGAAGATTTTAAAATTACATTTTAGGCCGGGCACAGCAGCTTACACCTATAATACCAGCACTTTGGGAGACGGAGGCAGGTGGATCACCTGAGGTTGGGAGTTCAAGACCAGCCTGACCAACACAGAGAAACCCCGTCTCTACTAAAAGTACAAAAATTAGCCGGGTGTGGTGGCACATGCCTGTAATCCCAGCTACTCAGGAGGCTGAGGCAGGAGAAGCACTTGAACCCGGGAGGCAGAGGTTGCAGTAAGCTGAGATCGCACCATTGTACTCCAGCCTGGGCAACAAGAGCGAAACTCCATCTCAAAAAAAATAATAATAATTACATTTTAGAACCTTGGCTGCCTAAAAAAGGTAGACCTGAAGGCTACCTTTGAAAGGGATGACAACTTATCTCAAACATATTCATTATATGACTAGGATTGTCACTTGTCAATTAAGTTTTGATGATTCCGTTGGTTTTCTTGATATTTTTGTCACTACAAGATTTTTTTTTAATTCACTTGGGTCAATCCCCAATTTTAACAAATATAGCAGCATGCTTAATTTTATTTTTGCATTCCACAGTCCTTGATAATAGCAAACTAATTTCTGTAGCTGCATTTGATGAAGATATGCTGATGGAACTCATATTTCATATCATTGACTATAATGAGCTATTTTATCAAACTGTCCTTATGACAGTATTGTAGAGAAAATGATAAATTTACTAATTTATTCACTTGAGATTCCATTTAAAATTTTTAAAAGAAAGGAAAAGATCAATGAAGTCAGGTAAATTAGGCTTTCCTAAATGATATGTCTGAGTCTCTATGAAACAATAGCACTAATCATTCCTGCTCTTAATCAAATGCTAACATTAAAAAATTGTTGATTAACTATTACTTTTAATAATATTCTACAGAACAAATAAGAAGCTGTAAAATGTCTTATTGTGAACATATATGCACAATGTTTGCTCACAGTCAGGGTAATTATTAACATGATTTCATAAAGAATTGGTTTCTTATCACTTTGTTGGGGGTTTTTATTTTTACTCAGCTTTAATTTAGAAATTATCAATCAGTAAATACATCAATTAATGAAAGTTACTAATTATTTTGTGGGGACTTTCAAAAAACTTTGTACTAACTAAAAACTGTAGCATAACATTTCTTTCTGAGACTCTGAGATGCCAACTACACAGATGGTGCTGATATTGGTGAAAATACAATCACATATACAATATGCTAAAATGCCTTTCATCAATTATTGTGCTCTATAGAATTTATGCTCACTGAACCCCAGAAACAATATTAACTTGGAGCTCGTCAGTCCTTCATGCTCTGGATAAACAATCTTCAAACACTACATGACCATGACATTCTGTTTTATAATCTTTTCTTGAAATAAAATGAATTTATTGACTTTTTTTCATTTATAAGCCTTTGGCAATGAAAATAATTGCTCTAATAAATTATTTAACATGATTTCTTCTTGAGGGATTCATTCTACCATGAATGTCTCTCACGTCTGCTAAAAAGAAATCACACAGAGTAACGTTATTTTACGCGACAACCAGGTTCTTGTAAATGTTCACGGTAAAATGCACTGAAGCCACAACAGATAGTGTTTCTTTCCTTTCTCAATGTTCCTTTTATTTTTAACATTTTCTATGTACTATGCAAAAACTGCTACCTTTTCCTCAATTCAATTAATAAATACTCTCCAAAATTCTCATATGAGTTCTAAAAGCAGCTGATAAGATTAGGAGAACATTCTTCGTTGAATTTGATACAAGAAAAATGAAACTATAATATCTGAGAAACCCCAAATCTTCACTAAATAAATAGTAGGAACACAGTTGACTTTGGAATTTTAGTGCTGAATTCCGATATCCTCTGGTGCTGTCAGATCTAAGGATAGAGGGCCTTTTAAAAATAAGCTATTTTCATGTAGATACATATTCTGCTATTTTACAATAACCAACTGTTCCTCAAAATAATAATTAAGGAGCAGAATTGATCTTACCTTGACTCATTCGGGTACAAACAAATAGTCTGCTGTTTATACAATCTGAAAAACAGTGCTACAGTCATCAAGATGGATGACTAAAGGTGCTCAACACTTGCCCCCCAACAAAGATCAAAAAACAAAAATGACAACACATCAAATGGAATATCTAGGGGAGAACACAGAAATTCAACAAAGAAGTGTCAAAGACCTTCTGCAGCACAGAGACTCAGAATGGCAGCATAAAGAAGGAAGTAAACCATATGGGCCAGGATCATCTTGGGGTCAAGAGAGACTCCCCACCCCAAGAAAAAGGTAAACAGGAGATCCTTAGTAGTCTGCATTTCCACCACAGATGCCTGGTATCCTAGCCCCCATAGCCCTAGCTAGTCCTAAGCCCAGTATAGGGAGCTTCCTAGAGTCCATCTGACTGCATTATTCTGGAGAGGGAATTTACACTCCCCCTCCATACACACACTCAGTTATTCAGGCTGCCACAGAACATCACCACCTTGAGAGTGCAGCCACCATCAGAGTGCATCCTGCCCTGGGGCCTAATAGCCCCTGCATCTCCACATACCTGAGGCCTCACCAATATCCTACCACATCCATCCTGAGGCTGAAGCAACAAGAAAACAGCTGAACCCAGCAGTGTGGTCATGATTACAGCACCCAAGCCTATACAATGCCCCATCAGGGTGCAAGCAGTCCAGCACAGTGGGAAGACAGGCCCCAGGAAAGAGGGAGCCGATATGTATGCTTCCCAGAACCTGAGACCTATCAGACTGGGTCCCACTGCCACCACTAGTAACCCTTCCTCCTCCATAGCAAAGTTGTTCTACACGCAGACACTTGTGCATGCCCCCCATTGGCCTGAAGACTGGCCCACCCAGCGACTGCCTCCTCCACCAGTGACCCAATTCCCTACAGAACAAAGTGCCACACACCCATGTGCACCCCCCAACAGAGCCAAGAACTGGCCTGCTTGTCATCGCAGCACCCAGAAAAGCTACTCCACAACTTCCAAAAATAACTGCAGCCTAGGTCATGGAGGTACTTGTAAGCACCACTGACATTGATTACAGCCAAAGAAACCAAATGGAAACTACACTACTCTACCCTCCAAGAGTCAAAGCCAAAGCAGCCTACCCAACTGAAACTACAGGACATATCTACAGAAAAAAGTCTTTCCCTATTAAAGCTACTTCATAACTGGAGGAAGTGACAATTACATCAAATGTGCAGATATAAAGGGACAACACAAAAAGTATGAAAGGGCAAGGAAACATGACACCTTTAAAAAAACACAATGATTTTCCAGTAACATGCCTAAAAGGGAAATTTAAATAATGACTTAAGAAATCTCAGGGAGATACAAGATAACATATATACACAATTCAATAAGATCAGGAAAACAATTCCTCTGACTGAGAAATTCAGTAGAGATAGATATGATTTTTAGAAAACTGAAGTCTTAAAATTGAATAATTCAACAAGTGAAATAAAAAATAGAATTGAGAGCTTCAGTGATACACTAGATAAAGCAGAAAAAAGAATTTCTGAACTTGAAGACAAGTCTTTTGAAATAAGGCAGTCAAGCAAAAAATAAATAAATAAATAAATAAATAAAGCCTATGGAACATATGGGACACCGTTAAACAAACAAACAAAAACTGCATTATGGAAATTACAGAAGGAGAAGAAATGAGAAAAGGCATTTATTAAAAGACCTATTTAATGAAATAATAGCTGAGAGTTTCCCAGGTCTAGAGAGAGATATGGATATCCAGATTCAGGAAGCTCAAAGATTCCCAAACAGACTCAACCCAAAAAGTCCTTCCCAAAGCATATTTTGGTCAGGTTGTCAAAAGTCAAAAACAAAAAGAGAATTCCAAAACCAGTAAAAGTGTCAAGTCACATATAAAGAAATCCTCATCAGGCAGACAGCAGATTTCTCAGCAGTAACCTTACAGACAAGGAGTGAGTAGGATGATATATTCAAAGTGATGAAAGAGAAAAAAAAACAACTATAAGCCAAGAATACTATACCCAACAAAGTCATCGTTCAAAAATGAAGGAGAAATAAAGTTTCCCAGACAGGCAAAAACTGAGGGAATTCACATATAAATGAGTCCTACAATAAATGCTTAAGGGAGTCTCACATCTGGAAGCAAAAGAACTATAACTACCATCATAAAAACACATGAAAGTATAAAATTCACTGATAGAGCAGATACACAAATGAGAAAGAGAAAACAATCAAATGTTATAACTTCAGAAAACTGTCCAACAACAAAGATAAACAATAAGAGATAAGGAAAGGAATAAAAAATATATAAAATCACCAGAAAATAATTAACAAAATCATAGGAGTAAGTCCTAACCTATCCATAACAACTTTGAATGTAAGCAGTTTAAATTCCACAATTAAAATATATAGACTTGCTGAAAGAATTTTAAAAGCAAGACACAAATATATGCTGCCTTCAAAAACTCACTTCACCTATAAAGACACATAGACTGAAAGTGAAGGGATGAAAAAAGATACTCCACAAAAATGGAAACTGAAAGTGAGCAGGAGTAGCTATTGCTTGCATCACACAGCATAGACTTTAAAACAAAAAAATGTTTAAACTGACAAAAAAGTTCATTACATAATGATAAAAAGGATCAAGTCAGCAAAAGGCTATAACAATTATAAATATGTATTCACCCAACCCTGAAGAACTCAGATATATAAAGCAAATATTATTCGAGCTAAAGGAAAAAAATCCAACTATAGGCCCCCGTACAATAATAGTTGAGAACCCCTTTCTCAGCATTGGACAGATTATTTAGACAGAAAATCAACAAAGAAACAACACAGGCAAAGTATACTATAGACCAAATGAACCTAAGAGACATTTATAGGACACATTATCCAACACCTGCAGAATATATATTCTTCTCATCAGCATATGGAACATTCTCCAGGATGGATCATATGTTAGACAACAAAACAAGTCTCAATAAATTTTTAAAAATTGAAGTTATATCAAGTACCTTTTCAGACCACAATGGAATAAAACTAGAAAATAACAACAACAGTAGCTTTGGAAACTGTACAAATACATAGAAATAAAACAATATGCTCCTGAATGACCACTGGGTGAAAGAAGTAATTAAGAAGAAAATAAAAAATATATATTTGAATGTAAATGACTTAAATTCCACAATTAAAAGATATGGACTTGCTGGATGAAAACACAACATATTAAAACCTATGAAATAAAGCAAAGGAATACTAAGAGGAAAGTTTACAGCAAAAATTCCCACACCAAAAAAATTTAAAAGATTTAAAATAAACAACCTAATGATATACCTAAAGGAACTAAAAAGGCAAGAACAAATCAAATCAAAATTAGTACAAGAAAATAATAAAGATCAGAGCAGAGCTAAACAAAATAGAGACTAAAAAAAGAAGATTGACAAAACAAAAACTTGGCTTTTTGAGAAGATAAAATCAAAAGATCATTAGCTAAACTATGAAAAAAAGAAAGAAAACCCAAATAAATAAAATCAGAAATTAAAAAGGAGATGTTACAACTCTTACCACAGAAATACAAGGATCATGAGGACTATTACAAACACCTATGAGACAACAAATTGGAAAACCTAGAAGAAATGGATAACTTTCTGGACATATACAACCTGCCAGGATTGAATCATGAAGAAATAGAAAATCTGAACAGAACAATAGCAAACAACAAAATTGAATCAGTAATATAGTCTCTCAATAAAGAAAAACCTAGGACAAGGTAGCTTCACTACTGAATTTTATCAAATACATAAAGAAAAATGAATACCAATTCTCCTCAAACTATTTGAAAAAAATGAAGGGAGGGAAGTCTTCCTAACTCATTCTTTATGACAAGCATTATCCTGATACCAAAACCCAAGAAGAACATAACAAAAAAAGAAGACTACAGGCCAATATTCCTGATGAACACAAATGCAAAAATCCTCAACAAACTACTAGCAAAACAAATTCAATAGCACATCAGGAAGAGTATACACCATGAGCAAATGGGATTTATTTCAGGGATGCAAAGATGGTTCCATACACAAATCATAACATATACAATCAATAAACATGGTACATCACATCAACAGAATGAAAGACAAAACCATATGATCATCTCACTAGATGCAGACAAATCATGTGATAAAATTCAACATCCCTTTATAACAAAAACTCTCAATAAATTAGGTATAGCAGAAACATCCTCCAGTATAATAAAGGCCATATATGACAAACCCATAGCTAACATTATACTGAATGGGGAAAAGTTGGAAGCCATTCCTCTAAGAGGTAGAACAGAAGGATGCCCAGTTTCACCATTCTTATTCAACACAGTATTGGAAGTCCTAGCCAGAGCAATTAGCCAAGAGAAAAAATAAAGTGGGCTGGGCACAGTGGCTCACGTCTGTAATCCCAGCATTTTGGGAGGCTGAGGCAGGTGGATCAGCTGAGGTCAGGAGTTCAAGACCAGCCTGGCCAATAGAGTGAAACTCTGTCTGTACTAAAAACACAAAAAATTAGCTGGGCATGGTGGCAGGCGCCTGTAATCCCAGCTACTAGGGAGACTGAGACAGGAGAATGGCTTGAACCCAGGAGGCAAGGCTTGCAGTGAATCGAGATTGCGCCATTGCACTCCAGCCTGGGAAATAAGAGCGAAACTTCATCTCAAAAATAAATAAATAAAGTGCATCCAAATTGAAAAATCATCAAATTGTCCCTCTTTGCAGACAATATAATCTTATATATATAGAAAAACTTAAAAACTCCAACAAAAAACCTCTTAGATTTGATAAATGAATTCAATAAAGTTGCAGGACACAAAATTAATGCACAAAAATTTGTAGTATTTACATACACCAATAACAAACTAGCTGAAAAAGAAATCAAGAAAGTAATTCATTTACAATAGCTACAAAAAAAAAATACCTAAGAATATATTTAACCAAGAAGGTGAAAGATGTCTACTATGAAAACTACAAAACACTGATGAAAGAAATTGAAAAAGACACAAAGAGAAAGATGTTCATAAATTCGAAAAACTAATATTGTAAAAATGACAATACTGTCCCAAGCCATCTACAGATTCAATGCAATTCTTATGAAAATACCAATGACATTCTTCACAGAAATTTTTTAAAGATCCTAAAAAACAACACGTGGACCAATGGAACAAAATAGAAAACTCAGAAATAAATCCATGTATTTATGGTCAACTGATTTTAGACAACCACTCCAAGAATGTATGTTGGAGAAAGAACAATCTCTTCAATAAATGATTCTGGGAAATTTGATATCTAAGAAGAACTAAACTAGACTCCTATCTCTCCCCATACAATAAATCAACCCAAAATGGGTTAAAGAGTTAAATGTAAGACCCAAAACTATACAGTTAATAGAAAAAAAAGCACAGGGGAAATGCATCAGGAAATTTGTCTAGAAAAAGGTTTTATGGCTTAAACGTCAAAAAAACAGGCAACAAAAGCAAAAGTAGACAAGTGAGATTATTTCAAACTAAAAAAGTTTCTGCATAGCAAAGAAAAAAATTAACATAGTGAAGAGAAAACCTATACAATGGGAGAAATTATTTGCAAATTATTCATCAGACAAAGGACTAATATTCAGCATATACAAGGAACTCAAAAAATTAAACAGCAAAAAAAAAATCCAATTAGAAAATGGAAAAAGGATCTAAATAGACATTTCTCAAAAGAAGATAGTATAGTTTCAATGTTTGTCCTCTCCAAATCTCATGTTGAAATGTAATCCTCAACGTTATAGCTGGGGCCTGGTGGGAGATTATTGGATCACAGGAGCTAATCCCTCATGAATGGCTTCACATCATCCCCTTGGTAATAGCAGAGTTCTCCATCAGTTCACATGAGTTCCGGTTGTTTAAAAGTTGAAGACTTCCCACTTCTCTCCTTCTTTTGCTCTCACTCTTGCCATGTGACATTGCTTGCTTTCCCTTTGCCTTCCTCCATGACTGGAAGCTTCCTGAGACTCTCACAAGAAGCAGATGCTGCAGTTGTACTTATACAGCCTGCAGAACCACGATCCAATTAAACCTCTTTCCTGGCTGGGTGTGGTGGCTCATGCCTGTAATCCCAACATTTTGGAAGGCCAAGGCAGGAGGATAGTTTGAGCCCAAGGGTTCCAGACAAGCCTGGACAACAGAGAGACTCCATCTCTACAAAAAAAAAAAGAAAGAAAGAAAACAAGAAATAAAATTAATTAATTTTAAAAACCTAATTTCTTTATAAATTACTTCATTTCAGGTATTCTTTTATACTAATGAAAAAAGGGCCTAATATAGAAAATTCATAGTGAGGAGAGAGGCATTGCCATAAAGATGCCTAAAAATGTGGAAGCAGCTGGGCGCAGTGGCTCATGCCTGTAATTCCAGCACTTTGGGAGGCCGAGGCAGGTGGATCATGAGGTCAAGGGTTCGAGACCAGCCTGGTCAATATGGTGAAACCCCGTCTCTACCAAAAATACAGAAATTAGCCAGGCATGGTGGCACACACTTGTAGTCCCAGCTACTTGGGAGGCTGAGGCAGAAGAATCACTTGAATCCAGAAAGAGGAGATTGCAGTGAGCCAAGATCACACCACTGCACTCCAACCTGGGCGACAGAGCATGATTCCATCTCAAAAAAATAAAAAATAAAATTAAAAAACATGTGGAAGCAGATTTGGAACAGGGTAATAGGCAGGGATTAAAAGTGTTCAGAGGGCTCAGAAGAACACAGAAACATGAGGGGAAGTTTGAAACTCCTTAGAAACTGATTAAATAGTTGTGATCAAAATGTTCATAGATATGAACAGTGAAGATCAGGCTAATAAGGTCTCAGATGGAAATAAAGAACTTATTGGAAACTGGAGTAAAGGTCACAATTGTTACTCCCCAACAGAGAACTTGGTTGCCTTGTTTCCATGTTCTAGGGCTTTATGGAAGTTTGAACTTTAGAGCAATTACTTAAGGTAATGACTTAGAAGAAATCTCTAAGAAGCAAAATCTTCAAGAAGTGGCATAGCTGCTTCAAACAACCTATAATTTTAAGTGGGAGCAAATAAATGACTTAGAATTGGAACTTATAATTAAAAAGGAAGCAGAGCATAGCCTGGCCAGGTGGTAGAAAAGGAAAGCCCATTTTCAGTGAAAGATTTCAAGAGGACTGCAGAGCAACCATTTGCTAAAGGGATTATCATGACTAAAAGGGAGGCAAGTGCTAATCCAAGACAATGCAAAAAAGGCCTCAAAGGAATTTTAGAGAACTTCCAGGCCTCTCCTTCCACCATGGGGCCACAGGCCTAGGAAGAAATAATGGTTTCATGGGCCAACCCCAAGGGCCTGCTGCCCTGCACAGCCTTGGGACATTGCTCCTCTCGTCCTAGCTCTTCTGGCTTCAGCCTCAGCTCAAAGGAGTCCAGGTAAAGTGAAGATTACAGCTCTAGAGTGTGCAAGCCATAAGTTTTGGCAGTTTCCATGTGGTGTTAAGTGTGGTAGATGCTCAGAATACAAGTGGGAAGGAGGCCTGGTGGCTTCTACCTAAATTTCAGAGGATCTATCGGAAAACCTGGGTGCATAGGGAGAAGCCTGCTGCAGGGGTGGAGCCCCACAGAGAAACTCTACTAGCATAATGCCAAGGGAAGATGTGGGGCTGGAGCTCCTGTGCAGGGTCCCCACAAAGGCACTGCCTAGTGGAGCTATGGGAAGGGGGTCACCTCCCTCCAGACCCAGAATGTTAGAGCCACTAGCAGCTTGTATCCTCAGCCTGGAAAAGCTGCAGGCACTCAACTCTTACCTGTGAGACCAGCCATGGGGGATACACTCTGCAAAACCACAAAGGCGGAGCTCTCCATGGCCTTGGGAGTCCAACTCTTAGATCAGTGTGCCCAGGATATGCGATATGGAGTCAGAGAAGATTATTTTGGAGGTTTAAGATTTAATGACTGCACTGCTGGGTTTCAGACTTGCTTGAGGCCTGTGGCCCCTTTCTATGGGCTGATTTCTCCCTTTTGGAATGGGAATGTTCATCCAATGCCAGTACTATCACTATAGCTCTCTCTGTCTCTTGATCTCACTCTTGCCATGTGACATCACCTGCTCTTCCTTTGCTTTCTGCCATGATTGGAAGCTTCCTGAGACCCTCACCAGAAGCAGATACTGGAGCCATGCTTGTACAGCCTGCAAAACTGTGAGCCAATTAAACCTCTTTTCTTTATAAATTATCCAGTCTCAGGTATTTCTTTATAGTAACACAAAAACAGCTTAGTACCAAAGACATACAAATGGCCAACAAGTATATTTAAAAAAAAAAGTTCAATGTCATTAATTATCTGGGAAATAGAAATCAAAACCACAAAGATATATCATCTCACCCCAGTTGGAATGGTTATTATAAAAAAGAAAAAAGTCACAAATGATGGCAAAAAGGCAGAGAAAAGGGCACTCTTAAACACTGTTGGTAGGACTATAAATTAGTACAGCCATTAAGGAAAACAGTATGGAGTTTCCTCAAAAAATTAAAAATACAACTACCATGTGATCCAACAATTCCACTATGGATATTTAAGCAAAGGAAAGGAAATCAGTGCATCTAAGACATATCTGCATTTTCATGTTTATTGCAGCATTATTCACAATAGCCAAGATATGGAATCAACCTATTATCAACAGATGAGTGGGATAAAGAAAATGTGTTATATATACACAATGAAATATTATTCAACCATAAAAAAGAATAAAATCCTATCCTTTGCAGCAATGTGAATGAGCCTGGAGGACACTGTGTTAAGTGAAATATCAGGCACAGAAAAATAAATATCACATGTTCTCATTCATTGGTGGGAGCTAAAAGTTTGCACCCACAGAATTAGAGAGTAGAACTCTCTACTCTAGGGTAGGAGGGAGAGGAAAGAGAGAGGTTGGTTAATGAATACAAAATCACAGCTGGACAGGAGGAATGGGTTCTAGTTTTCTGTAGCACTGTAGGATGGCTATAGTCAACAATAGTTTATTGTATATTTTCTTTTTTTTCTTTTTTCTTTTTTTTTTTTTGAGACATAATCTTGCTCTGTCACCCAGCATGGAGTGCAGTGGTGCAATCTTGGCTCACCGCAACCTCCGCCTCCTGGGCTCAAGCTATTCTCCTGTCTCAGCCTCCCTAATAGCTGAGATTACAGGCACGCATCAACATGCCCAGCTAGTTTTTCTATTTTTAGTAGAGACGGGGTTTCACCATGTTGCCCAGGCTGGTCTTGAACCCCTGACCTCAGGTAATCCTCCCACCCTGGCCTCCCAAAGTGCTGGGATTACAGGCATGAGCCACCATGCCCAGCCTATGGTATATTTTCAAATACCTGGAGGAGAGGGTTTTTTTCTCACTATGAAATTACAGTGGAAAAGAGATTTTGAATATTCCCAACACAAAGAAATGATGTTTGAGATGATAGAGATGCTAATTACCCTGATTTGATTATTACACATTGTTTATATGCATCAATGTATCACTTTGTACCCCTAAATACATATAATTGTTACATGTCAATTAAAAATAAAATATAACTAAGGAGATAAAATATAAACATAAAGAGAAAAATATCAAGAGACAGCAGTATAAGTGTGAGAGACACTGAAAGAAAGAGCACCTGACAGTGCAGCCCTTCCAACAGTGCCCCCACTCACTCCTGCTGTTCCTCTCCACTCCCTCTTGCACATGACTTGACTCCTCACTGTTCCTCTTCATTGCTCTTGGTAAAATATAAATTGTCCAACAGTGGCTGCTCATCTTTAACAATTCTTCCCTCCCTGAGAATCATTCTTAATCTACTCTTTCTGAAATTAGCTGAACTCCAGCTGGACACCCTTGCTAAAGCCCTTTACAACATTCCTCCCTTCTTCCTACCTTAAGAAGGCTCCTTCACTCTTATATCTAGCATTTGCAAATAAAAACTTCTCCCCACTCCATTAAAAAAAAAAATAAAACAGTGCTACCATCATTAATGAGTCTATGTTTCATCATAAAATACCTGACCGGCCGGGCACAGTGGCTCACACCTGTAATCCCAGCACTTTGGGAGGCCAAGGCAGGCAGATCACAAGGTCAGGAGGTCGAGACCATCTTGACTAACACGGTGAAACCCCATCTCTACTAAAAATACAAAACAATTAGCCAGGCGTTGTGGCGGGCGCCTGTAGTCCCAAATACTCAGGAGGCTGAGGCAGGAGAATGGCGTGAATCCGGGAGGTGGAGCTTGCAGTTAGCCAAGATGGTGCCGCTGCACTCCAGCCTGGGCAATAGAGTGAGACTCCATCAGGAAAAAAAAAAACCCTGACCATTATCATAATAATACCTAAAATTATGAATTATTATGTGCCAGGATCCCATAATATTCTTGTGTTGTCTTATGTAGTCCTCACCACAACCTTGTAAGCTAAATACTAATATTTTTGCATTTTACAAATATGGAAAGTGACACCCTGAGACATTCATTACTTAAATTCACACAATCATTATAAGTTGATGGTATGGCTGGGCTAAAACCCATCCTAGTCTAATATTTCTTAATATTAAACGTTTGCTTTAATTTTTGAAGTTTTCATTTGTACTTCTGTGCTATAATTCATGAAGGATGATAAATGAGGGATTATTTATTTTCATGACAGAAAGAAATATAGCACATAATTATCTTTCCACAATATCATCAATAAACTACTGAACTAGTAGTGAAGTTCCATGACTGATGAAAAAAATTAGGATTCGTTAACCTAGTATTTTTAGAAAGTTGACAAGTTTCATAAAGTGATTTGTTTTGAAAGCTACCTTTTCTATGAGAAAATATTCTGACTCCCACATTCTGGACAAATGGATAATTCTGTCAACTTAGTGATTGGGTCACAGTTTTATTTAAGTGTTCCTTTTTCAGTGAAATACATATCACATACACCTGCATGCATGCAAAAAATAAATCCCACTTTAATTTTAAAAAATTTAAATGACACCTTAAAAAAGATGTAACATCCATTAAATCAATGATTAGATAGATGAATAAATACAAGACAGATGGATGAATAGATAGATAGATAGATAGACAGACAGATAGATAGATACAAAGATACATAGATACATAGATAGATAAACATTTGTTTTTGACTCTGATGACATTGTTTTAAAACTGAGCCCTAAGAAGAGCATGGCAAAAGCATGGTTATGTGAGATTGTCTGTTAACTTTTCTGGACCTCCCTGATTTTCAAACTCTGCCTCTTTCCCGCGTGCTCCTCCACACTTGAGCTGTTTCACTAGACCTCACCTCCAATAACTGACAGAAACTGGTTCCACACTCACCCAGCATATTCTCCTGTTCCATATGTGCACGTTGACATTATGACAACTACAAAAAAAGACCCAAAGACCTGGTAAGATCCAGATGAAACATATTTGTCGTAATTCAGTAGCAGTGTGGCTGCCCCCAAGAAAACAATGTATTATCTTTCCTTCCTGTATAGTGAGAATTATGTAGTAAACCATGTTTCTCTTTTGCTTTGACCTCCAAGAAGGTCAGAAGCAAATTTACACCTCAATCATATGAAACTTCACAGTGCTTTTTTTTTCCCCTGTTCCAGTATAATTTACTCCGTTTTGTTTTTTCCTGCTACTGATTTTATTTATATGTAACTAGTTAGGCATTTCTCTAGCTGGGTTTCCTTTAACACTACTTTTATATATATATGAATAGATCCTTTATGAAAAAAATTCCCTTTAAAAGGTTTTGGGGAAATATTGCATAATAACTATAGCCCCACATCATCCACAAAAATCACTTTTATTGAATTTTAAGAAAATCCCAAAAATTCCAGACAAATTTGAACATGGAACAGTTTTGTCATGATATTTATTAATATCTTAAAATATAGTTTGCAAAACACTGTGTTTCTTGTTTTGCGTATTTTCTGATAACCACTTTATATCCTTCAGGAAATCAGGAAAGGTATATTGGGGGAACCCACCCCCAATATTTCAACCTAGGTTCTTTCTATTTTCCGTAAGTGTCAGCCAGCTGAGAAATAAAGAGAGACAGTACCAAGAGAGGAATTTTACAGCTGGGCCACCAGGGGTGACATCACATGTCGGTAGGACCGTGACACCCACCTGAGTCTCAGACCAGCAAGTTTTTATTAAGGGTTTCAAAAGGGGAAGGGGTGAAAGAACAGGCAGTAGGTACAAAGATCACATGCTTCAAAGGGCAAAAAGCAGAACTACTAATAAGGGTCTAACAAAGATCACATGCTTCTGAGGGAACAGGACAAAGGGCAAAAGCAGAACTACTGATAAGGGTCCAACAAAGATCACAGGGCAAAGGGCAAAAGCAGAACTACTGATAAGGGTCTATGTTCAGCGGTGCATGTATTGTCTTAATAAACATCTTAAACAATGGAAAACAGGGTTCAAGAGCAGAGAACCAGTCTGACCACAGATTTACCAGGGTGGAGTTTTTCCCCACCCTAGTAGGCCTGAGGGTACTGCAGGAGGCTAGGGCGTAACTCAGTCCTTACCTCAACCGCATAAGACAGACATTCCCAAAGCAGTCATTTATAGACCTTCCCCCAGGAATGCATTCCTTTCCCAGGGTATTAATATTAATATTCCTTGCTAGGAAAAGAATTTAGCGATATCTTTCCTACTTGCACATCCATTTATAGGCTCTCTGCAAGATGAAAAACATGGCTCTTTTTGCCCAACCCCACAGGCAGTCAGACCATATGGTTGTCTTCCCTTGTTCCATAAAAATTGCTGTTATTCTGTTCTTTTTCAAGGTGCACTCATTTCATATTGTTCAAACACACATTTTACAATCAATTTTTACAGTTAACACAATTATCATAGTGGTCCTGAGGTGACATACATCCTCAGCTTATGAAAGATAACAGGATTAAGAGATTAAAGTAAAGACAGGCATAAGAAATTATAAAAGTATTATTTGGGAACTGAAAAATGACCATGAAATATTCACAATTTATGTTCCTCTGCCGTGGCTCTAGCTAGTCCCTCCATTCAGGGTCCCTGACTTCCTGCAACAAATGTATACATGGACAGATGGATGATTGATTAAATAAGCACATTAGAATTGAATTTTTCAAAACTGCACAGTATATTATTTAATTTCCAAGTTGAATTCTAGAGAAGTTTCATATGCAGAAAACTCCATACCCAATATGAACAACCTATTTGAAGAAAGAATTTTAATCAGCTTAAAATAAAGAGACACAAATTTAAAAGAATTTCTGAAGAAAAGTGAAAGATAAGAATCAAGTCAGGTGGGAGAGAGAGAGAACGTTAAACCCAGAAAAATAAAAGCAATGAAAAAGAATGTGCTGTGATGGATCACAAAACTTTAGCTCAAGTTCTTACATCCAAGACAAGAAAAAAAGAAAAAGAAAACAAGTGGTTGTCAAATTAGTGCTCTCTAATAAAACAAAGCAGACCATAATATGAGATTATAAGAAAACTTTATCATGTAGAAACTTATGATATTTGAGTCAATAATAGGCCGAGTGTGGTGGCTCACACCTGTAATTCCAGCACTTTGGGAGGCTGAGGTGGGTGGATAGCTTGAACTAGGAGCTCGAGACCAGCCTGGCCAACATGGTGAAACCCTGTCTCTACTAAATATACAAAAATTAGCCAGTGTGGTGGTACACACTTGTAAAAAAAAGAGGACCAAAAGAAAGTCCTCTTTTTTTTTTTTTTTTTTTTTTTGCCAGGAACACTATGTTGAGGAGAGAGTTCTCAAAATTAAAAACAGAATAGGAAGTAATAAAAAATTCAGTGGAAGATAAAGCTGAAGAAATATCCCAAAATGTAGAACAAAATGATAAAGAGTTGAAAATAAAAAAGTGCAACAAAATTGGAGGACTAGTCCAGGGGTTCCCATACCTTAAAAACAAGATTTCCAGAAGAAAAGAAAAAACAAAGCAGAGGTCGGTCCGGCAGTTTTTCAAGAACTATTTCAAGGAAATGTCTCAGAACTGAAAATTTCCAATTAAAAGGCCCCACAAAATATCCAACATAATGGATTAAAACATCATTACCAACCCATATTATTGTAAAATTTTGAAAAATTTGGAGAAAAAAATTGGGAGAGGAAAAATCTACAAGCTTGTAGAAAGACAAAAACAAGTTTCATATAAAATATCAACTATCAGCCAGGCACGGTGGCTCACAACTGTAATCCCAGCACTTTGGGAGGCTGAGGCAGGCGGATCACTTGAGGCCAGGACTTAAAGAGTGGCCTGGCCAATGTGGTGGAAACTCCTCTCTATTAAACATACAAAAATTATCTCGGCATGATGGTGGGTAATCCCAGCTATTCAGGAGGCTGAGGCATTAGAATTGCTTGAGCCAGGGAGGTGGAGGTTGCTGAGATCACACCACTGCACTCCAGCCTGGGTGACAGAGCAAGACTGTCTCAAAAAAAAAAAAAAAAAAAAAAAACTCAATAACAGACATCACTAAGCAATGTCATTTTTTATGTATTTCATTATAGGTTTTTAAGTATACATCAGGAGACTTTAAATGTCATATAAATTATAAGTGTGTAGTGCATTCATTAAATAAAGCTACAGTGGGTTCTGCCAGTAGGATACTAAAGTCAGTGAGACAAACCCAACGCTTCATATATAGAATTTATAAAATAACAAACAAAGTTTGTTTCATGACTCATGGAACCCTTGTGAGGAGAGCAGAAATCACCTGGTGACCATCAAACACCATCTGGAGGCAAAACTTCTTATCTGAGGAATTTAGAAGGGAACAAAGACCACCTGGTCACATCTGGTTCCAGGTCTCTTTCAACTTTTATACGTAAGTAAAATTTCTATACTTCTCTGGAATGTCATGCTAAAACTCATTTTATAATCCTAAGCTCCTGCCTTAAGGTCCATAAATACCCCTAAGGAAAATCCATCACAGTGCTCAGTCCTCTCACTGAAGCGCTCCACTGTACCCTTTTGCAGTGTTCCTCCTTTCTAATAAACTGCCTTTTTCAAACCTATACTGCTGTTGTTAAACTCTTTACAACCCGCGAGTTGACCATTTCCTGGTGCTGAGGCTCTCACACCTCCCTTGGCATCTTGGAAATATCAAGGCTAAAAAAAAAAAAAAAGAAAAGAGGCCAGGGAGTAGGTTTTGGAGGACATTGATGAGCAGATTGCTCTGAAGAGAGCCAGCCAGCTTGGGATGACTTGATCTTGTCAATAAGACTCAGCAGAACAGGAGAAGACTCAGCAGAAAGTCACTGGGAATTCACCTCTGGAAGCCGAGACTTCGGAAAGAAGATGCAAGTGACTAACATGAACAGAGATTAAGCCACTAGAAAGAACAACACCTTTGAAAAAAAAAAAAAGAAAAAGTTGCAACTGCGTTTTAAATCAGGAAGTCTTTTAGGTTGACGCACTGATGTGTCTCATCTCAAGAGTGCTTTGGAAAGGGGACAAATAGGATACTTTAAAATCCATAAGTTTATTTTTATTTCCTTTTTTTATAACAATTTTTAAAATGTGACTATCTAAACATGGAAAAAAAAAACTCCTCCCAATATTCCCTTCAAAAACTTTTCAAGCTTCAAAGACGCTTGCTTTATACCCAACAGACTTGATCTTTACACTTTGAGAAGGGTTACTGTATTCAGTTCACTCCAGGGTATGAAAAGCAATTCCTCACACTTTATCAGCTTTTGACAATAGGCACTTATGGGCCTGAGGGATCTAAAATAGATTAATGAGGCACTAAAGTACTTTAATGAATAATGGAGCGTTTTAAAATTTATTTTGTTTTTTAATTCATTTAACTGCAATCAATTTAACAGTTGAAACACTCCCTCCTGAATATATTAAAAGGCACATTATATGGAGGTTTTATTAATTTATTATGTTTCAATTCATTTATCATTTATTCATTTTATTAATTCATTGAATTGAGCTTCACCATACAAATATTGTAGAAATCAATAATTTTATTGGGTTTTATGTTCAGCAAAACAAGTTTTCAGCACATTAACCAGGGAATTTGGAATCTGTGAGCAGAAACACCATTGGCATAATGCAAAAATATAGTTATCATTTCAAAGAGCATAGGATAACTAGAGTCCACTGAAGAGTTTTGATTCTATCTCCCTTAAAAGGTAGACTTTTTAAAATAATCGGTTTGCAGGCATTCTACATCCTTCTCCTTTTGTTGACTTACTCA
Source organism: Nomascus leucogenys (assembly GCF_006542625.1). Lineage (NCBI taxonomy): Eukaryota > Metazoa > Chordata > Mammalia > Primates > Hylobatidae > Nomascus > Nomascus leucogenys. The sequence goes on from NC_044384.1 coordinate 131,131,778, forward strand.
TCTATTTGTAACATTCCCTTCCCTCTCTCAGAAACACACTCTTTTTAAGTGCACCCCCTACCCTCCTTTCACTGATAAAAATAACAAAGATCCTAAAGAACTGAGTCACACCACCATCCCTTATGTTCCCATCTATACTAATAAAGAGTGATGGTGGGATTTGGGGTATTTGTACCCATCATAAAGAAATTTGTAAATAACATTTGGCAGACTAGGTGGGGGAAGATGTTTTTCCCATGTGATAAAGTTTTGGCTGTCATGTATATGGAAGGTTGTTCTTACTGTTAGAATGACTTAAGTCTTTTTGCAAAACATTTTTCTTTTCAAAGGGTTAGAAATTTATCTGTGAGATTTAACCAGAAACTATCTTGTCATTTGGGTAAACAGAACCAAGCCTGTTTGGAAAACAGTCCTTTAAGAAAAGCTTGTTTCCTTGCTCAACTCAAATGCCTTGACCGCCTTAAACCAAAAGCAAATTTGGAAGACCCCTCCTGCCAAAGCAATCTAAAAGAAGTGACTGTATTAGCTTGCCTAGCAGTCCACAACTTCAGCAACTGGGCTAATGCATGTAAATCCTATTTGAGGGTTCGGTCCACCCCTGACAGTGGATCAACTCTGGGTCATTCTTGCAGCTGAACCATTTCTAAACTTAACATATCAATTATTTAATTACTGTGCTGTGGTATTAATTCCCATGGCCTACCTTTTTTTCCTTGCCTTGCACAGTGCCTTACACATTTTTCAATAAATTTTAGTCACGTGTATGGATGAATAAAACAATCTCAAGTTCCTAGGTGCCCCATTCTTATCTAGAGTCCCTGCTTCATGCTACAATCCCTCAGAAATTGGATTATCTGCTCATCCCTGAGTTTCTAATACCTAGTACTTGTCTGAAGGCACCATCTGAATGGCTCCTATTACTTAAAGCTCAGATTATTTTCTACGCTGCCCTGTATTGATATTCTTCATCTTAGAATCTTATTCAGATTTTAGAGAATCCTTTTCATGTCTCTCAAGATCTCTTCTCCAAAATTTAATCTCACGACTTGAAATGCAGCTTTGGGTACATCTGTCATGAGACCAATTCCTAGAATGACTGACCCTGAGCCATAATGTTATGTTCAAACCTGTAGATTCTGCTTTCTCTACCAGGTCCCTTTACTGAGTCCCTGCCTGCCCTCTCCCCACATAACTATCATGATCTGACGTCTGATTCAAACAGGCTGTTCTTTACTCACTTTGAACAGAATGACAAAAAGGAGATTGCAAATAGAATGGTTTATACAACCACCTTTAGCAATACATTGGAGTGAATTCACTAACATAAAACACTCAGGTTTAAGGGAAAAGAAATCTTCTAGATCATGCCAATTTTATGCTATCTCATCTCCATATCAGGCTATTATCAGAAAAAATTGCATTTATTCATTCAAAAATATTTAGAGTTTCTAGCATGTGTAAGATTCCCTGGTAGATTTGGAAGGTGTTTTGCTGAACAGGACAGACATGGATCCAGTCCTCATGTGGTTCACAGTTGGCCCATTTCTCATGGATTGTTCTCACTACGAATTCATAATTTCTAGGATAAATGAGTTTTTGGCTCTATCTTACCATCCTGTGTGTTTGCGGACAGTTTTCTCTCACATGCTGCTGCACTGTGGCTATTTTCTTTTTTTTTTTCTGAGATGGAGTTTCGCTCTTTCGCCCAGTCTGGAGTGCAGTGGCCCGATCTCGGCTCACTGCAACCTCTGCCTTCCGTTTTCAAGCGATTCTCCTGCCTCAGCCTCCTGAGTAGCTGGGAATACAGGCACCCGCCACCACGCCTGACTAATTGTTGGGGTTTTTTGTTTTGTTTTGTTTGAGAAAGAATCTTGCTCTGTTACCCAGGCTGGAGTGCAGTGGCATGATCCTGACTCACTGCAACCTCCGCCTCCTGAGTTCAAGCGATTCTCCTGCCTCAGCCTCCCAAGTAGCTGGGACTACAGGTGCGTGCCACCATCCCCCTGGCTAATTTTTTGTATTTTTACTAGAGACAGGGTTTCACTGTGTTAGCCAGGATGGTCTTCATCTCCTGACCTCGCGATACGCCCACCTCACCCTCCCAAAGTGCTGGGATTAAAGGCATGGGCACTGTGCCTGGCGTAATTTTTGTATTTTTAGTAGAGACGGAGTTTCACCACGTTAGCCAGGCTAGTGTGGAACTCCTGACCTCATGATCTGCCCGCCTCAGCCTCCCAAAGTGCTGGGATTACAGGCGTGAGCCACCGCACCCAGCCCACAGTGACCTTTTAAAAACACCTTCACTCACTGCAAGTTCTTCCTTCTCCACCACACTCCTTCCTCTTAAGCCATGGCATCATCTCCTATTTTACAGAAAAAAAAGAGGCATCATCACTCAGGAATTTATTCAAATATTATCTCACTTCCCAATTACAACATATGGGCAAATTTGCTTCTTTTGTCCTGTTAAACTAGAAGAGGTGTCTTTCCCTGCCTCTGAGATCAATCTGATACCACTGCCTGGCTTCCTCAGAAATCTCTATTCAACTATATTCATGCCCCTTTCCTGTGCCCTTGACTATTCTATTTCCATACATTCCTTCCTGTTTAAACAGGCTGCAGTCGTTTTCAGGTAAAAGAAAACCCCCACTTAGATAAAAACTAAAAGTAATAACCATCTCTGTTATACCTTTTTTTTTCTCTTCCCTTCAAAGTCAAACTTTTTGAAAAATGTGTCTCATGTATGGTTTCTGCATTGGCATCCTGATCTTCCAGTCAGTCTCCCCCTTCCATCATCTCACACATTTCTCTACTGACTGTAGTGTCACAAAAGTGTGTCCAGAATTGGTTCCTTCCAGTGGGCTCTTGACCTCGCGGACCTCACAAATGAAGCCGCGGACCCTCATGGTGAGTGTTACAGTTCTTAAAGATGGTGTGTCTGGATTTTGTTCCTTCAGATGTGTCCAGAGTTTCTTCCTTCTGGTGGGTTCGTGGTCTCGCTGACTTCAGGAGTGAAGCCACAGACCTTCGCAGTGAGTGTTACATCTCTTAAAGGTGGCGTGTCTGGAGTTGTTAGTTCCTCCCGGTGGGTTCTTTGTCTCACTGACTTCAGGAATGAAGCTGCAGACCTTCGCAATGAGTGTTACAGCTCATAAAGGTAATGCGGACCCAAACAGTGAGCAGCAGTAAGATTTGCGAAGAGCAAAGGAATAAAGCTTCCCACAGGGTGGAATGGGACCCTAGCGGGTTGCCACTGCTGGCTCAGGTGGCCAGCTTTTATTCCCTTATTTGGCCCCGCCCATATCTTGCGATTGGTCCATTTTACAGAGTGCTGATTGACCCATTTTACAAAGTGCTGATTGGTGCGTTTTTACAGAGTGCTGATTGGTGTGTTTACAATCCTTTAGCTAGACACAGAGCGCTAATTGGTGCATTTACAATCCTTTAGCTAGACATGAAAGTTCTCCAAGTGCCCACCCAACCCAGAAGCCCAGCCGGCTTCACCTCTCAATCCTCCCTCTAAACAGGACACCCTAACTGCTGTTGGGAATTGGGTGATGACCGCTCTAGCTACTTCCTGGGGGATAGGGGCTATGAAGGGGCCCCGCAGTTCTAGTGTCCTCCAGAGGGGAACTCGTTAGGCCACTGAAAGGGCCAGTGGGTTGGTCCAAGGGTCCTTGGTAGAAGTTGTTAGTTGAGCTCATTTGGGGTTCCATTTGTAAGACCATCTGTAGCTTGATGGCATCAATCCTAGAGGAAACAAACTTGAAAGGAGGTTAAAAATACAGGGCCCAAAGGCAAATAATAGCAAGATGGCTGTCACAGGACCTAGGAAGGGGAGAAGCCATGTTGTCCAACCCCAGACATTGGTGTAAGAGTTTGAAAGGCATTATCTGATTTCAGAAGCCTGTTCCTGTAAATGCCAGGCAGCATCTCATACTATCCCTGACTGGTTAGTGTAAAAACAACAGTCTTCCCCTAAGAAGGTGCAGAGTCCTCCTTTCTCAGCAGTGAGGAGGTCTAGGCCTTGGTGGTTTTGGAGAGTCACTGCTGCCAAAGAGTCTATTTGGGATTGTAGAGTAAGGATAGGGTTCTTTATTTCTTGCAAACTGTCTGAGAAATCCTTTGAGAGTGTGTGGTAGTAGGATAATGAAGTAGATAAACTGGCTATTCCAGTTCCTGTAGCAGTAGCCATTCCTAACCCTATAAGTAGGGGTATTAGTTGTATGGCCCTGCACTGATGGACTTGAGCTTTGAGGGGCACTGATAGGGTCTCATTTCCATAAGATTAGAAGTTAGGATAATACATTTTACACTGTTAACTTTTAGCAAACTTTACTTTTGTTGAAAACCTTGTAGGTTTAGGATTTTAATTTTTCTTTGCTATTAATAAAACCTCTTTCAGTCCATATTAACTAAGAATTGGTATAGATGGCTCCTTCATGATTCTGAAAGTACTTTATGGTTTGGCTGAGTGCAAACAGCTTGCATGTTTGAACAGACCAATTTTTAGGCAATTTTCCTAACTCTGCTTCTACAAGAGTTTCCTTGTCACTTACTGAATACCCATTGTGTCTTTTTTCCTTAATCGCCTGGGAGGAACCATCTATCCTCCAGTCCTGAAGGGAGTTCCTCCTAGGTCTGGTCTGAACTTTGTATGGTAATTAGTTAAGATTTAGATCCCCTGTTTGGAAACCTGCAGGGTTAAGGATTTTTGATAGGAAGGCTATGGGTTGTCAGAGGCCTCAGTGCTTTCGGGCTACACCCTTGTTTAAACTGACAACAAGGTGGTATTGGAGTGTTATAGGGTTACAGAAAAGATCTTCAATTATCAATTATAGGTTTTAACTTTACCCTGGCTTTTAAAGGAATAGGGTACACTGTTTTTTATTACTTCCATCTCTCTTTCTTTTTGACTTCTTCATCTCTCTCTTTCTGACTCCCTGTCTCTTCCTCTCTCTTTGACTTTCTATGTCTCTCTTTCTAACTCCCTCTTTATCTCTGTCTCTTCCTCTCTCTTTCTCTGACTTCCTGTCTCTTTCTCTCTCCTTTCTGCTTGTCTTTCCCTGCCTCTGCCAGCTGCTTATGCTGCTGTTCTCCCCTCTCCTTCCCCGTTTGATGGCTTCGGCAATGTAAGACTGCCACCTCCTTGGGTTTTTGCACTGCGTGCAATAACTCCATAATTTCCTTGTGGTATTTAATGTGGCTTCCCCCAGAGGTTAGGAACTCCCTTTCTTTCCATATGGCAGCATGGGCATGTAGGATTAGATAAGCACACTTGCTATCTGTATACACATTTTCTCTTTTTCCCTTTCCCAGTTCTAAGGCTCAGGTAAGTGCCACTAGTTCTGCTAACTGGGCCCTGGTCCCTGGGGGAAGAGGCTTACTTTCAAGTACTGTTACTATGGCATAACCTGCCCTTTATATCCCATTCTCCACAAATGAACTTCCATCAGTATATAGGTTATGGTCAGGATTAGCTAAGGGGACTTCTAAGAGATCATCTTGGGCAGCATAAGTCTGGACTATAATTTGTTGGCAGTCAAGCTCGATTGGTTCCCCATCCGCTGGGAGAAAAGTGGTAGGGTTGAGGCCTGCACACGTATGTATTTGAAGCACTGGTCCCTCAAGGAGTAGCAACTGGTATCAAAGCAGGCAGTTCTCTGATAGCCATAAACTTCCTTTGGCACCTAGTATGCCATTTACATCATGAGTAGTCCAGACAGTGAGATATTTTCCTTCTATTATTTTGATAGCCTCTGATACTAAGACAGACACCGCCATAACTACCCATAAACAGTGAGGCCAGCCTTTGGTACAACATCAATTTCCTTACTTAGGTATGCCACTAGTTGTGGGGTTGTTCCATGAGTCTGAGTAAGGACCCTAAGAGCTATTCCTGCTCTCTCTGTGACATATAAAGAAAAGTTTGGTCCTGTGTGAAGGCTTAAGGCTGGAGCTTGAGTTTGTTCCTTCCAATGCCCAGACTTCATGGTTGATTCCCTCCTCAAACAGGGGACAACAAATTGGTAACTTGTTCCCCCTATTAATGTAGATAATAGCTCCAGCTTTGGCTAATATATCCCTCCCTAATAAGGGTGTGGGACTTTCAGGCATAACAAGAAAGGCATGTGAAAAGAACAAAGTCCCCAATTACAACTGAGGAGGTGGGAGAAATACCTGGTTACAGGCTGTCCCAGGATTCCTCGGATGGTAACTGACCTTGAGGACAGTCGTCCAGGACAGGAGATTAACACTGAGAAGGCCACACCAGTGTCCAGGAGGAAGTCAATTTCCTGGCCCTCAATGGTTAAATGTACCTGGGGCTCAATGAGGTGATGACATGAGCTGGCACTTGCCCTGGGCATCCTCAGTCTTGTTGTTGGATCATGTGGTTGGGGGCTTCTGGCCCACAGAACCTTTGCCCTCTGGGGCACTGTGCCTTCCAGTGATTGCCTTGGCAGAGCGAACATGGGCGAGGGGGCAGCTTGTTTCGCATTGGGCAATCTTTTTTAAAGTGTCCTTGAACACCACACCAATAACAAGCCCTACCAGGTGATTGGCCTGCTCCATTTTCTGTCCTCTCTGAACCACCAAGGTTTGTTTGTCTAAGGGCCGTGACTAAGGCTGTGGCCTTTCTCTGATCTCACTTTTCCTTTTTGGCCTGTTCCTCTTCTTTCCTATTATAGAATACCAAGGTTGCCAGGTTTAATAATGCCTCTGGATTTTGTTCAGGGCCCAGGGCTCACTTTTGGAGCTTTCTCTTGATATCTGCAGCTGATTGGGTAATAAACTTATCTTTTAGGATCAATCGACCCTCAAGGGAGTCAGGTGACAGGGGAGTATATTTCCTTAAGGCCTCCTGTAGCTGCTCGAAGAAGGCAGAAGGATTTTCTTCCTTTCCCTGAGTTATGGTAGACATCATTGAGTAATTCATGGGCTTTTTCCTAATTCTCCTTAGTCCTTCTAGAACACAAGTCAACAGATGTTTACGACTCCAGTCCCCACGATCTGAGCTGAGGTCCCAGTGAGGATCCATACTGGGGATGGCTTGCTGACTGGTAGGGAATTTGTCCCTTTCTTCGACTGTCATTCTATCACTTACTTGACTAACATAACAGGTATCTCCAAACTCTCGGGCTGCAGCTAAAGCCTCATTCTTTTCATTAAAGGCCAGGGTTTGATCTAACAATAGCATGACATGTCTCCAAGCGAGATCGAAGGTTTGCTCTAGACCCTGTAGGACATCTATGTACCTATCAGGATCATCTGAAAACTTCCACAGGTGTGCCTTGATCTGCTTTAAATCAGAGACGGAGAAAGGGACATGTACCCAGGTTGGGCCAAATTCCCCTCCCCCTACAGCTTGAAGGGGACATAACTGATAGCCTGGGGGGTTTTATGGTCCTTTCGATGTTTCTTTGCTTGTTTCCTTCTGGGCAGGGGAGACTAGAGGAGGCTTGTCATTAATAGGAAGGGGAGCTATACAGAAGCTAGGATATGGGGGTAAGCTGAGAGGTCCTCTTGTGGGATGTAAATTGCAAGCTTTCCATAGTTGTGGATTCCCCTTCAATGAAAAGAAAGCTTCAACATAAGTTATGTCACTCCATTTGCCTTCCCTCTTACAGAAAAGGTCAACCTGCAAGATAGTATTATAATTTATACTTCCTTCAGGTGGCCAATTTTCCCCATCAGAGAGAGAATAGTGGGGCCAAGCTGTAGTGCAGAAAAAAATGAGCCGCCTTTTTTTCAGGGTTTGCAGGTCAAATTGGTCCCAATGGCTGAGGATGCATCTCAAGGGTGAGCCTGTTGATGCCTGAGTGTTTCCCATCTGAATGACAAAACCTCCCACAGTTTTGGTTTGTTTGTTTCTCCCCCTGCCCAAGAACCCGTAACGGTCCCTGGACCCTGCTGATCGGAATAGCTGCACTCACTGATGCAGCAGCAGAAACACTAGTTTTCTTCCTAGACCACCAGGAGGACCAAGGAATGTCAGATTTAGTGGCCCTTACCGACACATTCTTGAAAACCTGCACCCTTGCCTGTCCTCCTAGACCACAAACAGGACCGAGAAAAATCGGATTTAGTGGCCCTTACTAATGCATTCTCGAAAACCTGTTAGAGTCCTAAGAATTCTCTTGTTAGTATTGGGACTTTACCCCTGTCTTATAAAGATGTTATGCCCCAAAAATGAAGTGGAGGGCCATACCCGGAGGGAAGGATGGGATTTCCAGAGTTGGAAGAGTGATGCCTTTTGTCGTCACTTATATGAATAGGAAGGATACAATTTCTGAGGCTCCCCATAACCTAGCTTCAGGAATAGCTTACATTAGGCCTGCTTGTATGAAGAGGGATCCTAAAATTCCAGATAGTCCCCCCTACAATAGGGCTTTGGACAAAAATTAGGTCTTTCTGATTGGTGAGCCCAGGTGCCTAAAGAAGGGACTAGAGTCCAGAGTTTATACTAGAAATCATTCTTATAGGAGTAACTAGAAAAGCACCAGAGACAGGGAGTGGTTTTTAGAAGCGGGACTAGCCTCGGAGAAGAGAGGCCAGAGGAAGTTTGTCTGACAAGCATTAGGACCCAGGAGGCAAGGGTCAGGATAGATAGGACACATGGGTGAGTCTCGCTTGGGCGACGTAACTTTGAGAGTTCCGCACATGGCTGCAGGGTCAACCAACAACTTGTTGTCAGGACCCCGGAGCTGAATGGCTTTCCTCTCTGCCAACCCTCGGCTCAGCCCAGAAGTACAGGAAAAGCGGAAGCTGATTCCAGGCAAACCAATGCTCACAATTCCAAAGAGTCGGGGATTGTTAAAGCACCCTTTCCCAGAAAGCCTGACACCTGTGTCTTTAGTCCAGTAGCTGCGCTACTCACTTTTAACTGGCCATCAGGTGCCCGATATTTAGCCACCAAATTGTAAGGAAAAATAGGACAGAATAGCAAGCAAAAGGGGTCTGATGGTACTCACCGCTTGGCAATAGGCGATAGCCCCTTCGTGGTCGCCAAAATGTGTCCAGATTTGGCTCCTTCCAGCGGGTTCTTGGTCTTGCTGACTTCAAGAATGAAGCCGTGGACTCTCATGGTCAGTGTTACAGTTCTTAAAGATGGTGTGTCCGGAGTTTATTCCTTCAGATGTTCAGATGTGTCCGGAGTTTCTTCCTTCTGGTGGGTTCGTGGTCTCGCTGACTTCAGGAGTGAAGCCACAGACCTTCGCAGTGAATGTTACAGCTCTTAAAGGTGGCACGTCCAGAGTTGTTTGTTCCTCCCAGTAGGTTCGTGGTCTCGCTGACTTCAGAAGTGAAGCTGCAGACCTTCACAGTGAGCTCTTAAAGCTGGCGCATCCAGTGTTGTTTGTTCCTCCTGGTGGGTTCATGGTCTCGCTGACTTCAGGAGTGAAGCCGCGGACCTCTGCAGTGAGTGTTATAGCTCTTAAACATAGTGCCGCCTCAAAGAGTGAGTGGCAGCAAGATTTATTGTGAAGAGCGAAAGAAAAAGCTTCCATGGCATGGAATGGGACCTGAGCAGGTTGCCGCTGCTGGCTCAGGTGGCCAGCTTTTATTCTCTTATTTGGCCCCGCCCACATCCTGCTGATTGGTCCATTTTACAGAGTGCTGGTTGGTCCATTTTACAGACTGCTGATTGGTTCGTTTTTACAGAGTGCTGATGGGTGTGTTTACAATTCTTTAGCTAGACACAGAGCACTGGTTGGTGCATTTACAATCCTTTAGCTAGACACAAAAGTTCTCCAAGTCCCCACCTGACCCAGAAGCCCAGCCGGCTTCACATTTCAAAAGGAATAGAACAATTGTGTTGATAAACATAGCATTTTTCCATTCTTATCTTCCTAGACCTTTCTGATGCATTTGACATCCCTGATATCTCCATCACAGTTGAAATGTTGGATTTTCCTGGAGTTATCTCTCATTTGGTTAGCTACTCTTTCCCAATCTGCAGGAAAAAGACTTCTTTAAAGGCCTGAACCTTAAACATTGTTATTCTCCAGGGTTCCATTTTCAACTCTTTCTTTCTCCACCACACATTCTTCCAGATCATGTCATTTATATATATGTAGCTTCAACTACCATCTACATACTGATAATATCACAAAGGTATATGTTGGATCCTCTATGATAAGAACAAATAAGGTGCTTGCTCAGCAGCGCATATACTAAAATTGTAACGATACACAGAAGATTAGCATGGTCCCTGCACAAGGAAGATACACAAATTCGTAAAGTATTCCATATTTTAAGTGTTTAGAGGGAAATTCATAGCACTATATGCCCACAGGAGAAAGCAGGAAAGATCTTAAATTGACACCCTAATATCACAATTAAAAGAACTAGAGAAGCAAGAGCAAACAAATTCAAAAGCTAATAGAAGACAAGAAGTAAGATCAGAGTAGAACTGAAGGAGATAGAGACATAAAAAACCCTTTAAAAAATCAATAACTGGTTTTGTGAAAAGATCAACAAAATAGACCACTAGCCAGACTAACAAAGAAAAGAGAGAAGAAAAAAATAAACACAATAAAAAATGATAAAGGGGATATCACCACTGATCCCACAGAAATACAAGCTACCATCAGAGAATACTATAAACACCTCTCCACAAACAAACTAGAAAATCTAGAGGAAATGGATAAATTCCTGGACAAATACACCCTCCCAAGATTAAACCAGGAAGAAGTTGAATCCCTGAATAGACCAATAACAAGTTCTGAAATTGAAGCAGTAATAGCCTACCAACCAAAAAAAGCCCAGGACCAGATGGATTCACAGCCAAATTCTACCAGAGGTACAAAGAAGAACTGGTATCTTTCCTTCTAAAACTATCCAAGGACTCCTCCCTAACACATTCTATGAGGCCAGCATCAGCCTGATACCAAAACCTGACAGAGACATAACAAAAAGGAAAGTTTCAGGCCAATATCCCTGATGAACATCGATGCGAAAATCCTCCATAAAATACTGGCAGAGCGAATCCAGCAGCACACCAAAAACCTTATCCACCATGATCAAATTGGCTTCATCCCTGGGATGCAAGACTGGTTCATCTTATGCAAATCAATAAATGTAATCCATCACATAAACACAACCAATGACGAAAATCACATTGTTATCTCAATAGATACAGAAAAGGCCTTTGATAAAACTCAATACCCTTCATGCTAAAAATTCTCATTAAACTAGGCATTGATGGAATGTGTCTCAAAATATTAAGAGCTATTTATGACAAACCTACAGCCAATATCATACTGAATGGGCAAAAGCTGGAAGCATTCCCTTTGAAAACTGGCACAAGACAAGGATGCCCTCTCTCTCCACTCCTACTCAACATAGTATTGGAAGTTCTGGCCAGGGCAATCAGGAAAGGAAAAGAAATACAGTGTATTCAAATAGCAAGAGAGTAAGTCAAATTGTCTCTGTTTGCAGATGACATGATTGTATATTAGAAAATCCTATCGTCTAAGCCCAAAATCTCCTTAAGTTGATAAGCAACTTCAGCAAAGTCTCAGGATACAAAATCAATATGCAAAAATCATAAGCATTCCTATACACCAATAACAGACAAACAGAGAGCCAAATCATGAGTGAACTCCCATGCACAATTGCTACAAAGAGAATAAAATACCTAGGAATACAACTTATAAGGGATGTGAAGGACCTCTTCAAGGAAAACTACAAACCACTGCTCAAGGAAATCAGAGAGGACACAAATGGAAAAACATTCCATGCTCACGGATAGGAAGAATCAATATTGTGAAAATAGCCATATTGCCCAAAGTAATTTATAGATTCAATGCTATCCCCATCAAGCTACGACTAACTCTCTTCACAGAATTAGAAAAAAACTACTTTAAATTTCATATGAAACAAAAAAAAAGAGCCCATATATACAAGACAATCCTAAGCAAAAAGAACAAAGCTGGAGGTATCATGCTACCTGACTTCAAACTATACTACAAGGCTACAGTAACTAAAACAGCATGGTACTGGTACCAAAACAGATATATAGACCAGTGGAACAGAACAGAGGCCTCAGAAATAACACCACACATCTACAACCATCTGATCCTTGACAAACCTGACAAAAACAAGCAATGGGGAAAAGGATTTCCTGTTTAATAACTGGTGTTGGGAAACTGGCTAGCCATATAGAGAAAACTGAAAGTAGGCCTCTTCCTTACACTTTAAACAAAAATTAACTTAAGATGGATTAAATATTTAAATGTAACACCTAAAACCATAAAAATCCTAGAAGACAATGTAGGCAATACCATTCAGGACATAGGCATGGGTAAAGACTTCATGACTAAAACACCAAAAGCAATGGCAACAAAAGCCAAACTAGGCAAATGAGATATAATTAAACTAAAGAGCTTCTGTACAGCAAAAGAAACTACCACCAGAGAGAACAGGCAACCTACAGAATGAGAGAAAATTTTTGCAATGTATCCATCTGACAAAGGGCTAATATCCAGAATCTACAAAGAACATAAACAAATTAACAAGAAAAACAAACAACCCCATGAAAAAGTGGGCAAAGGATATGAACAGACACTTCTCAAAAGAAGACAGTTATGCGGCCAACAAACAAGAAAAAAAGCTCATCATCACTGGTGATTAGAGAAATGCAAATCAAAACCACAATGAGATACCATCTCACGCTAGTTAGAATGGCAATCATTAAAAAGTCAGGAAACAACAGACGTTGGAGAGGATGTGGAAAAATAGAAATGCTTTTACACTGTTGGTGGGAGCATAAATTAGTTCAACCATTGTGGAAGACAGTGTGGCGATTCCTCAAGGACCTAGAACTAGAAATACCATTTGACCCAGCAATCCCATTACTGGGTATATACCCAAGGGATTATAAATCACTCTACTATAAAGACGCATGCACACGTATGTTTCTTGACACACTATTCACAATATCAAAGACTTGGAACCAACCCAAATGCCCACCAATGATAGACTGGATTAAGAAAATGTGGCACATATAAACTATGGAATACTATGCAGCCACTAAAAAGGATGAGTTCATGTCCTTTGCAGAGACATGGATGAAGCTGGAAACCATCATTCTCAGCAAACTAACACAGGAACAGAAAACCAAACACCACATGTTCTCACTCCTAAGTGGGAGTTGAACAATGAGAACACATGGACTCAGGGAAGGGAACATCACACACCAGGGCCTGACCGGGGGTCGGGGCTTAGGGGAGGGATAGCATCAGGAGAAATACCTAATGTAGATGACGGTTCATGGGTGCAGCAAACCACCATGGCACAGGTATACCTGTATAACAAATCTGCACATTATGCACATGTATCCCAGAACTTAAAGTATAATAATAAAAAAAGAAGAACAAATTAGGTAAATCACACACATCAACAAGGAGAAAAATAGTTATTCTATGATAACACGGAAGCATAAACAATGACTCTGTTTAATAGATAAGTGAATGGCTACAACCTCACCTAATCTCTAAGTGGAAGTGGAAAAATATTTTAATCTTCCAATTCCTGCCCACCCCTATCTGTTGGAATCCCAACAGTCTTTGTGATTCAAATTGAACTAGGTCCTTATTAAAATACTCTAAAGCAATGTCTGGAAACTTCATATTTTTTCATAGCCTTTTGATCAATAATCTCACTTTTAGAATTCTATCATAAGATACAGAGAAGTGGTCAATAATCATCAAACTGATGCAGGATACTTTCTTGACCCCTTCATGGGACTTGCAACAGGGGTGCCTCGTTTACTCAGCCTCCCTCGCAGGAGGGACCATGTGAGCGAATGAGTGCAGGAACAGACCAGCCACTTTGGTGTTGGTAGGAGCAAATCCACTCACTTCCGTCTGCTGTGCTCCACCCCTTGCAGGAAGGAGCACACACATGAGCGAGTGCAGGACCCAGCTGCTCTAGCAAAGGAGCGAACTCCATGGAGTCTCCACAGCAGCATCTGTTTGGGGGTGCCTGTGACCCCAAAGCCCCAGAGGGCATGTTACAATGCTCTCTTAGCTCAGCTATCTGCAGACAACAGTGTGTTATCAGTTCAGTGAGCCCTTTCCCTTGTTGTGTGAGGCAGCTGCCCTCTGGCAGTGAGGGCAAAGGGCCAGCATGATAACAGGTACCCATACCTGGTGTGTCCTGAATTCTCGTCCAGCGCCCAAGAGGAATGAAGTCACGCGGATGAACTGGAAGACGGTGAATGTGGAGAATTTTGAGTGAGTAAAGCAGCTGTCAGTGGAGAGGAGAGCTGGAAATGAGACAGGAAGGAAAGGTTGCTCTCCCCTGAAGTCAAACCGCCTCTCTGCCTTTCTCTTCTGAAGAGTCAAGTTGCCTCATCCAGCCACCATCTCTGAAGCCAAAGTCACCTCTCCCCAACGTCTAGCTGCTTCTCCCTGATATCAAGCCACTTCTCCTCTCTGCCTGCTGAGTTTGGGGTCTTTATAGGCACAGGATGTGGGTGGGGCAGGACATAGGAATTTTTGGAAAAGGCAACATTCCATTGGTAAAAAAAATATTATTCAGAAAGAACAAATCAGGAGAGAGCAGGCACACAGGAATGGAAGTTCTCACTTTGGGCCACAGGTTTCAGACTTTTTGGCTCGAAGGTGGGGTCTTGCCAGGGACCTGCCCCTGTCTGACTCGAATTTATCTGCCTCCTGTTGCTATCAAAACTGGGATGTTTATCAGAAAATTATAAACTGCCTAAATACGGGCATGATTATACAACAGAATATTCTGCAGACATTTAAAATTCATGTCAGAGGAAAAGTTACACATGAAAAGGAAGGAACAAAAGGATCTACCCTCAGAATAAAAATTTTCCATTCCTGAATCTACACAAAAGATAATTACACATACACACACACACACAAATCCAAAAATTATTTTTGCAACACTAACATGAATATAGAATCTTCCAAGGTGATTATTCCGAAAATAAAATTTCCATGTAAGATCTTAAGATATATAGTGATGGCCAGTATAATAAATAGTAGAAAGATTGTTTAAATGAAATTATTCTAAGATTTGGGAATTTTCCACTAAAATTAGAGCCATATAGATTGTGGGAGCTTTTGAGAAATTACGAGCCATCACAGATTCAGGATAAACTTAGCTTGAGGAAGGTCAAGATGCACAGGTCTTTCCCTGGTTAACTTTAGCATCATTAAACATATAAAAAGAATGAGGGAATTCAAATTCCTTTCATCTTTAGACACTGTTATAGCAATATCTGGTTTAAAGGCCTTCTTATAGCATCTACACTGCATTCAAATGATTTTGTATATTGAAGAGAGGAGAATAACAAAGTAAAAGTATACTAGGAAATGTATTTGACTCTACAATATTCAGCAATACAATTGTACAGAAACATCCACTGCATGTTTTTAATTCTGCCCATAACTTGCCTGCTTACAGATATCCCTGGAACTCTGTGACAACAATTTGTCAACTGTCACTTTTCTAGAATTCTGTTCATTGCTGCTGCAGTGTCATACACTTTAAAAAAGCCTGATTTATATTTTTCTTGTTTTGACCACAGTTGAATAATACTTCAAATAAGCATATTATAAAGCCCTTCATAGAGGAAATTTTTTAAAAATAGCATTTGGTCTTTACCTAAAATTGCAATCAATCACACCTTTAAAAATGCATCTATATTTGAGTGTAATTTTTATTATTTAAGTGTAATTTTGATGATTTTAGCCTGTTGGACCTTACAGAATTTAAAACATATGAGGCACACAACTTTCCCTGTAAAAATATGCCATCTGTTTTGTTCTATACATCAATTGTCCACTTAAAATCTTTAAGCACATATAGATAATTATTTTTTAAATGATTTTTACATAAAATTATGAAAATAAACTATGTTAAGATAAAAGATCAATGTAAAAGTCACAAAATGCTATGTACTTTGCTAGATGGAATCTATATACAATACCAAAAAATTACCAAATCAAAATTTAAAACAGAAATAACTAGCATGCATTCTAGAGAATTCAATGGAATAAAAACATCAGGGACGATGGGGGTGTGGGAGAACCTTTTAGGGAATAATTACAACAATTAGGTAACTTTTCTATTATTAGACAATTAGATAACTTTTCTATTATTCAGTCGAGCCAGTGACATTAAAAATTAAAATATTTTCTCATGATTATTGATCACGTCTATGTTTTACAGAACATAAGCACTGAGTATAAACAGGCATTTTTTTTTAAAGAAACAGGCTTGATTACACTGAACTAAACATATGGATTGATATTGTTAACAAAAGCTGACTGAAAATTATGGCTGAGATGTCTGGAATCTTAATTACAATTCCAGAAAACCTGGAAAAGCTAAGAAATGAAAGGAAAAAATAAATAATTCCATTTTCTGGCTAGCTCCCAAATACCAGCTTTCTTCATATGAGAATATGAGAGACACACAAGATATACTAGGTAACATGTTACTGAAACTTGAATAAGTAGTTTGCCTGAGTTCTTAAAGGTAAGGTCCCCCAGTAAGATGTATTTTCTGCTCACTCTATTTGCCCTGGTGGATTCTTTCACCACCCTGCACACACCCTCGGTCACTCTCTTCCTACCACTTCACAAGAGAAGAAAAAGATCTAGCTACAAATATATATGGCATACTTACCTCTGTTTCTTAGTTTCCATAGTCTGATTTTTCTTTTTACTCTAAATTTCTACTTCTCTTTCTGTTTCTGACTTTCTGTAATCAAAATCTCACTCTTTTATCTTGGAGAGCTGAAATGTCTGCACCATTTGTTGATCATGTCTGAGAACTATTTCTTAATAAATTATACTGAAACGGTTTACATTGATGGATGAATGCCCAGACTTATTTCCCTTGTGATCTATTGATTCTACAGGTTGTGGCATTAAAATTAGGGAAATAGAATCTTAAGACCTCAAAGCTAGATTTTTCACACAATATTTCCAAATAATTGAATATATTTATATTTAATATTTTTAATGTCTTTACAGAAAAATGTATATACTGACAACAAAGACAGCCAAAAGAAATCGTATTGAATTGAAGGGAGATTTCCCCACCATCTTACTTGCAAAACTCTATTACATTGCTTCAAAGATAATCTTTGAGTTTTCTTTTTTTTTCTGTTGGTAATCTACTAACTTAATAGGATCTGCTAGTCACACAATAATTTATACAAACACACTGATACTGGTTCTTAAAAAGTGAAGCTTTGGCTGGGCACGGTAGCTCACGCCTGTAATCCCAGCACTTTGGGAGGCTGAGGCAGGCGGATCACGAGGTCAAGAGATTGAGATCATCCTGGCTAACATGGTGAAACCCCATCTCTACTAAAAATACAAAAATTAGCTGGGCATGGTGGTGCGTGCCTGTAGTCCCAGCTACTTGGGAGGCTGAGGCAGGAGAATCACTTGAACCCAGGACGCGGAGGTTGCAGTGAGCTGAGATCGCGCCACTGCATTCCAGTCTAGCAACAGAGCGAGAAGCAAGACTCTGTCTCAAATAAAATAAAATATAATAAAATAAAATAAAAAAGTGAAGCTTTGAACATTTCTGAAAGATGCCAAGCAACAGTATACACATTAATTCCTAAATTATGAATAGCTGGAGTTTGAAAGTATGCCAACATTCATCATCCTAATGTGCAGTTTTCTTTTCCCTGGCATGCATGCAAGCAATGCTAAAGAGATGTATGCCTTTAAAGTGGTTTTACCAGCCCACTGTCAACCAAGAGACAACCTCAGAATGTAATTGTCCACAATTTTACCACTTATTCAATTTAAATTAATAATATCCTCAGGCAAGAGGGCCAATCTACTGAACAAGGTTACCTTGGCTTAGTCAATGAAACTATGAGGCCAAGAAAACCATGTCAGTCAAGTTCAAGGAATAACATTATAATTTAGTAAACTTTTTGGTCATTGGCAACACATCAACTGACAAGCATTTAATTACAATCTTCCTCCCAATGGTATAAGGCAGATTCCTTAGGGCTAGGAATTCCTCATACTTGACTATTCACGGCCCATGTTCCCTTGGCTTGTTAACCCTGGGACTAAAAGCTTCCAAACTGTGGAATTATAAACAAACTTACTAGAAGCCTGAGTAACAGCATACCCCAAAATAAATCTAGGTTTGCATAAGGCTGCATATTATTTCATTTATACACCTATTCCCAAATATATTTAACTAATGTTCTATTTACAGATCTTCAGATTGATTCAAATATTTCACTATCATAGACAATGCTACAATGACTGTCTTTGGACCTTACTGTATATTTATCTAATTTTATTTTTGTAATAAAGTCAAGAAGTTGTAAATGTCTTATTAGTTTCCTTCACCACATTTCTATAAGAATTTGTACATTTTTCTTATTGATATTTAAGAGCTACCTACGTATTAAGGAATTTAAACCTTGTTATATTTTCTAATTTTCCATTTAAGCATTTTCTTATGTAAGCATTATTTAAAGCATAAATAATGCTTCAAAATTTTAGAAAATCACATTTGTTACCAATTGAAATAAAAAATTGCCAGATTAGGGCATTTGGTGGCTGCTCACCGGACCCCCTCCTTGGTGCTGGTCCTTGTGCCTGCCACTGGGTAACTTGCACATGGCTCTGCCTCATTCAGCCTTACCCATCTTGGTGTCCCACTATGGTGCTGAGCAAGGAGCTCACACCACTGTCTACAGCATGGATCAGCCTACTGCCTGAGGCAACAGAGAGCTTCACCTAGTAAACAACGATGAGGTATAAACCCATCCACATTGGCCTCATTTCATTTTTACCCATAAGCACCACCTACTGACCTGTAGGTCAAAAATACAGCCCAATATAAAAACGTGCTGACAGGGGTGCATAGGGCTATAGAAGCAAAGCCAAAAGACTCTACCCAACATTCTCTATAATCACAATCCTTAGGGAGTGGGGGAAAAGGGGGAAAAAAACTCAATAATATGATAAGGAAAGACAGAAAGAAAAAAAATCCTATCCACACAAAAATAATTACAAAAATTGGAAGTACCAGTGTCTCCAGATGAGAAGGAACCAGAAGAGGAATCCTGGTATGAGAAATCTGAATGTTGCAATACTGACAGAGGATCACACTAGCTCCCCAGCAATGGTCGATAATCAAAATGGAAACTCAGAAATTACAGACAAAAAAAATCAAAGCATGGATTGCAAGGAAGCTAAATGAAATCCAAGATGAAGTTGAAAATTAACACAAAGAAACTTCTTTTTTTTTTTTTTTTTGGATACAAGGTCTCACTACTCTGTCACCTATGCTGGAGTGCAGTGGCATGATCTTGGTTCACTGCAGCCTAAACCTACTGGGCCCAAACAATCCTCCCACCTCAGCCTCCCGAATAGCTGAGACCACAGTCATCCACCACTACATCCAGCTAATTTTTGTATTTTTTTATAGACATGAGGTTTCGCCATGTTGCCCAGGCTGGTCTCAAACTTCTGAGCTCAAGCAATGCACCTTGGCCTCCCAAAGTGCTGGGATTACAGGTTTGAGCAAGTGAGCCCAGCCAAGACAAAGAAACATAAAGCAACCCAGGAAATGAAGGAAGAGATGAACAACATAAAAAGAAATTAATCAGAGCTTCTGACACAGAAAAACTCAAGGAATTTCAAAATACAATTAAAAGCTTTATCAGGAGACTAGATCAAGCAGAAAAATGAATTTCAAAACTTGAAGACTGGTCTTTTGAACTAACCCAGTCAGACAAAATATTTAAAAAGAATTTTTAAAAATGAACAAAGTCTTCAAGAGGTACAGGATTATGTAAAGCAACCAAACCTATGAATTATGGGCTTTTTCTAGAGAAAAAGTAAACAACCTGGAAAACATATTTCAGAGAATAACCAAAGAAAATTTCCCTAATCTTCCTAGAAAGGTAAACATTCACATATAAAAAAATTGAAAGAACACCTGGGAGATACTATACAAAATGAACAGTATGAAGGTATATAGTCATCAGACTATCCAAAGTCAACGCTAAAGAAAAAAATCTTAAAAGGCACCTGAGAAAAAGGTCAGATCATGTACAAAGGGAACCCTATCAGGCTAACAGCAAACTTCCTGGCAGAAACCTTACAAGCCAGAAGAAACAGGAGGCCTATTTACAGCATTCCTAAAGAAAAGAAACTCCAACCAAGAATGTCATAACCTGCCAAACCTAGCTTAATAAGCAAAGGACAAATAAAATATTTTTTAAACAAGCAGTCATTAAGGGAATTCACTAGCACTAGACCAACCTCACAAGTACTCTCAAGAGAGTTCTAAATGTGGAAATGAAAGAATAATACCTATTACCACAAAAACAGACTTAGGTATTATGCATAGCCCAGACTCTATAAAGCAACTACAGGAAAGAAACTACAAAGCAACCACCTAAAAACTTTACAATAGGATCAGAACCTCATACATCAATACCAATCTTGAATGTAAATTGTTGCCGCATTTAAAAGGCATTTTAAGTTGGATTAAAAAATAAAAAGGCCCATCTGTCTGCTGTCTTCAAAAGACCCATCTCACATGTAATGACACTCATAGATTCAAAGCAAAGGGTTGAAGATCTATCATGCAAATAGAAAACAAAAAAGAGCAAGGTTTGCTATTCTTATATTAGATAAACAAGACTTTAAACCAACAACAGGGAAAAAAATAAACAAAGAAGGGCATTAAATTATAATAAAGGGTTCAATTCAACAGGAAGACTTAACTACCCTAAATATATATGCCCCCAATATTGGAGCACCAGGATTCGTAAGACAGGTACTTCTAGACCTATGAGAAGACTTAGTTAGCCACACAATATTAGTGGGGGACTTCAACACCCCACTGAAAGCATTAGATCATAAAGGGAGAAAACTAGAAAAGAATTCTGAACTTAAATTCGACACTGAACCAATGGGACCTAATAGACATCTACAGACTATTCCACCAATAACCACAGAATACACATTCTTCTCATCTGCACAAGAAATATCCTCCAAGATTGATCACTATGCTCAGTCATAGAGCCAGTCTCAGAAAATGCAAAAAAAAAAAAAAAGACAAAGAAATCACACCAACCATATTCTCAGCAAAAAGTGGAATAAAAATAGTATACGGAAATCAATAGCAAGAAGATCTCCCAAAATCACACAATTACATGGAAATTAAAGAAACTGCTCCTGAATGACTTTTGTGGAAACAACAAAATTAAGGCAGAAATCAAAAAAATGAAAACACAGACATAACATACCAAAATCTATGGGATGCAGCAAAAGCAGTGTTAAGAGGAAAGTTTATAGTGCTCAAGGAAGTTAGGAAGATCTTTGTTAAATGCTTTAACATCACACCTACAAGAACTAAAAAACGACAACAACAACAATAAAAACCTCAGGAACAAAGTGGCTGGCAAGATGGCCGAATAGAAAACAACTCCAGTCTGCAGCTCCCAGTGAGATCAATGCAGAAGGCAGGTGACTTCTGCATTTCCAACTGAGGTACCCAGTTCATCTCACTGGGACTGGTTGGACAGTGGGTGCAGCCCAAGGAGGGCAAGCCAAAGCAGGGTGGGGCATCGCCTCATCTGGGACGTGCAAGGGGTCAGGGAACTCCCTCTCCTAGCCAAAGGAAGCCATTAGGGACTGTACTGTGCACTCTGGCCCAGATACTGCATTTTTCCCATGGTCTTCGCAGCCCATAGACCAGGAGATTCCCTCTGATGCGTATGCCACCAGGGCCATGGGTGTCCAGCACAAAACTGGGCAACCATTTAGGCAGACACCCAGCTAGCCACAGGAGGTTTTTTTTCATACCCCAGTGGTGCCTGGAATGCCAGTGAGACAGAACCCTTTACTCCCCTGGAGAGGGGGCTGCAACCAAGGAGCCAAGTAGCTCTGGCTTGGTGGGTACCACCCCCACAGAGCCCAACAAGCTAAGATCCACTGGCTTGAAATTCTCACTACAAACACAGCAGTCTGAGCTTGACCTGGAACGCTAGAGCTTGGTGGTGGGAGAAGCATCTGCCATTGCTGAGGCTTGAGTAGGCAGCTTTACCCTCACAATGTAAACAGAGTCCCGGGAAGTTTGAACTGGGCGGAGTCCTCCTCAGCTCAGCAAGGTGCTGAGGCCAGACTGCCTCGCTAGATTCCTTCTTGTCAGGGCAGGACATCTCTGAAAAAGAACGCAGCAGCCCCAGTCAGGGATTTATAGATAAAACCCCCACCTCCATGGGACAGAGCACCTGGAGGAAGGGGCAGTTGTGGGCACAGCTTCAGCAGACTTAAACATCCCTGCCTGGCAGCTCTGAAGAGAGCAGCAGATCTCCCAGCACAGCATTTGAGCTCTGCTAAGGGTCAGACTGCCTCCTCAAGTGGGTCCCTGACCACCATGTATCCTGATTGCGAGAGACACCTCCCAGTAGGGGCTGACAGACATCTCATACAGGAGAGCTCTGGCTGGCATCTGGTGGGTGCCCCTCTGGGATGAAGCTTCCGGAGGAAAGAGCAGGCGGCAATCTTTACTGTTCTGCAGCCTCGGCTGGTGATACCCAGGCAAACAGGGTCTACAGTGGATCTCCAGCAAACTCCAGCAGACCTGTGGATCTAACAGCAGAGGGATCTGACTGTTAGAAGGAAAACTAACAAGCAGAAAGGAATAGTATCAACATCAGCATAAAGAACATTCACTCAGAGACCCCATCCAAAGGTCTCCGACTTCAAAGACCAAAGGCAGATAAATCCATGAAGATGGAGAGAACCCAGCACAAAAAGGCTGAAAATTCCAAAAACCAGAACGCCTCTTCTCCTCCAAAGGATCATAACTCCTCGCCAGCAAGGGAATAAAACAGGACAGAGAACGAGTTTGATGAACTGACCGAAGTAGGCTTCAGAAGGTCGATAATAACAAACTCCTCCAAGCTAAAGGAACATGTTCTAACCCAAAGCAAGGAAGCTAAGAACCTTGAAAAAAGATTAGACGAACTGCTAACTAGAATAACGAGTTTAGAGACGAACATAAATGACCTGATGGAGCTGAAAAGCACAGCATGAGAACTTGGTGAAGCATAACTAAGTATCATAGCCGAATCGATCAAGCGGAAGAAAGGATATCACAGACTGAAGATCTACTTAATGAAATAAAGCATGAAGACAAGATTAGAGAAAAAAGAATGAAAAGGAACGAAGAAAGCCTCCAAGAAATAAGGGACTCTGTGAAAAGATAAAACCTACATTTGATTGGTGTACCTGAAAGTGACTGGGAGAATGGAACCAAGTTAGTTCCATTCTCTTCAGTATATTATCCAGGAGAACATCCCCACCCTAGCAACACAGGCCAACATTCAAATTTAGGAAATACAGAACACACTACAAAGATACTCTTCGAGAAGAGCAACCCAAAGACACATAACCATCAGATTCACCAAGGTTGAAACGAAGGAAAAATTGTTAACGACAGCCACAGAGAAAGGTCAGGTTACCCACAAAAGGAAGCCCATCAGACTAACAGCAGATCCCTCTGCAGAAACCCTACAAACTAGAAGAGAGTTGGGGCCAATATTCGACATTTTAAACAAAAGAATTTTCAAACCAGAACCTCATTTCCAGTCAAATTAAGCTTCATAAGTGAAGGAGAAATAAAATACTTTACAGACAAGCAAATGTTGAGAGATTTTGTCACCACCAAGCCTGCCTTACAAGAGCTCCTGAAGGAAGCACTAAACATGGAAAGGAACAACTGGTACAAGCCACTGCAAAAACATACCAAATTGTAAACACCATCTATGCTATGAAGAAACTGCATCAACGAATGGGCAAAATAATCAGCTTACATCATAATGGCAGGATCAAATTCACACATAACAATATTAACCTTAAATGTAAACAGGCTAAATGCCCCAATTAAAAGACACACACTGGCAAATTGGATTAAAAGACACAGACTGGCAAATTGGATAAAGAGTCAACACCCATCAATGTGCTGTATTCAGGAGACCCATTTCACATACAAAGAAACACATAGGTTAAAATAAAGGGATGGACAAAGATCTACCAAACAAACGGAAAGCAAAAAAAAAAAACAAAAAAAAAAAACAAAAAAAAAATGGGTGGCAATTCGAATCTCTGATAAAACAGACTTTAAACCAACAAAGATCAAAAAAGACAAAGAAGGGCATTACAATAATGGTAAAGGAATCAATTCAACAAGAAGAGCTAACTACCGTAAATATATATGCACCCAATACAGGAGCACCCAGATTCATAAAGAAAGTTCTTAGAGACCTACAAAGAGACTTAGAGTCCCACACAGTAATAGTGGGAGACTTTAACACCCCAATGTCAATATTAGACAGATCAACGAGACAGAAAATTAACAAGGATATCCAGGACTTGAACTCAGCTTTGGATCAAGCAGACCTAATAGACATATACAGAACTCTCTACCCCAAATCAACAGAATATACATTTTCTTATCACCACATTGTACTTATTCTAAAATTGGCCACATAATCAGAAATAAAACACTCCTCAGCAAATGCAAAAGAATAGAAATTATGACAAACAGTCTCTCAGACCACAGTGCAATCAAATTAGAACTCAAGAGTAAGAAACTCACTCAAAACCACACAACTACATGGAAACTGAACAACCTGCTCCTGAATGACTACTGGGTAAATAGAAATGAAGGCAGAAATAAAGACGTTCTTTGAAGCCAGTGAGAACAAAGACACAATGTACCAGAATCTCTGGGACACATTTAAAGCAGTGGGTAGAGGGAAATTTATAGCACTAAATGCCCACAGGAGAAAGCAGGAAAGATCTAAAATCAACACCCTAACATCACAATTAAAAGAACTAGAGAAGTAAGAGCAAACAAATTTAAAAGCTAGCAGAAGACAAGAAATAACTAAAATCAGAGCAGAACTAAAGGAGATAGAGACATAAAAAACCCTTCAAAGAATCAGTGAATCCAGGAGTTGGTTTTTTGAAAAGATCAACAAAATAGATAGACCGCTAGCCAGACTAATAAAGAAGAAAAGAGAGAAGAATCAAATGGATGCAATAAAAAATGATAAAGAGGATATTACCACCGATCCCAAAGAAATACAAACTACCATCAGATAATACTATAAACACCTCTACACAAATAAGCTAGAAAATCTAGAAGAAATGGATAAACTCCTGGACACATACACCCTCCCAAGACTAAACCAGGAAGAAGTTGAATCCCTGAATTGACAGATAACAAGTTCTGAAATTGAGGCAGCAATTGATAGCCTACCAACCAAAAACAGTCCAGGACCAGACAGATTCACAGCTGAATTCTACCAGAGGTATAAAAAGGAGCTGGTACCATTCCTTCTGAAACTAGTCCAAATAATAGAAAAAGAGGGACTCCTCCCTAACTCATTTAATGAGGCTAGTGTTGCGGGAAGTCAGGGACCCCAAACGGGGGTACCGGCTGAAGCCATGGCAGAAGAATGTGGATTGTGAAGATTTCATGGACATTTATTAGTTCCCCAAATTAATACTTTTATAATTTCTTATGCCTGTCTTTACTGCAATCTCTAAACATAAATTGTGAAGATTTCATGGACACTTATCAGTTTCCCAATCAATACCCTTGTGATTTCCTATGCCTGTCTTTACTTTAATCTCTTAATCCTGTCAGCTGAGAGGATGTATGTCACCTCAGGACCCTGTGATAATTGCATTAATTGCACAAATGTTAGAGCATGTGTGTTTGAACAATATCAAATCTGGGCACCTTGAAAAAAGAACAGATAACAAAAATGTTTAGGAAACAAGAGAGATAACCTTAAACTCTGACCACCGGTGAGCTGGGCAGAACAGAGCCATATTTCTCTTCTTTCAAAAGCAAATGGGAGAAATAGCGCTGAATTCTTTTTCTCAGCAAGGAACATCCCTGGGAAAGAGAATACGCACCTGGGAGTGCGTCTCTGAACTGGCCCCCCTGGGCATGGCCATCTTCTATGGTCGAGGCTGTAGGGGTGAAATAGACCCCAGTCTCCCATAGCGCTCCCAGGCTTATTAGGAAGAGGAAATTCCCGCCTAATAAATTTTGGTCATACCGATTGCTCTCAAAATCTTGTCTCCTGATAA
Source organism: Nomascus leucogenys (assembly GCF_006542625.1). Taxonomy (NCBI): domain Eukaryota; kingdom Metazoa; phylum Chordata; class Mammalia; order Primates; family Hylobatidae; genus Nomascus; species Nomascus leucogenys. Next base: position 131,157,931 of record NC_044384.1, read on the forward strand.
GATGTTATCAATGACAATGGTGCCCGAAATTTCATTAGCAATTTTAATTCCGCCCTGGTCCTGTGGTCCTGTGATCTCGCCCTGCCTCCATTTGCCTTGTGATATTCCATTACCTTGTGAAATACTTGCTGTCTGTGACCCACACCTATTCGCACACTCCCTCCCCTTTCGAAAGTCCCTAATAAAAACTTGCTGGTTTTCCGGTGTGGGGGGCATCACGGAACCTACCGACATGTGATGTCTCCCCCGGACGCCCAGCTTTAAAATTTCTCTCTTTTGTACTCTGTTCCTTTATTTCTCAAGCCAGCCAATGCTTAGGAAAAATAAAAAAGAACCTACGTGACTATCAGGGCAGGTTCCCTGATAGGCTAGCATCATCCTGAAATCAAAACCTGGCAGAGACACAACAAAAAAAGGAAATTTCAGGCCAATAGCCCTGACGAACGTCGATGCAAAAATCCTCCATAAAATACTGGCAAACCAAATCCAGCAGCACATCAAAAGCCTTATCCACCACGATCAAGTCGACTTCATCCCTGGAATGCAAGACTGGTTCAACATACACAAATCAATACATGTAATCCATCACATAAACAGAACCAACAACAAAAACCACATTATTGTCTCAATAGATGCAGAAAAGACCTTTGATAAAAGTCAACACCCCTTCATGCTAAACACTCATTAAACTAGGTATTGATGGAATGAACCTCAATAAGAGCTATTTATGACAAACCTACAGCCAATATCATACTGAATGTGCAAAAATTGGAAGCATTCTTTTTGAAAACCAGCATAAGACAAGGATGCCCTCTCTCACCACTCCTATTCAACATAGTATTGGAAGTTCTGGCCAGGGCAATCAGGAAAGAAAAAGAAATACAGTGTATTCAAATAGCAAGAGAGTAAGTCAAATTGTCTCTGTTTGCAGATGACATGATTGTATATTAGAAAATCCTATCGTCTCAGTCCCAAATCTCAAGTTGATAGGCAACTTCAGCAAAGTCTCAGAATACAAAACCAGTATGCAAAAATCACGAGCGTTCCTATAAACCAATAACAGACAAACAGAGAGCCAAATCATGAGTGAACTCCCATTTACAATTGCTACAAAGAGAATAAAATACCTAGGAATACAACTTACAAGGGACGTGAAGGACCTCTTCAAGGAGAACTACAAACCGCTGCTCAAGGAAATCAGAGAGGATGCAAACAAATGGAAAAACATTCCATGCTCATGGATAGGAAGAATCAATATTGTGAAAATGGCCATATTGCCCAAAGTAATTTATAGATTCAATGCTATCCCCATCAAGCTACTATTGACTTTCTGCACAGAATTGGAAAAAACTACTTTAAATTTCATATGGAACCAAAAAAGAGCCCACAAAGCCAAGACAATCCTAAGCAAAAAGAACAAAGCTGGAGGCATCATGCTGCCTGACTTCAAACTATACTACAAGGCTACAGTAACTAAAATTGCATGGTACTGGTACCAAAACAGATATATAGACCAATAGAACAGAACAGAGGCCTCGGAAATAATGCAACACATCTACAACCATCTGATCTTTAACAAACCTGACAAAAACAAACAATGGGGAAAGGACTCCCTATTCAATAAATGATGTTGGGAAAACTGGCTAGCCATATGCAGAAAGCTGAAACTGGATCCCTTCCTTACACCTGAAACAAAAATTAACTCAAGATGGATTAAAGACTTAAACATAACACCTAAAACCATAAAAACCCCAGAAGAAAACCTGGGCAATAACATTCAGGACATAGGCATGGGCAAAGACTTCATGACTAAAACACCAAAAGCAATGGCAACAAAAGCCAAAATTGACAAATGGGATCTAATTAAACTAAAGAGCTTCTGCACAGCAAAAGAAACTATCATCAGATTGAATAGGCAACCTACAGAATGAGAGAAAATTTTTACAATCTATGCATGTGACAAAGGGCTAATATCCAAAATCTACAAAGAACATAAACAAATTTACAAGAAAAAAACAACCCTATCAAAAAGTGGGCAAAGGATATGAACAGACACTTCTCAAAAGAAGACATTTATGCAGCCAACAAACATATGAAAAAAAGTTCATGATCACTGATAATTAGAGAAATGCAAATCAAAACCACGATGAGATACTATCTCACACTAGTTAGAATGGTGATCATTAAAAAGTCATGAAACAACAGATGCTGGAGAGGATGTGGAAAAATAGGAATGCTTTTACACTGTTGGTGGAAGTGTAAATTAGTTCAACCATTGTGGAAGACAATGTGGCAATTCCTCAAGGATCTAGAACTAGAAATACCTTTTGACCCACCAATCCCATTACTGGGTATACACCCAAAGGATTATAAATCATTCTACTATAAAAACACATGCATGTGTACGTTTCTTTCCACACTGTTCACAATATCAAAGACTTGGAACCAACCCAAATGCCCATCAATGATAGACTGGATTAAGAAAATGTGGCATATATACACCATGGAATACTATGCAGCCATAACAAAGGATGCGTTCATGTCCTTTGCAGGGACATGGATGAAGCTGGAAACCATCATTCTAAGCAAACTAACAAGAACAGAAAACCAAACACTGCATATTCTCACTCATAAGTGGGAGTTGAACAATGAGAACACATGTACACAGGGAGCAGTACATCACACACCGGGGCCTGTCAGGGGTTAGAGGGCTAGGGGAAGGATAGCACTAAGAGAAATACCTAATGTAGATGAGGGGGGTTGATGGATGCAGCAAACCACCATGGCACGTGCATACCTCTGTAACAAACCTGCACGTTCTGCACATGTACCCCAGAACTTAAAGTATAATAATAATAATAAACTCAAAGCTAGCACAAGAAAATAGATAATGAAAATTGGAGTAGAACTGAACAGAATTGAGACCCAAAAGTCCATACAAAGAATCAACAAAACCAAAAGTTGACTCTTTGAAAGGATAAACAAGATGGATAGACCACTGATTAACAAAGAACAAAAGAGAGAAGATCCAGATGAGCATGACCAGAAATGGCAATAGTAACATTATAATTAATCCCACAGAAATACAAAAGATCCTCAGAGACTATTATGAATACCCCTAGGCACACACACTAGAAAATACAGAGAAAATGAGCAAGTTCCCGAAGACACACAACCTCTTAAGATTGAATTAAGAAGAAATTGAAACCCTAAACAGGCCAATATTAAGTGCTTAAATTGAATCAGTCATAAAAAACCTACCAACCAAGAAAAGCCCAAGACCAGTGGACTCACAGTTGAATTACATTAGATATACAGAGATGAGCTATTACTAATCCTACTGAAACTATTCAGATAAATCAAGGAGGAGAGACTCCTCTCTAACTCATTCTATGAAGCCAGCACTACCCCGATACCAAAACATGAAAAAGACAGAACAACAACAACAAACAAAACTACAGACCAATATCCTGATGAACATTGATGCAAAAATCTTCAGCAAAATACTAACAAACCAAATCCAGCAGCACATCAAAAAGATAATTCACCACAATCAAGTAGGCTTTTTCCCTGGGATGCAAGGTTGGTTTAGCATGTGCAAATCAATAAATGTGATTCACCAGATAAGCAGAATTAAAAACAATAACCGTATGATCATCTCAATTGATGCAGAGAAAGCTTTCAATAAAATTCAACATGCCTTCATGATAAAAACCCCCAACAAACTAGGTACCGAAGGAACATACCTTAAAATAATAAGCGCTATCTATGATGAACCCACAGCCAACCATCATACTGAAGGGGAAAAAGCTGGAAGCATTACCCTTGGGAACTGGAACAAGACAAGGATGCTCACTCCCATGATTTCTATTCAAAATATTACTGGATGTCCAAGCCAGAACAATGAGACAAGAGAAAAAAATAAAAGGCATCCAAATAGAGAAAGAAGAAGTCAAATTATCTCTCTTTACTGAATATATGACTCTATACCTAGAAAACCCTAAAGACTCTGCCAAATGGCTCCTTGAACTGATAAATAATGTTAGTAAAGTTTCAAGATATAAAATCAATGTACAAAAAGAGGTAGCATTTCTACACACCAATAATGTTCAACCTGAGATCCAGATTAAGAATAAAATCCCATTTACAATGGCCACAAAAATTAAAACACCTTTCTTTTAAAATACCTTTATTTTAGAATCCTTGTAGAGGTGAAAGATCTCTACAAGGAGAACTGTAAAATACTGCTGAAAGAAATCAGAGATGACACAAACAAGTAGACAAGCATTTCATGTTCATAGATTGGAAGAATCAATATTATTAAAATGGTGATATGGGTTGCACGTGTCTTCCCTCCATATGTCATGTTGAAATGTGATCCCCAGTGTTGAAGGTGGGGCCTAATGGGAGGTATTGGATCATGGGAGCTGATCCCTCATGAATGGCTTGGTGCCATCCTCTCGGTGGTGAGTGAGTTCTCATTCTGCTAGTTCACATGAGATCTAGTTATTTAAAAGAATGTGGCACCTCCCCGCCTCACTCTCTTGCTCCTACTCTTACCATGTAATGCACAAGGTCTCCTTTCACCTCCTACCATGGTGGTAAGCTTCCTGGGGCCCTCACCAGAAGGAGATACTGACACCACACTTCCTGTACAGCAATCAGAACTGTGAGCCAATTAAACCTCCCTTGTTTATAATCCAGTCTCAGGTATTCCTTTGTAGCAAGGCAAAATTGGACTAACACAGAAAATTAGTAACAAGGAGTGGGATATTGCTATGAACATACCCAAAGATGTGGATGCAGTTTCAGACTGGGTAATGGGCTGAAGTTGGAAACATTTGAAGATCTCAGAAGAAGACAGGAAGATGAGGGAAACTTTGGAACTTCTTAGCAACTTGTTAAGTGGTTGTGACCAAATGCTGATAGAGATATGGACCATAAAGTCCAAGCTGTTGAGGTCTCAGATGGAAATAAGAAACCTTTTGGGAACTGGAACAAACGTTACCCATGTTACACCCTAGCAAAGAACTTGGCGACATTGTGTGCATGCCCTGGGAATCCATGGAAGTTTGAACTTAAGATTGATGAGCTAGGGTATCTGGCAGAAGACATCCTAAGCAGCAAAGCATTCAAAAGATGACTTGGTTGCTTCTAACAGCCTAAATTAGATACGAGGACAAATAAGAGACTTAAAATTGGAACTAATATTTAAAAGGGAAGCAGAATATAAACATTTGGAAAACTTGCAGCCTGGTCCCGTGGTAAAGAAAGAATCCAAGCAGGCTGCATTGAAACCACTTGCTAAAGAGATTAGTCTGACTAAAAGGGAGTCAAATGCTAGTATCCAAGACAATGGGAAAAAGGCCTCAAAGGTATTTCAGAGATCTTAGAGACAGCCTCTCTCATCACAGGCCCAGAGGCCTGGAAAGAAAGAATAATTTGGGGGGTCAGGTCCATGGCCTCATTGCCCTGCACAGCTTCAGGATACTGCTTCCTGCATCCCAGCCTCTCCTGCTCCAGTCACAGCACAAAGCGGCCCAGCTACAGCTCTGGCCACCACTCCAAAGGGCACAAGTGGTAAGGCTTGGTGGCATCCAGGTGATGTTAAAGCCTGCAGGAACACAGAATGCAAGAGTGAACAAGACTTGGCAGCTTCCCCCCTATATTTCACAGGATGTATCATAGGGGCAAAGCCCACATAGAGAAATTCTATAAGGGCAATGACAAGGGGAAATGTGGGGTTGGAGTCCCATTGCAGACCCCGCACTGGAGCACTGTCTAGTGGAGCTGTGGGAACGGGGCCGCTGCCCTCTACAGCTGTGAATAGTCGATCCACCAGCAACTTGTGCCCTGTACCAGAAACACCACTGGCACTCAACTCCAACCGGTGTAAACAGCCATGGGGGCTGAATGCTTCAAAGCCACAGGGGTGGAGCTGCCAAAGGCCTTCAGACCTTACCCCTTGCACCAGTGTGCCATGGATGTGGAACACAGAGTCAAGGATTATTTGGGAGCTTTAAGATTTAATGCCTGCCTGCTGGGTTTCAGACTGCCATAAGGTGTGTAGCCTCTTTCTTTTGGCTGATTTCTCCCTTTTTGAACAGGAATGTTTACCCAATATGTGTACTAACATTGTATCTTGAAAGTTAAATAACTTGTTTTTTATTTTACAGGCTCATAGGTGGAAAGAACTTGAGTCCCAAATGAGACTTTGAACTTGATGTTGGAACAAGTTAAGATTTTGGAAGATTATTAAGAAGGGATGACTGGGCCAGGCGCAGGGGCTCATGTCTGTAATCCCAGCACTTTAGGATGCCAAAGCAAGTGGATCACCTGAGGTCAGGAGTTCGAGACCAGCCTGGACAACATGGTGAAATCTCGTCTCTACAAAAATGCAAAAATTAGCTAGGGGTGATGGTGGGCACCTGTAATCCCAGCTACTTGGGAGGCCGAGGCAGGAGAATCACTTGAACCCAGGAGGCAGAAGTTGTGGTGAGCTGAGATTGTGCCACTGCACTCCAGCCTGGGTGACAGAGCAAGACTCCGTTACAAAAAAAAAAAAAAAGGATTTTATTTTGCATTGTGAGAAGAAGATGACATTTATTTCATAGCCAAAGAGAAAAGATATGATTTGGATGTCTGTCCCCTCCAAATCTAATTATGTTGAAATGTAATCCCCAAGGTTGGAGGTGAGGCCTAGCAGGAGGTGTTTGGGTAATGGAGGTGAATCCCTCAAGATTGGCTTAGCACCATTCCCTTGGTTATGAGTGAGTTCTCACTCTGGTAGTTTCTGGTAGTTCATGTGAGACCTGGTTGTTTAAGAGTGTGGCACCTCTCCCCAACCTCTTGCTTTGCTCTTACTATGTGACTACATTGCTCCCCATTTACCTTTTGCCATAATTGTAAGCTTCCTGAGGCCCTCACCAAAAGCAAATATTGGTACCATGCTTCTTGTACAGCATGCAGAACCATGAGCCAAGTAAACCTCTTTTCTTTATAAATTACTCCGTCTCAGGTATTCCTGTATAGTAATGCGAAAACAGACTTACACAAACAGCTATAGTGCCCAAAGCAATCTATAGATTCAACACTATTATTATCAAACTACTAATGTTATTTTTGTAGAATTAGAAAATTTTATTGTAAAATTCATATGGAATCATGAAGAGCCCATATAGCCAAAGCAATCCTAAGTAAAAAGAACAAAGCAAGAGGCTCACATTACCCAATTCAAACTATACTATAAGGCTACAGTAACCAAAACAGCATGATACTGGTACAAAAACAGATACATAGACCAATAGAACAGTATAGAGAATCAAGAAATAAAGCCACACAATTATGGCCATATGATCTTTGACATAAGTTGACAAAAGTGAGCAATGGGAAAAGGACTCCCTATTCAATAAATGGTGCTGAGATAGCTGCCTAGTCATATGCAGAAGAATGAAACTGGACCCCTACCTTGCAGCATATACAAAAATTAACTCAAGATGGATTAAAGAGTCAAGTGCAAAACCTCAAACTACAAAAATTCTAGAAAAATACCTAGTGATATGGGTTTGGCTGTGTCCCCACCCAAATCTCATCTTGAATTTTAGTTCCCATAATCTCCACATGTCATGGGAGAGACCTGGTGGGAGGTAATTGAATCACAGAGGTGGTTACACCCATGCTGCTGTTCTCATGATAGTGAGTGAGTTCTCTCGAGATCTGATGGTTTTATGAAGGGCTTTTCCCCCTTTTGCTCATTAATTTTCCTTGCTGCTACCACGTGAAGAAGGATGTGTTTGCTTCTCCTTCCACCATGATTGTAAGTTTCCTGAGACCTCCCCAGCCATACTGAACTGAGTCAATTAAACCTTTTTCCTTTATAAATTACTCAGTCTCAGGTATGTCTTTATTAGCAGCATGAGAACAGAATCAAACACCTGGGAAACACCATTCTTGACATCAGCTTTGACAAAGAATTTATGAGCATATCCTCAAAAGCAATTGCAACAAAAACCAAAAATTGACAAGTGAGAACTAATTAAACTAAAGAGCTTTTACACAGCAAAAGAAACTGTCAACAGAGTAAACAAACAATCTACAGAATGGGAAAATTATTTGCAAACTATGCATCCAACAAAGGTCGAAAATCCAGAATCTATGAGGAATTTAAATAAATCAACAAGCAAAAAATAAATAACCCTATTTTAAAATGGACAAAGGACTTGAATAAAAACTTCTCAAAAGAAGACATACAAGCAGCCAAAAGAAAGTATGAAAAAATTCTCCACATCACCAATTATCAGAGAAATGCAAATCAAAATCACAATAAGATACCATCTCATACCAGTTAGAATGGCTATTATTAAAGAGTCAAAAAACAACAGATACTGGCAAGGCTGCAGAGAAAAGAGAATGCATATAAAATGTTGGTGGGAATGTATATGAGTTCAGCCATTGTGTAAAGCAGTTTGGAGATTTCTCAGACAACTTAAAACAGGACTACCATTCAAACCAGTGATGCCATTATTAGCTATATACCCAAAGCAAAATAAATCCTTCTACAAAAAAAGACACGTACACATATGTTTCTTGCAGCACTACTCACAATAGCAAAGACATGGAATCAGCCTAGGTGCCCATCAATGGTGGATTGGATAAAGAAAATGTAATACATATCCACCAAGGAATACTACACAGCCATAAAAAAAAGAAAATTATGTCCTTTGTAGCAACAATTATGCAGCTGGAGGCCATTATCCTAAACCAATTAAAGCAAAAACAGTAAATGAAATGCCGTATGTTCTTACTTATAAGTGGGAGCTAAATATTGGTTACTCATGAATATAACGATGGCAAAAATAGACAATGGGGTCCAGTAGAGGGTGGAGGATACTTATGGGTATTATGCTCACTATCTGGGTTACAGAATGACTCGTACCCCAAACCTCAGCATCATGCAATATACCCATGCAACAAACCTACATATGTACCCCCTGAATCTAAAATAAGAGTTAAAATCACAAAAAACAAATAACCTTTTTATTTTGAAGGAAATTTAGATCTACAAAAGGTTTACAAAGATAATACAGAGACTGCCTTTCACTCAGGCTTTCATTCAGCCTCCCTTATGCCTTTCACTCAGACTCCCTTAATATTAACACCTTTCATAACCATTGGACAAGTATCAAAACGAAGAAATTAAAGTTGGCACATTATTAATTAAACATCAGACTTCATTTGGATTTCCCTAGTTTTTGCAATGATTCTCTCTTGCCTTGCTTGTAAAGTCTTCTTGGTGAACTTGAGAACAACACTGAGACTATAGAAAATGTCATATTAAGATTTCGATTAGAATTTTATTAAACATGTAGATTAATCTGCCAAAATTGACATCTCTCTGATACTTAGAGTTCTAATTCAGGACCATGGTATCTATTTTGGTAATGAGGGTTTCAGAGGCAGTCTCCAACATTTCCATAAGCTATTCACTTTCCACTTTAAGATTCTTGCAATTATGTCTTTTGATTTTGTTGAGTCATCCTTCATGTTCTTAGTAACCTTTTGCAGTTCTTTTCATTTAGAAACTCTAGATTTTATGTTGAAATGTTTAGAAAACTAAAATTTTTGTTACTATTATGTATCTTTTTTTCAATATATTTTAAACTGGTCATTGCTGGAATACAGAAAGGCTATTGATTTTTATATATGTATTATTCATTTGGCCACCTTTCTGAACTCTAGTTGGTTTTCCTGGGTTTTCTTACTGATTCTCTTGAAATTTTCTAGGAAAATAATCCTCTATACTTTATAATAATTTTGTTGTCTCCAATGTATATATATTTACCTCTAATTTATTATATTTTACTGCCTTGTCTAGAATTTCCAAGACAATAGAAAATAGCAGTAGTGCCCTTGTCATGTCCTTATTGAACTATGCTTATACTCCTGGGATACAAGAGGAGGACGAGAGAGTCTGATGCTTTTTAGGTCAAGTGAAGAAAAAATTTCTAGAAGAAAGGAGGGATAGACTGCGTGAAATGCTCAGTATAGTTCAAACAAGAAAAGGAAAAAAAATTTCTTTAGATTTAGCAATGTAAAGGTCAAAGACAAATTTTGGTGGGGTGCTTGAGGTGATCGCAGTGCTCTAAGAGGAAATGAGAGGAGACAACTTGGAGACATACAGAAAAGCATTTCCAGGAGTTTTGAAGCTGTAGGGGAACAAAAGAAATAGAATTGTGGCTAGAGAAGAACATAAGGAGAAACATGATATATTTTGGGGTTGGGGGAGAAGTAGTTGGTAGGAAAGTAGGAGTGTGAACAAACTGGACATGTGGCAATATTTATAGACACCATGAAGGGCCCTCTAGAGTTAGTGGGAGGAATTTAAGTTAATTCATGTCAGTCTAGTTGAGTGATTTTCTCCATCAACTTCCAGGTGCACAAGACAGGTTTAGTGTCAGTACGTTTAATCAAGGTTGGAGGTTTTCCAGACAATAAAATAGAACAAAAGGACAAATGAGCAATTATAAAGATTGATGATGTAATTTAAGGTAGGTAAGGGGAGAAGTGAAAACATGAGGGGGTTGAGAGACAGTGATGAGGATCAATAGATTCCCAGTTGATCAACTCATCATATAAGCAACTATGTCTTTGATTCTTCTTCTGTTTGGAATATGTGTTGAAATACAAGGGTAAATACAGTTCTCACGCCACTGATTAGAGAGAATATGTCTCACAGTGAAAGATACCTATCTAATTTTCTGTTTGATGACACTTGGATCAATGAACATGAAATATCTTCTTTTCCAAAAGGAGGATGTGCTTTCCCCTTTTATGGTTATGAGGAAGAGGGAATAGGGAGATCCTAACTTCAGTACTATTTATGTTATGATTATAGATGTTTAATGCAGAATTTATAAGCTATATCCATCTAGTCTGGCATTGCTTTGTGTTTCTGTCTTTCCTGTGTCTTGTAAATATTTTAAAGGGAAATTGAGAGAGACTACAAAAGATATTGTTAGCTAAATATTATCTTACCTAGACTTCTCAATTCTGTTTATATGGAATTAAAATTAATCATGTAATTTTTTCCTCAGAAACTCAATTCCATACCAATAGCAGATTATCCGAGAAATTTTGGACTTTGTGTTAGGCTTTCCAATGACTGGTTCGTTTTATGAAACTTCAGTTTGCATTTCATAAACACTAAGCACAACTCAAATTTCAGACGAGTTTTAGTCTAATTCTGATGTTAGAATTCACAAAGACTTGGCGATATCTTATAATTTTTTTGTAGGTCTCTAGAGCACATTTTCTCTGCTACATAGATCTGCTCATCTAAAAGCTTAACATATTACTATGTCTCATGTACAAAACAGGGCAAGGGAATATATATGATAGAAAAAAATTCTTGGAAGCCTTCATTTTTATTAAAATTTTACAAATAAAATTGGGACTAAATTAGTAGAACTGGCTCTTAGAAACCCCACAAAAGTTGTTCCAAACATCTTTGTCTCATGTTTGATTCATTTTTATCTTATCTTTAGGCTTACCAACTTACCTATCTTAGATTTAGCAAAAGATCAAATGGATAACCATATTCCTACTAAGTAAAAAAATATATAAGTTGCGATTACAATTTCTAACTCTATCATTAAATAGCTGAATAACCATAGTTTAATTATTTAACCTAACCTAGCTTCTATTTCTGTATCCTCTATTTCTCTAAAATAATGGAGTTGGACTAGTTGGTATCTGAAATTCTACCCAGCTCTAATTTCCCTAATCTTACTGTTAGGCAGAAAGTGGAATTTTAGAGGTATCCTTCACTTAATATGTTGTAAAGGGCAGTATGAACTAGTATAACTTAATTAGTCAATAAAAACAACAAAAGGCTAACCACTTAGAAAAATATAACTGGTTTCCTACATCATATTTTACACAACATTAAAATGATAAATTAAAGATTTAAATATTTAATAAGAAATTATGAAAGAAGTCAAAGAATATGTAGGTGAATTATAGTCACAACGATTTCCTCAAAATATAATCTCTATAATGTGTTTTATTACCTTGTAAATTGCATCTTTGTCCTGTTTCTATTGGGGTGTTTGTGATTATCTTTCTCACATATAAGAACTCTATATAATAAAGATATAACTTTTCACTGCAAAAATGTTTTTCCTCCATTTTTCCATATTAAACTTGATATATAGATTTTCCTAAAACTTAGAAAAAATTTTTACTACATAAAACAGGTATTTTTAACCTGGTAATTTATTTTTTCAACTTTTTATAATTTCAACTTTTATTTATTCAGGAGTATGTGTGCAGGTTTGTTACATGGGTATATTGTGTGATGATAAGGTTTGGGGTACGAATGATTCTATCACCCAGGTAGTGAGCATCGTACCCAATATGTGGTTTTTCAGCCCTTGTCCCACTCCTCTTATTTCCCCTCTAGTAGTCCTGAGTGTCTATTGTTCCCTTCTTTATGTCCATATGTATCCGATGTTTAGTTCACATTTATATGTGAGAACATGCAGTATTTGCTTTTCTCTTCCTGTATTAAACTGCTCAGATTGATGGTCTACATAGCTGCATTGATGTTGCTGCAAAGGACATGATTTCATTCTTTTCTAATGGCTGCGTTGTAGTCTATGGTGTATATGTATCAAATTTCCTTTATCCAATCCACTGTTGATAGGCACCTAGGCTGATTCCTTGTCTTTGCTGTTGTACGTAGTGCTTCAAGGAACATACTTGTGCACATACCTATTTTGTAGAACACTTATTTTCCTTTGGGTGTACAGCCAGCAATGGGATTGCTGGGTTGAATGGTAGTTCTGTTTTAAGTTCTTTGAGAAATCTCCAAACTTCTTTACACAGTGGCTGAACCAATTTACATTCCCACCAACAGTGTATCAGTGTTCCCTTGTATTGGTTGTTTTTTGACTTTTTGGGTTTTTTTTTTTTTTTGTTTTTTTTTTTTTTGTTTTTTTTTTTTTTTTTTGAGACAATCTTGCTGTGTTGCCCAGGCTGGAGTGAAAAGGTGCGATCTCGGCTCACTGCAATCTTCTATGTTCAAGCGATTCTCCTGCCTCAGCCTCCCAAGTAGCTGGGACTACAGGCATGTGCCACCACACCCAGCTAATTTTTGTATTTTTTGTAGAGTTGGGGTTTCACCACGTTGGCCAGGCTGGTCTTGAACTCTTGACCTAAGATGATTCGCTTGCTTCAGCCTCCCAAGGTGCTGGGATTACAGGCATGAGCCACCATGCCCGGCCATGACTTTTTAATAAAAGCCATTCTGATTGGTATGAGATGGTATCTCATTGTGGTTTTGATTTGCATTTCTCTCAGGATTAGTCATGTGGGGCACTTTTTTCAGATGTTTGTTGGCTGCTTGTACATATTCTTTTGAAAAGTATCTGTTCATGTCCTTTGCCCACTTTTTTAAACTTTTATTTTAGGTTCATGTGCAGGATTGTTACATAAGTAAACTGTGTGTTGTAGAGATTGGTGTACAGATTATTCAGCCCCCCAGATAATAAGTATAGTATAAGTATTTTTTTATCCTCTCCCTCCTCCCACCTTCCACCTTAAGGTAGGTTCCAGTGTTTGTTACTTCCCTCTTTGTGTCCCCGTGTTCTCATTGTTTAGCTCCCGCTTATAAGTGAGAACATACGGTATTTGGTTTTCTGTTCTTAGATTAGTTTGCTTAGGATAATGGTCTCCAGCTCCATCCATGTTACTGTAAAGGATATTATCTCATTCTTTTTTATTTCGCATAGTATTCCATGGTATATATGTACCACATTTTCTTTATTCAGTCTACCACTGATGGTTTGCCTTCTTTTTAATGGTTTTTTTTTTTTTTTTTTTTTTTTTGCTTGTTGAGTTGTTCATAGACTCTGGATATTAGATCTTTATTGGATGCATAATTTGCAAATATTTTTGACCATTCTGTGGGCGGTTTACTCTGTTGACAGTTTATTTTGCTGTGCAGAAGCACTTTAATTAGGTCCCACTTGTCAGTTTTTGTTTTTGTTACAATTGCTTTTGAGAACTTAATCATAAACTCTTTGCCAAAACCAATGTCCACAATGGTATTTCCCACTTTTCTTCTAGGATTCTTACAGTTTGAGATCTTATACTTAAATATTTAATCCATCTTGAATTAATTTTATATACAGTGAAGGATAGGGGTCTAGTTTCATTCTTCTGCATATGGCTAGACAACTATCCCAGCACTGTCTATTGAATAGAGTCCTTCCCCCATTGCTTATTTTTGTCGACTTTGTTGAAGATCTAATAGCTGTAAGTATGTGGGTTTATTTCTGTGTTCTCTATTATGTTCCGCTGGTCTATGTGTCTGTTTTTGTGCCAGCACCATGTGTTTTCGGTTACTATAGCCTTAAAATATAGTTTGAAGTTGGGTAATGTGATGCCTCCAGGTTTGTTCTTTGTACTTAAGATTTCTTTGGCTATTCAGGCTATTTTATGGTTCCATAGGAATTTTAGAATAAAGTTTTCTAATTTTATGAAAAATGACATTGGTAGTTTGATAGGAATAACATTGAATCTGCAGATTGCTTTGGGCAGTACAGCCATTTAAATGATATTGATTCTTTAAATCCATGGGCATGGAATTCTTTTCTATTTCTGTAATCTCTGATTTATTTAAGTAGTGTTTTATAATTCTCCTTGTAAAGATCTTTCACCTCCCTGGTTAGGGGTATTCCTGGGCATTTTTTTTTTTTTAGCTACTGTAAATGGAATTTTGTTCTTGATTTCACTCTCAGCATGGATGTTATTTGTGTATAGAAATGCTACTTATTTTTGTACATTGATTTTATATCTTGAAACATTAGCAAAGTCATTTATCAGTTCCAGAGGCATTTGATGAAGATTTTAGTGTTTTCTGTACACAGAATAATATTGTCAGTGAAGAGGTATAATTTGACTTCTTTCCCTATTTGGATGTCTTTTATTTTTCTTGTCTCATTGCTCTGGCTAGGACTTCCAGTACTATTTTGAATACAAGAGATGAGAGTGAGTATCCTTGTCTTGTTCCAGTTCTTAACGGGAAAGCCTCCAGCTTTTTCCCATTCAGTATCCTGTAGGCTGTGGATTTGTCACAGATGGAGCTTATTATTTTGAGGTACATTCCTTTGATGCCTAGTGTGTTGAGGATTTTTATCACGAAGGCATGTTGAATTTTATCAAAAGCTGTCTGCATCTATTGAGATGATCATATGGTTTATGTTTTTAATTCTGTTCATGTGGGGAGTCACATTTACTGATTTGTTTATGTTAAGCCAACTTGCATCCCAGGGATATAGGCTATTTGATCATAATCTTTTTGCTGTAGTGATGAATTCAATTTGTTTATGTTTTGTTGAGAATTTTTGCATCAGTGTTCATCAAAGATACTGACCTGTAGTTTGTTGCTGTGTCTTTGCCAGGTTTTGGTATCAGAGTCATGCAAACTTCATAGAATGCTTTTAGAGAGGAGTCCCTCCTTGACTTTTTTGAATAGTTTCAGTAGGGTTAGTACCAGCTCATCTCTGTAGATCTGGTAGAATTCAGCTGTATGTCTATCTGGTCCAGGGTTGGTGTTTTGTTTTTTTTTTATTGGTAGGGTTTTTTATGATTGATTCAATTTCAGAACTTAATATTGATCTGTTCAGTGTTTCCATCTTTTCTTGATTCAGTCCTCAGGGGTTGTGTGTTTCCAGTTACTTATCCATTTCCTCTAGATTTTCTAGTGTGTGTGCATAGGGGTATTTACACTAGTCTCTTTTGTATTTCTGTGGCATGTCATCTTTGTCATTTTGGATTATGCTCATTTTGATCTTCTCTTTTTTTTCTTTGTTAATCTAGCTAGCAGTCTATCAATTTTGTTTAGCCTTTCAAACAACCAACTCTTGGTTTCATTGATTCTTAGTATGCATCTTGGAGTGTCAATTTTGTTTAGGTCTGCTCTAATTTTAGTTATTCATTTTCTTCCACTAGCTTTGGAGTTAGTTTGGGTTAGTTTGTTCTGGTTTTTCTAATTCTTCTAGGTTTTATTTTTCCTGGTCTTGTCGATGGGAAAGCTTTTGATTGTATTTTGAAATTCCTTAAGTGAGTTTTTTGTATTCCAGAAGCTCTGATTTATTTTTAAGACGTTTATTTTCTCTTTCATTTTCTGAGCTGCTGTAGAAGTTTCCTTGTGTTGATTTCCAACTTTGTCCTGGGTCTCATTGAGCTTCCTTCCAATTCATGCTTTGAATTCTTTACCTGTCATTTCTGAGTTTCCATTTTTATTATTGACCATTGCTGCGGAGCTAGTGTGATCCTTTGTTGGTGTCATGACATTCAGATTTCTTGTGATACCAGAATTATTCTGCCCGCTCTTCTCATCTGGAGATACTGGCACTTCTAATTTTTGTAATTATTTTCATAGGTTGTTTTCTCTTTCTCTTTTCTTACCATATTATTGAGTTGTTTTTATTCCCTTTCCCCCTCCCTAGGGGTTGTGACTGTAGAGAATGTTGAGCAGAATCTTTTGGCTTTGCTTCTATAGCCCTGTGTACCCTTGTCAGCAGGTTTATATTGGGCTGTTTATTTTGACCTACAAGTCAATAGATGGTGATTATAAGTAAGAGCCAACTGAAGCCAATGTGGATGGATATATACTTGATCCTTGTTTCCTGAGAAAAGCTCTCTGTTGCCTCAGGCAGTGGTCTGATCTGTGGAGTGCACAGTGGTCTGAGTTTCCTAATGAGCCCCAAGGTGACAAATCAAGATGGGCAGGCCCAGACCCAGCAGACCCTCCTACTGGTTCCCTGAAGCAGGCACAAGCACTAGTGCTAATCAAGAATTCAATGGGCATCCACCAAGTACCCAGAGGTGTGCCTAAGAATGGAGCTGAGAAACCCCCTTAGCTGCCAGTTCTCTGCACTGGCACGAGGGCCAGCCTAAATTCCTAATCCAGGAGAGTTAGCGCAGCAAGTGTTTGGAGATCTGCCTGGACTTGGAGTGCAAAGGGCCCCACTACACCACAATCTATGCACAGGAAGGGTGGGCAGCTCAGGCCAGTAATTCAGAGGACCTATTGCTCTGAATGCCTGGAGATATGGCTAGGTGTAGAGCAAAGAAGGCTCCACTTCACCACCATTTCTGCATAGGAATGATGGGGAAGCTCACACTGCAGATCCAGGTGAGTGAGTGTTTTGACTACTGGGCATAGAGTGGAGAAGACCCTGCTCCACCACAGTCTCTGTGCAGGAAGGTTGAGAGAGCTCACACTACCAGTTCATGTAAATAGGTGCTCCAAATGCCTGGAGATCTGCTTAGGAGTACAGTGATCCCCTCTGAGCCAGTATCTCTGCCAAGGAAAGTTGGGGTGACTCAGGCTGCTGAACCAGGCAAGCAGGAGCTCCATATGCCTGGATCTCTGCCTAGACTTGAATCAGAGAGAGCCAACTTGAACCAGGATTTCTGTACAGGGAGGGTTGGGTGGGTCTCACTGCTGATTTGGGTACGCAGGTCATCCAAATACCTGGAGATATACCTGGGAGTGAAGCAGAGAGGGCCCTGCTGCACCTCAATGCCCAGGAAGGATGGGTAGCTCAGGTTGCTAGTCCAGGCAAATGTGTGCTCCAAATGCCTGGAGTTCTGTCTAGGGGTGTAGCAGAGAAAGTTTCACTGTTCCATGATCTCAGAGGAGCAGGCTGAGGCACCCAGCAATGACACACACAGACTGGTTCCAGGTCATCAAACTGGCCCTGGCTGCATGACTCGTCACCTAGGACAAACTGTAGCTGTAGCAGCTCTCCTCCCAATCAGGCCTGTGATGACAGCACAAGTGAAGTGCCTACTACTGAGGTGCTTTTCACAATTCTAGCTGTGGAGGCCCCTACCTCACTCCAGAGCGACTGCTCCAATATCTGGCCCAAGACAATGATGCCTGCATGACCATGTTGCTGGGTACCTGGCAATTGGCTGACTTTGTATGCACCCAGATTGAAAATGGTGTCTTACTCTTAGTCATGGGTCTGGGAAAATGCCTGCAGCTTTTCCCAGTGTATTTCCCTCTCAGCACCTCCAAGCCTCTTCCCAAGGTGGCTCTGGGGCTTGGGAGAAACAAAGTGCCCTCCCTTGGCTTGGGTTGCTCAGATCCCAACTGGAAAGGTGAGTCACAAAGGGAGGCTCTCTGCTTCTCTCACTTACTGAGGCTTAACTCACTTATATCAGCTGTAACACCATCATGGAATCTGTTTGCCCACATTCTCCTCCCTGGCACCTGGGGCGTCCTTCATGATTCCAGTGGATTCCCATTTTCCTTCTTGAATTACAGCTCAGAGAGTTGATCTTTATGTACCATCTTACTACTTCCATGGGGCCAAGGCATGCCAAAAGCTCTAATCCACCATCTTGAGAATAAACTAAAAATAAAAAAGTTTAAATAAAGTGTTCTAAACAGATATCAAAACACATAATAAAGCTACGGTAATCTAAATAAAACAGCAAAATAGTGACAGACAAAGCAATTAAAGAGAATGAAACAAACGCATTTGGTATTCTACATGAATTAAGGAGAATTATTTTTTAAATGGAACTAAATCAGTGAATTAATTATGGAAATGGCAAGAAATCAAGTTTGGACCCTTACCTAAATCCACAAGGGAAAACTGTAACTGGAGCATAGGCTTCAAAATTAAAAATAAAACTATTTTCTTCTGAAAACCAAACAAGAATATAAATAAATGCCTATCTGGTCACAGAATGAAAGAGGAATTTCTAAACATAAAAACAATGGAACAAACCACAAAAAATAACAAAAAAAAAAAAAAGATTTGACTGGAAAAAAAATTTAAGCTTTTGTTTAAAAACTTCAAAACAATTGAAAGTTTAAAAATTATGTCTGGAAAAGTTATTTGCCACAAATATAAGAGATAAAAACCTTTGCTTTCTTAATCATCAATATAAGATTAATAAAAAAAACATTAATACTCTAATAGGAATGGGGCAAAGGACATGAACAAACAATTCCCAAAAGAAATAAAATTGGCTAACAAATACACTTTTAAATTCAACTTCTTTAGTGGTCAAAAAGGAAAAGAATAATGTGATAAATTTTTTTACCATTATACTAGCAAATATTCAGACAGGTAATTATAACCAGTGTTGATGAGAATATGTTGGAACAGACTCTATACTCCTGGCACCACTGATGAGCATGTTAATTATATAAGCTTCCAGGAAAGCAATTTGTCAATATATAAAAAGAGCTTTTAAAATGGGCATTTCCTTTAACCCAATATTCAGATGAAGTTTTATGTATATGGCTATTTGTCAAAGTGTTGCTAATAATAGAAAAGGATTGAAATTATCTACACATATGCACAAGTATACATACACAGACAGACCAGAAAGAAACATGCAAAATATTAATGGTATTGCTAGATCAGAGCATTATGGATAAATTTTCCTTTTCTTCCATTTACTTCCCTAAATTTTCTAATCTTTCTGGTAGTATCTATTACATAATTTTATTTTGTTCATATTTTTCCCTGTTTGCTGGAGTTTCTCTAATTTTTCTTATAACTAGGAGAGAAATGCAGTTTCTTACACAGAGAAAACAGGGCTTAAAATTAAGGAATATAAGAAATATTTAAATGTATCTAGATTTTTAAGCATTCAAAATATATAAGAAATTTTAATATTGGCTGATATTTTCATAATTCATAGAAGGTAATTTAAAAAAGGCTGCTATATTAAACCTGACTTGCACAAGGAGAACATGTGGGCTATGTGACATGTTCCCATTTCAGAAGTGAACCAGTCAATTGTACATAGTCTCTGGGACTTTACCTTCTTATTTCCTAGTCACAGATCCAAACTTCTGGTTAATAAGTTCTAAATGTCCTTCCAGTCCCTCCATTTTCTCCTGAGGCTGTTGGACTCCACAGGCAGCTAGGATTATTCTGGGACTTAGACGGCTTTGGTCCTGGTGATTTTAACTTTTTCCTGGGAGTTCCTAGTTTGATCTGACTTTTGTCCTCAAACACACAATGCTAGAGACAATCATCCCTCCAGACATCAAGGAAATGTTACTGGATTTTCAGAAACAGATGACAGCTTTCAGACTTTTTTGAGGGGAGGGGAAGAGAGAGTTTCATAAAATGATACTTAGCTTTACTATGAGGTAGACACTCTGATTATTTTCTATTTTATTTTTTTCTGTTCTGTTCTGTTTCATTTATTTTTTTAAACCACTTACTTAATTTCATGAGCTTCCAATTGATCCTGATCCTAAGGGTGAAAATCACTGGGCCAGAAAATATGAATGATGCAGGCTGGGCACAGTGGCTCTCGCCTGTAATCCCAGTAGTATGGGAAGCCAAGGTGGCAGATTGCCTGAGGTCAGGAGTTCGAGACCAGCCTGACCAACATGGAAAAACTCCATCTCTACTAAAAATACAATATTAGCCAGACATGGTGGCGCAAGCCTGTAATCCCAGCTACTCAGGAGGCTAAGGCAGGAAAATCGCTTGAACCTGGGAGGCGGAGGTTGCGGTGAGCAGAGATTGCACCATTGCACTCCAGCCTGGGCAACAAGAGCAAAACTTGGGAGGGGAGGGGAGGGGGAAGAGTGGAGGATGCTAGCTGACAAAAAACAAAAGTAAGAAGCTGAAAAAAACTCAAAAATGATCACAGTCAGGTTTTCAGAAATGGAGCAAAGGACTGATCTGTGCAGAATGGGGTATTCAGTTCTTATGGGTCCCTTATATAGAGCTTCTGGAAGTGGCGACTTAAAAAAAAGCAAGGATGATTTAAAATGTGATGTGTTATACAGAACTGACATTAAATAAAGAGTGAGATTGCTATTCTTATTTTAGTCGTATTCCATTCATTCTGAAGGCCATAATTGTCCATTCTGGCTACAGAAAACTTCCTATTTATTTTTGCATTGATCAAATAAGCACATGAAACAATAATTTAAAATAATGGCAAAGGTTTATATAGCCTTCCTTTGTGCCCAGAGCTATTTAAAAAACTTTTCACATATTTTATCTCATCTTCTTTATAACTCTGTAAGTTAAGTACAATTAATATTCCCATGGTAGAAATTAGAACACTGAGACTCAGAGAAATTCAGTAACCAGCTCAAGGCCACAAAACTGGTAAGCAGCACAGCAAGGATTTGAACCCAGGCAAGCTTGCCTATGCTCTTAAATACCGTTCCATGATTCACAGTCCAAAAGGATAACCAGTGAAAAGTAAGGACTGCTCTACTTTCAGCCATCCACCCACCCTCTTCCCCACCCAGAGACAACCACTGTCACTATTTTCCTATAAACACTTCCAGAGATATTCCATATGTATAATAAATAAATATATAAAAGCTTGTGTGTTTGGGCTCGGTATAGTGGCTCACGTCTGTGATCCCAGCATTTTGGGAGGCTGAGGCCAGCAGATTACTTGGGGTTAGGAGTTCAAGACCAGCCTGGCCAACATGGTGAAACCCCATCATTACTAAAAATACAAAAAATTAGCTGGGTGTGGTGGTGCGTGCCTGTAACACCAGCTACTCAGGAGGCTAAGGCAGGAGAATCTGTTGAACCCAGGAGGTGGAGTTTGCAGTGAGTTAAGATTGTGCCACTGTACTCCAGCCTGGGTGACAGAGTGAGACTCCATCTAAAAAAAACAAACAAACAAAAGAAAAACACCAAAAAAAAAATATCATGTGTGTGAATGTGTCCTACAAATGAAACTTTTCTCATATAACGATCCACTTCCCATAAAACCGGCCATGGAGTTTTAGCAGCTCTATTCTATTCTATTCTATTCTATTGTATGGACCGAGCGCAGTGGCTCACACCTGTAGTCCCAGTACTTTGGAAGGACCAATATGGGAGGATCGCTTGAGCCCAGGAGTTCAAGATCAGCCTGGGCAACACCGAGAGACTCTGTCTCTACAGAAAATAAAAATAAATTAGACAGGCATGGTGGCACACACCTGTGGTCCCAGCTACTCAGGAGGCTGAGGTAGGAGAATCTCTGAGCCCGGGAGGTCGAGGCAGCAGTGAGCCGTGATCATGCTACTGCACTCCAGCCTGTGTGACAGAGCAAAACCTTGTCACAAATATATATATATATATATATTCATATATATATGAATGCACAATAACTTTTGCTAATCATTATTGAGGAGTATTTATTTTATTGTAGTCTTTTGCTACATGAAACAATGCTTCAACTAATAACCTTGTGCATAAGGTCATTTGACACAGTCATAAACAAATCTTCAGGCTACATTCCTAATTGTATAATTTCTAAGTAAATGGATACGGGCATTTTTTTATATCTGTGTTGACAAAAAGAGAGTATGCTCAGAATTACAGCCTTCAACAATCCACACTGTCTAGCTAGAGCTTAACAACATTTCATTTCATTTGTTTTTACTTTTAAGTAAGGTTATCGAGCATTTATGACTAGTGATATTAGTTGTTCATTTATACAAATTATAGAAACCTTATTAACATTAGTGAAACAGTGAGCAAATCTTTAAAATATTTCTTATATAAATATTAAAGATGGTGCATCAAGGTAGTACTTGAATGATTAAATGTGGAAAGACTTACGATTGCTAATGGTTTCCTTGGACTGCCTATAACAGGAGACCAAAGAGGGGGAGGTATATAACCATTTTAAAACACCTCGATTTACTTCTATAGTTTTAGTACGTTTAAATAGTTTTACGGTTACAGGAACAGGTACCTCCACTCTCAATGAGTACCACCTGGCTCAAAGTTATTCTTTATAAATAGTTTGACAGCTTTAACCTTATTCAAAATGACAGTACCCTCAGATGTCTTTGCGTGGTGATTTCACCCTCACTCACAGATTATGCTGACCTCTTACTCTGCCTCATGGTAACTTTTGTTTTCCTTCTCCCCAGTGCCTAGCAAAGGGTATTTGATAAATGCTGATTACTTAACATGTTTATTCAAGCTTTCCCAAGTAATTGCATTATTGAATTCTATCCATAAACATGTTTCATAGGTTTTTATATACATTGCTGGGCTTATAATTTGTCTGCCACTTTCTGCTTGCCAAAACACTCTTGAGTTGAACTATGTGGCCTGTAATATATCTTTAGTGTGTTTAAGATGCCCTTGGGATCCGTTTTATCTTTCCTTTTCCACATAGCTATTCGGAATAAAAATACATGTTTCAACAAAACATAAGAACCATATTAGATGTGGTCTTGCCCTGTGAACCTAGATAAGAAGTTTACTTAAGAAAAAAAAAAAGCATGCCTATGCAATCTTTCCTTGGTTCTTTCACCAAGGAAAGTAACTGCAAAGTATGCTCTTTAGTGATTTCAAAAACACTATGTTATGAACCTCAAATTGCTTTGGATTTGAATTTGGTTCCAAAATATATTCCATAAGTATTGTATTCTGTTACCTGATATTTCTATATCAAATTATCAGTTAAATATAATGTCCAAATCCATTTACAGAAAATTCTGATCTTTGACCCAGAGGCTGCTTTTTCAAATCCTAGGTTGGAAGCATTTAGTTATACAAACCCTGCACTGTGAACTTATAACCATACTACTGCGAAGTGGCCTTTGCTTCTTTTATATGTTTCCATAAAGATTAAAGTTTATAACTGTGTGGGAGTCCAAGCATTGCTCACATTATTTCAAGTGTAAAGTGCCATAGCTAATTTTATTTGTAATCCAGTTATTTTAATAGTATTTCTCTTCTTATTCAAAATCTATATTTAATATAGATACTACATTTTGATTATTGGACAAAAATAAAATAAAGGTGGAATTATTGACTTCAAGGCTAACAATTCTATCTTTCAAGGTCTACAATCCACCCAAGAAAGATAAACTACAAATTCTACAAAGAAAGAGAGTCTTAAAACTATCTTAATTTCATTTCAGTGTGTCACATCAGTTTTCAATCTTGTTCCAAGTATCTACTAATGCTAAAAGTGTCAATCTTTTCAATCACTCTGCAAGTAAATAGAACCATCTTTTTAAAATCTTTATATTCTTTTTAATATTATTTAAAATATTAGGACACATATCAGGCTTTCTTTTCCTAGCTAAATAAAGAATACTCCTTTGATACTATTTTACAGTAATTTGACAGCTTTTTGCCTTAATCCAAACAATAAGTGCTTATTGAGGGAAGTAATCGACATCAGATTTTTCCCATTATGTTTCGTATAATGAGCCTGGACTGCCTACACTTCTTATTTTGTAATAGTATCTGCAGCCACTACTTATTACACACTTGCTATTTGTCTGTGTCTTGTAAATATGAAAACATAGACTATTTTCTACAAACATTACAATGACCCCATGATGTAAATATTATTATTGTCTCCAGTTATGGATAAGGAAATCAGGGTCGGAAAAGTGAAGTATTTCCCCAATCGTGCATATCTCATATGAAGCAGAACTGGGATTTAAGCCCAGGATCTCAAGCCAAATCCTTAAATACCATGCTTGTACACTGCCAAGTTAACAAGATAGGGCCTTTTGTTTGATGTATATTTAGTCTTACAGAAGGTGAGGAAAAAAAAACTTTATTCTAAGATCATATGTTGCAAAAATAATATTAATCAAGCAGTAAACTATGGGTAGATATTATTGATTTAACAGAAGAAAATTGCTTTTTTTTTTTAGAAGGAGTCTCGCTCTGTCACCAAGGCTGGAGTCCAGCGGGGTGATCTCAGCTCACTGAAGCCTCTGCATCCCAGGTTCAAGCGACTGTCCTGCCTAAGCCTCCAGAGTAGCTAGGATTACAGGCATGGGCCACCACGCCCACCTAATCTTTGTATTTTTTAGCAGAGACGGGGTTTCACCATGTTGGCCAAGCTGGTCTCAAACTCCTGACCTCAAGTGATCCACCTGCCTAGGCCTTCCAAAGAGCTGGGATTA
The DNA here is from genome assembly GCF_006542625.1 of Nomascus leucogenys. Lineage (NCBI taxonomy): Eukaryota > Metazoa > Chordata > Mammalia > Primates > Hylobatidae > Nomascus > Nomascus leucogenys. The sequence goes on from NC_044384.1 coordinate 131,182,889, forward strand.
CAGGTGTGAGCCACCATGCCCAGCCTAAAAGAAGATAATTGCTTTTGATGAGCAACTTATCCCTTAATATTGGAAATTACTAAAATATATATTACTAATAACTGGTCAGTGTCTTTCACTTTTATCCTATGTTAATTTATTCTTCATTTAATTCCATTGTTTCCTGATTGATTTTCAATTTTGTGCTTCACTGTGACCTCTATTTTCTTTTCTTTTTGTACCCGTTAAGTCTACATTAGGTATTCACGGTACAGTCATGTAGAATTTTATTCCAAGTGGAGACAGATCTTTATATGTATTAAGATTATGTGCCTCCCTGTCTCTGTGTATATACATTCTCTCTAGCTGTATATAAAATTCTTTTTAAGAAACAGAACATTGGTTTATTCAGAACTACATCCTCTACAATTTAAAAGCTTTCAGGAGCCATTTTATATTTGCAGAATATCTCAATTTTTTTGAGTGGCTTTTCAAAACAAGATACTACAGCCAGGATTTTTTTTTTTCCAAAAGGCAGCTGGAATTAGAGGCAGAATTGGCATTTTGTGCTATTAAATCAAAACTCCCCCATCTGTTTCTTAATCCCCTTGAAACATGGAGCCCAAAGGTTTAAATAAACAGACAGCCAAGTATTTATCCACGGGGCTAAATTTCTACTTACCTTTCCTCTTTGAATATGACACATTATCACTGCTGTGTTGTACTATATTAGTCATATAAAGTCATATGTAGCTAAAATACAACTGCATTCACTTTAGAAAATACCTGGAAGTGAAATGCATGGGAGAAATACCCTCAAACACTATAATATGTTGGTTAGATGGCTTTTCTTCAAATGTATTGCAGCATTTGGTCTGTAGTGTGGAAAAGGTATACAAAAAATAGAAACTGACAGATTTTTTAAAATTCCTTATATAGACATCATAAAAGGGTAACAGACATGGCTTAATTCATTTACTAAGTTTTTGTTTAATTAGTTGATAACATTTAACTATCAAACTGCTTATGTGAAAACCCAGATTTCCCGCATTTTTTTATCGTAAGATGTGATTACCATGAGCTGAGTATCTGCTGTCCCTTAGTCAGAGGATGGACCTCCAGTTTGCTAATGTCTCGCCTCGCCTGCCTAATTTGTATTACCTTCCTAACTCGTGTTGAAGACGGAATTTGTGGCTCTGCAAGAACTTAATGGACTCTGAAAGATGTCACAGGAAACTTGACTCAATACCGTGAAGTATGGTGAGGCCAGTGACAGATTAACTCTTTACTAACAAAACCACAATAAAATGCATTATACGCACTGGTCAGCCGAGCCTTGGACAAATAGATAGATCTAAAGCATCATAATTCATGAAAGTTCTATAATATTAATAACAGATTTGCCCCACCTGAGATTTTCTGACCCTCAACAAAAGTATCAAAAACAAGATAAATTAAGAAATTTTAGAGAACTTAGGTTTTTAGCATGTCAATAAATATTTGTTGTTTTTCCAAAGGTCTAGAAACCCTTGACTGAAGTGGGCTTTTCCACCTACAACTGGGTCAATTTAATACCTAAGGAAACTGCAAAATGCTTCTATTCTTAGCAGAGTCCTCTGAACCAAAAATGACTGATGGAGCAAATACAGACTCCAAAAGCGTGCCCAAGAAAGGAAAGGAAATCCCTAAATCTAATCCCAAACAGATTATTTCTAAAGAGTTCCTCCAGTAAATAAAAGAAACAATATAAATTGCAACTTTCAAAAAAAACTCTCATTTGTTTAATTTTACACAATTTGTGAAGAAATGTTAGTAAGAGATAACATTCTGGAGTCTTCCACAGTTACAGTCCTGTCTTAAATCTCAATATGATGTACAACTGTCAAGACCAAGATAGAACTTGACCTAATTATGAGAGTATCTTTCCATCACAATAGCACTGATTAAGGGCTTAGTTTACCTTTAGACAATTCTCTACCTTTAAATGGCATTTATATTAATCCATCCTATGTTGCTGACAGAAAAGCTCAGTCATAATGCATTGTCAGGTGTTTTTATCTCATGCAAGAGCTTGCTCTCATGAGCAATTATAATCTAATTAAAGTCATTAATGTTTATTCCTTTGGGAAATATAGTTATTCATAGACATCAGAATCTTTTATGTTTTCCCACCACTATATAATTCATATTTTGTTTCTCACTTCTAAGACTCTTCAGGAGTCATTTTCCTGTCACCCTAAAATAGAAATGTACCCTTTGGCAATGTTTTCAATATAGCTATTTGCAGTTAAAATGAATAAAAAATGAATAATGTGTTTATTAGGAGTATCAGGAGTGGAAATGCAACTTTTCTCATTATGTTATATTAATGTTTCTGCTCAGTTACATGATATTAATAATTTTATAACATAAATAGTAGATTAAGTTTTGAAAAGTCATAACACCTACAGGAACATACCTGGACTGGAAATTCTTCCACATAGTGGCAATATCCTTTAAATCAACAGGAAAATACAAATATGGTATAAACTTTAAAAATTTAATTTTCCTGGGAAGTGTTTTTATTTTTTAAAACTAGGATGCATTTTTGTATTGGTATTATTTCTATGAACACATTCTCCAATATACCTAGAGGGTCCTTAACTAAATAATACATGTATTAGAAAAGAAAGACAACAAAGTTTTTTATACTGTTTACCTATCATTGCACAAGTCATATACTCTATTTCAAAGGACAAATAAGCATAAATGTTAATAGACAATAATGATACAACTTTTTGAGAGTTTACTGTGCCAGCCACGAGCTTAAATGTTTCATCCACCTCATTAAATCCTCATATCTTATTAGGATTATCCTCTTTTAACAGGGGAAACTGGAGCACAGAAAGATTAAGTAACTTGTCAAAAGTCAATCAGCTAGTAAATGATGGAGCCAGAATACAGTTGACTCTAGTGCCTGGACGTCTACCATCTTTTCCTATGCTATACTCTCTCCTAAATTTAGAGCTTCTCCCTTTTTGAAGTTGTAGTTATTCAAGTGCTATCTATGAGTTCTGAACCTTCCTGACATTCATTGAATGACTGCTTCTGTGACACTATTGCAAAGTAGTTAAAATAAGTATATATTCAGCCACCATGCCTGCCACTTTACAAACTGCATGGATCTAGGCTTGTTATTTAAACTCTCTAAGCCTCAGTTTTTCATTCATAAAATGGTACATACCTCATAGAGCTATTCAGAAAATTAAACGAAGAATGCAAGTAAAGCACTTCACTAAATGTCTGGCTCATAGAAAGCACTCGAGAGATGTTAACTATTACTATTACTATGGCTTTAGTGTTCAAGCGCATGCATAAGGTGCTCTTTTAAGGAGTCAAGAGACTTCCAGGAATCATCAAATAAAAACACAATTTCATGTCTGATACAAGGCTGTGTTGCTTTTGTTTTTGTTTTTGTGTGTTTAAACACTAAAACGGGGAGCCTTTCAACAATGTGGATATTATCCATGAAATAAATAATCAATGATCTTACTGCTGAAGTTGCAGATTTTTCTGGTAGATTAAGAATACAAATTAAGTAATAGGAAAGTAGCTATGCCTTTCAAGCTGTTGTTTTTTAAAAAAAACAGTACTTCTTAATGGTATATAAGAATAATGGTGAATCAGAAATATTTTGTAAGAATTTTGTAAAAATCTGTAAGACAGTCCTAACACTTTCTTCAGTACTCTTTACTAAAAGCCAATAATTGATACTTAGAAAATAATGTCTTGAAATAACATCCCTATGGTTATGTCCTCCTTGTCTATATGGCAAATATTTTTAAGAATATTTTTACCCAAATTTACAATCCTTTCATCTATGAATGTTACTGTTAATGGTTCCCAAACTTTAAATCACCCTAAAGATGATGACAATTTTAATCAAGTGAGGTACATTATTGACAAAAGGATTTCAAAAAGGTAGAATTACTGTGATACTAAAGAGTTTTAGCTTTCAGGGTCCCTCATTTGCATGGGGTCCTTCCAAGACCCTGGGATGCTGAGTGGGCGATACATTTGGCTTGAGTTAAATGTGCATTATTTATGTGGCTCACAGTCGCTTCCCTGTATAGTTAAGCTATTGCTGGCTTTCCTAGTATAGAAATAGATTCTGAAAATACTCCTAATGCCCACTGTGGTGAGTTATCCAGCATTTTTTTGCAAAGGTGAGAGACAGAGTCCTATCATGATATGAATATGCCTATGGTAGTCAAAACTGGAATTATGTGAGAAGAAATTAGATTGTGAATGTATGGAACCATAAGTTGGTAGGTGGAAAATAATTATACAGATGTGTTGGCAGTTATTTAATAAAAATATTAATTTCTCTGGATCTTTAACTGTTCAAGGGTTTTGTCCCAGCTTTTTAAACTATTCAATCGGTTACTTTTTTCTAATTTTAAATAAATGTGGACTTTTATGCCTAACTTTGCACTTGTAATTTTGTATCCTTTTACATAAAAGAGCTCAAACCACATAGGCTTTAGTCTCACAAAACCTGGATCTACCTTGACCATAATATGTAATAAAAGACTGATTATCCTATTTCCCCACTTTTCCCAAATAGAATTATCTTAAGGTCAAATAAAATCTTTCTCACTGCAAAAAAAAAAGGCTTCTATGAAAAAACAAAAGTATAAGAGAATCAGAACCCAGCCAAATTAGGAATAGGAAATCTTTAAAAATCCTCATCTGGGCACAGTGGATCAATGTCTGGCAGAAGGATCACTTGAACCTGGAGGTCAAGGCTACAGTGAGCTGTGATCGCTTCACTGCAGTCCAGCCTGGACGACAGAGTGAAACCCTGTCTCAAAAAAAAATTAATTTAAATTTATAAAGTTAAAAAAATTAAAAATTCAATTATTGTTCTTCACATGCCAACATAATGATCCATAAATACATTAATTTCAGCATCCATTCACATAGTCAAGGCATGCAATAATGTTATCTGAGCTAACACCTTTTAAGGATGAAAGATATCAATCTAATTTTAAAATTAGTCTTTTTGGAATATGCCTAGTACCTGAGAGAAAAGGTTGGCACAATTTAACCTTGATAAAGGCACAAAACTATACATACCCATGTATAAATACAAATGTAAAAATCTTTCTTCAATTTTTCAATTTTGGGAAGACCAAAGTAAGAATGGCTACAATCCAGAATTTTCCAAAAGCGTTAAATTCATTCCAGGGAAGGATTGCCTGAGTCTATAGCAGTCTTCATTTACTGGTCACCCTAAAATTTCATCTAAAAAGTTTTGGTCAATATTTGAATTGATCTAAAATTTCCACCCTGCCCAGGGAATCCCAGAAGCTGGTATTCCTCACCAAACACTTGTATAATATCCATTGAGCATTTTGTTCCAGGCATCATAAGCTACCTAAAAGCCCATCTTGATTTTACAGTAATTGACATAGCAAGTGAAATGATACTGGGCTATTAGGTGCCATATGAAAAGTGTGAAAACATCACTGAATCAATAGATGATAATATTCATTTAAACTAACTCCTGGGGCAGGGTGGGGGGAAGGCATTGAATTCAGCATGATGAAAAGATTGTAATTTATTAACTGTAATCAGTAAAGACCTTTTGCCCGTAAGTTTGGCATTTACTCATACTCTGCCACAATAATAAAGAAAACCATAAAACCAGATTTCCCAAAGGCTAAGTACTTCAATATTTGGCAAGTGGGGGCAATAGTCTTACATTTTGCCATTAAACCATTTTCTCTAAGAAATCTGCCGAAAGAGGATATTGGAATTACATAGTATTCTAGCTCCACCAAGTGACAGCTTTATATTATTACTGCGTTGCTGCTACTCATCTGCCAACCTCTGAGGGGTACACTAACAAAATAATACATTCTACTTAAAACATGCTCATTCAGCTAGCCAAACTTGAGGGGATTTTTTTCTATTCAATCAGGATGCAAAAAAAATTATATTTGTACTTCTAAAATTCTAGTCTCAATTCGGCCTTCCTAATATGTATGTTTGAAATCGAAAACCTTATATAATTATTGCAATGTATTATGTCATAGTCCATTCCAAGTTTATGACTACTTTTGTTGAAAAAATATGGGATACAATTTTACTATTCTACCCAGACATTTGCGTTTTAGAAATTAAAGTTTATGCAATTCAAAGCAATCATCTTTCTTTAAAAATCTACAAAGAAAACAAGTAAGAATCACAGACATTTTTAAAGAACAGTTATTTATCTGGCTCAGAATTCTTGTTTATAAACTACAGAATAATAGGAGAGCTTTTTTGTCAAATAAAGGCTATATTTCTTTTAAAAGTAGCATATGTTCATTATTTGAAATAAATAATTAACTTATGACACAGGAATATATTTTTAAAAGAGAACAAAAAATTTAAAATTATTCATAATTTCTTCACCCAAAAGTATCCAATATTATATTCTAGTGGATAATATCAGGTTATTTGCTAAACATATATTTACATATGTATCGGGGGGTACAAAAATAGCATGCTATAATACAAACTATTTTGTAGTATGCTTCTTTTTTTTCTTTTTTATGTTTTCTTTTCTACATGCACAGCTGTGAGCTTTTTACTTCATGAAGGTTATAATGTATAACACTGTATTACACAGCTGCGTAGTATATCAATGTATGAACATATTCTTTGTATATATCCAATGTCCTATTATTAAACTTTTTTGTTGCTGCCAGTTTTCCTCTATAACAGGCAACTCTGAATATACAATTTTGCATGATATAGTTTTATTAATATCAGATTAAACTACCTTTAAAGCAAAAAGCATTATTAACAAAAAAGAATTACTACTTCATGTTTAAAAGGGTCATTTCACCAAAATAACAGAAAAATTTTAACTTGTCTACATCTAAAGCATAACTTTAAAAGCAAAAATTGACAGAACCAAATGATGTTGACATTATATAAGGAATTCATACAGAGAGTTTTACATATATAGGAAATTATATACGGATTTTTATACTTTTGATTGTTGCTAGGTAAGAGTATATTCTTACCCCCAAAATGGTAAGAATGTAGAAAATTTATATATATATTCAATGTTCATTTATTATTTAATAATTTAAATTTTAAAAAGTAAAAGGATATCCTTTTACCAAACTACAAAAATAAATGGATTGAGAATGAACCTTCTCAGCTGACTAGAAAATTGCACACATTCTACCTCCTAAATCATGTGAAGAAATGAAGAGTTCTCAAGAAACTTAAAGCTAGGAGCCTGAAATTTATAAGCACTAGTGAATGGCAGCAGGGACCATATTTTCTGAACCATCCATTATGGCTGCCCCACGAGTCCCCACTGAGTAATGGTGTGTATTCCAAATGTTTTACGTCCATTTTTTGGAACTCAGGATACATTATTCTCATAGAAACAATGTTACAGACAATGTATTAATAGAATAGCCCACACAAGTCCACTTAACTCATACTATAGATGAAATATATTGTTAACTAATAGGCCCACAGAACACAACCATCATCAACAGTATTGTTTCTCAGGGAAAATTAATACCAACTTCACCCCAAACAGCATAGTTCTTGTTTCCCCTAATGTAGCTCTAGGAATGAGAGGGTAAACTTTCCCCCACGTGCTAATCAAAGCCACGGGGGTGGAATTCCAGTGACTCTAGAGGTTCTTGGAAAGAAATTTAGGAAATAAAAAGGCATCCCACAGTTATAGCCCTCCCTCACCCACTACCCCAACCAAATCTCCCCAGCCAGACAGTCTCAGACACAACCAATGATAGCGAGGAAGAGTCCTGATCACACCCAGAAGCTGCAATATCAGAACTTTTCATCCATTCCCAGTATGCTTTGTGAAGAGAACCTATGGCAACCAGGCCTAGAAAAGACTGCTGTGGTCAAGGTTCTTGTCTAAGGTAAGTATTTGAGTTCAGTATTCAATCAAGGGCTGTCTGAACTGTAGCAAATAAATATTACCAATAGGAGATTGGGGGATAATAAGACATTCCCTTACCTGAAGCAGAAGAGACCAAGAACACATTATTGGGCCAGGGAGGCCCATTGGCCTGTCACTCAGAGCACAGGATTGTGGGTAAATGGACTTTCTCTAGATGCTCTATAACACCCTTGGGAGACAAGTGGGTGACAGGTACAATCCCTTCATTTTTCACCAAGGGTAAATGAAGCCCAGAAAGTGCAGGTGCAGAGTTCCAGAAAGCTTTTCAAAATGTAAGAAGCTAACCTTCCAAAGCCGGCCACTTTTCTTTCTAGGTGAAAAGACTTGCATCAAGTACAAGTATTTCATGTTAAGACTTGCTAAAAAGTCTTCCGGGATTTGTTGATAAAGCATTGCTCAGGTCTCAGGCAGAAGAAAATAGCAATTTATAACTGTGACATTCTGCAAATGTTTCAACCCTCAGCATAGCTAATTATGCTTCCTAGAGCTTTTCCTAGAATTTTCTTGACTATTTGAATTAGTGATAAATTACTTGCATATTTCTTCTGATTACACATGAAATCAAACCTTCTTACTTCTAGTGGTTTTCTCCCTCTACTTCTTTCCTAATTATCTGGACTAATCAGAAAGAACACTGATATCTACTCTCACTTCTAAGAAATATGTGATATATAATTTTTATCCATACATGTCAGACTTACCAAATTCATCTTCCAACTCTAGGAAAGATAGTCTTGTGATCTACTTTATGTTCAAATTATCTTTATAAACTATATTTTATTATGTCAGTCCATCTTTTCAACCCAAGTAGGACTTCTCAGAAATCTCCTTGGACTGAAGGAAGTAATAGTTACTGAAATACAGCATTTCAAAAAAAGATGTCAAATACACAACATAGAAAAGAGAAAGAGAACAAAACTGGCAGAATAATAACAATAGAGGTCTCTTACTCTCGTTATTTAAGCCACAGAAATTCTAGTTACACTTTCATCTGGCATCTCAATTGAAGTTCTTCAAGGCATTCAGCATGTCAACCTTCTCAGGATGTTTCTTCATCCTAAGGAAAAGAGTAACGTGCACTTCAGAAGTGTTCACTTTTTAAAAATTCATTTCTGAACATAGATGCTAGCCTTCTCTGACTTCATCTGTAGTCAAGTATAAGGTCCTTAATGCTCACTGTCTCCTGGGATAATTAGCTAGGCAAGTAATTTAAAATAACACAAATGCCAAAGAAGAACAATAAGAAAACTGGCCATTTTCGCTGGGTGACTTATGGCTCCTAATGTCTCTGCTGTCATTTGGAATGTGTGAACCATGCTGGTAAATAAATGAAAAAGCCATAGGTGGCCACACAATCACAATGGTCAGCGGCAGGACAATGAATAAGGGAGAATAAGCTGGATCAGGGAACAAAGAAAGGGACTAGAGACAAAATGAACTTCTTTCTTTCCATTAATCACAAGACTCTATGCCTCTTTCTTCTCTATCACATACAATTTCCCCCTAAATCTGAGACTGATATCTAAGAATAAAAAGTGCATTTTAGTCTGGAGTTATTTTGCCACCAACCAGAGGACCAGTCACCCACAGAAACATGGGCTGCCAGATTCTCACAGCTGCCCAGAATCAGCAGCTATGAAAAAGAGAAGCCTGCTGATTTTGCTGTCCTGTGCAGAAGAGGGGCAGCTTCATTACAGACACCTCCAAGGCAAGTTGGAAGTGAGAATGGGTTGACTCCAAACAGAGCTGCAGTGACAATGGGTTGACTCCAAACAGAGCTGGAGAGAGAATCTACCATGTACTAATGACAAGAGAAAAATAACGTGAAGAAAATAAAGAAATAAAGAAAAGTCAAGTCACATGTAGCTTCAAGAATCTTGCCTGCAAGAATCTTATTTCAATATATATAATTTGGGTTTTTATTTTCTCAGTTTCTCTACCATTATTTTTTTCACACAGTAGGCCACGTGTGTGTACATTGAATAAATGAATGGGATGTGGTCAGCTTCTCCCTACTCATGCTTCAAATCTTTACTGATGCTGGAGCTTAATAATGCTTACAGAAATTGTTTGGAGTCATAAAAACATTCAGCAATTTAGATTTGTCAAAGTATTAATTTATGTGAAGAGACGGACACAGTATATTGCTAAATTAACAATACAGTACAACAACAGTATATTGCTAAATTAAAAACAACAGTACACAAAACATAGTTATACTATGTTACTATTTTAGATACATTATATATTTATTCATTCCATCAACAAATATTTTTTGAGCTTCTACTATATGCCTATCACTATTAAATTCATAACAATCTTTTGCCCTTGAAGATTAAATGGGGAGGAAGTAGAGAATCAACAATGACAATAAATAATAGATGTAATAAAATAAGTACATTACATAGTCTGTTAGAAAATCTTAAATTCTGTTAAGAAAAGCACAGTGAAGCAGGACAATGGGGATTGGAAGCGGGCATTGGAGATGGGGATGAAATGTGGAAATGGGTTGCAGTTTTAAATAGTGTGGTCAGGATAGGCAATTTTTGAATGTGGGATTTGAGCAGAGACTAGAAGGCGAGGAGGTATGAGGCAGATTACCCCACTTGGAAAAGACAGCCAGAGCAAAGGCCTGAAGGTGGGTGTGCCTGGGGTGCATAAGCAACAACAATGAGGTGAGTGTGTCTAAAGAAGAGGAAACAAGTGAGAGAAAAGAAAGTTAGATAGGTACTAAAGTATCAGATGATGTGGGTCCTTATATGACAAATGTAGTTTTTTTTATATTAATACTAGAAAGGCACAAGCTAAAATAATTTTCTTTTTTGCTGTTTTAGAATTGCAAATAATTTATATTTTCATTGTTCTTTTCTATGTACTGGTTTAAAAATTAGGAAAAGAAGTTATCATAAGAAACAATTCTAATAAAATTTAGAATAAATTAAAGCTATGCTAACCCCTCATTCCCTATTACTGCTATGACGAGGGTATACCTTAAAAGTTCAGGCTATGGGCTGGGCGCAGTGGCTCATGCCTGTAATCCCAGCACTTTGGGAGGCCAAAGCGGGTGGATCATGAGGTCAGGACATTGAGACCATCCTGGCTAAAACGGTGAAACCCTGTCTCTACTAAAAATACAAAAAAAAAAAAAAAAAATTAGCCAGACGTGGTGGCAGGCACCTTTAGTCCCAGCTACTCGGGAGGCTGAGGCAGGCGAATGGTGTGAACCCAGGAGGCAGAGCTTGCAGTGAACCGAGATCACGCCACTGCCCTCCAGCCTGGGCAACAGAACGGGACTCCGTCTCAAAAAAGAAAAAAAAAAAGTTCAGGCTATGAGCACACACCTTGCAAGCCACAGTCTTTCTCCCCATAACACAGAAGATAAAAGAGAATCAATAGTCTCGTGCAGCTCAAAGATCAGAGCTCACCCACACTAGGGCTGCTGCTCATTAGAGCCAGTGTCTCCAGTGGTTTCATCTGACAGACTCAGTGCCCTGCCATCTAGGCCTGTGACAGTCCCACCTGACCAATTCCTGCCTTAGTCGTTCCATTCAACAAACACTGACTGAGCACGTATTACCAAGAATATGGATCTCTGCTGCTGTAGGCCCAAAATCTAAGAGACTATCTGCTAAACCAACAATTACAGTAAGCTATAATAAAAGATATAATAAAGGTAAATAGAGGGTGTCCCCAGAAGAATAGCCTGAGCATGGTGTGGGAAGGATAAGAAAGCCTTCCAGGAAGGGAATGGCTGAGGTCAATCTTAAAGGATAAATGGGAACGAGGCAGCAGGATGGGTGGGCAGGCAACTTGGCAGAGAAGACAACTTCTGCAAAGGCATAAAAACAAAAGACAGATGTGTTTCTCAGACATTAATGTGAATACAAATCACTAGAAGATGTTAAAATGTAGGTTTGGGTTCAGGAGGTCAGGGTGAGGCCTGAGATTTTGCATTTCTAACAAATTCTTAGGTGTTGCCAACACTGCTGGCTGAAGGACCACATCTGCTGGATGGGGACCACGCTTTGCAATACTGGAACTAGAGCAGTGTGTTTCCAAACTTTGCTGTATATTGGAATCATCTGGAGACTTTTTAAAAGTACTGATGCCTGGATCCACCCTCAGACATTCAGATACAGTGGATCTGAGATGCAACTTGCACATCAGAGTTTTTTAAGTCTCTCCCAGATGGTCCTATCATGCAGCTACATTTGGGAATCACTGACATTCAAAAACACAAAAGAGGATCCAATTCCTGTGGGGAACTGGAAGGAAATGTAATGGGTGAGGTCAGCAGCTGCAAATCAAAAAGATCCCCCAAATTGTCACACTAGGAAGTCGGGAGATATATATCTCATCTCTTGAATAGCTAATAAATTCTCAAAACTATTACATGAAAATCCAAACTCCTGATTTTCACTCCCCCAACATAAACATCAAAAAAAGCTTTGCCCCTTGTTTAGTCTTTCCCATCTCAGTAAATCTCAGCTTTTCCTTCCTGGTACTCAAGGAGTCTTCCTTGAAGCCTACTCCCCACATCCAAACTAGCAGTAAATCCTATCAGCTTTACCTTCTAAATACATCCAAAACTGTCTGAGATTTCTTCAAAATAATATAGTAGGAGGATTGAATGGGTAATAAACAAGAGAAAATTGGTCCTGAGTTACTAATTTTTTTTGAAGTTGGAGGGGTTTCTTATATTCTTTTCTTCACTTCCATATATATTCTATGTTTTCCACCATGAAAAGTTTGCATATGTATTTTTACCACCTTTGTCACTACTGCAAAGGTCTAAGGCACTCCCAGCTCTTAGGTGGGTTATGGCAAATGCTCCTTAATTGCCTCCTAAGCCCTTTCTAATGGCTTTCAGTCTTGCCCCATTTCCAGCTCTTCTCCACAGAGCAACAGAGGTATCCAGTTCAGTAGACTCATATTACTCCTCCACTCAAAAGTCTCCAGTGGCTTCCCAACTCACCCACAAGAAAAATTAAAATCTTCACAATAGTCCATGATCTGCACGGCCCCTGCACCATTTCTTTTTACCTCTTTGATCTTATTTTCTACTTATTTCTTCACTTTAAAGATACAAGCCTTCTTACTGTTTCTTCAAAACTGCAAGACATTTCCTCTCCTTGTTGCCTGTGAGGTGACTGCTACCTCTATCTGGAATGCTTTCCTCCTAGATATCCTCATGGCTTGTCCTCATCTCCTTCAGGTCCTCACTCAAATACCATTGCCTTTGTGAGACTTTTCTGACTTTTCCATTCTCTTTGTTTTTAATTGACATATAATAATTGCACATATTTATGAGTTACACTGTGATGTTTCAATGTGTATATATATTGTGCAATGATCAATAAGGTGATTAGCATACCCATCACCTCAAACACTTGTCATTTCTTTGTGGTAAGAACATTTAAATTCCACTCTTCTGGCTATTTTGAAGTATGCAATACATTATTGTTGACTATAGTCATCCTACTAAGCAATAGAACACCAGAACTAATTTCTCCTACCTGTTACTTTGTACCCGTTGACCAACCTCCCACCATTCTCCTTCCCTGTACTTTCCCCCAGCTTCTGGCAACCACTATTCTACTCTCTACTTCTATATAAAATCAATTTATTTAGATTTCACATATGGGTGAGATCATGCGGTATTTGTTCTTCTTTTTTCTTTTCTTTCCTTTTTTTTTTTTTTTGAGACGGAGTCTCGCTCTGTTGCCAGGCTAGAGTGCAGCGGCACGATCTCGGCTCACTGCAACCTCCACCTCCCAGGTTCAAGCGATTCTCCTGCCTCAGCCTCCCAAGTGGCTGGAACTACAGGCACATGCCACCATGCCCAGCTAATTTTTGTATTTTTAGTAGAGACGGGGTTTCACCATGTTGGCCAGGATGGTCTCGATCTCTTGACCTCATGATCTGCCCGCCTCAGCCTCCCACAGTGCTGGGATTACAGGCATGAGCCACGGCGCCCCGCCCAGTATCTGTTGTTCTGTACCTAGCTTATTTCACTTAATGTCCTCTAGGTTGATTCATGTGGTTAAAAGCGACAAAAATTCATTCGTTTTATGGCTGAATCATATTCCATTAGGTATATACACCACATTTTATCCATTCATCCATTGGTGGATATTTAGATATGTAGATTGATTCCATATCTTGCCTATTATGAATAGTGCTGCAATAAACATTGCAGTGCAGACATCTCTTTGACATACAGATTTCATTTCCTTTGGATATACACCAGTAGTAGGATTGTTGGATCACATAGTAGTTCTAGTTTTAGCTTTTTCTTATTTTTCTCTTTCTTGCATAGATAGGGTTTCACTATTTTGCCCAAGCTGGTCTTCAAGAAATCTTCCCTCCTCAACCTCCCAAAGTGCCAGCATTACAGGAATGAGCCACCACATCCACCTTTATTTGTAATTTTTTCAGGAATCTCCATACTGTTTTCTATAATGGCTGTACAAATTTACATCCCCACCAACAGCATACAAGAAGAGTTCCCCTTTCTCCATATTTGAGTCAACATTTGCTATTTTTCATCTTTTTGATAATAGCCATTCCAACTGGGGTGAGGTGATGGCTCATCGTGGTTTTGAGTTGTATTTCCTTGATGATTAGTGATGTTAAGGATTTTTTCATATACCTGTTGGCCATTTGTAGGACTTCTTTTAAGAAATATTTATTCAGAGCTTTTTCCCATTTTTGATCGAATTTTTTTTGCTATTGAGTTGGGTTTCTTAGGTATTCTGAATATTAACTTCTTAGTTAATGCATAGTTTATAAATATTTTCTCCATTTCTGTAGGTTATCTCTTCCCACTCTGTTGATTGTTTGCTTTGCTGTGCAGAAGCTTTTCAGTTTGATGTAGTCCCATTTGTCTATTCTTGCTCTTGTTGCCTGCCCTTTTGACATCTTTTCCAAAAAGTCCTTGCCCAGATTAATGTCGTAACTGATTTCTTTTTTAATTTGAAGCCCTACCTCTAGCACTACCTCTCCTGAATTTCTTTTCATATGCATTTATCATGACCTGTCATAATACTTGTTTTACATATTAATTCAGTCATTCTCTAACTCCTCTTTATCGACCCTTATCCTGGCCTCTCACAGGCAATTAGAGTGTATGCTCTATAAAAACAAAGATTTTTGTTTGTCTTTAAATGTCCTATATTTCAAATTCCTTGAACATGTCTCTCAGCAGATGGTAGTTACTCTATAAATATTTGTTGACTGATTGAATTGATCAGTCAGTCAACTAACATTTGTTTCCCTCTTGGATAAGAGACTTCTACCCCACATAAAGTACTTAGCATAGTTGTACCACAATATCAAGAGATGATAGCTCCTATTATGATATATATTTCCCTGTAGCAGGGTTGAGCAAACTTTTTCTCTGTAAAAGGCCCACTTTTTTTTCAAGTCATACAATCCTTTCTGCTAAAACCACTGAACTCTGCCACTGTAGAAGGAGTTAGAGATAGTAGATAAACAAAAGGGCACGATTGTGTTGGAGTGAAACTTTATTTACAGGTTTAGCCCACGGGCCATAGTTTGCCAGCCCCTGCTTTAAAACAGAGATTCCCAATTTCATTACTTAAATATGTGCAAAAGAATTGCCTATATCATGTCAAGTAATGCAACCAAAAGCAGTAGAAATAACCAAATCCCACAAAATAGGTAAAATAACTTCAAATAATAAAAGGCTGATGTGACCAACTAATTCAAGACTATCATTAAGGCAGTTTGGCATAGCTTAATAGCACTTAGCATTTTTTAGAAATAATGGTGCACCTGATAATTGGTGAAGTTTTGTGAAACATTATTTTATGCTTAAAATATCTACAATTGTTTCTACTTCTTGCACTGAACCTTGACTAACATAGCACACACTAATCTAACTTGCCCAGAATAATTTATATACATTCTGTCTATAGTATTCCTCTGATCTATGAGTAAATTATATGTATGTCTGTGTACATGCATACATATCTGTGTGTGTATGACACAAATAGTTTGGGTAACTTTCTCTTTTGAAAAGTTTAATTCATAAAGCCACACTTTTTAATATAATTATTTAAAATTATTTTGATTATCTGTTTTAGAATATTTTCAGTTTAGTAAGCAAATTTAGAATACCTATTTTATAGAATATGTTTTATCTATTTTTATTATTAATAAATAATTTATTATTAATAAAAACCAAGACTGTTTGCCTAACTCTAGATTTCCTACTTTCCTCCCTGACAACTAGTACTGGCTCACTGATGCAAAGTGCAACTTCTTTCAATGCCTAACTCTAGATTTCCTACTTTCCTCCCTGATGACTAGTACTGGCTCAGTGATGTAAAGTGCAACTTCTTTCAGTGCCTAACTCTAGATTTCCTACTTTCCTCCCTGATAACTAGTACTGGCTCAGTGATGTAAAGTGCAACTTCTTTCAATATTATGAAAATGTACCATTAGGCCAGGCCCGGTGGCTCCCACCTGTAATCTTTGGGATGCTGACGCAGGCAGATCGCTGGAGCTCAAGACTGGCCTGGACAAAATGGTGAAACCCCGTCTATATAAAAAATACAAAAATTAGCTGGGTATGGTGGCATATGCCTGTAGTCCCAGCTACTTGGGAGGCTGAGGTGGGAGGATCACTTCAGCCTGGGAGGCAGAGTTTGCAGGGAGCCAAGATCACACCACTGCACTCCAGCCTGAGTGACAGAGTGAGACTCTGTCGAAAGAAAGAAAGAGAGAGAGAGAGAGAGAGAGAGAGAGAAAGAAAGAAAGAAAGAAGAAGGGAGGGAGGAAGAGAGGGAGGGAGGGAGGGAGGGAGGAAGGAAGGAAGGAAGGAAGGAAGGAAGGAAGGAAGAAAGGAAGGAACGAAGGAAGGAAGGAAGGGAAAAAATGTACACTTTATCAAAAAGGAAGCAGATTCATTAAGAGTACTCATATATGCTACAAGTAGGAATATCTCTGGCAAATGGTTCACTCATGAGGAGAAGGAGCCAGAAATACAAGATTGGCACACTACAGCAGAATAGAGAAAGGGATGCTAACTCAAAACAGGCGACAGGCTTTCACTTCAGAGAAGTGGCCAGATGAGCAAGGTACAATGTCCAAAGGAATAATAAAATAAACTGCATCACAATTTCATTTCCAATCAGATCTATCTTCTAGTGTATTAATTCCACCTTCAGCTGAGTCAAATCTTTCAATCTGCTGAGTTTTTAATATCAGTGACTATATTTTTTATTTCTAAAAGTTCAATTTGGTTGTATGTATTTCTTTTTTTAAATTTTCTTGGTCTTTTTGATAGTTTTTTTTTCTTTCACGCTTTGGATTTCCTGTTTATATCCTTAACCATTTTATGCATATGTATTTTCTCTTTACTATTCAATAGTTCTTTTATGTTTTTGATAGTATATTACTAAAGCTTATCGTGTATGCTGATTCTCAATTGTAGCATGTTGTTTTCTTATGTATTTTGCAATTTTGTATTATGAAATCTTCAGCAGCAGGATTCTATTGGCGGTAATTCTATCTGGATTGAAGATGTCCCTTCAAAGAAGTTTTACATTTACTTCGCCAATGCTCAGGGTTTTTACAGGCTTTAAAGAAAGATATTGGTAGCTGCGCACGGTGGCTCACATCTGTAATCCCAGCACTCTAGGAAGCCGAGGTGGTTGCATCACATAAGGCCAAGAGTTCGAGACCAGCTGGCCAACATAGCGAAACCTTGTCTCTACTAAAAATACCAAAAAAAAAAGCTAGCCAGGCATGGTGGTGCACATCTGTAGTCCCAGCTAGTCGGTAGGCCAAGGCAGAAGAATTGAGGCCGAGGTTGCAGTGAGACGAGATTGTGCCTGGGTGACCCAGAAAGACTCTGTCTACAAAAGGGAAGGGATAGGGGAGGGAAGGGGAGGGGAGGGGAGGGGAGAGAAGGGGAGGGGAGAGGAGGGGAGGGGAGAAGGCAAAGGAAGGGAAGGGGGAAAGGAAAGGAAAAGGAAAAGGAAAAGGGAAAGGAAAGGAAATCAGGAAGCTTTCTGGGTAAAATAATTTGCCATATTGCCAGAATTAGAAGTAGAAAATGGTGGCATGATGCCACAAATTTAGCAGGATATGTTCAAACTAAGCATCTCTTTTTTCACCAAACTGATGAAAAAAAGAAAAGCAAATTAAGCATTTAAAATCTAAAGAAAAACTACTACAATTATTCAGGGATTTATAAAGTCACACAACACTAATATAGAATTTTACAAAGTGTCATGAAATACAGTAATAAAAATGTAGAAGCTTCTTTAGAGGTTTCTCATTTTAAAGCAAAAGTAAAAAGCACAGCCACGTCCATTGGGGAAACACTTGTTCTTTCTGTCATGGTAAAAATGGCTAAAATAATACAAAAGAAAGAGCATATGATGAAGCCTAAATGCATTTCTTTGTCAGCAAATATTGTTAGATGATATATAGAAAACATCATAGTAGAGTGCAGAAACAAATGTTGCAACAAATTATATAGTGTTGAAAGTTTGCTATATATTTAGATGAAGCACTGATGTTTCTAAAACATTTTAGCTATGGTATTTTCTGGATTCTGTTTCCAATAATAAAACACATGAATAACTGCTTTTTTTTTGTATGTGAGCTGTTTAAAAAAAAACAAGTAATATTTTCCTTCAATAATAAATGGTTTCTTTTAGAAAAACTATGATACATGAAAAATTGTGGGGCAACTATTTGAATTGGAATTTTTTAAATTCCCAAGCAAGGATACAGATAAAATGCCCCACATGAAATACATTTTCTTTCTCACTCACAAGTGAGCTGTCATGAAGAATATGGTGAAGGCTGAAGAGAGCAAAGTGCTACAGGATGTTATGGGTGAGGTTAGTTTTATAGAAACAAGACATTTAAAATTTTAGAGGACTGTTTGCACTCTCTTATGGAATGTAACTAATTTAGATCAAGTTTTTTGGAAGGAAAATTCTGACATGGAGAGCTGCATATAGAAATGATACTGGGGCCGGGGGCAGTGGCTCATGCCTGTAGTCCCAGCACTTTGGGAAGCCGAGGCAGAAGGATAGCTTGAGCCCAGGAGTTTGAGACCAGCTTGGTAAACATTGTGAAACCCTGCCTCTACAAAAAAATGCAAAATATTAGCCAGCCGTGGTAGTGGGTACCTATAGTCCCCACTACCCAGGAGGCTGAGATGGGAGGATCACCTGAGCCAAGGTGGTTGAGGCTGCAATGAACAGTGATAAAAAAAAAAAAAAAAGAAAGAAAAAAATTATATTGGGGAGTGCCCTCAGGCTCAACAGCCAAGGAAAAGTGAAGGAAGCAGGAATGAGCAAAAGAAGAAGATGAACTCTGATGCAGTTACCACAGTGTCCTCAGCCAATCCCGTGGGGAGCTCAGACAGTCTGTCAGTATTGTCTCACCTTGCAGCAAGCTAGCCAGGCCTTTTTTTCTTAAATTTATTTTATTTTTAAGTGACAAATAATAATTATATGTATTTATAGAGTACAATGGGATGTTATTATATATGTATACATTGTGGGATAATTAAATCAAGCTAATTAACATATCCATCATCTCACATATCTATTATTTGTGGTGAAAACATTTAAAATCTATTCTTTTGGCAATTTTGAAATATACATTGTTGTTAACTATAGGCACCATGCTGTGCCAGAACTTACTTATGCCTCCTAACTGAAACCTTTTACTCTTCAATCAACATCTCTCCTTTCCCCATTCACTTGCTTTCCCAGCCTCTGGTAACCACTATCCTAAACTCTACTACTATGAGTTCAACATTTTTTACATTCTCCATGTAAGTGAGATCAAGTGGCATTTGTTGTTCTGTGCCTGGTTAATTTCACTTAGTACAATATCCTGCAGGCTCATCCGTGCTGTCAAAAATGATAGAATTTCCTTCTTTTTCAAGGCTAAGTAGTATTCCATTGTGCATATATATTACATTTTCTTTAACCATTCATCTGATGATGGATGCTTAGGTTGCTCCCACATCTTCACTATTGTGAACAGTGTTGCAGTGAACATGGGAATGCAGATATCTCTTCAACATACTGATTTCAATTCCATTGGATATATACGCAGAAATGGGATTGTTGGATCATATAGTAGTTCTATTTTTAGTTTTTTGAGGAGTCTCCACACTGTTCTCTATACATTTACAAATTTACATTTCCACCAACAGCATAAGAGGATTCAGGCCTTTAAATTTACCATAGGCTGGTCTTTGGAGGAGACCTGCCTTCTGGGAAGCAGTGTGACCTTGGGTGAGACAGCTTTCTTTCCCTGAGTGCAATACCTAGAGAATGAAACAACTGAGAGACTTCAGCCACCAACATAGTGCAGAAGGGCTGTGGAGAGTGTACCACAACATTCAATGAAGTAATCACACAGAGGATGGCAGGTAATATTGTAATAGAGTCCTTAATATAGTTGGCAAACTTACACAAGTTATTCATTTTCTCTTACAAAAAAAATCAAGTGACTTAAATATGCTGGATTTTACTAAAGATTAACTGACACTAAAATGTGACACACCATAAAAAAATTGAATCTCACAAAAAAAATAAGAAAATACTTCTTGAAAGACATTTATGCTATGGAGAGAGCTCTTTAAAAACCAAACTTTGGAAGTGTTTCCAGCATTATACGCTGTTGTTGTTAAAAATTACGTAGACTATAGAAATTCGAATACTTGCACACTTAAGAAATCTGGAAAATAGCCAGGTGCAGTGGTTCATGTCCGTAATCCCAACACTTTGGGAGGCAGAGGCAGAAAGATCACTTGAGCTCAGAAGTTTGAGTACAGCCTGGGCAACACAGTGAGACCTCATTTCTACAAAAAAATAAAAATAAAAACATAGGTGTGGTGACACACACCTGTGATCCCAGATACTAGGGAGGCTGAGGCTGGAGGATTGCTTGAGCCTGAGAAGCTGAGGCTGCAGTGAGCCATGATCATGCCACTGCACTCCAGCCTGGGTGACAGAGTGAGACCTTGTTTCAAAAAGAAAAAAAAAAAAAAAGAAACCTGGAAAATTATTATAACTTGTTAAGAATATTAAAATTTTAGTACATGTTAAAACTACATGTTAAATTTTTAAAGTATAGAGGTTGAATAAGCAAAAATTTTCCAGTTATTTTTTCAACAGAAATATTTACATAACTTTGGATTTGCTATGAAAGACAAATACTACAAATTAGCTGACATCACAAAGTTAGAAAGATCTCAGATTAACAACTTAACACTACAACTGAAAGAATTAGAGAAGCAAGAAAAAAATCAACCTCAAAGCTAGCAGAAGATGAAAAATAACAAAAATCAGAGCTGAACTTGAGGAAATGAAGATACACACAAAAAAAATTCAAACGATCAATGAATTCAGGAGTTTATTTTTTGAAAAAATTAATAGCTATATAGGTTGCTAGCTTGACTAATAAAGAAAAGAAAGAAGATATGAATAAATAAAAATGATAATGGGAATGTTACCACTGACCCCACAGAAATAAAAATAACCACCAGAAACTACTAAAAACACCTCTACGCAAACTAACTGGAAAACCTAGAAAAGATGGATAGAGTCCTGGATGCACACACCCTCCCAAGACTAAACCAGAAAGAAACTGATTCCATAAACAGACCAATAACAAGCTCCAAAATTGAATCAGTAATAAATAGCTTACCACCAACAAAAAAGCCCAGGACATGATGGATTCACAGATGAATTCAAGCAGATGTACAAAGAAGAGCTGGTACCATTCCTGCAGAAACTATCCCAAAAAGACTGACGAGGAGGGACTCTTCCCCAATTCATTCTATGAGGCCAGCATCATCTTGATGCCAAAACCTAGCAGGGACACAACAACAAAAAACTTCAGGCCAATATCGTTGATGAACATTGATGCAAAAACCCTCAACAAAATATTTGCAAACCAAATCCAGCAGCGCAAAAAGCTAATTCACCATGATCAAGTAGGCTTCATCCCTGGGATGATGGTTGGTTCAATACATGCAAATCAAGGTTAGTTCAACATATGCAAGTAAATGTGATTCATCACATAAACAGAACTACAGACAAAAACCACATAATTATTTCAATAGATGCAGAAAAGGCTTTTGGTAAAATTTAACACACTTTCATGTTAAAAACTCCCAATAAACTAGATATTGAAAAAAAGTCATAAACCCATAGCCAATATCATACTCAATGGGGAACTACAGACAAAAATCACATTATTATTTCAATACATGCAGAAAAGGCTTTTGGTAAAATTTAACACACTTTCATGTTAAAAACTCCCAATAGACTAGATATTGAAAAAAAGTCATAAACCCATAGCCAATATCATACTCAATGGGCAAAAGCTGGAAGCATTCCCTGTGAAAACCAGCATGACACAAGAATGCCCTCTGTCACCGCTCCTATTCAACACAGTACTGGAAGTCCTAACCAGAGTAATCAGGCAGAAGAAAGAAATAAAGGTCATCCAAATAGTAAGAGAAGATGTCAAACTATCTCTGTTTGTAGACAACATGATTCTATGTCTAGAAAACTCCATAGTCTCAGCCCAAAAGCTCCTTCAGCTAGTAAATAACTTCAGCAAAGATTCAGGATACAAAATTAACGCACGAAAATAACTGGCATTCCTATACACCAACAACAGCCAAGCCAAGAGCCAAATCAGGAATGCAATCTCATTCACAACTGCCACAAAAAGAACAAAATACCTAGGAATATAGCTAACCAGAAAGGTGAAGGACCTCTATCATGAGAATTACAAAACACTGCTCAAAGAAATCATGGAAGACACAAATAAACAGAAAAACATCCCATGATCATGGATAGGAAGAATCAATATCATTACAATGGCCATACTGCCCAAAGGAATTTACAGATTCAATGCTATTCCTGTCAAACTACCATGACATTCTTCACAGAACTGAAAAAAATGAAAACTATTTTAAAATTCACATGGAACCAAAAAAAGAGCCCCAATAGCCAAGGCAATCCTAACTTAAAAAAAAGCAAAGCTGATCTTTGACAAACCTGACAAAAACAAGAAATGGGGAAAGGATTCCCTATTTAATAAATGGTGCTGGGAAAACTGGCTAGCCATATGTAGAAAGCTGCAACTGGATCCCTTCCTTACACCTTATACAAAAATTAATTCAAGATGGATTAAAGACTTATATGTTAGACCTAAAACCATTAAAATCCTACAAGAAAACCTAGGCAATACCATTCAGGACATAGGCGTGGGCAAGGACTTCATGTCTAAAACACCAAAAGCAATGGCAACAAAAGCCAAAATCGACAAATGGGATCTCATTAAACTAAAGAGCTTCTGCACAGCAAAAGAAACTATCATCAGAATGAACAGGCAACCTACAGAATGGGAGAAAATTTTTGCAACCTACTCATCTGACAAAGGGCTAATATCCAGAATCTACAATGAACTCAAACAAATTTACAAGAAAAAAACAAACAACCCCATCAAAAACTGGGCAGCGGACATGAACAGACCCTTCTCAAAAGAAGACATTTATGCAGCCAGAAAACACATGAAGAAATGCTCATCATCACTGGCCATCAGAGAAATGCAAATCAAAACCACAGTCAGATACCATCTCACACCAGTTAGAATGGCCATCATTAAAAAAGCAGGAAACAACAGGTGCTGGAGAGGATGTGGAGAAATAGGAACACTTTTACACTGTTGGTGGGACTGTAAACTAGTTCAACCATTGTGGAAGTCAGTGTGGCGATTCCTCAGGGATCTCGAACTAGAAATACCATTTGACCCAGCCATCCCATTACTGGGTATATACCCAAAGGACTATAAATCATGCTGCTATAAAGACACATGCACACGTATGTTTATTGCAGCACTATTCACAATAGCAAAGAGTTGGAACCAACCCAAATGTCCAACAACGATAGACTGGATTAAGAAAATGTGGCACATATACACCATGGAATACTATGCAGCCATAAAAAATGATGAGTTCGTGTCCTTTGTAGGGACATGGATGAAACTGGAAAACATCATTCTCAGTAAACTATCGCAAGGACAAAAAACCAAACACCGCATGTCCTCTCTCATAGGTGGGAATTGAACAATGAGAACTCATGGACATAGGAAGGGGAACATCACACTCCGGGGACTGTTGTGGGGTGGGGGGAGGGGGGAGGGAAATCATTAGGAGATATACCTAATGCTAAATGACGAGTTAATGGGTGCAGGAAATCAACATGGCACATGGATACATATGTAACAAACCTGCACATTGTGCACATGTACCCTAAAACCCTAAAGTATAATAAAAAAATTAAAAAATAAAAAAAAATAAAAAAAAAAAGCAAAGCTGGAAGCATCACATTACCCAACTTCAAACTATATTACAGCACTATAGTAACCAAAATAGCATGGTCCTGGTACAAAAACAGACCCGTAGATCAATGGAACACAACAGAGAGCCCAGAAATAAGGCCACACACCTACAACCATCTAAACTTCAACAAAACTGACAAAAACAAGAAATGAGGTAAAGACTCCTGTGTTAGTCTGTTCTCACACTGCTATAAAGAACTGCAGAGACTGAGTAATTCACAAACAAGAGAGGTTTAATTGACTCACACTTCCACCTGGCTGGGGAGGCCTCATGAAACTTACAATAATGGCAGAAGGGGAAAGAAGCACGTTTTACATGGCAGCAGATGAGAGAGGAGTGTGAGAGCGCAGGAAAAACTACCATTTATAAAACCATCAGAGCTAGAGAGAATTGACACACTATCACGAGAACAGCACAGGGAACACTGCCCCTGTAATCCAATCACTTCCCTCGCTCGACATGTGGGAATTACAGGTCCCTCCCTCAACAAGTGGGAAGTACAATTCAAGATGAGATTTGGGTGGGGACACAAAGCTAAACCATATCAACTCCCTATTCAATAAGTAGTGCTGGGATAACTGGTTTGCCATATGCAGAAGATTGAGGCTGGACACTTTTGCATATGGACACCATATACAAAAATCAACTCAAGATTGGATTAAAAACAAATGTAAAACCCAAAACCATAAAAACCCTGGAAGAAAACCTAGGCAATGCCATCTGGGACACAGATACAGGCAAAGATTTCATGACAAAGTCACCAAAAGCAGTTGCAACAAAAACAAAAATTGACAAGCAGATCTAATTACACTTAACAGCTTCTGCACAGAAAAGAAACTATCAACAGAGGAAATAGATCTACCAAATGGGAGAAAATATTTGTGAACTCTGCATCTGACAAAGGTCTAATATCCAGCTTATATAAGGAACTCAAATTTACAAAAGAAAAACAAACAACCCCATTAAAAAGTGGGCAAAGGACATGAACAGGCACTTTTCAAAAGAAGACATATGCAGCCAACAAGCATATGAAAAAAGCTCAATATCACTGATTATCAGAGAAATGCAAATCAAAACCACAATGAGATACTGTCTCACACCAGTCAGAATGGCTATTATTAAAGAGTCATAAAGTAACAGATGCTGGTGAGGTTGTGGAGGAAAGGGAGCATTTATACACTGTTGGTGGAGTGTAAACTAGTTCAACCATTGTGGAGAGCAATGTGGCAATTCCTCAAAAGCTAAAAGCAGAACTACCATTCAATACAGCAATCCCATTACTGGGTATATAACCAGAGGAATATAAAGCATTCTACCATAAAGACACATGAATGTGAATGTTTACTGCAGCACTATTCACAATAACAAAGACATGGAATCAATCTGAATGCCCATCAATGACCAACTGGTTAAAGAAAATGTGGTACATGTACACTATGGAATAATATGCAGCCATAAAAAGAAATGAGATCATGTATGTTACGGGAATGTGGATAGAGCTTGAGACGATTATCCTTAGCCAACTAGCACAGGAACAGAAAACCAAATACCACATGTTCTCACTTATAAGTGGGAGCTAAATGATGAGAACTCATGAATACAAAGAAGGGAACAACAACAGACACTGGAGTCTACTTGAGGGCAGGGAGGAGGGAGAAGAGCAGAAAAGATAACTACTGAGCACTGTGTTTAATACCTCGGTGATGAAATAACCTGTGACACAAGATTACCTATGTAACAAATCTTCACATGCACCCCCGAATCTAAAACAAAAGTTTAAAAAATAATAATAAAATAAAATCTTTTTTAAATGATAAGTATTAAAATTTGGAATGCATACGCAAAGGTACACTTTTTCCATTTGGGCATACATGTCTTTAGAACTTTTTCAACTCTGACAGCCATTAAAATTAAGTACTATTCAAATAATTTAAAACATAGGTTTCAAATTTCTATATCACAAAATGCTACACCAAGTTTTTATATTAGAATGAAGCATCTGATCACATAATGATTCAAGGCTTAAAATAATGTACTTATCCAGAACCAAGATTCAGCAGCTCAAGGCTTCTGGTCTCCCACAACAATTCTCAAGATGAACTGCCCATTCTCTTCTTTCTATTATCCAGTTTCTAGACAGTGGCTGGTTACTCTCGCTGATCACCGAGCAAGTGATCTCCAACCCTTTATCTATATGTGTCACCACTGGTTAAAAAAAAATTGAGTATGTACCTCCATTTATTTGTTTATAAGTTACACACGTGCTATTCTTCGGACAAAGCATCTGTATTATGTAACATATACAAAAGTCAAAATTTTAAGTCATGAGAGATTCTGCAATGTAAGTGGCATTACCCTTTAAAAATGTCATCGTCATGAAAGAAAGGGAGATTTAGGAACTGTTCCAAGTTGGAGTAACAAATGTATGACCCTTGATTGGATTCTGAAACTCTAAAGAAAATTTTGGAGAAAATAAGCAATGTTTGAATGGGATCTGTGGATTAGATGGTAGTGTTAGATAAATGTTGATTTAATAATTTTGATTTTAGAACTGTAAATATCTGCCAACTATTAAGAGATTGTGTCTGCAACTAATTTTCAAGTGGCACGGGGGGAAAAACCTACAGTGATGTGATGTGATGGGTGTGTGTGTGTGTGTGTGTGTGTGTGTGTGTGTGTGTGTATGTAGAGGAAGAGAGAAAGAGGATGCAAATATGGACAATGCTAACAATTGGGAAATCTGGCTGAAGGATACAAACAGCTCTTTGGCCCTTTGTACTACTTTTGGCACTTTTCTGTAAATTTCGAATTGTTTTAAAACAAAAAAGGTAAACAATTTAATAGAAATCAAACAAAACAAAAACATCCTTTAAAAAGATGAGACAAACTTGGGCAACATAGCAAGACACCATTTTTACAAAAAATAAAAAGTAAAACTAGTCTGGTGTGGTGGCATGCAGCTGTAGTCCCAGCTACTCATGAGGCTGAGACAGGAGGGCCGTTTGAGCCCAGCAGTTCAAGGCTACAATGAGCTATGATCACACTACTGCACTCCAGCTTGGGTGACAGAGTGACTGTGTAATTCTTCTTCCTTATGAAACTGTTCCAGAAGAAAACCTTTAGTGATCTTTTTGTTAATTAAAAAAGGTTTCCAAATTGTAAAACCAACTCCACTCTTAAAACATTAGATTTAATAATTTAAAAGTGACTTTTTGTAGGTTAACATTTAATATTTGAGAATTAATGAATTGTAAATAATTTAACAAATACATTTAATTGCTATTCATGGCTGTTCAAAAGATTTAAATTATTTAATTTATTAAAGCCATGTTTGGGCTGGGCACGGTGGCTCACGCCTATAATCCCAGCACTTTGGGAGGCCAAGGTGGGCAGATTGCCTGACGCCAGGAGTTCAAGACAAGCCTGGCCAACATAGTTAAACCCCGTCTCTACTAAAAATTTAAAAATTAGCTGGGGGTGGTGGCAGGTGCCTGTAATCCCAGCTACTCGGGAGGCTGAGGCAGAGAATTGCTTGAACCCAGGAAGCAGAGGTTGCCGTGAGCTGAGATCACGCCACTGCACTCCAGCCTGGGCAACAGAGCAAGACTCCATCTCAGAAAAAAAAAAGAAAGCAATGTTCATATTCTCTCAAGAAACAAAATAGAAATGATTTTCTATTAGGTGTTCCAAATCTTGATCATATCTAATTATTTTCCACATTCTTGGTGTCCTTTCTTTCTCTCAAAATAGAAGTAACATCCTAGGAGTATTCAAGATACGAATTATTATGTAGTAGAATGTGGTAACAGTTTGGGCTGCAAAAAGAATTGCTCCTTCTTAGACCATCTCCTTTACCTCATCTTCATTCTGATCCCAAAAGCATGTAAAATGATGCAGTAGAGTTATTATTTAGCAACCAGTGTCATATAATAATTCCCTGCTGCCTCCTTCTTTCAGCTACCTCCTTCTTTCACCTTTTCTGACTGCTTCTGATTCATAAAAGGGAAAGCATTCCATCAAGAAAAACATTAGGGTATGAAGGGAGTGTTCACTGACTTAAGAAAAGCATGTGAATGATGAGTACATGGTCACTTTAATTACACAAGCAGACCAAAAAATACATGCAGATAAACATTACGCTTTCATTTGAGCATTTATATTTCACCAGAATGTGATACGAATTGCAGTGAGGACTTGTGTACTTCTGAAATAAAGTCTTTGACATTGCAGTGTTTCTCTCAACAGCAACATTCCCCAAACACAGACAGCCATTTAATGTAGGTACCTACAGATGGCCAAATTCCTCCCAAAGTCTGTCCCAAATCTGCTATATACAAGATGTTGCTGAGTACTGTGTTCTACATAGAGAAGTAGCTAAAAGAGAAAGCTATGCATACGACGTCACTATTCAGCAGTTTGCCCATGCACAAATAATGAATAATGAGCATCATCAACGAATACTCATCCACGGATACAGAAGACTGAAGTATCTTTGAGAATATCCCACAAACAAGGGCAAACTAAGACTCTTGAACACACATACACAAAGGCACTTTTGCTTCAAATAGAATAACCTTACACAGTAGTCTCTCACTTATCCATGGTTTCAGGTACCAGTGGCCAAACAGCAGGGTGAGTACAGTACAGTAAGATATTTTGAGAAAGAGAGCGAGAGAGAGATCACATTCACGTAACTTTTAGTACAGTATATTGCTACAATTGTTCTATTTTATTATTAGTTACCATTATTAATCTCTTACTATGTCTAAACTATAAATTAAATGTGTGCATAGAAAAAACATAGTACATGTAGCATTCAGTATTATCTGAGTTTTCAGGCTTAGAAGATATCCCTTGAGGATAAGGGAAAATGCTATAATTACAAACAAGCAGTATGATTTGGCTGAGTTGTTAAAATTGTTATAGTTTTTGTATCATTTCCTTAATAGTTTTTCTATTTGAAAGTGGTAACAAAAAAGTCAAAGATTTTTTGTCAATGATTATGTTTCCCATGGTATAAGAACTTGATGATATAGAAAGGCAAAGAAGTGGGTTACAAGGTTTTTAAAAAGCCAGAATGTTGTGACCTTACACATCTCAAGGAATCATAGAGGAAATTAAAAGATAATCACCTATATGACACAGCAGAACATAGAAAATTCAAAATGTTTATTCCAATAACAAAAGGGGGAGAAAAAGAACAAAACCTACAGTCTGTTCCTTACACTTGCCAATGACCTCCAGCCAGAGACTGCCAGGAACACACCTGCAGTTGAACAAATTTGGGATCCTTGACTTGTAGCAATGGAGAACCATGTAGGGAACTATGGGGCATTAAGAGGTATTAGGAAGAGCTTATTATTACGATTAGAGTTTGAGGTGAGTTGGGGAAGAGTTCCAGGAAGCAGGGCTGTGCTCTGGATTGGACATTATCAGGAAGTGGAGTAATTCTATGATTGGGTCTCTTAATTCTTGTCTATTTTAGATGATGAGATGATTTGGGTGAAGCTAAAGCTGTCATTGTTTTTTTTTTTAAAGCGGCAGTCAGTTATATCAGCCAGGATATGGAGATGTTTGGCCATTTTTGTGGTTTGGATTGGATAATGCTCATGTTTTTGTCTGTGTTCAACCCTGACTATAGAGTGGTTTTGTTTTTGTCTTGGTCCACCATGGTCACAGAGTGGCCTTGCCCAGTGTTGGTGTTTATGTTCAGCAAAACACTACGGCCCAGCTGTGTGTGCCAGGACATTTTCCAGCTGTCAGGGTCTGCTTTTCTCTTTCTCACACTAATAAAATGTGAAAATACTTCAGCAAAACTTCTGGAAATATTCAGTGCTCAAGATTGAGATGAGTTTTAAATAGAATATATTCCAGTATTCCTCAGACATTATGATGCTCCAGGCAAATTTACTGAGCAATAATATAATTTGAAGTAGGAAATAGTTCAAGGGGTCATTGCATTCATCTCCTTGCCTCCAGGGTTGATTTCTGCATCTTAAAAGTACCTCATATAAAAATTATACAGTTTCTATTGGCAAGTCTGTTATGATAATAAGGAATCTCAAATTCTGCCTCATTAAATGGTAAGGTAATTTCTTCTTTCTTTCTCTGTGGAGATAGATGACAACCAGCCAATACCCTCTTCATGGTAACACTTTAAAACATATAAAACCTTTGCCTTCTCTTCTCTGGAAAAAGTAGCCTCTTTTCCCAAGGAAGCTATTTTATGTCTCTCAAATTGGTCTGCATCTCTCCATCTGCTGCCACCACGTTAGTGTAAGCCCCTATCACTTATTATCTAGGGCACTACAGTACTTCCTAAGTGGTCTCCCCCATCCCTTCTGGAACTGCTGCCCACCCTCTTCCACACTGCTGCCAGAGCGATCTCTCAGTTCATTTCACTAATGTGCATAAGTTTCCCCGATTTCTCAAAAGGCAAATCTAAACTCCTTAATCTCACCCAGAAGGTCTTGCCTTCCCGATTTTCCACCACTCACATTCTCCAACACCGATCCCTCTCTGCACTCTAGCCACACGAAACATCTTTTAATTCTGGGAAATCCATGCTCCTTCAACCTCAGGGCCTCAGTCCGTTGTCCTCCTTCCTGGAATGTGCTTTCCCTTCTACTTTATCCAAATGACTTCTCCCCATCTTCCAGATCTCAGTTTAAACATCCTGACAACCACCCCTAGATTTGCACAGGTTCCCCTTATTAGATGCATTCTTAGCATCCTGTACTTCATCTAGCATGCATTACAGTTATAATTAACTAATTGGCATGTGAGTTGCTTGTCTCCAAAAGACAGAGACAGCCCCTATCCCATTCATTACCATCTCCTCAAGGCCCACTTAGGGGAGTGATTTCATTGGGTAGGCATTCAATAAACATTTGCTAAACAAATGACCAAATGCATTTAATAATTTATGGCCTGAGCCCTCTTCAGTTTCTACACATTATCCTTGAAACTAAAAATATCATTTAAAAGTGGCCTAACATTCTGAATACAGCAGTGGAATTTTATCCAGGACCCCAGAGGTCCCATTTACATTAGAAATAATAATGCCATTTCATGGTATTGGGTGATTGACATATAGATTTACATCACCAGTTCATTCCACCAATGACTTAAGATAATATAGTAACTTACACTATTATTGACCATAATTCAGGTTATTGTGCCCAAGCCCTGACTTATGGTAAAGTCCCTTTGTTAGGATCCTCTACTCTTATTTTATTTATTAACTATATTAATAATTAAAGTATTATAATCAATATTCTTCATTATTATACAAGGTTCTTTTCATATGTAATTAATTTAATTAATTAATAATTATTGGAAATTATTATGACCACTTTATAGATGAGAAACTGAGGCCACATAGCCAGATGAAGCTAGGATTCAAATCCAGACTTTCTGATGCCAAGTCTGTTCCATTAAAATAAGCCTCTAGAAACCAGGAGTCTTTCTAGTTGGTGATGGGGATCCTGATACCCACCTAAGTCTGGCAGGCCTCCTTCCTGAGGCTGGACATCTCCTTCCTGTAACCCAGGAGAAAAGTGATGGTTTAACTGAGTATGTGCAAATTTCCTTCCTTTAATAACTTTCCCTGACTGGTTGTTAATGAACTGCTACCTAGAAGCGCTTGCTGCTATGTCCTAATCACCAGACCTGACCTCCTTATTCTGACAACCACCTGAGCTGGTTCTATGGTTATTGTAATCTTAAGACATTGTACCTGGAGCTGCCTGGCTCTCCTAGCCTGCACCAGCTGTCATAGCAGCTTAGTTGCCCCCTTCCTAGGACTAGTCCAGGTCTAGCTTTTCAATGTTCCTGTAGACTCTAATATATAAATGTGACAATATAGTCCAACATCAAAATAAAGGATTTGAAGAAGACAAGCAATGGGCAGAAAACAATAGAGAAATATTGATGGAAAGGATTCTACAGAAAGGTTGAGAAAGAAAATTCAACTTCAGTCAGGTAAGGAGGTAGATTGCAAAGGTCCTTGAATGCCCTAAGTATGCGTTTCCTAAACCTAAAATTATTTGTGTAAACCCATCACATCAATAAACTACCTTTAATATATTTTTTAAATTGATTCACTTTTTCTGCTGAAATAAATTTATTTCAAAACGAAATTTATACCATCACTTTTACATCACTATAAATACTGGTTGTATTTTTCAAATACAAAATAGACTCAAAATTTAAAAATACGCTTTCAGACATCACTTATCATCACCTCACACACCAACAGTGGTATGCCGGACACACTTTGGTAAACACCAACCGAAATACTTGTAATTAGCAAATGCATGACTCTCCTAAGTAACAAAGTCATACCTTCTCCTTTCTTCTTCTCCCCGGCACCACCTCCCCCATCCAACCTCTTAAAAGAGCTTTATGTACTTACTTTATCCAATTCCTTTCCTCCAATCTTCTCTTAAACTCACTTCAATCTGGCTTTTACCCCTACCACTCCACCACTTGGCTTCTAAGACACTGCTTTTCTTCAGTTTTTCCTGCCTTACTGGACACTCTTCAACTTTCTTCACTGGTTTCTCCTTTCTTCTCAATCTCTTCATGTTGGTGAGCCCATCAACTTAATGTTGGTGTTCTGAAGCTTCTTCCCTTCTCTGTCCATCCTCATTGCCTTGCTTATCCACTTCAGTCATATGACCTTAAATTTGTTAAATATATAGTTATGTGCTATACAATGACTCCCAGTTTTTTTATCCAGCTCAGATCTCTCTCCTGAACCCCCAGAGTGTATACTGCCTACCTGACACCTGTGCTGGCATATGTGGCATATCTCTCACATTTAACATGATCAAATCTGAGCTCTCAATCTTTGCCCTCAAACTTACTGTACTCACAGGTCTTTCCCATCTCAGCTGACAGCAGCCCCATCTAAAATTCTACCATTTCTTACCCAAATCTTTACTCCCATCCTGGCCTGAGACATCATCATCTCTCTGTTGAAAACTGCAATTAGCTTTACTTTGCTTGTTTCCACAGTATAATTTCAACACAGAAGGCTTTTAAAATGTAAGTTAAAGCATATCACTTCTCTGCTTAAAATCCTTAGCGGCTTCTCACCTTATTCAGAAAAGCAGAGACAAAACCTTTAAAATGGCCTACAAAGTCTTAGATTTTCTAATTCCCTGTTATTTCTCTCACCGCCTCTCTTCTATTCTCTTCCTTCTTCTATCCTCTTAGTTGTCCCCTTCCTAGGCACTAGTCCAGGTCTAGCTTTTCAATGTTCCTACAGACTCCAATATATAAATGTGACAATACAGTCCAACATCAAAATAAAGGATTTGAAGAAGACAAGTAATGGGCAGAAAAGAATAGAGAAATACTGATGGGAAGGATTCTACTGAAAGGTTGAGAAAGAAAATTCAACTTCAGTCAGGTAAGGAGCTAGATTGCAAAGGTCCTCGAAGATGAAGATGAAGATGAAGATGAAATCACACCATCATTTTTCTGCTGGGTTACAGGAAGGAGATGTCCAGCCTCAGGAAGGAGGCCTGCCAGACTTAGGTGGGTATCAGGATCTCCATCACCAACTAGGAAGACTCCTGGTTTCTAGAGGCTTATTTTAGTGGAACAGTTAACTCTTCTCTAGCCCAGTGGCTCATATATGTCATGTATTGTCACTAATCCTCAAAGGCTATTATTATTCCCATTTTGAAGATGAAGAAACTAGAGCCCAGAGAAGTTCAGCTCCTTGGCCAAGGTCAACAGGAAAGGCCAGGATTTAAAGTCTGTTTAACTCTGAGACATGCCTCTTGATTATATCATGCAGTCTCATATGAACCTTTTTATCGTCTAATATAGAAGCAAATACGTACTGGAATTTTATTAAGACAAATGTGAGATTTCATACCAGTAAAGAAATGGTGTTGGAACAAATGAACACACATCTGGAAAAGAAAAAGTAAGCTAAATCCCTTCCTCACTCTTATACCAAATTGAATTCCAGGTAGAGCAAAGATTTGACTATTAAAGTGAACCCATCAAACTTCTAGAACAAATCACAAGTGGAATTATTTATGATATTAGAGGAGAAAGGTCTTTATGAGCAGAAACCCAGAAACACAAATCCAGAAGCACAGAAATGAAAGATTGATACAACCAGTACATAAATATTTAAAACTGCTACATGGCAAAAATACCATAAACAAAGTCCAAGACAACTAATGGGAAAAACTATTTGTAATGTACATGGATGTCAGACAAATAGCTAATTTCCTTAATTTACTAAGAGCTAGTAAAAAAGTAAATAAGAAAAAGACAAACAGTCCACTTTTAAATCGGCAGAGACATACACAAGCAGTTTAAAGGAAAATAAAAGGACAGCTTGAATCAACTTAAATTGAGATTTTTCCCAATGGCACTCCAGGCCCTGTAGTCCTCTCAGGTGATGGTAGATTCATTCCTTGGACCTTTGGACTTCTTCCAGGCCACTACTCCTCCCCTTACCTTTTCCTGTTTATAACTCTTTTCAAGTCACTCCCCACACTCAGCTGTGACTCGGCAAGTGACTCACCGTCAATCCCTGCCATAAATGCCAGGGGACCTCAGTGTCCATATAGGCAAGCAATCAAATAAATGACCTCCTAGATCCTTGTCTTCTTCATCTCCAATGTCCTTCATTTTACCCTCGCCGCCCACTCTGATGGGACACCTTGAACTTTTCATTTTCTGTAACTGCTCCTCAGACAACCCAGGCTCTTCTAATAATAGTCTTTCCTCCTAATTTGTATTGTCAACTTTATCAGAACTTCAAGTTTATGAATACTTCTATTTTCTTTCAAGCCATTAGTCCTAACCACCCATCAGCTTTGTGTTTTTTTTTTTACTTGCTTACTTACCTATCTTAAATTCCATGAACGATTATTTTAGTAATATTCTTGCCAATACCCTAAAATTACCCTCTATCCTTCTCTCCTAGGCCTGCATCAACCCAGGTACTTTGTTTTTTTTTTTTATGCCTACAATCTATCACCAAGCATTAATGCAGGAAGCAACTGGGTCTCATTTTATATTAATAAATAATGGTTCTCCCTACCTATAGTCACATCTCAGGCCACTTGTTATTATTTAAGAGAAGACTTACCAGATCCCCCTGGCTAAGTTGTCACCCTGTTATATATGCTCTCGCAGTACTGTGTTCCTCTTTTTCATCACATTTATCGGAATTATAATTTTACATTTATCTTACATTCTCGGATAAACATCTGCCTTCACCATCGGACTGTAAGGCCTATGAAGATGACACCAGCTGGGAAGAACATTTTCACTTTTCATTTTATTCTATTTTGTACTGTTTGAATGTTGTAGCCATCTATTAAAGGATTTTTTTAGAGGTAAAATCATGACTCAAACAAATTAAAATGAATTGATGTCAGAATTTGATTTAACTCATCAATTATTGAGAAAATCAGTAAGATGTTATAACCAGTTCAAAGGAGAATTTGAAGAATCACATGAATATGGAAAATCAGGAATGCTAAAATGAATTTGTAAATAGCTGAAAAATAGATCTATCCTCAGGACAGGCCGGGTGCGGTGGCTCACGCTTGTAATCCCAGCACTTTGGGAGGCCGAGGCGGGCGGATCACAAGGTCAGGAAATCGAGACCACGGTGAAACCCTGTCTCTACTAAAAATACAAAAAAATTAGCCGGGCGTGGTGGCGGACGCCTGTAGTCCCAGCTACTCGGAGAGGCTGAGGCAGGAGAATGGCGTGAACCCGGGAGGCAGAGCTTGCAGTGAGCCGAGATCGCGCCACTGCACTCCAGCCTGGGCGACAGAGCGAGACTCCGTCTCAAAAAAAAAAAAAAAAAAGATCTATCCTCAGGACAATAATTAATTGAATTCTACCGGACACACATCTGCATTTCTATGGACAAAAAAATCATTTGCATTATTCCCAATTTTCTACAATATATAAAGTTATAAAATAGCTCCAAAACAAAGAGAAGCTGAGATAAGCTGGAAGAGCAACACTGAAGATGACACATAGTAATATTTTTTAACTACTTTAAATTTTTTCACAATTTTTCTTGCTAGATCTATGTATGTTTATTATATGCTAATAGGTAAATAAATTATTACCTAATTTTTAAGAATGTCAGCAAAAACTATCTACGTAGAGGATTATGGTATAGCCTTCTAAAAGTGTTTATATACCAGAAAACTCATAAATTTAAAGAATTAATTAGATCATTTGTGTCTTTATTTACTTCTTATTTTACATTAAGCATAATATACTACAACATATGATTACTTGTATAAGTTATTGGTCCACCTAAAATTATTCCTCCCTACCAAATTTGCACTTACATATGCCACTGTGATAAAGCAACTGGTAGAAATCAAAATCAGTACTATAGATTAAAACAGTGCTAGGTATATATTTAGAATTAACATCAAAACTATTATATGCCTGTTGTTTACTTTTAAACACAAGAATTATCTGTACCCACACAATGCTCTTAATTTGCCTGGCAATGATTACTCCAGTGTTCCCCTTCTTTCAGATGAAAAACAAAATTCAAAAGGTTACTACCCACAATTTGTAAAACTTAAAGAAAAGGAAAAGTAGCAATTTCCACAGACTATTATTCTTAATTAAAATTTTTATTGAGCTAATTTTAGATTCTCACGTAGGTGTAAAAAATAATACAAAGAAATCCCTCTCACACTTTGCCCAATTTACCCTGTTGGTAACATTTTGCAAAACTAACATATAATATCATATCCAGGATATTGACATTGAAATCTTAGTCAGATTTCCTCAGTTTGACTAGGATTCATCTGTTTTGTGTATTTTGTGTATGTGTGTGTGTGTTAAGTTATATTATTGCCTGTGTAAGTTTATATATCCACTACCACAGTGGAGATAAACCACAAGGGCCTAAATGTAAGAAGTAAAACTATAAAACTCTTAAAAGAAAATAATAGATACAAATCTTTGTAACCTTGTATTAGTCAATGATTTCTCAGAGATGACATCAAAACCACAAGCAACAGCAAATAAATAAATCAGTAGTAATTGAGAATTAAGTTTTCAATAAAGTTATGGAAATTTAAAATTTTGTGCTTCAAAGTACACCATTAAGAAAGAGAAAGAACCAGGCATGTGGTTTGAGCCTATAATTCCAGCTACTTAGGAGGCTGAGGTAGGAGGATACCTTGAAGCCAGGAGTTTGAGCAACAGAGGGAGACTCAGACTCTAAAACAAAACAAAACAAAAAGTTGGGCACAGTGGCTCACACCTGTAATCCAAGCACTTTGGAAGGCTGAGGTGGATGGATCACCTGAGGTCAGGAGTTCGAGACCAGCCTGGCCAACATGGCAAAACTCCGTCTCTACTGAAAATACAAAAATTAGCCGGGCACGGTGGTGCATGCCTCTAATCCCAGCTACTTCAGATGCTGAGGCAGGAGAACCGCTTGAACCCAAGGTGGGTGCGGAAGTTGCAGTGAGCTGGGATTGCGCCACTGCACTTCAGCCTGGGCGACAAGACTGAAACTCCGTCTCAAAAAAAAAAAAAGAAAGAAAGAAAGTGAAAGGATCACCCACAGAATGGGAAAAAAATTTTGTAAATCATTTATCTGGTAAAGGATTTTTATTTAAAATATGTAAAGAACCCTTACAACTCAATAATAAAGACAACTCAATTTTTTAAAATGAGCAAACTGTCTCATAGACATTCCTCCAGATAAGATATATAAATGACCCATAAGTACATGAAAAGATGCTTGATACCATTAACCATCAGAGAAATGCAAATGAAATCCACAGTGAGATACCATTCATACCCACTAGGATGGCTAGAATCAAGAAGAAAGATAATGACAAGTTTTGGTGTGTAAACAGAGAAAGTGGAACCCTCATATACTGCTGGTGGGAAAGTAAAATGGTGCAGCTGCTTGGGAAAGCAATCTGGCAATTCCTCAGATGATTAAACATAGAGTTACTATGTGACCCAGCAACTCCATTCTTAATATATATCCAAGAGAAATGAGAATATATGTCCACACAAAAACCTGTGCAGAATTGTTCATAGATGCATTATTCATAATAGTTAAAAAGAAAAAAACAAGCTAAATATCCTTTAGCATATAAATGGATAAATACAATGTGGCAGAAAAATCCAATGGCATATTTCATTGGACAATACAAGAGAATTAAATATGGTTATGTGATATATTATAGATAAACCTTAAAATCATTATGCTAAGTGAAAGAAGCCAGTCACAAAAGACCAAAGATTGCATGATTACATTTATACGAAATGTACCAAGTAGGCAAATCTAGAGAGAGAAAGTAGACTAGTGCTGTAGAGGGAGAAATAGGGAATTACTGCTAATACTTACAGGGTTTCTTTTTGAGGTGGTGGAAATTTTCTAAAATTGATTTGGAGAATGGTTGCAAATATCTGTTAATATACAAAAAAATTGAATTATACACTTTAAATTGGTGAATTTTATGGTATGTGAATTATATCTCAATTAATCTGTTATTTTTTAGAGATTGGGGAGAAATGGTATATCATAAGGATCCTTCAGGTTGCCCTAAATCATACCTACCTTCTTCCTACCACTCCCTATCCTTATTTCTATTCCATGGCAACCACTAGTCTGCCCTCCTTTCTAAAATTTTGTCATTTAAAAAATGTTATGCAGTCATACAAAAGAACAAGATCACGGCTTTTAAATGAACATGGATGGAGCTGGAGGCTATTATCCTTAGCAAATTAAGGCAGCAACAGAAAACCTTATACCGCATGTTCTCAATTACAAGTGAAAGCTAAACAATGAGGACTCATGAACAGAAAGAGGAGAACAACAAACACTGAGGGGTACTGGGTTTACTACCTGGGTGAAGAAATAATCTGTACAACAAACCCCTGTGACATGAGTTTACCTATGTAACAAACCTTCATATATACCCTCCAACCTAAAATAAAAGTTAAAAAAAGAAGAAAAACTTATATAGATGAGATGATGACTGAAGGAATAAGTGAATATAATGAAAAAGCTCAGAAGTTGGTTTGCCTCTGACACTGATGTAGTAGTTCAAAGTGATTAAATTAATTCTCATTTATTTAAAGAAATCACCAGTAATTAAACATATAGATAGCATGGGTCTCTAGATATGATGCACAGAAAGAGCAAACACCCCTTTGTATTCCTGCCAAAAATGAATAACCTGAATCTAACTTCAAGGAAGCACTGGAGAAACCCAAGCAGGGGGACATTCTACAAAATAACTGCCCCATACTTTTTTTTTTTTTTTTGAGAAAATTTCATTCCCATTGCCCAAACTGGATTGCAATGGTGTGATCTTCGTTCACTGCAACCTCTGCCTCCCAGGCTCAAGTGATCCTCCTGCCTCAGTCTCCCAAGCAGCTAGGACTGCAGGTGCACACCACTGTACCCAGATAGTTTTTGTATTTTTTGTAGAGACAGGATTTCACCATGTTGCTCAGGCTGGTCTCAAACTCAAGCTCAAGCAATCCACCTGCCTTGGCCTCCCAAAGTGACTGGCCTATACTCTTAAACACTGTTGATACCAAGAAAGATAAAAGAAAGATTTGATGATCAGATTAAAGAATAAAGATATGTGACAAATGAATGTAATGCAATATCCTGAATTGGATTCTAGGCCAAAAAAAAAAAGCCATAAACAACATTATTGGGAAACTTGACAAAATTTAAAGACAAACTGTTGTTTAGGTAGGAATATCATATCTATGTTAAATTTCCTGATTTTGATCATCGTATTGTAAAACATATCTTTGCTCTTAGGGAACAAAGACTATATATTTATGGGTACAGGTGCATAATATCTACAACTTACTCTCAACTAATTCATGGGGGAAAAAACTATGTTTAAGCTGGTCTGATGGTAGTGGGTTATTAGAACTTATAAATATTAGTGTCACTGAAGTTGGTATACAACCCCCCACTGCTAAATTTGACTGGCTTAAAGAAAACTATGTTTATATATAAAGAAATAAACATGATGAAATAAATAAGGCAAAACTTTCACAATAGGTTGTTTTGACTAAAAAAATAGTTCTTTTTACTCATGCAAGTATTTTCTCTCTTTTTTTTTTTTTTTTGAGACAGAGTCTTGCTCTGTCTGGAGTGCAGTGGCTCAATCCCAGCTCACTGCAACCTCTGCCTCCCAGGTTCAAGAGATTTTCCTGACTCAGCCTCCCAAGTAGCTGGGATTACAGGTGTGCACCACCACGCCCGGCTAATTTTTGTATTTTTAATAGAGATGAGATTTCACTGTGTTGGCCATGCTGGTCTCGAACTCCTGGCCTCAGGTGATCTGCCTGCCTCAGCCTCCCAAAGGGCTGAGATTACAGGTGTGAGCAAGTATTTTCAAAGCTTATGATTTTATAAAAATAAAGTTACTCACCCCTGAGTGTTACATAAAGTTACTCACCCCTGAGTGTTACATAAATGGAATCATACAGTATGTAACCTTTTGGGACTGACCCTTTTCACTCAATATTAATTCCTGGGAGATTCATCCAAACTGTTTATGTATCAGTTCATTCCTTTTTATTTATTTCGCTTGGTATGGATGTACCATACTTTCATTCCCTTTTTGAAGTACATCTGGGATTATTGCAGTTTTAGATTATTACCAATAAAGCCTGTACTTATGTCCAAGTTTTTGTGCAAACGTAAGTTTTTATTTCTCTAAGGGAAAAAATCCCCAAGAGTGCAATTGCTGGGTTATATGGTAATCAAATATTTAGTTTGTTAAGAAACTGTCAATTGTTTTTCAGTTACTGTATCATTTTATATTCCCACCAGCAATGTCTGAGTGATCCAGTTTCTTTGCATCCTCACCAGCATTTGGTGTTGCCATTATTTTTTTATTTTAGCTATTCTGATAGATGTGTAGTGCTATCACATTGTGGTTTTAATTTTCATTTCCCTGACGACTAACCATGTCAAACATTTTTTTCACAGGCTTATCTGACATTGGGTTATCCTCTTTAGTAAAATATCTGTGCATGTCTTTTCCACATTTCCTTTTTTTTTTTTTGAGATGGAGTTTTGCTCTGTTGCCAGGCTGGAATGCAGTGGCGTGATCTCGGCTCACTGCAACCTCTGCCTCCTGGGTTCAAGCAATTCTCATGCCTCAGCCTCCCTAGTAGCTGGAATTACAGGCACGCACTGTACCACACCCAGCTAATTTTTCTATATTTAGTAGATGGGGTTTCACCATGTTGGCCAGGATGGTCTTGATCTCCTGACTTCGTGATCCGCCCGCCTCGGCCTCCCAAAGTGCTGGGATTACAGGCGTGAGCCACTGTGCCCAGCCTTGCACATTTTCTAATTGGATTGTTTGCTTTTTCACTGTTGAATTTGGATATTTATATACTTATTATAAAGACTAGTCCTTTGTTGGATAGGTGGTATGTTAGTTTCCTAGGACTGCTATTACAAATTACCACAAGTGGGGTGACTTAAAACGAAAGAAATTTATTCTTTCACAGTTCTGAAGGCCAGACGTCCAAAGCCAAGGTGTCAGCAGGTGGTACTCCCTCTGGAGGCTCCAGAACGAAATCCATTCCTTGCCTCTTCCAGTTTCTGGCAGCTGTCGGCATTCCTAGGTTTGTGACACCTTTCCCTCTGCTAGTCTTCACATCACCCTCTCTGTACCTTGCTTGTGGCCTCATGACTATAATTTCTATCTTCATCTTCACATTGCCTTCTCTCCGTATGCATTAAATTTCTCTCTGCCTTATTCTTACCAGGCTGCTTGAGATGGAACTAAACAAACACTGATTTTGATCGTACTTGACTATTCTTATTTTTCCTTTAATGTTTATATCCCTTTTAATGATCCATAAGTGTTTACTGGTTCATGATATCAGCGCATGACACAAAACCAAAATTAGCAACAAAATAACATAGCATCAATAATTTGTGTTTCTAGCACAAAGCCTTAACAAAAATGACATAACTCCGACATGTGTGTATGTATCCCTTTTCCTCTGGGACTTACACTCACATTAGCCATTCACAAAGACGTCCTCACATCTGTACGTGGTAGGCCTTTAGACATTTGAATGATTTGACAAACGTCAAAGCAACATCAATAAATTTAAATGTATTTAAAGTATATATCATCATGATTAAGGACACAGGCCCTGGAGTCAGATTGACAGCAAAGCTTGTACCTGGCTTCATGCTTACTAGATTCACCACATTATGCCTCAATTTCTTCATCTGAAAAAATAGGTTTATAAGCTTTATCACGAGGATAAAATGAGTTAATTCATATAAAGCACTAGTATTTTCCTGGCAGAAAGTATGCCCTCATTCAGTGTTAGCCGTTATAATTCAACTAAACGTTCATGTCTCGCTATGCTAAGAGAAAAGGGAACCACTAAAAAAAAAAAAACTATAAGACATGAATTCCACTATACAATAAATAGCCTTATGAAAACAATACATATGCATATTTCTGAAAAACACAAATGAAACATAAAAACAGCATAAAGTGCTATCTATTCCTTGTACTCTTCTGCCCACTTTATGCAGGCACAAACTCTCCAAAGCCTGTTACTATTGAGCTGAAGAAAGTACTAAACTAATAAAAGCAGATGTCAAAAACATACAGTCACAAAACATTTTGATGCTTTGCTGTATTTCAGTTTTGACAATTTTGGTCACCAAATTACTAATTTTTGTATTGCTATTCAAGTTAATTCACACCACACTCCATGATAACTATTGCATTAAACTTTCTCAAAAAAAATTTTAAAAACATTAATTCCAGAGAGGAGACACATTAATATATTTCTGATCGTCAAATAAACAGAGAGGAGTTTAATTTTTTTCTTTAAAAATAAGGAAATCCCAAGAGAACATGAACCAGAAAGAAATAATAAAATACAAAATAATAATAATAATAAAAACTAAGGAGAAGTCCGAGCATGGTGGTTCATGCCTGTAATCCCAGCACTTTGGGACGCCAAGGCAGGAGAGTGGTTTGAGCCCAAGAGTTCAAGACAAGCCCAGGCAACATAGCAAGACCCCATCTCTACAGATTTTTTTTTTTTTAATTAGCTGGACATAGCAATGCATGCCGATGGTCCCAGCTACTCAGGACACTGAGGTGGTAGGATCACTTGAGCCTGGGAAGTTGAGGCTGCAGTGAGCCATGATCGCGCCACTACCCTCCAGCCTGGGCAGCAGAGTGACAAACCCTGTCAGAAAACAACCACCACCACCAAGGAGAAATCAGAAGAAGATATCAAGTCTGTGCAGGACGTCAGCTCCATAAGCAAAAATCATAAAATCTGCACATAGTAATAAATGTTAGGAACAAGGCAGTTAAAGATTAGTAACAAGCAGTTTCATTGGGATTTTAGGAACCTGCAGGGGAGAATGTGAGTGCTCATTATAT
Source organism: Nomascus leucogenys (assembly GCF_006542625.1). Taxonomy (NCBI): domain Eukaryota; kingdom Metazoa; phylum Chordata; class Mammalia; order Primates; family Hylobatidae; genus Nomascus; species Nomascus leucogenys. Next base: position 131,226,732 of record NC_044384.1, read on the forward strand.
TTTAAATACATCATAAAGTTAAAACTAATGAAAGTAGAAATAACATGCATTCACATTTTGAAAAACCGTGAAAGTCTCTAGTAAACTCCAACAGACCTGCAGCTGAGGGTCCTGTCTGGTAGAAGGAAAACTAACAAACAGAAAGGACATCCACACCAAAAACCCATCTGTACATCACCATCATCAAAGACAAAAAGTAGATAAAACCACAAAGATGGGGAAAAAACAGACCAAAAAAACTGGAAACTCTAAAAAACAGAGCACCTCTCCTCCTCCAAAGGAACGCAGTTCCTCACCAGCAACGGAACAAAGCTGGATGGAGGATGACTTTGATGAGTTGAGAGAAGAAGGCTTCAGACGATCAAACTACTCTGAGCTACGAGAGGAAATTCAAAACAACAGCAAAGAAGTTAAAAACTTTGAAAAAAAATTAGAAGAATGGATAACTAGAATAACCAATGGAGAGAAGGGCTTCAAGGAGCCGATGGAGCTGAAAGCCAAGTTTCGAGAACTACGCGAAGATTGCAGAAGCCTCAGTAGCAGATGCGATCAACTGGAAGAAAGGGTATCGCTGATGGAAGATGAAATGAATGAAATGAAGAGAGAAGGGAAGTTTAGAGAAAAAAGGATAAAAAGAAATGAACAAAGCCTCCAAGAAATTTGGGACTATGTGAAAAGACCAAACCTACGTCTGATTGGTGTACCTGAAAATGATGGGGAGAATGGAACCAAGTTGGAAAACACTCTGCAAGATATTATCCAGGAGAACTTCCCCAATCTAGCAAGGCAGGCCAGCATTCAGATTCAGGAAATACAGAGAACGCCACAAAGATACTCCTCGAGAAGGGCAACTCCAAGACACATTATTGTCAGATTCACCAAAGTTGAAATGAAAGAAAAAATGTTAAGGGCAGCCAGAGAGAAAGGTCGGGTTACCCACAAAGGGAAGCCCATCAGACTAACAGCTGATCTCTCAGCAGAAACTCTACAAGCCAGAAGAGAGTGGGGGCCGATATTCAACATTCTTAAAGAAAAGAATTTTCAACCCAGAATCTCCTATCCCGCCAAACTAAGCTTCATAAGTGAAGGAGAAATAAAACACTTTACAGACAAGCAAACGCTGAGTGATTTTGTCACCACCAGGCCTGCCCTAAAAGAGCTCCTGAAGGAAGCACTAAACATGGAAAGGAACAACCGGTACCAGCCACTGCAAAAACATGCCAAATTGTAAAGACCATCGAGACTAGGAAGAAACTATAGCAACTAACGAGCAAAATAACCAACTAACATCATAATGACAGGATCAGATTCACACATAACAATATTAACGTTAAATGTAAATGGGCTAAATGCTCCATTCAAAAGACACAGACTGGCAAACTGGATAAGGAGTCAGGACCCATCAGTGTGCTGTATTCAGGAAACCCATCTCACATGCAGAGACACACATAGACTCAAAATAAAGGGATGGAGGAAGATCTATCAAGCAACTGGAAAACAAAAAAAGGCAGGGGTTGCAATCCTAGTCTCTGATAAAATAGACTTTAAACCAACAAAGATCAAAAGAGACAAAGAAGGCCATTACATAATGGTAAAGGGATCAATTCATCAAGAAGAGCTAACTATCCTAAATATATATGCACCCAACACAGGAGCACCCAGATTCATAAAGCAAGTCCTGAGTGACCTACTAAGGGACTTAAACTCCCACACAATAATAATGGGAGATTTTAACACCCCACTGTCAGCATTAGACAGATCAACGAGACAGAAAGTTAACAAGGATATCCAGGAATTGAACTCAGCTCTACATAAAGTGGACCTAATAGACATCTACAGAACTCTCCACCCCAAGTCAACAGAATATACATTTTTTTCAGCACCACACCACACCTATTCCAAAATTGACCACATAGTTGGAAGTAAAGCTCTCCTCAGCAAATGTAAAAGAACAGAAATTATAACAAACTGTCTCTCAGACCACAGTGCAATCAAACTAGAACTCAGGATTAAGAAACTCACTCAAAACCGCTCTACTACATGGAAACTGAACAACCTGCTCCTGAATGACTATTGGGTACATAATGAAATGAAGGCAGAAATAAAGATGTTCTTTGAAACCAACGAGAACAAAGACACAACATACCAGAATCTCTGGGACACATTCAAAGCAGTGTGTAGAGGGAAATTTATAGCACTAAATGCCCACAAGAGAAAGCAGGAAAGATCCAAAATTGACTCCCTAACATCACAATTAAAAGAACTAGAAAAGCAAGAGCAAACACATTCAAAAGCTAGCAGAAGGCTAGAAATAACTAAAATCAGAGCAGAACTGAAGGAAATAGAGACACAAAAAACCCTTCAAAAAATTAATGAATCCAGGAGCTGGTTTTTTGAAAAGATCAACAAAATTGATGGACCGCTAGCAAGACTAATAAAGAAGAAAAGAGAGAAGAATCAAATAGATGCAATAAAAAACGAAAAAGGGGATATCACCACCGATCCCACAGAAATACAATCTACCATCAGAGAATACTACAAACACCTCTATGCAAATAAACTAGAAAATCTAGAAGAAATGGATAAATTCCTCGACAAATACACCCTCCCAAGACTAAACCAGGAAGAAATGGAATCTCTGAATAGACCAATAACAGGTTCTGAAATTGTGGCAATAATCAATAGCTTACCAACCAAAAAGAGTCCAGGACCTGATGGATTCACAGCCGAATTCTACCAGAGGTACAAGGAGGAACTGGTACCATTCCTTCTGAAACTATTCCAATCGATAGAAAAAGAGGGAATCCTCCCTAACACATTTTATGAAGCCAGCATCGTCCTGATACCAAAACCTGGCAGAGACATAACCAAAAAAGAGAATTTCAGACCAATATCCTTGATGAACATTGATGCAAAAATCCTCAATAAAATACTGGCAAACCGAATCCAGCAGCACATCAAAAAGCTTATCCACCATGATCAAGTGGGCTTCATCCCTGGGATGCAAGGCTGGTTCAACATACGCAAATCAATAAAAGTAATCCAACATATAAACAGAACCAAAGACAAAAACCACATGATTATCTCAATAGATGCAGAAAAGGCCTTTGACAAAATTCAACAACCCTTCATGCTAAAAACTCTCAATAAATTAGGTATTGATGGGACGTATCTCAAAATAATAAGAGCTATCTATGACAAACCCACAGCCAATATCATACTGAATGGGCAAAAACTGGAAGCATTCCCTCTGAAAACTGGCACAAGACAGGGATGCCCTCTCTCACCGCTCCTGTTCAACATAGTGCTGGAAGTTCTGGCCAGAGCAATCAGGCAGGAGAAGGAAATAAAAGGTATTCAATTAGGAAAAGAGGAAGTCAAATTGTCCCTGTTTGCAGATGACATGATTGTATATCTAGAAAACCCCACTGTCTCAGCCCAAAATCTCCTTAAGCTGATTAGCAACTTCAGCGAAGTCTCAGGATACAAAATTAATGTACAAAAATCACAAGCATTCTTGTACACCAATCACAGACAAACAGAGAGCCAAATCATGAGTGAACTCCCATTCACAATTGCTTCAAAGAGAATAAAGTACCTAGGAATCCAACTTACAAGGGATGTGAAGGACCTCTTCAAGGAGAACTACAAACCACTGCTCAATGAAATAAAAGAGGATACAAACAAATGGAAGAACATTCCATGCTCATGGGTTGGAAGAATCAATATCGTGAAAATGGCCATACTGCCCAAGGTAATTTATAGATTCAATGCCATCCCCATCAAGCTACCAATGACTTTCTTCACAGAATTGGAAAAAACTACTTTAAAGTTCATATGGAACCAAAAAAGAGCCCGCATCGCCAAGTCAATCCTAAGCCAAAAGAACAAAGCTGGAGGCATCACGCTACCTGACTTTAAACTATACTACAAGGCTACAGTAACCAAAACAGCATGGTACTGGTACCACAACAGAGACATAGATCAATGGAACAGAACAGAGCCCTCAGAAATGATGCCGCAAGCTACAACTATCTGATCTTTGACAAACCTGACAAAAACAAGAAATGGGGAAAGGATTCCCTATTTAATAAATGGTGCTGGGAAAACTGGCTAGCCATATGTAGAAAGCTGCAACTGGATCCCTTCCTTACACCTTATACAAAAATTAATTCAAGATGGATTAAAGACTTATATGTTAGACCTAAAACCATTAAAATCCTACAAGAAAACCTAGGCGATACCATTCAGGACATAGGCGTGGGCAAGGACTTCATGTCTAAAACACCAAAAGCAATGGCAACAAAAGCCAAAATCGACAAATGGGATCTCATTAAACTAAAGAGCTTCTGCACAGCAAAAGAAACTATCATCAGAATAACAGGCAACCTACAGAATGGGAGAAAATTTTTGCAACCTACTCATCTGACAAAGGGCTAATATCCAGAAACTATAATGAACTCAAACAAATTTACAAGAAAAAAACAAACAACCCCATCAAAAAGTGGGCAGAGGACATGAACAGACACTTCTCAAAAGAAGACATTTATGCAGCCAGAAAACACATGAAGAAATGCTCATCATCACTGGCCATCAGAGAAATGCAAATCAAAACCACAGTGAGATACCATCTCACACCAGTTAGAATGGCCATCATTAAAAAATCAGGAAACAACAGTGCTGGAGAGGATGTGGAGAAATAGGAACACTTTTACACTGTTGGTGGGACTGTAAACTAGTTCAACCATTGTGGAAGTCAGTGTGGCGATTCCTCAGGGATCTTGAACTAGAAATACCATTTGACCCAGCCATCCCATTACTGGGTATATACCCAAAGGACTATAAATCATGCTGCTATAAAGACACATGCACACGTATGTTTATTGCGGCACTATTCACAATAGCAAAGAGTTGGAACCAACCCAAATGTCCAACAACGATAGACTGGATTAAGAAAATGTGGCACATATACACCATGGAATACTATGCAGCCATAAAAAATGATGAGTTCATGTCCTTTGTAGGGACATGGATGAAACTGGAAAACATCATTCTCAGTAAACTATCGCAAGGACAAAAAACCAAACACCGCATGTTCTCACTCATAGGTGGGAATTGAACAATGAGAACTCATGGACACAGGAAGGTGAACATCACACTCCGGGGACTGTTGTGGGGTGGGGGGAAGGGGGAGGGACAGCATTAGTAGATACACCTAATGCTAAATGACGAGTTAATGGGTGCAGGAAATCAACATGGCACATGGATACATATGTAACAAACCTGCACATTGTGCACATGTACCCTAAAACCCTAAAGTATAATAAAAAAAAAAAAAAAGAAAAACCGTGAAAGTAATGCAGCTACAAATATTCACTATCATTTGAGAGCAAGCTTTTTAAGAAGTTGAAATAATTTCAATTATACCATAACTATTCTAAACATCTATTAAATTAAAGAATTTTGACTAATTGGTTACCCTTTCATAGGTTCTTCTCAGTTTGTCAGCTAGATGACGTGTTCCTACACTACACTTTGCTGACATAATTAAACCATGGATTATCTCTGAATTAGGCTGGGTATAACTGTAATATAACAAAAGGGAGAAGTCGCAGAACATAGTCTAGCTGTTAATAGCATGGACCTTGGAGCCAGGCTTGCTGGGTTCAAACTCCAGTCCACCATTTAGTACTCTTTGAAATATGCATATTTTTGTTCAAAAAGGAATATGTGCACTCTTCCTGGGAACAACTATAGTTTCCACAATATTTTAAAAGAACTGTTGATTCCAACAGTAATTCAGTTCCCTAAAATCAGCGGCAGTAGAACATTTTGATGTACGAAAGTTATTCATGCTAGGACTCTGGTGGTATTTTCCCTCACTGCCCCTAAATTCAGCCATTTCTATTCTTTAGGGCTCTATAATAAACACCTGATTTGAAGTCTGACCCATTTTTAAATTGGGAACGGGGAAGACACCCCTCAAAAAGTCAGAACCTCCAAGCCTTTGGTCAGGGCCAGCTATATAATCTGTGTGGGTCAATGTGAAATGAAAATATGACGCTCCTTGTTCAAAATGAAGACAAAAACCTTCAGCTTACCGATAAGTAGAGAAAGACTGAAAAGAAAAGGAATTGTGGAATGTCTTATCTTTCCTTTTCCTTTTATGCCATCACTTTTAGTGTAAGTGGTTAGAAAATATAGTAAGGTGGTTGGGCATGGTGGCTTAGCCTGTAATCCCAGTTTGGAAGGCTGAGGCAGGCAGATCACTTGAGCTCACGAGTTTGAGACCAGCCTAGGCAACATGGCAAAACTCTGTCTCTACAAAAAAATACAAAAATTAGGGGGTGTAGCGGTGGATCCCTGTAATCCCAGCTACTTGGGAGGCTGAGGCAGGAGAACTGCTTGAACCTGGGCGGCAGAGGTTGCCGTGAGCTGAGATCATGTCACTGCACTCCAACCTGGGAGACACAGCAAAACCCTGTCTCAAAGAAAACAATAATAATTTCAAGAGGGCAAGGGTGAGCCCTTTTGAGCACTTTGTACTTAGGTCCCTAACTACAAAATAAGTGGTTCATGGAGGCCATTTAGTGCGCATCCTGAACATTGTATGACATGGGGCAAGAAACAGTGACAGACACACACATTGCATGAATCACGTCTGCTCACAAGATTGCTCCATTATCTCATCCGACATCACTTACAAAACATAAGTTCAAATATAAACTACTAAGCATTTCAAGACGGCAACGCATTAAACCAGATGTACAGCCCTTCTAAGCACTAGTTGCCTGCTCATGAAGCTGGCCCTACTCTCTGCTCTCACGTTCCACTTCATACTTTTCTGACCTCAAACAACAAAAAAACCTCTCTGCCCATTCCTTCTTGATGCTTCTGCACATATAAGCCACATTGCCCAGTAGCAGTAAACTGAGGGTTAATGGAGTTGGTCTGGTTAACTTGGAAAAGGAGGGAGTTGTTGGCTGGAGAAGGGTGTTTCAGCCTCTTCCACTCAAGCCAGGATGGGTCCCTAGACTAGAGCAAGCATGTGTTAGCTACCTTTAAAAAACAACAACACACCTTCATAAAGAATGCCTAGATTGAAAGCATTTGTTTCGTTTTCATTTATTTGTTCCTTTATTGTCCCAGTGAATATTTACTACTTACTTCAAATTGCAACGAGATGCTGACAATTTAGCTATGAACAAAGCAGATGTAGTTCCTGCCCTTATTCAACTTCAAGAAACAGGCAGTGAACGACAAGTCAGTGTCACAAGGAATACCAAGGGGAAAATGCAGGGTACTAAGAAAGTATAAAGCAGATACTCAGGGGCTTTAGGGGCAGATAAGTCTTCTGGAAGAATTCATCTGTACAGTGAAACTTCAGTATACATAGGAATAAGTCAGGCCAAGGGAAAGAATGTTCTTGACAGAACAGCATTGGCGAAAGTGGCAAGAATTTTAAGAAAATTAAAGAAAATGTACAAGTAATGGAACCAGGAATCATGGGGCTCTTTAAGGACAAAATATCTTAAAGGAGTTTGAACTTCACCTTAAATGCAATAGGGAGCCATTGTAAAGTTTCCTATTTGATACTTGTTTTGTAAAAATATTACTCTATGAAGAATATAGGGAGTGGAGTCTGCGGTCAGCGGGTACTAGTGCAATTTAGGGAATGAGATTAGGCTGGAAGCTGGATTGGGGGGGAAAAGGTGGGCATGAGAGAAACTTGGAAAGTAGAGTTGAGAAGATCGTGTGACCGACTGGACGGGCAAAGGTTAAGAGAGGATAAATAATCATTAAGGACGATTTCTCAGGCTTCTAGTCGGTAACTGGATGGATGTTGGTGCCATTTCTCGAGAAGAGTTAAAGAGCCAGAGGTAGCCGGCAAAGAGAAACATGGAGCTCGAATTTTCAGGTATCTGCAGTTTCCCTAATACCTTTTTAATCCAGAATTTGCTCCTTGTTTTGGTTTTAATTCTTCTAAAAGCTGCTTCCGTGTTGCAAGCTGGCTGACCGCTTTAACAGGCAACCAAAGAGATCCTTCTCACAAGAGAGAGGCTTTGAGCACAACCCGGGACATTTGAAGTTGTCAGACTGAAGAAACAGGAAGCTTTGAACTACCTATCACACCCCGGCCTTAAAGGTTTCGGAGTGACTCCACCAGTAAAATCCCCGCGACTCTGAGCAGAAAGTCCCGGCGGGTCGCCGCGACCCTACCGCAGGCTCCGCCCCAGGGCCGGGTGGATGCCCGGATGTGGACAAGAGCGAGTGTGCGTCATGTGACGACGCCTGGCGGGGCGGGACTCTGCCTGCGACGGTGGTGTTGGGTGCATCCCGCGCCACGTGACCGCCTCCCAGCCAACCAATGGAGGAGCGAGGCGGAAAATTTCGAATGTGGCGGCGGTAGTTCCAGGCTACGGGGGACGGTGGTACGATCCTGGAGGGGCCAGGTGGCGGGGCTCGCGCGTGGCGGGAGAGCTTCGAGAGCCTTGAAATGTGAGGAGGAGGAAGATAGCTGTTGCAGAAGTAGTGGCCAAGGTATCGTTCTGGACGCGCCTGCGGCAGGAGGGTCGCCGCGTCCACTTCCGCCAACCCCACCTCCCCTCGGCCTTCCTGGAGTCCCGGAAAGAGGAAGAAGTAGGTTTTAAGGTGCGAAACAAGGGGGTAGTGATCCCTGTTTGACTTCCTTTCGGTTTTCAGTATCATTCTAAATTCGGTGGCCGAAAGCTCGGGCTCTGGAGTCCCACTCACCGCGCGCTTTTCGCCGTTCAGCCACTCGATCTGCGTTTTCAGATGTTCCGGCTTCCTCTTAAGTTAAATAAATGGAGACCCTAATTTCCTACTTTGCAAAATTGTGTAGATTAAGTGATGTGCAAATGAAGCTTTTTACAACAGCTAAAAGCCTGGCTTAACGTAAGGACACAAGAAAATTGACAGCAGTTCTTTGTGCAGCGTGATACCGTTGACGTTCTCCTTGTCCAGGCCATTCTCTTCCTCACTTACCCTGGAGAGGCCGGCACTGACTAGTATCCTACGTGGCTGTCTTCGCAGCAGGACTAATTGGAGAATTATGGATGGAGATCAAATATGCTAGGTTCTTTTGAATCCAGGGCGCTTACAAGAGTACTGTACAGATTGAGACCGTCATCTCGCGCTGTGGTCTGTCTTTGCTTTCATCCCTTCTGTCTACCACACCCCCTGCTAATACCATCGCCTTATTTAGACAGGATATAAAACTTTTGATATGGCAAGTTTCTTTTGTGATTTTTAACTTGATTAAAAGTAATAACGAAAGCTTTTTAGGTAAGGCTTTGCCTTTAAAATACCTTCACTAAACTGGATCCGTTACTTAATCTTTATGACTCTCAAACATCTCCAATTCTAACTTAATTGTGTAAAACAACCCCTTTACCATTCGTGCTTTTAAAAATAGCTACCCTATCTCTGCCAGGAACCTCCCAGTATCTATTGTATATACCTTGGTAGAAAGAAACTTCTTAAGTGGTATCTACAATACCTATATTTAAGATTCCAGACACCGCATAGAGGAAAATAAGGCCTGGAGGAAATACTTAAGAAAGTGTAAGGTTTAGGAAAATATTTGACTATCGTAGAGGAGATGAAGATATCCTTTGTAGTGAAAATTGTATGCATAGATTGTTATTGGAAACAAGCCTTTTTTTTTTTTTTGCAATTTTAAGATCTGCAAAGTGCAATCTAGAGTAAAAGATGTTTGTGAAAAGTGGTTTGACATGTTTAGTAGCATGCTAAAGCCTACCTGATTTGCAACATTGAAAGATGAAGTATACTTATGTATTTAATACTCAACGTTTAACTGTATGTACAACAATATTTAATGTCTGATTTGATATTTTCATAATTTACTGGGAGTTAGCCCTAACTTTTAGCCACACTTTGAGAATACTAGAGTGTTCCTCTGCCCAAGTTCCTGCTCTAGGTCTGTAATTGTTACAATGGCCTATTAAAATTGTATGTAGTGCTACATAGTTTAAACCTCTAAGGATCACCTTGACTTTCTCGAGAGTGTGTGCATATCATAAGTGATAATTGGGTTAAAAGAGTATGGAAAAATAGTTGAATGACCTAATCTGATGAATTAATCATTAGAGAAGAGCTGGAAAACAAAACCCAGATATATAATTGCCTCAGACCTAATGCTGTAAGCTTAAGCAGTAAAAGTTGGTCCTAAACATTTTCTATAAAAAGCATAAATAATAATGGCATCAAAATACAATAATAAGCATTCGATAGTGTCTGGCATATACCCCACAGTGAGTATTTGTTAAAGAATGAATAAGTGGCATATTGTGGAATCTTTGGGTTGGAAATCTATATTCAATAAACCTTTTCTATAAAGTGCCTGAGGAGGAAGAGGGAATGTCAAAAATATGAATGAGATTTTCAAAGGGGAAAATTTATATTATCAAGTTAGTTAACTATCTACTTTGAGCTAATTCTACAGTTTAGTCTATTTAATGCATTCTTTATAAACAGCCTATGTTTTTTAAGTTTTATATTTGACAGTATTCTCTCTGAGAAAAATTATTTTTTATTGTTTAGGCAAAAGATGGCCAAGGAAAGATGCCTGAAAAAGTCCTTTCAAGATAGTCTTGAAGACATAAAGAAGCGTATGAAAGAGAAAAGGAATAAAAACTTGGCAGAGATTGGCAAACGCAGGTCTTTTATAGCTGCACCATGCCAAATAATCAGTAAGAGATTTTTATGTTGTCCTTTTATATCACTTTTAAGTTTAGATTTAATAACTGATAAATTTTTTTTATCCTCTTTTAGCCAACACTTCTACACTGCTGAAAAATTACCAAGACAACAACAAAATGTTAGTTTTAGCTTTGGAAAATGAGAAATCCAAAGTGAGAGAAGCCCAAGATATCATCCTACAGCTGAGAAAAGAATGTTACTATCTCACATGTCAGCTATATGCATTGAAAGGAAAACTTACATCACAACAAACAGAAGAAACTGCTCAGGTATTTTCATTACTAAGGCCGAATTTCTTAGTTTAGTTAAGCCATGAATAAGTAGTTTAGATCAATTATGTTATTTAAATGAATTACTGATAACTCAATTATGCATGAATTGTTTAAAACATCCTTTAGTGCTCCAGCACTGCGATTGCATTTGGCCATTTAAGAAAGCTTCAAGCGTATAGGTGATTGAGGCCTGTTCCTGCCTGTTTCGTTCTTAAAGCAGGTAGCAAAACAGGATGCAGAGGAAATAGTTTAGCCTTTTGCATTGCTGGTCCATTTGAATGTTCAACTAAGTGAGTCGAAGATAGTGCAACTAAGCTAAAGATACAAAAATGGTAGTTGAAGTGGACTCATCCAAAAGTTTTAATCAATGCTATCTTAGCTTTTACCTTAGCCTTTTGTTTTGCTATGTCGTTTTGCTATATCCAATGGGGTTTTATAAGAACGATCTTTATTTAGGACATAGGGAGTATTTAAGTGCTTTTTGGAGAATCGTTTTTACCTACTTGTTGGCTAAGTAGAGAAGACTGTTAACTCCCAGACAAGTAAGATCATAAACATTTGCTGCTCAAATTTTTTTTTTTTTTTTTGAGACGGAGTCTTGCTCAGTCGCCCAGGCTAGGGTGCAATGGCGCGATCTTGGCTCACTGCAAGCTCCGCCTCCTGAGTTCACGCCATTCTCCTGCCTCAGCCTCCCGAGTAGCTGGGACAACAGGCGCCCGCCACCACACCCGGCTAATTTTTTTTTGTATTTTTAGTAGAGACGAGGTTTCACTGTGTTAGCCAGGATGGTCTCGATCTCCTGACCTCGTGATCCGCCCATCTCGGCCTCCCAAAGTACTGGGATTACAGGCGTGAGCCACTGCGCCCGGCCTCAAATTTTTAATCTGATTCTCTTTGTGTCTAAGATTGTAAAGAAGGTGTTCAAATATGCTCCTGCTAGCCAAAATATAACAGATATGGAGAAAGTTTGCTTTAGGATATTCTTGGTGTCTCGCTGTACCATTGTGTATCACTGTCTACACAGTAATGTGTATCATTACTTAAGAAAAGTAATGATGAGCTAGTTTATTTTTCCCTTTTTCCAGTAGCCACTGCCAGGGAAATGGGGCAGAGAAAAAAAAAGCAGTGGTGTCAGGTGTACAGGACGTTGAATTTCTTCCCAGTGGCCATTGCTTCGCTATGCCAGTGAAAACAATTGAGTTGGCACTTAGGCCGGAAGGTCAGATAAGAAAGCGAGAACATTATGATTAGGGGAGGAATATGGGGGGGTGGGAGGAGGTGGGTGGGTACTTGAGAATGGAATTAACGTCACTTCTCCATTGACAGAAGTCAGTGAAAGAGTTCTTGCTTCCCTATTGATTCCTTATTTTTTTATCCATGTGATTAAGACACGTGTTAATATATACGTATATACACACATAGACAATAAGTACATATATGGTATATTTGAGAACTGCCTCTATAAAGATTAGATATGTTTTCGTTACCTTCATGGGAACTTTATATTTTTTTTTTCTCTTTTTTTCTTGAGACAGAGTCTTGCTCTGTCGCCCAGGCTGGAGTACAGTGGTGCAATCTCAGCTCACTGGAGCCCCTGCCTCCTGGGTTCAAGCGATTCTCGTACCTCAGCCTCCCGAGTAGCTGGGATTACAGGCATGCGCCACCACACCTGGCTAATTTTTATATTTTTAGTAGAGACAGGGTTTCGCCATATTAGTCAGGTGTCTCGAACTCCTGGCCTCAAGTGACCCAGCCACCTCAGCCTCCCCAAGTGCTGGGATTATAGGCGTGAGCCGCTGTGCCAGGCATGGTAGATTACTTTTTCTTTTTCTTTTCCAGAATGTAATCTTTTCTAATTTTGTATTTTCCTTCTTCAGTCAACTAGTAGGGGGAAACAGTTCCTCTAAAGGCATTTGAATCTTCCTCCTCCCTTTACAAAGTTTTTGCTGAAAAACAGAAATAGGGGCCGGGCGCAGTGGCTCACGCCTGTAATCCCAGCACTTTGGGAGGCCGAGGCGGGCGGATCACGAGGTCAGGAGATCGAGACCATCCTGGCTAACAGGTGAAACCCCATCTCTACTAAAAATACAGAAAAATTAGCCGGGCGTAGTGGCGGGCGCCTGTAGTCCCAGCTACTTGGGAGGCTGAGGCAGGAGAATGGCGTGAACCTGGGAGGCAGAGCTTGCAGTGAGCCGAGATTGCGCCACTGCACTCCAGCCTAGGCGACAGAGCGAGACTCCGTCTCAAAAAAAAAGAAAAACAGAAATAGTAGGAAGCGAATACTCAATGAGATAATTACAAAAGCAGTTGGGAAAAATTTCTACTACTGCAGCTCAATAGTTTTTGAGTATTTATTAAAAACATTATTAGTTGCTACGCAAATATATTCTTAGCATTTAGAAGGTCAACGTTTGTATTTTCTGCTATGTACTAATTGCCTGTGTCACTCATTCTCAACCTCATTGTACACCCATGCTTCAGTGCTTATCAAATCAATTTAGCAGTGGTGGAGAAGCTTAAAATGTAAGAATTTTACAAGAATGTTTTCTTGCCTAGCCCTAGCAATAGTTAATGTTTAGGTAATTTTTAACAGCCTTTTGTTCCCTAATTTTATAGTATATTTTTCAATGACTTGTTTTTAAGTTATATGAGTATATAGTTAAATGTTCTTTTTTATTTACCTGCATTAATATTAGTTTCAGAACATTAGCTATATTCATGTTAAATTTAAAGTTTTCATCTTTGGCCGGGGTAGGTTGGGGGGGACAGAGTCTTGCTCTTGCCCAGCCTGGGGTGCAGTGGTGTGATCACAGCTCTCTGCAGCCTTCACTTCCCAGGCTCAAGCACACTCAGCCTTCACCTCCCAGCCTCAAGCGATCTTCCCATCTCAGCCTCCTGAATAGGTGGGACTATAGGCGTGCATTGCCACACCTGGCTAATTTTTGTTTTGTTTGTTTGTTTGTTTGTTTTGTTTGTTTGTTTGTTTGTTTTTTTTTTGGTAGAGACAGGATCTTGCCATGTTGCCCAAGCTGGTCTTGAGCTCCTGGTCTCAAGCAGTCCTCTGGCCTTGGCCTCCCAATGTGCTGGGATTACAGGCAGGAGCCACCACACCTGGCCTAAAGCTTTTAACAGGATTAAATTTCTAGTTGTTTTGTTTTTAATGAACATTTTTAGCTTATTTATTATAATGTCAACATGTTCATCAAATTTCAAAAGATAATTAAATTAGAATTGGCTTCTTAGGAATTGAGTGAGAATTGTCATCTTCGTAACAGAGATCTACAAATCCCCCTCTATACTTAAGTTCTTCATCTTCCCTCTTGTTACAGTGGCAGAATGGCCCCTGTTCCTACTAAAGGCAAGCACCGCCCCCAGCCGCTCCCCAGCCCATGCATCAGATTTTCTCACCTCCTCTACAACTTTATCCCTGGAAGATTGTTCTCTCCTCTATATATTCCCCTCTCCACTGGATCATTTCAGTCATCATAAAGATGTGCTTTCATATCTCTCAACCTTAGAGAAAAAGTAATGAAACCTCTCCTGGTCTCATATTTCTTTATCTCCTCATTTCTTTGCTTCCGTTCACAGCAGAACTTTTTAAAAGAAAACAGTATATTCTTCACTTCCTCAGCTTCCATTCACATTTGAAACGACTCTTTTTTTTCCTTTGAGACAGGGTCTTGCTCTGTTGCCTAGACTGAAGTGCAGTGGCATATCATGGCTTACTGCAGCCTTGACCTCCCAGGCTCAAGTGATCCTCCCACCTGAGTCTCCTGAATAGGTGGAACACCACCACGCCCAGCTAACTTTTAAAAATTTTTTGGTAGAGACCGCCTCACTATGTTGCCCAAGTTGGTCTTGACCTCCTGGGTTCAAGTGATACCCCTGCCTCGGCCTCTCTAAATGCTAGGATTATAGGCATGAGGTACCACGCCTGGCCTGCAGCCACTCTGAATCTAGATTTTATCCTTACCATTCTGTTGTCACTGCACATCAAGGTCACCAAAACCTCCATGTTACCAAATTCAGTGGTCACTTCTCTTTCTTCTTGACCTTGCAGTAATAATATGCAAAACAGGGACCACTCTTTACTTGACATACTTTGATCTCTTAGTTTTCATTATATCGTGCTCCCCTGGTTTTCATTCTGCCTTTCTGACTGTTCCACGTCGGTCTCTTTTGCTGATTTCCTCCTCATTCTACCTTTAAATGTCAATTATTGGCCAGGCACATTGACTCATGGCTGTAATCTGAGCATTTTGGGAGGCTGAGGTGAGAGGATCGCTTGAGCCCCGGAGTTCAAGACCAGCCTGGGCAACACAGTAAGACTCCCATCTCTACAAAATAAAAAATAAAAATTAGCCAGTTGTGGTGGCATGCACCTGTAGTCCCAGCTACTTGGGAGGCTGAGATAGGAGGATTGCTTGTGCCCAGGAGTTCAAGGCTGCAGTGAGCTATGATAGCACCACTACACTTCAGCTTGGGTGACAAAGCAAGACTTTATTTCAAAAAAAATGAATGAATGCCAGTTGTAGACTCATCTTATACCCTCTAATAGCTTTATGTACTGTCTGCTGATGCCTTCCCAGTTTATAGTACAAAATCTAAAAACAAACACATACATACATATACCCACAGCCACCATTTGCTATCTCCAGTTAAAGATTTATAAGGGATCTCAAACATACTTTATATAAAGCACAACTTCCCCTTGCCCCACCAAAGATACTGTATACTTCCTACCTTCCTTTGTGTAAGTCTTACTCATCTCAGTAAAGTAGCCTACACATTTGCTTAGACCAAAACCACAAGAGGCTCTCCTCTCCCTCATTGTTCCCATCTCCATCCCTTTTCAGTCCTTGAGCTTGACCTGTCGTCTCAAGGCCTTCTTCCACTGGGCTTCACCTCCACAGTCATGACTCATCTTAGCTGGTATCATATCTTGCTAGATATGCAATGATGACCTCCCAGCTCTTTCTACCCCCGGCCTCTTTCAGTTCAGACTGATCTTTCAAAAACTTAAATCAGTTTACTTCCTTTCTTAATATTAATTACCTTCCCATCATACTTAGACTAAAATCTAAACTCATGGCTCTCAAGGCCCTATATTATCTGGCCTTTGCATTTACATCTACTGTTCTCAGTGACTATGTTCCAGCCACAACAGCCTTTCTTTCCTAAACACAGCAAGATTTTTCTTATGTGTATTTGCTGTTTCCACTGCCTTCTTTTCCTCCTGCTCTTTCAGTGGCTGGCTCCTTTGCAGTCTTCTGATTTATATCAGATTGACTGTATTTAAAAGAGCAATCCAACCTGAGTTACTCTCTATCACCTCACCCTGGGTATTTCCTTCATGACATTTATCGCAATCTGAAATTTTGTACATATATCTTCTCTTTTTAAAATTTTACTTCCCTGCACTAGAATGTAAGCTTTAAAAGGATAAGACTTACTCTGCTTTTGAGCTGTTATAGTCTCAGTTCCTAGAACCATGGCATGGCACCATGATAGACTGTCAACAAGTGCATATTGTTGAATAAATTAATGCTTTCTTACGACTACTTCAGTTGTAACAGTGTTTTGTTTTAATACATTAACAGAACCAGGAAATATCGTCCTCTGGAATGGACCCCAATAGTGATGACAGCTCCAGAAATTTATTTGTGAAGGATTTACCGTTAGTATCAAATTCTTTATTATGATTATTAATACTAAGAAGGGTTTAATTCTGTGATTCATTTATGAAAGGAAATGTGCATCATGTCAACTCTTATATTTGTAGTCTGGTGCTTTCTCTGCTGAGAATATATTTAAGAGAATTTGATGTGTTGAAATTCTGTTACATATAGCCAAGCTAAACCCTTCTTTTTCTTATATTTCACTCCTTTTTTGATGCCTAGGAAAAAGAAGCCTTACCAGAATTTTTAATTCTACTTCATACTTTCCTTCAGTCATACTTTTCTGTATACCATGTTTTTATTCTAAGAAGCATTAGCTATTGAAATGAGGTGTTTTGCCAGCCCTATGAATAGTCTGGTTGAGAAAATAAATAAATAAATAAAATATCATATTTAACACAGTTGTCCCATTGTCTCGCTGATCCAGTTCATTTTTCTAGATCCCATATACCCTCCTCCCCTTCTCTTGGATCAAATGTACTTTGTTTATGAATTATTAAGATTTAATTATAAACAGTAAAATGCACAGATCACAGTTACACAGTTTGATGAGTTTGACTAATGTATATATTGTGGAACTAAAATTTCAATGAAGACATAGTGTTTTCACTGTTAACATTGTGGGCCAGGTAATTCTTTGTTGTAGAGGGCTGTCTGTGCATGATGGGATGTTTAGTAGCATCCATAGCCTCCACCCAATGAATCCCAGTAACATCCCTCAGGAGAACAAAAAATGACTTCAGATATTGCCGTATGTTCCCTGGAGAGCATAATTGCCCTTGGATGAGAACTACTGCCATAGACAGTTCTTTCCTATGCCTTTCAAGTCCATCCCCTTCTCCACAGAAGTAACCACTAAGATGATTTCTATCACCATAGATTACTTTTAATCATTAGTAGTTTTTAAACTGTTGTACTTTGAGTTCTGATAAACTTATGTTGTGGGCGAAAGGTAAGATAAGGTAATCGAGTTTGTAGAAGATTTCTAAAGTAGTTATTAGTTACCACAGCCATTACCTAAATCTGTTTAATGTCTAGAGTGGAAAATTCTCTACAGTGAATAAAGAATAAAATTACAATTAGAATGAAACTGCCAGTAATAGTGTTAGAGTATAAAGAACACTTCATGTTTCATGAACCAAAGAACAACATTTTTAAAGAAAATGAACAGTGTTAACTTCAGAAGAGTTCAATAGTTAAGCACCATAAAAGCATATATTACCAACAAATCACAGCTCTGCTAATGATAAAGCAGGCCCCTAAAGAGTTGAGTGATCAAACTACATTTTTAAAAAAACATTTTATAAATTAATTCTCATGGGCTGTTTCCTTAGTTAAATGAAATTGAGTTATATAACGTGTTTTCAGGTGGAACTATCCAACTTGATAGGTTGGTTCTTCAAGTGGGAATTGAATGTCAGTCATAACAAATCAATCTCCCTGTAATCAGCGTAAGTGTCCTTTGGTTTCCTTTGATACAGAATAGATGTATTGATTTGAAATCGAATTATGAAATGATACTAAAGGAAAGAAAAATTATAATTTAGGAAAATACTGAATTTGTTTTTATTACATAATTGTTAAATTTCTGTTTTTCATTGGTATTTTCTAAGGCAAATTCCTCTTGAAGAAAGTGAACTTCCAGGACAAGGAGAATCATTTCAAACAGAAGGTAATTCAAGTGAAAATCTACAAATATGTTTAAGGGCAAGATAAGGTCTTTGAAAACAAATAATACAATTAAATTTATCTAATTCTGTTTTTTTTAACTTTTTAAATTTGTTCATCTGGTATTCTGCTTAAAGCAAATCTGTTTATTTTACACAGAGTAATAGAGTGTTAAAATAAATTTATTGTGTCAAATCTGTAATCTGAAACTTTGGCTATAACTATGGCAGCAATTTACTGATTGCTACTACGTGTCAAGCCTATGTTAGGCATTTTATGTGCATAATCTCACCTAACCCTCACAACAACCTAGGAATATAAGTACAGTTAGTCCCGTTTTATAGGAACTCAAGAAGGTAAAATATCTCACATGAAGAAGTCTAGATGTTAACAGCTAGTATTTAAAATCAAAGTTGAACTCCAAAGCCATCCCTTTCTTCTCAAATGTCAGTCTCCTCCATTTGAACTAAGCGTCGAAGAAGGGATAGTATTTGAATAAGCAAAACCAGACATAGCCCCACTTTTCCTTAAAATACAGGTTATATTTCTTACCTGAGAAGCTTTCTAGTTATTCAAATCTTATTTATTTTTCAAAGAACAACTTAGCTCCCACTTTCTCGTTTGTCCCACTTTGAAATATGCGGTTCTACTTCTCTGAATCTGTACTCAATGATACATATAGACTATTCATTTTCTTTAAACCAAGAGTACATGAAAGCCTGTTATAATTTTTTTATTTTTTTTTTTTTTGGACAGAGTCTCACTCTGTCGCCCAGGCTTGGAGAGCAGTGGTGCAATCTCGGCTCACTACAAGCTCTGCCTCCTGGGTTCACGCCATTCTCCTGCCTCAGCCTCCCGAGTAGTTGGGACTACAGGCACCCACCACCACGCCCGGGGGCTAATTTTTTGTATTTTTTTTTTTAGTAGAGACGGGGTTTCACTGTGTTAGCTAGGATGGTCTCGATCTCCTGACATCGTGATCCGCCTGCCTCGGCCTCCCAAAGTGCTGGGATTACAGGCATGAGCCACCATGCCTGGCCTATAATGTTTTTAAAGATTATAAAGATTGAGTGTCCCATATTCAAAATGCTTGGGACCAGAAGTGTTTTGGATTTATTTTTTAAATTTTGGAATATTTACATTATATCAGTTCATCATCCCTAATTTGAAAATCTGAAATCCAAAACCCTCCAGTTAGCATTTCCTTGGAGCATCATGACTGCACTAAAAAAGTTTTGGATTTCAGATTTTCAGATTAGGGATACTGAACCTGTACAAGATTCTTTCACATGTCAGATATAAGCCATTAGTTGATCATTGACAAGTAAATAGATGGCAATATTTAAGTTCCCAGATTTTTATTTACAGATTTTATAATGTAGGAAAACTACAGAATGACTTTTTGGTCATTCAGTTTTTTACTTTTAATTCTAAAGTTCTTGAAATTCAAATTTCCACAAAGTAAAACTATTTTTCTCATTTATTTTTTAAATTCTCAGATCAGATACCTACTATTCCTCAAGACACACTGGGAGTTGATTTTGATTCAGGTGAAGCTGAGTCCACTGATAATGTGTTACCTAGAACTGTATCTGTCCGTAGCAGTTTAAAGAAACATTGTAACAGTGTATGTCAGTTTGATAGCTTGGATGATTTTGAAACCAGTCATTTGGCAGGGAAGTCTTTTGAATTCGAAAGATTTGGCTTTTTAGACCCACTAGTAAACATGCACAGACCTGAAAATGTACAACACAATGCTTGTCAATGGAGCAAGGACCAAGTTAACTTATCACCAAAGCTGATTCAGCCAGGAACGTTTACTAAAACAAAAGAAGAAATTTTAGAATGTAAATCTGAACAAACTAAAAGTAAGCAACGAGATACACAAGAAAGAAAAAGAGAAGAGAAAAGAAAAGCTAACAGGAGAAAATCAAAACGTATGTCAAAATATAAAGAGAATAAAAGCGAAAATAAAAAAACTGTTTCCAAAAAAAAAATGCACAAATCTGTCAGTTCCAATGATGCTTACAATTTTAATTTGGAAGAGGGTGTTCATCTTACTCCTTTCCGACAAAAAATGAGCAATGACTCTAAAAGAGAAGAAAACAACGAGTCTGAAGTGAGCCTCTGTGAATTGAGTGGTTCAGGAGATGATTCCGATGACCTCTATTTGCCCACTTGCAAGTACATTCAGAATCCCACCAACGATTCATATAGAAGACCAGTTACCAGGCCTCTAGCTAAAAGAGCACTGAAATATACAGATGAAAAAGAGACAGAGGGTTCTAAGCCAACAAAAACTCCTACTAGTAAGTGATTTACTTGTTTACCTGTGTTTTTAATGCTCGTGATAAATGATCACTCCTGATGCTTATATACTATACTTACCATCTGTTTCTCTGGTGGAGGTTGGAGATTAACCATCTGTCTCTCTTTGGTGGAAGTTATGGTCTGATTAAACAGTTGGGGGCTGGGTGTGGAAATCACAGTTGTATTGCTCTGACCTAATTCAGAGATTGCTTCTTATGGAGACAGAATTTTTATTTTCAGTAAATGAGGACTCCCAAGGGGACAGAGGGACTTTTTTGTAGAGTTAGTTTGAATTGAAGTAGCTTTTATACACTTACCTGAAGTATCCCCTTGAAAGTGAAATCAAATTCGAATCCAGTGACTTGTTATTTTAATGGCCTTGTTTTACATTAAATTTGACAGGAACCATGATTTAAAATAATCTTCTAGTTAGTGAAGATTTCCTCAATTGATAGGCTTAGTATTCTTTTGTACGACATCTCTAAAAACTGGCTCAGAAAATATTTTATTAGATCAAAAGTAGGCATAGTTCAAATGTTCATAATACAACCTACATCTGTCCAGAAAGATTCTCATTTGGCAATTTTAGTTAATGCAAGTAAAACTAACATTTATAGTCAAGTTGTATCATTTTCAAAATATTGTCACATCATTTTATTTGATCCTCAGAACAATTCTGTGAAGTATAGGTGTTACGATGCTTATTTTGTTTGTAAGGAGATTAAAACCTTAAAAACCGAACCAACTTTCTAAATCGGCCAGTTAGTCAGTGGCAGCAGGCAAGTATCTTTTTAAAAAATATGCTGTAGGCCAGGCGGGTTGGCTCACGCCTGTAATCCCAGCACTTTGGGAGGCTGAGGCAGGCGGATCACCTAAGGTCAGGAGTCCAAGACCAGCCTGGCCAACATGGTGAAACCCCATCTCTACTAAAAATACAAAAAAATGAGACGGGCGTGGTGGTATGCACCTGTAATCCCAGCTACTCGGGAGGCTGAGGCAGGAGAATCGCTTGTACCCAGGAAACAGGTTGCAGTGAGCCGAGACCATGCCATTGCGCTCCAGCCTGGGCAACAAGAGCAAAACTCAGTCTCAAAAAAAAAAAAAAAAAAAATGCTATAATGATGTTAGATAAGTCAAACAAGATTGTCAAAGTGTTGATAATTATTGAACCTGGGTAACTCAGAGTTTATTATACTGTTATTGCCATCTTTGTGTACATTTAAAAATGTCCAGAAGAAGTTGGGATTTTTTGTTGTTGTTGTTCACTTTTTAATTGAGACAGGGTCTTGCTATATCACCTAGGCTGGAGGGCAGTGGCACTGTCATGGCTCACTGCAGTCTCAACCTCCCAGGCTCAAGTGATTCGTCCACCTCAGCCTCCCCAGTACTTGGGACTACAGGCATGCGCCATCACGCCTGGCTAATTTTTTTTTTTTTTAACTTTTTGTAAAGATGAGGTCTCACTGTGTTGCCAGGGTGGTCTCAAATTCCTGGGCTGAAGCAGTCCTCCTGCCTTGGCCTTACAAAGTGCTGGGATTACAGGTGTGTGAGCCTGCATCCATAAAAATACATAAAATCCATAAAAAATACATTTTTTAAAGAAAAAAATATACTCTAAGATGGTATTACTCAGAGTTTGATCCCTAGACATCTTCTAAGAAATGCAGAATCTCAGGCCATACCCCATACCCTGGAGTCAGAATCTGCATCTTTTTTTTTTTTTGAAACAGTTTCACTCTTGTTGCCCAGGCTACAGTGCAGTGGCACGATCTCAGCACATCCCAAACCCCGCCTCCTGGGTTCAAGTGATCCTCCTGCCTCAGACTCCCGAGTAGCTGGGATTACAGGCATGTGCCACCACGCCCAGCTAATTTTGTATTTTTGGTAGAGACAAGCTTTCTCCATGTTGGTTAGGCTGGCCTCAAACTCCCAACCTCAGGTGATCCGCCCACCTCGGCCTCCCTAAGTGCTGGGATTACAGGCGTGAGCCACTGTGCCTGGCCATTAAGAAGTCCTCCTGTGGATTCATATACACATTAAAGTTTGAGAAGCATTTTTCCAGAATATAGCAACTGATCTGATACTGTTCCATAAGACATATTTCTCAAACTGAAAGTTGGAATAATTAATACAGTACAGTATATTTATGTGGCAACAAAAAGACAGACTGTAAAACCCAGATAGCACTGGAGCATATGGCTGTTAGTATACAATCATTTCACAGTTATAGTTTTTACTTTTCTGGGGATACAGTTTGCTTTTTAAGCTATTTGAGGAGATTGTTTTGCAGTGTCTTTACTGTGTGTTGGACATTTGCCTCCCAATATAGGTGTAGCTCCAAAGTATAATAACTTGGATGTTTATGATGGGAAAAACACAGAGTAACTTTCTAACATGCTAGCTTTTCTGCTAGTTTACAGAGGCTTGTTATTTAGAATTCTCATTTATTTAATAGAAGGAGTTTTAGCGGCTTTATAAGACTATAGGAAGAGACTTGATAATAAACCTTGGTATTGAAAGAGAGAGGACTTGATTCCAAATAGCAAGGTATGACTAAAATGAAATTCCATGGTTAAAGTAAGTTATTAGGCCCAAGCTATCCTAGAAGAATTTTAAGTTTTAGTAAAGTGTCCTGTTAAAATTAATATTTCAACACTGTCTGGTTTGAAAGGAAGAGGAAAAAATGATGAAAAAGCTAAAAAATATATATATTATTGGCTGGGTGTGGTGGTGCATACCTGTAGTCCCAGCTACTCGGAAGACTGAAGCGGGAGGATTGCTTGAGACAAGGAGGTGGAGGTTGCAGTGAGCTGAGATCACACCACTGCACTTCAGCCTGGGAAACACAGTGAGAGCCCATCTAAAAAAAAATTCTATTATTAAATGCTGGATTTTGTATACAGTTAAGATATATAAAATTGAGTACAATTTTAGTTCTTGTGTGGGTTTTTTTTTTTAAATCATATTCAGTAAAAATTGTTTTGTAGGTACACTACCTGAAACTCACCAGTCACCTCATCTTACCCTGAAAGATATCACCAATGTCTCCTTGTATCCTGTTGTGAAAATCAGAAGACGTTCTCTTTCTCCAAAAAAGAATAAAGCAAGTCCAGCAGTGGCTCTACCTAAACGTAGGTGCACAGCCAGCGTGAACTATAAGGAGCCCACCCTCGCTTCGTAAGTATTTGGTTTATGGGAACTTATTTTTAATGATACATGTTGGGGGAATAAGGTTATGGAGCTTTGTTCAAGAATGAGTTTATTCTGAAATATAAACATTTGATTTAAAAAAACTAAAGTGAGAACATTTAAAATTGGTGTGTTTTACCATAACTTGGTAGGGAAGAGTAAGTTAATATTGGGATGTTTACATTATGCCTGAGATCTCTTTTTACTCTTACAGGAAACTGAGAAGAGGGGACCCTTTTACAGATTTGTGTTTTTTGAATTCTCCTATTTTCAAGCAGAAAAAGGATTTGAGACATTCTAAAAAAAGTATGAAACAAATACAATGAAGGTTTTATTGGATATTGTTTAAATTCAATCTACACCTCTTTCTGTTGCTTCAGGAGAGGATCTGTAAGAATACACAAACGGAGTGAGCCATTGCCATAGAATATTCTCTTGACAGGACCGTAGCTCATAAACATTTCTTCAGAACTATACTTCAAATGGGATGCTTTGTATTAAAACTTTAATAAATTTATTTTTTCTTTTGAATATAAATGAGCTTAAGCATTATCATCATATCGATTTCTTATGCTGCCTAAACCTCTTAATTTTAGTCGAAATATATCTTTTTTTTTTTTTTGGAGGCAGAATTTCATTCTTGTTGCCAGGCTGGAGTGCAATGGCGCAATCTCAGCTCACCGCAACCTCCGCCTCCCAGGTTCAAGGGATTCTCCTGCCTCAGACTCCCGAGTAGCTGGGACTACAGGCATATGTCACTACGCCCAGCTAATTTTGTATTTTTAGTAGAGACAAGTTTTCTCCATGTTGGTCAGGTTGGTCTTGAACTCCCAACCTCAGGTGATCTGCCCGCCTCGGACTCCCAAACTGCTGATTACTGAGCCACTGCGCCCAGCCCAAAATGTATCTTATACAAACATTGTAGAAATGAATGATGATTACTCACATTAAGATCTTTTAATTATAAGCTTCTGGCATCTCTATTTTTCCTTTAAGTAGGGGATACTAAAGTGAATGATTTTCTAAGAGGATCTTTTGAAACTCTTTAGTACAATATTTAAGTAAAATAAATTATTGTGGATCTTTTGAAACTCTGTGTAGTATTCAAGTAAAATAAATATTTGACATTTACAGTAGGGTACATGCTAAGTTGTTTACGAATTCCTTATACCACTGTTGCATTTAATTTTTCAGATAAAATACGTATGGGAAAATGACTAGAGAAATTGATTCTTTTTTAGGCCCAGGGACAAGATAAGTGACTAACTGTGAACCCCAAGCTCTAATTGTATGTTCAGAGTGATGTCTCAATAAAATTACAAATGTCATGTACTTTCAGGATAGCTCCTTATTTAGTCAGAAATCTCAAAGATTAAATGTGTGAATATTTAGGGTTTTTGCATATTTTTGATCAACCAATGAAAGGGAATTAGTTCAGTTCAGAAAGTTTGATGTCTATACTTGTATATACCTCTTTAAATTTTAGAACTTTCTAGGTTATTCATTTTTAAAGAGCAATAAAGTTTGTATAAGATAGTGATTGCTTTCCTTCCATTCTTTAAATATCAAAAATAGAATATCTCTCTGTCTTCACTATTCTGATCCTTGGACATTTCCTCTCCCTTCCCCTTGGTATTCTCTTTTTTGGGGGGTGTGTGTTCTAGGTGAGTTAATCCTTAGTATTTTAAGTAGTCATTGCTATGAACTCTCAGCTTCCCCTCCATACTTTCAACCTAACACTTCTCTCTCCCAACTTATCTCTGTGTAATCTCCCAGTTCATGATTAACAAATTATAATTTTATTGGGGGACTATTCTAATCCTGATATCTCAGACTTTCTTGACTGTTATCTCCCTATCTTTCTGTATTCTATGTCAGTCAGAGCCGAAATCCTTTTCATCATCCCAAATTTTTCTATCCGCCACATCACTGATTCATACACCCTAGTCTCCCATCACAATCTTTTAATTTTTCAGTTTTTTTCTTACTACTCCCTTCATACTTATTCTTTAAATTCATGGAAACACTAGAGTAGCTATCTTAAACTAAGACTACAGACCATTAGAAAGTCAGGTTTTCGGCTAGGCACGGTGGCTAACGCCTGTAATCCCAGCACTTTGGGAGGCCAAGGTGGGCGGATCACGAGAGGTCAGGAGATCGAGACCATCCTGGCTAACACGGTGAAACCCCGTCTCTACTAAAAATACAAAAAATTAGCCGGGCACCTGTAGTCCCGGCTACTCGGGAGGCTGTGGCAGGAGAACGGCGTGAACCTGGGAGGTGGAGCTTGCAGTGAGCCGAGATCGCGCCACTGCACTCCAGCCTGGGTGACAGAGCGAGACTTCGTCTCAAAAAAAAAAAAAACTGTTTCTCAGTCCGTGTAACCACCTTTCAAGTGATCAGTAGCCACATGTGGCTAGTGGTTACCATATTAGACAATTGAGGAAATATTGAACATTTTCATCATCACAGAAAATTCAGTTGGACTATGGGCCAAATCTAGCACACCACCTGCTTCTGGATGGTCTTCAAGCTAAGAATAGTTTTTACGTTTTTAAATAGTTGAAAAAAAAAAGCAAACATTTGAAATCAATTTTAATGATAGAAGCACTAACTTTGAACCCCAGTAAAGTACCTACATTATATTCTTGAGTTTGCCTCTTGGCCTACAATCCTAAAATATTTACTTTCTGGTCTTTACCAAAAAAGTTTGCCAACTCCTGCTCTAGACCATTAAGTACTTTACTTTTGCCTTAAATATCATTCTGCTCTGACACTCTGATCTAGCTTTGGTCCTTACCTTCCCTTCATCCCCAAAGTCAATCATTATCCTAAAATCAATGTTGAATTGTTTGTATTTTTAGTGTTCCTGTAGTCCTGCTGTCATATTTGTTCATAGGCTTTTAAGTATTGTTTTATATCTTAACATTTTATATGAATATTATATTGTACACATCGTTTTACAACTGACTTTTAACTCAACATTGTTTTTGAGATTTATCCATGTTGGCAGATGTAGATTATTTTCATCATTGTACAGTTTATTATATAAATTAGACTTACTCATTTCTTCTTTTGAGACACAATTCATTTCCACTTTATTATTTACAAATTAGTGCTGCAGTGAATATTCTGCATCTTTGTACACTTAAAGTGCTTAACTTTCTATAAAGTTAATACCTAGAGGTAGAGTTGCTTGGTTGTAGAGTATATTGAACTTTAACTTTACTATGAGTTAGGAAATTGCTTCCTACAGTGGTTCCACCAATTCTGTTATAAGGAGTATATCACTCTCCTAACAGCAATTTCTAAGTTCCAGTAGCACCACACACTGTCGATCACTTAGTTTTATTAGACATTAAAATTAGCCAAGCCAGGAAGTATGAAATTATTTCTCTCTTTGTTTTAATTAGTATGAACTTGTATCTGATTGATTTAATTATTTATGAGAATTCAGTTGTTTATTATTCTCATTTCTTCCTTTATGAATTATTATATATTTTGCCTGCTTTTCTAATAGAATGTAAAACTATGGATTTTTCATATAGTCTACACACTATTCCTTTTTTTCTGTTTACGTGTATTCTAAGTATCTTTCCTCAATCTCTGCCCTTTTTTATACCTTGCTTATAATTCCCTTTGATATTTAGGAGTTTTAAATACTAGTATCGTCTGCCACCTTCTTCCTTAAGATTTTGTCTAAAATTTGTACGGTTTTGTTTTTCACTTTAAGGTCTTTAAACCATATGGCATTTATTTGGAGGACTAGGGATCTAATTTTATTTTTTCCCATGAGGATAACCAGTTGTCCCAGCACAATTCATTGACTAATGTCTTCTGTCCCTACTACTGAATATTCCTAGCTTTGTCATAGAATGGGCTTCTTTTCATTGCTTTATTTGTTTAGCTTTATGCTGGGTATATTGTATAGTCACAATTTTTTTGTGTGTTGGTAGGGGTGGTAAATATACATAGAATTTATCATTTGATCTTTTTAAATTTTATTTTTTTTTTATTCTCACTCTGTCACCCAGGCTGCAGTGCAGTGGCCAATCATAACTCACTGTAGCCTCAAACTCCTGGGTTCAAAGGATCCCCTTAACCTAGGACTACAAGTGTGCACCACTGCACCTGGCTAATTTTTGTTTTTTCTTTTTTGATAGAGATGGGGACTGGCTATGTTTCCTAGGCCAGTCTTAAAATCCTGGCCTCAAGCAATCCTCCCATCTTAGCCTCCCAAAGTGCTAGGATTGCAGGCATGAGCCACCACACCTGGCCATTTTGATCATTTTATTTGTAAAGTTCAGTAGCATTAAGTACATTCACATGACTGTGCAACCATCACTACCCTTTTCCAGAACTTTTTCTTCTTCCCAAATTAAAACTCTATACCCATTGAACAATCAGTCTCCCTTCTCCCCTCTCTCCCAACCTCTGGTAACCACTGTTTTTACTTTCTATCTCTATGAATTTGACTGTTCCAGGTACCTCACAGAAATGGAATCATAGGATATTTGTCCTTTGTGTCTGGCTTACTTAGCATAATAGCCTCAAGGTTCATCCATGTTATAGCATGTATCAAAATTTTATTCCTTTTTAAGGTAGAGTAATATCTCATTGTATGTATACATATTTTCTTTATCCATCAATGAACATTTAAGTTTGTATATCTTTGAAGAAATGTCTATTCAAATCCAATAGGTTGTTTTTTGTTGTGTTTTAGTCTTTATATATATTAGATATTAGACCCTTATCAGATATGTGATTTCCAAATGTCCTCCCCCATTCTGTTGGTTGCATTTTTACTCTGTTGATAGTGTCCTTTGATGTACAATAGTTCTGAAATTTGATTGAATCCAATTTGTCTATTTTTTCTTCTGTTTTCTTCTAAGTCATAATTTTTTTAATACATAGGTAGGATTTGTTTGCTAACTTTTTTTTTTTTTTTTTTTTGAGACAGAGTCTCGCTCTGTCAGCCAGGCTGGAGTGCAGTGGGCATTGCAACCTCCACCTCCTGGGTTCAACCTCCACCTCCTGGGTTCCAGCGATTCTCCTGTCTCAGCCTCCCAAGTAGGTGGGATTACAGGTGTGGGCCCTCCATGCCCAGCTAATTTTTGTATTATTAGTAGAGTTGGGGTTTCACCATGTTGGCCAGGCTGGTCTCAAACTCCTAACATCAAGTGGTTCGCCTGCCTTGGCCTTCCAAAGTGCTGGAATTACAGGCATGAGCCACTGTGCCTGGGCAACATTTTTTTAGGATTTCTTCTATCTATGATCATGAGTAAAATTTGCCTATATAATTTCTTGTATATACCTTGTATTTTTTGTATCAAGGCTATACTAGCAATGTTTTCTTTTTTCGCTCTGTGGGAACAAATTGTACCTGTTGAGGGTTTGGTGAACTTGACACCAAAACCATCTTATCTTTCTATGTTTTCATGGGGAAATTTTGTACCAGTTTTTTAATAATTATAAGTCTTACACATTCTCTAATTCTTCTTGAATCTGTTTTTCTCCCTTGGGAATTGTAAATGTACATGTATTGTGATAACTGCTATAATTTTGCTTTTATTGAATTTTTTTTGCTTTATATCTGCTACACTTTGGTTTCTCCAAATCCCATGTTGAAATCTGATCCCCACTGTTGCTGGGGGATCTAATGGCAGGTGTTTAGGTCATGGGAACAGGTCCCTTATGAATGAATTAATGCCCTCACTGGGAGGAGGGGATAAGTAAGCTCTCACTCAGTTAGTTCCCAAGACAGCTGGTTGTTTAAAAGAGCCTGGTGCCACTTTTCTCTTGCTGCCTTTCTTGCCGTGTGATCTCTGCACAGGCCAGCTCCCCTTTGCCTTGTACCATGAGTGGAAGCAGCCTTAGGCTTTCACCTCATGCCCAATCTTCCAGCCACCAGAATTGTAAGCCAAATAAACATTTTTTCTTTATAAATTATCCAGCTTCGGGTATTCCTTTATAGCAACACAAATGAACTAAGAAACTACTCTGCTTTTTCTTTATGTCATTTTGATAATGGTCAAATTCTGTGTTTTCCTTAAAATGAAGGTAATTTTGTCCTCATTCCTGAGGTATAGGTTAAGAGTTACTAGTTTTCTTACAGGCTTGATTTTGTTGTTGAGAAGTCTAGTCATTCTAATTTTTCTTCACATTTTGTTAGTTTGTCCCTTAGCATTTCATATTCTTGACTTATTATAAATGTATTATTTTTAATTTTCCATTATTTTGCTGCTAGTTTATGGAATACAATTGATTTTCATATCTAGACCTTGCTAAATTCATTCGCTAGTTCTACTATCGTGTTTTGCAGTTCCATTAGGATTTTTTTTGTATATGATCTTAATTAAAGTCTACAGGTAAAGACAATTTACTTCTGTCTTTCTATTTTGCATGTCTTTTCTTGTTTTACTGCACTGACTAGAACTTCCTCCATAATGTTGAATAGGGGTGAGAAGAGCAGTTATCTTTGCCTTTTTCTCGACTTTGGGAGGAAGCATTTGGTCCTAGGGCATTACTGTGATATTAGCTGTAAGTGATCACTAATAATCTTTCTCAGACTGAAGACATTTCCTTGTATTCTTTCTTTGCTGGGAGGTTTTTTCCTTTTTTCTTTTTTTAATCTTGAGTGACTGTTGAACTTTGTCAGCTACTTTATTGAGATGATTTTTTTTCTCCTTTAGTCTCTTAATATGGTGAGTTAAATCAATGGATTTCCCATGTTAAACCAACCTTGAGTTAATGGGATAAATCCATCACTCAGTCATAACATCATTTTTGTATATTGCTGAATTTTGTTAATATTTTGTTAAAGATCTTCACGTCTACGTTTGTGAGAGTTATTGGTCTATAGTTTTCTTGTGGTTTTTTAAATTTTTTCTAGCTTTGGTTATCAGAGTAATAATACCAGCCTCATAAAAGGGGTTCACAAGTCTTTCCACCTCCTCTGTTTTCTGAAAGAGTTTGTGTAGATTGATACTCTTTCTTGAATGTTTGACACACTAGTGAGACTATTTGTGCTAGGACTTTTGTTTTTAGAAACGTTTTTAATTATGAATTCATTTTTAAAGTTGATGTAGAGATGTTTACGTTTTCTGTTTCTTTAGACAGTTTTGCTAATTTGTGTTATACAAGGACCTTGTTCACATCTAAGTTATCAAATTGTTAGACATGTTATTCATAATATTCCCTTGTACTTTTTGTCTTGCATGTAAGAGCTATAGTTATCCTCCTCTCTTTCATTCCTGATATTGATAACCTTTTTCCCATTTGCCTCAAGAATATTCACTGGCAGCACTTGCAGCTGCAGCGTTTACCCAGATAACTTTGCCACAAAATAATCTCGCTCTTATTATTTTTCCATCACTCTAGTATATTGACTTTGGAAACAAAAGATATTCTATTTATAGCATTCTATTATAGTAGTACTATATTTCCATTTAGAAAATGTAGTAATTCTCAAAACCTGAAAATGTCAAATCCTAGAAAATGTAGCAATCCTATGTGTGATGTTAATATCATTCTTGAACAGTTTTTGGTCGAAGATTCATTTGATGAACCCAGTTTTTCCGAAATAGATGATTCTGATGATTCAGACAATTCCGATGTTAGTTCTGTTAGAAATAACTCCAAGAAAAGTTTTTATATTTTATTTTCACATTGAAAATCAGTCAGATTTGCTTCAGCCTCAAAGAGCATATTTATGTAAAATTAAACGAGTGCTGGCAGCAAGCTGCGCTTTTTTTTCCAAACAGGAAAAGGGATTATTTGTGCTTTCTTCTTGATCAGTCTAAATAGAAGTTTATGACTTTCAAAGAACCAGTTTTTAGTTTCAGTGATTTATCTCTTTTTTATTCATTCTCTATTTCATTCATTGATTCCTACTCTTTGACATTCTTCCACTTTGGATTTAATTTGCCCTTTCCTAACTTCTTAAGGTACTATGAATTAAGACTTCTCTTATTTTAATATGAGTATTTTTAATGCTGTAAGTTTTCCTTTAAGCACTCTATTAGCTGCACCCTACAAATTTTTATATGTTGTCATTTAATCTAAAGTATTTTCTGATTTCTCTTGTGATTTTTAGTCTTCTTCCCTCTGGGCTTCATTTTGGATAGTTTCTTCTGCTTTGTTAAATTGTCTATTAATCCTATCCAGTGTATTTTTTCTGTCATGATATTGTATTTTTTTTTACCTCTAGAAATTCCATTTGGGTCTTTATTTTATATATATCTTTTATTTGTATCTTTATTGTATTCATGTTTTATATTCTAGAGCATATTTATAATGTTCAGAATAACTATTTTAACACCCCTATCTGCCGAGTCCATTATCTCTGTCATTTCTGGATCAACTTTTATTGGCCTATTTTTCTTTTAGTCGTTTATTCTACTTTCCTGCCTTGTATATCTTGTAACCTTTTAAATTGGATACTGTACATTGGGAATTTTACATTTGTATAAGCTATATCTTCTTGTATTCTTTTAAAGAGTTAACTTTGTTTTGTCAGGCAATTAAGTTTGTTAGAGATCAGCTTGATCTTTATTAGGCTTGCTTTTAAGTTTTTTGGGGCAGATCTTTGGGAGCTTTTACGCTATGCTCCTTTACCCCCAGTACAAAGATGTGAAGCATCTGGGGTTTTCACTGAATGTCCCATTTATTCAACAAGGTCTATCCATTCTGGCTGCTTGTTGCCCAAGCCCATTCAAAGTATTACTTTTGGGTGTTGTTTGGCTCACAACTCCCTGTAATTGTTCTTTACCCTGTAGTTCTTTCCATAGTTACATGAAATTTCATCCTACACATGTATGGATTAGTATTCAGTCAACACTCAGGAGACAATTCTGGAGCTCTTTCTCTGCATAGCTCTTTCCTGTCTATTACTCTGCTAGCAAATTCTAAATTTGCGGCCTCTCCAAACTTCAGTCTGTGTTTTCAACTCAGTGATATTACTGGACTCTGGATTCTCCCTCCTTGTCCCACAATTCTGAATCTACTTTGGGAAGAAATATAGAAGAACATGGGGCTCACTGCTTATTTTCCTTCTCTCTGGAATCATCTTATACTAGCTATTGCACAATTTCTAAAAACAGTTGAATAATATTTTCCATCTTATTTGCTTGTAGTGACTGAACAAGTCTCATAGTAGAGGACTTTATAGGCAGAAGTGGAAGTCAATAATTTATCCTGCTTGGGATTCACTATGCTTATAAATATTCATGCTTTTTATTATGAAAAATTATTGGCTTGTTGAATATTGCCTTTTTCCCATTCTCTCCTTATGCAGTATCTCATAATTGTTGGGCTTTGATTTAACTAATAATATTCAGGAACAACTGTGCTAGACCTTGTTCTAGGCCCTTGGGATGCCTCAGTGACCAAAACCAATATTCTGCCCTGATGGAATTCACATTGTTTATAACCTGTGTCTCTTAACTCCTTTTTCGTATTTTCCATCTCTTTAGCTACATTCTTTCTGTATCATTTCGTGAGTTGTATCTTCCAGTTCACTCATTCTATCCTTGGTTATATCATAGCCTACGTAACCTGTCACTTAATGTTTTGTTCTCTATTTTTAGCAATTATAAGCACTCTAATTCTGATACTTGTTGTATCTGCTGACTTTTATTTGCTCACATATTTTCTAATTTTTTATTGTGAGCTCATCTTTCATGGAACTTACTTTTCCTTCTGAAAAAAGTCTGTGGACTAGGTTGTAGAAACGTCTCTGTAGACCAATTTTGTGTTTACTTTTACCAGGAGCCCTGGAGGTATCACCTGCAATTTTTATTTTATATTATGTTCGAGAATTTGTTTCGAGATTCCCAGACTGTAGTAAATGTAAACTTGAAACCCACATCTGCTTGAGGTAAAGTCCAGGGGCTTCACATCCTTAGAAAACTTTTTTAGTCCATGCATTCACTAATGTATGCAGACCTTTAACAGATTCTAGCTTTATGTGTGAGGGGAGAGATGGAGGGGTGTTAACAGTCTGTTTCATTCAGCCTACATACATAATAAAATCTAAGCCCTTTAATTAGAGATAGCAACTTTCCCAGGGTGACCAAGGAATCAGTACATGTGTTGAATCCCTCTTTTAAGTAAGTTTCCTGTTGGTTGTGTCACTTGGAGATTGCCTTTTCTTTCTTGTAAGCTCAGCTATGTCCTCAAATGTATTGCATTTTACCCAGCATTTCCAGGTGTTTTCAGGGGTCAAAGTTTTTAAGTTATCTTAGTCTTTGATATTGTGTAAGTGAAAATCTCCAATCCCAGTTCCTAGATGATTTTTTAAAATCACAAAATGTGATTATGCTTAACAGCTGTTTCCTGTTTCTCTTAAAACAAAATCCATTTCCTATTTCTCTTAAAATAAAATCCATTATTCTTAATATGGCCTGTTATGGCCCTGCACCATCTCACACTACACCCCTCTGCTTCTACGACTCTTGTCATGTTGAATTCTCTCAGTTCTTTGGAGATCTTAGCCTATATTGTCTCTGCCTGCCTTCTTCCAAATTTTGCCTTACTCAATGCCTATTCTAATCGTTCAGCTTAAAAAGCCACTTCCTCCCAGAAGCTTTCTCTAAGTTCCTGCTTACCAGATTTTGTCTTCCTTTTTATAATCTCATAGTACTATGCTAGTAAAAGCTCCAGAATTTCCCTATAAACAGGGACCTAGGTTTTTTTAATGGAGGAGATATTGGGACAAGGAACCAGGGGAGTACCCTGGAAATGTATATTAAAGCTACATTTGCTTAAAAAGTATGATTTTTATTTAATTTGTATTTTTGTTGAAGCCACCCTTAGTCCCACCACTGCAGGCTCTACCTTTCATTATAGCACTCTAGATACCTGTAATTACTATTCAATGTCTGACCTCTCCATGAAAATATAATTGCTACTTTGATCATTTTTTAACTACACACACTCCAAGTTTCAGTAGCTCTCTTGGGCGATTGTTCTAGGCCCTTGGGCCTAGGCCCCTGGCCCAGAAGGCCAGGCTCCTTAGCAAGGTATTTCGTGACTCTGTCCAACCTGATCCCACAATACATCATCAACTCTCACCCTGACGTGAAATTAATCTCTCATCTCTTAATTCACTGATGTGACATTTCTTCTCCAATTGACTTTTCTTTTCCAGTAAGAGAATCTTTTAGCATAAAATCTTTATCATTTTAAACATAGGAGATGCTTAATAAATGTGGAATAGGAATTTGCAGGGAAATGTGAAGGAACTATGGTTGGTAGCCTTAATATCCAGATACTTCATGCTGCAACAAACTAGGACGATCATTCTTTAAATGTAGCTGTGGCATTCCATAGCATTGAAGAACACTGACTCTGGATCCAGAATCCCTGCATTTGCCTTTTTGGGAAAATTCTCTCTCTGTATCTCAGTAATTTCACTGAATTTTGTAAGGATTCAATGAGTTAGTACATATAAAATGCTTAGAAGAGTGCTTAACACTAAGTACTCAATAAGTGAATTGTTGTAAGGATTCAGTGAGTTAGTACATATAAAATGCTTAGAAGAGTGCTTAACACTTACTAAGTGCTCGATAAGTGGTAGATTCCTGAGGAAATTACTTGGTTATAGGAATCTATACAGCATCCACAGATTGACTATCTGCACTAAATTCTATCTGCTCATTCAAACCCACTTAGTACCGGTACAAATAAAACAATAGTCATATTAACAATACTTCAATACTGGTTTAGGTAAAAAGCCTTTTTTAAATTTATAGTGTTAAAATTTTTATATAGTGTTTTACATTCACTTGAAACCATCTTCACATACATTAAACACATCCTCACTATAGCTTTAAGCAGAAAAGCCTGTGTCTATACTCGAGAGGCTGAGGCAGGAGAACGTCGTGGACCCGGGAAGTGGAGCTTGCAGTGAGCCAAGATCGTGCCACTGCACTCCAGTCTGGGCGACAGAGTGAGACTCTGTCTCAAAAAAAAAAAAAAAAAAAAAAAAAGTGTCTAATGAGAATAGACTTAAGATAATAAATATGGTGTTTCATCATAAAGGGTGTTAGGAAGCAGCATTTGTGCAAGAAGATACATGTAATAAGTAAAACAGAGAGTAATTAAAATTTATTCCAGGTTGGTATTATAGAAAAGGTGGGAAATGTAGCCTGGATCGGGTTTGTTAGGTGAGTTCACACACAGCTGCATGATTACACTCAAGTGATTTTGATCTTTAGCATCTTGCAAATTGGTATCCAGCATCATAATGGAAAGTTTCATCCTTTCCCTCATCCTGTTCAATATTTTTTTCAATAACATATGAGAAAACATTATATAATTGACAAACAAATTCGTAATTTATAAATGTAAAACTTAGAAGGAATAGGTAACAGTGAATATTGAAACTGGAATAAAAAATGCCTCACAGGTTAATACAAGGGTAGGGGGGAACTTCCTATGAAATGAAGCCCACGTCTACTTCGTGACCTAACAATTTTACTATTTGGTATTCACGTAAGAGAACTGAAAGCATATGTTTACAAAAAGACCTACAAAAAAAAATGTTTATAGCAGCCTTATTGTAAGACCCAAACATAGAAACTACCCAGATGTCCACTAAACTTGAGCAGATAAACAAATTGTGGAATATTACAATAGTATACTCTTCAGCAATAAAAAGGAATGAACTTCTGGTACATACTACAATGTGGATTAGCCAGACCCCAGAAACTACAAACTGTGACCCCATTTATATGAAATGAAGTAACACACAAAACGAATCTACGGTGACAGAAATCAGAAGTGGTTTTCTGGAGACAGGGAAGGAGAATTCACCTGAAAGGGGCACAAGGGAACTTTTCTTAGGTGATAAGAATGTCCTGTCTTTAGGGTCGTGATTATACTGGTGTAGACAATTGCCAAAAGTCATCAAACTTAGCACCTAAGACCTATGTTTTTTAATAGAGACAGGGTCTCACTATGTTTGGCCAGGCTGGTCTCAAACTCCTGGTCTCAAGCAATCCTCCTGCCTCGACCTTCCAAAGTGCTGGGATTATAGGCATGACCCACCACACCTGGCCTGACCGGTGCATTTTCTTGTATGTTAACTATACCTCAATTTTTAAAAATGTTTTTCGTTTGTTTCGAGACGGTGTTTCGCTCTTGTTGCCCAGGCTGGAGTGCAATGACACAATCTCGGCTCACTGCAACCTCCACCTCCCAGTTTCAAGTGATTCTCCTGCCTCAGCCTCCCAAGGAGCTGGGATTACAGGCATGCACCACCATGCCCGACTAATTTTGTATTTTCAGTAGAGACAGGGTTTCATCATGTTGGTCAGGCTGGTCTCAAACTCCTGACCTCAGGCGATCCACCCGCCTCAGCATCCCAAAGTGCTGGGATTACAGGCGTGAGCCACTGTGCCCAGCCTAAAAATGTAGACAGGATCTTGAGTTGTGCACATAGCTACAACTGTACAAGTATGCTTGGGTGTGTTGAGGGATAGGAACAGTGCTGGCACACTAACTTAACAGTACTCTGTGGGAGACTTGAATTAGAGCTTGATCATAAACAGCTGACTTCAACCCAACCTATGGGCTTTCTTATAAAGCTTTGCCTGTCCCACTGATGGGCAGTACTATTGCATAAAAAGGCAAATTTCCCATTCGCAGATGTTTTTAAGTAGAAACTAGATGTCCATCTGTTAACAGTAGAAGATGGCAGGTTGATGGAGCAAAGATGCTTTTTTTTTTTTTTGAGACAGTCTCGCTGTTACCCAAGCTGGAGTGCAGTGGCACAATCAAGGCTCACATAGCCTTGACCTC
Source organism: Nomascus leucogenys (assembly GCF_006542625.1). NCBI lineage: Eukaryota > Metazoa > Chordata > Mammalia > Primates > Hylobatidae > Nomascus > Nomascus leucogenys. Next base: position 131,264,395 of record NC_044384.1, read on the forward strand.
CTAGGCTAAGGTAATCCTCCCACCCCTCAACTTCCCAAGTAGCTGGGACCACCACTGTGCACCACCACACCCGGCTAAATGTTTTTTGTTTTTTTGGTAGAGATACGGTCTCACTACGTTGCCCAGGCTAGTGAGAGCAAAGATTCTTAAACTGGGGTTCACCAATGAACTTCAGGAGGGTCCAAGGACCAAGTGAACTGATAGGCAGAAAGTGCACACATGTAAACATGTGCATTATTTTCAGAAGGTCCTTAGCCTCCAAGTTCTCCAGGATTTCTTTTAAAGAACTTCAAACCTAGATAAACTGAGACTGGTAACCCTTGGTTCAGCTCATAAAATTTCATACACATACCCAGAGTCATATCAAATGAAGATCTTTGGACAACAATAGCCTGTATATACTATGGTGGTCCCATAAGATTATAATACCGTATTTTTACTGCACCTTTTCTATGTTTAGATATGTTTAGATACACAAATACTTACCATTGTGTTACAGTTGCCTACAGTATTCAGTACAGTAAAATGCTATACAGGTTTCTAGCCTAAGAGCCATAGGCCATACTATGGAGCTTCAGGACTGTAATTACACTCTAGGATGCTCACACACCAACAAAATCACCCAACATTGCATCTCAGAAGGTATCCCCATCGTTACATGGTACATGACTGTATATAAATATATATACATGTATATAAATACACACACACAAATTACACATATCATTTCTCACCTTTTTCAACTCCTGATCCTGTGAAAGTTGTGTTGGACTTCCCAATAAGAAGAGGGGGCAGGAAGCTTGACCTTTAATTTTTCTCTGCTTTGTTGAAATACTGCTTTTTAATAAACCCAAAGAAAATCTCCAGCTTTGTCATTGTTAGCTTCCTTTTTCCACAAGAAAGTAAAGATGTTCCCATAAATAAATCAAACCATAAATATACATAAGTACATTAAAGAGGACCTTTCATAATGCTTATGGTTGTTTTCTCACTTCCTTATGCATCTTTTTTTTACTTTGTTGAAGCTCTTCCTCCAAAGTATACCTGGAAATCTTTCATTTGCTCTTTTTTTCTCTTTAAATTCATTGTCAGCTCTTTACCTGAGACATTAGTAACATTGTTTTCATCCTGCCAATCTTCGTCATCACTTATACTGATAGCACTGATACACCCAAAGGAGAAAGTAAATACCACTTTCATACCAGGAGCTTTAAGACTCAGAGCCATTGATTTCAGTCCCTGCTACCAACTTCCCTGTCCACCCTCCACTACCCCCTACACAGATACCTTTTTTCTGGCAGGAAAAAATGTCTGAATGGTCAAGAATTTTAAACATATATTTCAACAGATGAAAAAAATGTCAACCTAATTACTACCTCTTGAGTAAGAACTTGCAAACATTTCCGACCTTTGATATTCCAGAATAGCTGATTGCTTTTCTTTGGCATTTTCACTTTGCTAAGAGGAGAATGCTAGTTAAGGGATAGACCAGAATAGCTCTAACGACAAGAGCTGCCACCAGTTACCCTTCCTCGTGCAGCACTTAGAATCCTTTTAAATAAACAGTGAGGGTTAGTCTAAAGAATGTTAGCTTAAAGGGGTGACAAATAATTAACTGGTCCACAGTACCTCAGTCTGATCTTGTTTCTACTTCTTAGTTTCCGAAAATATAAATTGTTCGTCCAGGTAAAATGAAAACCTCAAAGTCTCCCTCTCACCATTTGCTTCTAATAAATATAACGGATTTTTAATTATTGATCGAAGTAGACTTATTCTCCATTACAGATGTTTGCTTCCTTGAAGGAGGACACATACATCATCTCCTGACTTCCTTCTGTCTCCTCATTCATTCTTCCCCTGGGAGGGACTTGCCTAATTAAGGAGTTAAGTAAGAACATACTTACCATAGGTTATTATGGACATAGGTTGATATGCCCCGCTGTCACCTGGGCCTCTTCGGGGTTGGCCCACCTTCAGAGAGCACCACTGCTGTTGGCCTGCACTGAGCTTAATGGGAAAGTCCCTGTCCCATTAGTGGGGTACGGAGCAGCTTGTCAGTACATTCTGGGGTACAGAACAGTAGTACAGAGCAGCCTGGTCAATCACATTCTGGGTTTCAGCCTTAGAAAGAAAGCCCATTTTCCACAGATAAAAGGAAGCCACATTCTCCAATATCCATTTTACTAGTATTAAAGGTAATACTTTGGCCATCATATGCCTTTTTTTTTTTTTTTTTAAACTTCTCAGTTGGTTTAGATTTCAGTAGGGAAGAGGAGTTCTCTTGCTTGGGTCCTCTCAAACCCCAAAAGGATATAGTATTCTTTCCTACAGACATCATTTTGAATCACATTAGAAGCTCATATGGGAGATGTTTAAAAATAGGCTGTATTTTTCTCTCATCATTTATATATTTCACAGATGCAAAGTATAAAAACAAAAATCTTTTAATTTCTAAACCAACACTCTTCTTTCAAAGGATCTTTTTTGTTACTGTTTAGCGGGTGAGTGGGTAAGATGCAGTGAATAACTCAAAAGACAGAGTAAGTGTCTCTCCTGAAAATCTCTTACTGATGAGCTATGGATTTTTATGAAACCTCACCCAAATGCAACAGAATGCTTAAGATCTAAGGTTTAAGGATTCAATTAATGGTCATCAATCAGATCATAATTTGTTCTGTTAACCTCAGCCTACTGAATGAATAAAACACACCACAAGATTGGAAGCTCTTTAAAATATAATTTAAAACTATTTTGTACCAGTACAATATATTAATTTTACAAATGTAAAATTTTATCAGCTGTTAAAGCATTTGCAAAAACCACACATTCTACTTCAGCTTTATTGCACAGTATCTATAAGAAAATATTAATTTTTAAATTAGAAAACATAAAAATGCTTTCAATATAGAAGAGACAATCTGATTTTAAAGACAATACTCTATAAGAATGTCTACTCAGAAAATAACAAACTTTCACAGGATACCAGCTGGACAGATGCTTCAGCAGATCCAGTACAAAGCACTGTTTAAAACCAGTCCAAGATACTTAATCCAAACTGTATCATGATTCTTCATTAGAAATCTAGACACCACTCATGGTGGTTTCTTATACTTTAAAAAGTTGAGGCATTTTCAGTGTGAGCATTCTGAATATCTCTTACATATCAAAAACAATACTTCCAACTCAATAGCCATTTGCAGGGTTCTTTTTCCTTCATGCAGATTATCACTGGCAACTGTTTTTAATGACTATTCATGACCATTTTATTTATGCTGATAGAAAACATCAAGTTAAATACGCTTTTAAAACTTTGTCCTTTACAAAAATCAGTTTATAAATTTGCATCATAAAAATTAGTGTTGAGACCATCAAGATGGCCTTCCTTTATATGGTTGTATATTAGTTGGTTTTCCCAGAGTTGGGTTGGCAGATGTCTCACTTTTCTATGTAGTGTAATCAGGAAATAAATCCAAGCACTAAACTGGAATCCCAAGACAGATTAATAAGGTTGCATGATGGATTTTAGGGGGTTATGACCCTGGACCCATATACTAATATGGGTGTTAAAATACTGACAGCAAACCCTGGTGGGAATTTAATTTACCTCAGACAATAAACATAATCTGGAGAGACAAAAAAATGTTCATTTACATATTATAAGTGTGGCTGTGTGTATCATAGAAAAGAAAAAGAACCTTTATTAGAATGAGCATTCACCAGATTGATACATATATAGACCACACATCTTTTCCTATTAAAGCATGTTGATTCAATCTCATGTGTTTTCAAGTTTATGCCTTTGTGGGCAGGGAAATTATCTTTTGGAACTTATGGCCTGCATAAGCAAAGTCAAATATGATATTACACATTTGTGTAGAGAAAATAATTATTAAAATAGTGGTTATGTACTAACAAGTTTGTTGTAGGTAGACAGAATTATCAAAAACCTAGATGCTTATTTAAAAAGTTTGCATTATTTAGAATTTCTTCCTTAGGAACCAAAGCAGTTGCTTTCCTGGAACTGCATTTTTCAGAACTGCTCAAAGCACCTCATCTAGATGAGTGTTTTAAAAAATATATATAAAAAGTCTATAAAGAGACTTCAAACGTCACATATTTCACCTCTTACAGGCTTTTTTAAAATCATGTATCCCTTCCTTAAAGTCCTTCAGAATAAAATAAAAATAAACTCTCACATTCCATTAGAAAAAAATGGAAACATTCATTCACGGTCTGAAAATTTTATGGATTTCTCCAAATTTTGCTACTATGTGCAATTTCCTTACACACAGGTTTTGAGGAAACCCCTAATCATCTATCATGAAATAGTCAGCTAATGGACATGCCATAGAAAATTTACCTTAATAGTAGTAAATAGATTAAAATCTATTCCATAAAATAAAAATGTCCTATGACTTCAATTTAAATACATATCTGAAAAGCTAAAAGGAGGTTTTTTGTCTTTCAAAAGTGCTAATTATTACATTTACAAGTCTCTTCAATACATCATGTCCAATTCTTTGTAAAAAACTAAACCACCTTGCTTTAGGCACACTGCTTGATGAGTTTCTAAGAAGCAGAGGGGAAAAAAATCACTTGTCAATTAATCCAGCTTCCTTAATTTTACTGAAGAAGAATTTCTCCAGGATATTGGCACATTTGTAGTATTCACTCTCAGGGGGGTTGTACTCTTTGCAATTGGTAAAGACTCGCTGTAAGTCTGCCATGAATAATTTCTTAGACACGTAGTACCTATTCTTGAGGCGTTCACTCATGGTTTTCAGATCTGCACAGGAAAAAAAAATATTAGCAATCCTTGACTCCTTTTAAACACCAGCTGGCAAAACTGGGACTGGGAAAGAAATCTATGTTGTTGGTTTGATTACATTTTTATCATCCCAATGCTTTTACTTAAGAGAAATTCTTATGACCAAGGAAAACAGTTCTTAAATCTTAAGTTCATTCTTTTGTGGGTTTTTTAAAAATGTAAAATCACAGCCATTTTAGCATTAAAGGGACCATTATTAGTCATCTGGTTCAATCCCCTATTCAGCACAAGGAAGCTAAGTAGATTAGCAACAATAAGTATGATGAACTGACTATTGTTAGCTATTCATTCAGAATTATACAGAAGAGGCTCTAGCTATATGGAGTAGAGCAGGTGGAACGTTTGTATTCAATCATTTAATTACTTAAAACAATCAGACTGTGTTTGTTTCACTAAGCTCACAGTTGTTTTGGTGTCATATAAAGTAGAGAAACTGATAATAAATACATCTGTGAACACACCAGTGCCCTTGCATGTAAAATGATTCAAATGAATTTTGCTTCAAGCTCCATCAACGAAATAAGAATAACAAACTTCATTTAATAATCTACTTTCTAAAGCAAGTAAGCCTTGTGATACTATTGCAAAGAATATTTCCCAATATAGCTACTTGCTTTAAATTGTAGTATTTTACAGGTGAAAGCAGTACTCCATCTAAACTCATAAACTAAAGTGGGGTTTCCTCAATCCTCACTGTCAGGACTAATTTAAAGAATTCTATGCAGATGAGGACAGACGCTAACATTTGTCTATTTATGGTTCCCTGGTTGTCTTGAAATCTGGCTTTATTGTTAAAAGCTATAATTGTATTAACTATGTGTGGAAAAATCAGTCAAATGGGAAAAAAAAACCCACTTCTGACTACCAATATCCCAAATTCTAAGTATGTTATAAAATTTCCAGGGGGAAAGAAACCTATAACCAAATACATTGGGATCATCATTTAATAAGGTAAGTAAATGTATGTACAGTATCCCCAAATGGGAAGAAATTCATTTGCATCAATATCCTAAATCCACCACAAAAGCATCAAAGAAGAAGCGGAAAAAAGCTGCTTCTGCCTATCTCTTGATTAAAGCCTATCTTGGTTAGAGTGTATGTCATCACATCTGTAAATTCAACTTTCAACTTTTCTTTCTTCTCTAAAACAGTTTGGAGAGAGATAAAAATCTAAAAGCGTTAAGAAACACAAAGACTCATCAAATACCACACTAAATGTCCCATCCAAGTGTGACTGAACAGATCAAAATATTCTCTCATTTAAAAAAGAAAAAAACAATGAAATTGGCCCTAAGTAAAAGTAGATGTTTACATTCCTTTCACTTTTCTACCTAAATGTCTACCACTTAAGATATTTTGCCCAATATAATATTTATAATGTTTTAAAAGGAAGAAACATGTACCCCCAAAAAAGGGGGAGGGGGAGTAAAAGGATGACATGACACGAAGAAGTTTGCCCAAAAGCTTTTCGAACTTTTTTTAGGAGACGGGTAAGAAAAGATGGAGAGAGCCTAAAATGCGGCAGAAACAAAGCAAGAATTATGGAGGTGTCTGGACTTTTCTGAATAACTATAACCAATTCTGAATACTTCCTTTCTATTCTAAAGCTATAGATAGCATTTTTCTACCTCAGGCCTTCTTAGAGTTTTTTCAATTGACAAAATGAGGTGGGTTAAAAAAGGTGACTAAATATTGGTGGTACCAAATATAGAGACCCCATTAAATTATTCTGTTTTCATGTCCATTCCCCTTAACTTGGGAATTCTGGGTAAGCAGGAAAACCCTGCCTAGCCATCCATGGGTAACAAGAAGTCATGCTTGGGCCAGACTATACAGGTGATGTCCAGTGTGTGACTCCCTAAGTAAAACAGATTAGATCCCATCCATATGAAACAGTTTTTTAGAATATGGGGAAAGAAAAGATGTTATTAGAAAAATCAAATAAGGAAATAGTGGGAAAATGTAAAATTATTGATGTGTCAATCTTGTCTTCAAATACAAGATAATCTTGGGGAGAAGACTAAATATTTTACTCAGCATCTGAACAATACCAAGAAAAAAAAATACTGCCCTACTGAAGAACACCATTTATAGCTTTAATTAACTTTGTCCAGCACACATTTCAGCCCATCACCAGCCTTGCTCAATTAGGTCAGTTTCCCCCCTGGTGAGACTCAGCTGTGCATACAGGTGGTATCCAACTGGAGAAGTTCACAACCTTCACAGGCTGGACCAAGCAAAACACTTTCAGAAAGCAGGCTGTAAGTAGGCTATGATCGACGGGATCTGCTAGACCTATCGCTGCACGTCGTCAGAGTGCATGCGGACAGGGGCTAAAAGGGACCCAAACTCATACAACTTCCCATGAGGGTTTTCCCAAAAGAAGCTGAGATGGTCCAGAGGAAGAAGATGCAAAAATCAGTTAACTTACGGTTAGAAATGGACACAAAGAGTTTTAAGGTATTTTGCACATAGTGGACAATATTGATTCCCAAATCAGCCTTCCATTCAGAATTCTAGACTGAGTCAACCCTACCCTTTATTTTCTTGTACTGAAATAAATAGTAGTAAGGCAGAGAGAAGAGGGAAAGAAAAGCATATAGATGTGTGTCCACTTTAAAGGGTGTAGGCTACTGAAATCATTACTACAAATATATAAAATATTCATGAGAAACATTTAAATGCTAGAGAAAACACCTGTAAATAACTCAGTTTTCAAGGAGCTAATGCATCCCTTTCACTCTTCCTTTTCACATTTTTAACACTTCCATAATTTTTTTTTTTTTTTGAGACAGGGTCTCCCTCCAGTGCCCAGGCTGAAGTGCAGTGGCGCTGTCACAGCTCACTACAGCCTCAAACTCCCAGGCTCAAGTGATCCTCCAACCTCAGCCTCCCAAGTAGCTGGGGCCTCAGGCGTGTGCCACTGCACCTGGCTAATTTTTTACTTTTTGTAGAGACAGGGTCTCACTACATTACCCAGGCTGGACTTTCACAATTCTTAGCACCTGGAATAGATTATAGGTAGAAAACAGACAGAAGACTCTGGCTCTCTCCAAAGATATGGCCACATAGCTGATAAAAAGAAAACATTTCAACTAGTTGTCTGTCACCCACACAACGCCAAATTAGTTTAATTTGAGCGTCCGCAATTGAGTCAATTAATCATCAATTTTAGAGTGGTGTGGGCACAGCACCAAACTGCACAATTCTACATTTCTGAAGACATCCTTTTTTGTTTGATTTTGGATATGACACAAAGCTTGAAGAGTCCATACAGTGACATTAACAGTACCCATCAAGGGCATGGAAAATCAAGAATTGTGGTAAGTGGAATTTCTCCCTCTGAAAGTACAGCAGTCAAGTAGTTTAATCTAACTTCTTTCATTATTATCTTGAATAATTATTAAAAGGAATACCTATTTACAAAAGACGCAAAGCATATCAAGAGGATAAGCTGATGTTTTTCTATTTGCACCAAAGAGTTAGAATATAAGCAAAGTTATATCTAAAGTGCCAGCTTTCAAATCTAGTGCTGTCTGCAGTTACCCTGGATTTTCTGCATCTAGTGTCGTTAAGCTCATGTGGGCTTTAAACGACAGCTGCAGAATGTCTGTAATGAACACAGCCACCCACTTCTCTGCCATCACTGCCCCTCCATGGTGCATGGAATCCCACCACCCGTCATACACTTCCTACCCTAAACAGAGGAGTACAAATCAACCTCAGCAACCATTTGTCCCCCACACCGCCATCCAGAGTTTTAAATCTATACTTAGAAAATGTTAATGGCATTACCCATGGGGAACCTTATAACTTCATAATATCCTGGAGCTTCTGTTCTCTTCACAGGTTCCATGAAGGGCCAAGCGCTTTGATGGCTCTTGGGTAAAGAAAAAAGTAAGGTATCTAATATGGAAATTCCATGTGGGAAATCATTTCAAAATATTTGCATGAGGTGAATAAAGAGAACACCCACCTTCACCTGCTGGAGGATGCTCTTGAGCGTGCTGTAAAGCTGGTCAGGGTCTCTGGGCTCTTTACTTGAAAGGAAAAAGGGAAACAAGGAGCAATGATTAGATTTTTACCCTATTGCCAGCTGATTACTATTCAGCTCATTCTTACAAAAACCTAAAATTGGAACCATTCCAGAATGTTTTAGGAAACTCAAAACCCACCAACTGTTGTGTTAGTGATTACAATTAGTTTGCCTTTTTTCTTTAAGTTGCTGGGTGGGGAAAAAAAAAAATCACTTCCATTAACATCCTCTTGCCCATCATACTTACCTTTTCTCTTTTCCACTCGGTTTCCAGCCTGTCTCTCCTATACGTCAACAAAATGAAACACTGAATGAGAAGTGCTTTTGGTCAAGAGAATAACATAGTTAATACTTATCAAAAACAAGAAATTACAGGCATGACTCAATAAAAGTCTATTTCTGAGAAAAGACTGAAATTAATGGCAATTAGTTACTTCCTTATACCACTAACAATATAAAACATTTCCAAGACAAACAACGCTGCCCCATATGTTAGTGTTTTAAAGCAGGAACACCAACCTTTCAGTGGAGAACATAAAAAATAAATATGTACAGTACTGTGGGCCTGTGTATTTTTTAAACTGAAAGTCAAATTTTTGGCTGATCACCCTGTAAAAGAGTTAAGCTGTTATTTTAGGTCAGAACAAACCCTGTCCTGGTCTCTGTTCTATCTGGCTAAGGCCCTGCTTGTAATGCAAGAAAGTTTAGTGTAGCAGATAGAAAACAGCCTGGAGTCTGACAGATCTGGATGTGATTTCCTGTTCTTTCCTTAAAAGGTAACTCACCTAAATAAGAGTAAGTTGCCTCTCAGTTTATCAATCTATAAAACAGAACCCTAAAAATTAGGTGGTTTTATCCCTGTTGAGAGTAGTTGATGTACCAAAAAAAAAAAAAAAAAAAAAAACACAGATAAATGCATGGCACAAGTAGGCATTCAATGATATGGTTGCTATTATGTCATTAATAGAGATAATACATGGAAGTAGAATTTCTGGATTTAGCATAAAAGTAAGATCTGCCAGAGGGCACATGTAATAAAGTGATATATCTTGTCCAAATAACATTTTATTTTTTCTGGAAAATTTTTGCTTGTTTTTGTTTTGTTTACTAAAGCTTAAATATACTAAAAAGAACTTGGATTTGAACTGAATAAAATTGCCAAATGATATTCAATGGCTTTTGACCTATAAAAACAACTATTTGGTATGGTTTAACCCACTACAACTCAACTCTAACATACAGACAAGAACCATTAGGAAAACTACTGTAAAATAGGGAATATGAAACAAGGTATATGATTTCCACCACACATAACAAATAATATTTTTTAGAAATTTGAGGAAACTACTTTAGTCAAGCGCAGATCCTGGAGGTTGCAACCATGGTGGCAATGAGACATGGTGCAAACAGTAAGGTGTTTGGACATCAGAACTGGGCTGCCTCTAATTCTGACCGTTACTGGCTATGTGCCCTTTAACAGTAAATGATCTAACTGCTTTGGAACTCGATTTCCCCATTTATAAAATAGGATTCCCTGCTTTCAAGGTTGCATATGCGTAATAATTCACACTGTGCTACAAATGGCAGACTTAATAAGTGGTGGATATTAACGGCTATTACAAGGGGGCATCTAAGCTCCCTTTAGTTTGTTTGTATTGGGTGGTAGGGAAGACATAAAAGGATGACATTTGCTGCCTTCTTAAAAGACTAGAGATAACACAGAGACGGGCAGGGCAATAAAGCTTTCGAAGTTACTGCATTCTGGAAATTGTTTCAAACACAAATCACGGCATTACAAAAAAATTTCGCTTTTAAAAGAAGGTCTATACATACTAATTCCAGGAATGCTTTCTATAGGAATCTGTCGAACTCCATCTTTAAAACATGAAAGTCCAGGGTAAACTTTTCGAATCTGTGCCTGTTTTCTTTCAATCAGCTTTTTAATTATCTGTAAAGCACAGGAAGGAAATGTGTTTAGGGAAAGAAGTCTATGGATACAGTTCAAGTCAGCCAACCTAATGAAATGTTTTCCTAACAAAACAGTCTTTTTTATGAAACAAGATGGGAGAAAGGGGTGAATGCTATTTAACAGGTAAGAAATAAACAGATTATATTATACCATGTCTATTTAGTGACATTCACAAAAACATCTTTGAGTTACTTGTCCCTGCCATCCAGAAAAGCCAATACTGAGAAAACACAGAGCCCCTAGGGCCCACTTGTCATCTGTAGCATAAGAGCCAATTATTTTGCCCTGCTTCTCTAAGGAGGCTCTACCAGAATTACAGGAAAGCAGCCCTGAGCATTCACTACTCAGTCAAGTGACAGAAACTCTTCACTTCCCATAACTAGGAACTGTTCCCTTCAGACTAGAGCGGCAGGTAAATGGGCCCCAGAAAGTCCCAAAAACCTACAGTAGTCAAAGCTTTACTATTTAAATTTTTCAAGGCTGGAGCTCCAACCTATTCTAGCTTCATCAAAAATGCAGCTCTATAATAGTAGGCTTTCATGAGAAGAAAGAAAAGAATAATGCAATTTAAAGTATCATCTATTAAAGCAACACAACCATGACATGAGCCATCACACACTATTTTGAGATGTTTTGTTTGTTTTGTAAAATAATTATTAATATGCTGAGGTAACTACTTCCAAGACAGTGAGGTTACCCCTTTAAAAAAAAAAAAACAACAACAACAACTAAAAAATCCCATCCGGAAATTAAACATATCATAACGAATTTTTGGAAAAATGAAACAAAGCAATAGAAATCACTAATTGCATTCACAAAGGAAAACAAAAAAATCTACTTCCTGATTGATTTCAAACATACAGCTGGTAAATACTGCAGCAGGAATATGGAATCCTAACAGTTAAACAAATAACTTCATAAAATGAATGGGACTAGTAAAAGTATATTCCTAGTAAATCTAGATCAGTGCTGTCCAATAGAGACATAATACAAGCCACTCACGTAATTTACATTTTTCTACTAGCCGCATTTTTAAAAGGCAAAAAGAAACAGGGGAAATTGATTTTAATAATGTATTTCATTTAACCCATTATATCTAAAATGTCATTGTAACACACAATTGGAAAAAAGTGTAAGATATTTTACATTGCTTTACTCATATGAACTCGAAAATCAGAGGATTAGCCAGGTGCAATGGCTCACACCTGTAATCCCAGCACTTTGGGAGGCCGAGGTGGGTGGATCGCTTGAGGTGAGGAGTTCAAGACCAGCCTGGCTAACACGGTGAAACCCCATTTCTACTAAAAATACAAAAAATTAGCTGGGCATGGTAGTGCACGCCTGTAATCCCAGTTACACAGGAGGCTGAGACAGGAGAATTGCTTGAACCTGGGAGGTGGAGGTTGCAGTGAACCAAGATTGTGCCATTGCACTCCAGCCTGGGTGACAGAGCAAGACTTCCTCTTAAAAAAAGAAAGAAAGAAAGAAAAGAAAGAAAATCAGAGGATTTTATACTTACAGCATGCCTTAATTTTGACTAACCACATATCAAGTACCCAGTAGCCACATGTGGCTAGTGACTGTCACTTTTGACAGGGCTGATCTAGATGGGTGCTTTCCATTTATTTATTTTAAGTCCACTTACTTATTATAAGTTCAAATCTTTAAAAAAAAAAAAAAAAAAAAAAAGAATCCCGGCTGGGCGCAGTGGCTCACGCCTGTAATCCCAGCACTTTGGGAGGCCGAGGCAGGCAGATCACGAGGTCAGGAGATCGAGACCATCCTGGCTAACACAGTGAAACCCCCTCTCTACTAAAAAATACAAAAAATTAGCCAGGCATGGTGATGGGCGCCTGTAGTCCCAGCTACTAGGGAAGCTGAGGCAGGAGAATGGCGCGAACCCGGGAGGCGGAGCCTGCAGTGAGCCAAGATCATGCCACTGCACTCCAGCCTGGGTGAGACAGAGTGAGACTCCATCTCAAAAAAAAAAAAAAAAAGAATCCCAAGGGCAATCTCTTAAATCGACAACTTCAGAGAATATGCTGAAGACTGCTTCAATTTGAAAAGTTTCCTTCTCTTCACCAAGAGACTCAAACGCAATGACCTACAGATGGCTTCCACACACCTCATGTAGCACCTTAAAGATTGTGGGCTCCTGAGAAGTGACTGTTAATGGGAATGGGAGGCGTCCTAAGCTCTCTGTACCTCCAGTAATCAGTATGGAGAAGAGATCTTTTTTAATTTTAATTTATTGTTTTCATTTTAGATACAGGGGGTATTATGGGTATACTGTGTGATGCTGAGGTTTGGGCTTCTAATGATCCCACTGCCCAAGTAGTGAGCACAGTACCTGACAGGTAGTTTTTCAACCCTTACTCCTCTCCCTCTCTTGCCTCTTTTGGAAACCCCAGTGTCTACTGTTCCCATCTTTGTGACCATGTATACCCAATGTTCAGCTCCCACTTATAACAGAAAACATGCAGTATTTTGTTTTCTGTTCCTGTGTTAATCTGCTTAGGATAATGGCCCCAGCTAAACCCACACTGTTGCAAAGGACATGATTTTGTTCTTTTTTATGGCTGCATAATATTTCACGGTGTATATGTACTACATTTTCTTTATCCAATCTACCTTTGATGGGCACCTGGATTGATTCCATGTCTTTGTTATTGTGAATAGCGCTGCAATGAACATAAGAGCACATGTATCTTTTTGTAAGAACAATTTATTTTCCTTCGGGTATATGCTCAGTAATAGGATTGCTGTGTGGAATGGTAATTCTACTTTTAATTCTTTGAGAAATCTCCAAACTGCTTTCCACAGGGGCTGAACTAATATGCATTCCCACCAAGGGTATATAAGCATTCCCTTTTCTCCACAGCTTTGCCAACATCTGTTATTTTTTTAACTTCTTAATAATAGCCATTCTGACTGGTGTGAGATGGTATCGCATTGTGGTTTTGACTTGCATCTCAGAAAGGAGATATTTTCATTGGGTTCTAGTGTATTAACTTCACCTCCCTAGAAAATATCTTCACTTCAACTCCCTACCATGACCATAAAAACCAATGCCTTCCAAATGAAAGTATGTCCTCATCTTCTTCTCCTGAAGTCCATAGCTCAGTCCTATCATCTACTGCTGTCAGTTTTAGGGTCTCCCAAAGCAGAAAATTTCAGTGGAGTAGTTGCCCATCTCCAATACATCACCCAGTCTTCGCATGTCTCCTTATAAAAAAATTGCATTGAGTTTCCCCATCCTTACTTTGGCTTCTCCAACCCCATCTCCTTATATTGTCACATGTAGATTAAGATTTAAGAATTTATCCCCCCACCCACCACCCAGCCTATCCACACATACATGTACATAGGTATATGTATGTACACACACACACACACACACACACACACAGAGGCACATATATGCCCAATTATGCTTGCTCATAGCCTATTCGCACTTTCTCAAATAGTGCCTTCATCACCGACATAACAATGGTCCTACCTGTTCATGTGTCCACAAATGTGTTTACACTGGACTCTGAGCCTCTGCTAATGCAGATTTCATTATCAGGCTGCCCAGTTCAAAACAAATCTCCCACAAAGCCATGTCAGGTGACATGAGGCCCCTACAGATCCTACCTTTCCCTTGAAGTCAACACTCACAAAGTAGCACTTAACTCTCCACTCTTAGTCCACCTGTCCAACTATACTAGTTTTCTCTCTCTCTCTCTCCTAATGACAACTACAACTTATTCTGCTCCTATATACTTTTAGGGGCTAGGAAATGCCTCAGAATATTCACTGTTTCTTTGCTGCCACCATAAATCCCTACCTTCCTTGAGGGGTTTTTCACAGTTGGAGTAAATAATACTTATAAAAAATCAACTGAATTCTGTGGAAAAAAATACTACATGAATCCAAATATATTTTTATTGATGTGACCTCAGATAGCTTTTTAAAAAACTAGGTTAAGATCTCCAAACCTTCATCACCCATTCAATGGAATGTGTGAGGGAAGGCTGGAGGCAGAGGGGGAGGAGAGGAGAAAAAAGAATGGGGAGGGAGCCTTGGCGTCTAAAAAGTTGACTGCTTTGTTAGCCATCTAAAATAGCTCTGCGCTTCTGGCGTTCCCCTGTAGGTTTGAAGGGCCAACAGATCATGTACAATGTGAATTTGCAGACTCTGCCAAGGGAATCCTGCTCTCAGCTAACACCGTGGGGATGAATTAGTGCTGCTGGGAGGAGGAATGAGGAAAGAGCAGCTGACAGCGGGGTGATGGCTTTAGTTGGCCAGCAGCCTCTAATGCGGAACGATGTGCTGCTGAATCCAGACCTGCTCATTAAGCTCCAGAGAGAACAATGAGGAAAGCCAGCTCTTCAGAGAGACAGGGAGAGAGAGGAGCCTGCTGTGCTTTATTAACTCTTCCAAGTGCCTACTTGGAATTCTCTCTTAGGCTGACGTCTTTGAACAAAAAGCAACAAAAGTTGTTTGTATTTTCAAAAAAAAAAAAAAAAAAGCCTTTGCTCACTTCCCCAGGAAACATAAGAACAAGACTGAGCCACTTTAAGTAAAAGAAAAATACTTAATGAGTAACTACTATGCACACCAGACACTGTGTAAAAAGCTTTAGGGCTGTTACGTAGATAATGCCTGACAAAAAACTAAGAACTGGGATTAAGGAGGTTAGTAGAAACCAGAAACAAAGATGGGTATAAGACAGATGTCCTCCTTAGCTATTTGTTAGAGAAAAGTGCACTAAATGAATAACAGAAGTATCAAGTGGAATTGATGTGGGATGACACAGCTGCAAACTCCACCCAACTGGGGGCAGCCAGGAGGTGATCCTGGACTTAACACACAAAGTTCTTTCTTTCAATAAATGGCCTTTGTGGACTCCTCAGTTCTGTTCTTTTCATCATGAGTGTTTTTTTTTTTCTGCCTTAGAAAATTTACAATTATTATGTATTCAACTCTATCAACCTTCCCCTTTTACTGCTTCTCTTTTCATTCATATGCATAAAAAAGTCACCTCAATAGCAGATAACATATCACTTAATACCTAGAAGGATAAGTCTTCAGAACTTGCAATGAAAAAGCAGAGATTAATATACAGTAAGGTAAATGTCTATGTAAGATGAATAATTGAAATTCAAATAGGTGGATCAAACTGCTGCTAGAGAAGTTCAGAAGAGGAACTGGAACACACGCTGAAATGGTTTGATTTATGTGTGTGCTGAGTGAAGGGGGTGGTTAATGGACAAAGACACTTTGGAGAATAGTAAATAGATGTACTTGGAGTATTTGGAGATGAAAGTAAAGACATAAGAGTGGGAACGATAATTGAGGCCAGAATGTAAAATGGCTTGAAGGTGAAGTTAAAATATGTCACCATATTTTACACATTTTGTATTTTACACAAATTTAAAAAGTAATGACTGTTGTAGAAATGGTAACCGAGAAAGGAAACAGATCAAGGATACCTTTAAAGAAGAAATCTATGGCCAGGCGCGATGGCTCACACCTGTAATCCCAACACTGTGGGAGGCCAAGGCGGGTGGATCACTTGAGGTCAGGAGTTCGAGACCAGCCTGGCCAACATGGTGAAACGCTGTCTCCACTAAAAATAAGAAAAATTGGCTGGGCATGGTAGCACACGCCTGTAATCTTAGCTACTCGGGAGGCTGAGGTACGAGGATTGCTTGAGCCCAGGAGGCAGAAATTATAGTGAGATAATGCCACTGCACTCCAGTCTAGGTGACAGAGAGACTCTGTGTCAAAAAAGAGAGAAGAAATCTATATAACACACAGCAAACTGAGAGTTTGCTATCCAGTAAACACATACACACAGCACCCAAGGAAATGCAACCCACCCCAGCTAAGACTGGCCTGTACAGAAGATAAATGAGTCAAGCACCTGCTTACCTCCTTCTGCTTTTTAATGATGACAGAAAATTCTGTGTAAGGGATCCGTGGATTTAGCTCACATCCCATTAAAGTGGCTCCTTCATAATCCTTGATATAGCCAACATATTTGGTTTTAGGTATTTTAATTTCTTTGGAGAAACCCTGAAAAGCAAGTACATTCATTCATATGAACACCATGTACCAAATATCTACTGAGTGCTAACTATGTTCCAGGCACTGTGTGAGGAATCAAGACAAGCTTCTTTGAAGTTCTCATTGTACTATGCTGAAGAGGATTAGCTTAAAACCACCCATGAAGTTCAAAAACACCAGAAATCTAACTGTGTAAATAGGAAGCAAGACAACATTTTTTAAATGGCCCTAATAAAATGCAAGAAATATTAAAAGGTTTAAAACAGAAACAGGTATTAAGTAAAAATTAGGCTTAATTTTGTATTGAATTACATAATTAAATATGACCGTTGCAAATTTCTCCCAAAGTGGTGAGGGGGTCCCCAGGATTCTCAACAAATCAATAACTAACATTGATCTAAATTATCAAAGAAAAGATGGTCAAAAAAATAAAGTGATTAGAAACTTAATGTTTCAGAGGAAATGAAATCCTTTCTTTGCAGGCAAAAAAATTCCAGACAGTCACAATGTGTGGTTGTTTCAATGACATTAATGTTTTGTAATATACTCATTTACATACTTTAAGCCATAATAACAGACTGCTTCAGAGTATATATTCAAAATTATAAATAATATATTTATAATATAAACATTATTTTCCTTAAGTATCTATTTCAGTTATTTGCAGAAAATTTCTTCAACTTCAGCACCATCACCAGCAGTTCACTGCCTCATCTTTCAACAAAAATTTATTTTCCAATTATTGCCATCATCCTCAAAGAGGACTACAGACAAGTCATTTAAGAACCATAGCTGAGATCGCATGCTTTGCACTACAGTTACAGCTGAGGAAAGCTGATGCTCAAGACCTCAGTGAAACAATCCAATTAAGTTCTCAGTGAGTTTTACCATAAAAGTTAAAATGCATCTCAAACAGTGAGAAGATAATAAATAGGAGATTATTTATCCGTCTTCAGAGCACAAAAAGCTTTCTAATTACATAAGAACACATTAAAAAAAAAAAAAGTCTGGCTGGGTGCAGTGGCTCATGCCTATAATCTCAGCACTTTGGGAGACTGAGGCAGGAGGATCACTTGAGTCCAAGAGTTCAAGACCAGCCCAGGCAACATAGCAAGATTCCCTCCCAACCCCCTACCATCTCTACAAATGATTAAAAAAAAAATTGCTGGGCATGGTGGCATGCACCTAAGGTCACAACTACTCAGGTGGCTGAGGCAGGAAGATCGCCTGAGCCGAGGAGGTTGAGGCTGCAGTGAGCTATGATCATGCCACAGCACTCCAGCCTGGGTGACAGTGTAAGACTCTGTCTCAAAGCAAACAAACAAACAAAATCCAAACAGAAACAAGTCAAAGATTTTATGTAATAAAATCTTTAACATTCTGAAGATTTAAAGAAAAAGCCACAAGCAATGTTGAAACAAATATTATCCAAGGTTAATATAGTTATATACTAATAGTTCTCATAAATCGATGTACAACTAAACATTTTTATAGAAAAAGAGACAAAAGAAAATGAATTAGCAATCCAAAAAAAGAACAAATACGAAGAATTGATAAACATGGAAAAATAAATCAAAGTTCACATAAATAAATTCAAACATATACAATTTATTATCTGGAAAAGTGGTAAATTTTTTTTCAGTTACCAACTCCTTTCCTGATCCCCTTATACACTGCTGACAAAAATGGAAATTTTTAAAATATTTAGCAACACATTACAAAAACCTTAAAAATGTCTGGAAGCAACTCTACTTCTAGAGATTTATTCTAAGCAAATTACCATCAATGAGGGCAAAACATGTGCACAAACACACACCCATACACATGCACATTACCTACAAGAAACACCTAAATAGCCAAAAATGTACTGGTTAAAGAAATTATTTTCTATTTCTACAATAAAATCCTAGGAAACCATCAAAATTATTATATACACAGTAGGAACCAACTTTTATATTTATATACACACAGAAAAAAATACTAAAAAGATTTATGTCAAAGCATTAACAGCATAGGTATGAGCTGAGAGGAAAAATAAAAAATTTTAACATAAAAAAATCAAAGCATTAACAGTAAATTTCTTTGGGTGATAGAATTACAAGCCATTTTTCTTTCCTTCTTTTGCTTTATTACATTTTCTACAATGATTATACATTACTTTTATAGTCAGAAAAGTAAATGAAAATGTTTAGGAATTATAAATCACTATTAAAAATAATATGCAGTCAAAGAATAGTCCTCAAAAAGCTGAGCTGAAAACTTATTTTAAGACTTATTTAAAGAGAGACAAGTTCTCACTATGTTGCCCAGGCTGTTGCAAACTCCTGAGCACAGCAATCCTCCTGCCCTGGCCTCCCAAAGTACTAGGACTACAGGCATGAGCCACTGCACCTGGCCTGCGCTGAAAACTTCTGGTAAGAAACTGCTAGGACAGAGGCCTGGTGAGGTGGCTCACGCCTATAATCCCAGCACTTAGGGAGGCCGAGGCGGGTGGATTGCTTGAGTCCAGGAGCTCGAGACCAGCCTGGGTAACACGACAAAACCCTGTCTCTACTAAAAATACAAAAACTTAGCTGTGTGTAGTCACAGCTACTTGGGAGGCTGAGGTGGGAGAATCACCTGAGCCCAGGAGGTCAAGGCTGCGGTGAACTGAGACTGCACCACTGCAGTCTCAGCGTAGGCACCAAAGTAAGACCCTGTCTCAAAAAAAAGAAAGGAAGGGAGGAACGGAGAAAGGAAGGAACTGCAAAGATGACAGCCAAGCTCCCAGCCCACTATGTGCTGTAGAATCAGGACTGTTTGCAGGTTTTTATAAACTCCAGGATTTCCTCTCTGCTGTCATAAATGGAGGCCTTCCAGAAACTGAATGTTTTTCTCATTCACAGAGAATGCTACCCACCAAATTCCAGGACTGGGAATTTCTTAGTAGAAACCATATTTTAGAATGTTAGGATGCAATATTATACCTCACTGACAGGTGACATTCATTCATTCTCTCGACAAATAGTTATTCAGTACTTACTATGTGCTAGTGACACTCTCTAATCCAGGCTGAAGCTTATTTTTGACATAAGGCTTGTAAAACAAATGCCTGTTCTTATAAGCAGAAAACACTGGGGGAGAAACTTATTTGGAAGAATGCTACCTGAGAACATATTAAGAAAAGGAATGACAAAACAGTGTTGCGCGGTGAGAAACCAACCTGTTTCTTAAAGTATCCAATTGCATATTCATCTGCATATGTGAGGAAGTTGAGGATGTCATGCTTTATGTGATATTCTTTCAAATGATTCATCAGGTGTGTTCCATAGCCCTGTGTGGAAGTTAGTATACAAACAAATACATTAGATTGGGGAGAAAAATTTTTACAAATCCATCAGGAAATGATGGCGAATTCAGGAGTTTGTACTTTTACATATTTTACCAACCAAGACCTTTCCTGAAGGAAATATATTAACACCCTTTCTTGCGTTTCTTAACTTTGAAAATAAGCTATAAAACCAAAACAAAATCAAAATCCTTGCTTCAAAGATAAAAATCATCATTTGACAATATAAGTTTCTAGTTATTTGAAAATAACACACCAGGGCCACAAGTTCCTAGCTCAATATTAAAGATCACTTGCTGAATATTAATATAAAAGTTTTCAGAATGAATGTAGTTTATGAATTTCTGCTTATCTTTAAGGTATTTGAGATTCTCAGAAGAAAAAAAGATGCAAATGAAAAGTGCTTATCTTCACTAGAATATTTAGTAATCCAAGTGTTTACCGTACACCACAAACTGGCAACCCTTCTAAAGAACTGAATCATCACATATATAGCATTTTAAATTTGGTCTTATCAGACCTTTCCAAGTAAGGTCTGAGAAGCCCAGAATCTCTGAATCAGCCAGAAGACATTAGAAAGTAACTAAAGGTAGTGAACAATGTAGAATAAACTCAGTGATTGAAATATTTTTATAATATGAAGTTTTTTCAGTGACAAAGCTTACAGAAAACGTATAAATCTAATGTGATTGTTTCGGAACCTCATAAAGAGAGATAAAAGTAAATCCAAGCATCCAGACCCAAATATCTTCGCATAAATTTTCTACAATTTGGTGGCACATTTTTCTAAAGAACTCAAATATGCTCCCAGGTATGATCTCATAGAATCACAGTACGTCAAGGACAGAAGGATCTTTGGAAGTCATTTTATCTAAACCCCTAACCCATATGAGGCTAGAGGTCTTTTGCCATCTATCATGAAAAGGCAATCTGCTAGAACACCTCCAATGTAGGCCAATTCCTTAGTGGTGAGATAGACCGATTCATTTTCAGGCATCATATGGTTGGGAATTCCTTCCTAACGTTCACCCAAGATCTGGTCATTTTTATTTCTACTTATTGACCTTAGTTCTACTCCTAGAGCTACAAAGACTCATTCCTGCTTTTAACAGCCCTTCAAGCCTTTGAAGATTATGCTCTCTCACACATGCCCATCCGTACTTCCCCAGTCCCAAGCGAAGCACCATCAAGGCTACAGTCATTCCTCATATGGCATGACTGAATGACACCTTATCAAACTAATCACTTTGGTTTTTGTTTTTTTTTTTTTTTTTGAGACGGAGTCTTGCTCTGTCGCCCAGGCTGGAGTGCAGTGGCACGATCTCAGGTCATTGCAAGCTCTGCCTCCCGGGTTCATGCCATTCTCCTGCCTCAGCCTCCCGAATAACTGGGACTACAGGCACCCGCCACCACACCTGGCTAATTTTTTGTATTTTTAGTAGAGACAGGGTTTCACTATGTTAGCCAGGATAGTCTCAATCTCCTGACCTCGTGATCTGCCCATCTGGGCCTCCCAAAGTGCTGGGATTACAGGCGTGAGCCACCGCGCCCGGCCACTAATCACTTTTTTCAGAGTTTTTTCTAATATAACAATGCCTTTCCAAAGCATGGATCCTAGGACCAAGCATAATAATAAGGGGACGGTATGTCCAGTAAACAGAACAGTATCATCATCTCCCTCTTCTGCAAATTATTCTTCCATTGATGTCACCCAAAGACATTTTAGCTTTTAGCTTTTCCCAAACATATCATAATACTGAACACTGAGAGTTTGAATAAAACTTGGATAAAAAGACAAATGAACTATTTCTCTCCTTGAGGAGACGACAGTAAAATGGGGAAGATAACATAGAAACTCATGTGTATAGAGGTATACTATTCAACAGAGTAGACACTAGCCTCATGTGGCTACTGGGCAACTGATATGAGACTAGTCCAGTTGGAAATGTCCTGAAGTATAAAAACACACTAGGAAAAAAATTCTCATTACTAACATTTTATACTTATTACATGTTGATATGACCATAATTTTAGACATATTGAGTAAAAAAAAGTTAAAATTAATTTCACCTGTTTCTTTTTACTTTTTTAAATATGGCCACTCAAAATTTTGAAATTACATATGTGACTTGCATTTGAGGCCTGCATTACATTTCTGTTATACAGTATTTGTACAGAGTGATATATTTGTATCTTCAATAGTGGGCTGGGTGTGGTGGCCTATAATCCCAGTGGCTCACGCCGATAATCCCAGCACTTTGGGAGGCTGAGGCGGGCGGATCACGAGGTCAGGAGATCGAGACCATCCTGAACAACACGGTGAAACTCCATCTCTACTAAAAATACAAAAATTAGCTGGGCGTGGTGGCACGTGCCTGTAATCCCAGCTACTCGGAAGACTGAGGCAGGAGAACGGCATGAACCAGGGAGTCGGAGGTTGCTGTGAGCCAAGATCTGAGCCAAGATCGCCCCAACGCACTCCAGCCTGGCAACAGAGCAAGACTCCATCTCAAACAACAACAACAACAAAAACAACAAACAAAACAAAACAACAGTGAAAAAGACCATAATCAAGGTGGTAAAGAGAAGGTGAACAGAGGAAAAGAAAATGTTTAAGCTAGGCCTTAAAAGAGTTTGTCAAATTGAAAACAAGAGAAGGAAATGGATTAGAAATCTAAACGTAAGGTAAAATAAACCTTTACAAAAGGATTGTAAAAAGATATAGGAAAGTGGGCATATAACTTAGGGATACAAAAAGGCTTCGTAAAGAAAATATAAAATGCGAAAGCATGAAGTAAAAGACTGATTATTAAGTAGAATACTTCAAATTTTAAAACTTCTTCAAGGCACCATAAGTAATCAAAGATACCATAAACAAAAAACAAATGACAAGTGAGGGGGGTGTAGTTGCAACATATATTACAAAGATTTAATATCAAAAATACATAAATATCTTTTATAGAATCAATACAAAAAAGAGATAGAATAAAAGAAAATTTGTCAAAAGCTAGAACAAGAATAAACATTACCAGTAAAGAGATATGTTGGACCTCAATAGTGATCAGAGCACTCTACCATAAAATGAAATATTTCACTCGACGGCATGCAAATATGTTTACAGTTTATGTACCCAGTGCCAGTAATGGTAGGGAAAACTATTCTCTCCAACACCACTGGTGAGAAATGTAAACTGGTAGACCCACTGAGAAGGCAATCTGGAAATAATTTTTTAAATTTAGACTGGCCATATTCATTCCTATAGGAATTCTGCTTCTCAGTGTCTAAGGAAACATTTCCAAACAGAGCATTGTTGATGATAGAAAATTACCAGAAATAAGCAAATATGTCTTCAGTAGAGAAACGATTACATAAATTATGGTGCAACCATATTATAAAATACTGTATAAAAAGAATAAAGTAGCTATATATCAGCATTAATAGAAATTCCTGCAATTATGAAAATGTTCTTTATGTATGCTATCCAATATGGTGATGATTAGTCACATGTAGCTACTGAGTACCTGAGTAACCAAGGAAGTAAATATTCATTTTAATTTAATGTATCTAAATACACATTTAAACAATCACATATATGCACTAAAGCTGAAAGGTCTCTAGGACAATGTTAAGTTTTTTTCCAGTAAGGCAATGCATACAATATGAATTCCATTTATTTAAATGAGAAAAAAGCAACAACAAAACACACAATCACCTCTTATCTGTAAGTTCAGTAAGTTCCAATATATGTGTCAATACTAAAGTACCTGGAAGGATGCGTACCAAGCTGACAAAAATAGCAGGATGGTAGTGGGAAAGGGAAATGGGATTTTTGTTTTATCTGAAAACGCATTTGTGTATATCTTATATAATTAAAAATTATTTCTAAAAAAAAATATTTTTAACTAGAGGAAAGCAAATGGTTGGCCAGTTGGAGTGAACTGCATGTGCACAGGAAAAGTAATGTCTAAAAATCAGTAAGAAATGTGTCTTCTGATGAAATTCACTTTAACACGGATGTCGATGCAAGAGAGATTATGTTGTATGCACCTCTTGTAAGGAGTTAATAGAAACTATAAATTTGTCCCCTTCATCCATAATCCAATTAATTTTACTCAAGAACAACAATGGTTCTTTGGTAAATAGCTTCTCAAAACCTGCATAAGATATTTTTCATCAGTGACCACAAATTTGTCATTTCTCCAAAAAACTTTTCCAGGTTCCAAGTTGCTTGTGAGAAGGGGCTGTGTCTTTTAACTTGAACTTCCTCTGTATCTACCTAGTATTTGTGACTAGCAGTCATGGTAGTTTAAGTACTGCCTTGGTTAGAGAGGCAGTGACAACATAAAGCTATTATAAGCAAATGTTTATTTAGATTTTAACCCCAGACCTATTTCCCCTTGTTTGTACACCTTTATTTTTACCTGCCATCAAAAGGATCATTTTCTAACTATCTGGTAACTTCAGTGTTTATTTAAATACCTATTATGGTAAATAAACATTAGCTACATAATTTTAAAGCTATACATAATATCAAATTCAATTTTTTTTTTCTTTTGAGATGGAGTTTCACTCTTGTTGCCCAGGCTGAAGTGCAATGGCACAATCTTGGCTCACCGCAACCTCCACTTCCTGGGTTCAAGTGATTCTCCTGCCTCAGCCTCTGAGTAGCTGGGATTACAGGCATGCACCACCACACCCGGCTAATTTTGTATTTTTAGTAGAGATGAGGTTTCACCATGTTGGTCAGGCTGGTCTCGAACTCCCAACCTCAGGTGATCCGCCTGCCTCAGCCTCCCAAGGTGCTGGGATTACAGGCGTGAGCCACCGTGCCTGGCCCAAATTGTTTTCAGATTACAGGATATTCCAAAATCAGGAGAGGAGCTTCAAGTAAATTCTCAAATGTTATCTTGTGTTTTCAGCACAATAAATCCACATAAAAATCTAATTTAAAGAATTCACAGGAATTTATCAGCATGATTCTCCAAAATTACCGTATACAGATTTTAAAGTGCCATTTAGCCAAGATTTTTAATATAGTAAATAAATACTTAAAATGTCTGCTTATGGTTGGGCACAATGGCTCACGCCTATAATCCCAGCACTTTGGGAGGCCAAGGAGGGAGGATCTCTTGAGACCAGGAGTTCGAGACCAGCCTGGGCAACATAGGGAGACGCTATCTCTACAAAAAATAAATTAGCCAGGCATGGTGGTGCACATCTGTGATCCCAAATACTCAGAATGCTGAGGTAGGAGGATCACCTGAGCACAGGAGGTCACAGACACAGGGAGCTGTGATCATGCCACTGCACTCCAGCCTGGGCAACGGAGCAAAACCCCATCTCAAAAAAATTAAAATAAAAATAAAACCTCTGCTTATGAATTTGCTGTTTTCAATAATATAGGCTACAGCCACTGGGACCCATTCAGTTTTACTCCATATTGGAGCAGTGCTTCCATATTGTCTACTGTTGCTGGGTTGGCAGAGCTCAGCAGTTTTTATCTTAAGACTATACGCCAGTGAAAATGTAAATATCTTGGGCAGTGTGATGTCTCAAAAGTTGTTCACTAATCATTAATGACACAGGACAGTAAAAAGATCAGGAAATTGGCCAGGCACAGTGGCTCACGACTGTAATCCCAGCACTTTGGGAGGCCAAAGCAGGCGATCACCTGAAGTCAGGAGTTCGAGACCAGCCTGGCCAATGTGATGAAACGCCGTCTCTATTAAAAATACAAAAATTAGCCGGGCATGGTGGCTGACGCCTGTAATCCCAGCTACTCGGGAGGCTGAGGCAGGAGACTCACCAGAACCCAGGAGGAAGAGTTTGCAGTGAGCCGAGATCACACCATTGCACTCCAGCCTGGGCAACAAGAGCAAAACTCCGTCTCAAAAACAAAAACAAAAAAAGACCAGGAAATAAATGGAAGAACTGTTTCTCCCATTCTTACTTCTACTAAAGATTGGTTCTTACCATTAAAACACACACACACATGCACGCATGCACACACACACGTTCTTACCATTAAAACAGACACACATGCATGCACACACACACACACTAAACTCATCCCTTCTATTTTGTTTTGAAAGACTAATCTTCATTTTCTAAAACTACAGTTTCAAGTCACTTACAAGAAGTGACTGCTTTTCTTGTTCTTCCTACTGAGTTTGTGATGCTTGGCCACCTTCCTTCAAGTCTTTAGAAAATTACATGGTTGCGGGGGGAATTGCCTTTCTGGGAAGTAGTAAGACAAAGTATCCAATTCATATTAAATACCTTCAGTTTCCCTCTAGCATCCCTAAAAGTGTCCAACTCAACCTTAATCAACCTTTCCAAACAAGGTGTTTGGTATAGCTATCTTTGAAAATAAAAATTATGCCATCTTTTTCTAAAATTACCAACCAAGGACATATTTTCCAGGTCTTCACCCTAAGAAAAGCCAAATAAAATTTTCCTTTAAGTAAGTTTTTAAACTTTGAACATGTGGAAACATCTGGACATTTGTCACTTTGGCTAGTGGGGAATAATGATAAACACAGCAACAGCACCATCTAAAGACACACTGTCAGAATTCCTTGAAAATGCGCCAGAGATCAGTTTCAAGCAAATGTGGGTCTTCACCTTCCCCAGTCAGAATGATGAATGTAAGACTGCTGAATTGCATTTGCCCTTTGATGCTTAGTGCTAGGAGTCAAAGACAAAAAGCTCCACTTGTGCTTTGTGAGAATAAATACATCGCAGCAGCTATTATTGGTGCTGAGGCCGGGCGTGGTGGCTCACGCCTGTAATCCCAGCTACTCAGGTGGCTGTGGCATAAGAACCACTTGAACCCAGGAGGCAGAGGTTGCAGAGAGCAGATCACATCACTGCATTCCAACCAGAGCAACAGAGCAAGACTCCGTCTCAAAATAATAATAATAATAATAATAATTTTAAAAATGGGTACTGTGACCAGAGAGTGAAGCTGTTAATGAAAGCTAAAGTACCAACAGCACAGGCTGTGCCCCTAATGCAGAGAAGGATTCCTTTCAGGGACTTATTTTTGGTTTCTGTAAATGGTATTGCTTCTTTGAAGCTGAAGGAGTCAACAAAATACTTAGACCAGCACTGTCCAATACAGGAGCCACTGGCCACATGTGCCTATCAAGCACTTGAAAGGCAGCTTGTCTAAATTGAGATGTGTTGTAAATGTAAAACACATGCTTGGTTTCAAAGAGTTAGTATAAGGCTGGACGTGGCTGCTCATGTTTGTAATCCCAGCACTTTGGGAGACCAGGGAGGGCAGATCACCTGAGGTCAGGAGTTCAAGAGCAGCCTGGCCAACACGGCGAAACCTCATCTCTACTGAAAATACAAAAATTGGCTGCGCATGGTGGCATGTGCCTATAGTTCCCAGCTACGCATGAGGCTGAGGTGGGAGAATCACTTGAACCCGTGAGGCGGAGGTTGCAGTGAGCCAAGATCGCACCACTGCACTCCAGCCTGGGCAACAGAGTGTGAACCTGTCTCAAAAAAAAAAAAAAAAAAAAAAAAAGACAGTACAGAACACAGAACGTAATGTAAAAGGTCTGCATAATTCTTCATGACATTTAATGCCTGTTGCAGTTATACTAATAATACTTTGGATATATGGGTAAAGTAAATTTCCAAAATTAATTTCACTGGATTCCACTTGCTTTTTAAAAAAAATATATATAACTACTAGAAAATTTAAAAGCACATAATATGTATGCTTTTATAACCTCATATTTGCAGGTTGCTTTATATGTCTATTGGACACATTGCTTTAGACCTTCCAGTAATTTTTCTCAGCAGCCATCTCAATCATCCTGAGCTGCTAATCTTTAATCCACCCATGAAAATCCTAAATGAATAACATCCTTTTTTTTTTTTTTTTTTTTTTTTTTTTGAGATGGAGTTTCGCTCTCATTGCCCAGGCTGGAGTGCAGTGGTGTGATCTTGGCTCACTGCAACCTCAGCCTCCCGGGTTCAAGCAATTTTCCTGCCTCAGCCTCCCAAGCAGCTGGGACTACAGGCATGTGCCACCACACCCAGCTAATTTGGTATTTTTAGTAGAGACGGGGTTTTACCACATTGGTCAGGCTGGTCTCAAACTCCTGATCTCAGGAGATCCACCCACCTCGGCCTCCCAAAGTGCTAGGATTACAGGTGTGAGCCACTGCCCAGCCCTGAATGAATAACATTCTAAGGACATGTTTTCTGGTTCCCTTTTCTTAAAAGCAAGAAAGTAGAACAGGACAAGGTCTAGATGAGAGCTCTTTCTGTCAATTCAGAATCTAATTTATTCTCGCCAGACCGCGACACCAACTGCAATACCAATAAAACACGGACACAGTTCCCGGAAAGGAAGGGACCTAAGCCAAAGACAACTGGGAAGGTAAATTAGCAACATAAAAAACAAAACAAAACAAAAAGACACTCCAACACATGCCAAACCCTACGAGAATAACTTCTGAAATTTATTCATAAATTTACATGACTTGCCTTATAGAATTTCATGACTTCCCTTAAAGAATTTCTTTAGTCCTTGTTTTCCCTTAGGGACAAGGTCATAAGAAATCTTTCTGAAGTGTAAGCTGCCTAAATCATCTTTCTAATCCACATTAACCATATCCTTTCCAGTAGTTCAGTGTCACTAATTGTGATTACATGTTTGTATGTATGTGTAAATTAACAATGAACACTGAGATCTATTTTTCAAATATCCCTTCATTTGCTATAGACTACACTTGAGTTACATATTAAACTTGTACAGTATCCTGGTACCTTGCCCCAAAGTCCAACAAAGCCTTGGTACAACCCTACTTGTTGGTAGGTGAAACCATTTACTCTCCTCACACACATACACATACACTCACAGTGAGACAGAGGTCCCCAACCCCTAGACCATTACCAGTCCGTGGCCTGTTAGGGACAAGGCCACACAGCAGGAGGTAAGCGGCAGGTAAGTAAGCATTACCGCCTGAGATCTGCCTCCTGTCAGATCAGTGGTGGCACTAGACTCTCATAGGAGTGCAAACCCTATTGTGAACTACGCGTGCAAGGGATCTAGGTTGCCTGCTCCTTATGAGAATCTAACTAATGCCTGATGATATGAGCTGGAACAGTTTCATCCCAAAACCATAGCCCTAATCTGACCTGTGGAAAAATTGTCTTCCGTGAAACCAGTCCCTGGTGCCAAAAAGGTTGGAGACCATTGGAGTGAGAGGACTATTCCCAGAAAGTCCTTAAATCCACTTTGAACCTTCTCTGGACATGGTATAGAGAGATCTTCCCAAGCTCTGCAGGACTTAGTGAGAAGCCCCACATTCTGCTTTTCTTCTAAGACCTTGGGTTTACCCTTACCTTGACTTGCTCGTTTGAGGTTACAGCACAGAAGACAATCTCTGTGAATCCTTGAGATGGGAACATACGGAAACAGATACCACCAATAACACGGCCATCTTTAATTAAAGCAAGGGTTTTGTGTTTCCTGAAAGAATAAGATTATGTCAAAGTTTTACCTATCCTAGTTATATAAACATACTTTTTGGGGTGTTCCTTATTAACCAACTAAGAAAGAGGGACATGTCCTAAGTTTCTATAGAAACTTCCTTCATGTAGTCCCTATCTTGCTAGACCATCCTTTTATCTGAACTTTCTAGAGCTAGGTTGCCTGCACAAGACGTCGTCATCACTCCCATCAGAACAAAATACCAGTCACCTAAGAAGTGCCTGAAGTTTACAAACAGAGAACAGAGTATGTGCAGAGGTGCTCTGGAACTGGCACAGCCAGTGCCAAGGAGGGGTCGGGGAGAGCAGGAAGTCATGGACAAACATGGTATGTGTCTCTGAAGAGTTAAGTCTTACTCCAAAATCTTACAGAAACATTATGAAAAAGAATTTAAAATTTACATATAGAATTTGCAAAACTCTGCATTATGGAATCCTTCCCTCTGTCTAAAGCATCACTCTGAATTGTGACAGGCATGGATCACAGTCCCCATAGGCTACTGGGCTATGTATGTTAAAATAAATTCAATTAGAGAAGTTTAGTTCTTTAGGGTTCTGTGGGTTTTGTTTTTTGTTTTTATTTTGAAAAGGAGTTTCGCTCTGTTGCCCAGGCTGGAGTGCAATGGCACGGTCTCGGCTCACCACAACCTCTGCCTCCTGGGTTCAAGCAATTCTCCTGCCTCAGCCTCCCAAGTAGCCGTGATTACAGGCATGTGTCACCAGGCCCAGCTAATTTTGTATTTTTAGTAGAAACTGGGTTTCTCCATGTTGGTCAGGCTGGTCACAAACTCCCAACCTCAGGTGATCCTCCCACCTCAGCCTCCCAAAGTGCTGGGATTACAGGCATGAGCCACCAGCCCAGCCTAGTTTTTTTTTTTTTTTTTTTTTTTTAAGCAATGGATTTTCAAAGTTAACCTGTCTTATATCCCAATAATTGCCCACAGACCTGGGCAATAATGGCACCTAGTTAAGATTCCAAAACCAATATTTTGATTATGAAAAAAGCAGAACATCTTAGTGTTACATTCTCTCACTGCTATGAAGAATGAAGCACAGGATAGTCATCAGCAATGTAAAATATAAAGTTTCATTATCATTAACAAGAAAATTTGTAAATTGTTGAAAATTAATCTTAGCACTTTCAGACATGAAAATTAGCTTGGTGTAGCTCCGTATCCACAGCAAGACAGGAGCAGTAGTATTCGGTGGATGACTATGGCTGACTTTCACTAACTAAGCAGTTCCTCTTTCATTTAAAAAGGAAATAAGGAAGAAGGAACAGAAAGTACCACTTACGGGTCAAAGACGAGCCGTGTGATGTATTCTTTTGGCATTCGGGGCAGCTGGTGGGAGAAAACGTTCTGTAGGCCAACCAGCCACATCAGGATCTTCTTGTTTGGTTTCTGGTTGAGGGAATTGCCAACCACGTGAAATTCAATTACACCCCTGCGCTCTTCCAACCTTGCCGCCTCATCCCTGGCAGAGTGTGCTGACAGAAAGTTGGTCTGATGTGCAAGAGACAGGAAAAAATTACACAGAGCTATTCTCTCAAGACAGTGGGGACGGGACACATCCAAGCTTCTCATCTTTGTTCTAATAAGATACACATTTGTGGATTTTCAGAGTCCTAAATACATGTGTGCACACATACACACAGAGACACATACACATACAAGTTATGAAGACAAGACAGAAAAGGCAGGTAAAGCATTTTGAGAAATTGGAGTATTATATGTGTACATGGATGATATTCAGTGTAGATTAGGGGCCAGCAAACTTTTCTGTGAAGGGCCAGATAGAAAATATTTTAGACGTTGTGAGCCATAAGGTCTTTGTCACAACTACTCCTTCTTCTGCTATAATGCGAAAGCATCCACAGACAATAAGTTAAATAATGGGTGCAGTACTGTTCCAATAAAACTTTATTTAAAAATACAGTAAGCAGACAAAACGTGGCCTGTGGGTTATAGTTTGCCAAACTCTGGCTTAAAGGAATCCTCTCCAGCTGAGCTTTAAGGACCCTTGAGATGACAGATTCAAATTCTCATGACAGGCCCAATAGTAGCACTAACGTATATATTCTTTTTTTTTTTTTTTGAGACGGAGTCTCGCTCTTTTGCCCAGGCCCGACTGCAGTGGCGCTATCTCGGCTCACTGCAAGCTCCGCCTCCCGGGTTCACGCCATTCTCCTGCCTCAGCCTCCCGAGTAGTTGGGACTACAGGCGCCCACCACCACACCCGGCTAATTTTTTGTATTTTTTAGTAGAGACGGGGTTTCACCATGTTAGCAAAGATGGTCTCGATCTCCTGACCTCGTGATCCACCCGCCTCAGCCTCCCAAAGTGCTGGGATTACAGGCTGAGCCACCGCGCCCGGCCTCATGCATATATTCTTAACACCTCTTTTTAAAGAACAGTTTTCTTTCCAGAGAATATCCGTTGACCTACACTCAACCATAGCTGGAAGCACAACCATTTGCCAGCACTTATGCTCCCCATCTTATTTAATCTGCCTAGTGGTTTGCAAGTAAATGCTCCACAAACAGCTCTTCAGGGAAGGAAGGCCCTAACTGGTGACACTTCATCTCATTCGTCCAGAACTGGCTATCCAGGTAACCAGGTGCCACGGTAGTCAATTTCAAGCTACCAACATATGGAACAACCAGCTCACAAAACTCCTGAAAATTTAACAATTTTCTTGTGCATTCCAGTACGCACCAGCTCTAGTATACTACTAAATATTAACATATCCAAAATATTTTGAAACATGTGACTGCATCCTGATGTAGTTTGAATGTGTGCCCCCTCCAAATCTCATGCTGAAATGCAATCTCCAATGCTGGAGGTGGGACCTAGTGGGAAGTGTTGGATCATCAGGGCAGATCCCTCGTGAATGGCCTAGCACCATCCCCTTGTTGATGAATGAGTTATTGCTCAGTTAGTTCATATGAGATTTGGTGGTTTAAAGGGGTCTGGCTCCTCCTCCTCACTCTCTTGTTCCCTCTCTCACCATGTGATGTGCCTGCTCCCAATTCACCCTGCACCATGAGTAAAAGTTCCCTGAGGCCTCGCTAGAAGCTGAGCAGATGCTGATGCCATTCTTGTACAGTCTGCAGAACTGTGAGCCAATTAAAGTTCTTTTTTAAAAAAATAAATTACCCAGTCTCAGGTATTTCTTTGTAGCAATGCAATAGACTAGTACAAATCCCCATTTTATAGCTGAAAAAACCTAAACTCAGCTAATCTGTAATGTTACTAAATCTCTAAAAAAACTATAGTCTTAAGCCTTCACAGACCGGATATCCAGAAGGAAATGGAAAGATCAATTTTAGGAAGAGATTTTTCTATTACAACATTCTGGTTCTCTGAAGTATCCTCAATATCATAAAATAAATACTTAAGAAAACATGACAAATTGAAAATTAACATTGTAATATAATCTCCAAGCCATTTCTTCATTTCCTGGAAGCTGTCAGAAATGTCTTAAGACAGGCATGTCTTGAGAAATGTCATTGCCTTGCATGCCCTCAGATGCAAGGCAATGAGATGACAGCAGCATTTTTACCAAAAATGCCTTACTTGAATCTAATCCTTAGTAAACAATCAACAAATCCAAAAAGAGGGACCTTATACAAAACTAGCGACCAAGACTCTTCACCAATGGCAGTGCTGCAAAAGACCAAAACAGGGCTGGGGAGTTGTTTTAAAGGAGACTAAACAAATGAAGAGATAAGAATTAAATGCAATGCACAATCCCTAACTGATCCTTCAACAACAACAAAGGTTATAATGGACATCATCTGGCTATATGGGAAATTTAAATATGGTTTTATATTAGGCCAGAGGTCAGCAAACTTTTCAGTGAAAAGCCAGACAAATATTTCATACTTTGCAAGCCACACATTCCCTGTCTCAATTATTCAAATTTACTGTTGTAATGCAAAGACAGCTGCAGACAATATGTTTCAATAAAACTTTATTTGAAAAAAACAGCCAGTGGACCAGATTTGGCTTGCAGGCTGTAATTCACCAACCCTGTATTAGAAAATATTGTAACCATGCTAAATTTTCTAAGAGTAATGACTGCATTGTGGTTATGTAAGAGAATAGCTTCCTTATGAGATACAGTACATGCAAAAATAGTTAGGGGTGAAGTATTATGACATGTGTTTTTAATTCCGAAATGGTTCCAAATGGTTCATGGGGAACGGGGAGAGAAAGAAAAAGAGCATATGGGGAGGCACAGAGAGAAAGAGAGAAAGCAAATGTGGCGTAATGTTAACTGCTGAATCTAAGTAAAGAGTCTATGGATTTTTATCACAGAATTTTTGCAACATTTATGAGGGCTTGAAATTTTTCAAGAGAAAAAGCTGGGAACGATGCCTTCAACTGTGAGATTACTAGTACGTGGACCTGTGATGTGATATTCATCAAGGGGAATTACCTCTTGATCAGTTGTTCCTGCCCTCTCCACACTGACCACCAGGTTAAATGCAAACCAGGGTAGCATAACATGTTAACTCTCAGCATTAGCATCCCCACTTCTGACAGCTGGAGTGGCCAGGAGAGCAGAAGAGGTCTACCAGCTGGCTGCCCAGGTTTACCCTGCTGACCTCTGGTCCAAGCATTGCTGCAGGGTCCGTGATGGTAGACATAACCTCGTTGATTAATTCCATCGGAATATCCCCCATAACTCGGGGTTTCTTGGCCTCCTCTAGAACATGAGAATCAGTCATTTTCCTCTTTTCTCCTATGATGATCAAAATAAAAGGCAAAAAATGGGTGGTTCTAAACACAAAACAAATAATACATGCCAACTAATTTTCTTTTTTTTTTTTTTTTTTTTTTTTTTGAGACGGAGTCTCGCTCTGTCACCCAGGCTGGAGTGCAGTGGCACAATCTCGGCTCACTGCAAGCTCCGCCTCCCAGGTTCACGCCATTCTCCTGCCTCAGCCTCTCCGAGTAGCTAGGACTACAGGCGTCCGCCACCACGCCCGGCTAATTTTTTGTATTTTTTTAGTAGAGACGGGGTTTCACCGTGGTCTCGATCTCCTGACCTCGTGATCCGCCTGCCTCGGCCTCCCAAAGTGCTGGGATTACAAGCGTGAGCCACCGCGCCCGGCCCATGCCAACTAATTTTCTAACACCATTGATGTGTACGGAGGTCAACTCTATCTTTACCACCAGGGGAAGGGGTGACAAAGGAAGACAGGAAAGAGAGCTATTGTGAGCTCACAATAACTGCCAACCCAATTCATTCTGAATATTTTCTACTTTCTATGATGATTTTTAACTAGATACATGAAATATTAAGGCACATGTTCCCTCATCTGTAAAAGCAAAGGGGTGATTCTAGCTATTGTTTGTTAATACTCTCTAATATAGTCTCTTCGAGGTCAGGGAACATGGTCCATATGACACCAAAATGTCAAAATGTATTGAAATTTTTACCTTAAGGCCTAAAATAAGACCAATCTTTTGTAAATGTGCAGTGTCTTCCTGGAAAGAATGTGTATTTTCATATTTTGATCTCTATAACTCCATTAGCTCAAGCTTATTGATCATGTTGTATGGATATCAGTAAGAGCCTTACTGATATTTTTGTCTGTTTGACCTATGAATTTCTCAGTTGTTTGTTTAAACCCTCAACCGTTGGTTGATTTATTTCTCCTTGTAGTCATGTTAATTCCACCCCCCCCCCGCCCCCCGGCACCCCACCATATATGTACGGAAATCAGTTTGCATTAGGCTTTGGGCTTTATTGGTTAGTTATTGCTATGTAATAAACCAATCCCAAATGAGTCTTAAAACCATAATAACTTACTATCATAGCTCATTCATTTAGTATGTTTCCTGATGGGTGGCTGATTTCAGCTCATCTCATTCAATCTTGGCAAGCTTGCTCATGAGTCTACCCACTGATTGGAATCTCTGTGCTGGGCTTGGCTATACACACACACACGTATGTATATGTGTATGTATGCATATATATTATGTATATATATCTGTATATTATATATTTGAAATATACCATAAATTGTTTTATTTGTAATAAACAAAATTATGGATTTAATTTTTTATTATAAAATGACACACTTTATCTTTTCCAATGCTTTTTTGCCTTAAAATGATGCCTCACAAAGTGAGCAGGGCCACTAGCCTATCAAGTAGATGCAATCTCACCGTTCCACACAATAGGACAGGCCATGCAAAGGCAGAGAAAACTTTCTTCCACTTTCCTCATGAGAATGCATGGTAGTTTTTTTTCTCCTTTCTATTCTCATGTTTGGTTTTTCCAGTTTTTTCCAGACATAACATGCACTTATTTTTCCAAGTAAATTTTTTGAATTTTTAAGATGTCTAGATCTAATTTATTTCCTCACATGTGAATCCCACTGCTATCTCAATATAACATTCTCCCCATAGCATTCTCACTATCTCTAGTTGAAATGGAGCAGAACAATATAAAGTAACTCGACTGTAGAAGATTCTTCCAGAAATATTACATATTATTTACTAAATGACTTTTGTCGAGTTCTTTTTTTTTTACAATTCTTTTGTTGTTTGTTTTTGGAGACAAGTAACAATATTTTCAGACATCTGACCAATAAGTCCTCAAATTCCATGATTCCCTAAGAGTAATGCTGAAAACTATTTATTTCATAGCTGGGGTTTGTACTTGATATGCCCTCTGCTTGTCAGACTACTAATGGTGTTTATGATTTTTAAAAAAAATCTGAGGCTGAATCCAAGCTCACTGGTAAAGAGTTTCTGCATGGATTAGTGATATCTCCCTTGGAAGTGAAAGGGAATGGTGGCATATGCTAAATATATGATACTTCTTATATTGTAAGGTCCTCTTCTTTCCCTCTTTCATGGTACTTCTTTTATTTAAAAATTTGGTCACATGCAAGATTTGTCTGATGTCAAGTCTGTGGACAGAAATGCAACCTTCAAAACATTCTCTAACTGTGAAATGCTTCTAGGATCAAGAGATATTTTTGTCCGTGTGGTAGATTACATTAATGGCCAAATTCTTTACCCTCTTGGTATCTACACTCTTTGCCATGTGACTTTGCAGTTATTCCTACGAAAGGAATAGACTACCTTTTTCCACTTCTCCACCTCTCAACTCTGAGTTCAACTATGTGACTTGCTTTGGATGAGAGAATGAGGCAGAAGTCAGCAGGGCATGGTGGCTCACACCTATAATCCCAGCACTTTGGGAGGCCGAGACAGGTGGATTACCTGAGGTCAGGAGTTTGAGACCAGCCTGACCAATATGGCAAAAACCCACCTCCACTAAAAATAGAAAATTTAGCCAGGCATGGTGGTGGGCACCTGTAATCCCAGCTACTCAGGAGACTGAGGCAGGAGAATCGCTTAAACCCAGGAGGCGGAGGTTGCAGTGAGCTGAGATCGCACCACTGCACTCCAGCCAGGGTGACAGTGTAAGACTCCATCTCAAATAAAAAGAAAAGGAAAAAAAAAAGAATGTGGCAGAAGTGATGGTTTACAAGTTCTGAGCCTAGGCTTCAAGAGACTGTGTATTTCTTCCTGCCCTCTCCCATCACAAGAAGGACATGTTCCGGGTAGCCCAATAGTCCCAGGAAAATTACGAGAAATATGTGAAGCAGAGTTGCTTCAGCTCAAGTGCTCTAGCCAAGCCAAGCCCAAAACAGAGATTATAATCAATGGGTAACTTGCAAGCAAGCCCAGCCAAGATTGAGTGAGACTAGCTGAAATCAGCCAACTCTCAGGCAACACACCAGATGAGTGAGCTATGACAATAAGTTATTACAGTTTTAAGATGGCAATAACTAACCAGTACAGCCAAAAGCCTAATACAAAGTTATTTCTACCCGTTAAAATCCTGGAAATGCACAATCTGTACTTGGTTCAAGTCTACCTTTTGCACTCCTCAGGTAATGGAGCTCCTGGAGCAAGTCACAGCCCTCTCTCATCCCCTCTTAAGAGCTTACCTGGGTTTGCCTCAAGTCCAGAAGAGGCTTTGCAGGCAGGACTGCCGCTCCCTGCATTTGGCTGCTCAAGGGAAGATGAGGTTGAATTGTATGAAATTGTCCCAGCCACAGGAGGTGGATTGATAACTGCACCAGCAAAAGGAGAAGAAGGTGTTAGATGACTGACTCCTTTCTTGGGCAACAAGAAACGAAGTGCACATGGGACCACCCCGATCCTGCCCAATGCCACAAAATAAGTCATCTTTAAAACATAAGCCACACGCATCAAGATAGTAAAGACAGTAGGGATTATAACTCATTAAATAGAACAAGGATATCTGAGTCTATATTGATAAAATAGTAAATAAATACATAAATAAATTAGTGGAGATGAGGAAAGCTCAAGAATACCAACAAAGAAATAAGGACAGAATGATGGAAGTTAGTAAAAAAAAAAAAAAATCACTATTTGGCAGCCACCATATGATAACTGATTTGGGGAAGATCATGTGTGTAGGCTAAACCCTGTGAGTATAATTTTGATGAAGACAAGATATTTATACAATCTCAAAATATCTCCCCACAAAAGTATTTTTTTTAATTAAAAAGGAAAGGTGGTAATACTGCAGTGGAGAAAGCTGGTGACCACCACCAGAACCATGTGATCCAACTTAACACCAGCAATGATGGGACAAGTCAACATAATATGCCTCCTGATGCAATGGAAAAATTGCAATAAACCACGTTATCGAGACAAGAGGCAAAAACAGAAGACAGCATATAGCTTAGATAACAATACTATATCAATGTTAAATTTGCTGACGGAAAACTATAGTTTTTATGTTGGAGAATATATGAGAGACATCAAAATTACTAAAGGGGCATGTTTTTATGTTAGAGAATACATGAGAGACATCAAAATTACTAAAGGGGCATGATGTTTGTAACTTTCAACTAATTTAGGAGAAAAAATACATATAATATATATTTGTATTTATATATAACATATAAATATATATATTATATATATAGCTCACTCTCTCTCTCTTTTTTTTTTTTTTTTTTTTTTTTGAGACAAAGTTTCGCTTTTGTCGCCCAGGCTGGAGTGCAGTGGTGTGATCTTGGCTCACTGCAACCTCCTCTGCCTCCCTGGTTCAAGCTATTCTCCTGCCTCAGCCTCCTGAGTAGCTGAGATTACAGGTGCCTGCCACAACTCCTGGCTAATTTTTTGTATTTTTAGTAGAGATGAGGTTTTGCCACGTTGAGCAGGCTGGTCTCAAACTCCTGACCTCAGGTGATCTGCCTGCCTCAGCCTCCCAAAGTGCTGGGATTACAGGTGTGAGCCACCACGCCTGGCCTACATAGCTCTCTCTTTCTGTTTTTTTCTCTCTCTCTACTCCTACCCTAAGTTTTATATATACATATACACACACATACACACACACACACACAAATTTAGGAGAAAATATATATACCTATATATAAATAATATATTATATATTTACATATGTAAATATATTTGTATATAATATATAAATTTAAAATACATATTTTATATATATTCGATTTTTTTCTCCAAAATTATTTTTTATATATATATGTAAATAACTTAGGGGAAGAGTAGAGAGCGAATAAAAGAGAAAAAGAAGGGATAGAGAAAGGGCAATAATAAAGCAAGGATGGCAAAATGTTAACAATTGGTTTCTAACCAGGTAAAGCATATAAAATATACAGGATTTCTTTGTCCTCTTCTTGTAACTCTGTGAGTTTGATAGTATTTCCAAACAAAAAGGGTTTTTTTGTTTTTGTATTTTAGAAAAGGCCATTGTACAAAGTAGGATGCTGCTTTGCTAGCTGTGTTGCTGACTGGTAGCTGATGAGGTGAGAGGTGACAAGGGGTACAGACATTCTCAATAACACTGGTCACATACAGGACACAGCATGGCAGTAGAGACAATTGTCAGAGAGAATGTTCATCTACGTTTCAACACAGCCACAGTTCAGTCAACCAGGACATTCCCAGCAGCCAAGAAGGCAACAAAATAAGTAAACCAAGCAAGACAGATACCAGCCCATAGCACTTCTAACTGAATAGCCAGTGGTTTGTCAAAAATCGGAATATACTAAAGTGCCAGGCTCTATGTTTTTTTCTCCCAATATATAGGCTTTCTGAATTTCAAAGCATACTGGAGTGATTCTGAACAAAGAGAAAGCTCTGGTGATTCAGAAGACATCTGATTACCTTGTAAAATTTCAGGTCCATCCTTATGAATGTCATTTATCACAGTTGCATCGATACGCAGACATGCTAATTACATAGATGATTACACTCTTCTTTTCCCCCAAGAGAACACATTGCAATTACAGCAGAACAAGAGAAGACAGCCCACTTCTGATGGCTTCAGGTAATACTAAAGTGTACAAGCCAACTTAAGTTGGTGACAACCTTAGCCACAGAAAAAAGAATAAAATTCCCATGGGGTCACAGACAACAACCTCTTCCTTCTCCATCCTGTACTATGACAGAAAACAATGTGGCTGGAAGTTGAGCAGATTGGAGAATTTTGAGCAAACAAGGGTCAAGGGGAGTTTTCACACACAGAGAAACCCTCTCCACAGACCCACCAAAGGAGAACTATGTTGATCCTGCTGAATAACTTTGGTCCCCCACTGCCTGAGGGAGGAAACCGTTCTTCACTCATTCCTTCCATAAGTGTATGCTGTATATTGGCAGCACACACCAAGATGGTGTGATGTAGCGGTTAGAGTTCTGGCTCTCTTAATACAGTGTAATATTTAGGAATTAGATACAGATGTGAAACCCAATTCCATCACTTACAAGGTCTATCTTGGGCAATTTGTTGCTCCTCCCTGAGCTTCTATTTCCTCAACTATGTAAAGGAGATCGTAATTCCAACTTCCCAGGGTTTGTGAAAAGGCTTAAAGATACCAAGGAAGCGTCTTAGCCAAGCACTTAATAAATGTATCAGTTATTGTGACAAAACTAGGTCTATGACCATCAAAAAGCTGCATTCACAGGAGATAAAAGACATACAGAAAAAAAGGGGCTAGGATAATATGAAGTGAGTATTGTCTAACAGTCATTCTCAAATGTTGCTGCACATTAAAATTACCTGGGGAGCTTTTTAAAAGTCCCAATGTCCAGGCCACACCCCAGGACAATAATCTCACACTCTCTTGGAATGGCACTCAGAAAACAGTATACAGTGCATTTCAAATTCCATGGGTGATTCCATTGTGCAGCCATGTTTGAGAACCATGGATAGGATATATTCAAGGCTCTATGAAAGTCTGGAAGAAAAGAGATCCAGTCCTTGCTAGAGGGGATGGGAGAACGCAGGGAAGAGTTTGCAGAAGAAATGCCATTTGAAAGTTAGGTGAGATCAAATCCAAGGTAAAGTGAATAGCACAGGTACAGAGGGAGCAATGCAAAGGATATGTTCAGTAACCACAGAAAACATGTCCACTAAATGCTGACTGCTCAACTGTAGAAGAAACATGTAATAGGCATAGACAGGCCCCAAAGCATTACAGGTTTTGGACCAGAGATACATGAAATTATGATCTCAGGTTAGAAAAAAAAAAAGGACGCAAACACGTTTTTGACAAGTTTTTGGTAATCAGCTCAAACAAAAAGAGTATGATTCAAATAAAATTCCTCATTCACTAGTACTTTGGTTTGTAGGGATTTAGTTATATTTACACCTAAACTTGAGGTCTAGATGAAAACCTTTTTCAAAAATCACCTCTCAAATGCATTAGGCTGAATTAAAGTTATCAGTCTCAAAAAGCTATCTACTATATGATTCCACTCCCATAACAGTCTGGAAAAGGCAAAACTGTAAGAACAAAAACACAGATCACTGGTTGCCACAGCTGGAGGTAGGACTATGAATGCACTATAGAGAGATACAAGGGAATCTGTCTGGAAGGAGGCCACTGTTCTATATTTTGAAGGCAGTGGTCATTACTCAAGTATATGTGTTTGTCAAAACACAGTACAGTAAAAAGAGTACATTTTACTATATATAAATTATACTTCAATTTTGTTTATAAAGCAAGAATAAATCATTTTTTCTTTGCTGGAGGCATTAGAGGCAATACTCACAAGCCCCCATATTACACATTGACCTAGAGCACTACAAAAAACTCTTGACATCAAAATTTTGCAT
The DNA here is from genome assembly GCF_006542625.1 of Nomascus leucogenys. Lineage (NCBI taxonomy): Eukaryota > Metazoa > Chordata > Mammalia > Primates > Hylobatidae > Nomascus > Nomascus leucogenys. The sequence continues at coordinate 131,306,279 of NC_044384.1, forward strand.
CCTGTGTTTCTCCATGGCCAGATATAAACTCTTTTGGCATTTCTTGCCAAACCTCTCCATGGAGTCTTCCTAGTGTCAAAGGCAGGAATTCGGATCCTCTTTCTGGGATCACTGTGACTCCAGAAGGCACCTGTCTTCCTTCCTCACAAAATGCCAACTAATGCCACTGGCTGATTTAAGCAAGAGCAAGGATGCCCTGCCCCACAGGGAAGTAGTTCACATCCTGAGACTCAAGACTGCTGCTTTCACTCACTATCCACCATTATACTTGGCGGTAACATGATGTACAAAACAGACATCATAGATTAAGAGGTCAGCCTGAGACTTGATTCCTAGGTGTATCTAGCCATCGACTGAGACTATAATTGGGTTTGAAAATAGCCAGCATTTGACTATAGAGCTAAGCTCATTTGACTATAGAGCTAAGTATAAGTTGCAGTGAACTGCAACTTACACCTCAGATTGGACTTCCTGGTTGTTCTCTGATTTATGTAAAAGGAAACTTACCTGTTTGGATGCCTAGCTGGCTGGTTCTGGAAGAGGCTGAGAGAAAATCCTGATCCCAGATGGGAGAGTTTTGACTATAAACTTCTTCTTCTAGCATGGACAGAAATCTAGACACAAGAGTAACAGCAATAAGACTTAAAAAAAAACTACTGTAAGGACAACAGCCCTAATCATCTGTGGCAATCATCTTAACATCAGTGTCTCAAATCTTCAATCAGAAATATAATGGAGAATTACAACTCAAGTTATGATTTAGTTGGGCAGCCCTGGTATATTCAAATACAGAAATGCATTATACAAATGTTTACTCTTTTGACCCTGCATAGCTTAACACAACATAAGATACAGACATACGAATCACATCAGTAGAAACGCATTAATCTTCCTCAGTGAATCTCAGAGCACGATTTCAGCCCTCCATATAGCTGCACTGTCATTGTCATTACCATCACAAAAGTTACTAATATTTATTGAGTGCTTGCTTTGTGCCTGCACTGCTCTAAGAACTTCTTACTGAATCCTCACATCAACCCTATGAGTTATATATTCTATTTTTATTTGTCATGCACATATATAGCTCTTACTACATGATAGGCAGTGTTGTAAGTGGTTGAAGTATATTAACTCACTTGATCTTTATAACAACCCTATGAGATAAAATTCATACCCATTTCACAGATGAAGAAACTAGGGCACAGAGAAGTTAAATATTTGGATCAAATTCCCACAACTAGTAAATGGCAGGATCAGGATTGGAACCAGTGATTAATTACTATGCTAACTTTAAACCAAATGGATCTCAAGTTTTGGCAACCCATAGAAATCATCTGGAAACCTTATTAGAAATACAGATGCTTATCAGAATAGGGCAGGTGATTTAAAAAGAAAAAAAAATTAAAAGAGAAAAAAAGAAAAAAAATACAGATACCTAAGTCCCTCTGAGGCTTACTGAATTTTTTTCACCAATAAATGGGGGAAAAAACAGAAATATCTAAAAGCACTAAAAATAGTTCAGAGTGGTGAAGCTATCAGTGGTCGTCTTTTTCATTTTTTCCCTGAACCAAATTTTCTTCACTTTTAGAATGAAATATAGATACACAACTTAAAAAAAAAAAAAAACACTTTGTAAATAGGTGAATGGGGAAAGAAGCACACGTTAAAGCCAAGTGGAAAAAAAAGGCAGCACATATGAAGAATAGGAAGATAAGAACGTAAGCCCTGAAAACGCATCTGAGAATTGCAGAGACCTCCCTGGGTGCTGGGAAGCCAGTCCCAGCTCTCACTCTGAAACGGTGCCCAAGACTCAAATAATACCTCAGGCTTCAACATGTGTGGTTCTGCTGCCAAAACTGTAGGTATAAATCCCCAATAGCCTTAAATGTTGTCATATTCGGTGAAAAGGGATTTAAAAGGAGAAGTGGGTGGTAGTTTTACCCCACCATTAGTAATAGAGAAGAAAAGAAGGTAGCATTGATGTTTTAGCTCCTAGCATAAGCATGCCAGAACTATGGGCTGAGGGAACAAAACACACTATAATTAGCAAATGTCTGCAAGAAGCAAAATGAATTTGTTATGAAAAAAAAAGTTATTATGCAAAGTAACTAAAATTTCTCTTTAAATACTATAACAGGTGTTGGGAAGGGAGGAGTTTTCTTTGTCCCTTGACTCAGAGACAGAATGACAACTATCACCTGAAAACATAAAATGCTGCTTATATGGCAAATGTAATAGATACATAAGTAAGAAAGCTGCTTCAATCTCTAAGGAAAGGAGCTTACATCAGTTAAAAGACACAGAAATACATGAGTGTGCCCTAACTTCTTAACCCATTCTGGGGGCAACATCCAAAATGCAGTTTAAGTGCTTCAGAATCTCCCTCCACAGAGGACAACAAAATGTTCATGTCATGACTTAGTCTCATGTACTGGTTCTCTAAAGAAAAATTGGACAATCAGGTTGTTGAAATATATGTGCAAATATTGAGTGTTTGGCCAAAGTCCATCAGAATTACTCATGACATCTATCTAAGGTTTAGGATTTGGGTTAAACTGCCAAGGAATCTTCAGTCAATTTCTATCAGAAAACCATTTTATTGTTGTTGTTTTGAACCTAATTTATTGTTACGAATTAAAACTCTATCTTTACTGGGACAAAAATTCCGTAATCTAATAATACTATCTGAATAATAAAAATCTAGTTTCTCAAACAAAAGAGTGTTTCATCAATCTTTGATCAAAGAATATTCCTCTCAAATTCTATTCTCTACATCAGCAGTTCAGAATGGCATGGGGAAGGAAGGCTGTATCATACCTAGCCAGCCTTTTCAAATGACGCCTTTTACCTTCCTGACCAAGCGCTGATCTAGGTGAATGACAACCACAAAATTAACTGTCTCATTCATTTCTCGCTGTTATTGCTCCATGAGAAGTCATCAACTGCATCCTTGGCCTATCTCACCAGCATCCAACCTCTTAGCTTAAATTTTTGGTTCTTAGCATTAAAAATGCATTTCCAAGGCCAGTGGTGCAGCACTGCAACTTTCTATTGCTTTGAAGCATTTCCTTCCTTTTAAAATATTTAAACGATCATTTATGCCTTGGAGCTCTGACAGGTGCAAGAAGCAAGGAGCACCAAAGTATGCCTATTCTACAAGAAATTTAGTACAGAGGTTCATCACGCTGAAGGAGCTCTCTATTCCTCTTCATCCCTGCTTTTGCAGTCTAGTTTCCAAAGAGTGGGGGCAAGTCTACTATAGCTGAGGCAGGGATGGTTCAGCAGTGCTTAGAAAAAGTTGGAGAAATTGAATGGAAAAAAAAAAAAAAAAGCCACTTGAGTTCTTTTGCACCATTTCTGAGTGGCTGGAAAATGTACCTAAACATTCTCCCTCATCCTCCTAGAGCTTCCTGGCCGCTGAATATACAAAAGAAATCACTGCCCCATTCTATGTGAGTCAGAGACAATGACTCAGGTAGGATGAGGAGGGGATAAGGGATCAATGACAGCAGTCAACCCAAAGTCAGGCTAATAAATGGACTGGAAAATACCCAAGAAGATTCACAAAGGGAACTGAGGGTCTTTTCTCCCTCCCCCTTGGAATGCTTTTTCTATCATTTCCGATCTTGTTATTTATGCAGGCTTTGGCATTGTATTTAGCAACCTCAAGCTCTGGGATCAAACAAAGACCAGCAAACACTCTCCCTTACTTTGGGAAATGAGTGAGGATTAGAGTTCGTTTTTCAAGAGGCAGTTTATCTTTTTCCTGTCTTGCTTGTTCCAGGAGTTGTCGCCTCATAACAGTGAAGACCGAGCGAAGCAATGTTCTCCCAAACACCTGTGTGGTTTCGTACCGAGGTAGACTGTCGCAGAACTGTGGCACATTGCAGTAACACAGCCACCTGCGACAAGAGAAGTCAAGCACCATCAATATTCCGTAAACCCCCAGGTCATCAGAAATATTCAATTATGTTTATCTCGTACTATTAACCACAGCAGAAAAAAACTAGGCCTACAATAACAAGCAACAATATCCCTGCCAGCTAGTGAAACTTGGGAATGCAATTAGCTTACCCATACATCACCACTGGTGTCTAATTCTGTTAAAATCAACTTATTCTGCAGCATCATACAGTGAGTCCTGGAATGAAACAGCCCCTGGGATCAAATTCCAGCTGTGCCACTTAACCAGCTGCATAACTTTGAAAATTTGATTACGCTATTTAGCCTCTCTTTCCTTACCTGTAAAACGGGGACAACAATAATACCTACTTCATTGAGTTCTTGTGAGCATTAAATGAAATACTGTATACAAAGTTCATAGTATAACTGGAGTTAATGGCACATTAATGGTAGTTTAAATAAAAGAAAACATTAAAGGAGAAGCTGAGGAAGTCCCTTTTGTGAAAGAATCAGAATTAACCACCTAGTCCTTTGAGTAAAATGTATCCTAATGAGCCATGGACCTATGGTGGACCATGGCCCAGGGGTTGGGGACCCCTGCTCTATGGTCTAGTCTATTGCTCTTAGGCTGCAAACCTGTACAGCATATTGCTGTACTGAACACTATAAGCAACTGTGACACAATGGTAAGTATTTGTATATCTAAATATACCTAAACATAGAAAGGTACAGCAAAATTTTGGTATAATCTTAAGGGACTACTGTCATCATATGTGGTCCATTGCTGACTAAAACGTTGTTATGCAGACCCTAAATTTTAAAAATAACAAAATATGTCCAAACTTCTGCAATGAAAGGTTTAAAGATTTATTGTCCAATAAAGCTTTCACTGATGATGGGGATGATTCTATGTCTCTGCTGTCCAATACAGTAGCCACCAGCCATTGGTAACTATTGAGCACTTGAAATGTGGCTAGTATGACTGAGAAGTTTAACTTTTAATTTTATTTAATCAATTTCAATTTTACTTTTAAATGGAAACAGTGTAAAATGTTTTCCCATTAAACACAACTTGATTGTTCTAGTAGGATTCCATTTAGTTTTCATTGTTTAAAATTTAGCTACTGAATTAAAATGTGTGAAAAATACACACTGGATTTGGCCGGGTGCAGGTTGGCTCACACCTGTAATCCCAGCACTTTGGGAAGTTGAGGCAGGTGGATTACCTGAGGTCAAGAATTCAAGACCAGCCTGGGGAACATGATGAAACTCCATCTCTACTAAAAATATAAACATTAGCCAGGCATGGTGGCAGGCGCCTGTAGTCCCAGCTACTCGGCAGGCTGAGGCAGGAGAATCATTTGAACCTCGGAGGCCAAGGTTGCAGTGAGCCGAGATCATACCACTGCACTCCAGCCTGGGAAACACAGCGAGACTCCAAATCAAAAAAAAAAAAAAAAAAAAAGGAAAAAGCAAAAAATAAACACTAGATTTGGTTGGAGGTTTGAAGGACTCAGTACCAAAAAAGCAAGTATGCATCCTTAATAATTTTTCACAATGGTTACACGGTGAAATTATATTTTTGTGGGTTTTTTGTTTTTGTGGTTTTTTTTTTTTTTTTGAGACATAGTATTGCTCTGTGCCCCAGGCTAGAGTGCAATGGCATGATCTCAACTCACTGCAACCTCCACCTCCCCATTTAAGCAACTCTCCTGGCCCAGCCTCCCAAGTAGCCGGGATTACAGGTGCCCGCCACCATGCCTGGCTAATTTTTGTATTTTTAGTAGAGACAGGGTTTCACCATGTTGGCCAGGCTGGTCTTGAACTCCCGACCTCAAGCGATCCACCCGCCTTGGCCTCCCAAAGTGCTAGGATTACTGGCGTGAGCCACTGCGCCCAGCTGAAATAGTATTTTTGATATATTGGGTAAAAAATGTATATATTATTGGCCAGGTGTGGTGGTTCATGCCTGTAATCCCAGCACTTTGGGAGGCCAAGGAGGGCAGATTACTTAAGGTCAGGAGTTCAAGATCGCCTGGCCAACATGGTGAAACGCCATCTCTACTAAAAATACAAAAATGAGCCAGCTGTGGTGGTGCATGCCTGTAATCCCAGCTACTCGGGAGGCAGAGGCAGGGGAATGGCTTGAACCCAGGAGGTGGAGGTTGCAGTGAGCCAAGATTGCACCACTGCACCCCAGCCTGGGTGACACAGCAAGACTCTGTCCATAAAATTCAAAATAATTTCTTATATCTATTCATTTTATATGTAGCTACTAGAAAACTTTTAATTATATATCTGGCTTGCATTTTTGGCTCATGTTATACATCTACTGGACAGTGCTGATTTAGAGTCTAAACAGCATTTCCATCTGAGGAGAGATCTGCAGACGTCTAAGGCTCTAAGACTGACATTATTTCTGATACAAAGATGATAGGTTATAAATATTATCATAAAATCCTAAAAAGTTATCCAAAAGTGCTTTAACAGGTTATTCAATCTTCCCAGGGTAGAAGACAGCATAGATTGTTATTAGCTAGTAAAAATTTTCAAATAATGGGTTTTCATTCATTTCCTCAAAGTCATTTTATAGACCTCAATTTATACTTTTCAGCTTTTTCTTCTTAACTTCCAAGATTAATCTTATTTTGTAATCTGTTAAGTTCACAGTAGATTAAGACAATGAGGCTGAGTCAATGTCTGTGTGTGTGTGTGTGTGAGAGAGAGAGAATGAATATGTGTGTCTGTGTGTGTGTGTGTGTGAGAGAGAATGAATATGTGTGTCTGTGTGTGTGTGTGTGTGTGAGAGAGAGAGAGAGAATGAATATGTGTGTCTGTGTGTGTGTGTGTGTGGAGAGAGAGAGAGAATGAATATGTGGTCTGTGTGTGTGTGTGTGTGTGAGAGAGAGAGAGAATGAATATGTGTCTGTGTGTGTGTGTGAGAGAGAGTGAATGTGTGTCTGTCTGTGTGTGTGTGAGAGAGAGAGAATGAATATGTGTGTCTGTGTGTGTGTGTGTGTGAGAGAGAGAATGAATGTGTGTCTGTGTGTGTGTGTGTGTGAGAGAGAGAGAGAGAATGAATATGTGTGTCTGTGTGTGTGTGTGAGAGAGAGAGAATGAATATGTGTGTCTGTGTGTGTGTGTGTGTGTGAGAGAGAGAGAGAATGAATATGTGTGTCTGTGTGTGTGTGTGTGTGTGGAGAGAGAGAGAATGAATATGTGTGTCTGTGTGTGTGTGTGTGTACTTCTGGTGTTGTTTTAATAAATTGATTGATATTATTATTGCACATAGTGAGACAGAAAAAAGGAAATGGACGTGCATGAGCACATGTATTCCTCCAAAGAAGGAACTTTAGGAAAAGATTTTACCTACATGACTGATTTCAGGTCTACTAAAAAGAAGCAAAATGATAGTTCATTCATTTTTGTATGTCTAATAAAGATTGTATTTGCATGCTATTTTCTGACTGTTCAAATAACTCCCAGATTTTTCACATCAGCATGATGATTTGTAACTTCTGTGAACAGAATTTAAAAATGTGAACACAGAAGACCATGTCATTCTACTGACTTGCTGAACTGAAAATCCTGTGGTTTTCAGGAATCAACTGACCTGCCCTAGTTCACAGGGACTGAGGCCCAGTTACTTAATTAAAGTCCAGACTAGAAGTCAGATCTCCTGTTTCCTAGTGTTCTTTCCATGCTTCCTGATAAATCTGTTCTAGACTTACATGTCTAATAATGAATGCTCAGTACACATGGCAATAGGCTATACATCATAGAAGAACGGCTAAATAAAACTGTTTCCCAAAAACAAGTTAGTTCTAGCTAGCTTGCTATGTATTCTTTTTCTTCTTCTTTTTTTTTTTTTTAGACAGGGTCGTGCTCTGTCGCCCAAGCTGTAGTGCAGTGGTAGGATCATGGATGGCTCCATGCATCCTTGACCTCCCGGGCTCAAGCAGTCCTCCCACCTCAACCTCCAGAGTCGCCGGGACCACAGGCACACGCCACCACAGGCATATGCCACCACACCCAGCTAGTTTTTTATTTTTTATTTTTTTTTGTAGAGATGAAGTCTCATTCTGTTGCCCAGGCTGGGCTCAAACTCCTGGGCTCAAGCGATCCTCCGACCTCAGCCTCCCAAAGCTGCTGGGATTACAGGCATCAGGTACTGCACCCAGCCACTCTGTATTATTATGAAACTTCTCCCCAATGTGGAGGTAAGCTTTAACTTTCAAAAGTTCTACACAATTCAAAATCTAAGACTAATTACTTGCCACTTTCCTCCAGCAGACTGTTGGTCAGTTGTATTTTAAGAAGCTGTAATCCTCTGACACTTTCTTTTCAGGTTATTTCTTCATGGAATTATAATAGTGTACTATCATGAAATTCAGGAACTTCAAAATATTTGCCCACATTTTTTTTCTATAACCACAATGCTCCTGGGAGTATAGATAAGGTACAGTTAACATACACTTACGTAACAATACTTAGGTCGAGCATGGTGGCTCACGCCTTTAATCTCAGCACTTTAGGAGGATGAGGTAGGCAGATCACCTGAGGTCAGGAGTTCGAGATCAGCCTGGCCAACATGGTGAAACCCCATCTTTACTAAAAATACAAAAATTAGCCAGGCATGGTGGCACACACCCATGTAATCCCAGCTACTCGGGAAGCCAAGGCAGGAAAATCGCCTGAACTCAAGAGGTGGAGGTTGCAGTGAGCTGAGGTCGCACCACTGCACTCCAGCCTGGACAAAAGAGTGAGACTCCATCTCAAAAAAACACAAACAAACAAACAAAAGAATATTTATATTTTTCTTTTCTTCAGAACAGAGAAGTAATTTAAGCAGTACTACTGTTCAGTCTGCTTTTAATTTTTATCGAATAAATATTTACAAGTTAGCTCTGTAATGAACACAATCATTTTCTAAGTCCAGTCTTTTCCACAAAGAATCCTGTTTAACTTCATTTTCAGACTGATATACTGCAAACATTTTCGGCACATCTTTGTTCTAATATTTACAGTAACTGCTGTAAGTTATAAGCTGAACCAGCGTTATAGGTCCAGAGGTTCTCTTACAGCAACATCAAGATAAAGCCTGCTGGTGCCTGCAGCCAGTAATATTACCCATTTTTGAGAAGATCAGTATCAGCGAGACATCATGCTGTGGTGGTATGTGGTTTTTTTTAATTCCCCATGTGGTCATGGCAGTGAGGTTTTACTCTGAATATTGATTCTCCTAATTTTCACAGGTTGTTCCTCTCTACTTCCCTTTCCTCATCAACATGACGTGATGGTGGGGACGTGGGGGAGGCTGGTGTCATCTACCTTCATTTCCTTATTTATTATTAACAGGGGCTCTTGGTCTACATTTCACCTAGAAATCAGCAGGTTTCAGAACTCATCAGGGCATATTCATTTCAGTTTCTCTCAGCAGGGCATATTCATTTCAGTTTCTCTCAGCAAGTTTCTCTTTCCCATTGTCTGACTCCACTTTTTGCCTTCAGCTGCTGGCTCAGGAGGCTGGGCTATAAAGGACTCTTTTGCCGTTTTTCTATTCCCTGCTATCTTAATTTCTAAAGCGATATTCAATTAATTACACACTCAATTATACATTTAAGGCTTTAGCTTAATAGCTCCACATTGGCAGTGACTGAGTTTTAGAGAACAATGTGCACTGGAGGAAAATGATGATGAGCATCTTCCCAGCACCTGTTCTGTGTGTCAGAAACTACATACAAACCACCCATGGAATACTCACAAAACTCATGACACTTGGACAGAGAAAGAAACCAAAAGTCTCTTTAGACCAGAGACTGGTCTAAAGCTCATGTAACAAGGGAGAGATGGATCCACACCATTCAAACCCAGCACTCATCCAAACCAATTTCCATTTTTACTACTTCTTAAGTATTCATAAGTGCCACCAATTTCTTAGTAATTCTCAAAGGCTCCCTTGCATTTTTCTTCTGTTTTCTAAAACATCATAGCTGGGCACAGTGACTCACACATGTAATCTCAGCACTTTGGGAGGCCAAGGTGGGAGGATTGCTTGAGGTCAGGAGTTTGAGACCAGCCTGGGCAACACAGTGAGACCCCCTATCTCTATAAAAAATAAACAAATAGCCAGGCATGGTGTCATGTGCCTGTAGTCCCAGCTACTCAGGAGGCTGACATAGATGAATTGCTTGAGTCTAGGAGGTGGAGGCTACAGTGAGCTATGATCATGCCACTGCGCTCCAGCCCAGGATACAGAATGAGACACCATCTCTAAAAAATATAAAAATAAAAATAAAAATAAAACAAAATATACTAATGTCTCTCAAGCTGCTTCACAATTAATTCTCCTTTTTCTTGATGAAACAATTATTTTCTCTGTTAAAAAGTTACAAATGCATTCAGGGCCCTGGCTTTGACAAATATTCAGCTTTGTCAATTATTCACAGACGGGATTAAAAAATACATATTTTTGAGAGACTTATCGTCTCAACTCTTATTATAAACAAGAGTTTCAATAATATAGCAGAGTTTCAATAATATAGAACTATGGTTAATGTAAAATCCTAAAATGAAAGATACAGAAATAAAGATATAATTTAAAAACTTATTTTGAAGAAATCTGCAATTCCTATAAACATCAATTATTAAGGAGAAAATACTTTATAACTGAAATTGCTTATACTGCAAAAGTGAAGAGAAAGCGAGGAAAAGGGTGTGTTACACATGAAATTAGGTCAATGACAGAGAGGAAAGCTTATTTTAAATTATACAATTCTTCCATGTTATCTGCTGTTACAGAAAATAACCTGGGCACAAGTGGTCTTGACAGGCTATCAAAAGATATTACTGCCCACTTTAAGTCAGGAAAAAAATAGGCACTAAAGCTCCCTAATATCCCCTGATGCAAGCTTGATGTGCCTCTGAAATATAAACAGAGAAAAGTTATAAAAAAGTTGAAAAGAATAGATGACCCAAGTCACACTCCTACAGATGAAAATAAATGTAGGTCATTATATTTTGTATGGTACAAGTTTAAGATTTGTAAAACCAATTCTATTATTCTGCAAGTAATAAGCAACAAAAATAAATTTCCACTTTAGAAGAAAATATATGTTCAACCCAAGACTATCTGCAGAGTGTGAATGTCCGGCAATAGAGAAATGGTTGGGTAAGTTATGGTAAATCAACTCAACGGACTATAATGTAACCTGTGAAATGTTTGATATGATGTTAAGTGAAGAGACATAAAGGCTACAAAATTCTACATTTTCTTTCACTATAACTAATGTAAAATGTTATTTAAAAGGACACAACCTGGAAGATAATATGTATAATGATATCAGTTCCATCACAGTTCTGGAACTAAGCTAATCTTTCCTTTAAAAAAAACTTTTTTTTTTTTTTTTTTTAAGAAAGAGTCTTGCTCTGTTGCCCAGAGCACACGATCTCAGTTCACTGCAACCTCTGCCTCCAGTGTTCAAGTGATTCTCCTGCCTCAGCCTCCCAAGCAGCCAGGATTACAGTCACGTGACACCATGCCCAACTAATTTTTGTATTTTTAGTAGAGCTGGGGTTTCACCATATTGGCCAGGCTGGTCTTGAACTCCTGACCCAAGTGATCTACCCACTTTAGACTCCCAAAGTGCTAGGATTACAGGTGTGAGCCACCATGCCCAGCCTAAAAAAAATTCTTTAACTTTGTTACATGGTCATTGCATTTTTTGAGTGAGGGCTCTAATTAATTTCAGAGTTACAGTGTAGCTATCTAGTCAACAATATTCAATAGATAAATAACACAAGCCACATATGGATTTTGAATTTTCTAGTAGCCACACTGGAATGGTAAAAACAGGTAAAATTAACTTCAATATATTTTATTTAATCCAATGTATCCAATGTACTATCATTTCTACATGTAATCAATATTTTAAAACTATTAATGAGCAATTTTAAACTCTTTTTTGGTACAATCATAGAAATCTCAATTCAAACTAGCCACATTTTCAAGTGCTCATATGGCTAGTGGCTATCATACTGGGTATAGATGATTTACATCCCTCACCCCTCAACATATTATGATAGCAATGAAAAGTAGGAGTTTGCAAGTTAAATTATAAAGACATTATCCCTGAATTGATGGAGTCATAATGATAACTAGGCAACCCTATACTTACAGAGTCAAGTAGAATTTTCGGTCTGTAACAGGCTTTATGGGGCCAAAGAAAAAGAACTTGCATCTGATTACCTTGTGTAGTTCTCTTTGTATCCAGAAATATCATCATTGGGAGATCGCAGTCTTCGTTGAGATGGTGCCTCCAGATGCCAATAGTTGATGCGGTTTAGGAACATTTTTGCCAACTCAACTATTGTTTGCCTTTCTTTTGCTGGCAGGTGACTAAATTTGTACTGTACAAAGTTATTCACACCCTTAAAAAGAGGGAAGGCAATTCCTTCATGCAGCTATGCAATCATACTAATTCTGAACACCCACACAGCCAGCATGATTGGTGGTTATTAGCAAAATAACAGACATTTCTCTATTCACAAAAATCTCTTCCTTTTCCCTAAAAGAAAATAGCAATCCCCAGAGGGAATCTTGCCTCAGATCACAGTGGATGAAAAGTGACAAGACAGAGAGGCTGTGAGTTGTGATTCTACGCCTGCTGAAATCCTGAAGCATTAAGGAGAAAATCAAAATCATGGACTGAAAAGGTCAAAAGCCCTGAAACAAGAAAATATGACTGTTGTGCAGAATAATTATTGCTTTACTATCAGCAGAGTACCCCACATATAATGCAGTTCTTAGATAAATATTGTTTTTACATTACAAAAATGCTAATCAAAAGGCTGCTATCATGCCTTCCACTGAACTAAATAACTAAAATTTAAACTCTTTACTATTATTTGTTTGAACTCAATAAGCTTACCAAAATATATATATCATTCAAAATTATGGGCTATTAAAAAAACTGTTAATTTAGTCTTTCTACAGAATATTTCCATTTCATCTAATTTCAAATAAAAGAGCAATGAATGCTTATTTAATAGTTTGGAGGCAAAATAAAATTTACTGAAAACTGACTGATAAAAATGCATTTATTTTTAAGGATTCTGGTATCATGACTTCAGTAGTCATTCTCATCAAAAAATTCAGTCCAGAGCGTTTTTGTTTAGCCAAACAATCAAAAGCTAAAAAAGTGATGCTAATGAGAGATACTTGACAACACCTAACAGAAAAACTCTTTACATTTTAACAGATTCCCTGAGTAAAACGGCTTCTTTCCAGGAATCATAATGTAGCAGGAAGTCCATTTCTGGGTACAAAATCTCATTTCTTTTTTGCTTTCTTTGCTTGACTTACAATGTTTTTCACATTGCTACTAAATCCCCTCACCTCAATGGGCTTTTTCAGACAGTGCCAAGCAAATGGACAAAGAATTCATTTTAAAGCATCAACAACAAGAAAAAGCACATTTCGTGTGTTCTTCTTACAAACTACATGTTCTACTTAATGTTTTTCTTCCGCAAACACACAGTAAACTGTGAGTACCTAACAACCCTAAAAGGCAAAAGCTAGATCATGTATTAAATTAGGTATACACCTCTGACCCAAAGCCTCCAGGACAATTTCCACAGACTGGTAAACATCTCTAACCTGGGTATGGAGGACCGAAGCCGTAGATAGAGATATAAAAGGAGGATTAAAAGATTTCTTCAGCCTTAAGCCAATAAAAAGAGGGCTTTTAAAATCTTTTTACCTGTTCAATGCTAGGTTTTTCAAATGGGGGTTTCTTTTCCAAAGAGCCTTCAACCACAGGTTTTCCTCTTTGTAAAATAGACTTTCTCAAGAGCTGCAAAGAAATCATCAAAAAAAAAAGAAAGAAAAACTTAATTGGTATGTCTATCTCTCTCTCCTCCCTTCTGTTTCTCTCTGTCTGTCTCTGTCTCTCTCTCTTACACACACACACACAGCCTTTAAAGGAAGTTACCATATTCTATTTATCTTAACTATATATAAACAAATCCTTAAGTCAATAAAATGGGCATCTATCAGGTTACCCAAACTGGCCTTCATGTCCACGGCCAGAGTTATGAGGAAATGGACACCTTTCATGTTCTGGGCAGCCTAGGCCACCCATGCTGGTCCAACAGACACCACTGTCCCATTCACTTCCCTCTTCTCCCCACTGTTTCTGGCTTTCCATTGACCCAGAGGCCTGGTATGCAACCCTACACACTTGGCACATGCCCATCCAGGCCACTATAGGTGTGCTGAAGCTCTAGAAGATCTTATTTAAAGATGTGAGAGAAAGATCTATGCTGCACAAAAGAGGCCAGGGGACAGGAGCTGTCTATAGCAGCTACATGGCATACGCATCATCTAGGGCACAGGATTTTTGGGAAGAAAGTCTGCAGAGCTCTAAATGGGCAACTTTCACTGTTAGTCTTTTTTTCCATTTCCCTTCCATCCGTAGAATGCAAGCCAACTGTTCTGGCATCTCAATGCCCACAAAACAAAAACACTGCTCTTAATTCCTGCCACTGGAATTTAAAGCTCTCAAAGAGCAAACAGAAAAGGGAACACAGACCCACTTACCAAGAACAACGCAGAAAATAAATTTGATAATGAAATTCTTTACCTTCGATCTTTGCTTGAATCTTCTGTAACTTTTACATGTGGGTCAGTTAGATATGGCCACACATTTATTTAAGTAACATCTTTCCCTCCTTTCTCTGCTTACTGCCTTTTCAGTAGAAACAAAACATGGAAACCATTCTCTCAGGGGTAAATGGAACTTGATAAACCACCAAGATTGAAGATGACCATGTCTCACCACTGAACTGTGTCTTACAAGGACCTCAACTCCTTCCAGGGGTGCCATACAAATTATGAGTATGGGGTATCTGTTCATCCTTTCAAGTATTATGCCCATCTTTATAAAAGCCAATTTGCAATAAACATAAGTTATTGTATATGTTTGTAAGAATATCTAAAGACTGGTCATAAAAATTAAATACAAATAATTCTGGTTGCTTACATATTTTCCCCACTTAAAATAAGACCATTTAGGAACTTGGCCCATTGGGGGTTTCAATTTGGAGGTAAACTGATGGATTGTGGAGATGTTGAACTTCAGTTTATCCATAAGATGATGAAGCTGGGATTAAGCGGGCATATAAAAAAAGTTCTTAATACCGGCAGGCATTTGCATCCTTAATTTCAACAGACAATCTTCATGGTTCTTCATATATATTATCTCATTTAATACTTATAACCTTTTGAGGTAGGTGCTACTACTAACAAGGCAGATTAACTTGCCTAAAGTCACATTTAGTAAGTGATAGAGCAAAGTTTTAAACCCAGGTAGACTCCAGAGCCACATCTGTAAGCACTAAGATATACTTCAACTTTAAACGCAGCTTGCCACTGGGTTTATGTTTAACACCTAAGACTGATTTTTTTTTTTTTTTTTTTTAATTTGGGACGTTGTCTCACTCTGTTGGCCAGGCTGGAGTGCAGTGGCGTGATCTCAGCTCGTGGCAACCTCTGCATACCAGACTCAAGCAATTCTCCTGCCTCAGCCTCTCAAATAGCTGGAATTTACAGGCGCGCGCAACCACGCCTGGCTAATTTTTGTATTTTTAGTAGAGATACAGTTTCATCATGTTTGCCAGGCTGGTCTCGAATCCCTGACCTCAGGTAATGGGCCTGCCCCAGCCTCCCAAAGTGCTGGGATTACAGTTGTGAGCCACCGTGCCCAGACTAAGACTGAAATTTTTTAATGCTACTAAAATATATAACACATTTTTACTTTAATTATTGACAAATGAGACACAGGAACTGCCTGTTTTTTCTTTTTAAAAAATCATGGGCCAGGTGCAGTGGCTCATGCCTGTAATCCCAGCACTTTGGAAGGCCAAGGGGGGAGATCACTTGAGGCTAGGAGTTCAAGACCAGTGTGGCCGACAATGTGAAACCCCATCTCTACTAAAAATACAAATATTAGCCGGGCATGGTGGCACACACCTGTAATCCCAGCTACTCAGGAGGCTGAGGCAGGAGAATCACTTGAACTCGGGAGGTGGAGGTTGCAGTGAGCTGAGATCACACCACTTCACTCTAGCCTGGATGACAGAGTGAGACTCTGTCTCAAAAAAATTAAAATTAAAAAAAATTTAATCATTATTTTTGTTTTGTTTTTAGGAATTGCCTTTCAGAAGCTAAGGAATAGATTATTTATAACTCATTTGCCCAAGAATAATACTTTTTGCAGGAGGTGGGGAGAATGCTGAATATTTTGGATTGTGTTTCCACAACCAAATATACTTGCACTAGTATTTTAAGATGAAGGAGGGAAGAAAGAGAGAGAAGATGTACTTTAAAGCAGAGCAATGCTTTCTGGCCTGTTTGGTTGGTTATAAACTAAAAAGAGGCTGACAGGATGGAAACCTTGACACCACCTTCACTTCCAACAGGGTAATGGGGAGCTGCCAGGGAGCACAGTTCCAAGACAAATAATAGCTGTAGTCATGTAGACCTTGTTTTTCTTCAACTAAGATCTTTTTCCAAAGAAGCTCTAAACACTATGAACCTGCCAGGGTTCGAGCTGAATGACTCAAGCCTCACAGCCACGTCAACAAGTTGTCACCTGCATGCCTAAAGTGGTCTAGTGCCTGCTAATGGTTGTGGGGAATCCAGCTGTTCATATTCTCTCCCTTCCCCCACTCTCTTTCTCTCTCTCTCTCTCTCTTTCTCTCTCTATTATTCTTTTTAAAGTTAATATCCCCAAATTTAATATCTACCAAATTATAAAAATATAATTCTACCTCCCACTCCTATCTCCTAACCACCCAAAAAAACCCATTAGTACAATAAAAGACAAAAGTTAATAAAAAGGGGGAAAGGCAAAATTATGAATCAAATAAGTTCAGACAAAGAAAAGAAAAGAGCTATAGGAATTGGGTACAAAATTTTCACTAAGATTCCTAGCAGCCAAAGCAAAAGAGGGAACTCACTGGAAAATTTCGCTATTTTTGTCATATAAAAATGAAGTACAAATAAATATAAATGAGTTGAAGGAGAGTTATTATAAAATGAAGCACAGTGCTTCTTATTAGAAGAGGCAAACTTTTCCTACCCATAAGCTCTGAGTGCTTTTGTTTTGCTTTCAACATCCTTGTAAGGGTTACACAATACAACATAATCTACAATGCCCTCAATAGCAGGTTTACTTTTTTTTAAGGTTATTCCTTCTGGCAGCCTCCTTTATAGATCTATTTTTGGCAACCTGAAGTTTTGCTATCCATTTCCACCACCAGTTTTGCTCCCACATCTGTTAGTCCTGGCTCCAATCAGAAGCTTGAGGAGATGTACGTCTACGGTAGGGAATGGATGTGACCCACATGGAGCTGAGGTAGAACTAGTGAAGAGGCAGCTATGGGGAATGGCAGCAGTAATTGGTGATTGGTGTCAGTGAGAAACAGGTAACAGTGGCTAAGATACCAAAATAAACTTGGAATATCTTGATTCCTTCTCTTAAAGCATTAGAGATAGGACTTACAGCCACTCCTCCAACTACATCTCCTCCCACCCATCCCTCTGCTAGCTGGGCTCCACCACACTGCCCTCCTTGCTGTTCGGACATCACTTCTAGCTCTCTTAGTGCACGGCCTAAAATACCTGTTTCCCCCTCTGCCTTGGAGGCTCTTCCCCTAGCACTTTGCACAGATGGCTCCTATCTCCCACTCAGGTTTCTGCTCCACTTCCATCTAATCAGAGAGACTATCCTAACTGACCTTCCTCGCTGGCATGTCCCCAACTCGCCACCATCCCTGCCATTCTGATTCCACTTATCCTACTTTGTTTCTCTTCAGAATACTTATCACCACCTGCAAAGATATTATTTACTTGTCGACTGTCTCTTCTACTGAAATATATACTCCATGAGGGGAAGAACTCTGTTTTGTCCACTGTTCTATCCCTCATGCCTACATTAGTGCCACATGCAGAACAGATGTGCAATAAATATTTGTTGGGTGGATGGAAAAAATCTATTTGCATATGCAAACCAAGATACTCAACTTTGCATATAAGTGTAAAAGCTCTCAAAGGGAATGACGTGTTCAAAGTATGGTGGGCCATTTTAGAGAATCCATCAAGAAGAAGCGTATAGTTCAGCAAACTCTGAGGGCAAAATGTACCATGAGCTGAAAGCCTTCACACCCATGACCTGGCATATGCAGACTGAGCACATTTGAATAATGAGAGAAAATGTTTTTAAAATGTTAAAATCTCACCTTAAATAGGTAGAAATAAACTTGTTTGGTATCTGCATCTTCTTCCTTGTGGACACAGGTAAAGAGATATTCCACATCCAACACTATTCCCAGGAGTCTGTTCATTTCTTCCTCTGACACATTCTCCAGGTGGGAAACATGAGCAGCTTATGGTAAGATCAAAGAAACATATGTAAGACCTCAATTGGAAACCAAACATTCCCCATTTTTAAGTAGCAGGTCCTCTTTCATCAATCTTACCATCAATCCTTTAAGCTGACTGGGAATAAGAGAAGATTTCTGAACTCCTATAGGACTGAAGTCTTCTCACAAAATCTACCTATAATTAAGAGACTACCATGTTCTTAAGCCTTAGCCTCCCCATCCAACATTAAAAATGGGCTGGTGGCTAATGTATGCAAATAATGTATATTTTAAGAACCAGTACTGGTAGCATCAAGACTGGTCCTGATAGGGTCAACTTCTTAGGTTTCCATATAAGCAAATTCTCCACCATGTCAAGAGGGTTCTCTATGGTCCTAGTCATGAATGCAGGACTTGTAAGTTGGTGGTTCAGAGATGCAGAAAACCAAGCTCCCTAAAGGTATAGCTCTAAGTCCTGTGAAGAGCTCATTCACCAAAGAATATCATGATAGTGTAAAGACTGAACGCCTTTTTCTTCAGCCTTTCTGATTGAGACACACTAAAACCTCACTGTCTGCTGCAAAGTTCCCACGGCCTATTTTAGCTTGACATTCAACATCCTCTGTGATCCAGCTGCAAACCCACTTTTGCATCTTTGTTCTGTTGTCTTACTATAGTTTTGTGACCTATCCATTGACCCTCTGCTCACTCATCCCTTCGTGATCTCTTCTACTCAAATACAGTCCATCTTTTAAGGTTACTGCATTTAATCCCCAATCCCATGTAGTCGGTATTAGTAATTCCATTTTACAGTTGAGGAAACTAAGGCTCTGATATGGTTTGGCTCTGTGTCTCCACCCAAACATCATCTCAAATTGCAATCCCCACATGTCAAGGGAGGGACCTGCTGGGAAGTGATTGGATCATGGAGACAGTTTCCCGCATGCTGTTCTCATGATAGTGAGTTCTCATGAGATCTGATGTTTAAAACTGTTTGACAGGTCCCTCCTCACTCGCTCGCTCTCTCTCTCTCTCCTGCTGCCATGTAAGACTTGCCTTCCTTCCCCTTCACCTTCCACCATGATTGTAAGATTCCTGAGGCTTCCCCAGCCATGCAGAACTGTCAGTCAATTAAACCTCCTTTCTTTATAAATTATCCAGCCTCAGGTAGTTCTTTATAGCAGTGTGAAAATGAACTAATACAGTCTCAGGCAGACTACATACTGTTTCATCAAATGTCACTCAGCCAACAAGGCAGAGCTAGGGTTTGAAACTGAAAAAGGTTTGACCCAAATTCTAAAGCACCTACAAACATATTTTTGTTGACTAAATGATTCACTTCAAGTCCCTTTTCACTTGAAAAAGGATCTCTAGATAAACCATTTAATAATCACCCACTAGCCCAGGAACTCCTCTGGGCTGGAATCATGTCTTTTATTTCTGTTATCCCCAACTGTATTACTATGTTTGCCACATAACAGGAGGCGGCACTTCAAGAACGATCCTCTTAGGTATAGCTCCAAGTGTGCTGGCTTAAAAATGCTTGAAGATTCAAGTGCTTGAAGTGATTTTTAAAGAAAGATTAAAATACATTTTTAAAAAGTGATAGATTTTTCCTCGATCTTTTAAAGGAAGATGAAACTAAAGGCTATTGAGGAATATCTGCTAGGTGCTGGACACAGGTCAGTCTACTCTGGAGACCATGAAGCACTCGCCATTGGACCACAATGCTCAGTCAGAAGCCTGGGATAGAGGATGCTGCTAAGATCCACCTATATATCCCCCCTCCTTAGCACAACTCTTGCTTTCCAACTACCAGGAGCTCCATTTGGCCTAAGGGCTTTTCTTATCACTGTAACCTACTCTGCCACCTATATACCCCTCAAGAGCAGCTCTTAGCCAAAGACTAAAGAAGTTAGGGTATAAATACTCATTTCCTCACCGTTCAGATGGAATAACTCTGAGGTAAGTGTTCTACACCAGCTCCCAATTTTTCCTGCACAGAATTAAGTACCAGTTGCCCACAGTGAGAGCTGGCTTAGTAATTCACTCTTTATTGGCCACCTTTTCCTCAGTGTTTCACTTTTAACTCTCCTACTCTCAACCTAAATAAACTACATGCACTCAAATCCTTGTCTCAGAGTCTGTTTCTTGGGGAACTCAAACTAAGATATCTAAACAAATGCATTTTCAGAAAGTTAAGAGGATTAAATACCAAGGGGTAGGGGCAGGAGTAGCTTCCCTGAAGGAGCAGGAGTAGCTATATTTATATCAGACAAAATAGACTTTATGTCAAAAACTGGCTGGGCAGTGACTCACGCCTGTAATCCCAGCACTTTGGGAGGCCAAGGCAGTCGAATCACAAGGTCAGGAGTTCGAGACCAGCCTGTCCAATACGGTGAAACCCCGTCTCTACTAAAAATACAAAAATTAGCTGGGGATGGTGGCGCGTGCCTGTAGTTCTAGCTACTCAGGAAGCTGTGGTAGGAGAATTGCTTGAACCCGGGAGGCGGAGATTGCAGTGAGCCAACATCACGCCACTGCACTCCAGCCTAGCGACAGAGGGAGACTCCATCTCAAAAAAAAAAAAAAACAACAACAACAACAAAAAAAAAAAACCATACAGAGACCAAAAATGCATTATATAATGATAAAGGGATCAATTCATCAAGAGGATATAACAATTGTAAATATACATGTACCTAATGTTACAGCATCTAATGTTTGCTGTAAATATATAAAATATATATATAATATAATATAAAGCAAACATTAATAAATCTGAGCTGGGCACAGTGGCTCATGCCTGTAATCCCAGCACTTTAGGAGGACAAGGTGGGTGGATCACTTGAGTCAGGAGTTTGAGACCAGTGGGGCCAACATGGTGAAACCTCGTCTCTACTAAAAATGCAAAAAATAAGCTGGATGTGGTGGCACATGCTTGTAATCCCAGCTACTTGAGAGGCTGACGGGAGAGGATCACTTGAACCTAGGAGGTGGAGGCTGCAGTGAGCCTAGATCATGCCACTGCAGTCCAGCCTAGGCAACAGAGCAAAACTCCATCTCAAATAAATAAATAAATAAATAAATAAAGATGTGAAAGCAGAGATAGAATGAAATACAATAATAGTAGGGGACTTCAATATTACACTTTCAACAATGAATAAATCATTTACACAGAAAATCAATGACAAGGCACTGGGCTTGAGCTATACTTTAAAGAAAATGGACCTAACAGACATACACAGAACACTCCATCCAATAAGAGTAGAATACACATTTTTCTCAAGTGCACATGAAATTTTCTCTAGGACAGATCAGATGATAGGCCATAAAACAAGTCTTAACAACTTTTAAAAGACTGAAATCATACCAAGTGTCTACTCCAACCACACTGGTAGGAAACTATTGGATTGGTGCAAAAATAATTGCATTTTTGCCATTCCTTTCAATGGCAAAAACCACAATTATTTTGGACCAACCTATATAAATCATTAACAGGAGGAATTTTGGAAAATTTACAAATAGGTTGAAATTAAACGGCATGCTCCTGAACAACCAATGGGTCAGAGAAGAACTTAAAAGGGAAATTTAAAAATATCTTAAGACAAACAGAAGTGGAAATACAACATACCAAAACTTACAAAATGCAGCAAAAGCAGTTGTAAGAAAGAAGCTTACAGCAATAAATGCCTACATTAAAAAAGAAAAAAGATCTCAAATAAACAACCTAATGTTACACCTCAAAGAACTAGAAAAAGGACAACTAAAGTCCAAAGTTAGTAGAAAGAGTAAACAAAAAAGATCAGACCAGAAATAAATGGAAACAAGAAAAACAATAGAAAAGATCAACACAACTAAAAGTTGGTTCTTTGAAAAGATAAAAAAAATGGACAAACTTGTAGCTGGACTACAAAAGAAAAACAGAAGACTCAAAATAAGAAATGAAAAAGGAGACATTATAACTGATACCACAGAAATACAAAGGATTATAAGAGATTATGATGAATAGTTATGTCAATAAATTGGATAATCTAAAAGAAATGGATAAATTCCTGGAAAGGTACAACCTACCAAAACTAAATCATGAAAATATAGAAAATCTGAACAAACTAATAACAAGTAAGGAGACTGAATCAGTAATTAAATAAAAAATCTTCCATCATGGAAAAGCCCAGGACCTGATGGCTTCAAGGCTGAATTCTACCAAACACTTTAAAAAGAACTAATACTAATTCTCAAACTCTTCAAAAAGCCCAAGTGCAGTAGCTCATGCCTATAATCCCAGCACTTCAGGAGGCTGAGGTAGGAGAAATGCTTAAGCCTAGGAGTTCAAGACAAGCCTGCACAACATAGTGAGACCCTGTTTCTACAAAAAATAAAAATAAATAAATAAAAATTAGGCAGGTGTGGTGTCACATGCCTGTAGTCCCAGCTACTCAGGAGGCTGAGGTGGGAGGATTGCTTCAACCCACAAGATCGAGGTTGCAGTGACCCATGCTTGTG
This sequence comes from Nomascus leucogenys, assembly GCF_006542625.1. NCBI lineage: Eukaryota > Metazoa > Chordata > Mammalia > Primates > Hylobatidae > Nomascus > Nomascus leucogenys. Next base: position 131,329,112 of record NC_044384.1, read on the forward strand.
CCACTATACTCCAGCCTTTATGACAAAGTGAAACTCTAAAAAAAAACTTCAAAAAACTGAAGAGGGATGCATACTTCCAAACTCACTTTACAAGGTCAGCATTATACTAATACCAAAGCCAGACAAGGACACTACAAGAAAAGAATATTACAGGCCAATATCCCTGATGAACATGGATGCAAAAATACTCAACAGAAAACCAGCAATCTGAATTCAACAGCAGATTAAAAGAATCCTTCACCACGAGCAAGAAGAATTAATCCCAGGGATGCAACGATGGTTCAGCAATAAATTGATATAGCAAATTAACAGAATGAAGGAGAAAAATCATATGGTAATCTCTAAAGATAAAGAAAAAGCATCTGACAAAATTCAATATCCTTTCATGATAAAAACTCTCAACAAATTAGGCATAGAGGGAATGTGCTGTACCTCAACACAAAGAGGCCATATGTGACAAACCCACAACTAACATCACACTCAATAGCGAGAAGCTGAAAGCTTTTTCTTTAAGATTAAGAACACGAAAAATATACCCACTCTTGCCACTTCTTTTCAACATAGTATTGGAAGTCCTAGCCAAAGCAATTAAGTAAGAAAAAGAAATGAAAAGTATCCAAAACAGAGAGGAAGAAGTTAAATTGTCTATACAGATAACATAATTTTATAAACAGAAAACCCTAAAGACACCATGAAAAAACTTTTAAAACTAATAAACAAACTCAGTAAAGTTGCAGGATACAAAATCAACACACAAAGACAAGTACCATTTGTTTTTTCTTTTCTTGTTTTTTTTTTTTTTTTAAATAGAGATGGCGTCTCACTATGTTGCCCAAGCTAGTCTTCTCAAATCCTGAGCTCAAGCAATCCTTCCACCTCACCCTCCTAAAGCACTGAGATTACAGGCAAGAGTAACCATGCCCAGCCATGTTTCTGTATACTAACAACAAACAATCAAAACAAAACAAAAAATCAAGAAAACAATCTCATTTATAATAGCATCAAAAACAATCAAATACCTAGGAATAAATTTAACCAAGGAGGTGAAAGATATGTACACTGCAAACTATAAAACATTGATAAAAGAAAGTAGGCCAGGCGCAGTGGCTCACACCCGGAGTCCCAGCACTTTGGGAGGCTGAGGCAGGCAGATCACAAGGTCAGGAGCTCGAGACAAGCCTGGCTAACATGGTGAAACCCCGTCTCCACTAAAGATTAAAAAAATTAGCCAGGCATGCTGGTGCACGCCTGTAATCCCAGCTACTCAGGAGGCTGAGGCAGGAGAATCACTTGAACCCAGGAGGCGGAGGTTGCAGTGAGCTGAGATTGTGCCATTGCACTCCAGTCTGGGTGACAGGGTGAGACTCCATCTCAAAAACAAAAAAAGTGAAGAAGACACGTATAAGTGATAACATATCTTTTATGTTCACAGATTGGAAGAATTTATACTGTTAAAATGTCCATATTACCCAAAGTGATCCACAGATTCAATGCAATCCCTATCAAAATTCCAATGACATTTTTCACAGAAATAGAAAAAATAATCCTAAAATCTGTACAGAACTACATAAGACTCCAAATAGCCAAAGCAATCTTGAGCAAAAAGAACAAAGGCAGAGTCATCACACTACACTTGATTTCAAAATCTACAACAAAGCTATCAATATCAAAACAAAATGCTACCAACATAAAAAACAAATACATAGACCAACTGAACAGAATAGACAGCCCAAAAATCCATCCATTTACAGTCGACTGATTTTCAACAAAGATGCCAAGGAGAAGGGACAGTCTCTTCAATAAATGCTGTTGGGACAACAGGATATCCACATGCAAAAGAAGGAAATTAGACCCTTATCTCATACCATATACAAAAACCTACTCAAAATGGACTAAAGACTTAAATGTAGACCGGAAACTGTAAAACTACTAGAAGGAAACATAGGAAGAAGTTTCTTGACATTGGTCTTGGCGAAGATTTTTTGAATATGATCAAAAAGCACAGGCAACAAAACAAAAATAGACAAACTGGATTGCATCAAACTAAAAAGCTTCTATATAGGAAAAGAAACAATCAACAGAGTAAAGAGACAACCTATGGAACGGGAGAGAACATTTTCAAACCATACATTCGATGAAGCTAACATCCAAAATACATAAGGAACTTAAACAACTCAATGGTAAGAAAACAACCCAATTTTAAAATGTGCAAAGGATATGAACAGACATTTCTCAAAAGAAGACATACAAATGGCCAACAGGTATATGGAAAAATGTTCAACATCATTAATCAGAGAAATGCAAATTAAAATCACAATGAGATATCCCTTCACGCTCAGGATAGCTATTATCAAAAACATGAAAGATGAGTGTTGGCAAGAACATGGGGACAAGGAACCCTTGCACACTGTTGGTGGGAATGTAAATTAGTACAGCCAGTATGGTAAACCATATGGATATGTCTCAAAAAATCCAAAACAGAACTACCATATGACCTGACCCAGCAATTCCACTTCTGGATATATATCCAAAGAAAAGGAAATCAGTATGTCAAAAAGACATCTGCATTCCCATATTCACTGCAGCATTATTCACAACAGCCAAAACATGGAATTTACCTAAGTGTCCACCCCAACAAATGAATGGATAAAGAGAATGTAGTATATGAACACAATCGAATACTATTCAGCCTTAAAAACTAAGGAAATGGCCAGGCATAGTGGCTCACACCTGTGATCCTAGCACTTTGGAAGGCTGAAGCAGGAGGACTGCTTGAGCCCAGTTCAAGACCAGCCTTGGTAAGATGGCAAGACCCTGTCTCTACAAAAAAAAAAAAATTTTTTAATTAGCTAGGTATGGTGGCTCGGATCTGTAGTCCCAGTTACTTAGCAACCTAAGGTAAGAGGATCCCTTGAGCCCAGGAGTTTGATGCTACAGTGAACTATGATTGTACCACTGCATTCTGGCCTGGACAACAAAGTGACAGCCTGTCTTAAGGCTAAGTGAAATAAGCCAGGCACAGAAAGACAAATACTGCATGATCTTACTTGCATATAGAATCTTAAAAAGTCAAACTCAGAGAAGCAGAAAGTAAAATGATGGTTACCAGGAACTTGGAATGTGGGGTATGGGTAGAGATGCTGGTCACAGAGTACAAAGTTTCATTTACAAAGAAGTTCTGGAGATCGATTGTGTGGCATGGTGACTATAGTTAGTAATAATACATTGTAATTGTATAATTGAAAATTGCTAACAGAATCAATTTTAAATATTTTCACCACAAAAAATTAAAAATATGTGAGGTGATAGATATGCTAATTAGCCTGATTTAATCATTTTATAATATATACATCTCAAAATATCACATTATACACGATAAATATATACATTTTTATTTGTCAATTAAACCTTAATAAAACTGAAAAAATAAATTATTTTCTCATTTTAATTAACGTATAATTGTACATATTTATGAGGTACCCAGCAATATTTTGATAAATTTAATATATAGTGATCAGATCAGTGTAATTAGCATATCCATCATCTCAAATATTTATCATTTCTTTGTGTTGGAAACACTCGGTATCATCCATCTAGCTGTTTGAAACTAGATATTATTGTTAACCATAGTCATCTTACAGTGGCTTGGAACACTAGAACTCATTCTTCCTATCCAGCTGTAATTTTGTATCCTTTAAAAAATCTCAGCTGGGAGCGGTGGCTCACGCCTGTAATCTCAGCACTTTGGAAGGCCAAGGCAGGTGGATCACGAGGTCAGGAGTTCAAGAGCAGCCTGGCCAACATAGTGAAACCCCATCTCTACCCAAAATATAAAAATTATCCAGGCGTGGGGGCACATGCCTGTAATCCTAGCTAGTTGGGAGGCTGAGGCAGGAGAATGACTTGAATCTGGGAGGTGGAGGTTGTGATGAGCTGAGATTGTGCCACTGCACTCCAGCCGAGACTGCGCCACTGCACTCCAGCCTGCGAGACTCTGTCTCAAAAAAAAAAAAAAAAAAAAAAAATCTATTTGTTTTTAAATAACACAAATGTCCTAGAGGAAGACAGATTAAAGGACTTAAAATTAGAAAGGTAGAGGCCACTCACCTTTCATTTCTCTCTAATACAGAAAAGTAATTGAAAGGCAGAGTGATGGACCCGTGATGAGGAACATGCACGGGTGTGTATTCCAATACAGCATTTTTGGGGGGTGGGGCGGTATCGAGACAGGGTCTCCCTTGGTCACCCAGGCTGGAGTGCAATGGTGCGATCTTAGCTCACTACAGCCTTGACCTCCTGAGCTTAAGTGATCCTCCCACCTCAGCCTTCCAAGTGGCTGGGACTATAGGCGTCTACCACCATGCCTGGCTAATTTTTTTGTATTTTCCGTTGGCGCAAAGTTTCACCATGTTGCCCAGGCTAGTCTTGAACTCCTGGGCTCAAGTGATCCTCCCGTCTCGGATTCCCAAAGTGCTGGAATTACAGGTGTGAGCCACCATGCCCAGACTCCAATACAGCTTGTTTTTCTTCCTTTTTTTTTTTTTGAAACAGGGTCTCACTCTGTCACCCAGGCTGGATTGCAGTGGCACAATTATGGCTCACTGCAGCCTCGACTTTTCTGGGCTCAGGTAATCCTCTCACCTTAGTCTCCCAAATAGCTGGGACTACAGGTGCATACCATCATGCCCAGCTAGTTTTTATATTTTTATGTAGAGATGGGGTTTCACCATGTTGTCCAGGCTGGTCTCGAACTTTTGAGCTGAAGCGATCCATCCACTGTGGCCTCCCAAAGTGCTGGGATTACAGGTGTGATCCACCATGCCCAGCTCAAAACAGCATTTTTAAAAGGTAAGAAGAGAGGAATTAATCTTTATAATCTGTCTGACTTCAGCAGTATTGAATAAAACGCCAACACTGTATTATTACATTATCAAATAGAAAAAGAATAATTAAATTGTTTCTAAGTATATAAATAACTTACATCATAGAAAAATTACATGTAGGTAGGGCGCAGTGGCTCATGCCTGTAATCCCAGCACTTTGGGAGGCCAAGGCAGGTGGATCACCTGAAGTCAAGAGTTAGGGACCAGCCTGGCTAGTGTGGCAAAACCCTGCCTCTACTAAAAACACAAAAAATAGGCGAGTGTGGTAGTGCATGCCAGTAGTCCCAGCTACTCAGGAGGCTGAGGCAGGAGAATCACTTGAACCCGGGAGGTGGAGGCTGCAATGAGCCAAAATTGCGCCACTGCACTCCAGCCTGGAAGACAGCAAGACTCTGCCCCACTGTAAAAAAAAAAAAAAAAAAAAAAAAAAAAAAAAAAAATTATGTGTGTGTGTAAACACAAAAATTAATGTTTAAATATATTATTTTCTATTTGGCTACACAACACGTTACCTCATCCCTTTCTAAAAGATATCCAAAATCAGACTTTATTTTAGGTAGAACATTTGCTGGGTCATCTTTTTCTTAAGACTGCAAAATTTTCCTTGAGGTCAATCTGAAGCCTTTGGGAAACAGGCCTCATTCTGGAGACAACTAGGTCAACATTTTTATGTCAGTTATTTACAGAAATAATTTTATTTAGGACTATTTTTGTCTTATAAACTTTTTTAAAAAATTAATAGACATAGAGATGGAGCCTCACTATGTTGCCCAGGCTAGTCTCAAACTCCTGGGCTCAAGCAATCCTCCCACCTTGGCCTCCCAAAGTAAGAGGATTACAGGTGTGAGCCTCTGCATCTGGCCTGTCTTATAAACTTTTAATCTCTTTTTGTGATAAGCTATGAAAGCAATCAGTATACAATATCAAGTAAATTCCTTCAGATGCTCCATAATATGAAACCATCTAATTAAGGTGCTAACATATAGGTTTAACTCATGGAAGTACATGCCATGATTTACTTTTGAAATAGTAGCTTACTTTTTTAAAGCCCCAAAACACTTTACCAAAATAAATTACTAATCAGAATTAGAAGGAGTTGCTCTGGATGAAATAGAGGTGAAAGCTTCTATTTTTAGAAGGCTCAAGAACCCATCCCATTCCCTTGTTGGGATTCCACAGTTTTAAAACCACTGTTTAGAACCAACTTTTTGCATATTTTGAAGAGTAGCCTGATAAAAATTAAAATGCTTAAGTGAAACCTGAGGAGGCTCATTTCCCTCTGACTCTGCCGATAATGAAATGTGTTTGTGGTTTTGTGATTTTTTTTGCATTTATTAATTATTTATTTATTACCATAATGCAATATGTGATCTCTCCTCAGAGCTCTGTGTGAAACCCAACGTAGAAAGGAATAGGGAGATGGAGATGGGGGAAAATGTAAATAAAGCAGCAACCGTTTCCCGGAAGAGAAGAAAGAGGCTCTACTCTACAAAGGGTGAGTAACTTTCACAGCAGAAGAGGATAGCTCTTCCTCTGAGAAAGAAATAAACGTAGGTCTGGAGTGGTAGGGGGTGCACTGAGGCAGGAGGATATTGTATGAGAAAGCTTAAGCTTCCTAGAATAAACAATGAGGTGGAGGAAGATCAAATGAAAGTAGATGGAGTGGACAGTCTGCTGGAGAAGGGGGGAAAAAGGTCCGACAAGTTGTTATCAAAGAGAAGCTTCCCTGTAATAAGAAAACCAGACAAGAACAGCTATGACCACACTATATAAACACGTAGTTGTCTAAATGTGCCAACTTCTCAGACCCTCCAATGTAGCCCCTCTCCAAGGAGGCCAACTACAGATCCCTTTTGACCAAAAATCCTTTTCAGTTCTCACCTAACTCAATCTCTGAGGAAGTAGCGCTGAGCTTTCTGTTCTCAACAAATACACATCCCCAGCTAACCTCTTCTCCAGCTCCAATCTTCCCCGAACCCCACCTTCCATCCTCCCTATCCCAACAAAATAGGTGCACCACCATCATGGAAAATGATTCAAAGACTGAACTCCTCATGGCCCTCCTGAAAATGGCAGCTACCTCTTGCTGGCCCTGTTTCTGCAAACAAGCGCATCATTCATTCCTTTAGTGTCCTTTACCTCCCACACATTACCAGCCACCAGACTCCGCTCAGCTTCCTCATTCTCTCTGAGACTGCATTTCCCCATCCTACCTTTGTTCCACTGGAATGTCAAACCTACAGTAATAAAATAGCCCCCTAGACTGTTCTCTCTACTGCCAGGGTAGTCTTCCTAAAATACCACTTTCCTTAAACAACCCCATCTCTACCAAATCCAGAGACTACTCCTGGCTCTTTGGGGATGCTGATCAGAATTAGACTGGTTTAACCTATCTCTAGATTTACCAGTCACCTAATTAATCCCAACCCATGTCAACACCCAGGTGAACCTCACTCTAACTGCAAAGTTAAACTATTTACTATACTGACAATCAATTCATATTAAACCAAAAAGAATCATTCATTATTAAAAGAAACCCTTCTGTTAATCATTTATTAAGAAGACTTTTTGATGCAAATAGGCTCCCTTCAATTATCTAAAAGTATGTTTTCTTAAAGAGATAGGCCTCTATTATTTATGAGTCTAGGAGCATATTATTAAAAACTAAAAAATAAAATAAAAATCTATAAACTACAATGCACAAATCTAAAGCAGTCAACCTGCGAAAAAATTCAAGATATGAAGTCGCTGCTATGTAAAGCTTTGATGTATTGCTCCCTAATTTAACCTCCCTCATCAAGATGTGCATCAATGTACACTGTATCAGTAGTGAGAGAATATTCCTTTTTCCTGTGCTCTGCCTACAGCAGAGAACCATCCTCGGTAATTTCACCAATCTTTTGAAAATTAATAAGCACCCCCCACTGTTTTGACCTGCATTCAACGGAAGGCCCAGGGACTTGTTTGTTTTTCATATTACTGGCCATTTGTATTTGATCTCCTGTGTACCTGCCAATTTGAGTTCCTTTGCTTGGTTTTTAAGATGTTCGTCTTTTTCTTACCACCTTGAATAAACCTTATGTACTAACCTTTAGTCTGCCATACTCATTGCAAATGCTTATGTATTTGGTGGGGAGGGGTTTTTTGGTTGATTTGGTTTGGTTGCAGAGAAATGTTAATCTTCTTAGAAAGCCATATCTATGTTTGGCAGTTCTTTAAGGTTTTGCTTGCAAAGGTTTTTCCTACACAACCAAAAAATAACAAAAAATGTATTTTTCCTAGCTCTTTAAAGAGTTTGTTTTTAAAATTTAAAACATTCCTCCATCAAAATGTCAATGTTATAAAAGTCAAAAAATAAAATAAAATGCTGAGGAACTCCAGATTAAAGAAAATTAAACAGACATGACAATGAAACAGATATGTGATTCTTGAGTGGATGCTTAATGGAAAGGAAAATATGTTATAAAGAACATTTTTGGGTCAACAGATAAAATTAGAATACAAACAGTAGATTAAAGTATTATATTAATGTTAAATTTACTAAAGTTGGTAATTGAACTGAGGTTATTAACAGAAAACTGTGGCTGGGTGTGGTGGCTCACGCCTGTAATCCCAACACTCTGGGAGGCTGAGGAGGGCAGATCATTTGAAGTCAGTAGTTCGAGACCAGCCTGGCCAACATGATGAAACCCCATCTCTACTAAAAATAAAAAAATTAGCCAGGCATAGTGGCAGGCACCTGTAATCCCCGCTACTTGGGAGGCTGAGGCACGAGAATCATTTGAACCCAGGAGGCGGAGGCTGCAGTAAGCCAAGATCACACCATTGCCCTCCAGCCTGAGCAACAGAGTGAGTCTCCATTTTGAAAAAAGAAAACCTTATTATTAGGAACTGTATATTGAAATATTTAGGGGAGGAAGGGCTATGATATATAAGTAACTTATTCTCATATAGTTCCAGAAAAACAAATTTATACATAGAGACTCATATATATATATATATATGAGACTCTCTATATACATTTATATATATATATATATATGAGCCAATTACAGCAAATAAAATAAAATGTTACTAGTAGGTAAATCTAGGGAAAGGATTTATGGTATATTCTTCGTTATTATTCTCATGACTTTTATGTAAATTTTTAATTATTTGCAAATTAAAAGTTTTTTTATAATCTTTCCTCCACCTAAATTTGATCATTAAAGAATCCTGCTTTTACTTTAAATAGTCTTCCAAGAGCCTGATACAAAGCATCGATATACACTAATTACCCAAGATTGACCAATCCTTGAGTTGTGGCAAAGTTTATCGCTTTTGGTGGGCCACAGTTCCCCCAGTGTCCACTTTGTGTGAAGGGCACAAGAAAACAGACAGAAGGTGCAAGTGAGGGGACGAGGGGAGGCTATGCCTTCTTTAGATTGCTCCAGAAGGGTGTACCTTGGCACCTCTCAGTGCTGTGTCAGACTTGCAAACACCCAGGGTGCCAGAGAGTGACCCGCCATATGACTGCTGCCAAGAATCACGGTGCAGCTGTCAACCTTGCTGAGAACAGGAAGCACACTGTCACTGTGTGCTGTGACCCTCACTAAGCTCTGGCTCCATGTATCATTGGCCTGCACTTCTCGTGAAGACAGCCAGCCAGTCCTCACATGCCCTGCAGTGTGAACAGGCAGCAGCTGGGCAGGCAGCTAACAAGTCCCTGCTCCTCTGGACCAGAAGCAAATAACACAATAGGATTTAAAGGCTGCTCAAATACATTTTTTGTTCATGGGAATTTGGCATCGAGGCTAGAAGAGGTAAAATTAATCACTGCAATGAAATTTGTCAAATTGACTAATGTGCAAAAGGCTTATCATTTAAAAGTGGTTTCATTTTCTGTAATCTCAGATCTGGAATGGAAAAAAAAAGAGAAGCCTAAGAGTAAGAGCCCAGTAGATGAGAGCAGTCCAGTAGAAATGCAATGCAAGCCACATATGTAAATTTAAGTATTCCAGTAGCTGTGTTTAAAAAGATAAAAGAAATAGGTGAAATTCATTTAATAATATATTTTATTTAACCTAATATATACCAAAGTATTATTCTTTCAATATGTATGCAATATTAAAAGTTACTATTTACATTCCTCTTGCTGTACTAAGTCTTCAAAACCTGTGTGCATTTCACACTTACAGCACAATTCAAACTAGTGACATTGCAAGTGTTCAATAGCCACACATGGCTAGTGGCTACTGTGTTGGACACAGCAAGTATAGATTATAAACTATGAAAGCTCCTCTGCAAATATATGCAACCAGCCCTCATTTTAGCATTACTGAATTCAATGACTATTTATCAACAAAAGAATAAGCACAATTATGCCCAAAGAACTAAATATATTACAAACTAGAGAAAAAGTCAGCTCTTAATCACAGTTCAGTACAGATTGGTATATAATTATAGTTATATAAGAAGGAACATTGCCATAGAGCTCTAAGAAGGCCTTTATTCTCTCTACAGAGTTCTGTAGTCAAGCCTTGGAGGATAAGCAGAATTCCCTCGCAGAAAATCAAGGAAAGGCATTGAAGGTGGTGTGAGCTTCCAGATCTAAGGCAGAGGTGGGAGAAAGTTCAAAGAACCTTTGGAGAACATGGAGCAGCCTGATGGCCAAAATGCAATGAAGATAATTGGAGAAAAGCTTTGAAAACAAAGAGGCCTCAATGAACTGAACCTGCTTGCTCAACTACAGATCACCACCCTTCACTCTGAGGATAATGGGAAGCTCAGAGGGGTTAAGCAGGAGAATGTGATCATATTGTATCATCACTTTATGGGAAATCCAGGTATGCAGGAATGGAAATAAGAACTCCAGAAGCTGCAGCAGACACACACAAGGAATAATGAGGAAAAGCCTAAAGTCAGCCAGTGCTAGAGGGAGGAACTTGAAGGGAATATCAAACAGGACTTCGTGACCAGAGGACGTCAGGGAGACATAACTTATATCAAATGAGCAGAGAAAATATTACCAGTATTATCCCCTTAACTCCTGCTGTGCCTGACCCACAGCTCCTGAAAACTCTGAAACCGGCATCAGAAAGGCTGCATTAGCCAACAGTGGACATCCAGCCAAGAGGAATATGCTGGCTCAATTCAGGAGGCTGTGTCATTGTGCTAGCTGGGCCCCATGTTTACGTCCTTTGGCATCTGCACAGTACATGTGTAAATGGGAACTGAGGGGGCGATTATATGGTACAAGTCTATGCAAATGTCATATGATCAAAGAAAATGTGTTGAGTCAAATGATCTGCCTAAATGATTTAAATATTTGAAATATACATGAGAAAAATACTGGTATTTTCTTCATAATACTCAAGAAGCTCAAGTGTGATTGTTAAAGCTAACTCTTGACCTTCCTTAAAAATCTCTGGGAGTCTCAGGCCGGAAGCGGTGGCTCACGCCTGTAATCCCAACACTTGGGGAGGCTGAGGCGGGCAATTACCTGAGGTCAGGAGTTCGACACCAGCCTGGCCAACATGATAAATCCCGTCTCTACTAAAAACACAAAAATTAGCTGGGCATGGTGGTGGGCACCTGTAATCGCAGCTACTTGGGAGGCTGAGGCAGGAGAATAGCTTGAACCTGGGAGGCGGAAGTTGCAGTGAGCCGAGATTGCACCATTGCACTGCAGCCTGGGTGTCAGAGCCAGACTCATTGGCAAAAAAAAAAAAAAAAAAAAGAGGCCAGGTATGGTGGCTCATGCCTGTAATCCCAGCACTTTCGGAGGCCGAGGCGGGTGGATCACCTGAGATCAGGAGTTCGAGACCAGCGTGGCTAACATGGCAAAATCCCTTCTCTACTAAAAAATAATAATAATTACAAAAATTAGCTGGGTGTGGTGGTACAAGCCTGTAATCCCAGCTACCTGGGAAGCTGAGGCAGGAGAATCGCTTGAACCTGGGAGGCAGAAGTTGCAGTGAGCTGAGATCGTGAAGATCGCGCCACTGCACTCCATCCCGGGCAAGAGAACGAGACTCCTTCTCAAAAAAAAAAAAAAAAAAGCTCTGGCAGTCTCTTTGAATCAATTCTGGTTGTAGGGTGAGGGGTCTGCCTAACTTGAAATTTTAAAAGTTAACAGAAAAGAAATTTGCTACTGTAAACAAGCAGGAAAGCAAGGAATCTATAGTGACAAAAAACAGTCAGTTCCCACTGCTGAATGTGTGTGTGTGTGTGTATATATATATATACACACTTAACTCCTGCTGTGCCCGACCCACAGCTCCTGTGTGTATATATATACACACACACGTATCAGAAAAAGATGATGAAGGGTGCGGTAGCTGTAATCCCAGCACTTTGGGAGGCCAAGGTGGGCAGATCGCTTGACCTCAGGAGTCTGAGACCAGCCCAGGCAATATAACAAAATCCGTCTCTACCAAAGATACAAAAAAAAAATTAGTTGGGCATGTTGCTGCATGTCTGTGGTCCCAGCTACTCGAGAGGCTGAAGTGAAAGGATCGCTTGAGCCCAAGAGGGGGAGGTTGCAGTAAGCTGAGATCGCACCACTGCACACCAGCCTGGACAGAAGAGAAAGAAAAAGGTAACAACACTGAAAAATAATCAAAAAACCTCTACATAAACTAAAATATTATTACTAGACAAATTTAATAATCAGTCTGTTCTGAAACAGTTCAGAACAATGGACTCCAAAATAACAACAGAAATTCCAATTATGTTTTGATCACAAGGATTTGTTTCCTACTTTCCTGCTCGTAAAAACAGGCTGCTTATTTATTTATTTATTTATTTATTTATTTATTTATTTATTTTTGAGACAGGGCCTCACTCTGTCACCCAGGCTGGAGTGCAAGTGGTGCGATCTCGGCCCACTGAAACCTCTGCCTCCCAGGCTCAGGCCATCCTCCCTCCCACCTTAGTCACCCGAGTAGCTGGGACTACAGGCACATGCCACCACGCCAGCTAATTCTTGTATTTTTTGTAGAGGTGGAGTTTCGCCATGTTGCCCCAGATGGTCTCGAATTCCTGGGCTCAAACAATCCACCTGCCTCAGCCTCCCAAAATGCTAGGATTACAGGTGTGAGCCACCACGCAAGACCCAAGCTGCTTTTTAAATAGCAGTCCCCAAATAAGAAAAATCTTTATTAATACTAAAATAAGGAGAAGTGCTGGGACCAACTAAAGCACTTTGTTAGACCCTTTGTCAAATTTTTGTAAACCGAATATTATTGTGCCAATCCCAAATATAATTTCAGAGAATGAACTAGAATATTCTAAACCAGCACAATTCAATAGAAATATAATGTGAGCAATATATGTAATTTCAAATTTTCCAGTAGAAATAATTTTAATAATACATTAACCCAACATATTCAAAATATTATCACTTCAACATATAATCAATATAAAATATAATTACTGAGACATTCTGCATTGTTTTTGCTTATGACGTCTTCAAAAACTGTGTGTATTTTACACTTAAAACACATCTCAATTCAGAGTAAACACATTTCACGTGGCCAGTGGCTACCGTATTGTACAGCATAGGTCTAGACCAACCATTTCATTCTGTGGATGGAGACACTAAACAGCAAAAAGGTTAAGGAACTTGGTAAATTGCAGGGCCAAACTAGAATTCTTTTCTTGGTTTTGTTTTGTTAGAGGTGGGGTTTTGCTCTGTCTCCCAGGCTACAAACACGGTGGCCCCATCACAGCTCACTGTAGCCTCAAACTCCTGGGCTCAAAGGATCCTCCCATCTCAGCGTCCTGGGTAGCTGCCACTACAGGCACAAACCACCATACCCAGACAGGCTAGAATTCTTACTTCCTAGTTGCCAACTGAATGTTCTTTCTACTTGATCAGACTATCTCACTCCTGTGTTTTATGTCCATGAAACACAGAATAGTATTAAATTATGGCAGACCAAAGATGTCTGGGATGAAAGAAACTGTCAGGAGACTACATAAAACCAGAGATCCAAAGAACATACATGGCCGAGGCAAAAGAAACCCAACATTTAATCAGTAGAATTGATACTATCTCAATCAATAAGCCAGTATGTTTTGTTCTGACAAATTCAAGAACATTTCACTCTGTGTGTACAATTACTGGTCAGTAAATCAACCATGCTCAGAATGGTGCCTACTGTATGTGAAAACAGAACAACAATGTATACCAACTGAAATGTATTCGAGAATTCAGGCTTGCATAATTCCTAACAGAATTCCCTAGACCCCACTTGTACTTTGTTGGTAACAATTAAGAAGATATCTGCATGAATAAGATAAGAAAAAATGTAGGAAACTTGCTAAAATACTCTAGCGAATAAAAGCAGGGGGTTAGATAAAACAAAACTGGCAAATGTAAATCATCATTAGAGCTGGGTGCTGAGTCCAAGGCAGTTCATTAAACTATCCCTTCTGCCTTTACGGGTGTTTGAAACTTTCCATTAAGAAAAAAAAAGTTTTTTAAAAAGCATGGAAAGGAGGGAGGAAGGAAGAGTAATCTCAGAAAAAGGTTTGCTAGAGCCATTACACTAAGACCAATAAATAAACACTGGCATTCCAACAATAATTCCAAGACCACTTGAAAATGTGCAGTAATTTCAGTTTTAAGGAAGCGGACTAAAGAATAGAGAAGAAACAAGGAAGAAAGGAAGGAGTAAGGGGAAATATTTTTTAAATACCTATACCCCCAGTACCCTGAGAAAATCAGTCAGCAACTCCATATACATCCTTCCAGACCTTTTCCTGATCATATATATCAAAACATATGTTTGTGGTATAGTATGAAATATATTTGGTCTTTGTCCCAGTTCCTGTCACAAGCTCTTAAAACCCTTGGGATTTCCTGAGCAGGAGGAGTATCTTTTATTGATCATCATGAGCCCCTTTTGATCATACGTGAGTTTATGCTAATGAGGTGACTTAAGATAGTGCATAGATAACCCAGGACGAAGCTGCTCACCAGAGAGACCAGGTTATTAGAGGATTAAAGGATTGGAACCTTCAGCCCCACCCATCAACCTACAAGAAAGGTAAGGGAGGGAGAGTGTAGAGATAAAGCCCTATGAAAAAAAAAATTTTTTTTTTTTTTGAGATGGAGTCTCGCTCTGTCGCCCAGGCTGCAGTGGTGAGATCTAGGCTCACTGCAGCCTCTGCTCCCAGGTTTAATCGATTCTCATGCCTCAGTCTCCCAAGTAGCTGGGATTACAGGCTCAAGCTTCCAGGTTGCTGAACATGTGGAGGTGCCTGGTGGGTTGTGCACCTGTAGAGGGCAAGGAAGCTGCACTCCCCTTCCCCAAACCTTGCCATGTGCATCCCTTCATCTGGCCGTCTGTGTATCCTTTATATTAAACCGGTAAACTGAGGGGTTTCCTTGAGTTCTGTAAGCCATCCTAGCAAATTACTGAAACCAAGGAAGGGGTATGGTGGGAACCCTGATTTATAGCTGGTCAGTCAGAAGCAAAGGTCACAACCTGGGACTTGCAATTGGCATCTGAAGTGGGAGCAGTATTGTGGGACTGAGCCCTTAACCTGTGGGATGTGATGCTATCTCCAGGTGGGTCATGTCAGAACCAAAATGAATTATGGGACCTCCAGCTAGTGTTCAGAGAGTGGGAGAATTGCTTGGTGAGTGAAGGAAAAAAAAAAAAAACCCACACATCTGGTCACAGAAGTGTTCTGTGTTGAGTAAAACAGAAAAAAGTTTTGCACTATTACATTTTCTTTTTTTTTTTTTGAGACGGAGTCTCGCAATGTCACTCAGGCTGGAGTGCAGTGGCGCGATCCCGGCTTACTGCAACCTCCACCTCCCAGGTTCAAGCAATTCTCCTGCCTCAGCCTCCCGAGTAGCTGGGATTATAAGTGCTTGCCACCATGCCCAGCTAATTTTTGTATTTTTAGTAGAGACGGGGTTTTACCATGTTGGCCAGGCTGGTCTCGAACTCCTGACCTCATGATCCGCCTGCCTCGGCCTCCCAAAGTGCTGGGGTTACAGGCGTGAGCCACCACACCCGTCCTTATAGTATTATATTTTCTAAACTACTAAAATGGGATTATACTCATGAAACATCAATGCTGCTCCTGAGTCAGCATCCTGTATTTGGGAAAGGACCAATTTCTTAGTTCCCTTGGGGTAAAATTGGGAGTTAGACACATAACAGGCACAAGCTCCTCCATAGGGTATTTAAATCCTGAACCAATACTCACAGGGACAGAGGCAGTTGGAGCTGAATCCTGAATCATTCAGTGGCAGGAGACTGAACAGAAGGTCTGTGAACTGCAGCTGAGATCCCCAAACAAGATCAAAACCTGTTTTCCCATTGTTTTCAGCTTCTAGAAGCTGCTAGTACCCTTCTTATATGCATTGTTTTCTTATTTAAGCTAGACAGAGTATACATCTGTGTGTGAAGTGAAAGAACCCTGACACTGTTATAATACCACTACTACTAACATCAGCCAATAATCATGTATTTAGATGCCAGGTACTATTCTAAGATTTTTTCTTATCTCATTTAATCCTCACAATGATCCTGCAAGGTAAATACTACTATGTATTAACCCATTTCAGAGCAAAAGCTGAGGTCCAGGTAGATTAAGTAATGTGCTCATACTCACAGCTACTGGTTATAGAGTCAGGATTTGAACTCAGGCTGATCCAGTAATTTAGTCCTAAATTATAAAACCTCCTATCAAGCTGCTTTGTTACCTGATTTCTTCACAATCATCTCCTACATTGGAATATTTAGGTTGTTTCATGCTTTTTATTATCGTAAGTAATGCCATAAAACACTGTCACCGTCCTTTTAGTTTGAGGGCACATCTTAATTTACACACAGATTAAATTTCTGGCATGGATTTGCCAGGTCAAAGGACATGTGATTTTTTTTTTCATTCTTCATTCTTGATTATGTATTGCAGAATGAGGGCATTTGTTTTCAAAGCTTGTTAAGAAATAAAAAAGGAAACGAAGTTGGCTTTTTTTGTGAAGCACTGTTTCTGCCTTCAGGCATTCATGTGTGTTTATGTGCTTAGAATGGAGACAATCTGCTCAGCTAAGAAAGAAAGAAGATCCTGTTTTAAATGTTAATTGATGTAGGATAATAGGATTTCCCAATCAATAACAAATACACTTCAAGCCTAGGGCTTAAGGATTTCTTGAGTCCAGACATTTATTATGTCATATGTCCTGAGGCAATCCTAAACTCTATTCACTCCATTCATAGTTAGTGGTTGTTTTGTTTTGTTTTGTTTTGTTTTTAAAAAAAAAAAAAAGGTAAATTATAATCAAGGACAGTTCTCTAACTTGTGAAATTTTTGCTCTGTATTGAGTGCTTCAAAACTCAGAGCTTACATTATTTGTGATACCAATTAAGTCGACAAAATGATGAAATTATTAGTGTGTTGCTTTTGTGAGATCAGAACTATTTCTATTTTCAGAAGGTTATTCCAATGTGATGACTTCTTGGGAAGATCACATTATCTACTTTCATGCTCTGTAAATATTGAAATACCCTCTGAGTACAAAATAAAATTTCAGATGACCTAACACCATGCTAACCTTGGAGGCGACACCATTTCTTGGAAGCAGGAAGCTCCAGAGAAATGATGGCATAAGAAGTCACCCACTTACAATGGTCAGGTGGAAAGAGCAAGTACTTTAGCAAGAACGTTCTGCCCAGTGCTATGTCCTTGCAGTCATGGACAGCAAACTGGCCTTGTTGACATTTTGGGGGAGATGGTATAACTGAAGGCAGAAAAGTAAGAATAGTCTAAGATTCTTCGTGGACTGAAATTGTAGTATCTAGGAAAAACTAATTCCTCAACTTTTATCTACTCAAACAACATATGATTTTTTTTAATATTTTAATTATAAAACTAGTAGGCCGGGTGCGGTGGCTCACGCTTGTAATCCCAGCACTTTGGGAGGCCGAGGCGGGCGGATCACGAGGTCAGGAGATCGAGACCACGGTGAAACCCTGTCTCTACTAAAAATACAAAAAATTAGCCGGGCATGGTGGCGGGCGCCTGTAGTCCCAGCTACTCGGCGAGGCTGAGGCAAGAGAACGGCGTGAACCCGGGAGGCGGAGCTTGCAGTGAGCCGAGATTGCACCACTGCACTCCAGCCTGGGCGACAGAGCGAGACTCCGTCTCAAAAAAATAAATAAATAAAAAAAATAAAACTAGTATTAGGACAAAGAACAACATACTAGCACAGTCCTTTTGAGTGAATGCAGCAGGTCCTACTGTGCCATCACTGACAATGATTATTTTGCAGGGTCAGATAAGAAAGTTGAAAGGGAAACCACCAGTAAACATTCAATAAACACAATAAAGAGCAGCCCAGTGAAGAAAGAGCTATCAGATACACAAAACTAAGGAACACGAAGATAAAATGAAGCACCCCAGAAAGTTCAGGGCAACAGAAATAATAAAAGTGATAATTATTATCATTAAACCAGTTGGTTGAGGTTTCAACCCTGAGGTCAAAGACCCTCAGGCCCCAACCCCCAAAATGAATCAGGACATGTTACACATTATTCATGCTAACTAGCTCGATCGTCATGTTTCATCTTATTTGGCAATCCCCCGGTCCAACTCAGCTCTTGAAAGGAAGAAGGGACAAAGTGACTGCACACAGTGCAGCATTTGTCTCTCACGAGAAGTCCTTCCCAGCAAACTCGTGACACTAGAGAGACTCTGGTTGTTGGTCTCATACAGAGGTACAAAGCATTCAAATTTGGTGAACCCACAGAATTCAGTAAGTTAAGAGTCTCAGGCCTCAATGAAGTCGTTATACTTTCCTTGAAGATTTAGGAACTCACCTAGGGCATGGCTACAACTCCGACAGGATTCTGTTAGACTGACGATTATTTGCTGCAGATCGGCTCTGGGTGGAGTGGGTGAGGGGTTAGGGTTTTTCCAGCCATTACATTTACAAGACTCCTCGGCCTAAAAAAGGAATAAAGAAAGAGACAAAATTACTTAACAGGCAGCCGTGGACTGATGGTTTTACATGAGAACAATGTACACTAATTATACGACAGCTATCCCCTCACCCCTGACTTTGTCGTCTTCCATATACACAAGAGAAAAATAGAAAAGCCAAAGGTGGTATTTGATTTGAGTGCTTTGCTTTTTGTTTTCTTTTGTTTTCTGCTGGCTGGAATCTGCACGCTACAGCTCACACAGCTGACCCACACACTTTGCTACCATTGCCCCCAGTGGGTGTCCCTGAAGTGGTGAGTTCCAAGAAAGTCCATATCAAAAGATGGACTTTCCAAATCCACAAGCCACACTCCTGATGTCCCACAAACACGGCTAAGGTCTAGGCTAAGGTTGAGCCTTACAGGTTCCAAGGCACCAGCTGCATCTCTGCCCCATGGACCAGTAGGGAAACCCACAGAACCAAAGAAGTTAGCAATCTTAGGAAGATGAGATGGGGCACACCCAGCTGAAGGCACACTTGCAGGCTCCTCCAAGACTTCTGTGAGCTCCCAGCTTTAGAAATGAAGAGGGCTTCATCATGTAGTCCTGGGTTTCTCCTTATACATATATTTCCCAGGTTTCCTGTACTAGAACACCATTATTTTAGCAACTCTTGATAGAAACCTTCCTTAACTTTGTCTACATACTCTTCACACTTCCCTATGTTTGCAGACAAGACTGAACATGATGAGGCCTTCTTTAAGTGATTTGACCTATGAAATGGAAGGCAAGCATGAAAAATTGTCAATTATTCTACCAGGTACCACACTGTATGCTTCAGCAGGTCTCAAGGTATGAAAGGTTCACACCTTTCATTCGTGCTTGCAATGAATGACCCCAGCCACTTATAAAAATAATTATTCTGCCCCTTCTCTACTATTCTTAGCACTCCATCACTCTCACCATTTATTTACTGCTTCAAGTCAGCTGTGGCTGGGAAACCAGAAGATACATTGTTAGAATAACATGTAACACACATGAAGTCACTCTAGGGTAGACCCATCTACATATACTATCCAGTACGGTAGCCTCTGGCCACATGTGGCTATTGAGCACCGGAAATCCAGCTAGTTCAAATCAAAGTGCACTGTAGTTGCAAAATATACAGATTTAGAAGACTAGTGCAAAATATAAAATATATCATTAACAATTTTTATATTATATATTGAAATTATATGTTTAAATGTATTATTTTGGATATATGGGTTAAAGAAAAGATAATATTAATACTGACTTATTTTTACTTTTCTAATACAGTTATCCAAACTTTTTGGTTTTTTTTTTTGTTTTTTTTTTCCAGACAGAGTCTCTCTGTGTTGCCCAGGCTGGAGTGCAGTGGCAAGATCTTGTCTCGCTGCATCCTCTACCTCTCAGGTTCAAGCGATTCTTGTGCCTCAGCCTCCTGAGTAGCTGGGATTACTGGCGTGCGCCACCACTCTCAGCTAATTTTTGTATTTTTAGTGGAGACAGGGTTTCTCCATGTTGCCAAGGCTGGTCTCGAACTCCTGACCTCAGGTGATCCGCCCACCTCGGCCTCCCAAAGTGCCAGTATTACAGGCGTGTGCCACCATGCCCAGCAGCATAAGTCTAATTTGAAGAAAACGGTCAGAGTGGCTGCTGCTTTGACCTCATACATAAAATTCTTCAGGATAGAGATCATTTCTGAAGTGTGTATATATGTGTAACAGTATAAGAAAAGAGAGGCCGGGCACGGTGGCTCACGTCTATAATCCCAGCACTTTGGGAGGCCAAGGTGGGCAGATCACGAGGCCAGGAGATCGAGACCATCCTGGCCAACATGGTCAAACCCCGTCTCTACTAAAAATACAAAAAATTAGCCGGGCGTGGTGGCGGGCACCCGTAGTGCCAGCTACTCGGGAGGCTGAGGCAGGAGAATGGCGTGAACCTGGGAGATGGAGCTTGCAGTGAGCCGAGATCGCACCACTGCACTCCAGCCTGGGTAACAGAGCGAGACTCCATCTCAATTAAAAAAAAAGAAAGAAAAGAGAATAAACGATTGGCAAGGTAATAAGGGTCATGGTAGAAGAAAAATCTGCTTTTGAATGAGTCCTTTTCAGTCGGCCATGTGAATCTGGAACATCTAACCTGACTGCTTTTCCCATTTTGAATTAATGAGGATGGAGAAGGCAGGGCCAGGAGAAGCACCTACAACAGCATCCCCATAGCCACATCCCCCAGTGAATAGCTGAAGAGACCCTCTTTTGTCTAGGCATCAGGCAGGCCCAACTCTTACCCCCAGAGTTCTCTGTTGCCAGGCTGAACCTGGCCTTGAAATTCTCTGTAATGAGCCATCCACCTCTTCAGAGGTTGCAAAGGTCTCAGAGGCCATGTTCTTGAAGGAAATTGTCATGAGAATTTACAACGAAGACAGTGAATAGCAGAATATGGCAAACCATAATATACAACTTTGGCCTAAGGGTTATTAAAATGCAGATACAAGAAAAGCTTGGCCGGGCGCAGTGGCTCACACCTGTAATCCCAGCACTTTGGGATCATGAGGTCAGGAGTTCAAGACCAGCCTGGCCAGTCTTGAATGGTGAAACCCCGTCTCTACTAAAAATACAAAAATTAGCAGGGTATGGTAGCAGGCACCTGTAATCCCAACTACTCGGGAGGCCGAGGCAGGAGAATCACTTGAACCCAGGTGGCAGAGGTTGCAGTGAGCTCAGATTGCGCCACTGCGCTCCAGCCTGAGTGAAGAGTGAGACTCTGTCTCAAAAAAAAAAAAAAAAAAAAAGAAAAGAAAAGAAAAAGAAAAGCTCTCTGCCCTCCCCTATATCCCCAGAAGCAGGACATAAATTCTTAAAGGTATCCCCCCTTCCCTCTCTACCAAGAAGGACAGAAGTTGATCATGGAGACAACTCTAGAGCTTTATCAGCCCAGATAGGGTACCAGGGGATCTACGTAACAAACCTTGCTAAAACCAGCCCTAATCTACCACTGGTTTCCCCACATACTTGCCTTCCCACAATCTGCTGTCCCTAGCAGCTCAAGGTCCTTTTGCTTTGCCTTCTCACATCTCTAAAAATTTACTAGTCTTCGCTGAGATAGCCTATAAGCGCAAGTTCTAACTACCTCGAGTTACTCTTCACTGGGTGCTCTCATGTTCATGTGCAATGAATATGTCAATAAACTTGTTTTTGTTTTTCTCTTGTTAATGTATTTTGTTAGTCTGACTGACAGGGCCCCAAACCAATGCACCTAAAATGGTAAAGGGAAAACAGCTTTCTTCCCCTACAAAAGTATCACTAAGATTTTGTAGAGTCAGAGAAAACCACCCTTATTGTGGACCAACCTCTCTTAGTTGCCGCATAGCTACTTCCAGGAACTCCCTAAGCCTCTAGCTTTTCTGAATAGTTGGTCTGATCCACAGCCCTTTCCCAAAGGACCTTCAGTTTTAGAAAGAAAAATGACTAAACGGCCCCAACAAAGCAATTGAATATGGCAGGCCAAACCTAGAAGGAAAAAACAGTCACAACCAAAAACACCTTGAGTTTGGAGAACGGCATTTCAAGCCAAGCAGTTATGCACACTGACTCATTCTTTCAACAATATTTATTGAGGCCTACTACATGCCAGATACTATTGACTATGAAACAAAGATTCTGCTCTCCTAGAGATTACATTAGGGGTAGCCAGGGATGGGGGAAACAAGATTAACACAAACAAGTAAATTATAGAATATACTGGAGAATGTGATGGTGCTACGGAAAGAAAGAAAAAAGGACGAGTACAGGGAACTCAGCAGACAGTGGGATAAAAGGTATAATTTTAACTAGGACTTTTTGAGATGACCTTAGAGCAAAGACTTGAAGAAAGGTGGGAGTTGGTCATTAGGCATCTGGTATAAGGGAAACACAGCTAGCGCAAAGGCAAGAGAGTGCCCGGCTTGCTCAACAGAAAGCAAAGGCCAATGTGGCTACAGCACAGTAGGTAAAGACATGTTGAAATTAAACCAGACGGGATCGAGCACAGTGGCTCACACCTATAATTGCAGCACTTTGGGAGGCTGAGGCAGGCGGATCACCTGAGGTCAGGAGTTCGAGACCAGCCTGGCCAACATGTGGTGAAATCCCATCTCTACTAAAAATACAAAAATTAGTTGGCATGGTGGTGCACATCTGTAATCCCAGCTACTCAGATGGCTGAGGCAGCAGAATCGCTTAAACCCGGGAGGCGAGGTTGCAGTGAGCCAAGATTGTGCCACTGCAGTCCAGCCTGGGTGACAGAGTAAGACCCTGCCTCAAAAAAAAAAAAAAAGAAAGAAAAAAGAAATGAAATTAAGCCAGACAGGACAGGCACACGTAATCCTAGAATTTTGGGAGGCTAAGGCAGGCAGATCACCTGAGGGCAGGGGTTCGAGACCAGCCTGGCCAACATGGCAAGACCCCGTCTCCCTTAAAAATACAAAAATTAGCCAGGCGTCGTGGTGGGCACCTATAATCCCAGCTACTTAGGAGGCTGAGGCAGGAGAATCGCTTGAACCCGGGAGGCAGAGCTTGCAGTGAGCCAAGATCGCACCACTGCACTCCAGCCTGGGTGACAGAATGAGACCCTGTCTCAGAAGTTTAAAAAAATATAAAAAATACATAAAATAAAGAATTCAAGGATCTAAAACTTTTCTTCCTATCGGCTTGCTTATAAAACTCTGCCTTGCCCTGAGATTCATGCTAAGAAGTAACGAGTTTTAAATTCTTGGAGAAGACAACACAGAGTTTTAGAGATGTAGATCTTCACCTCATTGTTGCAACAGACTAAGTTCAGTCAGCCCAGAAAAAAAGTTTATTTACGCCCCTTCTTGTCTTAACATGACAGAGAATAATGGCTGTGTTCACTGGGGGCTCATAAATGAGTGAGTCATAAATCTCATGGCAGGGAGATTTGTAATAATAAGGTCTTATATTTCCCCTACTCAATAAAAAAAAAAAGTTACATCTCAAATATTAACCGCACGTGTTGAAACCACTTGTGATAGAGTGCTTAATGAATTCTACCATACAATAAACACTGATGCTTAAAAATGTAACTGAATAAAGATCTTTTCTTTCAAAATTGGCTGATTTTACTTCCTCCACTGATTCTTGGGATCCCAGTACAAAGTAGATTTTTATTTCTTTTGTTCATAATGACTGAGACTTTCCAAACAAATTAAAATTCCCTGAAAACTAAGAAGAATGAAGAGAGGGAGACAACATGGGGTGAACACTGAGAAGTATAAAAGTTGTGTCAGCCCCGCAGCACTCCAACTGTGCTGTCCAAGATGTGGCAGCCAGCCACAAGCGAATACGGAATCTTTAAAAATTGGCAATAAAAATTGAGATGTGTTATGAGTGTTTGAAAGTATACCCTGAATTTCAAAGACTTAGTATTAAAAAAAGAATGTTAAAATATCACATTAAGAATTATTTTATATTCATTACATATTATAATACTATTTTGAAATATTCAGTTAAAGTAAACTTTAGAATTAATAAAATTTAATTTTTGGCTTTCCTGATTTGTTTTTTAAATGTGGCACAGTGGGTTAAATAGTGTGTGCTCTAAAGTTCATGTCCCAGCCAGGTGCGGTGGCTCATGCCTGTAATCCCAGCACTTTGGGATGCCGAGGTGGGAGGATCACATGAGGTCAGGAGTTCGAGACCAGCCTGGCAAACATGGTGAAACCCTGTCTCTACTAAAAACACAAAAATTAGCCAGGCGTAGTGACACGCGCCTGTAATCCCAGCTACTCGGGAAGCTGAGGCAGGAGAATTGCTTGAACCCAGGAGGCCAAAGTTGCAGTAAGCTGAGATGGCACCACTGCACTCCAGCCTAGGTGACAGAGCGAGACTGTCTCAAATAATAATAATAATAAATAAAGTTCATGTTCCCCTGGAACCTCAGAATGGGGCCATATTTGGAAATAGTTTCATTGCAGATGTGATCAGTTAAGGATATGCAGATGAAATTATCCTAAGCCCTAAAACCAATGACTGGTGTTTTCCTAAGAGAAAGAAGAAGGAGATTTGGAGACAGACACAGACAAACAGTAAAGAAGGCCAAGTGAAGACAGAAGCAGAGGCTGGATCTCACTATGAGACACACCGGGGTCTCACTATAAGCCAAAGAATGCCAAGGATTGCCAACCACCACCAGATGCTAGGAAGAGGCAAGGAAGGATTCTTCCCTACAGCCTTCAAAAGGAGTGTGGCCCAGATGACATCTTGATCTCAAACTTCTAGCCTCCAAAACTGTGAATAAAAAAAAAAAACTCTATTTGTTGTTTTAAGCCACATATTTTGTGGTTATTTGTTATGACAGGCCTAAGAAACTAATACACAGGACTTCTAGAAAATGTTAAATAATATATGTGGCCCCCATATTTCTATTGGATATTGGTGCACTAGACCATAAAGGGACTCCACCCCCAAGCCCCAGGTCTTCACTATGGACCCCTAACAGTTTAAGCATAGAGTAGTCTCAGCATCCCTAAGTGGTCCTAACTCATTAAAGTTATACCCTATTGATACATCTGAGAATCCCTTGAGTTTTCCTTACTTGTTTCAGTATTTTTTGTAGGATATGAAAATTGGTTCTTGCATGTGTGCATGCTCCATGGGATACCTAACAACCTAAGTGTACAAAATTTTTAATACATATGGGACTCATTGCTTGATTTGCTAAAAAGGACATACTATGTCCTTCAAATAACAGTCAATGCTCTTATCCTTCACTGCCAGCAAAGCATTTTCTGCCAAGTTTTCTGAGCTGCTGCTACCATGCCCTCCACTTTGGCCTTCATCTCCCCATTCCAGTGTTCTGGCCTAGCCACTGTTCTTTGAGATAAGAGGTCTCCTTTCAAAACACCTTTCCCATGTCTCTCCTTAATTAGGCATGACAGCTGCTGTCTAAGGGAACTCCCAAGGGAGTTGGCCTTGCAGCTTTAACGAAGTACCAGCTGAAGGACAACCTTTTAGGGAGTGCACTGCCAAGCCAATTACTGTAGCAGCTAGCAACCTGGGCACAGGGAGGGGAAAGCTACCCAGATGACTTCATCCCCCAAAAGAGCAAGTCTCTGCAGACACTGCAGAACCAAGGAGGAAGAAAAGGCCACTGCACTACTTTCAACAGGACTGGGATAATGTTTTCATCCCAACAGGATCCAGGATTAGAGGTCAATAGTATGCAACCGATGTTGTCATAGTATGCAGAAACCAGGACGGATGATGAGAAAGAAGATAAACTGGATAAACAAGTGGTCACAACCCAGATTACAGACAGACAAGGGGTGGAAAGCTCACAGTTCACGCTGTGTTAATGAGTGAGATGGGTGTGAAGATATTTGAGTGACATCCAGAGGAACGGGAGAAAGACAGCCAGCTGTCTAGCAGGATTCTGTCATGCTTAAAATATTGGAAAGTCGCATTTGTTGGAAAACTTAAATTAGTGTCAAGGATGTCCCACAGCAAGAACACGTTGATGGAAAATTTATTCAGTATAACTGTGAATCCAACATTTATTTAGCACCCAAAATTAAAAATGTGCATGTATTCTTATCTCACCCGATGTAAGTAAAGTATGAATTATTGCCATTATTAAAAGAGAAAGCTGAGGCTCTAGGTGATAAGAGACTTGCCTGAGGTTACTCATTCTACCCTGCAAAAGCACAAAATGTGTCCGGGCAGGTAATTGGCACTGTGGTTGTGAGAGAGGAAGGCCTCACTCTTATTCACTACCATTCTGCTCCATGCTGGACAAGGGCATAATGTTTAAATGTCAAGGATCAAAACCATAACTTCACACCCAATAAGATATCTCTACCCAAATATAGATAGGAGGAGTAAGTTCTGGTGTTCTATCACACAGCAGAGTGACTATAGTTAACAATAATATATTGCATATTACAAAATAGCTACAAGAGAGGATTTTGAACGTTCTCATCACAAAGAAACGACAAGTGATTGAGGTGATGAACATGCTAATCACACCGATTTGGCCATTACACAATGTATACATGTTTCAAAACACCACAATATGCCCCCATCAATATGTATAATTATTAGGTGTCAATTAAACACAAAATAAATTCTTTTTTCAAAAGGAGCAGACAATAACAAATTATCAGGCATGTGAAAAATTGGAATCCTCATACAGTGTTTGTGGGATGTAACAAGGTACAACCACTTTGGAAAACAGTTTGCTAGCTTCTTATATACTAATGGAACAGAATAGATAGCCCAGAAATAAACCCTCGCAGATAATGGTCAAATGATTTTGACAAGTGTGCCAAGACCATTCAATAGAGAAAGGACAGTCTTTTCAATAAATGGTGCTGGAAAAACTAGGTATCAGAGTGCAAAAGAAAGAAGTTGGACCCTTAGCTAATAACACACACACACAAATGAACTCAAAATAGATGAAAGACTTCAACATAAAACTCTGAATCTCGGCCGGGCATGGTGGCTCACATCTGTAATCCCAGCACTTTGGGAGGATGAAGCAGTTGGATCACAAGGTCAGGAGTTCAAGACCAGCCTGGCCAACATGTGAAACGCTGTCACTACTAAAATTACAAAAATTAGCCGGGCATGGTGGCGCACGTCTGTAATCCCAGCTACTTGGGAGGCTGAGGCAGGAGAATTGCTTGAACCCGGGAGGCAGAGGTTGCAGTGAGCTGAGATTGTGCCACTACATTCCAGCCTGGTCAACAGAGTAACCATTTCAAAAAAAAAAAAAAGGGCCTACTCAGAAGTTGCTGTGAGGTGAGATCGCACCACTGCACTCCAGCCTAGGCAACGGGGCGAGACCCCATCTCAAAAGGAAAAAAAAAAAAAGAAAGAATCTCTTAAAAGAAAATACAGAAAAAATCTTCATGATACTAGGTTAGGCAATGGTGTCTTGGATATAACACCAAAAGCACAGGCTGCCAGGTGTGGTGACTCAGGTGTATAATCCCAGCACATTGGGAAGGTCAGGAGTTCAAGACCAGCCTGAGCAACAAACAAGACTCCATCTCTACCAAAATTTTAAAAATTAGTTGGACATAGTGGTGCACGCCTGCAGTCACAGCCACCCAGGAGGCTGAGGCAGGCAGATCCCTTGAGCCTAGGAGTTCGAGGCAGCAACGGGCCATGACTTTGCCACCGTACTCCAGCCTGGTCAACACAGCAAGATCCTGTCTTGAAATATATAATAAAAACACAGGCAACAAAAGAAAAATAGATAAACTGGAATTAGTAAAAACTTTAAATTTCTGTGCACCAAAAGACATACACAACAGAGTGAAAAGTCAACCCAGAAAATGGGAGAAAATATTTGCAAACCATATATTTGATAAGGGGTTAATATCCAGAATATGTAAAGAATGCCTACAACTCAACAACAATAACAACGAATTTTTTAAATGGGCAAAGGACTTGAGCAGACACTTCTCCAAAGAAGATATACAAAATGGTCAATAAACACATGAAAAGATGCCCAACATAATTAACAATTATGAAAATGGGCCAGGCACAGTGGCTCACGCCTGTAATCCCAATACTTTGAGAGGCTGAGGCAGGTGGATCACCTGAGGTCAGGAGTTCAAGACCAGTCTGGCCAACAAGGCGAAACCCCGTCTCTACTAAAAATACAAAAATTGTCTGGGCGTGGTGGCGCATGCCTGTAATCCCAGCTACTCGGGAAGCTGAGGCAAGAGAATCGCTCGAACCCAGGAGGCGGACGTTACAATGAGCCGAGATCATGCCACTGCACTCCAGCCTGAGTGACAGAGCAAAACTACATCTAAAATATATATATATAATTTATATATATAATAATATATTTTATATATAACATATATGTTATATATAATATATTTTATGTATAACATATATGTTATATATATTTTATGTATAATATATAATATATATCATATATATTTTATGTATGATATATATATATATATATTTTATGTATATATATATCATATATATTTTATGTATGATATATAATATATATCATATATTTTATGTATGATATATAATATATATCATATATTTTATGTATAATATATAATATATATCATATATTTTATGTATGATATATAATATATATTATATATATTTTATGTATGATATATAATATATATTATATATATTTTATGTATGATATATAATATATATTATATATATTTTATGTATGATATATATATATTTATATATTTTTTTTTATTTTATTTTTTTTTATGTATATATATATATTATATATTTTTATGTATTTTATTATATATATTTTATTATATATATTATATATTTTATGTATGATATATAATATATTTATATATTATGTATATATATATATTATATATATTTTATGTATGGTATATAATATATTATATATTTTATGTATGGTATATAATATATTATATATTTTATGTATGGTATATAATATATTATATATTTTATGTATGGTATATAATATATATTTTATGTATGGTATATAATATATTATATATTTTATGTATGGTATATAATATATTATATATTTTATGTATGGTATATAATATATTATATATTTTATGTATGATATATAATATATTATATATATTTTATGTATGATATATGTTATATATATTTTATGTATGGTATATAATATATATATTTTATGTATAATATATAATATATTATATATTTTATATATAATATATTATATATTTTATATGTAATATATTATATATTTTATATGTAATATATTATATATTTTGTATATTTTATGTATAATATATTATATATTTTATGTATAATATATCATATATATATTTTATGTATAATATATCATATACACATTTTATGTATAGTATATATTTTCATATATATTATATATTTTTTCATAAATATGTATGAAAATGCAAATTAAAACTACAATGAAATACCACCTCACTCCCATTAGCATGGCTATTGCAAAAGAAACAGAAAACTGTCGGAGAGGATGTAGAGAAACTGGAAACCTTGACTGTTCCTGCTGAAGACGTAAAATGGTATGGCTGCTATGGAAAACAGTATGACAGTTCCTCAAAATATTAGAAATGGAATTACCATATGATGCAGCAATTCCACTTCTGGGTATATACCCAAAAGAACTGAAAGTAGGAAGTCAAAGAAATATTTGGACACCCATGTTCCAGCATCATTATTAAGCACAGCAGCAAGAAGGTCCAAGCAACCCCAGCACGCCTTGAGAGATGAATAAATAAGTAAAACATAGTATATACATTCAAAGGGCTATTACATAACCTTAAAAAGAAAGGCAACTCTGACACATGCCACAACTTGAATGAAACTTGAGGATGTTATGCTAAGTAAAATAGTCACAAAATGACAAATACTGTATGATTCCACTTACATAAGGTGTCTATGGTAGCCAAATTCATAGAGATAGGAATGGTGGTTGCCGAGGGCTTGGAGGAAGGAAGAGGGAGCTACTGTTTAATGAACACAGTTTCAGTTTTGCAAGCTGAAAATTGTTCTGTGGATGGATGGTGGTGATGATTGCACAATAATGTGAATTTCTTAATACCAATGAACTAGACACTTAAAAATAGTTCAGATGGTTAACTTTAGATCATCTATATTTTACCACAGTTTTGTTGTTGTTGTTTTGAGACAGGGTCTCACTCTGTTGCCCAGGAGTGCAGTGGCACGATCACGGCTTATTACATCCTCAACCTCCCAGGTTCAAGCAATCCTCCAACTTCAGCCTCCTGAGCAGACAGGACCACAGGCATGTACCACTACACCTGGATAATTCTTTTTATTTTATTTTTTATTTTTATTTTTTGGTAGAGACAAGGTCTTACTATGTTACTCATGCTGGTCTCAAACTCCTGGGCTCAAGTGATCTTCCCACCTCAGCCTCCCAAAGTACTAAGATTACAGGCCATGAGCCACCATGCCCAGCATTACCACAGTTTTTTGTTTGTTTGTTTGTTTGTTTGTTTTTAGACAGAGTTTCTCTCTTGTTGCCCAGGCTGGAGTGCAATGGTGCGATCTCAGCTCACTGCAAACCCCACCTCCTGGGTTTAAGTGATTCTCCTGCCTCAGCCTCCCCATTAGCTGGGATTACAGGCATGCACCACCATGCCCAGATAATTTTGTATTTTTAGTAGAGACACAGTTTCTTCCTGTTGGTCAGGTTGGTCTCAAACTCCTGACCTCAGGTGATCCACCTGCCTCGGCCTCCCAAAGTACTGGGATTACAGGCGTGAGCCACCGTGCCCAGCCCACACTTTTTTAAAGAAACAACAATTTTTTCAAAAAGTTAAACATAAATATACCATATGACCCAGCAAATCCACTGAGTACCTACCCAAGAGAAATAGAAATATATCCATACTAAGACTTGCATGCAGATGCCTCAGCAACATTATTCATGATAGCCAAAAGGCAGATATAATCTAAATGCCCATCAACTAGTTAACGCAGAAGCAAAATGTGTTCTAGTCATATAACGGATTATTACTTGCAATGAAAAATAAAGAAGTGCTGACATATACTACAACATGGATGTATCTCAAACACATTACACTCAGCATAAGAAGCCCGTCATAAAAGGACACATACTGTATACTTCCATTTACGTGACTATCCAGAAAAGGCAAATTTATAGAGACAGAAAGATTAGTGGTCATCTGGGGTGGGGTGTAGGAGCACGGTTAACTGTAAATGGACCCAAGGATCCTTTGGAGGTGACGGAAATCTTCTAAAAGGTAGATGGTGGTGATGATTGTACAGCTTGTCAATTTCTTAAAAATCATTCAATTGTACACTTAAAACTAGAGAATATTATGGTACCTAAATCATAACTCAATAAAGTTGTATTTTAAAAGGCAAGAACTGATAGTAACTATCACTTCAAAGACAGGTGTTCTGAAAAGTTTCTCCAAAGTGCGTCGCAGAATTGGGGCTTACCTTCTCCTCACAAATTAAGGAAACTTTAGTAAGACAGATACACTTACAATTTAAAATAATTTTGTTTTTAATAGGACCAGCACATGGGGGTCTTCTTCTCTGTCCAAACCCAGTCCTTTTCGGATCTAAATAAGCAAAAGGTCCTTCCTTCACTGTCAGAATCTGATTTGGCAAAAGAGAAATAGCAAATGACAAGACAAGTGAGCCATTAAGTAGGGTGCCCTGTTTTTGAAATTAGTAGAGAGTTGGAAAGAATTAAAACTTGCTAATAATAAAGACTGGTGTTGCTGGTATTCATTTAGGGATTCCCTACTTCAGCAAGTAAGTCCAACTTTCTGGTCTTTTCACGAATTCATTTGAGCCAAACTGGAATCGAAATGAATTTCTGGGCTGGGTGTGGTGGCTCAGGTTTGTAATGCCAACCCTTTGAGAGGCCAGGGCGGGAGAATCACTTGAGGCCAAGAGTTAGAGACCTGCCTGGGAAACACAGCCAGGCCCTATCTCTACAAAAAATAAAAATAAAAATTACCCAGGCATGGTGGCTCACACTTGTAGTCCCACCTATTTAGAAGGCTGAGGCAGGAGAATCACTTGTGCCCAGGAATTAGAGGCTACAGTGAGCTACGATCACGCCACTGCACTCTAGTCAGGGTGACAGAGCAAGACCCTGTCTCTAAAACAATTAATTAATTAATTAAAGTGAATTTCTAAACAGTTATTCTAGTTCCCTTCTTAAAACTACCATACAGGCCGGATGCGGTGGCTAATGCCTGCAATCCCAGCACTTTGGGAGACTGAGGCGGGCGGATTACTTGAGGTCAGGAGTTCGAGACCAGCCTGGCCAACATGGTGAAACCCCGTCTCTACTAAAAAAATACAAAAAATTACCTGGGCGTGGTGGGGCGTGCCTGTAATCTCAGCTACTCAGGGAGGCTGAGGAAGAGAATTGCTTGAACCTGGCAGGTGGAGGTTGCAGTGAGCAGAGATTGTACCACTGCACTCCAGCCTGGGCAACACAGCAAGGCTCCATCGCAAAAAAAAAAAAAAAGTGAAAACCAAAACTGCCATATAACATGCAAGACACAGCCTAAGGGTGGGGGAAAGGAAACTAAGAGTTTCTGGAAATGGTTATTAAAAGGGAGTAAGGGGTGAGACAAACAATGCGAGAGGATTGTGGTAATAGGATTTAAAATTTCATTTGCTACCATTGCAAACTGTTTGAGTTTTCCACTTAACTGTGTACATGTATTTAAAAAAGATATTTTTGTTTTGTTTGTTTGATTGGTTATTTTTTTTTTTTTTGAGATGGAGTCTCGCTCTGTCGCCCAGGCTGGAGTGCAGTGGCTCGATCTCAGGTCACTGCAAGCTCTGCCTCCCCGGTTCACGCCATTCTCCTGCCTCAGCCTCTCCAAATAGCTGGGACTATAGGCGCCTGCCACCACACCCGGCTAATTTTTTGTATTTGTAGTAGAGATGGGGTTTCACCGTGGTCTCGATCTCCTGACCTCGTGATCCGCCCGCCTCGGCCTCCCAAAGTGCTAGGATTACAAGCATGAGCCACCGTGCCTGGCCATTTTTTTTTTTTTTTTTTTTTTTTGAGACAGACTCTCTGTCACTCAGGATGGAGTACAGTGGCATGATGATCTCAGCTCATTGCAACCTCCGCCTCCCAGGTTCAAGCGATTCTCCTGCCTCAGCCTCCCGAGTAGCTGGGACTACTAGACGCATGCCACCATGCCTGGCTAATTTTTGTATTTTTAGTAGAGACGGGGTTTCACCATGTTGGCCAGGCTGGTCTCGAACTCCTGACCTCAAGTGATCCGCCCACCTCAGCCTTCCAAAGTGCTGGGAATACAGGTGTTAGCCACATGCCCAGCAAGATATTTTAAGTACCTTTTTAAAAAACAACACCTGGAATCCACTGTAAGCAGCTGGGATTGCCAAAAGTTTTCTCTTTGGAAATGAGCAGTTTGAATTATGCTGATGTAATTTGGAGTAGTGCTTCTCAAACTCCAATCTACTCAGGAATCACCTGGAGATCTCATCAAAATGACGATTAAGATTCAGTGGGTGTCGGGTGGAACCTGACATTCTACATTTCTATAAGTTCCTGGGTGAAGACCACTCTTTGAGTAGCAAAGATTTGAAGAGATAAAGATGGTTTGACTTCAGCAACACCATTCTCTTCTCCCTGAATTAACTTTAGCTTTTCATATACAGATTAAATGGTTCAGTAATCCTTCCCTGAGACATAAGCCCTTTTTATTCCTCCACTGTGTGACAATCCTTCCAGTTCACACAGTTGTACATGGAAGGCCAGCAGAAGATACCATAATGCTATGACTTCAAGATGGGATTTTTAAACTATGGGAACTTTAAAAATCTGACACAAGTGAAAAGAGGAAAGTGTACAGGTTGGGGGTCAGGGTTCCCTCAGGAGAACAAAATTGCCTGGGATTGAGATAGAAATAGAATAGTAAAGGAGAAAAGGTAACTAGTGACGTAATTCACTATCAGAAGCATCTCTGAAAACCTTATTTTTTTTTTTTTTTTTTGAGACAGAGCCTAGCTCTGTTGCCCAGGCTACAGTGCGCTCCGGGCAATCTCGGCTCATTGCAATGTCCGCCTCCCAGGTTCAGGCAATTCTCCTGCCTCAGCCTCCCGAGTAGCTGAGATTATTGCCTGCCAACACACCCAGTTAATTTTTGTATTTTTAGTACAGACGGGGTTTCACCATGTTAGCCAGGCTGGTCTTGAACTCCTGACCTCAGGTGATCTGCCTGGCTCGGCCTCCCAAAGCGCTGAGATTAGGCGTGAGCCACCGCACCTGGCTGAATACCTTAATTTAGAGTGCCATTTTGGTCTGTGAAGCCACAAGGAATCAAAAAAACAAATATTAAAGAGGGGTCAAGGCTACAGAAAGAGAGTGGAAAGCATATCATGAGGAAATGACCCAAGACAAAACAACCCAGGTATAAACAAACACCTCATTCAAATTCTTCTCATCTATGCTCTCCGCGGTTACTCCAAAATCAAATCAACAGAAAATCTTCATGACATCCCTGTCTGGAAGAAATCCTTGTGTTTATGCTGGAATTGAATAAGAAACTGCCCTCCCTTTGCTAAATATTATAATTAGGGCCGCTGACTGAAAGGTCTGGAACCCCCTTGGCAGGCTCTCTGAAGATGCTGAAATGGCTCCAGTGGTTACCAAATAGCCTAGGGGTTGGCCAGACCCTTCATTACATCCAAGTGACCTCTCCAGGAGCAAACCTAAGCATGCATTACCCCTGAAAGGGCCTCAGGAGGTCCTGGGTGACACTGGGGCCTAGAAACTAGTACCCTGGAATGCTAAATAGAAGACAATTTCTTTCCATTTAATACACACACACAGAATTTATCAGAAATTATCTGTCAAAATGCCAGAGCAGTCAGTCAGCTCAGACCTCGACACAGTGGAAAGATCTGTCAAACTGCTTGGCTAACACTGAGCAGTTCAGACAACCAGCTGACTAACAGAATTTTTCACCCTTCCGCCTGCTGTTTTGGCACCAAATCAACCAGGATGAGCAAAATAAGTAGTGCCGTATATGTTGTTTCCTTGGACAGCTCACGTTCTCATGTTATCAGTCATTATCTGAGATGATGCTTCTCACATCCACATAACCAGCCCAACCTGTAAAGTAGAACTTCCAGCCCTCATTTCTAACTGCTTACACCCAGCATTTCTGCCCAGTCAAGTTTTACAGAAAGGCTTGCCCTCCATCCCAATACTCCCTTTTCAACTACCCTATTCCCTTTGTTGGCACGGTCCTTCTCCCAGCTCCTAAGGTTAATCTGCACTCAATGCCCTCATCCAGGCCACCTGATTCTTCTTCCAAACTCTGTCAGATCTATACCTTCTCCATTGTCATTGCCAGGGCCCCAGTTCAGGCCCTTATCAGCCAACTAGAAGAAATACTTCCTCCCCTCTTCCAGTACATTCCCACTCCCAACCTTCCTCCTAATACCAGCTCACATCACTCTACTCTAAAATGCCACTTAAGAACGTCAAGCATTTGTGTTTACTACTTTCCAAGGCAATTGCAGTCCAAATCATGTTCCCCTCCCAACAACCCTGTAGGACAAGTAATTCAATGCTGAGAGAAGGGGTGTGGCTTGCCTGAGTTCACCCAGCTGGCAAAGAACAAGGAGCCAACACCAAAACCTAGAACTCCTCTGTGGCATTCTAAAATAACTTGTGCCTCCTCCTTCTTAAAGGGCAAGGACACTATTATCAAATGGATTCAGTCCAAATTTTCTACCTGAAATTCAAGACCTTCTATTAACTCATTTCTTCCTAACCTAGCAGACCTTATTTCCCAGTTTCTCTTTGCCCGTATTTCTCTTTTCCTCCAAGTTGGCTAGCCTCTTTATTAAAAACAATAATTATTATTTAGCATTGTTTTAATTGTAATAGTAACTGACATCTATGAGGCATTCAGAATGTTCCAGATTCTATACCAAGTTGCTAAATACATTATTTGATTTTATCCTCAAAACAGCATTTGTCTATTAACAGACATATCTAATGTATCACCTCCAACAAAGAACTCTTTATTCTTACCCAAACCTGCTTCTCCTATGGTATTCTCTACCTTGGTAAATGGAACTACCACCCATTCAGTTGCTCAGGCCAAAAACGTGGACATTATCCTTCATTTCTGTCTTTTCATCACCCCTGTGACAAATTAAGTCCTGTTGCCTCTACCCTCACAATATAGCCCAAAGGAATTCTCACCCCTCCATTCCTACTACCCTAGCCCAAGACAGCATCTACTCATACCTAGACTACAATAACTTCCAACTGGCCCTCTTTATCTACTGTTTCTCTCATATACTTTATTCTTCTCAGAGCAGCCAGAGGGGTCACTTCAAACCGGAAATCTAATTTGAATTCACTGGAAACAGCCCAGATGTCCATAACAAGTCAACAGATAAACAAACTAGTACATCCATACAGCAGAATACTCCTCAGCAATAAACAGAAATTAACTACCAATGCATCCAACAACATGGATTAACCTCAAAAATATAGCGAGTGAAAGAACAGTATGCACTATGTGGTAACATTTATATGAAAAATAGCTAAACTAACTTAAAGTGACACAAATCAGATCAGTGGTTGCTTCCAAGGGAGAGAGATTTGAATGGCAAGGAGCAGGCGGCAATTTTCTAGGAGGATGGAAAAGTTCTGTGTCTTGATATGTATTTGTTGAAACTTATCAGAACTAAAGATCTTGACATCACTGTGTAAAAATTATATGTTGGCAATCTGGCCCCCATTTATCCCTTCCACCTAATCTCCTACACTCATCCCCCCAACCCCACCCACCTCCATCTAGCCACACAGGTCTCCTGACAGGCCTCACACACGAAAAGCCACTTCTGGCCCCAGAGTCTTTGCACAGCACCCTCTTCCTCACTTCTTATCATGCAGGCCTCGGTCCGTGTCCCTTCTGCAGAAGGATTTCCTGGGCATGTATCTAGAGGAATTCCCCAGGCATTCTCATTTAATTCTCTGTTTTCATTCTCTGCGAGGCACTTAACACTTTCTGTTATTTTCTGGCTTATTGTCTGCTTCTGCTACCAGAAAGCAAGCTCTGCAAGAAGAACGACCCATCTGTCACTGCATCACCAGCATCTAAATCAACACCTGGCACATTAAATAACAATTTGTTGAGTAAACGGAAAAAGTTGACATATGTCACTGTCTCCATATTACAGCTGCGAAATCTGAGGCTTGTAAAGCATAAGTAACCTCCCCATAGTCACACATCAGGGTTCAAACCCAGGCAGTCTGTTGCCCAGGTCCATGTTCTAAACTACTCTCACATCTGGCTCACATCAGTTTTGCTTCTCTGCTTGGTTTTACTCTGTTCCCTCTACCTGGGCTGGGTCTCTCTCCCACCCTTTCACCTGCCCCTAGCTCACGATGGTTTCTCTCTGCACTGACTTCATGCTTGATTATTCATTTTTATTTTTCTTTCACTTAATATCTGTCTCCTCAACAAGAAAAGGGCTCCTTGTGGCTTTTGCTTCCTTTTGTACATGTAGCAGAGAAGTGGCCACAGGCCCCTAACCGGTGCTCACAGACGTGTTCCTTTAGAGGTGGGATGAGTCAGGTAGTCCTGTGAGTATGTGCAAATCCTGGGTTACATGACTCACTTCATTATTTCAAAGTATGCTGACCTCGGTGTCTTTGGCATTCTGCCATCTAGTTTCAACACCAGCTTGTCAGAGCTGATGCAAATTGGCACTGCCACCATCAATCACTATGATATTACTCAGGTCTCATCCTCATACTTCTGGAACCTCCTGCATACCACACAAACCTCGCAAAAGGCTGCACAAGCCAAGAGTACGCAATGCATGGGGACTGATTACGATGGCATGGAATTTAATGGAAGCAACCCCATACAACTTGTCCTGAGGTCACTGACAAGATTACCCTAAACCTCCTCCTGATATTAGGTGATGTATTGTTCCAAGTGGACCATTAGAGACATTACTCACACTTTTTTCCAAAATAAATGCATCCATCTCCTTCACATCTGTAATCAATCCCAGCACTTTGGAAGGCCGAGGCGGGTGGATCACAAGGTCAGGAATTCAAGACCAGCCTGGCCAAGATGGTAAAACCCCGTCTCTACTAAAGATACAAAAATTAGCTGGGTATGGTGGCAGGCCCCTGTAATCCAAGCTACTCAGGAGGCTGAGGCAGAGAATTGCTTGAACCCGGGAGGCGGAGGTTGCAGTGAGCCAAGATTGCGCCACTGCACTGCAGCCTAGGTGATAGAGCCAGACGCCGTCTCAAAAAAAAAACAAAAAAACAAAAAACAAAAACAAAAACAAAAAAAATGAGCCTAAAGCCGGGCACAATGGCTCATGTCTGTAATCCAAGCACTTTGGGAGGCTGAGGCGGATGGATCACTTGAGGTTAGGAGTTTGAGACCAGGCTGGCCAACATAGCAAGACCCCATCTCTACTAAAAATACAAAAATTAGCCAGGTGTGGTGGTACATGCCTGTAATCTCAGCTACTCAGGAAACTGAGTCAGGAGAATCACTTGAACCTGGAGGTGGAAGTTGTGGTGAGCTGAGTGATTCTCCTGCCTCAGCCTCCCAAATAGCTGGGATTACAGGCACCTGCCACCACATCTGGCTAATTTTCATCTTTTTTTTTTTTTTTTAGTGGAGATGGGGTTTCACCATGTTGGCCAGCCTGGTCTCAAACTCCTGACCTCAGGTGATCCGACCACCTCGGCCTCCTAAAGTGCTGGGATTACAGGCATGAGCCACTGTGCCGAGTCTCTTGTTCTCTCTTTTTTTTTTAAGAGACAGGGTCACTCTCCATAGCCTAGGCTGGATCACCAACTCAGCCTCCTAAAATGCTGGGATTACAGGCATGAGCCACCATGCCTGGCCATCTTTATAACACAGTTTCCTTTCCACCAATCTCACAAAGCCTGTGAATATCAAATTACCAATTTATTCAACAAATATTTATCAAGTGCCTACCATGTGCAAGGTATGATCCACCTGGGATATGAATTTACTGGAAAATTTAATGGAATTTAATCCCCATACAACTTGTCTGTTTTTCTCATGGGCTGAGGCCTTATGGGCTCCATGAACCCAAATCTCTGCTTCATGGAGCTTCTCTTGTCATAAGGAAAACAGACAAGAAATCATTTTTTAAAATACAATTTCCAAATATTAAGAAGTGCAGTAAAGGAAAACAAAACAAGATAGGATTATAGAGTGATAGATGGGGTGCTGCTACTTTAGACCGGAGAGTCAGGAAGGCTTCTCTGAGAAGCTGGCATTTAAGAACAGACTGGAATGAGGCTTTGAGAACAAGATACAGAGATAAATGGGAGAGAAAAGTGTGCAAAGCAGCAGGTAACCACATGCACAATTAGATGCTAGAGATGAAGGTGATTCAAAATTATAAAAGACTTGATTCCATTTCAATTATAACTAGGTGATAAATTATCTTAAGAAGTTTGAGGCCGGGCGCGGTGGCTCACGCCTGTAATCCCAGCAGTTTGGGAGGCCGAGACGGGCGGATCACGAGTTCAGGAGATCGAGACGATCTTGGCTAACACGGTGAAACCCTGCTTCTACTAAAAATACAAAAAATTAGCCGGGCGTGTTGGCGGACGCCTGTAGTCCCCGCTACTCAGGAGACTGAGCCAGGAGAATGGCATGAACCCGGGAGGCGGAGCTTGCAGTGAGCTGAGATCGCGCCACTGCACTCCAACCGGGGGGACACAGCGAGACTCCGTCTCAAAAAAAAAAAAAAGCAAGTTTGAACAGGAGGTACCTGAGCAGCAATCTTCCAAAGGACCCCATGGAATTTAATGTTAAATGAATAAATAAATGGCAACAGATATAACACCCCATGTGTGCAAACACACAATCTTTAAGTAAATTCCCATTTTGTTAAATGTATCAATTATGGAAAAGACTAATTTATAAGTGGATGGTTCGAATGAATCAGCCATTAAATAACAAGCTCATCATATATTCAATACTACTTTTCAGGGACAGTTGTTATGAAAAATCTTTGTGGAGCTGTAGAGTAATCTTTGCTTCTCACTGTCATTCCTGGGGAGAGGGGGGCATTTAATGGCCTCAGCAAGTAGTTCTAGAGAACACGGGAATGAATGTTCTCTCTCCAACATCTCTATCAACTAGGCCCACATAAGAAAGGTGGCATTGCCCACTGGAGCTTTATGTACTGGGCTCTGGCCAGCCTTTTAGGAAAGCTGCCATCACTCTCAACATGTATGGTTCTGCATGGCTCACCGACTACAACGTATAGCAACTGTAGTCATCTTCCAGGACGAGGGACAGGTGGCAACAGGATTTCACATGAATATTTACCAGTAAGGACTCACCAATACGGACTCCAGGGGAGAAGGACCTGTGCAGCCTAGACAGACTACCAGCAGTGACATCATCAGCCCACATGAACCCACCTCCTTATCATTCTGCCTCTCTTCCTTTCATATTCCTTATCTATATCTACTTGGCCAAGTCCCCTCCTTGATTTGTTTTTGTTTGGGTTTTTTTTTTTTTTTTTTTTTGAGACAGACTATCACTCTGTCACCCAGGCTACAGTACAGTGGTGTGATCTTGGCTCACTGCAACCTCTGCCTCCTGGGTTCAAACCATTCTCGTGCCTCAGCCTCCCAAGAAGCTGGGACTACAGGTGTGTGCCACCATGCCCAGCTAATTTTTGTATTTTAGTAGAAACAAGGTTTTGTCATGTTGGCCAGGCAGGTCTTGATTTCTTGGCCTCAAGTGATCTGCCCACCTGGGCCTCTCAAAGTGCTGGGATTATAGGCGTGAGCCACCACACCCGGCCACCTTGATTTCTTATCCACATTCCTGCCCTCCTGGGTTCTTCCAAATTTGACTATCAAATTCCCATCCTTTCTTTCAAAAGCCTAGTTAAAGATTCATCCCATACAATGGTGTGACCCCAGGAGGCAGATCTTGCAGTGAGCTGAGATCATGCCACTGCACTCCAGTCTGGGTGACAGAGTGAAACTCTGTCTCAAAAAAAAAAATAAAGATTCATCCCATGAGGTTGTCCACATCCAACGACTTCCATCCTGAAAATTGCTGGCAATGTTTTAAGCTTTTAATTTAAAAACATGTGTCTTTACAAACTACTGCTATATGCAATAATATAGATGCATCTGACAGACATAATGTTGAGTGAAAGAACCCAGACACAAATAATTCATACCATATGATTCAATTTATGTAAAGTTTAAGAACAGACAAAACTAATCTCTGGTAATGGAAGTCAGAATAAGGATTACCAGGAGCGGGGAGGAGGCACAAGAGAACCCTCTGAGATGCCGGAAATGTCCTACAGCTTTATCTAGGTGGCAGTTGCATAGATGTATACACATGTAAAAATTAATTGTGCTATAAACATGATTTGAGCCTTTTACTCTATGCATAATGCAACTAAAAGTTTTTTTTAATGACTCCTTTGTATCATGTTGAGATACTGTTGTGTGAACAGTCTTATATAAGCTGGTTGGGGGACTTCTAAATTTTTTTTTTTTTTTTTGAGACAGGGTCTCACTCCATTGCCCAGGCTAGAGTGCAGTGGTGTGATCTCAGTTCACTGCAATCTCCGCCTCCTGGACTCAAGCAGTCGTCCCACCTCAGCCTTCTGAGTAGTTGGGACTATAGGCGCAAGCCACCACGCCCTGCTAATATTTGTATTTTTAACGTGTTGCCCACGCTGGTCTGGAACTCCTGAGCTCAAGCGATCCACCTGCCTCAGCCTCCCAAAATGCTGGGATTACAAGGGGGAACCACGGTGCCCAGCTGGACTTGTAGACTTTCAAGACAGTCAATTTCTTAACTTTCTGACACATTTGGCACCTTCTATAGCCTGAGTAAGTATCTCTTTCATCTTCCTTCAACAGAGAATTCTACTAGGCCAGCACAGTGGCCAGTCTTGATTGTCACCTTTAAAACAATCAAGAGGCCGGGCGCGGTGGTTCACGCCTGTAATCCCCGCACTTTGGGAGGCCGAGGCGGGCAGATCACGAGGTCAGGAGATCGAGAGCATCCTGGCTAACATGGTGAAACACCGTCTCTACTAAAAAAAATACAAAAAAATTAGCCGGGCGAGGTGGCGGGCGCCTGTAGTCCCAGCTACTTGGGAGGCTGAGGTAGCAGAACGGCATAAACCCGGGAGGCAGAGCTTGCAGTGAGCCAAGATCGCCCCACTGCACTCCAGCCTGGGTGACAGAGTGAGACTCTGCCTCAAAAAATAAATAAATAAAACAATCAAGAGCATGTATATGTCCTGGGCCAGTAATAAAGAATGCTTATTTTGTTTACTTTATGGTCTGCACAGGTTCAATGGACTAGAAAATCCTTTGAACATACCTCTCAATTGGAGCACAATAAATTTCAAACGACAGCAGAATGCCTAAAACAAATGTAATCCTCTCGGGAAACCATTTGGAAGAAAAGC
Organism: Nomascus leucogenys; assembly: GCF_006542625.1. NCBI lineage: Eukaryota > Metazoa > Chordata > Mammalia > Primates > Hylobatidae > Nomascus > Nomascus leucogenys. The sequence continues at coordinate 131,371,983 of NC_044384.1, forward strand.
GACCCCCTCCACTCCCATGCGAAAGTTTTGGAAGAGGAGGCAAAATGGTGCATAGGAAAGAGGAGCTACTTGGGCAGACGCTTTCCTGAGTAACCACTGTAGCTTGAAGTCACTTAACCTCTTTGGGTCTCAGTTCCCTGCTAGTAAAATGACCTCCCTTACCTTCCACTTACCCCGGGTAGAAGAATCAAATGACGTGAGACATAACACTTTGGCAAACACACAAACTGCTAATACAAATGGAACGTTTTTTACAAATAAAATTAAATAGACATTTGTGGAATGCCTAGGTTCCAAGAACTTTCGTATATCCTGAAGTATTTAATCTTCACAATAAGTCAGTGAGGTGGCACCTGGACTCCTACTTCACCAAGGAGGAAACCGAAACTCGGCAGTTAAGGCGCTGCCCGGCCAGGCGTAGTGGCTCAGGCCTGTAATCCCAGCACTTTCAGAGGCCAAGGTGGGCGGATCACGAGGTCAAGAAATTGAGACCATCGGCCCGGGCTTGGTGGCTCACGCTTGTAATCCCAGCACTTTGGGAGGCCGAGGCGGGCGGATCACGAGGTCAGGAGATCGAGACCACGGTGAAACCCCGTCTCTACTAAAAATACAAAAAAATTAGCCGGGCGTGGTGGCGGGCGCCTGTAGTCCCAGCTACTCGGAGAGGCTGAGGCAGGAGAATGGCGTGAACCCGGGAGGTGGAGCTTGCAGTGAGCCGAGATTGCGCCACTGCACTCCAGCCTGGGCGACACAGCGAGACTCCGTCTCAGAAAAAAAAAGAAATTGAGACCATCTTGGCCAACAGGGTGAAACCCCGCCTCTACTAAAAATACAAAAATTAGCCGGGCGTGGTGGCGGGGGCCTGTAGTCTCAACTACTCGGAAGGCTGAGGCAGGAGAATGACTTCAACCTAGGAGGAAGAGGTAGCAGTGCACGCCACTGCACTCCAGCCTGGCGACAGAGCAAGACTCCGTCTCAAAAAAAAGAAAAGGGGAGCGCCCAAAGGCACCCAGCATAGAAGGAAGGAAGCAAGGATTCCCCTCCTTCTCTCCCCATGTACGAGTAGCCAATGTGCCTGTTCTAATTCCCCGTTTGAATCAGATGACCACAGCAGAAAAGCACCATGCAAGAGTAGGAAACTGTTGACAATTTTTCCTAAATAGCCACTTTTCTCTTAACGACAGACTAACTAAATCAGAAGCCACTGAGCCTTGAAAATCCTAATTTTATTGGCACTACACGGAGTATTCATCTGAGAAGCAGATGTGCTGACTGCTCCCAGGCATCTTACAGGAAAGTGTATATTTCACCCTCCATAGTCACCATGATGGATCAGACCCTATGGATTTACTTAACAACCACAGAATTAAATCTGGCTAACACCAAGGCAACTGGGCTTAAATCTGCCGGGTGATTTTTAAAAACAAAACAAAACAAAAACCTTAAACAGTGCTATATCACAAATCGCTATTTGCAAGCACACACTTCCTAAAACAAAACAGTCCTCAGCAGATTTTGCTATTTTGCCCTGTAAACTACTTTCTCAGTTATATAAAACTACAAATTGCAATCTGAAGGCTTTGCAGGCTTGAATTTCCATCTTCCCTGAAAATTTCTGAGGATGCAGAATTAAATTTGGACATCTTTCTCTCAGGCTTTTTGTATTGCGCCTGCCAAATAAAACATTTTTTCCTTTGTATGCTTGGCTTTATGATACTTACTGCATTTTAGAGAAGTCACCACAGGATATAATTGTACACAATAAACTTATGTGGCTAAAGACTGATCTTTTAAAACAACATCTTATCCACCTCCCTCCATGTTTTGTATTTTGCTGTGACAATATTGCCTATCTGAAGCCTTGCCAAAAAGATATTTCTAATTTAGTTTCTGTTTGCAAACCAACAACCAATTTGATACAAAATATCACTTTAAAAAGGTATTCATGGGCCTTGTGTGGTGGCTCACGCCTGTAATCCCAGCACTTCGAGAGGCGCAGGCAGACAGATCACTTGAGGTCAGGAGTTTGAAACCAGCCTGGCCAACATGGTGAAACCCCATCTCTACTAAAAATACAAAAAAATTTAGCAGGGCATGGTGGCATTTGCCTGTAATCCCAGCTACTCGGGAGGCTGAGGCAGGCAAATTGCTTGAATCCGGGAGGTGGAGGCTACAGTAAACTGAGATCACACCATCCACTCCAGCCTGGGGACAGAGTGAGGCTCCGCCTCAAAAAAAAAAAAAAAAAAGGTACTCATGGCAAGAGGAAACTTTCCGCGATGGAAGAAGTCATAACACTGAGTTGTAGTGATGGATGCACAACTGCATACATTAACTCAAAAGCAGCATAGTTACAGTGGGCAAGTTTTATGATCTATAAATTATACCACAATAAAGCTGTTTAAAATATATGCCCATGATTCACAAAGTGAGATTTTTCAGATTTTAAGTGTTACTCAAATTCATATTAAAAGCATTGGTTTAGGCTAGGCATGGTGGTTCATGCCTGTAATCCCAGCACTTTGGAAGGCCAAGGCAGGCCAATTGCTTGAGCCCAGGAGTTCAAGACCAGCCTGTTAAACATGGGGAAACCCAGGTTGGCGAAACATCTCTATAAAAAATACAAAAATTAGCCGGCCATGGTGACGTGCACCTGTGGTCCCAGCTACTTGGGAGACTACGGTGGGAGGATCACCTGAGCCCACTGCACTCCAGCCTGGGAAGCAGAATAAGACCCTGCCTCAAAAAAGCCTCAAAAAAAAAAAAAGGGGGGGGGGCAAAACAAAAACCACTGATGTTTTTTCTATCTGTGCTGCAAAGGTATTTGTCTAAAACAGGCTTTCTCAACTTCCGTTAATTCTATTAATATTTTGGACCAGATAATTATTTGTTAGGGGGAGTTGTCCTGTGCATTGTGGGATGTACAGCAACATTCCTGGCCTCCACTCACTAGTTGCCAGTTGCATTCCCTCCTCCCAGCTGCAAAGACTGAAAATGTCTCCAGACATTGTCAAATGTCCCCTGGGACGCTAAATAGCTCCTGGGTGAGAGCCACTGCTCTAAATGCTGACAACTGAAAAAGACAGTTTGTTCTCTGGGGGAGTGACTGACAAATACAAAGGTGTTGGGGGGCGCTCTCCAACTATAAGCCTTGTTCTAGTGTCCCATCCACCAGCCCTTAACCAACAGAGGATGCTTTTTATTTTATGGTGGCACATCTGCCTCTGCTCTCTGTATATTCTACAGCCAGTGCTACTTCTAGATTATAAATCATTATTATTATTATTTTGAGACAAGGTCTAGTGCAGTGGCATGATCTCAGCTCACTGCAACTTCTGCCTCCCAGGCTCAAGCCATTCGCCCACCTCAACCTCCTGAGTAGCTACGGACTACAGGCACGCACCTTCATGCCCAGCCAATTTTTGTAATTTTTGTAGAGACAGGGTTTCACCATGTTGCCCAGGCTGGTCTCGAACTCATGAGCTCAAGTGATCCGTCTGCCTTGGCCATTCAAACTGCTGGGATTACAGGCATGAGCCACCACACCTCGGACCAATTTTTTCAATTAAGACTAATTTTATAGTCCTGTACCCTTGAAACTGCTTAAATGTGGCACCTTGCCCAGAACCCAAACAACTGGGTTCTCCATAAATGCTTTGGGGCCACTGACTCTTATATATGAGTAAAGCACCAGGCAATTCAGTTTAGCCAGCATTAACCTAGCATCTTTATGTTCTAGGAATTCTGGGAACACTTTTTTCTTTTAACTTTAAGGTTGAAGTCATGATCACCGCTTTATACATGCAGTCACTGAGGCTCAAAGAAAAACTAAGTGACTTGTGCCTAAGATCACACAAGTGGCAGAGCTGGGGTGGATTCAGGACTGAGTCTGTTGCTCTTACTTGACTTCCAAGTTAACAGTGTCTCCCCTACCTTCTGAGCGCTTGCCATGGGCAAGACACCATGCTGGATGTCTAATACAGCCCATTTTAAATCCTCACTGTTATGCCATCAGCGGGGTAACATCATTCCTTTACAGACAGGGAAATAAAGGCTTACATGAAATCCTTATCCAAGGTTGCAGAGCTGGATATCCAAAATTTGAACTCAGATTAGTCTGAACTCTGAAGCCCATGTTCTTAGCCACTATATCCTATTGTCTCCCCTTACGTATTAATACAAATGGCCTGCCCTTTAGGAAGGGTTAGTCAACGGGTTTTGTTTCTCTTTTGAAGTTAGTAGATGATACACTTTAATTCAAGAAGATTTGGATTTGGCTGACTCATACATTCACTTGAGTTTCTTTTATAACATTAAAAACCCAGTCCCAAGCAGGCATGGTGGTGCAGGCCTGTAGTCCCAGCTACCCAAGAGGCTGAGGTGGGAGGATCACCTGAGTCAAGGAGTTCAAGGCTGCAGTGAGCTATGATCGTGCCACTGCACCCCATCCTGGGAAACAGAGCAAGACTCTGTCTCTAAAATAAATAAATAGGCCAGGTGCAGTGGCTCACACCTGTAATCCCAGCACTTTGAGAGGTTGAGGCAGGCAGACTGCATGAGCCCAAGAGTTGGAAACCAGCCTGGGAAACATGGCGAAACCCCATCTCTACCAAAAAAAATACAAAAATTAGGCAAGTATGGTGGTGCATGCCTGTGGTCTCAGCCACTCAGGAGGCTAAGGTGGAAGGATCACTTGAGCCTGGGAGGTAGAGGTTGCAGTGAGGCAAGATCACACCACTGTACTCCTGCCTGGGTGACAGAGCGAGACCCTGCCTCAAAAAATAAATAAATAAATAACCCAATCCTATCAGTATCTGTGGGATACCTAGAACTGTCCTATATGACAAATCTCTACTTAGTTGTCAAGAAGTGATTAAGTTAAAATTCCACAACTGCTATCATCACAGCTAATCATTTCTTCCATTTTCTCTTCTCTGGTTCATTCGCTTAGTCAACAACGGCATCGCTAAGAATCTATTCAAAGATTCTAAATGCATATCAAATAATCATACAAATCCTAAAAATCATAATATAAGCACCAGGAAGAGTACAGATGAATTTGGATAATTTCTAACGGGAAGGCTGCTCAGGGGGGTAAAGGAAAGGCAAGGAATCTGAGTTCTACAGGAAGGGTTGGGAGTTAATTTTAAAATGTGGAAAGAAGAGCTTCCAGTCCCAGTGAACAGCATGTGCAAAGCCCCTCACCCCACCTCACCCCCCACTAGGTGAAAGGAAACCATGCGCCTGAACCCTCGATAAGGAGCCACAGATAGCAGTAGCCAGGCCATGCAGGGCCTTGTGGACCGCAATAAAGAGAAATTAAAGGGCCTGAAGTGGGGGTGTAACACGGTCAGATCTACTTTTTTTTATTTTTTATTTTTTTTTTTTTTTGAGGTAGAATCTCGCTCTGTCGCCCAGGCTGGAGTACAGTGGTGCAATCACAGCTCACTGCAACCTCTGCCACCACGCCTGGTTAATTTTTTAGTTTTTGTAGAGACGAAGTCTCACTATATTGCTCAGTCTGGCCTCAAACTCCTGGACTCAAGTGATCCTCCCGCCTCGGCCTCCCAAAGTGCTAGGATGACAGGTCTGAGCCACTACGCCTGGCCTAGATCTACATTTTTAATGATCACTCTGCCTGTGTCACACATAACCAAAATGACTCTGAAGCAACCTTTACCAGGACACAGTTCAAAGATCTGGATCCTGCAAAACAAGTTTGTTTGTTTCTTTTCTTCTTTCTTTTTTTTTTTTTTCCTTTTTCTTTTCTCTGGGGTGTGCCACGTCACCCTGGCTGAGTTAGCTCCCTTCTTTTTTGGTTTTGTTTGTGAAGTTTAAAGGCCAGATTTATATCAGGCCTGGGACCTGTTTTTCTTTCAAAAGCCCCCCAGTGAACTACCTTATCTCTTTCTAGATCCCTCCTCATTCTCTAATCTTTCTAATCTAACTTGCCAAGGGGCCTGTGGCAAAGGTAGAGCAATCTGTCCTTTTGGGCTTGCTCATATTACGTGCAGAAACAAGCTGAGACAGAACCACAGATTTTGCTTTCTTATACTCCTTCGTACCCAATCAAGTCCAGTTAAATTTTTTTTTTTTTTAATAAGCAAATCTGAGATAGTGTCACTCCCCAGGTTAAGATTCCTACACTCCTCAGCGCCCTCTTGGCCACGTACCCCACCCGGTGGCCCTAGGCAACAAAGGTCTGGCTTGAGTTGGCCCACCTCCAAGCTTCCAGAACTGCTTTCAGTTTCTCCACTACAAGAAGCTTCACCCCACCCCACTCTGCCCTGCCAAGAGTTCTTAGCAGCCACTGACACTTCCTCCAGGAAGCCAATCCCACCCTACCACTGCCCCAGTCTATGAACTCTCCTGCTCTGGGTCCGCAACTACTCCAAAAAAGTAGTTTTTCTGAACTTCTCTGTAATTTTGGTTCACTGCCCTCCTCCCTAGGACCCCAACACATGCATACACACACATGCACTTGTGCACACACACAGTAAGTACCTCCTGAAGGACAAATTCTGTGTGTCATAGGCCCAGCACCTAGCACAATGCCTGACACCCAGCTGGTAATCCTCTAAACATTTACGGAATGAATGGACACATAAAAATGAACACTTTCAGCCGGGCATGGTGGCTCATGCCTATAATCCCAGCACTTTGGGAAGCAAGGCGGGCAAATTGCTTGGGCTCAGGAGTTCGAGAACAGCCTGGGCAACAAGGTGAAACCCTGTCTCTACAAAGAATACAAATAATAATAATAATAGTGTACTGGTACATGCCTGTAGTCCCAGCTACTCAAGAGGCTGATGTAGGAGGATCACCTGAGCCCAGGGATGTTGAGTCTGCAGTGAGCTACCATCACGCCACTGCACTCCAGCCTGCATGGCAGAGTGAGATCCTGTCTCAAAAAAAAAAAAAAAAAAAAGACCTTAAAATAAATTTTCTCTTTCTCTTGCTGGGTCACGAAAGTGACCAGAAAACACTCAAATCCCACTTGGAAGTGGTGCTACATCTCACCCATGGAAATTTGAAAAGATCAAAAATATCATTGCAGGTCACATATGCTCATGGTTTTAGACAAAACCAAAACTTCAGGAAAGTTTTCAGACATTAAAGCTACAGCAGGCAGCAGGAAGTCTTTAAGAGGTGCTAGTGATGAGAACCCAATAAATAAATTTTAAAATAAAGCCAGAACAGAAACACTGAGTTGAGACAGTTCCTGCATGAGCCCACTTTGGCTGCAAAATGCCAAGGCCACCAAGTAATTGACCTTGCTCTTTTTTTTCCATAGGTTTTTGTGGAACAGGTGGTGTTTGATTACCTAAGTTCTTTAATGGTGATTTGTGAGATTTTGGTGTACCCATTACCCAAGCAGTATGCCCTGTACCCACGACCTTCTTCTTAATTCTGTACATAGCTCGCCCTTCTGCCTACTACACTCACTGTCCCGTTCTCATTCGTCTAATGCCCTTCATGATCAACTCCTGGGCTTGCACCTTTCTTAGAAGCACACTCCCCACTTCATCTTTTTGCATTCCTTCTTCAGAAATAACCACATGGCATTATTATTTGTTTCTGTCTTTTCTGCTAAAATCAAAGGGGACAAATAATATATTGTCCAGGTCTGAATTGGAATGTGGTCTGTGGACTAGCATAGCATCACTTGGGAGTTTGTCAGAAATGCAAACTCTCAGCTTCCACCTCAGACCACCTGATTCATAATCAACATTTTAACCAGCTTCCCCAGGAGATCCCTATGCACATTAAAGTTTGAGGAGCACTGGGCTAGATCCTACATTCACTCAACAAATATTTATTGAACCAGTGTAGGATACAGAGGTGCTTAACATAAACCTGAGCATATGGTGTGGAAAAAGAGCAAGCACAGACATTCCATCGTGACTGAGAAGCTCCTGCAAGTACTAAGAAGAGTATAACCTAGATGTTCTAGTAGAATAAATTGTAGTTATGTAAAAATTCAGAAGTGGTCACTGCAACTTGGTTGTGAGAATCGGGAATCTGGAATCTGGGAACTTGACCCTCTTTGCAGCAGGCAGGAAGAATACAGAGAGGTGTGTGAGTGTGTGTGAGTGTGTCTCTCCCTGCCTCAGCCACAGGCCGCAGGAGCTGACAAGGCCAAGTCCCCGCCCCCCTCAGCTGTCACCCTGTCAAAACAAAGCCGCTGCTGACAGCGCAGGGCCAGCCTGCCCCGCGGCCTCGGGCAATCCTCCCACCTCGGGAACAGCCTCCACATCTGGATCTGCAGCTGGGGGTGACAGGGTGCCTAAACTGGCATGGAGAGTGGGTAGCAAGAAACGGGTGTCCTCAAACTGAGCAGCAGCGTCCGCCGCGCTGGGCTGTCACTTTGCCAAATCCTGTTTACACCTCGAGCAGCTGGGACAGCGTTTTAACTAAACAAGTAATAATACAATAATGACAGGGCTGTCACCGCACGCGGCAGTGCCTCCGCCCCCAGCCGAGGGCGCCAGGCGCCACAAGACCCTCGCCTCGGGCTCTGCCCACCTTCCCACCCCGCGCTTTCCTCCACTTCGCTTTCCCAAAGCGCCAGGAGTCCGAGAGTCTTCTCCACTCCCACTCCTTCCACCCAGTTCCTCCCAGTGGGACACAGGAAGGGATCGACTGCAGAAGGGACCATTCAGTCCCCCAAAAGATGTTTCATTGCCCCTGGGTCACCCGCCACATGGAGAGCACCGCTCCACTCCCGGGAAAGTGACTCCAGCGAGCTTCTACAGAGCAACAAAACCCCAAGGTAGCCCGGGAGCTCGGATGCCGAAGCTACTCCTTTCAAGCGGAAGGAATGAAGGGCTCTCCGTCTTAGTGATCCCCCTTCTTCAAACCCAGCAGGACTCTTATCCAAGAAGAAGCTAATTGGGCGCGGGCGACAAGAGCACTTCCGCGGTGCAGCGGCCCCAGGCGGGAGGCGAGAGGCAGGAGGCGGGAGGCGGGAGGCGGAGGTGGAAGCGGGAGGGGGAGGGGGGTCCCGCGGGCTGGGCCCCTAGCACCCATCCGCGGTCCGAGAGCGACGAGCGCGTACCTTGCAGGCGGAGTACACTCCGAGTTTCTCCAGTTTCTTGGCCCGCGGAGCGGAGCGTAGTTGCGCTTTCTTCACGGCGATTCGGGCCGAGCCACCGCCTCCCGGTCCTTCGGCCGTGCCCGCTGCAGCCACTGCCGTCGCCGGACCGCAGGCGCCCGAGCCCCCCGCGGCAGCGGCGCAGGGGGAGCCCTGCGGGGGCGCGGGCGGCAGCGCCCCGGGCCCGGCCCCTGCCCCGCAGCCGCCCGGCCCGGCCCCGCCAGCCTCGGACATGCTGCCCCGGAGCACGGCAGGAGGCGCCGAGTGTCAGGCGCCGCCGCCGCCGCCGCCGCCAGGGTCTCCTTCTCGGGCTCTGGTAGTCGGGAGAGCGAGACCCTCCCCCCACGCCCTCCCGCCCCCTTCGCCCACCCCCCTCCCCGCCCCCGCCCTCCCCCTAGCGCGCCGCTCGCCCGGCGCGCTCCGGCCGGGCCCCGCGCGCTGATGGTGGTGGTGGCGGCGGCGGCGGCGGCGGCAGCGGCGGCGGCAGCGGCGGCAGCTGCTCCCCCAGGAGGGAGGGGACTAGCGGCTCCGCTGCCGCTGCCGCTGCCGCCGCCGCCACAGCACACGCCCTCCCTTGGTTCTCCTGCCCGGGACTCTGCTCCGCGCCCTGGCTGCGGACATATTCCTCGGGGCTGCGGACTGGGTGTGCGTGTTGGCGGGTGCCAGCCTTACGGTGTCTGCCGGGGCCAGGAGGCCCCCCACGGCCTCTTTTCCGCTGCCCGCGGGGTTTGCACCCCCCACCCCACTGCCTCGACACCTACCGCTCGCCCGCCAGGGGGCGAGGCCAATCCCTGGGTGTGGGTGTGGGTGAGGATGGGGACGAGGGGTGGGGGTAGGGGCCTGGAGCCCAGGCACCTGCTGGCCACCTCCCTCCTCCGCGGTCCCCCATCCGACCCCCGCACGCCCGCACCAGTGGGAGGGGGCAGTCTCTCAGTCATTTGTCCTTTCACTCTCTTCCACCCTGTCTCTGAACAGAGAGACAACTTCCTCCACCCTAGCGGGAGCCAGAGGGGAAAAAAAATTATTTTTGAAAAGTACCCGTCTGTGCTAATCCTTTTCTTTGTTGCTAGTTCACCAAAATAAAGGCGTGATGTTCTCCCTTTCTCTTTTTAAATACTTTCTGTCAAACTATTTTTTAATATAATTAACACTTTGTTCCCATAGCAATTTCTTGGTCAAATCTGCCGGAGGAGTGAAATAAAAGTTACTATTCTCTGTAATTTTTGTTTGAAAGTGCTGGTTGCTAAAAGAAAGATTGTCTAAAAAGCATTGTCAAAAACTATGCAGTGGAAAAAGTTTGAATATAAAAAGTTTGTTAACAGGATTCGTTTCTGGGTGGTGGTTCTATAACGTTACGTAGTTTTCAAAATTGTACCACCAGAGTGCATATTAACCAAGAAAAAGATATAAGCATAATTCAAAAGAATAAATATCGATTTTGGCCTCAAACTTTAAAAAGAAAAATAAAACCCTCAACTCAGTGTTTCCAACTGTTGTTGAAAACTGTTGTTTTCACTGTTTATGACTGTGGAGCTACAAGTCAGTGCTGCGTTTGAAAGTGGTGTACCGTTGATCGCCTTCCTAAAGCAGGTTTTAAAAGCCCAGGGCTGTTTCTCAGGACCCTTCAGAAGTGCCCTACTTTTTGTTATATGCAATGTGGGTCATAAAGTGCTTATTATCAGATTTCATGCATGCTATATAGCTCTCAGGCCAGACGCCTTAAGGGGTGTGCTTTTCGTTGGAAACATTCCCCTTCTTCTTTTTCCAGATTCTGTGTGTTATTTTGACGTGTAATGCAGGGTAATATATAAACGTGGGGAGGTGGGGGAGTTGGTAGATCTAAACAGTGATATTAGTTTAGAAAGGGCAAAAGGCAATATTCTCTCCCAACTTGAGTCCAGTCTTGAGGGGATGAAATGGCAGATTCTTATCAGGTTCCATTCAGGACAATTAACTTCAGTACTTCCTTTCTTAGTTTGACGTGCTTCACGTTACCAGTGTTACTCTCTCCTGGCTCTGCTGAGATGTTTCGCAGATTTTTGCCATTCTCCTCAAAGCAGGGTGACAGTCTTAAAGGCTGTGCTTCTCTGATCAACCTCGAACATGGATTTAACAGATACTAATAAGAGTTTGGGTTCCACCGTGTAGGCATTTGTCAAACTGATGGAATGATCCACTTGAGATTTGTACATTTCACTGGATGCAAATGTTGCCTCAAAAATTTAAAAAAAAAAAAAGAAGAAAAAAATCACAAGCATTGAACTCTATTTAATGGTGCTCTTTTTACTTTGAGATGCATCAAAAATAAGATGTAAAATGGATGCCTCCATGCATGGGTAAAGGGTGGATGAACAGAGATATGATAAAGCAAATAGGGATCCATATAATAGTGGAGTCTAGATAATGGGCGCACTGCGCAATTCTTTCAACTATTCTGTATGATTTGAAAATTTTCACAGTAACATATTGGGGGAGGGAACCCAGATTTAACATTAAGTCACCTATCACCTCCTCCTCCCAAGCGTCCCTCAGAATTCAGGAGGCAGACGATGTCCAGGATGTTTTGAAGCAGAAGTAGCCAATGTCCTTTCAATCCACTCTGAAAACCATCACTGTCTGAGTGGCGAATGGCTTGTGCCATTAACTGAATATTATTTTTCATTATTTCCCTGCTCAGAGTACCCAGATGACATACTGCCTTAGGCTGAAGGCCCGCAGTTTCAAGACCTATTGAAAGTGTGCTACGAGCACCAGGCAAGGAAATTTCAAGGGCAAAGGATTCAGGAGGCTTATTGCTTTTCCATAATTAGGTTGTTGTAAGCATTTAGTATGCTCTTTCTGTGCACACAGTACTTTTAAGAAATGACTACCAAGAAAATAAAAGGCAATGTTTTCATTTACAAAGTATTTACCACTTACTGAGGTAAAGAAGCTACATTCAGAAAATAAAAGCTTGGAGAGTGGGCATGGTAGAGGCAGGCTGACCACTGGAAGTTACTTGTGGTATATTCACACAATAGAATATTTTAAAGCTGTTATACACAATGACTTTTATAAAAATATAATAACATAGATCTCTAAGAAACACTGTTGAGTAAATCTCAGTGCAGCGTAATACAATTTATATTAAAAACAAACTCATATTGACATATAAGCACAGTTTTGTATATGTTCAATAAATGCATGGGAAATTCAAAAGTAAGGAAAAGATTTTAAAAGGTACACACCAATAAAATAAAATTTCAACTTCACAACACGAGATTATATAACAAGAAGTTGATAAGGTCCACCCCTTCCCATTCTCCCTGGTGCTGCAGTATATTTCAGCCAAACTCAAGAAATGCTTTCCTACCTCAGGGCCTTTGCATTTGCTGTACTATGTGGATACCCTCCACCAAATAGCATGGCTAACCCTATTCATCTGGTATTCCTTGCTCAGAGATGCTTTCCTAAGAAAGTCAAGTTTTGTGGCCATCTATTGTTATATCATCTAGCTGAGTTTCTTGCCATATTCCTTCCTACCAAGGCTATACAGCTTCTGTAATGTACCAGTAACCCTGAATCCCACAGATGGATTGAAATTGTCCCCAGTAAAGGCACAGACTTCAAGGGTACAGATCAAGTGATCAAAGTGCAGGTTTGGCCCAGTGCAGGGACCATGACTGACATTCTTCCCAGCCACCCGCTTTTAGAAACAGCAGTTGGATATGAGTGTAAAATAAAGAGACATGAGGTCAATGCTCAAGTGGGTCTCCTTGGGCCAACCTTCCTCTGAGGGAAGTGGCTATAATTACTGAACATTTATTTTCAATTAAATTAAATAAATCCTCCTAGGAAAAAAGTATTGAAAATAATAATAAAATGGATCCTAGGATGGGGAAACATAAAATCCCCTTCCCTACTTTTCAAGCATTCATGAATTAAATCATCATTTCCAGTGTGAATCTTAACCATGCCCCAAATACCATTAGTGCTTTTTTTTTTTTTTTTGAGACGGAGTCTCACTTTGTCACCTGGGCTAGAGTGCAGTGGCGCTATCTCGGCTCACTGCAACCTCCACCTCCCGGGTTCAAGCGATTCTCCTGCCTCAGCCTCCCGAGTAGCTGGAATTACAGGTGCCCACCATCACGCCCAGCTAATTTTTTATATTTTTAGTAGAGACAGGATTTCACCATGTTGGCCAGGCTGGTCTCGAACTCCTGACCTCGTGATTCACCTGCCTTGGCCTCCTAAAGTGTTGAGATTACAGGCGTGAGCCACCGTGCCCAGCGCCATTAGTGCTATTTTATTCAACCTTTTTTTTTCTTTTTCAGGCAGGGTCTAGCTCTGTCACCCGAGCTGGAGTGCTGTGTTATGATCAAGGCACACTGCAGCCTCGACCTCTTGGGCTCAAGTAATGCTCCTACCTGAGCCTCCCAAGTAGCTGGGACTACAGGAAGTGCCACCACACTAGCCTACTTTTTTTTTTTTTCCAATTTTTATTAGAAACAAGGTCTCAATATGTTGCCCAGACTGGTCTGTCACTCCTGGCCTCAGCAGTCTTCCTGCCTGGGCCTCCCAAATTGTTGGGATCACAGCCATGACCCACTGCACTACCCAACCTTATTTATTTTTATTGTTAGTTATCCTTAGTAAAAATCTTCTATTATTAATATGGATAGACCTAGGTATATTTGGCTAAGCCTTGCCCTTGTAAAGACAGAGGGGATTTTTTCTATTGCTTTCTGTTTTATATATTAACACATACTTATTTCACCAGTTTACTTACCATTTACAATGAAAGTACAATGTAAGTAAAAGAAATGAAGTCGGCTTTCTTCTAAATTCAGGCTAAATGGCTTTCTACTTTTCCAAAGCAGCACATGAGAATTTATTGTTTCAAGCACCTTGAAAATTACATAAGGAAATCAAATTTCCAAAGAACCAACTTTGGTGTGACCTAGATTTTCTGGAATGATATGAACATCCTAAATTGTATTCCTGTTAGTGCCAGATGATTGTTTAAAATAAACCTGAGGGATTCTAATTCCCTAAATGTATAAAAACATTCATACGTATAGTTTCACAAATTAGGGAAACAATCTTTCTCAGAACAGGTTTTCTAATTTAGGGTCCCCTTATAAGGGAAGCCTTTACTATAAAAGGCTTCGATTCCTTAATCCTAATTCCTGATTGGCTGAGCACATTGCCACTGACCTTTTAAGTCTAAAATCAAAGCACAGAGCAGTGTGTTCCAATGTATAAAATAGGTGCTATACATCAGCAAATGCTTTGGGTAAGAAAAACAACGAAAAATGACGATTGTTCAGTATAGTAACATTATATCCCTTCAAAACCACAACAGTTTTATATTGTTATAAAATATTTCAAACATATTAAAAAATAAAGTAATATATTTGTATATTCACCAACCAGATTTTTAATGTTTTCATTTTCCATAGACATATATAATAAATATGTAATTAAAGACTGCTCTTTTATATCTCTCTTTATCTCATTTCCCAATTCCCTGCCCACCCCAGAAGTAAATATGTACGGAAGTGTATCTTTGGTCATGTTTTTTGATGTTTGCAAAATAAACCCATGGAGAAGGATCAAGCGAACTTTCACTGTTAAACGCTAGATGAAGATATTTGAGGCTTTGGGGGTCACAGTCTCTCACAACTACTCAACTCTGCCAGGGTATCATTTCTAGGAAAGGACATGTGTTTATCCTACATAGCAAAAAATCAAGCAAGATATTAGTATATAAGTACTCACCAAACGCTCCCATCTTTCTTGTTATTGTCTATAACTTTTTATCTACATTTTTATGACACAAACCGACTTCTGATTTTACCACAGTATATAAGTTTGCTAGGGCTTCCATAAGAAAGTACCACAGATTGGGTGGCTTAAACACAGAAATTTATTCTTCAGAATTCTGGAGGCTAAAAACCCAAGATCAAGGTGACAGCAAGATTGGTTTCTTCTGAGGCCTCTCTCTTTGGCTTGTGTATGGTGGATTTTCTCCAGTGTTTTCACGTGATCTTCTCTCTGTGTGTTTCTGTGTTCTCATCTCTTCTTCTAGGGATGCTAGTCATATGGGATTAGGGCTCACCCTAATGACCTCATTTAACCTTAACTACCTCTTTAAAGATAATCTCAAAATATAGTCACATTCTGAAGTACTAGGGATTAGAACTTCATTATGTGAATTTTGGAAGGACACAATTCAGCCTATAACATGCAATCAATAGATCATTAACATTTCCAATATTTTTTAATGATTCCCATGCTCCATATACTCCTTCACTCTACATTGGCTTTTTTTCTTGCTAAACACATCCTTCAGCAGTTCTTTCCGGAAGGATCTAAACCACTACTTAGCTAGTCTTCTACTCACTGAAGGCCTTAATCTGTAGAAGGTGAAACACCTGCCAACAAATATGTATTATATTTGGCTATGTTGAGTTTAATATTTTTATTAGCTTGTAAAGAAAAATGACATCTTCTACTCCAAATAACATTTGATGTCAATTTTTTAAAATAAGCTTTTATGCATTTTTTCACACTGAAAGAAAAATGAAAGAAACAAAAGGAGACAAAGCCTAATATATATGTATCTTCAGCTGTTTTTGTCTTTCTGTTCTAGAATATTTATTCTATTTTTTCAGCTAGTTTTTTTTTTTTTTAAGATAATATGAGCCTGGGCAATATAGCAAGACCTGGTCTGTACAAAAAACAAAAAAGCTACCTGAGAATGGGGGCACATACCTGTAGTCCCAGCTACTTGGGGGGTTAGGCAGGAAGATGGCTTGAACTCAAAAGTTCCAGGTTGCAGTGAGCTATCCTCCAGCGTGGGAGGATAGAGTGAAACCTTGTTTCTAAAATAAGCAAATAAATAAAATAAAAGATAATATGCTTTAGTTAAGTAGACTAATTTTAATTGTTCAGCTCAGTGAATTTTTATATATGGATACACTTGATTCCTCACCAGCCAGATCAATATATATAGAACATTCCCAACACTAGAAAGGCTTCCTGGCTGGGCACAGTGGCCCACGCCTATAATCCAGCAACATGAGGGGCCAAAGCGGGCAGATCACTTGAGGTCAGGAGTTCGAGACCAGCATGGCCAAAATGGCAAAACCCGTCTCTACTGAAAACACAAAAAGTTAGCTAGGTGTGGTGGCATGCGCCTATAATCCCAGCTATCTGGGAGGCTGAGGAAGGAGAATTGCTTGAAACGGGGAGGCACATGTTGCAGTGAGCCCATATCACACCACTGCACTCCAGCATCGGCAACAGAGCAAGACTCCGTCTCAAAAAAAAAAAAAAGAAAGACTTCCTTTTGCCCCCTTCTAATCAACACCCTAAGGCAATTGCTATTCTGGCTTTAAAATCATAGATTAGTCTTGCCTATTCATAAAATTCATATAAAAATAACACAGCATGGACTCTTGTTGTTGGGCTCCTTTTTATTTTATTTATTTATTTATTTATTTAGATGGAGTTTTTCTCTTGTTGCCCAGGCTGGAGTACAGTGGCGCAATCTCAGTTCATTGCAACATCCGCCTCCCAGGTTCAAGCAATTCTCCTGTCTCAGCCTCCCAAGTAGCTGGGATTATAGGTGCCTGCCACCATGCCCGGCTAATTTTTTTTTTTTTTTTTTTTTTTTTTTTTAGCAGGAGCCTCGCTCTGTCTCCCAGGATGGAGTGCAGTGGCGCAATCTCAGCTCACTGCAAGCTCCGCCTCCCGGGTTCACGCCATTCTCCTGCCTCAGCCTCCGGAGTAGCTGGGACTACAGGCGCCCGCCACCACGCCCGGCTAATTTTTTGTATTTTTAGTAGAGACGGGGTTTCACCGTGTTAGCCAGGGTGATCTTGATCTCCTGACCTCGTGATCTGCCCGCCTCAGCCTCCCAAAGTGCTGGGATTACAGGCGTGAGCCACCACGCCCGGCCTTTTTTTTTTTTTTTTTGTATTTTTAGTAGAGACAGGGTTTCACCATGTTGGCCAGGCTGGTCTTGAACTCCTGACCTCAGGTGATCCACCCGCTTCGGCCTCCCAAAGTTCTGGGATTAGAGGAGTGAGCCACCACGCCCGGCCTCCTTTTTAAAGATATTATGTTTATAAAGTCCATCCTGGTGTTCCATGTAGCCACGTCACTTTTTTTGTTTGCTTGTTTGATTTTGAAACAGCATCTCACACTGTTGCTCAGGTTGGATCGCCGAGATTGGAGTGCAGTAGTGCGATCATGGCTTACTCCACCCTTAACATCCAGGGCTCAAGCGGTCCTCCCACCTCAGCCTTCTGAGTAGCTAGGGCTACCTGGAGGCGCTACTACACCTGGCTAATTTTTATTTTTTGTAGAGATAAGGTTTCACCATGTTGACCAGGCTAGTCTTGAACTCTTGAGCTCAAGTGATCTGCCTACCTTGGTCTCCCAAAGTGCTCAACTTATAGGCATGAGCCACCATGCCTGGCCTCATGTCACTTTTTTAAATTGCCATGTAGTATTCCAATGTATGACTCTACCACAATTTACTCATTTTCTTGTTGATAGACATTTCTAGTTTTTTACTATTATGAATAAAGTTGTTATGACTTTTTTTTTTTTCTTTCTTATGAGACGGAGTTTCACTCTTGTTGCCCAGGCTGGAGTACAATGGTGCAATCTCGGCTCACTGCAACCTCCGCCACCTGGGTTCAAGCAAGTCTCCTCTCTCAGCCTCCAAAGTAGCTGGGATTATAGGCACCTGACACCACATCTGGCTAATTTTTAGTAGAGATGGGGTTTCATCATATTGGTCAGGCTGGTCTCGAATTCCTGACCTCAAGTGATCTGCCCGCCTCGGCCTCCCAAAATGCTGGGATTATAGGCATGCACCACCACTCCCGGCCCACCATTATGACTATTCTTAAATGCCTTCTTGTAGTCATATGCACTCATTCCTCCAGGGCATATACCTAAGGGTATGGTTGCTGAATCATAGCAAAAATGTAGTACAGCTTTAATAGATACTTTCAGTTTTGAAAAGTGATCATACCAGTTTAAACTCCTATCCCCAGTGTATAAAAATGACAGTGTTGGCTGGGCATGGTGGCTTACACCTGTAATCCCAGCACTTTGGGAGGCCGAGGCAGATGGATCACTTGAGGCCAGGAGTTTGAGACCAGCCTTACCAATATGATGAAATCACATCTCTACTAAAAATACAAAAATTAGCTGGGCATGGTGGCATGCACCTGCAATCCCAGCTACTCAGATAGTCACTTGAGCCCAGGAGGCAGAGGCTGCAATGAGCCAAGATTGTACCACTGCACTCCAGCCTGGGTGACAGAAGGAGACTGTCTGAAAGACAAAAAGAAAGTGGCCGGGCACAGTGGCTCACTCCTGTAATGCCAGCACTTTGGGAGGCCGAGGCGGACGGATCACTTGAGGTCAGGAGCTCAAGACCAGCCTGACCAACATGCTGAAACCCTGTCTCTACTAAAAACGCAAAAATTAGCCGGGTACAGTGGCAGGCTCCTGTAATCTTAGCCACTCAGGAGGCTGAGGCAGGGGAATTGCTTGAACCCTGGAGGCGGAGGTTGCAGTGAGCTGAGATCGCACCACTGCACTCCAGCCTGGGTGAGAGAGCAAGACTCTGTCTCAAAAAAAAAAAAAAAAAAAAAAAAAAAGAAAAGAAAAGATAAAGAGACAGAGAGAGAAAGGAAGAAAGAAAGTAAGACTGGGCAAATCCTCAAGTCAAATTTTGGCATTACCGATCTCTTTAGTTTTTGCCATTTTGGTGATATCTATTTGTGGCTAATACATTATAATGTTGAGTGCTTTTTAAAACTTCATTTGCTTATTGGCATTTTGAATACCTCTTTTGTGAACTAAATGCCTGTTCAGATCTTTTCCCCAATTTAAAATTGGTTGTCTGTCTTTTTGTGACACTACAGGCACAAGCTACCATATTTGGCTGCCTTTTCACTCTGTAAATAGTGTCCTTTAATTAACAGAAGCCCTTACTTTTATTAAAGCCTGATTTATCAATACAATTACCATTTCATAGTAGTGCTTTTGTGTCTTGTTTAAAAATGCTGTTCCTAAGCCATGGTTGTGGAAATATTCTCTTACGTGTTATTTGAGTTTTATTGCTCGCATCTTTTATATTTAGGGCCCTGCTGCTTCTCATCCAATTACTGAACATAGCATGAGGCAACAGTCACCATATCTCATTAATTTTCTCTTTATATTTTATTTTTTGTCTATCAGTGTTAAATATTTGGAGTAAAGGGAGTGCCTTATAGCACGACTCTGACCCCATAGCTCAATTTTTTTTCTTTTCTTTTCTTTTTTTTTCTGAGACAGAGTTCCGCTCTGTCACCCAGACTAGAGTGCAGTGGGTGTTCCTGGCTCACTGCAACCTCTGCTTCCTGGGTTCAAGTGGTTCTCCAGCCTCAGCCTCCCAAGTAGCTGGGATTATAGGTGCCTACCACCACACCTGGGTAATTTTTGTATTTTTAGTAGAGACAGGGTTGCGCCCTCTTGGCCAGGCTGGTCTTAAACTCCTGACCTGAGGTAATTCACCAGCCTGGGCCTCCCAAAGTGCTGGGATTATAGGCATGAGCCATGGCTCCCAGCCAGTATAGCTCAGTTTTTACTGTAAGTTCACTGTAGTGCTTTTAAAGAATATTATTGTATCCCTTTAATGATTGTTCTTTAACTCTTATTTTTTTTCTTTTGAGACAGATTCTCACTCAGTCACCCAAGCTGGAGTGCTGTGGCACTATTTTGGCTCACTGGAACCTCTGCCTCCTGGGTTTAAGCAATTCTCCTGCCTCAGCCTCCCGAGTAGCTGGGACTACAGGCACCTGCCATCATACCCAGCTAATTTTTGTATTTTTAGTAGAGACGACTGTTCACCATGATGGCCAGGCTGGTCTCGAACTGCTGACCTCAAGTGATCCACACTCCTCAGCCTCGCAAAGTGCTGGGATTACAGGCATGAGCCACCGCGCCGAGTCTTTTAACTCTATTTTGTTTGTTTGTTTGTTTGAGACAGAGTCTCACTCTGTTGCCCAGGATGGAGTGCAGCGGCAGGATCTCAGCTCACTGCAAACTCCAACTTCAGGGTTCAAGCGATTCTCCTGCCTCAGCCCCTTGAGTAGCTGGGATTACAGGTGTGTGCCACCATGCTCGCCTAATTTTTTTGTATTTTTGGTAGAGACAAGATTTCATCATGTTGGCCAAGCTGGTCTCAAACTCCTGATTTCAGCAATTCTCCTGCCACCGCTCCCAGCCTTAACTCTTTTTTTAAAGCGGGATCACTCTTAAACTCAGGCAAGAGGAATCCTATGCCGGGTCACATAGTCTAGAGAGCTCCTCATGTCATAAACACTAAAAAAAAAGGTGTGTAAGGCGGGGTGTGGAGGCTCACGCTTATAATCCCAGAAATTTAGGAGGCCTAGGCGGGTGGATCACTGGAGTTCAAGAGTTCCAGACCAGCCTGATCAACATGGCAAAACCCCGCCTCTACTAAAAATACAAAAAAAAATTAGCCGGGCGTGGTGGCGGGCACCTGTAATCCAGCTAGTCAAGGGGCTGAAGCAGGAGAATCCCTTGAGCTGGAGAGGTGGAGGTTGCAGTGAGCTGAGATTATGCCAGGGCGACAGAGCGAGTCTCTGTCTCAAAAAAAGAAAAAAAAAGGTGTGTGAGTTGTGAGATGGGGGTGGTGGTGTGAGTGTCAGTTGGTATGAGTTCTAGACTGGACGACCTTGTAAACCTAGACATTCACCCTTCTGCCTAACAATCTTCAAGCCCCGGGGAGACGCACTTCCAGCATATCCCTTGCCCTAGATCCTCAAAACAAAAGGCACCGGCATTGGAATGCTGAGAAGTTTTTTGGTGGAAGAGGCATGGCTTTGGAGTGCAAAAAGAATTTGAGTGGCAGGAGTACTTAGGTAAGAGAAAAGACAAATTAATTAACTTGTCAAATCGTCCTTCTTAGCATGAATGCAAAAGATTCTTGCATAACAAAGTATTGTTTCCCAGAGTGCTAAGCAGCCGATTTTTTTGCTTCCCTTTGTATTCCAATTCATGGTTCTGAAGATCCTCATGAATTAGCACAGTGTTCACTAACATTGCACAGAGTGGCTGAGAAACATTTCGTAGTATAAATTCATTTTACCCTCACATTTGTATATATAGAGATCTAAATATTACATATGGGAAGCATGACATGAATTCTTTGGCAAATAGATGAACATTGAATGCAAAGACTAAACATTCCTAGAAAACAGCCTTCAGGGTGGGGCCCGGTGGCTCATGCCTGTAATCCCAGCACTTTGGGAGGCTGAGGCAGACGAATCACCTGAGGTCGGGAGTTTGAGACCAGCCTGACCACCATGGAGAAACCCCGTCTCTGCTAAAAATACAAAAAAAATTAGCTGGGTGTGGTGGCGCATGCCTATAATCCCAGCTACTTGGGAGGCTGAGGCAGGAGAATCGCTTGAACCCGGGAGGCAGAGGTTGCGGTGAGCCGAGATCATCCCACTGCACTCCAGCCTGGGCAACAAGAGTGAAACTCCTTCTCAAAACAAAACAAAACAAAACCTTCATTCAAATTTGTAAACAGCTAATAATGTGTTCAGCTTTATTTAAAGATCTTTGACTAAAAATCTGAGAGTGACTAACCACAACTTCATTTGCCATTGAGTTTTGATAGATCATTTTGAATATTTTAAAAGAAAGAGAACTTTTTGTGAAAAATAATCTTTAGATTTTTTTACCTTTACTGTCATTCATATTTTCTGGATAAAAACACATTTAAAATTTGAACAGTTTGGCTGGCCATGGTGGCTCACGCCTATAATCCCAGCACTTTCGGAGGCCGAGGCGGGCTGATCACTTGAGGTCAGGAGTTCTAGACCAGCCTGACCAACATGGTGAAACCCTGTCTCTAATAAAAATACAAAAATTAGCTGGGCTTGATGGCCTGTGCCTGTAATCCCAACTACTTGGGAGGCTGAGGCAGGAGAATTGCTTGAACCTGGGAGGTGGAGATTGCAGTGAGCCAAGATCATGCCACTGAACTCAGCCTGGGCGACAGAGTGAGACTCTGTCTCAAAAAAAAAAAATTGAACAGTTTAACTACGATTACATTTTAAACCATGCACATGTAATAACATTTTAGCTATGTACATATATTAATTTGAATTAAAAATTTAAAAAGGAGGAAAAGAACGTTCATAAGAAAAAAATAAGTGCTTAAAATAGTACTTGGCAAACGGTGCATTTTCAGTAAGTATTAGGAGTCCCCCTTCTGCCACCCCTACTTTCTCTCTCTTGGTTTTAATCTTACATCAGATTAAACATCATTTCCCTTCCTTCTTCTTTTCCCACTCTCCACCCTCCAAATACAAACATACATATCCTGTTTGGAATTTGGTTGCTTTACAGAAACAAATCTAAAATTTGGAAGATAACAGAGCCAGAAGATTTGACAGGAGACATTAGAGAAACCTAGATAAGGTCAAACGGAAAAATTAGAAGTTCAGTTGTTTAAGACGAACAACACTTCTTAGCAGAATTCTGACGTATAGCATTTGCCAGGCACTTCTTGGCCTAGTGAGAAGTAATGGGCACTGAGAAATATGGGTGGGACTAAAGGAAATTTAACTCACGCCAATAATTTGACTTACAGGTTGGGTTGCCAGCCCTCAGCAAAACCAAATGAAAGCTTCAGGAAGTTAGCACTACTAGCCACAGCCGTACATCTTAAAACACACACCTGGAATGTTTTAACATTCCATTAATCACCTCAGAATCCAATTTCTGAGGTGATTCATGAGAAAGTCAAATTTGATATAGCATTCACCAATAATAAAACAACAAGAATTGGCCAAGCACGGTGGCTCACGTCTGTAATCTCAGCACTTTGAGAGGTTGAGTTGGGTGGATCACCTGAGGTCAGGAGATCGAGACTGGCCTGGCCAACATGGTGAAACTCCGTCTCTACTAAAAATACACAAATTAGCTGGGCATGTTGGCAGGCATCTGTAATGCCAGCTACTCGGGAGGCTGAGGCAGGAGAATGGCTTGAACCTGGGAGGCGGACATTGCAGTGAGCCGAGATTGCACCACTGCACCACAGCCTGGGCAACAGAGTGAGACTCTGTCTCAAAAAAAAAGAAGAGCTAACAGTTTTGGGGAACCTACTGCATGTTAGGTACTATGATAACCCCTTTTTGCAAAACGTGCTATGTAATCCTACCAGGATAGAAAAAGCTATTCTCATTTTACAGATGAGGAACCTGAGGCTCAGAGAAGTTAGATTATTTTCACCAGAGTCCGTTCTGCACTTAACACTTTGATTTTCAGCCAATAACAATTGTGGCTACCATCTATTTATTATTTATTTAATTAATTTATTTTTAGAGACAAAGCTTTGCTTTGTCACCCAGGCTGGAGCGCAGTGGCACAATTACAGCTCACTGCAGCCTCGACTTCCCTGGCTCAAGTGATCTTCCCACTTCAGCTGCCTGAGTAGCTTAGACTACAGGCATGCACCACCATGCCCCGCTAATTTTTTTTTTTTTTTTTTTTTTGAGACACAGTCTCACTCTGTTGCCCAGGCTGGAGTGCAGTGGTGTGATCTCAGCTCACTGCAACCTCCACTTCCTGGGTTCAAGCGATTCTCCTGCCTCTGCCTCCTAAGCAGCTGGGATTACAGGTGCTCCACTATGCCCGGCTAATTTTTTTGGTACTTTTAGTAGAGACAGGGTTTCACCGTGTAGGCCAGGTTGGCCTCAAACTCCTGACCTCAAATGATCCACCCGCCTTGGTCTCCCAAAGTTTTGGGATTACAGGTGTGAGCCACTGCACCCAGCCCCAGCTAATTTTTTTAAAAAATGTTTGTATGGGCAGGGGTCTCACTATGTTGCCCAGGCTGACCTTAAACTTCTGGGCTCAAGCAATCCTCCCACTTTAGCCTTCCAAAGTGCTGAGATTACAGGCGTGTCCAACTTTTTAAATTTAAATTTACTTTTTTTTTCATTCACATGATGAGTATTGCAAAATGGCTAACATTTATTGAGAGCTAACTAAGGGCCTGAATATGGGTTGTAACTAATTTAATCTTCACAACAACCCTGTATTTGGAAGCACATTTAGTGGTTTTATTTGCAATAAAGCACCTTCAGCTGCAGCACCTACAATTATATGTGATAGAAACAAATGTAGTAATAGATACAGGGTCCCTCCCCCATCTCCTGATTTGAAAGCAGAGGGGAAAACGGGCTCTCTTCTGTCACCCTGCTGAGAATCCTATGCTCTGCCGAAGAGGGTATTTTCTATTCCAGAGCAGCACTCTTCAATACATTTTCCTGTGATAATGGGGATGTTCTCTATTTGCTCTATTCAGTATGGTAGCTACTGGCCGTGTGTGAGCATGCGAAATGTGGTTGATAAGACTGATAAGCTAAAATTCTAAATAGTTTGAATTTAAGTAGCCAACATGGCTAATAGCTACCATGTTGGAGAGCGCAGTTCTAAGGGAGATGACTGCTCGGTGGCCAAATTCTCAGCAGAGTCCACTCTGCTTTCTCTTAGGTCTTCTATTGGCCAGTATCTTCAGACTAAGACCTCACTGCTCAGAACTGAGGATGAGGGAAAAATATAGGAATCTTTCTTACTCCCTCTATTAAAAAATAAATATTTAAGAGCTCAAATTATTACTCTATTTGTTCACTAATTTATTTAATAAATATTTATGAAACTTTTACTATATAGCAGGCATATTTACTACAAATCTATGAATTGGCTCTGGGATTAAAAAGGCAAGCAGGATGGGAATGAAGAGACAGACGTTACTTAAATCATCAAACAAGTACACCATTACAAACTTGAATCAGCCGGATGCGGTGGCTCATGCCTGTAATCCCAGCACTTTGGGAGGCTGAGGCAGCAGATCACTTGAGGTCGGGAGTTCAGACCAGCCTGACCAACATGATGAAACCCCGTCTCTACTGAAAGTACAAAATTAGCTGGACGTGGTGGCTCATGCCTGTAATCCCAGCTACTCGGGAGCTGAGGCGGGAGAATCGCTTGAACGTGGGAAGCGGAGGTTGTGGTGAGCTGAGATCGAGCCATTGCACTCCAGCCTGGGCAACAAGAGCAAAACTCTGTCTCAAAAAAAAAAAAAAAAGTCTAGGCTCGGTGGCTCACGCCTATAATCCCAGCACTTTGGGGACCGAGTTGGGTGGATCACCTGAGGTCAGGAGTTCGAGACCAGCCTGACCAACATGGAGAAACCCCGTCTCTACAAAAAATACAAAATTAGCCAGGCGTGGTGGCACGTGCCTGTAATCCCAGCTACTCAGGAGGCTGAGGCAGGAGAATTGCTTAAACCTGGGAGGCAGAGGTTGCAGTGAGCTGAGATTGTGCCATTGCACTCTGGCCTGGGCAACAGAGCAAGACTCCGTCTCAAATAAGTAAGTAAGTAAATAAACAAATAAATAAAATAAGATAAAATAAAATAAAAAACTTGAATCAATTGAAAGCATAAGCAGTTGTGCAGGCATTTGACAAAGTGTGGAGGATTCCTGTGAAGCATCAGGAAACATTTTTGTGATGATGCTAAAGTTCAGCTTGTGGAAATGAGGTTTTAATTGAGGAATGAGTTAGAATTAACTGAGTGCCAGTGGAGAGAAAAGCCTTTGAGCAGAGGGAATAGCGTGTACAGGCCTGAGGTGGGCAGAGTGTGGATTATGCTTGAGGAATGTTAATGAATGGGAAAGTGGGGAGAGATTAGGCTGAAGAGTCAGGCTTTGGCCAGGCCCTACAGAACTTTTCTCATCATATTAGGACTTCTGACCTTTATTCCAGAAACAGTGGAAATCTACTGAAAGGTTTTAAGCAGAGGAGTGACATGGTTAGAAAATAAACTTTTAAAAAAAAAAAAAAAAGCAAAACTTGGCTTTTACAAGGGCCTCATTGTTCCCTGTTCCTTCCTTCCTTCCTCTTTCAGCAAGCAGGCAGGTGACTTCCCCAGACACAGGGCTGCAGCTGGCCCCAGAAGCAGTTCCTCAGAACAGATTAGAAGTGCTTGGTCCTGGGCCCAGGGGATGAATGGAGCTAAGCTATGTTCTCTCCTCTAATACTCTGTGTGTTCTCTCTGTGTGTTTCTGCCATTAAATAAATACTGGGGGTATTTATAAGAACTGTCAGCAAACCACCCACTCCTTCTCTGCCGCAGGCCCAGAAGCCCTCAAACAGTAACAGCCTGTACCAGAATCTCCGCGATATCCAAAGAGACAGCTCCGAAAGGAATACTAAATATAACTCTCTTCCACACAGGCTGGTGCCTGCTGCCTTGACTTTTACAATCGTAGTTGTGGAACATGTAAGAAACTTGAATTTGATGGGCAGTTTTAAGCCAAACAAGGGCTGCCTACTGGAGAGATTGGCTGTGAATATTTTCTAATCTGACCACCTTCCCATTAAGCCACATGTATTTGATTGTCCTGGAGTTGGGAGGATGACAAGCCAAAGAATTTATTCCAGTGGGAGTAAGGCAAGAATGGAAGAGTGAGAATCAGATATTAAGATTTGTGAATGTATTTGAAGTTCAATGCTTTCAAATAATGTGAAAGAAACATCTAAGCAAATGTATCACTGATTGTCCTCTTCTTCCAAAATGAATTGATTTTTACAGCCACTTTGGAAGAGAGTTTGGCAGTTTCTGACAAACTGTTTGCAGGTCAACACACCTGGGCTCTGCCATTTATTGCAGCAAAGTTAACTCACTTTCTAGAGCTTTAGGGTCCTTGTCTGTAAAGTAGATTATTAGTGCCTGTGTGCAGGGTTGTTGTATGGTTGAGAGACAATGTGGGTGGAATGCTTAGAAAGAGGCCAGCACATGGTCAGCACTGATAATGTTATTATCTAGTAGTGCATCTGTGTGTCTGTCTTCCCCATGACAGGCACTGAGCTCATCAAGCACAGAGACCTGCTGTTGGCCTTTATGTCTAGTGCCTACCCCTGTAGGTGCTCAATATATCAAATAATTAATTGAAATAACCATCTTAAAATAAAGGAATTCTTCTCTTGCATTGTTATTGTTTCCAAGATAGTGGTCAGTCTTCTAATTTCCTACAACATTCACTGTTTATTTATATCTGTCTTAGGTATGAATTAGGGGGAAAAATTACTAGATGCACTTCCAGATAGATATTTTCTTAGAATGTCCTACTTACACACACACACACACACACACACAGAGCACACTTTAATTAATACATTTTACTTTTGAGTAGTTTTAGGTTTACAAAAAAATTGAGCAGAAAGTACAGACACTTCCATTATACACTTCACTGCCTCCCACCACCTCTTTCCCTTATTATTAATATCTTGCATTAGTGTGGTACATTTGTTACAATTGATGAGCCAATATTGATATATCATTATAAACTAAAGTCCATAGTTGACATTAAATTTCACTTTTTGTGGCCAGGCGCGGTGGCTCACGCCTGTAATCCCAGCACTTTGGGAGGCCGAGGCGGGCGGATCACGAGGTCAGGAGATAGAGACCATCCTGGCTAACACAGTGAAATCCCGTCTCTACTAAAAATACAAACCATTAGCCGGGCGCGGTGGCGGTCGCCTGTACTCCCAGCTACTCGGGAGGCTGAGGCAGGAGAATGGCGTGAACCCCGGGGGGCGGAGCCTGCAGAGAGCTGAGATCGCGCCACTGCACGCCAGCCTGGGGGACAGCGAGACTCTGTCTCAAAAAAAAAAAAAAAACAAAATTCACTTTTTCTGTTGTACATTCTATAGGTTTTGACAAATGTGGCACAAGTATTCACCATTACATTATCATACAGAATAGTTTTACAGCCCTAAAAATCTCCTGCTCTCCACCTATTCATCCCTCCTTCTCCTGAACCCCTGGAAACCACTGATTATTTCACTGTCTCTATAGTATTGCCTTTTACAGAATGTCGTATAATTGGAATTATATAGTACGTATCTGTTTCCAGTTGGCTTGCTTTCTCTTTCTTTCTCTTTCTTCTTTCTTTCTTTCTTTCTTTTGTCTTTCTGTCTTTCTTTCTTTCTTTCTCCTTCCCTCCTGTTTTTTTTCAGGGTCTCACTCTATCACCCAGGCTGGAATGCAGTGGCACACTCTTGCTTCACTGCAACCTCCGCCTCCCAGGCTTGAGTGATCCTCCCACCTCAGCCTCCCAAGTAGCTGGGACTATAGGCCTGCACCACCACACCCAGCTAATTTTTGTATTTTTAGTAGAGACAGGGTTTCGTCATGTTGGCCAGACTGGTCTCGAACTCCAGACCTCAGGTGACCCACCTGCCTCAGCCTCCCAAAGTGCTGGGATTACAGGCGTGAGCCACCATGCCCGGCCTCAGTTGGCTTCTTTCACTTAGTGATAGTGATAATGCATTTAAGATTCATCCATGTCTTTTAGGGGCTTGACAACCCATTTCTTTTTTATTTTATTTTATTTTTTTTGAGACGGAGTCTTGATCTGTTGCCAGGCTGGAATACAGTGGCGCGATTTCAGTTCATTGCAACCTCCACCTCCCGGGTTCAAGCAATTCTCCTACTTCAGCCTCCCAAGTGGCTGGGATTACAGGCATGCACCACCAACCCCAGCTAATTTTTGAATTTTTAGTAGAGAGGGGGTTTCACCATGTTGATCAGGCGGGTCTCAAACTCCTGACCTCAAGTGATCCACTTGCCTCGGCCTCCCAAAGTGCTGGGATTACAGGCCTGAGCCACCATGCCTGCTTATTTTTATTTTTATGTATTTATTTTTTTATCACTGAGCAATGTGTATAGATGTACCATAATTTGTCTGTTTACCTACTGAAGGATGTCTTGGCTGCTTCCAAGTTTGGCAATTATGAATAAAGCTGCTATAAACACTTATGTGTAGGTTTTTGTGTGAACATAAATTTTCAACTCATTTGGATAAATACCAAGAAGTAACATAGCTAGATCATATGGTTACACTATGTATAGTTTTGTAAAAAACTGCCAAACTGTCTTTCAAAGTAGCCATACCATTTTGCATTTACACCAGCAATGAATGAGAGTTCCTGTTGCTCCACATCCTCACTAGCCTTTGCTGTAGCTAGTGTTTTGGATCGGCCATTCTAGTTAGCTGCGTAGTGGTATCTCGTTGTTTTAGTTTGCAATTCTCTAGTGACATACATTATTAGCATAATTGCATATACTTATTTGCCATCTGTGTATCTTCTTTAGTGTAGTGTCTATCCAGATTGTATGCCCATTTTAAAATTGAGTTGTGTTTTTTATTGTGTTTTAACAGTTCTTTGCATATTTTGAATACAAGTCCTGTATCAGATGTATGTTCTACAAAATACTTTCTCCTGGTCTGTGGCTTGTCTTTTCATTTTCTCTCTCTCACTCTCTCTCTCTCTCTTTTTTTTTTTTTTTCCTGAGGCAGAGTCTCACTCTGTCACCCAGGCTGGAGTGCACTGGTGCGGTCATGGCTCACTGCAGCCTTGACCTCCCAGGCTCAAGCTGTCTTCCCAACATCAGTCTCTTGAGAACCTGAGACAACAGGTACACGTCACCATGCAAGGCTAATTTTTGTGTTTTTGTAGAGATGGGGGTCTCACTGTGTTCCCCAGACTGGTCTTGAACTTCTGGCCTCAAGCCATCCTCCTGCCTTGGACTCCCAAAATGCTGGGATTACAGATGTGAGCCACCATAACTGGCCTATCAATGTTTCTTCCATGGATCATGTCAGCATTTTCTTCATCATGGAAAGTGCTAAAAACAGTGCCCGGCAAATAGTACATCCTCAATAAAGTGTTGTTGAATGAATCTGAAAAATTCAAAATTAACTTATTCACAGACAGAGAATTCTACTACAGGGAGTTTGTCTAATAGATACATGTGCAAATTTTGTTGTTGTTGCAGCATTGTTTGTAAAAGACAAATGCTGTTAACAGACTAAATGTCCATCAGTAAAGTATTAGTTAACTTTTTGTATACTCCTATTGCTAAGTAAAAAAGCAAATTACAGAATGGTCTCAGTTGGATGCTGTAGCACACACTGGTAGTCCCAGTTACTCAGGAGACTGAGGTGGGAAGATTGCTTGAGCCAAGGAGTTTGAAGCCAGCCTGGACAACATAGCAAAACCCCATCTCAATTTTAAAAATAAGTTTTTATTTTTTAAAACAGTTTCTATAGTTTGAGTATATGTGAAATATAAGAAACCTGCATTCTGACCCATATTGGAATGTTTCATGTCTTCCAGTGAGTCTATCTTTGGGTGATGGATTGAGGAGGGAGGAAAAGAACACTTTCACGTCAGAGCCTAACTTATTTGCTTAGTTTTTTTCCACTTTAATAAGAAGCAAGTAAAATTTAACGATTTTTTTCGTTTTAAATTCGTTTATTTATTTATGTATTTATTTAATTTTTTTGAAACGGAATTTCTCTCTTGTTGCCCACGCTGGAGTGCAAAGGCGCAATCTCGACTCACCGCAACCTCTGCCTCCTGGGTTCAAGAGATCCTCCCGCCTCAGCCTGCCGAGTAGCTGGGATTACAGGCATGTGCCACCATGCCTGGCTAATTCTTTATTTATTTTTTTTTTAGTAGAGATGGGGTTTCTCCATGTTGGTCAGGCTGGTCGCAAACTCCCGACGTCAGGTAATCTGCCCAGCTCAGCCTCCCAGAGTGCTGGGATTACAGGCATGAGCCACTGCACCTGGCCTAAATTGGTTTAGTTTTAAGATTAAAATGTGTAGGCCGGGCGCAGTGACCTGTGCCTGTAATCCCAGCACTTTTGGAGGCCAAGGCAGGTGGATCACCTGAGGTCAGGAGTTCCAGATAGGCCTGACAAACATAGTGAAACCACATCTCTACTAAAAAAAAAAAAAAAAAAAAAAAAAAAATTAGCCAGGCATGGTGGCGGGCGTTTGTAATCCCAGCTACTCGGGAGGCTGACGCAGGAGAATCACTTGAACCCAGGAGATGGAGGTTGCAGTGAGCCAAGATTGGTCCACTGCACTCCAGCCTGGGCAAAGAGAGTGAAACTCCACCTCGATAAAATAAAATAAAGTAAAATGTGTGAAGGAAAAACAAACAAACACAGCAACAAAAAATTAGCCTGACATGGTGGCATGTGCCTGTAGTCCCAGCTACTGAGGAGGTTGAAACTGGGAGGATCACTTGAGCCCCGGAGATCGAGGCTGCAGTGAGCTGTGATTGTATCACTGCACTCCAGCCTGGGCAATGTAAAGGTTTTTATGTAAAAAAGTGAAAAGGGATATAGATTTATTTGAAAATATATTATTTAAGAGAAATAATACATTCTCATATAAAAACATATATATGTTTTATGTTATATATATGTTATATATACATAACATATGTATATGTAAGCAAAAAGAAGAAAGTACAAATCTACAAAAATAAAACTAATATTTGTGGTTTGGTAAACATTATTTTAGTTATTTCTTTATGCCTGTATTCAATTTTACATAAATGGGCTTATCATATTTCTTTTTCCTTTTTTCTTGAGACGGAGTCTTGCTCTGTCACCCAGGCTGGAGTGCAGTGGTTGCAACCTCCGCCTCCCAGGTTCAAGTGATTCTCCCGCCTCAGCCTCCCGAGTAGCTGGAATTACAGGCGCCTGCCACCACACCCAGCTAATTTTTATATTTTTAGTAGAGACGGGGTTTCACCATGTTGGCCAGGCTGATGTCGAACTCCTGACCTCGTGATCCATCTGCCTTGGCCTCCCAAAGTGCTGGGATGACAGGCTTGAGCCACTGCGACCGGCCTGGTCTGCTTTTTTTTCATCAAAAAAATATTCGGTGGATTTCTTTCTAAATAAATAAATATGTATTATTTGAATAGGCTGTATAATATGCCATTGTATCTTTGACTCATTTAGTCAACCAGTCACTTATTTCTGAGCACTATAAACAATGCTGCCTCATTCATTTAAAAAATAATAGCCACAAAGTAACATTTTAAATATACATGTAAAATATAATAGCAATACTGTGACGAATAATGTACCCACCATCTAATCAGCATTACTTTTAAGGCCTGAATCACATTTCTTTTCCTGGCCTTTCTGACGTAAGTGCTATTTTGGATTTTGGTTTATTATTACCTTTGTTTTTTAAATGTTTTATCACACTCCTTTGCATCCTAAACAACATATTTAGTTTGCAACTTAATGGACTTCACATGTATGGAATCTTCCTCTGTAGATTCAATGTTGTCAGTTCTTTTCGTCAATATGTATGTACCTTCTGATATTCTTTAATGTTGTGGGTAGTAGGAGTGGTTCTTTCCTCTGAGGTATGACATTCTATCGTATACATAATTCTATATCCTCTGTGAAATGTCTCTCGAGTCTTCTACCTTTTGGGGAGAAGGGACTGTCTGTCTTTCCATTATTGATTTGCTTGAGTTTTTTATATCTTTACATATTTTGGATTTGAATACTTTGTTATTTGTCAGTATACATGCTGTAAATATCTTCTCCCTGTGGATGGTTTGCTTTCCCCCCTTTGATAGTAACTTTATATAATACTGAGGTTTTTGTTTTGTTTTGTTTTGTTTTGTTTTGTTTTGTTTTGTTTTTTTGTGAGACAGAGTCTTGCTCTGTCAACCAGGCTACAGTGCAATGGTGTGATCTCGGCTCATTGCAACCTCCACCCCTGGGTTCAAGCGATTCTCCTGTCTCAGCCTCCTGAATAGCTAGAACTACAGGCACTCGCCACCATGCCTGACTAATTTTTGTATTTTTAGTAGAGATGGGGTTTTGCCATGTTGGCCAGGCTGGTCTTGAACTCCTGACCTCAGATGATCCACCCACCTCGGCCTCCCAAAGCGCTGGGATTATAGGGGTGAGCCACCGCACCCGGCGATACTGAGTTTTCTGATCCAACGACAAGATGAGTCTTTGCCTTTATTCATTTTTTTTTTCTTGGTAGAGTTTTATAGTTTTTTATATGCAATTTTTTTCACTCAAACTTTTTTTGTTTATTCTTAGTTAAATTATTTTTTATAATATCTAATAGGTTATTTTTGCTTTTATATTTTCAAATTAATTGTTTTGGTTTTTGTACATTGATTATGTGATCCTCTACCTTACTGAGTTACCTCATTTCTTTTCCTTATGAAATGTTGTTATAGCAAAAAAATTTTCATTATTATAGATAAGTGGTTAATCCGTATTACATCTTTACATTTATTATGGAATATAATACAGTGGTTAAAAAGAATAGGTAGGTTGATAAGTACTGACTTGAAAAATCCCTATTCCATACTGGTAAGTGAAAGAAAACATTTACAGAATAATATTGTCATTATGTTGCCAATTTACTAAAGAAAATACAGTAAACAGGCCAGACAGGATGGCTCATGCCTGTAATCCCAGCACTTCGGGGAGCTGAGGCGGGTGGATCACTTGAGGTTAGGAGTTCGAGACCAGCCTGGCCAACATGGTGAAACCCTGTATCTACTAAAAATACAAAAATTAGCTGGATGTGGTGGCACACACCTGTAACAGAGGCTACTCGGGAGGTTGAGGCACAAGAATCACTTGAACCTAGGAGGCAGAGGTTGCAGTGAGCGAGATTGCACCACTGCACTCCAGCCTGGGGGACAGAGTGAGACGCCATCCCAAAAAAAAGGAAAATACAGAAAACAAACAAAACTTGATGGAGCCTACAAGTTAAGTTCCTATATAAAAATTTATCAAGCTGTACATTTAAAAATTGAGCAATTGATTTTATGCAAATTATACCTAAATTTAATAATGTATAGCATGTATGTTTTCATGTATATATAAAAATACATTAAACTCAGTCTGGAATAATACACACCCTGCTTTTGGCAGTGGTTTCTTCTGTTTTTCCTCTGCATACTTCTGTATTATTTGAATATTTTAAAAAGGAGAATGCGTGAATTGGATATCTAATAAATAAAAAATACAACATTTTTATTTAAGTCAATAAAATAAATAATTGATCAATTAATAGACAAAATTAACACACGACAAATACACTTTGGAAGAAAACAAGCTGCTGAGAATTTATGTAGACATACACTCATCTTCACTCTTGGGAAGCATCTCAGAACTATGTTTTCTCTATTTTTGCTTTTCTAAAGAGAAGTTTACAGTAAGTCATCAGTTAACTTCTGTAAGGGGCCTTGCCACTCTCCTCAATGACTATCCGGCCTGATAGCTGCATGCGGAAGTGTGATATGAACACCACAGCCACCCTATGAGATGCCTGACCCCACTCTAGGGAGCTGGGGTTTACAGACACTTGCCTGAAGGAGATGCCTCATTCTTTCCCACATCTACGGTGGCATGGCGATAATGCAGCTGCCATATATATACATATGTTTATATATATATATTATATATACATATATAATACACACACACACACATATATATATATATTTTCTTTTATGAGAAGGGGTCTCACTCTGTCACCTGGGCTGGAGTGCAGTGGCACAATCTCACCTCACTGCAAACTTCTGCCTCCCAGGCTCAAGCCGTCCTCCCACCTCAGCCTCCCGAGTAGGTTGGACCACAGGCATGCACCACCACACCCAGCTAATTTTTGTATTTTCGGTAAAGACATGGTTTTGCCATGTTGCCCAGACTGGTCTCAAACTCCTGAGCTCAAGCAATCTGCCTGCCTCAGCCTCCCAAATTGCTAGGATTACAGGCATAAGCCACTGTGCCTGGCCTACTGCTAGATATTAATATGCAGTGCCTGTATGCTCAGTGTGATTTAAAAAGCAATAAATAAGACAAAATTCAGGTTATAATAATCTAATACCAAACTGGCAAAGATTTATCTAATGACTCTACATAATATTGGCATTGGCTGAGGGAGCAGTGCTGACAGATGGGGCAGGAGAAATTAGCAGATGCCAACAGAGACAGAGCTTTGTCAAACACATTAAGGAGGTTATCCCAAGGACAAGGACAAGCCAGTAATGGGCCTCATTCAGGGCATCACCTGCTCTGACTGCTCTAAGGGGAATGCACTGAGAGGCAACCAGACTGGAAGTGAGTTGAGCAGTTAGGAGTTTGTGCAGTAATCTGGGCAAGATATTTTCGCCTCCAGGAACCATGAGATAGCACTGGGGATGGAGACAGGTGGGTGAGTAGAGGGATATTGAAGAGAGAGATGTGGCTGGGTGCAGCGGCTTACGCCTATAATCCCAGGACTTTGGGAGGCCAAGGTGGGTGGATCACCTGAGGTCAGGAGTTCGAGACCAGCCTGGGCAGCAAGGTGAAACCCTGTCTCTACTAAAAATACAAAATCAGCCTGGTGTGGTGGCAAGCGCCTGTAATCCCAGGTACTCGGGAGGCTGCGGCAGGAGAACCACTTGAACCCAGGAGGCAGAAGTTGCAGTGAGCCGAGATTGCGCCACTGCACTCCAGCCTGGCGACAGAGTGAGAATCCATCTCAAAAAACAAAAAAAAAAAATACAGAGAGAGACAGAGAGAGATCTGACAGGTCTTGGTGATCAATTTCATATATCCTGAAAAGGAGGATGGGGTGATGGTGGTCTCTGTATTAGCTAGGGTTCGATCAGTAAAGCAGAACCCTAGGCACTGTGGAAAAAAGGATTTATTGTTAAAATTAGTTTGTGGGAGAAGCTGGTCAACTAAACATCTGGGAAGAGGAGATGGGGCATCAGGGAAGCCCCCAACCAGTCAGTCTGAGAAGCCAGGGACATCCAGATGCCCAAGTTGGACCATGAAGGAGAAGCTGATGGGGAAGGCTAGAGGAAATGTTTGCTTCTGTGAGCCCAAAGACAGGTCCCAGCTAATAGACCTGGGGCTGCTATTAGTCAGCAAGACCTGGAGCTGGAGGAAAAGCTGGAGGCAGAGTAGTGGGGAACAAAGGACAAGCAGAAACCTGCTAGGCACTTCAGCATCTGTGGGTGAACTCATTGGATGATGATAGCATTCCAATATAAACCCCTAAGTTTTAAATATTAAGATTCCCTTATTAGCCAAATTTAACCCGGAACCACACAGGAAAAGGGATTCTCTGAGACGTTCCAGTTAAACTAAGTTGATGATCAAAGAAGAGTCTGGAGGGAAGGTTAGTGAGTTCCATTTTGAACATGTTGACTTTCATACCTCTTCAGGGAGACACCTAGTTGGCAGTTGGGCTTGTCCAAACTTCTTCAGCCTTCAGGCAACCTGCTCTAGGACTCTTGTTCTAACTCAGCCTTGGGGTGAGGGAGTGGCATGCGGCTGTGGATTAAAGATCTAGGAACTAAAGATATTTGTCAGGAGTCAAGGCAGGGGAAATAATTGTAAAATGGCCGGGCGCGGTGCCTCACGCTTGTAATCCCAGCACTTTGGGAGGCCGAGGTGGGCGGATCACGAGGTCAGGAGATCGAGACCACGGTGAAACCCCGTCTCTACTAAAAATACAAAAAAATTAGCCGGGCGTGGTGGCGGGCGCCTGTAGTCCCAGCTACTCGGAGAGGCTGAGGCAGGAGAATGGCGTGAACCCAGGAGGCGGAGCTTGCAGTGAGCCGAGATTGCGCCACTGCACTCCAGCCTGGGCGACAGAGCAAGACTCCGTCTCAAAAAAAAAAAAAATTAATTAAAAAAAAAAATTGTAAAAGCCAGTCCAGTCAAGATCTACGACTGTCAGGCAGTTACTTGAGACAGCAAGATGGGGTGGGCAGGCTCTACAGAGCAGATAGAGGAGGTGTCCTAGAGAGATGGCCTGAGGTGCTGGAACACTGGGTGGGCAGACATCCCATATGTACAGTAAGGATAGTCTCCTAAAATGGCTATTTGAAAGTGCCACAACTTATAGAAACAATTGATAGTCACTCCTTTTACATTTTCATTTCTACTACATAGGCATAAGACAGTTTATTTATTTATTTTAAAGACAGGGTCTCGCTCTGTCACCCAGGCTGGAGTGGAATGGCACAATCATAGTTGACTGCAGCTGACTGCTTCAAACTCCTGGGCTCATGTGACTCTCCTGCCTCAGTCTTCTGAGGAGCTAGGACTACAGGTGTGTGCCACAATGCTCAGCTAATTTTTCTTTCCTTTCTTTTTCTTTTTTTTTGTAGCGACGGAGTCTCCATATGCTGCCTAGGCTGGTCTTGAAATCCAGGCCTCAAGCAATCCTCTTGTCTTGGCCTCCCAAAGTGCTGGGATTACAGACATGAGCCCCTGCGTCCAGCAGTAATACATATATATATATGTATACTGGCGATATATATATGTATATATATATGCAGAGAGAGAAACGAAAGACCTCACATATTTATTACTGAATCCAGCCAACCAGTGCCTTCATAGCACACACAGAGAGAAAAAGTCTAGTCCCAATGAAACATGTCCAACTGTCCAGATAGTGGTAACATTTTCAGCTTGATATGGTAAGGTGGTCGTGACCTTCACACAACATAAATATGTGTGCCATCTCATGAGGAATTCCTTATAGACCCAGCTTGCTTCTTCTCCAATGTCTTCTTTTGAAGTTCTACTGATTTTATTACCAGTTTTCAATCAAATCCACTGGGGAATGGGACGATTTTGCTTTTGTTTCTTGGCCAAGAAATGCTTAATCCTGAAAGTTTTGTGAGAAGACATGGCGGGAAGCAGAGTCAAGCACACACCACGACGGCGGAGAAAGGAAGAGTAAGTCAGAGAGTATATTTAACGAATGCTCCTTCTTTCAGAAATTCCAAAGTTTACTTCATACAACTTGTGATGTTATTGCTTCACAGTCCTTCTGAATCATAAAGTGAGTTGTGACTGAGGTTCCAGGTGATGTAGTGAACATTCCACACAGGGAGCTCTACCATCAAGTGAGGGGAATGCCCACCACCGCTATCATCACTATCGCCACTACTTCTGCCACGGCCATCACGTTCACCTCCACCTCCACCATCACCATCACTACTCAAGTTGGAGAAATAGAGGCCAGGGGAAGGGGATAAAGGGAGGGCAAAGAAAGGTAATTCCAAAGGAACATGAACACCAATAATGCTTTAAGGTAAACTTTCTTAAATCTTTTTTGGATAATAAGTATAGCCAGTGAATAATTATATCTACAGTATTTTTTTCCTCTACTTTCTTTTTTTTTTTTTTTTTTGAGACGGAGTCTCGCTCTGTCGCCCAGGCTGGAGCGCAGTGGCGCAATCTCGGCTCACCGCAAGCTCCGCCTCCCGGGTTCACGCCATTCTCCTGCCTCAGCCTCTCCGAGTAGCTGGGACTACAGGCGCCCGCCACCACGCCGGCGGCTAATTTTTTTTTTGTGTTTTTAGTAGAGACAGGGTTTCACCATGGTCTCAATCTCCTGACCTCGTGATCCGCCCGCCTTGGCCTCCCAAAGTGCTGGGATTACAAGCGTGAGCCACCGAGCCCGGCCTCCTCCACTTTCTTAATTATCAGATGAAACCTTGGCTTCCTATTAAACTGTGTACTTTGAAGAGTGATATATCCCTCTACCTTATACAAAAGAGGAATTCCATTCCTCTCTATGCTCTTATTCTCATGTCTTTACAGTTAATTAATT
Organism: Nomascus leucogenys; assembly: GCF_006542625.1. NCBI lineage: Eukaryota > Metazoa > Chordata > Mammalia > Primates > Hylobatidae > Nomascus > Nomascus leucogenys. Next base: position 131,410,653 of record NC_044384.1, read on the forward strand.
AATTAAATTATTTTATTTATTTATTTATTTTTTGAGACAGAGTCTCGTTCTGTTGCCCAGGCTGGAGTGCAATGGCGCGATCTCGGCTCACTGCAAACTCCGCCTCCCGGGTTCAAGTGATTCTCGCACCTCAGCCTCCCGAGTAGCTGGGATTGCAGACGCCTGCCACTATGCCCAGCTAATTTTTGTATTTTTAGTAGAGACAGGGTTTCACTATGTTGGCCAGGCTGGTCTTGAATTCCTGACCTCAAGTGATAGGCCCGCTTCGGCCTCCCAAAGTGCTGGGATTATAGGTATGAGCCACCGTGCCCTGCCTATTTAATTTGTTATTATGAATGAACGAATATATGAATGATGCAATACATTCTAAGAATGGCCCATGTGGGATAGAGCTGTATTATGGCTGTCCCCAGCATATGGAAAAATGAAGTTCTGATATAAGTAATTGACTTCAGATCAAAAAACAGTATTGCGGTGCCTTATATATTTTCCCAATAGTCCATCAAGGCTCATAAAACTACATCCTTTACATGAATATTACCAAAAAATAGCAATGAAAATATTTTTATATATTTTGGCCAAAAGCACTCAAAGCCCTTGACAGATCCAGTTTCTTCCGCTACTTCTCTGCTTACCTGTCCATTTCTTTTGCTGTGTCCTCTTGCTCCTTCTGCCAGCTAACTGATCATTCTCTTGGATATGCCTTGGACCCCTTGCTAATATGTCTCAGCTGTGAGTTTTCCTAGGTCATTTTCTTAGGTCTTGTTACACCATTCCTAGCCAGGTGAAGGGCTAGGTTTCCAGTTGGGTACAATAATGGGGCTTTGTCCTTGACTCCACCTGACCTGTTTCGTTCTGTTATTAATGACCTGGATGAGCATATGGACAGCACTGCAAACTTTTCCCCTCATAGCTTCAAGGGCAGGGTGCATCCTCATCCATCTGTGCATCTCAACACCTTGCACAGTAGCTGGTCTATTGTAGGTATTTTAAATTTTTATTTATTTATTTATTTATTTTGAGACGGAGTTTTGCTCTTGTTGCCCAGGCTGGAGTGCAATGCGTGATCTTGGCTCACCACAACCTCTGCCCCTGGGTTCAAGCGATTCTCCTGCCTCAGCCTCCCCAGTAGCTGGGATTACAGTCATGCACCACCATGCCCCGCTAATTTTGTATTTTTTAAGTAGAGACGGGGTTTCTCTATGTCAGTCAGGCTAGTCTCGAACTCCCGACCTCAGGTGATCTGCCCGCCTCGGCCTCCCAAAGTGCTAGAATTACAGGGTGAGCCACTGCGCCTGGCCTATTGTAGGTATTGAAGAAGTGATTGAATTAGACTGTTGAGACTGAAGTATTTATGGGTGAGTTGATATGATTTGGAGATTGGCATTAAAATACTCCAGCAAAAATTGTGATAAAATTAAATAACACAGGCTGGGCGTAGTGGCTCACACCCGTAAATCAGCACTTTGGGAGGCTGAGGTGGGTAGATCACTTGAGGTCAGAGTTCAAGACCAGCCTGGCCAACATGGTGAAACCCCGTCTCTACTGAAAATACAAAAATCAGCTAAGCATGGTGGCAGGCACCTGTAGTTCCAGCTACTTGGGAGGCTGAGGTGAGAGAATTGCTTGAACCCAGGAGGCAGAGGTTGCAGTGGGCCCAAATTGCACCACTGCACTCCAGCCTGGGCGACAGAGCAAGACTCCGTCTCAAATAAATAAATAAACAAGTATACGGGAGGGCCGATGCAGTAGCTCACACCTGTAATCCTAGCGCTTTGGGAGGCTAAGGCAGGGCGGGTGGATCGCATGAGGCCAGGAGTTCAAGACCAGCTTGGCCAACATGGCGAATACCCATCTCTACTAAAAATACAAAAATTAGCCGGGCGTGGAGGTGCACGCCTGTAGTTACAGCTACTATGGAGGCAGAGGTGGGAGGATGGCTTGAGCCCAGGAGTTCTAGGCCACTGCACTCCTGGGTGACGGAGTGAGGCAACATACAAGGAAGATGCAAATACTACGCCATTTATATCAGGGACCTAAGCATCCTTAGATTTTTGTATCCATGAGTGGAGAGGGTGGTCTTGGAACCAATCCCCCACAGATACCTAGGGACGATGTATATTGTTTTGCTTTTCCATATTCAAACTTCCTCTCCATGACCTAGTATTTACTGAAAACATCAGATTTTAGGATGGTTTGCAAAATGGGTCCCTACTTGCCTTCAGAAAATATATTTATTTGTTTGTTTTTGTTTTTGAAACAGTGTCTCGCTCTGTCGCCCAGGCTGGAGTGCAGTGGCTTGATCTTGGCTCACTGCAACCTCCACTTCCTGGGTTCACACGATTCTCCTGCCTCAGCCTCCCGAGCAGCTGAGATTACAGGCATGCCATCACGCCCATCTAATTTTTGGGGTACTATTAGTAGAGACAGGGTTTCACCATGTTGGCTAGGCTAGTCCCAAACTCCTGACCTCAAGTGATCCACCTGCCTCGGCCTCCCAAAGTGCTGGGATTATGAGTGAGCCACTGCGCAGGGCAAGAAAAGATCTTATATTCAAATTTATATTTGGAAAGATAGATAAGATAATCACTATTGGGGCTGGGGTTTGTTGCCCAGGCTGGAGTACAATGGCTTGATCTCAGCTCACCGAAACCTCCACCTCCTGGGTTCAAGTGGGGTGGCAAGACAAAAACATTCTTTTGTTTTCTACTTTGTATCCTTCTGCATTGAACTTAAGAACATGATGATGTATACCTTTTATAATAAAATATATTTCATTATTATTATTATCATATTGTCATTATAATTAAATGGGTTAATTTCTTTTCTAACTACCAACTATCTATAGAATATCAATAGATATTCGATTGTTGAATATCTGTTTCTGAGATGTTTTAAGTACTTAGAGGCTCCAAGTATTCTTAGTGTCGTAGGCTCCATCCCTCATTACTCTAACACATTAAAATGTACCCATCTCAAATACAATTTATATATGAATTGAGTTGAAGTTGACTAGTATTTGTAATGTCACATTTCATAAATATTTATGGCTGGGCACAGTGGCTAATGCCTGTAATCCCAGCACTTTGGGAGGCTGAGGCAGGTGGGTCACCTGAGGTCGGGAGTTCAAGACGAGCCTGACCAACAGGGAGAAACCCTGTCTCTACTAAAAATGCAAAATTAGCCAGGTGTGGTGGTGCATGCCTGTAATCCCAGCTACTTGGTAGGCTGAGGCAGTAGAAACGCTTGAACCCGGGAGGTGGAGCTTGCGGTGAGCCGAGATTGCGCCATTGTACTCCAGGCTGGGAAACAAGAGCGAAACTCCGTCTCAAAAAAAAGAAAAAAAAAAAAAAATATATATATATATATATATATAAAGTTACTTTATTTATTTATTTTTGAGACAGGGTCTCGATCTGTAGCCTAGGCTGGAGTGTGGTGGTGCAATCATGGCTCACTGCAGCTTCCACCTCCCAGGCCCAAGCAATCCTCCCACCTCAGCCTCCTGAGTAGCTCGGACTACAGGCGTACATACCATCACACCTGACTTTTTTTTTTAATTGTTAATAGAGATGAGGCCTCACTATGTTGCCCAGGCTGGTCTCAAACTCCTGACCTCAAGTGATCTCCCTGTCTTGGCCTCCCAAAGTGCTGGGATTACAGGTATGAGCCACTGCACCCAGCTAACTTTGATTTTTATCAAGTTTTAAAATATTTTGTAAACAAAGTATTTTTTTTTCTGGTCTCTAACTTTTCATAGGCCCTTGGAAATATCTCATGCCCTAGAAATTGTGCATGAAATGGGTAAAAATGGCCCCAGGTATTGAGCACAGTGCTAGATGTTTCTGATAGGAGGGGGTATAAAATGATGCCTGCTTTCCAGAAATCTGTCATCCAGCTCTACATCTTTTCTTTCCTATCCTTGCCCCGTACCTCTTCGTTGTAGTTTTTTTACAAATTCTGTCCTTACTATCAATTCTTTTTCTTATTCTGCTGGGTTTTGGCATAATCCATTCATTTTCTTGTGAACCCTCTAATTAGATCACAAGTGTTTTAAGGCAGATGAAATGCAGTACAAAAGTAATTACAATCATGCATCATTTAACGATGGGGATACTTTCTGAGAAGTGCATCGTTAGGCAATGTCATTGTTGTGTGAACGTCATAGAGTGTACTTACACAAACCTAGATGGTGCAGCCTACTAACGCCTACGCTATATGCTATAGCCTATTGCTCCTGGGCTACAAACCTGTACAGTGTGTTACTGTAGTGAATACTGTAGGCAGTTGTAACACATGGAAAGTATTTGTGTACCTAAACACAGAAGAGGTACAATAAAACATTGTACAAAGAATAAACAATGCAACATTTTAAAATAGGGCACTTACCATGAATAAAGCTTGCAGGGCTGGAAGCGGTGGCTCACGCTTGTAATCCCAGCACTTTGGGAGGCCGAGGCGGGTGGATCACGAGGTCAGGAGATCGAGACCATCCTGGCTAACACAGTGAAACTCCGTCTCTACTAAAAATACAAAAAATTAGCCGGGTGAGGTGGCGGGCGCCTGTAGTCCCAGCTACTCGGGAGGCTGAGGCAGGAGAATGGCATGAACCCCGGGGGGCGGAGCCTGCAGTGAGCCGAGATCGCGCCACTGCACTCCAGCCTGGGCGACAGCGAGACTCTGTCTCAAAAAAAAAAAAAAAAGAAAAAGAAAAAAGAATAAAGTTTGCAGCACTGGAAGTCCCCCTGGGTGTCAATGAGTGAGTGGTGATTGTGAAGGTCTAACACATTATTGCACACTACTGCAGATGTTATAAACCCTGTACACTTAGGTTACACTACACTTATAAGCAATATTTTTTCTTCAATAATAAATTGATCGTAGCTTACAGTAACTTTTTACTTTGTAAACGTTTAAATTTTTAGAACTTTTTGATTCTTTTGTAACATTTGGCTTAAAAGACAAACACATTGTACCACTGTACAAAAAGTACTTGCTTCATATCCTTATTCTAGGGGCTTTTTTCTGTTTTCAATTTTTTGATTAAAATTTTAACTAAAATTTTAAATTATTTATTTATTTATCTTTTGAGATGGAGTCTCACTCTGTCACCCAGGCTGGAGTGCAGTGGTGCGATCTCTGCTCACTGCAGCCTCTGCCTCCTGCCTCCTGGGTTCAAGCAATTCTCCTGCCTCAGCCTCCCAAGTAGCTGGGATTATAGGCATAAGCCACCACGCTCAGCTAATTTTTTGTATTTTTAGTAGAAATGGGGTTTCACCATGTTGGCCAGGCTGTTCTTGAACTCCTGACCTCAGGTGATCCGCCCGCCTCGGCCTCCCAAAGTGTTGGGATTACAGGTGTGAGCCATCGCGCCCAGCTAAATTTTATTTTTATTAAAAAATTTAACTAAAATTATTTTTAAATTTTAAAACTTTTTAACCTTTTTTTTTTTTAAAAAAAAAACTAAAATACACACCTTGGCCTACATACACAGAGTTGGGATTATGACTGTCTTTCACCTCCACAACTTGTCCCACTGGAAGGTCTTCAGGAGCAATAACACGTAGTTGTCATCCATGTTTACAATGTCTTCTTCTGGAATACCTCCTGGAGGGCCTGTCTGAGGTTGTTTTACAGTTAATTTTTTTTTAATATAAGGAGTTCACTCTAAAATAACAATAAAAATTATACTATCATAAACACATAAGCCAGCCACATAGTAATTTATCATTATCAGGTATTAGGTTCTGTACATACTTGTATTTGCTATACTTTTTTTTTCTTTGTGAGATGGAGTCTTGCTCTGTCACCCAGGCTGGATTGCAGTGGCACCATCTCAGCTAACTGCAACCTCCGCCTCCCAGGTTCAAGCAATTCTCCTGCCTCAGCCTCCTGAGTAACTGGGATTACAGGCACCCGCCACCATGCTCAGCTAATTTTTTGTATTTTTAGTAGAGACGGGGTTTCACCATGTTGGCCAGGTTGGTCTTGAACTCCTGACCCCATGATCCACCCACCTCGGCCTCCTAAACTGCTGGGATTACAGGTGTGAGCCAACGCGCCTGGCCTAATTTTTGTATTTTTAGTAGAGACGGGGTTTCACCATGTTGGCCAGGCTGGTCTTGAGCTCCTGACCTCAAGTGATCCGCCCACTTCGGCCTCCCAAAGTGTTGGGATTGCAGGCGTGAGTCACCGTGCCCGGGCTTGCATTTGCTATACTTTCATTTGACTGGCAGCACAGTAGGTTTGTTCACACCAGCATCACCACAAAAACATAAGTGACATGTCGCACTTTATGACACTGAAACAACAATGATGTCACTAGGCAATAGGAATTTTTTGGCTCCATTATAATCTTTTGGTACCACCATTGCATATGGTCCATCATTGCCTGAAACATCATTATGCAATACATGACTGTATGTCCATATTAGAAATCAGAATCTCAGGTCTCAAATATATACTTTCACATGTCTAAGGTAAAATACTGTGCCGATCTCTCTGAGCATTTGCTTAGGTGTCTAGCTGACTTTTTAGAATTTTTGCCTAATTTATTTCAGGCAGACACAGGTCAATCACCAATTAATTGAGTACTTACATGTTTTTTTGTGGAATATGACTCAGAATATTTAATCCTAGGCTTATATAAGATTGTGAGGAGCCAAATCAAATTGCAATGATAACAGCCTACTTGAAGGGATTTTCACTGCACCATCCTGGCATGTAAATATCTTTCATCCTGTTTGCAGAGTGTTTTGGAAATCAAGAGAATGGAATATGAAAACATCAACATTTGATTCAGATGAGGATATTCTACTTTTACCCAAAAGAAAACGTTTTAGAAAGAAAAAGCCAAGACCAGTGAGACACACCAAACGCCATGAAGAGGAGCAGGTCTATGAGCAAGGGACCACATTACCCTGTTGCATATGCAAGCACGAAATTGACCTAACTGGTATTTTTCTCCATAAGAAGCAACATGTAGCTCTGGCCACGCTGGGTTTCCAGTGGATGGGTGGAAAGAAACCACAGCCCTCCGTGATTGCTGTTCAGAGACAGTTCATGATTTCTAAACTATTGTCATCTTTTATGTTCACTGAAAAAACCCTACAGAGCCTTAATAATGCTTTTGAGCTGCTTTGGAAAAAACAAATACCAGCATACTATAAGATTTTTGATAACATTGACAGGAGTGTCCTATATTCTCAAAAAGTATGTCATCTATTAATTAAAGGAGTGGGCATTTGTGAAGACAGGAATTCTACATGGAAAGCTGACATGAATGATAAATTCACTGTAGTGAGTAATTTTGGTAATAAACCTAATGTGTGTTTTTTGGGTTTGTTCGATGGACATCATGGTGCCTCAGCAGCAGAGTTGACATCAATGGAACTCCCAGTTTTACTTCTCCATCAGCTTTCCAAATTTGATCCTTCTTACCAAATGACAACTGATGAGCAACAAATAATCAATTCCTTTTCCACCGTGTTTAGAGAAGAATACACAGCAATAGAAGACCTCTTTTCTGCCATAAACAAAACAGAAGCAGTGAGGTGTGAGTATGAGGACATACACAAAGCCTTTGCAAAAGCATTTTGGAGAATGGATAGGCTTTTACGTCTTGGAAGAAAAGAAGTGTCCAGGGTTCAATGGAGTGGCTGCTCTGCAGTTACTTGTATATTGGAAGGCAAACCTAAAAGTCCTTATGCTCATAAGAATTGGAAAAGAAAAAATAACCGTGATGGGTTGGCAGAGAGCTCCCCTTCCCAGGAGATGCCAAAAATAATTTCTGGAATATTACATGTTGCAAACACTGGTATGTACATTGAATAGCACCAAATAACACCTTTATGTTTTTGGTTCTTTGCAGCAAAACGCCTCATGCTTCCAGAATTTTTTATGGTCTATTATTTAGTGACTTAGTACCTAGAAACTGCATTGATCAATATAAGAAACAACAAATAACCACAATTTAAATGCAGATTGCAGGCACAAAAATAATTGTAATTATTTTTTAAAGAGGCACAGATATGATATAATGTGACAAATATGTTAAATTTTCCCAAAGGGGTAGCAATAGAGTTGTTAAGGATGAAAAGCGAAGATACTACATATGCTTAAATCTGAACAAAATTAAAAACATTTTGTACACTTCCTTTTTTCACAAAAATGGAAAGTTGTTTGCTCACTGTTAGTGTAGTTGTTTAAATTGGTCAGTTACTCTGATAACTGTATTTGCAATAGGTCATTCTCATGCTCACTGGCCAAGTAGCGTCTATTTCATCTCAGAGAGAATAATAGTTCATGCCTCAGTTTTATGAGCGTGTATTCTCTTTTTAAGAAGTTACCTGTATTGTTTAAAAGTTATTTCAGGAAGTTTAGGAATTTGCCAAAATGGAAAGCTCAGAGGTAAAACTGTTTAGCAAAATTGACATGAATTCCACACTGAGTTACATGAGATACTTAACTACAGTTCTACTACGCTTTTCATAGATGGAATTATCATTAATGATAGTGTCCACTTACTGAATATTGAATACAGAGTAATTTCCTCATCTAGTCTTACAATAACTTTGATATCTAGTGATATCTAAGTATTGTTAACCCAATGTTTCAGATGAGAAATTAAAGCTAAAAAATGTGAGATAATTTGTTCAAGGTCTCAGAAGTAATAGGAATTGGAGTTGGAAATCAGTCCTACCATATCATGTTACATCTTAAGGGGATTGTTTCCAAAGCCTGAGGAGGCTGGGCCTCAGCAAGTGGGACTTTGTGGCAGAGACAGTGTTGCAAGGCCACATAATCACAAAGAATGCTACAACGAATGTCAAGGTGCCAGAAAGTCAGCCTGTTTCTGGTCCAGCCTGGTTCTGAGCCTAAAATGTCAAGGACTCCAGACTAAACAATACCAAGAAAGCTAAGTACATGTCCACTGCCTCACAGTCTTTGTCATTTCTCAGCCTCTGTGCTGAGGTTCCAAATAGTTCATAGATATAATCGTTACAGATTTAAGGTCAATCTGTGAACTGACCCATATGCTTGGAATTGGGACCCCTATAGAAGATATCATTAATTATAAGAGTCTTTGTAAAATTAATATGACAATTTATGACGTATTCAATAAGTGGATACTGTCATTAAATGTCTAGACATGGCCGGGGGTGGTGGCTCACGCCTGTAATTCCAGCACTTTGGGAGGCCGAGGTGGGTGGATCACCTCAGGTCAGGAGATTAAGACCAGCCTGGTCAACATAGTGAAACCCCATGTCTACTAAAAATACAAAAAAAAAAAAAAAAAATTAGCCAGGCATGGTAGGCGCCTGTAATCCCAGCTACTCCGGAAGCTGAGGCAGGAGAATCGCTTGAGCCTGAGAGGTGGAGGTTGCAGTGAGCTGAGATCACACCACTGCACTCCAGACTGGGCGACAAAGCGAGACTCCATCTCCAAAAAAATAAAAAATAAAAAAATGGCTGGGCACGGTGGCTGACGCCTGTAACCAGCACTTTGGGAGGCCAAAGCAGGTGGATCACGAGGTCAGGAGATCAAGACCATCCTGGCCAACATGGTGAAACCCTGTCTCTACTAAAAATACAAAAATTAGCTGGGAGTAGTGGTGCATGCCTGTAATCCCAGCTACTCAGGAGGCTGTGGCAGGAGAATGGTGTGAACCCAGGAGGCGGAGGTTGCAGTAAGCTGAGATGATGCCACTGCACTCCAGCCTGGTAACAGAGCAGGACTCCGTCTCAAAAAAAAAAAAAAAAATTCTAGACACACTGCTGATTGGTTGGTTCTAATCTCCAGGTCAAACAGTTGGATTTAATTTCCAGGCCTATACAATGGAGTTAAACTGTTTGCATCTAGCCATGCTGCATTTTAATAGAAAGACACATGGGTGAAAAAAATTCAAATTGTAAAAGAGAGAACCTGAGGTCATGATTTAGCTACAAAAGTACTTCTGTAAGAAAGACCTTTAAATGACTTTTAGCCGTAAGAAAAAAATTTTACACAAATTTTTCTAAAATTATTTTGTATTTTATAGAACAGGATTAATTATAGCAAGGGAATTAGGTTTCCTTGTTTAAAATTCATAATATATCAATGTCATCATAACTCTAGAATTTAAAAAAAATTTTTACCTTATAATGAAATATGAGTTCAATGATGAAGCCATTGAATACATGTTGAATTTGTGCATGTACAAAAAGGTACTGCCAAACTCACATTCTTTTTTTTTTTTTTTTTTTTTTTTTTTTTTTCCTTGAGACGGAGTCTCGCTCTGTCGCCCAGGCTGGAGTGCAGTGGCGCAATCTCGGCTCACTGCAAGCTCCGCCTCCCGGGTTCACGCCATTCTCCTGCCTCAGCCTCTCCGAGTAGCTGGGACTACAGGTGCCCGCCACCACGCCCGGCTAATTTTTTGTATCTTTAGTAGAGACGGGGTTTCACCGTGGTCTCGATCTCCTGACCTCCTGATTCGCCCGCCTTGGCCTCCCAAAGTGCTGGGATTACAAGCGTGAGCCACCGTGCCCGGCCCAAACTCACATTCTTTTTAAAAATGTTTATCTATTTTATTGATACCTAATAACTGTAAATATTTATGGGGTACATGTGGTATTTTGATATATGCATATAATATGTAATGATCAAATCATAGTATTTAACATATCACCTGAAATGTGTATTATTTCTTTGTGTTGGGAACACTTCAACTCTTCTAGCTATTTTAAGATATGCAGTGAATTATTGTTAACTATAGTCACCCTAATGTGCTATCAAACACTAGAACTTATTCCTTGTCTCTAACTGTATGTTTGTACCTTTTTTTTTTTTTGAGACAGAGTATCACTCTGTTCAGCCTAGGCTGGAGTGCAGTGGCGCGATCTCGGCTCACTACAACCTCCACCTCCCGGGTTTAAGCCATTCTCCTGCCTCAGCCTTCTGAGTAGCTGGGATTACAGGTGCATGCCACCACTGCTGGCTAATTTTTGTATTTTTAGTAGAGACAGGGTTTCACCATGTTGGCCAGGCTGGTCTTGAACTCCTGACCTCAGGTGACCCACCCTCCTCTGCCTTGCAAAGTGCTAGTATTACAGACGTGAGCCAGGCGCCTGGCCTAATTTTTGTATTTTTAGTAGAGACAAGGTTTCAACATGTTGGTCAGCCTGGTCTCGAACTCCTGACCTTGTGATCCACCCACCTCTGCCTCCCAAAACTGCTGGGATTACAGGGGTGAGCCACTGTGCCCGGCCTGTTTGTACTTATTAACCAACTTACTTTATCTCCTCCTGCCCCGTCCCCAACATTTCCCAATCTTTGGTAACCACCATTCTGCTTTACCTCATTGAGATCGACAATTTTTAGGATCCACAAATGAGAGAGAACATGTAATGTTTGTCTTTCTGGTCTGGCTTATTTCACTTAACATAATGTCCTCAGTTCCATCCATGTTGCTACAAATGACAAAACTTTCTTCTTTTTCATGGCTTAATAGTATTCCATTGTGTACATATACTACATTTTCTTTATCCATTCATCTACTGATGGACATTAAGTTGACCCTGTATCTTTTTTTTTTTTTTTTTTTTTTTTTTTGAGACGGAGTCTCGCTCTGCCGCCCAGGCGGGAGTGCAGTGGCGCAATCTCGGCTCACTGCAAGCTCCGCCTCCCGGGTTCACGCCATTCTCCTGCCTCAGCCTCTCCGAGTAGCTGGGACTACAGGCGCCCGCCACCACGCCCGGCTAATTTTTTTTTTTTTTTTTTTTTTTTGTATATTTAGTAGAGACAGGGTTTCACCGTGGTCTCGATCTCCTGACCTCGTGATCCGCCTGCCTCGGCCTCCCAAAGTACTGGGATTACAAGCGTGAGCCACCGCGCCCGGCCGACCCTGTATCTTTGCTATTGTGAATAGTGCTGCATAAAACGTGGGGGTGCAGGTACCTCCTTGATATCCATTGGCTACATACTCAGTAGTGGGATCTGCTCCCCATGACTCAAATATCTATCAGACCCCATCTCCAACATTGTTGATAAAATTTCAACATGATGTTTGGGGGGAACAAAAATACATACCATAGCAGGGCCTTTATTATGTTGAGATATGTTTCTTCTGTGCCTAATTTGTTGAGAAGTTTTATCATGAAGAGATGTTAATTTTATCAAAAAATTTTTGGGGCATTTATTGAGATAGTCGTATGGTATTTCTCCTTCATTCTGTTGGTAATGTGTCATATTTATTTTATTTTTAATGCTGACTGTATTACAAGTTGTCACGGTGAGCTATGGGGAAAAGTTTTCAATTAGCAATGATCACAACGTGGCTAAACCTCACTGGCTATGATATTGCCTCTGCACAAAGCTTCACATTTATTGATTTCTGTGTGAACCATCCTTGCATCCCTGGAATAAATCCCACTTGATCGTGGTGCTTTTTAAAAAAAAAAAATAAGTTGTTTGATTCAGCTTGCTAGTATTTTGTTGAGGATTTTCACATCTACATTCTTCAGGGATATTGGCCTATAGTTTTCTTCTTTGTTTTGTCTTTTCTGATTTTGGTATCCAGGTAGTGCTGGGCTCATGGAATGAGTTGAAAAGAATTCCTTCCTCTTCAATTTTCTGAAACAGTTTGAGAAGAATTGGTGTTAATTCTTTTTTATAAGTTTGGTAGAATTCAGCAGTGAAGCCATCTGGTCCCAGGCTTTTCATTTGGGGGACTTTATATTACTGACTCCATCCTGCTACTCGTTATGGGTCTGTTCAGGTTTTCTATTTCCTCCTGGTTCAATCTTGGTAGGGTTGTGTGTGTCCACGTATTTATCCATTTCTTCTAGGTTTTCTAATTTGTTAGGGCATAGTTGTTCAAATAGTCTCTAAAGATTTTTGTTTTTCAGTGGCATCTGTTGTAATGTCTCCTTTTTCATTTCTGATTTTTTTGGGATTTTCTCTCTTTTTTCTTTTTTTAGGCTAGCTAATGGTTTATTGACTTTTAAAATCTTTTCATAAAAACCACCTTTTGTTTTATTGATCCTATGTGTATTTTTTAGTGTCTATCTTGGTTAATTCTGCTCTGATCTTTATTTTTTTTCCTTCTATTAATTTTGAGTTTGGTTTGTCCTGGCTTTCCTAGTTTCTTGCAGTGCATTGTTATGTTGTTTATTTGGAGTTTATTACTATAAATTTCCCTGTTAGTATCACTTTTGCTGCATCCCATAGGTTTTGGTATGTTATATTTTGATTTTCATTTGTTTCAAGAAGTTTTCAATTTCCTTTTTAATTTCTTCACTGACCCTATGATTGTTGAGGAGCATGTTGTTTAATTTCCACGTATTTGTACAATTTCCAATGTTCCTCTTGCTATTGATTACTAGTTCTATTCCACTGTGGTATGAAAAGATACTACTTTTAAAAAATCATATATGTCTCTAACTTTTGAATAAATGGCATACAGTTATAATAACTTATATCCATGCCTGCTAATTGCAACATCTGTGCCATTTTGGAGTCAATCAAATTGATTGACTTTTCACTTATCATGGGTGTTATTTTCCTTCTTATTTGCGTGCCTGGTGTACTAGTTTCCTAAGGCTGCTCTAACAAATTACCACGAACTTGGTGGCTTAAAACAGCAAACATTTATTCTCTCATGCTTTGGGAGGCCAGATGCCTGAAGTCAAGGTGTTCACAGGGCCATGCCTCTTCCAGGGTAGAATCCTTCCTTGGGTCTTCCAGCTTATGGTGGCTCCAGGCATTCCCTCACCCACGGCTGCATAATTCCAGTCTCTGCCTTGATTTTCACATGGCATTTTACTGTTCCGCCCATGTGTCTCTACACTGTGTATCTCTTATAAAGACATTTCTCATTGGAATTTGGGCCCGCCTGGATAATCCAGAATGGTATCATTTTGAGATCCTTAACTACAACCGCAAAAAATTTTTTTTTTTTTTTTTCCCAATAAGAACACATTGACAGGTTGTGGGTGTTAGGAGTAAATGTGTGTTTTTGGATATATGGTCTTCAGCTTTGTTTTGGGATGAAATTACTTAGAAATAGTTTGATCCTTTTAGATCCTGTTTTTGTAATTTATCAGGCAAGTCCAGGGCAGTGTTGAGTTTGGTCTAATTATTCTCTACTACTGAGGCAAAACATTCCTAAGCATGCTACCTAATGATTCACGAATTAATATCTTTTCAGTCTGGCTGATTGGAACAGGAACTATCTCCAGCCCTATGAGTCCTCAGCAATGCTCCCTCTAATCCTTTTCAAATGTTTCTTTTCCCAATGTTGTGGAGTTTCCTCACACACACGTATTCACCAGTACCCATCTAAACACTTGAGAAAGACTCACTTGAGAAAGACCCTTGAAAGATATCTGGAATTCTCTTTTCCTCTCTTTTCTCTCTGGTATTCTGTCCTCGGCAAGCTCTAGCTGCACTGGTTTCCCTGGACTCTTGGCTCTGTCTCTTCAAAACAGATGAAAGTGTAAATACAGTCACTGTTATTGTATCTTGACCAGAAAGATAAGAAATTCCATAGAATGTATGTTCAGGGGAATTATTTGAGAGATGTGTCATCCAGAGTATTGCATTTGCTCCTGCCTGTTGACACTATCAATATGTACCAAGTGATCCATTTGAGGCTTTCAGACTACAAATACATGAAGGGTGGTGGTTTCACATTCTCTGTTTTGCAGAGATTGGGTGTTGTTATGTTGCCCAGGCTGGTCTCGAACTCTTGGACTCAAGTGATCCTCCCATTTAGCCTCCCAAAGTGCTCTGATGCTTTGATGAGCTTTAATCTTTTAATGTATTAAACATGTGGTTATCCTTTCCTCACAGGATTACAGATGTGAGCTACAATGTCAAGCCAGTTCCAAGTTCTTTGTAGCTTCCTTTCTTCCCTCTTTCTCTCTTTGGCATAATTTGAAATGGTCATTTTTTCTGTAGTCTGTGTGGTGGCAACAGGCATAGGTTTATTTTTGGTTCACTGTTTCAGTGAGGCCATCGTCCTTTGGGGTCCTAGCTTTGTTGTGCTGAGCCATTTAGTCTTCCCCATCTTGGACAAGCCCTAGGTTTTGTCTCCTGTTTCATAAACCCACGATTTTTTTTTAAGACAGAATTAGGCCTGGTGCAGTGGCTCACTCCTGTAATCCCAGCACTTTGGGAGGCCGAGGTGGGTGGATCACAAGGTCAGGAGTTCAAGACCAGCCTGGCCAACACGGTGAAACCCAATCTCTACTAAAAAATACAAAAATTAGCGGGGTGTGGTGGTGGGCACCTGTAATCCCAGCTGCTTGGGAGGCTGAGGCAGAGAATTGCTTGAATCCGGGAGGTAGAGGTTGCAGTGAGCTGAGATTGCGCCACTGCACTCCAGTCTGGGTGACAGAACGAGACTCTGTCTCAAAACAAACAAACAGTCTTGCTCTGTTATCCACACTGGAGTAGAGTGGCTCAATCTTTACTCACTGCAACCTCCACCTCCCGGATTCAGGGTCCAAGTGATTCTCCTGCTTCAGCCTCCCAAGGAGTTAAGATTACAGGCATGTGCCACCATGCCCAGCTAATTTTGTTTTATGTAAAGACGGGGTTTCACCATGTTGGCCAGGCTGGTCTCAAACTCCCGACCTTAAGTGATCCACCTGCTTTGGCCTCCCAAAGTGCTGGGATTATAGGTATGAGCCACTGCACCTGGCCACTTTGTGAAAATTTAATGTGGATTTGGCTCAATACATGGTCTCAGGTAAAAGCTGGTTTCTGCTCTTAATACACCTGAATTTAGTCATTATTCGTCTTGAGTATTTTGCACTTTCGGCTATATTATCCAGGATATTTACTTGTTCTCAGTGGAAGGGTCAATCTAAGACCCAGACTGCCTCATTACTGCTCCTTTTTAATATTTGAGTGCTTTAGTGTATCTGTTATTCCAATATCTTTATGTCTAGATTATACATCTGTTAATAATTCTTTTTAATAAGGCCCTGTAAACTACTTTTATTTCTAGTGTCCTAGCTTTCTGTCTCATAAGCTCACAGTAGATTCAGAGAGCAGGCACAACTTTACCATTTCACAACTTTACCCACTATTTCTCTATTATTCTTTTCCTTTTTCTTTTGAGATGAGGTTTTGCTATGTAGCCAGGAGCGCAGTGGTTATTCTTAGGTTCACTCAGAGGATACTGCACCCTGGAACCCCTAGCCTCAAGCAGTCCTCCCGCCTCAGCCTCCCAAGTAGCTAGGCCTTCAGCCTGTGCCACCACAGCTGGCTATCACAATTTTTAAATTGGTGGCCACCTGAAACCCCCTTCTCAAGATTGCCATGTCACTCCTTTCATCTAATCTTCAAAATCTGTGAGGAAAGGATAATCACATTTTTAATATATCAGAAGACTAAAGCTCATCAGAGCATTATACGAAGTTATATAACCAGTGAGTGAGCCAGGACTCCAGTCTTTCAGGCTTGAAGTCTGGTTATTTCAAATGAACAGTACTAGCTTTCTCCTGTTTTTAGGATGTCTTCATTTTTATGTGGACCTTTCTGTCTTCATTCATCACTAATGCTGTATTTGCAGACCTCAGTTGTCTTTCTTCTCTAGATGTGATTGTTTCCATGGGTGTGAAAATGTGTTCATTTGGACTAGTCTAATAAGTTGTTTTTAAAATTATCCCCACCCCTACCGTTTTCCCCTAAAGTTTAATTCAACTCCAGAATCTCCTTCAATTTTGTGCAGGGAAAAAGCCAAATTCTTAACACTGACATTTTATATACCTTCCCTTCCCCTTCTCCGTTTTTTTTTATGGTGGTGCTGAGGAACTCTCACGTTTACAAACCTGATTCTGAGAACACATTCAACAAATATTTCACACATAGTTGAGACTTGTGCGTAATATAGTTAGGCTTTAGGAGTACAATGGTGAGCAATGAACAATGGACATGAGTTTCATGATCATACATCTATAAAACAAAAGGACATTTTGAACATCCAATGAAAGCTAGTTCAACATGAGTAAGGGTCTTATGCTAACCATTCTTAGGAAGTCACAAAGCTGCTGTCCATGCATAAAATTAAACAAATTCAGCCTCTTTTGCTGAAACTACAGCACTGAAGAAAAACTGGATATAGACTGTTTCCCCTAACCTTATTTACATGCAATTCTAATTTACTTATGCTCCTTTATAATTGTAATTTTTCCTTTCCCCAGTAACTATTTCAATTTTTCCCAAGTTCCAAGTTACCACTGCTTACCGTCTTAAGCCTGTAATTCTACTTCGTGTTTTCTTATAATTCTTTTATAAATGGGTCTGAAATGAAACATTTGTCATTTCCCCTCAATTTCTTTTGAATAGCCTCTCCACCTGCTTTTCCCTTCTTGGAACACTATATAACCTCTAAGTGTCTACCTCTTAAATTAGCTTATTGAGTCTCAGAATAACTTTGACAAATAACACTGCAGGTGAAAACCTGTTACTTAATGAAATAAAGTGACCTAATGAAGGCCACACAGACAAAAGTTTGGGGTTAAAGTCTGCCTGTCAGGCTCCTAAATCCTTCCACTCCCCATACTGTTTTTCTACACCAAACTGTCCTTATTACCCCAGGCAACGTTGTGCATCCTAGGTGTGTTTTTATTTTTCCTGCTTCACCCATCACGTATATAGTTATGTCTTTTTCTGACCACCACATAGAGTTTCTTTTCCTTTTCTCTCATTCTTTCTTTAAACTCTCTTGTTCTAATCAACACTAAGTCACCTTTCTGGCTTT
Source organism: Nomascus leucogenys (assembly GCF_006542625.1). Classification (NCBI taxonomy): domain Eukaryota; kingdom Metazoa; phylum Chordata; class Mammalia; order Primates; family Hylobatidae; genus Nomascus; species Nomascus leucogenys. The sequence continues at coordinate 131,428,403 of NC_044384.1, forward strand.
ATCTGGGAAAAACGTTGATATTGCCTACTCAGCTCTAGAATTCCCTGGTTGGGATTCCAGAGTTCACTCTGTAAGTTTACTGGACTTTTCCTTTTCACAAAAGTTGGTGATAACCCAGTAATTGCAGGAGGCAGCCACATCATTACCCTCTGCATTAAGAAACACTTTACCTGACTATGCCGCTTTAAAAAGGCTTGAGCATCATCTCAAAGCAGCTCTTTTTAATCCCCAAGATTATTGTTCCTAAACACGTTGCTCTTCCAGTAATCCTGTTCCATTTTTGTTCTGATAACATTTTCTGAAGAGCGCAATCTCTCCAAATACTGAAAGCTGTTACCTTTGTGTAGGAATTCATTTATGCTTAGATTAAAATTGTGTAGTGGTCTTCAACACAGTTCATTGCTTGGTTAGCTGTTCGCATTTCCTCCAAACAGATGTTACCAAGATACTTTTTTAAAAGCCAAATTGTTCTTTCTCTTAAACTATTGAAGGCTGGTTCCTCTCCACTTCTCTGGACTATGTGGACATAACAGTGATATTTAATAATCTTCCTCTACTTGCAGTGAGCCGAGATCGTGCCACTGCCAAGTAGATCGAGACTCATTCTCAAAAAAAAAAAAAAAAAAAAAAAAAAAAAAAAAAATCCTTCCTCTATTTTCCCATCTTCATGGAAACCTTTTGTTCATTATCCTGTTCAAGCTTTCAGTTTAATATAGCACTTGACTTCAAACACCCTGTTTGTAGCTGACAGCATATGCCACTCATTGTTACAAAAGGAAACTATTGACTCTGCACATCTAATTTTTTAGTTCATTCCATTAGTAGTCTTCCTGATGAAGCTTACTTACCCTCTACTTCCTGGGTTATATACACAAATAGTTAAGAAACGCTGGCCACTTCTTCTCCTTCACTTTTTCTTTCCTTCATGCACCATTCACACAGGTAAAGAATGTGCTGCCGGGTGCAGTGACTGGCACCTGTAATCCCAGCATTTTGGGAAACCGAGGCGGGAGGATCGCTAGCGCCCAGGAGTTTGAGACCAGCCTGGGCAACACAGCGAAAGCCTGTCTCTATGAATAAATGCAGAAATTAGCCAGGTGTGGTGGAACATGCCTTTAGTCCCAGTTCTCGGGAGGCTGAAGTGGGAGGATCACCTGAGCCCAGGGAGGTCAAGGCTGCAGTAAGCCATGATCATGCCACTGCACTCCAGCCAGGGTGACAGAGTGAAAACCTGTCTCACATTATCTCCCTTTTTAACAGGTAGGGAAGAACTGCAACCAGGATTTAATGTCCTTTCTCCTAGAATATTTTATTGTGCTGAATCCAAAGGATGTTCACAAGTAATAAAATGGGCCAACATGGTATGTCCCACTCTGTAGCACAGGAAAAAAAAAAAAAAAAAGGCAAATAGTGCATAACACTACACTTGTCAAGCTCTCTACAGAGGTAACTAAAATAAAAATAACCTGTTTACCATCCTTCCATTGTAAGTACATATTTCTATTTAATTCTTTTCAAATCACATACTAGGAAAATAATGCTTTTTCTTTTTGCTAAATGGCCTTTGACTTGCCACATGCAAATAAACATTTACAAAGTCAATGGATTTGACTATTCTGAGCCAAACTATGTCCCTTTTGTTTTCAGAGCTATGGCCACACAATCCATATGTATGTATGCACGCAAAAATTTTTTGAATTTAAGAGGTACTGAAACATATGCACTCCTAACAATTCCATTTACTCAGTTGGCACATAAGTGCCACTTCATGTTGTCTTGCTGATTCAGTAATAATTTATAACCCAGCAAACGTCAAGATTTTACTGACTTATGTTCTGCAAAATCTAAGTCGAATAATCAACAGTAAAAGTTAATACATAATATTCATAACCAAACTATAAAGAAATGAGGGGCCATATAGCCTTTAGAACTACTATGTATGTAAAGTTTCCAAAATATTTTTCACAAACATCATCTTTTAGTCCCAATCCAGTAGCTCAGCTATTAAAAATTCCTATTACATAAATGAGACAACAGTTTATGTCTATTATCTGACATTAATGCTTTACCAATTTAGGCTTTTTTTGAGAGAGTCTCACTCTGTCGCACAGGCTGAAGTGCAGTGGTGCGATCTCGACTTACTGCAACCTCCGCCTCCCGGGTTCAAGCAATTCTTGTGCCTCAGCCTCCTGAGTAGCTGGGACTACAGGTGTGCACCACCACGCCCGGCTAATTTTTGTAGAGACAGAGTTTTGCCACGTTGGCCAGGCTGGTCTCGAACTCCTGGCCTCAAGTGATCCTCCTGCCTCAGCCTCCCAGAGTGCTGGAATTACAAGCATGAGCCACCACACTGGCCACCAATTTAGGCTTTCCAACTATACTACTATACTAGTTGCATGGACCTCACCCTTTTTTCTTTTTTTTTGAGAGTCTTGCTCTGTCACCCAGGCTGGAGTGTAGTGGCATGTCTTCGGCTTACTGCAACCTCCACCTCCTGTGTAGAGGCGGTTCTTGTGCCTCAGCCTCCCGAGTAACTGGAATTACAGGCGTGCATGTGCCACCATGCCCTATCGGGGGAACCACCCCCAATATTTCACGTAGGTTCTTTTCTATTTCCCTAAGTGCAGTCGGTCTCAGAAATAAAGGAAAAGAGTACAAAAGAGAGAAATTTTAAAGCTGGGTGTCCAGGGGAGACATCACACATCAGCAGGTTCTGTGATGTCCCCCAAGCTGCAAAACCAGCAAGTTTTTATTAGTGATTTTCAAAGGGGCAGGAGTGTACGAATAGGGTGTGGGTCAGAGAGATCACATGCTTCACAAGGCAATAAAATATCACAAGGCAAATGGGGGCAGAGCGAGATCGCAGGACCTGGGTGAAATTAAAATTGCTAATGAAGTTTCGGGCATGCATTGTCATTGATAACATCTTATCAGGAGACAGGGTTTGAGAGCAGACAACCGGTCTGACTAAAATTTACTAGGCGGGAATTTCCTCGTCCTAAAAGGCCTGGGGGTGCTACAGGAGACCAGGGCTTATTTCATCCCTTATGTGCAATCGTATGAGACATTCCCAGAGCAGCCATTTCAGAGACCTCCCCCTAGGAATGCATTCTCTTTCTCAGGGCTGTTCCTTGCTGAGAAAAAGAATTCAGCGGTATTTCTCCTATTTGCTTTTGTAAGAACAGAAATATGGCTCTGTTCCACCCAGCTCTCAGGCAGTGATACCTGATGGTTATCTCCCTTTTTCCCTGAACATCGCTGTTATCCTGTTCTTTTTTCAAGATGCCCAGATATCATATTGTTTAAACACACATGCTTTATGAACAATTTGTACAGTTAATGCAATCATCACAGGGTCCTGAGGTGACATACAGCCTCAGCTTATGAAGATGATGGGATTAAGAGATTAAAGACAAGCATAGGAAATTATAAGAGTATTGACTGGGGAAGTGATGTCCATGAAATCTTCACAATTTATATTCAGAGACTGCAGTAAAGACACGCATAAGAAATTATAAAAGTATTAACTTGGGGAACTAATATATGTCCATGAAATTTTCACAATTTAAGTTCTTCTGCCATGGCTTCAGCTGGTCCCTCCGTTCAGGGTCCCTGACTTCCCACAACAATGCCGGGCTAATTTTTTTGTGTTTTTAGTAGAGATGGGGCTTTGCCATATTGCCCCAGCTGGTCTCAAATTTCTGGCTTCAAGTGATTTGCCTGCCTCAGCCTCCCAAAGAGTGGTGATTACAGGTGTAAGCCACCATACCTGGCCTTGGACCTCAACCTTCTAAGCCTAAATACCTAAAAAACCGTGGGCCTAGAATTGAACTCCTCCTGCAAGCAACTAAATGATCCCAGGTACAGTATCATATTTAAAACCAGAATATTCTATGTAAATTTGGCATCCTATTCCAGGAATTTTAAATCTCAAAGATGTTATAATATTCAAATATCATTAATCCCATCTCAGAACAGTTTAATAACTTTCTATAAATCACAAATGATTTAATATCAAGAAAAACAATATGTACTTATATGTAATTTTAAAAATATATAATTATATTCCTAAAAACTTGAGAAAAATCAATTTTTCCTAACAAACTAAAAAAATTCAGTGGTTCTTAAAAAATACACCAAAAAGTTACAGTAATATATAACCACCTTCCAGTCTGTTCAGATCATGTTTAAACTGTAAGATTTCAATGAAGCACATCATCATGGATTCATTTGAACCATGAACAAACTACAACCAACTTTTAAGATTTCAGTTTCCAACCAAAGGGTTTCACGTTGGCTGCCTATTATTCATATAATACATTAATAACGTATTTCTTCACAGGAACGACTGATTTTTTTTTTTTTTTTTTGAGGCAGATTTTTGCTCTTGTTGCCCAGGCTGGAGTGCAATGGCGTCATCTCAGCTCACCACAACCTCCACCTCCCGGGTTCAGGCAATTCTCTTGCCTCAGCCTCCCGAGTAGCTGGGATTACAGGCACGTGCCACCACGTCTGGCTAAATTTTTGTATTTTTAGTAGAGATGGGGTTTCTCCATTTTGGTCAGGCTGGTCTCGAACTCCTGACCTCAGGTGATCTGCCCACCTCAGCCTCCCAAAGTGCTGGGATTAAAGGCTTGAGCCACCATGCCTGGCTGACTGACCTAATTTTTAAAATCTACACATTATAGCAACCTAGTTAAGACTAACAATAATAGTGACATTCTAATTTTTTCATCACCCATGACCTAAGTACATTCAAGTTTTAACTTGTACTGCTTACACAATTGTCATTCTGTTTTTTTAAAAAATCAAAGTTTGTGTTTTAAATTGAAAAAGCATTTATCTTAAAACATTTAAAAATCTGCTAGATGGAATATATGTTGGTTATAAAAAAGTTCAACTCATGACTCTCCAATATGAGTAATATTAAGTCATTTCATTTAAAAATTTAGAAGTTACTTTGCATTATCTGGAATGTTAATACTAAATGTAACAGTTTTAAACACTAAAAGTTGCTTAACAATGAGGGATAAATTGACCTGTTTGAAATCTGTATTTACTGTAAATCATTCAGTAGTAATATATTACACATATTTAAACAGTACTTTTACATAGCCTGCTTTCTGTTTAGCATTGAAACACAGAATTTACTAAAGCTAGCAGATTTTGATACAATTGGTTATCTCTAGGATAAAAATTTCTTCTTTTAAAAAATAATCTTTTAGGTAATGTGCAAGCAGTCTTATGCAGAAATGGGAAAGGTTTTTGCCTAACCAAAGAACATACTACACGAAACGCAAATGAAAGAAGAAGAATACTTCAGAATGGAGCAGTCATTAGTTCAAATGAACCATATGGGCTTGTAGAAGGGCAAGTAAAAACTACACGAGGACTTGGATTTCATGGAAATCTCAAGCTGAAAAAATCCATTATCCCAGCACCACAAACTATTTCTGTCCCTATAGATGACCTATGTCAATTCCTTATTTTAGCTACTAATGGACTTTGGGAAGTTTTGGATAAAGACGAAGTCACTGCCCTGGCAATAACAACATTTCACATGTATAAAGAAACATACTGTTCTATCATACCTAACAAATCTCCACCATCCAAAGGGCCTCTGATTTTTTCAACCAGTGAACCAAACCGTACTAAATCACAGAGTAATATCCATGTATTGTTTCAGTATAAATCTGTATCTGAAGTATGTGTGTCAACTACAAATTCCAAAGAAAATTTGTCCGATTCAAACTATTCTAAATACTGCATTTATAACGCTGAGAATGTAGAAACATTTCCACCAGAAACGACTCATCGTAAACCTTGCAGTGAAAAAGTAACTGACAGACCAACTAGTGTAAATGGTGTGGCAACAAATGAAAAAGAATCAGACACTAAGAGTTTCTATGAAGGTGCAGCTGAGTATGTTAGCCGTGAACTTGTAAATGCTGCTTTACTGGCTGGCTCCAGAGACAACATTACGGTTATGGTAATATTTCTCAGTGGAAGTGAGTATCACCTTCTGACATAAAAAATAAAGTTCCAATTATCCAGAGCACCAAAATATAATACCATAAAGCGATTCTTCAATGATCCAGATGTTAGGATGATTCATCAATACCATGCAAATAATTTTATGAACATAGTAAAGAAAATATAAAAGCGGATACTAGGTCATATAATGTCATTTATATATATTCACTGTTTTATGCCAAAAAAAAAAAAAAAGAGAAAAACCAATAGTTGCTTTTTATACCACTTTATTCCAACCTGAGCACCTCAATATAAAACTAAACACTGGTGAACCGTTTTCCTAATTCTGCATTATCGTAAATGTACAAGTTCTCCTAGCAGTCCAACACTTAAATAGATTAAATCATCTCTGACACATGGTAGCTTTCATATAATGAAAATACCTAAAATAATTAGTGCAATATACTCAACTGATCAAAATAAAATGAACTTTGGAAAAGAAGGCTGCAAGATTGTTACTAACATATTGCAATACTTTATGTTACAAATTACGGGTACGTTGTTTATTATGGTTCTAGCCATGGAGGAACAACTGAAGCCCCTTCCTGTCAAAGGGGGAGAGAGAAATAATTAGCTGTTTTAGTAACTGTACATTTTGTATACTTTTAAGCAACTCTTAAATATTACAGAAAAGTAATACAGATATGGAGACTACAATGCAGTACCCTATTTACAGTACAGCTGAAGATCGAATTTAAAATAATCAAGTTTGAATATACATAATTGTTAGTGCATTGACTATATTATGTCAAAAGGGAACAAAAGCCCCCTCCCCACCCCAAACAACAAAACCTATATAATGGCCAGCAGTGATTAATTAGAAATCACAGACACCTGGTTTATTTCATTTTTGTTAAAGAACTCACATGTTTGAAAGGAACACTGTCCATTAAGGTGCATTTATTAGTTCTCAAATTCCTAAAACAAGATGGGGTTGCATTTGATTTTTACCCCATTTAAAAAAAACAAACAGGACTAAGTATAATTAAGATACCATTAATACTCTTCTCCACCCCAACCTTGTATATGTGGGATTATTTTCTTGTGGTTAATTTATTAAAATGTGGAATGTACATTTTAAATACAGGTACCAGGAGAAATCAACATTTGCCTGAATACTATGGCTAAGCATCATAAATAACTTTAGAATCTCCTTCTAAACAAAGAATGTTTTTGAAAAGGCCAAATTAGTAAGTTCCATTTTATTTTCACAGGTGACTACTGTACCAGTGTGGAGAAATGGGCTGGTTAACTGTGTGGGTCCAGACAGTCATTTGTCTGTATTCCTAGTGATGAGAAATTATTCCCCCTAACCTTCCAATGAAACAAGTATCCACATAGTTCTCATTTTTCCCTATTGTTGAAACATTAGTGAGAGGGACCCATGCATGTTATTAAAAATAAGTTCAAAACACTTAAAATAATTCTGTATTAGAAACTTGACTCTATCATAAGTCCCTTCTTTTGGAAGTCATACTGGGCTGGTTAAATGCTCCAATTCCATTGTTATTAACATTTAGGAAGCAGAAGACTATTCCAGCTAGTTCAAACTAGAGGCTTAGTTACTACAACACTGACTCCTGGTTGGTTGTGTGGGTTCGGTAAGGTCTACTCCTCTTCCTCTGGCAGAATTTGCTCCTGGATTTTGTGGTTCATTCTTTGGCAATTTTTTAGCTGAAAGAAAATGATCAAATAAATAGAATATTTGAATACTCATATTAATATCAGTTTCACCTATTTATAATTTTTCTTTCCAGTTAGGTTACCCCCAAGTATCATATAACGATATGTTCATTCTTTTCAAATGTTTACCGAGTATTAAACGCCAAAACATTGGTTGCTGTCTTAGGGAGCAATTATAATCTATGGAGTAATTGTGTTGGGTGAAGGGTAGATGGGGACTGGTTGTAGATACAATTAAAACTTAAGCCTGACTACTGCTTTATGTAATTCTCTATACTGATTCACTCAATAATATCAGAAAAGTTTTATTTTATTTTATACTCATTATTACTTCTTCTTTTTTTTTTTTTTTTTTTGAGATGTAGTCTCACTCTGTCACCCAGGCTCACCTAGGCTGGACTGCAATGGCATGATCTCAGTTCACTGCAACCTCCACTTCCTGGGTTCAAGTGATTCTCGTGCCTTGGCCTCTTGAGTAGCTAGAATTACAGGCATGCCCCACCACACCCCGCTAATTTTTGTTTTTTAGTAGACACGGGGTTTCACCATGTTGCCCAGGCTGATCTTGAACTCCTGACCCCAGGTGATCCACCTGCTTCAGCCTCCCAAAGTGTTGGGATTATAGGCATGAGCCATGGCGCCTGGCCTCATTATTATTTCTATTAAATAAAATCTACGTCAATAAAGATGATGGCCAGCCAGTAAGTTTATAAAGAAGCTCAGCTCATATCAGCGTTCTCTAGACTGCCACAAACATTTTTCAGAACAAGTCAGGATACAAACAAATACCACTGCCATCATCACCCCAACAAAACTTGTCCTCTATTGTGCAATTAATTATCACCCCAAATTATGATAGATCATATTTACTATTTCCTTCCTGGCTTCCACAGCCTTTGGCCTTAAAACATCTGTATACATTTTCTCTCTCTCTCTTTTTTTTTTTTTTTTTAAGAGACAGGGTCTCACTCTGTCACCCAGGATGAAGCGCAGTGGCGTGATCATGGCTCACTGTAGTCCTGAGTTCCAAAGTGAGATGGGGTCTCACTTTGTTGCCTAGGCTGGTCTTGAACTCTTGGCCTCAAGCAACCCTTCCGCCTCAGACTTCCACGTGCTGGGACTGCAAGCATGAGCCACCATGCTCGACTGCTTAGTTTTTAAAAGAGAAACTTACACCTTGCAAGTAACCATCAGCTGCCTTGAAATAAAGGGGAAATAGGTAAGAGTTGAATTTTTGAGAATGAACAATTATAATCTATGCTTTGGGCAAAAGAAGGACAGATAAGACCCAAGTTAGATGTCTGCATGTGTCAAAACTTAGCATACTGGAGGAAACATACTCACACACAAACATACCTTAGCATGCTAGTGGAAATACACTCAGACACAAACATATCCACATACATTTAGACATACTCAACACTTTGTTGTGATCTTAGTTTGAACGGAGCCTGCAGCCATACTTCTTTTCATTTTGGAGACAAGGTCTCCCTCTGTAGCCCAAGTTAGTGTGTGGTGCATCAGTCATAGCTCACTACAGCCTTGAACTCCAGGGCTCAAAAGATCCTCCCACCTCAGCCTCCCAAGCAGCTGAGACTACAGGGTGTGCACCACCATGTCTGGCTTTTTTTTTTTAGTAGAGACAGGGTCTTGCTCTGTTGCCCAGGCTAGTCTAGAACTCCTGGCCTTGAAAATCATCCCACCGTGACCTCACAAAGTATTGGGATTATAGGAGTGAGCCACCGCAACCAACCTCATTTTCTCCTTTTATGGGCTGATGAATCCTATCTGACTGACCAGTAGCTGTACTTAATCCAAATAGAATTATCCTGAAGACCTCATCTCCAAAAACTATTTCCTAATTTTATTTGAGTCCGATGAGTGTGGCTTGTCAGATTCAGACAACACTCTCAACCAGCAGTTATGGCTTTACCTCTGCCAAGCTCTATACAGCTAGTGGCTGTTCTCTGGAGTGTGCTTCCCACTGATTAAAAAAACTTACTTGCTGCATATACAGATGCTCCTTGACTTACAATGGGGCTACATCCTGATACATCCATCCTAACTTGTATGTTTTTGATTTATGATTTTTTTTTTTTTTTTGAGGTGGAGTCTTGCTCTGTCACCCAGGCTGGAGTGCAGTGGCACGATCTCAGCTCACTACAACCTCTGCCTCCTGGGTTCAAGCAATTCTCCTGCCTCAGCCTCCCAAGTAGGTGGGACTACAGGCACATACCACCACGCCCAGCTAATTTTTCTATTTTTAGTAGAGACGGGGTTTTGACATGTTGGCCAGGCTTGATTCCTGACCAACTCCTGACCTCAGGTGATCTGCCCGCCTTGGCCTCCCAAAGTGCTGGGATTACAGGTGTGAGCCACCGTGCCCAGCCTGATTTATGATATTTTTAATTTATGATGGGTTTCTGTATGTAATCTCGTAGTAAGTCGAGAATGTACTGAATGCATATCACTTTCGCACCATCATTAAGTTATAAAATCTTAAGTCAAACCACTGTAAAGTTGGAGATTGCTGTAGTTTGTTTTAATCCGTAAGATCCTTGATGTGCTAAATTCATTTTTTGAGGGAAAGCAGAATATTAAACATGTCTAAGAGTACTGATTTTAAGAGTGGCTGCACACACTGATCTCTATCAATCTTGGGGACAGACCACTATGTTAAAGAGTCTAACTTTACCATAGCTTTGACTCAGGTTACTCAGAAATTGAATACGCTCTGCTTCAAGATCTGATTGCCTAGTTGCATTGTGGACCTTTTATCCTTTATTTGTTCTACACATTCCATTCTACATCAGCATCAATCATTTTTAGAATCCTAGATGCTGGGTTGGGCAATGGATTTGGGAGCCAGCAGCACTGAAGTTCGGAAAGAAAGCCTTCAATCGGGCCACTTCTCTGGGATTGGCTCTGGGCTGGTAGCATAGATAGCATTATAATGGTAAATCTCCAGTCAAACGTATTTACAAGCAAAGCCCCAGAGATGCTGAACACTGGTACCTGGGACACAAAATACCATTAGATATTGTATATAGTAACAACTTAGGTTCCGGATTGAGCAATCAATCATGTCTCCCTCTAGCATGCTTCCCTAAGTGTTTAAATCAGAGGTGAGTGAGATTAAGAGGATGAAGGAAATAAACTAGAATGAGTAGCTTTTTAGTCCTTGCATTGATTAGAGTTGTTATGAGTGCACTGTGTGATTTAAGTTACTAATCTATCAAAGTATTCCTTCATTAAAAAAAAAAAAAAGAAAAAAATAATTTACTAATCTAGTGAAGGAAATGGAAAGGCCACAGCATTCCATTTACAACACAGGTTTTCTTTTAAGAAGGGAAACATTCTAATTTCAGAAAAAAAAACAAAAAACTAAAATATGTAGGCTGCTTTCTAACTCGAAAAATGACTTTATTAGCATGTTTGAATAAAAAGGTACAAACTAAAGCCCATCTGGTAGAGTTTAAATACTGTAAGAAAGGTTTAAAGTGCAGGCTGATTTGAGAGGCCTATTATCTCATTGTTTCCTCTAACTTTTCAGATGTGATTCTGGGTGTAATCTGTCACATTTGTAAAATGAGTATATTATCACACAATCCTTCGCAACTGTGCCAGCATTTCCCTAGCAAACTGCAAACTTGAGTTTTTCAGGAAAACAGTTTACATGAGAAACAGGCAAGTTTTTTCCCATTTCAAATGAAGTACCATTAAGCTCAGTCACCTAGTGAAAAATAATAAAAATACTTGCAACTTTTACTGGGTTTTCATTATTCTCTGATTCAGCTATTAACTGTTTATTTATATGAGTTCAATTTAAGAATATTTCTTACTTGGGGTTAGGACTGTGAACACCCCAGTTAAGAATCAGGGCTGTAAAATAAAAGGTGTTATGGGATGAGAAGAGTGCCGGGCACATGAAAACAACAGACGGCAAACTTTGAGAACCACCAAAACAGACCCCTCAGGTAGAATCTATACACTAAAACCACTGGAAAGAGGAAAGGCTTAAAAAAAAAAAAAAAAAAAATCCAAAACCAAAAAAAAAAAAAACCAACCTTTATTTTAGTTATAGAAAAAAGGAGGCTTATTACTACTCCAACTTCATTACTTATAACTGAAACAGCAATTACCATCAGTTAAAAGTACCTTAGGGCCAGGCGTGGTGGCTCACGCCTGTAATCCCAGCACTTTGGGAGGCCGAGGCGGGCGGATCACGAGGTCAGAAGTTCGAGACCAGCCTGACCAACATGGTGAAACACTGTCTCTACTAAAAATACAAAAATTAACTGGGCGTGGTGGCATGCACCTGTAATCCCAGCAATTCAGGAGGCAGAAGCAGGAGAACCGCTTGAATCCAGGAAGTGGAAGTTGCAGTGAGCTGAGATCGTACCATTGCACTCCAGCCTGGGTGACAGAGCAAGACTCTGTCTCCAAAAAAAAAAGAAAAGAAAAAAAAGTACCTTGAAGCAACAGCAAGAACATTGTGTAAGATCAAATGACCATCTGAGGTAATATAAAGTATTACCTGTTGCTTTGTTTTCCTTTTTTCTCCTTATGCCTCTATGCTCTAAAATCATCTTCCTTATAATGTTTACATTAAAATAATTTGTCAATCTGTATACTTATGTGTCATGTCCTTCTGAGTTATATTTACCAAAAATTTGATTTTTAAAAAGTATAACCTAATTAAAAAAACATATTTATCCAAATTTCCCAGCAAAACCTTTGCAAAATCTATCTGTTTGAACTATCAGGTTAAGGTCAAGGCTTAACTCACCTGGAAGAAGCTGCCTTAAACTGACAATATTACAACCTAATAGGTAATCATCTTTCAAATTTAACAATATTACCAACAAAATACTGCTTTGTAGAAGGGACTTAGAAAAGTGGTATAATCTCTCTCTTTCTCTCTCTCTCTCACACACACATAAACATACACACAAACCCACCCCTCAATAATTTTTTAAAAAAGAGACAATCAAATCAAATATACTTCACACTTGTTTTGCTTATATTGATCATTTTAAAAGAGATATTAATCTTACCTATTGCCATGAATATTTCATTTACATTCATTGATGTTTTAGCGGATGTCTCCATGAATAATAAACTATTGTCATCTGCATAGGACTGTGCTTCCTGTTTACAGAACAAAAAATGAGATATATCTCTTGGAAATATGCTACACCTGCTTTAAACTTGTTATAGAAAAGGAGACTTATTACTACTCCAACCTGATTCCTATAATCATCTATAATCAACAACTATATAAAAAGCTACAACAGAGGTAAGAGCACTGTGCAAGGTAATTTTATAATGGACTATTTCCTTTTTTGTCTGAAATTCTTGCATTATCCCACCTTGATTCATCTGTCCTTACATTAAATCTGCTTTCAAATACTGAGTTCCAGAGATGGGGGAGAATTATCTTATTCTAAATAAAACTCTCTTTGATCTCAATGGCAATTTTTATTTGCACTACTATCTGCAATGAAGACAAAGGGAAACCAAATACCTAACACTGGCTGCAAATACTAAATGACACCCTCATATTTAATTTTCAATGACTTCTACAGCAATATTATTATCTTGAATATATCATGAATCATTCCTTTGAAAATTACATCACTGCCTACATTTTTATCATGCTTTTACAGTTTACATATATTACTTTTGATCCTCATAGCTGTTGTGAGGGGTAACCAATGATCTTTCCCACTGGACAAAGAAAGAACTGAGGTTCCTCTGAACTGTTATGTGACAGGGCCACTTCTGACTGTAATTTAAGTGTTTTCTCTGCCACTCTTGTGCTGGGAAGGCAACAATTTTGAAAAGAGTAATAGATGATACTACATCTCACATCGTTTTCCTAAGAATTAAATAAAATTACAAATGTAACATGCCCAGCTTAATACCTAATGGTGCAAGAATACATGTATTCCATCTACTGTCATCAAAAAAGAAAACTATTCCATCACTGATATATACATAATAGCCACAACCACCCTTCTAGTAGAGAAGCCAAAGAGCAAGAGAACAGGCACAGTTTTAAAAATTCTAAGTACGCTGGGCATGGTGGCTCACGCCTGTAATCCCAGCACTTTGGGAGGCGGAGGCGGGTGGATCACGAGGTCAGGAGATAGAGACCATCCTGGCTAACACGGTGAAACCCCGTCTCTACCGAAAACACAAAAAATTAGCCGGGCGTGGTGGTGGGTGCCTGTAGTCCCAGCTACTTGGGAGGCTGAGGCAGCAAACGGCGTGAGCCCAGGAGGCGGAGCTTGCAGTGAGCCGAGATTGTGCCACTGCACTCCAGCCTGGGCGACTGAACAAGACTCCATCTTAAAAAAAAAAAAAAAAGTCTAAGCAGAGGACTTGCTTTGTTTTTAAGTGATTGCACTTGCTCTATTTTGCAGCAGCAAACATTCTGAATTAAGAATCGTTAACACAAAACTGGATTTTTTCAGCCTTAAAAAAATTTTTTTTAATTATTAGTTTTTAGCTTATTATTTTCCAACTCTTGATCCAGATTGGCAGAACCTTTCTTTTTGAATGCCCCTTTAAGAACAACCACATGAGTGTCGGTATATGTACATAGGTGGGGTACACACATGTGCTGATACATATTTGCAGATGAGTAGAAGAGGGTTAGGACATAAAGTATGTGTGGGATGGAGGAATTAGGGCAGGATACAATCACTTTCTGCACTGTGAACAATGACTACTTTTGCTGTTTTTCTTTTTTTTTTTTTGAGACGGAGTTTTGCTCTTGTTGCCCAGGCTGGAGTGCAATGGTGTGATCTTGGCTCAAAACAACCTCCGCCTCCTGGGTTCAAGTGATTCTCCTGCCTCAGCCTCCCAAGTAGCTGGGATTACAGGCATGCACTACCATGCCCACCTAATTTTGTATTTTTAGTAGAACAGGGTTTCTCCAAGTTGGTCAGGTTGGTCTCGAACTCCCAACTTCAGGTGATCCACCCACCTCGGCCTCCCAAAGTGCTGGGATTACAGGTGTGAGCCACTGCACCCGGCTTTTATTGTTTAAGTCTACAAAATCTTTGGGTCAGTTTATATATTACAATGATCTATTTAAAAATTTAGGTTTATCAGAAACATTTTATTACATGTAGTACTTCATATTTGTTTTAAAAATCAATATTTTCTATTACTTGCATGGTTTTAACATTATAACTAATTCAAGTGTTGACACGAAAGAAAAACTTACAGAAAAATAGTGCCTTTCAAATGAAAGTTAAATTTAACATACCTGGAAATCTACTGCTCTTTTATTTGCTAGGTCGGCCTTGTTTCCTGATAAAGCTATTACAATGTTAGGACTTGCTTGCCTCTGAAGTTCTTTAACCCAATTTTTTGCTCTTGCAAAGGACTCCTGTTAAACAAAGAAACAGCCATTGGGCATAGGCTCAAAAAATGGTTAGGAAGCATCTTTGTGATACAAGGCTTTAAAAGACTGTCCAAAGTGACTGTGGGAAAGAAATTCTTAGCACTACTGTATTATGAGACATTTTCATTTTTTTTTTTAAAACCAGATTTTCTAATTCACAAAAGCTTCAGCAGAAAGGTCATGATTGACTATCAAAAAAAGATTTTCCAAAATATTTAATCAAAATTCTGAACACCAAAAGTGGGTACTCAAATTAGTTTCACTGTGGAATGCATCCATACTTACCTCATTTGTGATATCATATACAACTATGGCTGCTTGTGCTCCTCTGTAGTACATTGGTGCTAGGCTATGGTACCGTTCTTGACCAGCTGTATCCCATATTTCAAACTTTACTGTAGTGTCATCAAGACATACAGTTTGGGTTAGAAAAGCAGCTGAAAGAAAAGGACTGCAATAAGTTAATTATTTTTCTCCAAATGTTTTCATAATATAGAAAACACCTGCTTGTATACATGTATCAAAATGTCACACTGTACCCTGTATGTACAACTATTATGTGTCAGTTAAAAGTAATAAATGAGGGTAAAAGAAAAAGAAAACACCTAGAAACTTGACAGATTGCATACCCACAGTTAATAATAGCTTTAAATACTGGCAAATCTGTGCTTCTAAGCTATTTACATATATGCTTACATATAGGACCTTTGCAGTGAAATAACAGATTGAAAAACTTCTGCATCTTAAAAAAGCTTGTTATAATACTAAATAAGCTTAAGCCTACATTTCTTTCCTTCTTTTTTTTTTTTTTTTGATACAAGAGTCTCAGGCTAGAGTGCAGGGGCGTGATCTCAGCTCACTGCAACCTCCGCCTCCCGGGTTCAAGCAATTCTCCTGCCTCAGCCTCCTGAGTAGCTGGGACTACAGGCATGTACCACCACACGTGGCTAATTTTTGTAGTTTTAGTAGAGACGAGGTTTCACCATGTTGGCCAGGCTGGTCTCAAACTCCTGATCTCAGGTGATCCGCTCACCTTGGCCTCCCAAAGTGCTGGAATGACAGGCGTAAGCCACCAAGCCCAGCGAAGACTGCATTTCAAAATTGCTCTACAATTAAAGAAATGCACTGATAGTCTTAAAAAATGGAAGTTGGGGGAAACCCAGTGTGCTTAAAAGTACCATCTACACTGCCGACACCATGACCTGTTCCATTTTACTAGTTTTTATTGGCACAGTCTGGCAATTTAGTCCCAGTCCGTTACCACCAAATTAGTATTTCTTGTTATATTATCTTTTTTTTTTTTTTCCTGAGACACGGTCTCGCTCTATCTCCCAGTCTGCAGTGCCTCCCAAAAGTGCTGGGATTATAGGTGTGAGCCACCATACCGAGCCTCTTGCTATATTATTTTTTAAAACATTGTTACACTTTAATTGTGGTAGTCATTATTACCTTAACCTAGATTTACTTTGTTCAGTTGATTCGATATTTGCTCCTACCTTTCATTCCCTGCCATAAGAATTTTTTGGATCTGTACTTTCCCTGATTCTAATTTTAACACTAGGCAAGTAGCATTATAGGCCAGGCGCGGTGGCTTATGCCTGTAATCCCAGCACACTGGGATGCTGAGGCGGGCAAATCATGAGGTCAGGAGATCAAGACCATCCTGGCCAACATGGTGAAATCCTGTCTCTACTAAAAATACAAAAATTAGCTCGACATGGTGGCGCTCGCCTGTGCTTCCGGTTACTCAGGAGGCTGAGGCAGGAGAGTTGCTTGAACCCACGAGGCAGAGGTTGCAGTGAGCTGAAATCGCACCACTGCACTCCATCCTAGCGACAGAGGCTCAGTCTCAAAAAAAAAAAAAAAAAAAAAGTAGCATTATAAAATGATACAATATTGTTAAAATTAAAAGACCCACACACAGCCATTAGACCGCCCTCTGCTGCTGCTCTATCATTCACTGTAAATTGGTATGCTCCTCCCTTCCTTCTACGTTTAGCTCAAGGTGTGATATTCAAACCCTATTTCCAAACTGATATGCTCTTGAATTACAATTTTCTAAAACTGTCATATTATGCAAAAGAATTATGATATATTTCTCTAAATTACAGCAGTTTATCTAGTGATGTTGACAGAGATGTACTAACCAGTAACAAATGTGCTAAAGAAACCAAGTCTAATGAGATATATCTCTTTCATGTTAGATACAACATTTATTTTTCATGCTCTTTTAGGTTAACTGGTTGCTGGCTTTAGTATCAACAACTAAAATCTTCTGTATTTTGCAAACATTACTGTAAACGTCTTCATTTTTACCTAGATTCTAATTAATAGTTTTACGAATTCTCACTAATCATATTGTAAATATATTCTAATCCAGTTCAAACTTTTTTCAAACCAACAATTAGCAGAATTATCCATTTTCTAAAATACTGTATTTATGGTAAAGCATATCCAGAGAGCACTATGTCACTTTTTGAAGGTCATGAGAGGTTCTCCTGTAGGATCAAAAAATGCTTTTAAACTAAAACTTTAAACTAAAAGTCCCTAAGACAGTACTCTTAGCAAAAAGGAAAAGAGGAAAGTAAGTCACAATACATAAGCCTTTTTTCAAGTATAGTTTGATGCAGACTTGCAAAAAAAGAAAAAGAATTAAAATGTGCATAGACTGTTTTATTTTTCAGACATACTATGATCACAAAGTATACTAGTACAAAAACATTCACTTATACATCCATAAGTAAACTTCAGGCTCAGGGAAATAACTATAGTCGTCCCTCAGTATCTGTGGAGGACTGTTTCCAGGACCTCCCCATATATCATGAAGGACTGGTTCTAGAATCCCCAATGGATAACAAAATCTGAGGATGCTCAAGTCCCCGATATAAAATTGCAAAGTATGTGTATATAACCTAAGCATATCCTCCTGTATACTTTAAAGCATCTCTAGATTACTTATAATACCTAATACAATGCCTGCACATCATGTCATCCACATAGATTCAACATGGTATTAAGTGTGTGGCAAATTTAATTTTTGCTTTTTGGAGCTAAGTGAATTTTTTCCCCCTTAATATTTTCAACCTGCAGTTGGTTGCATTTATAAATGTGGAACTCACAGATTCAGAGGGCCAACTGTATTAGAGATGTTGCCTTAAAGAAAATATGATCCAATTCTCAAGCCAGTTAAAGATACAAGAGGCCACCATACATGTACACCATACATGTACAAAAATGCCAAATACAAAGAAATTGCAACAAATACATTAAGAGAAACAAATGCCCATGACCAAGTACATTCTTTCAGAAATACAAAACTATTACATTAACAGGCTAATGAAGAAAAATCCATTTTATTTAAACAAGTTACAAAAAGGCATTTGAGTCAATATCCACTCCCAATAAACACATAAGATTCTTCCTTATAGCAAAACAGGGGATTATTTCTAAACCTAGGAACAAAACCAAGGGAAATCATGCTGGAACAGGAACAGATCCCACTCAGATTAACAAAGAAGATAATCAATTCATTCCTCAACTCTGCTTAGAAACCTTCCTTCATTCCACCCTAGTTAATATCTCCTACATCTGTGCTCCCAGAGTTCTCTGTGTAATAACATTTCACACCTTTTATAATCATTGGTTTATATCTTTTTCTTCTCCTTGATTGGGAGTTATCTGAGCAATGACCACAGGTTAAGTATCCCTTATCTGAAATGCTTGGAACCAGGAGTGTTTTGGATTTTTAAAGATTTTGTAATATTTGCATAAGAAATATTTTTGGGAAGGGATCCAAGTCAAAACATGAAATTCGTTTGTTTCACATAAAGCTTGTACACATAGCCTGAAGCTAAAATAATTCTGTGCATTAAACCAAGTTTATGTACACTCATCAGAAAGCAAAGGTGTTAAGTGTGGAAACTGTTCACTTGTGACATCATATTGATGCTCGAAGAATTTGGGAGCATTTCAGACTTCAGATTAGGGATGCTCAACTTGTAGTAGCTCCTCTCTGTACCAGCATTTAATATAAATTCTTGTTCATACAGATGTTCAAAAATGTCTACTAAAAGAAGGAAGTTCAAAAAGATACATGGAACCATTTAGAGGCTATTTCAGATAACATTTGAATGCAGAGAGAGGCAGCTCCCAAATGTGAAAAAACAGGTATTTCACAAGGTCTCTACTCAAGTTGTAACACAACCTCATAAACAACATCAAGATATTTTTCACTTGATAACATTGTACTGGGCCAGGTGCGGTGGCTTCTGCCTGTAATCCCAGCATTTTGGGAGGCTGAGGCAGGTGGATCACCTGAGGTCAGGAGTTTGAGACCAGCCTGACCAGCATGGCGAAACCTTGTCTGTACTAAAAATACAAAAACAATTAGCCAGGGATGGTGGCGCATGCCTGTAACCCCAGCTACTCGGAAGGCTGAGGCAGGAGAATCACTTGAACTCGGCAGGCAGAGGTTGCAGTGAGCCGAGATTGTGCCATTGCTCTTCAGCCTGGGCAACAAGAATGTAACTCTGTCTCAAAACAACCACCACCACCACCACCGTACTACTGCTCATGTGGCATGATAAAGCATAATTTTGGGGGAGAAAAAGACCAATATTACAGGCCTGGGAAAATCAGTTTTATAATATACTTTAAAAAATGAAAAGTGCTGTAGTACTACATGAATAGAAATATTACTTGAATAGTGTAGCCTAGTATAATAAACTCTTGATATACATAATACACCCTAAGACGTTCATGATTTCTCAAAGTCCTAAAGTTTTAAAATACTGTTACAGTGGTTTTTTTTTTTGAGATGGAGTTCAGCTCGTCGCCCAGGCTGGAGTGCAATGGCGCGATCTCGGCTCACTGAAACCTCTGCTTCCTGGGTTCGAGTGATTCTCCTGCCTCAGCCTCCCAAGTAGCTGGGATTACAGGCGGCCGCCACCACGTCTGGCTAATTTTTGTATTTTTAGTAGAGATGGGGTTTCACCATGTTGGCCAGACTGGTCTTGAACCCCTGACCTCTGGTGATCCATCCGCCTTGGCCTCCCAATGTGCTGGGATTACAGGCATGAGCCACCACACCTGGCCAAATTCCACTACAGTGTTTAATTTCCCCTATAAAACTGAGTGAAGTGTAACTGACATTTAGGTGACATCTTCAAATCCTCAGTGCTCCTAAAAATACACTACTAGTAATTTATAAAGTTATGTAAACAATTCTGCCACTGAAAAGATAAACTACTACATCAATACTGTAGCAACATCAACCAACCACAAACTTACCTGAATCTGTAAAACCACTTTAATTTATCCAAAACGTCTATTTTCTGGCTAAGAACCATCACTCTTAGACCGCTTCATTTTCTCTTCACTTCCATCACCAGCACTAGCAGTTGGTTTTCTTTTCCGGCCCATATTTCACAAAGAAACAGCTTTTATCACTTCGAGAGTTACTGTGTACGCGATGACAAGTAGAGAAAAACAAAGCTGCGTTGAGATGTGGGTGCTGGCCTGTCTGATAGGCTCCCTCTGAGCTACGTGATCAGCTCCTATTTGCAAGCCTAGCAGCAAGCAAATAACATTTCAGCCTCAGCAAAACTACAAATTACTTTACCGCAGACCTTGGAATCAGGTAAGAATAGCTGAAGCTTTAAATGTCAAATCTGCAAATACCAAAGGCCTATTATAATATGCAAGACTCAAACAGTAAGCCAGGGGAAGACACTACAACACACTGGGCAAGGGAAAGGATATCCAAATTGATGGCATTAAACCAAAGATTAATGATTAAAAAAACAAAGTGGCCGGGCATGGCGGCTCACGCCTGTAATCCCAGCACTTTGGGAGGCCGAAGTGGGTGGATCACAAGGTCTGGAGTTCAAGGCCAGCCTGACCAACATGGTGAAACCCTATCTCCACTAAACATACAAAAATTAGCCGGGCATGGTGGCATGCGCCTGTAATCCCAGCTACTCAGCAGACTGAGGCAGGAGAATCGCTTGAACCCAGGAGGCAGAGGTTGCAGAGCTGAGATCGCGCCACTGCACCCCAGCCTGGGCGACAGAGTGAGATTCCGTCTCAAGAAAAAAAAAGGAAAACAAAGTAACCGCCACCCCATAACTAAAATGATTCTACGTGAATTAAACAGAAAGAGGAAAAATACAAAAACTGAGAAACCATACAACTTCAAGCCCAAACTTATTATTTATCAAAATTGACAGGAAAGAATTGCTTTATTAAAATTGGCCAAGATTCTACATAAGACTACAGATTTGATTACACAAAAATATGAGACTTCAGGTTTGCAAAACTTGTGTCATAACATCCATAACAAAGGGGCAAACGTAATGAGAAAAATTTCTACAATGGATGCTAAGTGATTAGTATTTTCAATGTGTAGAAAGCTATTATAAATGTTTAGAAAAACTTTAGAACCTCGGGGATAAATGTGTAAAGAATTCACGAAAGAACTGAAAAGGAGACCAGTAGTCAACAAAATCATCCACATAGTAAAAACAATTTTTATCTCCTAAATTAGCATAATGAAAAAAAAAAAATAGGGCAGGCATGGTGGCTCACGCCTGTAATCCCAGCACTTTGGGAGGCCGAGGCAGGTAGATCACTTGATTTCAGGAGTTCAAGAACAGCCAGGAACATGGCGAAACCCTGTCTCTACTAAAAAATACAAAAATTAGCTGGACGTGGATGTGGGCACCTGTAATCCCAGCTACTCGGGAGGCTGAGGCAGGAAAATCGCTTGAACCCAAGAGGCGGAGGTTGGAGTGAGCCGAGATCGTGCCTTTGCACCCCAGTCTGGGCAATAAGAGTGAGACTCCATCTCAAAAACAAAACAAAACAAAAAAACAAACAAAAAAACCAAAAAACAGCAATTTGCAAAAAAAAACCCAAGCACAGCTGATGATTTTGTACAACTCTGTTGGAAAGGATTTTGGCAACATGTAGCAAAGGCATGAAAATGCTAGTATTTTTAACCTAATAATCTCACTAAAACTCCAAAAGATAGTGTGAGGGCAGGAGAGTAGGTAGAACAAACTTTTATGCTCAAAGAATTTAAAACTATTTAAAAATTAAAAACAACCTTGTTAGTGAAATGAAATCCATCATCAAGAATTGGAAGTAAGGCAGGGCACAGTGGCTCATGCCTGTAATCCCAGCACACTGTGGGAGGCTGAGGCAGGAGGATCACTTGAGGCTAGGAGTTCGAGACCAGCCTGGCCAAAACGGGGAAACCCTAGCTCTCAATTTTTTTTTTTTTGAGACAGAGTCTCGCTCTGTCGCCCAGGCTGGAGTGCAGTGGCGCTATCTCAGCTCACTGCAAGCTCCGCCTCCCGGGTTCACGCCATTCTCCTGACTCAGCCTCTCCGAGTAGCTGGGACTACAGGTGCCCGCCACCACACCCAGCTAATTTTTTGTATTTTTAGTAGAGACGGGGTTTCACCGTGGTCTCGATCTCCTGACCTCGTGATCCGCCCGCCTCAGCCTCCCAAAGTGCTGGGATTACAAGCGTGAGCCACCGCGCCCGGCCCCTAGCTATTAAAAATACAAAAATTATCTTTTCTTTCCTTCCCTCCCTCCCTCTTTCTTTCTCTCTCCCTCTCCCTCCCTCCTCCTCCCCTCCCTTCCCCTGTCCTCTCCTCTCCTCTCCTTTCTCACGGTCTCCCTCTGTTGCCCAGGCTGAAGTGAAGCGGCATGGTCTCGGCTCGCTGTAGACTCCTTGCCTCGGGCTCCCGTGATTCTCCTCCCTCGGCCTGCCGGGTGGCTGGGATTGCGGGCGTGCGCCACTAGGCCTGGCTGGTTTTGGTATTTTTGGTGGAGGCGGGGTTTCGCCATGTTGGCCAGGCTGGTCTCCAACTCCCGGCCTCGAGTGGTCTACCCGCCTCGGCCTCCCGAGGTGCTGGGACTGCAGACGGAGTCTCGCTCACTCTCACTCGGTGCTCGGTGTTGCCCCGGCTGGAGCGCAGTGGCGTGGTCTCGGCTCGCTGCAGCCTCCGCCTCCCAGCCGCCTGCCTTGGCCTCCCACGGTGCTAGGATTGCCGGTGCTAGGATTGCCGCCTCTGCCTGGCCGCCGCCCCGTCTGGGAGGTGGGGAGCGTCTCTGCCTGACCGCCCATCGTCTGGGATGTGAGGAGCGCCTCTGCCCGGCCGCCCCATCTGGGAAGTGAGGAGCGCCTCTGCCCGGCCGCCCCGTCTGGGAAGTGAGGAGCGCCTCTGCCCGGCTGCCCATTGTCTGGGATGTGAGGAGCGCCTCTGCCCCGCCTCCCATCTGGGAAGTGAGGAGCGCCTCTGCCCGGCCGCCCCGTCTGGTAAGTGAGGAGCGCCTCTGCCTGGCCACTCCGTCTGGGATGTGGGGAGCGCCTCTGCCCGGCTGCCCCGTCTGGGAGGTCTACCACGGAGGCCGGACGCAGTGTGGGGGCTGGACGTGGTGGCTCACGCCTGTAGTCCCAGCACTCTGGGAGGCCGAGGCGGGTTGATCACTTGAGGCTAGGAGATCGGGACTAGCTTGGCCAACATGGCGAAACATATGAAAAATACAACCAACCAACCAACCCAGCAACAACAAAACAGCTCTACCCTGGAGTCATACTCTAATTTTTTCTATTTTCCTCCCTTTCTGATCCTTTATCCCACTTTCTTTTTCTTCCTCTTCCTTCTCCTTCTTCGTTGTCAAAGACATAGAGGACTGAGTTATTATCATTGATCCATACAAAGTCCCTCTCTCATTTATTTTCTTTCATTCCCACCCCCCATTTCTATTCCCGGTCTTCCCACGTGAAACCTTCCTAATATGTTTGATATGCATCTTTTTGAATGTATTTTTAGAAAATGTTTATTGTTTTGTGTGCAAAAAAAGAAAAAAATTAATAAAAAATACAAAAATTAGCTGGGCATGGTGGCACATGCCTGTAGTACCACCTACTCAGGAGGCTAAGGCATAAGAATACCTTAAATCCTGGAGGCGGAGGTTGCAGCGAGCTGAGATTGTGCCACTGCACTTCAGTCTGGGTGACAGAGAGAGACTGTCTCAAAAGGAAGAATCAGAAGTAGAGTAACTTGTGGGGAAAGAATGTAAAGAAAACACTGGGTAGTTTGGCTAGAGCATAGTAAATCAGATTTTTTGGTTTTCAAAAATTTGAATTGCAGTAAAAGGAAATTTCGATGTGCTATTTTTTTCCATTTTCGGTAGTGAATAAATGTGTATAAATAACATAGATTGTCATATTTGAGTACCTTTAAAAAAACAATCCCAATGGGTAAGTGAAAAAAAAATACTAGTAACTTAAGTATTAAGTAGCAATTAAATTAAAACTAAAAGGAAAGGATGCAGTGACTAGTGGGGAAAGGGTCTTGTTCAAAATTTCAGAGATAGAATGAGGCTTTGTGATAAAAAAAATTCAAGTTAGATTGTTAGAATCAGGTACTAAAGTTATCAGTGAAGACAGAAATTGCTTCACTGGGAAAATGAGTACTGACAGCAGTAATCCAACATAACAGATTTTCTCAGACAGATAAGCACTAACTTCAGATGATAAAATTACACACAGAGAAGAATACATAGCCGAAAACGGAGAAAATAAAAACTGAGGCCATTTTTATTTCCTATGAAAGTATGTATATACAGGAAGCACCCAGTGAATGGACTGCAGAAGCAACAGTCGTGAGTGTAGTTAGGGAAGAGTTACATTTCAATTAATGTGAGGAAGAGTAAGAAATAAAAGTAGAATAGGGCAAAGTATTACTCAGCACCCAGGAGGGAATAAAGAAAAAAACAGGGCACAGTAAAGCATACACACTGTGAGTAAACCCAAAAAGAAAATATTCCAAAAGCCTAACAACAAAATAAAAAATTATTATGTAGATAGCATATAGAAAGACAGCAATCTTCCCAAAATTAATCCATCTTAAGAGGTGATCTATACTAATTTACCTAGAATTCACTCTTAAAATAAATCAATGAGCATCTGATAAGGGACTGAAAGCTAGAATATATTAATATAAAGAACTCCTGCAACTCAGCAACAACAAAAAACCTGATTAGAAAATGGACAAAGGGCCGAGCGCAATGGCTCATGCCTGTAATCCCAGCACTTTGGGAGACTGAAATGGGTGGATCACCCGAGGTTAGGAGTTCAAGATCAGCCTGGCCAAAATGATGAAACCCCGTCTCTATTAAAAATACAAAAATCAGCTGGACGTGGTGGCAGTTGCCTGTAATCCCAACTACTCTGGAGGCTGAGGCAGAACTGCTTGTACCCAGGAGATGGAGGTTGCAGCAAGCCAAGATGGTGCCATGGCACTCCAGCCTGGGCGGCAGACTGAAACTCCATCTCAAAAAAAGAAAATGGACAAAGGACTTGAATTAACATTGATCCAATGAATATACACAAATGACCAATAACAGCTGGGCACAGTGGTTCACAACTGTAATCCCAGGACTTTGGAAGGCCAAGGCAATAGAACTGCTTAAGCAGGCGTTCAAGATCTGCCTGAGCAATACAGTGAGACTGTCTCTAAAAAATTTAAATATCAGCCAGGCAGTGGGGGATGCACTGGACTACTTGGGAGGTACAGACAGAAGAATCAGGAGGTCAAGGCTGCAGTGTGCTGTGATCATGCTACTGCACTCCAGCCTGGGTGACAGAGGGAGACCCTGTTTCAAAAAACCAAAATAAATAAATAAATAAATAAATCCAATAAGCACATGGAAAGATGTTCAATATCACCAATCATTAGGGATATGCAAATCAAAACCACAAATTACCACTTCACTGCCACTAGAACGGCTATGATCAAACCAAGAGAAAAAGGTAAAGTGTGGGTGATCATGTGGCGAAACTGGAACTGCTTTGCAGCTGGTATGGAAAACTGTATAGAGATTTCTCAAATATATTAAAGATAGAATCACCATATGATCCAGCAATTCCTCTTACGGGCATACATCCAAAAGTAGTGAAAGCAGGAAGTTAAAACACTATTTGTACACCAATGTTCACAGCAACATTATTCATAACAGCTAAAGATGAAAGCAACCTAAGTGTCCAATGATGGACAAGCAAGATGAAGTATATACATACAATGGAATATTATCCAGCCTAAAAAGTTTTAGGAAGGAAATTCTGCACATGCTTTACAACATGGACGGAACGTTGAGGACATTATGCTAAATGAAATAACGAAACCACAAAAGTACAAATACTGTACAATTCTACTTATGTGAGGTAGCTAGAGTAGTCAGAGTCAGACAGAAAAAGGTGAACGGTAGTTGCCAGACACGGGAAGAAGGGGTAGTTATTGTTTAGTGGGTGCAGAGTTTCAGTTAGGGAAGATAAAGTTTTGGATAGTTACACAACAATGTTAAAAGTACCTAATACCACTAAACTGTATACTCAAACATGGTTAAAATGGTAAATTTTGTGTTGCGGATATTTTACTACAATTTTAAAAAGAAATCTGGGTAAGGCGCAGTGGTTCACACCTGTAGTCCCAGCACTTTGGGAGGCCCAGGCGGGCATGCTGCTTGAGCCCCCGGGAGTTCGAGACCAGCCTGGGCAACATGGAGAAATCGTCTCTACTAACAAAAATACAAAAACAGGTGTGGTGGCGTGCATCTGTAGTCCCAGCTACTGGGCGGGAGGGTTGGTGGGAGAGGTTTGTGGCTCAGGCAGGAGGATCACCTGAGCCTGGGTGACAGTGAGACCCTGTCATCCCGTCCCCACCCCAACCCCTGCCCCAAAAAACAAAGGAAGGAAGGAAACAAATATAAAAATCTATAAGCAACATCTAAAGGTAGTAGTTGTGAAATGATTTAAAATTCTGAAGAATATTAATGATACACAGGGAAGATCCTGCATGAAGTCAAGAGTGAGGTAAAGAATAAAAATTAGTATTTTTCCAAAACTGTCTAGGGTAAAGGATATTGAGAAGCCAATGCTTTTTAGAATCACAGCTTGACAGCAACCCTTACGGGACACCCAACTCTAAGGGAATCCACTAACCAGTACATAAGACAGTCAGCCACATGTCAACAGCTGAACATCGTCGCCCTAAGAATTTCTTTTTTTTTTGTTTTTGTTTAAAAGACAGGGTCTCCCACTGTCACCCAGGTTGGGGCTGTGGTGCAATCATAGTTCACTGCGCCCTTGAACTCCTGGCCTCAAGCAATCCTCCCAAGTCAGCCTCCAGAGTAGTTGGGACTATGGGCACGCACCACCACACCCGGCTAACATTAGGTATTTCTAACATACTGATGCACATTGTTTGAAAATTAATCTTAGGGCTGGGCACAGTGGCTCACACTTGTAATCCCAGCACTTTGGGAGGCCAAGGCGGGTGGATCACTTGATGTCAGGAGTTCACGATCAGCCTGGCCAACATGGTGAAACCCCATCTCTACTAAAAATACACAAATTAGTCAGGCATGGTGGCATGCACCTGTAATCCCAGCTATCTGGGAGGCAGAGACAGGTGAACCCAGGAGGCAGATGTTGCAGTGAGCTGAGATTACACCACTGCATTCCAGCCTAGGGGACAGAGCGAGACTCTGTCTCAAATAAATAAATAAATAAAGTAAGTAAGTAAGTAACTAAGTTAATCTTAGGAGTTTTGGCTAGGCATGGTAGCTCCCATCTGTGTAATTCCAGCATTTTAGGAGGCCAAGGTGGGACCTGACGGAGTTCCAGACCAGCCTGGCCAACACATGGTGAAACCTTGTCTCTACTAAAAATACAAAAATTAGCCAGACGTGGTGACATGCGCCTGTAGTCCCAGCCTCAGGAGGCTGAGGCACAAGAATCGTTTGAACCAGGGAGGCAGAGGTTGCAGTGAGCCAAGATCGCGCCACTGCACTCCAACCTGGGCGAGTCCGTCTCAAAAAAAATAAATAAAATAAAATTAATCTTAGGAGTTTGTTAGTATTAAGTTAGTGCCCCAAACCTGATCACCCTAGAATAAACTGATAAAGTCAGTATGAGCACCTTCAGGGCTAAGACCCTGTGATTACCTCACCAAGGGGCATAATCCTAAGAAAGTCTCTGCTCACCAGATTAGATTTACGTAACAGGAATGTACCAAAACGGAACTGGGAAGAAGAATGAAAGAACACATTACAAAGACAAAAGGTATTTTTTAAAAAATGATAGGGTACAGGTTGTTACAAGTTATTAACTAGAATCAGATAAACGCTACCAAACAAATATCAACAGAGAAAAGGTTAAGGAAATTAGCTTAGCTTTAAGGGATATATAGATACAGATATATAGATATCTATAGGTAGGTAGGCAGATATATAAGTATCTACAAAAGACATTTTATCTATAGACAACAGATACTTTACTAAACAGTTCAATAGTACTTCACTAAACTTGTCAAATGTGCAAGGATAGCGCCCAAGCTATTTTGCATACCAGGATCCCTTCCCTTCTTCTTAGTGATACCCCTTTTCTCCTGGTTCAAGAACCTAGCACATAATGCTTCCTAGCCCTCAAGACAATCTTCCAGACCTTTAAAACATTACTGGCCTTCAAAGTGATTCTTTCGTGCTTGGCAGTAAGCTTACATACTGAATGAATTTAAAAGTTCTAATATTTGGCTGGGCACAGTGGCTCACACCTGTAATCCCAGCCCTTTGGGATTCCTGTCTCAGGAAGATTGCTTGAGGCCAGGAGTTCAAAACCAGCCTGGGCAACATAGCAAGACTCCATCTTAAAAATAAATTAGCCAGGCATGGTGGCACATGCACATGTAGTACCATCTACTTGGGATGCTGAGGTGGGAAGATCATTTGAGCCCAGGGGGTGGAGGCTGCAGTGAGCCATAATCATGCCACTGCTCTTCAGCCTGGGTGACAGAGGAAGACCTTGTCTCTCAAAACAAAAACAAAAGTTCTGATAGCTGAGAATTTTACAACATAATAGAAAAGAAGACTAAAGGAGAGAGAACAGAGAAGGAAAACTTTAAACTCCTACTAACAGTTAGAGGAAACCTGTAATCCTAGGATATAATTATCTATGCTAACCCACAAAGAAATTGGGTGTATCTCTAAGGGATAAAAAAGTGATGAAGACTAGAATTCTTTTGATCCTACAAAACAATTTTATTAGGATAAAATTCCTTTGGGTTCAGTAATCACCTCTAGAAATTGATCTTACAAAAATAAGTTGGGGGGGTGAAATTCTAAGATATCCCCTATTAGGTGATTACATAAAACAGCAAACAAAAAAGCAAACATTAAAAGCCCAACAATGGAACAGTTAAAAAATAATAAAAAGAGAAGACTGCCAGATACTAAAACATGACAATATAGATGTACTGAG
Organism: Nomascus leucogenys; assembly: GCF_006542625.1. Classification (NCBI taxonomy): domain Eukaryota; kingdom Metazoa; phylum Chordata; class Mammalia; order Primates; family Hylobatidae; genus Nomascus; species Nomascus leucogenys. The sequence goes on from NC_044384.1 coordinate 131,457,871, forward strand.
AAATATTACCATTAATAAATCAAATGGAACACAGTAGTGTGACTATTATAAAGAAATCTATATAGAAATAACATGAGGTTATGAATAGTTCACAGAAAAACTAAACACAGGCTGGGCATGGTGGCTCATGCCTTTAATCCCAACACTTTGGGAGGTCAAGGTAGGAGGATGGCTTGAGGCCAAGAGTTTGAGACTACCCTAGGCAACATAATGAGAACCCTTCTCTACAAAAATTTAAAAATCAGCGCAGTGTGTTGATACATACCTGTAGTTCCAGCTACTTGGGAGGCTGAAGTGGAATTATCATTTGAACCCAGGAGTTCAAGGCTGCAGTGAGCTATGATAGCGTCACCGCACACCAGCCTGGGCAAGTGACACCCCGATTCAAAAAAAAAAAGAAAAGAGAAACCAAACACAATGGGCTCTAAAAATATATACTGCAGATATACTCAGAATATGTGAGAAATTACTGCTCACTGTTATTTAGTACAGTACTATTACAGCCAAAGATATAACAATGTGCATATCTAAAACTAGAGAACTGATATTACTAATATGACCCATGCAAGGGAATACTGTTACAGCCAAGAAAAATGCGGATGTTCTTTTGATATAGATAGGTCTTATGGTAGACAGTATTTTTTTTCTTTTTTTTCGAGATGAACTCTTGCTCTGTTGCCCAGGCTGGAATGCAGTGGTGCAATCTCAGCTTACCACAACCTCCGCCTCCCAGGTTCAAGCCATTCTCCTGCCTCAGCCTCCCGAGTAGCTGGGACTACAGGCACACGCCACCATGCCCAGTTAATTTTTGTATTTTTAGTAGAGAAGGGGTTTCACTATGTTAGCCAGGCTGGTCTCGAACTCCTGTCCTCGTGATCTGCCCACCTCAGCCTCCCAAAGTGCTGGGATTACAGGTGTGAGCCACCACGAGCAGCCAGTAGATTGTATTTTCTAAGGCAGCTGCAACAAGACATTCCATATCACATTCTTCTTACAATATGATATTGACACTCTTCCCTTCAATCTGTACAGGCCTGTGACTAGAATAGAACTGATGCTATCTATCTATGTGACTTCTGGAGCAAAGTCATAAAAGGCTACTACATGTAGGTGTGTTCTAGCTAACAGCCCCATCTGAGGTCCCAACCAACAGCCAGCACCAGCTGTCAGATGTGTTGAGATGATTCTTGCCCCATAATGAACTGCAAATTCAAGGGAAAGATCAGAGTGAGAACCACTTACTAAGCCCACTCACCAGAACCATGGAGATGACAAAATAATTTTAAGTCTCTATATTTTGGAGGAGTCATTTGTGTCTCAGCAATAGATAACTAGAACAGCATTAAAGTGAAAAATAAGAAGTGTATTACAGTAGGTCTGACATATTTCAAATTTTGTAAAAAGGGAGACAAGAATATATAGATTTGAGTATAGTGGTAACTTGGAAAGGACATATAACAAAGTAACATCATCTTTGGGGAAAAGAACTGTGTGGGCTAGATAGAAGATGAGGGGGAGATTTTTCACTGTAAACCTTATAAACCTCTTGAATTTTGACTCACATGAACAAATTAATGCATTTGATTAAAGTCAGTTAAAATACAGCGTGTGATACATGATGATGGCATAAAAATGAAAATGGTGGTGATAATTTAGGAATATGTACAATAATCATCTTATATTCTTTTGTTCTCAAAATACTTTCACATTATTTTCCTTAAGTGATATATAGCAAGAAGGCCCCTACCTGTCAAATATGACATATTATTTAACAGAACGCTTGTCATGTGTACTCTTAACTATGAGCCAAATTTTCTAGTCTGATAGGTTCTTGCAAGGAGAAATACACATACACAGTACATTCCAGAACATGAATGGCATTTCAGAAAGATGTGTTTAATCCAGCTGTCACCTAGTTGCAAAACTTCAAGCATATACTTAACCTTTATTGCTTCAGTTTCCTTGTCTATAAAATTAGTACCTCCCCATATAGCCATGGTAAGGTACAGATGAAACTTGTGAAAATGCTGTTTAAGTTCTAGGAATGTATCACCTAACAAGTAATTATTCTAAGTGTCCTATCTTTAAATTATCCTTTATTTCCTAGAAGTCACATTTTTCTAAAATTTACAAATTACTTATGAATGCAATAGAGGAGAAAATTCTATTCATGTTATACCTCAAATAAAAATGATAGTAACTAGGTGGAACATATTCTGGCTCTAGTTTTATGCAAAGATAAAGAACAGTTTTTTGACTGAGAAAAGCTGAAGGTGTCTGATAATTACGCAGTGACTAGTCACGTATCAAGATTACCCACTTCTTTGGGGCCCAAAGAATACCCAACAACTACTACTGCGAACACTTAAGGCTTAAAAAACCATGAATAACTGACCAGTTCTTCATCCTGCTTCTACCTTTCCTCACATGGAGGATGAATGCTGTTTAGCAACACTTACTTCAGATATTCTGATTTGTAGAGCATTCTTATTTTCAAAGTCCAACATATGACTTCAGTAACATTTAACTTTCATCTTGAAGAATTTAGCAACTAGGTAACTAAAGTTTACATATACATCAAGGTAGCCAATGAATTAAAAAACAAAAAGTGATGCCTGAAAAAGTGGCTTACGCCTGTATTCCCAGCACTTTGGGAGGCTAAGGCAGGTTCATTGCTTGAGCTCAGGAGTTCGAGACCAGCCTGGGAAACATGGAGAACAGCCAGCTCTACCAAAAATACAAAATTAGCTGGGAGCAGGGGCACACATGCCTGTGGTCTCAGCTACTCAGGACGCTGAGGTGGGAATATGGGATGGAGCCCACAAGTTGAGGCTGCAGTGAGCCATGATCATGCCACTGCACTGCAGTCTGGCACAGAGCGAGACCCCGTGTGAAAAACAAACAAAAACCTTTAGAAGTACTCTTACTGCTTTTTTTTTTACTCTCACACATTTTTATTCTCCTTCACAAAGAGATTTGCTGAAAAGGCTCTTGATGTAACTCCAAATGATATTATCCTATCATAAATTTACTCAGCATACTTCATAAACAAGATTATGTATATGCAATGTCGGGTTATTACGGTATATGATCTAAAAAAGGGAGAAAGAAACAGTTTGCCAAAATTTCCCATGTTTCTATCAAGTAAGAATTCTTATTCTGTTCTAAAAGCAAAATTTTAAAACACTTCCCATCCCACAGCCTCCACCAATTATTATTCAAAACCAAGTGTCTTTCATGTGCCTCTCAGATTGTCTCCAAAAAGATCAATTATCTGGAAACCTTATATATTCAGAACACAGCCTGGCGCGGTAGTTCATGCCTATAATCTCAGCACTTTGGGAGGCCAAGGCAGGAGATCACCTGAGGTCAGGAGTTTTAAGACCTGCTTGGGCAACATAGCAAGACCTCGCCTCTAAAAAAATTTCAAAATTAGCCAGGCATGGTGGTGCACACCTGTAGTCCCAGCTACTTGGGAGGCTAAGGTGAGACGACTGCTTGACCCAAGAGGCTGAGGCTGCAGTGAGCCATGATCACATCACTGCACTTCACCCTGGGCAACAGAGCTAGACTCTGTCTCAAAAAAAAAAAAAAAAAAAATCAGAACACAACCAGAAAGCTAGCAAAAGTAGACTAAATGCAGCCAGAATAAATCTCACAAAGTCCATACACTAAAGCTTATGCAAATTTACAGATTTCCTCGGAATGTAACTGAGACTACTTTCTATGTATATCTTCTTTTGGAGAGAGAGATATATATATATCAGTACATAACAGGAAGATCAGCTGGAGATTTAGGCTTAATTTTTAAAAAGTGGCATATAAGATCACTTTTAAAAACCTTTAATATATAGCACCAGATTACAATGTTTACTCAATCTGTCTCTCAAACTATACCAAGAAGTCATCCCTGATTTCTAGTTTTAGAATCATCAGAGATGATTTCTGGTTTTATTTTGATTTGCTGTAGACAACCTAATATTTCCCATATATAACAAATAAAAGCAGCAAATTAGTGAATCAGTAGCAGTTCACTAAGAGCTATTTCGCAAAATCATTCTACCAAACAGCTTGAATACTTCCAAAGCACCAGAGGGCATCAACACATTAAGCACGGCAAGGCAAAAACTGATGCTCATAATGATTCCAAATCTTGAAATACATTTTAAGAAAACAAAAGTTAAATTGTATTGACTGTATTGTTTAATGAGAAGAGTACAGTTTATAAGAACATCTGCTCTACAAGAATCCTTTTTTTTTTTTGAGACAGTGTCTCGCTCCATCACCCAGGTTGAAGTGCAGTGGTGCGATCTCAGCTCACTGCAACCTCCGCCTCCCAAATTGAAGCAATTCTCATGTCTCAGCCTCCCCTGCCTCAGCACCCTGTCACCCAGGTTGAAGTGCAGTGGTGTGATCTCAGCTCACTGCAACCTCCGCCTCCCAGGTTGAAGCAATTCTCATGCCTCAGCAGCTGGGATTACAGGCACATGACACCACACCCAGCTAGTTTTTGTATTTTTAGTAGAGGCAGTGTTTTGCCATGTTGATCAGGCTGGTTTCGAACTCCTGACCTCAGGTGATATGCCTGCCTCGGCCTTCCAAAGTGTTGGGATTACAGGCGTGAGCCACCACGCGTGGCCTACAAGAATCCTTACCTAGTTCAATACTCTAGTGTTACAAATGTGTAAACAGAGTTCACATAAATGCTTACGAAAGCATGTGAGGATGAGAACCATGCATACTGACTCCCAGCTCACAGGAATGTTTACATAGCCACATATGATAATATTTTAAACTAAGAAATCGAGGAATAATTAAGACTACTGAAAGATTTTTTTAGGTTGTGATATGAATCTGATATATCAAATCTCTACCAACTTCTCTGGGTAACAACCTCTCAAATTCTGATTATGTACTTTTTAGGAGAAAATATGATGCATAAAGATAATATTATTTTGCTTGAAACCAAATGATTAACTTTCACAAATTTTAACTATCAATGTATCAGAAAGTAGAATGAATATTTCAAACACACATTTTTTCTCATGAATCAAAAACCACATGCTGGTGGTTTGGTCTCTAGGTCTTCTATCCTTTCTCAAAAGTACTTTTAACAACGTGCACATGCAAAAAGATAAAAAGCACATTAAATAAATGCACCGATTATAATTATACAAACAAGTCATTCTGAAGGCTAAAAAGTGAAGGGCAATGGTAGAAAGCTTTCTACTACTGGAAAAACATGAGTTACTTGGATTTAAATTTTCTGGCTAGCTTTTCTCTGTTTAGGAAGTAACTTTATTCCCCCCAGCTTTATTAAGGTATTGTTGAAAAATAAAAATTGTTATGTATTTACAATATATACTTACGATATATAACATGATGTTTTGATACATGTACACATTGTGAGGTGACTAAATCAAGGTAATTCAATATTGATCACCTCGCCTACTTACCTTTTTTTTTTTTTTTGAGACACAGTCTCACTCTGTTGCTCAGGCTAGAGTGCAGTGGTGCTATCTGGGCTCACTGCAACCTCCGCCTCCCAGGTTCAAGCAATACTCATGCCTCAGCCTCCCGAGTAGCTGGAATTACAGGCGTGTGTAACCACGCCCAACTAATTTTTGCTTTTTTTTTTTTTTTTTTAGTAGGGATGGGGTTTGGCCATGTTGGCCAGGCTGGTCTCAGGCGATCTGCCCACTTTGGCCTCCCAAAGTGCCATGTTCCCGGCACTTACTATTTTTTAATGGTGAGGACATTTAAGAATTTAGCAGTTTTCAGGTACACATTATTAAGCAGTTACCGGAAGAAACTTTCTTTAATATATGCAAACATGTAGTACTTTAGCCCTGTAATTTCTCCCTCTGAGAAACTTCCACAAATAACACAGTTGGGCTGGGCACAGTGGCTTACACCTTTGATGCCAGCACATTGGGAGGCGGAGGTGGGAGGACTGCTGTAGCCCAGGAGTTTGAGACCAGCTTAGGCACCAACAGTGAGACCTGTCCTTACAAAAAAATTAGCCAAGTGTGGGGTGCATGCCTATAGTCAGTCCCAGCTACTTGGGAGGACCACTTGAGGCCACGTCGAGGCTGCAGTGAGTTTTGATGCCAACACTGCACACCAGCCTGGGCAACAGAGCAGGCTGTTTAAAAAAAAAAAAAAAAAAAAAAAAAAGGAAAAAAACCACAAAATTTTTCAAATCTTCAAATTTTCTAAATCAAATGCTATGCACTAGGTGTAACAGCTACCATCTCAAGATAATACTATGTCATGACAAAACAACAAAAATATCAACAGAGATAAAATAACTCAGCCAAAAGTAACAGTGGTGATGGTAACTGTAATAGCTATAATTTAATAAATCTTTTCCTGTGCCAGGCACTGTGGTAAAAACTTCAATCTGGATACAGTCTTTTCTCTTAACCACAGTAGTTTATTCTTGAGAATGACTTGGCCATAAATTGTTAGGTAAAATAGTATGTTAATAATAACTTCGAAATAAGCCTTATTTTTCTTCATTTTAACAGTAACTTTTATTTCTGTTACAGGTTGTTTTAGAATAAAAACAACTAGTTGGCCATGCTAACCAATTTAGATGGATGTTAATATAAGTAGAAACAGCACTTCACTTAGAGTTAATAATTGCACTAAATTTCTTTTTTTTTTTTTTTTTTTTTTTGAGACGGAGTCTTGCCCTGTCACCCAGGCTGGAGTGCAATGGCGCAATCTCGGCTCACTGCAACCTCCGCTTCCTGGGTTCAAATGTTTCTCCTGCCTCAGCCTCCTGAGTAGCTGGGGTTACAGGCACCCACCACAACGCTTAGCTAATTTTGGTATTTTTAGTAGAGACGAGGTCTCACCATGTTGGCCAGGCTGGTCTCGAACTCCTGACCTCGTGATCTGCCAGCCTCACCCTCCCAAAATACTGGGATTACAGGCATGAACCACCGTGCCCGGCCTACACTACATTTCTTAATTAATTTTGTGTATTATCAGGCCTTGATCATTTGCGACAAGAAAGGAGAGCAGCAGTGGTACAGATGACTGAAAACTATGGGTACTCCCTAAGTAGAGAAAAAGCAGAATACTCTTGATTGGAAAGAGGGATCATACTTTCCTAAAGATGTCTGACAGGTGGCTAACAGGAAGGCATTCTCCTATAAAGAGATACAGATAACATGTGATGTGAGCGGTACATAATACATGTAATTCTCAAACTAGGTGAGTTGCACGAACAATTTTTTTTTTAAGACGGAGTCTTGCTGAGACACCTAGGCTAGAATGCAATGGCATGATCTCGGCTCATTGCAACCACCTCTTCCGCCTCCTGGGTTCAAGCGAATCTCCTGCCTCAGCCTCCCAAGTAGCTGGGACTACAGGTGCACGCCACCATGCCTGGCTAATTTTTGTATTTTTAGCAGAGACAGGGTTTCATCATATTGGTCAGCTGGTCTTGAACTCCTGACCTCATGATCCGCCCACCTCAGCCTCCCTAAGTGTTGGGATTACAGGTGTGAGCTACCGCGCCCAGTCAACAATGTTTTTAAAAATCCGACAAACACCACACCTCAAAAAAAAACCCCAACTATTCCACGTATGGGTGAATCAATGTTAGTACCAATGTAAAATCAACTACTCAGAACACACAAAGCAGTGGTTCTCAAACTTAGTATGCCATCGGAATCATCTGGAAAACTTATTAAAACCTAGATTGTTGGTCCCAACCAAATGTTTTGATTCAACACGGGATTCTGCATTTTAACAAGTTCCTAGTTAATGCAGCTGCTTCTGGAAGTGGGAATGCTCTTTGAGGACCACTATTCTAAGCTAATGTACAAAAATCACAGAACCAGCAAGAGGAATGTTAATATTTTCATGTACAGTTCCATCACCTAGAGTTTATAAGACATTTTTTGATTAGTGCATACAAAATTGTAACTGTGGTATGAAGCACTTTTCTCAGAAGAGAAAAAAAGGATTGTCTGCTTGCTATTTCACTGCATATTCTAACCACTGAGGATTAATCTGTTTATAAATATCACATAAATGTCTTCTTAAAAATAAGTATTTTTTGAGAAGAGAAACTCACTAGGAATCTTGAAAGTTTTTTCAGGTATTCAAGGTGCTAAACGAAAGATGGCCAGCCCTCATTCAACAAGTATTCACTGAAGAGCTACTGAGACTACAGATGCAGTACCAAGTAAAGAAGAAGACAACTCTCTGAGCCTACTGCTCCTTGCTAATCTCTGGGCTAACTTTAGACAAACAATAGAAACATAAATGTCATGCAAACTTTAAACCCCTACAAACAAGCTAGAATTCTCTAAATTGCTAAATCTGCTGCACGCAATTTCATCCAGAGTGCTATAGAGGTAAGATGCATGAAATATGGTGAAGCAACAGGGATTTTTTTTTTGAGACAGGGTTCTCACTGTCACTCAGGCTGGAGTGTGGTGGTGCAGTCTCGGCTCACTGTAACCTCCGCCTCTTGAGTTCAAGCAATCCTCTCACCTCAGCCTTCTCAGTAGCTGGGACTACAGGTGTGTGCCACCATGCCCAGCTAATTTCCTATTTTTGGTAAAGACGGGGTTTTGCTATGTTGGCCAGGCTGGTCTCAAACTCCTGGACTCAAGCGATCTGCCCACCTCAGCTTCCCAAAGTGCTGGGATTACAGACGCGAGCCACTGTGCGCAGCGCAACAGGAATTCTTAAATCAAGTTATTGTATTTAGGAAGAACCACACAAATTACAGAAGAAATCTTGATATTCTTAATGAATCCAAAATCCACAAATCAAGAGTGTAACATATGATATCCACCTTCGAACACAATCAAATAGAGATGAAAATTTTGAGTGCTTCAGAACAATAACTCATGTTAGGAGATATAAACAGTAAAGTGAAAAATTAAACAGTTGAGGCCAGGCGTGGTGGTTCATGCCTATAATTCCAGCACTTTGGGAGGCCGAGGCAGGTGGATCACTTGAGGTCAGCAATCTGAGACCAGCTTGGCCAAGATGACAAAACCCTGTCTCTACTAAAAATACAAAAGTTCGCTGGGAGTGGTGGTGTGGGGCTGTAATCCCAGCTACTCAGGAGGCTGAGGCAGGAGAATTGCCTGAACCTGGGAAGTAGAGGCTACAGTCAGCCTAGATCACACCACTGCACTCCAACCTGGGCCACATAGTGAAATTCCGTCTTAAAAAAAATAAACCAACAGTTGAAATGCAAAAGAGTTGGTTGGCTTCATTTTTTGGGTAACTTCTACTACATGACAGCCAAAACAAAAATACACATTACCTACAAGTTATGTACCTTTCGGGTTGATCATGAAATACCTCAAACCTTAAAATTCTTAAATGCTTTACATGTACTCTAGTTCCTAAAGGTGAAGAGCTATGAGTACAGAGCATAAAAGAATAGTGTCCACAGCTATAATCATAATGGTACTGTCATACCTCCTGAATAGTATTCACATGGGGTCAGCACAGTGAAAAAGTATCCAATAAAGATTAACAGAAAGTTGGGCCGGGGCAGTGGCTCATGCCTGTAATCCCAGCACTTGGAGAGCCCGAGGCAGGCGGATCACTTGAGGCCAAGAGTTCAAGACCAACCTGGCCGACATGGTGAAACCCCATTTCTACTAAAAATAGAAAAATTAGCCAGGAGTCGTGGCTTGCGCCTGTAGTCTCAGCTACTTGGAGGGCTGAGGCATGAGAATTGCCCGATCGTGGAAAGCGGAGGTTGCAGTGAGCCAGGGCTACGCCACTGCACTCCAGCCTGGGCGACAGAGACTTTGTCTCAAAAAAAAAAAAAAAAAAAAAAAAAGGATTAATAGAAATTTGGATGCAAATTCCTTTTTGTTTTTAAACAGGAAGCTCTACACATAGAAATGAAAATCTTTACGAAAAATTCATTAATGAAATCTACACAATCTAACTGGTGTTACATGGAGATTATATAGAGATACACACATCAGAGATATATTTATGATACACAGGATATGGGGTTACATTTTTCTTTTAAACATCCTTCTTGAGATATCATTAGGAAAAAATAAACTTAGAAGTGGATTATCCAAAACAAGATAAAAATTCTAATCTTAAGCTCTTGCAAAGCTCCCCAGGAATTAAGTTCTATACTACAGAATTTCAGAGTTTTCATTATTTTAATAAAATAATAAAGAGAGGGGAGAAGAGTAGCATATAGTAAGTCCCAAACGTATTTGGCCCAGGTATTTAACCCAGAATGCATATATACTTTGGGAAATGCTTCCATTAACAGTCAAATAAGTGGGCGGACATGATCTAACAGTCTTTAAACTTTTCCTACTAGATGGGACAGTTAGCTTTGACCAAATCACTTCTGGAGGAAGCAAAACCTTCTGGAGTAGTATTTCATTATTAAACTGGATATAATGTATTAACAATAACAACAACAACAACAAAATCACATGTGGATGTACTTTCAGGGAAAAAAAAAATCACAAAGGATGTCTAACATATTGTGTATTAACATTTTTTAAAACGCCAAGACTTCTGACTCAAAATAAAAGCTCCATGATGCTTTCTGATGCTCAGCCATTAGAAAAAACATAAGACATTCTAATATAACATTGTAACAAGATATACAAAGACCAGGAGGTAGTAGAGTTCTGTAACTTATCTTACTAGAATGGGCCTAAGATTATGAACAACATTCTCAAGTATATTTGCAGAAGAGCATTCACTAAACGCACAGTATAAAGTTTTGCTTCTGAAAGACAGATTCCAAGAAGTTGCCACATGCCAGTTGGTATCTACCTTATTTCCAAAGTTCGACTATAATTTTACAGGATGGGGTTAAAATATATACACGAATACCTTAGAAAACAGCATTGCTTAATTATATATCACTTGCAAAATATTGTGAATCTCAAACCGTGTGGCTCTTCCCACACATCATCTAGTTGAAAAGCATCATTTCACAGATGAAACAGAGGCCCAAAAGAGGCTATCTTGTCCCACCTGCTATATAATTATAGGTTTCTTTGATTAAAGTCAGTTTTTCTTTTTAAGAGATGGGTCCTCATTATGCTGCCCAGGCTAGACTTGAACTCCTAGGCTAAAATAATCCTGCCTCAGCCTCAAATACCTAGGACTACAGGTATGCACCATCATGCCCAGCTAAAATTCAGTTTTCCCATTTCACATCCTCTCTTGACGATACTGTACTGTTTGTTGTCTCCCTTTCGCCCTGCATCATACCTTCCCCTCATCTCTGTCCCACCATAACTACCCTTGTCAGTGCCTACTCTTTCCCTTCTTCTTTCATCTTTTTCTTCAGGTTCCATTTTCCTGTTATGTCCATTTCCATTAATCACTTTTTCTCTTCCCTCAGCTTAGGAGCATTCTTCCATGTGCATCTCAGCAGGGAGCACCTGTAATCACAGCTACCTGGGAGGTTGAGGCTGGAGGCTCACTTGAGGTCAGGAGTTCAAGACCAACCTGGAAGCACAGCGAGACTCTGACTCTTTAAAAAAAAAAAAACTTGCCTGGCATGGTGGCATGCACCCTTAGGTCCAACTACTTGGTGGGAGGCTAAGGCAGGAAGATCATTTGAGCCCAGAGTTTCAGGCTGCAGTCTGCAGTGAGCTATGATCCGGACACTGCACTCCAGCCTAGGCGACAGCAAGATCCCGTCTCTTAAATACCAAAAAAAAAAAAAGTACATCTAGCAGTATTTAATTACATTTAATTTTACAAATAAGTATAATTATTTACAAATACTTCAGTTATATAGATCAGAATTTAAGGTTACCTTTTTTACTATTCATTTTAAACCAATATAATTGAGCACAAACATGTACTGTATTAATTTGAAGAAGCTTCTACTTGTTAGCTAGAAATAGGTATCAGGTCAAATCTTATTACTTGAGGCACTGATTCTGCTCATGTTTTTAATCTGTATTTTAGCTACAATATAACCACAAGGGATTAACCAAACAATCAAATATAAAAACACATCATTTTAACAAAGATAAAGGCAAGTTTTAAAGCTTAAGGTAAGCTGAACAGCTCTTTTCTTCACTCTATGACTTATTTAGCTATTCATAATCACACAATTGGAACATCAAAGTATTTTCTGTCAACGTATGATTCGATTAAATGAAGCAGGGAAAAAAGAAAATCTCACCCCCAATGGTACTCTCTTGAAATTCATGAAATTGGCCTTTCACAAAACGAAGCACTAGGCTTGATTTGCCAACAGCGGACTCTCCCAGAAGTACTAGTTTGAACTGGCATATTTTATTTCCAGTATTTGGCCCGTTGGGTCTTGTTGCGCCTCGACTAGCCATGTCCAAATTTGAAATAAGTCCCTAATTTCAGACTCGTCAATGAACTTCCAGAATTCAAGGGGCCAATATTCTTCTTTCTGGAGGTAAAGAAACCTGTAAAGAAACAATTATGAATTAAATATACAAATCAGTAAAGCAAATTTACTATTAATCACTTTAAATTTTGCCTATAGCATGATTATCTTAAACTCTACTAGACCTTCAATGCCCTTTAGATTATGTCACTATCTTTTAAAGGAAATTTAAAGGTATAGGATTTGAGCCCAAAATCACTTTTTTTTTTTAAAGGCTAACCTCAAAGCTTCAACTTTGTGCCAGGTAGTGCTTTAAGTACTTAACTTCTCAACAATCCTATAAAATGAGGTATTATTACAATCCTTATAAATGAGGAAACAAGCACAGAGATGTTAAGCAGCTTAATTGAGGTCACATAGTTACTGTCACAGAAGTGACAGAGCTGAGCTTCAAACCCAGGCAACCTGAGAGATGACTCGAGTTCAAGTTCTGTAGCCAGGCTACTTGGGTTAACATTGTTTTGAGAAAAATTATGTTATTAATAAATGGGAAGCTTTTAGAACAGATCCTAAAATTTAGTGTTATTTGAAGTCTTCTGTTAAATGATACATTTTTCATTTAATTAATGGTAAATTTGGACAACAAATATTTTCAGTCTCCCAGATTTGTGTGCCTAACGGCAGAAAGACTTAAAACTGCTTCCTCATCTGCTCAAGTATATACCATACACAGAAATGCTAACAGTTGTTCTCCATGTGGTGATTATTATTGACTTAGTTACTTACATTAATTGTAACTTTTTTGTAGTTTTTAGACGAACAATATACATGCCATTTTTTTAAAAAATTTTTTTGAGAAAGGGTTTTGCTCTCACCCAGGCTGGAGTGCAGTGGCGTGGTGATAGCTCACTGCAACCTAGACCTCCTGGGCTCAAGCAATCCTCTTGCCTCAACCTTCTGAGTAGCTGGGACTACAGGCGCTCAGAACCATGCCAGGCTCATTTTTTGGGAGAGACACTGAACTGCTATGTTGCCCAGGATGATCTTGAACTCTAGGGCTCAAGCAATCCTCCTGCCTCAGCCTTGCAAAGGGCTGGGATTACAGGTCTGAGCCACCACGCCCAGCCTGCAGGCCATTATTTTTTATTTAAACAACACATTAAAAAAATCTAGCCTGAATGGTGACTTCTATGCTAATTTTTAATCTCTAAGGAAATTAGTGAATATTTGAAGAACCTTTTTCAGTCCACTCACAAACCAATCTTAACAGTTTCCTTCTATCTTTAATCAAAATCCGAATACATGCTAATATATTAAACCTGTTGATTCTCTCTCTAAAAACCCTGCTATATTTCATTTAGCTACCTCATACAAGAAATATGTCTTTCACACTGGACACAGTGGCTTATACCAGTAAATTCCAACACTTTGGTGGTGAGGCAGGAGGACTGCTTGAGACTAGCCTGGGCAACACAGTGAGACTCTGTCTCTACATTAAAAACAAAAGAAAGAAATATGCCTTTCCCATAAAATGAGTTTATAATACGCTCTTCATAATGAATTCCCTAACATGTCCACGAGATCTTAGTTCTTAATGAAATGAAACTACCTCCTTGCCTTAACTAAACACCAGCTTTTTAGAGTCCTTATCTTTTACCATTACATACCGAAATATTTACACATTAATTGACGTAATATCTGAGTTGCTTCCACATAACAAGGTATAAATAAAAATGCCCCCTCCCCCACAAACATACCAGATTTGGGGGTCTAATCCTGGCTATACCAATTTCCGTCTGGGCAAACTCTTTAATTTCCAAGTTTCTATTCCCATAATATCTAACTTGCATAGCTGCTGTGACAATTAAATAAAACAACACATGTAAACAATCTCTAACACACATAGTAGGGATTAAAATTGCCAATAATGTGCTCCTTTGATAAGAAAATGACAAAATATCAACAGAACATCATATATACTGAAATGCACCAATACATCTTCAGATATTACACACACAGTACCAATTAAAACATTTTCCATTTGTCTTTTTATCTACGAAAACAAGAAATTACTTATCAAGGACAATATGCTCCAAATTTCTATGGCACTTCCAAAATTTCAGGGAAAACTGAATCAGACTCCCATTTAAAAAAAAAAAAAAATCAAACAAGATTCTGATTTCACTTTGACTTTTAAGGTTTAAAGCTACTTAATTCTGGCTACTCCCCCTAAGGATCTCAAACAGGAAATAACTAAAGTTAATGGTAAATACACACTTAGCATAACACTAAGGTTAAAAATTATGTGCATTCATTTGTATTCACTGCTTACTGAAACTTGTTTTGCAAAACAAGAATTTTGCATAATATATATACATTTGTAATCTTTTGAAAATAACCGTTATTCATTCTATAGTTAAAATCCTTCTAAGGGTTCTTTGATCAAAAAATTGACTGGGCACTTATTTTGTGCCAGGCACTGTTCCATGTACTTTGCTTACACAAATGCTGAGTTATCATTTCCATTTTACTTTAGGAATAAAGTTTATGAGCAGTCTTGAATATTCCCAGAGGTGAGCAAGTGTTTTTTTCTTATTATGTGAAAGGCAACTAATTGAACGCTTTGATTCCACTTAAGCAAGACAAAAACCAAGTATGTGAACTATGACGTTCAGAACTTAAAAGTTTGAAAGTCTCAGAGGTAAGCAGCTTCCAGGGAAGATAACGCCAGAGCAAGTTTCATGGTCTCTACCCAGTGAAGGAGTTCAGTCCTGTTATCTTGAATTTATTTAACGCTGTAGTTCACTACCTTCCATACAGAAGACAAGAGTCTCTAGACAGCCTATTTTGACGAGCCTCCCACCCACCGACACTACTCATCTTTGGAAGTTGAAGGTAGGCGGAGCTCCCCACATTCACACCTGCAGTAGGCCCGGGTTCCTGCTTGGAGAGCACCTGAGTAGCTAACAGCCAACTACAGATCGCCTGGATAAGCAGCACTCGCCAGGTCTCTTGGCCTTTCCAACCTCCTCCCCCGAACCTGGCTTGCTTTGACCGAGACCCCCAGGGCTGCCAAGACAGGGACCAGGCGGAACCGCGGCCTCCAGTACACTTTCCACGGCGCCATCTTGAGAAGGGAAAGGGTGACACCCGTCGCTCCCTCAGTCAGTCCCCAAATCCCGGTCTCCAGAGCCCCTTGAGGATGAGTCACCAGGGCTGACAGAACAACACGCCGGGTTCGATAGTTCTCTGGTCCAGGGCACTGCTGCGCGTGAGGGAGAAGGGGCGGGGGTCTCAGTACCGGCAGGGCCGCGGACGGGCTGGGGACCGCGGATAACCTGGGGTCCAGGCCCCCGCTGCGCAGGGGGAGGGGCGGTTCGATTCGGTTACCTGAGACAGCAGCAAGCCGAGCTGCGGGGCCGAAGCTTCCTGGCAGCAAGGCCCAGGCGTGGCCCGTAGGATGAGAGTGTATCTATGGCGGTGGTGGCGGCGGCGGCGTCGTCGTCTGCTCTTCGCGCCGCTCCCCTCACACTGGACTGTGCGGGGCTCGTGCCGTGGTGCTGCCCCTGTCGGGCTTCGTCTCCGCCTCTCGCCGCTCCGCCTTCCTCTTTCCTTTCTCCTCCTCCGCCGCCGCTGCCGGCGCTGGAGTTCCGACTAAGTCTTCCTTCTCCTCCTCCCTCTGCCTCCTCCCCTAAGGCCAGGCGCCGGCTCCTTCACGAACCAAAACACAAACACTCAAGTCCCACCGCCGGAGCCACTTCCGCTGTCCGGTGCCGGCCCCGCCGCCACGTCGCTGCACGCAGCGAACTGCGCCCGTTCGTCACTTCCCGTCATCGCCAGTCAGCCCGCTCCAGCCGCTTCCCCGCCCCTTCCCGAATCCCTCCCCGCCTAGGTTTGTTCGCGGGGCGGTGCGAGGCAGGATGTCACGTGACCCTGCGAGTGGCTCAGATCCGAGCTGGCCGCCTTTCTCCCCTTCCTCAACCCCAGGTACGCGCGGCCACGCCCTCTCCAGCGCCATTGTTATTTCGGCTGGGGGTTCTGTGGGCTCCCGGCGGCCGGAGTCGGGGGAAATTCGTTTACTATTCTTTGGGGGAAGATCAAAGTAACTTGTGTTTTTTTGTTTGTTTTTTGTTTTTTGTGCCCAGCCCTTGTGGAAGCGGCGAGGTTCCCTCACCCCAATCCTGGCATCTCGGCTAAGGGGCTTTATTAGAGGGAACTTGTCTAGCACGAGAGAACCTCCCCCAACAAAATGGCCCTGGGGTTGGGTGGGTCGGTAAAGGCTGCTAAATCGCATTTACCCCAAGGAGGAAGAGAGGACCGTCCCTATCCGAAAAGCCGCCTTTAGGCACCTGACAATAATAAGTCGCTTCTGTGAAGAGTTTACGTGGTTTTGGTAGGGAGCGGGGATGGCCAAATCCTAAAATAGTGTCTACCTTTTATTCAGAATTTCCCTTCGCTCTTTACTGTACTAAACGCTTTACAGGAATTATCCCACTGAATTCTTACACTCGAGTCTTTCATTCTGAAACTAACTTGTTAATCGTCTGTTCCCTACATTCGAATTTTAGTTCCCCTTGGTGGTCCTCACCGCTGTACATCTGTGTCTAGCAGCAGAAGACTGGCAGCCAAGTCTTCAGTTCTAGTTGTAGATGTTTCACAGGTAAAGAATTTGAGACACAAGAGATTGAGTAACTTGTCCGAGATCACGGCTGTGTGGTGCCGAAGCTGGATTCTAATTTGCGGGTTGGCTCCAGAACGTGAGTTGTTGAACACAATTCTGGTGGAAGACAACCCAAGACGTTCGTTACCCTCCACTATCCCACACCACAGTCACTCTCTGGCGAGGCTTCTGCCACCACCCCCTTCCCAGCCCCCGCCAAAAAAATTTTGATAATTTGGTAGAAGAATATTAAATTGATTTTGCTTCAGAATAAAGGCTACTTTTCAGTTTGCAGTTTACAATGTATAGCTCTGTTGTGAGGGCGAGAATATTGTCTTTGAAGTGTACCGGGTTAAGGTATCCTATGGGCGTGCAGTCGGCGGCATTGTGCAATGAAGATGATTTGAACTTTGAACAGCCAGTCTTTCAGATCAACTACCTAGTTGCCAGAAGAACGTAATGTGTCATACGTAAATGATACCTGTGGCATTTTATTCTCAAGGAGTTGTTCCGATATGAACTATTAATCATGGTAATAGCTCTGGGACAATCCCAGGAGGAGTCAGGAAATAGGATATGTGCCATCAGTTTTGTCATGTCAACAGTATGCCCAAAACCAAACCTATTCCACTCCAAACCTGCTTCTGCTTAGAGACTGGCATTAACATCCTCCCAGTCACCCAGACTTGGAACTGCGGAATCAGCTTCACCTCTTCTCACAAACCATTGTCCATTCTATCAACAAATTATCTAATCCCCAAATTTGAGGTCTAATCCCAACACTTGGTCCATGGTAGTGTTTATATAAACTGAAATTAATGCATACTGCTGCTCTTTCTGTCCATTCTTTACACTTTAGCCACTCTACTAAAAAATATTCAATGCTATCTCATTACTTGACAGTCTAAAGTTCTTTAATTCTTCTAGTCCCAACCCAAGTTTCTTTCATTCTATTTCTATAGAATTCCTCTCCCCAAACTCTTTATTTGTCCCCTGACCACATGTATCTAGTGTGTGTTCCCTGAATATTGCCTGTGTGTTGCCATCTTGATATCTTATCACTGTATTTTCTCCACCTGGAACACAATTATTGCCCGTAACTGCTGGCTCCATCTTAGCCAGGACACCAGTTCCTGTGGACCGCATCTGCAGATACTTCTACTGGATTTAATTATTATTTTTTCTGTAATTTCACAATACTTTGCCTTACTCTCTATAATGGCTGTCTTAAAATCTGCCTTATTTTAATAGCTAATGAGCACCTGGACTTTTCTCCTTAGACTTTCATTGAATTATAAGGTTTTTATGGGCTGTGACTATCAGTTATTCATCATTTGAGTTCTTCACAGAAGACCCTTGACTGCTGTAATAGGGACCCCCAAAGTATTGGTGAACTTAATTACATTTAGAATCATGAACATTAAGAAGACCTCACAACGAAAACATCTGATGCTGAAATTTATAAATTGCAAAAAACTCCCTATTTCATCGTTCCAGTATGTTGCTTCCTCACTCGTTCCTGTTTACTGATTTTGTCTTCACCTCCTTCATGAATACATTTCACAGTATTTTACAGTTTAGTCATAATGTTTGCCTGGAAGAGTGCTGCCCTGGTGGCTGGCATTTCCAAAGATCCAGTAGTAGTTTTAGAGAAATTGAAATGCCACAGTAAATCTCTGTTGTTGTGTTGCCACTTGCAATATGCCTATATTTTCTTTTTCATTGCCCCAGATAACTGAGGAGGACTGATAATTGTATATATTTTAGTGTCAAATGTGGAGTCCTACCAGTTGATAGAACTTGTTAGGGAAGGTACAAAATGGATAAATAATCATAAAGACTTAAACACTGTCTGATGCTTATACTACCCTCAAATCTCTAAATACTCAATAAAAAATTCCCAATGGCAGGTGTCTCTCTACCATTCACAGGACCCCATACCCTTTTCTTTCTCTTCCAGGAAATCTGTCCTCTCTTGTGTAGCTAAAGAATGAATCTTTGCATAGATGATAATGAATGGTTACATTTACTTTTAATTGGAACTGTCTGGAGAGAATTCAAAATTTTTCCTGGAGACAAACCAACGGTAACTCTAACATTGGCATGGTAGCAAGTCAGTGAATAAAAGACTGTGAAAACTTAAGCTAGTCATGTTTCAAAAGGTTGTGTCTTTGGAGGGCATCATTCAGGCTTCAGCTCGAATGTCATCTACCTAAGGGACTTCTAAGCCCACTAATTCTAAAGTGCTTTCTTACATATTGAAGCAGTCTGTTGTCTTCATAACAGCACTGTTTGATATGATATTATGCATTGTCTTCATAACACTTAGCACCATTTGGTATGATATTATGCATCGTTCCACTTGATGGTTATTTATCCCTACTAGAATATAAGCTCCATGAGATAGAGGTTGGGTTATACAGTCAATCCATCTGCTGGTGATTGGTTCTTGGACACTCCCCTATTGCCCCACCATTTGGGTACCAAAATTTGCAGATGCTCTAGTCTCATGTAAAATGGTGTAGTATTTGCATGTAGGCTATTCTGTATGCTTTAAATCATCTTCAGATTACTTACAATAAGTAATACAATGTAAATGATATGTAAATAGTTGTATTTTTTTATTTGTATTATTTTGTGTTTTTTTCATTTTTTAACTCAAATACTTTCTATGGAATACAGAGGGCTAACTGTATTCCCAACACTGACACAAAATAGGGAGGGACTCAATACCTATTTGTAGAATGAATGAATGAATTGAATGAGCCCTTACCTTGATTTACATACTGCAAAGTCATTTGAATAATTTATGGGGATTTATTGAATGCAGTGGCCACTTTTGGGGTTCCTATATCTTTCTTCACAGTCCAATCCGGCCTACGTGCAAACAACCATGTTTAAGGGACCTGCAGTTCGTATTCATCTTGGCACCATCTACTCTTGTGTGGGTATTTTCCAGCATGGAAAAACAGAGGTAATTGCCAATGATCAGGGAAATTGAATCACTCCAAGCTATGTCACCTTTACTGATACCGAACAATTGCTCAGTGATGCCACAAAGAATCAAGTTGCAGTGAACCCCATGAACACAGTTTTTGATGCCAAATCTGATTGCTGGTTGGACACAGACTTGATTATGCTGTTGTCCAGTCTGATATGAAGCATTGGCCCTTCATGGTAGTGAATAATGCTGGCAGGCCCAAGGTCCAAGTAGAGTACAAGGGAGAGATAAAAAAAAAACTTCTGTCCAGAAAGGTGTCCTCTAGGGCAGGGGTCCTCAATCCCCAGGCCGTGGACTGGTGCTGGACTGTGGCCTGTTAGGAACTGGCTGCTCAGCAGGAGGTGAATGGCAGCAAGTCAGTGAAGCTTCATCTCTATTTACAGCTGCTCCCCATCATTCACATTACCACCTGAGCTCCACCTCCTGTCAGATCAGTGGCAGCATTAGATTCTCATAGGAGTGTGAACTCTATTGTGAGTTGCACACACAAGGGATCTAGCACTTCTTATGAGAATCTAATGCCTGATGATCTGTCACTGTCTTCCAACACCTCCAGATGGGACCGTCTAGTGGCAGGAGAACAAGTTCAGGGCTCCTACTGATTGTACATTATGGTGAGTTATATAATTATTTCATTATATATTACAATGTAATAATAATATAAAGTGCACAATAAATGTAATGTGCTTGAATTTTCCTAAAACTATTTTCCCCCCATCCTACCCCCTGCAACTTGGTCTGTGGAAAAATTGTCTTCCATGAAACTGGTCCCTGGTGCCAAAAAGGTTGGGGACAGCTGCTCTGTTATTCTGACAAAGATGAGGGAAATGGCAGAAGCCTATCTTGGAAAGAGTGTTACCAATGCTGTGGTCACAATATCAGCTTCGTTTAATGATTCTCAGCATCAAGGCTACCAAAGGTGCTGGAACTATTGCTTATCTCAATGTATTGAGAATTATCAATGAGCTAACTGCTGCTTCTGTTGCTTATGCCTTAGACAAAAGGTTGGAGCTCAAAGAAATGTGCTGATCTTTGACCTTAGAAGTGGTACTTTTTAATTTTTATTTATTTATTTTTTTGAGATGGATTCTTGCTCTGTCACCCAGGCTGGAGTGGTGTGATCTTGGCTCACTGCAATCTCTGCCTCCCAGGTTCAAGTGATTCTCCTGCCTCAGCCTCCTGAGTAGTTGGGATTACAGGCGGCCACTACCACGCCTGGGTAATTTTTTTCTTGTATTTTTAGTAGAGACATGGTTTCACCATGTTGGCCAGGCTGGTCTCGAACACCTGACTTCAGGTGATCCGCCCCCCTCAGCCTCCCAAAGTGCTGGGATTGTAGGCATGAGCCACCATTCCTGGCCTTTTTTTTTTTTTTTTTGATGGAGTCTCACTCTTGTGGCCCAGGCTGGAGTGCAGTGGCACAATCTTGGCTCACTGCAACCTCTGCCTCCCAGGTTCAAGTGATTCTTGTGCCTCAGCCTCCCGAGTAGCTGGGATTACAGGCATGCACCACCATGAGCATCTAATTTTCATATTTTTAGTAGAGATGGGGTTTTGTCATATTGGCCAGGCTGGTCTTGAACTCTTGACCTCAGGTGATCCTCCTGCCTCAGCCTCCCAAAGTACTAGGATTACAGGTGTGAGCCATTGTGCTTGACCTGGAAGTGGCACTTTTAATGTGTCAGTCCTCACTGTTGAGGATGGAATCTTTGAGGTGAAATCTACAGCAGGAGACCCCCAATCAGGTGGAAAAGACTTTGACCACCAAGTGGTCCACCATTTTATTGCTGAGTTCAAGCACAAGCACACAAAGGACATCAGTGAGAATAAGAGAGCTGTCTGACATCTCCATACTAATTGTGAACATGCTAAGTACGCCCTTTCTTGAGCAACCAGGCTAGTATTGAGATCCATTTTCTCTATGAAGGAATCAATGTCCATACCTCTTACACATGCCCGGTTTGAAGAACTGAATGCTGACCTGTTCTGTGACATCTGGACCCCGTAGAGAAAGCCCTTCAAGACACCAAACTAGACAAGTCATGGATTCATGATATTTTCCTGGATGGTGGTTCTACTTTTATCCCTAGGATTCAGAAGCTTCTCCAAGACTTTTTCAATGGAAAAGAACTGATTAAGATCATCAGCCCTAATGAAGCTGTTGCTTACGGTGCAGCTGTCCAAGCAGCCATTCTGTCTGGCAACAAATCTGAAAATGCTCAAGATTTGTTGCTCTTGTATGTCATTCTTCCTTCCCATGGTATTGAAACCAATGGTGTAGTCATGACTGTTCTCATTAAGCATAATACTGCCATTCCTTCCAAGCAGACAGACCACTACCTACCCTGACAAGCAGCCTGATGTGCTTATTCAGGTTTATGAAGGTGAGCATGTCATGATCAAGGATACCAACCTGCTTGGCAAGTTTCAACTCACAGGCATACCTTCTGCACTCCAAGGTGTTCCTCACATTGAAGTCACGTTTGATATTGATGCCAATGGCATTTTCAATGTCTCTGCTGTGCACAAGAGTACAGGAAAAAGAAGAAGATTACTGTCAGTAATGACAAGGGCCATTTTAGCAAGAAAGACTTTAAATGTATGGTCCAGGAGGCTGAGCAATACAAAGCTGAAGATGAGAAGCAGAGACAGGTGTCATCCAAGAATTCCGTTGAATCCTATGAATTCAACATGGAAGCAACTGTTGAAGATGAGAAACTTCAAGGCAAGATTCATGTTGAAGACAAACAGAAGATTCTTGTCAGGCGTAATGAAATTATTAACTGGATAGATAAGAATCAGGCTGTTGAGAAGGAAGAATTTGAACATCAGCAGAAAGAGCTGGAGAGAGTCTGCAATCCTATCATTACAAAGCTGTAGCAGAGTGCAGGAGGAATGCCTAGGGGATTCACTGTTGGTGGATCTCCTCCCTCTGGTGGTGCTTTCTCAGGGCCCACCACTGAAGAAGCCAACCCAAGTATAGATGTAGCCTTGTTCCACACACTTAAAACACTGAAGGACCCAAATATGTAGCAAATTCTGTGGCAGTTTTTTTTCTCTTTTGATTAGTCAATGTAGTTAAATTTTTCCCAGTCAAAGTTTGCCTAAAAAGGCCTGTAATCTCATAAAAAAAGAAGTACATAGGAAGTAAGCCTTTAAAGAAATTGGAGAGATCATTCCATACTGGGGCAGGAAATTGAGTTGTTTTCATGAGGAAGATGGTGTTTGAGAGACGTAGGAAGATGGTGTTTGAGAGACGTAGGAAGATGGCTGAGTCAATAGGGGCAGTGGGCCTTAAACTCCTGTAGAGGAGATACAATCAAATCTATAACACAAAGTTGTTGGAGGGTGCCAGCGTGTCATCCGTGCCAGTTCAATATCAATTGTTCAGTTCTACAGTGGTTTATCAAAGCCTCTTTTAGATCAGACCCTGTGCATTCTATTAGAAGGCTTGCTCTTCAAGGAGCATCTAGTTTAGTATACAGACATGGAAACCTATGTGGGCCTAGATCATAGTAGGATAAATACTGCGTTACAAATAAGTTTGAGGTGCTATGGGAGCATGAAAGAGGGAGACCCATGGGCGGGTGTGGTGGTTCACGCCTGTAATCCCAGCACTCTGGGAGGCTGAGGTGGGCGGGTCATGAGGCCAGGAGATAGATACCATCCTGGCTAAGACACTGAAACACCGTCTCTACTAAAAATACAAAAAATTAGCCGGGCGTGGTGGCGGGCACCTATATTCCCAGCTACTCGGGAGGCTGAGGCAGGAGAATGGCATGAACCTGGGAGGCGGAGCTTGCAGTGAGCCGAGATCGTGCCACTGCACTGCAGTCTGGGCGACAGAGTGAGACTCCATCTCAAAAAAAAAAAAAAAAAAAAAGAAGGAGACCCAACCCAGTTTGAGTGGCAAGACATGCTATTGGGAAGAAGTAATCTTCTTGAGTCTTGAAGAGCATTTGCCAGGCAAGGAGGTCAGAGGATGAGTTTGAATAAAGCATTCCAAGCCAAGGGGACAACAGGAGCAAATGTAGAAAGTCATAAAGTAGGCTGGGCATGTTGACTCATGCATGTAATCCTAGCACTTTGGGAGGCCAAGGCAGGTGGATCACCTGAGGTCAGGAGTTTGAGACCAGCCTGGCCAACATGGTGAAACCCTGTCTCTACTGAAAGTACAAAAATTAGCTGGGCATGGTGGCGGGTGCCTGTACCCTCAGCTACAAGGGAGGCTGAGGCAGGAGAATCGCTTGAGCCCCGGAGACAGAGGTTGCAGTGAGCCAAGATTGCGCCACTGCACTGCAGCCTGGGCAACAGAGTGAGACTCCGTCTCAAAAACAAAACAAAACAAAACAAAACCACAAAGTCATAAAATAGCCCAGTGTGTGAGTGGAACTACAAGCCCTGGGTTGAGCTGTAGTACAGGCTGCAGTAAGATGGCAAGCGTCAGGGATGAAGCTGAAGAGGTTGGCAGAGACTGGATCATGGAGGTCCAATTTATGTTTCTGAAGGTTCTCTCTGGCGATCCTTGGGGTGAGGAGAGACTGCAGTGGGCTAACATGAAGGCCAGTGTAAAGGTGATTGCAAGATTCCAGTTAAGATGTAATGAGGTCTAAATCAAGTCTGTGACTGTGAAGATACCAGAGATGTTAACCCACATCTCTTATTTTTTTCCTAACATTTTATGATGAATATTTTCAAACATTCAGAAAATCAAAGTAATTGTACTGTGAACACCCGTATATCTACCACCCAGATTCTACAATTAGCATTTTACTACACTTGGCTTTATCACGTATGTCCAGCCATGTATCAACACTTTATGCATTTCAAAATTATGAGCATGTGTACACATTCCTTTAAACATTTCATCATTCATGCCATTTACTAGAGTTCAATATGTGAAACTTTTTAAAGTTCAAATATCCATAAAATGAAATAAATGCAAGCGTCTTAAGAGTATAATTTCATGTTTTGACAAATGTGTATACCTGTGTAATGCACATCCCTATTGAGATACGGAATATTACCATAATCTCAGAAAGTTGCCACATGTCCTTTCCCAGTCAATCACAGCCCTTTCTCCTTTCAGAGTTGCCCTTGAGTTTGGAATGTGTGAAAATAGACATTCCAGGTGAAGGGAACCTAGGTGGCTCCCTCTCCAGCAAAGGCATGGAGGCAGGTAACTAGGGAAGAACATATCAATGTTAGTAAACAAGTTCGGTTGGATGCCCTTCAGTCTTCCATCTCTCTCCCTACTAAGCCCCATCTTTTCGGGTCAAAGCATAAAACATTGAAGTAGAGAGGAGTTGAGTCAAGGGACTGTCAGGCCCGCAGGAGCTAACAGTCTTCAGGGGAGGAGGAGACAGAAGCGCTGACAGTCACAATTTACTGTAACAAATGTTGAATGTTATCTTGTACCAGGGTCAGGGCTATAACCAAGGGAAGAGCAGAAAGTTAGGTAAAACACCACAAATATGCCACAAGGGTTTGTTGTATGTGTGTATGTCTGAGAGAAAGAAGTGATAAGGTGAGTGACTCAGACTCTTGGTACTGGAGGAGCTCAAAGGAAAAGAGAGAAGAGTATTTACCAGCCATGAAAAGTTTTCTGGAGGTAAAGTCTTAAGGGATGTTGACTGTTAAGTGTGGTAGATGTAAAGATGTTTCAGTTACAGAGAACACAAAATGTGAGTCAAGCAGGGACATTGGCCCATGTGACTGGTAAGTCTAGAGTTATGTGAGTTTTAGGTACAGTTTGATCAGAGCTTTGGTCCTTATGATCTTAGTGCTGTCCTATTTTGTGTGTGTTAGCTTGTCTTCAGGATACTTCTTCATGGTCACAATATGGCTGTCTGTAGCAGTTTAAAAATTGAGCTGCTATAGTAAATTCTTGGGCATTCTCAGTACTTGAGTATGGAACATGTGCATGTGGAAGGAAATAACATTGCACTTTATAAACACTGTATTGCAAATGGAAAATGCAATGTCTTAACTAAACTATTTAAATTTGGCACCATAAAAAAAGAACTAAGGAGAAGAATATTTATATTAACCTTCTAGAAAGTTGTAGAAAATAGTTTTTTGGGTTTTTTTTGACACAAAGTCTTATTCTGTTATCCAGGCTTTAGTGCAGTGGTGGGATCTCGGCTCACTGCCACCTCTGCCTCCCCGGTTCAAGTGATTCTCCTGCCTCAGCCTCCCGAGTAGCTGAGATTACAAGTAAGCATCACCATGCCTAGTTAATTTTTGTATTTTTAGTAGAGATGGGGTTTCATCATGTCGGCCAGGCTGGTCTCGAACTCAAGTGATCCTCCTGTCTCAGTCTCCCTAGTATACCCTACTCACTTTTTAATTATTTATTTATTTATTATTTTGAGATGGAGTTTCGCTCTTGTCACCCAGGCTGGAGTGCAATGACGCAATCTTGGCTAACTGCAACCTCCACCTCCTGGGTTCAAGCGATTCTCCTGCCTCAGCCTCCCAAGTAGCTGGGATTACAAGTGCCGGCCACCATGTCCAGCTAATTTTTGTATTTTTAGTAGAGAGAGGGTTTCACCATCTTGGTCAGGCTGGTCTCGAACTCCTGACCTCAAATGATCCACCCGCCTAGGCCTCCCACAGTGCTGGGATTACAGGTATGAGCCACTGCGCCTGGCCTTATTTTTTATTTTTATTTTTTGAGACAGGATCTCTTATCACCCAGGCTAGAGTGTAGTGGCATGATCATATCTCACTACAGCCTTGAATTCCTGGGCTCAAGTGATCGTCCCACCTCAGCCTCCTGAGTAGCTAGGACTACAGGCATGTACCACTACACCTCGCTGATTTTTGAAATTTTTTGTACACACAGGTCTCACTGTGTTGCCTATGCATGAACTCCTGGACTTTTTTTTGTTTTTCAGTCTGTCGCCCAGGCTGGCGTGCAATGGTGCAATGATGGCTCACTGCCATGTAGACCTCCTGGGCTCAAGTTATCCTCCCACTTCAGCCTCTCAGATAGCTGAGACTACAGATGTGAGCCATCACGCTGGGCTAATTGAATTCTTGGAGTTAAGCAATTCTCCTGCCTTGGCTTCCCAAAGTGTTGGGATTACAGGTGAGTGACTATGTCCAGCCTCCTACACACTTTTAAATATTTTTGGATTTTAAGGGGTTTTCGTAGAGTTCTGGAATCCTATAAATTCTTTACAAATTCTGTTTTTTTCTTTTTTTTTTTTTTGAGATGGAGTCTCACTCTGTCGCCAGGCTGGAGTGCAGTGGTGTGATCTCGGCTTACTGCAACCTCCGCCTCCCAGGTTCAAGCGATTCTCCTACCTCAGCCTCCCAAGAGGCTGGGACTACAGGCGCCTGCCATCAGGCCCAGCTAATTTTTGTGTTTTAAGTAGAAACGGGGTTTCACCATGTTGGCCAGGATGGTCTCGAACTCCTGACCTCGTGATCCACCTGCCTCCACCTCCCAACGTGCTGGGATTACAGGCATGAGCCACTGTGCCCGGCGTTTTTTGTTTTTTTGTTTTTAAATGGAATCTCACTCTGTTGTTCAGGGTTGAGTGTCATGGCACCATCAAGGCTCACTGCAACCTCCACCTCCGGGTTTAAGTGATTCTCTTGCCTCAGCCTCCTGAGTAGCTGGGATTACAGGCGCCGGCCACCATGCCCAGCTAATTTTTATATTTTCAGTAGAGATAGGGTTTCGCGATGTTGGCTGGGCTGGTCTCAAACTCCTGACCTCAAGTGATCTGCCTGCCTCAGCCTCCCAAAGTACTGGGATTAAAGGTGTGAGCCACCGTGCGCAGCCTAATTCAGTTCGAATTCCAAGCTAGGTGTTTCATATCCTATATGTGTAGAACATGACAAATATTTACCAAATATACATTCATTAAAATCTGAAAGGTGAAACCTCAATTAAAAAAAAATCTCCAACTTAATAAAGTTTAGTTTGCCACATTATCTTTAAAATACAGTATGCCTTATTGTGTAGCATATCTCAAACTTTAAAATATTTACTTTAGGCCAGGCACAGTGGCTCATGCCTGTAATCCCAGCACTTTGGAAGGCTGAGGCGGTGGATCACTTGAGGTCAGGAGTTTGAGACCAGCCTGGCCAACATGGTGAAACCACGTTTCTACTCAAAATACACAAATTAGCCTAGCATGGTGGCGCATGCCTGTAATCCCAGCTACCCTGAAGGCTGAGGCAGGAGAATCTCTCGGACCCAGGAGGCGGAGTTTGCAGTGAGCTGAGATTGTCCCACTGCACTCCAGCCTGGGCGACAAAGGGAGACTCCACCTCAAAAAAAAAAAAAAAAAAATCACTTTAAATGTGATGTAAAGCCTAGTTGTTAAAGTGTAAATGTTCCCAAGGACTTTAAGATGTCTTTAGGCCACAGTTGTCAAATGTAATATTTCTAGAATTTAAAGTCTTTTTTTAGCACTCATATAACTACATGCAAGGCGGAGGTACTTGGACAAGGAAGGACCTAAAAAAGTGATCATCACCAGAAAGTTTATTTGTTCATCATCACCAACATTAAGAGCCAATGGCCAGGAAGAAGCCAATTGTTGAAACCATTCTAAAACGACTGCGTTGCTTGGGAAACCAGAGAAGTTGGTGAACATTTGATCTAGCGCGCAAAGCCACATCACTCAAATTTTCTCGCCCTCCAAATCTAGCAAAGAAAAAGTGAGAGGAAGCAGGGATAGAGAGGAAGAGGGGGACGGAAGGGAGAGAGGGAGAAAGGAGAGAGGAAAGGCAAGATAGACACAGAGAGAGAGCGAGAGAGAGAGAGAGAGAGTGCAAAGGAGAGAGAGAGAGAGGAGAGAGAAGGGGGGGAGAGAGAGAGACAGAGGAGAGAGAAGGGGGAGAGAGAGAGAGAGAGATTGAGAGAGAGAGAGAGAAGAATGAGAGATGAGCAGGGGTCTGTTCAAGGAGGACTTGAGCGCCAAGCCCCGCCCCTGTTTCCCAGGTAACCGGATAAACAGACTCCATCTTTTCCTCTGTGGACTCGGCTAGGTGTTAAGAGGCAGGCAGGAAGCAATGGACAGGGAGTCCGAGTGAGGTTGTGCTCTTTCCTGAGAGAGGGGTTCCGCAAGGGATTGGAAGCGTCCTTCTAGCCAGGTTTCCCTTTAGAGATGAGTGCTCTTGGAGAAATGAGAATGGGGAGAAATCGTCCATGAACATGGAGATTGGACACCCCCACGAAGGAAAGGATGATTTAGGAGACAAGAGGGTCGTCATGGGAACAAAATTTCCCATGGAGTTGGGGATCAGAGTAGGATTAGGAAAAGAAGATTCCCGATGTGGGGAGAGCTCTGTGGTTAGTAATAAGTGTGAGGGAAGGATGGCATCACCAGAAACAAAATTTCCATTGAGCAAGGGGCTTGAAATGGGATTAGAAAGACAGAATATTTCTAGGACTCTCATGCAGAGGGGTAGTTTAGGAGTCGACAGTGTCTCAGCCTCACAGGGAACAAAACCTTCTCTGTTGCCAGGAAGAATGGGATTAGAAAAGGAGAGTCTTCTTGAAGGATATACCCGTGAACGGATAATACAGCCTTCTTTGGGCGGGGTGTGTGGAAGTCCACAGGCTGTAGGGGGCAGGAGAGCTCCTTTGGCTAGTGGCCCTGAAGGGATAGAGGAATTAGTGGGAAAGCCTGCTTTGGATATGGAACCAAGACAGGAAATGGAAAAAGAGTCTACCTGTGTTGTAATGAAACCCAGCACAGAGATTAAGCCTCCTGTGGAGGTGGACATTGGACTAACCCAAGCCAAGGGGCCAGATGAGACTAAGAATACGGAGCCCCAAAGGGGCTTGGTGATAGAACCTCCCCAATGCCAGTTTGCCCAACAAGCTGAACAGAGAAAGGAGGCTGGAAACATTGAATCAGGAGTGGAACCTCCAGATCGCATCAGACCCATATACTCTGGGAAGTTTTTTGATCGGACACCTTGCTGGCCAAGTGTAAGTTTTTTTCACTTTCTGTAGGAACTAAACTGTGTATTGCCATGTCTTTATTGAGATGATAAAGTGATAAAATTCGTTTTGGTTTGAAGAGACAAATCACACAGATTTCATGAGATTTCTATATTTCTTGCCCCACTGGAGTCTTTGCAGATGTTACTTAGATTTCTGATTCTCTGCCTCCTTTCCTATATGTCAGCTTTGTTTTCTGTGCACACCAGTGGTTTGTTCTGATTTCTTTCTCTTTTCTCCTTTAACCTTCATTTCATTTTCCTCAAGCCTCTCACATATTGAAAATACATGAAGATACATGCTGTGTCCTAATATTCATACTATGAACGGAAAAGAAAAGTGCTTCTTTTTCCATTCATTGTTTAGTCTGCGAGTTATTTGTTCTTTCAGCAAAGACTTGTGGTGGCCATTGTGCCAGGTACAGGACAAAATAAAATGAAAAGTACATGATCCCTACCTCTAGGTTTAGGCTCATTCCAGTAATGGAGACAGTTAACTAAAGGAATAGTATACAGTTATCTAAATGAATAAAAACACACAAGATTCTTCCTTCATAGAAGTACACTCTGAATACAGAGCTCAGTGTAAAGATGGCGTATTTCTGTTTAGAGGAGATGGGAAAAGCTTAATGGGGAAAGTAATATTTGCGCTAACATCGAAAGGTGTCAGTATTTGTCTGAAGAAATAATGAGGTTAGAGCATTTTGGGCAT
The DNA here is from genome assembly GCF_006542625.1 of Nomascus leucogenys. Lineage (NCBI taxonomy): Eukaryota > Metazoa > Chordata > Mammalia > Primates > Hylobatidae > Nomascus > Nomascus leucogenys. The sequence goes on from NC_044384.1 coordinate 131,488,565, forward strand.
AAAAAGGTATAGAGCACAACCAAAGCTTCCTATGTTCGAGAGGCATAACAGTTCTATTCAGCCAGCAGGGTATTGAGAGATGAAGATGAAGAAGAAAAACGTAGAAGACATCTAAAGGCCCAGAATATAGGGATAAAACATATGGATACAGCATCAATGGTGGATCTTAATGAGGGTAAAAATAAATAAAATTTGCCTTTTAGAAAGATAATTCTGATATCAGTAGTTATGATGGACTGGAAAGGGGAGATACTGAATGACAAGTAGGTAATTAGAAGAACATTCCAAAGTTCTGATGGACTGGAATTAATGTAGAGTTAGAAAGAATAGAAAGGAGACTGCACTTTTGAGAGGTTTTTAGATGATATTTTAAAAAATTGTCACTCAGTTGTGGATATGCGTGGTGAGTAAGGGAAGTTAATGGATGACTCAGGAGTTTCTGTGTTGATAATGATTTCTTTGGGTTTGGTGGCAAATGAATGTCCAGTGTTGGTTGTCTTCAATACGAGATGACAGGTGAAGAAGCCAGGGAGACACTTGGTAATATGAGACAATTGATGCCCCATGGGTGTGAATGGGAGAAGAAAGTCAAGGCAAGAATCTTGGGGAACATTGACATGAGGTGGTCAGTGAAAAAGATGTCAATAAGGTGAGTTCTTGAGGGCAAGGACTATATCTTGTTTATTGTTTACCTTCATGTCATACCACAATACCTGGCTTGTGTTTGGTCATTCAATAAATACATGTTTGATAAATAGAAGGAAACCAGGATGATTAAATGGGAGAAAGACCAGTTGGAGAAGAAAAAAGTAAGTCTGAGACATTGGTATTGAGGAACGTAAGAAAGTGTCCTTAAGTTATAATGTGAATAAAAGATTCCACACATTGAAATTTGAGAGTAAAACTCAGCTGAAGAGGTCACAGGGCTTCCACAGAATTTTGTCTGGGTTTGAAGACTTTTCCCCTTCAGACTTAGAATGTTCTTTTCTTCTTTGTCTCACATTGCTTTCTGGTTTCCTCTTTGGATTTTCCCAGCCACTTTACTTGACCACACCTGTTCCATTTCTGGATTGGTTCTGCAGTTTACAGCTTCTGATCTGATCTGATCTCACACACATGCAGACACCAGCTTCCAGTTTCCAGCACAGGCAATTCTAAAACCTCTGCTTCCTCCCATTTCTCATACCTTCCTTTCTAAATGTGATAGGACAAGAAAGAGAGTGTCAAGGAGAGAGTGACCAGCAGTGTTAAACCATCTCTGATAGGCCTTTTGCAGTGGCACTACCTATAATCCCAGCACTTTGGGAGGCTGAGGCAGGAGCGTTTTTTTTTGAGACAGAGTCTCACTCCATCACCCAGCCTGGAGTGCAGTAGTGCAATCTCGGCTTGCTGCAAACTCGGCCCCAAGCTTAAGAAATTCTTGTGCCTCAGCCTCCCAGTAGCTGGAATTCTAGGAGCATGCCACCACACCCGGCTAATTTTTTTCCTTCTTTTTTTTTTAAATTTAATTTTTGTATTTTTAATAGAGAAGGGGTTTTGCGATGTTGGCCAGGCTGGGACCCTATTCCTGACCTCAAGTGTTTGCCCACCTTGGCCTCCCAAAGTGCTGGGATTACAGGCATGAGCCACCACGCCCAGCAGGCAGCAGGATTTCTCAAGGCCAGGAGTTTGTCATCAGCCTGGGCAACATAGCAAGACTCTGCCTATACAAAAAAGAAAAATTAGCCAGGTATGGTAGCGTGTGCCTGTAGTCCTAGCTACTTGGGAGAGGTGCGAAGATCATTTGAGCCCGGGAGTTCAAGGTTCCAGTGAGCTATGATCACACCACTGCATTCCAGTGTGGGTGACAAAATGAGAGTCTGTCTCTAAAAATAAAGTAAAAATGAGATTAATTAACTTTGGACATTAAGAAATTACCAACATTGTTAGAATGACATAATAGAAAAAGAATTCAGATTATAATATACTGAAGAACGAATGGGTTATTAGAATCGGAGAAAGCTATCATGAAATTTTTTTCCCTTAAGAAGTATGACAGTGAAGAGAAAGAGTAAATATTCCACTTAAGAATCTTATTATTTAAGTGAATCAGTGGGGGAGTTTGAGATAACACAAAGGAAGAGAATGGGTGGAACCAGATTCTAGATGAGTGGAAGGGAATGGAATTAGGATTATAGGCAAGATGAGGGATTCTAACTTCGTTAGAAACAAGGCTTCATTTAAAAATAATTTTTAAGATGTTAAAATATTTATTTTGATTATAACACAAGAATAATAACATTATAGAAAATTTAGAAAACAGGGATGAAAATGCCTGTAATCTTATCACCTTAACACAATGCCTGTTAGCACTTTACTGTTTCATGATTATTAATATTTATTGGTGGCTCACTATATTAATATGGCTATTCATAGACCTTTGCAGGTATTAATTTGTTTGCCCTTATTGCAACCTGTGAGGCATCTACTATTACTAAGTCCTATTTTACAGGTAAGGAAATGGAAGCATATTTAGGTAATTCGGCTAAAGTCATATAGCTAAAAAGTGGTGGGATTTGAAATCTCAAATTCCTATTTGAGAGCCTGAGTTCTTAATTACTCTATACTTTTTATGACACTTTTATCCAAATGCACTTTTATGTAGTTGTTATTACCGAGTGCAAAATTTGTTTTGATTTTTCATTTGTTATTTATAAGATTTAACTATTACTACAAAGACTTAAAAAAGATCTTTTAATGATAAAAAATATTTAAGCCAATTCTTTTTTTTTTTGGGGGGGATGGAGTCTCGCACTCTCGCCCAGGCTGGAGTGCAGTGGCACCATCTCAGCTAGCTGTGATCTCTGCCTCCTGGGTTCAAGCAATTCTCCTGCCTCAGCCTCCTGAGTAGCTGGAATTACAGGTGCCTGCCCCGACACCCGGCTAATTTTTTGTGTTTTTAGTAGAGATGGACAGAGTTTCATCATATTGGCCAGGCTGGTCTTGAACTCCTGACCTCGTGATACACCCACCTCAGCCTCCCAAAGTGCAGGGATTACAGGCGTGAGCCACCGCACCTGGCGAAGCCAATTCTTTAGTTAACTCTTTCCCTCTATTGCTGGGCATTTATTTTTTATTCTTCCAGAATTTTCTATAAAATAGTTTGTCAGCCAGGCATGGTGGCTCATGCCTATAATCCCAGCATTTTGTGAGGCTGAAGTGGGAGGACTGCTTGAGCCCAGGAGTTTGAGATCAACCTGGGCAACATAGTGAGATCTTGTCTCTTAAAAAAAAAAAAAAAAGTTAAAAAAAAAGTCTTTTTATATGTATTGGAATATTTCCTTAAGGATAGAGTTTCAGCAGAAGCCAAAAGCATGGATCTTTTTCTAGTTTCTGTTGCCAAATCTCTTCCTAAAAGATTGTAGCAAGAAATTTAAAAAATCATAATAATTTGTTAGGCATTATTTTAATTTATGTTTCTTTGACTTATAATTAGATTGGAAATTGCTCCATATGTTTGTTTTTATTGTTTTTTTGTCTTTGTGTGTGGTCACCTTGCTGAAGTCTTATTAGTCGTAATTGCTTATCATTATTTCCTTTTTTTATGACTATTTTGCTTGTGTATGGATATTTCAGGTAGACAATCATATTGACACTTTTGTCCTTTTCTCTTTAGTATCTATACCTTTCATCTATCTCTATTTCCTACCTCATTGCATTGGCTATGATAAAAAAAAAATACAATATTAAAAACGATGTCTTTTGGCCGGGCACGGTGGCTCACCCCTGAAATCCCAGCACTTTGGGAGGCCAAGGCAGGCGGATCACCTGAGGTCAGGAGTTTGAGACCAGCCTGGCCAACATGGCAAAACTCCGTCTCTACTAAAAAATCAAAAATTAGCTGGGCATGGTGGCAGGCACCTGTAATCCCAGCTACTTGGGAGGCTGAGGCAGGAGAATCACTTGAGCCTGGGTGGCAGAGGTTGCAGTGAGCCAAGATCGCACACTGTCCTGGGCGACAGAGCGAGACTCCATCTCAAACAAACAAACAAAACAACAACAAGGTCTCTTTTCTGATTTTAATGAGAATGATTCTAATGTTTCACTATTACATATGATTTTGTGGGAGATTTCTGATATTTAAAGTTAAGAACACTTGTATCCATTTCCAGTTTGCTGAGAAAGTTTAAAAATCAGGACTAAACAATCTGTGAAAAGCTTTCCACACATTTATTGAAACATATATTTTTTCTGAATTAAAATAGTTCATTTTCTAAGGGTAAACCATCTTCATATTTTTGGCCTAAGCCCTACTTGTGATACATTATGTTCATAATATATCCCTGGATTTGACTTGCCAGTGTTTCACTAGGATTTTTGTATTTGTGGTTCTCTGTAAATTTAGACAGTAGTTTTTCTTTCTGTGCTTGGTATTAGGGTAATGCTAGTGTATAAAAAGAATTGAGAAGCTTCCCATCTTTCCAACTGTCTTTATGCTTTCTTTATATGTTATTTATAGTATTAGCTACTATATTATTTACTATATATATAGTACGTACTATATATATAGTACGTACTATATATATACTATAGTATTTATTTATATATACTACAGTGTTTATAGTATTATTTACTTCTTGTAAGCTTGGTTAAACTCGAACAGCTGAAAACGGAAGGGAAGGCAATCCCTAACATCCTGACCAGGGGATGGGATGGTAAAGTATTTGATGCCCCTGAGTCTCAGAGTAGGAAGGAAGTGCATTTGGGTGAGGTTGAAACCCAGTGTCAAGCATGGCTGTGAGGAGAGTTTAGATGAAAATCCCCGTTGTGAATAACCTGCAAGATCAATGCTTGAGGATAATCACTTTGCATCAGGGTGCATTCAGGGAACTGGACGAACTTACTTTAATGAGAGATCTTTCCAGTTTTGAGCCAGGAAGAGTAGATACACTTTATTTCAGGACTACTCATCCTATGGTTTGAAGTTGCTGCCCAAAGTTGGTGTTTAGTTGCAGGTGAAGGTTTGCTCTGATGGATTTATGAGACCCATCAGGCAAATTCTTCTAGTAAAACAGTCATGGATATGGAACCAGTGCAGGAAGGAAAAGTTTCCAAGAAATACTGGCCTAAGGAGAGATTTCTGGTGTGTCCTTAAACAATCAAAAAGAGTCTTGTGAAAGGAGGTCCTCTGTGTGGAGGCCTGGTAGCCCTTGAAAGGGCACTTGACTTTTGAAAAACACTGTCAGAGATCAAAATCTCTACACTGGTTATTTTCTAAGATATCCCAAGACTGTCCCTTGATTTCCATCAATGCACTGACTATGGCAGAAACCTGGAGTTATTAAGACAAAACATCTGAAGCATACAAAGTGCATTGGTAAATGATATTGAGCCCTGGAATAGAAAGACAAAGAAGGAAGGAAAGCTTCAAGGGAAAGTTTACAAAAATTATAGTGTCCATGATAACATAGGGCTATGGGAGGTTGAGGCTGCAGTGAACCATGATGGTATCACTTCAGTCCAGCCTGGTTGACAGAGTGAGATCCTATTTAAAAAACAAAAACAAGGCCGGGCGGGGTGGCTCATGCCTGTAATCCCAGCACTCTGGGAGGCCGAGGTGGGAGGATCACCTGAGGTTGGGAGGTCGAGACCAGCCTGACCAACGTAGAGAAACCCCGTCTCTACTAAAAATACAAAATTAGCCGGGTGTGGTGACAGGCGCCTGTAATCCCAGCTACTCAGGAGGCTGAGGTGGGTGAATCGCTTGAGCCTGGGAGGCGGAGGTTGCTGTGAGCTGAGATCATGCCATTGCACTCCAGCCTAGGTAACAAGAGTGAAACTCCGTCTCAAAAATTAAAATAAAAAATAAAAAAACAGGCTGGGCGTGGTGGCTTAAGCCTATAATCCCAGCACTTTGGGAGGCCGAGGCAGGTGGATCACGAGGTCAGGAGATCGAGACCATCCTGGCTAACACGGTGAAACCCCGTCTCTACTAAAAATACAAAAAATTAGCCAGGTGTGGTGGTGGGCGCCTGTAGTCCCAGCTACTTGGGAGGCTGAGGCAGGAGAATGGTGTGAACCCGGGAGGGGGAGCTTGCAGTGAGCTGAGATTGCACTACTGCACTCCAGCCTCAGCGACAGAGCGAGACTCCGTCTCAAAAAATAAATAAATAAAAAACCAAAAAAACAAAAAAAACCCCAAAAAACCCATACACAAACAAACGCTGGGGCTACATAGATGAACAATTGCATAGTATCTGCATTCAAGGAGCTTTGAGTCTAGAGACTGGAGACCAATAGACAAATGACTTTATAATATGATAAATGTCATGCAAAGGGGTGCCTTGCTTTTTCCTGTTCTATACTAGTAGAACCTGACAGCTATTTTGGGAATAGGTGGAGGGAAAGTTGCCACCCATTAATAAATCTTGTGGGACCTTCCTAGTTATGCAGGCCCTGGTATTGGAGAAAATACCAGGTAAAAAGATTTATTTTGTATGAATTTGCAAAGCTAATCTCTGCAGAATTCTGGGAATTGGATGTTTGTATTTGCACAATGGATTCGGTGTCTTCTGGGCAGAAAGGGAATGGGTACCATCACTCCTAATTCTCTCTGAGATGTTTAGAATTGGGGATCTCTCTGAGTAAAACAGAGGGATCTTGACCAAGGGCAAGTGGGAGAGCTGTAACCATTATGCTAACCCACACTGAGTTTGAAGAGTGGAAGGTGGTGTGTTGATCATGGGTCTGTGGGTCTTGAGCAGCTGAAAATGGTCTTATATCAACCTTCCTGAGTTGTCTTGAATCTTGGGACTCACTTGTATGATAAATGAAAGAGGTACTTGGCCATTGAAGGCTGTAACACTGGGGGTTGAGTGAGGAGGTGGCCAAGCAAGGTGTCTCCAGTGTTGTTAGGGACTGAGCAAAGAGGCAGCTGAGCAAGGAGATGGTTGGTGCAGTTTGGAGTTGGGTTACAGACAGAAAGCCTAAGCAGATAAGTAAATATATTTAGGACAATAATGCCAGGGTTATTTAAGACAATAACCCTTTTCTCACTGACGGAGAAAAGGGTTACAAATATGGAAAGGAGAATAGAATGAATCCTGTTGTGTTGGATTGTGATTAGAGGTATTCATATACATTTATGGGATGTCTGTATATCTATGACCATGGATTCTAACTACACAGATTTAACTAGACAGAATATTATAGGATCAATATACATGCAAGTGTGCGGGGGTGTTTGTCTATTCATACATTTCCTAACTCTGTTTTTTTTTTTTTTTTTTTGAGACGGACTCTAGCTCTGTCGCCCAGGCTGGAGTGCGGTGGTGGGATCTCGGCTCACTGCAAGCTCCACCTCCCGGGTCCACGCCATTCTCCTGCCTCAGCCTCCCGAGTAGCTGGGATTACAGGCGCATGCCACCACGCCGGGCTAATTTTTTGTATTTTTGGTAGAGATGGGGTTTCACCGTGTAAGCCAGGATGGTCTTGATCTCCTGTCTTCGTGATCCGCCCGCCTCGGCCTCCCAAAGTGCTGGGATTACAGGCGTGAGCCACTGCGCCCGGCCATCCTAACTTTATTTAAGAGAGCTTAGAAGCAGTATTTCTCTAGTAGCAAAGAGCACACCAAAATCCAGATCTTTATTTCTTTTTTTTATTATACTTTAAGTTTTAGGGTACATGTGCGCAACGTGCAGGTTAGTTACATATGTATACATGTGCGATGTACTATTCTCTATGAAAAGAAATTAAGCTCCTTGGAGAAATGGCTGACTCTAGGACTTGCACAGGCAAGTACGATATAAACGTGGAACATCTTTGTGAGCAAAAAAGTGAGAAGAATCCTAAAGAATCATGCAGATATAAAACAAACTTGAAGAAACAAGTTTGGTCTTACCCTAGACCAAACTGGTGTACATTGAGTATTGAATAAAATTACCATTGAATAAAATAGAAATCCATGAGTACATAGGGATGTAAATACATAAATGTGTGAATAAATAGTGAGAAAAGGCCTGGCACAGTGGCTCATGCCTGTAATCCCAGCACTTTGGTAGGCTGAGGAGGGAGGATCACGAGGTCAGGAGTTTGAGACCAGCCTGGCCAACATAGGGAAACCCCGTCTCTACTAAAAATACAAAAATTATCCAGGCGTGGTGGCATGTTCCTGTAGTCCCAGCTACTTGGGAGGCTGAGGCAGGAGAATCGCTTGAACCTGGGAGGCGGAGGTTATAATGAGTCAAGATCATGCAACTGCACTCCAGCTTGGGCAACAGAGGAAGACTCTGTCTCAAAAAAAAAAAAAAAAAAAGGGGAGAAAAGAAAACTTCCTTGCAGTATAATGCAATTAATAAATGTAGAAAGAATTCTAAAATTAGAAAGTCCTCATTTGGCAACCATCATAGGAATAATGATTTAGGAAAGAATCATCACTAGTTTTTTTTTTTTTTTTTTTTTTTAAAGAGATAAGGGTCTCACTTTGTTGCCCAGGCTGGTCTTGAACCCTGGGCTCCAGCTGTCCTTCTGCCTCAGCCTCCCAAAGTGCTGGCATGATAGGCATGGGCCACCACGCCCAGCTCATCAGTACATATTAAAACAATAGGTGAAAAGTAGAAATTTTATTTAGATTATCATATTTAAATTCTAAAGAGTTATTTCTTCTCAGGTTGTCTTTTAATATTTCTAATATAGTTTTATAAATGCCATAAATGCAACATCTTATATCTCTCAGGTAATCTCTTTTGTTTATTTACATTTTCCTATTCCCTGTATGTTTGTGTATGTTCTTTACTAGCTTGTTTTGCCCCTCCCTTTCAAATTGGAGTCTAAGAATTCATATTAAAACATTAGGAAGGCTGGATGTGGTGGCTCACACCTGTAATCCCACCCCTTTGGGAGGCCAAGGCGGGCAGATCACTTGAGCTCAGAAGTTCAAGACCAGCCTGGGCAACATGTCAAAAACTCGTCTCTACAAAAAAAATAAAAAATTAGCTAGGCATGGTGGCCCACACTTGTAGTCCCAGTCACTAGGGAGGCTGAGGTGGGAGGATGGTGGAGGTTGCAGTGAGCTGAGGTTGAAAGGCAGAGGTTGCAGTGATTCTCCATTAATAGGAGCATTAATAAGTAAAAGTATTCTTTCTGTAATGCATTTCCTCTAGCCTCCTCTCCCACTGGGCCCTGGAAAGCCAGCAGCCAGGAGTTAAGCCAGCCCTCTAGCCAGTGGGCAGTGCAAAGGAAAGGCAGTAGGGCATCATGAATATAAATAGAGACTTGGAAGCTAGCCTGCTTGGGTTGAAATATCTGCCAATAAATAAGCTCTGTCACCCTGTTACTCAGCCTCAATTTGCCCACAATGGAGATGGTGATAACAGTACCAAACTCATAGAGATCACTGTGAGAATTAAATGAGTTAATACATATAAAATGCTTAGAACAGTGTCCACACATGCTATGTGCTATATAAGTTTCAACTATTATTACGTTACTATTCTCTGGAAAATGTGAATAACCTAGAAGAAAAAAAATTAATATTCGGGACTCTCCCAAAATAAAGGCTGCCTCATCACTTCATCACCCTATAACCATGCCTGCCTGATTTCTGTATTTTTAGAAGGGACGGGGTTTCACCATGTTGGCCAGGCTGGTCTTGAACTCCTGACCCCAAATGGTCCGCCCAACTTGACCTCCCAAAGTGCTGGGATTACAGGTATGAGCCACCTTGCCTGGCAGCCTTCATATTTTTAAAAATGACTTGAGTTCCTATCCTAAGTATAGAGAGAGACAATATTCCCTGGTATCAGTGAGATTTCATGTAACTTCCAACTGAATTAAAAAAAATCTCACTGTATCTCTTCTCCATCTTTTCAGTCTTGTTTTTGCCCAGGTTAGAACACATAGAACACAGCTCCTTTCTTTTTTTACACAAAGTTCTTCTCACATAATGTAATTGTGTGGGTAGAATTTACTGAAGATACAGCAGTAAGACTGGGCTGCTTCTCACTGTCTTATTTCCCATCTTGGCCCCCCCAGCCTCTCACCCTGTTGCTTGACCTTGGACTCCACACACTTTCTCAATTTATTTGTCATCTCCTTGATTTTTCCTTCTTAGTGTATCTAATCAGAAGTTGTTTTGCCCCTCCCTTTCAAACTGGAGTCTAATAATTCATATTAAAACATTAGACACTACAAAGATCGTATTTTCTCCCTTTTTTTTTTTAACAAAGCAATTCAGTTTTCTGCCTGGCTATGTCTGTGGGCTTCCTCTTTTATACTTAGAGATGTCAGCAAGACAGTCTCTTAAACCCTAAAGACTCTCACTAAAAGGAATTCCACACTCAACACTTAACATAATAATAAACTTTCACCTACCCATATGTATTCATTCATATGTTCACCCACAGCTACTCATTCATCCATCCACTCCACTCCATTCTCAATTTCTCAGCTTTTGTCTGTTTGTTCTCTTTCTTTCTCTCTCTCTCTCTGCTCCTTCCAGAGACCCAGAACACTATGGGAAGTTAGTTTCTTTCTCTCAGTTTTAAATTTTATTTATTTATTTATTTTCAGAAGCAAGGTCTCACTCCATTGCCCAGGATGGAGTACAGTGATCACTGTAGCCTCGAACTCCTGGCCTTGAGAAACCCTCTCTTCTTGGCCTCCCAAAGATCATACTTCTATTTCACTGTTATATAGAACAATGAATAATTAACCTGTGATCTATGAGAAGATTGTTCTGAAGGTTGAATTCCTCAACATGTCACAGAATTCCTGTAACTGGATGAATCACTAACAATGTTAGTGCTGTAAAAATATATGCTTACAATTTTATAAATGTTTATAATATACACATAGCATTTAATGTTTGTTACGTATGAAGATTGCTTTATATTTACTATTTGTTCTTCCTTTTTTATGTTAGTCAAAAGTAACTTTGTAGCATCAGAGGCATAGGACAAGTTTGAAATAAATTTCATTCTTCAAAATGCTCCTCTTCCACCCTGACAATGATCAACCCATTTTTTTTCCCCCAAAGGCAGGAAAAGTTATTCCAGTTGGTTACAGAGTTGCAACCTGCTTGACTGAAAAACTTCCCAGGGTAAGCACTTTCAATATACCTTTATATTTCTATTTTTACCTTGTTTGTGAACATTAAGGAATAGGCAACTCAACGTTCTTTATGAAAGTGGTATAAATTTAAAGTGGTCAATTTGGATTCTTTGCAGTATTTTGAGGCCTTCTATTGACTTTTCCAAGAAAGTAAAAATCCCAGGCTTACAATTTCTAGCTCTACAGGGATTCAATTACAGGGGATTCAATTTATTTCAGTGGGAATAATGGTATGCTTTGTAACCTGGATTCTTCCTGGTTGTTTTCTAAATAAAACATTTAAAATATGTTGTTTAGGACACATGTTCTCAGGATCTGTGTCATGGAAAAAAATGTTTACTTCCATTAATAAATAAATACATTTTAGGGGGATGTTCATTATTTGGGGCTATACTTCCAAATGCATTTACTACATGCATACACTTAAGGTTGTTGGTTGATTGGTATAGATCAGTCCTGTTAATATTTTTAGAAACTGTACTTAATACTCTTTTCTTGCCTCACTCTTTGTAGCTAATTACTCCACCTGAGGCAAAAAAGTATTTCAACTTCAGATATCCACCTGCTGGCGTAGAAAGAGTATTTTATGGAAGAGCAAATGATCCCCAAATTGCACCTTATTTGACACATGGAATTAGATCTAAAATTTCAATACCGGTAACTTATTTTCTTTTTTTCCTTGTACATTATTAATTTACCAAGGTGAAAATGCACAAATCAGGTATTAGTGAAATTCATCAGTTCCAATCTCCTTCCCACCCATATTTTTACTAGCCTTTTCTCAGTCTGTCTTCCAAAAGCATTTATCTTGAGCAGTAAAAAAAATCCAAGCAGCAGCAGCCAAGACAGTGTGAAGAAATTAATAGTTTAAGCCACAAACTATCCATTCTCCTCTCAAATGATAAAAGCCTAGTTGCATTCCATTTTCTCACAATAAAGAGAAATGCTGTCAGGCTGCATTAGACAATAAAGAAGACTGTTTTGGCGGGGCATGGTGGCTCATGCCTGTAATCCCAGTACTTTGGGAGGCCGAGGCAGGAGAATCCCCTAAGATCAGGAGTTTGAGACCAGCCTGGCCAACATGGCGAAATCCTGTCTCTACTAAAAGTCAAAAAAAAAAAAAATAGCTGGGGCATGGTAGCGGGTGCCTATAATCCCAGCTACTTGGGAGGCTGAGGCAGGAGAATTGCTTGAACCCGGGAGGCGAAGATTGCAGTGAACTGAGATCATGCCACTGCAATCTAGCCTGGGCAACAGACTGAGACTCCATCTCAAAAAAAAAAAAAAAAAAAAAAAAAAAAAAAAAAAAAAAAAAAAAAAAAAGACTGTCTTGGTGACTGGCCTAGAGGCACTATAGAATACTTATATGGACACTGAATGGAGGTGGAGTCAAAATGTTTGTTATCTGCTGTTGATTGAATGGACAGTCTAGATTCAGAAGACCTGATCTCTATATCTGAAGAGAACTTTTGGAAGTCAAGTGGTTCTTGTGCTTTTCATTTTCACTTTTCTTTTTTTCTTTTTCTTTTTTTTTTTTTTTGAGACTGAGTCTCACTCTGTTGCCCAGGCTGGAGTGCAGTGGCGTGATCTTGGCTCACTATAACCTCCACTTCCCGGGCTCAAGCGATTCTCCTGCCTCAGACTCCTGAGTAGCTGGGACTACAGGCACGTGCCACCACACCCAGCTAATTTTCTTTTTTTTTTTTTTTAGTAGATATGGGGTTTCACCATGTTGGCCAGGCTGGTCTCAAACTCCAGACCTCAGGTGATCTGCCCGCCTCAGCCTCCCAAAGTGCTGTGATTACAGGTGTGAGCCACTGCACCTGGCATCACTTTTCTTAAATATTTGGGTCAAGTAACCTGGAAGCTATCATCGTAAACCTTTTAGTGTCACTGAAACCTTTTAACTCATTAGAAAGTTCTTGTAGGCAAGTTTAAACTTCACAGCCAATTCTGACAGTTCATTTGAAGGTGAGCAAAGCCAATGATGATAATGAAATGTTTTCCCGAAATCGTAAAGTCTCCTCTGCCCAGCTATTGATTAGCGTTTCCATTTTCAGATTTATACTTTTTTTTGTTGATATATTTGTGCATTGTATGATCTCTTTAGGCAAACACATTGATAAACCCACAGCCTATTACCACATTTCAACAGAAAATTAAAGATAAAAAAGAATCTATATATCTTAGCAATCGACGAGCACCGTTAGGAAAATCTCACGATCAAGCACCAGGATTACCTAAAGGCATGGACACAATCAATACAACATTTGGGACAGCAGTCATCAGAGGTAGTAAAAAAAAAAATAAGGGGTGGGAAGGGGCTGGTAAAATAAGTCTCTTTGGAAAATCTGATTAAATATCTTATTTGTATAATGTTTGGTGATGGTGTAAATGAAGACTCAAGAAGGAAAGATGGGATTGTTGCAGGAAAGTTACTCTCAGAACCAAAACCCTTGACGTGTATGTATGCGGAGGCAGGAAAAATTCAGGTATTGGAGTCCAGATATAGTGAGCATAGTGGGCGTGGTGTAAAGACAGGAAAGAACTCGACAAAAATTGGCTCTGGGGCTAGCTACAGAACCGCAATCCCTTTGCTTTGGACATCAATTTGTGTGTTTTATTTCCATCAGTGCTTCACACATGTTCATGACTGAACTCTTTATGAACAAGAGTTCATGGCACAGATAAGTTTGGTAAATGCTGTATACCGCACTCCATTCATGCAGATCTGTGAGGTCTACCTGCATACTAACCAAATACAGAGCAGAGTGCATAGTTGACTTCCACTCTGATTTTGAGAGGGAGTAGAGTACCATCTTTCAACAAATAACTCAGTAGAGTTGGTCACAGGCCATTCATCCTTCTGAAGACCCAGGTTCCTGCCATGTTGTTGGATGCCTTTCTTTATACCTTTCTCAGATTTCTCTCCTATACTCTTTTTCAGGTTATCCCCTCCCTCTAGGAGTCTTACCATAGGAGATCTCAAATTCCATCTTTCTTTATTTTGTGGAGAAATTCTCTCCTTGTCTTTCCATACCCATTGAGGCTCTCTTCCAGGAACCTTAGCTTTGTTCACCAAAAGGCTCATTAGATTATTTTCCTTAAGGTAGTGACATCTACTCTGAAGATAGATTATACTTTGGAATGTAAAATCTGGAGTTGTACCTTATTGCATCAGATCTGAAGTTTTTAAAAATTTGACACATGAAAAATGTATTTTAGAGTAGATTAAATATCCTTTCCTTTTGATGTTTCTATATATATGAAACATATATTTATATTTATAAATGATACATATTTATATTTATATAGAGACTGGGGTCTCACCATATTTCCAGGCTGGCCTTAAGCTCCTGGACTCAAATGATTCTCCCACCTTGGCCTCCCAGACTGCTGGGATTACAGGTGTGAGTGACTATTCCCCGCCTCTTCTTTTTGATAGGTTTAAGAAATCCGATGTATATGAACTGTTAGACATGGCATTATTTTAGGATTAGTTTATTTAATGTGGAAAGTATTCTCTAAGTGTGCCTCATTTAAATATATAAAAGAAACAATGTTTCAAAACATGTATATATGTGTATTATTAAGTGTAATCTCGGCTCACTGCAAGCTCCGCCTCCCAGGTTCATGCCATTCTCCTGCCTCAGCCTCTCCGAGTAGTTGGGACTACAGGCGCCCGCCACCACGCCCGGCTAATTTTTTTGTATTTTTGGTAGAGACGGGGTTTCACCATGGTCTCGATCTCCTGACCTCGTGATCTGCCCGCCTCGGCCTCCCAAAGTGCTGGGATTACAAGCGTGAGCCACCGCACCCAGCCAAACGTTGATTGACTTGACGATATTCTTAACTATTAGTTTATATACCTCAATTCTTAGCAGAAAGGCCAAAAGAAAGGAAACTTCTTAATCTATGTTGTTAGGTCGAAAGGGAAGAGTGAAATTGTAAATGGAGTTACATTTACAAATTATTATCTAAAACAGTAAAAACAAAATTACTCACTGTACACAAAACTGGGTACCACTAGTCATGGGAATGCAGCTATTAAACAAACATCTTTTCTAGATTTAGGACTAGTGAAGAATTTCTCCCTGATTCCAGTGATTTCCCTGGTACCTCTGGCTACATTGAGGATACAGATTCATTTTTTAAATTAATTAATTAATTAATTAATTTTTTTTTTTTTTGAGACTGAGTCTCACTCTGTTGCCCAGGCTGGAGTGCAATGTCGTGATCTTGGCTCCCTGCAACCTCCGCCTCCCAGATTCAAGCGATTCTCCTGCCTCAGCCCCCCGAGTAGCTGCGATTACAGGCGTGTGCCACCACGCCTGACTAATTTTTGTATTTTTAGTAGAGACAGGGTTTTACCATGTTGCTCAGGCTGGTCTCGAACTCCCGACCCCAGGTGATCCACCCACCTCAGCCTCCCAAAGTGCTGGGATTACAGGCCTGAGCCACTGAGCCCAGCCTGGGAATACAGATTCAGATCAAAACAGACACAGGGTGTATGCTTCCATCTAAAACTGCCAAAATTTACACCATGGCTACCCCACAGGGCATTAGAGCTTCTAATTTGTGGTTCAGATTTGTTTGGATCATCTTGAGAAGTCTGCAGCAAACTGAAATAAAAATTGTACAGAGATTCTCAGGATCAGAATTTAACTGTGCTTAGAGTATGGCTTACCACAACTACACAGTTAACTGATAATAGAGTTCTTTTTTTTTTTTTGAGCTGGAAGTTTCGCTGTGTCGCTCAGGCTGGAGTACAGTGGTGCCATCTTGGCTCACTGCAACCTCCACCTCCCGGATTCAAGTGATTCTCCTGCCTCAGCCTCCCGAGTAAAGTAGCTGGGACCACAGGCGCATGCTACCACACCTGGCTAATTTTTGTATTTTTAGTAGAGATGGGGTTTCACCATGTTGGCCAGGCTGGATTTCTTTTTGTATTATTTTTTTTTTTTTTAGTAGAAATGGGGTTTCACCATGTTGGCCAGGCTGATCTCAAACTCCTGACTTCAGGTGATCTACCCTCCTTGTCCTCCCAAAGTGCTGAGATTACACGCGTGAGCCACTGCTCCCAGCCAATGATAATAGAGTTCTAATACGCTTCTGACTTCTAGGAGATGAGCCAGGTCAAGTGGGCTTCCCTTTCTTGATAAATCATTTATGTTGGCTTTGTGATCTCTCGGGATGTCTATATAGCCTTGCATCCAGCATACCTAATTTCTCATTTTTTCTAGTCAATATAAACGTATTATAAATAGGTTAAAAAGTACCTTGGAACTGATTTTATTAATTCTTCCTTCAGAATACTCTGCTAAAGATGTGGTGAATCCACCAAAATCCTATGAAGAAGTATTTAAAGAAGGAAATGTAGGACATGATTTGTATGTTGTTTCTCACAATGATTATTATGCAGGTAAGTGTCCTCCAATGCAAAATGGGCCTGAGGATATGGGACTCTTGGATTTGTGAAGAGGAATAAAGGAGATTAGTACATAAAGTTAAATGCCTGCCATGTAATAGGTGATTAATACAATATTATTCGTAAGGTCATAAACCATGATAGCTGAGAAAACCTGTACCGCATATACTTATGGTTTTTAAGAAAATTTTATTTAAATTTTTTTTTTTTCTTTTTTTTTAGTCAGGGGTCTCTGTTGCCCAGGTTGGAGTGCAGTGGTATGATCATGGCTCATTGCAGTCTCCACCTCCTAGGCTCAAGCGATCCTTCCACCTTAGCCTCCTGAACAGCTGAGACTGCAGGTGTGCACCACCATGCCTGGCTAATTTTTTGAGTTTTTAAATAGAGATGAGGTCTTCTTATGTTGTCCAGGCTGGTCTCAAACTCCTGAGTTCAAGCGATCCTCCCACCTTGGCCTCCCAAAGTGCTGGGATTACAGGCATGCACCACTGCACTCGGCTCAAGACTTATTCTAAGTGCTTAATTTTATATTAAGAATATTCGGTGATGGTCAAGTTCACAAATTTTTGAATCAGATCAGGTTCAAATCCTAGCTCATCCATTTACTATCTTTTAAAATCTGGGCAATTTACTTATTTGATCATTATATATATTCTTATCTCTTAAATGGGTATAGTAATATTGTGAGGATTGAGTAGATGTCACATGCTTAACACAGCAACTGGAACATAGTTAAGTGCTGATAATTATTAGCTATTATTATTATTATTAGTGATCTTGTCTTAAAGTTTCATGTCTAGTAGCATATCACTAGAGTTATTCTATAGCACAACTAAAAAGGCATTAGAAGTTTATAGTGCTATAAAATAAAACTCAATTGCCTGTATGTTGATGCTAAGTAAAGTCTTGACATAATGAAGGATTGAGAAGTAGACTGATACATGTCCTGAGAAAGCCTATGGATTGTGCATGGTTTAAAAACTCAGTCTTGTGAAAATATTGTATTCACGTTTGAAAAAGCTTCATGTCTATTGCACAGTCTAATGCAATGCTCTTTAATTGTTTTAAAAAGAACTTTGGTCTGGGTGCGGTGGCTCACTCTTGTAATCTCAGCGCTTTGGCAGGCCAAGGCAGGTGGATCACTTGAGCCCAGGAGTTTGAGACCAGCCTGGGCAACATAGTGAGAATCTGTATCTACAAAAACTAAATAAAAAAATTAGTCAGGCATGGTGGTGCATGTCTGTAGTTCCAGCTACTTGGGAGGCTGAGATGGGAGGATTGTTTGAGCCCAGTAGTTCCAGGTTGCAGTGAGCCACGATTGCACTACTGCACTCTAGGCCTGGGCATATGAATATCCAGTTTTCCCAGCACCATTTGTTGAAGAGACTCTCTTTTCCTCAGTGTATGTTCTTGGCACCTTTGCCAAAAATGAGTTCACTCTAGTTGTGTGGATTTGTTTGGATTCTTTATTCTGTTCCATTGGTCTATGTTTCTGTTTTTCTGCTAGTACCATGCTGTTTTGGTTACTATAGCTCTGTAGTATAATTTGAAGTCAGGTAATGTGATTACTCTAGTTTTGATCTTTTTACTTTGGCTATTCTGGATATTTTGTGGTTTCATATACAGTTTAGGATTTTTTTTTATATTTCTGTGAAGAATGTCATTGGTAATTTGGTAGGGATTGCACTGAATCTGTAGATTGCTTTTGGTAGTATGGACATTTTAACAATATTGATTCTTACAATCCATGAACATAAAATAGTTTTTGATTTTTTGGTGTCCTGCTCAATTTCTTTCATCAGTGTTTTATAGTTTTCATTATAGAAATCTTTGATTAATTCCTAGATATTTAATGTGTGGCTATTGTGTTTAATACATGGGATTACTTTTTAAATTTCTTTTTCACATCATTCACTGTTGGTATATAGAAATGCTACTAATTTTTGTATGTTTATTTTGTATCTTGTAACTTTACTGAATTTGTCAGTTCTAATAGTTTTCTTGTGGAATCTTTAGGTTTTTCTAAATATAAGATGATATCATCTGCAAATAAGGGTAATTTGGCCTCTTTCTTTCCAATTTGCATGCCTTTTATATCTTTCTCTTGTCTGGTTGCTCTAGCTGGGAGTTCCAGTATGAAGGAAGAACTTTCAGTCTTTTCCCATTCAGTATCATTCTAGCTGGGGTTCTGTTGTATATGGCTTTTATTATGTTGAGGTGTGTTCCTTCTATAGCCAGTGTGTTGAGGATTTTTATTATTACAGGCATTAGCCACTGCTAATGTTGAAGGGATGTTGAATTTTATCAGATGCTTTTTCCAGCATCAATTGAAATGATCATATGGTTTTTTACTCTTCATTCTGTTGGTATGATATATCCCATTGATTGATTTGTGTATGCTAAAAAATACTTGGGTCCCAGAGATAAATCCCATGAGACTTGCAAATATTATCTTAAACCCATTATTTTAACCTGATAACAACTTAACACTATTTGCATAAACAAACAACAAACAAAGAAAAATAAAATAAAAACTCTATACCTTAACTTTCTCCCCTTAACTTTTTAACCCCGTTGTTTCTATTTATATCTTATTATAATCTCTGTGTCTTGAAAAGTTGTTGTAGTTACTATTTTTGATTGGTTCATTGTTTAATCTATCTACTCGGGATAAGAGTAGTTTGGATACCACAGTTACAGTGTTATACTACTCTGTGTGTTTCTGTGTGCTTACTATTATCAGTGAATTTTGCACCTTCAGGTGATTATTCATTGCTTATTATTATTATTTTTCTTTCTGATTGAAATTGAAGTACTCCCTTAAGCATTTCTTTTAGGACAGGTCTGGTATTTATGAAATCCCTCTACTTGTTTTTTTTGGCCTGGGGGAGTCTTTATTTCTTCATCATATGTGAAGGATATTTTCAGCAGATAAGATATACTATTCTAGAATAAACGTTTCTTTTCTTCAGCACTTTAAATATATCATAGCACTCTCTCCTGGCCTGTAAGGTTTCCACTGAAAATTCTACTGCAAGATTTATTGAAGCTCCATTGTATGTTGTTTCTTTTCTCTCACTGCTTTTAGATTCCTTTCTTCATCCTTGACCTTTGGGAGTTTGATTATTCAATGTCTTGAGGTAGTCTTCTTTGGGTTAAATCTGCTTGGTGTTCTATAACCTTCTTGTACTTGGATATTGATATCTTTCTCTAGGTTTGGGAAGTTCTCTGTTATCCCTTTGAATAAACTTTCTACTCCTTTCTCTTTCTCTATTTTCTCCTTAAGGGCAATAACTTTAAAAATAAAATAAAATAAAAAAATAAAAAATAATAATAAATTTAGTCTCACTATGTTGCTCAGGCTAGTCTCGAATTCCTGGGCTCAAGCAATCTTTGTACCCTGGCCTCCCAAAGTACTGGGATTACAAATGTGAGCCACCATGCTTGGCAAGGCCAATAACTCTTAGATTTGCCCCTTTGAGACTATTTTTCTATATCTTTTAGTTGTACTTCGTTCTTTAAAATTTTTTTCTTTTGTCTTCTCTGATTGTATTTTCAAATAGCCTCTCTTCAAGCTCATTAACTCTTTCTTCTTCTTGATCAATTCTGATGTTGAGAGACTGATATACTTTTCAGTTTGTCAATTGAATTTTTCAGTTCCAGAATTTCTGCTTGATTCTTTTTGTTTTTGTTTGTTGTTGTTTTGTTTTTGTTTTTTGAAATGGAGTCTCACTCTGTTGCCCAGGCTAGAGTCCGGTGGTGTGCTCTTGGCTCACTGCAACCTCCGCCTCCCGGGTTCAAGTGATTCTCCTGTCTCAGCCTCCCCAGTAGCAGGGATTACAGGCACCATCACGCCTGGCTAATTTTTGTATTTTTAGTAGACATGGGTTTTCACCACCTTGGCCAGGCTGGTCTTGAACTCCTGGCCTTAAGTGATCTACCCACCTCAGCCTCCCAAAGTGCTCAGATTACAGGTGTGAGCTACCACACCTGGCCTTTGCTTGATTCTTTTTAATTATTTCAGTCTCTTTCTTAAATTTACCTGATAGAATTTTGAATTCCTTCTCTGTGTTATCTTAAATTTCTTTGAGTTTCCTCAACAATGCTATTTTGAATTCTCTGTCTGAAAGGACATATAGCTCTGTTGCTCCATGATTGGTCCCTGGTGTCTTATTTAGTTTATTTAGTGAGGTCATATTTTCCTAGATGGTGTTGATGCTTGTAGATGTTCCTTGGTGTCTGGCATTGAACAGTTAGATATTTATTATAATCCTCACTGTCTGTGCTTATTTGTACCCATTCATCTTGGAAATGCTTTCCAGATGTTTGAAAGGATTTAGATGTTGTGATCTAAGCTGTATCTGCTTTAGGGGGCACCCCAAGCCCATTAACACTGGTTTTTGCAAACTTGTAGAGGTACTGCCTTGATGGACTTGGAAAAGATCCGGGAGAATTCCCTGGGTTACAAGGCAGAGGCTCGTGTTCTTTCCCTTTACTTTCCCCTAAACATACAGTCTTTCTCTCTGTTCTGAGCCACCTAAAGCTGGGGGTTGAGTGACACAAGTACCCCTGTGGCCACCACTGCTGACAGTATTGGATCAGACTTGGAGCTAGTGTAGCATTTGGTCTCACCCAAGTCCTGCTGTACTCAACCTCTGGCTGCAGCCTATGTTCGCTCACGGTCCTGGGGCTCTACAATTAACAGGTGGCAAAGCCAGCCAGGCCTGTGTCCTTCCCTTCAGGGTGGTGAGGTCCCCCAGGCCCTGGGTGGGTACAGAAGTACTGTCTGGGAGTCAAGGACTAGAGTCAACAACTTTAGACGTCTACCAGGTATTCTACTGTATTGCAGCCGAGCTGGCATTCAAACCACAAGATACAGTCTTTCCCACCCTTCCCTCCCCTTCCCCAAGGCAGAGGAACCTCACTGGGTAGCCACCGCCACCCCAGGCCATGAGGAGTACTGCCAGACTACCACCAATATTCTCTTAAGGCCCAGGGTCTCTTAAGTCAGCTTGAAGTTAATGGCCTGGGACTTACCCTTTAGGGAAGTGGATTCCCCTCTGGCCCAGAGCAGGTCCAGAAATGCTATTCAAGAGGCAAGTCCTGGAATCGGGAACCCTAAGAGCCAATGCTTGGTGCTCTGCCCCACCGTGGCCATGCTGGTACCTAAGGTGTAAGACAAAGTTCCCTTTACTTTTCCCTCTACTTTTCTCAAGCAGAAGGAATTTTGCTCCGTAGCTACCACAGCTGGTAATGTGCTAAGTCTCTTCTGAAGCCAGGAAGTCTCAGAGGCTTACCCGAGGCCCTTGATGTACTACCTGTGCCCTGAATAACTGCAGCTGGTTATTCAGGGCCCAAGAGCTCTTCAGTTAGCAGGTGATGAATGCTGCCAGGATTGGGTTCTTTCCTTCAAGGCAGTGGGTTGCTTTTTGGCCCCGATGTGTCTAGAAATGTCATCTGCAAATCAGGGCCTGGAATGGCAGCCTCCTGAGTCCCACCAGTGCCCTATCTTGCTGTGCCTAAGGTGGTGTCCTAGATGCAAGGTGAAGCCTTCCCTGCTCTTCCCTCTCCTCTCCTCAAGCAGAAGAAAGGGGTCCCTTTTGGAGCCATGAGCGGAGCTGTGCAACCTGGGGTTAAGGGAGGGGTGATGCCAGCATTCCCTTGGCTGCGGCAGCTGGTGTCGCAGTATGACATGTATCCCGCCACCCACCCCACCTCCAGTCCACTGTCTCTGGGCCTGGTTCTGCTCTGGGAGTCGCCTAAGAGTTCCAGTCCTTATGGTCTAGACTGCCTTTCAAGATTATTTGGAGACACAGAGTCCCATAGCCCTTGGTGGTGAGGTTTGCAGGCACTCAAGTTTGGACTACTGGGATTGGCAATTCCTTTTTTGGTAGGGCTGATTTAAATGCTGCCTCTGGGGACAGGCATCAGCTGAGTTTGGTTCAGTTTTCCATTCTGCTCTAATAGGAAAGCACTGAGTTTAATACCTCACAATGGCTGTGTTCTCCCTGCCCTAGTGCCAGGAGAAGCTCTCCACACCACTCTGCTGCTGCCGGGGTTGGGGAGGGGTGGTGTCTGTGATTGGAAACTATTTTTTCTATCTCTTGAGTGCCTTTTTTTTTTTTAGTGCTATGAAGTTAAAATTTCAGGTACTATGAGTTGCCCACCTGATTTTTGAGATGGGCACTCTTATCTGTGTAGATAGTTGTCAACTTGGTCCTTGTAGTGGGTGGGGGGTGGGTGTGGGTCTGGGACACGGGACTGGGACATGATTGGTGGAGCTTTCTATTCTGCCATCTTGCTCCACTTCCTCTCCCTGAACATTTTTTCTAACCCCCATCCATTGAGCCATTAAATCATTAATCATTAAATAAATGGGATAATACTCTCCATGCTTTTAGGGAGCCTGCTCTATATACTTAAAATTTTTTACTTAAATAATATGTAAATAGCAATAAATATGGACCTACAACATTTAAAATACACTTAATACTTTAAAATAATTTTAATCATTACTAAAGTGATAGATACTTTTATAAAATAAAAGCTATATAGAAATATACAATATACAAAAAAATTCCCACAATTCTCTATCTCACACAGATCTTTCTTTCTTTCTTTCTTTCTTTTCTTTCCTTCCTTCCTTCCTTTCTTCCTTCCTTTTTCTTTCTTTCTCTTTCTCTTTCTTTCTCTCTCTCTCTCTCTCTCTCTCTCTCTCTCTTTCTTTCTTTCTTTCTTTCTTTCTTTCTTTCTTTCTTTTCTCTCTTTCTTTCTCTCTGTCTTTTTTTGAGATGGCGTTTTTCTCTTTTGTCCAGGCTGGAGTGAAGTGGCCTGATCTCGGCTCACTGCAACCTCCGCCTCCTGGGTTCAAGCAATTCTCCTGCCTCAGCCTCCCGAGTAGCTGGGATTACAGGCGCCTGCCACCATGCCTGGCGAATTTCTGTATTTTTAGTAGAGACGGGGTTTCACCGTGTTGGTCACGCTGGTCTCGAACTTCAGATCTCAGGTGATCCATCTGCCTCAGCCTCCTAAAGTGCTAGGATTACAGGCGTAAGCCACCGCGCCCAACCGATAATATGTTCATAGATGTTTTTCTTTGCACTTTTATATATATCAGTATGTATGTTCATTTTGTTCCACATCATATGTACATTTTTTCCTTTTGCTTTTTTCGTCTTATGAAATATTTTGGAATGTCTTTTCATGTCAGTATCTACATTATATTTTTACTATTACAGAAACATATTGTTTATATACCTTTGTAAATGTGATTGGCTATTTCCTTAAGTTACCTTCCTAGATTTCTGAGAAATTTTTACTCTTAGAGCCAAACTGTCAGGTCAAATTACTGCCCAATTTGCCCTTAGACCCAGAGTGTGAGAATATCCATTACTCCACCCCCTTCCCAATAATGAGCTCAGCCAATCTTCTTTACTTTTGCTTAACTAAGAGACAATTATAATTTCTTGTTACTTCAATAACAAGACATTTACTGTTTTTATTTACATAATTTGAGTTACTAGTGAGGCTGAATATCTTTACTCCAACATTTCTTACCCTCTTGGTTGTTCTCTAGTTTCAGTCCTACTTTCTTATCTCGAAATGGAAAACTAACACCACATCAAGACTTGAAAAGAAAAAAGCACAGTATTCAGTTTTAAATAAAAAGACTCCTCTGTTGGGTTCTCAGCCCTCAATCACCCTTTGAATGTTTCTAATATGAGGTAAATGAAATATGAGGGCCGCAATGTTCTGATGATTGCACCAAATCTGAGTGAGAACAAGTGCAAAACACCAAACCTCTCAAATCTTAGCATAGTGGAAAGTGCTGCCAGGGACCTAAATCATTGCCATACCTCCCTTGATCTTCAGGATTTCCATAACAATGGTGGAGACCCTGCGGTTTTTCATCATTGATATCCCCTTTTCCCATGCAATGTCCTTACTTACTTTCTAAATATTAAAGTTCTTCACCCATTTTAAGAATTGAGTTACATATTTTCTGTAAATTTTGAATATTAATCCTCTATCAGATATATAGTTTGCAAATATTTTTTTCCCAACTCATAGGTTGCCTTTTCATTTTGGTGATTGTTTCCTTTGCTATGCAGAAAGTTTTAATTTGATGTAGTCTCATTTATTTATTTTTGCTTTTGTAGTCTGAGCTTTTGTATCTAAGACATTGCCAAGGCCAATGTCAGTAAGTTTTTCCTCTATTTTTTCTTCTATGAGTTTATGGTTTCAGGTCTTACATTTAGTTTTTTTTTTTTAATGTATTTTGAGTTGATTTTTGTGTACGGTGTTGCATGTGGAAATCAGGTTTCCCAGGACCATTTATTGAAGAGACTATCCTTGCTCCATTGTTTCTTCTTGCTGCCCTTGTTGAAAATTAGTGCATTGTATATTTTTGGATTTATTTCTGGGCTCTCCATTCTGTTCCACTACTCTGTATGTCTGTTTTTATGCCAGTACCATACTGTTCTAATTACTACAGCTCTGTAATATAATTTAAATTTAGGATGTGTGATGCCTCTAACTTTTTTCTTTTTCCTGATAATTACTTTGGCTATTCAGAGCCTTTTGTGGTTCTATGTAAATTTTTAGGATTTTTTTTTCTATTTCTGTGAAGAATGCCATTGGGATTTTGATAGGGATCACATTGAATCTGTATTTTGCTTTGGGTAGTATGAACATTTTAAGAAAATTAATTATTCTTATCAATGAGCATGGAATGAATATCTTCATTTTATTTGTGTCCTCTTCAATTTCCTTCATCACTGTTTTATAGTTTTCAGTGTACAGGTCTTTTACCCCCTTGGTTAAGTTCATTCCTAAGTATTTTTTTATGCTATCATAATTTGAATTATTTTCTTGATTTCTTTTTTTTTATAGAAATGCCATGGATTTTTATGTGTTGATTTTGTATTCTTTGACTTTACTTAATTCATTTATTAGTTCTTTTGTTTTTTGAGAAAGAGCCTCACTCTGTTGCCCAGGCTGGAGTGCAGTGGCACAATCTCGGCCTCCCACAACCTCCGCCTCCTGGGTTCAAGCAATTCTCGTGCCTCAGCCTCCCAAGTAGCTGGGATTACAGGTGCATGCCATCATGACCAGCTAATTTTTGAATTTTTAGAGAAGACATGGTTTCACCATTTTGGCCAGACTGGTCTCGAATTCCTGGCCTCAGGTGATCCACCAGTCTCGGCCTCACAAAGTGCTGGGATTACAGGCATGAGCCACTGTGCCCAGCCAAATTCATTAGTTCTAACAGTTTTTTTATGGAGTCTTTGGAGTTTTTTACATATAGCTTTTCAAATATTAACACAAGGTATTGTTGTGTGTAGCATCCTACCAGTCTCCCAGCTCACATGGGGGAATGCTTCTGTCATCTGTAGCTAAATCTGTGCAGTTTCTGCACTGTTACAATTTAATTTTTTGTTCCCTTCTCATTTTCAATGTCAATGAGAACATAGTGTGCATCTTGCAAGATAAGGTTATTTGTGTTGCTTAAGTCATAAGTCTTCCTTTCTTTTTCCACAGGAGAGGCAAAGAACCGAAAGTATAACCCATCAAGTTTCCATAGGTTTAATGTGTATGGAGTACCAACACCACATTTTAATGATGGACGAGCCATGGCAAAATCTCTGTATTGGCTCCATGAACTACAAATGTAAGTTTAATTATACTGTGCCCAGGAACAAGTGTTAGACATTTGGACTTAAAGAAAAGTTGGTGTTTAAACTTTATTTTTTGAAGAGGTAATAAAATGATATGGTTCAAGCAAAATGATTAGAAAAAAATAGAAAAAACAGTGTAATGTATTTCACTTCTGACACCCATCCTATCTAGTTCCTACAGAGGTAAAAATGATACTTTTTTTTTTTTACTGTCTTTATTCTGAAGTTGCAAGCAAACGTAAAGACACATATGCATGTTTTAACTCTCTAGGATCAACTTTATTTGTGTTTCTTAAATACAATGGACTTTCAAAACTCTACCAAGACAATTGTAATTGACTTGAAATTTATTTATTTATTTATTGAGACAGCATCTTGCTCTATTGCCCAGGCTAGAGTATAGTAGGGCCGTCATACCTCACTGCAACCTTGAACTCCTGGACTCAAGCTATCCACCTCAGCCTTCTGAATAGCTGGGAATAAAGGCATGAATAACCATCCTGTCTTGACCTGATATTTGTTATTCAGCTTTGTTGAATAGTTATTTGGGCACCTGAGCATCACTCAAGTTTTTCAAATTGTGACCTTTTTATGTCTTCATTCTGTAAAAACTACTTCCTTAGAAAACAAAATTGGGTCCTTAGTTTTTCATTTCCTGTGTTAGATTTTATATCCGAGCCAACATGTAAACTTTGGAAGATTGCTCATAAAAGTCTAGATATCTTGTTATGCTTAAAAAAATCAGAAGACTGTGGATACTGGTACCATGCTTTGAACGTTGTAAATACTGGTGCTTCCCTGCCGTCTACAAAAAGATATGTCTATGTCCTGATGCCCAGAACCTATGAATGTTACTTTGTTTGGAAAAAGGGTCTTTGTAGATGTAATTAAGGATCTTGAGATGAAGAGATCATTCTGGATTATCTGAGTGGGTGTTAAATCCAATGATCAGTATCCATACAGGGGAAGAAGAAAATTTGATACACAAGAGGAAAAGACAAGCAGAAAGGAAGGTATGTGAAGATGGAGATAGATATTGGTATGATGTGCCTATAACTAAGGAATGAGAAGTAACGCCAACAGCCATCAGACTTTGGAAGAAGCAAGGAATGGGCTGGGTGTGGTGGCATATGCCTGTAGTTCCAGTGCTTTGGGAGGCTGAGGTGGGAGGATGGCTTGAGCCCAGGAGCTTGAGGCCAGCCTGGGCAACATAGCAAGACACCATCTCTAGGGAAAACAACAAAAAAAGCAAGAAACGAATTCTCCCCTAGAGCTGTTAGAGGAAATGTGGCCTTACTGACACTTTGATTTCAGACTTCTGGCTTCTAGGACTGTGAGAGAATACATTTTTTTAAGCCATCAGTTTTTGATAATTTCTTATAGCAACCACATGAAGCTAATGCACGGGCCTTGCATTCGTATTTGTCAATGATAGGGGTAGATTTGTTCTGACCTCTGCCCTCTTTAGAGGAGACAATGGCCCTGTAGGTTTCCATAGGCCCAACATGCACACAATCTTAGCATTACTGCAGGTATCCAACCTGCCTCACTCTTTTGCCTATTTTGTCTCTGTGACATTAACAGCTCTCAGTTATAGAGGCAAAATTCTGAGCACTTTATATATTATTAGTTTAATTCTACTAAGAACTCCACAGGATAGGGTATATTATAATTTTTATTCTTCCCATTTTACAGGTGAAAAAGCTGAGGTACGGAGGGGTTAAATCATTTGCCTAAGATCATGCAGCTCAGACGTATCAGGGGTAAGAATGAAACCCAGGCAGTGTTGGCTCTAGAGGCAGCCCTAACCACTGCACCAGATCTATAGGCACTTGATTCTTGATCACCTTTTTATGGGCTTCAAAAATGATTTCCTTTCCTCTTTCACTCCTTTATTACATGGAGTTTCTGATACTCAAATTATTCAAAATAAGGATGGTAAAGCACACACATAAAATAAATTTTTACAGTATCATAGTAACCCTGTATGAGATAGTTTTTATTTAGGATATGGATGAAGTATTTACATAATAAATATTTCTTAATTATATTATTAAAATGGTTAAACTATGTATAAAGGAAAGTATGAAGATATTATCTAAATATTTAAGGACTAGATATTTATAATTAAATATAATAAATAAATTGATACTTAAAAGGAGACAAATATGGTGTATCCATTTTCTATGGGTTAGAAATATAAACTTCCTATCAGTTTGTAAAACGTATGAGGTAAACACATTAACAACAATGTGGTCCTCAAGAACATCCTAAGAGCAGAGCAAATATCAATGATTTAGTGTTGCCACAGAAAAAGACACAAAGTTTATAAGGGCAAACAGTGTGCAGTGCATGCTTCCCTCCAACTTGTCTCTACTCCCAAGAGGACACTGTTTATGGAACAGTGTTTTATTTGATCATACATTTTGTGTTTTTTTTTTTTTGAGATGGAGTCTCCCTCTGTCACCAGGCTGGATTGCAGTGGCATGATCTCGGCTCACTGCAACCTCTACCTTCTGGGTTCAAGCAATTCTCATGCCTCAGCCTCCCGAGTAGCCGGGATTACAGGTGTGTGCCACCATGCCTGGCTAATTTTTGTATTTTTAGTAGAGACGGGGTTTCACCATGATCGTCAGGCTGGTCTCGAACTCATGACTTCAGGTGATCTGCCTGCCTCAGCCTCCCAAAGTGCTGGGATTACAGGCATCGGCCACTGTGCCCAGCCTTTTTCTATTTTGAAACTTAATTGGAATGTTATTGCTAGCAGTAGAGAAATTCTTTATTCTTTTGGTTGCAATTTAAAAAGAGCTCACTACTTCATTCAGTTTGATTTCTGTTACAAACGTGGAGTCAAGTGTGTTAGTTTACATTTTGAGGCATCTAATTTTATGTGCACGATTTAATGTAAATTTGGTTTACTCTCAACTTTTATGGGATATATTTCCTCTGTAAAAGAGGATCTCTATTGGCTGGGCACGGTGGCTCATGCCTGTAATCCCAGCACTTTGGGAGTCTGAGGCAGGCAGATCACGAGGTCAGGAGTTCGAGAACAGCCTGGCCAACATGGTGAACTCCTGTCTCTACTAAAAATACAAAAATTAGCTGAGTGTGGTGGCACACACCTGTAGTCCCAGCTACTTGGGAGGCTGAGGCAGGACAATCGCTTGAACCCGGGAGGTGGAGGTTTCAGTGAGCTGAGACGGCGCCATTGCACTCCAGCCTGGGTGACAGAGCAAAACTCTGTCTCAAAAAGCAAAAACAAAAACAAACAAACAAACAAAAATGATCTCTATCTATGTTTTGCTTATGACCTTTGGTTTGAATAATCAAACCAAAGTCAAATCAAACTTTGGTTTGAGTCATCAGATGGTAGGCATGCATGTGCAAGTGCATGTGTTTGTGTGCATATGTGAATGAATGAATTCACTGGCACACAAAGAGCTTTATCTGAGTTGGTTCGTGAATGAAACTCTCGATTGTTGTGTAATGATGTTGCAGTTACTGATATTCTGACATACATGGTTGCCCACAGATACTTCCTGATTGTTGCAGAAGCATACTCCAGGCAGTTCGTGACTAAAAAGGGTTGGCTCTGTGCCTTACAGTTCTTTTTCTTATCATCTCTGCATGTTCTTAATTATGTACCTTGGAGCTGATTTTTTTTTTTTTTTTGGAGACGGAATTTCACTCTGTTGCCCAGGCTGGAGTGCAGTGGTGTGATCTTGGCTCACTGCAACCTCCGCCTCCTGGATTCAAGCGATTCTCCTGCCTCAGCCTCCCGAGTAGCTGGGATTACAGGTGCCCACCACCACGCCTGGCTAATTTTTGTATTTTTAGTAGAGACGGGGTTTTGCCATGTTGGCCAGCTGGTCTCGAACTCCTGACCTCAGGGTGATCCACCTGCTTCGGCCTCCCAAAGTGCTGGGATTACGGGTGTGAGCCACTGAGCCTGGCCTGGAGCTGATTTTTAGATTGTTAACTCTGTTTGTTCAAGGTATAGCCCTAAACTACATTGATTTATTCTGACTCCACCTACAGTCTTCCACTCGCCAACAAATGGGAAGGAAATGAAGAAACGAGATGAATTACTTATATTCCTTCTTTTGTTCCTCCACAGAGTGTCACTGTTCTCCAGAAATTTATTCAGCTCAGTAGTTCAATAGTACAGGAGATACTTTGAAAAGCAAATGGAGTTTAAGAATGTAATGTTCATTGTCTTTAGTCTTAGCAAAGCAATAGAGAATTTATTAATTTTAATGTTATTAAATAGTAGCGTAATTTTACAGGTTTCAAAAGAAATTTTATTCATTTAATCACAACAGTAGAAGTAACAAAATTATTTTACAGAAAACTGGCAAAATAAAATCGCTCATAATCCTATTCACTTTAATTCAGCCATTATTATCATTTTAATGTTTTTTTCCTAATGTGGCTTCCTATGTAGATTTTTGCATAGTTTTCACCAGAGTGCAATCTCATTTTATATCCTGTTTTCCACCTAACATAAAATAATTATCTATTACTGTATATGCCAGCATTGAAAATGCATGCAGTGTATTCTTATTAATGTGATAGAATTTAATTACCCTCCACAACTGAACATTTTGATTCTTTTCTTTATTCCATTGTCATCAGTGAGGCTACAAACATTTTTTATACATAGAACTTCTCTACATTTTTTTTTTTTTTTTTTGAGACAGGCTCACTCTGTTGCCCAGGCTGGGGTGCTGTGGCATGATCTTGGCTTACTGCAGCCTCTGACTCCCAGGTTCAAGTGACTGTCCTGCCTCAGCCTCCCAAGTACCTGGGATTACAGGCGTGTTCCACCACACCTGGCTAATTTTTGTAGTTTTAGTAGAGACAGGGTTTCACCATGTTGGTCAGACTGGTCTTGAACTCCTGTCCTCAAGTGATCTGCCCACTTTAGCCTCCTGAAGTGGTGGGATTACAGGTGTGAGCCACCGTGCCCAGCCTCTTTTCTACATTTTTAATTGCTATCTGGATTATATCATTATTATTGGTTCCCAGATGTGGATAAAAGGGCATGAGTGTTTTTATGCTTTTTGATTCATATTGCCCAATTATTTTCAAAAGGACTGTAGCAATTTGCACTAGCAATCTGTAAATGTTTTACCATACTTTTTTTGCCAAAGTTAGATATTCTCTCTCTCTCAATATGCTTATATATATTTGCTTGTTTACTGGAAGTGGCGCTTTGCTATTCTTTTATTTCGCATTTATTTTATTACTAGAGAGTATTATAAATTCTCCATGTATTTGCTTACTAGATGTGAGTTATTTTTTTATATCCTTTGGCTATTTATTTATTTGATGCTAAATTTTTTTATTTTTATTTTTATTTTTTATAGAGGTGGGATCTCACTATGTTACCCAGGCACGTCTCAAATTCCTAGCCTCAATTGATCCTCCAGCTTTAGCTTCCTAAAGTATTGAGATTACAGGCATGAACCACTGTGCCTGGCCTGATGCTTAATTTTCTTCTAGCAATTTTACGAACTACACTTACTTTATTTTTTTGAGACAGGATCTCACTCTGTCACCCAGGCTGGAGTACAGTGGCGTCATCTCAGCTCACTGCAACCTCGGCCTCCCAGGCTGAAGCGATCTTCCTAGCTCAGCCTCTAGAGTAGCTGGAACTACAGGTACATGCCACCACGCCCAGCTAGTTTTTGTATTTTTTTAAGAGACAAGGTTTTGCCATGTTGCCCAGGCTAGTCTCAAACTCCTGAGCTCAAGCCATCTGCCCACCTCAGCCTCCCAAAGGGTTGGGATTACAGCAGTGAGCCACTGTGCCCGGCCAGGAGCTACACTTACAATAGTGATATTAACACCTTGTTTTTATTTACTAAAAATATTGTTTGCTTACCTTATTCATTAATCAAAGTTTATTTTATTTTAGTGTAAATGAAAAAAATGAACACATAAAACTTTGTTTTTAGCAGAGAGTTTCTTTTGAAACTACATTTGTTCCTTGAAGGCCTAATGATACTATGGTATTCTTCACCTTATGTATATTTGGCAGCCGAGAATACTTTAGGTAATAGAGATACCTGATAATGTTCTAATTTTGCAGGAAAAGAGGAGCTAAGTTTGTATCCAAAAGAGCGGATGATTTCAAAGAAAAGTTTCAACATAAACTTGGAAGAGTTTTAGATCCGTAAGTTAATGATTAACTTCAAATTGATAGTTTCTTTGCATAGAATTTAAAAAATACTCTTGTGGTGACTGTTGGTGTGCCTATTAGATTCTATCTATTAAATAAGAAAATCATTATTTTATTGTTAATCAGTTAATCTGTTAATATCTATAGAATTTGGGATTCCAGGAAAGCAGTGAGTTCTCCAAAATGCAGAGGGCACTGGAGAAGAGAGAGGGATAATTTTGCGTAAAGCATTATTTCCTGGATATCAGAGATTTAACTTACTGTGTTTACATTTTTCTTTGTCTTTCCTGTCTGTCTTGCTCTCTACTTATACTTTGGTAATTTTGCTTTGAATGTGTTCTGTTTTTTCTTTGTAATTCTGAGCTCCTGAAAAAGGGTGAAAACATTCAGTCATTGTTAATGCAAGTGGAAGATCAGACAAAAGATCTATTGGAGAACTCTTGTTTGATCTTCATAGTTTGGTTATGAGATAAAATATGGGCTACTAAGAACATATGGCAAACATATTTTAAATTCCAGAGATGCCATGTGGTGGGTATTTTAACTAAGGATTTGTTTTCTTTGATAGCATTGCAGAAACAATGAATGTTCCCCCAGACTACACATTTGGAGCTTGTCTCCGTCCTGAGGAATATGGTAAATATACACACTTTCTCCACAAAAACCCCAAACAGCAACAAAATCCCCACAAAGTTATGCAGTTAAGCTCACCATCTCCTTATCTCAAAGCTTCTAGTTTTAAAGGCTTAAAATGTTGCATTAACATTAATGAGAAAAGTATATAACACAGAAATAAATTTTTTTCATATTATGTTTGAAATAGCTACAGTTGGAAGCCCTTGTAATGAGTACCGTAAGTGTAGTTAAGGCTTTGAATTTTATTTAGGAAAAATAAATATGGCCTATATTGAACAAGCCACAGGGAAATGGGGCATCTTTTTAATGAATTCGGATATTGTCCTAGTCCTAACTTCTCAAAGTGTGGTCTGCAGACTGCCAGTATTGGCATCCCCTGGGAGCTTCTTAGAAATGCAGAATCTCAGGCCCCATCCCGGAACTATTGAATCAGAAACTGCATTTTAACTATATTTCTGGGTGAATTTTAAGCACATTCAAATATGAGAAAGCACTGTACTCTACAAGCACATAATTAAGAACCACTCTTTTCCTACCAGCCAGCCAGCTAGCCAGTCAGTTGATCAATCAATCAATACATAAAGTAGCCAAAGAAACTTACTTGGATTTTGTCTTTATTTCTAGGCAATCTCAACAGCAGATATCTAAAGGGAAAAATGTGCTACAGCTTATCAGGATTGGGCTGTATATCAGTGGTTTTCAAAACATGGGCTGTAGACTACCTGCATTAAAATCATCCAGGGAGTTTATTAAATCTGCACATTCCTGGGACCCATGCCCTAGGTATTCTGATTCAGTAGGTTCTTATATACACTAAAGTTTAGGAACCGCTATGAAAAATGTTTTGGCTAAAGTCCACTCATTGACAGATAGAATAAATATTTATTGAGCTTATGCAAGACAGTGGTTTGGAGCATCATTAATTACTACATTAGGAAATTGTATTTGGGTTCTGTTTTTACACAAACTACTAATGTTTGATGGATGCCTATCCATCGTAGAGGCTTTAATATCTTTTGAAGAGGGTAAGGGATGATTAGGAAATCATCAATTAGCTTGAAAAAGAAGTAGGTAATCATGGTAAATTCTGCCTGTTTGAGGGCAAGCTTCATGCTGGTGGGTGCTCTTCTTGCTGTCTGTTGGATCCTCAGGGTCCAGCACGTAGGACATCTTTCATCAATATTTATAGCATGAATTGATGAATTAAAAAAATAAGAGAAAGCTGAGAGTCCTGGCAGCTTATGGGAGATGTGTGTAGGCCAGGGAAAATGAACAGAGGCAGGAGGTCTCCTCTGGCGATATCCACCAAGCTGCCACATCTGGAGCAGCATGGTCAACTGTAGTTGGGGTGGGGGTCAGGACTCTTAGTTAATGGACCTGTGAAGGGAGGCAGGCCTCTAGTGCTGGTGGTGGCATGAGTGGAAGCAAGGCTGAGAAATGGGAACTTGGTATGCAGACTGACGGCCAACTGGAAACTCACATAGGAGAGGGTAGATAATTTGAGTTTAATTTTTACAAGGCTCTCCCAGTTTAGTCAGTTCCAAGGCACACTGAGGGTTCCCCACCCGGAATCAGCCCTAGCTTTGAGATCCTCAGCATTGTAGACAAATGGCCAAGAGGTAGTCAAGCAAGGACTTCGCTGTCTAAGGAAAAGATCTGACAGTTGAGTGCGGTTGGTGATGTCCACACAAAATTCATTTTTTTAGATTTTCTTCTTGAGCAGAGAGGTAACATAAAACAGGAATATTAATTTTTATCAGTTAATGTATGTACTTTTCCTTAGAGTATATAAGGATTTTCTGACATGCTGCATAATCATGTCAAGAGTTAGATGTTTCTTTCATTCACAGAGGTTGCTAGATCTCTCACTTTTTTTAAAAGATAGAAATAATCTAGAAAGACTTTAAATTTATGTAAAAAAACTTTTTTCTCTCTTCAATAGGAGTTGGTGATCTCATCCATAATAGACTTCCGGGTGAATATCTTCGAGGCAAGGATAGACGGCGAGCCCTGATTGCAGCAGTTCGGCATCACCTGAAGAAAGTTAATTACCAAAAGTTTGAGACTTTGCTGGCAGCCTTCAGGCACTATGACAAGGCCAGTAATGGGAGAGAGCTTTTTGGTAATGCATGGGCTTACAGATCCCAGCAGTTTGGTGTAGATCAGGGGTCAGCAAACTATAGCCTGTGGGCCAAATCCAGTCCGCTGTTTGTGAAAGTAAAGTTTTACTGGAACACAATCATGCCTGTGTTGTTTTCAGTATTGTCTGTGGCTGCTTTTGCACTGTGAATGCAGAGTTAGGTAGTAGCAACAAAAACTGTATGGCCTTCAAAACCTAAAAATATTTACTATTTGCCCCTTAACAGAAGACGTTTGCTGACCCCTTTTGTAGATTATTGGTTGTCAAAGTGTGGTTCCACTACCACCATCACCATCACGTGGGAACTTGTTAGAAATGCACATTACAAGGCCCATTTCAGAAAATACTGAGTCAGGAACTCCGGGGTGGGACCCAGCACTTTTTGCAAGCCCTCTGGTGATTCTGATGCACATTCAAGTTTGAGAACCACTGTTATGGATTATTAAACTGCACTGTGCTGGGAGCAAGGGGCAGTGGGTAGCACTGGGGATCCCTGGGGAAGACTTGACAATCTACACCTAAATCTGAATATGTACACAGAGTACCTGCATTCTAGGTCCAAGTCAAGCTTAGAATGTCTTTTCCCTGGGGAACAGGGTGTCGTTTTAGTTTTGAGAGTGTAAGATCATTCAATGTTCAAGCTACTCTAAATTTTATTCTTTGAAAAAAATCAGATCAATCTAGGGCTACATAATTACCTCGCATCATTTTAGGCCATCACAGAATTGCTTTTTACCAAGCTGCACTGCCTTTAGCTTATGCTGAGGAGCACTATAAGAAACTCCCATTGAAACGTGGCATATTTTTTGTTAGTATGCCCATGAGGCTTTTATTTTTGTCAGATGCATCTTCCTTATAAGAAACTCAGTCTTGACATAGGAAATAATTGCACTTCATCTAAGTATCTGATGACTGGTTTTTATCTCATGGATAGCATGTATTTTGTATTTATTATGCACACCTTTTTACTTTGGTTACCAGGAAGCTTGGAGCC
The DNA here is from genome assembly GCF_006542625.1 of Nomascus leucogenys. Classification (NCBI taxonomy): domain Eukaryota; kingdom Metazoa; phylum Chordata; class Mammalia; order Primates; family Hylobatidae; genus Nomascus; species Nomascus leucogenys. The sequence continues at coordinate 131,524,712 of NC_044384.1, forward strand.
AACTCAAGAAATAATGGTAGTGACATGAGTAAGAGAACCTACCACAATATGTAGTGCCCTGCTTTTAAGAATTCTTCATTTTAAATGTAATTAAAGGAAAGATGATCATCTTAATAGCTGTTGATTATCTAAGTAAACCACCAGGCATATTCCTTATGATATATTAAGCAGGGAGAAAATTACTGAGAATTATTTAATGCTGATATGCCATATATATATATATGCTTATATATAAATATATGTTTATATATAAATATAAATTATATATATTATTTATAATATATATTTATACATATAAACAAATTATATATATTATTTATAATATATATTTATAGATATAAACATATATATTTTTATATAAACTATATATATTTATATATAAACTATATACATATTTATATATAAACATATATATATTTATATATAAACATATATATTTATATATATAAACATATATATTTATATATATCAACTATATATATATTTTTATATATATATATTTTTTGAGATGAAGTCTTGCTCTTGTCCCCCAGGCTGGAGTGCGATGGCGTGATCTTGGCTCGCTGCAACCCCCGCCTCCTGGGTTCAAGCGATTCTCCTGCCTCAGCCTCCCAAGTAGCTGGGATTACAGGCGCCTGCCACCACACCCTAATTTTTGTACTTTTAGTAGAGACGGGGTTTCACCATGTTGGCCAGGCTGGTCTTGAACTCCTGACTTCAGGTCATCCGCCCACCTCGGCCTCCCAGTGTTGGGATTACAGGCGTGAGCCACCGCGCCTGGCCTTGATATACCTTTTAATAGTTAACTTAATATGCACAATGTAGCATTCAGTGTCCGTAAGGGGCTTTTTTTCTGAGAGGGTAATAAGATGTGGGTCTAGTACACCTGTAGGTTAATTTTTGATTATTTAAATCTTATATTATTGGATGCCACATTTAATTTAATGGAAAAACAAAACACAACAGAGCAAATAAACTGATTTTCTAAATGAATCTTCTTGGTTTATGAAATTAATTCTGTTATTTATTGAGTAATCATAGTACATCAAGCATTATTCCAGATAATGTATAGACCTTCCATTTAGGGAATGGAAAATCTAGAGGAAGAGTTACCCATTGGGTAGCAGTAGTGTGCTAGAGTTGGCTTGAGAGAGCATACTGTTAAATTTGCAGCAAGCTTACAAGCCAGTTGACATCGCAATGGTAGCTAGAAATTACCATGAGAAGAGTATGAACACCATGGAAAGCAGCACCTGCTACAAATCAGGGCTTTTTTTCCACCACACTGCCAAAAAGCCAGTTGTTGAACATATGTAACACAACGCTGAAGTAGAGTGAGGCCCAAGTACTATGATAAACTCAGAGTTGCAATCAGGGATTTTGGCTCCTAGCTATCATAGACTATGTAATTCATGACAGATGTTCTTAGCAATGCAAGTCAGCTGATGATTTTCTCTTTTAATTAATTGTCTAAATAAGCATGTGTAGATTTGTGCTCACTTAAGCAGCACATTTGTTGTCAATATGTAAACACTGTTAACTTAAAACTAGAATAGTTTCCTAAAATAAATTTTGCTGCTAGGTTATAGGGCTCTCAGTTAAGTTCAGTAATTGTGTATAGTCCTTGTTTTTGGAGGGGCTGCATGAGGTCAGTAAGTCCAACCTCCTGTCTGTCCATGCCACCAGCTGATGGTATTTGCTCAACTTGTGGAATGACTGCAAATGGGGCTGGGGAAGATACCCAAAGGTGTTCAATGTGGAGGTGCAGTAACTAGGGTCATTCTCTGCTGTTTCCAATAGATTTCTTGGTAAAGTTGAGGTGGATGTCATTCAAATTGTGGTCAGAACTGCCTGGCAGTCAGTTAAAACTAAGGTGTCACCAACAGTTTGAGAGAGCTACCAAGGCATTTTCCTTTATGATGCAATCTTCAGGAGTGGGCTGAAAAACAAAATATCATGATGTCCCTCACTCCCCTGAACATCCTGGGTCTAAAGTGTTCTCTCTCCAAGAGCTCAGTTGCTGCTCTCCCTCTATTGCCGCAAAATCAGGGTATCCCATTCCAGTAGCTATAACTTCACCTTTTTCCCATTTACCTCTTATTTTCACCTAGAACTTTTGTCTGGAAAGGTCGGGCATAAAAGAGAATAAAACAGACCTCTGGAACTTTTCTAAGAAATCCCTGGTCCCTCTTATACCTGACCTTTCCAAACAAAAGGTCTGGGTGAAAATAGAGAATATGGACTGGGCATGGTGGCTCATGCCTGTAATCTGAACACTTTGGGAGGCCGATCACCTAAGGTCATGAGTTCGAGACCAGCCTGACCAACATGGCGAAACTCCATCTCTACTAAAAATACAAAAACTAGCCAGGTATGGTGGCACATGCCTGTAATCCCAGCTACTTGGGAAGCTGAGGCAGGAGATTGCTTGAACTTGGGAGGCAGAGGTTACAGTGAGCTGAGATCACACCACTGCACTCCAGCCTGGGCAACAAAGAGAGATTCCATCTAAAAAAAAAAAAAAAATAGAGAATATGGGAAAAAGGTGAAGTTATAGCTACTGGGATGGAACATACTGATTTTATTTTATTTTATTTTATTTTATTTTATTTTATTTTATTTTATAGATGAGAGTCTCACTCTGTTGCCCAGATTGGAGTGCAGTGGCACCATCATAGCTCACTGCAGCCTTGAACTCTGAACCTCAAGTGATCCTCCTGCCTCAGCCTCCCGTGTTGCTGGGATTACAGATGTGAGCTACTGCTCCCAGCTCTCACACTGATATTTGAGAGGTATACTCAACCAAGTGGTTATTATCCTTATGATCAAGCATTATGTAAACCCAACAAGAAAATCAGGAGGCTGAAATAGAATTAAATTTGAACGTCCTAGAATCCTTTTTATGCCTGGTTGCTACCAAAAGGGCAGACCAACCCTACTGGCCCAGGATTGCTGTTGGGGGGAGAAAAGATGCACCATGTCTAGGAATGGTCATGGAAGTAATACCAGTTTTCAAAATAAGTCTTTATAACCCCTGCCCCTTTTATTCTGATTATTATTCAGGAAACAGCTGCGATATGATGAGTCCTTTCTGGGGACAGCTGCATTGAGTGACCAAACAGCTTTACTAAGGTGTGGGTGCCAAGAGCTGGTGAGAGAGGTAGACAGTTTTTGAGAAGGCCATTCCAATGCTCAATAATACCATATGACAATGGATGGTAGGGAGTAAGAAAGCTTCACTGAATACCTTGACTAATAGCTCATTGTTGAATAGCTTTTGTGCTATAGGGTGCACCCCATTGACAGGCTGAAAATGTTCCAGAAAGCAAAACGCGTTAACTTAACTTTATGGGTCCTACTGTTGGGACTAGAGCCATATGATTGGACTGGAATGGCAATTCCATAACTTGAATAAGTGTCAATATTGGTGTGGCACCACCGATAGCTCTGAGGAGGGAGGGGTCAGAGGTTCACTGTAGTCAGTCTGTCAGGAGCATGAGGGAGATCCCTATGTGTGACGTGTCCTCTCTCACCGTGAGACAAATGAGTCAACTTCTGGCAGTCACAAGTTTGGCATGTAGTGGTGGCTTCTGCATTAGAAATATGGAGTCCTTTACCTTGTGCCCTGTGTGTAATGGGGGTGTGTTGCCACGTATGTACAGGCAGCAATGTTGGCAATCTGGATGATTGAGGCTTGATCAGCAGCTTGATTCCAATCATTCCCATGCTTATGGTGAGTATCTACATGAACTACCCAGATAGTTCAATCAGTAGCCATAATTTTTGTCCTATAGTTTGCAGTCCCTTAAAGGGGTGTCTTTAATCTGCTATTCTATTGTTTTCCAAGTGGCAAACCAAACAGGTAGGCCACAGTCAACAGCCCAAGAGTCAGTAAAAATATAACAGGTTTATCAAGGGGAGTATTGGCCAGAGCCATGAGAATGGCCTTTAGTTTAGCTCAGTGAAGACCACCAGGTTTCAGCTCAGCCAAACTGTAAGTGAAACAGGCCCAGGCATTTAGAGGAGGTTCTGTGAATTGAGGGTCTTCTTGAGCCAGTGGCTTTGCTTCGGGTGACAGAGTGGTGAATAAATTTTTTTTTCTAAAGGATCACTTCTCAGCTGAGTGTGGTGGCTCACACCTACAATTCTAGCATTTTGGGAGGCTGAGGCAGGAGGATAGTTTGAGGCCGGGAGTTTGAAACCAGCCTGGGTAACATAGTGAGATCCCATCTCTACAAGTAAACAAAAATAATTAGCCAGGAGTGGTAGTGCCAGCTACTCAGTAGGCTGAGGGAGGAGGATCACCTGAGCCCAGGAGTTTGAGGCTGCAGTGAACTATGATCGTGCCACTGCACTCCAGCCTGGACAACAGATTGACAGCCTATCTCAGCAGCAGCAGCAGCAGCAGCAGCAATAACAACAACAAAAATATTGCTACTCTTTTACACATAAAGCTGAGATGTTACTGGGGTTGGGCTGGCTGCATTCTTGAATATGCCATTTCCATTTGGCATATGAGGCTTGTTTGCTTCTTTTTCATTTTTGTTAATCATTGAGTCCAAGTTGGCCCACCTCAAAATGATTATCAGCTGGAGAGTGAGAAGGCCTCCATGGGTCTAGTGTTCAGTTTCCAGAGGAGCTCAGTGACAGGCTAATAGCTGCTTTTCAAAAGAGGTCTACCTGGTAATTATGTTAGGGAGGCAATGAGTCCTAAACTTCACCATGCACCTCCAAGTGAAGGTTGTCTTTCTTTTCCAGAGGCTCTAATTGGCAAAACCACCAGTTACAGACTTGTAACTCAAAGGAGTCATTAGGGTTGTGGGGTCCCAAAGGTACTAACAATTGTCTATACATGGCTCTTCTTGATCAGGATAATCCCCTCTGTCACATATGAACATTCACTATACAGACATGGAAAGCATCAATACCAATTAAACATTCAGCCTTGGAAACCATAGCAATAATACATGGTTATCTTTAATTCTTCTCTGCGAACTCTGCCCAAACCCCATTAACTGAATTCGGACATCTTTCCCTACCATCCTCTCCCAGGACTGACTATGATGATGACTTTGGGAACTGTATCCCAACCATAAAAATGTGAGAATCTCACCCCACTGAACAGATGCATCCCTCTTGAAGACCTGGAGCCCTTGGTCCTACTTCTACTCATCTTTCTCCCCAAAGCAGATGAGATCAGGGCTTGGGGGAGGGAGAGATTAAGGGTACAGAGGGAGAGAATGGCTTTGCACTAGTAAGTAAGAAATACCTACTTTGATTTTGAGTGGCATGGTGGTGGAACGGTAGCTCCATGAAACAAACCACCAGTGTTTTCAGTGCACACAAAGCCCTGCGTATTAGGCAGTAATTTATCATTGACAGGGTCTGTTTCAGTTTTGGGGCTCTGTTGATTCAACAGCCACATCCCACATTGCTTTTCAGCTAGGGATGAGTGTGGGTTTGCATTTTTGGTTGTAGTAGAGACTTTTGTTTGTTTGTTTGTTTTTGAGATGGAATTTCGCTCTTGTGGCCCAGTCTGGAGTGCAATGGCGCAATCTCGGTTCACTGCAACCTCTACCTCCTGGATTCAAGTGATTCTCCTGCCTCAGCCTCCCGAGTAGCTGGGATCACAGGCATGTGCCACCACGCCTGGCTAATTTTGTATTTTCAGTAGAGATAGGGTTTCTCCGTGTTGGTCAGGCTCCCAAAGTGCTGGGATTACAGGCGTGAGCCACCATGCCTGGCCTGTAGTAGAGACTTTTATAAAGGAGTCTGCTTTAATCCAGGGCATTTGCAACTCTATTGTCAAGATCATGTGTTTTTTTTTTTTTTTGAGACGGAGTCTCGCTCTGTCGCCCAGGCTGGAGTGCAGTGGCACAATCTCGGCTCACTGCAAGCTCCGCCTCCCGGGTTCACGCCATTCTCCTGCCTCAGCCTCTCCGAGTAGCTGGGACTACAGGCGCCCGCCACCACGCCCGGCTAATTTTTTGTATTTTTAGTAGAGACGTGGTTTCACCGTGGTCTCGATCCCCTGACCTCGTGATCCGCCCGCCTCGGCCTCCCAAAGTGCTAGGATTACAAGCGTGAGCCACCGCGCCCGGCCAAGATCATGTGTTTTAAGTTTTCACTCTGTTTGAACACAAGGGTTAAGTAGGGAAGTTTTCCAGGGCTGTGGGTCTGACTGCAAGAATTTATAATTCATTGAGTCAGTTTCTCATTCTCCAGGGGATTGCCTCCATCAGCATTGTAAATCCAGTCGTGGGCAGTAAGAGCTTAAATACTATGCAGTGACTCATTTATGATTCCTCTTGGGAGTTATTTCCTCTCAGGGAAGTCTCTCCGAGGGGACCAAAGCTCCCTTATAGCAGGCAGAATCCACTGCAGAAACAAACAAACAAGAAAACTGGGACCTTTGCCATCATCTCTGAATGGATTTAAGGTTGGCTTGATAGACTGCAGGAGGGGCTGAGAGCATGCTAAGATGTCCCACCTGTTGACATTCTTCCTTAACAAACATTGTGTGCTCTGCCCCTTCATCTCCCAAGTGACTCAGCCAGTTTCTGCTGAGAGCCCTTATACATTTCCCTCTGTTCATACTCATTGGAGGTACTTCTGTCTTTAACTGCTGTCTGAAAGGAGGTGAGACTTTTTCCCTCCACCCTCCTCCCTCTACTTACGGGGATGAATCTTAGCGTTACTTGTTACAATGGGGCTGACCATCAGATTGGTAGCATTTCCCTCTTGCCCATAAGAGTGTTATGAAAACCAGACCACTGTCTTTGAACCCACCTCCATGAACTTGTCCTGCAACTATCTCCCCAATTTCTCCTTAATAACAAGCAATGAAATGAAGGGCCATTTATTGCCGGGTTAAAACACAGAAGGTATTAAAAACTTTGTAAGGGTAAAAAATTGTAGAGAGCTGTCAAAAGTACACACCCATTGGTCACATGAAATGTCAAGCCCATATCATGGTAATACTACTATACCACGGTCTAAACAGTATATTTGACTCCTCTTCTGTGAAAATTGAGACAAATTTGAATTTATGTGATGAAGCTATTTCTTTTTTCTTAAACTAAATAATGTTGCCTACTCTGCTCTTGAAGGCAACTCCCATTTTATGTTCTTTTGCTTCCTGTATAACAGAAAGGAGATGGGATGATAGATAAAGCCGAGCTGCAGGAAGCTTGTGACCAGGCCAACTTGAGTTTAGATGACAAGCTCCTGGACCAGCTATTTGACTACTGTGATGTGGATAATGATGGCCTCATTAACTATCTGGAATTCGCAAATTTTCTTAACTGGAAAGACAAAATGCTTCTTAAAGAGTGTGAAGAGAGGGTCATTATTAAAGGTATTTAATTTTTGAAGGTTTGATGAATTATTTTTTCAAAAAAATTTAAAATGTATTATTATTATTATTTTTAATACAGACAAGTTCTCACTATGTTGCCCAAGCAGTCTCAAACTCCTGGGTTCAAGGGATTCTCTTGCTTTGGCCTCCCAAAGTGCTGGGATTATTGGTGTGAGCCAGCATGCTTAGCCATTTGCTGAATTCTTAAATGGACTTCTGTATTTTAATTTTTCTAAGAGCTCAGCTATATTCAACTTTAATATTATATGAAAAATAAAAATATACATATATACATAGTGTTTATTTGCTTGTTCATGCATGGAATATCTGTGGTAGTGTAGGAAAGAATCAATAGCATTTATTATTTCCAGGAAGAGGCAGTTGGATGGCTGAGGGACAGGGTGGCAATGAGACTCACTTTTTAATCTATGTTTTTGTATCTTTTGAGTTTGGAACCATGTATTATTTATTCAAAAAATTAAAAGCACAAAACTTACACTGAAGCTCAGAATATAAAAGACAGTTTCTCAGAAACCTGTTTAAAAACGATTATCTGAGTAGTTAGTTCCCTTTCCCAGGAAACATGCAATTTGACATAAAATTAGATTTTAAAAATTCTGTATAAAAAGGAAAAACAGCATAATCTTTACTTTTGATTCAAATATTATAATGTTTACATCAAGCTTGTCCAAGCCTTGGATCAAGACAGCTTTGAATGCTGCCCAACACAAATTTGTAAACTTTCTTAAAACGCTGAGATTTTTTTGCGATATTTTGTTTTTAAGCTCATCAGCTGTCCTTAGTGTACTTTATGTGTGGCCCAAGATAAGTCTTCTTCTTCCAGTGAGGCCCAGGGAAGCCAAATGGTTGGATACCTCTGGCCTACATTTTATCTTTCTGTATCATTACATATATAGATATACATATATACATATGTGTATATGTATATATTTTAAGCATGTCTAAAATAACACTGAACATACTATATAAGGCTTTTTAAAATTTAACTTTCACATTTCTTTTCTTCTTCTTCCTTTTTTTTTTTTTGGTAGGGTCTTGCTCTGTTGCCCAGGCTGGAGTGCAGTGGTGTGATCTTGGCTCACTGCAATCTCTACCTCCCGGGTTCAAGTGATTCTCATGCCTCAGCCTCCAGAGTAGTTGGGATTACGGCAGGTGTGTGTCACCATGCCTGGCTCATTTTTTGTATTTTTAGCAGAGACAGGGTTTCACCATGTTGCCCAGGCTGGTCTCGAACTCCTGGCCTCAAGTGATCCTCCTGTCTTGGCCTCCCAAAGTGCTAGGATGACCAAGAGCCAACATGCCCAGCCAGCTTTCGTATTTCTAAGGAATGAAGAAATGCTTTTTTGGTTTCTATGAACTACATTTCAGTTCCCTCATGCTGATATATTATGACTTACTAAACCATTTCTTCACTCTATGAAATTTAGGCTGTTTCTAGATATTTTAAAAGTAATATGCATAATGCTATAATGATCATATCTCAAAAAGCTTTTTATTTCTCATTTCTTGTGAATGTTATTATTGTCTCAGAAGTGGCTCTATTTTCATTTTGCTTTTCTAAATGATTTTACTGATTTGCAATTTTATCAGCTAAGTCTGTGAAGTTTTACTCCAATCTCACTTCCATTGAGTGTTATTTCAAACAAAAATTCTTACATTCTTAGTTGGTTTATAATTCTTTAGTTGATTTATAATAATACCTCATTTGCCTTGCTTTTTTTTTTTTTGAGACCGTGTCTCACTCTGTTTGCCCAGGCTGGAGTGCAGTGGTGCAATCATAGCTCACTGCAGCCTTGAACTCCTGGGCTCAAGTGATTCACCTGCCTCAGCCTCTTGAGTGGCTGTGTTGCCCAGGCTGGTTGTGAACTCCTGGCTTGAGGGATCCTCCCTCTTCAGCCTCCCAACATGCTGGGATTATAGGCATGAGCCACTGCATCCAGCCTACCTTAATTTTTGTATCTTAATTATTAGAGGTTCAACTTTTTTTTTTTTTTTGAGACGGAGTCTCGCTCTGTCGCCCAGGCTGGAGTGCAGTGGCGCAATCTCGGCTCACTGCAAGCTCCGCCTCCCGGGTTCACGCCATTCTCCTGCCTCAGCCTCTCCAAGTAGCTGGGACTACAGGCGCCCGCCACCACGACCGGCTAATTTTTTTTTTTTTTTTTGTATTTTTAGTAGAGACGGGGTTTCACCGTGGTCTCGATCTCCTGACCTCGTGATCCGCCCGCCTCGGCCTCCCAAAGTGCTGGGATTGCAAGCGTGAGCCACCGCGCCCCGCCAAGGGCCTGAGCATTTTCATAGCAGCAATTGGCAGGAACTGAGTGTGGGGAGAGGTGGGGTTGCGGGGAGGAATGCGTTCTTCAGAGAGGTAAATCTTTTCTAGTTTGCCACGGTATCCACCCTTCTCTAATACCAGCAGGCCACTTGCCTTTGCAACCCTTACTTGGGCTCCCCTAGAACCTTTAGAATTTTTCTAAAGATGGAAACACCACAGCGCTCTCTAGTGGTATATATGTAGTAACCAGATCTGAAAAAGATTGCCGGAATTTATTCCTAAATTTCAGAATTGGCTCAGCAAAGCAATCTGCAAAAGAGGACAGAGTCTTACAACTTCAGTTCTATCTCAGGGTTTTCCTTTGTAAACTGACTTGTCAGGAGTTAGTTGTAGAAACAGTTCTTGAGCTCACAGTGAATTCTTATCATCTCTCTCGATGTTGTAATGCATGCTCCCCCCAGTCAAGTAGAGGTGGAATTTTCAACTACAAGCATGTCTTGTCTTATTTCTCCCTAGGGCATAGTGCTAGGAAAAACTGTGTAGTTCAAGTTAAATATTAAAATACGCTCTTTTTTTTTTTTTTTTTTTTTTTTTGAGACAAAGTCTCACTCTTGTCCTCCAGGCTGGAGTGCAATGGCGCGATCTCGGCTCACTGCAACCTCTTCCTCCCTGATTCAAGTGACTCTCCTGCCTCAGCCTCCTGAGTAGCTGGGATTACAGGTGCCTGCCACCATACCCGACTAATTTTTATATTTTTAGTAGAGACGGGGTTTCATCATGTTGGCCAGGCTGGTCTCGAACTCCTGACCTCAGGTGATCTGCCCGCCTCAGCCTCCCAAAGTGCTGGGATTACAGGCGTGAGCCACCGCGCCTGGCTGCTCTATTTTTTTTTTTTTTTTTTAAGAAAAGAAATGAATGGATTCTATGTTTACATTTGGTCTCTCGTATTTCAAAGCTTTATTCTAGAATAAAGTGAGTGGAGTGGCAGAAGAAAACATTAGGCCACGTTCAGATTTCCTGGTGTATGACGGTGGCCTGAACTTACTCTTCCACAGTTGAGTGTTGGGTCAGTGGAGGGGTCATCCCAGCTGTTTCCATCAGGAAGAAGAGACTAGATGGGAAAACTTATCTTGTTGCAGAGCAGCTAAGCACTAAGCAGTAATGTATTCCTGCATTTTTTCTTTCCTTTATTTTCCTTAAAGGTGGAAAACCAGATTGTGTAAACCCTACTGAGGCTAATGTTGAAGAACCTGAACCAACTCTCCTCATAAAGCCAGAAGATATTGTCTTAAAAGAACCAGGGAGCACAGAAAAGACTCTCCGGACACTTCTGAGACCAAGTGATAAAGTTTCCAAGTACTATAAGACAACTTCTTCTGAGATCAATGCAGTTGTAGGAGCCGTTCCTTCTACTTGTATGTCACTTATTTATCAAGTTTTAAAAGCATCAACAAACGTGGAAGCAAACTGTCCTCTGTCTGTCCTTGCATTGTCCCCTGCCTTTCTCCGTTAGACTAAGTTTCTCAACGCCTTGTACCTTGCATTTAATTCGTATTCTAACTACCTGGGGAGGAGAGGCCCACGTATAAATGTTGATTGAACTGAATTGCCAATGATGACCAAAGTAAAATGATTTTTTATATATTAGTGAAATGGAAACCATTATAGATCAGAACATCGAATGTTATACATTGTAGTAATTCAGACTCCACCAAGTATTAATATTAGATGATTTTTAAACCATATGATTCTTAGCTCCATACATATCTGCCTTCAAATATTTAAAGAGCTTTTACATAACATTTCTCTGCATATTCATTCCCCATGTGTTAGTTTGCTGGGGCTCCTGTATCAAAGTACCACAAACTGGTGTCTTAACAGAATTTTATTGTCTCACAGTTCTGGAGGCTTGAAGTGCAAGGTGTCAGCAGGACTGGTTCCTCTGGTGGATTGTAAAGGAGAATCCATCCATGCCTCTCCCCTAGTTTCTGATGATTTGTTAGCAGTCTTTGGCACCACTTGGCTTCTTCAGCATCACCCTGATCTCTGCCTTCATCTTCACACGGTGTTCTCCCCATTTTCATGTCTGTGTCCAAATTTCTCCATTTTACAAGAACTCTAGCCATATTAGGTTAGGGGCCCACCATACTACAGTATGACCTCATCTTAATTAATTATACCTGAAATGTCCTTATTTCCAAATAAGGTCACACTCTGAGTTAGTTGAGGTTAGGACTTCACCATATAAATTTTGGGAGGAGACAATTCAACCCATAACATCCATATATCAATATGAAGCATGATGAATATTGGTAATTTAGAAAAACTATTTTATGTTGATCAAGATCACATCCTTGGAATAAGGACATGATTGAGGATTTACATATTTTTCTTAACTGGATTTTTATAGACATGCTATACATTCTAGAGTAAAGAAATCTTGTTATTCTCTTTAGACTGTGTTGTCCAGTAGAAATAAAATTGAAGTCATCTATGTATTTACAAACTTTTTAGCATTAAAGAAAACCAGGCTGGGCATGGTGGCTTATGCCCGTAATCCCAGCATCCTGGGAGGCCAAGGTGGGAGGATCAATTGAGGTGAGGAGTTCAAGACCAGCCTGGGCAACATAGTGAAACCCTGTCTCTACAAAAAATACAAAAATTAGCTGGGCATGGTGGCAAACTCCTATAGTCTCAGCAACCTGGGAGGCTGAGGTGGGAGGATCACTTGAGTCCAGGAGTTCAAGGCTGCAGTGAGCTGTGATCATGCCACTGCATTCTAGCCTAGGTGATAGAGTGAGACCCTGTCTCAAAAAAGAAAAAGAAAAAGAAAAAAAAGTCACGTTAAAAAAAGAAACAGGTGAAATTAATTTTAATACTATATGTATTCAAAATATTATCATTTCAATAACAAATCAATATAACAGTTATTAAATATTTTGCTTTTTTGTACTAAAATGTTTGAATTTTACATTTGGATTACACCAAAATTCTTCCTAGCCACATTCTAAGTGCTCAATATGCACATGTGACTGGTGGCTACTGTGTTACACAGCTTTGTTTTAGAATGTCTGTTTTCTTTCCTCATCAATGACCTAGGTTACCCCATTTGTGGTGTTCCAACCATTCGATCTGACATTCCCGCTCCCCGAATTCGTCGCATCAGTGACAGAACTAATTATGGTGAAGAAGGTAGTGCGTATTCACTACTATATCCTACCATCTTCGCCCAGAAAGGAGTGTTTGAAAGAGACTTCTTCAAGACCAGATCAAAAGAAGAGGTATAGGATATAAACATACAAAAATGGAAATGTTTTATCTACCAACAACTACTATTTTAGACTTTTAAAAACTTGGGTTTTTATATTTACAAAAGTTTACAGGATCCCCAAGTATAGGATTCTTGGTGAATAAGGCTCAACTTGGTTGTGACACCTGGTACAATTCTTGAGGTAGAATTTATGCTGTGACAGGAAGAGCAAATTCATATTTTACATTCAATATGGTCCATGTAAAGAAGAAAAATATTTTTCTAAAACATTTAATACTATTCTAGTTGAGAAAAGGAACAGGATCAACCGCTTCCTTATGTAAGCATCCTGATGGCCTTGGGCCTCTAGAACTAAGAGTGGGCATGAGGATGGTCACTCTGCCACCCTTCTTGTCCACTGCTATCATATGTCTCAGATTATCTGCAACAAGCATTGATTTAAAATATTCTGTCTTGTTGCCACACCACAGGTAAGATAATACGTCTGTCGTATTTATTTATTTATTTATTTATTTATTTATTTATTTTTGACTCAGAAAACATGATGCCCACATCCGAGATGATCCTCTTCCTAGATGAGTTATAAAGCTAGGGCTGTAAAACCAGCTAGGTCTGAATAGCCACTGGGGTGCTGAGGGCCAGAGATTGATAGCAGTGCTCAGTTAGACCAGCCTGTCTACATCTGTGCTTATGGAAAGCAGGTGTAATTCAGGGAGTACTTGCTTCTTCAGAACCTTCATAGCTGGAGCTAGAAATGATATAGGAAAAGACATACGATGCCTTTTCGGACTTCAGATGAAGGGTTAATGGCTTGGAAATGTATTAAATACTAACTGAATTAATGGCAGATGCATCCCAGCAATTCTTTCATACGGAGGCAGGACAGAGAGGAAGGAGAGACAGAGGCTGATGCTTGCTTACTGTACCCAAAGGAGGAACCTGGTATCCTTCCCGAGGATCAAAGAAGAAAACCTCCAGATTGTGTTTTCACTTTTCTCAATCACTCTAAAAGGACTATGAAATAGAACTTTAGGGTTTCCAAAAGAAACAGAAATCTCCTGCTTGTTTCATAACGCCTAAAGATTGTTTTAACTAGGAAGTCATACTTTATCCCACAATTCTAAACAAAAAGTAAGAAGTCAAAGACCTGTTTGGAATAATAATGTTGACTTGAGGATGGATAGATTTCAGTAGACGTGTTAGGTAGTCAGCATACTACTGATAGAATGCCAAACCGCTGGAGCAAAGCCTCCCAAGGAGCGGGGAAGGAAGCAGGGGAGAAGGTCTGGGATGCTCAAGACTGACTCAAACCATTCCTGAGCTCACTCTGCAGGGGCCTTTTTAAACTACCAGTGGGTGGGGAAAATAGCAGCTATGCATAGGGGTGTTGTGTTTTTGCTTTACAGCGGCAGTTGCTAGCAGCTCTTCTCTTCTGAATTTCAGAATTTGATTTGTATTTGAATAGTACTTAATTTGTATTTAATTACACTAATTTCCCACAAGGGTACATCATTTCTAGGGGATTTTTTCATTGTTGAGATTCTGTTTAATAGATGTATTCTGCAACTATTTTATTTCTTTGGCTATTCGCTTGTAACCTTTTCGTTTCCCTTTTATTTTTTTCTGAGTGCTTCATAGTAAATGGTTCTTTTAAATTTAGTTTCATTTTAAAATTTTGTTTTCACATATTTTATTCCCACTACTCATTCTATTGTTTCTTCCCACTACTAGTTCTTACTTTCCTTTCTTATATTTTTCTTAAGACATAAGAAGCATGTTTTTCCCCACCTTCATCTGTTTTAATAATTATCACTGTATACAGATTATTTGTAACCAAACATTGCTGGTTTTCAGTGTGCTTGGCTTTTAGTGTGCTCTCTTAATCATGGGTACACTATCTGCCATTTGCACACATAGTTAAAGTTCCAACAGGCCAGTTAGATACATTTTATAAGTGTTCGTATTTTAAAGAATACAAAACTTGGCCATGCCTAGAGGCTCATGCCTGTAATCCCGGCACTTTGGGAGGCCGAGGCGGGTGGATCATTTGAGGTCAGGAACTCAAGACCAGCTTGGCCAGCGTGGTGAAACTTCATCTCTACTACAAATACAAAAAAATTGGCCAGGTGTGGTGGCACACACCTGTAATCCCAGCTACTCAGGAGGCTGAGGCAGGAGAATCACTTGTACCCAGGAGGCAGAGGCTGCAGTGACCCAAGATCACACCACTGCACCCAGCCTGGGCAACTGAGACTCTGTCTCAAAAATAAATAAATAAATAAATAAATAAATAAATAAATAAATAAACAAACAAACAAACATACAAAACTAATGTTCAAGTGGCTTAGGTGACATACACAAGACCAAAATGACAATAAATGACTGAAATGGAACTCAAACCTAGCAACTCTTCTTTCTTTATTTTTTTCACTCTTTTTACTTGAATTTTGCTACCTCTCCTTAACATAATGAGACGTTTAAAGTTGAAAGTAACTTTATATATTGGCTAGTGTATTTGAACACCCTCATATTCATAATAACAAAATTATTCCTGAGCTGACAGTATTACAATTTTGATATTTTCTCATTATATATGTATACAAGCACATGCACACACACAAATACATACACACACATACTTTTCACACATACTTTTTTGGAAAAATATCCATAGTCTTAGATGTTATAAAGATATTTTTCATTATAAATTTTAAAACATATAAATCACGGTCTATTTTAAATGCCTTTTTCTAGATTGCAGAGATACTGTGTAACATTGGTGTCAAGCTTTCTGATGAAGAATTTGAAAATGCATGGAATCTTGCATCAAAAAAGCATCACAGAGGAGAAGTTTGTGTTGAGAACATCAGAAATGTTTTAGATGAGCTATGGCATGCAGACCGGATCAAGTGTAAAACACCCATGTGATATTTTTGGACTTCATTCATTCAAGCAAAAGAATTATTAACTCTGTGTTTATCTAAAATGTTCAATCCATTCTGGTTTTAGATACGATGTTAGAGTTCAGCAATCACAGTGGTTAAGACTCATATGCCTGTATGTGTTGCTAATAAATTAGATTTTGGATTTTAAAATTTATTGTTTTCCATAAAGCACCTAAGAACTTGACAAGTGATTGAAGAGTTAACATTCAGCCTCAGCAAAGACAGTTCAGAATGATATTAGAAGTTTTGTAGGCCTAAGAATTCCATCCATTTTAGTTGGCCATCAGAATTCATAGTGTGATTTGTGATGCAAAGTTTAATTTTCTTTGTTGGTTAAGCCAATTTGAACTGCAATTTCTGTCACAGGTGATCAAAATGTAGTAACACACCAAGAGTAAGGAGATTCATGTTTATGTAGTGGACTAAAAGCTAGATCTTATGCATGGAACTACAGGTGAATTTTTTTTTTTTTTTGAGCTGGAGTCTCACTCTGTCACCCAGGCTGGAGTGCAGTGGCACAGTGTTGGCTCACTGCAACCTCTGCCTCCCAAGTTGAAGCGATTCTCCTGCCTCAGCCTCCCGAGTAGCTGGGACTACAGGCGTGTGCCACCATGTCAGGCTAATTTTTCGTCGAGACGAGGTTTCACCGTATTAGCCAGGCTGATCTCGATCTACTGACCTCGTGATCTGCCCGCCTCAGCCTCCCAAAGTGCTGGGATTACAGGCATGAGCCACCGCGCCCGGGTACAGGTGAAAAATTTTAAGAAAAAAAAAAAGTGGTCTTGACTTCCTTACATTTCCTTTTCCATTAAAAAGTTACTTGTCTTTTAAAAATTAATTCTTTAAAAGAACAAATGAAGAATACAGCTAGAGGAGCTCTTTCCATATATTAAAACCCACAAATTTAAAGCTTTTATGACAGCACAAACAAGACAAAAGAAAACATTATAAGGTTTGGGGAATAAGCAATCTTTTCCAAATAATCTCTAAACTCATGCTTTCTTAACACATTTGGCTTAAGTCATCAAACTATGGTCAAGCAGGCCTGGGGCCATTGCCCTTAAGGGAGGAGATAAGCCATCTTTCAGGATGGTCCTGATTCACTTTCCTAAATCTACTCTAAAAGTACCAGTTGAGGTTCCTTTGTGTATCCTCCTTCTAACACTGGTGGGTTCTTTATATTTTGTCCCTAGTAGGATATAAAATGGGTCAGAACTGTACATTTTCAACATCAAGGAAACTCCATTGACAAATAAAAAAGTTATCTTTTTATTCTATCTCTCATTCCAACTTATGCCCAGTCATGTTGTCCAACATAGTGTATAAGGGATTCTATAATGAGAATTCTACAATGAGAATAAATAATAGCATTGAGATACTCTGGTAATAAAATGCCAACATAAAGATGATAAACATGAAGATGATAAAATTTGAATAAACTTTCTAGTGTCAAATTCACAGGAATAAATAATACCCAAATGTTAAATTTCCTTGCCAGTTAAAATTTGAAGATAAAATTCGAAGTAATTCAAGACTGAAATCAAATTATCCAGTGTCCAGTGAGTTAAAAATCCAAGGAAATTATCTCTCCCTTTTTTCTGCTTCTGCCAAGTTTCAGCCAAGGTGTTTGGAAGACCTGGGGAGAGGTGTGTTTCCTTTAAGCAGCTGTGTCTTGAGCTACTTCTCACTGGGAAGACCATAGTTCCATCCTGGCTTTTAAAGTCATAGTCACTTAACTGAAGTGACTCAGCGGGCTGAGCTTCAATTTTAGGAAGTCAAAGATGTAATAAGACGTGCAAGATTTCATAGCTCCCACCAAATTTAGGAAATAAGCCAATTCTTAGCTCTGAGAGCAGTTATCTCAGAGCAGTTTTCTCAGTGAAAATTGTGTTTCTACAACAAGTATCTGTATGTCACCGAAGATATAGAGGAAATTACGTGGTATCTGAGTGAAGGAGAGAAATGGAGAAAAATCTTGATTTGAGCCTTATCAGGGTGTTCATATGTGTACGTTAGCTAGAATTTATGACCTATGGACTTAAACGAATTTGGAAGAAATGAAGTTAATTTTGATACTATGCATTTACTATATCTGGCCTAAAAATCTACGTTATGTATACTGTCTTCTCTTATTGGAGCACGACATTTGAAACATTATTTCCTTCATGCAATTTAGAAATTTTGGACAGAAGCCCAATCATTACTTTTTTTTTTTTTTTTTTTTGAGCTGGAGTCTCACTCTGTCACCCTGGCTGGAGTGCAGAGGCACGATCTCAGCTCACTGCAACCTCTGCCTCCCAGGTTCAAGTGATTCTTGTGCTTCAGCCTCCCGAGTAGCTGGGATTACAGGTGTGTGCCACTATGGCGGGCTAATTTTTTGTATTTTTCGTAGATATGGGGTTTCACCTTTTTGGCCAGGTTGGTCTTGAACCCCTGACCTCAGGTGATCCATCACGTTGACCTCCCACAGTGGTGGGATTACAGGCGTGAACCACTGTGCCTGGCTGGTCATTACTTTCTATTATGAAGTATCTCTCTTCCCTACTCAGCCTATTCTATACTTTTCATTATTCTTTGAGGTGCTAGGGACTGAATAGAGTGCAGGTGCTATTTAGCAGTCTTATCGTCAATATTCTTTTCAAGTGCACTCCTTCAATTCTGTGCCTAGGAATTGCTTCCATTGCTTCTTGTTTTGGAATTGCCTAGGATTCAGAAACCTACCTCCTGTTAAAGTTTCTTCTATGAGTTAAACTAGCTAGAATCAAAGTGGCACATGTGATGGAAGTGATCATTGAGCCACATGAATTTAAGTTTAGCTGATTGAGGGGTTTGCTTCCTGCCCTGACTGCAGGATGGCTTTGGGGCAAGGGACTTAGTGCTGCTTATCCGGGCAAACCCTGTTTAAAAGTTTGAGCCTTCACCTCTTGTTGTCTAGAAGATATGGATACATGGGGGCAACCCCCTTTGGGTCCCCTCCCTTTGTATAGGAGCTCTGTTTTCACTCTGTTTTACTTTATTAAATCTTGCAGCTGCACTCTTCTGGTCCATGTTTGTTATGGCTCGAGCTGAGCTTTCGCTCGCTGTCTACCACTGGTGTTTGCCGCTGTCGCAGACCCGCTGCTGACTCCCATCCCGCTGCTGACTCCCATCCCTCTGAATCCGGCAGGTGTCCGCTGTGCTCCTGATCCAGCCAGACTCCCATTGCGACTCCCGATCGTGCTAAAGGCTTGCCATTGTTTCTGCATGGCTAAGTGCCTGGGTTCGTCCTAATCGAGCTGAACACTAGTCACTGGGTTCCACGGTTCTCTTCTGTGACCCACGGCTTCTAATAGAGATATAACACTCACCGCATGGCCCAAGATTCCATTCCTTGGAATCTGTGAGGCCAGGAACCCCAGGTCAGAGAACAGGAAGGAGGCTTGCCACCATCTTGGAAGCGGCTCGCCACCATCTTGGGAGCTCTGTTAGCAAGGACCCCCAGTAACATTTTGGCGACCACGAAGGGACATCCAAAGCGGTGAGTAATATTGGACCACTTTCGCTTGCTATTCCGTTCTATCCTTCCTTAGAACTGGAGGAAAATACCGGGCACTTGTCAGCCAGTTAAAAACAGCGTGGCCGCTGGACTTAAGACAGGTGTGAGGCTATCTGGGGAAGGGCTTTCTAACAACCCCCAACCCTTCTACTGAGGACGTTGGTCTGCCCGGAGCCAGCTTCCACTTTCAATTTTCTTGGGGAAGCCGAGGGCCGACTGGAGGCAGAAAGTTGTTGTCCCAAACTCCCGGCAGTAGCCGGTTGAGATCGTGGCGGAGCCAGAAGTCTCTACTCAGCAGTCACCCATGCGTGCGCCCCTACCTTTCCTTCTGAACCATACCTCCTGGGTCCTGTCTGCGACTTTTTTGAAAGTGTAGCCCCCAAATTCTCCTTGCCTCTGAATCTACTTCCTCTGATCCCTGCCTCCTAGGTACTAATGGTTCAGACTTTCATTTCCTCTAGCAAGTGGTATCTCCAAAGGGATCTAAGGAGGCTCTACGCTGCATCCTTAGGCACCTAGGCTATAACCCAGGGAGTCTTATCCCTGGTATCCCTCCTGATTTAGGTACACAGCTCTCGACGTGGGCAGTTACGTGGGACCCGTTCCCCACCACCCTTGCCAGGGCCCCAAGTTTGTAATGGCTGAGAGAGAGAGACGGATAGAGAGACAAAGAGGGAGTCAAAGAGAAAAAAAAAGAAAAACATAGAAATAGTAAAAAAAAAAAAAAAAAAAAAAAGTGTGCCCTATTCGTTTAAAAGCCAGGGTAAATTTAAAACCTGTACTTGATAATTGCCACTTTGTTGTCAGTGTAAATAAGGGAATAGCAAGTCCTTAACCCAGTAACCCGAGGATGGACCAAATGCATTCAGTCGGTAGCACAACTGCTTTGCTAAATGTAGAAAAGTAACTTTTAGAGGAAACCTCGTTATGAGCACACCTCACCAGTTCAGAGTTATTCTAAGCGAAAAAAAGCAAAAAGGTAGCTTACTAACTCAAAAATCTTAAAGTATGGGGCTATTATGTTAGAAAAGGGTAATGTAACTCCAACCACTGATAATTCCCTTAACCCAGCAGATTTCCTAACAAAGGATTTAAATCTTAATTACCACACAAAGGTCTGACCAGACCTAGGAGGAACTCCCTTCAGCACAGACAGTAGATGGTTCCTCCAAGGTGATTGAGGAAAAAACCCCAATGGGTATTCAGTAATTGATACGGAGACTCTTTTGGAAGCAGAGTTAAAAAATTGCCTAATAATTGGTCTCTTCAAATGTGCGAGCTGTTTGTACTCAGCCAAGCCTTAAGATACTTACAGAATCAAAAGACTATCTCAATCCTGACTCAAAAGGTTCCTACACCCTCTCTGAAATGAATTTGCATAAAAACTGTTGTTTATGGGAATGCATCTTGATGGGGCAGCTGGGTTGTTATGAAATACTCAGGAACCCAGCCCAGCTCTAGGACTCACCCCTGAGTGCAAAGGCAATGTTGTACACACTGGTAAAGGACCACTGGAATCCAGCAGCCGGGACTGCTTTCTTTGTGGTCAAGAAAGGTGGGCAAACAGGTGCAGGACTGCTACATTGGTGAGCGTAACTAATCCGATAAGCAGAGGTCCATGGGTGGTTACGCACCCTGGAAAGGAACTCACCTCTGAGCACAAAGGCAATGTTGGGCACGCTGGTAAAGGACCACTAGAATCCAGCAGCCCAGGTGCCTTTCTTTGTGGTCAAGAAAGGCAGGAAAAGGAGTGCAGGACTGCTACCTCAGTGAGCGTAACTAATCCGATAAGCAGAGGTCCGTGGGTGGTTACGCACCTGACTCTCTAGGACTAATGCTCATCGGAAAATAACTAGGGGTGCTGGCATCCCTATGTTCTTTTTTCAGATCGGCAACATTCCCCCCAAAGCAAAAATGCCCCTAAGATGTATTCTGCAGAATTAGGACCAATTTGACCCTCAGACTCCAAGAAAGAAATGACTTATATTCTTCTGCAGTAGTGCCTGGCCACAATATCCTCTTCAAGGGGGAGAAACCTGGCCTCCTGAGGGAAGTACAAATTATAACACCATCTTACAGCTAGACCACTTTTGTAGAAAAGAAGGCAAATGGAGTGAAGTGCCATATGTGCAAACTTTCTTTTCATTAAGAGACAACTCGCAATTGTGGTGTATGCCCTACAGGAAGCCCTCAGAGTCTACCTCCCTATCCCAGCATCCCCCCGACTCCTTCCCCAACTAATAAGGACTCCCCTTCAACCCAAACAGTCCAAAAGGAGATAGACAAAAGGGCAAACAATTAACCAAGGAGTGCCAGTATTCCCCGATTATGCCCCTTCCAAGCAGTGGGAGGAGGAGAATTCAGCCCAGCCAGAGTGCATGTTTCTTTTTCTCTCTCATACTTAAAGCAAATTAAAATAGACCTAGGTAAATTCTCAGATAACCCTGATGGCTATATTGATGTTTTACAAGGGCTAGGGCAATCCTTTAATCTGACATGGAGAGATATAATGTTACTGCTAGATCAGACACTAACCCCAAATGAGAGAAGTGCCGCCATAACTGCAGCCTGAGAGTTTGACAATCTCTGGTATCTCAGTCAGATCATAGGATGACAACAGAGGAAAGAGAATGATTCCCCACAGGCCAGCAGGCAGTTCCCAGTGTAGACCCTCATTAGGACACAGAATCAGAACATGGAGATTGGTGCCACAGACATTTGCTAACTTGCGTGCTAGAAGGACTAAAGAAAACTAGGAAGAAGCCTATGAATTATTCAGTGATGTCCACTATAACAGAAGGAAAGGAAGAAAATCCTACTGCCTTTCTGGAAAGACTAAGGGAGGCATTAACGAAGCATACCTCCCTGTCACCTGACTCTAGGTCCACCAATCTTAAAGGATAAGTTTATCACTCAGTTAGCTGCAGACATGAGAAAAAAACTTCAAAAGTCTGCCTTAGGCCTGGAGCAAAACTTAGAAACCTATTGAACTTGGCAACCTCAGTTTTTTATAATAGAGATCAGGAGGAGCAGGCAAAATAGGACCACTTTAGTCATGGCCCTCAGGCAAGAGGACTTTGGAGGCTCTGGAAAAGGGAAAACCTGGGCAAATCCAATGCCTAATAGGGCTTGCTTCCAGTGTAGTCTTCAAGGACACTTTAAAAAAGATTGTCCAAGTAGAAATAAGCTGCCCCCTCATCCATGCCCCTTATGTCAAGGGAATCACTGGAAGGCCCATTGCCCCAGGGGATGAAGGTCCTCTGAGTCAGAAGCCACTTACCAGATGATGCAGCAGCAGGACTGAGGGTGCCCTGGGCAAGCGCCAGCCCATGCCATCACCCTCACAGAGCCTCGGGTATGCTTGACCATTGAGGGCCAGGAGGTTAACTGTCTCCTGGACACTGGTCTGGCCTTCTCAGTCTTACTCTCCTGTCCAGGACAACTGTCCTCCAGATCTGTCACTCTCTGAGGGGTCCTAGGACAGCCATCAGTAGATACTTCTCCCAGCCACTAAGTTGTGACTGGGGAACTTTACTCTTTTCACATGCTTTTCTAGTTATGCCTGAAAGCCCCACTCTTTTGTTAGGGAGAGACGTTCTAGCAAAAGCAGGGACCATTATACATCTGAACATAGGAGAAGGAACACCCGTTTGTTGGCGTCTGCTTGAGGAAGGAATTAATCCTGAAGTCTGGGCAACAGAAGGACAATATGGATGAGCAAAGAATGCCTGTCCTGTTGAAGTTAAACTAAAGGATTCTGCCTCCTTTCCCTACCAAAGGCAGTACCCCCTCAGACCCGAGGCCCAACAAGGACTCCAAAAGATTGTTAAGGACCTAAAAGTGCAAGGCCTAGTAAAACCATGCAGTAACCCCTGCAATCCTCCAATTTTAGGAGTACAGAAACACAACAGATAGTAGAGATTAGTGCAAGATCTCAGGATTATCAGTGAGGCTGTTGTTCTTCTATGCCCAGCTGTACCTAGCCCTTGTACTCTGCTTTCCCAAATACCAGAGGAAGCAGAGTGGTTTACAGTCCTGGACCTTAAGGATGCCTTTTTCTGCATCCCTGTACATCCTGACTCTCAATTCTTGTTTGCTTTTAAAGATCCTTCGAACCCAATATCTCAACTCACCTGGACTGTTTTACCCCAAGGGTTCAAGGTTAGCCCCCATCTATTTGGACAGGCATTAGCCCAAGACTTGAGACAATTCTCATACCTGGACACTCTTGTCCTTTGGAACAGGGATGATTTAATTTTAGCCACCTGTTCAGAAACCTTGTTCCATCAAGCCACCCAAGAGCTCTTAAATTTCCTTGCTACCTGTGGCTACAGGTTTCCAAACCAAAGGCTCAGCTCTGCTCACAGCAGGTTAAATACCCAGGGTTAAAATTATCCAAAGGCACCAGGGCAGTCAGTGAGGAATGTATCCAACCTATACTGGCTTATCCTTATCCCAAAACCCTAAAGCAACTAAGAAGATTCCTTGGCATAACAGGTTTCTGCCGAATATGGATTCCCAGGTACGACGAAATACCCAGACCATTATATACACTGATTAAAGAAACTCAGAAAGCCAATACGCATTTAGTAAGATGGATACCTGAAGCAGAAGCAGCTTTCCAGGCCCTAAAGAAGGCCCTAACCCAAGCCCCAGTGTTAAGCTTGCCAACGGGGCAAGGCTTTTCTTTATATGTCACAGAAAAAACAGGAATAGCTCTAGGAGTCCTTACATAGGTCCAAAGGATGACCTTGCAACCTGTGGCATACCTGAGTAAGAAAATTGATGTAGTGGCAAAGGGTTGACCTCATTGTTTACACGTAGTGGCGGCAGTAGCAGTCTTAGTATCTGAAGCAGTTAAAATGATACAGGGAAGAGATCTTACTGTGTAGACACCTCATGATGTGAACGGCATACTCACTGCTAAAGGAGACTTGTGGCTGTCAGACAACTGTTTACTTAAATATCAGGCTGTATTACTTGAAGGGCCAGTGCTGCAACTGCACACTTGTGCAACTCTTAACCCAGCAACATTTCTTCCAGACAATGAAGATATAACGTAGCTGTCAACAAGTAATTGCTCAAACCTATGCCACGTGAAGGGACCTTTTAGAGGTTCCCTTGACTGATCCCAACCTCAACTTGTATCCTGATGGAAGTTCTTTTGTAGAAAAAGGACTTTGAAAAGTGGGGTATGCAGTGGTCAGTGACAATGGAATACTTGAAAGTAATCCCCTCACTCCAGGAACTAGTGCTCAGCTGGCAGAACTAATAGCCCTCACTCAGGCACTAGAATTTGGAGAAGGAAAATGGGTAAATATATATACAGACTCTAAGTATGCTTACCTAGTCCTTCACGCCCATGCAGCAATGTGGAGAGAAGGGGAATTCCTAACTTCCAAGGAACACCTATCAAACATCAGGAAGCCATTAGGAAATTATTATTGGCTGTACAGAAATCTAAAGAGGTGGCAGTCTTAAACTGCTGGGGTCATCAGAAAGGAAAGGAAAGGGAAATAGAAGAGAACCGCCAAGCGGATATTGAAGCCAGAAGAGCTGCAAGGCAGGACCCTCCATTAGAAATGCTTGTAGAAGTACCCCTAGTATGGGGTAATCCTCTCCGGAAAACCAAGCCCCAGTACTCAGCAGGAAAAACAGAATAGGGAACCTCATGAGGACATATTTCCCTCCCCTCCAGATGGCTAGTCACTGAAGAGGGAAAAATATTTTTGCCTGCAGCTAACCAATAAAAATTACTTAAAACCCTTCACCAAACCTTCCACTTAGACATTGATAGCACCCATCAGATGGTCACATTATTATTTACTGGACCAGGCCTTTTCAAAACTATCAAGCCGGTAGTCAGGGCCTGTGAAGTGTGCCAAAGAAATAATCCCCTACACTGCAGGCCATACATTTCAATCCCTGTATCTTTAACCTCCTTGTTAAGTTTGTCTCTTCCAGAATTGAAGCTGTAAAAAACTACAGATTGTTCTTCAAATGGAGCCCCAGATGCAGTCCATGACTAAGATCCACTGCGGACCCTTGGAATGGCCTGCTAGCCCATGCTCCGATGTTAATGACATCGAAGGCACCCCTCCCGAGGAAATCTCAACTGCACAACCCCTACTATGCCCCAGTTCAGCAGGAAGCAGTTAGAGTGGTCATTGGCCAACCTCCCCAACAGCACTTGGGTTTTCCTGTTGAGAGGGGGCACTGAGAGACAGGACTAGCTGGATTTCCTAGGCCAACTAAGAATCCCTGAGTCTAGCTGGGAAGGTGACTGCATCCACCTTTAAACATGGGGCTTGCAACTTAGCTCACACCCAGCCAGTCAGAGAGCTCACTAAAATGCTAATTAGGCAAAAACAGGAGGTAAAGAAATAGCCAATCATCTATAGCTTGAGAACACAGTGGGAGGGACAAGGATCGGATATAAACCCAGGCATTCGAGCCGGCAATGGCAAACCCCTTTGGGTCCCCTCCTTTTGTATGGGAGCTACGTTTTCACTCTATTAAATCTTGCAACTGCAAAAAAAAAAAAAAAAAAAAAAAAAAAATATGGATACATCGAAATACTCTCTTCTCTAAAATCAGATTTTTGCCTCAGCTGCTTTTTGCTGGGTCATGGCAACCTGCCATTAGCTCAGGTCACTGCCATCCACAGAGTATACCTAGTGCTCTAGCTGCAATTTACAGTTAAGTTGCAGCAGGCCAGCACCCAGAGGTCTCCTCTGCCTGTTATAGGCCTGCTGGCTGGCATTGGCTGCTAGATGTCTGCCTGAGAACTTCACCAAAGCCCTCTTGGATCTTTATGAAGGTTGTCTTTCCTAATGTCTGAGCAATTGGTAGCTTTCCAGTTTATCTTTCATTAAGACCAGCATCTCTGCTGTTTGCTTGTTGTTATTTACATACACCGTCCTGTTACGGAAGAAGCAGCCTTTAATGTGTGAACCTAGCTGCCCTAAGCCACAGTCATCCTTGAGCAGGGCTCCGCAAAAAGCCAGTGGTCTGTGAAACCAGATGCATTGCACCACATAGACTACTGAAAAAAAAGTTGTATGTCTGAACGTGGTGCTAAGGATGTTGAAAGGTGCATGATGTTAGCAACTTTTTTTTCACATAGAATATCAACATCTTGTCATTTACATTTCTTACCTTTGGCTGTGTTAAAGTGTGAAGAACTGTAATTTCAATCAAGTTTCATGCTTCAGTGATTTCTAACTCATCGTTTAGTTTTTTTCTATTTGTTATGATACCTCCTTCCCAAATTGTATTACATCATATACATAATGTTGATTTCTTGATTCCCATTTGCAAAAGTTGTTGTTCCTAGCATGATGCAGTCTTTCAGCCCTCGTACTTTACTTAGTGAAATTGCAAAGTGCATAGTAATTATGGATCACAAATCAGACCCCTCCTGAGAAGCAAACTGAGAGCACTTTGAGTAATAAATTTGTCATTCACTGCACTTATGACCTTATAAAGACATCTAATCTTACAAAGCTGTGGCTTTTATATTTATAAAATGGAGATAATGGCTGCCTTTTCAACTTTTAAGTTTATTTCAATGGTTATGGAGATAATGGATATATAAGTACCTAGCACCGGTTTAGCTTAGTAAATATTAATCAAGGCTCCTAGTTCAGGTCTCAGCTCATCTCATCCACTTCTAAGTAACAGTGTTTCTCCATCTATTTATATCATCATTATATTGACCTTTTCTTGTTTTTTTTTTCTCATCTCCATAATTCCCTTTTTTCTTAATTGGTTGTCCTTTGTTGATTTTGATAGATTTGACAATTCCCATTGGCTTATTGCTATCATGGAATTTGTATCACTTGTTTCAGGCTTTAAGCACAGCCTCTCATTCTATTTTTTCTTTTTTAAGCATGCACACAATCTGCTGGGATTTTTATTGTGATTGGGTTGAATCTAAAAATCAATTTGGGGAATTTTACTTTTTTTTTTTTAAACAATGTTTTGACTTCCAAACACTAAATATGGTACATGTATACATTTATTTAGCTTTTCTTTATTACTTTTTAGTTTTTCATGTTGAGATATTGTACCGCTTGCATTAGGTTTATTCCTAGGTATGTTTTTGATGTTGTGATAAATTTAAAAATTGTGTATCAATTTTTAAATAGGGCTATTGAGGTATTATCTATACACAGTAAAAAGCACCCTTTTTAGTGCGCAATTCTATGAGTGTTGACAAATGCATATAGGTTGTGTAACTACCATCACAAACAAAATATATAAATATTCCATCACTCTCTAAAATTCTCTTGTGCCTTTTTGTAGTAAATCTCTTCTTCCCCATCTCAGCCCCTCATAACCACTGATCTGTTTTCTGTTCCTATTGTTTTGCCTTAAAAAGAAGCTCATATAAATGGAACCATGGAGTGTGTAGCCTTTTGAGACTGGCTTCTTTCACTCAGTGCATGTTTTCAAGATCCATTATGTTATTGCCTGGGTTAGTAATACATTTTTTTATTGCTGAGTAGTACTCCACTGCATAGATATACTACAATTTGTTAATCTACTTACCATTTAAAGATGTTTGGGTTGCTTCCAGTTTTGGGGAATTCTGAATAAAGCAGTTATAAACTCTCATGTATATGTTTTGTATGACCATAACTTTTCATTTCTTTTGAAAAAATATCTATCGGGTAGGATTGCTGGGCTATATGTTAACTTTATAAGAAATTAAGAGACCGTTTTCCAAAACAGCTGCATCATTTTGCATTTTCACCAGCAATTCATCAGTATTGCAGTACATCCTTGCCAGAATGTGGTATTGTCACATATGGTCAGTTAAGAAAATGTTTTAAGCCATTCTATAGGTATGCAATAATAGCACATAGTAGTTTTAATGTGCATTTCTGTAATGACTAATGATGTTGAATGTCTTTTCATAAGCTTATTGGCCATGCATGTGTCTTCTTTGGTAAAGTTTATATCTTAGTATTTTGCCAATTTTTAAAATTGGCTTTTTTTCCTATTACTGAGTTTTGAGAGATATTTCTGTATTCTGGATACAAGTCATTTATCAGATATGTGTTTGCAGATATTTTCTCATGTCTTTAGCTTGGATTTTTATTTTCCCAACAGTGTCTTTCAAAGAATAGAAATTTTAAATTTTGATGAAGTCCAATTTTTCATTATTTTCATTAATGGATCATGCTTTTGGTGTCTTCTCTATGAAAGATTAGCTTACTTCAAAATCTCGTAGATTTTTTTTGTGAATGTTGAGTTATTTTAGCACTATTTTTTGAAACAGTTATTCTTACATTGAGTTAATTGCCTTTGTACCTAGGCCATAAATCAATTGGCTATATTTGTATGAGCCTATTTATAGACTCACTATTTTGTTGTATTTATTTATGTGTTTACACTTTCACCAATACCACACTGTCTTCATTACTATAGCTTTAGAATATGTCTTAGAATCAGCGTGAATCCTCTTTGTTCTTTATTTGGAATTATTTTGGTTGTTCTAATTACTTTGCTTTTCTTTTATTAGTTTTAGAATCAGTTTATTTATGGCTGGGTGTGGTGCCTCAAGCCTGTAATCCCAGCACTTTGGGAGGCTGAGGTGGGCAGATCACGAGGTCAGGAGATAGAGACCGTCCTGGCTAACACGGTGAAACCCCGTCTCTACTAAAAAATACAAAAAATTAGCTGAGCGTGGTGGTGGGCACCTGTAGTTCCAGCTACTTGGGAGGCTGAGGCAGGAGAATGGTGTGAACCCAGGAGGCAGAGCTTGCAGTGAGCTGAGATTGCACCACTTCACTCCAGCCTGGGCAGCAGAGCAAGATTCCGTCTCAAAAAAAAAAAAAAAAAAAAATCAGCTTATTTATTTGTAAAAAAATCTTTCCTGGATTTTTATTGGGATTGTGTTACATTTATAGATCACTTTTGGGAGAACTGACATCTTATCTTCTACATTAAGCATAGCTCTAACCCCAGCTTCAAGTCACCATTTCCTTGTTCTGCCTTCCACTGTACCTATTCAATTTCTGGAACATCTGTAATTTGTCACCACCTCTCCATTCACAGGCATTCTCCTTGTTTGATAGTGCTTCACCTATGCTTTGATGATTTTTTTCTACTTATAGGCCCTTCTCCTTCTATTCCAGCCTTTACAATCTTGCCACTACTCTACCTTAAAACTTTCAACAGTTTTCCCATTTTGTAGAAAATGTACATTCTTAGCCTAGCATCGTAAGGCCCTACAGTGTTTTCCTCTAATACTTCTTTTTGACCTCATTTCATATCGCTCCATTTCATTTATTCTTTCCTTCTGCAAGAACTGAACTACATGAAGTTTCTGTGACTGCTATCCACTATACTCATATCTTCCCCTGGAAATACTTCCATCCTCTTTTCCCCACTTTCTACATGCCTACATTCTACATCTTCTTTAAGGAATAGTTCAAAGTTTACTATTGTTACAAAAATTCTTGGAATCATTCTCTGGCTACAAACAATCTGTCTTTCCTTTGAACTTGCTTAGTCCTCTGTGCCTTTGTGAGACAACAATTACTTTGTATTTTGTCTGATAATTACCTATATACTTGCCTCTTCTATTTAATTTATAGTATATGTTTTCTGAGGACATAATCCAAATTGATAAGTTTCTAGATACACATTACCTGGCATGGAGTAGTGCTCCATAAATCTTTGGGGAACTAATGAAAAAGATATACAGACTAAACAGGGACAATAGTATGCAATCACTCACAGAGTGTTGGCAGAATAAAGATTCATCCATCAATGCCAAGTCCTGACTTAAGCCATCTATCACCTATGTAAAACTTAGATGAGAAGGTTAAGCCCCACTCTTTCATTTGCACTGGAATCTGGGAGTGGTTCTGCACTCTTAATATTTTTGGGGTCATTAATTCAACAGACGTTTATGGAGCACTTATTCAAGTGAAGAGGTATTTTAAGAAGGAGGGAGAAATCAACTGACAATGCTATTTGGAGGTAAAGATGAAGCCTGAGAATTGACCATGAAGTTTGACAATTGGATATTACTGGCAACCTTGACAGGAGCTCTTTTGATGCCAGTAGTGGAGTCACAGTTTCATGAAAATGGGTTCACAAAAGTTTAGGAGGTAAGTAGTGCGTATGATGAACTCTTTCACACTCTGCTGTAAAGAGGGCAGAGAGGGCCGGGTGTGGTGGCTCATGCCTGTAATCCCAGCACTTTGGGAGGCTGAGGCGGGAGGATTGCTGGAGCCCAGGAGTTTGAGACAAGCCTGGCCAACATGGCAAAACCCCGTCTCTACTAAAAATACAAAAATTAGCCAGGTGTGGTGATGCTCACCTGTAGTCCCACCTACTGAGGGGGCTGAGGCATGAGAATTGCTTGAACCTGGAAGGCGGAGGTTTGCAGTGAGCCTAGTTTGTGTCACTGCACTCCAGCCTGGGCAACAGAGTAAGACACTGTTTTTTTTTAAAAAGAGGGCAGAGAAAAGATGCTTTTTAAAAATATGAGATTTTATAGCACAATTCATGTTGATAGGAATTGTATAGTTGAGGAGAATAAAGGAGTAAGAGGGAATAATTACAGGAGCAAAGTTCTTGAGTTGCAAAAGGGGTTGGGATACAGTGTAGAAATGGAGGGGTTTCCTTGGAACAGCTGTCAGTTGTATAAGAGGACAACAGGATGGCAAGTTGTATACATAAAAAAGGGTTATCAGCTGAGAGTAAGAAAGGAGGAGGCTATGTTGAGGGCTGGAGGAAAGGTGAGAATGGAGAATTGATTTAGAGAGTGAGGCAGTGAGTTGACTAGAAAACATAGTAGGAATGCAAGCCCTCTTGAATTTTTTAATTATAAATTTAAAAAGAGATTGGTCACTTGGTTTTGTGTTTTTCTTCAGTCAGTTTTTTTCTTATGCAACTACTGGACTTTGGATCTGGAATAAATGGAGATTTATATTTGACTAGGGCTGGAATTTTACCTGCTGAATAAAATGGTGGGAGGGAGGCACAAAGTTGAATTTATGCAAGGAAATAGTTCTAGTGACGTGATATGGAGACTAAGATCTGTCAGGAAGAAGTTCAGAAATGAGATGGTACTAAAAAAATGGCAGGGATAATGAACTGGGCCTTTCCTATGGGTCAACATTTTAGAGGAATACTATAAAAAATAAGCTAGAAAAATAAGGGTTGGTGATCAGAGTGGAATGCCTGCAAATGAGATTCTGCAGGTGGTAGAGATGTTGGTAATAAAATTTAGGGTGTGATAATGGGCCTGAGTGACTAAAGTAGGTGGAGAACTAGTTCATTAAAAAAGGGAGTTCAAGAAATGAGAAGTCTGATGTTAAGTAGATGAATCACCTACAGGGACGCTGATATCACCAAGAAAGATGACAGGGAAGATAGCAGAGAGAGAGTGACCCAGATTATATATACCTTTGAAATAATTATGAAAGCTATACACACTATTATTTTAGAAAAATTCATATACACATATACTTTTGACCATGTGATTTTCAGTCACCCTATCTCCCATAGATAGATCTCTAGACCAGATGAATACTCAAGTAGCTTCTAACTCCAAAATTTCAGATTTATCCTCAGGTAGATTTACTACCTGCCTCTGTCTCCCATCCATCCATCCATCCATTCGTCCATCGGGGTGACTAATTGTCACTTATCTGTGCTTTGGTTAAGTACCCTTTTTGGGAGAATATTCTTTGAGTGGCGTGGCTAAGAAACATGATTTCCCATTTTAACGGTAGGGGGCACCCTAGCATTTCCAAACTTAGCGATGAACCTTAGCCAACTGTGTGGAATAGCAGCAGTTGAAAAGAGGATGTTAAGCTGGAGGAAGAAGTCTACCACCACAGTTTGCAAAATCCGGGATGATCTATGCAGTTTCTTTTTTAAAATTATTATTTGGTGGCAGAAATTAGGCTGAAAAGGCACATTTTACATAGTACTAGCAACCTAGAGAGGACGTTTGCTTCGATCATAAAGTGTCATCTGTTAGAGAAACAAGTAAAACAATGTGAAATACTCAGATGAGATATAAACAAATATTCAAATATATCACCATGTTCTCACCTAAACTATGTTTCCATAGTGTTCAGGATAGTCTCATTAATAGTAGAATATATTGAACCTATGAAAAGTTTTAAAGACTACTGTTTCCTAGCTCAGGCAAATAAACTTAATACATTTTGTTCACAACATGGTTAACCAAGGAACTTGTTGGAAATATTATATGGGCCAATAAAGGGTAATTTTATTTTATGTAATAACCACTTATGAAAGCTCACCATGGCTTGATGTGAAGAGCTGGGCTAGTTAGAGGTTAACACCCCAATCATAAACCAACAATGAGGATAGGCTTGAAAGGCATTTCTTCTCTTATAAAACATTACAGTAATAACCTTGTAAAAAATAATGGGATCTATTTAAAGCTCATTTATTTCCCAGCTAAGTGGCAATTTCCCGTCACTCAAAATGCTAATACAGCCTCCTAAAACCCTAGGGATAATCCAATTCATGTGCGTTCATTAAAAAAACCTGGTTAAAATAAGCAGGTGATTTTGTTTTAATAATATCTGTCCTGCCAGCAATAAGACAGTCTCAGTTGCAAATAAATATATCAACAAACAGATTTTCTTTAAAGCACATGGAGTCTCATATTGTTCCCAAATTAGCCAATTAGCATGATGCTATTGGAAGAGCTAATTAAAAAGTGCATTTAGACTAAGAAATGTTTCCTGAGAGTAATCTGGAGCTTATAGCCCTTATTCCACCTGTAATTACTCTGCCAGATTTTCTACTCTGTAAATAGAGGTGAACACACCTTCACCTGAGCAGAGGAAAAGTCTTTTTCATTCTCTTGGAGTAAATTATATATATTAGTACCTTGAAGTGATTAACATATGCTTATCTTTTTAAAAAGGCACTCCCCATGCCTAGTCTCTCAGTTGTTAGGTGGTGGTGAACTAGTAATTTAGACTGACTAAGAATGATCTCTTTGTCCAGAGATCCAGCCTGTAGTTTGCCCTGTTAGAAATATTTTCATGATTAGAATTTTTGGTCAGTGGTAAATCAATCAACTTCTGCAGTAAATATACCTATCTGAATTACTGAGATTTACAGATAGACTAGCACTTCCATTAATGAAAAAGAGTAACAAAAACTAAAAAAAGATTTACAGATATAAAAGTTTTGCTAGGAGGAAGTGTGAATTGGAGACAATAGGGAATGAATAAATTTATGTTTGATATCTTCTAAGTTAGTGTGTTTTAACTTTTAATGTGCATATAAATCACCTGTAGATCTTGTTAAAATGTAGATTCCGATTCAGTATGTCCAGGGTGGAGCCTGAGTTTATGCATTTCCAAAGCTTCCAGGTGATATGATGCAGCTGCTCCCAGATCTCACTTTGAGCGACAAGGCTTTAAGCTTTGTGACATTTATGTGACTAAGCTCACAATTATTCACACTTTTGATGGTTACTAGTGAGTGTCAATTTGATTGGATTGAAGGATACAAAGTATTGATCCTGGGTGTGTTTGTAAAGGTGTTGCCAAAAGAGATTAACATTTGAGTCAGTGGGCTGGGAAAGGCAGATCCACCCTTAATCTGGGGGGCACAATCAAATCAGCTACAAGCAAATGTAAAGCAGGCAGAAAAACGTGAAAAGGAGAGACCGGCCTAGCCTCCCAGCCTACATCTTTCTCCCGTGCTGGATGTTTCCTGAGCTCAAACATCGGACTCCACGTTCTTCAGTTTTGAGATTTGGACTGGCTCTCCTTGCTCCTCAGCTTGCAGACAGCTTGTTGTGGGACCTTGTGATCATGTAAGCTAATGCTTAATAAACTCCTATCTATCATCTATTCTATTAATTCTGTCCCTCTAAGAGAACCCTAACTAATACAGATATTGGTACCAGTAGAGTGGGGCATTGCTGAAAAGATACCCAAAAATGTGGAAGTGACTTTGGAAGTGGGTAACAAACAGGCAGTTATTGAAACAGTTTGGAGGGCTCAGAAGAAGATAGGAAAATGTGGGAAACTGTGGAACTTCCTAGAGACTTGTTGAATGGCTTTGCCCAAAATGCTGATAGCGATATGGACAATAAGGTTCAGGCTGAGGTGGTCTCAGATGGAGATAAGGAACTTGTTGGGAACTGGAGCAAAGGTGATTCTTGTTATGTTTTAGCAAAGAGATTGGCGGCATTTTGCCTCTGCCCTAGAGATTTGTGGAACTTTGAACTTGAGACAGATGATTTAGGATATCTGGTTGAAGAAATTTCTAAGCAGCAAAGCATTCAAGAGGTGACTTAGGTGTGTTAAAGGCATTCGTTTTAATGAGGAAATAAGTCCATAAAAACCCAGAAAATTTGCAGCCTATCTATGCTATAGAAAAGAAAATCCCATTTTCTGGGGAGAAATTCAAGCCGGCTGCAGAAATTTGCATAAGTAGCAGGGATCCTAATTTTTTTATTATTATTATTATACTTTAAATTCTAGGGTACATGTGCACAACGTGCAGGTTTGTTACATATGTATACATGCGCCATGTTGGTGTGCTGCACCCATTAACTTGTCATTTACATTAGGTATATCTCCTAATGCTATCCCTCCCCACTCCTGCCACCCCATGACAGGCCTGGGTGTGTGATGTTCCCCTTCCTATGTCCAAGTGTTCTCATTGTTCAATTCCCACCTATGAGTGAGAACATGCAGTGTATGGTTTTCTGTCCTTGCGATAGTTTGCTCAGAATGATGGTTTCCAGCTTCATCCATGTCCCTACAAAGGACATGAATTCATCCTTTTTTATGGCTGCATAGTAGTCCATGGTGTGTATGTGCCACATTTTCTTAATCCAGTCTATCACTGATGGACATTTGGGTTGGTTCCAAGTGTTTGCTATTGTGAATAGTGCTGCAATAAACATACGTGTGCATGTGTCTTTATAGCAGCATGATTTATAATCCTTTGGGTATATGCCCAGTAATGGGATGGCTGAGTCAAATGGTATTTCTAGTTCTAGATCCCTGAGGAATTGCCACACTGTCTTCCACAATGGTTGAACTAGTTTACAGTCCCACCAACAGTGTAAAAGCGTTCCTATTTCAAGGAGCCTAATGTTAATCCCCAAGACCATAGAGAAAATGTTTCCAGGCATGTCAGAGACCTTCACGACAGCCCCTCCCATCATGGGCCTGGCTGCCTGGAAGAAAAGTGGTTTTGTGAGCCGGGCCCAAGGTCCCCGTGCTGTGTGCAGCCTAGGGACTTGGTGCCCTGTGTCCCAGCTGCTCCAGCTATGACTGGGAGGGGCCAACATACAGCCTAGGCTGTGGCTTCAGAGGGTGGACGCCCCAAGCTGTGACAGCTTCCACATGGTGTTGAGCCTGCGGGTGCACAGAAGTCAAGAATTGAAATTTGGGAACCTCCACCTGGATTTCAGAATATTCATGGAAGCGCATGGATGCCCAGGCAAAAGTTTGCTGCAGGGGCGGGGCCCTCATGGAGAACCTCTGTTAGGGTAGTGCAGAAGGGAATTGTGGGGTTGGAGTCTCCACACAGAGTCCCTACTGGGCACTGCCTAGTGGAGCTGTGAGAAGAAGGTCACCATCCTCCAGACCCCAGAATGGTAGATCTACTGACAGCTTGCACCGTGCACCTGGAAAAGCCACAGACACTCAATGCCAGCCTGTGAAAGCAGCCGGGAGGGAGGGGCTGTACCCTGCAAAGCCACAGGGCAGAGCTGCCCAAAACCATGAGAACACACCTCTTGCATTAGCATGACGTGGATGTGAGACATAGAGTCAAAGGAGATCATTTTGGAACTTTAAAATTTGACTACCCTGCTGGATTTCAGACTTGCATGGGCCCTGTAACTCCTTTGTTTTGCCCAATTTCTCCCATTTGGAACAGTTGTATTTATCCAATACCGGTACCCCCATTGTATCTAGGAGGAAGTAACTAGCTTGCTTTTGATTTTACAGACTCACAGGTGGAAGGAACTTGCCTTGTCTCAGATGAGACTTTGACTGTGGACTTTT
Source organism: Nomascus leucogenys (assembly GCF_006542625.1). NCBI lineage: Eukaryota > Metazoa > Chordata > Mammalia > Primates > Hylobatidae > Nomascus > Nomascus leucogenys. The sequence goes on from NC_044384.1 coordinate 131,561,161, forward strand.
GGGTTAATGCTGAAATGAGTTAAGACTTTGGAGGACTGTTGGGAAGGCATGACTGGTTTTGAATTGTGAGGACATGAGATCTTGGGGGGACTGGGGCAGAATGACATGGCTTGGCTGTGTCCCCACCCAAATTTCAGCTTGAATTGTATCTCCCAAAATTCCCATGTGTTGTGCAAGGGACCTAGTGGGAGGTCACTGCATCATGTGGTCCAGTCTTTTCCACGTTATTCTCATGATAGTGAATATGTCTCACGAGATCTGATGGGTTTATCAGGGGTTTCTGCTTTTGCTTCTTTCTCATTTTTCTCTTGCCACTGCAGTGTCAGAAGTGCCTTTTGTCTCCCGCCATGATTCTGAGGACTTCCCAGCGATGTGGAACTATAAGTCCAATTAAACCTCTTTCTTCCCAGTCTCGATATGTCTATCAGCAGCATGAAAATGGACTAATACAATACTCATAGTTTATATAGATGTTTTTCTATTTACACTCCAGGTGTTGTGCACATGTATTCTCTCCTACTCTGTCTCTCGGTAGTATTCACTGTGTTTTAAAAAATAAACTTTTAACTTTAGAACAGCTTTAGGTTTACAGAAAATAGTGCCCTGCACCCAGTTTCCCCAATTACTAACTTCTTACTTTAGTAAAGTACATTGGTTACAATTAATAAACCAATATTGAAATATTATTCTTAACTAAAGTCTATACTTTATTTACATTTTCTTCTTTTTTGTTTTTAAAGTTTTATTTAAATAAAAAATGGATGACCTTTATAGAGTGATCGATTGATTTGTTAACTCAATGGGTGCACCACTTTGTCAGATTCAGGACAGTAATTGGGGTTAGGGGAGAAAAATCTAATGGAGAAGGCAGTCAATCCTGAGAACGAGTGGTTGGGAGGAGTCAGAGGAAAATATTTCAGAGGGGGAAAAGTACATAAAGTTAAGGCTGGAGATGACACAACATAATACTACTATCTACCCTATTTTTCCTGGTTCATCTGTCTCCCATTACCTCAGAAGCAACAACACCTTTACCGTGTACTTAAAACTCCTTTCCCAACCAATCCCCCTAATCCACTCGCTGAAAGATCTTGTTTCCTACATGATGACAAAAATGGAAATACCTTCAAATCCTGGGATCCGCCCTACAAATTTATCTGCTCTAGGGCAACCCTCGCTCCCTCCTTTATGTCACAGAGGAAGTTTCTCCTTTCCTATGTGGGGAAGGAGATAGGGAAGCTGTGTTCTGAATCAATCCACTCTCGCCTCTTCAGAAATCTTGTCACTTTAGGAAAAGACTTCATGACCAAGAACCCAAAAGCAAATGGGTTATCTCCAAATTGTATATTTTAAATTTATGTTTAAATTTTTTTTTTATTTCAATAGTTTTTGGGAAACAGATGGTTTTTGGTTACATGGATAAATTCTCTAGTGGTGATTTTTGAGATTTTGGTGTACCCATCACCAAAGCAGTGTATCCGTCACCTGATGTGTAGTCTTTTATTCCCCACTCCCACTCTTCCATCCAAGTCCCCCAGCTCCATTATATAATTCTTATGCCTTTGCATCCTCACAGCTTAGCTCCCACTTATGTGTGAGAACATATGATGTTTGCTTTTCCATTTCTGAGTTACTTCATTTATAATAAGGGTCTCCAACGTAATCCACGTTGCTGCAAATGCCATTAGTTTGTTTCTTTTTATGGCTGAGTAGTATTCCATGTTGTATGTATATCACATTTTCTTCATTCACTTGTTGCTTGCTGGGCATTTAGGTTGGTTTCATATTTTTGCTATTGTGAATTGTGCTGCTATACATATGCATGTGCAAGTGTCTTTTTCATATAATGATTCTTTTCCTTTTTTTTCTTATTTTCACTATTTATAAATATAACCTTTTTTATTATTGTACTTTAAGTTCTAGGGTACATGTGCACAATGTGCAGGTTTGTTACATGTGTATACATGCGCCATGTTGGTGTGCTGCACCCATTAACTCATCATTTACATTAGGTATATCTCCTAATGCTATCCCTCCCCCCTTCCCCCACCCCATGACAGGCCCTGGTGTGTAATGTTCCCCTTCCTGTGTCCAAGTGTTCTCATTGTTCAATTCCCACCTATGAGTGAGAACATGCGTTTAGTAAAGTACATTGTTTGGTTTTTTGTCCTTGTGATAGTTTGCTCAGAATGATGGTTTCCAGCTTCATCCATGTGCCTACAAAGGACATGAACTCATCATTTTTTATGGCTGCATAGTATTCCATGGTGTATATGTGCCACATTTTCTTAATCCAGTCTATCATTGGTGGACATTTGGGTTGGTTCCAAGTGTTTGCTATTGTGAATAGTGCAGCAGTAAACATACGTGTGCATGTGTCTTTATAGCAGCATGATTTATAATCTTTTGGGTATATGCCCAGTAATGGGATGGCTGAGTGAAATGGTATTTCTAGTTCTAGATCCTTGAGGAGTCGCCACACTGTCTTCCACAATGGTTGAACTAGTTTACAGTCCCACCAACAATTTTTATTTCTACAAGACCTGAAATAAAGATCTTAGATTTAAGTCTTTGATCCATCTTGTGTTAATTTTTGTGTAAGATGAGAGATGAGTATCCGTTTCCTTCTTCTACATGTGGCTTGCCAAATATCCCAGCACATTTGTTGAATAGGGTGTCCTTTTCCCACTTTATATTTCTGCTTGCTTTGTTGATGATCAGTTGGCTGTAATATTTGGCTTTATTTCTGGGTTCTCTATTCTGTTCCATTTGTCTATGTGCCTATTTTTATACCAGCACCATGCTCTTTTGGTGACTATAGCCTTGCAGTATAGTTTGAAATCAGGTAATGTGATGCCTCCAGATTTGTTCTTTTTGTTTAGTCTTGCTTTGGCTATGCAGGCTCGTTTTTGTTTCCATATTAACTTTAGGATTACTTTTTCTAGATCTGTGGAGAATGATAATGATATTTTGTAGATTGCTTTTGGTAGTATGGTCATTTTCACAATATTAATTCTACCCATCCATGAATATGGGATGTGTTTCCATTTGTTTAAAAAACCCATCTATGATTTCTTTCAGCAGTGTTTGTAGTTTTCCTTGTAGAGGTCTTTCACCTCCTTGGTTAGGTATATTCCTAAGTATTTTATTTTTTTTGCAGCTGTTGTTAAAGGGGATAAGTTCCTGATTTGATTCTCAGCTTGGTTGCTGTTGATGTGTAGCAGTGCTACCGATTACATCAATTTTGTATTCTGAAACTTTACTGAATTTATTTATCAGATCTAGGAGCTTTTTGGATGAGTCTTTAGAGTTTTCTAGGTATACAATCATATCACTGGCAAACAGCAGCAGTTTGACTTCCTCTTTACTGGTGTGGATGCCCTTTATTTTTTTCTCTTGTCTGATTGTTCTGGCTAGGACTTCCATTACTATGTTGAATAGAAGTGGTGAAAGTTGGCATTCTTGTTTTATTCCATTTCTCGGGGAGAATGCTTTCAACTTTTCCCATTGAGCATAATGTCGGCTGTGAGTTTGTCATAGATGGCTTTTATTACATCTGTGCTCTGCTGATTTTGCTGAGGGTTTTAATCATAAAGCGATGCTGGATTTTGTCAACTGCTTTTTCTGCATCTGTTGGGATGATCATATAATTTTTATTTTTAATTCTGTTTATGTGATGTGTCACATTTATTGACTTGAGTATGTTAAACCATCCTTGCATCCCTGGTTTAAAACCCACTTGATCATGGTGAATTATCTTTTTGAAATGCTGTTGGATTTGTTTAGCTAGTATTTTGTTAAGGATTTTTGCATTTAAGTTCATCAAGGATATTAGTCTGTAGTTTTTGTTGTTGTTGTTGTTGTTATGTCCCTTTCTGGTCTTGGTATTAGGATAATATGGGTTTATGTAATGATTTAGGGAGGATTCTCCCTCTATTTTTTGGAATAGTTTCAGTAGTACCAACTCTTCCTTGATTGTCTGATTGAATTCAGCTGTGAATCCATCTGGCCCTGGACTTTCTTTTGTTGGCAGTTGTTTTTTTTTAATTACCATTTCAATCTCACTGCTTGTTATTGGTGTGTTGAGAGTTTCTATTTCTTCCTGGCTTAATTTAAGAGGGTTGTATATTTCCAGGAATTTATCCATCACCTCTAGGTTTTCTAATTTGTGTGTGTAAAAGTATTCATAGTAGCTTTGAATGATCTTTTGTGTTTCTGTGGTATCAGTTGAAGTATCTCCAGTTTCATTTCCAATAAAGCTTATTTGGCTCTTCTTTCTTCTTTTCTTGGTTAATGTTGCTAATGGTCTATCAGTTTTTATCTTTTCAAGGAAGTAGCTTTTCATTTCGTTTATCTTTTGTATTGTTTGTTTTGTTTCAATTTTATTTATTTCTGCTTTGATATTTATTTTCTTCTGCTGGGTTTGGGTTTGGTAGTCCTTGTTTCTGTAGTTCCTTGAGGTGTGACCTTAGATTGTCTATTTGTGCTCTTTCAGACTTTTTGATGTAGGCATTTAATGCTATGAAATTTTGTCTTAGCACTGCTTTTGCTGTATCCCAGAGGTTTTGATAGGTTGTGTCACTATTATCGTTCAGTTCAAAGAATTTTTAACTTTTCATCTTGATTTCATTGCTGACCCAAAGATCATTCAGGAACAGATCATTTAATTTCTATGTATATGCCTGATTTTGAGGGTTCCTTTTGAAGTTGATTTCCAATTTTATTCCACTGTGGTCTGAGGGAGTACTTGATGTAATTTTGATTTTCTTAAATTTATTAAGGTTTGTTCTGTGGCCTATGACATCATGTATCTTGGAGAATATTCCATGTGCTGATGAATAGAAGGTACATTCTGCAGTTGTTGGGTAAAATGTTCTGTAAATATCTGTTAAGTCCATTTGTTGTAGGGTATAGTTTAAGTCCATTTGTTCTTTGTTGACTTTCTGTCTTTATGAACTGTCTAGTGCTGTCAGTGGAGCATTGAAGTCCCTCCACTGCTATTGTGTTGCTGTCTATCTTATTTCTTAGGTCTAGCCGTAATTGCTTTACAAATTTGGGAGCTCCAGTGTTAGGTGCATATGTGTTTTATTAATTTGGGAGCTCTACTGTTAGGTGAAAGATTGTGATATTTTCCTGTTGGACTAGTCCTTTTATCATTATATTTGTCTTTTTTAACTGTTGTTGCTTTTTAATTTTTTAATTTTTTTGTTTTTTAACTGTTATTGCTTTGAAGTCTGTTTTGTCTGACATTGACTAGCTACTCCTTCTCACTTTTGGTGTCCATTTGCATGGAATATCCTTTCCTCCCCTTTTTCTTACGTTTATGTGAGTCATGTGTCAGGTGAGTCTCTGGAAGAAAGCAGACACTTGGTTGGTGAATTCTTATCCATTTTGCCATTCTGTGTCTTTTAAGTGGTGCATTTAAGCCATTTCCATTCAATGTTAGTATTGAGATTTGGGGTACTATTCTATTCATCATGCTAGTTGTTGTTTGAACATTTTGTTTTTCTTTTTCCATTGTGTTATTGTTTTATAGGCCCTGTGAGATTTATGCTTTAAGGAAGTTTCATTTTGGTGTGTTTTGAGCTTTTCTTTCAAGATTTGGAATTCTTTTAGCATTTCTTTTAGTGCTGACTTGGTAGTGGCGAATTCTCTCAGCATTTGTTTTTCTGAAAAAGACTTTATTCCTCCTTTATTTATGAACCTTAGTTTTACTGGGTATGACATTCTTGGCTGATAATTATTTTGTTTAAGGTGGCTAAAGATAGAATGCCAATCCATTCTAGCTTGTAGGGTTTCTGCCAAGAAATCTGCTGTTAATCTGACAGGTTCCCCTTTATAGGTTACTTGATGCTTTTGCCTCAGAGCTGTTAAGGCTCTTTCTTTCATGTTTACCTTAGATAGCCTGATTACTAGGTACCTAAGTGATAATCTTTTTGTGATGAATTTCCCAGTTGTTCTTTCAACTTCTTGTGTTTGGATGTCTAGACATGTAACAAGGCCAGGGAAGGTTTCCTTAATTATTCCCTCAAAGACATTTCCCAAACTTTTAGATTTCTCTTCTTCCTCAGGAACACCAATTATTCATAGGTTTAGTTGTTTAACATAATTCCACACTTCTTAGAGGCTTTGCTCTTTTTTTAAAAATTACTCTTTTTTTGGCTTTGTCAGATTGGATTAACTTGAAAGCCATGTCTTTGAGCTCTGAAGTTCTTTCTTCTATTTATTGGCTTCTATTCTTGAAACTTTCCATTATATTTTGCCTTTGTCTAAGTGTATCTTTCATTTCCAGAAGTTGTGATTGTTTTCTATTTATAATATCTATTTCTCTGGAGATTTTTCATCCATATCCTGCATTATTTTTTAATTTTTTTTTGAGACAGAGTCTCACTGTCACCCAGATTGGAGTGCAATCTTGGCTCACTGCAGCCTCCACCTCTCAGGTTCAAGTGATTCTCCTGCCTTAGCCTCCTTAGTAGCTAGATTACAGCACCCGCCACCATAGCCAGCCGATTATTGTATTTTTAGTAGAGACGGGGTTTCACTATGTTGACCATGCTGGTCTTGAACTCCTGACTTCAGGTGATTAACCCACCTTGGCCTCCCAGTGTGCTCAAATTACAGGCATGAGCCACTGTGCCCAGCCTGCTTTTTTGTTCATTTCTTTTTATTGATGAATAACATTCCATTCTCTGGATGTACCACATTTTCACCTATTGAAGGCTATCTTTATTGCTTCCAATTTTTAAAAGAATATTAAATAACATTATATTTACTAAAGAACATTCATTTATATTATATTTTATAATAAAGAACATTTTATTTCTTTATGTAATATTTTAATATTTTTCATTGACAATCATTGTACATATTCATGGTAAACATAGTGATATTTCAATATATATAATGTACAGTAATCAGATCAGAGTAATTAGCATATTTATCATTTCAAACATTTATCGTTTCTTTGTTTTGGCAGTGCTCAATGTTCTACTTGTAGCTATTTGAAACTACATAGTAATGTATTGTTGCCTATAGTAATTCAGTGGAATAGAACACTGAAACTTATTCCTCCTATCTCACTGTAATTGTATCCCTGAAAAACTTCTCATTATCCCTGTCTTCTCCCTACTCTTCCCAAACTCTAGTATCCTCTGTTCTACTTTTAACTTATATGAAATCAACCTTTTTAAGCTTCCATGCATGAGTAAAAATATGCAGTGTTCAATTTTCTGTTCCTAGGTGATGATGATGATGATAATGATAATGATGATGATGATGATTATTATTATTATTTAAGACAGGACCTCACTCTGTCCCTCAGGCTGGAGTACAGTGGTGTGATTATGGCTCACTGTAGCCTCAACCTCCTGGGTTTAAACAATCTTCATACTTTAGTCTCCTGAGTAGATAGGACTACAGGCATGCACCACCAGGCCTGGCCACCCTGTCTTTTGTAGAGACAGGGTCTCCCTATGTTGCCCAGGCTGGTCTCAAACTCCTGGGCTCAAGTGATCCTCCCACCTTGACCTCTGAAAGTGCTGGGATTACAGATATGAGCATTGTGTCTGGCCTTATTATTACTTTATAGGCCCACCTGTCTCAGTATTTCTGGCTTATTTGACTTCACATAATATCCTCCAGTTCCATCCATATTGCCATGAATGACAGGACTTTATTCTTTTTTTTTTATGGTGGAATAGTATTCAATTGTGTCTGTGTATATATATACCACTTTAAAAAATCCATGTGCTCTAAATTCCTCCTCTCTGGGCAGGGCATCTCTGAAAGAAAGGCAGCAGCCTGAGTCAGGGGATTATAGATAAAACTGCCATCTCCCTGGGACAGAGCACCTGGTTGAAGGGGCGGCTGTGGTGCAGCTTTAGGTGACTTAAACGTTCCTGTCTGCCAACTCTGAAGAGAGCAGTGTATCTCCCAACACAGTGCTCGAGCTCTGCTAAGGGACAGACTGCCTACTCAAGTGGGTCCCTGACCCCTGTGCCTCCCGATGGGGAGACGTCTCCCAGTAGCGGTTGACAGACAGCTCATACAGGAGAGCTCCAGCTGGCATCTGGTGGGTGCCCCTCTGGGGCAAAGCTTCCAGAGGAAGGAGCAGGCAGAAATCTTTGCTGTTCTGCAGCCTCCGCTGGTGATACTCAGGCAAACAGGGTCTGGAGTGGACCTCCAGCAAACTCCAGCAGACCTGCAGAAGGGGGCCCTGACTGTTAGAAGGAAAACTAACAAACAGAAAGCAATAGCATCAACATCAACAACAACAAAAAGCAACCATGCAAATACCCCATCTGAAGGTGACCAACATCAAAGACCAAAGGTAGATAAATCCACAAATATGAGGAAAAACCAGCTCAAAAAGGCTGAAAATTCCAAAAACCAGAATGCCTGTTCTCCTCCAAAGGATAACATCTCCTCACCAGCAAGGGAACAAAACTGGATGGAGAGTGAGTTTGACAAATTGACAGCACTAGGCTTCAGAGGTGGGTAATAATAAACTCCTCTGAGCTAAAGGAGCATGTTCTAACCCAATGCAAGGAAGCTAAGAACCTTGATAAAAGGTAACAGGAACTTCTAACTAGAATAACCAGTTTAGAGAAGAACATAAATGACCTGATGGAGCTGCAAAACACAGCATGAGAACTTCGTGAATCATACACAAGTAGCAATAGCTGAATCCATCAAGCAGAAGAAAGGATATCAGAGACTGAAGATGAACTTAATGAAATAAAGCATGAAGACAATATCAGAGAAAGAAGAATAAAAAGGAACAAACAAAGCCTCCAAGAAATATGGGACTATGTGAAAAGACCAAACCTGGTCAGGTTGGTGTACCTGAAAGTGACAGGGAGAATGGAACGAAGCTAGAAAACACACTTCAGGATATTATCCAGGAGAACTTCCCCAACCTAGCAAGACCGGTCAACGTTCAAATTCAGGAAATACAGAGAACACCACAAAGATACACCTCGAGGAGAGCAACCCCAAGACACATAATTGTCAGATTCACCAAGGTTGAAATGAAGGAAAAAATATTAAGGGCAGCCAGAGAGAAAGGTCGGGTTACCCACAAGGGGAAGCCCATCAAAGTAACAGTGGATCTCTCTGCAGAAGGCCTACAAGCCAGAAGAGTATGGAGGCCAATATTTAACATTATTAAAGAAAAGAATTTTCAATCCAGAATTTCATATCCAGCCAAATTAAGCTTCGTACGTGAAGGAGAAATAAAATCCTTTACAGACAAGCAAATGCTGAGAGATTTTGTCACCACCACGCCTGCCTTACGAGAGCTCCTGAAGGAAGCACTAAAGATGGAAAGGAAAAACTAGTACCAGCCACTGCAAAAACATACCAAAATATAAAACCCATTGACTCTATGAAGAAACAGCATCAATGAATGGGCAAAATAACCAGCTTACATCATAATGACAAGATCAAATTCACACATAACAATATTAACCTTAAATGTAAACGGGCTAAATGCCCCAATTAAAAGACACAGACTGGCAAACTGGATAAAGAGTCAAGACCCATTGGTGTGCTGTATTCAAGAGAACCATCTCACGTGCAGACACACATAGGATCAAAATAAAGGGATGGAGGAATATTTACCAAGCAAATGGAAAGCAAAAAAAAGCAAGGGTTGCAATCCTAGTCGCTGATAAAACAGACTTTAAACCATCAAAGATCAAAAAAGACAAAGAAGGGTATTACATAATTGTAAAAGGATCAATGCAACAAGAAGAGCTAACTATCCTAAATATATATGCACCCAATACAGGAGCACCCAGATTCATAAAGAAAGATCTTAGAGACCTACAAAGAGACTTAGACTCCCACACAATGATAGTGGGAGACTTTGACACCGCACTGTCAATATTAGACAGATCAACAGGACAGGACAGAAAATTAACAAAATTAATATTCAGGACTTGAACTGAGCTCTGGACCAAGCAGACCTAATAGACATCTACAGAACTCTCCACCCCAAACCAACAGAATATATATTTTTCTCAGCACCACATAGAACTTATTCTAAAATTGACCAAATAATTTGAAGCAAAACACTCCTCAGCAAATGCAAAAGAATGGAAATCATAACAAACAGTTTCTCAGACCACAGTGCAATAAATTAGACCTGAGGATTAAGAAACTCACTCAAAACCACGTGACTACATGGAAATTGAACAACCTGCTTTTGAATGACTACTGGGTAAATAACAAAATTAAGGCAGCAATAAATAAGTTCCTTGAAACCCATGAGAACAAAGACACAATGTACCAGAATCTCTGGGACATAACTGAGATCAGAGCAGGGCCGAAGGAGATAGAGACACAAAAAACCCTTCAAAAAATCAATGAATCCTGGAGCTGTTTTTTTTTTTGAAAATATTAATAAAATAGACTGCTAGCTAGACTAATAAAGAAGAAAAGAGGGAAAAATCAAATAGACAGAATAAAAATAATAAAGGGAATATCACCATTGATCCCACAGAAATACAAACTACCATCAGAGAATACTATAAACACCTGTACGCAAAAAAACTAGAAAATTTAGAAGAAATGGATAAATTCCTGGACAAATACACCCTCCCAAGACTAAACCAGGAAGAAGTCAAATCCCTGAATAGACCAATAACAAGTTTTGAAATTGAGGCAGTAATTAATGCCCTGCCAACCAAAAAAAAGCCCAGGACCAGATGGATTCACAGCCACATTCTACCAAAGGTACAAAGAGGAGCTGGTGCCATTCCTTCTAAAACTATTCCAAACAATAGGAAAAGAGGGACTCCTCCCTAACTCAGGTTATGAGGCCAGTATTGTCCTGATACCAAAACTTGGCAGAGACACAACAAAAAAAAGTGGGAGTGTAAATTAGTTAAATCATTGTGGAAGACAGTGTAGCAATTCCTCAAAGAGCTAGAACTAGAAATACTATTTGACCTAGCAATCCCATTACTGTGTATATACCCAAAGGATTATAAATCATTCTATTATAAAGACACATGCACATGTATGTTTATTGTGGCACTGTTCACAATAGCAAAGACTTGGAACCAACCCAAATGCCCAGCAATGATAGATTGGATAAAGAAAATGTGGCACATATACACCATGGAATACTATGCAGCCCTAGAAAAGGATGAGTTCATGTCTTTTGCAAGGACATGGATGAAGCTGGAAACCATCACTCTCAGCAAACTAACACAAGAACAGAAAACCAAGCAGCACGTGTTCTCACTCATAAGTGGGAGTTGAATAATGAGAACACATGGGCACAGGGAGGGGAACATCACACACTGGGGCCTGTCGGGTTGGGGGGCTAGGGGAGAGATAACATTAGGAGAAATACCTAACGTAGATGACAGGTTGATGGGTACAGCAAACTACCATGGCACGTGTATACCTATGTAACAAATCTGCACGTTCTGCACATATACCCCAGAATTTAAGGTATAATCAAAAAAAAAAAAGGAAAAGAAAAAGAAAAAAGAAAAATTTCAGGCCAATATTCCTGATGAACATGGATGTGAAAATCCTCAGTAAAATACTTGCAAACCAAATGCAGCAGCACATCAAAAAGCTTATGCATGACAATCAAGTCAGCTTCATCCCCAAGATGCAAGGGTGGTTCACCATACACAAATCAACGAATGTAATCCATCGCATAAACAGAACCAATGACAAAAACCATGTGATTCTCTCAATAGATGCCAAAAAAGCCTTCAAGAAAATTCAACACCCCTTCATGCTAAAAACACTCAATAAACTGGCATTGGTGGAACGTATCTCAAAATAATAAGAGTTATTTATAACAAACCCATAGCCAATATCATACCGAATGGGCAAAAGCTGGAAGCATTTCCTTTGGAAACCAGCACAAGACAAGGATGCCCTCTCTCACCACTCCTATTGACATAGTATTGGAAGTTCTGGCCAGGGCAATCAGGCAAGTGAAAGAAATAAAGGGTATTCAAATTGGAAAAGAGGAAGTCAAATTACCTCTGTTTGCAGATGACATGACTGTATATTTAGAAAACCCCATAGTCTCAGCCCCAAATCTCCTTAAGCTGATAAGCAACTTCAGCAAAGTCTCAGGATCCAAAATCAATGTGCAAAAATCACAAACATTCCTATACACCAGTAATAGACAGAGAGCCAAATCAAAAGTGAACTCCATTCACAATTGCTACAAAGAGAATTAAGTACCTAGGAATACAACTTACAAGGGATGTGAAGGACCTCTTCAATGAGAACTACAAACCTGCTCAAGGAAATAAGAGAGGACACAAACAAATGGAAAAAACATTCCATGCTCATGAATAGGAGGAATCAATATCATGAAAATGGCCATACTGCCCAAGTAATTTATAGGTTCAATGCTATTCCCATCAAGCTACTATGGACTTTCTTCACAGAATTAGAAAAAACTACTTTAAACTTCATGTGGAATCAAAAAAGAACTCATATAGCCAAGACAATCCTAAGCAAAAAGAACAAAGCTGGAGGCATCACACTACCTAAGTTCAAACTATACTACAAGTCTACAGTAACCAAAACAGCATGGTACTGGTACCAAAACACATATATAGACCAGTGACAGAACAGAGACCACAGAAATAACACCACACGTCTACAGCCATCTGATCTTTGACAAATCTGACAAAACAAGCAATGGGGAAAGAATTCCCTATTTAATAAATGGTGTTGGGAAAACTGTTTAGCTAGATGCAGAAATCTGAAACTGGACCCCTTCCTTACACCTTATACAAAAAATAACTCAAGATGGATCAAAGATTTAAACCTAACACCTAAAACCATAAAAACCCTAGAAGAAAACCTAGGCAATACCATTCAGGACATAGACATGGGCAAAGACTTCCTGACTAAAACAATAAAAGCAATGGCAACAAAAGCCAAAATTGACAAATGGGATTTAATTAAACTAAAGAGCCTCTGCACAGCAAAAGAAACATCATCAGAGTGAACAGGCAACCTACAGAATGAGAGAAAATTTTTGCAATCTATCCATCTGACAAAGGGCTAATATGCAGAATCTACAAGGAACTTATACAAATTTACAAGAAAAAAACCATCATAAAGTGGGCAAAGGATATGGACAGAACCTGCTCAAAGGAAGACATTTATGCAGCCGAGAAACATATGAAAAAAAGCTCATCATCACTGGTCATTAGAGAAATGCAAATCAAAACCACAATGAGATATCATCTCATGCCAGTTAGAATGGCGATCATTAAAAAGTCAGGAAACAACAGATGGTGGAGAGGATGTGGAGAAATAGGAACGCTTTTACACTATTGCTGGGAGTGTAAATTAGTTCAACCATTGTGGAAGACAGGGTGGTGATTCCTCAAGGATCTAGAACTAGAAATACCAGCAGTCCCATTACTGGGAATATACCCAAAGGATTATAAATCGTTCTACTATAAAGACATGCTCACGTGTGTTTATTGTGGCACTGTTACAATAGCAAAGACTTGAAACCAACCCAAATGCCCATCAAGGATAGACTGGATAAAGAAAATGTGGCACAGATACACCATGGAATACTGTGCAGCCATGAAAGAGAATGAGTTCATGCCCTTTGCAGAAACATGGATGAAGCTGGAAACCATCATTCTCAGCAAACTAATACAGGAATAGAAAACCAAACACTAGATGTTCTCAATCAGAAGTGGGAGTTGAACAATGAGAATATATGGGCACACTGAGGGGAACATCACACACCAGGGGCTGTTGAGGGGTGGAGGGCAAGGGGAGGGATAGCATTAGGAGAAATACCTAATGTAGATTATGAGTTGATAGGTGCATCAAACCACCATGGCACATGTTTACTTATACAAGAAATCTGGATGTTCTTCACATGTATCCCAGAACTTAACGAACAACAATAAAAAAAGAAGAAGAAAACTAGTTAGAAAAACAGGAGTATAATAGGATATACAAAAAAAAAATACAAATCAAGCCTAAATTGATATCATATCTTGGCCTTTTCTGTATTTATTAAGACAATCATTTGGTTTTTGTCTTTAGTTCGGTTTATTTGATGAATCACATTTATTGCTTTTTGTATGTTGAACCACCCTTACGTCCCAGAGATGAAGCCTAGCTAATCATGGTGGATTAACTTTTTGATGTGCTGCTGGATTTGGTTTAGAAGTATTTTGTTGAGGATTTTTGCATTCATGTTCATCAAGGATATTTTTGTTTTTTTAATTTAAAAGTAAACTTTGATGTCAAAAATGCAAACTTGGGGAGGGCAGAAAGATCACACACAAGGCTGCCACTTCATACTTGGAGGGTTGCACAGCAGCCGGGCAGAGGCGCTGCTCACTTCCCAGATTGTGGGGCAGCCAGGCAGAGGTGCTCCTCATTTCCCAGGCGGTGGGGTGACTGGTTAGAGGCGCTTCTCACTTCCTAGATGGTGCAGTGGCCGGGCAAAGGCGCTCTTCACTTCCCAGATGGGGGGTTGCAGGGCAGGGGTGCTCCACACTGTCCAGACTTTGGGGCAGCTAGGGAGAAAGGTTCCTCACTTTCCAGACGGTGTGGCGGCCAGGCAGAGGCACTCCTCATTTCCCAGATGGGGCGGCAGCCGGGCAGAGGCACTCTTTACTTCCCAGACAGTGGGGTGCCCTGGCCTGACATTTTGTTTTTTTGTTGTTTCTCTGCCAGGTTTTGATATCAAGATGATGCTGGCCTCAGAATGGGTTGCAGAGAAATCCTTCCACTTCAGTTATTTGGAGTAGTTTCTGTAGGAATGGTACTAGTTCTTCCTACATCTGGTAGAATTTGACTATGAATCAGGTCCTGGGCTTTTATTTGGTTGCTAGGCTATTTATTATTACTGATTCAATTTCAGAGCTCATCATTGGTTTGTTTAGGGAGTCAGTTTCTCCCTGGCTCAGTGTTGGGAAGATATATGTGTCCAGGAATTCATCCATTTCTTCTAGGTTTTCTAGTTTGTATTTGTAGAGTTGCTCATAGTAGTTTCTGATGGTTGTTTTTATTTCTGTGGGGTCAGTAGTAACATTCCCATCATCATTTCTAATTGTGTTTGTCTCTTTTCTCTTTTTTTCTTGATTAGTCTAGCTAGTGGCCTATTTTATTAATTTTTTCAAAAAACCAACTCCTGGATTGATTGATTGATTGATTGATTTTGTCTCCAGGGTGGAATGCAGTGGTACAATCTTGGCTCACTGCAACCTCTGCCTCCCGGGTTCAACTGATTCTCGTGCCTCAGCCTCCTGAGTAGCTGCGACTACAGGCACTTGCCACCATGCCCAGCTAATTTTTGTATGTTTTTTTTTATTTGAGGCAGAGTTTCACTCTTGTCCCCCAGGCCGGAGTGCAATGGTGCGATCTTGACTCACTGCAACCTCCGCCTCCCAGGTTCAAGTGATTCTCCTGTCTTAGCCTCCCGAGTACCTGGGATTACAGGCATGTGCCACCATGCCCGGCTAATTTTATATTTTTAGTGGAGACAGGGTTTCTACGTGTTGGTCAGGCTGGTCTCAAACTCCTGACCTCAAGTGATCTACCTGCCTCAGCCTCCCAAATTACTGGGATTACAGGCATGAGCCAGTGCACCTGGCCTGAGCAATTCTTTATCTTTTGGAGTCTTAATGTATTCCTAGCCCTAGGAGTGATTTAGGGTGGGTATTTTTAATAGAGACAGCTTTCACTGTGTTGATCAGGATGATCTCGATCTCTTGACCTCATGATTCACTTGCCTTGGCCTTATTGGTCTTTTGAATGGTTTTTTGTGTCTCAGTTTCCCTTCAGTTTTGCTTTAATAATTGTTACTTTTTGTCTTATGCTAGCTTTGGGTTTGATTTGTTTTTGGTTCTGTAATTCTTTCAGTTGTGAAGTTAGGTTGTTAATTTGGGATATTTCTAACTTTTTGATATGGGCATTTTAGTGTGTGAATTTCCCTGTTAACACTGGCTTACCTGTGTCCCAGAAATTCTGGTATGTTGTATCTTTGTTCTCATTATTTTCAAAGAACTTCTTGGTTTCTGCCTTAATTTCATTATCTACCTAAATGTCATTCAGGAGCATGTTGTTTAATTTCCATGTAATTGTATAGTTTTGAGCGATTTTCATTGTGTTGACTTCCTTTTTTATTGTGCTATGATCTGAGAGTGTGTTTGATATGATTTTGGTTCTTTCACATTTGTTGAGGGTTGTTTTATGCCTAATTATGTGTCAATTTTACAGTATGTGCTATGTGGCAACAAAAGAAATATATATTCTGTTGTTTTTGGGTGGAGACTTCTCTAAAGGTCTATCAGATCCATTTGGTCCAATGCTGGGTTTAGGTCCTGAATATCTGTTAATTCTCTGCCTTGATGACCTGTCTAATATTGTCAGTGGAATGGTGAAGTCTCCCACTATTATTGTGTGGGAGTCTATGTCCCTTTGTAAGTCTCTAAGAACTTGCTTTGTGAATCTGGCTGCTTCTGTGTTGGGTGCACATATATTTAGAATAGTTAGGTCTTCTGTTTGAATTGAACCCTTTACTATTATGTGCTGCCCTTCCTTGTCTTTTTTTTTTTTTAACTTTGTTGGTTTGAAACCTGTTTTGACTGAAAATAGGATTGCAAACCCTGCTTTTGTTTGTTTTCTATTTGCTTAGTAGCTTTTTCTCCATCTTTTTATTTTGAGCCTTTGTGTGTCATTATGTGTGAGCTGGATGTCTTGAAGACAGCATATCACTGGGTCTTGGTTTTTTATCTGGCTTGCTACTCTATGCCTGTTAAGTGAGGGCATTTAGCTCATTTACATTTAAGGTTAGTGTTGATATTTGTGGATTTAATCCTGTCATTGTGCTGTTAGCTGGTTATTAGTTTGTCTTGTTTGTGTGGTTGTTTTACAATGACATTGCTCTATGTGTTCAAGTATGTGTTTGTAATATTAATATCAGGTAGTGGTCTTTCCTTTCTCTATTTACTGCTCCTTTCAAGATCTCTTTTAAGTCAGGTCTGTTGGTAAGGAAGTCCCTCAACATTTGCTTATCTGAAAAGGATCTTATTTCTCCTTCACTTAAGAATCTTAGTTTGGCTGGATATTAAACTTTTGATAGAAATTTTTTTCTTTAAGAATGTTGAATATAAATGCCAATCTCTTCTGGCTTGTAGGGTTTCAGCTGAGTGGTCTGCACTTAGCCTGATAGAAATTCCTTTGTAGGTGACCTACCCTTTCTCTCTAGCTGTCTTTAACATTCTTTCTTTCATTTTGACCTTGGAAAATCTGATGATTATGTGTCTTGGGGTTGATCTTCTTATATAAATCTTGCAAGAGTTCTCTGTATTTTCTGAATTTGACTCTTGGCCCCTCCAGCAATGTTGGGGAACTTTCCATGGGCTGTATCTTGAAATACATTTTCCAAGTTGTTTGCTTTCTCCCTTTCCCCTTCCTGGATGCCAAAGATTCCTAGATTTGACCTCTTTATATAATCCCATAGTTCTCAGATGTTTTGTTCATTCTTTTTTTTAAACTTATTTTTCATCTGACTGTCTTATTTCAGAGAACCAGTCTTCAAGTTCTGATATTCTTTCTTCAGCTTGGTTTATTCTGCTGTTAATACTTGATTGCATTGTGAAGTTCTTGTATTATGTTATTCAGCTCTGTCAGACCCATTAGGTTATTTTTTGTACCAACTATTTCATCCTTCAGTTCCTGTATCACTTTACTGTGATTCTTATTTTTCTTGGATTGGGTTTTGCAATCCTCCTGAATCTCAGTGATCTTCATCTCTATCCATATTCTGAATTCTTTTTCTGTCATTCCAGCCAGTTTGACCTGGTTAAGAACTCTTTTTTTTTTTTTTTTTTTATTATACTTTAGGGTTTTAGGGTACATGTGCACAATGTGCAGGTTTGTTACATATGTATCCATGTGCCATGTTGATTTCCTGCACCCATTAACTCGTCATTTAGCATTAGGTGTATCTCCTAATGCTGTCCCTCCCCCCTCCCCCCACCCCACAACAGTCCCCGGAGTGTGATGTTCCCCTTCCTGTGTCCATGAGTTCTCATTGTTCAATTCCCACCTATGAGAGAGAACATGCGGTGTTTGGTTTTTTGTCCTTGCGATAGTTTACTGAGAATGATGTTTTCCAGTTTCATCCATGTCCCTACAAAGGACACGAACTCATCATTTTTTATGGCTGCATAGTATTCCATGGTGTATATGTGCCACATTTTCTTAATCCAGTCTATCGTTGTTGGACATTTGGGTTGGTTCCAACTCTTTGCTATTGTGAATAGTGCCGCAATAAACATACGTGTGCATGTGTCTTTATAGCAGCATGATTTATAGTCCTTTGGGTATATACCCAGTAATGGGATGGCTGGGTCAAATGGTATTTCTAGTTCGAGATCCCTGAGGAATCGCCACACTGACTTCCACAATGGTTGAACTAGTTTACAGTCCCACCAACAGTGTAAAAGTGTTCCTATTTCTCCACATCCTCTCCAGCACCTGTTGTTTCCTGATTTTTTAATGATGGCCATTCTAACTGGTGTGAGATGGTATCTCACTGTGGTTTTGATTTGCATTTCTCTGATGGCCAGTGATGATGAGCATTTCTTCATGTGTTTTCTGGCTGCATAAATGTCTTCTTTTGAGAAGTGTCTGTTCATGTCCTCTGCCCACTTTTTGATGGGGTTGTTTGTTTTTTTCTTGTAAATTTGTTTGAGTTCATTATAGATTCTGGATATTAGCCCTTTGTCAGATGAGTAGGTTGCAAAAATTTTCTCCCATTCTGTAGGTTGCCTGTTCATTCTGATGATAGTTTCTTTTGCTGTGCAGAAGCTCTTTAGTTTAATGAGATCCCATTTGTCGATTTTGGCTTTTGTTGCCATTGCTTTTGGTGTTTTAGACATGAAGTCCTTGCCCACGCCTATGTCCTGAATGGTATTGCCTAGGTTTTCTTGTAGGATTTTAATGGTTTTAGGTCTAACATATAAGTCTTTAATCCATCTTGAATTAATTTTTGTATAAGGTGTAAGGAAGGGATCCAGTTGCAGCTTTCTACATATGGCTAGCCAGTTTTCCCAGCACCATTTATTAAATAGGGAATCCTTTCCCCATTTCTTGTTTTTGTCAGGTTTGTCAAAGATCAGATAGTTGTAGCTATGCGGCATCATTTCTGAGGGCTCTGTTCTGTTCCATTGATCTATGTCTCTGTTGTGGTACCAGTACCATGCTGTTTTGGTTACTGTAGCCTTGTAGTATAGTTTAAAGTCAGGTAGCGTGATGCCTCCAGCTTTGTTCTTTTGGCTTAGGATTGACTTGGCGATGCGGGCTCTTTTTTGGTTCCATATGAACTTTAAAGTAGTTTTTTCCAATTCTGTGAAGAAAGTCATTGGTAGCTTGATGGGGATGGCATTGAATCTATAAATTACCTTGGGCAGTATGGCCATTTTCACGATATTGATTCTTCCAACCCATGAGCATGGAATGTTCTTCCATTTGTTTGTATCCTCTTTTATTTCATTGAGCAGTGGTTTGTAGTTCTCCTTGAAGAGGTCCTTCACATCCCTTGTAAGTTGGATTCCTAGGTATTTTATTCTCTTTGAAGCAATTGTGAATGGGAGTTCACTCATGATTTGGCTCTCTGTTTGTCTGTTATTGGTGTACAAGAATGCTTGTGATTTTTGTACATTAATTTTGTATCCTGAGACTTCGCTGAAGTTGCTAATCAGCTTAAGGAGATTTTGGGCTGAGACAATGGGGTTTTCTAGATATACAATCATGTCATCTGCAAACAGGGACAATTTGACTTCCTCTTTTCCTAATTGAATACCTTTTATTTCCTTCTCCTGCCTGATTGCTCTGGCCAGAACTTCCAGCACTATGTTGAACAGGAGCGGTGAGAGAGGGCATCCCTGTCTTGTGCCAGTTTTCAGAGGGAATGCTTCCAGTTTTTGCCCATTCAGTATGATATTGGCTGTGGGTTTGTCGTAGATAGCTCTTATTATTTTGAGATACGTCCCATCAATACCTAATTTATTGAGAGTTTTTAGCATGAAGGGTTGTTGAATTTTGTCAAAGGCCTTTTCTGCATCTATTGAGATAATCATGTGGTTTTTGTCTTTGGTTCTGTTTATATGTTGGATTACATTTATTGATTTGCGTATGTTGAACCAGCCTTGCATCCCAGGGATGAAGCCCACTTGATCATGGTGGATAAGCTTTTTGATGTGCTGCTGGATTCGGTTTGCCAGTATTTTATTGAGGATTTTTGCATCAATGTTCATCAAGGATATTGGTCTGAAATTCTCTTTTTTGGTTATGTCTCTGCCAGGTTTTGGTATCAGGACGATGCTGGCTTCATAAAATGTGTTAGGGAGGATTCCCTCTTTTTCTATCGATTGGAATAGTTTCAGAAGGAATGGTACCAGTTCCTCCTTGTACCTCTGGTAGAATTCGGCTGTGAATCCATCAGGTCCTGGACTCTTTTTGGTTGGTAAGCTATTGATTATTGCCACAATTTCAGAACCTGTTATTGGTCTATTCAGAGATTCAACTTCTTCCTGGTTTAGTCTTGGGAGGGTGTATTTGTCGAGGAATTTATCCATTTCTTCTAGATTTTCTAGTTTATTTGCATAGAGGTGTTTGTAGTATTCTCTGATGGTAGATTGTATTTCTGTGGGATCGGTGGTGATATCCCCTTTTTCGTTTTTTATTGCATCTATTTGATTCTTCTCTCTTTTCTTCTTTATTAGTCTTGCTAGCGGTCCATCAATTTTGTTGATCTTTTCAAAAAACCAGCTCCTGGATTCATTAATTTTTTGAAGGGTTTTTTGTGTCTCTATTTCCTTCAGTTCTGCTCTGATTTTAGTTATTTCTAGCCTTCTGCTAGCTTTTGAATGTGTTTGCTCTTGCTTTTCTAGTTCTTTTAATTGTGATGTTAGGGAGTCAATTTTGGATCTTTCCTGCTTTCTCTTGTGGGCATTTAGTGCTATAAATTTCCCTCTACACACTGCTTTGAATGTGTCCCAGAGATTCTGGTATGTTGTGTCTTTGTTCTCGTTGGTTTCAAAGAACATCTTTATTTCTGCCTTCATTTCATTATGTACCCAATAGTCATTCAGGAGCAGGTTGTTCAGTTTCCATGTAGTAGAGCGGTTTTGAGTGAGTTTCTTAATCCTGAGTTCTAGTTTGATTGCACTGTGGTCTGAGAGACAGTTTGTTATAATTTCTGTTCTTTTACATTTGCTGAGGAGAGCTTTACTTCCAACTATGTGGTCAATTTTGGAATAGGTGTGGTGTGGTGCTGAAAAAAATGTATATTCTGTTGACTTGGGGTGGAGAGTTCTGTAGATGTCTATTAGGTCCACTTTATGTAGAGCTGAGTTCAATTCCTGGATATCCTTGTTAACTTTCTGTCTCGTTGATCTGTCTAATGCTGACAGTGGGGTGTTAAAATCTCCCATTATTATTGTGTGGGAGTTTAAGTCCCTTAGTAGGTCACTCAGGACTTGCTTTATGAATCTGGGTGCTCCTGTGTTGGGTGCATATATATTTAGGATAGTTAGCTCTTCTTGATGAATTGATCCCTTTACCATTATGTAATGGCCTTCTTTGTCTCTTTTGATCTTTGTTGGTTTAAGTCTATTTTATCAGAGACTAGGATTGCAACCCCTGCCTTTTTTTGTTTTCCAGTTGCTTGATAGATCTTCCTCCATCCCTTTATTTTGAGTCTATGTGTGTCTCTGCACGTGAGATGGGTTTCCTGAATACAGCACACTGATGGGTCCTGACTCCTTATCCAGTTTGCCAGTCTGTGTCTTTTGATTGGAGCATTTAGCCCATTTACATTTAACGTTAATATTGTTATGTGTGAATCTGATCCTGTCATTATGATGTTAGTTGGTTATTTTGCTCGTTAGTTGCTATAGTTTCTTCCTAGTCTCGATGGTCTTTACAATTTGGCATGTTTTTGCAGTGGCTGGTACCGGTTGTTCCTTTCCATGTTTAGTGCTTCCTTCAGGAGCTCTTTTAGGGCAGGCCTGGTGGTGACAAAATCACTCAGCGTTTGCTTGTCTGTAAAGTGTTTTATTTCTCCTTCACTTATGAAGCTTAGTTTGGCGGGATAGGAGATTCTGGGTTGAAAATTCTTTTCTTTAAGAATGTTGAATATCGGCCCCCACTCTCTTCTGGCTTGTAGAGTTTCTGCTGAGAGATCAGCTGTTAGTCTGATGGGCTTCCCTTTGTGGGTAACCCGACCTTTCTCTCTGGCTGCCCTTAACATTTTTTCTTTCATTTCAACTTTGGTGAATCTGACAATAATGTGTCTTGGAGTTGCCCTTCTCGAGGAGTATCTTTGTGGCGTTCTCTGTATTTCCTGAATCTGAATGCTGGCCTGCCTTGCTAGATTGGGGAAGTTCTCCTGGATAATATCTTGCAGAGTGTTTTCCAACTTGGTTCCATTCTCCCCATCATTTTCAGGTACACCAATCAGACGTAGGTTTGGTCTTTTCACATAGTCCCAAATTTCTTGGAGGCTTTGTTCATTTCTTTTTATCCTTTTTTCTCTAAACTTCCCTTCTCTCTTCATTTCATTCATTTCATCTTCCATCAGCGATACCCTTTCTTCCAGTTGATCGCATCTGCTACTGAGGCTTCTGCAATCTTCGCGTAGTTCTCGAAACTTGGCTTTCAGCTCCATCGGCTCCTTGAAGCCCTTCTCTCCATTGGTTATTCTAGTTATCCATTCTTCTAATTTTTTTTCAAAGTTTTTAACTTCTTTGCTGTTGTTTTGAATTTCCTCTCGTAGCTCAGAGTAGTTTGATCGTCTGAAGCCTTCTTCTCTCAACTCATCAAAGTCATCCTCCATCCAGCTTTGTTCCGTTGCTGGTGAGGAACTGCGTTCCTTTGGAGGAGGAGAGGTGCTCTGTTTTTTAGAGTTTCCAGTTTTTTTGGTCTGTTTTTTCCCCATCTTTGTGGTTTTATCTACTTTTTGTCTTTGATGATGGTGATGTACAGATGGGTTTTTGGTGTGGATGTCCTTTCTGTTTGTTAGTTTTCCTTCTACCAGACAGGACCCTCAGCTGCAGGTCTGTTGGAGTTTACTAGAGGTGCACTCCAGACCCTGTTTGGCTGGGTGTCAGCAGCGGTGGCTGCAGAACAGCGGATTTTCGTGAGACCACAAATTCAGCTGTCTGATAGTTCCTCTGAAAGTTTTGTCTCAGAGAAGTACCGGGTTGAATGAGGTGTCAGTCTGTCCCTACTGGGGGGGTGCCTCCCAGTTAGGCTGCTCAGGGGTGAGGGACCCACTTTAGGAGGCAGTCTGACCGTTCTCAGATCTCCAGCTGCGTGCTGGGAGAACCACTACTCTCTTCAAAGCTGTCAGTCAGACAGGGACATTTAAGTCTGTGGAAGTTCTTGCAGAGTTTTTGTTTGTCTGTGCCCTGCCCCCAGAGGTGGAGCCTACAGAGGCAGGCAGGCCTCCTTGAGCTGTGGTGGGCTCCACCCAGTTCGAGCTTCCTGGCTGCTTTGTTTACCTAAGCAAGCCTGGGCAATGGCGGGCGCCCCTCCCCCAGCCTCGCTGCCGCCTCGCAGCTTGATCTCAGACTGCTGTGCTAGCAATTAGCGAGACTCCGTGGGCATAGGACCCTCCGAGCCAGGTGCGGGACACAATCTCCTAGTGTGCCGTTTTCCAGGCCCGTTGGAAAAGCGCAGTTAGGGTGGGACTGACCCGATATTCCAGGTGCCGTCTGCTTCCCCTTTCTTTGACTAGGAAAGGGAACTCCCTGACCCCTTGCGCTTCCCGAGTGAGTCAATGCCTCGCCCTGCTTCGGCTCGCGCACAGTGCGCTTCACCAACTGTCCTGCACCCACTGTTAGGCACTCCCTAGTGAGATGAAACCAGTACCTCAAGCAGAAATGCAGAAATCACCCGTCTTCTGTGTCACTGGGGCTGGGAGCTGGAGACCGGAGCTGTTCCTATTCGGCCATCTTGGCTCCACCCTCCAAGAACTCTTGTTAGAGAACTTGTGCAGTCATTTAGAGGACATATGACATTTTGGCCATTTGAGTTACCAGAGTTCTTGTGCTGGTTCTTTCTCATCTATGTCTGTGGTTGTTCGTTTAACTGCAGTGTAGGTTGAATACAGTTAATAGACTTATTTTCTGGAGGTTTTCACTGGGCCAAAACTTTTGTAGGGTTTTATTTGTATTTGACTTCTTGTCTCTGGTTTTAGGTGAGGGTATGTTACTGAGGTATTTTTGGTGTTGAAGCTTTGGGGTGTGGTCCAGCAGGTAACACTTCAGCTATTGGCCAGTTGGTAGACTCTTGTTTGGTTGTGTGGCTTCCATGTGTTTCCTCACAGTTGCAGCCGTGTTCCTTCTCAGTGCTCGGAAAGTGTGGCCCCCTCTCTTCCTTGAGTACTGGCTGTAGTTCACAACTTGGCACCCCAAGAGTGGGCTGCCTACTGCAGCTCTAGGGTGATCTCAGTGTTTATGTTCTTTCTCCAGCTTAGCAGCAGCAGAGAAAGAGATCTTAGTAGTGATTGTGGCTGAGGATTGTTTGCCTGACTGCTGGGGGCTCCATCCCAGAGAGATGCAGGTTAGCAATCACTCAGTGCTGTCAGCTCAAGATGAAGAGTTTGTACTGTGGGCCGAAGCCAGGGGTTCCCTGTCTGGTGATAAACCATGGGAGGTGTGTGGGACCCATGTGAGATGGATTGGTCTCCTCTCCTTGAGCTGACTGCAACTTGTTGGAGGTGTGGATAAAGGACTTATAATGTTTGTTCCTTTGTTAGTTCAAGGGTAGCAAGGGCAGTTTGACTGCAGAGGCAGTGGTAGAGAGGCTTCCAGTTGCCCCTGGAGGCTCTGTCCAGAAAGTTGCTGAGTTGGTACTGGCTCTATAGCTCTTGTGGTGGATGGCTGGAGGCCCAAGCCTGGAGGACCTGCCCAGTGAGAAGATATGGGAACAGCCACTCATGTAACAGTCTAGCCAATTTTCATAGGGCTGCTGTGGTATTCCTGGGACCCGCTCCAGTCCCAAATCACCTTGGATTTTCCAGAACCTGGTGGTGTCACCAGTGAAGGCTACAGAACAGCACAAGTGGCAGCCTGTCTCTTTCTCTGGGAGCTTTGTCCCGGGGAGGTACGGACCTGTTGCTGGCCCCATTGCTGGCTTCCAAAATCTTGCTAGAATAATTTCACTTTGATCTAGGCTAACAGTGACTGTGAGACTACATTTACTTACAAGACACGTTGTAATTCCAAAGCTCCTAAAGTATGAAGAAACTTGCATCATTGACAGGATAAAATGTGATAACCAGGAAGGCGACACAGTGATACTTGGATTTAGGTTGAGATCTGAAAGATGCTGGCCTTACCTTAATGAAGAGGGTGGGAGGAACATTCCAGCGAAAGGCATAAACACATGCAAAGGGCCTCAGAAGGGGGAAACACAAAGCAAAGGGAACGGCAGGGCACTGGCATAGCTGGAACATAGAAGAAGTGAGCGTGGTAGTGGGTGAAACTGAAGAGGTGGGCCAAGGAGAGCCCTCACAGGGTCTTGTAGGTCATGTGAAATAGTTTTGTCCAGATTCTAACAGAAACGGGTAGCCTCATATGTTTGAGGGTGGGGAAGGAGTTTGAGAGAATCACATTTGAGTTTAGAAATAATGATTTTGGGTACAGTAAGGAAAAGAGATTGAAAGTGAATGGAAGTTTAGTCTGTGATGCTTACATTTAACCCTTAGTGAAGGCTCTCTTCTTTGCAATAAGGATATCCCAGAAAGACTGAGGCCCACTTTGGACCTGACTATTTGAAAGGGAATAGTCCTCAGGTATTGAAAGAACAGAGTGTCAATGTGCCAGGAGGTCACTGGTGGATCCTAAAAGTAGCATTTTGGCATTTTTGTGATATATTTCATAAGACATTGCTTGCCACTTTTTTCTTCCTTAAGTGAGCAGCTAAAAAGCCATGTTTTTGAAAGATGTTTTTATAGCACAGATGATAATGCTTTCTTTAAATTCCCACCTGCCTTATTTTAAAAGAAAAATCTACTGAAATTCAATGACTAGGTCTGGTTTTACAGTAAGAGAAAGGTAGGATGCTGTCTCAGTGATTGAATTTTCTATGGTTGATCTTTTTGCAGATGCCCTGTATCTGGCTTTTAAAATTTCTCAGGAGTATTTTATTTTTAAACTCTAAATATAGTGTCAAAAAGAGTGACTTACAAATGGACCTAACAGACATTTATAGAATATTTCATCCAGCAGCTGCAGAATACACATTCTTTTCATCAGCACATGGAACATGGAACACTCTCCAGGATAGACTATATGTTAGGCCACAAAGTGGTCTCAACAAGTTAAAAAACGTCAAAATTATATCCAGAATCTTTTCTGATCACAGTGGAATAAGACTAGAAATCAATAACAAAATAAACTTTGGAAACTTTAATTTCCATGTACAAATACATGGAAATTAAACAATATGCTGCTGAACAACCAATGGGTCGATAAATAAGTAGAAAATTTAGACATGTCTTGAAGCAAATGAAAATGGGACACAATATACCATGACCTATGTGATACAGCAAAAGTGGTACTAAGAGGGAAGAACTTTATAGCAACAAATGCCTACATAAAAAAGCAGACTTGAAATAAACAATCTAACAATGTACAAAGAAATAAAAAAGCAAGAACAAACCAAACCTCAAATTAGTAGGAATAATAAAAGTCAGAGTAGAAGTAGATGAGATTGAGATAAAAAGTACAAAGGTTTAAGAAAATGAAAAATTGTTTTTTGAAAAGATAAACAAAACTGACAAACCATTAGCTAGACTAAGAAAATAAGGGAGAAGATCAAATAAATAAATAAATCAGAAATGAAAAAGGAAACATTACAACTGATACCACAGAAATACAAAGGATCATTAGAGACTATTGTGAATAACTACATGCCAAAAATTTGAAAACCTAGAAGAAATGAATAAATTCCTGGACCCATACAGCCTACCAAGATTGAACCACGAAGATATAGCAAAACTGAGCAGATCAATATTGAAAAATAGGTCAGGGTAGTAATAAAAAGCCTCCCATTAAAGAAAAGCCCACGACCTGATGGAGTCACTGCTGAATTCTACCAAACATTTGAAGAGGAAATAATACTAATTCTTCTCAAACAATTTACAAAATTGAAGAAAAGGTAACACTTCCAAATTTATTCTATGAAGCCAATATTACCCTGATACCAAAACCAGACAAAGACACCATAAAAAAACGAAACTGTAGGCCAATATACCTGATGAAACATTGATGCAAATATCCTCAACAAAATAGTAGCAAACCAAATTAAATAAGAAATTAAAAAGATCATTCACCATGATCAAGTGGGATGCATCCTCAGGATGCAAAAATAATTCAACATATGCAAATTAACAAATACAATACAACATATGAGCAGAATCAAGCATAAAAATCAGATGACCGTTTCAATAGATGCAGAAAAAGCATTCAATAAAATTTAACATCCCCTCATGATAAAAAACCCTCAACAAACTGGGGATATAAAGAACACACCTCAATACAACAAAGGTCATATGTGACAAACTGATAGCTAACATCATACTGAATGGGGAAAAGTCAAAAGCTCTTCTAAAAACTGAAACAAGTCAAGGATGCCCACTGTCACCACTCTTATTCAACATAGTACTGGAAGTCTTAGCCAGAGCAATTAGATAAAAGAAAGAAATAAAATTATCCAAATTGGAAAGGAAGAAGTCAAATTATCCTTGTTTGTTTGCAGATGACATGATCTTATATTTAGAAAAACCCAAGGACTCCACCAAAAAACTTTTAGAACTGATAAATGAATTAGTAAAGTTGCAGGATACAAAATCAACACACAAAATCGGCAGTGGTAACTCACAAAATCTATATGCTTACAGCAATCAATGTGAAAGAGATATCAAGAAAGCAATCCCATTTGCTGCAGCTACAAAAAATACAACATGGGAATATGTTTAACAAAAGAAGTAAAAGATCTCTTCAAGGAAAACTCTAAAATACTGATGAAAGAAATTGAAGAGGATACAAAAAATGGAAAAAAAAAACCTATTGGAAGAATTGTCATTAAAATTTCTGTAGTACCACAAGTGATCTACAGACTCAAAATGATTCCTATCAAACTACCAACGTCATTCTTCACAGAAATAGGAAGAGCAATCCTAAAATTAGTGTGGACTCACAAAAGACCCCAAATAGCCAAAGCAATGTTAAGCAAAAAGAACAAAGCTGGAGGCATCGCACTACCAGATTTCAAATTACACTACAAAACGATTGTAACTGAAACAGCATGGTACTGGCATAAAAACAGAGACATAGACCAATGGAACAGGATAGAGAACCCAAAAATAAATCCATATACTTACAGCCAACTTATTTTTGACAAAGGTGCCAAGAACGTACATTGGGGAAAAGACAGTCTCTTTAATGAATCTAGGACAGTCTCTTTAATGAATGCTGGGAAAATGGGATATCCATATGCAGAATAATGGAACTATTTCATCATATACATCATATACAAAAATCAACTCAAAATTGATTAAAGACCTGAAACTATGAAACCATTGAAAGAAAACTTTGGGGAAATGCTGCAGGACATTGGTCTGAGCAAAGAGTTTTTTTGGATAAGACTTCAAAAGCATAGGCAACAATAACAAAAGTAGACAAATAGGTTTATAGCAAACTAGAAAAGCTTCCGCATAGCAAAGGAAACAATTAACAAAGTGAAGATAATACAGACCAAATGGGAGGAAGTATTTACAAACTATCCATCTGACAAGACTAACAGCCACATTATATAAGGAAGTCAAATAACTCAGCAGCAAAAACAAAAATATAATGGAATATTATTCAGCCATAAGAAGAATGAAATCCTGTCATCTGCCACAGCCGGGATGGAACTGGAGGTCCTAGGTTAAGTAAAATAAGCCAGGAACAGAAAGACAAATATTACATGTTCTCACTCATATGTGGGAGCTAAACAAGTAGATCTCATGGCAATAGAGAGTAGAATGGTGGTTACCAGAAGGCAACATAAGGGGATGAAGAGAAGTTGATTAATGGGTGCAAAAATCCTGTTAGATAGAAGAAATAAGTTCTAGTATTTGAAATTAGGGAAATTATAGTAAACAATAGCATGATTTATAACATAAATTTTAAACTTACTTATCAATTTATAACACATTTATTTAAAAATTTATAACAATTTGTTGTATATTTCAAAACAGCTAGAAGATAAAAATGTAATGTTCCCAAAACAAAGAAAAGATAAATATTTGAGGTGATTGATATCACAATTACCTTGGTTTTTTTTTTTTTTTTTTGTGGCAGACTCTCGTTCTGTCTCTCTCAGGCTGGAGTGCAGTGACTTGATCTCGGCTCACTGCAACCTCCCCCTCCCGGGTTCAAGCAGTTCTCCTGTCTCAGCCCCCTGAATAGCTGGGACTACAGGTGCGTGCCACCACACCCGGCAAATTTTTGTATTTTTAGTAGAGATGGGGTTTCATCATATTGGACAGGCTGGTCTCGAACTGCTGACCTCAGGTGATCCACCTGCCTCAGCCTCCCAAAGTGCTGGGATTACAGGCGTGAGCCACCGTGCTTGGCCCAATTACTCTGACTTGATTGTTACACGTTGTATACATGTATCAAAATATCACATATACCATTCAAAATATGTACAACTATGATATATTAATAAAAATACAAAAAAGACAGACTTGTAATGTCTACCAGAGATTTAAAAAATTTGCTTTTTAAATTTTATTTTTATTTTATTTTATTTTATTATTTTTTGAGACAGGATCTTGCTCTGTTGCTGAGGGTGGAGTGCAGTAGTGTGATCTTGGCTGGCTGCATACTGAAACTCCTGGGCTTAAGCAATCCTCCCACCTCAGCCTTCAGAGTAGCTGGTACCACAGGTGTGAGCCTCCATGTTCATTCTAATTTTATTTATATTTTTTGTAGAGACAGGGTCCCACTATGTTGCCTAGGCTGGTCTCAAACTCCTGGGCTCAAGTGGTTCTCCCGCCTTGGCCTCCCAAAGTTCTGGGATTACAGGCATGAGTCTCCATGACTGCCCCTCTTTTGCTTTTTAAATTGTCTTTAAAATTAGCATAAAACAATATAAAATTGATTAATGGCACTGTATCATCCATAATAAGGTTTTATTCAGTGAATTTTTTTTCCATTTTTAAAGCTTGCTTCCCTCCATCACCTATCCTTCCTAGTCCATGATGCCATATCTGCTCTGTCAGCCCAGTAACCCATTTAATTTATTTTTATATATTTAGTTAAAACTTATATAGTGCTATACGAGCTAGGCACTATTCTAAGCCATTGGCAAACTTTAGAAATCTGGTGAATACTGTAGGTTTCTTCTGAAAATAATGTTTTTAAATGTGTAAAATAGAATATATAGGTTTATAAAGTAAAGCAAATATGTTGAAATAAATTTATTAGATCTCAAGATATTGTGATATAAAGTATATGATTTTTAATAACACATTACATAAAAACTGTTAGGTCAAATAACTGTCATATTTTAAACTAAAGATGAAGATAGATGATATTTTGAGATACTGAAACACCTCTAATGTGATGTGAAAATATCTATGTTTCTATTTGTAGCAGTCTTAGGTACTGCAAATGATATTGATGTGTGTTGCCTGTATTCATAATTGAAGGAAGTGTTAAACTTCAGTTAATTGTAAAAATAAAAGCAAGTTTTTTTCTATTTAATTTGTGGACCAACTCTAGGTTAAAAACCTTTTGGTGGAAGAATTCCGTTTCTGCTAAATGAACAGTGTCTATGTATGCACAGTTCAAAGGAATGTGTATGTAGTTTGGCTGTTGGGTACTAGGCTTAGTGTCACCAATACCTGGGTGAAAAAATAATTCATACAACAAACTCTCATGACAGAATTTTGCGTATATAACAAACCTACACATGTACACCTGAATTTAAAATAAGTTTTCTTTTTTAAAAAGGATTATAGTTTGGTATTAAGGGGAATCAAAGTATATGTTTACCATGTTAGTAACAAATAGAAGTTGCAACGAGTACAGGGAGGATGTATTTTTCTACAGAGAACATATTATAATAGGACATAGTGGGTCCTCAAAATCATGCTATCTTGACTCTGGGTAGCAGGTTTGATTTAAACTAATAAATCTAAGAAAAGAATCCTGAAAAATATTGGTTGAATTAATTTTAACTACAAGAGAAGAGGACAAATTGAGTATTCATAGATAGCAGGCACTTTTTCATTTACTTTGAAAAATTTGAAGAAATCAGTGTCTTTGTATTATACATTTTGTTTTTAATGAAATGCTCTGGGACGCTTGGATTCCAATCTTGATGAGACATACAGGTTTTGTTTACTGTCGGACAAAATGTTGATGTTAGTGGTGGAAAGAGCAAAGATACCTTCTTGGTAGGGCAGCTTAATTTCATGATCATATTGATAGAGAGAGCTTCACATCCCTTGATTCTATTGTAGGGAATAATTGATGGGTTTAGATCACCCACTTGAAGTTTCAGATGTAGAGCTTGCTGCTTAGTGGCTGGAGAAGCCCTACAACTATGCTTTAAACAATCCTTTCAAACTTTTTAAAACTGTCATGCTCAAGAACAAAATACACTTTATGTTGAGAGGCAGTATACACACCCATATGAATGATGCAAAGATTTCAGAAAGCAATACTAACCTTTAACGATTTGGAATGCACTGATATTTTCTATTTTTGTTCATTTTGTTCCATTTCTTTTTTTCTATTTATTCCAGGTATGTCATATAGTTAAAGTTCCTGCTTGGTACCAAAGGGCTCCCCTTAAAATGTAATGGCTTTTAAGGGGCTATTTGCTGTTGAGTATTTTCCTGAGGACGTTTTAGAGCAGTGATTTCCAAGTCAAGGGTTATAGTAAAAATTTTATATATATAATATATATATACACATATATACATAAATATATATATACACATAAATGCATTTAATATATTCTCTATTACACATATATGTGTGTATATATGTATAGACTTTTTTTTTTTTTGCTATTGATCTCAACCAAGAATTCAAAGCCACAGTTTGAGATTAATTGCAGAGCTTCTCAAATCATTTAGAAGTATAAAGCAGCAAAATGTGGCCCTATTCTTTTCCTCACATTTCTAGCAGGCTGACTTTGTGGCTTAATCCATCATGCCTATGTAATGAAGCCTCCATTAAAACCCAAGGGGACAGGGTTTGCAGAGCTTCTGGATGGCTAAACACATGGAGGTTCCTGGAGGGCAGTACACCCAGCGGGGGCATGGAAGCCCTGAGCCGCTTCCCCCATACTCTCCCTGTGCATCTCTTCATCTGTATCTTTTGCAATATCCTTTATAATAAACTGATAAACATAAATAAGTGTTTCTCTGAGTTCTGTGAGCCACTCCAGCAAGTTAATCAAGCCCAAAGAAGGGGATGGGGAGCCCCCAATTTAAAGCCGGTCAGAAGTTCTGGAATCCCGGACTTGTGACTGGTGTCTGGGGGTGTAGGGTGCAGTCCTGGGGACTGAGCCCTCACCCTGTGGGATATGACCCTGTCTGTAGGTAGATAGTGTTGAAATCAATTTGAAGGACACTCAGCTGATGTCCACTGCTTGGTGTTTGAGGAAATCCCCCCACACATTTGGTAACAGAAGTCTTCTTTTGCATTAGTAATGGTTGTAATGGTGTTAGAGTTTAGGGAAAACCTGGTTTGCGTTTATCAGAAACACGGGAATAGAGGAATGGAGGAAGGGGGTACCTTAAGGACTTGTAGGCAACTGGGACATTTGAAGTTGCAGCAGGATGAGGTTTCAAGTTTGTGGGTTAGGCACACTTTTCTGTAATGTGTTACCCCTGACAGCCTGATCTCTGTAGCTGAACAGCATCATTTGGCTCCTTTCTCTGCTAAAAATACTTAATATTCGTTTATTTTTACTTTTTTTGAGATAGGGTCTTGCTCTTCACTCAGGCTGCAGGTCAGTGGTGAGATCTCGGCTTACTGCAACCTTTGCCTCCCAGGCTCCCAAGTAGCTGGGACTGCAGGTGCCTGCCACCACGCCTGGCTAATTTTTTTTATTTTCGTAGAGATGGGCTTTCACCGTGTTGGCCAGGCTGATTTCAGAGCACTCTTGAGCTCAAGCGATCTGCCCACCTTGGCCTTGCAAAGTGCTGGGATTACAGGGGTGAGCAACCAGCCTGGCCCCTACTTAATATTTAAATAGATAGTTTAAACACCCACTGCATATTTCCTTCGTTCCTTTATTTTGTCCAATCACATTATCAGCATATCTCTTTCTTTACTTTCACTGTGCACCTTTTTTCAAGAGATCTACATTCATTGCTCCTTTCTCATCACACGTCCTTCTGTAATCCTGCTTCTAAGACAATTTCTCTACTGAAACTGTTCTTTCAGAAGTTACTAAAACTTTACAAAGAACTAAATTTAATGTCTTAAAAACATTTTATTATGGAAAACTTCAAAATGTACAGAAGTAACAATAGAATAATGAGCTACAATAAATCCATCAACCAACTCTGACAATAATCAATATATTACCATTTTTTTTTTTTTGAGAAGGAGTTTCACTCTTGTTGCGTAGGCTGGAGTGCAGTGGCACGACCTTGGCTCACCGCACCCTGCGCCTCATAGGTTCAAGGGATTCTCCTGCCTCAGCCTCCTGAGTAGCTGGGACTATAGGCGCCCACCACCATGCCCAGCTAATTTTGTATTTTTAGTAGAGATGGGGTTTCTGCATCTTGGTCAGGCTGGTCTCGAACTCCCGAGCACAGGTGATCTGCCTGCCCTGGCCTCCTAAAGTGCTGAGATCACAGGCATGAGCCATGGCGCCCAGCCCATTCTTTTATTGTATTCATCCTCTCTACTCCCGTGACATTTTCCTTAATTCACCCCGTCTTTGAACTTGTTTGAAGTGTTTAATTCAAGTAAGTAACCTTTCTTTCTTGAAGTTCCTTCCTAGATTAACTTCTAAGACTTGCCTGTCCTGGACGTTTTCTTATATTTTGGATTAATTCTTCTTGACTGGAAAATGGCAAAATGTGGGAGGATGAGTTTGAAACCATCCTGGGTGAGATCCTGTCTCTTAAAAAAAAAAAAAGCAAACAATAAACATCAGAGGGTCATAAAAGCTTTATTCAAAATTGCTAAAATCTTAACCTAAATGTCTGTCAACAGAAGAATAGAAAAACAAACTGTAGTATATTCATATAGTGGAATTTTATACAGCGTAAAAAGAACTACTGGGCTGGGCGCAGTGGCTCACACTTGTAATACCAGCACTTTGGGAGGCCAAGGCGGGCAGATCACGAGGTCAGGAGTTCGAGACCAGCCTGACCAACATGGTGAAACCCCATCTCTACTAAAAATACAAAAATTAGCCAGGTGTGGTGGCAGGTGCCTGTAATCCCAGCTACTCAGGAGGCTGAGGCAGGAGAATTGCTTGAACCCAGGAGGCAGAGGTTGCAGTGAGCCAAGATCGAGCCATTGCACTCCAGTCTGGGTGACAGAGCAAGACTCCATCTTAAAGAAAAAAAAAACTACTGATGCATGCAACAGCACAAATGAATCATAGCCACAAAGGGTTCATACTGTATGATTCCATTTATATGAATTTCGATAATAGGCAAAAGCAATCTATGGAGTTAGAATCACAGTTACCTCTGAGAGACAGTATTAACTAGGATGGTGCAAGAGGGAGTCATCTAAGATGTTGGAAATGTTCTCTATTTTGATCTGGATGGTGATTATATGAGTGTATTAAGTTTCTTGTGTTCTTTCACATTGTTTAAATGGAATCCAAAGTGTGGACTCTTTGGCCATAGAAATCAGAACTTTACCTGGGTGGTGGTTATGCAGGTGGATACGTATGTGAAAAATCATCAGGTGGTACACTTCAGATGAGATCTGGTGCACTTACGATGCTATGGCTGTAGACAAGGTTGTATACTTCAGATCTTTACACTTTATGTATCTTATAATGTAATTTTTTTTAAAGATTCCCTTGTGAGAGAAGACTGTGGCAGGTGATTAATGTTATAGTCAACATCTGAAGATAAGGCCTTAGGCTCCAAATTCCCAGGAGCAACTGAAAGTTTGCATCCTGAAGTATTTTTTTTTCATTTTATGAATCTATCTCATCTGAAATGATAATTTACAGAAAATAATAAACATAGGATTATAATACCAGAATCGGAAGAGTATGATTAATTCTTAAAATAAGACTAAAGGCCATGCAAAATGATTTGTATTAAGCACTCAGTAAACATCAGGGGTGAGGAGAAGAAATTGAGACCTTTGCAACAGTTTTTTCCTTAGTAGGTTGGGAGAGGTTGGGATTCTGTGTCCCAGGTGGAAAGAGGGCATTGGTGTCATAGAACTAGTTCTCTATTGGAAGTCTTGACATTTCTGTTCATTTGAAGTCTTTCTTGATGGCCTCAGTGATGACTGCTTTGAGGCATCTCATGTAGACTTTAATCACCACCTTCACAAGAGCCATAACCGCAGAAGCTACAGACAGAACACCACACAGATAGTCACTGCCCATTTAATGGCCTCCCAAAGGCAAACACTCTTTTACCACCCCTGGAAGCAATTTCAGTGCTCAATCTTCTATTTTTATTCTGCTATTCTCACCTCTACTGGCATTATCCTGGAGGTTTTCACTTATTTCCACTCACAAACTAGTATTTGAATAAAATGTACCATCTCTTTGTGCAGCATACTCTTTTTTGTATTGAAGTGGCTGGTTTGTAAGGTAGCATCTTCTCACATGCACATGGCAGAAAGAATATTGTAGAAACATACTAGAAGTATCCTGAATATTAGTCCAGATATTTTGTTTGTCCAACTTGTTATACTAGATAAGATAAAACAGTAGCTGTATTTACATATGTAGAAGCTAGAATTCTTCCCTGAAAGATCATAGGATTAAACAATGACCCCTTTTCTTCTCTGGAATGGCTCTCCATCTGCCTAGCTGCTTTATGGAATTGTTAATACTCATGAAAATATTTATATTTCTTTCAAATTATATATATAATAATTTGTTTGAACAGATAATACATGAATATGGCTTAAAACATCACATAAGTCAGTGAAAAGTTTGTTTCTTTCCTGCTC
Organism: Nomascus leucogenys; assembly: GCF_006542625.1. Lineage (NCBI taxonomy): Eukaryota > Metazoa > Chordata > Mammalia > Primates > Hylobatidae > Nomascus > Nomascus leucogenys. Next base: position 131,597,394 of record NC_044384.1, read on the forward strand.
CTGATCTCTGTGCCTGTCTTTTTTTCTTAGACGCAACCGTGGTGACTGGTTTCCTATGCGGCCTTCCATAAACATATCCAGCATATTCAAGAATCTATATATACCTGTCCTTAGTGGTGCTCATTTTTGTAATCTAAAATTATAAACTTAATTGAAGTATTTACATAGAGATACTTTGTCAGTGAATTTAAGCCAGCATTTGAAAATCTGCTAAAGTATTTTCTAAACTTCAGTTGTGTTGGATTTTTCTAGCTATCTTTATTTTTCTAGGTGTTCTAATAAATGCCGTTGAGTAGCAGGTAACTGCCTAATTACCTGGAAATTCTTTACCAGTCTTTAAATAATCTAAACCTCCATTCTAGATCCTACAGAGAGAATATGCCCAGTATGGAAATTAGCACAATATATATTTCTTGGGGTGTAAACATTACTGCCATAGTAAGCCTTAGTTGTAGCTAAAGATAGGAATGAATGGTTAAAAGTGGAAGAAAAGTCTTGTTATAGTCTTCTTCTAAATTATAGAACACTAGTTTGTTGAAAGACTCTTGTAACTAACTGGGCAATCACTTATTAAGAGTGTTCATTACGAATTAAGCAACCTTTTTAGTTTCTTACACATATCATGTCTCCTCTGTGTATAATAACTCTGCTGAGTAGTTTTTGTCATCTCCAATTTATAGACAAGGGATTTCATACAAAGACTATTTGTTAAGTCACAGAACAGGAATATAATTTAGGCTCGTTAAGATTGGAATCCTAGTTGGCTTTATTCCAAAGTTTATACTTTTTGTTTTTTTCTCTCCTAATTCATGCTAACATTCAATTCATAATTTTACTAGTTTCCAAAGCAGCTAAGGACTAGCCTATTTCATGTAGGAGAATGAACTGACTAGGTTCTGAGTTGCTTAGAGTATATATTTTTAAATTTATGTTTTCAAACAACTTGAGACTTATAAAATGTTATAAAAATAGTTCAGAGAGAGCAAGGTGGCAGATTAGGAAATCCCAGCCCTCACTCCTCCACAAAAACAATTATCAAATCAACTACCCACAGATGAGGATAGCTTTGTGAGAGCCTAGAAGTGCAGTTAGGGGGCTGCAGTAGACCAGAGGAGCACAGATAATGGGGATGGCCACAGAGAAAGGGTAAGGAGGAATTCTGCCTGTGTTGCCCATCTCCTGGGCCAGCATGATATCAAAAGGAATTCCCTTGGCCATGAGTAATTCATGTAGGGTAAGAAGGATAGTAGGGTACCTCAGCAGCCTGTGCCAGTGAGGAACCCAGCAGCCCTAGCCACTGCTGCAGAGGACTCTTTGGGTTTCTGCTGATGTGGACCCCAGCTGTTGGAGCTGTCCAGAGCCAGAGCTGCTGTGTCCTGTGAAATCAGAGCCTTCAAGTGCTGCCACTTCCCACCTCTGGAGTCAGAGCTGCTGCTTCACTCTTTTCCCTGGTCAGGCTATGCATGCCTGCACCTGGGGATGGGCACTTACCACCAAGCACATTCCTGTGCACTGGTCCTGGTGCCCACCAGTGCCACCATGCATGTGTCCATATGCCCACTGGACTAGGTGCCTACCATAGCTGTGCATGCACAACTACAGGACCAGGCACCTGCCAAAGCTGAGTATGTATACCTATAGAATCAGGCATATGCTGTAGCTGTACCTGCTGCCCAGCAGACTGAACCCTTGTGCCCCAACTGCCACAGAGTGCATGCACACCTGTGGACCTACTGGACAAGGCTTCTGCTACAACCATGTTTGTGCCTATGAGCCCCGCAGACCCAACCCCTGCATGTCCCTGGAACTGATGTCTCCAGACACAGATCCAGACCTGGAGCCACTGTGCACTTTGCCCAGCTGGCATTCTCACAGCTACCCATGGGAAGAAGTCTTTCCCTAGCTAGGCCAGTCCTTGAAGTTTGGAAGGGGTGATCCCTTCTTTGAATCAAAGGTGACAACATAAGACTATAGCAACATAAAAAACTAGAGAAACGTGACACCACCAAAGGAACATCTCTCCAGTAACCACCCCAAGTAAATGGAGATCTATAATTGCCAAACAAAGAATTCAAAATAATTGTTTTAAACACTCAGCAGGCTACAACAGAACATAGATGGCTCAATGAGATCAGGAAGACAATACAAGAACAAAATGAGAAGTTTAACAAACAGATAAAAATCATAAAAAAGAACCAAACAGGAATTCTGGAGCTGAAGGATACAATGACAAAAACAAAAAAACGCAACAAAGAGCTTCAGCAGCAGACTTGATTAAGCAGAAGAAAGAATATGTAAACTTGAAGACAGATAATGTGAAACTGTCCAGACTGAGGAGAAAAGGAGAAAATATAATAAAAGAGTGAAGAAAACCTGTAGGATTTATGTGACCCCATAAAGCCTTAAAAAAGAAGAAAAATCCTGCCATTTACAACAACACAATGAACTTGGAAGACATGACACTGAGTGAAATAAGCCAGACACAGAAAGAAAAATAAATGGTCTTATATATGGAATCTAAAAAGTTGAATTTGTAGAAGAAGAGAGTAGAATGGAGGTTACCAGAGGTGGGTAGGGGAAATGGGGAGATGTTGGACAAAGGGTACAAAGTTTTAATTACACAGGGTAAATAAGTTCTAGAGAGCTAATGTACAGCACAGTGACTATAGTTAATCATGCCGTAGAGTATACTTGTAATTTGCTAAGAGCAGATCTCTAGTGTTGTCTTTATTTTTAGTTTTTGAGACAGGGTCTCACTTTGTTGCCGAGGTCGGAGTGCAGTGGTGTGATCTCAGCTCACTGCAAACTCCTCCTCCCAGGCTCAAACAATCCTCCCACTTCAGTCACCCAAGTAGCTGGACTATAGGTGTGCTCCAGCTAATTTTGTGTTTTTTGTAGGAATGGGATTTCGCCATGTTGCCCAGGCTGGTCTCCAACTCCTGGGCTCAAATGACTCGCTGGCCCTGGCCTTCCAAAGTGCTGGAATTATAAGCATGAGCCACTGTGTCTGGCCTAGATCTCCAGTGTTTTCACTACAACTGCCCTCCCACCTAAAAAAACAAGACAACTATGTAAGATGATGAGTATGTTAATTAGCTTGACTATAGCAATCATTTCACCATATATCTCTATCTATATATATGTAATCAAAACATCCCATTGTACAACTTTAAGCATGTATAATTTTTATTTAATTTTTTTTAGGAAGTTCAGAAAGTTTTTTCTGCTCTTCATTGAGATTTTCCTGTTAATATGTTGCATAACCACAGTGCAATGCTCTAGATCAGGAAAATAACACAGTTGCAATATTAACTAACTTATAGACCTTACTTGAATTTGTCTCTTGTTCCACCAATGTCCTTTTTCTGGTCCAGAATCCAATTCAGGTTTCCAAGTTACGTTTAATTTGTTTTATCTCCTTGATCTCTCTAATCTCTGACAATGCCTTAGTCTCTTTTTGTATTTTATGACCTTGCACTTTTGTGGATTCCTGGTCAGTTATTTCATAAAATATCTCTCAATGGGTGCTTGTTTCATGTTTTCTTATGTTTTAATTAGGTTATACATTTTTGTCAGGTAAACCACAGAGGCTATGTATTTTTCTCAGCACATCATATCAGGAGATTATATAATATTAATATTTTATTTTTGCGATGTTAACTTTGACCACTTGGTTGAAGTCACGCTTGCTAGATTTCAACACTGAAAAGTGACTATTTTCCATTTTATAGTTAGTAAGTATCTCATGGGGAGACATTTTGAGACTACAAGCTTAGCCAACTTTGGTTCTAGACTTATGGCTACCAAAATCTCAGCGAAAATATTTCTGCATTGGGTATTGGGGGCCAAGGCCTAAGAATAACCACTGGTTATTCTATGTTGATACATTTTCCTAAGGTACTTTGATGGAAAGAATTAGTTGGTCTAAGACAGGATTTGATTGTTTCCAAGTCCCTTGACTTAACACTGTCATCTTATAACCCTTTCCAATTCCCAAATACCTTTAAGGTTTAGTCAAAATAATAGGCCTTCCACAAGTCATTTGATTTTTGTGGGCCTTAGTTTATCAACCTATTTGGATAGATGGGATGAAAAACCTTAGAGCCATCTTTCCTTACTCATTCCCCCTGCTAGTGAGAGACAATTCAGTGGAATCAGAAACAGAATGAAGCATATACTTGGAGAAGTAAAAGAAATTTCCCAGAACAAAAGACAGAAAGGGCCCAGTGAGCAATATAAATATGTATTGTATGTCCATATTTAGGCATATTGCAATTAAAGTTCAAAATAACAAAGATGATTTGAAAATATTATGTATCAAACACGGTTTTACTTACTGGGCAGTATGTAGTATAGGTTGTGCATTCACTTAACACAACTTTTAAGCATTTCTTGGGGGCCAGGTATTGTGTCAGATGACTAGGGATTTAGAAACATGTAAGAGATGATTGGCATAGTCAGCTTTGGCTGCCATAACAAGATGCTATAGACTTGAGGCTTAAGCAACAGAAATTTATTTCTTACAGTTCTAGAGGCTAGGAAGTCTAAGATCAAGGAGCAAGCAAGGTATGTTTTATTCTGTGGTCTCTTCTCTTGGCTTACAGGCAGCTGCCATCTTGCTGTGTGCATACAGCACAGACCTCTTCTTCATGCATTGGGGGAGAGAGAGAGACAGATAGAGAGAGCAAGCACTTTTGTGTCTCTTCTTTTAAGGGCACTAATTCAATCATAAGGGCTCCAACTCATTTAACTCAAATTACCCCCCATCTCCAGGTATTGTCATCTTGGGGTTTACAGGCTCAATATATGAATTTTGGGGAGACACAGCAATAATCCTTTCCTTAAACTCTTTGGGGGCAGCAATAGATATGTCAGTGAATAACTGCAACTACAGGCTAACAAATGGGACAATAGAGTATACACTTAAAAAGATGGGGCAGCACAAGAGGGCAATTAGCCTGGTCAGGAGAGACCAATGCAAACATTTCCCATCCAGCTGAATCCAGAAATTCAGAAATAAAAAATAATACGAAGATTTTTTTTTTCTTTTTAGAATGCAGTTCTTTAAATTGCTCTGGTAATAAGCTGTGAGCGTGAAAAGACTGGCGGCAGGGAAAACACAGGTGTGAGGTATGTTACTGAAGTCTAGTTACTTGGGTTAATGTGTGGTTACTGGAGTGATGCACAGAGGCCCAAATGATTTCTGGAAAGCTTTCAATCACAAGCAAGTCGTGAAATCACAGGCTAGGGAAATAAACCTAACTATCTATGTTTCGGTTGTATCTCCAAGGAAAAAAAAGAAGCAAAAAATTTGTGTAGAATTTTAAGGGAAGAATACATTGTTTCTTTTACCTTTTTTATTTTTTTGAGTCAGAGTCTTGCTCTGTCGCCCAGGCTGGAGTGCAATGGCGCGATCTTGGCTCACTGCAACCTCCGCCTTCCAGGTTCAAGCAATTCTCCTGCCTCAGTCTCCCAAGTAGCTGGGATTACAGGCACCTACCACCATGCCTGGCTAATTTTTGTATTTTTAGTAGAGACAGAGTTTCGTCATATTGGCCAGGCTGGTCTTTTGGCCAGGCTGGTCTCGAGCTCCTGACCTCAGGATCCACCCACCTCAGCCTCCCAAAATGCTGGGATTACAGGCATAAGCCACGGTGCCTGGCCCACATTGTTTCCTAATAGAGTGCTTTGAATTGACCTTATGTGGCTTCTATCTACAAAGGGGCTAGGCAGTGGGGTAAGTTGAGTTAGTAATAAACACAGTGAACCCTTTTGTTGTTGAAATCTGTAAGTAAGATGGTATTTCGTTAAAACTTTTTTGTTATTTAGCTGTTGATTATTAAAAGAAAGGTATCACCAGTATTGGAAATAAAGTGTTTTTTTGTTTTTTTTTTTGGCAGGGTGTCACTCTGTCACCCAGGCTGGAGTGCAGTGGTGCAAACTTGGCTCACTGCTGCCTTGACCTCCCTGGGCTTAGGTGATCCTCCCATCTCAGCCTCTGGAGTAGCTTGGACCATAGGCATATGCCACCACACCCAGCTAATTTTTGTATTTTTAGTAGAGACAGGGTTTTGCCATGTTGCTCAGGTTGGTCTCGAATTCCTCAGCTCAAGTGATCCACTCATCTCGGCCTCCCAAAGTGCAGAGATTATAGATGTGAGCCACCATGCCTGGCTAATTTAAGGTTTTATAAAATAACTTAGCTGGAGACTAATACCCCAACCAATTTATACAGGGAACTAATGATAATAATTAAATAAATTGCAAATATGTAGATAATTGAAATAATGAGACTGTTCTATTACCTGCAGCTCTCTACGTAAGTCCTAGCATACTGGTTCTATTACTGCTCATGTTGGTGAGAAAATGCTAAAGGGAACTGGATGTATTCATTTCCACATTGTTAGAATAGATTTCCATGATGGTTATAAAAAGACAATTTGACATGGTGGAATGAAGGGGTAAAATTAGCTGATGAGGGGTTGTGCCTTCACAGTCCAATCTAATTTCAACAAACAAATGCATAAGTGATTGTTAATAGCATAAACAAAATTCTAGCATTACATCATGTGGCACTTATGGTGAGAGGGTCATTTGTTTTCCATCTTTTCTTAGGTTCTTTTATTCTAAGGTCTATGTTTGTTTGTTTGTTTCTGGGTACCACAAATGTGTTCCTAGGAGGTAGTCATGTTTGGATATAAACTGTTAGCCATTTCCACCTTTTCAAGAATAAGTTGCTCAAGTTATCTAGCTTAGAATACAGAGCGAGCTATCATGCATGTGACAGTGGACAGGCAAATCTTGCTAAGAAGGAGTGAGGGATATGGACATGAGACAATTCTTTGGGAAACGGTGGAGCAAAATTGCAAACTTTGGCTTTGATGCCACTTCCTCTTTCTGAACATACCTCCTCTCCACAGTCATCACATCCTGGAATCTCATGCTACTTAATTCACGATCAATTAATTGACACATATGAGTGACAATGTGTTTTTCTTCTTAAAAGCATATATGCCTTTTAATAATAAAGCTATTGTAACTCAAAAATGCATTGTTAATAGACTTTAAGGAAAGGGTCTTGAATAGAAAATCTTTAGGAGATCTAAGGAAGGCCAGTCATAGAAACTTCAGCTGGAATCCCTTGGCAGGCATAAGGAAATTCAAAGGACAGGGAAGTTGTGTGTGCTGGAAAGACAGGCTGATAACAAAAATGGTAATATTGAAAAGATAAATATGGTAGGCTGCACCAGTGGATGGAGGTAGAGAGAAGGGAAACCAAGGTAATGGCATTCAAAAAATAATTAGCTTTAGTTCTAGAGATTGCATGGTAACTCTTATTTTCAAACTTTTGAAGAACAGGGTAACAGTCACCTCTTTGAAATTTTATGTGATACACAGCTTGGATTCAAGAAAGTAATCATTCCAGGCCTCGATCCCCTGAGGCCTTCTGAGGAGACACTAGGCTAACTAGGGTTCAGTCTTTTCTTCTTCTCAGTCTTTAGTTCTGGCATTTTTCATCAACATATGTGTCCTTTGGGTATTCTAACCACGAGCATTAGAAAAAAGTTTTAATTGTGGAAAATTTCAAATGTACACCAAAGTAAAGAGAATTGCCTAATGAACCCCATGTACCAGCTTCACCTGGTTTCAACAATCATCAGCATTTGTTAGTCTTGTTTCCTTATTCCCACATAATGCTCTTCTCACCTCCTTTTTCAGCTAAAATATTTTGAAGCAAATCCAAGACAGGATGTCATTTTACCTGTAAATATTTCAGTAAAACAATGGCCATCTTGACTTAATAAACATAGATATAGAAATTGGAATAAAAATATATTTAAGTTCTACTGTGTTCAGAACTCTGTGCTAAGCACTTTGCCTGTGTTATGTTGTCCTTTCGCCATCCAGTGAGCCAGGCTTAATTGTTCTCACTTTTCTAATGGGGAAACTGAAGCCCCAAGAGGTCCAGTAAATTGCCAAAGATCACACACATAACTAGGAAGTGATGCAACTGGGATTCAAATTTGCTTTAACTCTCAAGAGCTTGTGCCCTTAACCATTGTATGCAAATGCCTCAGCAGTACAACATACCTGTCTTCTGAAAACAGGCCCACAAGGAACACTCTTGCATAGGTGAAAGAATGACTTTGCATAACACAATTTATTCTATTGCTTAGTGTCCTTAAATAAATCTCTTCTTGACTGAGAATTGTTGAGCAGAAAGAATATTGGGTTTGGAGTCAAATGGTTTTAGGTTGGGCACATTGTTCCATCACTTTGTGGAGGCGAGACTTTGGGCAAGTTACCCAGGATCTGAGTCTCAGTTTTCTCATCAATTACTGTGAAGATTAAATGAGATACTAGAAGTCCTAGAATAGTTCACTGTATGTAGACTGGAATCAAATATATGTTGGTACTCTCCCTATACTTTCTTTTCCTTTCATCTATTCCCTACACTTCACTATGAGTGTGCTTTTCCCTCCCCTCCTATGACCTTTCCTCCATCCTATGTTGTGAGGACTATATTTATATTCATATGTCCTAAATTTCCTCATTTAGCATGATTTTGGCTTAATTTCCACTCCTTCATTAGTTTCCAAACACATTTTGAAACTGCTGAGCTTGGCTATTACCTTGTGTTAATTTTACACATTCTTCTCATTGCATTTTTAAATGTAAGCTGCCTAAAACTCTTTCAGGAAGTCAGCAGGGTATAAATGACCAGTCTCATTTTTTATTGCCACATTCTGTAAAGGATTATAAGGTAGTATGTGCTGCTTAAGCCATGGCACATATTTGTCGTCATTGTGTTGTCAATTTCAGTTAAGCTGAGGTTATCTGACGAATAGATTGGGTTGGCCAGGGGAGGGGAGGGTCATATAGGCTGATGGTTGTTTTGTCAGCCTGGCATATTCTTCAAACCAATTTACAAGGCTGCTGTAATTACCTTGGCAGCTTTCCTTGGAACGCTCTCCAAGTTCCTCACATTAAAAAGTTTTCTCATCAGTACAACCAAAATTATCAATGATTAAAATGTCATAAACCTCCCAGCTCTCTGCTTGGCTCATGATACGGATGAATGCTAAGGTTTTATTGTCTGAGATGTCAAGCTGATTCTCTGGTTGCCATTGGAAACAGTTTAAATCTCTTAAAAACATGAAATAAGCTCTTCAAGTCAATACAGCGTATTCATGTTGTGACTACTGAATTAATAAAATTAGATTAATGAATCTTTTTAGAGAGTTACAGGGGCTTTTTGTTGGAAATTGATGCATTATTTGTTGGCATTGGGAAACTTGCATAAAGAGATTAGACATCCATGTGTGTTGCATGACTCAAACACATGTAGAATTAAGTGTAATTTTGACTTTGTTGAGATTTAGGGAATAGAAATAAAAATGAGTACATGTGCACTAATACATACACATACACAAATGCACACACACACACAGACACACATTTATAGATCTTCCTCACACTTAAGAATAGCCATAGGAAAATTGTAGTTTTATTAATTTAATTTATTTATTTAACATTTTTTAAAAAAAATAGAGGCAAGTTCTCTTTATGTTGCCCAGGCTGGTTTTGAACTCTTGGGCTCAAGTGATCCTCCCTCCTTGACCTCCCAAACTGGTGGGATTACAGGCATGAGTCATCACTCCCAGCCAGAAAAGTGTAGTTTTAGAGTCTGAGGGAAGGTCTAAAGTAGGCGTGGTAGTGGCCTTGGAATTACAGGACAGAGGTGTAGATATAATAAAGGAGAAATGGGGAAATTTCTATAATTTCATGTGAGGCAAAGCAAAATGGGAATGGGGCAAGGCTGGCATGGGAAATGTTGACAGGAGGAGGAAACAAGCCTACTGGCTTGTTCGGGCTCCAAGGCAGTGTTTCCTGCCTGGCCATCATTCCCTGGCTTTCTAAAAGACCCAGAGAGATGAGCCCCGGAGTGTGGTAGAGATAAGGGAGTAGGGAAAAAGATAGTGCATCAGTTAACTATCGCTGTGTTACTAACCTCTCAAAAGTTCAGTGTCTTAAAACAACACCCACTGATTATTCACAATTCTGTGGGTCAGGAAATCTGGGCAGGACCCAGCAGAGTTAGCCTGGCTCCCCATATTGACTGAGCTCACTTATGCAACACTGTTCATCTGAGGGTTGGGAGAGGCTGTACGTCTAAGGTGGTCTCACATACCAGGGTGTGGTGTTGCCTCCTATCCTCTGGGTTGCTTTAATCCATCTCCACCTGGCATTTCTATTCATGCAGTCTTTCTTTCTATTAGGATAGCCCAGAGTTGTTGTTGTTGGTTTTTTTTTTTTTTTTTTTTTTTTTTTGAGACAAACTCATGCTCTGACACCTAGGCTGGAGTGTAGAGGTGCAATCACAGTGCACTGAAGCCTTGACCTTCTGGGGTCAAGCGATCCTCCCTCCTTAGCCTCCCCAGTAGCTGAGACTACATGGACACGCCTGGCTAACTGAAAATTTTTTTTTTTTTTTTTTTGGTAGAGATGGAGTCTCACCGTGTTGCCCAGGCTAGAGTTCTTTACTTGTGGGTTAGGGCAGTAAGCAAGCAGAAGAAGAGTTGCCAGTTATTTTTTTTGTCCTCCCCGAGATGGAGTCTTGTTCTGTCACCCAAGCTGGAGTGCAGTGGTGTGATCTCGGCTCACTACAACCTCTGCCTCCTGAGTTCAAGCAATTCTCGTGCCTCAGCCTCCTGAGTAGCTGGGATTACAGGTGTCTGCCACCATGCCCAGCTAATTTTTGTGTTTTTTGGTAGAGACAGGGTTTCATCATGTTGGCAAGCTGGTCTCGAACTCCTGACCTTGTGAATCGCCCACCTTGGCCTCCCAAAATGCTGGGATTACAGGCGTGAGCCACCGTGCCTGGTTTGTTGCCAGGTTTCTTAAGGCCTAGGCCTGGAACTGGCACAGTGTCATTTTTGCTGTGTTCCATTGGTGAAAGCCAGTCACAGTGCCAGCCCAGATTTAAGGGAAAGGAAAAAGACTTCACTTCTAGATAGGAGATATGGCATGGGGCTACAGAAATTATGGATGATCATCTTTGCAGATAATTTTCCACAGATGGCTGCCCAAATACATTACAGTAAATGTCTGGTGTCTTTGGATCTTGGTAGGGAGCAATGGCAAACTTTTCAAATCTCACAGTAGTAGACGGTGATATTCTGATTCAGTTTCCTTTTGTTGGGAAGGTGGTCTAGGAGGAAGAGCACTGGTTTTGACTTTAGCTCTGGTCCTTAATTAGCCATTCATAAGTTGTATGCCCATGGTCCCACTTCATACTCTGTGAACATTACTTTCCTAATCTCTAGTTAGTAATAAACGTTACCTGCCTCCTAGGGTTGTGCTAAGATGTACTGAAATTACTTACACAGTATCTAGCCCAGTGCTTAGTCAAAATAAACCCTCCGTAATACTAATCTCCTTCCCTCCACATTTGACCCAGGAGAGGCATAACTGAGTGCCCATACGGAAGGTGACCATATAGTTTATCTAAACCAGGACACTTTTGGAGTGCTATGAATAATTACGGAGGTGCTAATAATAATTATGCCAGATAAGAGATGTAAGCCAGGAGTGTCCCAGGTAAACTGGGTCCTCCTGGTCATAAGGAACTGCTGGATTGGGGCAAGGATAGGGCAGTAGCGGTTGCCTTCAGTGAGAACTTGGCAAGGTCTATTTGTATTAAATATGTTCTATATTAAAGGCCTCAAAACAGACAAGAAATCTCACAAGAGGAAATCAGAACTCAGAGTAACTGCAGAACAATGGTGGCTCACGCCTGTAATCCCAGCACTTTGGAGGCTGAGATGGATGGATCACTTGAGGTCTGGAGTTTGAGACCAGCCTGGCGACCATAGTGAAACCTCATCTCTACTAAAAATACAAAAATTCGCTGGGCGCAGTGGTGTGTGCCTATAATCCCTGCTACTCGGGAGGCTGAGGCAGGAGAATCGCTTGAACCTGGGAGACGGAGCTTGCAGTGAGCTGAGATCGCGCCACTGCACTCCAGCCTGGGTGACAGAGCGAGACTCCATCTCAAAAAAAAAAAAATAGTTTGCTTTCTATTACCCTGAGTTTCTTTGTCAGCAAAGATGTATCTTGTGACAAATTTATCTTCTGTGTGAGGGTTACAAAAAACTTACAAGAAAATCCACTTGAAAGCACCCTCTACCTCCTTCCTACTCTCCACTATTTCTCTTTCTGGATCCCCTTTCAGTCTCTGCATTACTACATGTATAATTCCAAGAAAGAACAATTGAGAGTAAGGCCACGAGAATTCATGTTGTCAGTCTGGTACAATGGGAATGAAGCAGCAAAGAGAAAAAATTCCACCATACAGAACCACTTAAAACATGGTTGGTAAAGAAAAAAATCAGACTCATGATGTTAATAGGGAATTGTTTGCTTTGAGAAGTCTGTAGGAATGATAGGATCTTGTGAGTCAATAATAGAGATGTAGACATGAGAAGCAGAATAAAATAAGTTGGAACTGAATAAAAATGATCATGATTGCATGTTATCATGATTTTATGTCCAGATGGTTATAATGTTAAATATTGATGCAGGATTTTTTGCCCCTTAGTTCAGCTAGGTCTGGGTTCTTGTCACAAGACCAGGAAGAAGTAGGCACCTGGACCCCCAAAGAATGAGTGGAATAGAATTTATTAAGTGAAAGGAAAGCTCTCAGCAAAGAGAGGGGTCCTGAAAGCAGGCTCCCGGTTGTCTCCTTCACAGTTGAATACCAGGGGTTTTATATAAAAACTGATGGGGCTGGGTATAAGGCGTGAATTCCTGGTGGCTCCACTCCCTCCCCACAGTGCACATGCGGTCACTTAGTCTGCTGTCGGGATGTTCAGGCAAGCCCCAAGTGCAAGTTCCCTTATCTGCACAAAACATCTGGTGCAAGTACTTGTGGGGTGGGTCAGAGATTCTCTGAGGGCACTTCCCTTACTGTCTGACTAAAGCAAGCTGGCTAACTCCTTTCAATATTGTTCCATGTCTCTCGACTATAATTAATATCAAGTGTTAATGTCCTTTTGTACTTGTACAAAACATAATGGGCTCAATCCTAGATTAATTTTTGCAGCACTGTTTTCCAAATTTAAGAAAAACAAGAAAAATATAATTCCCTTGGTGATGGATGTAGAAATTATATATTAAGGTCCCACTGTGTTAGGCTGTCACCAGTGCATCCTCATGCATAGTAAACTATGTTTTTATGATGAAGTCTAAAAAGTAATCAATTTATTTATCTCCTTTATGAACAACACAAAAGTTTTGGCATATTAAACATCCCTCCAACATCCCTTCATTATTGTTTTCTCCCATGTTATTGGTGCCCAATATTTTGATTCCACATGGCTTTTAAATATAAATTATTTACACTTTTTGCAGTTAATCGTAATCATGATAATAGTGATTTATATTTAAGAATATAGTTTGCTGATTTTCTTTACTCCTTACTTCTGGGTTTATTTTTCTTTCTATCCAAGTATATGTAGCTTTCAGTATTTTGTTTGGCATAGGTCTGTGGATTCAAATGTTTTTAGTTTCAGGTAGGTTGGAAATGTTTTTATTTTTCCTCTCAGTCTCAAAGGATGTTTTGGCTTGGTATAGAATACTAGGTTGAGAGCTACTTTTCATCAAGTATTTTAGAGATTTTTATTGTCTCTGGCATTTATTCAGTGATGTGCTGGTAAATGTTTTCTGGAGGCTGGAGAAAGAACTCTGGTTTGTAGCATTTATCAATTTCTATGGTATAAATACTCCCACCATAGTTGATTTTAAACTACTGACATTTTAATGACTGGTTCACAAAATTCCTGGAAATTTCTCAGTCAGCTCTTGTGAGTTGGTGCAGGCTGGCTCCAGTATGCCACAGCATTTATTGTTGCTGATTCATTGATGTTAGTCTGTTCATCTTTCTACTTTAGGTAATAGTCTTTCTTCCTGGTAGCTTGTCAGGCTTTCTTTTACTATTGATGTTTTGTAGCCTTAAAATGATGTTTAGGTGTGGGTTTACTTTTATTTATACCACTTGGGACCCAGTGTGCCTTCTTCATCTAAGGACCCAAGTCTTTCGTCAGCTCTTCAAAAATCCCAGCATAGGCTAGGTGTGACAGCTAACACCTGTAATCCCAGAACTTTGGGAGGCCAAGGCAGGAGGATTGCTTGAGCTCAGGAGTTTGAGACCAGCCTGGGCAACATAGCAAGAACACATCTCTACTAAAATTTTAAAAAGTTTATCCCTGCATGGTGGTGCCTACCTGTAGTCACAGATACTTGGGAGGCTGAGGTAGGAGGATGACTTGAGCTGGAAAGATGAGGCTGCAGTCAGGTATGATCATTCTACTATCCTCTAAACCGGGTAACAGAGCAAGACCCTGTCTAAAAAAACCCCAGATCCCAACATAATGAAACAGTCATTGCCCCTTCCCTCTTCTTTCCCTCAGGAGTTCTGATTTGATGTAATTTGGAGTATCTAAGTCTAGCCTCCATGACTTTTGTTCATATTTTCTATATATTATTCTTATGTGTTTATTTTGGGTTTTCATTCAGTTTATTCTTTAAAATTTACTAATTCTCTTTTCACTTTTGATGAATTTACTGTTTAACATGCTTACTAAATTTTTTATTTTAATGATTATACTTGTCATTTTAAGATTTTATAATCTACTACTTTTAAAAAAATCCATATTTCTTTCATAAATTACTGTTCTTATGATCTGAAAGCTTTTAATTATACTTATTTTAAAGTCACTTCCAGATTTCTCAATTAACTCTGCTCGTCTAGTTTGACTTCCACTTTTTAGGTCTGTGGATTATCTCTTGGCTATGGAATAAAATAGTTAATACTTATTGAGTGTTCATTGTGGACTTTATGTGTATTAACTCTCTTAATCTTCTCCACAAAGGTGGATGCTATCATCCTCATTCTGTAGTAAAGAATACTGAAATGTTGAGAAGTTGAGTAACTTATATAAGATCTTGTATAAGTAACTTGTATGGGAGAGGCAAAACCAAGAATAAGTCAAGATTCAGAGTGTCCACTCATAATCACGATTGAAGGCAGGCTCCCATGTGTCTTTTTTTCTTAACGATCTTTCTAATAAAGCATGAACATACATATATAAAAGTGCAAAAATTGTAATGGAAGATCTTGGTGAATTTTCACAAAATAAACTCACCCACATGCAGACCGAAAAACCAAACAACATACTTCCAGCATCCTGGAAACTCCCTTTGTATATATTTTTCAGGTGTTTTCAGCCTTGGATTCACTTATTAATCCTAGTAATTTGTCTCTAGATTCTCTGAGAATAATTGCATTTTCTCTTTTTAAAATTGTGAGCCCTCCCCGCTCCATTTTTTAACCCTGTCTTATGGCTTGGGACTCCTGTACTAATGTTGGATAAATAATTCTTGCAGGCACCCTTGTCTCATTCCCCAATCTAAGGAAAAAGGTTTTAACATTTCATCATTAAATATGTGGCCTCTTGTGAATTTTGGGTGGATACTGTTGGGGCTCAGAAAACAATATCCTGAAATGTGCCACTTTCTAATTTACACTGAGAACACTGGGGGAGCAGCAAATGAAGGGAAGGCCTTTTACTGAACTTTGCTTATCTACCTAAAGGCAAGATCCTCCAAAAGACGTTCAACTGTTGTGAATCTCTTCCCCAGATATCTCACTAGCCATGGGAAATTGATGCATATCGCAGGAAGGAAGGTGACACCACACCCAGAGCCTAGAGGAGCGTTGTCCCAGGCTATTGTTTATACTTTGGGCTCATTCATCTCCCCTAAAAAATCATTTACTCTTCCTCTAAAATTGCCTACATCCCTCACTTTCCTCTCCCCTTTGAGAGAGTATTTAAGCTTCAGCTATCTGGTGCTTCTTTGAGTTTCTATACTTTGTGTGACTCCGTGTGCTCACATATGAATACATTTATATGCCTTTTCTCTTACTCATCTGTTATAAGTTTGTTTTATAGACTCAAATTCTTGAATATGCAGGGTATGAAAGAACACCTGTTATGAATCTCGACAACACTCTCAAATTAGGGAATTTCATTCCTATTCCCTGTTTGGTAAAAGTTTTATCATTAATGGGTTCTATTACATGTCTGTTACTGCTGTAAGAAATTAATACTGATTTAGTGGATTCAGCCAACACAAACTTATTATCCTACGATTCTTTAGGTAAAAAGCCTGACACAGGTCTCATGGACTGAAAATCAAGGTTTTGACAGAGATGTATTCTATCTGGAGGCTCTAGGAGAGAATCTGTGTCTTTTTTCCAGCTTTTCCAGGTCACTAATATTCTTTGGCTTGTTGTCTGTCTCCTCCATCTTCAGAGCCAGCAATGTTGAATCTCTCACTATTCTCCCATAGTCACATAGTCTCTAACTATAGTCAGGAAAGGTTCTTATTTTAATTAGCCACATAATTAGGTTACCACATAATTAGGCTGGATAATCCAGGGTGCTCTCACTATCTCAAGGCCTTTAACTTATTTGCATCTGCAAAGTCCCTTTTGTCATGTCAGGTTTTGGAGTTTAGGATGCGAACATATTTGTGGGGGCATTATTCTACCTGTCATATGGATGTTGCATTTTTTTTTATATTTATAAGCTGATAAACTAATTTTCTCCTTTATTCTGTTATGTAGTGAATTACACTGACTGATTATTACATATTAGACCAGGCTAGATTACTATTCCAGTTTTGTTAGAATAAATGAAAACTTGATAGTTATATGTTATCTATTTTATATTATTGTATTTGATTTGGTAATACTTTATTTAGGATTTTTATATCTATATTATGTGAGAGATAGCCAGTAATTTTCCTGTCTTAAAATTTCTTTGCCAGGTTTTTTAGTATTAAGATTTGCAGAACTCAAAAAAATGATTCGGAAAATGTTATTTTTTTCCCTAGAATATGGGTGAGTTTTTTAAAATTATTGCTATTTCTTTTTTAAATGTTTAGAAGAATTCACTAGTAAAGATATCTGGGCCTGGAAGTTTTTTTTTTTTAATTTCAACTTTTTTAGATTTAGAGGGTACATGTGCAGGTTTGTTATATTGGTATATTGTGTGATGCTGAGGTTTGGGGTACAATTGATCCTGTCACCCAGGAAGTGAGCCTAGTACCCAATAGTTAGTTTTTCAATCCTTTCCCTACTCCCTCTTTCTCCTCTCTAGTAGTCCCCAGTGTCCATTGTTGCCATCTTTATGTCCAGGAGTACCCAATATCTAGCTCCCACTTAAAAGTGAGAACATACAGTATTTGGTTTTCTGTTCTTGCATTAATGTGCATAGGTTAATGGCCTCCAGCTGCATCCATGTTGGTGCAAAGGACATAATTTTTTTTATGGCCATGTAGTATTCTGTAATATATATGTACCACATTTTCTTTATCCAGTCTACCACTGATGGACGCCTAGGTTGATTCCATGTTGCTGCTATTGTGAATAGTGCTGTGATGAACATATGAGTGCATGTGTCTTTTTGGTAGAATGGTGTATTTTCTTTTGGATATATACCCAGTAATGAGATTGCAGGCTTGAACAATAGTTCTAAGTTTTTTGAGAAATATTTAAACTGCTTTCCACAGTGGTTGAACTAATTTACATTCCCACCAACAATGCATAAATGTTCCCTTTTCTCTGCAGCTTTGCCAGCATTTGTTATGTTTTGATTTTTTAATAATAGCATTCTGACTGCTCAGAGATGTTGTCTCATTGTAGTTTTGATTCACATTTCTCTGAAGATCAGTGATGTGGAATACTTTTTCATATGTTTGTCGATTGTCTGTATGTCTTCACCTTCTTCTTCTTCTTTTTTTTTTTTTTTTTTTTTTTTTTTTTTTTTTGAGATGGAGTCTCACTCTGTTGCCCAGGCTGGAGTGCAGTGGCAGGATCTCAGCTCACAGAAACCTCTCTTTTCTGGATTCAGTCAATTCTCCTGCCTCAGCCTCTGGAGTGGCTGAGACTACAGGCACTCACCACCACGCCCGGCAGATTTTTTCTATTTTAGTAGAGACAGGGTTTCACCATGTTGCCCAGGCTGGTCTCGAACTCCTGAGCTCTGGCAATACACCTGCCTCAGCCTCCCAAACTGCTAGGATTACTGGCGTGAGCCGCCATGCCTGGCCTTGCTCGCTTTTTAAAGAGGTGATTTGTTTTTTTCTTGTTGAATTGTTTATATTCCTTACAGATTCTGGATAGTAGACCTTTGACGAATGCATACTTAGTGAATATTTTCTCCCGTTCTGTAGGTTGTCTGTTTACTCTGTCGATGGTTTCTTTTGCTGTGCAGAAGCTCTTTAGTTTAATTAGGTCCCACTTATCAATTTTTGTTTTTGTTACAGTTGCTTTTAAGGGCTTAGTTATAAATTTTTTTTCCCAAGGATGATGTTCAAAATGGTATTTCCTAAGTTTTCTTCTAGAATTCTTACAGTTTGAGGTCTTACATTTAAATCTGTAGTTTATCTTGAGTTAACTTTTATACATGGTGAAAGGCAAGGGTCCAGTTTCATCCTTTGGCGTATGGCTAGGCAGTTACCCCAGCACCTATTAAATAGAAAGTCCTTTCCGCATTGCTTATTTTTGTCAGCCTTCTCCAAGATCACATGGCTGTAGGAATGCAGCTTCATTTCTGGGTTCTCTATTCTGTTCCATTGGTCTATGGTCAATTTTTTTTTATAGTATAGGTTGAATTCAGGTAATGTGATGCCTCTGGCTTTGTTCTTTTTGCTTCAGATTGCTTTGGCTTTTCAGGCTCTTTTTTGGTTCCATATGAATTTAAATTTTTTTTCTAATTCTGTGAAAAATTGCAATGGTAGTTTGAAAGGAATAGCATTGAATCTGTAGATTGCATTGGACAGTGTGGCCATTTTTAACAACATTGATTCTTCTAATCCATGAGCATGGAGTGTTTTTCCATTTGTTTGTGTCATCTATGATTTCTTTTAGCAGTATTTTGTAATTCTTGCAGATATCTTTCTCTTCCTTGGTTAGAGGAGGAGAAAATGCCTAGGCGTATTCCTAGGTATTTTTTTTTTTTGTGGCTATTGTAAATGGGGTTGCATTCTGGATTTGGCTGTCAGCTTGAATGTTATTGGTGTATAGAAATCCTACTGATTTTTGTTCATTGATTTTGCATTTTGAAACTTTACTGAAGTTGTTTATCAGTCCCAGGAACCATTTGGTGGAGTCTTTAGAGTTTTCTAGGTGCAGAATCGTATTGTCAGTGGAGGTAGTTTGACATTTTCTTTTCCTATTTGCATGCCTTTCTTTCTCTTGCCTGATTGCTCTGGCAAGGACGTCCAATGCTATGTTGAATAGGAGTGGAGAGTTGGCATCCTTGTTCTAGTTCTCAAGGGGAATACTTCTGGCTTTTCTGTGTTCAGTATGATGGCGGCTGTGTGTTTGTCATAGCTTGCTTTTATTATTTTGAAGTATCTTTCTTTGATGCCTAGTTTTTTGAGGGTTCTTACCATGAATGAATGTTGCATTTTATCGAGGTTTTTTCCATGTCTATTGAGATGATCATATGGTTTTTGTTTAAAATTCTGTTTAAGTGGTGAATCACATTTTTGGATCCATGTATGTTGAACCAACCTTACATCCCAGAAATGAAGCCTATTTGATTAAGGTGAATTAACTTTTTGCTGTGCTGCTAGATTTAGTTTGCTAGTATTTTGTTGAGGTTTTTGCATCTATATTTATCTGGGATATTAGCCTGAAGTTTTCTTTTTTCATTGTGTCTTTGCCAGGTTTTGGTATCAGGGTGATGACGCTGGGTTCACCTTTGGTTAAGGACCATTGCTGGAGAGCTAGGGTGAACCTTTGGTGGTGTCACTACATTCGATTTTTTATTACGCCAAAATTCTTACATTGGTTCCTTCTCATCTAGAGACACAGGCACTTCTAATTCTTGAATCTATTTTCTTATGGATAGAATTTTTTCTTTTTCTTTCTTTCCCTATAATAATATTAGTTTGTAAAATTTCCCTTCCCCCCCACCCCGTCCTCCTCCCTCCTCCCCTTTCCCCCTTCCTAGGAGGGTGTGACTGTAGAGAATGCTGAGTAGGGTCCTTTGATTTTGTTACTACAGCACTATGCACTTCTGTTCACAGGTTTTATATTGGGCTGTGCGGTTGGACCTACAAGCCAGTGGATGGTGCTTAGAGGTAAGAGCTTATAGGTCAATTTGTTGGGTATATACTTGACCCTTGTTTACTAGGAGAAGCTCTCTGTTGCTTCAGGCAATGGGCTGATCTATGCAGGGAACAGTGGTCTGAACTCCCTGCTCAGTCCCAGGGGTTGGTTGGGAGCAAGACGGGCCGGGCTGGACTGGGCAGGCTAACCTACAGGTCCCCCAGTTGCAGGCACAAGCACTAGCACTGAAGGAGAATCTAGTGGCCAGCCACCGAGCACCCAGAGGTGTGCCTAGGCCTGGAGCTGGGAATCATCCTCAGCCCGAAGTTCTCGGCGCAGGTGGTGTGGGTTGAGGAGATGCAGGTGGTGTGCTTTGGGGAGGCTAAACTCTTCATCCAGGAGAGTCGGAGCTCCAGATGCCTGGAGATATGCCTGGACGTGGAGGGTAGAGGGCTCTGCAGAACCACAATGTCTGTACAGAGAGGGTGGGGCAGATGAGGCTGCTGATCCAAGTGAGTGGGGGCTTCAACTGCATACACATCTGCCTGGGCATGGAGCACAGATGGGCCCCCCATGCACCTAGGTCTTTGCACTGGAAGGGTGGGGTGGTCAGGCTGCCAATCCTGGTGAGCAGGTGCTCCAGATGCCTGGAGATCTGCCTGGATGTGAAGCGGAGAGTGCTCTCCTGCAGCAGGATCTCTGCATAGGAAGGGCAGGGTGACTCAGGGTGCTAGTCTATGTAAGTAGATGCTCCTGATGTTTGCAGATCTGCCTGGTTGTGGAGTGGAGAGGACTCCACTGCACAATGATCTATGCACAGGAAGGGTGGGATGGCTCAGGTTGCTCATCCAAACATGTAGGTGCTCTAAATGCCTGGAGTTATGCCTAGGGTTGGAGTGGAGAGGGCCCTGCTGCACCACAATCTCAGGCAAGTAGGTTGAGGCACCCAGCAATGACATATACAGACCAGTTCCAGGTCACCAAGCTGGCCCAGGCTGCAATTCTTATCACCTAGGAGAAATCACAGCTGTGGCAGATATCCTGCCCCAAGCATTCCATGGCGGAGAGCACAATTCCAGTGCCTACTGCTGAGGGGGCTTTCCACAATTCTGATTATAGAGGCCCCTACTCTATTCCAGGGCAGATGCTCCAATCTCCAGCTCAAGACTAAAATACCTGTGCAGCCATGGGGCCCAGTTGCCAAAGAATGGCTGGTTTGTATGCACTCAGATTAAAAATGGTGTCCTGTTCTGTCCTGGGACTGGGAAAATGTCTGCAGTTTTTCCCACTATTTTTCCCTCATAACATCTCCAAGACTCTCCCCAAGTTAACTGCAGGGCTTGGGAGAAACAAAGTGCTCTCTCTCAGCCTTGGACCCCCAGTGGAAAGGTGAGTCACAGAGGGAGAGTCTCTTCATCTCTCATATACTGGGGCTTCATTCACTTTTATCAGTTGGACACCTGTCATGGCAGCTGTTTGCCCATGTTCTCTTTCCTATGATCTGGGGTGTCCTTTGTGATTTTGGTGCATTCCCATTTTCCTTCTTGCATGAAAGCTCATATAGTTGATTCTTATGTGTGATCTTGCTACTTTGAAGGCACCGAGTCGTGCCAAAATCCCCTAATCCACCATCTTGGGAAAACTGGAAATTTCTTTTGGGAATGTTTTTATAATCAGCTTAATTTCTTTTATAGATACAGGCTATTCGAATGTTGTATTTCTTCCTATGTCAATTTTTTAAATTGTGTTTTTCTAGGAACTTTATTACTTCATTAAAAATTAAACATTTATTTGGTTCAATTTGTTTATGATAGCCTCTTCAGTTTTTAAAGTCTGTGTGTTTCATTCCTGACTACCGTAATTTGCACTTTCACATTTTCCTTTATTAATTTCCCCAGAGGCTTATCACTTTCATTGATCTTTTCAACGAACTAACCAAGGTTTGACTTTGTTTATTTTCTCTAATATACATATGTTTTCTATTTCCTTTATTTTGGCTCTTATATTAACTATTTCTTTTCTTCTATTTTCAGTTTGATTTTCTGCTCTCTCCCCCTTTTTTAACTTTATGAGAAGGATACTTAAGTAGTTGACTTTCTTCTTTTCCAAGTTATGCATTTGTAACTGAAGCTTTTTCTCTCAACAAAAAAATTACCTGAATTCTATATGTTTTTGCATGTCATACTGAGACAGCCAGGTGGCAGATGGGAGGGGGTCACTGGAGAGACTCCAACCAGCCTGCCCACTGGGGTGGAGCCTAGGGAAGTTCACACCGTTTGCAGTGGGGAGGAGCCTGGCCCCTCCTCTTCCTGTGTGGAACCTGGGATTCTATCAGCTGGGCGTTAGACGCATTTTTTATTGCGTCTATTTGATTCTTCTCTCTTTTCTTCTTTATAGTCTTGCTAGCAGTCTATCAATTTTGTTGATCTTTTCAAAAAACCAGCTCCTGTATTCATTGATTTCTTGAAGGGTTTTTTGTGTCTCTATCTCCTTCAGTTCTGCTCTGATTTTAGTTATTCCTTTCCTTCTGCTAGCTTTTGAATGTGTTTACTCTCGCTTCTCTAGTTCTTTTAATTGTGATGTTAGGGTGTCAATTTTGGATCTTTCCTGCTTTCTCTTGTGGGCATTTAGTGGTATAAATTTCTCTCTACACACTGCTTTAAAGGTGTCCCAGAGATTCTGGTATGTTGTGTCTTTGTTCTCATTGGTTTGAAAGAACATCTTTATTTCTGCCTTCATTTCGTTATGTTCCCAGTAGTCATTCAGGAGCAGGTTGTTCAGTTTCCATGTAGTTGAGCGGTTTTGAGTGAGTTTCTTAATCCTGAGTTCTAGTTTGATTGCACTGTGGTCTGGGTGCAGCACACCAACATGGTGCATGTATACGTATGTAACAAACCTGCACATTGTGCACATGTACCCTAGAACTTAAAGTATAATAATAAAAAAAAAGTCCTATTGAGGACATGCCTTAAAAGTGGACTTTTAGTTATTTATTTTTTGTTTAAAAATATTTTTAATTATTATGGGTACTGTATTAATTTGTTCTCACATTGCTGATAAAAACATACCTGAAACTGGGAAGAAAAAGAGGTTTAATTGGACTTACAGTTCCGCATCGCTGGGGAGGCCTCAGAATCATGGTGAGAGGCTAAAGGCACTTTTTACATGGGAGGAAGCAAAAGCGAAAATCCCTGATAAGCCCATCAGATCTTGTGAGACTTATTCATTATCATGAGAATAGCATGGGAAAGACTGGCCCCCATGATTCAGCTACCTACCCCTGCGTCCCTCCCACAACACATGGGAATTCTGGGAGATACAATTCAAGATGAGATTTGCGTGGGGACACAGCCAAACCATATCATTCTGTGCTTGGCCCCTCCAAATCTCATGTCCACACATTTCAAAACCAATCACGCCTTCCCAACAGTCCCCCAGAGTCTTCACTCATTTCAGCATTAACTCAAAAGTCCACAGTTCAGAGTCTCATCTGAGACAAGGCAAGTCCCTTCCACTTATGAGCCTGTAAAATCAAAAGCAAGCTAGTTACTTCCCAGATACAATGCAGGTGCAGGTATTGGGTAAATACAGCCATTCTAAATGGGAGAAACTGGCCAAAACATAGGGGTTACAGGGCCCATGCAAGTCTGAAATCCAGTGGGGCAGTCAAATTTTAAAGCTCCAAAATAATCTCCTTTGAATCCAGGTCTCACATCCAGCTCACACTGATGCAAGTGGTGGGTTCCCATGGTCTTGGACAGCTCTGCCCCTGTGGTTTGCAGGGTACAGCTTCCCTCCTGGCTGCTTTCACAGGCTGGCGGTGAGTGTCTGCGGCTTTTCCAGGCACATGGTACAAGCTGTCAGTGGATCTACCATTCTGGCCTCTGGAAGATGGTGGCCCTCTTCTCACAACTCCACTAGGCAGTGCCTCAGTAGGGACTCTGTGTGGGGGCTCCACCACCACATTTCCCTTCTGCAGTGCCCTAGCAGAGGTTCTCCATGAGGGCCCCACCCCTGCAGCAAACTTTTGCCTGAGCAGCCAGGGGTTTCCATACATCTTCTGAAATCTAGGCAGAGGTTCCAAAACCTCAGTTCTTCTGTGCATCCACAGGCTCAATACTACATGGAGGCTGCCAAGACTTGGGGCTTCCATCCTCTGAAGCCACAGCCTGACCCCTTTCAGCCATGGCCGGAGTGGCTGGGACTCAGGGCACCAAGTCCCTAGGCTGCACACAGCAGGGGGACCCTGGACACAGCCCATGAAACCACTTTTTCCTGCTGGGCTTCCAGGCCTGTGATGGGAGGGGCTTCCATGAAGATCCCTGACATGGCCTGGAGACATTTTCCCCATGGTCTTGGGGATTAACATTAGGCTCCTTGCTACTTATGCAGATTTCTGCAATCGGATTGAATTTCTCCTCAAAAAATGGGTTTTTCTTTCCTACTGCATTGTCGTACTACACATTTTCTGAACTTTTATGCTCTGTTCCCCATTTGTTTTATTTTATTTTTTGAGATGGAGTCTGGCTGTGTCACCCAGGCTGGAGTACAGTGGCGGGATCTCAGCTCACTGCAAGCTCTGCCTCCTGGGTTCATGCCATTCTCCTGCCTCAGCCTCCCGAGTAGCTGGGACCACAGGTGCCCGCCACCACGCCCGGCTAATTTTTTGTATTTTTAGTAGAGATGGGGTTTCACCGTGTTAGCCAGGATGGTCTCAATCTCCTGACCTTGTGATCCACCCGCCTTGACCTCTCAAAGTGGTGGGATTACAGGCGCGAGCCACCGTGCCCAGCCTGTTTCCCTTTTAAAACAGAATGCTTTTTAATAGCACCCAAGTCACATTTTGAATGCTTTGCTGCTTAGAAATTTCTTCTGCCAGGTACCCTAAATTTTCTCTGTCAAAGTTTCACAAATCTCTAGGGCAGGGGCAAAATGCTGCCAGTCTCTTTGCTAAAACATAACAAGTGTCACCTTTGCTCCAGTTCCCAGCAAGTTGCTCATCTCCATCTGAGACCACCTCAGCCTGGACCTTATTGTTCATATCCCTATGAGCATTCTTGTCAAAGACATTCAACAAGTCTCTAGGAAGTTCCAAACTTTCCCATATTTTCCTGTCTTCTTCTGAGCTCTCCAAACTGTTCCAATCTTTGCCTGTTACCCAGTTCCAAAGTTACTTCCACATTTTCAGGTATCTTTTCAGCAACACCCCATTCTGCTGGTACCAATTTACTGTATTAGTTTGTTCTCATGCTGCTGATAAAGACATACCTGGAACTAGGAACAAAAGAGGTTTAATTGGACTTACAGTTCCACATGGCCTGGGAGGCCTCAGAATAATGGTGGGAGGCGAAAGACACTTCGTACATGGTGGTGGCAAGAGAAAAATGAGGAGGATGCAAAAGTGGAAACCCCTAAAAAGTTTTAAGAAGTAAAAACTAAAATAAAAAATTTAAAAATAGAGAAAAGCTTACAGAATAAGGATATAAAGAAGTAAAATATTTTTGTACAACTGTACAGTGTGTGTTTTAAGCTAAATGTTATTACAAAAGAATAAAAAAGTTTAAAAAGTTTTTCAAGTTTGTAAAGTAAAAATGTATGGTAAGCGAAGGTTAATTTAATATTGGAGGAAGAATTTTTTAAAAAAATTTACTGTAGCTATTTACAAAGCCTACAGTGTTGGACAGTAATGTCCGAGGCCTTCACATTCACTCACTCAGCGCAACTTCTAGTCCTGCAAGTTGTTTTCATGGTAAGTGACCTATACAGGTGTAGCATTTTTTATCTTTTGTACTGTATTTTTACTGTACCTTTAATTTTTTAATTTTTCCATAAGTTATTGGGGGACAGGTGGTATTTGGTTACATGAGGAAGTTCTTTAGTGGTGATTTGTGAGATTTTGGTGCACCCATCACCCAAGCAGTATACATTGCACCATATTTGTAGTCTTACATCCCTCACCCCTGCAAGTCCCCAAAGTGCATTGCACCATTCTTATGCCTTTGTGTCCTCATAGCTTAGTTCCCACACATCAGTGAGAACATAAGATATTTGGTTGTCCATTTCTGAGTTACTTCACTTAGAATAATAGTCTCCAGTCTCATCCAGGTTGCTGCAAATATTGTTAATTCATTCCTTTTTATGGCTGTGTAGTATTCCATCATGTATATATATACCACAGTTTATCCACTTGTTGATTGATGGTCATTTGGCTTAGTTCCACGATTTGCAATTTTGAATTGTGTTGCTATAAACGTGTGTGGAAGTATCTATTTCAAATAATTACTTCTTTTCCTCTGGGTAGATACCCAGTAGTGGGATTGCTGGATCAAATGGTAGTTCTATTTTTAGTTCTTTAAGGTATCTCCCCACTGTTTTCCATAGTGGCTGTACTAGTTTATATTCCCACCAGCAGTATAGAAGTGTTCCCTGTTCACCACATCCACACCAATATCTGCTTTTTGATATTTTGATTATGGCCATTCTTGCAGGAGTGAGGTGGTATTGCACTGTGGTTTTGATTTGCATTTCCCTGATGATTAGTGGTGCTGAGCATTTTTTCATATGTTTGTTGGCCATTTGTATATCTTCTTTTGAGAATCGTCTATTCATGTCCTTAACCTACTTTTTGACGGGATGGTTTGTTTTTTTTCTTAGTGATTTGTTCGAGTTCGTTGAAGATTCTGGATATCAGTCCTTTGTTGGATGTATAGATTGTGAAGATTTTCTCCCACTCTGTGAGTTGTGTGTTTACTTTGCTGACTGTTCCTTTTGCTGTGTAAAAGCTCTTTAGTTCACTTAGGTCCCAGCTATTTTTATCTTTGTTTTTATTGCATTTGCTTTTGGGTTCTTGGTCATGAAATCCTTTCCTAAGCCAACGTCTAGAAGGGGTTTTCCAATGTTATCTTCTAGAATTTTTATAGTTTCAGGTCTTAGGTTTAAGTCCTTAATCCATCTTGAGTTGATTTTTATATAAGGTGAGAGATGAGGATCCAGTTTCATTCTCATACGTGTGGCTAGCCAATTATCCTAGCATCATTTGTTGAAAGGGTGCCCTTTCCCCACTTCATTTTTGTTTGCTTTGTTGAAGATCGGTTAGCTGTAAGTATTTGGTTTTATTTCTGGGTTCTCTATTCTATTCCATTGGTCTTTGTGCCTATTTTTATACCAGTACCATGCTGTTTTGGTGACTATGGCCTTATAGTGTAGTTTGAAATCAGGTAGTGTGATGCCTCAAGATTTGTTCTTTTTGTTTATTCTTGCTTTCGCTATGAGGGCTCTTTTTTGGTTCCATATGAATTTTAGAATTTTTTTTTCTAATTCTGTGACGAATAATGGTGGTATTTTGTATTTTGATGGGGATTGCATTAAATTCATAGATTACTTTTGGCAGTATGGTCATTTTCACAATGGGAGATATTACAACTGACACCACTGAAATACAAAAGATCATTCAAGGCTACTATGAACACCTTTATGCACATAAACTAGAAAACCTAGAAGAGATGGGTAAATTGCTGGAAAAATGCAACCCTCCTAGCTTAAATCAGGAATAATTAGAAACCCTGAACAGACCAATAACAAGCAGTGACATTGAAATGATAATTTAAAAATTACCAACAACAACAACAAAAAGTCCAGAACCAGATGGATCACAGCAGAATTCTTCCAGACATTCAAAGAAGAGTTGGTACCAATCCTGTTGACACTATTCCATAAGATAGAGACAGAAGGACCCCTCCCTAGTTTATTTTATGAAGCCAGCATCACCCTAACGCCAAAATCAGGAAAGGACATAACCAAAAAAGAAAACTACAGACTGATATCCTTGATGAATATGGATGCTAAAATCCTTAACAAAATACTAGCTAACTGAATCCAATAATATATCAAAAAGATAATCCACCGTGATCAAGCGGGTTTCGTACCTGGGGTGCAGGGATGGTTTAACACACACAAGTCAATAAATGTGATGTACCACATAAACAGAATTAAAAGCAAAAATCAAATGATCATTTCAATAGATGCAGAAAAAGCATTAGACAAAATCCAGCATCTCTTTATGATTAAAACTCTTAGCAAAATTGGCACACAAGGGACATACCTTAATGTAATAAAAGCCATCTATGACAAACCCACAGCCAACATAATACTGAATGCGGAAAAGTTGAACACATTCCCTCTGAGGACTGGAACAAGACAAGGATGCCCACCCTCACCACTCTTCTTCAACATAGTGCTAGAAATCCTAGCCAGAACAATCTGACAAGAGAAAGAAATAAAGGGCATCCAAATCAGTAAAAAGGGAGTCAAACTGTCCCTGTTTGCTGACGATATGATCATTTACCTTGAAAACCCTAATGACTCCTCCAGAAAGCTCCCAGAACTGATAAAAGAATTCAGCAAAGTTTCTGGATACAAGATTAATGTACACAAATGAGTAGCTCTTTTATACACCAAAAGCGACAAAGCGGAGAATCAAATCAAGAACTCAAACACTTTTACAATAGCTGCAAAAAAATAAAGTACTTAGGAATATACCTAATCAAGGAGTTGAAAGACCTCCATGAGGAAAACTACAAAACACTGCTGAAAGAAATAATAGATGACAGAAACAAATGAAAACACAACACATGCTCATGGATGAGTAGAATCAACATAGTGAAAATGACCTTACTGTACCTTTCCTATGTTTAGGTATGTTTAGATACATAATACCTACCACTGTGTTACAGTTGCCTACGATATTTAGTACATTCACATGCTGTTACAGGTTTGCAGCCTAGGAGCCAAAGGCTATGCCATGCACCCTAGGTGTGTAGAAGACTATCCCATCTAGGTTCATGTAAGTTCACTCTATGATAATCAGACAATGATGAAATCACCAAATGACGCATTTCTCAGAAAGTATCTCAGGTGTTAAGCAACATGCAACTGTATATAGTTTATGTATCTGGGTCTTATTATAGAATGTGGTCTTCATCAAGCCCTTCCAGGCATTATACGTACATTTGAGGGCTGGGTATAATGGATTCTTCTCGACTATTCAAATCAAAACTTAGGTGCCCAGAGTGTGCAGGACTAGGTAAAGAGAACACATTCAGCAACGCTACCTGGGCCTGGGCACGTGGCTTATTACTCATGTGCAGTTGGCAAAAGGATGCCAAGATCAAATAGATGTGAGTCTGTGCACTCAGACATACAGCAGACTCACTTCTAGGTGGGCTGATACAGCCCCAGGTGAAAGGAGTGATGGCTTTCCTCTGCCACTGGCCTGGATGGAACCCAGAGGGGTTGGAATCGCCTATGCGCCTTTTTTAGTATTACTGAAAGGCTCCCAGGAGCCATCTTCCAGTGCTGAGGCCACATGAGCTACTGGATCACCCACTGCTTGGGAAGCTGCATGGGGGCCTCACCACTGCTTTTGCTGTGGCCAAGGGCCTCTGCCTCTGACTGTCACCTCCACAACACCTCTCTTGAGCTTCAGTGCTGCACCTCCCAGGACCCCCAGAAGCCAACACCAATTGGTATTCTGGGCAGATGTAGAAAAATTCTTGTCAGTTCTGTGGCTGCCAGAACAGATAATCACAAACTTGGTGGTTTAAAACAGCAGGAATTTGTTTGTCACATTTCTGGAGGCCCAAAGTCTGAAATCTGGCAAGGCTGCCCTTCCTCCAGGGATTCCAGGGGAGTTTCTTCTTCGCTTCTTTCTGCTTGCAGTGGCCCCAGGCATCCCTAGGCTGGTGACCACATCACTTCTATCTCCATCTCCATTTTCTTTTCTTTCATGGCTCACCACAACCTCCTCTTCAGTTCAAGCAATCCTCCTGCCTCAGCCTCCCAGGTAACTGGGATTTCAGGCGCCTGCCAACACTCTCGGCTAATTTTTGTATTTTTAGTAGAGACAGAGTTTCACCATGCTGGCCAGGCTGGTCTTGAACTCCTGACTTCAAGTGATCCTCCAACCTCGGCCTCCCAAAGTGCTGGGATTACAGGCGTCAGCCACCACACCCAGCCAGAAGATGCCACCTCTTTCCTGAATCTCCAGGCTGCTGGCCTCCATGATCAGATTTTGGGATGGCCAAGCTTCCACAATAGCATGAGCCAATTCCTTAAAATAAATCTCTTTCTCTCTACATACACACACATCCTATTGGTTCCTTTTCTCTGGAGAACCTTGACTAATATATCTATGCTATGCTAAAGGACAAACAAAGCCATTGGCGACAACACTGTTTTTTTTTCCTGGCTATAGTTGACGTGGCTCTGTTGACTATTGAGTTAAAAGGCTTATTATTCCTAGAAGTCACGCTGTAATGTTTATTTTTTTGTATCTCATTTTCTCAAACAGTAAATGCAGTTCATTTTTTCATATACATACTTAATTTTTAGGTTTGGGGTTGTTGATATGAACAATTTCCTCATGCCTGTGTCTGGCATCTCAGGGATGGGAAGCCCCACTTCAGCTTGGCTCTCAATTAGTGGTACTCAAAGTGTGATCCCCAACCAGCAACATCAGCATCCTTGAGAACTTGTTAGAAACACACATTTTCAGGCCCTACCCTAGACTTAGTGAACTAGAAACTCAGAGAGTGGCCCAGCAATCTATGCTTTAAGATTAAGCTAAAGTTTAAGAACCACTGCTTTAATTATAGAAGACTAAGACATTTCCCCAGTTTCCTGAATTATAGAAGGTACAGATACTCCTTCAAATAACTCTCTTGACAGATAGGAAAATAAATAAATTTCCAGATGGGTTATTGAAAAATGTGTACAACCAGAAATTCAGGTAGATTTAGAAAACAGTTGTAACTTGACTTTTGTTGCATCTCAGAAATTAGCAACAGTGGTGAAAACAATCAAATCTCGATCAGTACTTAACACATAGCCGTGACATCATTAGTTAGACTCAGTTCCTTTTTATTCCTGATTCTGTGCCTTCCCTGTTACCTAAATTACCCATCCTTCTTTCTAATTTATTGATTCATTCAAGGCCCAGCTGAGGTTTTCTTCCTTGTAAAGCCTTTTAGCTACACTGTTCTCTCCCCATTTACCATCTACCTGGTTAGATTATTGCACTTTCTCTTTTAGTTAAATAACCTTGGATTGCATTGATGCTTATATTTTGTCCCTCTCTGCTCCCCAGAAAATATTGCAAATATCTGGAGGGAAAGACATGCAAATTTAGATGTTTGTCTATGCCCCACAGCACCTAGCATGGTTTTGCCATTAATGGCAAAAACCAGAATTACTTTTGCTACCAACCTAATACATAAGCAAGTAGTGCTTGTTAAGTTGAATTGAACTACAGTGGTATCAATTTTATTGGTATCTGGCAAATGCTAACAGATTTGCTTATCTTTTATTTAGCTATCGTGAAAAAGTCTCCATTCCTTGCGCTGGAGGCGTTACAGTCTAGAAAAAGGAAAGTGAATATACACAAGTAAATACCAAAAGTCAAACTGGGCCCTTGCAGAGGCACAAACCACATGCCACAGGATCACAGAGGTGGGAGCAATGTAACGCATCCAGGAGAGCTGTACCTTCAGCATCCAGAGCACTGCTAGGGCTCAGTAAATATTTCTGATGGACTAAGTGGTGTCCAGATTTTTTATTTTTTACAGTAACTAGACTGGAACTTGATAAATACTCAAAAAATTGTTCATGGGCTGACGAATCAACTCTCCAATTCTAGTGCCATCTGGACTCATGCTATCCCAGCCTCACAGGCCAGGAATACACCTGATATGTGGTGGGCACTCCTGATTCTAAAGTCTGTGAAACTTAGTTGATTCTATAGCAGGAATTTGCCTTTGCATAGAGTACATCAGGAGTGTGCTCCTCCTGCACAGGGCATTTGGGGTTCTGTTGTGGTGACTACATCTGGCTTCCCTTAGAGAGTAAACAACACACTCTGTATCATCTCACGATTCTCAGGCATCTGCTCAGCAAGCTCTGCATCCCTGGGGAGCTGAACAATTCAGTTCCTCCTGGAGGTCCTAAATTTGATCTTGTGGAACTCAGTAGGTGAAACTTCCGATGCTTTTGCTAAGGTGATTCACAAGTTCACCAACACAGCTGCCCTCCTTTGAGCTCTGGCACTGCTGAGAAACCCTGGGCTGAATAAAGGACTTCTTCTTGAATAGGGATGGTGACTTCCCTAACCCAGGGGTTTGATACTCATTAGGAAGAAAGCGGTTTACCCATAAATTGGGTAACTTTTGGGTATACTTGAAAGAAGACTAGAATGAGAGCCAGGAGATTCCATTTCTGAGCTCCATCATTAGCTAATTGTGTGACTGTGGGAAAATCAACAATTCGCAGGCTTCAGTTTTTTTCTGCAGAACAGTTTGTCCAGCTTATAAAATCCTTCCGGCTTCAACATTCTATTATTTGTGATTTCACTGTGCTTTTGTGCCTATTTATTATCAGTCTCCATGTAACAAAGAAGATGTTTGCCTGAAGGCACTGTGTCTAACTTGTTTATACCTTCATACTTTCTCAAGATTCAGGATAATTTATCATTATTTTCTGCATCCTTCTGGGATCTCTGGCAAATTCTAATATATCCATCTGTTTATGTCTGGTTTATAAAGTGTAGGACTAATCTTGAGTTTACTCTGTTTCATTTGCTGTATTTTAAAATCAACCCTAATTATCCACACTATAAGATCAAGTTCTAAACCATAAACAAAAGAATTTCCATAATTTAAATCATATTTTTCATGGACAGACACACACTGGAGATCAGAGAGGTTGGAGCTGTAGAAACTGAAGTTACTTAGACGTCAGTGTCTACAAGACTGCCTGGCCCAGAATGGTTGGTATTTTTAGAAGCTGATTTCGAGTTCTATTGAGAAATGTGAGTGTGATAAAATTACTTCCAGCAGTATTTGCTGGCTGAGCTGAACAGTCTTGAAGCCTGCTTTGTATCGGATGACAGGGTGAACAAAGTGCATGGGAGTATGGGATCTGACGCATTCAGGGATCTTTTTTTTATGTTTTCTCGTAAGCTTCTAGGTAGAGCTAATCCCAAACACCAAAAAAAAAAAAAAAAAAAAAAAAAAGAGCATTCTCTCTAAGGGACTTTTATGGTATCTTTGGTTGACTTGAGGGTTGCAGTATTAGGAACTATGTGGTTCTCAATTTAGGATCGTAGGAGGACACTTCCTTATGTCATATTTGACATAATGGCAGCAGAGATGGCATACCAGTGGTGAGAAGGGAGGGAAGTCCTGGTATCACTGCTGGGCTCAGGAGTGTGGGAGGGAACCAGAGCCCTGAGACAGTGAGGAATTAAAAGGCTATATCTAGGCCGGGCATGGTGGCTCATGCCTGTAATCCTAGCACTTGGGGAGACCAAGGCAAGTGGTTTGCCTGAGCTCAAGAGTTCGAGACCACCCTGTGCAACATGGTGAGACCTCATCTCTACTAGAATACAAAACATTAGCCAGGCACGGTGGCAGGCACCTGTAGTCCCAGCTACTCAGGAGGCTGAGGCCCGAGAATCACTTGAACCTGGCAGACACTGCAGTTAGCCGAGGTTGTGCTACTGCATTCCAGCCTGGGCAACAGAGCAAGACTCTGTCTCCAAAAAGTAAATAAAATAAAATAAAATAAAAGGCTGTATCTAGATGTTCTCAGGTTAATATGCATAAGGTCTTGTAGACCGTCTCAGGAAAAATTACTGAGAATTCTTGATTTGTGGGAGTTGTTTTTTAGTTTTGTTTTGTTTTTTTTTTTGCTTTGGCAGATCATTTTTTTTTTTTTTTTTTTTTGTTTTTTAGTAATATATTTAAAAAAAAATGTTGTTTTTGTTGGACTTTTGTACTAGAGATGTGGCTTCTTAGACGTTCGTATACCACCTTGGGCAGGAAATACAAACTTCCCATTATTAATCGTATCAATGACTGTCATCTTTTGAGGACCTACCATAGCCTAGACGTGTGACGTCTAATACAGTAGCCACATTGGACTATTTAAATTTAAACTTAAATTTAAAAATTAATTCCTCAGTCACATTTAGCCACATTACAAGTAGTCAGTAGCCACCTATGTAAAACTGGACAAAATAGGGAATTTTCATCATTACGGAAAGTTCTATGAGACACTGCTGTGAGCACTGTCTAAATATATTTTGGGCATTATTTCTAATTCTCACACCTCACTACAGTCAGTATTATTACCCCATTTTTGCTGCTGAGGAAACTGAATTTCAGAGGGATTCAGTGACTTGGCCAAGTTCATGTACGGAGTACATGGCAGAGGTAGGGCTTGATTTTAAATTGGGCTGGTTCCTAAGGTCCTCTACCTCTCTTCATATCTTTCTTTCTTTTTCTCCCTTCCCCTCCCCTTCCCTCCCCTTCCTTTCTTTCCTTCCTTCCTTTCAACAGAGTCTCAGTCTTTCACCCAGGCAGGAGTGTAGTGGCATGATCATGGCTCACTACAGCCACAAACTCCTGGGCTCAAGTGATCCTCCCACCTCAGCCTCCCAGGTAGCTGGGACTACAGATGCGTACCACTATGCCAGCTAATTTTTAATTTTCTTGTAGAGATGGGGTCTTACCACATTGCCCAGGCTGGTACACAACATTTCTTGATTACAGTTTCTCACGATGGCATTGTCTTTTTCAAAAAGTCTTTCATGAGGACACTCATCAAAGAATAGAATTATCTTTGAATTATTGAGATTTTAAGTAGACAGTTCTTAGACATAGGGATGCAGTGTAGGAGTATCTCAATAAAGGGATTTAAGTAGTCAGGAGAATCGCCTAAGAGCTTCAGTGTGTTTATGTATAAATACCTTTTTTTTTTTTTTTGAGACAGAGTCTTACTCTCTCTCCCAGGCTGGAGTACAGTGGTGTGATCTTGGCTCACTGCAACCTCTGCCTCCCAGGTTCAAGTGATTCTCATGCCTCAGCCTCCCACGTGAGTAACTGGGACCACAGGCATGTGCCACCACACCTGGCTAATTTTTGTATTTTTTAGTAGAGATGGGATTTCGCCATGCTGGCCATGCTGGTATCAAGCTCCTGGCCTCAAGTGATCTGCCTGCCTCAGCCTCCCAAAGTGCTGAGATTACAGGCATGAGTCAACACGCCTGGCTTTGTCAATACACTTTTATCACATTTAGTCTTAAGTAATGCAAACCAGATTTGAAACTGTTAGACTATACCTGATATAGTCCAAGAAATGAATGTGTACAGCCTAGAATATGTCATTCTAATATGCTCCTACAGTCAACAAGGGCCAACCTGCTATTGGGTATTGCCTAGAAACCAAGAGAACATGCAGAAAATATGACTCCATCTTTTAGAAAAGTATGTTTTGTCTGAATTTTGAAGAGACTGTGTATATATTCTAGAATGCACCTCAAGATAGTCTTAAAAGCATGGGATGGAAAGAGCCCAGACATGGGGAACTAAATTCATTAAAGAAATGGATAACCTCTAGGTGAAGGGAGAAAACACATGTGAGCTTTTGCCAATGGCATTCTAAAGGGAGGATTGTGATTGGAGCAGCTGGGCTGTTTTTCAAGACAGACGATGGACCTGGCTTTGTCTTCTTTTTTTTTTTTCCTTAATGCCTATAGCGTGTTACACATTACTGGTATATGGTTCTTGCTTATTAATCATTTATTGAACTGAACCATGTGTAAGAATTTTTTACCACCACCAATGCTGATGAAAGAATTAGAATAATGAGATAGATGATATAACGAGGCATTTTCTGTTGATTTTTGGATAAGTAGCTTCTTTCTCCTCTAATGTGCACGTTCTCTTCTGCAACACATTTGTCTTTGATGCTGTGATTGGCTTACTTGCCTAACACTGTGGTTTACCTCACAAATGTGTTGTGAGAAGACAAGTTTCATTACACCCCTCCGATATGCCGATCCTTCAAGGTCAACAGAAATCTGCTCCAGAGGAGTCCACGTGCCCCAGCTGCCCACAAGATGGTCCCAGTACAGACTGTGAGTCCTTGAAGCTTGGATATGTGCCCTGGAAGGCAAGCTGGACAGAGATGACACCAGCTGCGCTCAAAAGGGAGCAAGGACAACATGTTTATGACACATTGCTGGAGGGCAGTGGAGGGAATGGGGTGGCCAGAGGGAATGGAGTGGCCAGAGGGAAACACTCTGTCATGCCAACATTTTTCTAGAGGCAGTTAGTCATCTTCAAAGCCACTTCCTGTCAAGGTTACAGTGATGGGAGGCAGATCCCGCCTTAACCTCACATGTTGTGGATACTCATACCTCATATTAATAGGACATTATCAGGCCAAGTGCCAGGTGGGTTTGTGATTCACAAGGGACAAAACAATGGCACGTGCTGGGTGGTTGTCAGCTTTCCAATAGATCTGAATCCCAGAGCTGTGAGTTCCTGCTCTGCCTACCCAAACTCACAAAAAACTACTGTAGAGCCTTCTGAAATGTGATATTTCTCCAAGCCAGAGAACAAGATTCATGTTGGGGATTTGCCCATGATTGCCATTTAACAGTTTTATGGCAGCTAAAACAACTCCCTCTTGAATGCTAACCCACCATGTTGACTTCGGATTAACTCCAGTTCCAGAAATGCCTCTAAGATTATATTTTATCTACTGTTCCATGTGTAAGGGCATGTACTAACTGTAAATCTTGCCCATAAATCCTGCCCTTAGGCAGATTCACGTAGCATTCTTGCCTTTTCCTACAATTGTGCTATATATTCCTTCCCTATGGTATATGAGCTCTGGGTTTTGGAGGGTGATGGCACCAGGATCCACCATCTAGACTCACAGCCACCCAGCACACAGACATGGCTTCTCTTCGCAGCAATTAAATGTGTATGTTTTTTAAAAAATAAGAAACTGGATTTGTCAGCCTCTTTCTTTGACCTCTCAGCTTCTTTGGAATTCAAGGATAAGTTTGCATTGGCCTGCCCACCTCAGAACAATTTCCCTCTAGTATGGACTAGTAGGGGTGTGGAAAAGGTAGGATCATTGTAGCACAAAGAATGTTGTAAGGCTGAGAAGGAAAGGAGGTAATCCCCAGCAACTGTTATTCTCTGCTAGTTTCTAAACTCCTCCATAGAGCACTTTTGTGCCAGGTCAGTGCATTTAGGAAGCTGTCTAGTCATGCTGGGAATTCATTCAATAAATTTTCAGTAGTGTTTGGCCATGAGAGGTCTATGTGAGCACACAGGAGGGCACCTAAGCTAAGCTGGGTTTGCGGAGTAGAGAAGATTCTGCCCAGAAAAAAATTATTAGATGAGATGTGCAAAATAAGTAGCATTTTGGTAAAAAGAAAAACAACTTTGCAGAAAAGTGTTCTATGCAGTGGGAGTAGCATGTGCAAACGTGAGAGAGAGAATGAATATTCAGGAAAAAGAAGCTTATGGTAACTGCAGCCTTAGACACGACGCGATAACAGTATAGATGTGGATGGAGAGATGGGAAGGGCCAGCCAAGTCTCATCAGTCACTCAAGCAGCAGCAGCTCTCATCATCTGGGTACTGGTACTAAGTTGCCACTCTGTTTGATGTGTATTATTTTATGTACTATTCACAACAACCATAGGAAGTAGTTGCTGTTGTTTTCCCCAATTTTAAAGATAAGGAAACTGGGGCCTAGTGAGTCTACATGGGGCCTAGTGAATCTACATGACTTGTTCATGATGATCTTTGTGTAGTTGATTAATGAGAGTATCAGAATTTGAACCCAAGCAGTCTGTCACCAGGGCGATAAGGTCAAATCTCCAGTTGTATCAATAATGTCATATATATATATATATATGTTTAGATCAAGATCCAGTCAAGGATCATGCAAAGGCATTTAGTTGTCATGATCATTTAGGCTTCTTTAATTTGATATCCCACCCTCTTTTTGTCTTTCATGATGCTGACATGTTTTAAGGATCCAGGACCATCGTTTTCTTATATAGTCATTTTTCTTATATAGTCATTCAATCTTATATAGTCATTTTTGTGTGTCCTGTTTAAGAATGTTTTTCCCACCTCAAAATCTGAAAGATACTCATGTGTACTTTCTACTATGTTTTTTCCCAACATTTTATTTTTTAAAATTTCAAGTCTACAGAGATATTATAAGAATAGTACAAAGAATATCAATATACCCTTCACTCATTCATCCAGACTTATGAATTGTTGATATTTTGCCGTGTATACAAATTATTGCTATTATTATTAGTTTGCTGAAATATTTAGGAATAAGTTGCACACATTAAACACTTTACCCCAAATATTTCAGCATGTTTCCTACATTCTCCTGTGTAACTACAATATAGTTAATATAATTACAATGCTCAAAGAAATGTAACATTGATATTGTTTTATTATTAAATATGCATTTCATATTCTAATTTCTCCAGTTGTATCAATAATGTCATATATATATATGTATATATATGTTTAGATCAAGATCCAGTCAAGGATCATGCACTGCATTTAGTTGTCATTATCTTTTAGGCTTTTTTAATCTGGTATCCCAGCCTCTTTGTGTCTTTCATGATACTGACATGTTTTAAGGATCCAGGATCATCATTTTGCAGAATGTCCTTCTGTGTGGATTTTCCTGATTGTCCCTCTTCTTTAGATTCGAGCTATTTTAGTATTTGTTCCTGGTTTTCATGGCAACACAAATCCTTGGTAAAGGTTCCCATCTCCTTTGGGACTTCTGCGAAAAATTCAAGCTCCTTTTCAGTCATTGTATTAATTAGGGCTGGGACTAGGCTACTATAATAGAGAGATCACAACTTTGGGTCTCAAAGAAGATAGGTTTTAATTTCTCTTTTACATAACAATCCACAAGTGAGCAGTCTGCAGTCCTGGTGAAATGACTTTTGCTCCACAAAGTCATCCAGGGACCCAGGCTCCTTCTATCTTATTGCTCCATCATTGTAATCCTCAAGAATTGATTCTTACAAAGTCAAAGCTCTCTTAGTAGCACTGCATTCAAATTTCAGCCTGCAGGAAGGGGAAAGAGAAAGTTAAGAGCATGCAATGCTCTCTTTTCAAAGTATGAGATCTAGAAATTGCTCTTGTAACTTTCATTTGCACGCACATCTAGTCACCAAGGAGGCTGAGAAAAGCAATACCTGGGAAGCCAATTGCCCAGCTGTAATATCGTGAAGTATGTATTTGGTATTTTTCACTGTTTCCTGACATATAGCTCCTAAAATCCTTGTATTTGGGGTGTCCTGTATACTAATGAGATGACTGGTGACTGAGAGCCCTTAGATCACTTCAAGATAGTGGCTGATCAGGATAAAGACCAAGGCATGATTAGAGGTTTGGGACTTTTGGCTCCACCCTGCATCACCCTTCCCAGTCTCTGGGGAGAAAAGTGGGGCTGAAGTTTAAGTTGATCCCAGTGGCCAATGACTTAATCAATCATGCCTACATAATGAAGCTTCTATAAAACCCCAAAGGACTAGGTTCTGGGAGCTTTCTGATAGCTGAACATGTGGAGGTTCCTGTAGGGTGTTACTGTGTCCGGAATTGGTGGGTTCTTGGTCTCACTGACTTCAAGAATGAAGCTGCGGACCCTCACGGTGAGTGTTACAGTTCTTAAAGGCAGTGTGTCTGGTGTTTGTTCCTTCTGCTGTTTGGATGTGTTCAGAGTTTCTTCCTTCTGGTGGGTTCCTGGTCTCACTGGCTCAGGAGTGAAGCTGCCGACCTTCGCGGTGAGTGTTACAGCTCTTAAGGTGGCACGTCTGCAGTTGATCATTCCTCCCGGTGGGTTCTTGGTCTCACTGGCTTCAGGAGTGAAGCTGCAGACCTTTGTGTTGAGTGTTACAGCTCATAAAGGCATTGTGGACCCAAAGAGTGAGCAGTAGCAAGATTTATTGCAAAGAGCAAAAGAACAAAGCTTCTACAGTGTGGAAGGGGACCCGAGTGGGTTGCCACTGCTGGCTCCGGCAGTCTGCTTTCATTCTCTTATCTGGCCCCTCCCACATCCTGCTGATTGGTCCATTTTACACAGAGCCTATTGGTCTGTTTTACAGAGAGCTGATTGGTCCGTTTTGACAGGGTGCTGATTGGTGCGTTTACAATCCCTGAGCTAGACACAAAAGTTCTCCACGTCCCCACTAGATTAGCTAGATACAGGGTGTGGATTGGTGTATCTACAAACCCTGAGCTAGACACAGAGTGCTGATTGGTGCAATTACAAACTGACTAGATACAGAGTGCTGATTGGTGCACCCACAAACCCTGAGCTAGACACAGGGCACTGATTGGTGTATTTACAAACCTTGAGCTAGACACAGAGTGCTGATTGGTGTATTTACAATCTCTTAGCTAGACATAAAGGTTCTCCAAGTCCCCACCAGACTCACGAGCCCAGCTGGCTTCACCCAGTGGATCTTGCACAGGGGCCACAGGTGGAGCTGCCTGCCAGTCCTGTGCCATGTGCCGGCACTCCTCAGCCCTTGGGCGGTTGATGGGACCCGGCGCTGTGGAGCAGGGGGCGGCGCTCAGGGAGGCTGGGGCTGCACAGGAGTCCACAGCGGAGTGGGGGAGGTTCAGGCATGGTGGGCTGCAGGTCTGGAGCCCTGCCCCATGGGGAGGTAGCTAAGGCCCGGGGAGAAATTGAGCACAGCAGCTGCTGGCCCAGGTGCTAAGCCCCTCACTGCCTGGTTCCGAGTGCGGGGCCCGCTGAGCCCACACCCACCCGGAACTCGCACTGGCCCACAAGCGCCACGTGCAGCCCCGGTTCTCGCTCGTGCCTCTCCCTCCACACCTCCCTGCAAGCTGAGGGAGCCAGCTCCGACTTCGGCCAGCCCAGAGAAGGGCTCCCATGGTGCAGCGGTGGGCTGAAGGGCTCCTCAAGTGTGGCCAGAATGAGTGCCCAGTCTGAGGAGGCACTGAGAGCAAGCGAGTGCTGCGAGGGCTGCCAGCACACTGTCACCTCTCATTATGACTGGAGAAGGCATGGACGCTCCTGTGCCCCTTCCCCCATGCCTTGTTCTGTGCACCTGTTCCATCTGGCTATTCATCTGTATCCTTAGTAATAGCCTTTAAAATCAAACAGAAAATGCAAGTAAAGTGTTTCCCTGAGTTCTGTGGGCTGCTCTAACAAATGAATCAAACCCAAGGAGGGGATCATGGGAACCCCAATTTAGAGCTGACTGGGCAGAAACACAGGTCACAACCTGTAATTGCAACTGGCATCTGAAGTGGAGACAGTCTTGGGGACTGAGCCCTCAACCTGTGAGATCTGATGCTGTGTCCAGGTAGACAATGTCAGAATTGAGTAAAATTAGAGGGGCCAGGCAGGGTGGCTCACACTTACAATCCCAGCATTTTGGGAGCCCAAGGCAGGAGGATCGCTTGAGGCCGGGAGTTTAGACCAGACTGGCCAACATAGCAAGACCTCATCTCTGCAAAAAATTAGCCAAGTGTGGTGGCATGTGCCTGTAGTCCCAGCTACTGGGGAGGCAGATGTGGGAGGGTCCCTTGAGCCCAGGAGTTCAAGACTGCAGTGAGCTACGATTGCACTACTGCACTCCAGCCTGTGCCACAGAGTGAGACCCTGTCTCAAAAAAAAAAAAAAAAAGAAAAAAGAAAAACTAAGAGGACACCCAGCTGATATTCACTGCAGAATTGATTGTTGTTGTCTCCAGGAAAATCCCCACACACACGTGGTATCAAAAGTGTTCTGTGTTGATAATTCAGACCAGTTAAAACTCTGGTGGTTATATTAGTAAAAGGAAGAAGGAAAGAAGGCCATTCAGGGAGCATTACTGGTCTCTGCCACAGCCATCCAGTAGGCTGTTATGTCCTCTGGTGAAGACTCAATATGTGAACAAGCAGTTTAACTTATTAACCTAACCATGACTTCAGGTTCTGTTTCATAATACTTATTCAGATGTTTTCATCTCTGGGTAGAAGTATTAGACATTTTTCTTTTCTTTTTTTTATTATTATACTTTAGGTTTTAGGGTACATGTGCACAATGTGCAGGTTTGTTACATATGTATCCATGTGCCATGTTGATTTCCTGAACCCATTAACTCGTCATTTAGCATTAGGTATATCTCCTAATGCTGTCCCTCCCCCCTCCCCCCACCCCACAACAGTCCCCGGAGTGTGATGTTCCACACCCTGTGTCCATGAATTCTCATTGTTCAATTCCCACCTATGAGTGAGAACATGTGGTATTTGGTTTTTTGTCCTTGCGATAGTTTACTGAGAATGATGGTTTCCAGTTTCATTCATGTCCCTACAAAGGACACGAACTCATCATTTTTTATGGCTGCATAGTATTCCATGGTGTATATGTGCCACATTTTCTTAATCCAGTCTATCGTTGTTGGACATTTGGGTTGGTTCCAAGTCTTTGCTATTGTGAATAGTGCCGCAATAAACATACATGTGCATGTGTCTTTATAGCAGCATGATTTATAGTCCTTTGGGTATATACCCAGTAATGGGATGGCTGAGTCAAATGGTATTTCTAGTTCTAGATCCCTGAGGAATCGCCACACTGACTTCCACAATGGTTGAACTAGTTTACAGTCCCACCAACAGTGTAAAAGTGTTCCTATTTCTCCACATCCTCTCCAGCACCTGTTGTTTCCTGACCTTTTAATGATGGCCATTCTAACTGGTGTGAGATGGTATCTCATTGTGGTTTTGATTTGCATTTCTCTGATGGCCAGTGATGATGAGCATTTTTTCATGTGTTTTTTTGGCTGCATAAATGTCTTCTTTTGAGAAGTATCTGTTCATGTCCTTTGCCCACTTTTTGATGGGGTTGTTTGTTTTTGTCTTGTAAATTTGTTTGAGTTCATTGTAGATTCTGGATATCAGCCCTTTGTCAGATGAGTAGGTTGCAAAAATTTTCTCCCATTCTGTAGGTTGCCTGTTCACTCTGATGGTAGTTTCTTTTGCTGTGCAGAAGCTCTTTAGTTTAATTAGATCCCATTTGTCAATTTTAGCTTTTGTTGCCATTGCTTTTGGTGTTTTAGACATGAAGTCCTTGCCCATGCCTATGTCCTGAATGGTATTGCCTAGGTTTTCTTCTAGGGTTTTTATGGTTTTAGGTCTAACATGTAAGTCTTTAATCCATAGTATTAGAGATTTTTCTTAATGTAATTTTAAAATATCAAAAATACTTTGTATAACAAAAGGAACAACAGACACTGAAGCCTACTTGAGGGTGGAGAGTGGGAGGAGGGAGAGGATTAAAAAACTACATATCAGTACTAGGCTTATTAACTGGGGTGATGAAATAATCTGCACACCAAACCCCCGTGACA
The DNA here is from genome assembly GCF_006542625.1 of Nomascus leucogenys. Lineage (NCBI taxonomy): Eukaryota > Metazoa > Chordata > Mammalia > Primates > Hylobatidae > Nomascus > Nomascus leucogenys. The sequence goes on from NC_044384.1 coordinate 131,640,839, forward strand.
CGCAATTTACCTGTATAATGAACCTGCACATGTACCTCTGAACCTAAAAGTTAAAAAAACTTCGTGAAAAAAGAGAAGTCACGAGATCAAATTTTCAAGAATGGAAGGTTGTCATCCCAGGAAATTTTTATGTACTTTTATTCTCTCAATGAAAATAAAAATTGACGGGCTAGGCGTGGTGGCTCACGCCTGTAATCCCAGCACTTTGGGAGGCTGAGGCAGGCGGATCATGAGGTCAGGAGATCAAGACCATCCTGGCTAACATGGTGAAACTCTGTCTCTACTAAAAATAAAAAAAATTAGCCGGGCATGGTGGTGGGTGCCTGTAGTCCCAGCTACTCAGGAGGCTGAGGCAGGAGAATGGCATGAACCCAGGAGGCAGAACTTTCAGTGACCTGAGATCAGGCCACTGCGCTCCAGCCTGGGTGACACAGCGGGACTCTGTCTCAAAAGAAAAAAAAAAAAAAGAAAAACTGACAATGATGAGAAAATTAATTTTAAAAGCAGAAACAGCGTGATTCGGTCTCAGGATCTATACTCCTCACTTTTTGTTCATCACTGAAGAGCCCTAGGAGCAAGAAAAATAAAGTATTTTTAGATGGTTTTATTTAAAGTAGAAAAGGCACAACAACACTAAGGGCTAGCGATAGCATGTTAATACCCACAGTGACCTCAGTCATTACTTAAACTTATTTCCTCATTTTGTAGTTAAGGGAAAACCCCAGAGAGTTGATACAAATTGTAGATACTGGCTGGGTGCCATGGCTCACGCCTGTAATCCTAGCACTTTTTGGGGTTGAGGCGGGTGGATTGCTTAAGCCTGAGAGTTCGAGACCAGCCTTGGCAACATGGCTAAACCCTGTCTCTACAAAAAAATACAAAAATTAGCTGGGCATGGTGGTGGGTGTCTCTAGTCTTCGCTACTCAGGAATCTGAGCTGGGAGGATCACCTGAGCCCAGGAGATAGAGGCTGTGGTGGGCCATGATTGTACCACTACTCCAGCCTGGGTGACAGAGTGAGACCCTGTCTCAAAAAAACAAATGAAACAATTTTTTTAAAAAAGAAAGTTGTAGATGCCTGGCAGCTAGTTAGCTAAAATTTGAACCAAGTTTCCTGACTCTGGTCCAGATTCTCCTTCCGTGTCATACAACCTCTCATTGGTTTGAGTCAATTTCTCCTTTCTCACACGTCTGGTTCCATTCACTACATAGTCCACGTAATGCCTCTATCCCTTCCATGTTATCCGAAAAGAAGTGCGTTAAAAAAACCTCAGCAACAACAACAAACAGTTGTTGAAAGTATTTAAGTTATGTTTTGGAATCCCTTTCAAAGTAAAAGGAGAACACATGATATCTCAACTCTGGCATCTCCACCTCCCCTCATGCTTAGAGATGATTGTTCTGCCTTTGCCAAATTCCATTAAAAGTCACTGCCCAGATTCCAGTGCCCTTGATGATGTCAAAATAATGTAAACCTATTTATGACAACAGCTTCCAAGGCCTCTTAGAAAAAAACAAAATCAAGCTGAAAAACTTAAGCCTATCTTTTGAACACTCTTTCCACTTTGCTATGAAAGAGACTCACTTTATTTTACTTATTTTTGCTTTTATTCTTTTAGATTTTTATTGTTAAATATTGCAAATATAAAAATAAGAACAGAGAATAATGTAATAGTCATATATCTACCACTGAACTCAGAGGACCCTTAATGTTTTGCCATATTTGCTTCATATATTTTCAGATTTCTTTAAGGGATCTAAAACATTAGAAATGCAGTCAAGGCCTGATTCCATCTTTCTCACTTCATCTTCTTTTTCCTTCTCTAGAGGTAACCATTGTCTTGAACTGAGTTTTAATTATATTTTTAGTTTTATATTTATTTAATAAAAAGCTCAGGTCTATCTTCTATTATTTATTTTAATGGTAGTTTGGAATTTTCTCCACTGAGGTCTTTCATACCTGTTTATCTGTTAGCTTTATTCACTTGTCCATTATCATCTTTGTTGCTATCATGCATGGACTTCTTTTTACCTCTGCTGTTTCAAAGCTATAGAAATATTTCTGTTTTTGTTGTTTGTTTTCAAGCTTTGTTTTATTGTTTTTGTTTGTAATTTAGGAGGTGTATTAGCTTTCTCTGGCTGCCATAACAAATCAGCACAAACTTTGTGGCTTAAAACAAAAGAACTGTATTCTCTCACAGTTCCAGAGGCTAGAAGTCCAAAATCAAGATGCAGGGAGGGCTGAACTCCCTACAGAGGCCCTAGGGAAGAATTCTCCCTGGCATCTTCCAATTTCTGGTGGCTGCCAGCATTACTTAGCTTGCAGCCCTATCACTCCAGTTTCTGCTTCCATTACCTTTATTGCATTCTCCTTGTTCATATGTCATCAAATCTCCCTCTGTCTCCTTCCTCGAACACTTGTGATTAGCTGATGAATTCTCTTGATTCCTTCTCCATCTTATATCTGAGAATACCTTTATTTTGCCTTCACTCTGGTGATACATTTGCTGGGCGCACATCCTGTTTACTATTATTTTCCCTTAACACTGTAAAATATTACTCTATTGTCATCTATTGTAGCTAAGTATGCTCTACATTCAATTCTTTGTGGGTAATTTGCCCTTTATTTAAAGAGTGTTTAAGATTCTCTTTATCTCTAATGCTCTACATTTTATCCTGCCCAGTCCTGAGCATGTTTGATCTGAAAATTCACATATTTATTTAATTTTGGGAAATTCTCATTAATTATTTCTTCAAATACTGCCTCTCCATCATTTCCTTCATTCTGTTCTGCCAGAGCTCCTGATAGTCAAGTGTTGGACATGAATGCTTTTCAAAGTGTCTTAGAGCTGCTATTTACTTGTTTATTTCTGTGTCTTTCTGCACCATCTTCAGTTTAGGTTTATTTCACTTCTCTAATCTTCCATTTTACAAATTCTCTCTTCAACTGTTCATTCAAGACTTAGGCATAGGCAGCATTAGGATGTTATTTCAAAGCTAAGAGCTCTGCTGCCAGCTTGTCTAGATTCAGATTCCATTTCTATTCATTATCTATTGGGCTTGAAAAATTACTGGCTTCTCTGGATCTCAGTTTCCTCATATGTAAAGTGGGAATAATATAGTTATTTCATAGTGTTTATGAATATTAAGAGAGCCAATATATATATAAAGCATGGAAAATAGTTCTTGGCATAAAAAATATTAACTATTACTAACATTGGTCTATTAACATCTACATTTATTTCAAAAATATTTTAATGTTAAGAATTAATTTTCATATCCCTCTTTGCTGTCCTTAAAAGCAATTATATGTTATTTTTAATGCAAATTATGTCTTTGCTTATCTCTTTTGAACATCATAAGCATCCTTATTTTCAAGTCATTTTCGTACTGCTCCAGTAAGTAAATTTCATCTAGAGCAAATTCCTATTCTGAGTTTTTGGGTCTTTTGGCTATTTTATTAAATGTCATTGGTTTTGTTGCATAACAGGCTCATTTTGAAGAAGGATTTTTTTTTTTAAATCTCTCTCTTGCTTCACATGCACCCTTGGCTCATCTTTTTCTGACCAATTGTGTGGTGGTCTCCATCTGGCCCTGCAGACTTCCAACTAAGAAGCAGAGTCTAAATTGTAGTTTGAAGTTCATTCTTGCCCTAGACTAATACTGGGGGTACCAAAGATAGTGTCGCAGAACAAATCCTGTAACTGCCCAATGGGTTCACCTTGCCCACTGGCTAGACAGAGCTGATTTATCAAGAGAGGGGAATTGCAATAGAGAAAGAGTAATTCACACAGAGCCAGCTGTGTGGGAGACTGGAGTTTTATTATTACTCACATCAGTCTCCCTGCATATTTGAGGATCAGAGTTTTTAAGGATAAATTTCTGGGGTATTGTTGGGAGTAAATTCTATTTTAAATTCTGAGTAAATGTTATGCTAACTATCATTCCACCAGCAGTCACCTAAGGCCCTAAGGCAAGTTGAGAAGCACTGGTGAAACATAATAGCCACATACAATCGAAGTGTGAATGAAATGAATAAATATACAAATAAACTATGTAGCCATACCTACACATACATCATGCACTGGTTCTGTTACTGAAATGCCAGGGGTTCAGTCTAGGTTCTGTTACTTGCTGCACAGAAAGCCAATCACTGTGACAATGAATATTGCCAGGGAAGAAGGCTTTAATGTGCTGTGGGGATGGGAGATCAGTCTCAAATTCATCTCTCTGACCCACTAAAATCAATGTTTTATATAGCAGGGAAGGAATGTAATGATATGCAGAAAAACAGGAATGGGTGTGGGGTGGGTGGTAAGGATGAAGAATTGGTCAACAGGAAGCAGGCCGTCAGTTAGGCAGTCATGGTGGGTGAAGGGTCTGGCTTCTCATTGTCCAGATATGATAATCTGGTTTCAGTTCCCTGATACTAGCTGGGAGTCCTGATGGTTGGTTTCCTGGGAAAGGAACACAGATAAGTGTAACTTTCTCAAGTTTTAAGACTGGGAGGGTCAATTTCTATGTTTATTCAAAAGAAACCATAAGCATCAGTTCTATGGGATAATTAAAGTGGTTTCCTTTCCACATTAATGTGTGTGTATGCATGTATGTGTGAACATCTCACAGTAACAGCTCACTGCAGCCTCAACCTCCTGGGCTCAAGGCCGTGATTGCTTGAGGCTAAGAGTTCGAGACCAGCTTGGGCAACACGTGAAACCCCATATCTTTAAAACAAAACAAAACATTAGCTGGAGGCTGTTGTGGTGGTGTGCTCCTGTAGTCCCAGCTACTCAGGAAGCTGAGGAAGGAGGATCACTTGAGCCCACGGACTTAAGGTTGCAGTATGCTAGGTTTGTGCTACTGCACTCCAGCCTGGGCAAAAGAGCAAGCCCCTGTCTCCAAAAATTAAAATAAAATACAATTTAAAAAAATGTTCATATCTGATACACCCTGGGAAATATGCAACATTCTTGAGGTAAGGTAAATGTTATCTCTGTTTAGTAAATGAAGAAACTAAAGGTACAAAGTGGTTTGCAAAGCTCTTTTACGAGTGAACCTATAGTAATCTGGTTTGAACCCAATGAACATCTCATTGAGGCTGAAATAATACATTTTGACATTTCTATTTCCATTCTAAGTTTATAAGTTCTTGTTACTCGGATGAAGGCTTACTTTTTTTTCCATTTTCAACTCCTTTTGTGAACTGAGGATAAACTAAATATGCATACAGTCAGTCATAGCAGGGAAACACATCAGATAATCCAAACTGAAGGAATGTTTTACAAAATAACTGACCAGGACTCCTCAAGTGTCAAAGTCATTAAAGAAAAGGAAAGACTAAGAATCGTCAGAGAGGAGATGAAAGAGACACAGCAACTAGATAGGATTTGAAATCTTGGATTGGATCATAAACCAGAAAAAGCACATTGGTGGGGAAACTAGTGAAACTCAATGTCTGTAGGTTAGTTAATAGTATTGTATTAGTGTTAATTTCCTGGTTTTGATAATGGTGCTATGGTTATAGATGACGTTAACATTAGGGAAAACTATGTGAAGGGTAATTGGAAACTTTCTGTACTTTTTTGCAAATTTTCTGTAAATTTAAAATTATTTAAAACAAAACATTAAAAGAAAACAAAAATACGTAAGGTAAAATGAAAAGCAAACTTTCTTGCCTCATCCCTGAAGCCTTATTCTACCCCTTCACTTTGGGTTAGGCTGAGGCTGAAGCATAGGAGGAGGAGTGGGTGGTTGTCAGACACAGAATACAGGGTTATTGCATAGATTACTCACTAGTTGTTTAAATTGTGCTTTTATATGTTAATGGGGCCATTTTATATAGTGTATGCAATCGTAGTCAAAATAGCCCAAGTGGCCAAAGTAGTGATATCAGCTTGGTCTCATCAAAATGTTGCATTTTAGACTCCAACTGTGTGTTTTTAAAAAAATATCACAAGGAACACTAAAAAATGTTCAAAGCGGTTATGTCTTGCTCAGAGAATTGTGGGAGAATTTTAAAAAATCTTTATGTTTTAAGTAATTTTCAATTAAATCACAATCAGTATATTTCACATATATAGTGAAATTCAAATAATCTTTAAAATTTAACACAATTAGACATATGCCATATGATCCTGGTGACAGACTGAATGTGCCAATGTTTATCCCATCCAATGTGCTCTTCTTATAACGTGACAGTGGAATTTCTCCATCGGGAAGTCTATGTTACGTCCTCTTGAACATGGGCAAAACTGTCACTGTCTCAATCAGTAAAATTCAGAGCATTGACACTGTGTGACTCTTGAGAATAGATTATAAAAAATACAGCTTTATTCCGGCTCTCTTTCCCGAAGAATACTTGCCTATGGGATCCAGCTATCATGTTGTGAGCAAATCCAGGCCACATGCAGAAGTCATGTGTGGGTGTCCAGCCGGCAGCCCCAGATAGGCCCAAATGAAAGAGCAGAAGTATTCAGATGATTTCAGCTCCCAATCTTCAAATATTTCAGCTAAGGCACAGATGAACTGAGATAAGCTGTCATTTCTGTACCTCATCTGAATTCCTTTTGCAAAGAAATCATGAAAATAAGTGATTGTTGTTGTTTTAAGCCACAACATCTTGGAGTAATTTGTTATTCGCAGTACTTAATAAAAATATTAAAAACAAAATTATCGAAGTATCCAGCAACTCTACTTCTGTGTCTGTACTCCAAACAAGTAAAAGCAGGACTGTGAAGAGACATTTGTACACCCGTTTTTGTAGCAGCATTGTTCACAAGAGCTAAAACATGGAAACAACCCAGGTGTTCATGAATGGACGGGCAGAGAGTGGGATGTGCATACAGTGGAATATTGTTCAGTCTTAAAAAGGAAGGACATTCAGACATATGATACAACGTGGATGAATCTTGAGAACATTATGCTGAGTGAAACAAGACAGGCACAGAGACAAATACTGTATGAAATACTTAAAGTAGTCAAAATCATGGAGATAGAAAATAGAATGGTGGTTGCCAGGAGCTGGTGGGAGGGGGAAAATCAGGAGTTATTATTTAATGTATATAGATTTTCAGTTTTACAAGATGAAAGGAGTTCTGGAGATGAATAGTGGTGAGATACGGAACATTTCCGTCATCTGAAAAAATTCCCTCTTGCCACTTTGTAGTTAATACCCTTCCCCCAAACTCCAGCCCTTCATAATCAAGGATAGTATCTCTGTCCTCATTGATTTTTCTTTTCTCAAATGTCGTATAAGTGAAACCATACACTATATACCTGCTGTGTCTGGCTTCTTTCACTTATCGTAATGCTGGTGAGAATCATTCATGTTGCTGCATGTACCATACTTTGTCCCTTTTGATTGTCGAGTGGTATTCTATTGTTTGTGCCACAGTTTATGTATATATTCATCACCTGATGGACATATAGTTTCAATTTTTGATACTTTTTAATAAAAGTGCTATGAATATTCACATACATGTATGCTGTTTAATAAACACAAAAAGTGAGACTGCTGAGTTGTTTGGTAAGTGTTTGTTTGAATACAAAAGGCACTTGCAGATTGTTTTCTGGGTTAGTTTTCCGACTGCATTCCCAACATCATGTGAGAGATCTGGCATCTTCATATCCTTGCCAGCATTTGCATTGTCTGTTTCTGTTCTTGTTTTTAATTTTTATCATTCTGGTAGTGTGTAACGTAGCTCAGTGGGATTTTGATTTTCATTTTTATAATGACTAGTGACTTTAGGCATCATTTCATGTCTGGATTTGCCATTTATAAGTCTTCTTTTGCACATGTATGATTTTGGTTGTAAAAGTCCTTTATATTTTTTGAAATTAAAATCTTTATCAGACATGTATTATGTAAATATGGTCTCCCAGACTACAGCTTATGCTTTTATTTTTAAAAAATATTTACTGATGATGACTAATTTATTGTTGCTTTCTATTATGGTTTATACTTTTACATTCTATATATGAACTATTTGTAAATAATAAGAACACAAAAATTTTCTTTTATTTATTCTAGAAATGTTACCATTTTGGTTTTTACACTTTTTTGTTTCAAGTTGATTTTTGTATGTGGTACAAGAAATGGATAATGATGCATTTGGTACAAGTTGTCCAAGATATCACCACTTGTTGAACGTAGTGTCCTTTCTCTATTGACTTACCCTAGAACATTTTTTAAAGGTCAATTTGTTATCTGTGCTCGTTGCTTTTTGGACATCCTATTCTGTTCCTTTTACATATGTGTCTGTCCTTATGCCAGTGCTACATAATCTTGATTAACTGTACCTCTGTAGTAAATTCTAAAATCTAATTAAAAAAAGAAAAAATGTATTACGGAGTAAGTCAGGCAGTGATATTTCTCTAGACTTTATAATTTTGCAGAATACCATGGATCTGTGTGGGAATGTACAGTCTCCCAAACATACCGTCTGATTATCTGCCTCTGAGACCACATTCTTTTTCAAGGAGTATTAAATTAGAAGTCAGTACTTTTACTCTTAATGGACTAACAAGGATTAGCACCACCGATGATAATTATGAGATAATAAGGCAGAGACTGCTGGGGTTTCAAGGAGTGGGGAGGAATAAAATGGAATCAGAAGAGATGTGTTTGCTTAGTGTGCATGGATGGCTTTGTGCACATCAAAGACTATTTCTGGCTACTTTGAACAAAAATAATTTTTAATTTATTACTGTAATAATTTTTAAATCCTAGTTCTCTTTAAGCCTGGTTGATATTAAGCTTTAAATTCATTTTATTCTAATTATAAATACAGTAAGCTTTAAAAATAATTTTTAAGGAAGTTTTTGATTACCATGTAATCAACTTATACTGAATAATGAAAATATCCTAAATAATCAACTTTATGACTTAATTTTATTTTTGCAAACATTTTAAGCTGGTTTTATGATTGTAATATATTTGATTTCTTTTGGAACATTTGGAATGGCTAGCCTAAAAAGCAAATCCTCTTTACCTACCCATTCACCTAAATCTAATTAAAACAATCTTTAAAATACAGTGAATCCTAAGTACCCTTAAACATTCCAGTATTGTTCACAAACTTGTTCTCTTATTCCTTTTGACTAAAAATCTCAAGCTCTAAAACAAATTAATTTTATATTTTACATTGGAATCACAGAGCTAATCTGTCAGATACACAAATATGCCAAATTCTCTTAAACATAACACTTTAAACGTCAAATGCATGAATTATTCCTAAATTTAGTCCCAAATTATTACTGAGCATTTGATTTACTATCTCTCTATACTGCATTCTAAGTCCTTCTAGGATTAAATGTTTTACTATCCTAGGTGAATTGGGACTCAGGGACTTGCGGCACTTATTAATTAGATAACTGAGCCAAGATGAGAAACTTAACAGTCTCCAAGAATGGCTTCTGGATGAGCCATGCCTCTTGGAACCCAAATCGTTGTGTAGTGCCTGTTCTCAAATCTGGCCTGTTGCTATGGCTCCAAATTGGTTTTATGTGAAACCAATAGAATTGGCAAAAATAAAAAATGCTACTGCATCTGGTCTCCTGGAACGTTCACACTGAGGGAAGCCAGCTGCCACGTAAGATGCTTGACCAGCTTCAGGTCACCATGTCCTGGAGAAGCCCAAACTAGCTATGTGGAAATGATGTGTGTGAAGAGAGATGGCTGGTCAGTCCCACTCTCCTAATCCTGAACCATTCATTCTAGCTGGGGGTCCAGACGCTGTACTTCTGAATCAAACCATCTCTGCAGAACTCCATTTGAATTCCTCACCTACAAAACTGTGACATATAAAAATAACAATTGTTGTTTTAAAGTACTAAGTTTCAGGGTAGTTTGTTATGTAATACCTAACTGGAGCCCCTACAAGGTGATTCATCTCTCAGGCCATTAATGACATGCTGAGCCCCCTTTCATGGTTTCCATAACATGGGATTCTAGGCATGTCTCTTTCAGTTAGGATTTCATTCTCCTGGTGTTTTAGTCAATTTAGTGTTGCTATAACAGAATGCTTGAGACTGGGTAGTTTATAAAGAAAAGAAGTTTATTTAGCTCACGATTATGGTGGCTAGAAAGTTCAAGATTGGACATCTGTACATGGTGAGGTTCTTAGGCTGCCTCAACTCATGGTGGAAGGTGGAAAGAGAGCCAGCACGTGTAAATAGATGACATGACAAGGGAGGAGGCAAGGGAGGGAGCAGGGAGGTGCCCGGCTCTTATTAACAACCAGCTCTCATAGGAACGAATAGAGTGGTGGGAAATTGCTCATGCTAGAAGGACGTAATTAATCTATTCATGAGGGATCCACCCCCATGATCTAAACACTTCCCATTAGTCCCCACTTTCTAACACATTAGGGATCAAATTTCAACATGAGGTTTAGAGGGGACAAATATCCAAACCATAGTCCCTGGTTATACCTGTCCCTAAGTCTTCCATCTGATTTCAGTCAGCCGGCTCTCAGCCCAAAGATCAGAGAAACTTCCTTCATGGCTTGATTGGATCTTGATTTTTGTTTGTTGTTTAATTTGTTTTCTTTTAGTCCAGGCTGAAGTTTTCAAAGACATCAAATGATGTCTGATTGGATTCTGCATTTCTTTCTTTGCCAGGCTCTGAAGCCACAGCACTAAAGTCACGCTAATGAAACTGACAGAGACCTGTGCCTCTGTCAGTGGCCAGGGTCCCCCAAGTCCGCACCATAGAAAAACTTCCCTGAAGTGTGTAGCACTTCTCAGTACCTTTCTGTTGCTACCTTGAGACCAGGTAGATAGAAGGCTTACAATCTAAGAGATTTTAACTTACTAAGAATCATTGGCTTCAGTATATTCCAAGAAAGCTGCAAAATTAAGCTTGAAAAATACTTCACTAAATGTCCACAAATATAACTTAATGTTACTAAATGCTGAATTTAATACTTACAAAAAGTTTATTACATTCAAGCACAACTTCAGGCTAGCCTTTTTTCACTTTGCAAGAATTCCTGAGGTGGCTGAATGAGTATCAAAATATCAGAGTCAAGTGTAAATTACAATATAATTTACAAAAGTAAAAGTAAAAATGTAAATACATTTTAAATTTTTAATTAAAAAGTATTATATGTGGGCTAGGTGTGTTGACTCATGCCTGTAATCTCAGCACTTTGAGAGGCTGAGGCGGGTGGATCACTTGAGGTCAGGAGGTTGGGACTAGCCTGGCCAACATGGCAAAACCCCATCTCTACTAAAAATACAAAAAGTAGCCAGACGTGGTGGCGCATGCCTATAGTCCAGGGTACTCAGAAGGCTGAGGCAGGAGGATTGCTTGAACCTAGGAGGCAGAGGTTGTACTGTGTTGAGACTGCACCACTGCTCTCCAGCCTGGGCAACAGAGTAAGACTCTGTCTCCAAAAAAAAAAAAAAAAAAAAAAAAAGGATATATAATGTGGATTAAGGGTACCTTTATGATACTTTTATGATGTGGGGTGGCTTTGGATTTCTACAAATGGGAGTACTGTGGCTCTCCTATGTCCCATAGTGGTCTTGGGGAACTGACTAGTTAGCTTTAAAAACAGCCCAGATGCATTTTTTATATACAATCACTCCTCCAGCCCACTCAGTTTTCCATGGCTGCATGTTGTTCTTTGACTACATCTCTTACAGAAGTGGATCTTGATGATTTAGTCCTACCCTTGGGTGATCAGTATATTATTGCCAGTTTTAGAAATGTCACCAACAGGTCCGTTCCAAGATGGCCAAATAGGAACAGCTCCAGTCTTCAGCTCCCAGCATGATCGCCGTAGAAGACGGGTGATTTCTGCATTTCCAACTTAGGTATGTGGTTCTTCTCACTGGGACTGGTTGGACAGTGGGTGCAACCCACAGAGGGCAAGCTGAAGCAGGGTGAGGCATGCCTCACCTGGGAAGCCTAAGGGGTATGGGGATTTCCCTGTCCTAGCCAAGGGAAGCCATGACAGACTGTAGTGGGAAAATCAAGACACTGCTACCTAAACACTGTGCTTTTCCAACATTCTTAGCAAATGGCACACAGGAGATTATATCCTACGTCTGCCTCAGTGGGTCCCACACCCATGGAGCCTTGCTCACTGCTAGCACAGCAGTGTGAGATTGAACTGCTAGGCGGCAGCCTGGCTGGGGGAGGGGCTCCACCATTGCTGAGGCTTGAGTAGGTAAACAAAGCGGCTGGGAAGCTCGAACTGGGTAGAGCCCACCACAGCTCAATGAGGCCTGCCTGCCTCTGTAGACTCCACCTCCTGGGGCAGGGCATCGCTGAACTAAAGGCAGCAGAAACTTCTGCAGACTTAAACATCCCTGTCTGAAAGCTCTGAAGAGAGCAGTGGTTCTCCCAGCATGGTGTTTGAGCTCTGAGGATGGACAGACTGCCTCCTCAAGTGGATCCCTGACCCCAGTGTAGCCTGAATGGGAGACACTTCCCATTAGGGGCCGACTGAAACCTCATACACCTGGGTTGCCCTTCTGAGTTGAAGCTTCCAGAGGAAGGATCAGGCCACAGTATTTGCTGTTCTGCAATATTTGCTGCTCTGCAGCCTCTGATGGTGATATCCAGGCAAGCAGGGTCTGGAGTGGACCTCCAGCAAACTCCAACAGACCTGCAGCTGAGAGACCTGACTGTTAGAAGGAAAACTAACAAACAGAAAGGAAGAGCATCAACATCAACAAAAAGGACATCCACACCAAAACCCCTTATCTAGGTCACCATGATCAAAGACCAAAGGTAGACAAAACCACAAAGATGGGGAGAAACCAGAGCAGAAAGCTGAAAATTCTAAAAACCAGAGCACCTCTTCTCCTCCAAAGGATTGCAGCTCCTCACCAGCAATGGAACAAAGCTGGATGGAGAATGACTTTGATGAGTTGGCAGAAGTAGGCCACAGAAGGTTAGTACTAACAAACTTCTCTGAGCTAAAGGAAGATGTTCGAAGCCATTACAAGGAAGCTAAAAACCTTGAAAAAAGATGAGATGAATCACTAACTGGAATAAACGGTATAGAGAAGACCTTAAATGACCTGATGGAGCTGAAAACCATGGCACGAGAACTACGTGACACACGCACAAGCTTCAGTAGCCGATTCGGTCAAGTGGAAGCAAGGGTATCAGTGATTGAAGATCAAATGAATGAAATGAAGCGAGAAGTTTAGAGAAAAGAGAGTAAAAAGAAACAAACCTCGAGGAAATATGGGACTATGTGAAAAGACCAAATCTACATTTGATTAATGTACCTGAAAGTGACGGGGAGAATGAAACCAAGCTGAAAAATACTCTTCAGCATATTATCCGGGAGAACTTCCCCAACCTAGCAAGGCAGGCCAACATTCCAATTCAGGAAATACAGGGATGCCACAAAGATACTCCTCGAGAAGAGCAACTCCAAGACACATAGTTGTCAGATTCACCAAGGTTGAAATGAAGGAAAAAATGTTAAGGGCAGTCAGAGAGAAAGGTCGAGTTACCCAAAAGGAAAGCCCATCAAACTAACAGTGAATCTCTTGGCAGAAACTCTACAAGCCGGAAGAGAGTGGGGACCAATATTCAACATTCTTAAAGAAAAGAATTTTCAACCCAGAATTTCATATCCAGCCAAACTAAGCTTCATAAGTGAAGGAGAAATAAAATCCTTTGCAGACAAGCAAATGCTGAGAGTTTTTATCACTGCCAGGCGTGCCTTACAAGAGCTCCTAAAGGAATCACTAAACATGGAAAGGAACAACCAGTACCAGCCACTGCAAAAACATGCCAAATTGTAAAGACCATCGATGCTAGGAAGAAACTGCATCAACTAATGGGCAAAATAACCAGCTAACATCATAATGACAGGATCAAATTCACACATAACAATATTAACCTTAAATGTAAATGAGCTAAATATTCCAATTAAAAGACACAGACTGGCAAATTGGATAAAGAGTCAAGACCCATCAGTGTGCTGTATTCAGGAGACCCATCTCATGTGCAGAGACACACATAGGCTCAAAATAAAGGGATGGAGGACGATCTACCAAACAAATAGAAAGCAAAAAAAAAGGCAGGGGTTGCGATCCTAGTGTCTGATAAAACAGACTTTAAACCAACAAAGATCAAAAGAGACAAAGAAGGCCATTACATAATGGTAAAGGGATCAATTCAACAAGGAGAGCTAACTATCTTAAATATATATGCACCCAATACAGGAGCACCCAGATTCATAAAGCAAGTCCTTAGAGACCTCCAAAGAGACTTAGACTCCCACACAATAATAATGGGAGACTTTAACACCCCACTGTCAATATTAGACAGATCAATGAGACAGAAGGTTAACAAGGATATCCAGGACTTGAACTCAGCTCTGGACCAAGCAGACCTAATAGACATCTACAGAACTGTCCACCTCAAATCAACAGAATATACGTTCTTCTCAGCACCACATTGCACTTATTCCAAAACTGACCACATAGTTGCAAGAAAAGCACTCCTCAGCAAATGTAAAAGAACAGAAATCACAACGAAGTGTCTCTCAGACCACAGTGCAATCAAATTAGAACTCAGGATTAAGAAACTCACTCAAAACTGCACAGCTACGTGGAAACTGAACAACCTGCTCCTGAATGACTACTGGGTACATAACGAAATGAAGGCAGAAATAAAGATGTTCTTTGAAAGCAGTGAGAACAAAGACACAACATACCAGAATCTCTGGGACACATTTAAAGCAGTGTGTAGAGGGAAATTTATAGCACTAAATGCCCACAAGAGAAAGCAGGAAAGATCTAAAATTGACACCCTAACATTACAATTAAAAGAACTAGAGAAGCAAGAGCAAACAAATTCAAAAGCTAGCAGAAGGCAAGAAATAACTAAGATCACAGCAGAACTGAAGGAGTTAAGAGACACAAAAAAACCTTCAAAAATCAATGAATCCAAGGTCTGGTTTTTGAAAAGATAAACAAAATTGATAGACCACTAGCAAGACTAATAAGAGAGAAGAATCAAATAGACACAATAATAAATGATAAAGGGGATATTACCTCTGTTCCCACAGAAATACAAACTACCATCAGACAATACTATAAACACCTCTACGCAAATAAACTAGAAAATCTCAAAGAAATGGATAAATTCCTGGACACATACGTGCTCCCAACACGAAACCAGGAAGAAGTTGAATTGCTGAATGGACCAATAACAGGCTCTGAGATTGAGGCAATAATTAATAGCCTACTAAACAGAAGAAGTCCAGGACCAGACGGATTCACAGCTGAATTCTACCAGAGGTACAAGGAGGATCTGGTACCATTCCTTCTGAAACTATTCCAATCGACAGAAAAAGAATCCTCCGTAATTCATTTCATGAAGCCAGCGTCATCCTGAAACCAAAGCATGGTAGAGACACAACAACAAAAAAAGAGAATTTTAGACCAATATCCCTGATGAACATTGATGTGAAAATCCTCAATAAAATACTGGCAAACTGAATCCAGCAGCACATCAAAAAGGTTATCCACGAAGATCAAGTTGGCTTCATCCCTGGGATGCAAGGCTGGGTCAACATACACAAATCAATAAACGTAATCCATCACATAAACAGAACCAATGACAAAAACCACATGATTATCTCAATAGACGCAGAAAAGGCCTTTGACAAAATTCAACAGTGCTTCATGCTAAAAACTCTCAATAAACTAGGTATTGATGGAGGGTATCTCAAAATAATAAGAGCTATCTATGACAAACCCATAGCCAATATCATACTGAATGGTCAAAAACTGGAAGCATTCCCTTTGAAAGCGGGCACAAGACAGGGATGCCCTCTCTCACCACTCCTATTCAACATAGTGTTGGAAGTTCTGGCCAGGGCAATCAGGCAGGAGAAAGAAATAAAGGGTATTCAATTAGGAAAAGAGGAAGTCAAATTGTCCCTGTTTGCAGATGACATGATTAGATATTTAGAAAACCCCATCATCTCAGCCCCAAATCTCCTTAAGCTGATAAGCAACTTCAACAAAGTCTCAGGATACAAAATCAATGTGCAAGAATCACATGCAGTCTTATACAGCAATAACAAACAGAGCCAAATCATGACTGAACTCCCATTCACAATTGCTTCAAAGAGAATAAAATACCTAGGAATCCAACTTACAAGGGATGTAAAGGACTGCTTCAAGCAGAACTACAAACCACTGCTCAATGAAATGAAAGAGGACACAAAGAAATGGAAGAACATTCCATGCTCATGATAGGAAGAATCAATATTGTGAAAATGGCCATACTGCCCAAGGTAATTTATAGATTCAGTGCCATCCTCATCAAGCTACCAATGGCTTTCTTCACAGAATTGGAGAAAAGTACTTTGAAGTTCATATGGAACCAAAAAAGAGCCTGAACTGACAAGACAATCCCAAGCAAAAAGAACAAAGCTGGAGGCATCACGCTACCTGATTTGAAACTCTTCTGCAAGGCTACAGTGACCAAAATAGCCTGGTACTGTTACCAAAACAGAGATATAGACCAATGGAACAGAACAGAGGCCTCAGAAATAACACCACACATCTACAATCATCTGATCTTTGACAAACCTGACAAAAACAAGAAATGGGGAAAGGATCCCTGTTTAATAAATGGTGCTGGGAAAACTGGCTAGCCATATGTAGAAAGCTGAAACTGGATCCCTTCCTTACAGTGGATACAAAAATTAATTTAAGATGGATTAAGACTTAAATGTTAGATCTAATGGCATAAAAACCCTGGAAGAAATCCTAGGGCATTCAGGACATTGGCATGGGCAAGGACTTCATGACTAAAACACCAAAAGCAATGGCAACAAAAGCCAAAATTGACAAATGGGATCTAATTAAACTAAAGAGCTTCTGCACAGCAAAAGAAACTACCATCAGAGTGAACAGGCAACCTACAGAACGGGAGAAAATTTTTGCACTCTACCCATCTGACAAAGGGCTAATATCCAGAAACTACAAAGAACATAAACAAATTTACAAGAAAGAAACGACCTGATCAAAAAGCGGCCAAAGGATATGAACAGATACTTTTCAAAAGAAGGCATTTATGCAGCCAACAGACACAAGAAAAAATGCTCATCATCACTGGCCATCACAGAAATGCAAATCAAAACCACAATGAGATACCATCTCATGCCAGTTAGAATGGTGATTATTAAAAAGTTAGGAAGCAACAGGTGCTGGAGATAATGTGGAGAAATAGGAACACTTTTACACTGTTGGTGGGACTGTAAACTAGTCCAAACATTGTGGAGAAATAGGAACACTTTTACACTGTTGGTGGGACTGTAAACTAGTTCACCCATTGTGGAAGACAGTGTGGTGATTCCTCAAAGATCTAGAACTAGAAATACCATTTGACCCAACCATCCCATTACTGAGTATATACCCAAAGGATTATAAATCATGCTGCTATAAAGACACATGCACACGTATGTTTATTGCAGCACTATTTCCAATAGCAAAGACTTGGAACCAACCCAAATGTCCATCAATGATAGACTGGATTAAGAAAATGTGGTACATATACACCATGGAATACTATGCAGCCATAAAAATGATGAGTTCATGTCCTTTGTAGGGACATGGATGAAGCTGGAAACCATCATTCTGAGCAAACTATCGCAAGGATAGAAAACCAAACACCACATGTTCTCACTCATAGATGGGAGTTGAACGATGAGAACACTTGGACACAGGGTGTGGAACACCAGGGACTGTTGTGGGGTGGGGGGATGGGGTAGGGATAACATTAGCAGAAATACCTAATGTAAATGATGAGTTAATGGGTGCAGCAAACCAACATGGTACATGTGTACATATTTAACAAACCTGCACATTATGCACGTGTACCCTAGACCTTAAAGTATAAATAAATAGACAAAAGGAAATGTCACTAACAAATGGAATAATTTTCCCATAGGTCTACAGCTAACAGGTAGAAGAAGGGCCAAGAATGGCACCCATGTCTCCTAACTCTGACATTCCTTTTCCTCCTTGTATTTCCCTTAAAAGCCTCTTATAGTATTCATTTTACTCACATGTCAAAAACTATTGCTGGTGGCAGGAGAGGTACACAATGTGATTGTCCTATTCTGCTGAGACGTGGCCATTGGGTGGCCTAGGACTCACCCTTACAACTGTGCTTTGAGAAAAATGGAATCAATAAGAAAGGCTACACAGACGGGAGAAAAACAGAGTCTGAGTGAAGAAGCACAAATGACAACAAAAGCGAAAACTACCTCATAATATTGTGTAGGGCCAGCCCTCCTCCTCATTTCCATCCTAGATAGGGCTTTGATCAAAGGTCAGAGTGCAGGCACTAGGGTAGTTTTCTATGATTGGATCCAGGAGGTGGGAGACAAAGTCAGGATATGTTAGACAGGCTTGATCGTCTTTGGGAAACTTGCATTCCCTCTCCCGTCAAACCCAACCCCATTCCCAGAAAAAGATCTGCTCTTAGTCATTTACACAATGCAAGTCAGCAAATGACCTCCCTTGGGGGTGTATGCATTTCAGCTGCCTGATTTTGGTTGTGAGGAAATAGGACTGAACTCTGGCTCACTTACTGATCATGCAGGGCCTCATGTCCTGTCTTTCTGCTTACTCACCCTCCTCTGCTTTCATGGTAAGATTTGGCCTCAATTTTCCTTCCCACCAATTTGATTGCAAAATCATGTATATTTTAAAGTACCTCAAAATCTTTTCATTACTAGGCAGAGTATAATTTACTAAGTTGAGAAATAACTGGGTTCCCAGGAACTGAGAAATGTTTACTTTCCCTGGGGCGTTGGCACCTCCTAAATCATGCCATGTAGTTGTTTAGTCCTGGCCTATACTATCTCAGCATCCCCCAAAGAAGCTACAGAAGCCCCCCATTCACCCATGGGAAATCCTTTCTGGAGCTCAAAGCAAAGGATAAATCATGCAGGTGGTCCGTGCAGGAGGAAACTTAAAGAAAATCAAGCCAAGAGGCAGGCAAAATAAGAAACAAGCCCTTTAAAACATTTAAAGCTAAACAAAAGTTTTCTCCTTTTTAATATTTTTGACAGGGAAACTTAAGTAGCAAGAAGTGGGTGTACCTTGCCCTTGTGTTATTTCTCTGCCGAATCTTCCTTCAATCCTTTTTTTTCAGACAAAATCTCAGTTTTGTCCCCCAGGCTGGAGTACAATGGCGTGATCTTGGCTCACTGCAACCTCTGCCTTCCAGGTTCAAGCAGTTCTCCCTCAGCCTCCTGAGTAGTTGGGATTACAGGTGCCTGCCACCATGCCCAACTAATTTTTGTGTTTTTAGTAGAGATGGGGTTTCACCATGTTGGCCAGGCTGATCTCGAACTCTTGACCTCAGGTGACCCGCCCGCCTTGTCCTCCCAAACTGCTGGGATTACAGGCATGAGCCACCGCGCCTGGCCAATCCTTCTCTCCTCTTGACTGCGTCCTCATAGTTTGTCCCATTCATCCAGCGTGGCCCTGGATCCATCTCTCAGACATTTCTGCAGGAGGTTTTCTCTCTAGTTGGCTGGAGGAGTATCTAGGGGGCTGCCTAGGCTACGCCTTCAGCGTGCGTTCCACCTGGAGGCCCTTATTGCTGGATTGGAAGTGCTGAATCCTGCCCAGTCCTGGGGGCAGGCCTGCCCATTCCTGTAGCCACACAGTCACCTGCACTTCTCCTCGTCCTTCGCTGCCCTGCTGTAACCCCACCAGCTCTTGTGTCAGGCAGAAATAAGTACTGTCTGGGAAGCAGTCATATGTTGTGTGTCTGGTCAAGACGACACACAGGTGGGATAAAGAGGAGACCATTTAGCAACTCTCCCAGAAGCAGATCATGCTCCAGTGACCTAGTTTGTGAGCTTCCACCAAGAGCCTGGAGCGCTTTAATGATGTTATTTTTTGTAGCTCCAGTACCTTCTGCTCCAATTGCTTTTTTCTGCAAGCTCAGCAGAGATGAAACACAGCTGGTTGTCTTTACATTCCCCTCCAGTATCTCCATGCAATCGAAAACAACTGCATGAGATACTCTTTTTCCAGATGAAACCATGCCAAAACCCTAAATATTTCCTCCATGTTCCCTTTTCCCATTCAAATCATCAATGCTAACATCTCATTTGGGGGCTTGGCTTAAAATCAGTGTCTTTCATAATGGACAAATATTTAAATTAGATAAATTTTAAATGATTTTAAACAATTTATGCATATGTATAAAATTTCAAAGGTTCATGAGGGGATACAGTGAAAACAGGGTCTTCTTCCTACATCTGTCCCTCAGCAACTCAGTTCTGAGGGCCAGAAGCAATTGAGACTTGAAAATATAATCACTGTTACTGGAGTCTGAGGATTCTAGTAGGAATGGTTAATGCATTAAAAAATATGGTTTTATGTGATCAACTTTTTCAGATTCCGCATATGAGTGAGATAATACAATATTTATTTTTATGTGCCTGGCTTACTTCACTTAACATAATGTCTTCCAGGTTTACTCACGTTGCAAGTGACAGGATTTCCTTCCTTTTATGACTGAATAGTATTCCATTGTGTTTCTATGCCATGTTTTCTTTATGCATTCATCCATTGATGGACACTTAGATTGATCCCTTATCTTGGCTATTATGAATGGTGTTGCAACAGACATGGGGGTGCAGGTTTCTCTTCGATATACTGAGTTCATTTCCTTTGAATATATACCAGTAGTGGGATTGCTGGTTCATATGGTAGTTCTATGATAATTTTTTAAGGAACCTCCATATATTTTCCATAATGGCTATAGGAATTTACGTTTCCACCAACAGTGTGCGAGGGTTCCCTTTTCTCTACATCCTCACCAACACTTGTGATCTTTTGTCTTCTGGGTAGTGGCCACTCTAGCAATTGTGTGGTGATGTCTCATTGGGGTTTTTATTTGCATTTCTCTGATGATTAGTGATGCTGAACACCTTTTCATATGCCTGTTGGGTCACAGAAGTAGAGAGAGTAGAATGGTGGTTACCGGGGTGACATGGCTTGGCTCTGTGTTCCCACCCAAATCTTATCTCAAATTGTAATCCCCGTGAGTAGAGGGAGGGAAGTGACTGGATTATGGGGGCGGTTCCTGCCATGCTGTTCTCATGATAGTGAGTGAATTCACATGAGATCTGATGGTTGCATAAATGGTAGTTTTTCCTATGCTCTCCCTCTCTCTCTCCCCACTCTCAGCATGCTGCCACTCAAGACATGCCTGCTTCACCTTCTGCTATGATTGTAAGTTTCCTGAAGCCTCCCTAGCCATGCCGAACCAAGAGTCAATTAAACCTCTTTACTTTATACATTATCCAGTCTCAGGAAGTTCAGTGTAGCAGTGTGAGGCAGACTAATATAGAGGGGCTAAAGTAGTTGCAGGGGGTGGGAAGGTTGCTGGGAAGATGTTAGCTGAAGGACCCAAAATTTCAGTTGGGAAGAATAGGTTAAAGAGATTTATTGCACAACATGATGACCATAACTGATAATATAACGTATTCTTGAAAAATGCCAAGAGAGTAGATGTAAAGTGTTCTCCCCACAAAAAATGATGGCTACAAGTGGTAATGCATATGTTAATTATAACAGCTACTCATTCCACAATGTATGTCTACTTCAAAATGCCATGTTGTACCTGCTAAATACATACAGTTCTGTCAACTTAAAACAAAATATAAAAATAAAAATAAGTAAAATACCAAGCACAAAATTTTAAGAAACAAAACCACATGGTTCTATATATTACACGCTTAAAGCAGTAACAAACATACACTGTTCTGTAAGTATTTCACAGCAAATTTTTAGATCTTCCCATAGCACACATAAAGCTATTTCATTTAAATGAGAGCATATTGGCATATGGTGATGTACCACAGTTGATTTAACCCTTTACTATATTAAATGTTTCCAATATTTTGTCATTACAGAGTGCTAGAATTAATATCTGTGTACTTTCATCACTTTGTACATGTAAGAATCTATACATAGGATAGATCCTTAAAAGTATTGCTGGGGCCTGGGCGTGGTGGCTCACGCCTGTAATCTCGGCACTTTGGGAGACCAAGGCGGGCAGATCACGAGGTCAAGAGATCGAGACCATCCTGGCCAACATGGTGAAATCCTGTATCTACTAAAAACACAAAAATTAGGTGGGCATGGTGGTGCATGCCTGTAGTCCCAGCTACTTGGGAGGCTGAGGCAGGAGAATCACTTGAACCTGGATGGTAGAGGTTGCAGTGAGCCGAGATCTCGCCACTGCACTCCAGGCTGGCCACAGAACAAGACTCTGTCTCAAAAAAAAAAAAAAAAAAAGGGATTGCTGGGGCAAAGTGCATATCAAATTTTAATTCCGAAAGACACATTTTGTTACCTAGTTTCCCTCCAGGGAAGTTGTAGCAACATATCCTTCTACCTCCAGTGGGATAGAGTCAGTTGCACCATTCATCAACACTGCTTTTATTCAACTTCATTTATTTCTTTTTGAAAAATGTCACCTCACTGTAGTTTTAGTTGGCATTTCTTTTATTATGACTGCATCTGAGGTTGAACTTACTTTCATAAATTTCAAAACAATTCGTATTTTTAAATTGTGAATACCTAATCATATCTTTGTCCATTTTTCTGATAATTTGTTAGACTCTGTATTGATTTGTGGGGGCTCTTTTAAACTAAGGACATTAGCTCTTTGCTGTGTCTTTGTTATTTTTTCTGCTACACAAAAATGTTTTAAACTGATGTGGCTACACAATTTAATTTTTTAATAGCTTCTGGATTCTGTGTTATAGGCAGAAATGCCTTAGCAACTCCAATAATAAATTTTTAAACTCTCCCACATTTTCTCTCAGTGGGTTTACAGTTTTGTTTTTTTATGTTTAAGTTTTTTAACAGTGTGGAATTAATTTTAGTGTAAGATGTGAAATAGTGACCAATTTATTTTTTCAGATGGCTGTTCAGTTGTCCCCAAACCATTTATTAAATAATTTGATTCTTTTAAAATTATTTGAAATGCAAACTTATCACATATATATTTTATATGTATATATGTATATTATCTATATGTAAATACATATATACACACACAGTAAAATTATATATATGTACTGGGTCCATTTTTGTTTCATGAGTATGACTTGTCATACCCCAGACAAGATTATTTTGATCAGTATAGCTTTACAATGTGTCCTAATACTTGGCAAAGCCAGTCCGTATGTACCATTCTTGTCCTCTTTCAGAATCTTTTTTCTTATTCTTGTTTATTTTTCATGTGATTTTACAAAAGAGTTAACGTTTTTCTTGTTAAAATTTTTTTATTGGTTTATTTGTTGGTTTCATGTAAAATGCACTGATTAACTTAGCAATAAAATACATTTTTATGATCTTAAATCAATCCTAATCAAAAGCATAGGATGGCATTCCATTTGATCTTTTGTGTCCAAAATAGTAATTTTAAAGTTTATTATTATGTCTTGGTAAACTAATTCCTAAGTATTTGGTCATTTTTGTTGATGAGATAAACAGAATGTTTTTTAAAAAAATTTTATTTTCCAACTTGTTTGTATATATGAAGTCTATAGACTTCTTGAATATTAATTTCACCCCAGCCACCATCTTATGTTAGATATAATATAGTTTCAGTTGATTATATAAGGATTTCAAGATAATCTTACCATCTTTATGTAATCATACTTTTTCCTTTCTAAGGTTTATGTGGCCTTTAAAAAATATTTTCTAATTGTATTGTCTGGTACTACCAGAATAATTTAGCTTAATAGCAATGATAAAAGACATCCTGCTTTTCCCTGGCTTTAGTGGAAATGCTTCTAGGATTTTCCCACTAATCCAATACTGATGCTGGCTCTGAGATTGAGATAGATGTGTTATTTTGTGTTTTAAAAAAGAGTCCACCATCAGAGAATACTATAAACACTTCTATGCAAATACACTAGAAAATCTAGAAGAAATGGTTAAATTCCTGGACACATACACGCTCCCAAGACTAAACCAGGAAGAAGTTGATTCTCTGAATAGACCAATAACAGGCTCTGAAATTGAGGCATTAATTAATAGCCTACCAACCAAAAAGTCCAGGACCAGACGGATTCACAGCCGAATTCTAACAGAGGTACAAAGAGGATCTGGTACCATTCCTTTTGAAACTATTCCAATCAATAGAAAAAGAGCAAATCCTCCCTAACTCATTTTATGAGGCCAGCATCATCCTGATACCAAAGTCTGGTAAAGACACAACAACAATAAAAGAATTTTAGACCAATATCCCTGAGGAACATCGATGCGAAAATCCTCAATAAAATAATGGAAAACTGAATCCGGGAGCACATCAAAAAGCTTGTTCACCACAATCAAGTCAGCTTGATACCTAGGATGCAAGGCTGGTTCAACATATGCAAATCAATAAACATAATCCATCACATAAACAGAACCAATGACAAAAAAACCACATGATTATCCCAATAGATGCAGAAAAGGCCTTTGACAAAATTCAACAAGACTTCATGCTAAAAACTCTAAACTAGGTATTGAGGGAGGGTATCTCAAAATAATACGAGCTGTTTATGACAAACCCACAGCCAATATCGTACTGAATAGGCAAAAACTGGAAGCATTCCCTTTGAAAACCAGCACAAGGCAAGGATGCCCACTTTCACCACTCCTATTCAATATAGCATTGGAAATTTTGACCAGGGCAATCAGGCAAGAGAAAGAAATAAAGGGTATTCAATTAGGAAAAGAGGAAGTCAAATTGTCCCTGTTTGCAGATGACATGATTGGATATTTAGAAAATGCCATCGTCTTAGCCCAAAATCTCCTTAAGCTGATAAGTAACTTCAGCAAAGTCTCAGGATACAAAAATCAATGTGCAAAAATCACAAGCATTCCTATACACCAATAATGGACAGAGAGCCAAATCATGAGTGAACTCCCATTAAAAATTACTACAGAGAGGATAAAATACCTAGGAATCCAACTTACAGGGGATGTGAAGGACCTTCAAGCAGAACTACAAACCACTGCTCAATGAAATAAAAGAGGACACAAACAAATGGAAGAACATTCCATGCTCATGGATAGGAAGAATCAATATTGTGAAAATGACCATACTGCCCAAGGTAATTTATAGATTCAATGCCATCCCCATCAAGCTAGCAATGACTTTCTTCACAGAATTGGAAAAAACTACTTTAAAGTTCATATGGATCCAAAAAAGAGCCCGCATAGCCAAACAATTCTAAGCAAAAAGAACAAAGCTGGAGGCATCACACTACCTGACTTCAAACTATACTACAAGGCTACAGTAACCAAAACAGCATGGTACTAGTATCAAAACAGATATGTAGACCAATGGAACAGAACAGAGGCCTCAGAAATAACACCACACATCTACAACCATCTGATCTTTGACAAACATGACAAAAACAAGCAATGGGGAAAGGATTCCCTGTTTAATAAATGGTGCTGGGAAAACTGGCTATCCATATGTAGAAAGCTGAAACTGGATCCCTTCCTTACACTGGATACAAAAATTAACTCAAGATGGATTAAAGTCTTAAATATAAGACCTAACAGCATAAAAACCATAGAAGAAAACCTAGGCATTATCATTCAAGACATAGGCATAGACTTCATGACTAAAACAGCAAAAGCAATGGCAACAAAAGCCAAAATAGACAAATGGGATCGAATTAAAGTAAAGAGCTTCTGCACAGCAAAAGAAACTACCATCAGAGTGAACAGGCAGCCTAAGAATGGGAGAAATTTTTCTATCTACTCATCTGATAAAGGGCTAATATCCAGAATCTACAAAGAACTTAAACAAATTTACAAGAAAGAAACAACCCCATCAAAAAGTGGGCAAAAGATATGAACAGACACTTCTCAAAAGAAGGCATTTATGCAGCCAACAGACATATGAAAAAATGCTCATCATCACTGGTCATCAGAGAAATGCAAATCAAAACCACAGTGAGATACCATCTCAGGCCAGTTAGAATGGCGATCATTAAAAAGGAAAAAACAGATGCTGCAGAGGATGTAGAGAAGTAGGAATGCTTTTTCACTGTTGGTGGGAGTGTAAATTAGTTCAACCATGTGGAAGATGGTGTGGTGATTCCTCAAGGATCTAGGAGTAGAAATACCATTTGGCCCAACGATCCCATTAGTGGGTGTATACCCAAAGGATTATAAATCATTCTACCATAAAGACAAATGCAGACGTATGTTTATTGCAGCACTATTCACAATAGCAAAGACTTGGAACCAACCCAAATGTCCATCACTGATAGACTGATTAAGAAAATGTGGCAAATATACACCATGGAATACTATGCAGCCATAAAAAGGATGAGTTTATGTCCTTTGCAGGGACATGGATGAAGCTGGAAGCAGCATTGTAAGCAAACTATCACAAGGACAGAAAACCAAACACCATGTATTCTCACTCATAGGTGGGAGTTGAACAATGAGAACACATGGAAACAAGGTGGGGAACATCGCACACGGGGGACTGTGAGGGGGCGGGGGACTAGGGGAGGGGTAGCATTAGGAGAAATACTTAATGTAAATGATAAGTTGATGGGTGCAGCAAACCAACATGGTACATGTATACCTATGTAACAAACCTACACTTTGTGCACATGTACCCTTGAACTTAAAGTATAATAATAAAAAAAGAATCCATTCTTTTTAACAGAATGTTCTATTTGATTAAGAGATATTTTAACATAAAAGCATGAGCATTAAATTTTAACTGATTTTTAAACATTTTTGGAGCCAGTCATACGGTTTTTCCACTTTTGACCTATTTACTGTGAATTTCATTAAGATTTCCTGATAAACCTAAGTAATCAACTGGTTGTGGTGTTTTGGAGGAGGACCCCTCTGAAAATTATTTCTGCTATGGAAATTAGGTTTAAATTTTCAATCTCTGGTAGGGTTTTTATGATTTATATTTTTCTAGAAAACCATTCATTCCATCCAATTCTTCAAATTTCTTTATGTAGAGGTCAATAAAGTAATTTCTGGTGATTACTTATTTTAATTTCTTATAATCTGTGGTAATTTCCCTAATATTATTAGGGAATTTATTTTATAAATTTGTATAGTTTTTTGTATGATTAAGTTAACCAATTATATACTCTTTTGATATTTTTATACATTTCTCCTTTTTTATTTATTAGTCCTTTTTAGTATTTTGTGATTGATTTTCTGCTTTCATTGCTCTGTGGTTTCTGTGTTTTGGTGTCGTTTAGATTTATTTGTTATTTTTCTAATCTCTTGAGTAGATATTTCATTTATTTTGTTCATTAAGATAAGTGTTTGGAACTATGAATTTTCTTCTGCAATTTGCAGAAAAATTTATTGTAGGTGAATTCCATAAGTATGATTGTAATGCTTTTAATATTGTTAGGATTCTGTCATTTGGGTTTTACCCAAACCCAGTTTTATGAGTAAGTTTTTGTTTTTTGCCTCATTATTGTGGGTTTTGTCTGTTTCTTTTCTAGTTTTGTTATTCATTGCTTCTTTTATTGTACTGTGACCAGAAAATATCCTCTGTACCATATCTACATTCTGGAATTTATTGAAGTTTTATTAGCAGCCTCATATTTATGGTCAATTATTTTTATAATGTCCCATAGGTATTTGAAAAGAAGATAACTTTATTTCAAGGACAGAATTATAGAGACAACAATAAAAGCTGCCTCATCCCATTGTTATTTGGATTTTCTGTTCTATTACTTAATTTTTGACCAGTTGAACAATCATAGACTGAGAAAATTGAGTTAAAGTCTTTGATAAAGTTCATTTTTAAAATTCTCTATAGGTTTGCTGTGCAAATATTGATGCTATATTATTTGTATTATTTGATATAGCAACAATGACACTTTTTTTTAGATTAGGCATTCTATTATTAAAAGGTATCTTTCTTTGTCTCAGTGTGCTTTTGGCTTTGAAAATAACTTGTTCTGGTATTAAGCTTAGCACTCCTGTTGCTTGTCTTCATTTGCTTGCTATGCTTTGCAAACCTTTTTATTCTCAATATTATTGTATTCCTCTGTTTGAAATATTTTTCAAGAACATCTGCATAAATTTGGATTGTACTCTGTGGTTATAGCTGAGAGTCATTTGCTTTTAATAGATGAGCTTGTATCAAGATTTGCCTTTACTGAAATTGTAACATGTAAGATGTACTTCTGGTTAATTAAAAAAGTGCTTCTATGAAAATATTCAAACTTTTACAATGTAGAAGGCGTGACAGGTCAGCTTTGAAGTATTCACCCAAGGCTGGGTGCAGTGGCTTATGCCTGTAATTCCAGCACTTTGGGAGGTTGAGGCAGGAGGATCAGTTGAAGCCAGGATTTGAGACCAGCCTGGGCAAGGTAGTGAGACCTCCCATCTCTCTTTAATTTATCTTTAGATAAATGTAAAAAATTATCTGGGTGTGGTGGTGTACCGCTGGTAGCTCCAGCTATTCAAGAGGCTGAGGCAGGAAATTGTTTGAGCTCAAGAGTTCCAGGCTGTTCAGTGAGCTGTGATTGTGCCACTGCACTACAGCCTGGGTGGCAGAGAAAGACTGTCTCAAAAAAAAAAAATACATACATATACACATATATGGTGAACTTGGCTTAAAAATCCAATAGAACAGAGGACTTATAATGAAAAGTGAGAATTCTCTATGCAAAAGTGGCTACGTCAAATCATTTCTATTTTAGTTTTTTCAATGATTTTATCTGTAAATTTCTAAACAATTTTTTACTTGGCTTTTTTTGTTTATTAATTTTAGACATTTTGTATTGGCTTTCTCTTGTGGCAAATGTTGATTTTGCCCATTTACATAGACTTGCTCACCCCTTCTCTATACTCCCAGTGTAGTTATTCTACTTTGTTGGTAACTTGTGCTATTAAAGTTACTTACATCTCTTTTATTGTCTATTGCTCTGCCACAAACTACCCTAAAATTGAGTGACTTACAATAGCAATAATGTCCCACAGTTTCTGTGGGTGAAGAATACAGGAGCAAATTCACTGTGTGGTCCTGGCTCAGGGTATCTTTTGAGACTGTAGTCAAGACATCAGCTGGGCTGTAGTCATCTGAAGACTTGACCATAATTTGAAGATTTTCTTCTAAGATGGTTCACTCACATGGATAGTGAGTTGGTTTTGACTCCTGGCAGGAGGTCTTAGTTTCTGGTTCTAGGACCTCTCATTGGGGCTATTTGAGCGTCCTTCCTACAGGACACTGGCCCCCAGAGCAGATGATCTAAGACAGAGCCAGGCAGAAACCTTGACGAGTTTTAGGACCTAGCTTTGGAAGTCACCCTCCATCATTTCTACAGTATCCTCTTGATTATACAGTTCAGCCCTACTTAATGTAGGAGGGGACTTCACGAGGTCATGAATAACAGACGTGCAATCATCTTGGAAGCTGCCTACCACAGTCTTCCCTCTGGTATGCCATGACTCACATCTTTCCTACATGAAAAATATACTCACTACTTCCTAAGATTCCCCACAAATCATCTGTATATAGCATCTTACTTGAAGTTCAGGGTCTTTTGCCATCTTAACTGGGGGTAGGTGTAGGCGTGTTTCCTCATACACACATCCTAGAGTACAGTTCCTGCTAAAGGTCTACGAGCTAAAGAGACAAGCCATCTGTTCCACACACCCAGCATATAGTGGGAGGCAGACATAGGGTAATCACTATAGGCAGTCTCATTGAAAAAGAGGAAAAACCTTGTCATGGGCCTATACTGATTTAAATCCAGTTGGAGTTTTCTTGATTAGAAGTTCCTTGACTCAGTCCTGCTCCTTTCCTGGAATGATTCTCTTCTAAGAGCCAAGACAGGCTCTTGGCTCTGCCTTCTGGGCTTCTTTGGGAGATCCTGCCTTTTCCATGGAAGGGTGCATGTGTCTGCAGCTGAATCATCTCTCTGCTTGCTTCCTGTCTGTAGAAGTATGGGGGTCCAGTGGTTCTCTTCATTTTGTGTTGTTCCGGTTCCTTTAATCCAAACGAGTATAATTTTCCTATTAAGATATTCTCTCCATTTGACACAAGATCCACACACAGGAGTTTCTTTATGATAAGCCCTTCTTATTGATCTTCAGCTGAGACTGTTGAGAGACAGCATCCTTAAGCTTCTTAGCAAGCTCTGTCTTTTAAAACATCATCCTAAATCTTTCCAAGGTGTAAATAAGGGAGTTATAGCCTTATAGCCACATGCATGGTTTCATGTTTAGATGCTGTTTTCCTGACAGTGCCCAGGATCTTATATTCTCCTAGAAGTCATATCTTAATTTTAGCATTGCTTTCCATCCTGAGAGGCTGAAAACTTTCAAAAGCTGGCTTCATCTAGTCCAGGCTTCTTTTTGTATAAAAGTCCTTTCTCCAGCTTCTCTCTTTGCTCTTGTATTTTAATATAAGCAATAAGAAGAAACTAGGTGACTGACACCTTCAACTCTGTCTGGAGATCTCCACTCAGTCAATCAACTTGCTAGATGCATTTTCTGTTTTCCATATAACTTCAGGCAGCAGTGTTGCTTCTTCCTGTTACAACATGACAAGGATTCCCTTTCTCCAGTTTTCAATAACACTTTGCTTAGTTTTCTGTAAGTTCTCAGAAGCAGCCTCCTCAAAGGCCTGCAGGTTCTATTAAAAGCTGCTTCAGGCATTTTCCTTTTTCACTGACACGCTTTTCAAAGTCCTTACTGTTTCTTCCTACTGCCCAGTTCCCAAGGCATTCTCAAATTTTAGGTGTGGTAAGAACAGCACTAAAATCTGTAGCATTTACCTGTTGTTGATTAAAGAATTGCCCTCATCATGTGCAATTTATCTATATAAATCCTACATGTGTACCCCTGAATCTGAAATAAAATAAAATAGAATTGCCCTAAAAGGAAGATGGAGGAACCTATGAATGCTGGGAAGGCAACTAACTGCAAACCTTAAAATGGGTGGCTTTCTATTGTCTTTGGATGCTTTAAGTTTGAAATTTTTACAGCTATACTAAAGGGTATGCAGTATTTCTTTTTCCTTTATACTACTTGGCAAATAAGCTATTTCAATTGAAAGTATTGCAGGAAGTCAGGGACCTCGAACAGAGGGACTGGCTGGAGCTGTGGCAGAGGAACATAAATTGTGAAGATTTCATTTTAATATGGGCATTTATCAGTTCCCAAATAATACTTTTATAATTTCTTATGCCTGTCTTTACTTTAATCTCTTAATCGTGTTATCTTCATAAGCTGAGGATGTACATCATCTCAGGACCACCGTGATAATTGTGTTAACTGTACAAATTAATTGTAAAACGTGTGTTTGAACAATATGAAATCAGTGCACCTTGAAAAAGAACAGAATAACAGCGATTTTTTTGGAACAAGGGAAGACAACCATAAGGTCTGACTGCCTGTGGGGTTGGGCAAAAAGAACCATATTTTTCTTCTTGCAGAGAGCCTATAAATGGATGTGCAAGTTGGAGAGATATTGCTAAATTCTTTTTCTAGCAAGGAATATTAGTATTAATACTCTGGGAAAGGAATGCATTCCTGGGGGGAGGTCTGTAGATGGCCGCTCTGGGAATGTCTGTCTTATGTGGTTGAGATAAGGACTGAGATACGCCCTGGTCTCCTGCAGTACCTCAGGCTTATTAGGGTGGGGAAAAACTGTCCTGGTAAATTTGTGGTCAGACTGGTCCTCTGCTCTTGAACCCTGTTTTCTGTTGTTTAAGATGTTTATCAAGACAATACATGTACCGCCGAACATAGACCCTTCTCAGTAGGTCTGCTTTTGCCCTTTGCTTTGTGATCTTTGTTGGACCCTTATCAGTAGTTCTGCTTTTGCCCTTTGTCTTGTTCCCTCAGAAGTATGTGATCTTTGTTAGACCCTTATCAGTAGTTCTGCTTTTTGCCCTTTGAAGCATGTGATCTTTGTACCTACTCCCTGTCCTTACACCCCCTCCCCTTTTGAAACCCTTAATAAAAACTTGCTGGTTTGAGGTTCAGGTAGCATCATGGTCCTACCAATACATGATGTCACCCCCAGTGGCCCAGCTGTAAAATTCCTCTCTTTATACCATCTCTCTTTATTTCTCAGCTGGCCAACACTTATGGAAAATAGAAATAACCTATGTTGAAATATTGGGGGTGGGTTCCCCCAATATCTGGCACCCAATGTGGTTTTCTTTTTCCTAAGTGCATGTGGGAACCCTATTCCCTTTGGTAGGTGCATAGAAACATTCCTTGGTCCCGTTCACAGGAATGCTTATTTGGCATCCTGATGATTGGTGAGTTGTCTGTGTATTGTCCGGGGTAACTATGGGTCACATGGAGTCTAAACATTATGCTTATCTCTGCTATATTAAACTCCCGTTAAAACAGTGAGGAGTTTGGGTACCCATGGAAAATATGTTCACCCTATTTAGGACAGTGAAAGAACACTGTCCTTGGTTTCCTGAAAAGGGGACGTTAGATGTGGAACTATGGGATCATGTTGGTGCAAAATTCCGGGAACTGGTCCCAACAGGAAATTATGTTTCTGTCACTGTTTGGGTGATTGGGCCTTGGTACATGCTGTCCTAATGACATATCGATCCTGTGACCCCCTGCAGTTACCACAGTTTTCTGAATCTGGTGACCCTCTACCTCTTCCTCGGCTTTTCTCTCCCCATCGGCCTTTGTTATCTGCTCAGCCTCTCCCTTCACCTAGTCCTCCTCAACCTGAGGATGTTGAGAATTCAATATCTAACTCCGGTGATTTTGGCTTAATGTCACCCCCTGATGATCTTATTTCTTTTCACCAAGAGCCATTACTTGTAGCTCCCACGGACCTGACTTGGACAGCCCAGGACCATATCTATGCTAACTCTTCCGTCTTCAAACCTTTTGCAGCCTTTGCCTCCGGAGCCATCTAATGGCTCTGGGACCAAACTACAATTTACCTGTAATTCTCCACCGCAGCCCCTCACCCTCCTGTCATTTTGGTCCCTCAGCCAGTCACTTTGCCGTCCACTCAATCTGCTTCTCTGTACCCTTCTTCATGCATGGATGCCCCAGCCACTCTGGTTGCACAGGATTGGGCCAGTAATCACCATTATGCTTCTGCCTCTTCTTCTCCGTCAATGCCCCTTTCTCATGCTCTGATACCAATCCAACCTCCTCAACCTCAGTTTCCCTTATCTACACATACTTTTCCTGTTACTTCTATGCGGACTCCATCTCATGTGCCTGTTCTTGAAACTTCCATGCAACGCTTATTACGCCAGAACAAAGAAACAAGTGGATTAGAGGCGTGGGCTTATCTGGTTGCGCTGGAACCTCCCAATGCTCAAGGGGTAGAAATGCATCGATATGCACCACTCAATCTTACCTTTTTAAAAGAATTCAAGGGTGCTTGTACTCAGTATGGTCCTGCTTGTCTGTATGTTAAAGTGGTATTACAGACTCTTTGCACTGAGGTCATTTTGCTTCCTTTAGACTGGGACCTTTTGGCAAAAGCTGTTCCAACTCCATCTCAGCATTTACAATTCCGTACCTGGTGGTCAGAGGAGGTCCGTCTGCAGGTTTAGCTAAATCGGGCTGATGGCATTCTAATGACTCAGGCTCAGCTCACAGGTTCTGATAATTAGTCTGACACTACCACCCAATTAGGCTTTGATGCTCTCACCCTGGAACAAGTAACAAAGGTGTGTGTGAGAGCTTGGGATAAATTAAGTGCCCCAGGCCAAGCTCCTGTTTCTTTTACTACTGTTAAACAGGGTCACTATGAATTATATCCTGATTTTTTGGCTAAATTACAAGATGCTGTTGAAAAATCTGTCTCTGATGAGCATGCTTAAGGTATTCTCCTTCGTGGGTTAGCCTTTGAGAATGCAAACCAAGAGTGTAAAATGGCCATGCTTTGCATCGAACAACAAAATTTACCTGATCATGAGGTGTTGCCTGCATATATTAAAGCTTGTGAAGGCATTGGATCGGGGACCCACAAAGCTATTCTGTGGGCATGGGCCATGAAGGATGGCTATCAAACTGGCTCGGCTGATTCTTTTCTTGGAGCCTGCTATAATTGTGGTCAACTTGGTCATACTCGAAAAAATTGCACTGTTAAAAACTTAAAAGTGGCCAAGCTGGCTCAGCAAACACGACCAAATGCCCCTGCTTTAATACCGAAGAATTAACTTCTCATAGTTATTGATCTTAAAGACTGATTCTTTCATATTGCTTTACATAAATTGGATGGTGAAAAATTTGCTTTTACTGTACCATCTATCAATAATCAGGAGCTTGCAGCTTGTTATCAATGGAAAGTACTTCCTCAGGGAATGCTGAATAGCTCTACCATCTGCCAGCTTTATGTTGGACAGGTGCTTTCACCAGTTCTAGCTCAATTTCCCCAGGTCTATATTCTTCATTATACTGATGATATATTAATTGCTGCCGCCGCTGATAAAAAATTAATTGACTGTTATCAATTTTTGAGCCATCATGTTACAGAGGCTGGATTACAGATCACTCAGGATAAAATTCAACAAACCCCTCCTGTTCAATATTTAGGAATGGTGGTTGATAAAGAATGTGTTGAACCTCAAAAGGTTCAGATTAGGAGCGATTCTTTAAAAATGTTAAATGACTTCCAAAAACTTTTAGGTAACATTAATTATTTAAGACATACTTTAGGAGGGAGCCCAGATGGCTGAATAGGAACAGCTCCAGTCTACAGCTCCAGCGTGAGTGACGCAGAAGATGGGTGATCTCTGCATTTCCATCTGAGGTACTGTGTTCATCTCTAGGGAGTGCCAGACAGTGGACGCAGGACAGCGGGTGCAGCGCACCGTGCATGAGCCAAAGCAGGGCGAGGCATTGCCTCACTCGGGAAGTGCAAGGGATCAGGGAGTTCCCTTTCCTAGTCAAAGAAAGCAGTGACAGATGGCACCTGGAAAATCAGGTCATTCCCACCCTAATACTGCGCTTTTCCGACGGGCTTAAAAAGCGGCACACCAGGAGATTATATCCTGCACCTGGCTCGGAGGGTCCTACACCCACGGAGTCTCACTGATGGCTAGCACAGCAGTCTGAGATCAAACTTCAAGGCGGCAGTGAGGCTGGGGGAGGGGCACCTGCCATTGCCCAGGCTTGCTTAGGTAAACAAAGCAGCCAGGAAGCTCGAACCGGATGGAGCCCACCACAGCTCAAAGAGGCCTGCCTGCCTCTGTAGGCTCCACCTCTGGGGGCAGGGCACAGAGAAACAAAAAGACAGCAGTAACCTCTGCAGACTTAAATGTCCCTGTCTGACAGCTTTGAAGAGAGTAGTGGTTCTCCCAGCACGCAGCTGGAGATCTGAGAACGGGCAGACTGTCTCCTCAAGTGGGTCCCTGACCCCTGACCCCCAAGCAGCCTAACTGGGAGGCACCCCCTAGTAGGGGAAGACTGACACCTCACACAGCTGGGTACCCCTCTGCGACAAAACTTCCAGAGGAACAGTCAGGCAGCAGCATTTGCAGTTCATGAAAATCCGCTGTTTTTCAGCCTCTGCTGCTGAGACCCAGGCAAACAGGGTCTGGAGTGGACCTCTAGGAAAATCCAACAGACCTGCAGCTGAGGGTCCTGTCTGTCAGAAGGAAAAAGGACATCCACACCAAAGGACATCCACACCAAAAACCCATGTGTACATCACCATCATCAAAGACCAAAAGTAGATAAAACCACAAAGATGGGGAAAAAACAGAGCAGAAAAACTGGAAATTCTAAAAAGCAGGGTGCCTCTCCTCCTCAAAGGAATGCAGTTCCTCACCAGCAACAGAACTAAGCTGGATGGAGAATGACTTTGACAAGTTGAGAGAAGAAGCCTTCAGACGATCAAACTACTCTGAGCTACAGGAGGAAATTCAAACCAAAGGCAAAGAAGTTAAAAACTTTGAAAACAATTTAGATGAATGTATAACTAGAATAACCAATACAGAGAAGTGCTTAAAGGACCAGATGGAGCTGAAAGCCAAGGCTTGAGAACTACGTGAAGAATGCAGAAGCCTCAGGAGCCAATGCGATCAACTGGAAGAAAGGGTATCAGTGATGGAAGATGAAATGAATGAAATGAAGCGAGAAGGGAAGTTTAGAGAAAAAAGAATAAAAAGAAACAAACAAAGCCTCCAAGAAATATGGGACTATGTGAAAAGACCAAATCTACGTCTGATTGGCATACCTGAAAGTGACGGGGAGAATGGAACCAAGTTGGAAAACGCTCCGCAGGATATTATCCAGGAGAACTTCCCCAATCTAGCAGGGCAGGCCAACATTCAGATTTGGGAAATACAGAGAATGCCACAAAGATACTCCTCCAGAAGAGCAACTCCAAGACACATAACTGTCAGATTCACCAAAGTTGAAATGAAGGAAAAAATCTTAAGAGCAGCCAGAGAGAAAGGTCAGGTTACCCACAAAGGGAAGCCCATCAGACTAACAGCGGATCTCTCAGCAGAAACTCTACAAGCCAGAAGAGAGTGGGGTCCAATATTCAACATTCTTAAAGAAAATAATTTTCAATCCAGAATTTCATATCCAGCCAAACTAAGCTTCATAAGTGAAGGAGAAATAAAATACTTTACAGACAAGCAAATGCTGGAGATTTTGTCACCACCAGGCCTGCCCTAAAAGAGCTCCTAAAGGAATCACTAAACATGGAAAGGAACAACCAGTACCAGCCACTGCAAAATCATGCCAAATTGTAAAGACCATCGAGGCTAGGAAGAAACTGCATCAACTAATGAGCAAAATAAGCAGCTAACATCATAATGACAGGATCAAATTCTCACATAACAATATTAACCTTAAATATAAATGAACTAACTACTCCAATTAAAAGACACAGACTGGCAAATTGGATAAAGAGTCAAGTTCCATCCATGTGCTGTATTCAGGAAACCCATCTCACGTGCAGAGACACACATAGGCTCAAAATAAAAGGATGGAGGAAGATCTATCAAGCAAATGGAAAACAAAAATGGCAGGAGTTGCAATCTGATAAAACAGTCTTTAAACCAATGAAGATCAAAAGAGACAAAGAAGGCCATTACATAATGGTAAAGGGATCAATTCAACAAGAAGAGCTAACCTAAATATATATGCACCCAATACAGGAGCACCCAGATTCATAAAGCAAGTCCTGAATGACCTACAAAGAGACTTAGACTCCCACCCAATAATAATGGGAGACTTTAACACCCCACTGTCAGCATTAGACAGATCAATGAGACAGAAAGTTAACAAGGGTATCCAGGAATTGAACTCAACTCTGCACCAAGTGGACCTAATAGACATCGACAGAACTCTCCACCCCAAATCAACAGAATATACATTTTTTTCAGCACCACACCACACCTATTCCAAAATTGACCACATAGTTGGAAGTAAAGCTCTCCTCAGCAAATTTAAAAGAACAGAAATTATAACAAACTGTCTCTCAGACCACAGTGCAATCAAACTAGAACTCAGGATTAAGAAACTCACTCAAAACCACTCAACTGCATGGAAACTGAACAACCTGCTCCTGAATGACTACTGGGTACATAATGAAATGAAGGCAGAAATAAAGATGTTCTTTGAAACCAACGAGAACAAAGACACAACATACCAGAATCTCTGGGACACATTCAAAGCAGTGTGTAGCGGGAAATTTCTAGCACTAAATGCCCACAAAGCAGGAAAGATCTAAAATTTACACCCTAACATCACAATTAAAAGAACTAGAAAAGCAAGAGTAAACACATTCAAAAGCTAGCAGAAGGCAAGAAATAACTAAAATCAGAGCAGAACTGAAGGAAACAGAGACACCAAAAACCCTTCAAAAAATTAATGAATCCAGGAGCTGGTTTTTTGAAAAGATTAACAAAATTGATAGACTGCTAGCAAGACAAATAAAGAAGAAAAGAGAGAAGAATCAAATAGACGCAATAAAGAATGATAAAGGGGATATCACCACCAATCCCACAGAAATACAAACTACCATCAGAGAATACTACAAACACCTCTATGCAAATAAACTAGACAATCTGGAAGAAATGAATAAATTCCTCAACACATACACCCTCCCAAGACTAAACCAGGAAGAAGTTGAATCTCTGAATAGACCAATAACAGGCTCTGAAATTGTGGCAATAATCAATAGCTTACCAACAAAAAAGAGTCCAGGACCTGATGGATTCACAGCCGAATTCTACCAGAGGTACAAGGAGGAACTGGTACCATTCCTTCTGAAACTATTCCAATCAATAGAAAAAGAGGGAATACTCCCTAACTCATTTTATGAGGCCAGCATCATC
Source organism: Nomascus leucogenys (assembly GCF_006542625.1). Lineage (NCBI taxonomy): Eukaryota > Metazoa > Chordata > Mammalia > Primates > Hylobatidae > Nomascus > Nomascus leucogenys. Next base: position 131,679,175 of record NC_044384.1, read on the forward strand.
CTGATACCAAAGCCTGGCAGAGACACAACCAAAAAAGAGAATTTTAGACCAATATCCTTGATGAACATTGATGCAAAAATCCTCAATAAAATACTGCCAAACTGAATCCAGCAGCACATCAAAAAGCTTATCCACCATGATCAAGTGGGTTTCATCCCTAGGATGCAAGGCTGGTTCAACATACGCAAATCAATAAATGTAATCCGGCAGATAAACAGAACCAAAGACAAAAACCACAAAATTGTCTCAATAGATGCAGAAAAGGCATTTGACAAAATTCAGCAACTTTCATGCTAAAAACTCTCAATAAATTAGCTATTGATGGGACATATCTCAAAATAATAAGAGCTATCTATGACAAGCCCACAGCCAATATCATACTGAATGGGCAAATACTGGAAGCATTCCCTTTGAAAACTGGCACAAGACAGGGATGCCCTCTCTCACCACTCTTATTCAACATTGTGTTGGAAGTTCTTGCCAGGGCAATCAGGCAAGAGGAAGAAATAAAGGGTATTCAAATAGGAAGAGAGGAAGTCAAATTGTCCCTGTTTGCAGATGACATGATTGGATATTTAGAAAACCCCATCATCTCAGCCCCAAATCTCCTTAAACTGATAAGCAACTTCAGCAAAGTCTCAGGATACAAACTCAGTGTGCAAAAATCACAAGCGTTCCTATACACCAATAACAGACACACAGAGAGCCAAATCATGAGTGAACTCCCATTCACAATTGCTACAAAGAGAATAAAATACCTAGGAATCCAACTTACAAGGGACATGAAGGACCTCTTCAAGGAGAACTACAAACCACTGCTCAATGAAATGAAAGAGGACACAAACAAATGGAAGAATATTCCATGCTCATGGATAGGAAGAATCAATATCATGAAAATGGCCATACTGCCCAAGGTAATTTATAGATTCAATGCCATCCCCATCAAGCTACCAATGACTTTCTTTACAGAATTGGAAAAAACTACTGTAAGTTTCATACGGAATCAAAGAAGAGCCCGCATCACCAAGTCAATCCTAAGCCAAAAGAACAAAGCTGGAGGCATCATGCTACCTGACTTCAAACTATACTACAAGGCTACAAGTAACCAAAACAGCATGGTACTGGTACCAAAACAGATATATAGACCAATGGAACAGAACCGAGCCCTCAGAAATAATACCACACATCTACAACCATCTGCTCTTTGGCAAACCTGATGAAAACAAGAAATGGGATAAGGATTTCCTATTTAATAAATGGTGCTGGGAAAACTGGCTAGCCATATGTAGAAAGCTGAAACTGGATCCCTTCCTTACACCTTATACAAAAAATAATTCAAGATGGATTAAAGACTCAAACGTTAGACCCAAAACCATAAACACCCTAGAAGAAAACCTAGGCAATACCATTCAGGACATAGTCATGGGCAAGGACTTCATGACTAAAACACCAAAAGCAATGGCGACAAAAGCCAAAATAGACAAATGGGATCTAATTAAACTAAAGAGCTTCTGCACAGCAAAAGAAACTACCATCAGAGTGAACAGGCAACCTACAGAATGGGAGAAAATTTTTGCAATCTATCCATCTGACAAAGGGCTAATATCCAGAATCTACAAAGAACTTAAAGAAATTTACAAGAAAAAAACAATCCCATCAAAAAGTGGGCAAAGGGGCTGGGCGCGGTGGCTCACGCTTATAATCCCAGCACTTTGGGAGGCCTAGGTGGGCAGATCATGAGTCAGGAGATCGAGACCATGGTGAAACCCCGTCTCTACTATAAATACAAAAAAATTGGCTGGGCGTGGTGGCGGGCGCCTGTAGTCCCAGCTACTCGGAGAGGCTGAGGCAGGAGAATGGCATGAACCCAGGAGGTGGAGCTTGCAGTGAGCTGAGATTGCGCCACTGCACTCCAGCCTGGGTGACAGAGTGAGACTCCATCTCGAAAAAAAAAAAAAAAAAAAAAAAAAAAAAACAGAAAAAGTGGGCAAAGGACATGAACAGACACTTCTCAAAAGAAGACATTTATGCAGCCAAAAAACACATGAAAAAATGCTCATCATCACTGGCCATCAGAGAAGTGTAAATCAAAACCACAATGAGATACCATCTCACACCAGTTAGAATGGCAGTCATTAAAAAGTCAGGAAACAACAAGTGCTGGAGAGGATGTGGAGAAATAGGAACACTTTTACACTGTCGGTGGGACTGTCAACTAGTTCAACCATTGTGGAAGTCAGTGTGGTGATTCCTCAGGGATCTAGAACTAGAAATACCATTTGACCCAGCCATCCCATTACTGGGTATATACCCAAAGGACTATAAATCATGCTGCTGTAAAGATACATGCGCATGTATGTTTATTGCAGCACTACTCACAATAGCAAAGACTTGGAACCAACCCAAATGTCCATCAATGATAGACTGGATTAAGAAAATGTGGCACATATACACCATGGAATACTATGCAGCCATAAAAAATGATGAGTTCATGTCCTTTGTAGGGACATGGATGAAACTGGAAAACATCATTCTCAGTAAACTATCACAAGGACAAAAAAGCAAACACCGCATGTTCTCACTCATAGGTGGGGACTGAACAGTGAGAACACATGGACACAGGAAGGGGAACATCACACTGCGGACTGTTGTGGGATGGAGGGAGGTGGGAGGGATAGCATTAGGAGATATACCTAATGCTAAATGACGAGTTAATGGGTGCAGCACACCAACATGGCACATGTATACATATGTAACAAACCTGTACATTGTGCACATGTACCCTAAAACTTAAAGTATAATAAAAAAAAAGGCATACTTTAGGCATTCCAGCATAAGCGCTGTCTAACTTGTTTTCTATGCTGCGCGGAGATTCCACTCTCGCTGTCTTTGACCCCTGAGGCTTCACTGGAACTGGAATTCATGGAGGAAAGAATCCAAACTGCCCAGTTGTCTAGGGCACTGCTGTCTCAGCCTTTTCAGCTTCTAGTTTTTGCTTCATTGCACTCCGCTACTGGGCTAATAGTTCAACATAATGATTTAGTGGAGTGGTGTTTTCTTCCTCATTCTGTGTCGAAAACTTTGTCTGTTTATCTGGACCAAATGGCCACCCTAATTGGACAAGCTCAGTGTAGAATACTTAAAATTTCTGGATTTGATCCGAATTTAATTGTGGTTCCTTTAAATCGGCTCAAAGTTCAGGCTGCTTTTCAACATTCTATACTATGGCCAATTTACTTGGCTGATTTTATTGGTGTTATTGACAATCATTATCCAAAAAACAAATTATTTGATTTTATAAAAATGACTTCTTGGGTGGTCCCTTGAGTTACCAAAGATCAGCCCATTCCTGAGGCTATTACAGTGTTCACTGATGGCTCCTGTAATGGAAATGCTGGTTATGTGGGTCTTACAGACAAGCTTATTTCTACCCCCTTATACCTCTGCTCAAAAGGCAGAGTTATTTGCTGTAATTACTGCCTTACAGGATTTCCCCAAACCTTTAAATATTGTCTCTGATTTGGCTTATGTTGTACATGCCACTAAAAATATAGAAGCCACTACTATCAAACATATTGATAATTCTGAATTGGCTTCTTTATTTTCAAGGTTACAACAGGCAGTTAGCCAACGTAGACACCCTTTTTATACTACACATATTAGATCTCATACCACTTTACCAGGACCCATGTCTGCTGGTAACGATAAGGTTGACTGTTTGGTTTCTTTTGCAACCCAAGAGGCTCAGTATTTCCATAATCTCACTCATGTCAATGCTGCTGGATTAAAAGATAAATTTGCTCTCACCTGGATGGAGGCTAAGCTTATTGTCCACTTCTGCCCTCAGTGCCAAGTTTTTGTACTTCCAAATGAGGAACATAGCATTAATCCTGAGGCCTAACTCCTAACGATTTATGGCAAATGGATGTGACTCATGTTAGCTCCTTTGGCTGACTTTCATATGTACATGTTTCTGTAGACACATTTTCGGGTTTTATCTGGGCTACTTGCCCAACAGGGGAAGGCATGGCCCGTGTTAAAAAACATCTGTATTCTTGCTTTGCAGTTACGGGGCTTCCATATCAGATAAAAACCGACAACACCCCTGTATATGTTAGTAAGGCTTTTGATTTATTTATGCAACAATGGGGAATTTCCCATATTATCGAATCCCTTACAATCCTGTGGTGGAACGGGCCAATCACACTTTAGAAACTCAATTGTCCCATCAGTCTGAGCAACAAAACCATAATTTAAGCACTCCGCACTCCCAATTATATTTAGCATTATTTACTTTAAATTTCCTAAATGTTCCTAAAGACAATACTCTGACTGCAGCTTAATGCCATTATACAGGCAAAAAATTCTCCCTGAATGAAGGCAAGCCAGTGTTATGGAAAAACTCCCAGACCAATACCTGGGATCCTGGAACAATTATAATGTGGGGAAGAGGGTATGTTTGTGTTTTACCGGGAGATCATCAATCCCCTGTCTGGTTGCCCACTAGGAGGCTTAAACTTTGTGTGAATACTCACAATGAAAACCACAGGGAAAAGATGTCCGTGTCAGAGACTGCCCTCATACCTGGTGACGTCTGTGCTGACTCCTCAAAAACTGGCCTGCCAAATGAAAATGGGTCTGGTTCAGTCCTCCCTAATGGCAACAGAGACCCCTCTAACTAATCCCACTTCTCCTAATTGCCTTTCTTTTTCTCCTTACGAATGTAAAAATCTCACCATTTTTCTATTAGCCTGAAAATAACATCCCTCTGTTCTTCTCTTCCTCCTTCAGCACTGGATCTCGCTTACAGTAGGTTTTATTTAATAATTCTCATCCTTATACTTTCTGTTTCACCAGTTTCCCCACACACTGATTTACCTGCTACACAAAATTATTCTTATTGGGCTTATGTGCCTTTTCCTCCATTTAATCGAGCTCTCACCTGGGTGGATGCTCCTGAGGAAATCTATACCAACGATAGTGTGTGAATGCCTGGAGCTAAAGATGACAATTGCCCTGCTTAACCAGGAGAAGAAGGCACTGCATTTAATGTTACTATGGGTTGTAAATACCCTCCTCTGTGCCTCAGACATGCACCTGGTTGTATCCATCTAGAAACTCAAGTCTGGACTGCTTATCTTCCGGAGAGATTAGCCACAGGGTAACAGGGACATTTGCTCTCCGGCCTCTCCCTTTCTCCTTTAAGACAAATGAAAAGGGCAGTAATAGGAGATACCCCATACTTTCAATATAAACCTCTAGGAAAACCATGTCCTAAAAATTTTGAGGGCCCATCTAAAATTTTAATTTGGGAAGATCGTGTTAACTCACATGCAGTAGTATTAAAAAATGACTCATATTATTTAGTAATAGACTGGGCACCAAAGGGCTATTTAAAGAACAGTTGCTCCTCTGGTGGAAGGGAATGCCTGGAGGCTATTTAATTATTTCTTATTGGGAGGACGAGGATCATCATCCTACTTTGCACAGAAGGTTCAGCTCATTATTTCCCTTAAAATAGGAAGATAAGGGCATTACACCCCAAGGCCTCATATGATATTCCCCATTCTGAGCCCAGAACACCCAGAACTTGGAAATTGGCTATTACCATGTACGGACTGCGAGTATGGGAAGGAGAAACTTTTCTGTCTGTTGTCCCCAGTACTGCCCCTCGCATCTGTGATTCTGAACCCCATGATAAATCCCCTTTGAACCCTTTTCCTCTTTTTGATGCCAATCCTCCTTTATGGGACTCTGACTGGCATTATAGTAATTCTTCTTGACCCAGGTAGGCCCCTCTACCTCTTTGGCATCACCGGGCACCTCGGATTGCTTCTTTATGGTGAAGAACATCGAGCATTGCCACCACTGCTCCTCTCCCTCAGTATCAACATAGATTCAAACATTCTGCTTTGTTTACCTCCAACCTGGCTGTTCCTATACAGAGTTGTGTTAGGCCTCCTTACATGCCGTTAGTGGGAAATATCAAAATTTAGACGAACAATGAAACTGTCCAATGCATTAATTGGCATTTGTACACTTGTGTTAACTCTTGTTTTGACTTCAGGAAAAGTGTAATATTTGTTGAAGCTCTAGAAGGAATCTGGATACTGGTAACTTTACCCAGACCTTGGGAATCTTCCTCCATAGTACATTTAGTTAGTGAAGTGTTACAACGAATTCTCAAAAGATCTAAGAGATTTATTTTCACTTTAATTGCTGTGATCATGGGCCTAATTACAGTCACTGCACTGGCCACCACTGCCAGAGTAGTTTTACATCAATCTATTCAAATGGCTCATTTTGTTAATGATTGGCAAGCCAATTCCACCCAAATGTGGAATTCTCAACAGGGCATTGATCAACAATTAGCTAATCAAATTAATGATTTAAGACAATCTGTTATTTGGCTTGGAGTTCGGCTAATGAGTCTCAAACATCGCATGCAAATGCAGTGCCATTGGAATACTTCTGATTTCTGTATCACGCCATATTCCAACAACGAGACTGATTATTCATGGGAAATGGTCAAGGGACACCTTCTGGATAGGGAAGATGATTTATCCTTGGACATAACTACATTAAAGAAACAAATTTTTGAAGCCACTCAAGCTCATTTATCCATTGTGCCTGGAGCTGAGGTGTTAGATCAGGTGGCAGAAAGTCTTTCTGGACTAAACCCCCACGACTTGGATTAAGTCTCTTGGGGGCTCCCTTGTAGTAAATTTTGGAATCATGTTTCTCTGTTTAATTGGCTTGTTTTTAGTGTACCAGATCAGTCAAAGAATCCTGCGTCAAAACCGAGAGAACAAACAAGCCTTTTTTGCCATGGCACATTTATATAAAAAGGAAGGGAGAGATGTTGTGGGAAGTCAGGGACCCTGAACGGAGGGACCGGATGGAGCCTTGACAGAGGAACATAAATTGTGAAGATTTCATTTCAATATGGACATTCATCAGTTCCCAAATAATACTTTTATAATTTCTTATGCCTGTCTTTAATCTCTTAATCCTGTTATCTTCGTAAGCTGTGGGTGTACATCACCTCAGGACCACTGTGATAATTGTGTTAACTGTACAAATTCATTGTAAAATGTGTGTTTGAACAATATGAAATCAGCGCACCTTGAAAAAGAACAGAATAACAGCGATTTTTATGGAACAAGGGAAGACAATTGTAAGGTCTGACTGCCTTTGGGGTTGGGCAAAAAGAGCCATATTTTTCTTCTTGTGGAGAGCCTGTAAGCGGATGTGCAAGTAGGAGAGATATCGCTAAATTCTTTTCCTAGCAAGGAATATTAATATTAATACCCTGGGAAAGGAATGCATTCCTTGGGGGAGGTCTATAAACAGCTGCTCTGGGAATGTTTGTCTTAAGTGGTTGAGATAAGGACTGAGGTAGGCCCTGGTCTCCTGCGGTACCCTCAGGCTTACTAGGATGGGGAAAAACTCCACCCTGGTAAATTTGTGGTCAGACCAGTTCTCTGCTCTTGAACCGTGTTTTCTGTTGTTTAAGATGTTTATCAAGACAATACGTGCACTGCTGAACATAGACCCTTATCAGTAGTTCTGCTTTTGCCCTTTGTCCTGTTCCCTCAGAAGCATGTGATCTTTGTTAGACCCTTATTAGTAGTTCTGCTTTTTGCCCTTTGAAGCATGTGATCTTTGTACCTACTCCCTGTTCTTACACCTCCTCCGCTTTTGAAACCCTTAATAAAAACTTGCTGGTTTGAGGCTCAGGTTGGCATCACAGTCCTACCGAAACATGATGTCACCTCTAGTGGCCCATCTGTAAAATTCCTCTCTTTATATTGTCTCTCTTTATTTCTCAGCTGGCCAGCACTTATGGAAAACAGAAATAACCTACGTTGAAATATTGGGGACGGGTTCCTCCGATAGTCTTCTGTTTTCCTTCAGCTACAAAATTATTTCATGTTATTCCTTTGATAATTTTTCTTCCATGCTTTTCTATGTTTTGTCTTCAGATTGTTTGATTTGTCTTTGCGAAGTAACAATAGCCTCTATCAAATTCCTAGTTTCAATGTATAAATTATTTCATTAACATACTTAATCATTGACTAAAATTTTATTAACTAGTGTTACATGTCAGGCACTGAGCTCCATGCTAATGATACAAATTTAAGTGTAATATCCCTTCCCTTGAAGGGCATACAGTCTAGGGGGGAAGATACACTTTTAAATAAGTATAGTGTTATGTATAGTGCTATAGTTGAAGTATGTACAGAATAGAGTCAGGGCACAAAGAAGGGAGTGGATCATTCAGTTTGACAGCAGACAGAAAAGACCATAGAGAAAGGGAAGCTTAGGCACCTCTTGGAAGATGAGCAGGTGCTCACCAGCTAGGAGGTGGGTAATGAATAGGGACATTCCAGGCAAGAGAAGCAGAGTGAGCATCATGCTTCTGGGGAAGTAGCAAGAAGTTTGAGATTCATTAAGTGTAGGGTAGTGGTGGTATGAAATGGGGAAGGAGAACTAGGCAGGACCCAAATGACGTAGGGCTGCATATACCAGGCTACAGGGTTTGGACTTTTTCCTGTAGGTAATGAGATGCTTTTGAAGAGTTTTGATTGAGAGAGAGGCATGGTCATAATTTTGGGTTAGATATACCACACTGGTTATGGTGCAGGAGGTAATTGAGGCAGTAGAGTTCAGGGGACTAGAATACTATCATAGTATTTCATGAGAGGTTTAATGATTATATGACGTGAAGTCACAGAAAAGGGGATGAAGAAATATGAATGAGGTGATGGAGGTTGCATTAATGGAACTTAATCAGATGTGGGATGACAGGATGGAATAATGGAATATACAGAGTGACAACCAAGTTCTTAGTAGGGAGAATGGCTGGGCTTTGATGACATAGACTGAAGAAGCAAACACAGGAAGGGGAGCAACATAGTTATGTGAAAGATCATTTTTTTTGGTGTTATATTTAATTTTATATACCTGTAGGGCATCCAATAGACATCTAGTAGGCAGTCATATGTGCTTATGTATACAGACAGGTGCGTGCACATGCACACACACAAACACCCTAGAGCATAAAAGTTATCTGGACTATACATAGAGTTATCAGATGAATTTAGCATATGTGTTATAAGTGAAGACACGAGAATTGATGTTGTTACCCAGGAATTGTATAAAGAATTACAAGAGTTTAAAAAGAACCAGGTACAGACTCCTGGAAGCCCTCGGACATTAGTAGGTACCTGATAAATTTATTTTTAGTAAATAAATTTTAATGTGTATGACTTCTTTGACAAATTTTGGGTATAAACACAGTCACAATTTTTAGTTTTCCAACTAATTTTTGAGTTCTCCCTTGCCTTCATTAGCATCAAGTCTACTGTCAACTCCAGAACTCCTCCTAACATCTGAAATTGGGTTGAGATCTCAATCAGTTTCCTCTCAGGAGACCCTTGGGCCCCAGTAGTACCACCACCTATTCAGTCGCCCAAGTCAAAACTAAAATCAGAGAGCCAGTCTTAATCCCTGTTTTTCTTTTATTTACTACCATACTTCCAATCCATCAGCAAGTTCTAATTGACTCTATCTTTAAAATGTGTCCACTTTTTTCCATTGCTACCACTACTGCAGTCCAAGGCACTATCAACTCTTGCCTGGTGTCTTAGCCCATTTGACCTGCTATAACAAAATGCTGTAAACTGGGTAGCGTATAAACAGCAAAAGTTCATTTTGAATAGTCTAAAGGCTGTGAGAAGTCCATGATCAAGGTGCTGGCAGAGTTGGAGTCTAGTAAAGGCCCACTTTCTGGTTCACAGAAGGTGGCTTCTTGCTGCATCTTCTTATGGTGGAAGCAGTAAGGTATTTCTCTGGGGCCTCTTTCATAAGGGCACTAATCCCATTCATGAGGACTCTACCCCCAATGACCTGATCACCTCCCAAATGTCCTACCTTCTAATACTATCACCTTGGTGATTAGGTTTCAACATATGAATTTGAGGTACACAAACATTGACACTATTGCGCCTGGATAGCTACAGTGGCCTATAAGCTTCCTACTCTCACTCTTGACCATCTAAAATCATCTTTGTTTTTCTTTTATAGTTGAAGTCTTGCTCTATTACCCAGGCTGGAGTGCAGTGGTGTAACCATAGCTCACTGCACCTTCAAACTCCTGGATTCAAGCAATCCTTCCACCTCAGCTTCCCAAGTAGGTGGGACTGCAGGGCTGCACCATCAGCCTGGCTAATTTTTGAAATTTTTTTTAGAGAGAGGGTCTGGCTGTGCTGCCCAGGCTAGTCTTGAATTCCTGATCTCAAGCCATCTTCCTGCTTTGGCCTCGCAAATTGCTGGGATTACAGGCATGGGCCACCATGTGCAGCCAAAAATCATCTTTTTAAAAGACCTCAGATCATGTCCTTCCTCTGTTTAAATTCTTCTAGTGATTCCCAATGCACTTTACTTTTTTATTTATTTTATTTTATTATTATTATTATTTTGAGACAGAGTCTAGCTCTGTCAACCAGGCTGGAGTGCAGTGGCCGATCTTGGCTCACTGCAACCTCCACCTCCTGGGTTAATCAATTCTCCTGCCTCAGCCTCCCAAGTAGCTGGGATTGCAGCTGCCCACCGCCATGCCTGGCTCATTTTTGTATTTTTTTTTTTTTAGTAGACACGGGGTTTCACCATGTTGGCCAGGCTGGTGTCAAACTCCTGACCTCAGGTGATCCACCTGCCTTAGCCTCCCAAAGTGCTGGGAGTACAGGCGTGAGCCACAGCACCCAGCCCTGTTGCATTTTAAATAAGATCCAGTTTTCTCACCATGTGCGGCAAGACTTTCATGATCGTTCCTCTTTTATCTCTCTTTCTTAACCTCCTCTGCTACCACTGGAGTGTGCCCTAACCCACTCCACTCCCCAACTCACTATGCTCTAGCCCTCTGCGGAACACCAAGCTATTCCTGCCTTAGAATATTTGCACGGGTCGCCCCCAATCCCCACCTGGAAGGCTTTTCCTCTTGCTCGGTCCATGGCTCACTCCGTCCTGTTATTTAGGTCTTAGTATAAATGTCACCTCCTCACCGACGCCTTCCTTGTTCATCTAATTAATGTAGCAGCAGGTATGATTTCATCAGAGCACCCAGCACAGGCTGCTAGTTATATATGGCCAAAGATAAAATCTACCAGGCAATTAGGGAGATTTTATTCAAGTTATTGCCATAGGAAGAACAGTTATTAATGAGGAAAGGAAATGAAGGGACCTGGAGTTTTATAGAGGCTGGAAAACACAGTCGTTAGCAGTTTTAGGGGAGTCGTGAGGACGGACCCTGGGGAATACACAGAGCAGGGTGGGCCTTTGTGGCTAGCTGTTTCTTAGAACATAACACAATTTCTCAATCACTGACGCTTTCTGTGATCACAGTGCTCAAAGTTAAAATTCTCTTTCCCTTCCTCTTTCTTTCTCTCTCCTCTCTTTTTTCCCCTTCTCTTTGTTGACAGATTTATAGATGTTTTAAATAAAACTTTTAATACGATTTCAGTAGAATTCAATGAAATGCCCAAGAGATGGCTTTTTTTGTTTGTTTAAAATCACTTTTGGCCAAGCATGGTGGCTCCTGCCTATAATCCCAGCACTTTGCAGGACTGAGGCAGAAGGATCACTTAAGCCCAGGAGTTCAAGAGCAGCCTGGGTAATATAGTGAGACTCCTGTCTCTACAAAAAAATAAAAAATTTACCTGGTCATGGTGGTGGCACACCTGTGGTCCCAACTACTCAGAGGCTAAGGTGACTAAGGCTCACTTGAGCCAGGGAGTTGGAGGCTGCAGTGAGCCATGATGGTGCCATTGCACTCCAGCCTGGGTGAAGGAGTGAGAGTCCATTTCAAAAAAAAAAAAAAAATTTAAAAAAATGCTAAGATAAATATTGTACAAGAAAAAAAAAATAAAACATTTAAAGATGGCATTGGGTATCTTCTTATTTGAGGTGTTTTACCTATAAATCTCAGGTCTTTGGATGAACAATGCCTTCTTGAGAATGTTTGATGATAGATACAGAGATTAATCTTACAAATTTTGAAGATGATAATGAAGACTTAAGTCTAAAAGGCAAAACTTCAAATAATTCACATTTGATAAGAAGTCAGATTTTCACAACAATACTATATATTACTATATAAGATGTCAGAGCATTAGAGCTGTTGGAGACCTCAACTATTCCAAACCCCTAATTTTACAAATGAGGAAACTGAGGCCCAAAGAAAGTGACTTGTCTAAGAGCACACAAGATAGGGAGAAGTCTGGGATCAGTTCCCCTTGTTTCTAGCCCAGTGTTGTTTTCCATCTGTTATCTCTTTCCTTATTTAAACACAGAAACAAAAGCCAAGAAAACAATTTTGGGGGGTGGTTTCTTCTCAAAGAAAATTAAATCAAATTATAGTCATTTTAAGCTAAGAAGAGGAAAAAAAGTAATTAAATGAATCCTATCTGTGACTCTTCTTCTATATTGTATGTTAAACTCCTACAGATTGAGTGGAGGTTGTTGGAATGAAGTTCATTTTAACTTTGAAGTTCCAGTACTAACTTTTACAGACTCTTTATGCCCATTGCAGATTTCTCCTCCGGCAGATCATTCTGACAGTCCATGACCCTGATCAAGTCTCTGCCTTGCTGGCACCTCTACTTTTCATGGGTGAGAATCCTACTTTCAAGAAATCCTTTGGAACTTTTATTAGTAAATAAATAGGAATGCCTTAAATTCTCATATCAGTTCATTTTTAGAAAACTGACCTGAAGAAGTTATAAGTATGGTAATTAGAAACAGTTGTCTTTGGCTGGGCATAGTGGCTCACACCTGTAATCCCAGCACTTTGGGAGGCCAAGGTGGGTGGATCATTTGAGGTCAGAAGTTCAAGACCAGGCTGCCTAACATGGTGATATCCCATCTCTATTAAAAATAGAAAGATTAGCCGGGTGTGGTGCATGCGCCTGTAATCCCAGCTACTCAGTAGGCTGAGGAACAAGAATCACTTGAACCCGGGAGGCAGAGGTTGCAGTGAGCCGAGATCATGCCACTTCACTCCAGCCTAGGCAACAGAGCAAGGCTCTGTCTCAAAAAAAAAAAAAAAAAAAAAAAAGAAAAGAAAAGAAAGAAAGAAACAGTTGTCTTAGAGGGCTACTTAAGTGGTTTAAACAACTTCGTGAGATATTAGTTAAAATATAAGCAAATCTTTTATGTATGTATTTAGATCAGATGTCTCAACCCGAGCTCCTTTCCCTCCTTGTTGGAAGTAGCAAAATCTCAAAATGGGGGAGTCCAAATTAATGAGTGTTTACAGTCCTTTCAATATGTGGTCCCTAGCATTTTTTTTTAAGAAGCAGCTTTTAATATGCCAAATACTAAATGTGTTGTTGACATTTAATTTCAAAAAACAGAACATTTCTCACCGAAAAAACAGTTTGGATTACAATCTTTTTATAGGATTGCTTTCTTCCCAAGATATGCTCATAAAAGTCCAAGATCCTTTAGGTGAGTTCATTCTTAAACATTTTAAGAAAACAAGAAATTTAAAGTTCAGTTTATGTAGATTGATAGCTAAAAAGGCTAGATCATGGTCCAAACAAGTAGTATATCTTGAGCATTGATTATCTGCAAAGTACTGTCTTAGGCTAGACAGAGAGAAAGGCTGAAACAGATATGACTGAAACAGAGTTCCAATCTTCAAGAAGCTTTCAATCCTGTGGGAGACGTAAGACATATAATAAGAGATGTCCTTAATGCAAAGTAATCTGTAATGGGTTCAAAAACAGGCAAAAACTCTAGAATATGGCATTTCAGAGATAGCTAATGGGAATGCAGCAGCAAACGAAATAAAATCCTTACCCCTTACCTGAGCCCAGGGAGGTCGAGGCTGCAGTGAGCTGTGGTTACACCAGTGCACTCCAACCTGGGCAACAGAGCAAGACCCTGTCTCAAAAAAATTTTAAAAAATTAAAAACTAAAAAACTAAAATTCTTATCCTCAGGTAGAATGCATTCTACTGGGAGATGCTTTATATCTCTGGCCGTATGTATACTTGTGTTGATCTATATGTGTATATGATGTCAGGTGCAGAGTAAGGGCATGGAGAGAGAAGAGTGACCGAAGGAGGCCTCCACTGATACAGTGATATTTGAGCAGAGATTTGTAAGGAAATAAGGCAGGAGGAATATCTGGAGGAGAAGAGCATTCTCAGCAGGTGGGACCCACGTACCAGGGACATTCCACTGTGGCTAGAATGTTCTGAGGGAGATGGGAAAGTTGGTTAAGAGACGTGCCTGGAAAGATAGCTGGGGGCAGATCGTCCCTCCCCAGTGCCAAGGGCTTTGAAGGTCCTTGAAAAGACCCTGGCTTTTGCTCCAAGTGAGGTGGGAGCTGCTGACGGACTTTGAGCAGAGCAGTGGCACGATCTGACTTGGGTTCCAGAAGGATCACTCTGACAGCTGTGGGGAACAAGGGCAGAGGAAGGAAGCCCAGTTAGGGGACATGTTAGTTCCCCAGGCTGCATAACAAATGACTATACAAATTACTCATACCACTTCGAACAAGTCCATTTGTTTTCTCACAGTTCCAGGAGCCAGAAATCCAACATCAGGGTGATGGTAGGATTGGTTCGGAGGGAGAATTCCATGCCTCTCTCTGAGTGTCTGGTGGTACCTGGCAATCTTTGGTGTTCCTTGGATTGTGGACTTTCTCTAATTTCTGCCTCCATCTACACATGGCCTGTGTCTCTCTCTATTACTCCATTTCTGTTTCTTAAAAGGATACTCATCATTGGATTTTAGGTTCACTCTGAGCTAGAAAAATTTGATCTCAAGATCTTTAACTGACTTACATTGGCAAAGACCCTTATTCCAAGTAAGGTCAACTTCTGGAGGTTCTAGGTAGACATATATTTGGGGCGGTGGCATTATTCAACCCAGGATAAGGGGGCGTTTGAGTAGTTCAGACCAAGGTATTGGAATACAATGGGGAGAAGTCAGATTCTAAGGTCCTTGAAGGTAGGAGATTTTATCTGCTTTGTTTACTTTGTGACCTCAGATTCCAGAACAGTGCCTGTACATAGAAGGTGCTCAGTAAATGTTTGTTGAATAATATTCTTTATATCCTCCACCCATCAGAAGGCCACAGCACCAGCGATAGTGCAAGGCCGGGAACCCCCCTGGCTTCACCGAGGTGTACTAGCCTAGCTCAGGCCCCTTTCCCTTTAAGCATCAGTGACGTTGCCTGTCCCTTTTCTAACCTCATATGACCCTGACTGTCTGTGACTCCCTGGTCATTACTGAAGTATGCCATTATGGCATTAGTCAAGGTCTCTACAGGAGCTCTTTATCAACTTATCAACTCCCTGATTTGGGCAAGGAGCATTTCCTATGTTTGCATTCAGCAAAACTAAAATGCTTGGCATCTTGGGTCTACAATACCTCCTCATTTATACTTAATAACCAGGAAAAGCCTAGGAAATGTGAGATCTCTGTACTTCCTAATTGCTTCTGTAGTGAGAGGAGGACAGAGTGTCTGTCTGTGAAGCTCTGACCAATACTTGTCTCTAATAATATGGGTGTAGTTGTAATCTGTGCTGAAGTTTCTGTCCCTCTCATTTGTGGTCTCTTTTTGAACTGAGAAGAAGTCATTCTGGTACTGGTGGGCTAGGGGAGGTCCCTAAATGCTGGCGGTACCTTGACCCCAGCAAGTGTCCACAGTCTTGACACCAGCACAAAAAGGAGTCAAGGGTGACTCAGGAAATAGTGCAAGTACAGAGATTGATTTCAAAGCGAAAAGTACACACACTCAAGAAAGGGGAGTGCGGGCATACTCAAGAGAGGCTCATGCAAGTGGAATTTGGAGCTGCAACTTTTATGGGATTCTTTAACCCAGAGGTAGCATATTCATGAAGATTCCTGGAAGAAGGTAGAGATTTCTCAGAACTGTGGTGCCACCCATTTTTACTCCAAATACAGTTTTCCTGGAATGGTCATGGCACTGGTGGGTGTGTGATTTGGGGTGTTAATGAGCATGTAATGAGGGCCTAGGTGAAACCTAAATCAAATCCAGTGCCTTGTTGGATCCATTCAGTCATAACCAGCTTGGTCCATATCCTGGTTTTTCAGAGTCTTCTCAGGTCATATCCTCGAGTCATGTGGAACTGCTGCCTGGAATTTTTTATTTTCCTGTGACCACCCTGTATTATTTGTGTCTCATTTCTATCCCTTAATTCCACGGTGACCCACATTCATGGTTCAGTATCGTTCCCAGAGGTCCCTCTCAAGATGTTGGTTCTCAGGCATGGCTACACATGGTAACGACCTGGTAACTACACATGCCTGGGGCTCACCCTTAGAGATGATCATTAAATTTGTGTAGGATGTGGCTGAGCACTTGCATTTGTCAGATCTTCCCAGTTGATTCTAATAGGCAATAAATTTGAGAGCAGCTGCCTTGGTAGAGTATATAGATAAGGCATCAGGTGATGTCGATTATTGATTTGGGTGGGGCCTTTTGTCTGTCTCTTTGCACTTTTTATGTGAATAAACTGTCAGCTAGATAATTCTACAGGGAATTCCTCAATTCCCAAAACCCACACATTGCTGTAGGGCCAGCTGTAGTCACACGGAAATCACAGTCAGGACTTATGAAAAGGAATTTGTCCGAGAGTAACCTTTCTCTCGCCACCCACTGGAATTTTTTGCTGTTTGAACACTCTTCTTCATGCTCAGTCTACAATAACTGACTTGATCAGAATTTTCAGGAAAGCTTGCCAAAGCAAAAGCTAAAGTAGCATGACACTGTCCCTTTATGAAAGAGGAGATTAAGACAGTCTATTTTAATTAATGTCAAGTTCTCAGGCCAAGGAAAAGCTGGCTCCTTGAATCATGATCATTTTTATTTTTCCTCAAACACTTAAATGTAGTCACTTCCAGTAGTGCACTGGGAACTTTTGTGCTTTGGGACAATTTCATACTTTGTTATAAAGAGAAAAGGAGGGAGGGGAGGTGCTGGCCTGAGTCAACCCCAGGAATCCTGAGACCCGGAAGCAGGACATGGGATGCTAACGTTGGTACTTCATGGTTTCAGGGTTCCCAGAGACTACGAATTGCCCTTATGTACAAAACAGCCATACTGGCTGCTACTTTCTATGAATAATTCTGCTTATACAAAATTACAAATTAACTAACCAAAATAGACTTCAGCAATTTTTAAGGTTTTCTGGATATTTTAAATTGTCTAGAAAATCATCCAGCACCAATTCCCAGTGTTTCTCTTTGATTCCCAGCAACTCTGCTAAGTACAGAAAGGCTTCACTTGGTCTCAGTGTGGGAAATACCATGCCTTTAAAAGTTTTATTTTTAAAGGAATCAGCTGAGGAGATGCTTGTATTCCTCACCACCTCTAGCAGATCTGTGATGTAGGAGAGGGTAGAAACTACCCACAAAAATTTACATGTGCTGTGGAAAAAAAAAATCCCTTTATTTTTCATGGTTGTTTGTTAATCCTAAAGCTCCCATTTTCACTAATCATAGAAGAAACACCAACGTTGGTTTGCCAGTTTATGGTAATCCACTCATTTTAAAGTCCCAACTCCCTCTCCTGGCATTTCCCATGCCTTCCTAACTAAGGCATTTTAAAGTCCTAACTCCTTCTCATGGCATGAAAATAATTTTCTCTCTAACCTTTATCCTTCTTAGTTGGGACAAACCCCTGTAACAAAAGACAGATTAACAAGAGAAAAACAATTTATTAACATGTATACCTCATGTATACCCAGGACATATTCAAGGGAAAAATGAATAAATTTCAAAATGGTGGCTTAGAATTTAGGCTGAAATACCACCTTCAACTGAAAGAAAGAAAGAAAGGTGGAGGGAGGGCCAGTTATTGGAGGATGCCCAGGAAAAGCTCAGTAAACTAGGGTAGGGTTTGTTATTGTAAACCCCAAAATAAAATTATTTTCTTGCAAATTTAAGTTCTTTACAGATGCAGGTTATTGGACCTTTTGTCAGATGCATAGTTTGCAAAAATTTTCTCCCATTCTGTAGGTTGTCTGTTTACTCTGATGATAGTTTCTTCTGCTGTGCAGAAGCTCTTTAGTTTAATTAGATTCCGTTTGTCAATATTTGCTTTTGTTGCAATTGCTTTTGGCGTCTTCATCATGAAATCTTTGTTGAAGTTTTTATATTTTTGGATTCTCCTTAGCAAACTATTGCAGGAACAGAAAACCAAATACTGCATGTTCTCACTTATAAGTGGGAGCTAAATGATGAGAACACATGGACACATAAAGGGGAACAATATGCACTGGGGCTTATCAGAGGCTGAAGGTTAAGAGGAGGGAGAGGATCAGGAAAAAAACTAATGGTACTGGGCTTAATACCTGGGTGATGAAATAATCTGTGCAACAAACCCCCATGACACAAGTTTGCCTATATAACAAACCTGCACATGTACCCCTGAACTTGAAATAAAAGTGAAAAAATTTTTTAAAAAATTTATTCTTAATGCTTTAAGGGATATTTCCATATCCTGCATTAATAATCATAAACATTCAGTAGCAATGTAAAAAAAATTTTGAAGGCCTTCATCCAGTCATCTGAATGGACCCCTCCTCTCAGCCAAGGGCATTCCAAAGTTAACCTAAAAAACTAGTTTCAGGCCATGATGGGAAGGTGGAGCCAGATATGCCTCAGGATACCCACCTCCCTTTTGAAATTACTGATACAGCAGACTCTTTAATAAAAACATTTACAATCTATTCTCTCTGAAGCCTGCTTCCTGGAGGCTTCATCCCCATGATAAAACGTTGGTCTCCACAACCCCTCACCCAGACATTCCTTTCTATTGATAATAGCTCTTTCAACCAATTGCCAATCAGAAAATCTTTGAATCTGCTTGTGACTTGCAAACCCCCTGCTTCCAATTGTCCTGACTTTCCAAATGAAAGTGGTGTATATCTTACATGTGTTGATTGATGTCTTATATCCCTCTAAAATGTGTAAAACCAAGCTAAACATGGACCACCTTGGGCACTTGTCCTCAGGACCTCTTGAGAGCTGTGTCGTGGGCCATCGGTCACTCCTGTTTGGCTCAGAATAAATCTCTTCCAGTATTTTACAGGGTTTGACTCTTTTCATCGACATTCTGAAGGCTTAAGTCCATGCCTTTTCCATTGATAAGAGTTCCTGGTACAGATAGACATCCTTACAAATGGAGATTTCCCTTATAGATATAAATTTCCCCTACAAAAGGGCAACCTCTACTCAGCTTTCAGTGATTCTTCTTTGTCTTCAGTTTCTCAAAATAATCCTTATGCCAAGGCAGCGTATTTGGGGGTGGCATGTTCTGGTCTCTTACACCAGTGTGAGTACTCATCTTCATGGGACAGGCAAGGAGGTGGGGCTAACCTTCCCTGCTGGCTGTTACCAACCTGTGTGGGAACATGCTCAGACCCCCAGAATTGGTATAAAGATTATCTTAAAGGGAAAAGATTTGAACTGAAGAAGATGCAGAAATAAATCTTATCTCAACTTCCTTTATCTGACTAAAGCAGAGCCTCCAGAAAATAGAGTGACATTAACCCCCCTCACAGGGGATTTCCTGTGAATTCAGCTGCTGTGGGGACAGGCTTCTTATTTTCTTAGCATCAAAAATATAACTAGAACTCTTAACTGTCTGGTGGGTTCTCTTTGTTCACTGCACAAACAAAACCAATTCACTAAGACCATAGCATTGCAAAGGAGAAATAGCTTAACTGACATAAGGCCAACCATGCCATGTGGGAGATAGAGTCATTACTCAAATTAATCTCCCCACAAAATTCAGAGGCTAGGGTTTCTCAAGGACAATTTGGCAGGCAGGGGACGGGGGCTGCTGATCAGCTGGGGATGCCATCATAGGCATGTGGAAAATGGTTCTTGTATGTGCTAAGTTTGCTTCTGGGTGTAATCATTGGTTGGCCCAGGTGCAAAAATGCAAAAACCTGAAAAGACATCTCAAAGGCCAATCTTAGGTTCTACAAAAGTGATGTTATCTGCAGGAATAATTAGTGAAGTTGCAAGTCTTGTGACCTCCGAAATAATGGTTGGTAATTGTTTATGTCTACACGTAGCAGAATTCAGGCTCCTCTCATCATCTTAACCTGGTGGTCTTTCACTAGCTTTACAAAGGTGATACAGTTTTGGGGAAGGGCTATTATTGCTTAAACTATAAACTAAATTTCTTCCAAAGTTAGCTTGCTGTAAGCTCAGGAGAGATTAAGGGAAGTTTGGAGATTAGAGGCAAGATGGGCGTTGGTTAGATCAGATCTCTTTCACTGTCATAATTTTCTCACTGGTATAATTTTTGCAATGGTGGTTTCAGAACCTTCCATACCTTCCCACTGAAGCCCTAACCCCACCACCACCCTGCTCATACTTGTTAAATTCGTTATATAAGGTTTTTATCTCTGGCTATTGAGCAAGTTACTCATCACTGAGTACTCCTGAATGTATGCAGTATGGGAGAAAATGCTTTCTATCTACTCTTAACGTCCTGTAAGTGAGTCTGTGACAACAGGCAGACTAACAGGAGAAAAAGTATGCAAATTTGTTACATGCATAGGGGCATCAGAGGAAAAAAAGGGGGAATACTACCCAAACCTAGTTAGTCTAGAAGCTTAGGTACCCTCTTCATAAGGGAGGGGGGATGGAAGCAGCTTAGAGGAGAGTAGCTGATGAATGGAAAACATGAATGGGCCTTTGGAAGAATAGGTGACAGTCTGTGACTAAGTTTGTCTGAGTGTGGCATTGACTCTCTGACTCCCCTCCTGTGATACAAGTTAATCTTCCCTGGTTGATGAAATTCCTTGGGAGGGGACTGATGACAGCTGAGTTCCTTTCGCAGGATCTGTTTTTAGACACTTAAGGAGAGCCCAGAGAAAGACTCTGCCTACATCCACTGTCCCCCAAGTGCCCTCAGTATGAAATGTCAACACACTGAAGGGGCATATTTTATAGTGGCATTTCCTGAACTCCTTTAATGCATAAGCAAACCTTTTTTCCTGTTAATCTATCCATTCTCAGTTAATATACAGGCCCCCAACCACTGGATTCAACCTGGCAGAGGTTGAATCCCAGCAAAGTCAATATAACCTGGTTATATATATATAACTTACTCATATAACCTGGTTTCTGAGCATTGGCTGCTGTTCTCACTGCATTTGCTGTGGAAGAATTGTTCAAAGGTGGTATAACCTGTGTGGCAGAGGTACTTGGTAGCAATCACTTCAGCATACCCTCAGAATGTGCCTATGATCTAAGAAGAATGTGTGTTCAGAGTTCTGAGCTAAGGAATCAGGGAGTGGCCAACCTGGAGATTCATTCCTTATCTATGAAGGACATTTGAACCCCTGGCCCATTAGTTGGAAGGCAGGCTGTACAGAGGATTGAGCCCCTTTGTTTGCTAGGTGGAGGTTGCTAAATGAAAATGCTATATAACCTGCATGCTTTTTTTTTTTTTTTAAACAAATGACAGTGGTTTTCCTGTCCAATCTGTTACTCTTGAACTGACCTGTGTGTAAGTCCTCAATAAACCCTAAGTGTCATTTGCTGGCCCTGAGTCTCTTCTAGGGTCTCTTGGACACAGTGCTATCCCAGCAAAGTCAATAGTGGTTTGGAATGACATAACTCATGTTCTAATAAATTCAGAAAAAACAACGGGGCAACTCAAGATCCTTGGAACATGAGGACTCTGCGATTTCCAACAATACTCACTGGCAGGTGCAGGTGAAGGATTTAAGATGAGCAACTGAACTGGGAAGAGGCGTTGGCCTCTTCAATAGGAATGAGGGTAGGCAGTTCATGGTAAGGTCTTCGGGGCAGGAGAAATCTAATCCTATGAATTTTATTTATTTATTTATTTATTTTTTTGAAACTGATCAGCAGAGCTGCCTTCCAAAATAAGAACTCACTTTGAAGGAAAACTACCAGGCTTGAAATCACATTTTAGCAAAACAACAGAAACTAAGGATAAAAGAACATCCACATAAAAGCAGGGAAGGAGAACAGAGCCAGAAAATCTTAGAAATAAGCAGCCAAATGTTTTTGTAGTTTTGTGAACTGAAATTTTTATTGAGATCATTGTAAATGCACATGCAATTATAAGCAATAATACAGAGGAATCTTGTATATACTTTGTCCAGTTTCCCCTGACAGTAACGTTTTGCAAAACTGTAATATAATATCAGAACCAGGAGAGCCAAGATGTTAACATTGATACAATCCACCAATCTTATTTAGATTGTTTTCCAGTTCTACATGTATTCATTTATGTGTGTGCATACTTACTTGGTACAGGTGTATCACCTGTGTATATTTGTGTACTCACTACCACAGCCAGTGATACTGAACAATTCTTACTACAAGGATCTTTCTTGTTGCCTTTTTATAACCTTATCTATCTACACTAGTCTTGTCTCCATCTCTATGATGCTAGCCTTTCAAAATGGCATATAATTGAAATAAAATCATATAATAAGTAAACTTTCATGATTGGATTTTTTTTTCACTCAGCCTGAATACCCAAGGTTCATCCAGGTTCTGTGCATCAATAATAGCCCATTACTTTATTTCCTTTTTTTTCTTTTTGAGGTAGGCTCTCACTCTGTCACCCAAGCTGAAGAGCAGTCGCGTGATCATAGCTCACTGCAGCTGCCAACTCCCAGGCTCAAGTCATCCTCCTGCCTCAGCCTCCTGAGTAGCTAGGACTACAAGTATGCTACCACTCCCAATTAATTTTTAAATTTTTTTGTAGATATGAGGTCTCAATATATTTTCAAGGCTGTCTTGAACTCCTGGCCTCAAGTGGTCCTCCCACCTTGGCCTCTTAAAGTTCAGGCATTACAGGTGTGAACCACCACACGTGTTCAATGGTATGTTCCTTTTTGTAGCTAAGTCATATTTCATCATATGGATGTGCCATGGTTTGTTTAACCACTTACCTATTGAGAGATAGCTAGGCTGTTTCCAATTTTTGGCTATTACAAATAAAGCTACTGTAAACATTCCTGTTCTAGTTTTTGTGTGAACCTATCTTTATATCTCTGGACTACATGCCCTGGAGTGAAATTGCTGGGTTGTATTGTAGTTGTACGTTTAGTCTTATAAGAAACTGACAAATGTTTTCCAGAGTAGCTGTACCATTTGACACTCCCACCAGCAATGTGTCAGTGATGTAGTTTCTTTACATCCTTGGGAGTATTTGATGTTGTGTTTAATGCTTTTAAACTATGCAAACAACAGAAAAAGAAGGTCTATGAACTTAGCTTCTTTTACATGTTTTTTCCCTCAAAAAGAGGAACACTAATTTCATGTAAAACTTAAAATGTAACCTCACATAAAAATGACCAAAAGAAAACCATCGAGGTTAAATTTCTCACAAAGTTGCTCTAAGAATAAAAGAGAATAACAAACTGAGTAAGTCCTACAAACAGAAAAAGCATACCAGAAAGTGCCCATAAAACAGATAGAAACTAAAGTTTTTTAAACTAATAATTAAAAACTTTTAAGAATATGATAAAACACAGGAAAGAGAAATATAAACGGGATTAGAAAACTCAGAAATAATGTAACAGAATTCAAGGAAGAATTAGAAATATAAAAAAGAAAAAATTATGAAAAATAAATAAACTAGGCTGGGTGTTGTGGCTCACACTTGTAATCCCAGCACCTTGGGAGGCCAAGGCAAAAGGATTGTTTGAGGCCAGGAATTTGAGACCAGCCTGGGCAACATGGTAAAACCTTGTCTCTATAAAAAAATAAAAATAAAAGTGAATAAATAAACTAAAGGGAACACGTGCTCTATTCACTGAAAAGGCTTTATGGTGTACTGCTGATGGCAGCAGCTGTTCCAGACAGCCTGCCACTGCCATCATGCTGGCTACAGCAGGGAGGTATGGCCAGGGCTGCACACTGCATGGAGCCAGTGGGAGCCAGTGACAAGCGGGAGCCCCACCCCTCCTGAATTGGGTGGCAGGTCCCTGGGTGCAGCTGCAGCCATCAAAACTGCAGCTGCAGACTCAGGGTTCCTGCTCCACAGAGCAGGTGGGAATCCTGCTACCCCCGCCACCTTGGCCCTGGGCATGGCTGCAGCCACCCAAATCACAGCTGCAGACTCAGGCATTCCTGCACTTTTGGCGGCCCAGGAAGGCCCCCATATGCCCTCGCAGGCTCAGAAATACCTGCTCCCTCTGCCTGGAGTCTCCCTGCTGTTGGCACCCACTCTGATCTGGGAGCAAAACTGAGGCTGAGCCCAGGTGCCATGAACAGCAGCAGGAGGCAGACAGATTACTGGGTTGAAGGGGGTGGGTCCCCAGTGAGGCCCCACCTTCAAGCCAGAGAGGGCCTGAAGGCCAGGGGCTCGGCTGCCAGTCCCACCCATTGGAATGGGAACCTGTGGTGCCTTTTCTGGGCCCATCCATGGCCTCCCATGGACCAGTTGGCACACATTTCCTCACTCTGAGGCCCGTAAAAGCCCCTGGTTCAGCCAGAGCTGAGCAGACCTTAGGAGGACAAGCTGCAGAGACAGCTGCCCTCTCTAGGGCCTCCTCTCTCCTGAGAGCTGAACACTCATCAGGATGAGTGTTGTCAGAGAGGAGCCACCCACTTCAGGGCCTCCTCTCTGCTGAGCGCTGAGCACTGATGGGACAACCTGTCTACAGAGAGGAGCTCCCCACTATGGGTCTCCTCTGAGCTGTTCTAACACTCAATAAAGCTCCATCTTGCTCACCCTCCACCTGTCTGTGTACCTCATTCTTCCTGGGCTCAGAACAAGAACTCAAGCAGAGGCACCACTGACCACAGACGTTTCTGGCCATAAGAGCGACACCCCAAAGATGCCTTGACACTGTTACTTTGGCAGTCTCCAATAAACCACACCTTCCTGCATTTATGTAGTTCCCACTCACACTGACTCTGGACTGGACAATTTGGACAGACAAAGAGACATGAGGAATTGAGATGCAAGCAGGGGCTTCATAATGACTTGCATATTGAGGCTTGTCTCCCTATAATGCTGGCTCTTAGGATACTCTCTGTTAGAATCAATCCCAGGGCCATTTTGTGGGAAGCCCTACTTAGCCATGTGGACAGACATGCAGCAAGAGATCGAAACCCTTGGGGGCCAGCATCAGCTGAGCTTCCTGATGTCATCACCAATGTGCCAGCCATTTGGGTGACCTTTCAGCCCTAGTGGAGCTCCCCCAGGTGACAACATGTGGAACAGGCATTCACAGTCTATATAAAATTTGGCCCAAATGGACAAATCATGAAAAAATAACTCACTAAATTTTGAGATAGTTTGGTAGGTGGTAATCAATAAAACAAATTTGGAAATATTGACAAGCAGTAATGAGCATCCCTGGCACCCAGATTATTGTCTTGAAACAGCATTTCCCTCTAAAAGAAATCATGGCTTCTTGGAGAAATGGCTGATTCCAGGTCAGGGACATGAACCGTGCAATATGCACATGGGACATCTGAATATACTGGAGAGCAAAGAAGCTTCAAAGACTAACAGGGTCACATCAAAAGGACAGGGGCCAACTTGCAGAGCTCCCTCCTGGCCAAAGATGAAACAGTTTCAGTTTTAGTAAAGATATAGCTCGGAACACATAAAATATATTTAGACTCAAGTGCTACATTTGAAAAGATAATCTGTCACATTAGAAGAATGGCAGAGTCAATTTATTATCTTGAAAACTGATAAAGGGAAAGAATCAAACATAATTCTTGCCTCTCCTGTATGAACTATACTAATGAGTCACCGAAGAGTAGATGAGGGAAGCATCTCGTGAGAATGAAATGTTTAGAGCATCACCATTTTACACTCCCAAGAAATTACTACATCTGGATGATGATCATCAAGTGTTAATATCTCAAGAAGACTGACGGACACTGCTTGCCTCTTGATGAAAAGGCACATCAAAACTTATGGTCTTGCCCAAGGCTCAAGACTGAGTCTCATCAAGCCTCTGTCTCCAGCTGTCAATGTATAGGAAATACCAAAGACGTACTGAAGAGTACCAGGACCAAATCCCTGACCAAGAGAGCCTTCATGGAGAAAATGGGCCAGCTTTTCCAACTGCTAAACTTTAAGGAAAAAAAAAAGGAATGAAGGAAAAACCTATAGAGGAAAAACAACTAGAAGACATGGAAGAAAAATGGGGAAAATTAAGCTATGATGTTTCCATCTGTACAGTTGGATGATAAAGCCATTAAGAAATGTAAGGAATGATAACTATAAAATCGGGAGAATAATTATAGTTTGGAGGGAGGAAGGTGGTTATGATTGGTACATGGAACAAGGAGGAAGCTCTGGGGTAAGTGACAGAGCTCTATTGGGGATTAAAAGGATAAGCTGTATATATGTTTGTGCAGTTTCCTGATTGATAATTATTTTACAATAAAGAGATTAACACAGTTTATCTTTCAAATTAGTGCGTCATTCAAATTTGTATATAGATATTCAGTAATAACATGAATTAGTGATACATGCAACAAAATGGATGGTTCTCAAAATCATGTTGAGCAAAAGAAGCAAACACAAACCTAAAAGGGTGCATAATGTGTTTCCAATCATATGGAGAGCAAAAACAGCCAAAGTCCATTTATAGTGGTAGAAATCAAAATAGTGGTTAACTCTTGGTGAGGAAGGATACAGTTTTGACTACAATGAAGCAGAAGAGAAATTCCTGGAATGTGAAAATGTTCTATTCTGATTGGGGTGTTAGCTATATGGATGCATACCTTTATCAAAGATCATAAAACTGCATATACATATAATATATGTGTATGTGATATGTATATGTATGCATATGTATAATATATGTATACACAAAACTGTATACCCATGTAATATAGATATACATTACAGAATACACACACACACACACACACACAGACACACACACACACACACACACACAAAAGAACAAGACAGCATTTATCAAAATGACTGATTCCAGGTTTGGGTTAGGAAATGTACAAGATGAGCCAAGAGTATCTTATCATGAAATGAAAGCAAGGATGCTATCTAAGACTACTATGGTTTATATGGACTTAACTGTGTCCCCCTAAAATTCCATGTTAAAGACCTAACCCCCAAGGTAACTGTCTTTGGAGATAAGGCCTTTAAGGAGACAATTTAGATTAAATGAGGTAATAAGGGTAGGCCTTAACCTGATGGGACAGGTGCCCTTGTAAGTAGAGGAAAAGACACCAGAGATCACTTTCTCTCTCCATGCATACACAGAGGAAAGGCTAAATGAGGACAGCCCTCTGCAAGCCAAGAAGGGAGACCTCACAAAAACCAACACTGTTAACACCTTGATCTTGGACTTCCAGCCTCCAGAATTATGGGGAAATAAATTTCTGTTTAGGCCACCTCATCTGTGATATCTTATTGTTGGAGCCCAAGCTGACTAACACCACGATCAGCTAATAAAGACCCAGGAGTCATAGGAGGCTCTCATTGGCCAAAGATAATATCGTTTGGATGCTGATAAGGATAATAACTACAATTAATTGAAACATTACAAATAGGTTTTAGTCCATGCATTTATATTTATTCTAAAAAGTATAGGTTAAAAACTCACTGGTCACCTTTGAAGCATACTAAGGAATCAACTCATTATTTTGAAAATTTGCTAATTTAGGATAAGAATTAATTATTTGCTTGCTTTCCTATACCCCAGAGTAACTAAATAGTTGGTAAATTTTCTCTTTATAGGTATGTTCCAGCTAATAAGTGATGAAAAGTGTTAGAATATGAATATCAGCCAATGAATTAATGGGTCTATATAATGATCATCAATAGCTGATAATGTCAGGGACAGACCTCACGACTCTGTGGTGAGAATATGCACAGTGCCAATGAAGTAGTGTTTCCAAAAACATCTAGCTTTAATCTGTTCAAGCCTTTAGATATACCTGCAAATTTAGATGAAACATAAGAATCAGAGGAAAATGTTAAATGCTATCATTACAAAAAAATACAAGAAAAAAGAGAGGACAAGCCTACATATCAGAAGAGACTGAAGAGATGTATCAGCCAATCAGAATGTATGAACCTTATTTGGGTTCCAGTTCAACTAAACAAATTGTAAAAATGTAAATATTCCTAAGACAGCTGGGAAAATGGGGACGCTAGATATTTGATGATTTTAACAAACACTTTCTTCCTAAAACCAGGAATATGCATGGAAAGTAGATTCAGTCTCACCATTTCTATTTAACATTTTAGTGGAAATTCTTGCTCTGTGATAGAACAAGATAAAAGAATAAAAGACATTCCAATTGGAAAGAAAGAAGCAATATTGTCTATATATGTATTTGATGTGGTCTTCTATGTAAAATCTACAAAAAAATCTATGGACTCTACAAAAAACTAAAACTAATAAGATTTAGCATGATTGCAGGATTTGAGAGCAATGTACAAAAATTAATTGTATTTTCATATGCTTGCAATGAACCAAGAGAAGTTGAATTTTAAAATAGGATTGTTTATAATAGCATCATAAATATGAAGTACTTGGCCTACATCTCACAACAAATGTGCAAGATCTGTATAGTTAAAACTATGAAATAATGACAGAAATTAAAGAAGACCCAAATAAATGAATATATATATAGCATGTGCATAGATCAAAAGATTGTATTGTATAGATGTTAGTTATCTCCACAATAATTTATAGATTCAAAGTAATTCCAATAAAAATCCAAGCAAGACTTTTTAAAAAAAGAAATTGACAGGCTTATTTTAATATGCGTATGGAAATGCAAAGGGTGAAAACAGCCAAAAAAAATTTGAAAGACAGGAGTAAAATTGGGAGCCTTATACTGCCTGACTACAATAATCAAGATAATGTAACATTAGCATCAAGACAGACAAATAGGTCAATGGAACAAAAAGTAAATTTAAGAAAGATACTACACATATGATTAATTAATTTTTAACAAAAGTACAAAAACAATTCAGTACAAAATGTCTAGTTTTTAACAAATGGTGAAGTAACAATTCAATATCCATATGCAAAAATTTATTTTGACCCACACTTCATGTAATGTACAAAAATTAAGTGGAATATAGAAATTCTGTATCTGGTAAAAACTTGGTATCCAGAGTATATTTTAAAAGTCTGACAACTCAATAATGAGAAAGTAAAAAACAACTTAAAAGAAAATGGGCAAATGATTTAACAGACAATCTTTCAAGGAAGAAATACAGATGGCAGTTAAGTTCATAAAAAGGTGATCAACATTGTTAGTCATTTGAGAATAATGCATGTGTTTGTTATATTGACTATGGAGATGATTTCTCAGATTTGTAGGCAATACTTAGGGGATTTATAGATTAAATGCTATTTTTGAAGAAAAATAGTTGCTAATCAATGACCTTACTTTATTTTCTGCCTTCAGAAGCTAGAAAAAAAAGAGCAAATTATACTCAAAAATAAGTATTTGTGTTTCAATGTATATATCTGTAGTTATCTATCTACTTAAAAATTGTATGCTTTAATCATATGAAGCTTATTGTTTACCAATTATAACTGGATGGTATGGAAAAGGGAATAATTGTCACATACTGCAGCCCGTAACTTGTTCAGTAGTCACAAAAATCCTTTGAAGCCATTTGCTTTTCATTGTCGTGTTTTTATTTAAGAGAAAGTAGTTTTTTCTTTTTAACCTGGAGGGAAATATCTCAGCTTGTAGTCTAGTTTTATTCTATGAGCTGAATGGGTCCGAAGCAACTTCATTTACATTTTAATTAAATCAGTGGTATTTCTTGAACACTTATTATTTATTATGAAGGAGATTCCCAAGACGTGTCAGACTTCTGTGTCTCTCTAAGCTTTAGTGTCTGAGCAAACAACATAATAAGCAAGTGCTTTGAAACAATGCAAAGCAGTCATGCTCAGGCCAAATGATTGGTGGAAAAATAACATGTTTTTGAGCTTAGGAAAAGCAAGAATCTGGCCTTGGGCTGAAGCCTGAGGGAGAAGATGTGCCTTCAGTTATGCCTCACATACTGGGTAGAATCTGGTTGGCTGGAGAACATTCAGGTGAAAGGCAGGGCATTCATGGTAAGGGGATGTGGAGAATCTGGAATAGGCTAGTTGGCCGAAAAGAAGATTTTTTTGGGGGAATAATGCTTAAGCTGTCTAACTTAATGGATGCATTATCTTTTGCACACTATTGCCAACACAACACATACACATATATAGAAAGAGTGAGAGTGGGCTGCATGGGATCGTGGGGGTTAGTGGGAGAGAGAGAAAAATGCCATCTTCTTTTCAAGAAATTTAGTCTGTCAATTAGTCGTATTCTCACCAAACACATACTGTTAAAAGAAGTTACCACATTCGTTTGCTCATCTACAAGTTCCTTCCAGTACTTTCTCGAAACCCAGTAGCATGAAAAGAAACATATAAGTCAATTTTGCCCCAATTCAGTGCTGCCTCACCTTCAAAAAAAAAAAAAAAATACCATTCCCTATGGTGTGTTCCTCTTTTGTGCATAAGTTGAAAGATTCTAAGTTCTAGAAGAAGCATAACATGTGTTTTTAACCTCTTTCACTTCACTTTCCATTCATGGCAACTAGTATAGCCTTTGCCAGGCCAGACAGTGCTGTTTTTCAAGTGGAGACAGTTAACCAGGCCATCAGCTTCCAAAGAAAATCAAGCTTGGATTTAAGTCTGCAGGGGCCACATTGCCAGCAAGAGAAGTCAGACATAGAGTGAAAAGATCCATTTAGGGCAGTAGTATGTTTATTCTCAGGGGGTCTTCAGACTAACAAGCTGTCATGGAGTGACTTGTACGTAAGGTATAGATTGCCCAGAAGAAAGAATACAATCCAAAGTTGATTTGTTGCAGCTCTCTCCACTCTCCTTCCTTATTATCCTCTGTTCCTCCTGGGTTTTCAGGACCATGGGTTTAGGGAAAGATCACTTGCTGTTGGACATTTGTACGACTATTTAGTGGCTTCCGTTGATCTTTGGATACAGTCTAAATGGAACACAAGCTCTTGCAGGGCTGTGTCCATGCTCTGAGTATCACCATTCTCTTGTGTCTCTGTCCCAGACTGCATTTGGCTCCAGAAATGTTGGCCGTCTCTTTGTTCTTATTCTCCAGACAAGCTCCTTTCTGTCTCAAGCCTTTTGTATATGCTGTTCTGACTTTGTAGAGTGCTCTCTCTCCCCTTCCTATCCCTGTTCTTTTGCCTGAATAACTCCTATTCGTCTTTCGAGTCTCCATTTAAATCAATTTTCCTTGGGAAAATCTTTCCTGATTTCCAAAGGAGGTTTGGCATCTCTGTTACACTCTCTGAGGACACCCTGTACTCTTAATTCTTGGTTATATTATCCAATATCATAATTAACTGAATGCCTGTCTGCCCGTTAGACCATCAGTTTCTTGAGACACAAGGATCAAGTCTGTTTCATTCACCGTGATATGTCCAGCATCTAGCATAGAGCTTGGCTTATAGTAGACATTCAAATGCCTGTTAAATTAATGACTGAGTAAATAATTGAATGAATGAGACTTGAAATGCATCTCCAGCAAAAACGTAAGTGCCTGTTTCATGTTCACTAAACTTTCAGAAGGTGCTGATAAAACATTGTTTTCTTAACCATGCTTTTAATTCTTCGCCACTTAAAAGTGTCTTTCAGACTTTTACAAAATAGTTTTAGTAGTCAGGGCCAGAGATTATATATAGCATTGCAAAGTTGAATAAGCAAATTAAGTTCTGGATCCTGGATTTTAGACCTTTCTAAGGGGAATTAAACCACTTTAGCTTCCTGTTTCACAAGCACCTATTATAAACCGTAAGCATTGTTTCTGATTTGCTCTGATTCCAACTTCCTATGTGTGTCAAATGGAGAGACTACGGTGCCGTCTTGCCTTTGGGAAAAGTGCAGCTGCTCTAAACTACTCCTTGTTAGATAGATCCATGCCTCCTCTCAACCCATGTCTTCTGGAGTAGCCACAGGCTGAGGCAGTTTCTCTGACAAGTCCAGAAGGAAGTCTAGAAAGAAGAAGCTATGCCAGGTGGTTATACAGTGCTTTGAGATCCTTTTCCTCTAGGGAACAAGTGGCTGCACCAATATTCAGAGATTTCAAGGTCAAAGAAAGCCAGCTTTGGGAATGGAAATGCCTGTCAGCCTTGCCTTGCTCTTTTGCACTTTGAGACGTGATTATTTCTCTTCATGAAGATTGTCTTCAAAGGTTATTTTGCCTGTGCTTCTCCTGGCTAAACCATTTATGAAGAAGCATATTGTTGTTTGCCATAGGAATCTAACTTCCAAATAACAGTTCTAGTCCCATAGACCTCAAGGGACAATTGATGTTATCACGTGTTTCTCTTCCACTTTTCTGCTCTTAAGATCCAACATTTTCCTATGAGCCCCTGCCATCCTATGCTCTCTGTTTCCCTTTGTGAGTGGCAAGGACACTTCCTCCAGTTTTCAGGGGCATCAATTATCGTGCAGGATCCACCTTTCTCATAAGGAGCATGCACTTTTGGCTCTTTCCTGATCTATTTGGAGTAGGTATGCATTGAGGATGCTCTGCAAGATGCCAAGCCCCTTTCAAATACTATCTGTGTGAGACACACTGTTGAACTATCTTAAGTGAACCATCCATATATGATTTCATTTTGGACAATCATCTTAAAGGAATGGGTTTTTATTGCCCTAACAAATAATTTGTATGATGGTAATGATGATGATAATGATATTTATTATTCATTGCTTGAGTGTATGCTATTATGGAAGACAGTATCTTGTGCTTGACAGGGAAAACAATTGATACATTCATTAATTAGGATCCTGCTTAACCTTCTGTTATGAAGGATGATAAATTGTTTTAGGCAGAATGTTGTGTTTTGACAGAAGCATAGTGGGATAATAAAACTATGACTGGATATTTGTGTTTAGTTTTATTTTACATTTTTAAATTTGCTTTATGATTAGGTAATCTAGTAAAATAGTTCAAAAATGAAACAACATTGGAAAAACATATTAGAGGCTCACCATTATCCTGAATAATTCAGTTTTTTCACCCTTCCTGTCATGAGTAACCACATTTGTTAGTTTATTCTACACTCTTAGAGAGTCTCTTAATGCCTATGATTTTGTTTCCATTACATCCAGTGTGAATATTACAGGAGAGGCAGACTGAGCCCCGGCTTTCTAGACTAACCTTTATCGTTGAAACAGAAGACTTAACTTAAACTAATGAATGATTATCCTTCCCAAGACATGTATAATGATAAGTGTTATGTGATATAATTTATTCGTTTCCTTCTCTTATTCTGAATGGAACTGGTATTTCATTTTTAGCTACAAAATAGATACCCATATTAATATACAAAGAGAAATACATTGCCTTTTAAATTTTATTTATTTATTTGAAACGGAGTTTTGTTCTTGTTGCCCAGGCTGGAGTGCAATGGCATGATCTCAGTTCACTGCAACCTCTGGCTTCCTGGGTTCAAGCGATTCTTCTGCTTTAGCCTCCCAACTAGCTGGGATTACAGGCATGTGCCACCATGCCCAGCGAATTTTGTATCTTTAGTAGAGACAGGGTTTCAACATGTTGGTCAGGCTGGTCTTGAACTCCTCACCTCAGGTGACCCACCTGCCTTGGCCTCCCAAAGTGCTGGGATTACAGGTGTGAGCCACTGCGCCTGGCCACCTTTTTTAATTGGAATATATTTTGTCACTTGAAGGCATAATAAAAGCCAGTCAATGCAGTGACAGAATTATATGTTCTAAAGACATTCAACAAAGATGAAATAACTGACTACTAAGAACCAGATCTGTGTGAATAAACATGAGTATGTATATTTTTGGCTTTAGATGAAATTTGATGCAGATGTTGTCATGTATATGTGTGGGTGTGACAGGAAAGCAAATTACAGTAATTTCCTTTCAAAAATGTTTCACTGGGAACCAAGTGCATATATGTATATCAAGGTGTCTCTCCAGAAACTGAAACCATGGTTGTCAAGATGAAGTCTATGTATTCCCATAACTGTGTGTCATTCAATTTCACTATTCTTCAAGGCTCTGTCAGTTATTTTTATATTTTCTTTGAAATCAGTCTCTTCTCCTTTGCTAATGCCTAAATATCTCTTCTATAAAAAATAGAATAAAAATCTTGCTTCTTATGTACTACCTCTTAGGTTACCATCTTCTCTCCCTTCTTGAGTTGCCTGCAAACTTCTCTAGAGGCCATTGACCCCATCTGTGAAAGTCCCATTTATTCTTTGTTCCTTACAATGTGGCTTTTGTTCCTGTCACTCTGTAGAATTTATATTCTAAGAAGTCATCTATAGTTCTGCTGGCAGACCCAGGCACTTTCCTTGTTATCGTCAACTGGCTTCATTTTCTTGTAGACACTTTCTGTCTCTGACATTGATAACTTCCACATATCCTACAGCTTCTTTGAAGTTTTTTCAGTGGATTTTCCTCTACCATCTCTTTCCTAAATTTACCTATCCACAAAGGTCAATTTTGTGGCAATTTTGAAGCAATTTTGTCCCACATTACTCTCTCACCGTTATTTCTTCCTTGGTTATCTTATTTAATTAGCTGTCACCTCCATAGACACAGCCCTAAAATCTACATTTGTGATCTCTGACCTCTCTCCAAAACTCCTATCATCTATCATCATGTAGATGTTCCTCTACACCTTTATGGTCAATTTATTGAAAATAAGCCCATCATCTTACATAGCACGGAATCTCTTCCAATATATTCTGGCTCATTAATATTTTTTAATATTTTGTTTTTAGAGATAGAGTCTCACTCTGTTGTTGAGGCTAGAGTGCAGTGGCACAATCATAGCTCACTCCAACTCCTGGACTCAAGCATTCCTGCTGCCCCAGCCCCCCAAGTTGCTGAGAACACAGGCCTGTACCACCACGTCCAGCTAATTAATTTGTTTTTTTCATAGAGTCAGGGGTCTGCCTTTAGTGCCCAGGCTGGTCTCAAGCTCGTCACCTCAAGTGATTCCCTTGCATTGGCCTCCCAAAGCACTGGGATTTCAGGTTTGAGCTGCCACAACCGGTATATTTTCTGGTTTTATTTATGCAGAATTATCCTTTCATGTAGGCTTGAAGTTGATTTACAGATGTTTCCTTCTCCTTTGTCCCTTCTCTGCATTACTAACCTTGTTGAATCATTTATCATCTCTTATCTGAATTATTGCTGTTTTCCCTCCCTGAAACACTTGCCTCTCCTTCCTGAATTACTGTAGGATTGACTGTTCTCTCAATACCAACCCTGTCATCATTCTAAACTATTTCTATCCAATTATTCCAGAGAAATCTTCTTAAACCTAGCCTCTTGAATCTTAATTTTTTCTTAATGTTTCTCCAGTGTCTACCAAGTAAAGTCCAAGCTTCTTATCAGAGCTTTTGCTTTTATTCATTCATTCATTCGTTTGAGCAAGCATTTGCTGAGCCCCTAGTATTTGGTAGACATTATGTGAGGCATTGGCTACAGATACATCATGTAGTTCAAGTTCTCATAGGAGAAGGAACAAAAGGAGCATTTCCAAGATGGTAGGCAGTGTTGTGATGGAGGCATAGGATGCAGGATGCAGGATGCAAGCATACATGGCTCTCTTTTGGTAAGAAGTGGAGGCACCATCTACTGTAGGGGGAGATAGGATCTTGGCAACTGCTTTAGATACACAGAGCGGGGCTGGAGAGGGGGGCGCCTTTCAGGACCACCATAAGAGATGCAGGATGGACATATAAGAGGGGCCCTAACTCAGGGTCAGGGAGATTTCCTGCAGGAAATTACATCCACAGGGATAGGTAAATTCTAAGTAAAATTTAGATATGGAATGAAGGGGGAAGATGAGTTTCCAGGTAGAAGCAACAGGGTGGCTTTTGAAGGCTTTCTGGGGTCTGGCTTTATTCTACTTTTTCAGCTGAATCTTTAGCTGGGTCC
Organism: Nomascus leucogenys; assembly: GCF_006542625.1. Classification (NCBI taxonomy): domain Eukaryota; kingdom Metazoa; phylum Chordata; class Mammalia; order Primates; family Hylobatidae; genus Nomascus; species Nomascus leucogenys. The sequence goes on from NC_044384.1 coordinate 131,715,185, forward strand.
TTGAAGTCATCCTACATCCCTCCCAAACCAGACAGCTCCAGGTGCTTTCCTGCCTCTGAGTGTTTGCTTCAGCCTTTCTGAATGCACTCTGTTATCTGCCTTTTCAGATCCTGCCCATCCTCTAAGACTCAGCTCAACTACGTCTAACCATGAAGTGTTCTCATTTCTTAGGCTGGAAAAAAATATTTTCCTTCTCTGTGCTTTTGTAGCATTTTGTTTGTACATTTCTTATAGCATATATGCCTTATATTATATTATTGTCACATCAGTTTCCTATTATTTATTTATTTATTTATTTATTTATTTATTTATTTATTGAGACAGACTCTCACTCTGTCACCCAGGCTGGAGTGCAGTGGCGTGATCTTGGCTCTGTAGCCTCCGCCTCCCACATTCAAGCAATTCTCTTGCCTCGGCCTTCTGAGTAGCTGGGACTACAGGCTTGCACCACCATGACTGGCTACATTTTGTATTTTTTGTACAGACAGGATTCCACAGCCAGGGTAGTCTTGAACTCCTGGCCTTAAGTGATCCACCCGCCTCAGCCTCCCAAAGTTCTGGGATTACAGGTGTGAGCCACCATGCCAGGCCAGTTACCTATTCCTTTTTTTAAGTCTCTACAAGCTCCTCAAGGACAGGGGCCATCTTTTTTGTTTTGTTCACCTCTAGGTCTTAGACAGCATTGCATATTACACCCCACTCCAGGGTGAGAAGTTTAGGGTTTTTCAGGCATTGGAGCCACAAAGTCTTCCAGGATTAGGGTGAAGTTGAAATCTTCAAAGAGCAGGGCGGGGCAATCTGAAAGCTGAGACTGGGTCTGACTGAGGAGCAGGGAAACGATACAGTTGGGAGGTGAGTGTCGGGAATAGACTTTTTTCAGGCACACATTACATACCTCACTTAATCTGCACAACTGACTTTAGTGGGGAAGAATTGTTATCCTCATTTTATAGATGTGGTCAGGGAGATACAGAAACTTATGTATGGTCATACAAGCATTAAATGGGAGAGCCAACATTTCAGCTCATCGTCACTTCTAATGATTCCACACTTGGCTCTTTCTCTATGCCTTCCTCATCCTGAGGGTTGGGATGCCATGGAGGCTCTGAAAGGAACCAGGAAATACACGGCAGAAATTCAGAATACACAGAGGTCAGAAGGAGGAATCTAGAGACTCACACCTCTCATTGATGTCAGCAGCAGATGCAGACAGGAGAGAGGAGTGTCTGGGGTTGAGGTCAGTACTTCTCTGCAGGAAATAGGGTGAGGCAAGAGGGGCCCAGGGCACAATGTTTAAAGAAGCACTCTCAGGAACAGATGCATGCACTAGCACCCAGCCCAGCACAAACCTAGATGCATAGCAGATGCTCAATAAATGCTTTTCTAGTTGAACTGGTTTGGCACTTGGACAGTGTTCCATATTGTCTCTGCCTGGCTTCTGTAGATCATACATTTATCAAGTATGGGTGACATTTGCACTTGCAAATTAGCTAAGAAGTAAACATTTTTAAAACTATATTGAGTCAAGTTATTTAATTAATATAATTAATATATATATCAGTTATGTAATATATATCAACATTATATATAATACCATATATAATAGCTATAGTAATATAAAGGTGAAGAGCACTTTTTGATAGAGGATAGGTAAAAGAATTCAGCATTTCTCAAAATGAGCTGGTGCTGTGGGCATATTAGAATCTCTTGGGAGACCCTTTCATGTTCAATGTGCTTGTCTTCTCTGTCCATCCACGCCAAGGTTATAAAATATCCCTTTAAGCATACGTGGCTCTCTTTGGTAAGAACTGGAGGTACCACGTACTGTAGAGGGTGATGGGAGCTTGGCAACAGCTTTAGATATACAGAACTGGAACTGGAGAGGATGGTGCCTTTGATGACCGTCATGGGAGAGAAAGCAGAAGATGATGAGGGAAGGGCTTTACAGAAGTCTATGGAACTGAATCTTATAGGGCATGTAGGATTTCCTCAGCCAAGGTGAGAGTTTATGGAAGTACCATTAATAGAAGTCTCTATCCTTTGTCCAGTTGGTTGCCAATAATTAAATCCAGAATACTGTTTTTCAAAAAAAGAATGTTTCTGGCTCTGCTATAGGCCAAGTTGTTTCCCAGCCTTCTATTGTTATACCAGGTGGCTTATTACTGTTAATGTATTAATAATTATAACAATAATAATGTTACCACTTCAGCAAATGAGCTAGGCTCTTTGCTAGGTAATTTAATTGCATTATCTCAAACCCTTGTAGTAATTGGATGAGGCATTTAGCATTATATCTTTTTAAATGGCTTAGAATTTCCAGATCATTGGCAGCGATACACATTGTTCTTTCTATATTTTTGGACTTGGTTTGTTGACATTCTGCCCACCTGTTCATGTTCACTGTAGCCATAAACAGTGTCCAGGCTGGGTTGATAACATCCATCCTTGACATATGTGCTGTCCACAGAAGCCAGATGGAGACAACATGGAGCATGGTCCATGTTGACCAGGTGCCAGATCACTTTAATTCGTCAAGTATTTATGAAGCTCCTCATGGATGAACTTCTAGATCTGTGCTCAGTTAAGTACTAACAGAAACACAGAAATGAATGAGGCTCAGTGCTGAGTCTCTGGGGCTCACAAGATGGTAGGGTGGAGACACACAACTTAGCACAATGTAAGAAAGGTAGTGATAGATGCTAACAGGGAAATGATTTAAATGCACTGTGAGATATGCCTTAAATACTTTTAAAATCATCATTCTCGAAGCCAATTAGAGACACCATATTTATAGAGTATTTGGCTGCTGTTTGTTTTGTGCATTTGAAAACACATACATACCGCACATGTACCCTAAAACTTAAAGTATAATAAAAAAATAAAATAAAAGAAATTAGTGTCAATTCACAGTTAACTCTCAAGATTCACAAAAGCACAGTTCATTAGTTCTAAGATCACTCTATAGGCAAAATCACTTCTAGCAAATATTTCTTAAAACAGAGACCAAAGGGAGAACCAAATGCCATCCAATAATGGCCTGCCTGACACGGACTAGAGGATGTCAGTCTAGACAATTAGTGGTCCCCAGAAGACTTGAAAAAAGTAAGTGGAATCAAAGACACCAAGCCAAGCAGAAGGTTGTAGTGCTGTGTTTGGTCTCCCTTACTTTAAGATTCTTTCCGTTCCTGGCCTGGGTCCTAACTCTGTCCCAGCTGTGTGCTTTGACATCCCAGGAGGTCTTCATGCCCAGCCATGACTCCTCCACCCCCATTTCTCTCTATCACTGAGAAAACCTAGCCAGGATGACTCCACTTGTTCAAGAAGTTCAGAAATAGTATTTTGTTGATCTGTATCTATAAGGCAAATCACCCGAAAGTTCAAGGACTTGCAGTGCTTTGACCTCTGGCATTCTCACCTACCCTCCATAGCAAGGCCAGGCAGCCTCCACGTCCTGCTTTAGCTGAGGCTCTTTGGAATGAGTGTAACTTTTCCCCAAGTAGTCTGTAGGCCAAGAAGCCAACAAAAGCACCCTCACTCGCTGGGATCCTGGAGACATTCCTAAGTCTATAGCCATCTCTCACTTAAAATTAGAGTTCCTGGCCAGGTGCGGTGGCTCACACCTATAATCTCAGCACTTTGGGAGGCTGAGGCAGGCAGATCACCTGAAGTCAGGAGTTCGAGACCAGCCTGGCCAACGTGGCGAAACCCCGTCTGCACTAAAAATACAAAATTAGCCAGGCATGGTGGCATGCACCTGTAATCCCAGCTACTCGGGAAGCTGAGGCAGGAGAATCACTTGAACCTAGGAGGCAGAAGTTGCAGTGAGCCGAGATCGTGCCACTGTACTCCAGCCTGGGTGACAGAGTAAGGCTTTGTCTGAAAAAAAAAAGAAAAAAAAAAGCTAGTAATGTACTTGTTTGATTAAGCCACTACTGTTCCGGTTTTCTTTATCTTTTGCTGAATAGCAAAATTTCTTTGAACTTAGTGATGTAAAACAACAGCCATTTTATCATACCTAAAAATTCTGTGGGCCAAGAATTCAGACAGGCTTTGCTGGGCAGTTCTCCTGTGTCTTATGGAGTCAACAGAGGACATTTAGACAGATAGGCTGATCTGGAGGGTTCAGGCTATAAGCAACAACCAAATATCCTTCAGAAACCATCATTTCTGTTTTTATATCTTTTGATATAAAGAATCCTTCCTGGGAGTGCTGCTCCAGGCATTACTTTATTGGTCAGAGTAGGATGGGTTTGGGCTGAGTCATCACCTCTCATCTGCTCTTCTTGTCGCTGGAGTTTTTGTCTATTCTGAGGGCAAAAACAATACAGATAATTTTAGAACTGTTTTTTATGGGTTTGTTGTTGTTGGTGGTGGTTTTCTTTTGAGACAGAGCCTCGTTCTGTTGCCCAAGCTGGAGTGCAGTGGCACGATCTTGGCTCACTGGCTCCTGAGTTCAAGTTTCTCAGCCTCCCAAGTAGATGGGATTACAGGTGAGCACCACCATGCCTGGCTAATTAGAACTGTGCTGTATGTATGTTAAAGACAGTGTAGTTCAGTGGTTTTCTATGGAGAATTAGCGATGTTCTGGAAGCATCTGAGAGACATCAAGGGAAACTCCCTCTTCTCCTCTTTCCCTCATATTCCAAGCAATAATTTTGTTTCTTATACTATTTCTAAATGTATGATTTTATTTGAAGAAAAGTTCTGCAAACTAAAATAATTTGAAAAATACTTATACCTATCTTCCCATTTTACAGATGAGAAAAGTGAGACCCAGTCAATTTAAATGATTCAAGATCACATGGTCACTGAAGTAGCTAGATGAGAATCTGTGTCTTCTTGGTTTTGGTATCTACTGTGTGGGCTCCCCTATCTGATTTTTATAACCTAAGAAGTAGGTCCCACATCTATTAGATGTGAAAAATGGGATCCAGAGAAGTTAAGTAAGTAGACCAAACTCTTAGAGATAATAAATGCTGAAGCTGGATTTTAGAATGCCAGGCAGATGCATTGTCTATCAGTGAGTTGTAAATTTTTTTGTTAATCATGCTCTTTGAGGATCTGGTAAGTGCTGTGAACCACTTTCCAGAAAAGTAAACTTTATGCCAAGTGTTAGATGTAATTTAATAGACATTCTGTAAATCATCCATGAGCAAAGACCTCCTAGGAAGGGGCTTGCAGACCCTAGATTAGGACCAGTGTTGTGCTGGTAAATGTTTCAGAGTCTACTCTCCTTGTGTAATTCTGCCATGAATATTGGTTGATATTTTCATTTACTTTAACAAGTAAGATGAAACTGAAATCATGAAGATGAATGTCAGAATTTCACTTGTTTCTCAAATGACATGAGTGATTTTTTTGCCAAATCAGATAACAGTTTTTAAATATTGAAAGAACATTTCTCAATTCTTGTGATATTTACAAGGTAATGTCAGCATTCACAGATTGCTTTTATGTTTAATCTGCATTGCTAACACTTCTCTGTCACATTCTTAAGTCTAGACAATCCACAAAACAATAAATCAAGCCCTGATTTGTAATGTTTGTTGATTTCTTTGGTGCTAATACTCCCATGATGGCAGATTTCCAGCCACCAACATGATTTTGTTGAATACAGAGTTGGGAAGAGATACACAGTAGAACGCTACTGTAGAGAATTTAGATGTAAAAACATAGATATAAATCATAATAATTAGGAATTGAGAAGTTCTGTGTCTTTATTACTTTTGTTTTCAATACAATTTATTTAATTTTAAGTTAATATAATTTGATTTTTAGATGGCTATGTAGGGAAGTTCAAACTTTCCCTCCAAAGGTTTGAGTCTGAGTCTGTTGAAATGAATTGACAATAGACAAATTAACAAGAAAAAAAGGTGTACAAATTCATTTAACATACATAAACACAGAAGCCACTCACAAAGTATGAGACTCAAAGAAAGACCAAATGGTTGATGCTTAAATACATTCTTTATAGGGGAGAAGGAAGTAGGGGGCTGTAAGCAATTTTAGAAGGGTAGTAAATGATTTTAGGAGAGATTAATTAACCCAATTAGATTGTAAATGATTCTGTTTATAAACTAAATGGGACCTGAGAAGTAGGTCCCATTTGTAGGTAGATATGGGAACTTCAGAGAATGGTCTCATCTTCTACTTTGGGAGAGACAGAGGATTGACAGACAATTTTCTCTGGTCCCATTTAGTTTAGAGGGGAAGATCAGAGACCTTGAGACTCCTTCTTTAGTTCGGCATGTCAGAGTGCTATATTGTGGGGTATCATTTTCTGAGCCCCAAGGGTTGCATTTAACAACTGGCTTACAAGATCTCTATTTTTTTTTTTTTTTTTTGAGACGGAGTCGCGCTCTGTCGCCCAGGCTGGAGTGCAGTGGCACTATCTCGGCTCACTGCAAGCTCTGCCTTCCAGGTTCATGCCATTCTCCTGCCTCAGCCTCCAGAGTAGCTGGGACTACAGCACCCGCCACCATGCCTGGCTAATTTTTTGTTTTTTTTTTTTTTAGTAGAGACGGGGTTTCACCGTGTTAGCCACTTTGGCCTCCCAAAGTGCTGGGATTACAGGCGTGAGCTGCCATGCCCGGCCTGGCTTAAAAGATTTCTAAAAATTTAACAGCGGGCCCTTTCAAGCCTGATATAAGCCAGCTCCAGCACACAACTGGTGAGGAGCCACCAGGCTGTCCCACCTTACCTCCGTATCCACAATCCTCCTTGTGACCTGCTCAGCTTCCCCAGGTCTCAGAAGCCTTCTGCAATTCTCAAGCCAACTTTCTTCTGTTTCTTCACGAAGTTCACCTAATGGAAAAGAGGGGCAAGATTGCTGAGTCACCTTTTTCTACCTGTGATGCCAATGGATGCCTTGATTCTGTCCTTTGCCTGCTTCCTTCTGGGTTGCACTCTCACTTTGATCATTATTTGCTCCACTGAGTTTTCAGCAAGTGTAACTCATGCTTCCTCCATAGGCCTGCTTCCCAGGGGCAGATAGAGAATACTGCCTCTGGGTATTTGGACTTGATATAATTTCAGGGCATATTTTTAAAAGAATATGAAATACAAATGCAGAATGAGATACAGGGCTTTAGAAATGCCTGTGCCTAAAATTTCATTGGTTTCATGGCAAATCTGCCTCTGCAGCTCTCAGGTTTTCCTGGAAACGGATGGATAGTTGGGAGAAGTGTGTGTGTGTGTGTGTGTGTGTGTGTGTGTGTGTGTGTGTGTGTGTACGTAGACATGTACATTCATACCAGAATAAAGAGAAGCAGAAATGGGGCATGTGGGAACTAGGGTGCATTTTGGTAGGACAGGGGCCAGGATAATTTCACATTCATCTAGAGTCCCCTGGTTAATTTACTGTATGGCCCTGAGCAAGTTATTTTACATCTGGAAGCCTCATTTTTCTCATCTATAAAGTGAAGGGAATGTACTGGGGCCTTGTTGATTTTAAATATGATTTTTTTCTTTTTGAGACCCTCTGTCACCCAGGCTGGAGTGCAGTGGCATGATCTCCACTCACTGCAGCCTCTGCCTCCCGGGCTCAAGCGATTCTCTCACCTCAGCCTCTTGAGTAGCTGGAACCACAGGTGCATGCCACCACACCTGGCTAATTTTTTGTATTTTTGGTAGAGATGGTGTTTCACCGTGTTGCCCACGCTGATCTTTAGCTCCTGAGCTCAGGTGATCCACCTTCCTCAGCTTCCCAAAGTGTTGGGATTACAGGTGTAAGCCACCGCACCAGGCTGAAACATGATTTTTAGAGATGATTTATTTTAAATTGTTAAGGTTTCTGTGTGTGTCAGTGGGGTGTGAAGTAAACATTTCAATATAAATATTTGTAGAATGAATGAGTGTAGGATCCACTCAAGCTTATCACAATCAATGGAAGTACACAGGTAGGCAAGCCCCTGCCTCCTATTTCACTTGTTACTGGAGAGACTGAGGGATATGGAGGGAGAATTTTGTAAGAATGATCGAGACTCATGTGCAATTTATATAACATTTAAATGCAAGGGATGCTCCCCCATGTGTCCTCTGGCAATGGCCCTCCTTGAGCTAAAGAGATTCCTCCACTAATTCCTCAGAAGCAGCAGCCTAATTAAGATCCCTGACTTTTCTCCAGCAAAGGAGGTGCATCCTTCCAATGGTAATTCCCTAAACTTGTCTTCTGTCTCCCTTTACTAGACGTTTCTCTATGAGGTCAAATAAGCTTCCCCCCACCGCCCCTACTCTCTTTACTATGTTAAAGAAGGGTTCACAGATTTCCCCACCTTACCTTCGTTGGTTGCTATGTCTCCCCGGCCTCCTGATCTTACTTTGACAGGGTTCTCTAAGGTTTTTTAATTGCTGTCAAATTGCCCAGCCTGCTCGTTCCTTACCTGGACCTGCACCCTCAGCCATGACCCCACTGGCTTCATCCACAGCCTGTCCCCCTGCTAAGGAGGCCCAGGAGTGAGTCTAGATTCCACACGTCACCTTGGGCTCGTTACTTAACTTTTCTGTGTCTTGATTTCCTAATTGTTCAAATAAGGACTATAAGGGGCCTAATTCACAGGTGTGCTGTGAAGATTTTAAAAATTAATGTGCACAAGTTCATGCACATAAAGTTAATTTGCATAAAGTGCTTAGCACAACCCAGCAAACAGTAAAGGCTCAGTAGATATGAGATATTATTATACAATTCTGTGCAAACCCCAAAGGCAGGGTTTGCAGGCAATATAAACACCTCTATTCCAACTGCACAGGTGACAAAATTTACAAAGTTTGAAATTTTAGGTAAAATCAATTATTTTGCATTGTATACAAACCCTATCTCACTTCCAAAATATACGGTTTGAATTTATATGTATTTCTGTAACACTTTGTGATCACACTCATCTTTGCTTCTCACTAAACATTAAATGTGATATAACCTAACTGAGGAAAGTAAGGATGAAATTTACTTGTTCTGAAGACTCTATTCACCTTGCCTATCTGGAGACAGACTAGCTTATTTTAAGATGTAAAATTCATGCAACTGATTATTTTCTAAAATAATCGGTAGAATTCAGTTGAATCCAGTCACCTACAAACATGTATTTTACAAAGAAATTATCATTATATTTTTAAACAAAGCCTCCTTTCGGCCAGTTTTGAACTTCAACAAAAGGCTTGTGTACCTTTCTACAAACTGTTTTTTTCAGAAGAGTGGATGCTAAAGGGCCTACATGCATCTGTTAGCTGTGCTCTGATTTTCAATAAAGACCAGGGATAATGATAGTGACAAGAATGATAATCGCCACCGGATACTAAGCACTTGTCACACTAATAATTTTACCAGCAAATTCCTATTTAATTCTGACAAGTGCCCTGAATATTAGATATTATTAGCTTTATTTTATGAAGGCAGAACTAGGGCACAGAGAATTACTTAATTAGGAAGTAGCAGAGCCAGGACCTGTTACTGTACCTGTTTGTCCCCTAGTCTGAGTTGTTAATGACTGTACCATAAAGCCCTCTCAAACTCATGCTTTAAGGGAAAGAAAGACCACCGTGTAGTGCTTTATGCTATTAATTTTCATTCATATTATGATTTTCTTAGGACTAGGAACTCAGTAAGGATTAATGTGGAGTATGGTAGGGAAAGTACCAAACCAAGAAGCAGGAGATCTCAGATGTGTGCACTTGGGCAAGTCTCCTGATCTCTTCAGATGATAGTTTTCTGTCCATAACATGAGCAGTGTTAAAGAAGAATATTCCTGACACTGGTTAAAATGGTAAGGCACACTTTATTTAGGACCTTCACCATTGGTATAAGGTCTACTAAATGGAGTTTTGCAGTAATCAGGAGAAATTGGGTTCAACTTCAAACACAACAAGAACAATTGGGAATTTATAGCCAATTTTTAGCAGTGGATGGAAAATTACTAAGAGGAAACATCAGAGTTCGAGGAGATTCTGGCTAAATCCAGCTGATAGGATTCTGACTGAAGGCAGGCTAGGTGAATCGGATGTCACCTGGGGGGATGGTGGAGGATGAGGAACCCAATCAGATATCAAAGGTGACATATCGAGGGTCCTGCCTAAACTGACTTAGCAGAGTTCTTGCTAAAGTTTGACTCCTGAGAACACACGCAAGGACATGGACTGAATAAAGAAGAGCTCAGAGGAGCCTGTCCAGAGTTTGGTCAAAGAGAGAATCTTTGTCAGGAGGTCAGTGACTCTGAGATGCACACCAGCCTTACCATTCACTTCTCACATGTGTCAGGCATGTTGGTGTGAGAAGATTATGTAAGGGAGTGGTGTTGCGGTGTCTCAGATTTTGTGTCCACTCTGTGGAATGTATCACAATTTGTTTATCCATTCATCAGGTAACAGGCCATCTTCATTTTTTCCAGTTTTAGCAATCTTAAATAAAGCTACTGTAGTAGGCAGAATAATACCTGCTCCACTGCATTTTTGTTGTTTTTTGTTTTTGAGAGTTTTTTGTTTTGTTTTGTTTTTGTTTTTGTTTCTGTTGGTCAGGCTGGAATGCAGTGGTGCGATCTCAGCTCACCGCAACCTCCACTTCCCGGGCTCAAGCAATTCTCCTGCCTCAGCCTCCCAAGTAGCCGGGATTACAGGTGCCCACCACTGGGACCGGCTAATTTTTGTATTGTTAGTAGAGACTGGATTTCACCATGTTGGTCAGGCTGGTCTCGAACTCCCAACCTCAGGTGATTCCTCCCGCCTCGGCCTCCCAAAGTGCTAGGATTATAGGTGTGAGCCACTGCGCCTGGCCCTACTCCTTTGTCTCCTATACACAATGCATTTGAATCATAATCTCCAGAAACTGTGAATATGTTAATGTCAAAAGGGATGTTGTGGGTATGATTAAATTAAGAATTTTGAGATAAAGAAATTATCTTGGTTTATCCAGGTTGGCCCAGTGTAATCACAAAGGTTCTTATAAGGGAAGGAGGGAGATAGGAGAAGCAGAGCTGTGTGTGTGTGTGTGTGTGTGTGTGTGTGTGTGTGTGTGTGTCTGAGAGACAGACAGATTTGAAGATGCTACATGGCTGGCTTTGAAAATGAAGGAGGCTACAATCCAGGAATGAAGTCAGAATCGGCCAGAAGGTGAATTCTCCCCTAGAGCCTTCAGAAAGGACAAAACCCAACATACTTTAATTTAGCCTAAGAGCTATTTTGAACTTGTAACCTCAGAATTGTAAGATAATACATTTGTCTTTCTTTAAACCACTAAGGTTATAATTTGTCACAGTAGTAATAGGAAACTAATACAGCTGCTCTAAATATTTACTGTAGGTTTGGTGTCGATATTTTGCATTTCTGTTGGGTAAAATTCCTAAGAGTGAAAATCTGGGTGCTAGATACATGTGAGTTTAACTTTACTAGAATCTGCAGAACTGTTTTACAAAGTGGCTGTACCTTCTGGCATCCCCACCAACAATGTCTGGGAGTTCTAGTTGCTGTAAATCTTTGCTAACAATAAAGTTGGTCTTTTTATTTTAACCTGTATAATATTACAAATTATGTTGAGCATCTTTTCATGTGTTTCTTTCCCAATAACATTTTTTCTTTGGTGAATTGTCAAAATATTTGTTCATTTTTAAACAGTTTCCCATCCCCACTACCATCACGTGCCTTCAGCAACCACTAATCTATTTTCTGTTTCTGTCGGTTTGTCTATTCTGGACTTCCATACAAATGGAATGATAATATGTAGCCTTTTGTGGCTGGTTTCCTTCCCTTAGCATAATATTTTCCAGGTCTATCTGGGTTGTGGTAAATAATAGCATGTATCAGTACTTGGTTGCTTTTAATGGCTGAATAGTGTTCCATGGTATGATTATGTCCCATTTTGTTTATTCATTCATAGGTTGATGAATATTTGGGTTGTTTCACCTTTTGTGCCTTATAAATAAATCTGCTATAAATGTCTATGTACACATTTTTTGTGGAAATATGTTTTAATTTCTCCTAGTTATGTACCCAGAATGGAATTACTGAGTCTTATGGTAACTGTATATTTAATTGTTTGACCAACTGCCAGACTTTTTTGAAAGCAGCTGAAGCATTTTACTTTTCTATCAGCGATGTTTGAGGATTCTGATATATACTTAGAAACACTTATAATTATCTGACTTTATTATTGTAGTCATTCTAGTGAATGTGAAGTGTTATTTTCTTGTGGTTTTGATTTACATTTCTCTGATGACTAATAACATCAAGTATCTGTTCATATGTTGGCCATTTATACATCTTCTTTGAAGAAATGTGTATTCAGATCTTTTGCCCATTTTTAAGTTGGGTTGTTTGTCTTTTTATTATTGACTTGTAAGAATGAAGTGGAGTCTTACCTTACATAATATGTAAAAATTAGCTCATAGATAAATCAAACTTCATTCATTATAATTGGGTTGTCTTTCCACTTTCTTAATGGCATCTTTCAGCACAAAAGTTTTTAATTTTTATGAAATACAATTTATCTACTTTTTACTTTCATTTCTGTGCTTTGAAAAAGTTTGTGTCTTGGAATCCTTTGCTAAATCCAAAGGTGTATCAATTTACCCCTGTGTTTTCTGCTGAGAATTTTATAGTTTTAGTACTTTGAGTTAATTTTTGGATATGTAAGGAAAGGTAAGGAAAGGTTCCAACTTGATTCTTTTGCACATAGGAAAGGTTCCAACTTCATTCTTTTGCATGTAGCTATTCAGTTGTTTCAGTTCCATGATTCTTCCTCTCCTACCCTCACTGCCACTGCCACTGAATGGTTTTGGAGCCCTCATTGAATCAGTTGACCATAGGTGTATTAGTTCATTTGTGGACTTTTAACTCTATTCCATTAATTTATACATTTTTATCTTCATCTCAACACTACACTGTCTGGATTATCATTGCCTTGTAGTAAATTTTGAAATCAGGAGATGTAAGCCCTTCTACTTTGTTCCTCTTTTCCAAGATTGTTTTGGTTATTCCGGGACCCTTGCATATGAATTTTAGAATCAGCTTGTCAGTATCTACAAAGAAGACACCGGGATTCTCATAGGGATTGCACTGTACATCAATCTGAGGAGTACTGCTATCTAAAAACTGTTAAGTTTTCTAATCCATAAATATGAGATGCTATTCTGTTTATTCACAGCTTCTTTAATATCTTTCAACAACATTTTGTAGTTTTCAATGTATAATTTTTTAATTTATTTTGTTAAATTTATTATTCACTATTTTATTGTTTTGATGTGATTGCAAATATTTGTTTGACTTTATTTGCAGATTTTCTATTGCAAATTATTCTTTGTGTAGAAATATAACCAGTTTTTTACTTTGATTTTAATGCATCTTCAAGCACAAAAGTCTTTAATTTTGATGAAATCCAGTTCAGCTAATTTTTAAAATAATTGCTTGTCTCTTTACTTGTTTCAGGTCTATTCAGATTGTCTATTTCTTCTTGAGTAAGTTTCAGCAGTTTGTGTCTTTCTAGGAATTTGTCCATCTCATCTAAGTTATCTAAATTGTTGATATACAATTATCATCATATTCTTTGCAATTCCTTTTATTTCTGTTAGCATTGGCAGTAATGTCCCCTCTTTCATTTCTGGTTCTAGTAATCTGAGTCTCCTTTCTTTTTTTCTTGGTTGGTCTAAATAATGCTTTGTCAATTATGTTGATCTTTTAAAAAAACAGCCTTTGGTTTCATTGATTTTCTCTATTGTTTTTCTATTCTCTGTTTCATTAATTGCTTCTCTAATTTTTTATTATTTCTGTCGTTTTGCTAGCTATAGATTTAATGTGCTTTTCTTTTTCCAGAGTCTTAACCTAAAAGAATGTTACTAATTTGAGATCTTTCTTCTTACTTAATATAGGAATTTACAACTAGTAGTTTTCCTTGAAGAATTGCTTTAGCTGCATCTCATAAATTTGAGTATGTTGTGTCTTCATTTTCATTCATCTCAAATTATTTTCTGATTTCCCTTTTGATTTCTTCTTTGATCCATTGGTTATTTAGGAATATACTGTTTAATTTCTACACATTTATGAGTTTCCCTAATTTTTTGCTGCTATTGATTTTTAATTGTATTCCATTGTGGTTGGAGAACATATTTTATATTATTTCTATTCTTTACATTTATGAAGCATTTTATAGCCTAGCATATGACCTACCCTGGACAATGGTCCATGTGAACTCGAGAAAATTGTGTATTGTGTTGTTACTGGGTGAAGTGTACTATAGATATCTGTTAGATCTACTTCGTTTATTCTTTAAGGCTTCTGTTACCTTGTTGCTATCTTGTCTAGTTTTTCTATACATTGTTCAAAATGCGATATTGAGATCTCTTACAATTATTGTTGAATTGTTTTCATTTCTGTCCATTTTTGCTTCATGTATTTGGTGCTTTGTTATTAGTTGCATATAAATTTATAATTATTATATATTTTCGTGGCAGATAGGCAATCTTATTAGAAAATGTTTCTCTTTGTCTCCAGTAACATTTTCTTTTGCTTTAAAGTCTATTTTGTCTGATATTAGAATAATACATCACCTTTCTTGTGGTATTTGTTTGCATGATATATGTTTTTCTATTATTTGCAATCTATTTGTATGCTTACTTGTCCATTTTTAGTTTAATTTTTGAAATCTTTTAAGGATTGTGTTGTTTAATACTGAGTTTTAAGGGTTCTTTAATAGTTTTGAATATAAGACCTTGATCAGATTTTTTTTTTTTTTTTTTGCAAATATTTTACTCAGTCTGACTTGACCTTTTATCTTCTTAACACTATCTTTGGAAGAGCAAATGTTTTAAATTTTGATTAAGTCTTTGTTATCAGTATTTTCTTCTATAGTTTGTGCCTTTTATATCTCAGGAAGGCTATGATTAACCCACTGTCAGAAAGATTTTCTTCTGTTTTCTTTTAGAGGTTTTATAGTTTTAGGTTTTATATTTAGGCTCAGTTCTAGTAATTTTGTATATATGGTGCAAGCTATAAATAGAGGTGGCTGGGTTTTGTTGTTGTTTTTGTTTTTACATGGAGATATCCAGTTATTCTAGCACCGTTTGTTGAAAAGACTATCAATTGTTCATTAAATCCCATGGGCAACTTTGTAGATCATTTTTGTTTATTCCATCAGATTGTCTACATAGATGATCATGTATGAAAACAAAGAGAGTTATACCTCTTCCTTTCCAATATGGATGCCTTTTATTTTTTTATCTTGTCTTGTTGCACTGAATGGAACCTCCAGTGTAATATTGAATAGGTCTTGTAAGGCAACTATGTTAGCTTTTTTCCTGATTTTAGGAAAATAATTTAATCTTTTACCATTAAATACAGTTTTAGATGTAGGTTTTTTGTGGATGCCCTTCATCAGGTTGAGGACATATCCTTCTATTCCTAATTTTCTGAGAGTTTTTCTTTTTATCATGAATGAATATCAAATTTTGATAAATCCATCTTTATCTTCATTTTTTATGGTTGCAAAATAATCGTAATTGACAGATATATGTGTTGTTCACTAATTTGCTATTACAAGCAAAATTGTAATGACTGACACTTGCTAATATCCTTTTGCAGATGTGTATCTTCAAGGTAAATTCCCAAGAGCAGAACCATTAGAAAAGGATGTGTATTTATAATTTTGAAAGGTATTACCAATTGTCTTCTACAAGGCGTGCACCAATATACATTACTATCAGCAATGTAAGACTTCTTATTTTCCTTTAGAGTTGCCAACAAGGTGTATTTTTAAACTTTGGGATTTTCTGAATCTAAATTGGTAAAAAGTGGCATTTTCATATATTATTAAATTCTATCTCTTATTATGCATGACAATGACTACCTTTCATATGTTTAAGGACCACTTTATGTTTATGTTTGCGTTCCCATCTTTTGCTCTTTTTTCGTTTGTGTGTGTGTGTGTGTGTGTGTGTGTGTGATTTTCTTACTGATTTTTAGAAACTCACAATTATTATTTTTTGAGATGGAGTTTTTGCTCTTGTTGCGTAGGCTGGAGTGCCGTGGCGTGATCTTGACTCACCACAACCTCTGCCTCCCGGGTTCAAGCGATTCTCTTCCCTCAGCCTCCCAAGTAGCTAGGATTACAGGCATTCGCCACCACACCTAGCTAATTTTGTATTTTTAGTAGAGATAGGTTTCTTCATGTTGGTCAGGCTGGTCTCGAACTCTCGACTTCAGGTGATCCTCCCGCCTCAGCCTCCCAAAGTGCTGGGATTACAGGCCTGAGCCACTGCATTCAGCCAAAACTTACTTTTTTTATGTCAATTTTGGGGGGATCAGTTTGTTATCTTTTGACTTTGCTTATATTTCAGCTTATCTTAAATGGGTTACATTTTCTTCCATTAGTTTTTCTGCTTAGCTTTTAGGCATGTGACTTAGGAGAAAATGTGAGAAACACTATAGTTATGTCAATTATTTTGACAAATCACTTTTTGGAAAGATATCCACATGTGGTGAGCCTTATAAAAATAATGTGCTGATTTCTGCTACTTTTTTTCGTAGAAATTATATAATATAACTTGAACATTTCTTCTTTTACTGGTGTGAATAAAAGGTACCACCCTCACTTCCTCACACCGTACATCCTACCCTTTAATGAACCAGTAAACATCAAGGAGCAGCATGATGCTATTTGTTGTACGTGAAGTTAAAATGTGCCCTTGGACTTGAGGTCACCTTGAAATAATGAGTGGCCTGGTCTCAGAAGGCTCCATACTTCTGAAGGGACACTTACCATTGTCATCTTAGCCAAATCACATGTGGTAGCAGAGGAATCTTAGGGCCTCATTTAACAACCCAGGCTCACCTCTGACCTGGGGACATCTAAAAGCCTAATTTTCTAGCCCTTACATGGTTATCAAAATGCTGAGTTCACACTGTTACTCAGGCACATCAACGAGCTCTTTATTTAACTAGCACTGTCATTGCCCTCAATGTGTGACACAAACTCACATGATTTTGGCCCATACAATGGAAAAAATAAGGTTGGTTTTTACTTTAAAATCAATATTAAGTTACTAAAATGATAGCATATCAAGACATGAGTATCTTCCTTCCTTCTTTCTAACTTCTGTTTTCTGTTACTTTTTTTAAAAAAAACCCAACTCAAAATCACCCGCTCTTTCCTAATGATCTATTTTGGTCAGTATCTCAGTTCCTTTTTGTCTCCTGGTTGTTTTCTCCTTCTTAGGACATATACGAAAATCTCTTTCTAGAACAAATTGTGTTCCTTTTCGTTACATCCTTGAGAAACTCAGTTTAATGAATCAAAGAAGGTATTTTTAGAGCATCCTACATGTTCTGTTCCCAGGAAGAATGAGTGTACTGGTCAATTTTGATTACACCCTCTGCTTGTAGAAACCTACAGAAGTGGAGACATGGAGAGAAAAATGAGACGTTTCATTCATTTATGCTGCTTGTTGGAGTTTAAAAGTACTTATTCATGACAGTCTTTATTCATTTATGTATGCATTTTCAACAAATTATTATTAAATACACTTATTTTTATACTTTGAATTTTTAAAAGAAAAATAGATGGATGATATAATTGTTATTGCCAAAGGAACTGAGGAGGCAAGACAAACAGTGATGCAAATCAATTTCTGGGCAACAGAATGCTGGGGGAAATGTAGGGCCAAAATAATATTGCAATAGCATTTTTCTAGCTTCTTCATCCGCCTTCTTTATATGCAGGTATCTTCAGCATCTTTAAATCATTCCTAACAAACTTGGGTGAGAAACAGAGCAGTGAGTAAAGTCAGGGTTAGCATGTACAGTATACTGCCTGTGCATGAATTACCAAAATTTGCCCACTCTGGGCAGCTGAATTACAAAAAGATAAGTGCATGAAGACCCCTTGTCACTCTTAGCTTTTCTATATACTCCCATAAGTCTGCTCAAACATGCCACAGGCTGCATGACACTAGCACCTTGCAAAATTGCCCGCGTATCATAGGTACCTGATAAAAATTTGCATTGACCTTACGTTTTCCTTCCTTTGTCCATCTAGCTGTTAATAATATCACTTGTCACAACCCACCACAAATGAGTTGCTGAAGCACCGGGGGTGTCAAGGTTCCCTGACCTACGGAGTCCTCACTGAAGTCAGTGCAGCTTACAAAAGCCACCA
The DNA here is from genome assembly GCF_006542625.1 of Nomascus leucogenys. Classification (NCBI taxonomy): domain Eukaryota; kingdom Metazoa; phylum Chordata; class Mammalia; order Primates; family Hylobatidae; genus Nomascus; species Nomascus leucogenys. The sequence goes on from NC_044384.1 coordinate 131,733,312, forward strand.
TAGACCCCAGCACATTAGAAGCTTGCTGGGAAAATGTTGGGCCACCATGCCCCACACCATGGATGCCAAATCTAGCAATTCACAGAGTATCATAGTTGCTTCTCCCTAAACCTCAGGCATTCCCCCATAGGCTGGGCTGCCAGACAATAGAAACAGACACATGGTGGAACTCAAAGTTGCCTCTCCTGTCTATCTTGGGCCTCCATCCATGAGTCGCTTTTATGTGTTTTGCTTCTTTTTTCTCTTAGGAAAAATTTTTCCTGCCAATATATTTCTGGTGCACCATCTCCAAGTGCCCTAGATATGTTCAAACAGGCTTAAAACTCAAAAGGGGATAAAATCAACGACCCCAACTTTGAAGTCACACATTGGTTTAAAAGCCAACTCGCCCACTTACTAGCTTTGATTTCTAAATTAATTCATTTCCCTGCACCTCAGTTTATTCATCAATAAAGAGAAGATAAAAATACCTATTTTAGGAGGCTATTGTGAGAATAAAACAAATATTAACCAAGCACTTCCAACAGTGCCTGGCACATAGTTGATGCAGAAAAACTGGTAGTGACTATTTTTAGTAACACAATATCAGAGCAAGTACATGCAACACTTGTGCTGACAGATAGGTCGTAGTGGTAACATAGCAATGGAAGAAAAAAAGGTTGCAGAAGGGAGTTCAGAAGAGTGAATGTAGTCTTTAAAGGTACTTAGAAAATAGGGTGGTCATTATAGGCAGAGAGTGCCGTTTGAGCAAAAATATAGAGACTACAGAAAAAAACCTTGTTTAGGGAAAGAGTAAGAGGCCAGGTTGTCTGGCGAAGAGCTTTATGTTAAATGCACGAAGAATAACTGCAATGAGTTGGAGAAGTCTGGGGAGTACAATGATTTATTGTCTCTACCGACCTACTCTCCTTAACTTGCAACTTGGACCATTTGATCACCATTAACGGACTTCAGGAATCCCAAATTTTGGCCTAGCACGGCATGACTCACGAAATGGTCTTGGGGTTGCATCCTCAGGCTATCCCATTGTGGTGGTGTGAGCTTGGACTTTGCACATAACCTTTCCCCATTTGTAACGGGGCAATGATGCCAACCTCATAGAATTATTATGAGGATTAGAAAAGATGTATTTGAGGGCCTGGATCACATAGTCTTTGGATCTAAGGTGCAGATCTTGTGCCAGTTCTTAGTGTCTCATCCATGATGTGATTTCTGCTGCCACACCAGTGCCATCTGGAAACACAAAGATTAAGGGAAATATCATCATCCTCAGCTTATGCAGCCAAATTTTGTAAATCTTATTATTGATTCTTATCTCCTTTAGAGCTTTCTCCAGTTGTGTGCTAAGAAGGAATTTCATTTTCATTATGAAACCTTTGTGTTTCACATTTGGCTAAGGAGGCATTGTCTTTGGCTTAGCGATCTCTTGATTAAAAGACCCTGGAGTTGTTGGAGCCCTGTCTGAGGAATGGGTGGAGTCAGAGAAGTGCCTTGATTCCAGATACCTTCTCTTAATCTCATGTCAGCAGATTTCCATTGTAGGTCCAGAGCCTGTTACAAGAGGATGAAGGATCTGATCCCTGATAAAGGAATGAGGTCCCTATTCTGGAACTCTTGCACAGGCTTTCTGAGTGAAGTCTGTTCAAAGCCCACATTTCCTGAAAAATCAGTCATCATGAGGAACTGATCTGTGAGGACCAGAGAACAGAGTTGCCAATGTAATTCGATGGAGAGAGGATATTTTTTTCAACAAATTGCTGGAACAATTTGACTGTGTAAAAAAAATTATTGCCACAACTACCACAACAAAAACAAAAAACACCTCTAACCACAGATACTACCACATACAAAAATGAGCTAGAAATGGGCTAAATGTAAAACAGGATGAATAACAACAGTATGCATACAAACACACACATGCATATGCAAACAATATAGTTTTTTTGTTGTTAGGCAGGATGAAAAATACAGAGAGATGAAGTATTGGGTAGAGGAATGGGGTGCTACGATTTACTCTAGAAAGTTCACCTGATTCATTATTAACAGACCAATGGGAAGCAAGAGCAGTAGCAGAGAAACCAGGAGAGACTATTGAAATAATCCAATGAAACCTGATTCCTGACGGCGTACCATTAAAAATGGTAAAATGTAGTCAGATTCTGGATGTATTTTGAAATGAAGCTGATAGAATTTTTTTTTTTTTTTGAGACAGGGTCTTTCTCTGTCACTCAGGCTAGAGTGCTCTTTTGCTAATATAGCTTGCTGCAGCCTCAACCTCCTGGGCTCAAGCTATCCTCAAACCTGTCTCCTGAAAATAGAAGTATGCATCACTATGCTCAGCTAAGTGTTTTTTTTTTTTTTTTTTTTTTTTTCAGTAGAGATGGCGTCTTGCCGTGTTGCCTAGGCTGGTCTCAAACTCCTGGGCTCAAGTGACCCTCCTGCCCAGGCCTCCCAAAGTGCTGGGATTACAGGCATGAGCCATGACACCAAGCCAGTTTTTTTGACTCATTATGTATTGAGGAAGAAAGAACTCAAGTATGGATTCCAAGATTTCCTCCCAAGCAACTGGAAGAAAGAAATTCTTTTAACTGGGAGGAGAAAACTGGTGGATAACAATGTTTTATAACATGATAGGTTCACAAAACCTATTAGAAAGCCAAGTGGAGATATTTGATAGACAACTGGATATATAAAAACGTCTGGAATTTAGAAGCGAGATACAAGAAGGGGATGTAAATTTTGGATTCATCAGCAGCTACGTGGTGTTTAAAGCCATGGAACTAAGTATCACCTTGTGAATAGATATAAATGAAGTTGAGACAGCTGAAGACTGAGCACTGGAGCACTCAACACATCAAGGGTTAGGAAGATGAGCAGGAATCAACAAAGAGTGAGAAGGAGTAGCTAATGAGAGAAAGACGGTAGCAAATAGTGGAGTCCTAAGAGACCAATGAAAAATTGTTGCAAGGGAAAAGCAACCTGGCTCAAATTACACAGGGAAGTCAAGTAAGAGGACAAAGTAGAATCGACCATTGGGTTTACTGCCATGGTATTCATCAGTAAGCTTAGAAAGAATAAGTCTGGTAGATTGAAAGTGGCTTGATCAGACTTTGTTCAAGGATTGCGAGGGGAAGTAGAAACCATTAGTAGAGATTAAACAATTGCTATAAAGTGGAACATAAGGCCGGGTGCGGTGGCTCACACCTATAATCACAACACTTTGGGAGGCCAAGATGGATGGATCACTTGAGGTCAGGAGTTCGAGCCCGGCCTGGCCAACATGGCAAAACCCCATCACTACTAAAAATACTAAAAATATTAGCCGGGTGTGGTAGCAACATGCCTGCAATCCCAGCTACTCAGGAGGCTGAGGCAGGAGAATTGCTTGAATCAGGGAGGTGGAGGTTGCAGTGAGCTGAGATCGTGCTACTGCACTCCAGCCTGGGCAACAGAGTAAGACTCTGTGTCAAAAAAAAAAAAAAAAAAAAAAAAGAGGAAGGTGGAGATGGAAGTGAGTTCAAGCAAGTTTTAATTTGTTTTTAAGTGGGAAGTATACATTTTTGTTTGCTGTTAGAATGATCCAATAGGGAGGTGAAAACTGAGGAGCAGGAGAGAACAGGAACAACTCCAGAGCAATGTCTTTGAGTAGGAGAAAAGGACTTCCTTGTCCTGCAATATCTTTTTGTGCAAGAATTGGTCAGAGGTAGAAAGAGGCAAAATGTCTCATATCAGAAGGGAAAGCAGAGTGTATGGACACAGGAGCAGGGAGGTGGATAGATTTAAGAGTGAAGCACATAGAGGTTTATGATTGCCCCTATATTCTCAGTAAATAAGGCAATCAGCTGAGTGTGGAGAGAGGCGAGAAGTTATTAGAGGTCTGAGATTAAATCATCATCTGGGAGAGTGAGGCCTGCTTGGACTAGGGAAATGTAGGAGGACTGCTGGACAGCTGTAAGGGATCCATGGAGTGAGGCGGTAAAGTGAGGGGCAGCAGGGCTGTGTGTGCATGGGTGTGTTACCTATCACATTCTGCTTCTCAGATGCAGTTATGGAGTTAAGTGGTGATTTGGATATATTCAGGGTTTATGTTTTGCCCTGAAGAGCTCAGTTGAGGGTGAGAGAAGCACAGCTCTTTAGAGTTTTGGCATTGGAGTAATAATAACCTTGGGCCTTGAAATCTAAGCTGAGTACGGATCAAAGTGAGGCTAAGAAAGGAAACAAGGGATGGATAGATCAATGTATTGGAGGTCCTGGGGTAGTTGAGGAGCTGTTGGACTGAGAGCACTAGACCGATTAAAGTAGAAAGATAGCATGTGGTAGCCAAAAAAGGGAGAAGTTGAAATTGAGTTTATGAGTTATTAGTAATGGCATGATATAGTACAGCACATGACTGAATTTTTCTATGTAAATGTAGATTTAGAAGACAAGGCCATGGGAGAGAGGAGGTAAAGGCAGTGAGGAGCCAGAATATTGGATGCATCATCCAGATGTTTCAACTATCTATTGTTGCAAAACAAACTCCTAAAAACTTAGGGAGGGGGGAGGGACAGCATTTGGAGATATACCTAATGTTAAATGACGAGTTCCTGGGTGCAGCACACCAACATGGCCCATGTATACATATGTAACTAACCTGCGCGTTGTGCACATGTACCCTAAAACTTGAAGTTTAATAAAAAATAACAACAACAACAAGTTATAAGTATGTCTGATAGTACTATGAGTTGGCTGGGCTTGGCTGGGCAGAGCGTCTCTCATGTGGTTGCATCCAGATGCCAGCTCGAGCTGCAGTCTTCTGAACGCTCAACTGGCCAGAGGTCCAAGATGCCTCACTCGCATGGCTGACAGTTGAGACTGGTTGTTGGCTGGGAGCTGAGAGAACCACCGTATGCTCTTTTCATGTGGCTTCGACTTCCCACATCGTGAATGCTGAATTCCAAATGGAAGTTTCCAAAGAGTGATTGCCTGAAGGAGCCAAAAGCAGAAGCTGCCAAGCCATTTAAGGGCTGCATCCCACACTGGTCCAGGGTCATTTTAGTTCTATTCTACTAGTAGAAGCAATCTTAGGGCCCACACAAGTTCAAAGGAGTAGGGAGACTAGAAAAGTGGGGTGACTAGATTCCAACTCTTAATAGGGATGTTAAGGCAACATTGCAGTGGAACATATAGAATGGGAGGTAGTGTTGTGGCTGCCACTGGAAAATAAAATGTCATCTCAGAGATACTAAAATCAGTAATAATAGTGACAGAACTAGTGTAGAAGGGAGAGAGAGTGAACCAGGTTCTAAAATAATGATTAGGGAAAAAATTCAGAGCCCTACAGATGTCTGTAACTATGAAGAATAGATGGCAATAAGCTTGTTGACATGAGCAAGACAAGGGCTTAAGGGAGGAGAACGGGACAATGGTGGGCATGTCTTAGGAAAAGGTGCTTTCACCCCATCCCTGTTTTAGCTAGTCCTCAATTTGGTACAGTGTGTGAGGCCCATCTCTAGAGTTGAGTCCCACCTCCTACTTCATCTTGAGAACACCTCTTTCCTTTAGCCCTCTCAAATGTGGATATTTTCTTTCCTCCTGTGTTACTTGGCCTGGGAGTGAGGAAGGTAGCCTTTTTATTCCTCTCTGCAACTTTTCCACCATTGTCCCGTTCTCCTGCCCTAAGCCCATGGTTCCATTTTGCATCTGGTTTCTTTCATATAGCTAAAGGTTTTCAGGGCTCATCATGTTGTATCATATATCTGCTGCTTGTTCTTTTTACTTCTGAATAATATTTTATTATAAGAATTTGTCACATTTTGCTTATCTCTTTCACAAGTTCATGGACATCTGGGTTGTCCACTTTGAGACTAATCTGATTAATGCTGCTATAAACCTTTGTGTACAAATATTTGTGGATCTATGTTTTCATTTCTCTTGGGTATATACCTAGGAGTGGGATTGCTAGGTCATACGGGTTAAACTCTATGCTTAACTTTGGAAATACTACCAAATTGTTCTCCATAGTGGCTGTGCCGTTTTACGTTCCCATCAGCCACTTACACAGGTTCACACTTCTCCACATCCGCAGCAACATTTGCAATTTTCTATCTTGTTGATCATATCAACAGGCATTGATGGGCAGTGGCCAAGGGTAAACTGGGGAGCCTCCTCCTGTCAGGGGAGACTGAAACTCCAGAAGCCCCAATAGCTAACTGACAATAAAAGTTTGGATCGGGCTGGGCATGGTGGCTCATGCCTGTAATTCTCAACACTTTGGGAGGCCGAGGAGGGCGGACACTTGAGGCCAGGAATTCAAGACCAGCCTGGGCAACATGGCGAAACCCCATGTCTACAAAAAATACAAAAATTAGCTGGGTGCAGTGACATGTACTTGTAGTACCATCTACTTGGGAGGCTGAGGCGAGAGAATCACTTGAGCCTGGGAGGTGGAGGTGCAGTGAGCCATGATCACGCCATTGCACTCCAGCCTGGAAGTTTGGGTCAGTGGCCATTGAAATAATTGTTTTTTGGGCTAAATTTTTCCTGACTGTACTAACAAGCAATCCCTACTTAGCTGCATAAATGGACTAGATGCTATTAATTATCAAGGCAACCCAAAGCAAAGTTCTAAAAAATGTACCCCCCCATCCCAAATAGTTCATTTTATTGCACAAATGCTACTTGTGTTACAGCTAACAATGAGGCCTCAGAAATAGAGATGATGTATACTATAAAATGGCCAAAGACACTTTATATTAGTCTAACATTTTGCTTGTGAAAAAGCATATTGTAGGCAAGAATAGTCCTGTGTATTTTATGCAGGCAAAATTCTGTATCATTTTCTTCTATAGTCAGTTTAAAGGATATGTAAGGCTTTCTTTAGCTTTATACAAACATAAATGTTAAAAATATCTATAATGTGCACTATAATTCTCAGAAGCTCTTTGGTTTACTAAGTACAGTGGTTACTTAGTCAAAACATGCTGAGTGAATCTGACCTAAGAATAAATTTACTTTAAAAATGATACAAAATAATGACTTAGTGTGGTAATAAAATGTTGTCGATTTTATTAAAAGCCGATTCCATTTCTTCACACAGTTAAGTACGTTTCTTTCTTGTTTTGTTAAAGCCCATTTCATAAGAGTAAGTTGGCTCTGTGAGACCATCACTGATAAAGACACACACAAAATTAGCACCACACGTTTATAAATGCAGATAGCCACAATGACCTTTCCAATATGTACAAGCTTCGTTTACACATCCACACATGTATTTACAGCCAATAAATAAAATGTAAAGCCAAAGCATCCTTGATATATATAGCAAAGTTTTTCAGAGCCGGAGTTCCCAGTGCTATGTGCTGCTTTAGTGAATCTTTTAAGTTAATGCACCCTGGGTCATAACCCAAATCCAGAAATTTAATGAATTAATAAAGGGGATGGCAACAACAAATCATACATCATTTTATTTTTAGAGAGAATTCATTCCAAGCCTGATGATGTTAATCACAACACTGGTCCTACTATTTATAGGCACGATCATCTCTCTCAGAGAAAGGGTCAAAGTTCTGGCACATCAGGAACAATTTCTACTCCAACATGTTCCAATACATTCCTTGATCGACTGTTTTCCCTTCTGAATTATGCTGAAGGACAACACACATGCAGAGCTCTCTAGTATGTGTTCAGATATCACACACTTTCACAGTCGGGTTCCCAGCTATGGCCTCTGAGATATTTGACATCTTTATCATTTCATATTTATACATAGAAGAGCATTCTGAAAAATAGGAGATCTAGTTTATAAATAATTGTTCACTCACTCTTGATTAGTTGTTAAAAACAACAAATAGCAACCCTCATGGTGCTCCATGTGGCTCATTGCACGCGATGGTTTACAAGCACTGCTTAGGAATCCACCCCAGGAACTTCTCCACCCTTTTACTTAGTAAAAACGGTCCATGTCTAAAATCTATAGAAGCTCACGCAATGCAAAATTTGGACTCAAACTTATCTTTTCAAGTGAAAGCCAGGAACAAAAGAGACGCACTGGAAGTACAACTGAAGCATGACCGAAGTAAGCCTAAAACTGAATAGTAACTGTCAGATATTGAATGATTTTAAATTGATGAAAATCATTTGGAGAATCTAATAATAAAATTATGGTATCATTTTTTTCTGCACCATTCAAATTATATGTCAGCTGAGGATTACAGGCTCATTTTCAACACCTACCCAGAGAACATTATTATAATATAATCTTGAGACAAAGAAAAAAGAAGGGGGAGAGAGGGATTAAGCAATAAACGATAAAGCCTATTAAAAATTAATTGATCTAGATTTTATATCTCCTTGAATTTGTAACTTTGTCATCGTGCAAGCAACGATAGGGACTGTGTAAAGGCTCTGTGTTTATCAGACCCTTTCTTTGTCCCTCTCCAAGTCACATGTTCCTGGCTGACTTCTGGACCACATTCCAATAGCAAGAGGGAATCATTCTAAAACATCATGCATACTGCTAGGTAGATGAGTCAGATTCATGCTGTGGAAAAGCATTTTCTGTATTCTTGGAGACTTGGAGTAAACTTTGAGAAGGCCTCAGTCTGAAAGATTCAGAATTCCAATTAAAATAGGAGGTTCTAACCAATTGTAGGCGATGGCCCAATATGCCACATGAAGGAGCCTTGTTTTACTCTGTGCCCAAACAATTATTTCTTTCTGAAAGGACAAAACAGCGCTTTTCATGATTCACTGTCTTTTAACGCTGGAGGATGTGCTATTTGGCCACTATATCCCACAAATTGAGTTAGTCACTTTTTAGTGCTTGAGACTGTCTCCTAAAATAACTAACAATGATAGGGCTGGGATTAATATTCAGGAAAATCCACTTTTGAAACACCCCAAATACTGCGTATGTTTTGTAAAAGTTACTTCTTTCACTTCATTCTTCACAGAATTCATGTGCCGCTCTTTGTTCTGTAGATCCGCCCAGTTTCTGAGAAAAAGCACAGGAAAAAGCGCAATTTATTATCTTCTGAGTGTTTTACAATCCCCGCCCATCCCCCACTGGTTTTAGGATGGAAAAAGCCTTCAAATGGAATTTCAGAACAAAGGTTGTGAGAATAAACCCAGGGGAGATGTGTATAATGGATCAGAGAATGGCAGGTTCATAGGAATGGAAGACACTGGAGAAACTATTCAGCCCCGTCCCAATAAGGTGCATCATTTTTGGAGGACTGGGCCAAATGGCTTCTAAATTTAGAGGATTTCTTATTCTAAAATGTATCAAGTGAAAAGCCTGTTCCATTTCATTTCTTGTGATGTGAGGTTTCTGAGGAGTTAGCAGAAGGTGTGAGAAAGAGAATCTTTGATATGATTGATTTTAATCACAGAAGAAAGAAACTGTAGAAGATTATTAGTCTAATTTATAATTACCTCCTAGATAAAGTTCAGGTACATTTTTAAAAATGCATCTGTCTGGGTGCCGTGGCTCATGCCTGTAATCCCAGCACATTGGGAGGCTGAGACAGGCACATCACCTGAGGTTAGGAGTTCGATGACCAGCCTGGCTAATATGGTGAAACTCCATCTCTACTAAAAACAGAAAAATTAGCTGGGCATGGTAGCGGGCACCTATAATCCCAGCTACTTGGGAGGCTGAGGCACAAGAATCACTTGAACCCGGGAGGCAGAGTTGCATTGAACCGAGATCACGCCACCACATTCTAGCCTGGGCAACAGAACGAGACTGTCTCTAAAATAAATAAATAAAAGTAAAAAATAAAAATAAAATGCATCTGAACATTCTCTGTCTAAATAACTGTCCTGTCGGTATCCTATAATCAGACAAGGAATGCTTCATTAGGCTATCTCAGATAAAGTCTTGTAACTTATATAAATAATATGACTGGACATGCTTTACAAGCAGCTAGAGTTATTTACTAATTTAATGAGGTTTTATTTTTACATTCACATGTAGATTTGAAGTTGTAGATGCTCTGGGAGAGTATGCATGCTATTTACGTGTAATACAAATGCACGTATAAAACTTCATCTAGGGCTGGGTGTGGTGACTCACGCCTATAATCCCAGCACTTTGGGAGGCCGAGGCGGGTGGATAAACTGAGGTAAGGAGTTCAAGACCAGCCTGACCAACATGGTGAAACCCTGTCTCTACTAAAAATACAAAATTAGCTAGGCATGGTGGCAGACACCTGTAATCCCAGCTACTTGGGAGGCTGAGGCAGGAGAATCACTTGAACCCAGGAGGTGGAGGTTGCAGTGAGCTGAGATCTAGCCACTACACTACAGCCTGGGCAGCAAGAGTGAAACTCCATCTCAAGAAAAAAAACAAAACAAACAAACAAAAAAAACTTCATCTAAAAGTCTCTTTCTAAGAATTGAAGAAAGTATGATATTGCCTCAGATTTGTGATGACGAAAAACAACGTAATAAACTCTTAGAAGAAAAGTCTCCAGTTAGATAAGAATTGCATTATTTTGCCTGGCTCAATACCACAAACTATTCTCCATTTTGAGTTTATCTTGAATGCTCTTACATTAATGCTTTTGATCGAGGTGGTCTCATCTAGTCATTCAGAGTATATACACCATAACTGTATTTTTGTAAAAGACGAAAAACATATAAATATTATGTATATATAAAGTACGAAAGAATATAAATAAAAATTTTAATTGGGGTTGTCTCTGAGTGATATGGTCACAGTGATTTTATTTTATTTTTGCTCATTTTTCCTAATCTATTTATAGTAAACATGTATAAAATCTATTATAAAGTAGAATTTAAAAATATTAAAGATGTCACACAAAGGGTCTTTAATATACTTTTCCTAATAGGCATTTTTTTTTTTTTTTTTTTTGAGACGGAGTCTTTCTCTGTTGCCCAGGCTGGAATATAGCGGCGCGATCCCATCTCACTGCAACCTCTGCCTCCCCGGTTCAAGCAATTCTCTCGCCTCAGCCTGCTGAGTAGCTGGGATTACAGGCCTGTGCCACCACACCCAGCTAATTTTTATATTTTTAGTAGAGAGGTGGTTTCGCCATGTTGGCCAGGCTGGTCTCGAACTCCTGACCTCAGGTGATCCGCCTGCCTCAGCCTCCCAAAGTGCTGGGATTGTAGGCATGAAGGCAACTCTTATTCTATACTTTTGTCTCAAATGCAAACTAGGAAAAGAGAACAAACCAAAAGCAATTGCTTTTCCTATTTCCAGATGACACTGTGTCCAGCCTTTCCTATCATTTCTTGTGTCACTGGCTTGTATGACAGGATCTAATATTTCTCCCCTTTGTTCCTGTAACCCATTAGCACTTGCTGTCTGGCAGGGGGTCTGTGGAGGGTTGAAAATGGCATATTCCTGGAATTCAGAACAGGAGTGGTGAAGGTCACATGCTTAGTGTCCTCTTAGTACTGACGCTCTGGAAAGAGGCAGCTAACAGCTGCCACATGGATTAGCCCTAAAGGTCAGGTAGGAAAGAGGCACAGAGTTGTTTGGAGATAGAAAAGAGAACAGTTTCCTATAACTCTCATTCTGTTTGCTTGGCAGCTTTGAGGGTTTTGAGATGAGTGCTTGGGGCAGCCCTGTTGGCTCTGTGTCCCGGAGTGTGCTGGCACTTGGAGAATCAAGAACTATGTGGCTGCAGGTGATGCAATGAGACCTTTTTACTTCCCTGAATACATCCTGGGAAGAGCTGCACCCACAGCCAGAACGGCAACTACTAAACTTGTGTTACATGCTCTGCAGACGGCATCTGCAAAGTCAGCAGAGACGCAGTAGAGAAAAAGGCAGAAGTGAAGATTCAGGGGTAGTTCAAGGAGTAAAATAAAACCTAAAATGTGTGCCTGGGATGAAGGCCAGGGCTGGGAGAAACAACAGGAGAAAGAAAAAAGAGGAAGTATTGCAAAAAGCAACAGACCCATTTGATATGTATGCAGAAGGACTAAGAAAGACTGATTGAATGCTTTGATCACATGAGTTGGGGCAAGCTGCTGGTGACGGGGTGAAGAGGAATGCATGAAGCTGCCTCCCTTAGGGTGCAAGCTCAGGATGCCCAGACAGCTTTAGTCCAGAATGCTCACCAGCCTGACTTCTTATTCAGAGACTTGTCATGGCATTTCACAAATACCGCAGGTGCCTTTCCTTTCTGCAAATGAGACACTTTCTCCCTAGAACAGAAGATCACCCTGTGGAAGAAAATGGATGTGAATATGCCATGTAGAACAATCAAAAGCACTGTTCACGAAGGTACATTTCTGTCAGGACTGTTTAAATACTACCTGATCGTGCTGGGTAATTGTTTTGATATTCCCAATAATTAACTGTCACACTCGGGCCACATCAGAATCAGAGGGTAATTTGAGAGCCTAATCCAGTGTTCAGCAAACAAGCTAGTTAATTTAGATAGACAGGCATGCAGACAGCCTAGAGCAGTCTTATATTAGTGGGCTTTCACCAAGAGATGATAAAAGATCAACTCTGCCATCTCTTAGCATCTGCATTAAGGAATTAGGGCATCTGCCTTCAACTGGACCTTGCTAGTGTAAAAAAGATTCTTTATAACATTTCCATCCCCAAGATCTTTTTTCTTTTCTTTCTTTTTTGGTGATACAAGCAAATGACTAAAGAGAAATAATTTGTGAATCCTAACTGAAAGAGTTTTTTTTAATTAACAAGAACAGCACACTATAGTTTGCAAAATCCCAGCACATTTAGTATAAAAGCTTTAAATCCTATAGCATTCTCTGTGTAATTCATTTTATGGGTACACGTGGGTGGGGTTGTGGAGACAGGTTGAGATTATCTTGGAATCTCATCCTTCTTGAAGAGGTTGGCTTGAATCTTTGATTGTCCAAGTAACATCTTGGAGGTTTGTTCTCCAACTATTTTGTGCTTGCAAGAAACAGTGCCAAATGAGAAGCTGAGATTCCTGACTTCTAATCCCAGCTCTCACTGAATAACTGTGAGCGATTCAGGGCTTATGTTTTCCTTACATGAAATACAAAAATACTGTCACTTCCCCAAAAAATAAAATAATAAGAAAATAAAAGAAGACTCCTAAAGAAAGTCTACATTATATAGTAATAAATACCAGGTTTCCTAAAGCTCTCCCTGAATCGTGAAGACCCCTGAAATATAATCCCTAGGTCATGACATCAGGTGGGGGTCTAAAGCGAAGGAAGAAAAATACATTTAATTACTTTTTCTGAGTCTCTCCTGCTTTTACTCTGATCTTCTGAATGGCAAAGCCGGGACTGCTCCACCAGTCTGACCAGCTGAAATATGAATCGCTCTTCCATTTGAGCTTCAACATGAGTAGTTCTCCAATATCTACCTCTGTGTAAATTAGGAAGGAGTATGTCTTATTTGTGGAAACTTCAGGCCTAAACAAAAAAGCAATAAAGTTGGTTAGTTATAGAGATCAGCTCTCCCTGCCCCCCACTTTTTTTTCTCCTCTCCAAATATAAATAGCTTTATTGTTTAGGGGATATTTTAAAAATGCAAAAAATGCCCAACAAAATACTCAAAATGAAGGTCGATGGCATTTAGTATATTTTAAATTATATCCACATTCCACCATTTATCCTAATGACATGAACTATTTAATACAATTCTAAAAGAAAATCCTGAAGTCAATCATTCAGAAATATAATTTTCATTTTCATGTATTCCTTTTCAATTTGTATTGATACTTGAACATTATTTAGATGCAATCATAGCACACATATGATTCTCTATTCTTTATTTTCTTTATATTTTATATTCCATTTTTTACCATGTTTTCCTGGGTTTCCTAGAATTATAGTTTTTTTATTTTTTATTTTTATTTTTATTTTTATTATTATACTTTAGGTTTTAGGGTACATGTGCACAATGTGCAGGTTTGTTACATATGTATCCATGTGCCATGTTGATTTCCTGCACCCATTAACTCGTCATTTAGCATTAGGTATATCTCCTAATGCTATCCCTTCCCCCTCCCCCAACCCCACAACAGTCCCCGGAGTGTGATGTTCCCCTTCCTGTATCCATGAGTTCTCATTGTTCAAGAATTATAGTTTTTAAAGGCTGGATCGATTTTAATGACTTGATAAACCACAATTCATTTAACCACTGACTCAATGTTGGATACTGGGTTTCTAATTTATGCTAGTATAGGTACCACTGTAATTGATGTTTTAAAAAATGTTTGTTGACTATCTCTTTAGGATAAATATTAGAAAAAAATCACTCCCTTCTATATAATAATATTTTATAGCTATGGAAAGTTATTAAAATACTACCTTCCACACCTGGAGGGTTCTAGCCGTGAACGATGCACGGTAGGTTCGCATGGGCTGCTTCACTACCTTGTCTGCACTGGCTATTTTTAAAGATTTGTTCATCTGGTAATTGTAAAAGTATCAAGTTGCCTTAATTTTGTATTTCTTTGATTACTAGTAAAGGGCAGGCTGGGCACGGTGGCTCACACCTGTAATCCCAGCACTTTGGGAGGCCAAGGCACGTGGATCACCTGAGATCAGGAATTCGAGACCAGCTTGGCCAACATGGTGAAACTCTGTCTCTACTAAAAATACAAAAATTAGCTGGGCGTGGTGGTGGGCACCTGTAGTCCCAGCTACTTGGGAGGCTGAGTCAAAAGAATTGCCTGAACTCAGGAGGTGGAGGCTGTAGTGAGCTGAGATCGCACCAGCCTGGGCAATAGAGAGAGACTCCATCTCAAAAAAAAAAAAAAAAAGGGCTAACACTTTGTCATGGACTTCTTAGTACTTATATTTTCTATACATATTATATGTACATCTATAGAGTGGTTTCCTGTTACTATTGCTCATTTACTTTAATGTCAAACCTTTTGAGATAGTTTAATTGTATTGTTTAACAGCAGCTTTATAAAAGAAAGAAACAGATATAAGATGATAAATTAAAAAATATAACTAGTAAGTGAAAATAAAATGGCCAATTTGAAGCATTTTTTTCTCAATATGAAATCAGGGAAGACCTCAATTTTGAAATTTTGATTTTTTTAACTAGAGACTTGTTTTCTAGGCATCCATCTCTACTTCTGCTGCTCAGACCAAGGGTTATGGCAGGGGAGGGAGCAGTGCCATGATGACCGCCCCCCTGTGCTACTCACAGAGTGAATGGGATGTTCTCACTCTCGGCCACGGTGCCATACAGAGAAATCTCAAAGGCCTGGTTGGTATGGGTTTCACTCTCAGTCCCAGAAAAATGAATCTTTACTTGGTAATGGAAGACTGTCAGGGAGGAAATTGGAACATGCTGATCAATCTTTATGAAAATATCACAACCCCAAACAGGCAATTCAGAACCACAGAAAGTATCTCACTAGCACTCAAACCGGAAGTGCACACACATGGAACCACTGGTGTGGCTTGGAAAGACTTCATCTTGCACAGTGTTCATACCTAGAAAATGCAGACCTTGAATTCTACTCCCTTTCAGAAAAGTGTGGTTATATGCATAGGAAAAACCCAAATGTGTCTGAATTGCCAAGCAGCATTAGGAAGTACCTGTCTTTGATGGGGTGCTAGGGAGATCAAATCAGAAGGCCAAAACACTCATGATGCTTTCTCCATAAACTCCGCCATCCTTGGCCATCTTGTCCCTTAGCATCTGGAGCAAGCACATTCAGCATTTGCTTCTGTGTCAGTATATGTCACTGTGTTTGTTTCATGAGTAGGTCTGTCCTCCCACCCTGACTGTAAGCAGGCTTCTGGTCAGAGGATCATGCCCACGCTCTTAATTCCCCTACCATCTAGCGCAGAGTAGGTGTCTAGTAGGTGCACCATAGAACTTATTTCTTTGATTTTTCCATTCGTGATGGGCACACCAAAATCTCACAAATCACTACTAAAGAACTTAGTCATGTAAGCAAACATGACTTCTTCCCCAATAGCTTATGGAAATAAAAAAAAAATTTTTTTAAAAGAACTTATTTCATTGAGCCATCAGTGAGGCCACAAGGACTGCCTTGTAAAGCCAGCTCCTAAAGTATTCTATACTAGGGACAGCCTCTGGAAGCAGGTACTTGAACTTCTGTATCTCCTCCCTGCCTCTCCTCTGGTCTCTACCAAAAACCCTGAGCAAATGAGCCTGGGGAGAGGTTAAAAGGAAATGCAGCAGGACGAAAATAAAACCACGATGATGGGGGGAGAAAAGAGTTCTTGGAGGCCAGACATGGTGGCTCACGCCTGTAATCCCAGCACTTTGGGAGGCCAAGGTGGGTGAATCACCTGAGGTCAGGAGTTTGAGACTAGCTTGGCCAACATGGTGAAACCCTGTTTCTACTAAGAAAAATACAAAAATTAGTTGGGTGTGGTGGCGAGTGCCTGTAATCCCAGCTACTTGGGAGGCTGAGGCAGGAGAATCACTTGAACCGGAAGGTAGAGGTTGCAGTGAGCTAAGGTTGCGCTGCTGCACTCCAGCCTGGGTAACAGAGCGAGACTCTGTCTCAAAAAAAAAAAAAAAAAAAGAGTTCTTGGAATGTTTTTTCTTCTACATCCCACTATCTTTGGTCAGATTTTTTTCTTTTTGTGTTACTGTCTATTAAATGTACTTTCTCTTAAGCTGAGACACAGATCTCTTAAGACTGATGGTTTAGAATATAGCAGACCATATTTTTATGCTGCTTTAGACTCTTGTCCAGGTGAAAAAATTTTCAATAAATGTTGTGAACTTCTGATAACAATCTCTATTTTGTTTAGATACATCTCTTTTTATAATTAAAAAGTAGTCAGATACTAAGCAGAAACAGAAGAACAACAACAAAACCCCACAGCTACTAAAAGATAAAGAGACATTGAATTGAGAATTAAACAAAACCCTTGCAGGCAGCAGGACAGGCCAGAGCTGAAGAAGCTGGGAGTGGTGAGGTGCCCCCAGGGGACACTGACAGAGCCTTGAACCCACTGGTGTAGGAGGCAGGGATGAGTGAAGCCTGTCTGTGTCTTCAAGATTATGGTCCTGCGGTCCCCTCTTTACCTCATACACATTGCCTGATTCTGAAGAGTTAAGGTTTCCTTGAAGCACAGGTGCCCCAACGTCTATACCACGAAAGACACCTCTACAGATTCTAAGAATCACCTTACACATGAGTGCCGTATGTTTTACTTGGGGCCACTGTTCTGTAATATCATTCCTTCCCTCAGGTTTCCACCTGGATTCCACAAAAGCCACCCTTCCTGAAGTTGGTTCCTCTCACCAGATTAGGTCTGGCTCTAAACAAGAGGCCACGCTTGAAATTCAAATGTGAAACAAACTCCTGGCAAAATGGCAATATCTTAGAAGGTGTGAGATATTCTTGCCTTCCAGAAATAGTTGCATTTAAAAAGACAGATGAGGCCAAAGAGGGCAGATCACCTGAGGTCGGCAGTTCGAGACCAGCCTGGTCAACTTGGTGAAACCCCCCTCTCTACTAAAAATACAAAAATTAGCTGGGCATGGTGGTGCATGCCTGTAATCCCAGCTACTCCGGAGGCTGAGGCAGGGGAATCATCTGAACCCGGGAGGCAGAGGTTGTGGTGAGCCAAGATCGTGCCCCTCTACTCCAGCCTAGGAGAAAGCTAGATTTCGTCTCAAATTAAGTAAATAAATAAATAAATAAGACAGATGGTCCTTGCCTTTATGTAAGTCGTGAACTTTCTGTAAAGGGCCAGGGAGTAAATATTTTAGGCTCTGTGGGCTATCAACTCTGTTATGGTGGCATGAAACCAGCCTTTGACAATATGGTAATGAATGTGTGTGGTTGTGTCCTAATAAAACTTTGCACGAGCACATAGGGGGAACAGCAGACACTGGGGCCTCCCAGAGGGTGGGAGGAGGGAGAGCTTCAGGAAAAATAACTAATGGGTACTAAGCTTAATACCTGGGTGATGGAATAATCTGGACAACAAACTCCCATGTCACAGGTTTACCTATTTAGCAAACCTACATATGTACCCCTGAACTTAAAAGTTAAAAAAAACTATTTATAAAAGCAGGAAGTAGGCTGGATTTGGCACAGGGGCTATAGTTTGTTGACCCCAGGTGGATGGTTCCAAATGAGCTCTGAGCTCTGTGCTGATAGCCTAGCCCATGCTAATGGCCACATTTACAGGGGATGGCAGCGAGCAAGGCTGAAAATCCCACGCTGAGCACTGGGTCCTTGCTGGCAATGGGAATTAGGAGCCTCAGACAAATAGATCAATGCAACCTCCTATCAACAGAAACACCAGTGAGGGCTCAGGGTTTAGTAATATCAGTCATCATCTCTGTTCCAATGGACAGAATCAGTACATGTGATGCAGTGAGCATGATGAAATAGGATTCCTTGATTTCCTTATTTACAGCAGTCTCCAGCCTACCTTTGTAGGGCATCTGAGCACGAGTCTTCAGGTACATTTTGCTGCTTCTTTTGGCTCTGACTTTATTGATCTCATAGCCCAGATTGTTGCAACGGTTCTTTCTACAACTCAAGCAGAGCCCTTTCTCAAAGGCTTCCTTGGAACTGCACCTGTAGGCCTTACTTGGATTTTCTTCATTCAACAGGGAGTCAATGAAGAGATGAATGGAGCGCTCATGGGAGCATTTCACTAGCTGGTCCACATCTGGGTAAAAAAGAGACACCAAGATTGTATCTCGGCAGAAATCCACAATGAGTGTTTCATTTGGCGTGTCTAAAATAGGTTAGATGTGGCGTTAGAATAAAATGAGCCAAGGATATAGTCCTGTGTATTTATGATTGTGGGCCCTATTTCAGGAGATATTCGTGGTGGTAGCGGCCCACCTACCTCCAAGACAGTGAAAGTTGCAAGCTCACACGGAATTTTTGACTTTTGTGCTTCTCATATTTATGAGTATGTTTATGAAGCTGTAATAAGCCTCCAAGGTGGAGGTTGATTTCCTTGTTTATCACATCCTTCTCTTACATTGAAAGTGTCTAACACTTCTAGGTGCTTCTAGAAACATATACATGCCCCTTGCCTTACAATAAATTCTTCATAAGTCAAAAATACTGTAAGTTGAAATGCACTTAATACCCCCAAAACCCGTCATAATGTCAAAAAGTTTTAAGTCAAACCATCATGTGCTTCTCAACTTACAATGGTGTTACAGCCCAATCATAAAGTTGGAAAACTGTAAGTTAAGGACAATTTGTATTTCTAGAAACCACAGCTTAAGAGGGTAATTGTTAAATGAATTGTATTTTATCATTGATATTATGTATAATTGAGGGTTCTGCCCCTACTAACACTCTTTTATATCAAATGAACATAGAAATAATCAGCAATGCCATAAGAATGAATTCCTTGTAAGTTTTTAGGACAATCGAAAATAGTAACATTATGCTGTAAGTTCTATAACATGTGCACAAAAATAACGAGAATATCCTAGGTAGGTCCCAATGTCTACAAAGTATGCAAGAGGCTCTTAAAAATAAATCATAAATTGGGCATGGTGGCTCACAGCTGTAATCCCAGAACTTTGGGAGGCTGAGGCAGGCGGATCACTTGAGGCCAGGAGTTTGAGACCAACCTGGGCAACATTGCAAGTCCCCTGTTTTTACAAAAAACAAAAACATTAGCCAGGTATGGGGGTGTGTGCCTGTAGTTCCAGATACTTGGGAGGCTATGGCAGGAGGATCCCTTGAGCCTAGAAGTTCAAGGTCACACTGAACTGTGATTGTGTTACTGCACCCCAGCTTCGGCAATAGAACAAGACTCTGTCTCAAAAAAAAAAAAATCATAAATTTAACACAAGCTAACATTATTAAAGTAAAACATTAAGCTAACATTATGTTCTGAACATTTTGGAAGATTTATACTAATTAACATCTCCTTCTGTTCCAATAACATCTAAAATCTTTCCATTGGCTTTGCAACTACATTCAAGGTATGACAAGCATTTTGTGATGCCATTATTGAGATCAGTGGAGACTTCCTGTCTAAAATCTCGCCTTTTTCTCTTGCTACTGTAAGTGCACTGCTCGATGTAGCCTACAATATAGTAAATAAATGATAAAATGGCTGTCTGCCTGGCTCTAAGGTGGTCATGCTGAACATTGCAGAATTCTTCAGAAACATAATTTGGCCAAATGTGTATATGAAAACTACATACTTTGAAGCTACTGAGTAGGACATTGGGTCAATAAGGGTTAAGGATAAGAGTCACATTTAATTTGCTTCTAAATAATATTTACCTCCAAGGCCTCTCTCTGCAATCACGCGAATAGCTTCTCCAATGTTACATCCTGGCTGAAAAGTACCTCCATTCGGGTAAATGTCAACATGCCCAACTGGTTTCTGGATTCCAATGCTTCGGCCAGGGGACCCTCTGGTGAATGTGTGTAAGACGTCTACAAAATCCGCATCATCAGGAGAAAGGCGACTCGGGGCTTCTGCATACTCAAAGTTAGGTCCAGCTGGATCGAGGCCTTAAAAGGGAAAAAAACGGGTCCACAGATTTGTAAATTTGCATTCGTATGACATTTGCATGTCACTGCTCATCATTTGAATGCACTGGCAGGTATTTAGATTCTTATTAGCTCCTATTCTGTAGTCACTGGATCTTAGAGAGACATAAAATGGAGGCTTGGCTCCTTCTAAAATGAATTTGATTCTCTTAAACTAGCCTTATACAGCAATTTCCACTCAGGATGGCTGGATTTCCTTTTGTAGATTATTTCTTAATATGTCAAGAAGATGTATAAACAGTGGTAGGTTCTTTCTCTCTTTGTGTATGCCACACCTTTGCCTAGATGATGGTCTTCTTTCCAAGTGGCCTCTGGAATTGGTCCTTTTTCTTTTCTCCTAGTACTGATGTGCAGCATTACACTACTAAAACACAGAGCTGAGAGTCGGGGGAAATCTGCAGTCATTGTGTGTAATTCTGCCTTATTTCTGTGCTGTTGCCAGTGGATAGTAAGCCAGTCAGAGCATCTGTGTTTTTTCTTATCCCTAATAAAGAGCCCTAAAATGAGATAATCAAATGCTGGGCATGTCTCCGGGAACACCACACACATGTGGGTATTTAACAAAATTTTTTCTGATTCTCTCTCAGAATGACAGTCTTCTCGCCTCTTAGGATAAGACCAATGAAATTGCTTTCTTACCAGTAATTCTGTTGACTTTCTTATTGGTCAGACTTCCTGCAATGCCAGCAGCATGGGCTCCAAGGCTGTATCCTAAGAGATGGACGTTGTCCAGAGGGTAGTTAAACTCATCCTTTGGAAGAGAAAAAGAAAATGAAGGTTCTTACACTTCTGCCAAAAATAAAACTAAAAGAAACAAAATGAATATAAATATTGTTTTCAAAATATAGGAAATATTGAAAACTAATTCTACTTAATTTTGTGTTACAGGTAAGAGAGAAAAAATATTCTCTAGTGTTAAAATTTTCTTTTTCTTTTGTTTCACTTTTCTATAAACAAATCTAGTATTGATTTTCTCTTTCTTTAATAACAGATTTAAATTACAAAGTTTTTCCATGCATCTGAAATAGTATTATTTATGTATATAATATATGCATATGTTTGCATATATATGTATTTGCATATATAACCGTATACTATATGTACAAACATATACACATACATATGCATATACATATATATGCATGCATATGCGTATATGTGTGTATGTTTGAATGTATAGTATATGGGTATATGTTTTCCCATTATTCCTTACTCTAAATATCTGTATCACTTTATCATTGAAGGTTAGCCAAGCAGTGACACACTCAGGAAACATTCAGTGGAAGGGGCCAGAGGTACATGGTCCAGCCCCTCATTTAACAGGTGAGAAGGCTGAGCCCCAGGGAGGTGATCCCGTTTGCCCATGTTCATTTGCCCAGTCAGCAAAAAAGACAAGAAAATAACTTTTGTCGTTTATGATCAGTCTAATAAATACATCTTATTTTTTACTTCCAATTACTTGGTTAAAATAATTGGGCTTGGTCAGAGTATCAGCTTCTTTCCAATCCCAAGATACTTTTCAGAGGTGCTTTTCAGGGGATCGTCTGAAAAAGTGGGTTTCTTGCAGCTAAGTCAGAACTCCAGACCTCAGTTCCCTTCTATCCTATGCACCTTCCCTTCCAACATCTTCCTAGCTCAATTCCATCACTCTCCCAATGCTCAGCAAAAACATTAATCCTATTTCACACTAAAGAATAAGTACTATTAATATTTTCATGAAAGAGATTGGTACGTCAAGGCGAGGATAAGATGTCCACAGGCCAGCCAACTGGTGGGGAAGGATTTGGCTGAACATGCCATCTTTCCTCTGTCGGAAAATCACAAGCTTTTTTCTGTTGGGCCCACTTAGTTATTGGTCTCAGCAGATCTATTCACTATGAAAATATCAAATGATAGAGCAGGGCAGGACTATTTATTGGCCTTATAGTCTATTCTTATCAAAATGTTGCTTTTGGATATAAAATAATATCCATGCTCATTCTGAAGATTTGAATTGCCCCCAGAAAATATTTACATCTAAGAGAAAAGCAAGAAAGAACAGCCATTTTTCTGGCTCCAGTCAAAAACACTGTTTTGGACACATAAGTCTCCTTCTCCCAGCCTTACCTCCATCCAGTTGATAAACCGGGCCACATCCTGTCCCACCAGTTTGGTGTAGCCCGCGGACACTGGGTAATGCTGCTGAGCCCGTGACAGCCAGTCCACCACAATGACGTTGGAGTCTGGTTCTCTCTTGTACAGGGCAGCCACAAGCTTTGGCACCCAACTTTCATACATTCCTGTTACCTGAAGATGATAACACAAGCTTTCTTAAAATACCCACCTACCACTTATCATAGATATATCAGCCCAATACACCTGCATGAAATGGAAAAAACAAACTTGAAAGGAAGCCCATTGGCACAGATAGAAAAATCAAATAACGGAAGAGTGTTTAGAGACAGGTCTGTCCCTTCCAAGGCAGATCTAAGTACGCCAGGAAGGCATTGAGTTGAGTTCAGGAACGGCAGATTGGAGTTCACCATGCTTCCCATTTAAAAAGTATATTTTAGGCATTCAATAAAATTTTGATCATTTATACTATTAAAAGGAAAGATTGGTCTGAATGCAAAGTGGGTCTTTGAGGAAACTAGCAGGAGCACCTGGCTAGGAGCAGAACCCCATGGAATTGGTCCAGTCCCACTCGCCTTTGCCTCCCTTCGAGGTTGGGGTGTTGGGCACTCTTTGTAGTTGGCTTTCGAGATCAAGAGAGGATGATGTCATTTCTTCAGAATGTAATGTTAATGTCTCCCTGTTTCAGCCAGGATCCCCTACTTCACAATGGAAACCCTGTACTTAAAGCCAGTGACATCCAAGCAAGTGGAAAAGCTCCCAGATAGCTGTGTCTAAGCAACATGCTGGGATGTATCACATGCATGCTACGTGCTAAGCATTCTTTTGGGTGTCTCATGACACAGCTAGAGAGCCTCCTCACTTCCCTTCATCTGTGCCTGTGAGTCCCCAGGCAGCTTATTTCAGATAAGGCAAGAAAATTGGGTTTACTCTAGGCCCCTATTAGAAGTTTTTCTGTCTTACCAATGTTTCTCTTTTCTTTGTCCGTCCGTCCTTCCGTCCTTCCTTCCTTCCTTCCTTCCTTCCTTCCTTCCTTCTTTCCTTCTTTCCTTCTTCCTTCCTCCCTCCCTCCCTCCTTCCCTCCCTCCCTTCCTTCCTCCCTCCTTCCCTCCTTTCCTTCCTTTTATTCCCTCCTTTCTTTCCTTTCTTTTGGCAGAGTCTCACTGTCTCGCCCAGGCTAGAGTGCAGTGGCATGATCTCAGCTCAGTGCAACCTCTGCCTCTTTGGTTCAACCGATTCTCCTTCCTCAGCCTCCTGAGTAGCTGGGACTACAAGCACGTACCACCACACCCGGCTAATTTTTTTTGTATTTTTTTAGTAGAGATCAGGTTTCCCCATGTTGGCCAGGCTGGTCCCAAACTCCTGACCTCCAGTGATCTGCCTGCCTTGGCCTCCCAAAGTGCTGGGATCACAGGCGTGAGCCACCGCTCCCGGCCCAGTGTTTCTAAGTTAAGCAATCTAAAAGGGCTGGACATCTAACTTACTCCTACAGTGGCTGACACTTTTATTAACTGCACAATAGCTAATTGAATTGTTTCTTTCTGATCAACATAAAATACTGATGTAAGTAACCCCAAACAAAGCGACTGAAAAATCTAACAAACAAAGCGAGTGAAAAATCTAAGTACTCACCTTTCTCAACTCAAAAAGGGTCTTATTCTAAGTTCTTTCAATCTGAGTTTTTCTTCTGAGGTTCAATAATTACTATATTTTAAATCTTTGGTTTTCAGACATGCAGCTGAACTGAAGCCCTCCCTGCTGCCTGTACCAGGTGAGCCACCTGACCCTGCCAGTGAGTTCACTGAGATAATCAAGATCAGCGTGGCTGGCTTAGTTCTTGCACAGACCCAACTCGGTCCCACAGCCAGACAGCAGTCTCTGTGCTCAAGCACTCAGAATGTCAGGACACATGATGTGAAAGATACAGGTGGGCTTAGTGAGGCGGTAGGACCAATGATAGGAAGTGGCACCATCTGTTGATGTTGGGTTGGTCATGTCATCTTAGTATGAAAAAGAAACATTTTTTTTCCCATAACTTCCCAAAGTATAAAATTCTCTCAGGGATAAGATTGAGATGACTGAGATACTCAATTTATTTCTGTTGTATAAATGTGTTTATTAAGCTCAGATTTTTTTGAAAAATATTAAAAGCCAAGTTCTGTGTATAACCAAAGGGCCTCTAAAGATTCCTTTTTCTGGGCCAGATGCAGTGGCTCACGCCTGTAATCGCAACACTTTGGGAGGCCAAGGTGGGTGGATCACTTGAGGTCAGGAGTTCGAGACTAGCCTGGCTAACAGGGTGAAACCCTGCCTGTGCTGAAAATACAAAAATTAGCCGGGTATGGTGGTGGACGCCTGTAGTCCCAGCTACTCGGGCGGCTGAGGCAGGAGAATCTCTTGAGCCCAGGTGGCGGAGGTTGCAGTGAGCCGAGATTGCGCCACTGCACTCCAGCCTGGGCAATAGAGTGAGACTCCTTCTCAAAAAAGAAAAAGATTCCTTTTTCCTACTTACACCTATTAAACTATAAAAGGATTTATGTTTAGGAATTTGAGCTTTTATCACAAAATACTGAATTTACTATGTTAACATAGGAAATGGCTATATTTTATTAAACATCTGTGTGAATTCTGTTAGTAGTAGTCTTCATCTCTACAAAAATTGTAGCAATTGTCCTCTTCAGTCAATAACAAAGGCACTTAAATTATGTAGGAAAAGAAATGTGGACTAGATGAATGTTATTTTTAGCTAGTTCCCACTAGAAATTAGTATTATAATATTCACAAGCTCTGACATAATGGATAGATAATATATCTTTAACAATCCATTTTACATAAATCCTTTTAAATAAATTACACAGTCTACTCACTTGGGATTGAAACATTTTAAAACAAACTAAGCAAGAACCACATAATGTAAAGTGTCTGTGTGACATATTAGAGAGGGGACTTTTAACAATATTTTTTAAAAGTAAATTTAATCACAGTTTCACTTTTTCTAATCATCTGGCATGTCAGTTCCCTGGCCAGCCCTTTTTTTTTTTTTTTAATTTCCAGAAAAGCTCCCTAAAGTTTACAACTGGAAAATTTTGGAAGTAGAGTGTTTTTGAGGACATCTAGTGCAACCTCTGCTTTACAGATCAGTAAATGGAGGCCCAGAGATGAAAAGTGACTTGATCCACAGCACAGAGCTGGAGAATGGCAAAGCCCGCATGGACCCCACACTTCCTCACTCCACTCCAGCCCTCTCCTCACTCTTCCATGCTGTGTCCTTTAGAAAGGTTCTCCTGGCAATGTGCTGGATGATGCAGGATCATGCCAGGGTTCCACCAGTTCCCCACAAGAATCACCTATCTTCTGCTCTGTAGCTGGGCAGAGCATCCTTTACACACCTCGCAAGAAGCTCTGGCTCAAGGGCACCAACCAGGTACAGTGTTAAAATGAAGGCTGGCACTGCTTAGGGGGAGTTCTCATGAACATGTGGCTTCAGATCCCACCTGAGCCAGAACTGTCTTTATTCAAGTGTAAAGGAGAGCCACGTGAGATGTGGGGTGCGGACCCATCACTGGGTCCCCAACAATTGGGAAGGCCAATCAGGATACCTCGCCACCCCAATCCACTCTTCCCCAAAGAGCCTCCCTTACCGTCCAGCCATGGATCACCATGAAGGTTTTGCTGCTGTGATTGAAGTGACAGGTAGCCACGGACTCTGCTACTCCAGGAATGAGGTGGCAAGTGTCCTCAGCTGTGTCTTCAGGGGTCCTTAGGGCAAATTTACTTTCGATGTCGATAAAATCTCTTCTTTCTGGAAAGAAAAAATTGGATATGAGGTTAACTGGAGGGTTGCTTGATTTTATTCATTGGAATGGTATGTTTTAGGTTCACAGGCAACCACCGCTGATGCTATTTTTGTTTCTGAAGTGTTTTCGAAAACGAATGTGGATTGCAAGAGAACAACAGATGCTCCATCGTTGAGCAAAGTTGACAGAGAGACAACCTTAACTCTGAATTAAGATTGAAACCATTGACCTCTCCTAAGTCTTCCAGCCTTTCTTGAAGCTCTCCTTAGTCAGGGTGTGTGTGTGTATGTTCATGATTTCCAGTAAGGGAAGTGCTATTTGGGGATTCTTTAGTTAATTCTGTCTTCTCTCAAGACATGAATTTAAGTGACTTGGCCAAGGTTACCCTGGTATTAGTGGGAGGGTGAGGATCAGAACCAGGTCTCTCGGTTCCACTTCGAAGCTCGCTTTCCTGGAGAACACTGACTCATGCATGGCTCTTGTGTGCTATAGTTCCACCATTTGTGTGTGTGTGTGGGGGGGGTTGTTTTGTTTTGCTTTGTTTTTTGAGACAGGGTCTTGTTCTGTGTCCCAGGCCAAAGGAGTGCAGTGGTGCGATCTTGGCTCACTGCACCCTCGAACTCAAGTGATCCTCCCACCTCAGCTTCCTGAGTAGCTGGGACCACAGGCGTGTGCCACCACGCAAGGCTAATTTGTATTTCTTGTAGAGATGAAGTTTCGCCATGTTGCCCAGGGTGGTCTCTATCTCCTGGGCTCAAGTGATCCAACCACCTCAGCCTCCTAAAATGCTGGGATTACAGGGCCTGGTTAATTTTTGTATTTTTAGTAGAGATGAGGTTTCACCATGTTGGCCAGGCTGGTCTCAAAGTCCTGGCCCAAGTGATTTGCCTGCCTCAGCCTCCTGAAGTGCTTGGGATTACCAATGTGAGCCATCGGACTGGGCCTCTATTTTTAATAAAATAATTTTTAAAATATTTTTTAAAGAAAAGTTGGAAGCATGAGGAGGCTTTTGTATGAATCTATTCCCACTCCTATGGCAAGATATACTTCAAAATGTTCTAAGAAATAATTTAGTAGGTTGTTCAGAAATACTCGTGCTATGTATGAGCCATAGTTAATTCTCTCCCCAAATATTTCTTTTCCCACTATGTCATTACAATCTTCCACACAAAGGCAAAACTTGAAAACCACAGCAAAGCTTGTTGTTGAAAGGGTTCACTTTGGTTCTTCATAGTTAATCCCAAACTTGGTGAGAAGAGAAAGACAACCTAGTTTTTGAAACTATGGACAATAGTTATAAATGCTGCTGAATCTTCATCGGGTACAGTGACTAGTTGAAGTAAATTATACTGCAAATAAAATCAGACTTCACGAAGCAGAGCACAATCAAAGGGAAGTTATGTTAAAGGGAAATCATTTAATTCCTTTTCACGTAAAAAAGTAAAAAAAGAAAACAACCCATAAAATCCACCTATTTACTGTAAGAAGGTAATAACTTGTAGATTTTAGATTTTGCCATTCAAAATTTCAGGAGATTCATGCGGCTGCGGGGACTACTTCTCATTTCTTAATCTAAATTTGCTTTTTTTTCAACTCAAAATTTAAAAATCTATAATTTCAAAATAACTGCAGAAGTCAGGCCAAAAATAAAAATAAGAGTGTCATAGTAACAACAGTGGAAGTACAGGCATTTGAATCAGTCTTATCTAATTATCTGAGGATTGGCCAACATTTTCCTATTGAGTAATTATTTTCTAAAATTCCTTTAACAATATTGTGGTTTAAGAAATACGCAATGAGTTGATCACACACACATACACACACGTGCACAGACACCTCCATCATCTAAAATGTAGGAGAAATTTCTTAATGATTCTAATTATGAGAAAAGGAGTTTTGTTACAATGGCTAAACACTCCAAGATCACTTATTCAAATAAGAGTCTGTGCTAAACCATTCATCTTTAAAGCTGTTTTCATTTGCATATAGTAAAAGTGCACGTGAATCCATCCATCCACCAAATATATGCTCTACCTCTCATCTTTATTTGAAGATGTTGGTCACCTTCTTCCTTCCCAACCAGAAAGCCCTCTAGTAACTTTACTATTTCTCTGATAATGGAAAAGAGTATTGAATACTTTTAATCTAATTCTGCCTTCAGTGCCCAAGAACTTCTTTTCCCGTTAAAAAGTGCTTAGAAAATTTAAAACTAATTACACCATCTCCCACACCTTTCCACCTTAAATAGCTCATACCTCCTCTCCACAAGTCTTATTTTAACATATTCTATTATCAATCTTTTTAAAGCAGAGATGATGTGAACAATCTGGCAGACAGATCTCGCTTACCACCTATTTGCCAAATTGACATTTTAAGAGTATTGCTCAGTACAACTCCAGAGGCTGCCATTCACTTTTAGTCCACTTTCCCCTAGAATTATGCAACTTGGTGTGCCTGGAATTGCTGGTGGTTTTGAAATGACCACAAATTTTCTTTGAAATGACTGAGACTGGCTTTGTGTACTTCCATGAAAAAAAGTCTATTCAATCCTTAGATCCTGTACCAGATTGCACGTATGGCTCACTGACAGCTCCAATTTCCGTCTGTTGGGTCCAGAGTATGTAATGAAAAGTAGGAAATTTACACATCCTCTAGTAAATTTGTATTTAGAGACTTTCATTTCACTTTTAAAGAAAATGATTTTCATTTGCCCTGAAAATATACCACTCTATGTGCTATGTGATGGTTTCAATTCTATGTCAGACATGAAATCATAAATCTTATTGGCACTTAGTCAAACTTTCCTTTTCTTGGATGTTCTGATAATTTTCACACTACCTGTGTTTGCAACCCCCCGATGATGTCTCAGTGTCCTAAAGATGAATGTGCTTCCCAAACTTCAATCAGCTCTCTACTAACTGACTTAGACCATGTAGTGATGGGTAGGACGATGGACCCTGGCTGTGGGGCAGTCAGTATATTTAGTTGTCCCAGTGCATCCTGTGATTGCTATTGGGCACCAGTTGAACTGATTTGATGCAACTGTTACTAAAGAAACTGTTATTTTCCATACATGGAAATAATATTAGTGACTGCACTCATCCAACTAGACTGTCTTTTACCATGTCCCTTAGAAATTAAGGCCACCTTAGAATTGAGAAAGAAGAGGAGTACAGGAGGCAGGGAGGGAGGAAAGGAAGAAAGGAAGGAAGGAAAGAAGGAAGGAAGGAGGGAGGGAGGGAGGCAAGGAAGGAAGGAAGGAGGGAGGGAGGGAGGCAAGGAAGGAAGGAAGGAGGGAGGGAGGGAAGGAAGGAGAAGGAGGAAGAGAAGGGGAAGGGGAAAAGGAAGGTGGGAGGGAGGGAGGGAAGGAGGGAAGGAAGGAGAAGGTGAAAGGGAAGGAAGGAAGGAAGGAAGGAGGGAAGGAAGGAAGGAGGGAAGGAAAGAAAGAAGGAGGGAAGGAAGGAGGGAAGGAAAGGCAGGCCTTCATTCTGAATTTAACTTAGCATGACCGTACCACCTGCCAATCAGGCCTCATCAGAAATGTCCATATTAAGCCCTTAGGGGAGAGTTTTGGGTAACACGCAAGTTATAAATTATGCCTTTCCTGACTATGGAATCTTTATTCCTAAATTCCTAAATAAATAACTACAAATCTGAGTGCATAAACAAAGACAAAGAATTTATTCTAACATAGATAATAACTCACAGAGACGAAATTAGGCTGAGAAGTTAAAGCACGTAGAGAAAGATAAATGTATAGAGGGGAAGACTGGTAATTCTTGTTGCTAGAAAGAGGGAAGCGTTGAGCATCCCGGGAAAGCAACAGATGCTGCTTTAAAGGCAGATCAAAATCATCACGTGAGTAAGATGAACATTTATGCAATGACATGAGGTACAAGAACTCAATGAGAATGCAATTCTCTTTGGAATTTCTGTTCTCCTGTTAACCCCCCACCCCTTTCTCTCTCTCTCTCTCTCTCCCCTTTTCTCTCACTCCTAAAGGGCTTCCTCACTAATTCATTTGCTCTCTGAGACTGATAGTCATAGTTATCGACTCAGGCAGTGTCTGTAGGAGATCGAAGAACAAACTGAATTACTGATGTGGTCGATTTGGTGAAGAAAAACATCAATATCATGATCAGACTGAATTGATTGGTCTGTTCAGGTATTCTAATGTAAATAATGCTCTTGACTTATCTAACATGCAGCTTTACTTTATTTCATTTTATTTGATTATTCTTTTTTGAAATGGAGTCTTGCTCTGTCGCCCAGGCTGGAGTGCAGTGGCACAATCTTGGCTCACTGAAACCTCTGCCTCTTGGGTTCAAGCCATTCTCTGCCTCAGCCTCCCGAGTAGCCGGGATTACAGGCTCCTGCCACCACGCCTGGCTAATTTTTGTATTTTTAGTAGAGATGGGGTTTCACCATCCTGGCCACGCTGGTCTTGAACTCCCGACCTCATGATCCACCCACCTCACCCTCCCAAAATGCTGGGATTACAGGCGTGAGCCACTGCGCCAGCCTACTTTTTATTTTTATAAAATATGTTTTATTAATGGAATAGTAAAAATAAATCCTGTATGAATCACCTGAATTTTACCCTGAATTTTCTCCAATATTAGGGCTAACCTTCCACACTACTGAAAAGAGGGTTTAAAAAATAGGTTCAGAGATGTGTGTTAAAATTGCCCCACTGAATTAAACCATCAAGTGTGAATAAGCCATCATTATTTAAAGAGATCATGTGGACTGGTTAATGAAATAATTTAGTTGAGTGTCATCACATAGGCATATTTAAGTCAAGATTTTTTAAGTGAAATACAACATGTTTACATGGTTAATCTGAGACTACTTTCTTCTTGTTGCTGAGGATGGCAAATGGAAACATCCAGTTGTCTCAAACTAACACAATGAAAGTCCATGGTTACTTTGCCAACAATTGTTTTATTGGAGGGAAGGCTGAATAAACATGGGGACGCTATTCTTTTTAGTTAAAATGTAAGTGCTAACTCCTATATGATTTTTCACCATAATTAATTCTGCAGCCAATTTTTTTTCAAAGGTACATTATTGTCGTGATAGCTGTATCTTGAATGAAGGGCTGTTGAGGATCTCTAAATGTAGCTCCATTTACCTACCTTCACCACCATCCCTCCGAAAGCATCCGACTTTTCATGCTACTTAAAAGCTTCTCTAAACTTTGTACTACACTCAAATTAATCCAAGGCAGAATGGTATTACCCCTACCTGACTGCATAGAAAGAGACTTCAGCATTTACGAAAATACAGATGAGCTCACACACCAAAGTGGGTTGAGTGCTGTGAGCAAGGTGGCTGGATTAGACAAAGTGTGGCCACGCCAACTGGGTCATCTTTGTTCTATTCTACTGTCAAATAATGGTGGGAGACACTTTCTTTTATTCATTCACACAGTCAAAATCACCACACTACTTAGATAGCATTTGATCATTCTGAGAGAACAGTCTGGGAAGAACAAAAGGAATGAATTGGCACAAGTTTAATAGGCTCACTTCCAGCAGAACTCACATATATATATAGCACCTAAGATAATCCATTCCTTCCTTCCTAGTAGATATCTATTGTTGGGTACGCAAATGGTGTCAGTGCACACAGACAATCTTAAAATGACCACAAGACAGCAAAGTGCAGTCACGCAGTCTAGTGAACAGACATTGTTCAGAGTAAATTTCAAACTCTTAGCCTCTGAGTAAGTTGGAACCCTATCCTATTCGTCCTTCAGAAACTAACGGAGCCTTCAACTTTTGCAAAGAGAGAATGTGACAAAAGCACTGTGACAAAGATTTTACTCCCAGGTTAGAAAGTCTCTGTTGATAAAAGGTAGTTAGTTCACTGTGGTGACAAACTCATTTAATGGATAAATGATCCCAAAGCTTTACACTGATAAGTGTTTTTGTTGTTTTTATTGCCATAAAAGTTGGAATTTACCTTATGAGTAAATCCAAATGGTCTCTTCATCCAGACCTTAAAAAATCAAGATACCCATGTCTTGAATACTTCCCTTACACTTTGTGATCCAAAATCGTCGCCAACCATCATTTTGATGGCTGGAACATCTTCATATTTAAGTCAATGCAGTCTTTGTGGTGGTCACAGAAGAAACTAGCTGCAAAATGTTGTAAGTTGCAAGGCACTTTCTTGAACAATCTGGCATAAGGCAGTAAACTGTATGGCCCAATCTTTCCTCCATAATAAAGTAAGAACAGAAAGCTGAGTTAAAAATAGGCTGCTGAAAGAAAGCGAAAATTTTCCATCGCAGCTCTTCCCCCATACCTGACTCCCACCTTTCAATACAGCTATTAATCAATCACTCCCTCGCTGAGCTCTCCTTCAGTGACATCTGCTATTTTGCTCTCCTTTGTCATCTTGTTCAACTCAGAAGACAGCCTGGAAATTCACGATGGCCAGGCAAGTGGAACTTAGGCTGCTAAACACTGACCATACTCTCCCTCTCCTAGCTCTTCACATTTCCTAATTGGGGCCATGCAGAGATGGTGGTGGCTCCCAGGACAAAGTGCCTGAGGGCAGTGCCTCTGGTCCTCATATTCTTGTTAGAAAGAATCCACAATGAATAAGTAAACTCAAGAGCCCAGCGGAGGTGCTCCCTGTCTTTCTACCACGGTGGCATCTTTCTCTCCCTGAAATTCTTACCGTCCTAGATGAATGCATGTGGAGGGGAAAGAGGGAGAAAGTTGTTGTGATGGGAGAGGCATGATATATTGGGTGCGTAGAGTGAAAGTGGAGGGGATGGGAGGGCATCGTTTCCAGTCTACTTCGAAATAATCCTTCCTTAATTATATTTACAGCCAGGAAAAGCATGTGTTGGCTACAACTCAGTTAAACTAATTAATCACATAAGTGTCCACTTAAAGAGGCAAGAGTTACACTAGCCTCAGAGAACACTGGCCTCATCCAAACTCATTGCAGAGTTGAGGAACCTAAACCCAGAGAGGTGACACTGACTCCCAAGAATTTAGGGAGTCTTGAACCTGTAAGGGAGCCTAGCAAAAACTTGAATGTGTTGACATATTTCGGTGCTTGTTTTGCGATGAAAATAACGTTATTCTGTGGCGTGCTTTCTGAAATAAGAATTTGGAGTTGGCTCCTACCATCTTCTTGTCAGCTTTAAGCAGTACGAGGGGAAACATACGAAACATACCCCACATAAGTCGTTGAAGACTTTCTCATCAACTCTCCAGTGTTTTCAAACTGATCCAATAGAAAAGATACTTTTTTTTCTTTTTCTTTTTTTTTTTTTTTTTTTTTTTTTG
The DNA here is from genome assembly GCF_006542625.1 of Nomascus leucogenys. Lineage (NCBI taxonomy): Eukaryota > Metazoa > Chordata > Mammalia > Primates > Hylobatidae > Nomascus > Nomascus leucogenys. The sequence continues at coordinate 131,766,996 of NC_044384.1, forward strand.
AGACGGAGTCTCGCTCTGTCGCCCAGCCTGGAGCGCAGTGGCGCAATCTCGGCTCACTGCAAGCTCCGCCTCCCGGGTTCACGCCATTCTCCTGCCTCAGCCTCTCCGAGTAGCTGAGACTACAGGCGCCCGCCACCATGCCCGGCTAATTTTTTTTTTTGTATTTTTAGTAGAGACAGGGTTTCACCGTGGTCTCGATCTCCTGACCTCGTTGATCCGCCCGTCTCGGCCTCCCAAAGTGCTGGGATTACAAGCGTGAGCCACCGCGCCCGGCCAATACTTTTTTTTCTTATCCAATTTTGCTTTGTTGGAATCTATACTTAGTGGGGTTTTTTTTGTTTTTTGTTTTTTTGTTTTTTTTCGTGGCACAGGGTCACACTGTCACCCAGGATGAAGTGCAGTGAGGCAATCACAGCTCACTGCAGTCTCCTGAAACTCCCTGGCTCAAGTGATCTCTCAGCCTGCTGACTAGCTGGGACCACAGGCACCGGCCACCACGCCCGGCTAATTTTTGTATTTTTTTTTTTTTTTTTTTTTTTTTTATAGAGACGGTGTCTCCTTGTGTTGCCCAGGCTGATATCGAACTTCTGGGCTCAAGCTGTGTTCCGGCCTCGGCCTCCGAAAGTGCTGGGACTACATGGGTGAGCCACTGCTTCCTGCCAACTTTTTGTTTTTTAACCTAACAAAAATGTTTCACAAATTAATGCCAAAATAAAACAAACGTTCAGCGGTAATCAGAGCCATGGACAGACTGGATCATAACTTGAACCTCTGGGGACGTGCCGCCTGAGAGCACACCCAAGCGACACCGCCCTAATTGCAATTCTAGCAAGGAAGAAAAAAGGAAATGTTGGCGCTTGTTATGAATGGCTTCAGCTGCTCTCTATGTTGCTGTTGCATGTTAACTGAATCGAGGTTCTAATTAAGCAGGCTGCCTCCATTGTGGACAGGTCTGAGACATTCTCATTTGGCCCCGAACGCCTGGACCCCAGCGAGCGGGCGGTTCCCTGGCGGCGGTGACCACGGTTGTGCCCGCTGCCTCCCCGCGGCGCCCGGCAACCCCACGTGCTCGCAGCCGAGCCGCGGGGCCGGGCGCCCGGAGCTGGCCTCAGCCCCCAGGACAGGAAGGGTGGCCAAGTGCAGACCTGGCAACCCCCGAGTCGGCGACCACAGATTGCTGGTGGCTGCGCCACGGTTTCGGGACAGTCAGCTCCTCGCTGGGTTCTTAGGGCACTAAGAAAAGAGGGGCATGCGAGCCTGGAAGCTGGGGAGAGTCCCGGGCGCTCCAGAGCGGGTGGGACGCCGGGTCCCCAGGACTCCGCGCCACGCGTCCTTTCTCCACCCCGACACCCACTGCCACTCCCACAGCGGAGCGAGGGTCCCCGCCGAGGGCGAGCGTGCCCCCTGCGGCTGAGATGCCTGGAACGCCTCCCCGCGCCCCGGCTTCCCCAGAAGGGGCCACGATCGGCCCGCGAGTCCCCGGGCGGGGGCTGAGCCGCAGCGCCAGCCAAGCCGAGGTCACCTTGGCCCGCGCGCCTTTCATTCCAGGGCCCCTCCGGCAGCGAGGTGACTGCAGGTCACCGCCAGCCGGGCCCTTACTCCCGCCTCCGCCGTCCCGCCCCCCACACCCCGGAACCTCCCCGGCGGTGCCCGAGCGCCCGGGAACGCAGTCCCAGCCAGAGTGGAAGGGATAGCGCGGGAACCCGGGAGAGAGAAAAAGCGGGAACTGGGGGCCGCCGCTTCACGATCGGGAGGAGATTCCCTCCCGGCCCCTCCTGGATCCCACTCCAGGGACCGTTTCGGGGCTAGAGCCCAGGCTGGGAGAGCCCCCGGGCGCATCCACAGCCCCTTCCAACTTCCTTCTTCGCATCCTTAGTTCGGGTGGCAGTGGCCACCCGCCGGGTCTGCAGGTGGAGGGGAGTTTCCGCGCGAAACTTACGGTCTGCGGCGGCCACTCTTCCGCGGGAGGCGGTCAGACTCTGGAGCCACACGGCCAGGGCCAGCACGAGCAGGGCTTTGCTCTCCATCTCAGGGCGCGTCCCTCTGGAGGTACTGCAAGGCGCGGACGGACTGATGAGCCGGCTGAGCCGGAGGCTGGAGAGGGCTGGAGCCACGGTCTGGCACTGGGCAAGTCGCCCTTTAAAGGGGAGGGCAGGGCAGTTAGAAGTGGGCAGCTTTCCCTTGAGGAGGAGGAAGAGAGGGAATCGAGTCTGACACTGTTTTCACGCCAAGGCTGCTTATGTGACTGGAAATATGCAAATAAACCTCATCACCTATTGGCTATAAAATCATAAGTTGGGGGGAGGGCCCTAAATTCACTTCTAAACGTTTGAGGAAACAGTAATAAGGATCAACCCTGCCAACGAGAAGAAGGGGAAAGGGCGTACGGAAAAATTTGCTTTGTTAGACTCCTGTTCGCTTAGCTTAAGGGGTTCCACTCTACCCGGGACCCCCTGTCTAAGCACCAAATACAGGTTTATATCCATTCATGTTAAATACTCAACAATCACCTGTTTTCCAAGGAGGGAAAGTTAAGCTGTTAAATTACATTTCCTCGGCACGTTAATACACCTCTCTTTTGATGAATCCTGTTTGTCACTTGCAGTCCTCCCTCACTCACCCCGCACCCCACCCCCACCCCCGCAAAGTCAATGTAGGGATACAGGGACACACATTGCGTCCCAGCTTGTGCTTGTACAATCTGGTGTTTTAACATTGGCAAGATGGATCAGCTTATGTGATGGAGAAAAGCCTACTTGCTCTAACTAGTTTCTAATTTTTGTCTCATGCAAATTATTCTCAATCTTCAAACTCATCAAGGAATGCAAGGATAATATTTTATGTTCAGAGGCAGAACATCGAGGTCAAATAATCTAAAGCCGTATTGAGTTATGATAAGTGAAAGAAGATAGTCAGAAAAGACACATATTGTATGATTCAATTTAAAGTGTCCACAAATAGACAAATCTATAGAGACCAAAACTAGATCAGTGGTTGCCTGGGGCTGGGTAATTAATATGGGAAGGGAAGAATAGAGAGATTTGGGGGGAGTTGATGACAATGTTCTAGATTACATTATGCTTATGCTGTACAACTCTGTAAATATACTAAAAGCAACAGAATTGTGCACTTTAAATGGGAGAATTATATAGTGTGTAAATTATAGGTCAACAAAGCTATTTTTAAATGGATAAGAGGCATGCGCATAAAATAAGAAAAAAATAACATTGGATACTATGCTTTTCTGCCAAAATGCTTGGAATACTTTTAAATATCTTTTTAAATATAAGGGATTTATATTAGCCGGGACGGACAATGAAGTGTATCCCCAACCCCCTCTCAGTTTATGGCTGAGAAACTGGCTCATCAAATCAGAACCTCCAATCTACTATATTTATGGCCTGAATATTTTTAATGTCCCCTTTTACTCATCCCACCCTCCATCACACACACACAAACACACAATGCACAATTGTAGGTTAGAACAATGAAAAGCTTTTTAAAAAACTGGGCTCGCTTTTTAAGTTTTTGTCAAAAAATGAAATAACAGTTGATAATACCCAAATATTTCAAAGGTCTCTATTCTGCACAACAGTTCTGTCTTTAAGTTGATGCATTCCGTGCCAAAACACAACACACCATCTTGTATTGCAATTATTACACAATATACTGTGCACGTTCACTCTATCCTACAAAGTATGTAGAGAATCTTGAAACCTGCCAAAAATTAAACGTCGCAGAACTCTAGATGTGGCAGAACAGACCATGCAAGGGATGAATAACTATGATGTGGCTGTCCTCCAAAAATCATGTAGTAAACTCTAATTTTAAAAAATGACAGAAGATGAGTACAATTGCATTGGATGTGTTCATGGTGTGAATGGCATATAAACAGACGTGCAGAAATGCCTGCTATCTTATATAGAATACTCCTGCAGCCTATTTTCATGCGTAAATATCCTTTGATAAGACAACCAAACGAAACTGCACTTCTGTGCCTTTCAGAAAACTGCAAGGAGATTTCATGTAATTGCTAAGGGAAAGTCCGATACTTATAACGTATTTTAAAAATGATTTCCCAGCCTAACCAGATAGCAAAATTAAAGCACTCAAAAGAGTTGGAGGATATGTAATATTTAAATATGAATCCAGTTTGGAGTGAACTGTGCCATTAGCACGTCCAATAGAGTTGCAGAGATTTCCAGGAAGACTTAATTTACAGCAGCTTAGCCTGGTTTAAAAAAAAAAAAAAAGTAAGACAGGTTGGCTACTCTCCCAGGGCCAGCGCGGAGCAGGTGGGTGTGGCGGCAACGCTCTCTCCGGATTGGCTGCACTGGGAGCGATCAGGTGCCTGCCTTCTAACGCAGAAACTCACATGATCTCTAGGTCAGAATTGCATGTGCATTAGTGAAGCGACTCATCCAAACTTTGGCGAGGTTACTCGGCCTTTAGTAGCTCAAGGCTTCACTTTTTCCATAATTGGCATTTCTTTTGGAGCAAACTAAGTTTTAGGTGAGAAGAAGCTAACAGTATCCCTATAGCAGGACACTTGCCACTGGGACACATTTAAAATGACCTAAGTAAAAAGTCGAATGTGCATATCTAATGAAACAACTGGAAATTCTGGATGTAGGGAAGCATTATTTAGCCAGCCAGCCAGCTAGCTAGCTAGGTTATTTTGATTGAAGGCCTGCTAATTGCACTCGGCACTTTTCATCTTCTACTGCGTTTAATTATTACAAAAGTACTCCAAAGTCAATGGTATTCCCCTTCTACAGACGAGGGAAGATGAAACTCAGGGAAGATTAAATAACAGCAACCACAAATCATAAGATGTTTTTTCTTTGGCGATCCTAGGAGAGAAGAAAAATGTATTCGATGTGCTATATTTTAATGTTGCAGCAATTGAAAACAGGAATAGGCTGGGAATCAGATTTTTTTGTACACACATATTCTAATGTAGATTTTTATTTTGTGGCTTTCTTACTAAAGTAAAATACAATGAAATGTGTAAGTAGGCTCTAAAGAACATCAGTACTGAGTCGGATCTTGTCCTTATAAAAAGTATAATTAATGTAAGAAAACATACTAATACAAATAAAAAGTATAAATACAAAGTCATAAATATTAAAATATATTCTAAAATCTATTGACTTTTTAAATAAGAAAAAACAAAGATGTTTACTAAAAATTGTCATAAAAGGCTTTCCCACCACTACCCACTCACATCTGTCCTTTAAATTGTAGCACAAACTGGCTCTGAACAGAGATGATAATGTGTTGCTGAAGGTAAGGATGAAGTTGAGATTGGCAGCTCTTGGACCTGGAGATATGGTGGGATGTGGGGAGAACTGCTTCAAACCATAAAGTTACAGTGTAGAATGACTGGACACATTTCAAAGATTTTAGTTTTCCTGAGTTGGGGATGTTCATGCCCTTCCCCTTTCCAAAAACAATAGAAAAGCAAAACTACATAAAGAGAGAAGAAGAAATAATAGAATCATCATTAAAAGATTTGTCTGAATAAAATTAAGAAGGTAAATTTCAAAATAATTTTTACAAAGAGAGAATTCTTTAAAAAGCCAGTGCATTGCAATAATGCCTCCACGAAGAGACTTCATGTTAAGGGGAAAAGTAAAGAGCATGGCCAGGCACGGTGGCTCATGCCTGTAATCCCAACACTTTAGGAGGCCAAGTTAGGAGTCAAGACCAGCCTGGCCAACATGGTGAAACGCCATCTCTACTTAAAATACAAAATTAGCCAGGCGTGGTGGCAGGTGCCTGTAATCCCAGCTAGTCAGGAGCCTGAGGCCCCAGAATTGCTTGAACCCAGGAGGTGGAGGTTGCAGTGAGCTGAGATCACACCACTGGACTCCAGCCTGGACGACAGAGTGAGACCCTATCTCAAAAAAAAAAAAAAAAAAAAAAAAAAAAAAAAGGAAAGAAAGAAACAAAGAAAAGAAAAAGAATAGAGCACACTATCCAGATGATGTCCCAGAGGAACTGGGGAACCAAGGGGGAGCACAACTCACACACACACAAAAAGAATATCCCACAAATAACCCACTGGATTTCTAATTCACGTTCGTTTATGAGTAGTTCCCCCCTTTTCAAAACAAAACAAAATTAAAAATTTAAGTCCATGTGGAATATTAAAGAAAACTTTGAGGCCCAGTTAATGATTGGAATATGGAACATCATGAATGTTTTTTGCTGATGGTTTCACATTCAGAGATTACTTCAGACCCATGTCAAAGGCCTGCTCTGAAAACGAGTTTAGCCCCATTTAGCAGAAGATGAGTTTGAGATGCCCCCTGCTGACTTCCTGGTGATATTGTAATATCCCAAAAAAGCCCTTGTAACAGGCTTGAAATAGAATTGACTTGATGAATGAATAAACTCTAAACTCTTATATTGTTACTTGAGCTTTCTTTTTTCTTTTTTCTTTTTTTGAGACGGTCTCACTCTGTTGCCCAGGCTGCAGTGCAGTAGCACAGTCAGGGTTCACTGCAGCCTGAAACTCCCGAACTCAAGCAATTCTCCTACCTCAGCCTCCTGAGTAGCTGGGACCACAGGTGTGCGCCATCATGCCCGGATAACTTTTGTATTTTTAGTAGAGATGGGGGTCTTGCGCTGCCCAGGCTGGTCTCAAACTCCTGGGCTCAAGTGATCCACCTGCCTCAGCCTCCCAAAGTGCTGGTATTACTAGCATGAGGCACTGGGCCAGATCTGAGCTTTCTTGTTTCTTTTGTTCAACCATAAGTAACCTGAAGGAAGGTATTGTTCTTTCCCTGTCTGGGGTATTTCCCACAGCATCTAATGGTGCTGGGAAGTTAGGAGGTTCTTAGCCAATAGTTGTTGGGTGAATTAACAACACGAGTAAAAGATGATCCAGTGTCAAATGGGGGAGAAAGCAGGGTTCCTTTTATTTTAAACTTTCACTAGATATATTAATTATGAAACTACAACTACAAAACCACAAACACACACACACACACACACACACATACACAGACACATAATTAAGTTTACGTAGCCCAAATCTGGGTTAGAAAAGTGGAGGACAACTTCATTTGATTGGAAATTTTGCTGGCATGGTATCTTTCTCTTCTTTCTTTCTTTCTTTTTCTTCCTTCCTTTCTTTATTATTATTATTATTATTTTTTTTTTTATGAAGTCTTGCTCTGTCACATATGCTGGAGTGCAAGTGATGCAATCATGGCTCACTGCAGCCTCTACCTCCTGAGCTCAGGCAATCCTCCCAGGCTCAGGCAATCCTCCTACCCCAGTTTCCTGAGTAGCTGGGACTACCAGCGTGTGCCACCACACCTGGCTCATTGAAATTTTTTTTTCTTTCTGTACAGCTAGAGGTCTCCCTGTGTTGCCCAGGCAGTCTTGAACTCCTGGGTTCAAGTGAGCCTGCTGCCTCATCTTCCCAAAGTGCTGGGATTACAGGTGTGAGCCACGTTGTTCAGTCTCTTCTTCTAACTAACTCTTTAGTTGAAAAAGCAATCTGCTGTTAACCAAAAACAAAAACACTAAAATCGACATTTCAAACACTACAAAATTAGGTACAAGCAAACAAAATCTTTCTCTGATCTAAGACTTCCAATCCCCTAGTTATGCTGCTAGTTTCCCTTCTTATAAAGTTTACCTTTCCAGAAAAGTCTATGAACACACAAGCATACATGTGTTTGTAAATGTGTGCATGTGTATGTATTTATCCACACACATACAACTTACTTTTTACAGTAATGTCAGCATACCATGAGCAGTCTTCTGCAATTTATATTTTTCACCTGACAACATGTCTTAGAGATTAGCTCCTTGAGAAAGAGTTATTTTGTTTCTTTCTTCTTTGGGTCACATAAGATTTTCTTATTTGGTTTTATCTTCATTTATTTAATCAGACACCTATTGATAATTATTTAGATATCTTTGTAATATAAACCATGCTATAATAAATACAAATTCTTTAAAATTGTTGAGTCAAAAAGCATAAGTGTTTATTATTCTAATAAGTAAAGTCACCTGTCTGCCAATGAAACTGCACAAATTTACATTCTACCTACAGTGTAGAATGATTGATTGTAGACATTCTGGCTGTTACTGTGTGATGCTGAACTATTTAACAATCTTGCAGGTGTAACGTGGTCTCTTCTTTAGTTTATATTTTATACCATCATCATCATCATAATAACTAACCTTCATATAACACTTACTGTGTGCCAGGCATTGTTCTAAAAGCTTCATATAGATGAACTACTTTAATATAAAACAGGTCTGTTGAGATATAGTTTAAATATACAATTCATCTACTGAGTATATAATTAAATGGTTTTTAGTGTATTCACAGAGATATGCAACCATCACCAATTTTAGGTCATTTAGTCACCTCCAAAGAAGCTCTGCACCCATTAGCAGTTAATCCCCCCTCCCCTGCCTCCAACTGTAGGCTAGTTTCTGTCTCTATAGATTTACCTATTCTAGACATTTCATATACACAATCATATAATACGTGGTTCTCATAACTGGCTTTCAGTTAGCATGTTATTTTTAAGGTTCATCCATGTTGAAGCATGTGTCAGTACTTCATTCCTTTTTATTGCCAAATAATATTCCACCATATATCATGCACTCTATTTATCCATTTATCAGTTGACAGATGTTTGGGTTCTTTCTGCTTTGGGGCTATTTGATTAATGCTGCTATGAACAGTTGTGTACAAGTTTTTATGTGGACAATATGTTTGCAGTTCTCTGGAGTATACAGGAGTATATTTGCTAAGTCACACGGTAACTGTATGTTTAAGTCTTTGAGGAACTGCTAGACTTTTAAACACCTCTTTCTCCATGGAATTTTCCAGGTTTCCCTCTGAGAGTGAGTCACCATCTCCTTGTGTTACAAATTGGTGTTCACATCTTGACTGTTGTACTTGTAATGTCGTATTATTCACTGTCTGTGTATTACATGAAATTGTGACTTCCCCCAAGTTGGGGATGAAATCTCATTTATAGTCCTGGTATCCTTACCAGTGGGAATAGAGCTGGGTAGCAGAGTATGTACTCAAACATTTCCATGAACAAGTGATTGAATAAAGGAAGAAGTAAAAGTTTGAAAGGTAAAAATCAGTATATACTGCCAGCTATTTAATTTATCTTACAACTCAATTTTTAGTTTTCTTCACAAAATAATTAAAGAGCCAGAATTAAAAATGATAAATTGAAATCTTTGAGTTTTAAAGCAGTTTATATATAAATGAATATGGCATTGTTATCTTATTTATAATTGAATACAAGAAATCAAAACCAAAAACGAAGATTCAGATCTGAGCTTACATTGTCATAAACATTGTTAATTATATATGGTACCATTTTTATTTTTATTATGTTACTTAAATGCATTATAGCAACTGATACAATTTCATAGGTAACTTTTTACTCTTACTTCAACTGATATTTTAATGTAAGGCTAATTGCCATTTTTAAGAAATTTTTATGAATTTATTTTTCATCACTGTCAGAGTACTGTTTTATCCAAAAAATTATTTTATGCTGTTCAGTACCAATATCTTTGGCTTGAGATATTTAAATAGTCTAATAAATAACACAACGTGTTACATACAAGCAGGCTTCATGGTTGTGAAAACAAAAGCATCACACTCAGAAGTGAACATTTGCCTGGGCTTGGCCTTGATTCTCAAACAACTGTCCAGGAAAATCAGCACACGGATTGATCTTCAGAATTATGTCTAAAAGCTCTACTCTCAGACTTCACACATCAATCACCTCTCAGTATGCAGGCATTTGATTGACCCATGTCCAACATTCTCCACAGCCATCCCAAGCCTTCTGCACACACTCTATCCTAGACATACTCCTGGGATCATTTCATGCTTCAGAAGGTCAACCCAGTTGACTTATTACTTAATAGCAATGTAAGTGGGGCAGGAATCTGCCAGGACCTAGATCCTACATTACGAAGGCCTTCCCTAGAGGCCTTGAACATGGTTTGTCTGCTTGACTGGCCAGGAGAAATTAGGCAGTCCCATCAGCTCAGTCTTCCGTGAATGCGGGAAGTTTTTCCATCTCAAACTTCAGCTCTAGCAGCTTCAGTGAAGAACAGTGCCAAAGAAAACCGATCTCATTAGGACTTGGAGAAGACTGAGAATAGGTGGCAAGGTCTACAGTGAAAGGGCAGGAGACCACAGAAGTTGGAGCTCTGGGCTGATTCCTGGGCCAAGTTGGAGTGGGCCCCAGAGTCACTTGGATATCAGCAGTCTCAGCTATTTAAGATAGAAAGCCCTGTTCACTCAAGCACTGTAAATCTTCACATGTAATGTGCTGAAGCTGACTGACATCAGCTTGAGAAAACTGATGGAATATTGTACAGCCATAAAAAAGAATGATTTCATGTTCTTTGTGGGGACATGGATGAAGCTGGAAACCATCATTCTCAGCAAACTAAAACAGGAACAGAGAACCAAACACTGCATGTTCTCACTCATAAGTGGGAGTTGAACAATGAGAACATATTGGCACAGGGAGGGGAACATCACACACTGGGGCCTGTTGGAGTGTGGGGGGCAAGGGGAGGGATAGCATTAGGAGAAATACCTAATGTAGATGACAGCTGGATGGGTGCAGCAAACCACCATGGCACATGTATACCCATGTAACAAACCTGCATGTTCTGCACATGTATCCCAGAACTTAAAGTGTTAAAAAAAAAGATTTACATTTTGATAAAATCCAATTTATCTATTTTGTTCTTTTATTGCGTATGCTTGTGGTGTTATATCTAAGAAACCATCACCTACTCCAAAGTCATGAAGATTTACTCATGTTTTATTCTAAGAGTTTTATAGTTTTAGCTCTTTTAGGTCTGTGATCCATTTTGAGTTAATTTTTTATGTACGCTGTGAGGTAGGGATCTGAGTTTATTCTTTTGTCCATGTGACTCAGCACCATATCCAGTGACTCCACACTGCTTTTGAAAAGACTCTTCTTTCCCCACCCTCCTCAAAAATCAATTGACTATAAATGTGAATATTTGTTTCTGGACTGTCAGTGCTATTCCATTGATTATGTGTCTATCCTTTTGTCTCTACCACACAGCCTTGATTGCTGTGGTGTTACAGTAAGTTTCAAATCAGGAAATTGTCCTCCAATTTTGCTCTTTTTAAACATTCTTTTGGCTATTTTGGGTGCTTTGAATTTCTATAAGCTATCCGTTTATAATCTCACTGTGGTCAGGGAACATACTTTGTATGATTTCAATCCTTTTAAATTTACTCAGGCTTGTTTTATGACCTCGTGTATAGTGTCTCATAGTGTCTCCTGTAGAATGTTCCTTGTGCACAAGGAAAATGAATATTTTTCTGTTGTTGGACAGAATGTTCAATAGGTATCTATTAAATCTAGGTGGTTTACAGTGTTGTCCCAGTTTTTTTTTTTATTCTTCTACCTAGTTGTTTTATCTGTTATTGAAAATGGGGCATTGAAGTCTCCAACTGTTATTGGTTTTTGTTTTTGTTTTTTGAGACAGGGTCTCACTCCTTCATTCAGGCTGGAATGCAATGGTGTGATTATAGCAAGCTTGACCTTCTCCAGACTCAAGCAATCCTCCCACCTCAGCCTCCAAGGTTGTTGAGACTACATGCACCACCACACCGAGCTAATTTTAAAATTTTTTGTAGAGTCGGGGTCTTACTATGTTGCCCAGGCTGGTCTCAAACTCTTGGCCTCAAGCAGTGCTCTTTCCTTGGCCTCCCAAAGTGCTGGGATTACAGATGTGAGCTACCATGCTCGGCCTCCAATATTATTGCTGAATTGCCTACTTCTCCCTCCAATTCTATCAATTTTTGTTTCATGTATTTTGGGGTCTCTTTTTAGGTGCATGTGTCTATAACTGCCAAATCTTCCCAATGGATTGACCCTTCTATCAATATAAAATATCCCTCTTCATCTCTAGTAGCTTTTTTTTTGTTTTAAAGTCTATTTTTTGAGTATTTGTATAGCCACTTCAGCTGTCTTATGGTTGCTATTTCCATGATACATCTTTTTCTATCCTTTTACTTTCAACTTATTTGTATCTTGAAATCTAAAGTGCATCCCATACACAGCATATAGTTGGTCTTGTTTTTTAAAGTTAATTTGACAATCTCTTCGTTTTGATTGTTTAATCCATTCACATTTAATGCTGTAATTGTACAGTTGGATTTACATATGTCACTTTACTTCTTGTTTGCTTAGTGTCACATCTTTTGTTCCCCTCTATTCATCCTTTATGGCTTCTTTTTCATTACCTGAATATTTCTTTCTTTTTCTTTTTGAGGGGGAGGGGGTGGCACGGACAGAGTTTCATTCTTGTTGCCCCGGCTGGAGTGCAATGGTGCAATCTCAGCTCACTGCAACTTCCCTGATCCCAGGCAATCCGCCCACCTCAGCCTCCCAAAGTGCTGGGATTACAGACACGAGCCACCACGCCCGGCCTCTGCTTTCTTTCTCTATGATTTGACTATTCCAGATCCCTGATGTAAGTAGAATCATATATTATTTGCCTTTTGTTTTGGGTTTATTTCATTTAACCAAAAACAAAAATTTGCTCTTCAAGGTTCATCCATGTTGTAGCATGTATCAGAATTTCATTTCTTTTTAATACTGGATAATATTTCATTGTATATATAGACTATATTTTGTTTATCCATATTCTCATCACGGAATATTTTGGTGGTTTTCACTTTTTGGCTACTGTGAATAATGGTCCTAGGAACATTGGTACACAAATATCTGTTCTGGTTCCTGCTTTCAATTCTTTTGGCTTTAAACCCAGAAGTGGAATCGCTGGATCATATGTTAGCTATATGCTTAATTTTTGAGGAAACTTCATACTGTTTTCTGTAGTAGCTGTACCACTTTACATTCCTATTGGCAGTACACAAGGATTTCACTTTCTCCGCCTCCTTGCCAGTACTAGTTATTTTCTGGGTTGGGGTTATGTGTTTTCAGTGAGAGTCGCTCTGAAGAGTATGAACTCTCCCACCAGCTTCTGCTTGGGGCCTTAGGTGCCATTGTATGTCTCCACCCAGAATCTCTTGCCCCAGGTATATTAGAGAGGGTTCTCCAGAGAAAACAGGAGATATGTATGTATGCACGTATCTGTCTTTCTACCTATATATGATTCATTTTACACATATCTGCTTTATTATTATAAGATATTGACTCACATAATTATGAAGGCTGAGAAATTCCATAATCTGCCATCTGCAAGCTGGAGACCCAGGCAAACCAGTGATGTAGTTTCAAGGTTCGAGAGCGAAGAGCATGGAATCTATTTATCATTTGGGGTGAGCTGACATCTTAGTATCCACATCCTTACCAACATTTATTTATTTATTTATTTAGAGATGAAGTCTCGCACGGTCACCCAGGCTGGAATATGCAGTGGAGCAATCATGGCTTACTGCAGCTTCGACCTCCCCAGGCTCAGGTGATCCTCCCACCTCAGTTTTTGTGTTTTTATTACAGATGGGGTTTCACCATGTTGCCCAGGCTGGTCTCAAATTCTTGGGCTCCAGCGATCTGCCCGCCTCAGCCTCCCAAAGTGCTAGAATTACAGGCGTCAGCCACCACACCCAGCCAATGCTTTTCATCTTTCATCTTTTTGTTAATCATTTTAACAGTTGTGAGGTAATATCTCATCGTGGTTTTCATTTGCATTTCTCTGATGATTTGTGATGTTGAGCAACTTTTTCATGCGCCTGTTGGCCATTTGTGTATCTTGTTTTGAGAAATGTCTATTCAGGTCCTTTGCCCATTTTTGAAATCATATTATTTTTATTTTATTATTATTATTATTTTATTTTTATTATTTATTTATTTATTTTGCTGTTGAGTTATATGAGTTTATTGTATTTTTTGGATATTAACCCCTTATCAGATATATAGTTTGCAAGTATTTCCTCCCATCCTATAGATTGCCTTTTAACTCTGTCAGTTTCTCCTTTGTTGTGCAAAGCTTTTTAGTTTGATGCAAGCCCACTTGTCTGTTTTTGCTTTTGCTACTTACGCTTTTGGTGTCACGACCAAAAAGTCTGTGCCAAGACTAATTTCAATAAGCTTTCTCTCTATGTTTTCCTCTAGTAGTTTTAGAGTTGCAGATCTTACAGTTAAGTTTTTAATCCATTCTGAGTTGATTTTTGTTTATTCTGTGAGATAAGGATCTAATTTCATTCTTCTGCAAGTGGTTATCTAATTTTTTAACACCATTTATTGAAGAGACTATCCTATCCCTATTGTGTGTTCTTTGCACTCTTGTTGAAGATCAGTTGATGGAATATGTGTGGATTTATATATCTCTATTCAGTTGCATTTATATATGTGTCTGTTTTTATTCCAGTATCATACAGTTATGATTACCATAGCTTTGTGGTATATTATAAAATCAGAAAGTGGAAAATATTTATCTTTGTTATTTCTCAAAATTGATTTGGCTTTTTGGGGTCTTTTGTGTTCCTATACAAGTTTTTTTTTTTTTTTCTACTTCTGTGAAGAATGCCGCTGAGATTTTAATAGGGATTGCATTGACTACATAGATCACTATTGGTAGCATGGGTATTTTAACAATTTTAATTATTTCAATTCATGAATAAGGGAAGTCTTTTCATTGTGTCTTCTTTAATTTCTTACATCAATGTTTTATACTTTTTGGTGTGCACATCTTTCTTAGTTCATTTTCTGTTGCTATAACAAAACACCACAGAGTGGGTAATTTCCAAAGAAAAGAGATTTATTTGGCTCATGGTTCTGGAGGCTGGGAAGTCCAAGGCAATGACTCTGGCATCTTCTTGGTCAGCTATTTACACTATGGGTCATAACATAGTAGAAAGCATCACATGGCAAGTAAGCACTAATGACAGAGAGAAAATGGGGCTAAACTTATCCTTTTATTAGGAGTCCACTCCCACAATAACTAATCCACTCCTGCAATAGTGGCATTAATCTATTTATCCAGACAGAGCCCTCATGACCTGATTATCTCTTAAAGGTCTCAACTGTGGCTTGACCAGGTGGCTCACACCTGTAAACTCAGCACTTTGGAAGGCCGAGGCAGGAGGATTGCTTCAGACCAGGAGTTCGAGACTACCTTGGCCAACATAGCAAGACCGCATCTGTATAATATATAGAAATTAAAAAATTAAAAAGGTCTCACCTACTGACACTATTACATTGGAGATTAAGTATCCAGTGCATGGACTTTGGGGGGTCACATTTAAACCATAGCAAAGTTTTTTACTTCTTTGGTGTATTCCTAAGTATTTTATTCTTCTTATTGCTATTGTAAATGAGATTTTTTGTTAATTTCCTTTTTGGATAGTTCCTTGTTAATGTATAGAAATGCCACCATTTTGTGTATTTTTATATCATATACTGCAACTTTACTGAATTTGTTTATTAGCTTTAACAGTTTGCAGTTGTCATTGAGTATTGAGAGTTTTCTCTATATATGATCATGTTATCTGCTAACAGATAATTTTGCTTATTTCTTTCCATTATGAGTACCTTTTTTTTCTTTTTCTTGTCTAATTGCTCTGGTTTCAAATTCCAGTACTATGTTCAATAGAAGTAGTGAGAATGAGCATTCTTGCCTTGTACCAGATCTTTCAGCAAAAGCTTTCAGTTTTTTTCTCATTAATTATGATGCTAGCTGTGAGTTTTTCATATGTAGACTTTGTGGCATTGAGGTAAGTTTCTTCTATAACTATTTTGTTGAGAGTTTTTGTCATGGACAGATGTTGACTTTTGTCAGATGATTTTTCTGCATCAGTTGAGATAATCAAGTGGTTTCTGTTGTTCATTTTATGTTAATGTGGTATATCACTTGTATTGTTTTGTGTATGCTGAACCACCTTTACATCACAAGAACAAATCCCACTTGGTGTGCAATACTTTTAATATGCCACTGAGTTTGGTTTGCTGGCATCTCACTGAAGATTTTTCTGTCTGGATTCATTAGAGTTATTAGTGTGTAGTTTTCTTTTCTTGTTATGTCTTTGGCTTTAGTATCATGGTAATGTTGGCATCATAAAATGAATTTGGAACTGTTCTCTCTTCTATTTTTTGGAAGAGTTTAAGAGGACTGGTATTAATTCTTCCTTGAATGTTTGTTAGAATTCACCTTTGAAGGCAGCTGATCCTGGATTTTTCTTTGTTGGGAGGTTCATGTTTACTGATTCAATGTCCTTACTCATTATTGCTCTGTTCGTTACTGCTTTCTATTTCTTGCTTCAGTTTTGATAGGTTGTATATTTCTAGGAATATATCCATTTCTTTTAGGTTATCCAATTTGTTGGCATATAATTGTTCATAGCATCCCCTATGATCCTTCTTATTACTGAGGCAATCGTTTTAATGTCTCTTCTATCATTTCTGATTTTATTTATTTAAGTCTCCTCTCCTTTTTTCTGTTAGATAAAAGTTTACTGATTTCATCTTTTCAAAAAGCCAAGTATTTGTTTTATTGATTTTTTCTTTTGTTTTTCTATTCTCTGTTTAATTTCTGCTCTAATATTCATTTCTCTCCTTCTAATAACTTTGAACCTAGTTTGTTCTGTTTTTAGTTCTTTAAAGTAGAAAGTTAGGTTGTTTATATGGTATCTTTTTAATGCGAGCATTTTGCTACACACTTACCTTTTAGAACTCCCTTCTTTTGCTGCATGCCATACACTTAAGTGTGTTGCACTTGCATTTTCGTTTGTCTAGAGACATTTTTAAAATTTCCTTTTGATTTCCTCTTTGATTCAATGATTGCTCAAGAGTGTGTTGTTTAGTTTTCACGTTTGTAGTTTTTTTCCATATCCAATTGTTATTCCTTTCTAGTTTCATTCCATTGTAGCCAGAAAAGATATTTGGAATGATATCAGCCATTTAAATTTGTTAAGACCTGTTTTTGTGACCCAACACGTGATCTGTTCTGGAGAATGTTCTGTGTGCTTAAGAAGAATGTATTCTTTCACTCCTGAATGGAAGGTTCTGTATATGTATATTTGGTCCATTTGACCTATAATGTTTTTCAAGTCTGATGTTAATTTTTAAATTGATTTTCTGCCTGGATGTTCTATTCAGTATTGCAAGTGAAGTATTAGAGTCTTCTACTATTATTGTATCATTATCAATTCTCATTTCAAATTTGTACATATGTCCTTTATTCTATACTGTTTCTTAAATCTATTTATGCATCCTTATCCAAGTATTGCACTGTCTTTATTGTAACTTTTCTGATAATCTTGAAATCATGTAATTTAAGACCTCTAATTTTCTCTTTTATGAAATTATTTCAGCTACTTACTAGGTCCTTTGAATTTCCTTTTAAGTTCTTCAATTATCTTGTTGATTTCTACAAAGTACCCACTAGTATTTTTATTTCAATGACATTGAACCTATCTATCATTTTGGGATGAACTGACAACTTAGTACTGAATTTTCCAATCTATGAACACTCTAGCCTAGGTACATCCAACAAAATTTGATATATTTTATTTTCATTGTCATCTAATCCAAATATTTTCTAATTTCTCGTATTAATTTTCTTTACCACATGAGCTTTTAGAAATAATTTCCAAATATTCATAGGTTTCCTAGATATTGCTTTAAAATTTCTTAAATTTTGTTCTTTTGTGGTTAGAGGACATGCTCTGTATGATTGCAATCCCTTGAAATGTATTAATAATTATTTTATGGGCCATCATATGTTCTCTCAGTAAATGTTCCAAGTGAATTTGAAGAAGAAAGTATATTCCGCAGTTGTTGTGTGTAGTGTTCAACTATTAATTAGCTAAAGTTTGCTGAAAGTGATGTTTAGATCTACATCCTTACTGATATTTTTAATCTACTCATTTTATCAATTACCAAGTGAAGGATATTAAAATCACCCAACATGATTGTAGATAACTCATTTTAGTTCTGCCAATATTCACTTTATGCGTTTTGAAGCTCTGTTATTAGTTGCATATGTATGTAGGATTTTTGTCTCTTTTTCGTAAGTTAACCATTTTTTCATCAGCAACTCATCCTCCAGTGTGGCATCCAGGAGCAGGTAAAAAGAAAAAAATTACTTCATGACGCATACACAAGTATCAATAGCCAAATTGATCAAGCAGAAGAAAGGATACCAGAGATTGAAGATCACTTAATAAAATAAAGAGAGAAGACTAGACACAAGAAAAAAGAATGTAAAGGAACGAACAAATCCTCCAAGAAATATGTGAAAAGACCAAATCTACATTTGATTGGTGTACCTGAAAGTGACGGGGAGAATGGAACCAAGTTGGAAAACACTCTTCAGGATGTTATCCAGGAGAACTTTCCCAACCTACCAAGAGAGGCCAACATTCAAATTCAGGAAATACATAGAATGCCACAAAGATGCTCCTTGAGAAGAGCAATCCCAAGACACATAATTATCAGATTCACTAAGGTTGAAAAGAAAAAATGTTAAGGGCAGCCAGAGAGAAAGGTCAGGTTACCCAGAAAGGGAAGCCTGGCTTTCAGACTAACAGTAGATCTCTTGGCAGAAACCTTACAAATCAGAAGCGAGTGGGGGCCAATATTCAACATTCTTTTTTTTTTTTTTTGAGACAGACTCTCGCTGTCACCCAGGCTGGAGTGCAATGGTGTGATCTCAGCTCACTGCAGGCTCCGCCCTCCGGGGTTCACGCCATTCTCCTGCCTCAGCCTCCTGAATAGCTGGGGCTACAGGCGCCCGCCACCTCGCCCGGCTAATTTTTTGTATTTTTAGTAGAGACGGGGTTTCACCGTGTTAGCCAGGATGGTCTTGATCTCCTGACCTCGTGATCCACCCGCCTTGGCCTCCCAAAGTGCTGGGATTACAGGCGTGAGCCACTGCGCCCAGCTTCAACATTCTTAAAGAAAAGAATTTTCAACCCAGAAATTCATAACCAGCCAAACTAAGTTTCATATGCAAAGGATAAATAAAATGCTTTACAGACAAGCAAATGCTGAGAGATTTTGTCACCACCAGGCCTGCCTTACAAGGTTCGTGAAGGAAGCACTAAACATGGAAAGGAACAACTGGTACCAGCCACTGCAAAAATATACCATATTGTAAAGACCATCGATGCTATGAAGAAACTGCATGAACTAATGGGCAAAATAGCCAGCTAGCATCACAATGACAGGATCAAATTCACACATGACAATATTAACCTTAAATGTAAACAGGCTAAATGCCCGAATTAAAAGGCAGAGACTGAAAAATTGGATAAAGAGTCAAGACCCATTGGTGTGCTGTATTTGGGAGACCCATCTCACGTGCAAAGACACACATAGGCTCAAAATAAAGGGTTGAAGGAATATTTACCAAGCAAATGGAAAGCAAAAAAAGCAGTGGTTGGAGGGAGGTTCCAAGATGGATGAATAGGAACAGCTCCAGTCTACAGCTCCCAGTGTGAGTGACACAGAAGATGGGTGATTTCTGCATTTCCAACTGAGGCACCGGGTTCATCTCACTGGGGCTTGTCAGACAGCAGGTGCAGCCCACAGAGTGTGAGCCGAAACAGGGCGGGGCATTGTCTCATCCAGGAAGCTCAAGGGGTGGGGGAATTCCCTTTCCTAGCCAAGGGAAGCTATGGCGACAGTACCTGGAAAATCGGGACACTCCCACCGTAATATGGCACTTTTCCAATGGTCTTAGCAAACAGCACACCAGTAGATTATATCCTGATCCTGGCTCAAAGGGTCCCACACCCATGGAGGCTCACTCACTGCTAGCACAGCAGTCTGGGATCGAACTGCAAGGCTGCAGCGAGGCTGGGGTAGGGGCGTCCACCTTTGCTGAGGCTTGAGTAGGTAAACAAAGTGGCTGGGAAACTCAAACTGGGTGGAGCCCACCATAGCTCAAGGAGGCCTGCCTGCCTCTGTAGACTCCACCTCTGGGGCAGGGCATAGGTGAACAAAAGGCAGCAGAAACTTCTGCAGTCTTAAACGTCCCTGTATGTCAGCTTTGAAGATAGTAGTGGTTCTCCCAGCATGGAGTTTGAGATCTGAGAATGGACAGAATGCCTCCTCAAGTGGGTCTCTGACCCCCAAGTAGCCTAACTGGGAGACATCTCCCAGTAGGGGCCGACTGACGCCTCATACAACCAGGTGCCCCTCTGAGAGGAAGCTTCGAGAGGAAGCTTCCAGAGGAAAGGTCAGGCAGCAACATTTGCCGTTCTGCAATATTTGCTGTTCTGAAGCTTCCACTAGTGATACCCAGGCAAAGGGTCTGGAGTGCACCTGCAGCAAACTCCAACAGACCTGCAGCTGAGGGTCCTGACCATTAGAAGGAAAACGAACAAACAGAAAGGACATCCATGCCAAAATCTCATCTGTACGTCACCAACATCAAAGACCAAAGGTAGATAAAACCACAAAGATGGGGAGAAACCACAGCAGAAAAGCTGAAAATTCTAAAAATCAGAGTGCCTCTTCTCCTCCAAAGGAATGCAGCTCCTCCCCAGCAACAGAACAAAGCTGGATGGAGAATGACTTAGACAAGTTGAGAGAAGAAGGCTTCAGACAATCGGTAAGAACAAACTTCTTTGAGCTAAAGGAGGATTTCAAACTCATCGCAAAGAAGCTAAAAACCTTGAAAATGGATTAGAGGAATAGCTAATCAGAATAAACAGTGTAGAGAAGACGTTAAGTGACCTGATGGAGCTGAAAACCATGGCACGAGAACTACGTGATGCATGTACAAGCTTCAATAGCCGATTCGATCAAGTGGAAGAAAGGGTATCAATGATTGAAGACCAAATGAATGAAATGAAGCGAGAAGAGAAGTTCAGAGAAAAAAGAGTAAAAAGAGACAAACAAAGCCTCCAAGAAATATGGGACTATGTGAAAAGACCAAATCTACATCTGATTGGTGTACCTGAAAGTGATGGGGAGAATGGAACCAAGTTGGAAAACACTCTTCAGGATATTATCCAGGAGAGCTTCCCCAACCTAGCGAGGCAGGCCAACATTCAAATTCAGGAAATACAGAGAATTGCTCAAAGATACTCCTCAAGAAGGGCAACTCCAAGACACATAATTGTCAGATTCACCAAAGTTGAAATGAAGGAAAAAATATTAAGGACAGCCGGAGAGAAAGGTTGGGCTACCCACAAAGGGAAGCCCATCAGACTAATAGCAGATCTCTCAGCAGAAACTCTACAAGCCAGAAGAGAGTGGGGGCCATATTCAACATTTTTAAAGAAAAGAATTTTCAACCCAGAATTTCATATACAGTCAAACTAATCTTCATAAGTGAAGAAGAAATAAAATCCTTAACAGACAAACAAATGCTGAGAGATTTTGTCATCACCAAGTCTGCCTTACAAGAGCTCCTGAAGGAAGCACTAAACATGGAAAGGAACAACTTGTACCAGCGACTGCAAAAACATACCAAATTGTAAACACCATTAATGCTAGGAAGAAACTGCATCAACTAACGAGCAAAATAACCAACTAACGAGCAAAATAACCAACTAACATCATAATGACAGGATCAAATTCACACATGACAATATTAACCTTAAATGTAAATGGGCTAAATGCTCCAATTAAAAAATGAGATGGCAAATTGGATAAAGAGTCAAGACCCATCACTGTGCTGTATTCAGGAAACCCATCTCACGTGCAGAGACACACATAGGCTCAAAATAAAGGGATGGAGGAAGATCTACCAAGAAAATGGAAAACAAAAAAAAGCAGGGGTTGCAATCCTAGTCTCTGATAAAACAGACTTTAAACCAACAAAGATCGAAAGGGACAAAGAAGGCCATTACATAATGATAAAGGGATCAATGCAACAAGAAGAGCTAACTATCCTAAATATATATGCACCCAATACAGGAGCACCCAAATTCATAAAGCAAGTCCTTAGAGACCTACAAAGAGACTTAGACTGCCACACAATAATAATGGGAAACTTTAACACCCCACTGTCAACATTAGACAGATCAACAAGACAGAACATTAACAAGGATGTCTAGGAATTGAACACAGCTCTGCAGCAAGCAGACCCAACAGACGTCTACAGAACTCTCCACGCCAAATCAACAGATATACATTGTTCTCAGCACGACATCGCACTTATTCCGAGATTGACCACATAGTTGGAAGTAAAGCACTGCTCAGCAAATATAAAGAACAGAAATTATAACAAACTGTCAGGCCACAGTGCAATCAAACTAGAACTCAGGATTAAGAAACCTAGCTGGGCGCGGTGGCTCACGCCCGTAATCCCAGCACTTTGGGAGGTCGAGGCGGGTGGATCACGAGGTCAGGAGATCGAGACCACGGTGAAACCCCGTCTCTACTAAAAATACAAAAAATTAGCTGGGCGCGGTGGCGGGCGCCTGTAGTCCCGCCTACTCAGGAGGCTGAGGCAGGAGAATGGCGTGAACCCGGGAGGCGGAGCTTGCAGTGAGCCGAGATCGCGCCACTGCACTCCAGCCTGGGCGACAGCGAGACTCCGTCTCAAAAAACAAATACAAGAAACCCACTCAAAACTGCTCAACTACATGGAAACTGAACAACCTGCTCCTGAATGACTGCTGGGTACATAACAAAATGAAGGCAGAAATAAAGATGTTCTTTGAAACCAATTAGAACAAAGACACAACATACCAGAATCTCTGAGACACATTTAAAGCAGTGTGTGGAGGGAAATTTATAGCACTAAATGCCCACAAGAGAAAGCAGGAAAGATCTAAAATTGACAGCCTAACATCACAATTAAAAGAACTAGAGAAGCAAGAGCAAACACATGCAATAGCTAGCAGAAGGCAAGAAATAACAAAGATCAGAGCAGAACTGAAGGAGATAGAGACACAAAAAAACCCTTTAAAAAATCAATGAATCCAGGAGCTGGTTTTTTAAAAAGTTCAACAAAATTGATAGACTGCTAGGAAGACTAATATGGGAGAAAAGAGAGACGAATCAAACAGATGCAAGAAAAAACGATAAAAAGGATATCACCACCAATCCCAAAGAAATAGAAACTATCATCAGAGAATACTATAAACACCACTACACAAATAAACTAGAAAATCTAGAAGAAATTGATAAATTCCTGGACACATACACCCTCCAAAGACTAAACCAGGAAGAAGTTGAATCCCTGAATAGACCAATAACAGGCTGTGAAATTGAGGCAATAATTAATACCCTACCAACCAAAAAAAATCCAGGACCAGACGGATTCACAGCCAAATTCTACCAGAGGTACAAAGAGGAACTGGTACCATTCCTTCTGAAATTGTTCCAATCAATAGAAAAAGAGGGAATCCTCCCTAATACGTTTTATGAGGCCAGCATCATCCTGATACCAAAGCCTAGCAGAGACACAACAAAAAAAGAGAATGTTAGACCAATACCCCGATGAACATCGATGCAAAAATCCTCAATAAAATACTGGCAAACCAAATCCAGCAGCACATCAAAAGGCTTATCCACCACGATCAAGTTGTCTTCACCCCTGGGATGCAAGGCTGGTTCAACATATGCAGATCAATAAACATAATCCATCACATAAACAGAACCAATGACAAAAACCATATGATTATCTCAACAGATGCAGAAAAGGCCTTTGACAAAATTCAACAGCGCTTCATGCTAAAAACTCTCAATAAACTAGGTATTGATGGGACGTATCTCAAAATAATAAGAGCTATTTATGACAAACCCACAGCCAATATCATACTGAATGGGCAAAACTGGAAGCATTCCCTTTGAAAACTGGCACAAGACAGGGATGACCTCTCTCACCACTCCTATTCAACATAGTGTTGGAAGTTCTGGCCAGGGCAGTCAGGCAAGAGAAATAAAGTGTATTCAAATAGAAAAAGAGAAAGTCAAATTGTCCCTGTTTGCAGATGACATAATTGTATATTTAGAAAACCCCATTGTCTCAGCCCAAAATCTCCTTAAGCTGATAAGCAACTTCAGCAGTCTCAGGATACAAAATCAATGTGCAAAAATCACAAGCATTCTTATACGCCAGTTACAGACAGAGAGCGACATCATGAGTGAACTCCCATTCACAACTGCTACAAATAGAATAAAATACCTAGGAATAAGCTTACAAGGGATGTGAAAGACCTCTTTAAGGAGAACTACAAACCACTGCTCAAGGGAATAAGAGAGGACACAAATAAATGGAAAAACATTCCATGCTCATGGATAGGAAGAATCAATATCGTGAAAATGGTCATACTGCCCAAGTAATTTGTAGATTCAATTCTATCCCCATCAAGCTACCAATGACTTTCTTCACAGAATTGGAAAAAACTACTTTAAAGTTCATATGGAACCAAAAAAGAGCCCGCATCGCCAAGTCAATCCTAAGCCAAAAGAACAAAGCTGGAGGCATCGTGCTACCTGACTTCAAACTATACTACAAGGCTACAGTAACCAAAATAGCATGGTACTGGTACCAAAACAGACATAGACCAATGGATCAGAACAGAGCCCTCAGAAATAATACCACACATCTACAACCATCTGCTCTTTGACGAACCTGACGAAAACAAGAAATGGGATAAGGATTTCCTATTTAATAAATGGTGCTGGGAAAACTGGCTAGCCATATGTAGAAAGCTGAAACTGGATCCCTTCCTTACACCTTATACAAAAATTAAATCAAGATGGATTAAAAACTTATATGTAAGACCTAAAACCATAAAAACCCTAGAAGAAAACCTAGGCAATACCATTCAGGACATAGGCATGGACAAAGACTTCATGACTGAAATACTAAAAGCGATGGCAACAAAAGCCAAAATAGACAAATGCGATCTAATTAAACCGAAGAGTTTCTGCACAGCAAAAGAAACTATCATGAGAGTGAACAGGCAATCTACAGAATGGAAGAAAGTTTTTGCAGTTTATCCATCTGACAAAGGGCTAATATCCAGAATTACAAAGAAATTAAACAAATTTACAAGAAAAAGAAAAAAACATCAAAATGTGGGCAAAGGACATGAACTGACACTTCTCAAAAGAAGACATTTATGTGGCCAAAAAACATATTTCAAAAAGCCCATCATTACTGGCCATTAGAGAAATGCAAATCAAAACCACAATGAGAGACCGTCTCATGCCAGTTAGAATGGTGATCTTAAAAAAGTCAGAAAACAACAGATGCTGCAGAGGGTGTGGAGAAATAGAACGCTTTTACACTGCTGGTGGGAGTGTAAATTAGTTCAACCATTGTGGAAGCCAGTATGGTGATTCTTCAAGGATCTAGAACCAGAAATACCATTTGACCCAACAATCCCATTACTGGGTATATACCCAAAGGATTATAAATCATTCTACTATAGAGACACATGAGACCAGGCATGGTGGCTCATGCCTGTAATCCCAGCACTTTGGAAGGCCAAGACAGGCAGATCATGAGGTCAGGAGTTTGAGACCAGCCTGGCCAATATGGTGAAACCCTGTCTCTACTAAAAATACAAGAATTCGCCAGGCATGGTGGTGTGCGCCTGTAGTCCCAGCTACTCGGGAGGCTGAAACGGAAGAATTGCTTGAACCCGGGAGGCAAATGTTGCAATAAGCCGAGTTCACGCCACTGTACTCCAGCCTGGGTGACAGAGCGAGACTCTGTCTCAAAAAAAAAAAAAAAAAAAAAGACACCTGCACACAAATGTTTATTACAGCACTATTCACAATAGCAAAGACTGTGAACCAACCCACATGCCCATCAATGACAGACTGGATAAAGAAAATGTGGAACATATACACAATGGAATACTATGCAGCCTCAGAAAAGATGAGTTCATGTCCTTTACAGGGACGTGGGTGCAGCTGGAAACCATCATTCTCAGCAAAGTAACACAAGAACAGAAAACCAAATACCACATGTTGCCACTCATAAGTAGGAGTTGAACAATGAGAATGTATGGGCACAGGGAGGGAAACATCACACACTGGGGCCTGTTGGGGGTGGGGGGCTAGGGGAGGGATAGCATTAGAAGAAATACCTAAGGTAGATGATGGGTTGATGGGTGCAGCAAACCACCATGGCATGTGTATACCTATGTAACCAAACTGCACGTTCTGCACATGTACCCCTGAAATTAAAGTATAATAAAAAAAGAAAAAAAAATTAAAATTAATTTTACAAAGGGCTTGGACAGGACAGTAAGGCAGAAAAAAAGTGAATTTGCACTTTTTCTGGAGCTGGGACACCCATCTTCTCCTGCTCTTAGATATCAGAACTCCAGGCTATCTGGCCTTTGGACTCCAGAACTTGTGGCAATGGCCTCCAGGTTCCTGGGCCTCCTGCCTTGGACTGAGAGCGATACCATCAACTACTTTACTTTTCAGGCCTTTAGACTTGGACTGAGCTATGCCAAAGGCGTCTCTGGTTCTACAGCTTGCAAATGGCATATCATGGGACTTAGGCTGCATAATGGTGTAACCCAGTGCCCATAATAAATCTCCTGTCATCTGCCTATCTACCTACCTATCTATATCTATCTACATACTTATCTGTCTCCTATCAGTTGTTTCTCTGAGAACCTTGACTAATACACTAATACTATGTTTTTGAGAATTGGGTATCATGGTTTGTTTATCCATTAAGCACTTGGATTCTAATTTAATTGTTTAAAACTTCTAATGATTATGAATAAAGCCAGCATCAGCATTTGCATACAGGTTTTTGTGTGAATGTACGTGTTCAGTTCATTTGAGTAAACATGTAAGAAAGGGATTGTTGGGTCATATGATGAGCGTATGTTTAACATTATAAGAAGCAACCAAACTATTTTCCAAGTGACTGTGCCACTTTTCATTCCCTCCAAGCATTGCTCTATATCTTTCCTAGCAGATGGTATGGTAAAAATTTTTAAGGCATTCTACCAGGTGTATAGTGATACATCACTGTGGTACTTATTTGCATTTCCCTAGTGACTTCTAATGTTGCAAAGATTTTCATGTGGTACTTCATCACTTGTGTACCTTCTATTGGTGCAGATATTTTAAAATATTCTGCCTATTTTTAAATTGGTTCATTTGTTTCCATATTACTGAGTTTATAAAAATAAATAATTAAAACTTAATCATAATATTTGGAACCCTAAAAATTATGTTGAGCCTTGAAGGAAATATGACCATGTGGTCTAAGCTGTGCAATAAGTAGCTGCAACTTCTGCTTCTCCTATTATAGATTAACTCTCTTTCTCATTGCTCTTGTTCTGTAAATTGACTAAGAAAGACTAAATGGTGCCAGAGATGCCACCTCCTCCCCTCCTACTTGCTGACCTTTCTTCCTTTATTATCTTCCACCTAACTCAGACCAGATGGTGCAAAAGACCCCATCATTGTTACATCCTCAATGTGGATTGTTAAATATGCCTTTCCCAAAATGAACACTGTTCCAACTGTCATATTAGTTGAACTATAGCTAATCATATTATAATATGATTAGTCAAACCTAACTCATCATATTCATTGAAGGCTAGCACTATAACTGTGTGCTAGCCTTGTGAGGAAAATGTGGAAACCTAATTAAGCTTCCCAAGTCTTAGCTATAAACAACCCCAAACTTCCCCACTTTGGTGCACTGACTTCCGTTCTTTCAAATCTGTGTTCCCTGGTGGCCATTTTCAAACTTTGTACTAGAATAAACTCAACACTTAATAGTATTTTCTCAATCTCTTTATTTTAGGTTATCAAGTTTTTATAGTTATTTATATGTTCTGTAAACAAACTTTACAGATAAGTTTTTGCAAATATTTTCTTCCAGTGTGTGTTTTTCATTTTATTAACTGTGCCCTTCTAAAGAGTACAAGTTTTATAATTTGGTAAAGTCATACTCAGCAACTTTTAAAACTTTGATCATCTATTTCAGTATTCATTATGTGTCATAGATTTAAATTTCCATCTAGTATCATTACCCTGCAATCTAAATAACTTATTTTTATAGATTTTTGTAGTTTTTTGTAGGGTGTGTTTGCTGGCAACAAATTATCCCTGATCTTGTTTATTAATCTGAAAATATCTTAATGTTGTAGGATATTTTGTTGAGTATAGAATTATAAGTTGCCAGTCTTAAGTTTGTTTGTTTTTTAAAAATGTCTTTTTTGTGTCTCTAGTTTTTGTGATGAGAAATCACCTTCATTATTATCATTGTCTACATGTGTCCATGTCTTCTTTCTTTTTTGGTTTTCAGCAGTTTAATTATGATGTTTGCAGATATGAGTTTTTTTTTGTTGTTGTTTGGGGGTTTTTTGTCTTTTTATTGCATTTAAACTTCTTGGGATTTGCTGGGATTGACCGATGTGCAAGTTGCCCTTTTTCATCAAATTTAGAAAAATTTTTGTTGGCCGGCCACAGTGGCTCACACCTGTAATCCCAGCACTTTGAGAGGCCAAGGCTGGTGGATCATGAGGTCAAGAGTTCAAGACCAGTGTGGCCAAGATGGTGAAACCCCATCTCTACTAAAAAAAAAATACAAAAATTAGCTGGGTATGGTGGCGGGCACCTGTCATCCCAGCTACTTGGGAGGCTGAGGCAGGAGAATTGTTTGAACCCGGGAGGCGGAGTTTGCAGTGAGCCGAGGTTGTGCCACTGCACTCTAGCCTGGGTGACAGAACAAGACTCTGCCTCAAAAAAAAAAAAAAAAGAAAAGAAAAAGAAAAATTTTTGTTAATATTTACATACTTTTTCTGACTCATTCTTGGTCTATTTTGTTCTAGGGCTCTATTTACACATGCCTTAATACAACCTTGAAGGTTATTCTGACTGTTTTAAGTCCTTTTTCTTCCAGTGCTTTACTTAGGATGATTTAAGTTGATCCAATTTCAAGCTCACTTGTTCTTTCTCCTTTATAAAATCTTCTGTTAATACCAT
The DNA here is from genome assembly GCF_006542625.1 of Nomascus leucogenys. Taxonomy (NCBI): domain Eukaryota; kingdom Metazoa; phylum Chordata; class Mammalia; order Primates; family Hylobatidae; genus Nomascus; species Nomascus leucogenys. The sequence goes on from NC_044384.1 coordinate 131,795,906, forward strand.
CCAATCAATTTTTTATATAAATTTTTTTATTTTTATATATATAAAAATTTTATATAAAATTTTTTTTGCTCTAAAATTTTTACTTAGTTTTTTATTGTGGTTACCCTGATACTCCTTACTCTTGCCACATATATCCATCTTTGTAGATTTTTAAACATATTTTCATAGTTATTTTAAAATGCTTTCCTGCTAATTCCAACATCTGGGTCATCTGTGGGTCTATTTTGCATTACACTGTTGTGCCTACCAATCTGTCATCTCTTCTCTAGGTTCTTCATTGCCTTGGCCCAGATATGTGTAGTTCAGAAGTCAGCAAGGGACTTTTGGTATTTATATGTAAATATTATTAATCATTTTTCATATTATACTATAACAAACTATATATTTTGAAATTAAGGTTATCTTAATTTATAATAAGAATAAGATTCCAAGGGTTAAAATTATATTTTGGGTTGAAGTACTATTATAATTATATAATAAATCACATATACCACAAATGTTAATAAGTAGTAAATGTAAAAAAATAAAATGTTATGGGAAAATCACTTTTAATGAGATGGATGGGTTTTTTTTTTTTTTTTGACAGAGTCTCACTCTGTAGCCCAGGCTGGGGTGCAGTGGCACGATCTCAGCTCACTGCAACCCCTGCCTCCTGGGTTTAGGTGATTCTCCTGCCTCAGCCTCTCGAGTAGCTGGGAGCCACCATGCCCAGCTAATTTTTGTATTTTTAGTAGAGACGGGGTTTCACCGTGTTGGCCTGGCTGGTCTTGAACTCCTGACCTCAAGTTATCCACCCCCTTCAGCCTCCCAAAGCGCTGGGATTATAGGTATGAGCCCCTGCGCCTGGCCAGATAGGCTTTTTAAAGTTTAATTTACTCATGTGTTTGTTAAACGTTAGTTATTGCTAGAATGATTCAGTGTTCAGCATCAATTTTATTCTACTTTCATACCTGTAAGCATATGGAATACTATTGCACGTAAATAAATAGATAACAATGGAGGAAAATTTGTTAATACTAATGCCATTCTGTTCTTAGAATTCCTTCCTAGTTACATGCTAAAAAGTCATAAACTGTTCTAACATTAAAAATGATTTTCAAGAATTGTTTGCTTACAGCTGGATTAGGGCCTCCTACATTTTTTTCTTTAGAAAACAAGGAACTAGAGACAAATTTTTACCCAGTGAACAGAGTCATTTATTTTCTGAAGACCAGAAACCAATATTTTGAATTGTCTCATTGTTTGGTGTCCTGAAGGACTTTATGTCCCAAGGCTCAGTACTCAATAAATGTAGCTATTCTCACTGTTTATGGGCCCCAGAGACCCTCAAGGCATTGACTATATCCCTACTGTGACAGCTTCCTCTTATTACCTTCAAAATATCCAACAGGAATTCACAATTTCTTTTAGAGTATTCAGATCTATGTAGATAATCTCTTACCTTCTTTATGAAATTTTCCTTAGCACTTCCAGCCCTCAGAGATCTTTTCAGAACTCTTCCAGCATACAAACTCTTCTACATCATTACCAGGGCTACTTACATATTTTTTATACTGTTTTCTTTCTCTATTAATCGTGTGGCCCGAATAAGATTACACCCTTTCTGAGAACAGCAGTTCTGATTTATAATTCTACAAACTACACACATACCTCACTGCTGAATATTTCATCAGGTTTTAAATGTCATATGTGCCATTTCACATTTTAATTCTTATAGTATATCTTGGCTTCTGATCAGCATAAGCTGGACTCCTAACAAGAATTTGCCCATTGTGCTTGATTGTGGTTTGCACTACATTTCCAAGAAACTCAGTCTCAGGAATTACACAGTGCCTCAGTTTCAATCTCAAAACTAAAGAGAGAGAAGGGAAAGAACATTTAACTCCTACATGGAGGAAATAATATTTACATAACTAAAATTGTAAGCAACTGCTTTATATTCTTGATCATTAGTATACTTGAGTATTGTGAATTTACTGATAAACAGAAGAATGTGATATGTAATAATAGGTAGATACATTATGAAATTACTATGATTGATTTTATATTATTTTGAAATGATAGCAGGATTAATGAAAAACTATGGGATTCCTAGGGGAAATGATTAGCTGGTACTTCATCCTAACTTTCCTGTAATAATTTTGGATGTTTGAAGCAGTGTCAATTCTGGGAAACCCTGCTGAAGAAATGAATTTGTGTTTCTTCACGAATTACTTCCTTGTTTATTTTTCATTCATTATGCATTTATTTATAATGTGTGGGTCACACAAAGGTGAATATAATGTACAGTCCTTGCCTTGACTCTCTTCTTTGTTCCTGGCTAGTAATGGGTTAACTGGAAATTTACCCTCCTCATGCCATCTCCATTTCCTCCACCCTTCCCCACAAACAGATAAATATGCTGAACCCCCAATTATTACATGGTATACTCAAAGTCACCTGAAAGTTTAGGAATGTGGCTGACAGCAGAATTTCTCGATCTTTTTAATACTTACTATCCTTTTGAGGATCTTAATAGACCTTTTTTTCTTTTCTTTTCTTTTCTTTTCTTTTTTTTGAGACAGGGTCTTGCTCTTTGGCACAATCTTGTCTCACTACAACCTCTGCCTCCTGGGTTCAAGCAGTTCTCCTGCCTCAGCCTCCTGAGTAGCTGGGACTACAGGCATGCGTACACCACACCCAGCTAATTTTGTATTTTTAGTAGAGACAGGGTTTCACCGTGTTGGCCAGGATGGTCTCAATCTCTTGACCTGCTTCGGCTTCCCAAAGTGCTGAGATTACAGGTGTGAGCCACCATGCCTGGCCAATCTTTTTTTTCTAACAGTGCCCCACCCGTGAAATTTTAATACCACAAACATACTGTATTTCTTTTTTTTAAATTTTTTTTTTTTTCAGACAGAGTCTTGCTTTGTTGCCCAGGCTGAAGTGCAGTGGCACAATCATGGCTCACTGCAGCCTTGACCTCCCATGCTCAAGCCATCCTCCCACCTCAGCCTTCCAAGTAGCTCGGACCACAGGCATGGGCCAACACAGCTGGCTAATTTTTTAATTTTTTTTTGTAGGGACCAGGTCTCCCTATTGTTGCCCAAGCTGGTCTCAAGCTCCTGGCCTCAAGCCATCCTCCTGCCTCAGTCTCCCAAAGTGCTGGGATTACAGGTGAGAGTCCTTGGCACCTGATGCACACTGTGTTTCTGTTTAGTTATGTTGGCCTTTCAGAGGGCCACAAACCATTATAATATGAGAGATTCTTTTTACTCCCTAAAAAACAATTATTGCCCCCTTGGCAATGCTGCTTCTCCCATTAATCATGCATGATCTTGGGTGTCAGCCGCACATATTCTGTTGGATGTCTCGCTGGCCCTCAGTGTTGTGCCTTGACTTTAAATAAGAGGTCATTGGGAGGATCCGGAAACTGCTAAGTGCTAGGAATGTATCTTTGTGCAAGGTAGTCATTGTCCTTGTTTTTGAAGAAAATAAAAATATTTTTCCCCAAAATATTTTTGACATATTTTGCAATGGCTGTTCAGAGAGTCAGCAAACACATGTAACCCTACAAAGCTGTTTTTATTGGGGAGGGTTAGTTTTTCAGGGCTGGGCACATTACCCAAATGAAGCCAATGATTACCAAGTGCATCTGTAGAGAATCTGCGTTGAGGCAGCCAGGCTTTCTCTTGGCCAGATCTAGGAAAGATGAACTGAGAATCTGATGCTTTTAAACATGTGAAAGAAACATTTGCCATCTTTACTGTCTGAGAGCTGCCACCTGTGAGGTCTCATGTACATAACAAGACCACCTTTGCCAGCCCGGCCTCCTCTTCTCCATCACCATAAACTGTTTGGCCATAATCCAAGACCCCATTCTTTTTGTAACCCTAAGCGGGTATATAAACTTCTAAACCCCATTGTTGTGGGGGGGCGGTAATCACTGTGATTCTCTTCCATGTGCACATTAATGAATTTGTATGCCTTTTCTCCAATTAATCTGCCTTTGGTGAGTTGATTTTTCAGCGGAACCTTTAGAGGACAAAGGGAACATTTTCCCTTGGCCCCTACATCCTCATGCTTGTGGTGCTTTACCGTTTATTAAATTGCAAAAATAATTAAATTACAAATATGAGGCTGGGCATTGTGGCACTCTCGCCTATAATTCCAGCACTTTGGGAGGCTGAGTTAGGTGGACCCCTTGAGCCCAGGAGTTCAAGATGACCAGCCTAAGCAACATGGTGAAACCCCAACTCTGTAAAATACAAAAAAAAAAAAAAAAAAAAAAAAAAAAAAAAAAAAAAAAAAAAAAAATAGCTGTGGCACATACCTGTGGTCCCAGCTACTTGGGAGGCTGAGGTGGAAGTATCTCTTAAGCCCAGGTAGGTCAAGGCAGCAGTAAGCCATGATCTCGCCACTGCACATCAGCCTGGGTGACAGAGAGAGAACCTGTTTCAAAAAAAAAAAAATTTACAAATATGGCTTCTGCATCTGAGTAAGATGTAATAAGTAGCAGAAAGTCATTACTCCTACTGCAACATAAGGAATTGCTCACTTTTCCTCCCGCCATGGGCGGATTGTTCCTGGGTACGGTAGTTTTATATCATTCTCAGGAGATATCCTGCAAGATCAAACAACCAGCTTGTCCAGATCTATAAGGCACGTCTTTGTATTTGTGTTTCCTCCTTCCCTTGCCTCACTTCCTCTTTTCCCCTTATTCTTATTTCTCTGGAATTGCATCTCTCCCCCATCCCCCATAAAAGTAACAGCACATACACTTTTGATTCAAGCATTGTTATTGTTTTCTAGGGAACCCAGGATAAGTTATTAGGCAATTAATTTATAAATCTGTCTCCGCAGTTACGAGGGTTAGGAGTTTTATTTAGTAAAGTAGAAGCTAAGAAAATTTCATTTTCTAGATGTTTCACTTCCTAACTCTCAGCTATTAGCAGAAATAGTACAAACCATTTGAGACTTGAATCCCCTTTCCAGCCCATTTCTTTTAATAAGGCAGACATTATTTAAAGGGCATTGTTTTTGATAAGTTATTACATCTCTGCATTGCCTCCTGAGGGAGGCCCTCTTTATTTTTATGTGAGTTGCAAAAGCATCTAACCCTAACATAGCTGTATTTAGAACAGTATTTTTTCACTGAATTTTTTGAATGCCTAAGAGGGCAGCTTTCGTGTTGGATGATAACCAAGACAAGCAAGTTTTCTCCAGGTCAGGTATAAATTCATCTGGAGCAGACAATCTTTCTAAGAACATTGACGATAGCATTCTACAGGAGCAAGTGGGAGAGGAGTGAGGAAGGTTGGAATTAGCTATTTAAGGAAGGCCATGGTCTATTCTGTGTCAACGAAAAGAGGTCAAATTCTGTAAAATATTTGAAGAGATTTATTGTGAGCCAAATATGAGTGACCATGGCCCATGACACAGCCCTCAGGAGACCCTGAGAACATGTGCCTAAGGTCGTCAGGGCGCAGCTTGGTTTTATACATTTTAGAAAGACATGAGACATCAATCAAATACATTTAAGATATACATTGGTTCAGTCCAGAAAGGCAGGACAACTTGAAGATGAGGGGTGGTTCTGGGTTATAGGTAGATTTAAAAATTTTCTGATTGGCAATTTGTTGAAAAATAGAACATCTAGGTTATGACAAGAGGTTGTGGAGAGCAAAGTTTTATCATGTAGATGAAACCTCCAGGTAGCAGGATTCAGAGACAATAGATCATACATATTTCTTATCAGACTCAGGGTCTGTGTTGACGTTAAATGCTGGTTGGCTTTTCCTGAATTCCAAAAGGGAGGAGAGCATAATGTGGCATGTCTGACACACCCACCCTTCCCATCATGGCCTGAACTAGTCTTTCAGGTTAACTCTGGGGTCCCCTGGCTGAGGAGGGAGTCCATTCAGATGGTTGGGTCGCGGGGGGGCCTTACAATTTTATTTTTGGTTTCCCGCTGAATCTTTAGTGTTGTCCAAAGGGACCATGGAGTAGAAGCAGTGAAAGAATAACATATAGGTGCAGCCATAAAAAAAAAAAAATGAATTCATGTCCATTGCAGGGATATTGATGAAGCTGGAAACCATCATTCTCAGGAAACTAACACAGGAACAGAAAACCAAACACCACATGTTCTCACTCGTCCGTGGGCGTCGAACAATGAGAACACATGGACACAGGGAGGGGAACATCACACACTGGGACCTGTCAGGGGTTGGAGGGAAGAGGAGGGAGAGCATTAGGACAAATACATAACGCATGCGGGGCTTAAAACCTAGATGATGGGTTGATAGGTGCAGCAAACCATCATGGCCCATGCATACCTATGTAACAAACCTGCACATTCTGTACATGTATCCCAGAACTTAAAGTAAAATTTTAAAATAATGGGAATTTGTCTTTACTTATAAAATTGAAATAAAAGTTTCCTCTTAATAATATTGTAAAAAAAAAGAGAATAACTTATAGGCACAACGTGGGTAAATTCATAGGATTCTTTTTGTTTGTTTTAGTCAAGTTTTTTATGTATAAACAGTAGAAGTTCAATGTGAAGTATCTGTATAAAAGGACCTGTTCTCTCTCTTAATGAGAATTCTTAAGGAATTGTCATTTATTTTCTTAAAACAAGTTGAGATAAGAAATGAGAATTCCTGATACCTAGTAACAGTGCTAAGTAGCATCCACCCCTGGCAGCAGTATAAGTTAGGTCTGTGCTTCCCAGGATATACCATCAGACCAACTTGCTATTGTTACTGTTGTTGTTGTTTTACACATCAACCCCTGTATTACATCTATGTATTTATTTATTTACTTTTGACCATCTAGACTCCCCACTTTTGGTCAAGGCACTCTAAATTTTTACTACTACTCCAATATAGATCCATGTTTAGGAGTAGAATTAATCCCTACTTCTGGATCTAGGGCGGAACACGGGATCCGTGTCTAGCCAATTAGTGTATCCCACCCCTTAGTCAGCAGGTTAGTTTTTTAGGGCTGGGCAGATTACTCAAATCAAGCCAATGATTATCAGGTTTGAAGGGCAGATAGCGAGAAGAGCCTGCCTGAACAAACCCAACACAGAGGTAGGCTGGCACAAGTCCACGTCCTGGTCTCCTTCTGCGGCCTCTGCATCTGGTCCCACCAGAGCTTTTTGCATTAGTATCACATCCCTAGTGAAAGAGTGGAGGATTCAGAGTACCAGGTATTTTTCCTCTTTAGTCTTTGATTTTTCTATGTAAAATGACAAAATATCTACATGAAAAGTGAAAAATTCAGTCACTGATTCATGTTGTCTACATATTTTGATACATATAAATGTATCAAACAAAATTGTACACATTTTGATATATATGAATATTCAGTGCTATTTAATTAAAATGTACATTTTCAGCTTATTATCTTAAGCACTTCATATCCCCATCACTGAACACATCACAGGACCTTAATAAATATTTACTGATATTTTTCTGTGTAATATTCAAATGAGTATTAAAGAAAAAAGTTACAATTTGCCCTTATGTTTATGTATTCTGAAATTAGTTGTGGTTTAGGAGAACTGAAAGGAAAGCCACCAGGGGTCAAGAATCAAGAGTGTTATGTTATTATTATCAATATTATTATTATTTTGTTAAGGAAAATGAGATACATGAAAAATTACTATTCAATGCTACTGAGAGGAAAAGGTTTAAGTCCTTATTTTTCTACTAATAATGTCAGCTGAGGGTCGGCAGTTGACCTCACCAGTCTGAGCCTCTCAGTTTCTTTGTTTGTAAAAATGACATTATAATATTTTCCCTGCCCACCTTAGGAGAGTGTTTTGAAATCAGACGGGGTCATTTTTAAGAGGAACTTGTGAATTGAAGAGTACTCTATAAATGTTGGAGTTTAGGGATTATTTGTACCTTCTTAATGATGTTTCTTCCTCTTGAGGTATGACACAGTATCATTTTGAAATGTTATCTTGCTTTCCAAAAAGTAAACCTCCCAAGCTAATAAGTAAAAATAATGACAAGAAATAAGTTGTACATTGTATTTACTAAAATTGATGCCGTATCTGAAACTGTGTTGACGCCTGACTGGAAAGTGAATTCCACTCAGAATTGCTCTTGCTCAGTTTCTACTATGGCGACATGCAAGAGCTTTTCCTAATTCTCAGAATTTTACCCTTGGAAAATCACAGTCCTAAGAAATACACCAGGAAATGGCTTTGGAACCCAGAGCCCAGAGGCCAATTCTCAGTATGGGAACTTAGAGAAAATGTAGACATAACACTTTATATGTGTTCAAAGTCAACCACCCTCAGGGTGCTGGTCCTTAAATGGATTGATTTCTGTGCTTGTGAATTTCTTAGAGCATGAAGTCTTATAGGAGAGCTGTTTCTTGCACTTTGCTACTAATATGTCACCCTAGAAGAGTCCATCAGGAGATAAGCCTGTTTGATGCCTTAGCTTCTTATTTATATTTTCTTTAAGATGCTCTGGAGGCATCTGTTTAGATGGTATTTGTGAATATGGAGACTTCGGAAGGACTTAGTAGGCAGTTTGTGGCCACTGACCTTTGTCCCTTCATTTTGTCAGCAGCTTGACTTCTAATGCCTAATGGTCTGGATTGAGGTGAGAGGTGGTGCTCCCTGGACTGAACCCTAGACCAGAACATCATAGGCATCGAGTTTGTTGCTGGACAGGTCCCAGCTTTGCTTCTCCTCTCTTGTTTGCTTTGCCTTGCAAAAGACCTAATGAATATAAATAATCTGAACCCTAAGTTCCTAGAATGATCTGAACCAGGAGAACACAGCAAGGAGGTTTTTCCTTCAGAGCAAGACTACACTCTACTCCCAAGTTTAATCTTTCATTTCTTAATCTCACAGATTCCTGTTGGGTGCTTGTCTATCTCCTAAAACTAACACCTCATTCATCTTATGAGAGAGAACTTCTTTAGATCTAATTGTTTGGAAAGGAAGAAATTAATTTTTGTCTATTTTAATGTTTTTCTCTATTACAAAATGGCACTATTCTTTACATATATATGACATACATATAACATATAGGCATAATTATATATAATATATATTATGTATATATATGTGTGTGTATATATATATATATATATATACACACACACACACACACTAAGTTCTGGGATACAGGTGCAGAACGTGCAGGTTTGTTACATAGATGTACACGTGCCATGGTGGTTTGCTGCACTCATCAACCCGTCATCTACTTTAGGTATTTGTCCTAATTCTATCCCTCCCCTAGTCCTCCACCCCCTGATAGGCCTTCATGTGTGATGTTCCCCTCCCTTTGTCCATGTGTTCTCATTGTACAACTCCCACTTATGAGTGAGAACATGCGGTATTTTGTTTTCTATTCCTCTGTTAGTCTGCTGACAATGACGGTTTCAAGCTTCATCCATGTCCCTGCAAAGGACATGAACTCATCCTTTTTTTATGGCTACATAGTATTCCCTTGTGTATATGTGCCACCTTTTCTTTATCCAGTCTATCACTGATGGGCATTTGGGTTGGTTCCAAGTCTCTGCTATTGTGAAGAGTGATGAAATAAATGTACATGTGCATGTGTCTTTATAGTAGAATAATCCTTTGGGTATATACCCAGTAATGGGATAGCTGGGTCAAATGGTATTTCTAGTTCTAGATTCTTGAGGAATTGCCACACTGTCTTCCCCAATGGTTGAACTAATTTATACTCCCACCAACACTGTAAAAGCGTTCCTATTTCTCCACATCTCTCCAGCATCTGTTGTTTCCTGACTTTTTAATGATCGCCATTCTAACAGGTGTGAGATGGTATCTCATTGTGTTTTTGATCTGCATTTCTCCAATGACCAGTGATGATGAGCTTTTTTTATATATTTATTGGCCACACAAATGTCTTCTTTTGAGAAGTGTCTGTTCATATTCTTTGCCCACTTTTTAATGTTTTTTTTTCATGGTAAATTTGTTTAAGTTATTCTTAGATTCTGGATATTAGCCCTTTTTCAGATGGATAGATTGCAAACATTTTTTCCCATTCTGTAGGTTGCCTGTTCACTCTGATGGTAGTTTCTTTTGCCGTGCACAAGGTCTTTAGTTTAATTACATCCCATTTGTCAGTTTTGGCTTTTGTTGCCATCGCTTTTGGTATTTCAGTCATGAAGTCTTTGCCCATGCCTATGTCCTGAATGGCATTGCCTAGGTTTTCTTCTAGGGTTTTTATGGTTTTAGGTCTTACGTTTAAGTCTTTAATCCATCTTGAGTTAATTTTTGTATAAGGCATAAGGAAGGGGTCCATTTTCAGTTTTCTGCATATAGCTAGCCAGTTTTTCCAACGCTATTTATTAAACAGGGAATCTTTTCCCCATTGCTTGTTTTTGTCAGGTTTGTCAAAGATCAGATGGTTGTAGATGTGTGGTGCTATTTCTGAGGCCTCTGTTCTGTTCCATTGGTGTATATATCTGTTTTGATATTGGTACATTGCTGTTTTGGTTACTATAGCCTTGTAGTGTAGTTTGAAGTCAGGTAGTGTGATGCTTCCAGCTTTGTTCCTTTTGTTTAGGATTGTCTTGGCTACACGGTCTCTTTTTCAGTTCCATATGAAATTTAAAGTAGTTTTTTTTCTAATTCTGTGAAGAAAGTCAATGGTAGCTTGATGGGGATAGCATTGAATCTATAAATTACTTTGGGCAATATGGCCAAAATGGCATAAGAGGTCAAGAATAACTGCATTACATGGAAATAATGTATTCCCAAATTTTTAGATTTTATTTTTATAAAGCAGAGTTATTACTGAATGTAGACTTGGATATTTGTTTCGCAAGGCAGTAATATTTTTTGTGTGCAGGTTTTGTTTTGGGTTGGGTTTTCTGTTTTTAGAATTCTTTGGGGAGCACTCATATTTGGTTGTTGTTTTTGCTGTGGCTGTGGAACCATTCTCAACTTTGAAATATTTCATTATAAAAATGTTTGCCCTTGGAGATTTAATCAACTAGAATTCATTTTTTCAAACACTGCAAATTTTGATTGTTTTTAAATGGTTGAAATTTTTAGCCAAAAATCTGCTAACAATCTATCAGGTTTTCACTTAAGATACAGGATTGGACCAGTTATCTTGTGAGGTCTCTGTAATTTGGTGATTTTCGATGGAATCAGCCCATGTTTTGGGAAGACATGCTGGAGAGAGATGAAAAGAGTGCCTGCTCTTGTACAATATATTTGACTACCAAGGAGTTAGTAAGTGGAGCTATCATTTTTATGATATTGGTTTTGTTTTGCAGCTGGGAGTTAAAAAGAATTCTGCTGTAGCCTACCACCTCGTGACTTCAAGTTTGTCTTTATTACACCAAGACAACATGGAAGTTATGAGGTAAGTTACCTACATGACATCAAGTACCTGAGTATTTGCAAACCTTTTGATAGCTTTGCATATTTTTCCAGTTTTCAGTCTATACATGTAGTACAGTGACTGAACCCAATGTATGAATTCTACTGCATGATGGTGATTCATTTCATAGTACAGACAGGTCATCAGACATTTAATTTCACACCACTGCAATCCTAGACACCGTATTTTCCTTACACTTTACCAATAATTATGTCATCATTACATAATTGCCACAGAGTTGTAAATATATATGTGGAGAAAGTTTCAAAATGGCCAGAAGGTAGTTAAGTAAATTAATCAATTACAACTGAATTGTAGGTGCATTTTGCCGTGAAGTTCCCTTTATACCATCCCAGGTGCCTATGTTTCTGCCTAAGATGACTAACAAAACGTGGGAGGAGACAGCCACCATTTTCTGAAGGCTCCGAAGGCCTTTGGACCATCTATCTACATCTCCACTGCCTAGTGAAGTTTTCCCTTCTTTGGGGCACCTAAAGGAAATTGAAAATTCAAGCTAATAATAGGAAATACATGTGATGGCATCCTTTGCACTTTCCCACAAGCTGCTCTCTCATTCAAATCCCTAGTTAATTATGTTCGTGATCAGTCATTTAGAAGAAGTGAGTAACTTGTTCCAAGGGTCTTTCATGGAGACTCTGTTGGCACATCGCCCAGAAGCCATAGAGCAGAGACTAGTGAGGAAAATTTAAAATGGGCAGAATTAGGGCGTGGAGATCAGGGAGGCACAAACTTGGGACTCTTTTCTTAGCACATACTTTTCATGTTGGAAGCACAGCGAGTTTGTCTCTCAGAAAAGTCTAAGCAACATAGCAAGACCCCATCTCTAAAAAAAAGATTTTTTTTAAATTAGCCAGTTGTGGTGGTGCATGAACAGCCACTGTCCCCTGAGTGAGCAGGAAGCCATTTAGTCGTGCAGACACCCATCCCTCACTCTCCTCTTGCACTGGCATTTGAATTCCTCTTTAGAATTCAAAGAACATTCCATGTGCATCCTGTTTGCTCTCACAATAGCCTTAAGAGGTAGATAGGGCAAGAAATAGTATCTTCATGTTATTTTATTTATTTATTTAGAGACAGAGTCTCACTCTGTCACCCAGGCTGGAGTGCAGTGCTACAGTCTCGATTTGCTGTAACCTCTACTTCCTGGGTTCAAGCGATTCTCATGCCTCAGCCTCTCCTGAGTAGCTGGGACTACAGGCCTGCACCACCATGCCCGGCTAATTTTTATATTTTCAGTAGAGGCAGGGTTTCGCCATGTTGGCCAGGCTGGTCTTGAACTGCTGGCCTCAAGTGATCTGTCTGCCTCAGCCTCCTGAAGTGCTGTGATTACAGGTGTGAGCCACCGCACCCAGCCATTACCTTCATTTTGCATGCAAGGTAAGTGAAGCTCACTGATGCTGAGGACTTCCTTAAAGGCATGCTGGGAGCCAGGTGCTGTGGTTCACACCTATAGCCCAGTGCTTCAGGAGGCCAAGGCAGGAGGATCTCTTGATACCAGGGATTTGAGACCAGCCTGGGCAGCAGAACAAAAGATAAGAATTAGTCAGGTGTGGAGGCACACACCTGTTGTCCCTGCTACTCTGGAGACTGAGGTGAAAGGATTGCTTGAGCCCAGAAGTCCAAGGGTGCAGCGGACTATGATCATGCCACTACACTCCATCCAACTTGGGCAACAGAGCAAGATCTTGTTTCTAAAACAAAAATTAAAATAAAAGGCATGCTGGGTGTCTAAACTCCATCTCCTCTTTCCCTGGGGCTCCCCTGTGGGATGCCCTCTTCCAAAGTCCTGCTAGAATTTGAATCAGGACTCTCAGAGGGCACCCACCAGAGGATCCCAACGAGGGGATGGAAACAAATTAACCTCCATCATCACCAGCCCTATGCCCTGGGTTTTGTGTGCATGATCTCATTTAGTCCCTTCCACCCAAGAGGAACCATCATCCACATTTAACTCTGAGGAAAGTAGGGCTCAGAAAAGTTTAGTGACTTTTCCAAATTCACACAGCTAGTAAGTAGTGAAGCTTATTCATTACACACATCCCTGGTGTTTGAATTATGCCATCCTGACATAACCACAACTCACAAGGCCAGAGGGTCTCTTGATCTTATCTGCTCCCACTCTCCCATTTCACACATCTGGAAACTGAGGACCTGGTGTTTGATGCATACTTGCCCAAGTAATGGCTGTGTTGTGCTGAAGCTCCAGCCACGTGATCCTCATCCTGTTACTCTTTTCACTGTCCCATAGTGGGCTGCAGAGGAACTGTTGAGGTCCTGGTGCTGTCTGTGACCAAGGAAAATGGTGGCTTCCCATTCCAAGGTCTGGCCTGGAGCCCTGAACTGTGGTGGTCCCCCCATGATGGCGGGACACAGGCGTTCCAGCCCTTTTACCTGGCCTAGCTTCCAATTACTACTCCTACTTTTGCAGCTAACTCCACATAACTTGTCCGCAACACTTTCCTCCCCTTCTCCTTTCCCCTTACACATTTCTACTCCACAGATTTGTAAAGGTCTGAGTGTGTGGTGAATGTTATGAGAACTTGACGTGCTGGAGGAAAATAAAGATCAGTTTCATCTTCCTTTCAGCATGCCCCATTTTCAGCAAGTGGTTTTTGTTTTTTGTTTTGTTTTTAGAGACAGAGTCTCTCTCTGTCATCCAGTGCAATGGCACGATCATAGCTCACTGCAGCCTCGAAATCCTGGGCTCAAGCAATCCTCCCACCCCAGCTTCCTGAGTAGCTTGGACTACAGGCGTGCAACGCCATGCCTGGCTTTTTTTTTTTTTTTGGCAGAGGTGGGATCTTGCTATGTTCCATAAGCTGTTCTCAAACCCCTGAGCTCAAGCGGTCCTCCTGTCTCAACCTCTCAAAGTGCTGGTAGGCCTCAGCAACTGTTTTGATTCTGGTATTTACATCTCAACTAAATCTTGTGTGGAAAGCTGTGGGTAGAGAGGAGATGGAGGGTCTTGCCCCAAAGTTCAGGTGACCTTTCAAGTTTCATATGAAATGTAAAAATACCCCTGCTGCACTTAAATCATTGCCTCCCTTACATAACATGTTTATAGTCATAAATCCAATTCTGTAGCCATTTTACACATAGAAGTCATAGTTAGGACTCCAGGGGCCACTACAAGCAGGAAGAAAAGCCACGGCTTCGTACAGGAGGCTTTGGAAACCCAGTTCCCTTTTCTCACTTTTGACATTTGAGCTGGCCCCACGATTCCCATCTCCTTTAAATAAATGCAATTGCCCATTGATATGGTTTGGCTGTGTCCCCACACAGATCTCCTCTCGAATTGTAATCCCTATCATCCCCATGTGTCAAGGGAGGGGCCTGGTGGGAAATTATTTGGTCATGGGGGTGGTTTCCCCCATGCTGTTCTCATGAGAATGAGTTCTCCCTAGATCTGTTGGGTTTATGAGGGGCCCTTCCCTCTTCACTCACTCCACTTCTTTCCTCCGGCCTTGTGAAGGAGGTGCCTGCTTCGCCTTCCTCCATGATTGTGAATTTCCTGAGGCCTCCCCAGCCATGTGGAACTGTGAGTCAATTAAACCTCTTTCCTTTATAAATTACCCAATCTCGGGTATTTCTTTATAGTAGTGAGAGAATGGACTAATAAACCCATTTAGGATTTTCTAGTTCACAAGACACCTTTCTGTTTTTTCTTTCTCCTCTTCTAGACTACAGAGTCCTGGTGAGGAACCTATTCCTATATTTACCTCCATCTCTCTGGTACCTTGCCTAAGCCTACACAGTAGGAGTGTAAACATTGTTGAAGAAATATATGCTGTTCTTATCACAAGTGTTAGTAGTAGTATCACCAGGGTCTATGTTTTACATAAGAGAAAGCAGCTTCCAAAATAGGTTGGGACCTGTTCAGGCCTCAGCTTAGAAGTGCAGGCCTTCTAATAATAGAGACTGAATTTTTCCACTTACCACTGGCTACATGCAACAGACGCAGCTTTGAATTTGGAGCTTCTGTGTTCCTTCTTGCTAGATCCAGGAATGGAAGTGGATAAGGTGCCTGTTTGCTGGCCTTGTGATTAACACAGCATCACTTGACCTCTAGGACATTCTCATTGATTTCTATGGGCCATTCCCATTGGCATCTGGGGTGGGAGGCAGGGGCATGTGTCTAAATAGAATAAGGCTACTCTAACTACCTTAGAGTTTTACAGAGCCTCAAATAAGGGAATGAGTGTGAAAACTTTTTTTTTTTTTAATTTGTAGAACACTATAGCAAAAGGCATACTGTTAATAATGATTGTTGGGCACAGTGATTCACAGTTGTAATTCCAGCATTTTGGGTGGCCAAGGCAGGAGGATGGCCTGAGCCCAGGAGTTCAACACCAGCCTGGGCAACATGGCAAAACTCTGTCTCTACAAAAAATAAAAAAATTAGCCGGGCATGCTGTCATGCATCTGTAGTTCCAGCTACTCAGGAGACTGTAGTGGGATGATCACCTGAGCCTGGTGAGATCGAGACTGCAATGAGCCATATTTGCACCACTGTACTCCAGCCTAGGTGACAGAGTGAAACCTTGTCTCAAAAATAATAGTAAAAATAATAATAAATAAATTATTAGGTTCATTTGCCCTTAGGCTCTTGTATTCACTATTCATAGTGTGAATAAGTTTGTGCTGTCAAATCTTGCTACACACTGGCCTAGGCAATTCTCTGACTTCCTGGATTCCTCTAGAATTTACTTTGTATTTTCACATGTTTTGTAGTGGTTTACTCCAGCGGATGTCTACTTCTGGACTTTGTCATTTTAGGACTTCCTGGTTTTAGAGCGTTGCCTTGTGTGCCTGCCACTTTCAGGTTTTGGAGGAGAGTACATATTAGGCAATTTTTCCCTTTTCTTTAACCTTTTCTACCATAATTGGGCAACTTAAGAAACTGTTCTCTGATATTTCGCAGTCTTCACAGTGACACAAGTTCTATGGCGCAATATTTTTCTATTTTAAAATGTCTTTATCTTACTCAATTCACATGGCTTGCTGTTTGCCTGATTGGCTAGACATTGGAAACTGTGGAAGACATTTTCACAATGGTTTGACATTTCAAACTCCATGCAAATATTGAAAACTAGGAAACTTCCAGAAACCCTGATGTCAGACCAGAATTTAATTTAAAATGTTTAATACATGAGCTATTCAAATGGTTCCAGATTTATCCTGAAATCTACTCCAGTGGTTCTGTACATCTCATGTTGCAGGTAAGAAATGGAAGCCGGACACATAGGGGCTTGTTTAGGGTCATGAACTGTGGTGGGAGGAGAATCTCAGACCCCTGGCTGACTTTCCCTAAGTCACACCACCTGCCTTGTAGCGGTCTGAGCACCTGTTGCTGCAGAGAGTTGCCAACCCCATATCCTGTGAGTCTCCGTCCTTGAGCACCAAGTATCTAATCACGCTCTCTCTCTCAGGGCTGTGGTGCTGTGAAGATTTTGGCATCCTGCACTCATGGCCATGTTTAGTCTATGGTTACATTGACACTGGAGAGTTTCAGGGACCAGTGCAGTATGCCCAGGTCTGACATGGGCTTCCAAAATGTATGTGAATAGAATAAGAATGGTACTGTTTTGCTTTTCAAAATATTTCACAGCTTAGGTGGCACTTACCCTTATCCCTTCTTTTGTGTCTTTACTGATAAATACTCATCACCTTAGATTACTTTGACATGTAACAACTGTCAGTTGCAATAAAAAATATCTAGAAAATATCTTCAGACATGTTAATTATAAAAATATTCTTCATTTATGAAATTGATTATGCCTAGTGACTTCATTCATCAATTGTCTCAAAATCTTGCCTTTAAACTACCCTCAGGAGGAATCTCCATGTTCACAAAAGAGGGCAAAGTCCAGGCACAGTGGCTCACACCTATAATCCCAGCACTTTGAGAGGCTGAGGTGGGAGGATTGCTTGAACCTAGGAGTTCCAGACCAGCATGAGCAACATGATGAAACTCATTCTCTACTAAAAATACAAAAAAATTAGCTGGGTGTGGTGGTGCCCCTGTGGTCCCAGCTACTTGGGAGGATGTAGTGGAAGGATTACCTGAGCCTAGGGAGTTGAGGCTGCAGTGAGCCACTGCACTCCAGCCTGGACAACAGACCCAGACTCTGTCTCAAAAAAAAGAAAAGAAGAGAAGAGAAGAGAAAAGAAGGAAAGGGAGGAGGGAGGAGGGAGAAGGCAGAAGGGAGAAAGAAGAAGGGAGAAGGGAGAAGGGAGAAAGAAGAAGGGAGAAGGGAGAAAGAAGAAGGGAGAAGGGAGAAGGGAGAAGGGAGAAGGGAAGGGGAGGGGAGGGGACGGGAGGGAAGGGAAGGGAAGGGAAGGGAAGGGAAGGGAAGGGAAGGGAAGGGAAGGGAAGGGAAAGTGGGCACAGAAGGAAAGCCGAGTGGAAGGGAAAGTGGGCACAGAGGGAAGCCGAGTGGAAGGGAAAGTGGCACAGAAGGAAAGCCGAGTGGGAATAGAAGCAAAGCCAGAGGTGTCCCTCTTATCTCTCAGAGTGTTCTGTATTTATAAATCCATCGAGTCCATTTTCCCTATGCCTTTAGAGAAGTCACTGAGTCTTTGGGGGTGGGGGGGTACTTGGGTAAATTCAGTTAAAGGTGATTTTAGAAATATTCTGTTCTCTGACGTAAGCCACCCTTGCTCTAGTGGACACCTGGTTCACCTCTGAGCAGCAGTGATCATCTGAAATGTTCCTTTATGCTGAACCCAAATCTCAGTTTCCCTCATGTTATTTATTGAAGAAAATAATCCCTGTGCCTGAAACAGGCACTATGAAAGATATTAAATTTATAGAGATTATAAGTATAGAGATAAAGAAAATGTCTCTGCTTTCAAGTTAATCTGAGTGTAGCTGCGTTGAAAACCGTGCCTTAAAAAGTGAATTACAAAGGTGAATACCGTGACAAATACAGTACAATCTGATAAAGTTATTTGGTCATGGAAATCCCCATGGAGTAGTGGCCACATAAACTGTGAACTTAGGCAAAGCACCGCTGTCGCAAATGTGACACTTCACCCAAATTATAGGCCTCAGACAAAAAACCAAGTAACTTCAGAATCCAAACTTGCAAATACGCTAACACACACAAGGGCTCTAAGTAGCTGTATGATCAAAGGCAATATTTTAAAACTCAGGTTGATTGGGATGTAATTTGCATAGTAAAATTTACCCTTTTTAGTATGAGTTTTGATCAATGCATTCAGCCATCATGATATAGAACAGTTCCATCATCCAGAAAACTTCTCTGGTGTGCTTTTGTAATCAACCCCTTCCTTCACTGCCAACCCTTGGCAACCACTGGTTCATAATCTGTATAATTTGAAGACAGGATTCTTAATCTTTGTAAGTCTTGGTTTTCTGAGTATCATATGAGAATACTAACACCATCATCTCTGTCGTAGGGTTGCTGAAACGATTAAGTAAGATCATACATGTAAAATGCTTGGTACATGTGTGATGCAACAAGCACTAAATAAGTCTTACTGATTTATTATTATTATTAAATTGCTGAGTATTGAGAAGTTGTAACCCAGAAGGCACAATAGCATAAGTAAGAGTAAGTTCGAATTTGTAAAACACAATCTTCCATGTAATATAGAAGTTTTTTTTTTTTTTTTTTTTTTTTTTTTTGTTTTTTTTTTTTTTTAAAATGGACTCTCACTCTGTCGCCCAGGCTAGAGTGTAGTGGCACAATCTCAGCTCAGTGCAACCTCCACTACCCGGGTTCAAGCAATTCTTCTGCCTCAGCTTCCCAAGTAGCTAGAATTACAGGCATGCACCACCACACCCAGCTAATTTTTTTGTGTCTTTTTAGTACAGATGGGTTTCAGTATGTTGGCCAGGCTGGTCTCGAACTCCTGACCTCAAGTGATCCACCTCAGCCTTCCAAAGTGCTGGGATGACAGGCGTGAGCCACCATGCCCGGCCAAGAAACATTTTATATGGCACTCTGACAATTGGTGGCCAAGCCTAGATTAGAATGCCTCCAATAGTGGGAATCGCAGGGTTTCTCCAGGCAGTTTATTACATGGTTGGACAGTAATGGTTCTTTAAATGTTTCTTTTTGCCTTTCCATAACTTTTACTCAGAAATCACAGTGGCCTTAGAACACAAGTACAATTTCTCTATCAAATAATGTCTCGAAATATTGGAAGAGAGTAACCTCACCTCTCCTTAGTCCTATTCCTGAGATTTTTCCCCACTAAAGAAGACCAAAAAAAAAAGATAAAGCTAGGTGTTATTTGTAGGTGCTGAAAGGATATTGATTGTACCTCAGTATATAAACGAGTGTTCTAAGAGAATTACTCAAAGATGAATACACTCTAAATAGAGGTAATTATTCCTCCCCTAAGCTGTTTAAATCTTGGTTGAAGAATAATTTATCAGGGATGCAGTGAGATCTGGAATATTATATTGGCAGTTGAACCAAGTAATTGCTAAGTTCCTTCTAGCCTGAGGGATGTGATTCTACATACATTTGTTCTTTCTGTCATATTCCTATGTGACAGTTAATTTCGTGTGTATCTTGACTGGACCATGGGGTTCTCAGATATTTGGTATTTCCATGAGCGTGCTTTTCATGAGATTAACATTTAAGTGGGTAAACTGAGTAAAGCAGATTGCCCACTCTAATGTGGGTGGACCTCATCTAATTGGTTGAAGGCCTGCATAGAACAAAAAGGCTGACCCCCCTGAGAAAGAGAGAATGCTCTCCTTCTACGTGATCATCTTCACTCTGGGACATCAGCCTTTTTTCTGCCTTCAGACTTGAACTTGAACTGAAACATTGGTTCTTCCTGGGTCTCAAGCCTGCCACCCTTGAGACTAAAATTGCACCATCAGCTCTCCTGGTTCCCAGGCCTTTGGCCTCAGATTAGAAACAAAGCATCGGTTCTCCTGGGTCTCCACCCGATTCACTCTGCAGATCTTGTGATTTATCAGCCTCCATAATTGCATGAACCAATTCCTCATAATATATCTCTTTCTCTACATATATACATCATATTGGCTCTGTTTCTCTGGAAAACCCTAATGCACTCTAAAATATTTTATCCATAATTTCAGAGAGTCATATGAATCATCTTGACTTCTTCGAGGTGATTCCTTGCCTTGTGCTTAGAAATCCATGTATCTTCCTTGAGCTGTTCAATCAAACTCATCTCAAGTTTTTGCTAACCCATTTGGATAACAGAGAATGCACATGAGAACCTCTTTAACATTTTTAAGGTGCTGTCAAACTTTATGTAGTCAGAATCCTTAAATTGCATCTCAAAACATAATTTTAACTATTTCCAGGGGAAATTTGTCTAAATTGCATTTATGCTATGGTTATACTTTTTTACAGTTTAACTATTATTTATGCTTACCTGTCTTTATTACTGCTGAAGATTTCACATTTGAGGCAAGACTCAGCATTATTCTTAAGAATACTGCTGGGTGCAGTGGTTAATGCATGTAATCCTAGTACTTTGGGAGGCTGAGGCAGGCGGCTCACTTGAGATCAGGAGTTTGAGACCAGCCTGGCCAACATGGCATCTGCTAAAAATACAAAAAAAAAAAAAATTAGCTGGGCGTGGTGGCTCACGCCTGTAATCCCAGCTACTCAGGTGGCTGAGGCACAAGAATCACCTGAATCCAGGAGGCAGAGGTTGCAATGAGCCTAGATTGCACCACTGTACTCCAACCTGGATGACAGACTAAGACTCTGTCTCGAAAAAATATATATTAATTGGAGGCTGGGTGTGGTGTCTCACACCTGTAATCCCAGCACTTCAGGAGGCGGAGGTGGAAGGATCACTTGAAGCCAGGAATTTGAGACCAACCTAGGCAACGTAGCAAGACCTCATCTCTATTTTTTAAAAAAGTAAAAGAATATAAATTGAGACACTGAGTTGGAACAATAATGTTCTCAGGGAGAAGTATAGGAATGGGTCTTTGTCCCTACATAAAATGCTCCCAAACAACTGTTTGTGTGTGTGCACTTGCATATATAGGATTTCTGCTTTTTTTCCTGCATCCTCGATCTCAAATAGTAGTCACAGTGCACTTACCTGTAGTAAGTCTGTCTTTTTTAAAATTTATTATGGCTTCAAAATCACATATCTAAGCTTATTAGAACAAAGTATCAAACAAGAATACATAAGTTCTGAGTGAGGGACTAAGGTGTAAAATTCATCAACCCTCATGCATGGTGCTTATATAATGTTTATTTCTGCAGTTCAGAGTAGTTTAAAATTAACTTCTGGTTGTCTCTTGTATTGCGTGAAGAGGGGGTTGAGGCTGTGAGTGACTTGAGATCAGGTGAAATCTGGAATTATTTCTCCAGTAATAACCAAAGTGAGCTTCTCACCTTCACATCCAGGATTAGCAGGGGTGCTGCATCCACAGCATCATCTGCGGTTGCTGCGGGGGAACCGGCAGGTGCAGGGAAAGCAGCATTCTTTTGGTATAAAGAGAGAAGCCGGGCCAGGGTTTGATTTATATGCCAGATATCTTGGCCACCTTTACTCGTTTTTGATAATTGTCTCATTCAGTGAATATTATTTCAAAGAAAACTGTTAAAAATGCTAGATTCAAAGAAGTCAGAAAGGAAACTGATGGGAGAATTCAGCAATACTCCCCTTTGGAAAGATGAAGTGGAGAAATGGGAGTCCAGAGAAAGAAGTGAAGGCTGTTTGTAGGAAGACAAAATCTGCAAGAAGCAGGAAGGTTGGGCTTATTTTTTCTTATGCTCATTTGTCACTGGCTTCTCCTTTATCCTGGGAGGTACATTTGGCTCTTTGTTCCTGGTAAAAGATGTTCTTGGATCTTGCATGGTGGCACCATGCCAAGTGTAGCATCAGGAGGAAGCTGTGGGGTCACTGAGGTCAATGGTAAAAGCTGCAACCAGAAAAAAATGGGCTTCCTGGAATCTGCTGGACACGCTCCATCAGTAGCCCCGGCAGGACTTGTTCCCTTGGCCTGCCAGGAACGGTGCTCCCGAGCTCTGCGCTCGGTACCCAAACACCTCTCGAGAAGAGAATTTCTAGATTTCAGTGTGCATAGAGATCATTTGGGGACCCTATTGAAATACAGGTTCTGACTCAGTAGATCTGGGCTGGGACTGGATTTTCTAACAAGCTTCCTGGTGATGCTCATATGAATTGCACATGAGCCTCTCTTTGAGTAGCAATGTTTTTCATTATTTCAACTAACTGATTATTTGAATTAGCTAGGAATCTTGAGAGGAAAGGAAATGGTAGTTACAAAATAAACGAAGTGCTGAACTCCACAATGTTAGTGCTAAAGGGACAGAGAGAACATCCAAAAAAGGGAGGCCCAGAGAACTGTGTTTCCCCAGCACTCATCCCTAGTGAGGGGTAACAGTGCTGACAGCCAGAGGCCAGGCCTCTTGATTTCCCATGCAAGACTTTCCAGGTCACTATGTTGTTCCTTGTGATAGATGGGTCTGGAAAATACTGAAAGAGAGAGGACCCCAGAACTGAAGAGAGAGGTAGAATAAAAATATGAGAGAGCCTCAAAAGAGGAGAGAAGCAACTGGAGAGAAAAAGCGACAGACAAGTGGCAGGAGTAAAAAAGTCTGGCTGCATGGGTGGGGTCAGTAGGAAGTCCTCTAGTGATTGGAATCAAGGACATTGAAAGATCCTGACCCCAAACTTTCTTCCAGTTGATATTACAAGTCTGGAACCATTAAAAAATGGACTCTGTTGAATCTCCTGACACCTTCCCACAGCCTCCATTTATTCCTAACTTCCCATTGGCACTGTCTCTTCCTCATTATGAATGGCTCTCTTATGGTGAGGTTCTTTTCAACTGAACATTCCTGTCTTAGTACTGGCTGCTATAACCCAATAGCGTAACTGGATGGCTTACACAACAAGCCTCTATTTATCACAGTTCTGGAGTCTAAGATCAAGATCAAGATGCCAGCAGATTCGGTGTCTGATGAGGGTCCGCTTTCTGGCTTGCAGGTGACCAGCTTCTCTCTGTATTCTTATGTGGCAGAAAGAGGATGAGCGAGCTCTCTGGGGGTTCCTTTTATAAGGGTGCTGATCCCATTCATGAGGGCTACACCCTCATGACCTAAGCACCTTTCAAAGGCCCCACCTCCTAATATCATCACCTTGAGGGGGTTAGCATTTCAGCATGTAAATTCTAGGGGGACACAAACATTCAGGCCATCACAACTACTGAGAAATTTAATACCTAAGTCTTTATCATCTTGGCAAATACATGTAAAAGATGCTTATTTGGGAAAGACAGAAGTATCTTCGGCATGTTGGCAAGGGTAGGGGTGGAGGAGGGAAGCTGCAGAGCTGAGATGAGAAACAGGGAAGAGCCTTGAAGGCAGCAGGACATTTTCACTAAACAGCGAACTGCAATGCATTTGCCTCAGTGCCAGGAATCCCAGAAAAGAAGATACTCAAGAAGTGTCTGCTTAGCAGAAGAATTAGAGGCAAAGCCGTGTGCTCCCTGTGTTGGTTCCTGCTCTGCTCTTCATGTGAGCATTCCAGCTCCTGAGCCTTGAGGCCCTAGAATATTTACCACAAAACTTACAGTCAAAGCTCAAATGGTGCCAACACTGTAAATATAGCATTCACATTCTCCTTCACTGTGAAGACAAATGAGGGTAATGAATCAAGGTGTTCTCTTCTCTCAGAATATTTCACATTTGAAAGCATTTTGCATTTCTATCATTTACTTGTGTGTGTAGACACCTACTTCCAAAAAAAAAAACACAGTTAGCCCTTGAACAACATGCAGGTTGCAGGTTAGGGGTACGAATCCCCCACCTAGTCAAAAATCCATGTATAACTTTTGACTCCCCCAGAACTTAAATACTAACAGCCTACTGTTGACCAGAAGCCTTACCAATAACATGTTCTATATGTTATACGTATTATATACTGTATTCTTACAGTAAGTGAGCTAGAGAAAAGAAATGTTATTAAGAAAATCTTAAGGAAGAGAAAAAGTACTTACTATTTGTTAAGTGAAAGTGGATCATCATAAAGGCCTTCACCATCACTGGAATAGGCTGAGGAGGAGGAGGAAGAGGAGGGGTTGATCTTGCTGTCTCAGGTGTGGCAGAAGTGGAAGAAAATTCATCTATAGGTGGAACCACACAGTTCAAACCAGTGTGGCTCTAGGGTTAACTGTAATGATGACATATTAAAGCCATCACAGACTTTAAAGTAAGTCATCCATTATTGTGCTTTATTAGTAAAGGAGAATCTGCTCTTTAATTGTCTTTCCCTCCTTCCATCTCTCTTTACCTCTTTTTCTTTCTTCCTTCCTTCTTTTCTTCTTCCTACCTTCCTTTCTTTCTTTTTTTTTCTTTCTTTTTTTTGAGATGGAGTCTCGCTCTGTCACCCAGGCTGGAGTGCAGTGGCCCGATCTCGGCTTACTGCAAGCTCCGCCTCCCGGGTTCACACCATTCTCCTGCCTCAGCCTCCCGAGTAGCTGGGACTACAGGCACCCGCCACCACGCCTGGCTAATTTTTTGTATTTTTATTAGAGACGGAGTTTCACCATGTTAGGCAGGATGGTCTCGATCTCCTGACCTCATGATCCACCCGCTTCTGCCTCCCAAAGTGCTGGGATTACAGGCGTGAGCCACAGTGCCCAGCCTACCTTCTTTTCTTTCTTTCATCCCTCCTTCTCCTCTCCCTTCCTTTCATTCTTTCTTCTTTTGATTTATTTGGAGTTCAGAGAAAATCCTAGTCTTGTCAAAATTAACCTTGATTCTTGATAGGATAATAAGTCTCCTCTAGAAAATAAAAGTTTACTAAGCAGAAACAACTTTGAAAGCAACTACCCATTTTTCAATGCAATCTACTTTCTGTTTTAGAGAAGTTCTTCTTCAAAATTAAGTGCCCTGCTAACTAAGCTCTCAGGCTGTTTGTTTAAGTGAATGAAATTCCAAAGATTTTGCTTTGGCTTTTGTGTAGTTTATGCTTTCTAAATTTCCTTCACAAAGAATAGCTTGTAAAATTGTCTAGAAAGAGATCCATTTGGGGAAATATTTATTCATATGAGTATTTTTATTCTAAAAACAAGAGCTTGAGGTTTAATGAACAGTTTTGCTTAAGTGAAACCACAGAAACTCTTACAGGGCTGCATTTATGTTCTCTGAGATTCGTTGAATTTTCTAGAAGAAGGAGGTCTGTTAGAGAAAATCAGGATTATGGTATGGGATCAGTGCTATGCCCTATATTTTCTATAAAGCCAGTGTGCATTGAATGCCATTATTTTCTCTAACTTAGCCACTTAATGTGTATTTCTATGTAGGGCCATGCAAACCTGCCTTTTCTCAGGTTACATAGTTAATTTTCTCAATTTTAGAAGCCAGCAAAGTGGAAGGAATAGGCATCTGGCATCAGACAAAACTGGATTTTCATCCAATGTCTGCCATGACTGGCTATGTGACCTTGAGAAATATTTTGGAACTGGCCGAGCCCCAGTTTCTATCTATAAAATCGGGGTAATAAAATCTGTCAGGCTTCTTGGGAAGAGTAAGTGAGATAAATGCAATAAATATTGAAAAAAAGGAAGGATATAAAATATGAAGTGAGATGTACTATAAAATTAGAAGACCAAAAGAGAAGGAACTATCATTCTTACATTTAAATAGCTCAGACGTTCTTAAGGAAGCTTGAGAAATTGTTTAATTATTATACTTATTTCTCTTACAAGTTTTCAGAAATGAAAATGACAACAAAATTAGAAAACATCTCTAAAATCTTGAATTATGTTGGAATAGTCAAAAGCTTCAACCAGAATTATAAAAAGCAGTCATTTGTTATTTATGGAATATCTGATTTTGGGTACCCCTGAATGCAGAGCTTGAGGCAAGGGTTTGAGGACAAGTATGTTACTTTGGAGGTGTGGTGGCAGAATTCTAAAGATGGTCCTTCAAAATTTCCCATTCTAATTTCTGGAACAGTGAATATGGTGAGATAGCATGATGGGGATTATGTTAACATTATATTGCCAAAGGGACTTTGCAGATGTGATTGAGTTGCTAATCAGCTGTCTTTGAGTTAATCAAAAAGGAGATTGTCCAGGTAGGCCTAATCTAAGAAATGAGCCCTTTAACCACAGAAAGTTTTCTCCAGTTGATTGCAAAAGGGGAAGACAGATTCAAAACCCAGGAAGGAACTGACATGCCATGACAGGCTTTTGAAATGGAGGGAGACAGGCAGAAAGGAGCTGAGAATGACCTCCTGGCTGACAGTCAGGAAACAGTCACCTCAGTCCCACCACTGCAAGGAACTGGATTCTGCTAACAAACTGGATGATCTTGGAAGCAGATTCTTCCCCAAAGCCTCCAGAGAAGTGCCCAGCCTGGTGGAAACTTGATCTCAATCTTACACTATTCTAACCTGAGAATCCAGTCAATCCCAGTCAGACCTCTGACCTACAGAACAGGTAATGCATCTGATACAAGTAGTAATAGGTGGTAATCTGTAATGCAGCAATAAAACTCTGATACGGGAGGTGATCTCAGGAAGCAGGAGTAAGGGAGTGGAGAGTGAAGAGGGAAAGAGGAAAGCTGATATAAGTATGCCCGATGGGAGGTTGTGGTTGGGAGCAATGAGAGCTTGATGATCCTGTGATCTCCTAAGAAGCATGGAGAATGCCATCCAGAATTATCCATCGAAAGCCATGAGACTACAGCATCTACCTGCTGGCTCCACCCAGCTCAGACCCCCACCCCTACTTAGGTTAGGGGGACTTAATTACCTGCACTCAGAAGCTATCCTTGCAGCACAGTGTGAAAGTATCCAGAGTGGAGCAGGGGAAAAATGCAGAAAGATTTTTTTTTTTTTCAGCTGAAGGCTGGACATACAAAATCAGTCTGAGTTTGCACAGAATGTTCTAGAAAGCTGCAGTTGAAAATAGAATTAGGTCAAAGTCTAATGAATAGAGTCATTAAAATAAAATAGCAATAAAAATAAATAAGAAATAAAAATTCGAAAGAGTCAGATCTGAGCCTTAGAGAGGAGAGGGGTCTCACTGAAAGGAGGCAAGTATATGGACAGCAGGGTCAGAGTGGCCACTCCAGCCCTGTGATGTCAGTGCAGCCTCTCTCCACTGCCCCTGGAGCTTCGGCCATGTAGGAAACACTGTTTTAAACCAATGGACTCAAGGTGGGAATACAAATTAGTTCAGCCACTGTGGAAAGCAATTTGGCGATTTCTCAAAGAATGTGAAACAGAATTACCCTTTGACCCAGCAATCCCATTACTGGCTACATACGCAAAGGAATGTAAATCGTTCTACCATAAACACACATGCATGCATATGTTCATTGCAGCACTATTCACAATGGCAAAAACATGGAATCAACCTAGATGCCCATCAATGGTGGACTGGATTAAGGCAATGTAGTACTTATACACCATGGAATAATACACAGCCATAAAAAAAGAATGAGGTCATGTTCTTTGCAGCAACATAGATGGAGCTGGAGGCAATTATCCTAAGCAAACTAACACAGGAACAAAAAAACAAATACCACATGTTCTCACTTATAAGTGGGAGCTAAGCATTCCGTACATATGAACACAAATAAGGGAACAATAGACACCGGGGTCTACATGAGGATGAAAGGTGGGAGATGGTGGGGATTGAAAAGCTACCTATCAGGCACTATGCTTATTACCTGGGTGGCGAAATAACCTGCACACCCCAAATTTTCCACCCACCTTTTGGGCCACATTATTCTATGTATTATACCAAACTAGAATACAAGGCTGTTTCTATCCTCTAAGTTCATTTCACACTTAAACATGTAGTGCTTTCAACTAGAAATAGATTTCAGGGTTATAGTGTACTAGCAAACCAAAATCATACAAAGCTTAGCATTGTTCGCAAAGAATTAAATACCAGGATAGCTGGGAAAAGGTGATATTGGGCTGATTACCTGTATTTTCAAGTTTGCAAACTCTCCAGAATTCATTTTGAGTCATCTAGAAACTTGTTAGTTTCTGCTGACGTGTGGCATATCTCTCTGGCTTCTGGAGTTGGAATGGAATTGGAAAAGAATGGACAAAACAATCTGATCCCCAAATTTCTTGCTGACAAAGTCTAGCTTCTTGTTCCAGATCAGTCATCCTAATCTACACCTATTTTTAAAGCAATAAGTCTGTTACTTCTCTTAATATTAAGCATTTAGACATCTTGAGTAATTGAACTTACATAGCAACTAAAACTTAATAAAGTCTCTGATAAAGCTTTATCTTTGTACCCTAAAGTGAGGTTGGTAAGCTTTTCTGAGCATCTTATCTTAAATGTCATTTCAATTTCAGTTTCAACAATTTGACTTGGTTTTTTAGGTGCTCCAATTACTCTTAAAATAATCTATTCACCATGCTGGGCTAGCATTCTCATTATATTTGAGCTTCATTCTAAGTACCTGGATTTATAACAAAGGAAAACAAGAAAGTGATAGTTCACTTCACAAAAGGTTGAACAAAGACAGCTTAAAATAGAGTTCCATTAAAATGCCTTCAAACATTCTGCAACAAAGAACTTTCTGCAACACATCTAAAGCACTATATTTTATTAATTCAAAGGCATACTTTTTTTTTAATGTTTTGGCAACTATGAAATGGGGATGTATCTTACCTTGCTCTTGGCCAGGGTGCATTTGTAATGTACAGATCTTTGCCTGTGTGTGCACAAACATCAATAATGCCAGCGTCAAAACTTGTGGAGTAACTAAGTCTGACACAGCCTGATTTCTCCTTCCTTCGCCACTGCCCTCCCCTTTTGAGAGCTCGCTCCAGATACTGGGGCCTGTCTGAGGGTTTAGGTTTGGTTGTGCATCTTTGTACCATCAATTCAGTATGCTTGGAATGCATCTTCGTCTAATTTCATTATAATCATCATTCTTACTCCAGTTGTGAACCCTGAAAGTTTGAGACTGGTCTCAGTTAATTTAGAAAGTTTATTTTGCCAAGGCTGAGGACACACACCCATGACACAGCCTCAGGAAGTCCTGACAATATGTACTCAAGGCGGTCGGGGCACAGTTTGGTTTCACACATTTTAGCGAGACATGAAACATCAGTCAATATATGTAAGAAGTACATTGGTTCCATCCAGAAAGGCGGCGACAACTTGAAGCAGGGAGGGGACTTCCAGATCATTGGTAGGTCGCATTCTTTGAGTTTCTGATAAGCCTTTCCAGATCAGCATATGCATCTGTCTCAATGAGCAGAGTGACTTTGAATAGAAATGGGGGGCAGACTTGCCTTGAGCAGTTCCCAGCTTGAATTTTCCTGTTAGCTTAGTGATTTTGGGGGCCTAAGATATTCTCCTTTCACACAATCTCAGCCTAAAATGTCTACCTAAACACGTAAACTAAAGTAGCTGTCCAGTCTAGTCGTGACATATCTTTACTCACTCACCACTATCTGAAATTTTTCTTGCTAGTTACTGATTGACTGACTGACTGACTGATTGATTGATTATCTCCCCTTCCCAGAATACAAGCTCCTGCCGAGTTATTCTGTCTGCCTGCATCACTGCTGTATCCCTAATACCGAAAGCAATGCCTTGCACATGTTGGTGCTTCACAAACACATGTTGAAAGTAAGAATATATGTCAACTTTATTTTAGTCCACATAATACATAATACGGGTATTACCAAGGCTAGTTTTTTTTTAATAATTAATTTTATTGAGCCAAAGGGAAAAAAAGGAGGAAACACAACTGAGCAGACCTGGCTGGTGTGGCAACTGTGTGTTGTGTTAGATGTCAAGGGGAGAAACCCTTTGATATGGTTTGGCTGCCTCCCCACCCAAATCTCATCTCGAATTGTAATCCAAATTGTAATCCCCACGTGTGGAGGGAGGGACCTGGTGGGAGGTGATTGGATCATGGGGCAGTTTCTTTCATGCTGTTCTCATGATAGTGAGTGAGTTCTCGTGAGATCTGGCTGTTTGATAAGTGTCTGGCACCTCCCCCTTCTCTCTGTCTCCTGCCGCCATGTAAGACTTGCCTTGCTTTCCCTTCACCTTCCGCCATGATCGTAAGTTTCCTGAGGCCTCTTCAGCCATGTAGAGTGTGAGTCAATTAAACCTCTTTTGTAATATAAATTATCCAGTCTTGGGTAGTATATAGCAGTGTGAAAATTGACTAATATATCTTTCCCCATTTCAAGTTTTTATGCTTCTTAATGCCAGTTTCTAAAGCTCCTCTCTGCTCTCTCTGCTTCACGGAAAGCAAGTCCATGTCTCTTTGTTCCATGTCTCAAGAAATAATCAGAAGTGAGCAAAATTCCTGCACACACACTTATTCATGAGTACAAATATTTTTGAATGAATAAACACACACATATTAAGGGAGAGATTTCATAATCCCACCCAGTGACTGTGGAAGAAATAGAATGATTCCAAACAGTTCTATGGACCAGACCCACTTTTGGAAACAGGTGAGTTCTATGTGCAGATCTGAGTCATTGCCTGGGTCATTGTCTCGGAAAGTACAAAGTTCTATTTCTTATCACCATATCACTGAGGCAAATTCCCCCAATTTCCTCTACTGGGACAAAGGATATCCTTATATTTATATATAATGATCCTTTAATCACTGAGTAAATAAGTTCCCTTTTTTTTCCATAAGCTCTTTATTCTGTGCCAATTTAAGGGAATTGTAAAAGCCACATGTTAAAATTACAAATCTTAAAAACAGACAGGAAATCAAGATTTCCCCTGGTCCAAGGAATGTGGCTTCAGAAATGTATATTACCATGTCTCTTTTGAGTCCTGAGAAGCCAAGGTTAAAAGAGCCTTGGGGTCACCCGTCTGTGAGGAGTGGAGGTGGCAGCGAGGTCACCTGTCCCATACTTCCCTCTTCTTTCTAATTCTAATCTCAGCTGGTCCGTATTTAGCCCAGATCTCATCATTTACACATCTCATTTTTAAAACTGAGGCAAAAATACCTCTGCCGTTAACCAATACCAAGTTATTCAGTATCAGTTATTTTTTTAAGTTTTTTTGTTTGTTTGTTTGTTTGTTTTGAGACAGGGTCTGACTCTGTCATGCAGAGTCATGATCATGGCTCACTGCAGCCTCAACCTCCTAGGCTCAGCTGGTCATCCCGCCTCACCCTCTTGAGTAGCTGGGAGTTCATGTGCTCACCACCATGCCCAGCTAATTATTATTATTTTTTTTTTTTGTATTTTTTGTAAAGATAGAATCTTGTTATGTTGCCCAGGCTGGTCTCAAACTCCTGAGCTCAAGCAGTCCTCCTGCCTCAGCTTCCCAAAGTGCTGGGATTACAGGCGTGAACCACCCTGCCCGGCCTTTAGTTTCTATACTCACCAAATGCTTATTGTAAGCACCATGGCGATTTTCCTTTGTCTAGGTGGTTCACTGTTTTCACAGTATTGTCAGCTGAAATGTTGTCACTGAATCCACGAGAATGCCCCAGGCAATGAAAGAAAGAATGCAAAGTATGGCTGAGAGGGGCGGCCACCAGAAAGAAATATGGAAAACTCTGCCTCTGACCCTGACCCTGACCCTAACCCACAGAAAGAGACCAAGACACACAATTACCAATGCAGAGAAAAAAAAAATGGACTGGAAGAAAAAGCGTCAGATAGTTCACAGCAGAAATACACAATGTTGAGAAAAGTGTTGTTTGCTAAATGGAGCAAAGAGTAGGTGAGGCAGAGAGAGTGATGTGAGTGGGTGCATTAGAGGAAAGGAGAGACAGCTGTCAAGGAGTGGGTGACGGGTTAGAGGAACATGAAGTCCAGGTGGCAGAGCAAGTTGGCAGAGGGAGCCGGGTGAGGAAGTGAGCAAAATGCAGGAGTCAGACAGGACAGGCATTGATGAGGCAAGTACAGGTGAGAGGCATTCAGAAACCACTGCGCAGGCCGGGCCCGGTGGCTCACGCCTGTAATCCCAGCACTTTGGGAGGCCGAGGCGGGCGGATCACGAGGTCAGGAGATCGAGACCACGGTGAAACCCCGTCTCTACTAAAAATACAAAAAAATTAGCCGGGCGTGGTGGCGGGCGCCTGTAGTCCCAGCTACTCGGAGAGGCTGAGGAAGGAGAATGGCGTGAACCCGGGAGGCGGAGCTTGCAGTGAGCCGAGATTGCGCCACTGCACTCCAGCCTGGGGGACAGAGCGAGACTCCATCTCAAAAAAAAAAAAAAAAAAAAAAAAAAACCAGTGCTCAGTTGATCAGTGTTTTCCATTGCTTCAAGATCTAGCTTCAGTACAATGTAGAGCTAGTGGGGATGAAATTAGGTAACACCAATTCAGTCCTTATAATCCTACCCCTTATAATCAGCGTCAACTTAGAGTCCAAATTGTATTGTCATAACCAATAGCATTTGTGTCTTCCAACATTGGTACTTTGTAATGAAGTCAGGTTAAGTCAGTAAGTAAACGGGTTGTGTTGTACAAATGTGCTGGTTTTCCTTGAAGGCAAGTATTTATGAAAGCAGGAAGAGCTTACTGAATTCATCTCTGCTTTACAAAAGCAAAATATCAGTGAAAATGTACTGTAGCGGATAATTTGATTATTTCAGTTCAGCGTAGTCAGTATAGAAATGTTTATGGTTGCCTAAAATCTAAAGAAACAAATAATTTTCTCAGTAAAGATTCATCAGTTAGAGCTTCTCTTTCTTGTGAGGAAAGGCTACACAATTCAATGTAATTGGTCAGGTGACTTTGGAAAAAGAAGAGGAAGCATTTTCCCTCTGAGAGGCAGAAAATGGTGCCACCTGCTGGTGTTCATATAAAACTTCATTTCTTAGAGCGCATAAGGAATAATTTAAAAAATATATATATGTATTTAATTTTAACTTTAAAAAGTAAAGCATAGAGCATATTTTAAAATCAAGTATAACTAAGTAACACATGACCAAAAAACGTGGGCTCTACCCACAGTCTTTTCCTCCCCTTCCCATCTCCTGCTCTCCAGCGATAATCTCTTTTAATGTTTTTAACTGTGTTTTCTTATATTTAGCTTTATACATCATTTTAGTAATGAACTGAGACTGCTGCTTTTGAACTGTAAATTGTAGACATTATCTCTTGATTTCCTGTTATTATAAATGACTATATAGTTTTCCTTTTCCCCTACTCCCATCAAATTAAATATTCACTTTAACTTGTATTTAAAGCCAGCCAGGGTTTATATGACCACGTTGTGACATTACAGAATTTATTTATTACCTTTCTTTTACCCTTTGCTTTTCCTGAATCGCCTCTTTCTTTTCTCTTGTGTAATTTCCTGTTAACGTCATATTAATTTTTCCCATTGGCTCTATCATAGTGCTGTTAGTAGTTTTTCTCCAAATACATGTATTTGGAGAAAAGATATTTTATCATTAATAGAAAAAGATATCTATCAATGATAGAAGATATTATGTTATTTCCATTCTTTCCTGGAGACCCCTCTCCTTCTGGAACCTTCCCTCTACCTGTTCAAATCGGGACCTGTTGCCCTTGGGCCAACTCAGTTATCTGTCATCTTGGGACCCCTCTTGACCACCTTCCTGCAGTTCCCTCCTGAACCACGTTTTCCTCTTCTTTGAAGCATATCCTCTCACAACTTCTAAAAAAGTGAGGCATGAGATGTGAGTTTCTTTGAGTCCTTGTAAGAATGAATATGTAGTTATTCCACCATTACAATTGATTGACATTTTGCTGGCCGTACAATCACTAGTTGAAAAAAATCTCCCCAGGATGTTAAAGAAACCCTACCGTTTTTCTTCTATTCGTGATAGTATAGTCAGTGGCTTTCTGTTTCCTGTTGCTTCAAAAGGGATTTTTTTCTTCTTCTTTGGATGTGCTTAGCACCTCTATTCTCATGTTCTGAAATGTCAGTTTGATTTTCTTTGTGTTGGGCCTATTAATTCTGCTGAGCACTTGGTGGGTTCTTTTGATCCGAGGACTCATGCTATTCCATCCTGGGAAATGTTCTTGTATTCTTTTATTTATTTTCTCCCTACATTTCCCGTGCACTTTCTTTTCATAATTCCCATGGATGTTATGTTAGACCTCTTATATTGATCTTCTAATGTTCTCTTTTTCTAATTCCTGTTTTCCATTTTTTATCCTTTTGTTTGTTTGTCTGGGAATGTGCTATGTCTTTGTCTTTTAATTCTTCTACCTTTTTTAAAACTTTGGCTGCCATATATATTTTTAATTTCCAGGAGCTCTATTTATTCTCCTCAAGTTTCTATTTAATTGCATGGTATTCATAATATATAGATGCAATATCTTCACGCATTTATTTGACTATATCATAGTAGTTTTTTTTAATGTTTTCTTTTGAGTCTTGCATTCTTCAGGCTTAGTAACTTTTGAATTTCATTTCAAGGTCACTAGGCAGTGAGGGTCAGTTTCTTTGGAGAATTCCTAAATGTTTAATGTCTCAACCTTTTCTCTTGGTCATTCAATTTCTCTAGAGACAAACTCGTCAGTTTCTGACGTGTGGTAGGCAACTGTCATTTGTGGATAATGACAGGAAAAGAGGTTTGGAAACTCTCACCAGTGCAATATGAAAATTTTCATTGGCTCCTATTATTTTGAGATTTTGCCCCACCTTTTTCCTTACCGTATCTGGTTTTTCCTTATTTGAGAGCCTCACTAGTGATCTTTACAAAGTCTTCCTGCCTCCTGCAAAGTAGAGGTGGGTTTGGAAGTTATCTAGGATGTAACTATTCATAAACAAACTTTCAATCAGTCCTTCATTTTTGGTCAGAACCTCACCCTACCTTCTTGGGACCTGGGTCTCAAATCCTAAGGTTTTCACGGGTTTAGAAAACATATAAGCTAACTACTCTCTGCATACTTATTTATGGATAAAGTTGTAGCCCTTTTTGTTCATCTAAGAGAATTCCCACCACATATCTATCCACACCTATCTTCAATAGATCTATTTAAACCTCATGTCCATTGCTATGCGCTCTTGCCCTTTTTCTTTGCTCTTGTGAGATTATATCTCTAAATCTATCTCTGTGTCTATTTCTATTTGTACCTCAGCCTAGTTCTATGTCTGTATCTACCTATTCTTTGCCACTTTACAGGCAAGCCAGTAATGAAGGATTTATGCATATATCCACCCATCAAGTTTAACTAGAACCATTTCCTAAAACTAAATCAGATTAGTCATCTCCCTGATTCGAACCTTTTAGTGGTTTTGCATTCAATTAACCCACAACGCTTTCCCTGCCTGCCTCTCTCGCCTCATCTGTTGCCACTCCCTTTAAAAAATCTGCTACTAGCTTGAGCCCAGGAGTTTGAGACCAACTTAAGCACCACAGGGAGACCCCATCTCTACAAAAAATAAAAAATTAGCCAGGCATGATGATGTACACCCATAGTCCCAACTACTCAGAGAGCTGAGGCGGGAGGATTGATTCAGCCCAGGAATTCGAGGCTGCTGCAGTAAGCCATGATTACACCACTACACTCCAGCATGGACTTCAGAGCAAGACCCGGTCTCAAAAAAAGAAAAAGAAAAAAAAATCTGCTACTGGAATCTTAAAACTGGAAGTGGCCTTAAAGATTAGCCAGTTGAGTTGTTTTTAAACAATACCTTGCAGATACCCAGAGATTTCGTAGAGATGCCAGACTCACTGCTGAAGGTTGTGGGTTGTAGGGGGTTGTGATGGGGTGGTTACAGAAGTGGACAAAGAGTCTTACTCTGGTGTCTTCCCTCAGTTCAGTCTGAACAACTCCACTTTTATCAGTTTTATGAGCCAAATCTCTGCATAAAAAAGCTGCAGGCTGCAGTAAAATTAAAAATACGAAAACCATCCATCCAAACCACTTATTTTAAACATGAGCAATCTGGAGCCCAGGGAGGTGGTCAAATGACTTCCACATTCATGGTCAGAAGGTACAGAGCCAGGGCAGTCAGTATGTCATTTGCTCTGTGACGCTGCCCACAAAAGAATCTAGCGGGTGATGTGGGTTGCCCAAGCCTGCCCTGGAACAGAAGAGGCACATTTATGTCTTGATATGTTCACATGAGAGACCATTTATCCATCACCTGCCATGCCAGCCACTGTTCTAGAATGCAGGGATGGAGCAGTGAACACAGTACACATGGTGATCCACCCACCTCAGGCTCCCAAAGTGCTGGGATCACAGGCATGAGCCACCGTGCCAGGAAAGAAATTTTTTTTTTTTTCAAGAAAAGCAGGCTGGGCATGGAGGCTCACATCTGTAATCCCAGCACTTTGGGAGGCCAAGGCAGGCAGATCTCCTGACATCAGGAGTTCAAGACCAGTCTGGCCAACATGGCGAAACCCCATGTCTACCAAAACTACGAAAATTAGCCAGATGCGGTGGCACGCACCTATAGAATTGATTATGGTATAGGGCTTATCAGTGGACCAAACCTGGCCCACTACTGCTTTTTGTAAATAAAGTTCTAATGGATTGTCTATAGCTGCTTTTAACTATAAGTCATTGCATGAAAAAGTGAAATTTATGCTGGTTGTGGTGGCCCATGCCGGTAATCCCAGCACTTTGGGAGGCTGAGGCAGGCAGTAGATTGCTTGAATTCAGGAGTTTGAGAAATTGGGCAAAATTGTGAAACCCCATCTTTACCTAAAATTAAAAAAAATGGTAAAAAGATTAGCTAGGTATGGTGCCCTGCACCTGTGGTCCCAGCAACTCAGGAGGCTGAGGTGGGAGGATCGCTTGAGCCCAGGAGGCGGAGGTTGCAGTGAGCCAAGATTGTGCCCTTGCACTCCAGCCTGGGTGGCAGAGTGAGACCCCATCTCAAAAAAACAAACAAATAAACAAACAAACAAAAAACCCAAAACACCATACATGCTGAAATGTAGACCCTCAAAGCCTAAAATATCTGATTATTTACAGGAGAAATTTGTTACATGCACGAGATGAATGTATTCCACAAAACAAATGGTGAGTGGAAGAAGAGCACTCCCGTAAAATTCAGAAATAGTTAAAACTAATCTAGCAGTCACAACAGTGAATACTTTTGGAGTAAGTTAGTGATTCTGCAGGGTGTGCCGAGGGCTTCTGAGGAGCTGAGAATATTCTATTTTTTTATATGAATGCTGGTTACACAGTTGGGTTAAATTTGAAACTTTATTGGGTCATACACTGCATAAGATTTGTGCAGTTTCAGTATTATGTTTTAAGTTTACTTTTAAAACTCATTTGTTAAGGTGAGGCATAAAATCTCTTCTGCAGTCTAAAAAATGGAAGGAGAGAAATTGCATTAAAGGCTAAATATCAAGAATGTAGGTTTCCCAGAAATATTTTCTCTTCCTTATATGACTTCTTTCTTTTATGTCTTGTACTGTCTTGTTTCTTACTTCCTTCATTTCTTTCTTTCTTCTTTCTTCCTTGCTTTCTTGCTTTCTTTCCTTCTTCCTCTCTTGCTTGCTTTCTTCCTTTCTTTCCTTCCTACCTTCCTTTCCTCTTTCCTCTCTCCTTCTTCCTTTCCTCCTTTCTTTTCTTTCCTTCCTTCCTTTCTCTTTCCTTTCTTCCCTTTTTTCCTTCCTTCCTTCCTTCCTTCCTTCCTTCCTTCCTTCCTTCCTTCCTCCCTTCCTTATCGCTCTTTCCCTGTTTCTTTCTTGCTTGCTTGCTTGCTTGCTTTCCTTCCTTCCTCCCTTGCTTAT
This sequence comes from Nomascus leucogenys, assembly GCF_006542625.1. Taxonomy (NCBI): domain Eukaryota; kingdom Metazoa; phylum Chordata; class Mammalia; order Primates; family Hylobatidae; genus Nomascus; species Nomascus leucogenys. The sequence continues at coordinate 131,833,958 of NC_044384.1, forward strand.
CTCTTTCTTTCTTTCTTTCTTTTTCTTTCTTTCCTTCCTTCCTTCCTCGCTCCCTTCCTGCCTTCCTTCCTTCCTCCCTTCCTTCCTTATCCCTCTCTCTCATTCTTTCTTTATCTTTCTTTCTTTCTTTCCTTCCTTCGTTCCTTCTCTCCTTCCTTTTCTCTTTGCTTTCTTCTCTTTCTCTCCTTCCTTCCTTCCTCCTTCCCTCTCTCCCCCCCTTTCTTCCTTCCTTCCTTCCTTCCTTCCCTCCATCCTTTCTTTTTTCTTTCTTTCTTTCTTTCTTTCTTTCTTTCTTTCTTTCTTTCTTTCTTTCTTTCTCTCTCTCTCTCTCTCTCTCTCTTTCTTTCTTTCTATCTTTCTTTCTTTCTCTTTCCCTCCCTTCCTGCCTGCCTGCCTGCCTGCGTGCCTGCCTGCCTGCCTTCCTTCCTTCTTTCCTTCCTTGTATTTGGGGTACTAGGTGTATACATCTATTATGAAAAAGAAAAAAAACATTTCATTTCAGAGAGCTGTATAATTCTTTGAGGCTAGGAAAATAACATATAATAACTTAACAACCCCAGGCACACGTATTGTAATATAAAGAGTATTGTAGCTTCTAAAGCTCCCTGAAGTTACTTTGATAGAAAATCTCAGCACAGCTATTAAAATGTGATCTTTCCTTCCTGCAGAAGAACAGTGAGTTCATGAGCTGCCAAGCAAGCCTTTATGCGTTTATGCAAATGGATTTGGTATACTCTGGGAGGTTAAATTTATATCAAATTAGGGATTAGATGTTTCCTGAGGTCATAGTATTAGGGAAGTGGTTTAACTCCTTAGGTAAGTTTGGTGAATGATTTCCCTAAATCATTAGCAAAAAGTAGAAAACATTCATGCTTTCAATTTTCTGTTGCTTTCTCCCCTTGCTTCCGTTCAGTCTTTCCTAACTAATCTCTTTTCTTTAAAGTGCTTTTCTTCTTTTTATTAAGTTTTCTTCTGAGACTACCACTTAACTGTTTCACAGTTTTTACAGTGTGGTTTTACTTGTGCATGTAAGACTTTCTTTTTTCTTTTTTAAGCAAAAAGGTCTTGCTCTGTTGCCCAGGCTGGAGTACAGTGGTTCAATCACAGCTCACTGCAGCCCCAACTTCCTGGGTTCAAGCAATCTTCCTGCTTCAGCCTCCTGAATAACTGGGACTACAGGCATGTGCCACCATACCTGGCTAATTTTTAAATTTTTGTAGAGATGGGGTCTTGCTATGTTGCCTAGGCTGGTCTTGAACTCCTGGGCTCAAGTGATCCCCCTGCCTCAGCCTCCCAAAGTGCTGGGATTATAGGCATGAGCCACTGCACATGGCCAGAAGATGAAAATATTTTTCATGTTACATTAGCATGTATTTCATGAATTCTAGTTTAATCACTCATTCAAGGAGGAAGAGACCAAAGCTTGGGAAATGCCAGTCAGAAGTATAACGCTGCTACTTGGCCTTGGGAAGAAGTTAGGTAACTCACCCTAATCATCCACTGAGACTTCAGTTGCTACTCTTTGCCTGAGCCAAGGACACGGCTCCTGTCTTCAGAGGTGTCCTAGCATAAGCTGGATGACCACTAGGGGGAATGTCATAGACCAATGGACAGTCCAGTAGAACTATAATGTGAACCAAAAATATGAGCCACATATGTAACTTTACATATTCTAGAAGCCACATTAAAAACATGGAAATAAATAGATAAACTTAATTTTCATAATATATTTTAACTCAACATATCTAAAATGTTATTTCAGTCTATAATGAATATAAAATAATTGCGATCATTTGTGTCATTTTCTCCATAGTGAGACTATGAAACCTGCTGTGTATTTTACACCTGGCTCACATCTTAACTTTGATTAGACTCACTTCAAGTGCTCAGTCACTTCTGGCTAGCAGATGCTGTGTTGGACAGCACAGTTGTAGATTTCAACACCGGGAGAAAAAGTGAGACCAGCCACAGGACTTCTAAAATCCCTTCCAGACAAGATTATTTAACCCTATCTACTTTGAGTATGGGGCTATAGTTTTTGTGGTTCTAATTGTATTTTGTTAAGAGAACAAAGTCTTTATTTCCTTGGTCATATGGACTGTCATTGTTTATTTTGTGTTACTATCACAGAATACTATAGATAATATAAATACTACAGATAAATTAAAAAAAAAGATTATTTTCTTTCTCATACTGGAAGCTGGGAAGTCCAATATCAAGGTGTAGGCATCTGGCAAGGGACTTCTTGCTGTGTCTTCCCATGGCAGAAGGTAGAATGGCCAGAGAGCATAAGAGAGTAAAAAAAGCAAGAGAGGGTTGAACTCACTTTGATAACAAGCTCACTTCTGTGGTAATGACATTAATCCATTCATGAGGGCTCTGCCCTCTGCCCTCATGGCCTAATCACCTCCTAAAATTCCCATCTCTCAACACTGTTGCATTGGTGGCAATTAAGTTTTCGACTCATAAACTTTGGGGAATGCATTCAAAACATAGCATTCCACCCCTAGCCCCACAGATTTGTCCTTCTCACAATGCAAAATGCATTCATTCTATCCCAATAGCCCCCAAAGTCTTAACTCATTCCAACATCAGTTCAAAAGCCCAAAATCCAAACTCTCATCTAGCTCAGATATGGGTGAGACTTAAGGCACCATTCATCCTGAGGCAAATTCCCTCTAAAAGTGAGTCTGTGACATCAAAATAAGTTATCTACGAAATAAGTTATCTCCACTGTAAAATACAATGGTGAGATAGGTGTAGAACAGACGTTCCCATTTCATAAGGGAAGAATAGTCAAGAAGAAAGGGGTAACTGGCCCCAAGTATGAAAACCCAAAAGAGAAAACAAGTCTTAAAACTCCAGAATGGTCTGCTTTGACTCCATGTCCCATGTTCTGGGCACACTGGAGTAGAGGTTGGACCCATAAGGCTCATACCACCCAGCAGCACTCACAGGTTGGAGTCTCTTGCTGTGCCTGCAGCTCTCCAAGGCAGTTCTGGGGTTGTGGGAGTGGTCTCAATCCCATGGCTCCACTAGGGATTATCCTGGTGGGCTGTCTGTGGGGGCTCTGACCCCACAGTTTCACTGGGCATTGCCCTCCTGGGGGCTTTCTGTGGTGACTCTGACCCTACAACAAGTCTTACCCTGGGTCCCCAGGCTGTCTGTGTCATCCTTTGAAATGTAGGCAGAGGAAACCATGCCCCCAAGTCTGTTGCATTCTGCATGCCTGCAGAATTAGCACCATGTGGACGCTGCCAAGATTTATGAGTCGTACCTTCCAGAGTGGTAGGTTGAGCTACACTGGAATCTACTTGAGCCACAACCGGGGTGGCTGAGGAGCACTGCACTGGAATGTGGAAGCAAAGCTGCAAGGTGGCTGTGGGCAATGAACCCATGGAGGGTACCCTGGTCTGTCCCCCAAATTTATTCTACCCCCGTAGAGCTCTGGGCCTGTGATGGCAGGGGCAGCCCTGAAAGTCTTTGAAATGCCTTTGGAGTCATCCTCCCATTGTCCTGATGATCCCTTTTATCTATATGAATCGCCTTAGCTCACCCTTGGTTTGCTGTCCTGAGCACACCTTTTCATTCTTTACATGGCCAGGCTGAAAACTCCATTCTGCTGCCCTTTTAATTATAAAATCCATCTTTAAGTTATTTCTTTCCTCTTCTATCTTACTGTATGAGGTTAAAAATAGCAATGCATCCCATCCCCTTGGGAATGTTATATCATACCTGATCAGGCCACTGACCTAAACTACTGGGCTTGCAATTACATATACACTTATGAGTTAGACACACACTTTGAGAGCCGAGGTTGTGGCAGGTTTTGCTCTGTCAGCCACTTCTCTGAATGCCGAGAGCTCAGGCTGTGATGGGCCTTGGAGCTTTGAAACATCCCTCCTTCCCCTTCCCCCCCACCACACTGCTACTGCCCTCTAGCATCAAGGGACCTTACGTCCTTCACGGATTTCCCCCACTGTCTTGGTCAATCCAGCTTCTCTGGAGAACCGCTCCTATCAAAGTACATCTCAAAATTTTATAATTAGGCTTTACTTTTCTTAGAGCCCTGCTTCCATCCTAACTGAGCAATTGGGAACCCACTCACTATGTGGTTTACATACCTTGTCTATCAGATGTGTTCTCTGGGAGATCTGTTTGCTATTTGCCCCATCTTTAACCATTGTGAACCAAAAGAGAAAAAAATCTCATATGTCAGTAAACCATGTGATTCCTGAAATTGTGCTCTGGTAGCTCCTTATTTTAATCTCATAGAACACAATTCTACTGCCTTTATAATCAGAGATTATAAAATAACAGATGTTACCAAAAATGACAGATGTTACCCAAAAATAAATGTTTAAATGACAAATTGCATGGGATATATATTTGAATACATTTTAAAAAACATTTGTGTTAAATAACCACACCCCATGAAATCTGCTATCTTAATCATTTCTAAGTGCACAGTTCAGTGGTGTTGAGTATATTCATATTGCTATGCATCCCATCTCCAGAACTCCTCATCTTGAAAAACTGAAATTTTATACCCATTGAACTAACAGTTTCCCATTCCCTTCCTTACCTGCTCCACTCAGCCAGCCCCTGGCAACCACCATTCTACTTTCTGTTTCTAGTCATTTGGTGATTCTAGGTGCCTCATATGAGTGGGATTGTACAGTATTTGTCTTTCTGTGTCTGGCTTATTTCACCCAAAATAATGTTTTAAAGGTTTATACATGTCATAGCATGTCAGCGTTCTTCATTTTTAAGGGTATTTTACCACAAATTAAAATTAAGGGGTGGGGCAGAAGGACTGGATAGCATGGGAAAACCAATGAATCAATCATTCCATCTTAATGGCTTCCAATAGAAACTTATTAAGCCATATGAAAGGGGAGAAAAATAGTCTCCTATCTTCTCTACTTAGCTCTTAGCTGATGGATCCCTGTAGCAAAAGACAGATTAACAAGAGAAAAACAAACAAGCTTATTAAAATGTATATATCATATACATATGAGAGATACTCAAAAAATGAGTAATTATCAAAGAGATGGCTTAGAACTCCAGCTTACATAGCAACTTCAACAAAGAACAACAAATATTTTAGAATTGTGACAAGACAAAGGAAAGGGACTTTGAGCCTCCAGGGGCAAATAAATGGTTGACAAAGGAGAATTAGTAAAGCTTGTTATGTAAATTTCACTGGGTGGTCTCCAGGCTGATAAGGGTTTAAAGGTGTCTCTGGTGCTTAACCTTTGTCATTGGTAGAACGGGAAGGAGGGATACCCTTGTAAATTTATGTCCTGCTTTTAGACAAATAGAAGGAGGACAGAGAGTTTTTCCTGTGTCTGTTTCTTCTCAATGCTTTCAACTCAAAATAATCTTTATGCTAAAAAGATATATTTTGAAGTGGTATATTCTGGTCTTTTACACATAAAAAGGAATAGAACACTGATACATACAAAACCATGGGTGAGCTGCAAAAACATTCTGTTAAGTGAAAGAAGCCAAACATAAAAGGCCACATGCTGTATGATTCCATTTATATAAAATATTCAGACTAAACAAGTCCTGAAGACAGCGGATTGTTGATTACCAAGGTATGGGGCAGGGGTCAAATGGGAAATGCCTGGTTAATGGGCATGGGGATTGTTTAATGGGTATAAGCATTTCTTTTTGAGGTGATGAAAGTGCCCTGGGATTAGATGGTGGTGATAGTTGCAAAACTTTTTGAATAGACTAAAAAAAAATCACTGAACTGTACACTTTTTAAAGGATGAATTTTTATGATATTCAGATTATATGCTAATTTTTAAAATGATGTGATTGAAAACATAGGGACATAAAGGAGACAGAGAAAGAGTTAACATAGGGCATGGTTACGATTCTGATTGCTTTATTTTCTTTTCCTACTACTAACTGATACAGGCAGGAGGCAGACAAATTCCTAGGCAGAAAGAGGTCCTCAGTGAATCCCAACCTTCAAGCTAAAAGACAACCTGAAGCCTGAAAACCAGGCTGCCAGTTCCAGGCAGAGTCCACAACCCAGAGTGAGAACATCCTTGGTGCCTTTTAGCCAGTTAAATGGTGCTTTTTTCTTTTTTTAATATATATATATTTTTATTATACTTTAAGTTCTAGGGTACATGTGCACAACTTGCAGATTTGTTACATATGTATACATGTGCCATGTTGGTGTGCTGCACCCATTAACTTGTCATTTACATTAGGTATTTCTTCTAATGCTATCCCTCCCCCATCTCCCCACCCCACGACAGGCCCCGGTGTGTGATATTCCCCGCCCTGTGTCCAAGTGTTCTCATTGTTCAATTCCCACCTGTGAGTGAGAACATGCAGTGTTTGCTTTTCTGTCCTTGTGATGGTTTGCTGAGAATGATGGTTTCCAGCTTCATCCATGTCCCTACAAAGGACATGAACTCATCCTTTTTTATGGCTGCATAGTATTCCAGGGTGTATATGTGCCACAGTTTCTTAATCCAGTCTATCACTGATGGACATTTGGGTTGGTTCCAAGTCTCTGCTATGGTGAAGAGTGCCGCAATAAACATAGGTGTGCATGTGTCTTTATAGTAGCATGATTTATAATCCTTTGGGTATATACCCAGTAATGGGATCACTGGGTGAAATGATATTTCTAGTTCTAGATCCTTGAGGAATCACCACACTGTCTTCCACAATGGTTGAACTAGTTTACAGTCCCACCAACAGTGTAAAAGCATACCTATTTCTCCACATCCTCTGCAGCACCTATTTTTTCCTGACTTTTTAATGATCACCATTCTAACTGGTGTGAGATGGTATCTCATTGTGGTTTTGATTTGCATTTCTCTGATGGCCAGTGATGATGAGCATTTTCTTATGTGTCTGTTGGCTGCATAAATGTCTTCTTTTGAGATGTGTCTGTTCATATCCTTCGCCCCCTGTTTGATTTTTTTCTTGTAAATTCGTTTAAGTTCTTTGTAGATTCTGGATATTAGCCCTTTGTCAGATGGGTAGATTGCAAAATTTTTCTCCCCAAATGGTGCTTTTTTCAGGCCTGCCCATGGACCAATTAGTATGCACTCCCTGATTCTGAGCCCATAAAACCCTCAGACTCAGCCACACACTGGGACTATCTGCCTTCAGGCTCCCTCTCACATAGAGGGCTACCCACTTTGGGTTCCCTCTTGTTTTGAGAGCTTTTCTATCACTCAAGACAATTCTTCCCCACCTTGCCCACTCTCTAGTGTCTGTATAGCTCATTTCTCTTGGATGTGGGACAAGAACCTGGAGCCCACTGAATGGCAGGTGTGAAAAGAGCTGTAGCACTGTAGCCCTCCCACCCTCCACTGGTGCCAGATGGCTGCCCCATGTGACAGGAAGCGGTGACAGCAGAACTTGGCCAGCCAAGGAGCCACGGGCCTGGGCAGGGCGGCAGGACCAAACAAGCTGAGACGTGACCTGATTCGCCGAAGCTTGCAGATGATGGGAATGAATGAGCTGTAACACAAACGAGCTGTAATGCTTCCTGAGGGCTCAAAGGACACTTTGAGCCTAAAGTCCCAGCACTTTAGGACTCCCCGAGGAAAACGCTGTAACACCCCTTGGGGCTCCGTGGTTGCTGGCATCTTCAAGCTTTCAGGCACTGCTGCATCCCCCTCATCCAGACAGTGGCGCCCAAGGCAGAAGTCATTCAAGGCCACATGCAGACCAGTTGCAGGATGAGTGAAGAGCTGGTGGGCATGGGATCCAGGCCAGGAGCATGAGCTGAATACAGCCTGCTAGGCCAAGTGGGTGGAGCAAGCCAGGCAGTGAACCCAGAGCTGAGCAGGGTCCCTGCATTGCCACTCACAGAGGTTTCTGGCTGGCACAGAGGCACCAGAAGACTCCTGTGTCCTAACCTTTGTGGAGATAAAGATCACCCACATGAGAACAAGGTTTATTAATTGAGAGCACGCTCTGTATTGTAAGAGTCAGCCACCACAACAGCTTGTGCTTGGCAGAGACTCAAAGGCGGGCAGAGGAGTAGGAAAGCTTTATGGTAGGAAAAGAGGAAGGTGCATCCTGCTGGGAGCTGGCTGATCTGGGAATGACTGGAGGCAGACTGACAAGAAGAGGTGCGTTCCGCATGATCTGTGAGGGTCAGCATATTTGGCTTTCCCCTCTTGACCCTAACTTGGAAGAAGTATCAAAAATGAGGGAGGGTCTGGATTCAGTCCTGAGCATTTGGGACAGATCACTGCAGAAGTGTGGGTAGGCTCTTCAGGCTGGTGGCTGCTCACGGCCTTCCTGTGCTCACCAGTGAACTGAGACAATTCATTGGCCTGGAAACCCTCTTTATCATCTCTGGTCAACTGAATACCTTTCCTAGACAGAGAAACTTTATTCAATATTTTTATAACAACTCCTATTGGTAATCATAGTAATAATTACAATAATGATAAATAGCAATGATAATACTTTTATATACTTATTAATATTTATAAAATGCTTATAATCTATACTTTAATTTACATTTCGGAATTTATATGACATACAGGGCTGGGCACAGTGCCTCACACCTGTAATCATAGCACTTTAGGAGGCTGAGGCGGACAGATCACTTGAGGTCAGGAGTTTGATACCAGCCTGGCCAACATGGCAAAATCCTGCCTCTACTAAAAATACAAAAATTAGCTGGGTGTGGTAGCATGTGCTTGTGGTCCCAGCTACTTGGGAGGCTGAGACAGGAGAATCACTTGAACCCAGGAGGCAGAGGTTGTAGTGAGCTGAGACTGTGCCATTGAACTCCAGCCTGGGTGACAGAGCAAGACTCTGTCCCAAAAACAAAACCAAAATTTATATAACATATTTATGTATTATATAATTTATAGATAAATATTTTGTATTTTATGTATAGTTTATGTACAATAAATTTATATATTTATAGTGCTTATATAATTATATATGTATTAATTACAATTATGTTTATAATTAACGAAAATATTCTCATTACTATAAACCTCGTGAGTCACTCTCACACCTGACACCCCAGCCTGCACTCTCCAACCGAGGACTCAATTTCAGTTTTAACCCTCTAGCTGCCCTTTCACACCAACTCCTGCCCATTCCCACCCCCATTTCACCAGGGTCAGGTCGGGCCATCTGTGTGACCTTCATGGATTACATAAAAGCAGCCACCAGCTTGTTCCTGGCAAGGGATGCGAAAGTTTATGTCCACGGGAGCCACTGCAGGTGGTGAGGTCACCCGGCCTTGGCTCTACTCACGTTGAGTCACATTTCTTGGCCCAGGGCTGGCAGAGAGTGCCCAGCATGGGCCTGGCCTCCACCTTGGAGCTCCCTGGTTGGAATGGGTTGGAGGGGGCTAACCCCCACAGTCCAGGAGGCCTTGATTTTCTTTTTCCAGAGGGCCCTGGGCCAGGGACAGCTGTGGGTGGGGGACAGCGGTGCCCTGCAAGGTTGGACATTCTGAGCCCTGAGCCCCTCCTCCATTGCCTCCCATTGGTGGGACCCCTTTGTGGACAGAGAGCTGTACTCAGCATGTTTATTGGTCTAGCTACGACAACAAATAATCGTAACAGCAATCGTTACAATCATGATGAGTGACAGTGACAAAAATAACTTCAGGCCTGGCATAGTAGCCCATACCTATAATCCTAGCACTTTAAGAGGTGGAGGTGGCCAGTTCTCTTGAGTCCAGGAGTTGGAGACCAGCCTGGGCAACATGGTGAAACCCCGTCTCTATAAAAAGTTTCAGAATTAGTCGGACATGAGGGAATGTGCCAGTGGTCCCAGCTACTCAGAGGCCGAGGCAGGAGGATCGCTTAAGCCCAGGAGGCTGCCATGAGCCATGGTCGTGGCACTGCACTCCAGGGTGACTGTTACTCTGGGAGACAGAGCAAGGCCCTGTCTCTAAAAAAATAAAAATAACTTTTCACGTGTTTATTTTTCACATGGATTTATCATTAATAACCTCTACAATTTATATTTAATGTTATAGAAGACTGTATTACAATTTTTGTGATTTCATATTTACAGATAAATATATCTTATAACAATAACATTTTTCCCATTAACCTTGGGCCCCACCCCACCTGAGGAATGATTCTCTGCTTTACCCCCACTGCCAGTCTGGGGCTCCGTGGGCCCTTATCTAGGTTGGCCCTAGCCTCTTGTCTAAGGCGGGAGCCAGACAACTGGTCAACCCAGCCGCTCCAGGCCTTGAGCTAGTCCAGTGTCTCAATGGGCTGTCCCTTGGCTAGAATCTAATGGGGACCCCTGGCCTAAGGCAGGCAGGGGCCCATCGATGTGAGTCTTTGGAGGTTGATGGACTACAGAAGAGAGACCGAGCCTGGCAGACTGCTGGTCAACCCTGAGGATGCAGGGTTCTACCCATCCATCTCTGCTGTCCCCACCGCTCCCCAACTTTGTCCCAGCCCAGGGTGCATCCTGGGAGGGTGGCGAGGAGGCGGGGCATTGAGTCGGGTTACCTGATCACTGCTGCCCCACAGTGTGGCTCTGGGTCCGAGTCCTGGAGATCTAGAGGGATAGATGTATAGATGCTTGGAGCCTCCATGTGGGTGGACAAACCCTGGTGTCCAGGACTGACTTTATTGCAGTGAGGGAGCTGTTCTGCTGCTTAGGAAACCCAGAGGCAGGTCTTACTAGCATCAGTTTCCCCAGGAACCTGCATTTGGTGACGAGCGAGGGGCAGGTGCCTCTTTCTGGCAGTTCCCCTTTTCCCAATAGGGACTGTACATCCAGATGGGCCTAAGCGTAGGAGGAGGATACTGTGCACGCAGGGTGCACCCCGCTGCCAGGGGAGGGGAATGTCTGGGACGAGATATCCAAGGTCAGTCAAGCCTCCTATGCACTGCTCTATCTTCTGTCTGCCTTAAGGTCACCCTGATGGTAGCTTTGCCCCATTGGTTACTCAGACAAGCAGACAGCAAAAGCCTGAGCCTGCAGTTCCTTTGTTAGGGAGCAGGATTGCCATGGCAACAGTACGTCTCCTGTAGGAGTCTAAATGTTAACAGTGGTCCAAACCCAGCTCAAATGTTCTCTCCTACAGGGACTGTGAGCAAGAATTGTCTCCCTGAATGGATTTCAAAAAGCCGGCTCTTGGGTTCTTAAGAAAACAGCTCTGGGGGGTCGCTTTGCATCTCAAAGTGCAAAGAATGTGTAATTGCAACCTTTTTAAAGTAACTATTCTAAGAGAGAGTCCAGGGGCCTATCTGCCGATCACCTGGTTTGGTCTGGAATAAATTTTGGTAGCATGGAGCTTTCTCAGGCAGGCATTTTAAGCGGGACTGGGGTCATGGCCTTAAGCTGCTGGTAGCCAAGCTAGAGAGTCTGGTCAGGTCTCTTAGTGCAGTGGTTTGGATGGAGCCATTATGTGCCGAGAGGTCTGCAGTTCTCTCCCAACTCCTTCCTTTTCTGCAAACTCAGTCTGAGTTTCCATTTTGTTCTGTGGCCCTTTCCTTGCGGCCTCTTCACAGAGAAGTGGCACCACTGAATTTTAAAAAAGATGGTTAATCCTCTTTTAGCTAGTACCTACATTTTGGGGTATTAGAAAGTCTTGTTGTGATGTGTACTGCTCCTCAAACACTGAGCTGAGGAAGCTGTTCGTGATGGTTAATATTAGGTGTCAACTTGATTGCATTGAAGGATGCCTAGATAGCTGGTATTGTTTCTGGGTGTGTCTGTAAGGCTGTTGCCAGAGGAGATTAACATTTGAGTCAGTGGACCCAGAGAGCAAGACCCACCCTCAAGCTGGGTAGACACCAGTGAGGGTAGAACAAAGTAGGCAGAAGGTGGGATAAGTTGGCTTGCTGAGTCTTCTGGCTTTCATCTTTCTTCTGTGCTGGATGCTTCCTGCCTTTGGACATCAGACTCCAGGTTCTTTGGCCTTTGGACTCCTGCACTTACACCAGTGGTTGGTCATGGGCTCTCGGGCCTTTGGCCACAGACTGAAGGCTGCACTGTTGGCCTCCCTGCTTTTGAGGCTTTTGGACTTGGACTGAGCCACTGCGGGCGTCCTTCTTCCTCGGCTTGCAGACGGCCTGCTGTGGAGCTTCACCTTCTGATCATGTGAGCCAATTCTCCTTAACAAACTCCCTTTCATATATAATCTATCCAATAGTTCGGTCCCTCTGGAGAGCCCTAATAGTGGTAGAAAACCAAAAGGTGAGAAAGTTTAATTTGGGAGCTTTTAGGTGACAGCACATCCCATGACTAAAAAAAGGATAGCTTATATATTTGTAATAAACTCATATTACACTGATAAACACTGCAAAACAAGCTAGTTGATATTTTTGAGATCAGATGTCTCTTACTTAAACCATCTTATTGATTTTAATATAGCTATAAAAAGGATTTTTATTTAGAAAAGATTTCTAAGCGCTTTTATGCAGAGTAACTGCAAAACTTCTTAGCTCTTTCATTCTTAAATACTCCCTTGAAACAAATTTTATTGATGTTTGTCTGCGTATAATTTCATGAAGAGCAAAAGGAAAATAAAATTAGCCTAATTAAAAAAAAAATTAGCCTAATAGCTAATGTTGGCCAGCACTAACTACACTCAAGGGCCTCTCCCAAGCATTTCACATGGAGCAACATTTCATCCTCCCAACCACCAGAGAGGGGAGGACCGTTCAGCTCCGTTTTCACACAAAGAGCTTGACGCACGCAGAAGTTACCTTGTCCATGGTCACATAGCACGTAAAGGGCAGGGCAAACCCAGGATGCAAAGCCACACAAGGCCACCTGGCTCCAAAGCCCCTGGGTAGAAACCAGTGGGCCACCCTCGCACAGCAGCAGGGCCTTCCTGGAGCCAGACAGCAATGGGGAGGCTGCTCTGCTGCACCTCTCCTCTCAACTCCACTTCCTATCCTGGGCTTGTCAGCAGCCCTGAGCACCTCTCCTTCAGGGGACCGTCAGTGGGGAGAGGTCAGGCTCAAATTCATTTTTACATAAATGTTTTTTGGTGTTAAAACTTCCTGAATGAGGCCAGGTATGGTGGCTCATGCCTGTTATCTGAACACTTTGGGAGGCTGAGGTGGGAGGATTGCTGGAGGCCAGATGTTTGAGACCAGCCTGAGTAACACAGTGAGACCCTGTCTCTACATAAAATTAAAAAAAAAAAATAGCTGGGCATGGTGGTGTATGTTTGTAGTCCCAGCTACTTGGGAGGCTGAGGCAGGAGGATTGCTTGAGGCCGGGAGTTTGAGGCTGCAGCGAGTTATGATCGTGCCACTGCACTCTAACCTGGATGTAGAGTGAGACTTTGTTTCTAAAAAACAGACCACCTGAATGAAAACATCTAATATTATGTTGATATGTAATATTGACCAAAGCCTAACTATGGAAAACAAAACCTGAAGGTCTTGGAAGACATGTCTTTTAAGTATCTATATTAGCAAAATTCATTACTCAACTCAATTATGCTAGATTTTTCCCCTTGCTATATGCTTAGAAAAGACGAAAAATACACCCCTGTTCAAAAACTCATAAGAATTAAATTTTTAAAAACCTCAAATTTTAGGATGATTTTTATTTACAAAACAGATTGGGTCTTTTGTTTTACACATATTACAAAAAATGACTCTTAAAAATAGAAATAGCCTCTCAGACTCTTGGGAACTACTTTTAAGCAACCAAGGAGTTAGAACTCAGATGGTTTTCTTCTTTGTAAAAGCAACAATGACCACGGCAGTGCGCCACGTCAATCACTGCTGAGTGTCTTCTCCTACAATTATACAGCCCCGAGCTGTGTCTGGTGGAAAGGTCTCCACTCAGGTCAGAGTCTGAAGGAGCAAGATCTTCTCGTTAATGCAGAATCTGTGCAGAACCACCATAAGATTCTCTCCACAGCGGGAGACCTGGCGCTCCATGGCCAGGCGAAAGTCCTCCTTCACGCCTTTGGTGATGCCTCGAGTTACCGTGTGGTGCCTGAGGTCAGCAATAGGGAAACAGATAAAGACAAGGGGTTAGCACCAGCATCGCTGATCGCTGCTACTTGGGTAGGAATAAAGCCTGCCCCATATCTAAGTATAAGCTCAGATATTTTAAAAAGAACACAAGAATAGCTGCAACCAACCAAACATTCCAGCCCATTCCCCTTCAGAAAGACTTAAAACTAGACAGACATCTGTCCCACTCTATAAAAGGTTATTTCAAACATTTAATTGTTCAGTAAAATGCCACCTGCTTTGCCTTTGAATCAATGAAGCTCTGGTGTTATGCATCCCTACTGCTCACTGGTATACAATTCAGTTACTTAGGGCCAAATGGGTCCAGTCCACACTGGCTACAAAGAGCTTGTGTCCAGCCAGGCCAGCAGACCCTCCAGAGGCAGCAGCAAGGAGGAAGGAGACCTGAATGAGCCAATCACCCAAGTGAGCTCCCACCATGGCCCCCGCAGCTGGTGCTCCCAGAAAGGTTCAGGGCTCCTGCACAGCCGGGGTCACGAGCACATCTCTCTCCCCAGGACGCCAGAATAGGGCAGCTCCTCTAAATGCTGTGCCCATCTAGACTCTCATATGTTGAAGAAAACGCAGCAGGAGCTGGGGTCCTGACACGAGAATGTGGCACAGGTCAGGAGAGAGAGGAGGAGAGAGAGGCAGAATCTCTGAGGGGCAGAGGCAGTGGACTGCGTGGTCCTACACTGTCTGGGCACTCAGGGGAGACCTGCACATGTGTGGAAGGGGTGGTGGGGACACAGGCAAAAAAGGTCTCTTAACTACGCCCCAAAGGTTGTGCTTTAGAAAAAGAAATCACACATGAAATCCCAGGAAACGGAAGAAACAAAATGAAGAAAGGAAAAGAAAAATCTAGCAAAAATCAGTCAGCTCAGTTAAGAGGAAGGGAGTTTTACCTACTAGTTCAGCAATTTGGTAGACTTAAACAAAAGTCACCTCTGTTTCCCACCCTCCTGCCTAATTTCCCTCATACAAAATTATAAGGATTGAAAATGAAGATTTTTTATGTTCTGGGCAAGATAAAAGTGTTGAAATTACTCTAAAATGTTTCTGTTTTTAAAAACTTGTACTAATGATCATATCAAATAAGGACAACAGGAGTCACCAAGTTGTAAAACAACAGATGAAAAGAAAAAAAAAATCCAGCTTTGTTAGATAAGTAAAGCTATTACAGAACCTTCTAATGCCCATGGATGTTTTAAAGAACTACGGGGGAAAATAGCAGGGCCGTGGGGTAAACGCACAGTTCTTTGTGACTATCTCTCGTCAAATCTGGGTGGGTAGCGCAGTAGTTAGGACATAGCATCAGTGAGGTCCCACTAGGATAGATGCAAACCATTTATGCTGCCCTGAGATACTGCTCTTCTGGGTCCCAGGCTGCAGCCTCAAACTGGGGCTGACCCTCTGACCAAGTGGAGGTTACTGGCATTTGCAGACAGTTAGCCAGTTAGCTAAACGGCAAACCCGCCTTTTTTTTTCTTTTTTTGCGATGGCGTCTTGCTGTGTCACCCAGGCTGAAGTGCAGTGGCAATGATCTCAGCTCATTGCAACCTCTGCCTCCTGGGTTCAAGCAATTCTTGTGCCTTAGCCTCCCGAGTAGCTGGGATTACAGGCACATGCCACCAGGACCGGCTAATAAATCCTGCTTTTAATACCACTAAAAATATAACTAAATGCTACATCCTGCAGATCAGGGTCCAATTGTATTATCTCCATATATAAAGAGTGGCACAATTCGATTATATTTCTATTAGAAGCACTATCACTTTGGTGAGTTTGGATGAAAAAGAGAATTAGTAAGCTTTTGTGGTTTAAGAACAGGATAAACCAGCTAATAAATGTGGCATTTTAGCCTATCAAATATTTTCATTTCAGAAAGGAAAGGTCTGAAAAAACATCAGTAGCAGGAAGAAAAAAAACACATTAGTGCCTATTTAGATACCAGGCAACTAATTGCTAATATGACAATAACGACTGGTCACTCATATGAATATCCACAAATAAAAATGTACTTAAACGTCAGCATCCTTAAATATATATGACCGAAAGCCTTAACGTTTTATCAAAAGAGAATCATAGTGCACCTAAGCTAATGTGCGCTTAACTGAATACAGTTTTATATAGCTTTCATTGTTTTTTCCAGATCCATAATGATTTTTAAATCGAACACAAACACACTGGCAACTTATGGAAAAAAATAAGAAATGTTACAATATTACAACCAGATGGTTTGCCAAAATGCAGAACAAATTAAAAAATAAAGAAAGCATGAAAAAGAGCACTGAGGAACAAAGAGCTGAGAACCATGGGCAGTGAACATGTTGACAAACAGCACACTATGAGCGGGCGTTTATTCCACTTGGTACCTGTCAGCAGTCTGTATGCTGGGCTGAAGCACAGGTAAGAATTCCTGCTGCAGCAACCCCATGGGAGGGCTAGAAGGCCTTTAAAAAACAGCAAACAGCAGCATTCAAACACCCACACCGACTCACCCTGCACTGCAAAAACAACACTCCAGAGAAAATACACAAGACTAGAAGCAGACTAAACAGAAACTCGTTAACCTCAACAAGCCCCTGGCCGTGGCTGGGTGTTTAAGGAGACTGGGGAGAAGCTAGCCGGCCCTCACTGCACCCGCTGCTGCTGGTGCGTGTCCAGAGGCGTCTCAGTTCCTGGTCCCAGAGCTCAGCCCCCTTTTGATGTGGTATAAAAAGCGACCAGTGAGGAAGAGGACGATGGAATGCAGCTGAATGGCAATAGGGAGTAGGGGCAGCCTTTGAGAAGACACATTTTCAAAGCCAGCCTCTTTACTTTCCACTCTTCTCACGGTACACCAGTCCCAGCATTCAACCTGTGATGTCTCGTAACCATCTTTAACAGGACTGAAGCCCCACCGGAGAGGCCCTTCCGAGAGGACTAAATGGTCTGGCAATGTTTTTGATAAAAAAAAAAAAAAGGGGTGAGTTTCAATTTCAAAAACGTATTGAGAACAGATGGGGGAAAATAAGAGTCCGGGACCCATGGCTGTGCAGAATTCTGTAACAACAAAGATTTAGTGTATTAGCTGGTGATTACCTCATAGAACATTATTATCCACCCTATTCAGAGTATAAGTAGGACATTGTTTTCCATTTTAATCCACTCTAATACAACTAAGATACTGCATTTATCAGCACAGAAACATTTCTCTATTTCAAAATACTTAAGAGCAAAAGGTCTGTGTAACAGATTAAGAGCTTCTCCCTCCTTTGAGTGAAGCACCGGGTGCCCTCAGTGTTGGTACTGTACCTGCTTGCATCCCACATGCCATAGCTAGGGCAGACTCACAGCCTTACCCCCGGGGAGAAGTGTACACTGCTCACAACGTCTCTGCCACTCATCTGGAGGGACAACCCAAAAGGTCTGTAATGGCTTCAGAGAACTTGTTTGGAACCCAAAGGGAAAAGGAATTTAGATTGTTTAATAAAGATTCCAACCATTCCTCAGTTAGGAAGAGCTCTCTGGCTTAAGCAGTGTGCTTTCTACCATGTTAATTTAGGCATAAGTAATTAACCTTGAGATTCACACAGTGAAGACTGGGCGAATCCCTACAAGGTCAGATTACTAGGGAATAATCCCTATTCCTGCTTTCAAACTGATGCAACTGCAGCTTTCCTAAGAGGCTTGTCTTCTATAGAAAGTTAGAAGAAATTAAGGGTTATATTGATCAAGGTGGGAGACCCTGGAGTTACCCCTCACTAGTTAGAAATGCATGATGGGTATCCTTTACACAAACAACTCCAAACACTCTTCCCTGTGATACTAGCTGGTACCCAACACTCCCTTGCTCTCATTCCTCATCCTAGGGTTTGTCCACATGGACTTACATCACTCTTCAGCTCAGTAAAAACTGGTAAAAGAAGAAAGGTTCAGTACAATGAAGTCTGAGGTTCAACTGTTGATTTTTTGACAATCCATCTCTCACATCTGCACTAACAGTTAGGCATTACCTAGGTACAGTGATAATCATCTGTAGGTTTAATCCTATGTACACAGACTTCGGTTCCACTATGGCTGTCTCTATATTAACTCGTATAGTGACTGCTGATGGGAATTAACTAAAAAGCTTGATTCAGGGTGTATTTGTATATCCAGTTTCAAAGTCTAGAAAACAAATCACAATACAAAAGGGGTTACCTGGGCTTCCGTATCCAAAGGTAATCTTTATCCCCAAACACTGTTAAGAATATTTTGAACAACATAGTTATTCTTCCCAAAGTTTCAATTCACGATCTTAGAAAAGTAAATGGGGATGGGAAGATGCCAGTCCTTGTCCATCCTGCTTAAGCAACCCAAAGCAGAAAGGTCTCGTGTATTTTTAAAAAGAGCATTGTTCTTTTATTTTAAAAGCTTGTAATTTAATAACACTTATAAGATGAAGGAGAAAAAAATCACTTAATCTTTCTATTCTTGAGAATGGATTCCACAAGACCCTATTCTTGCTAGACATAAAAAGAAACGTTTGCTATGCAGCAAATTACTGAGGTTACAGAAATCTAAAATGAACAGTTCTTACTTCTTTCCCTAGGCATTTCTAAGACTATCAAGATAGAACAAGATGTGGATTTTTGCTTTCAACCACTGAAAACTAGTTTATTCCACAATTGAGGGAAAAAGAAAAATGTTTTTAGTTTTAGCAGTACTTTCTTCTCATTCAGGATTCAGTCTCTTGCAGAAACTCTAACACTGACTTACAGACACACTGAATGTGCAGGAAGCAAAGGAGGAAGTATGAAAATAAAACTACACGTGGCATTTACAGCAGAGAGGATATATTACCCAAACTACAATGAGGATTGAAGGAGAGAAGCAAGATTTATGAGCTATTTAAAAATCATAAATGGTCACTAATTTGGCATTTTCATCTGGGCCAACCCGGAATTTTAGTAACATCTTGTGGGTTCAGGAGAGTATGGTAGAGACCAACCACTCCCACCATCATTTCTTGGGACAGGTATGTTCTTAGAGGCACTACACCTGGCTATTAATACTTTGTGTTATGTAAGTAATGAGGACTGCATAGGAGGGCTTCGTAGGTAGTTTATAAATAAAAAGTCTGTAGTTTTTCCTAAAGAATTTTTCTAACCCAGCACAATTTTAATTAAGCACAGCTGTTTTTTTTTCTTTTTCTTTTTTTTTTGAGACGGAGTTTCGCTCTTGTTGCTCAGGCTGGAGTGTAATGGCGTGACCTCGGCTCACTGCAACCTCCACCTCCTGAGTTCAAGCAGTTCTCCTGCCTCAGCCTCCCAAGTAGGTGGGGTTACAGGTGCCTGCCATCATGCCCAGATAATTTTTTTTTTTTTTGTATTTTTAGTAGAGACGGGGTTTCACCATGTTGGCCAGGCTGGTCCTGAACTCCTGGCCTTAGGTGATCTGTCCTCCTTGGCCTCCCAAAATGTTGAGATTATATGCGTGAGCCACCACGCCTGGCCACACAACTGTTCTTAATTAAAGGCACTCTGTGACTAATCAGAAACTTACAGAATCACCCTATAAATTTTTGAAAGGAAAGATATCATGAATGAGACTTTTGTCTAGTGAAAAAGATGCAAATGTGACAAAAATACCCCAATTTAAGCAAAGTGTTTTAAGAAATGTAGTTAAGGAAATGCAAGTTTTTCAAAAGGTACCCAGAATCAAACTGACTGTCATAACAGAGACCAGGTTTAAAGTCCTTTGTATTAAATTTCTGATAGGTATAGACATTTACAAATACTTCATACAAAGACACAAAAGGTGAGCACTCAGCATGGAAGAGCAAAAGGGAACATGCTTACTTGATCAGCATTCCTTGATTGGGTAGTAATTCCAGATGAATTTTCCCACCTTCCTGAGTTCTCAAGTAGGCAAATTCCTCCAGCATATCAATATCTGCAGGCCAGATTCAGGTTAACCACATGTAAAAAAAGGTGCTAGTTTTCTCTGACGAGGAAATGGGGTCTCGGCAGTTGAGTAACTTGCCCATTGCCATCCCACTAAAAAAGGTGCCAGTTCTCTCTGATAAGGAAATGGGGTCTCGGCAGTTGAGTAACTTGCCCATTGCTACCCCACTAACTGCAGACTCCATATTTGAACCCAGATCTGTCTGATGCCAAAACCTGATTCTTATACCCACTAAACTGCCTTGCACAGATAACTCTTGGCATGAGATGTGCCAGGCTAAAGAGCATGAGGACAACATGTTTTCCATATCAATAATAATTAATACTACATGGTCACAAGAGCAAAATTTTTTTGTTTTCTTAATAAGAAATGAAAGAGGAGGTGAAAGTAGGGAGGAACGTTTGGTGTTACAGAACATAAAATTCATAAAAATCAAGTGATTACTTCTTCATAACTGGGGTGCAAGGGTTTTTAGATGCATCAGAGGATGAAGCTCCTGTGAGTCACCCAAATTTTATGCAATATGTTGATGACATTCATGTATGCATTTTTCTAGTGAAAAACTATGTAACTTTCTAAAAACTATTACTTTGGCCTGGCATGGTAGTGCACACCTGTAGTCCTAGCTACTCAGAAGGCTGAGGTAGGAGGGTCTCTTGAGCCCAGGAGTTTTTAAGACTGCAGTGAGCTATGATCACACCACTACACTCCAGCCTGGGTGACACAGCAAGACCCCAACTCTAAAAAATAAAAATAAAAATAAAAACTATTGCTCTGAGCACCTGAACAAGAATATCATTTATATTCCTTACGATTCAGAAATAATGTAATAAGATAAGCAATGAAGTAAAAACACCCAAATTGATAACTAACCTTTAATTCAAAGGTCTTTCCCTAATAAGCAGTGTGAAATAAAGCATTACCTAATGTCAGAAGCAGCTACTGTGCTGTGCAGCATCTCTGGTGGGTACTCATTGGTAGCTAAGACAGCTATGGCAGGGTGCCCTAACAAGTGATCGCAGGGCACAGCCACTGTCCCCAGAGGCCACAGGAGGCATTCTTTTGATAGATGGAAGAAGAGGAACTATTAGTATTATATTCCATGACTAAGCCGGGCAAGCTGGACCTATCAGCAACCTGTAGGCTATTACTGGAGGCATTCTGGGTACCTTCTTAGAAGTCACCTAGCAGTGGGAAATGGAAGAGGGGTGTAAGATTTGCAATTCCTTGAATCGTGTCTTTTACGACTTTCAGAAGATCAACTGCCACAGCCCCAGTTTTAATCCCCATTCCTTCTCTTCGCTGCAAAATAGTAAAAATCATTATTTCTATCCAGAGTGGTTCATTCTTTTTGTATCATGTATTCATTCTAAAGAAAATCAGAATGTGTTATGCTTAAACAAGAAAAAAGGATACTTGTAACGTAATTGAAAAAATTCTCATATTGGAAATTTCCTTGTTGGCAAATTTTATTGACAGCTTTCAGGAAAAGATTCTCGCCCCGTGGCCACTCTTGCTGAAGCAACACAATCACATGCCCCAGTGCCATGTCGTCTCTGTTGTCTGTGAAAGCTCTAAGCTGCAAGACAAAGATTTATACAAGACAGAAAGAAAAGGAAGTCACAGGGTAATCTGAAATACAGCAAACATCACTTTCCAAAAATATGCTGTATATGCAAATGTGTGATAAAGGTCATTAGAGTAAGAAGGAAACAAAGGCAAAACGAAATGGCTGGTAAACATCACAGCTGCCTTCTAAGGAGGGCGGATTGTAACCAAAGAAGCCTCAGGCTCCCTCTGCACAGCTGCTGGCAGTGTGTAGATGGGAGTTGCACATGGGTGGGCCTGAAGCTTCTGCATATGAGAATCAGGGGCAGAGAACTTTGATTCATCTTGTGTAATGGAGAAATAAATCTGGAGATTTCTTTGAAGGGGAGCAGATGGGAGTAGAAGGTGGGCAAGAGGCCATCCCAGAGAGAACTGTTTGTAGAGAACATGGGATTAGGGGGAAGGAAAGGCAGCGAGCCACAAGGAAATAAGCAGAAGTGTGAACTAAAGAAATGGTCGAAAGAGTTTTTGTTTCAAATGAGCGGTTATGCATAAAATCACACTTTAAATTGTTTTTGTTGCCCTAAAAAAGTGATATGGATGATGAGTTAAGTGGGAGTTACTGCACTGAAGTGGAGACCCAATGTTTTACTCTCTGGCCAACAAACCTTCCAGAAACAATGAAGCCTCCCTGCTCTAAGGCTCCGCTCTACCTGCAGCCAAGGGCCTTGGCATTCTTTCAAGTCCTGGAACTTTCCCAAATGTTGGGCCGTTAACTGGTGTTGATCTCAACACCTAACATGCTTCATCTAGCACACCTTTACAATGACAAACTCATCATCTCTCCATGAACCTAACTGCAATTTGTATTCCCTTTCTTTGTAGCTAATATATTTATATTGATAAAATATTTACCAAACACTACAACAGTCAAGGTTATTTGCATATCTGTCCCACTATTACACTTTTTGAGGATGGGGAGAACTTCCTACTTCTCTTTGCCTAGCGCAGTCATTATTTAATATAGATTTGTTAATTAGTAGCCCATGTGCTTTGCTAACTGTTTGGGCCTGCCCTCAAAAGTACTAAAATAACAATCCTTAGCAAGGTTCTCAAGTTCTCACGTCATGAGAATAATATTTGAAATTAAATTTTTTTTTCAAGCTAATCAACTTTAAGCTTACCTTAAAACAGGCTAACATTAAATGCAGGCAGTATGGCATGATAGCCTTGCTGGTACAAGGCAGGAGCTTCAGATCCGAACCTAACAGAAGTCCACAATGTTAGGTTAATGTACATTATTATCAAAGATAACAGCTTTGAAAGGCACCTGTTTAAGATGCTTTCATTAACAACAACAACAAAAAGAATATGAAGCAGTCACACGATTTCAATTATAGTTGAAACACAATTATACTTTGTGATGGTGAAACTGGCTTTTGATGGTCTCTAGATTTCATTTATCAATATTCTTTCCTAAACTTACTTAAATACTTTTTATGAGAAAACATTTCAAATATACAGAAAGTTATATACAGAGAATATAACACTGGTGTGCTCACCACTCAGCTTCACGAAATGTTAATATCTTAATTTTAAACATTTCTAGTATCAATAATCACAAAATCAGTTAAAGCCTATTGTGTATCCTTCTCTGATCCCATTCTCTTCCATCCCAGAGGTAGCCATAATTCTGAAGGCAGTGGTTGTCATTCCTGTGACTGTTAAACGCATAAACAACAATGGACTGTTCTTCATGCTTTCAGTCTACTATATAAATGGCGTCATTTTGTATGTATCCTTCTGCAAATTGCTTTTTTTACTCAACTTCATGTGGTTCAGATTTATCAACTGGTCAATATCAATACATGTAGCTCCAGTTCATTCATTTTTCAGCATTATATAGTATTCTGTTGTCTGCATTCCTTTTGCGGAGGATATTGACATTTCCAATTTTTCACTATTACAATGATAAATATACATTCTTACATATTCTTGTACATTTGTGGAAAGAACTTTAAGCAACAGCTTGCAAAGCAAGATCCCAATCTTTCCTTTCTGGTCTGTGTTCTTTATGTCTGTTACCTTTCTCTACTCAGAGGCAAGATAGCAAGAAATAAATATATTTTTCACATGGGATCCTGTACACACATACTTACATAATGTGATATATCCAAAACAAAAGGTGCATGGAATAATAGTCACTCTTCTTATCTGAGATGTCTTCTTAAAATATTATTAAATTCTATCTCATTAAAAAAGAAAATTTCTGGTTGAAACTCATGACCCCATAAATGAAGACTCATAGCTTGAAAAACACTCATCTAAGGTATACAACTAGGAGGCGAGGTACATTTAATAATTAGGTAATGACACGTTCAACTTGGCCATGTGAAGTTGGTTTCCAGAATGGTTGCATGACTTTATACACCTTCCAGAAGCACGTGGCACTGTGTTCCTTCATATCCTCTTCAATTTTTGCATTGTGATGTGTGTGAAATGGTAGCTTATTGTTTTATTCTGAATTGCCCATATGACAAAAGGTTGAGAATCTTTCCAAATAGTTTTTGGCCATTTGGATTTCTGCTCCTGTGAATCTGTTGTTCCTGTCCTTTGCCTGTTTTTCTATGGGGACTGGATAATTGCTTCCTATTGGTCTGAAGGAGCTCTTTCAAAACTGTAGATACTAAGTTTTTGTTGACTTTGTGTGATAGACAATTTGCTGGCAGTCTATGGCTTAGCTTTTCACTTTGATTGTAATAGCCTTTGTTGGTATTTTAATTTTAATGTGATCAAATTTACTAATCTTTCTATTTCTAAATTTTCTTCTAAAAGTTTAGAAGCTTTGGAGATTTTGCTGTCACATTTCAACCTTAAAATTTAAAGGATGTCTATGTAGCGTGAAGGAGGGGATCTCATTTTTCTATTGTGGTTTTTTACATTTGGATAATAAATTGTTCTAGTACAACTTATTGAATAAATTCATTCTTCCCCCACTGAATTTTAATGTCATCTATTTCTCAGTTTTCTATGCTGTTCCACTGGTCAACCCCTGTGCCAATACTACCCTATCTTAATTACTAAAGCTTTAAAATAAGTCTTGAAGTCAGCTAGGTCAGTCTTATTGACCTAATTGGTTTCTGGAAGGTATATAAAGTCATGCAACCACTCTGGAAACTAACTTACCATTACCAAACAGAACATGTCATTACCTAATGATATACCTTGCCTCCTACTTGTACACCTTAGATTAGTGTTTCTAAAGCTGTGAGTCTTCATCTACAGGGTCATGAGTTTCAACCAGAAACTTTCTGTTCTGCACAAATACTTAATTTTTGAAGAAGTCTGGGCTAGATTTTTTTTTTTTAACCATTTGTTATAGAAAACTTCAAACATATACAAAGTAATCTGCTCCAGTACCATTGGTTGAAAAGTCTTTCCTTTCCCTATTGAATTACTTTGATGCCTTCATCGAAAATCATTTGATCAAATCTATGCAGGTCTATTTCTGGATTCTCCATGCTTATATCAATATTTCGTCAACTCTGTCTTGATCATTATGCTTGTATATTAAGTCTTGTTATTATGTAGTATAAGTCACTTAATTCTGTCTTTTTTAAAACTGTTTTGACTATTCTAGATTATGTAATATTTCCACTTACATTTTAGAATCACTTTGTGAACTTCTAGCAAAAAACCACCAAAACCCATAAACTCTGCTGTAATTTTGGTTGAAATTGCATTGAATCTACAGATACATTTGGGGAGAACTGGCACCATAATAATATTGAATCTTCTGATATAGAAACATGATCTGTCCATTTTCAAAAACATTTAATTTTTCTCAGAAATGTTTCTGATATTCAAAGTGGAGGTTTTGCATATCTTTCATTAAATTTACCTCTAAGTATTTTATGTTTTTTTGATGCCATTAGAAACAGTATCTTAAAAAATTCATTTTCTAATTGCTTATTAATAGCATAGAAATTGAATTGATTTTTTATACACTAAAACGTCTTGGAATTTTTTTTTTTTTTTTTTTTTTGAGACGAGTTCTCACTCTGTTGCCTAGGCTGGAGTGCAGTGGTGCAATCTTGGCTCAATGAAACCTCCACCTCCCAGATTCAAGTGATTCTCCCACCTCAACCTCCTGAGTAGCTGGGATTAAAGGCGTGTGACACTATACCTGGCTTATTTTTGTACTGTTAGTAGAGACGGGGTTTCACCATGTTGGCCAGGCTTGTCTCAAACTCCTGGCC
The DNA here is from genome assembly GCF_006542625.1 of Nomascus leucogenys. Classification (NCBI taxonomy): domain Eukaryota; kingdom Metazoa; phylum Chordata; class Mammalia; order Primates; family Hylobatidae; genus Nomascus; species Nomascus leucogenys. The sequence continues at coordinate 131,859,669 of NC_044384.1, forward strand.
TCAAGTGATCCACCTGCCTCGGCCTCCCAAAGTGTTGGGATTAGAGGCGTGAGCCACTGCGCCCAGCCTTGGGAATTTGTGGAGATTCCCTCAAGTTTTCTACATAGCCAAATATGTAACTGAGTTAGGTTTTTTGTTTTTGTTTTTTGAGACAGGGAAATCTTTCTCTGTCACCCAGGCTGGAGTGCAGTGACGCAATCATAGCTCACCACAGCTTTGACCTCCTGGGCTCAAGCGATCCTCCTGCCTCAGCCTCTAGATAGCTGGAACTACAGGTGCACACCACTAAGCCTGGCTGATTTTTAAATTTTTTGTAGAGATGGCATCTCACTTAGTTGCCCATGCTGGTTTGGGCTCCTGGGCTCAAGCAATCCTCCTACTTCAGCCTCTCAAAGTGCGGGGATTACAGGCATAAGCCACCATGCCTGGCCAAAATATGTAACTGTGAACAAAGGTACTCATATTTGTCAAATCTTTATGCCTTTATTCACTTTTCTTGCCTGCTGTACTGCCTAGAATCTCCAGATTATTGAACAGAAGTGGTGAGGGCAGACATCCTTGTATTGTTTCTAATCTTAGTGGGGGAAAGCATTCAATACTTCATAGTTAAGTTTGATGTTAAAAAAATAGTTTCCTTCTATTCCTAGTTTGCTAAGATTTTTGTTATGACAAACTGATATTGAATTCTGTATGCATGTACTAAGACAGTCATGATTTTCCTCCTTCTGTCTGCTAATGGAGTGAATTACACTGATTTTTGTTTGTTTGGTTTTTTTTTTTGAGACGGAGTCTCACTCTGTCGACCAGGCTGGAGTGTAGTGGCGCAATCTCGGCTTAATGCAACCTCCGCCTCCTGGATTCAAGCGATTCCCCTGCCTCAGCCTCCCGAGTAGCTGGGATTACAGGCGCCTGCCACCACGCCTGGCTAATTTTTTGTATTTCTTAGTAGAGATGGGGTTTCACCGTATTAGCCAGGATGGTCTCGATCTCCTGATCTCGTGATCCTCCTGCCTTGGCCTCCCAAAGTGCTGCAATTACAGGCATGAGCCACTGTGCCTGGCCACTGATTTTTGTATGTTCAAATGCCTATGCATTCCTGGTATATCTGGTCATAATATATTGTCCTTCCATATTGCTATATTCAACTTGCTAATATTTTGTTAAGGATTTGACACCTATTATAGTTCATGATGGATACTGGCCTTTAAAGTTCTTTTCTTGTGATAGTCTTGTTTGGTTTTACTATCAGGGTTATTGTGTTAGCCTTTAAAACTGAATTGGGATTCTTCCTCTATTTTCTGATAAGAGTTTGTGTAGAATTGGCACTATTTCTTCCTAAATTCTTGATAGAATTCACCAGTAAAGCCATTTGAACCTGAATTCTTTGTGGAAGGTTTTTGATAACAAATTTAATTTCCTTAATAGCTAAGGGAACATTCTGATTTATTTATTTTCTTTCTTTCTTTCTTGAACATTCTGATTTCTTTCCTTTTTTTTTTTTTTTGAGTCTGGTTGTGTTGACCAGGCTAGAGTGCAGTGGTGTGATCTCGGCTCACTGCAACCTCTGCCTCTCAGGTTCAAATGCTTCTCCCACCTCAGCCTCCTGAATAGCTGAGACTACAGGTGTGTACCACCACAACCGGGTAATTTTCATATTTTTAGTATTTTTAGTAGAGATGGGGTTTCACCATGTTGCCCACACTGGTCTCGAACTTCTAGGCTCAAACGATCTGCCATCCTTGGCGTCCCAAAATGCTGGGATTACAGCCATGAGCCACCATTCCTGGCAGAACACTCTGATTTTCTATTTATTTTTTGTGTCAATTTGGTAAATTGTGTTTAAGAAACTTTTTCATTTCATCTAAGTTGTTGCATTTATTGGCATAAAGTTTTTCATAATGTATTCCTTCACTGTCCTTTTGATTTCAGTAGGATTTGTAGTGGACATTCCCTATTTCATTTCTGATACTGGTAATTTATGTTCACCTTCCTCCTTATCAATCTCGTTAGGGGGTTATCAATTTTATAATATTTTTCAAAAAAAACCAGTTTTATTAATGTTCTCTATTTTGTTTTCTATTTCATTGACTTCTGCTCTTAGCATTATTCTTTCCTGTCATCTGTTTTCAAGTTTAATTTATGTATCTTTTTCTAACAAACTCAGATCAGCTGTACATTTCATTTTTCAAGCAACATGAAGCTTGAGCTGAAGCTCAGAATGGTTTCAGAGGGATGTGCTGACAGAAAGCTTGAGCTGAAGCTCAGAATGGGTTCAGAGGGATATGCTGACAGATACCTCCTAATTAATCATCTACACATTTTTCTAGAATTGTAAAGACAGGAAAAAGAGTTCACTGAAATTTGTCAAAGAGATAACAAACTCAGAAAGTGAAGAGAGCTTTGGAAGAAAGACATTTACAGCTGCTCATGAAATCAGAGCCAAGGAAAAACTTGGAAAGGGATTAACTTTTTATACAATTTGGCAAGCCCTGCAGCAGTATTATCTCATTAGGAACTGTAAAACATTGCTCAGCCTCGGGTCCTAAAACTATTTTTCTTTTCTTTTTAAATTTTTTTAAGAGATAGGGTCTCACTACATTGCCCAGGCTGGTCTCAAACTCCTGGGCTCAAGCTAACCTCCCGCCTCGACTTCCCAGTAGCTGAAATTACAAGTGTGAGCCACCGTGCCTGGCTTTCTAAAGCTATTTTTAGGAAATAATAAAACATGTCACTGTACCTTTTCTAAATTTGGGCTTTACTTTTGAGGGTTCCTCCTGGGATTTGCCTCCATCTTGAATGGGGAGTACCATGTAGCACATCAAATCAAGGACTTTTTCACATGTCATCTAAAGCAGAAAAGACCAAAGAGGAACTAACTTGAAGCTTTCTGAACTGAAATCAAATAAAGTACCAAAATATTTGCAGCATACAATCAGGCAATGTGTACATGGAGGTCTGTATTTCTACCTCTTTATGTGATCATTACCATTGCTCAACAGTGAATACAGAAAGAATAAAGAATAAGACTCAAATCTATGTACTAGACCTTTGAGGGAACAATAATCCATTCTTTGCTATTAAAAAACCAAAACTTACAAATTAACCAAGCGTTAAGTACTGAGGTGTTCAACAGCACAGAAGCAGCCAAAAGAAAGATGTCCCTGCCTGAAAGATACTGACTAACTCACTGCATAGAAAAACTAACAAAGAAAACACGTAGCAGAGGTCTAAGGAGTATGATACAGAGCATAACTTAAAATGCAGGAGAAAATACACACAGGAGAAACTAGCAGGAAAAGCTTCAGGCAGGAAGGTTATCTTGACCTAAGCCTTAAAGAGAGGAAGGATTTGGAATGCAGAAAAGAGGCCTTTCAGGCAGGAAAGAAAGACATGGGGAAGGGCTATATATGGGTTTAGGTGATTTACTTGAGGGCCAGAGGTTTGGTCTAGGACACAGATGAGGCACTGGACGGATGCAGTGCTGGTGGAGAGGAGCCTCGAGTGCCTCTGTGCAGGCTGGCCTTGATCCAGACAGTCCACATCACCACTCCCCCTCTATCTACTCAAATTCTCCTAACAACAATCAGATTCCATGCAATGAGCCTTTTATCTGTGTCAAGCAAATCCTTTTGTTCTCTATTTTCCAGAGGAGGAAGTGGAGCTTTTTTTTTTCTTTTATGCAAAAGGCCAGAGACATCTCTGGGTCTCTGGGTAATTTTCTATTTATTTATTTATTTTTGTACTTTAAGTTCTGGGATATATGTGCCGAACGTGTATATTTGTTACATATATATGTGCGTTGGTGGTTTGCTGCACCTATCAACCCATCATCTAGGTTTTCAGTCTTGCATGCCTTAGGTATTTGTCCTAATGCTCTCCCTCTCTTTGCCCCCGACCCCCTGACAGGCCCCAGTGTATGATGTTCCCCTCCCTGTGTCCATGTGTTCTCACTGTTGAACTCCTGGAAGTGGGGATTTAAACCCATGCTTCCCAACCCTTTTCATGTTGTGGCACACCCGGAAAGTAATGTGTGTGTGGCTGCTCAGGGTTGGCAGCAATTGACCTTGGGTGGCCCCAAAAGCCCTAGGTCATGGCTGACTGCCCCAAAGGCTGCAGGATCCATATATTGGCACCTCTAGAACCCACCTATGCCCACAGGGTTGTGAAGCTCTAGTTTAGAGAGATGGGCAGCCTGGTAGTTAAAAACTTGAACTCTGGAGTTGGACAGGCCTGGGTAAGGTAACCCGCCAATATCACAGAGCTAGCCAGGACTTGTACTCCAGAGCTATGAGCCGCCATCCTTCGATGCCTATCTCCAGCCAATCTTTTCTATACATCTTTCCTTGAGTCTTTGGACCCAACAGAGAAAACACTCTTCCCCGAATGCCTGTTGTGCCTATGACTGAGGACTACCAACTAATATTTGATTTTTTCATTGTCTTACACAAACACTTATACTTTTTTCCCTAACTAAACCATATGCCCCTGAATGCAGGGATCTCATATTCCCCACACCCTGCTTCTACTCCCCAGCTAACAGCAGGGTTCAACACTAAGCACCAAGAAAACCAATACTTCAATTAAGTGGAATGATGAAAGCAGTATTTTAGAAAGCAATGACCATAATTTTATAGGGTTGGAAAAAGGGTTATAGGCCAAAAACTTAGTTAAAAGGCATGGATTAGGGTGGTGACAATAGAAGTACAAGGTAATATAGCAAAGAGATTAGTAACACGCTGAAAGAATCAAAAGGATTCGCTAGAGTAAGAGTCCACCAAGACTTGAAAGTTTTGTGTCTAAGGGCCAGTACTATGGTCTGAATGTCTACATTCCCACCAAAATTCGTATGTTGAAACCTAACCCCCAATGTGAGGGCACCAGGAGGGAGGGAGAGCCTTTGGGAGGTGAGTAGATGATGAGAGCAGAACCCTCATGAATCGGATTCGTGCCCTTATCAGAGCGACTGTACAGTGTTCTCTTGTCCCTTCTATGAACCAGGAAGCAGGACCTCACCAGACACTGAATCTGCTGATGCCTTCACCTTGGACTTCCCAGCCTCCAGAACTGTGAGAAATGAATTCCTATTGTTTACAAGCCTCCCACTTTATGGTATTTGGTTATAGCAACCCAAGCAGACTAAGACAGCCAGAGAACTAAGGACACTTACATCTGCACATACTGAGTCTGGGCTAAAGATGGGAAGTCAGGAATCAGGTAAGTCCAACACTGCCCATAGGTCTAATAGTGATGTACTCAGAGGTTGGAACTAAGCCCTGAAAGGGAATGAGTCTGTCTTGTTTAAGTTAGACAAGTCTGTCTTATTTAGTAGTTTATATTCCCTACTACAATGAAGTAGTACACAGTATAGCTAATTCTACGTGAGATACGTATGTTGGTGTGAGTAAATATGTGCTGCCTTTTAAGTTCTTAAAAGGAATTAATCAAAACTTAGAGTTAAGTAACTGATGGATAATTATACAAATAATGGTGGAAAAGCATTTTCAATTTTGAATGCTCTATACATTCTCCAACTGTTCCCTTCTAAAGATCATAATGACAAATTAGTAATCATATTTCAGAGTTCACGTTAAAAAAATTTAGGGTTTTTAATCACAAATTGATCAACAACATACAGAGAGGTGAGAAGAAATCAGTTTGTGTTATGCTGTGGCTTTGAGTTTATACAGTCCTTGCATACACAACAACATGGTTATCATTTTAATTGAATTCAAACACTTATTGTACTGTGGTAGGTGTCATGAGCATTCAAAGATAAAAACACAGTCCCCACCCTGTAGTAGGAAGGGCTTAAAACCTCCTGGAGGAAACACACCCATTTATAAATCTACTCCTGCAACAGCCCTATCAGGTATTATCACCTTTTTTTTTTCGAGATGGAGTCTTGCTCTGTCACCCAGGCTGGAGTGCAGTGGTGCAATCTTGGCTTACTGCAACCTCCACGTCCCAGGTTCAAGTGATTCTCCTGCCTCAGCCTCCCAAGTAGTTGGGATTACAGGTGCCCACCACCACACCCAGCTCATTTTTGTATTTTAATAGAGATGGGGTTTCACCATGTTGGCCAGGATGGTCTTAAACTCCTGACCTCAGGTGATCTGCCGCCCTCAGCCTCCCAAAGTCCTGGGATTATAGGCGTAAGCCACCGCACCCAGCGTGTTATTACCATTTAAAGAGAGAATCTGAGGTTTGAGTAAGCTAAATATAAATCCTCCATTTCCCACTTAATAATGGCCTTGTCTTTCCAAGTACAACAGAAGAGACAAGAGTGTAATAATAATGAAAAGAAAAATAATAATAAAAAGAAAAATCCTCCAACAAATGGAACAATGAACAAGAAACTTAAAAAAGTACTGATGCCTTATTTCAGGGAAACTGTAGTGAAGAGAACATTACGTAAAACAAAATCATTGTGATGTTCACTAGCAGATTAAGTAATAAATCTAGGCAGAAAGATCAAATTGAAACAAACGTGCACTGAATGAAAAGCCGTGCTAGGAAAAGGAGAAAGGCCAGGTGGCCCTGTGCACCTGCGACAGGCATGCATGCAGTACTCACTCTGTACTCCCCTAGCGCAAAGTGGCACGTCGCCAGCTGGATGAGCGCCCTCTGATGCTCCAGGGTCCCCTGCCCTGCGATCTGTGGCTGAGAAATGGATCCCTGGAGAGCTGCTAAGTGATGCAGGCTGGCTATCGCCTTTTTATATTGACCCTAAGAAAGACAGAATAGCAAGGAGGGGAAAAACATCGCCGTTAAAAAAAGAAATTTAAAAAATACCCTTCCAGGGTTCATGAAGCAATGAGCAAGCAACTATACAAAGATGGTAGCTTGGTTCGATCATCTGAGAAAGAAGCGGAGACTTGCCAATAGAATCAAATCAACTTAATTAAAGCCAGGTGGGAGTTCTTTATGGCGGTACTTTATAAGGATGAAGATTTTTCTTTCTGGTCTTAAGTCTTGAGACTAAAGAAAATAACCAGGCCCTGTGATCCAGCACATTTTGGATATAACATTTCTTTAGAAATATTTTACTATAAGCACTGCTTCTCCTTTATGAAGGATGGAAGCAGCAACCTGCCCATTCCAACACCCCCTCATTCGTAAATTATCGACTATCTCCATTCTAGGTCTAAGATGCTGGAGAACAGTAGAGCCAGGCAGACTCCACCAGCAGAGAGAGAAGGAGGGTGAGAAGTAATCCTCCTTTACCGAAAAGTAAAAATCTTACTTTCACAGAGAGGTGTGATTGCATATACCAAAAGTAACACAGAAGGTACAGGCTTGTCATTTTGGAGTTTTTGTTTCGTTTTGTTTTTGAGACAAGGTCTCACTGTCACCCAGGCTGGAGTGCGGTGGTGCTATCATGGATCAATGCAGTCTTGACTTCCTGGGCTCAAGTGATACTCCCGCCTCAGCCTCCTGAGCAGCTGGAACTATTACGCACATGCCACCACACTGGGCTAAGTTTTTTATTTTCTAGAGACAGGGTTTCACTATGTTGCCAGGGCTGGTCTCAAATGCCTGGGCTCAAGCAGTCCTCCCACCTCGGCCTCCCAAAGTGCTGGGATTACAGGCGTGAGCCACGGCACCCGGCCCATAGTTACTTTGAAAGGAAAATGGACCATACCCCCTCAGCCACTGAAGACAGAACAGGTGTCAGCAGGCAGTGGACTAGCCCAAGAGGGAACATGACACATTCTGTATGGGAAAGCTGGTTTGCCACCATAGCCATCCTGTACAGACACAGGTACTTAAAATATGTGTAATACTCTACCTGATAGATGATCATATCAGTGAGGAAGATTCTTAACCAAAGCCAAGTATCCGTCTTCCAGGCCAAGCAAATCCTTGTAAATTCTGAGTAAGAATTTAAGAATAAATTTACCAAGTATATGTAGCACAGAAGCAGAAAACAAACTAACAAATCCAGTAAGAGAGAACAGAGACAAACTACCAAAAATGTATAGTAACTTTGACTTTGATTTCTAAAACACTGCTCTAGAATTTCAAGCAGAGAAGAAACACACAACACTTAACAGTAATACACAAGCAATATTTTGTAGATGCTAACAACTTACTGAGCACATACCAGGTGCCAAGAACTGTTTAAAGTGCTTTTCATGTATTTCCTCATTTATCTTTTAAGCTACTTTGCTTTCCCCAAAACAAGGTCCCATTTTATTTTTATTTTATCTTATTTTTAGAGACATTCTCCCCGTCGCCCAGGCTGGCAGTACAGTGGCCCTAACATGGGTCACTGCAGCCTCGACCTTCCGGGCTCAAGCAGTCCTCCTACCTCAGCTTCCTGAATAGCTGGCACCACAGACACATGCCACCACTCTCGGCTAAGTTTTGTTTTTGTTTTTTTTATAGAGATGGGGTTTTGCCATGTTGCCCAGGTTGGTCTCTAACTCCTGAGCTCAATGATCCACCTGCCTCAGCTTCCCAAAGCACTGGGATGACAGACATGAGCCATCTTGCCTGGCCCATTTTATTTTGACCTAATTAAAATAACAAACATACAATGACACTAAAAGGTTTTATTCATTTTTAAAAAAATCAATTTCTTTTTTTTTTTTTTTTTTTGAGACGGAGTCTCGCTCTGTCGCCCAGGCTAGAGTGCAGTGGCGCAATCTCGGCTCACTGCAAGCTCCGCCTCCCGGGTTCACGCCATTCTCCTGCCTCAGCCTCTCCGAGTAGCTGGGACTACAGGCGCCCGCCACCACGCCCGGCTAATTTTTTGTATTTTTTTTAGTAGAGACAGGGTTTCACCGTGGTCTCGATCTCCTGACCTCGTGATCCGCCCGCCTCGGCCTCCCAAAGTGCTGGGATTACAAGCGTGAGCCACCGCGCCCGGCAAAAAAATCAATTTCTAACTAAAGGAAAGATCTCCTCCAAAACTGTCACATATGTGTTCACAATCCCAAATGTAACAAAGAGAAACTGAACGGTGCTAAATTTACTTAGAAAAGATGACACAGCACATCTGGCCAAGGGCTCTGTATGACACATGACTGCAGCCAGGGGATGAATGTTCACGGCTAAAAGTAAAATAAGGGGCCCCGATTCCAAAGTATAGTAAGAATACCTTAGTTAGCTAGTGATTTCTAAGCAATGTCAACATACCCAGTATACTCAAAGGAAAATAGGCTTCCTATAGTTTTTGGATTTTGAGTTTTTCAGACAATGGAGTTAATGCAGATAAAAACAGCAATATGGCTGGGCACGGTGGCTCACGCCTGTAATCCCAGCACTTTGGGAGCCGAGGTGGATGGATCACGTGGTCAGGAGTTCAAAACCAGCCTGATCAACATGGTGAAACCCTGTCTCTACTAAACACACAAAAAATTAGCTGGGCGTGGTGGCACGTGTCTGTAGTCCCAGCTACTAGGGAGACGGAGGCAGGAGAATTGTTTGAACCCAGGAGGTGCCTGTTGCAGTGAGCCAAGATCATGCCATTGTACTCCGGCCTGGGTGAAAAAGAGTGAGACTCCGTCTCAAAACAAGAAAAAAAAAAATGTATGAACTACTGTAATCAACTTAATTTGCCGTAAGTGACCTGACGTTTCAAGTAGCTTAATGATTTTACACAAAACATTAAACAGCACCAATGACATGCGCTTTCTTACCTTTGTCAAGGAATTCTAGGGAATAGAGCAACTCCCAGCTCTCCCTGGCCAATTTAAAGCTTTCTAACACTTCAATGGAGTTAGCAAGTTCGGCTTTATTGACTACAATGTGACGATTTCTTCCTTTCGCCGAACAGTCTTCATCGTCTGAACTCTGCTTAAAGAATGTGGAGAACATGGTTAATTCAGTTATAAATAAAGTCATATATGGAAACATATTATTGCTGCCAGTTTTGCCCATGATACGAATTTTATATCAAAGGATACCACATACATACAATTTTTTTGAATTTAACAATTTAGCTTTGAAAATTAATATATAATTTTTGTCTTTATACTCTCACGCATTCCATTTTTACTTTTAAAATTGAGTGAATTTTTTTTCTGATGCTAAATTCTTATGTTTGCTTATGGTGGTTTTGGAACAAAGTTTAAAAATATCAATGTTATGAAAGTCAAAATTTAGATTTTTACATTGAGAGACACGGCTTAAACAGCACCTGTTTATAGTTTACTTTTTTTTCTAATACGTGACATGATTTAATTGGCTTCCAAATAATGGTTTGGCATGTACTGGGATAAACTTAAAGCCTGAGGCTTGGCGTGGCAGCTTATGCCTATATCCCCAGCACTTCGGGAGGCCAAGGAGGACGGATCACTTAAGGCCAGGAGTTTGAGACCAGCCTGGCCAACATGGCGAAACTCAGTCTCTACTAAAAATACAAAGTCAGCCGGGCATGGTGGCACGTGCCTGTAATCCCAGCTATTCAGGAGGCTGAGGCACAAGAATTGCTTGAGCCCAGGAGGCAGAGGTTGCAGTGAGCAGAGATCCCACCACTGCACTCCAGCCTGGGCGACACAGCAAGACTCGGTCTCAACAATAACAAAATTAAAGCCTGTGTCCTCTAAGAAATAATGTCAGAGAATAACTGTTAGTTATCTTTGGTTCACTGCGCGTGACTCCCCTTCACTGGTCACCCCTCTGGCGCTCTCCTCCCCCAGTGCAAGGTCCTGGTCAGAAAGTACGTTTGTCTGCACTTACCTAGTAAAGCCCTCTGTATTTTACAATACACATTTCTACTTTTCTTGTTCTTCATCTTAAGTAATATAAAGCCCACAGAAAAGAGAGGGCTACAGAGAAAGGCAATTATTGGAAATACTGCTGGGTAGAGTCAGATGTTTTGCCAAAAAAAAAGTAAAGGTAAAAACGGCTCCACGGAATTTTATTTTGCTGAGAATTTTCTGAATCTTTTATTCCACCTAGGTCATTTTACTGATTTAATGGCCCAAATTAAATTCTTCCTGCAGATCTTTACTCTGCTAAGATCATTTAAAAATATGTGCAACTACATGTATACATATGTAACAAACCCGCACGTTGTGCACATGTACCCTAGAACTTAAAGTATAATAATAATAAAAAGAAAACCTAAAAAAATAAAGAAATAAAAATATGTGCAACTATTGTCACTAAAAGCTCCAATCCTCAAGTTCGTCTCAGGTAAGGTGGGCAGGAAGCTGTGAGCACCTCCCTCCACTGCCCACCTTTCTTTCCACTTTCTGAGCTTGGTATCTTCCTGCTAGTCCCTGTGCTTGGTGACTTTACCCTACCCCACTGTTCTGCTGCATGTTCTTATCCTCCCTAAGTAATGTTTTTACATTGGGAAAAACACACCCTTTCCAATCAAAACCTGTCTACCAGGCCAGGTGTAGTGGCTCACCCCTGTAATCCCAGCAATTTTGGAGGCCAAGGTGGGAGGATTGCATGAGCCCAGTAATTCAAGACCAGAGTGGGCAACATAGAGAGACCGTGTCTCTACCAAAAAAAAAAAAAAAAAAAAAAAACACAACCCTATCTGCCAGGTACTGTTTCATCAGGGGCCTGTTCTTTGCCAAGTAATGGCAACCTAATATAATACACGAACATGCATGGCGCGTCTGCTAGTGCTGCAGCTTACGGAAAACATTCCTGCCTCAACACGAGATCAGGAATTTATGAAAGGACCCCAGATGTGGTGGGACTAGTGTGAGTTCCAAATGTTTTTACATTTAAGGAAACTGATTTTGAAATGTGCAAGTACACTCTGAAGCACTGAGACTGTGCTCTGAAGCAAGAATGCACCAGGTGGGGGACAGATGCCCACAGGAGAGGCCCGTCGTCCCAGCACCAGCCACTTATGACGTCACATGAGCATGTGATGCAAGCTGGCTGGAGAACTGATGTTGGCCACCCCCCAACTCCAGTTGTGGGTTACCACCGGGGCCAGTATGATTAGATATCCTAATTACAAAAAGGAAGTCAGAAATCTGGATTGTTATGAGAAATGCTAGGTTTCTATTTTTTGTTTCTCTTTTACAGACAGGGTCTCCCTCTGTTGCTCAGGCTGGAGGGCAGTGGTATGGTCATCGCTCACTGGAACCTTGAACTCCTGAGCTCAAGGGATCTTCTCATCTCAGCCTCTGAAGCAGTTGGGATGACAGGTGCGTGCCACCAGCCAGCTAGTTTTTTTTTTCATTTTTTATAGAGATGGGGTCTCACTATATTGCCCAGGTGGGTCTTAAACTCCTGGGCTGGTGATCCTCCTACTTTGGCCCCCAAAATGCTGGGATTACAGGCATGAGCCACCATACCCAGCCTGGTTTCTAATTTTTAAATACTAGGTTATTTAAACAAACCAAACACTGTAAGCAAAGCAAGATATCTGTGAGCTGAGCTCATGGGCCTTTCAGGTCTGGACCTGCATCAGGTTGGGGAAGACTCAGGGATAGAATGAAAATCAGGACAAAATCAGTTAAGACTATGAAAGCAAAAATGGATGGAAATTCCGCATTGGGTGGAAGGCCAGGTTATGAGAACAGGGCTTGCTAGATGAGTGCTTGACAGGCAAAAAAAAACCGGAAGGAAGAACAGCTGGGCCAGGTTTAAACAGCCATCCCATAGCCTGGACACCAAACCCAGGAGGGATCAATGGGAATTCCCTCCTTCACCGGATGCTCGCCACACACCTGCTCCAGCCCAGGCACTACTCAGATGCCAAGGGTATGGTAGAGGATGAGGCAGAAAAAATGCTAGGCCCCATGGAGCTTGTACTCTAGTGAAGAAGGGACATAGACAGTAAACCAGTCAGTGAATAAACAAGAAAAAACAGACAGCAAGGAGGATGCCACAGAGAATTAAAACAGAGGAATCAGTAGAGAGAACCGGACAGCTACTTCAGATGGGTGTTCAGGAGAAGCGTCAGAGGGAGACTCGTTTGGGCTGGGACCAAGTGACAAGGACCTAGCCGGGCAGAGATCCAAGGGAAAAGCACTGTAACCAAAGAGCACAGCCTCAATGGGCAGAGGCTAGGAGGCAGGGACGGGCTCGGGGCACTGCCTGGTCAGGTTAGAGGACTGACGATTCTTCACATTCTCAGGTTTCTTGCATCTTTGTGCAAACTTTTTCCTCTCAACAAAATCTACCTCCCAATTCCAACCGACAAAACCCTTCGTCTTTCAGCACTGATTTCAAATGTTGACCTCCTTCATGAAATCTTTTCTGCATCTGCCCATAGGCTGTTCCTGCTGCCCTGCCCACCTCAGAGCTTTCCATTCTCAGAGCCAGTACCCCACACTGCACCCTGCTCTAGAGGTCCGATGCCATTTTGCTTTTGTTTTTTAAACTGAATCAATGCCATTCAGTCAAAACATGTATAAGGAACATATACCATGGGTTCTCCACCTCTTCACAGAACTTTTGGGTGGTCCTGTATACTGTGAAGTGCTCAGCAGCATCCCTGGCCCCTCCCCACCAAGCTGTGACAACCAAAAATGTCTCCAGACATTGCCAAATGTTCCCTGAGGGCAAATCACCTCCAGTGGAGAACCACTGACTTAGTAATTATTAATATATCGTATAATTTTAAAACCCAAGCTTTATCGATTTAGCTCCAAAGCCATATTTTACAAAGATTCATCTCTAGCAAAGCGTCCCATCCAATCTGTTAATAAGTATATTTGAAAGCCTTACCATGGTTTTTTCTCTTCCTTCAGCTAGTTTCCTCTTTTTATGGATGTGTTTATTACGATCAACTTCTACATCACCATACACGTTCGATACATCTTCAAGAAGAACCAATGGAACTTGGCTAGGGGCATTAGGACCTAAGGACGGGGAAAAACACCAACACTTACAAACGAAGCAAGGAGGCCAGGCGCGGTGGCTCACGCCTATAATCCCAGCATTTTGGGAGGCTGAGGCAGGTGGATTGCCTGAGCTCGGGAGTTCAAAACCAGCCTGGGCAACATGGCAAAATCCCGTCTCTACTAAAAATACAAAACATTAGCCGGGCATGGTGGCATGCGCCTGTTAATCCCAGCTACTTGGGAGGCTGAGGCAGGAGAATTGCTTGAACCCGGGAGGCAGAGGTTGCAGTGAGCCGAGATCACGCCACTGCACTCCAGCCTGGGCGACAGAGCAAGACTTAAAAAATAAATAAATAAAATTTAAAAAAATATAAAAATGCAGCTAGGAAAAGAATACTTAAAATAAGGGAGAAGCTTACTCAACTGTCATGAGAAACGCCATTAAAAATATGTTCAGTGTGATCTCAATTAGGTAAACAAACAAGTATATGCACATAGAAAAAAAAGACTGTACAGATATATACCAAATTGTTAAAGACTCCCTGTCAGTAATAGAATACAAGTGACAGTTCCTTCTTTGTATTTGTTATGTATCTGCAAATTTTTTATAATGATCATGAGTCATTAAAGTACCATAAAAAGACTACCAAATTATATTTACATTATGGTTACAAATTCCAAACAAAATCTAAATATATGTAATATTATAAGGCAATATGTAAAAACGACTGCTGCATTATACTGGAAGGATTGTGGGTGATTTCACTCTTATTTCTATGTTTCAAATTTTCTACAGTATATTTATGCATATACTCTCTATACATAAAATGGATATTTTACTTAATAAATCTTTGCCTATTGTGATGTCTTCATGAAATCTACTTAAATATGTTGTTAATATATATTTAAATATGTTGTAAATATGTGCCCACAATCATGCCCAGCTAATATTTATATTTTTAGTAGAGATGGGGTTTTACCACATTGGCCAGGCTGGTCTCAAACTCCTGACCTCAAGTGATTCGCCGGCCTCACCTCCCAAAGCGCTGGGATTACAGGCGTGAGCCACAGCGCCCAGCCTGCTGTTATTTTCAAAATAGTGGCATTTGATACCTGTATTTAGTTGTGCAGTACCATTACACCCTTTGATGCAGAAACTTTTAATGAAACATACTTACATAAAAACTACCAATTAAACCAAACTAAACAAAACTAAATCGCCAACTATAAAAAGGACTGGTACCACCCCACAGTTATTCGGATCCAGCAACAGTGGATAAACACTTTCATCTTCCTTACCATCCCCACAGTATGAACTGGCTTTTTGGACACTCTAAAATTTGTAAACCAACCTTGGAAGAGAGACGGCTGTATGCTGTTGACATACTGGAATGCATTCTTAAAGAAGACCAGCATGGTGGAATACACCACTTGGTTTTTATATTTTGCATGTGCTTCACTATCAAAGTTGTTCATGTATCTGCAGAGATCCTTCATTCTATGCAAAATATCTCCATAGCTTCTAAAAAGGAAGGAATGATGAAACTTATTCGATTACTCTGGGCTGGTCAGCAAAAAGTCTAAAGAAAAGCTCTGGTGGTACCATTACATGTACCAAATGTTGCCCTAGGCACGTACAACTATTCTTTATTGTCCAATATAAATGGTAACTTTTCCCTTCTGAATTAGGGTGGTGATCAAGATTTCATGACACAAACATGCTAAGTAGCTTCTCTTTTCTCTGAAGTAGCTAGGAGAGGTTCAAACACAACATCGTCTTAAGAGTTCATATTTCAGTTAGAAATCTGTTTTTTTTTTTTTCTTTTTTGGAGACAGTGTCTCACTCTGTCACCCAGCTGGAGTGCAGTGGTATGATCTTGGCTCATCGTAGCCTCCACCTCCCTGGTTCAAGTGATTTTCTCACCTCAGCCTCCTGAGTAGCTGGGACTACAGGCACCCACCACCTCGCCTGGCTAATTTTTGTATTTTTAGTAGAGATGGGGTTTCACCATGTTGGCCAGGCTGGTCTCAAACTCCTGACCTCAAGTGATCTGCCCACCTCAGCCTCCCAAAGCACTGGAATTACAGGTGTGAGCCATCGTGCCCGGACAGAAATGTTTTCATAAAATGAAAAACCATCCTCTTTTGCATCAAGTATTGAGTGTCACAAAATTTGCCCAAAAACTATACCTACGCATTACACAGATTTAAAAAGCATGATTTTGTTTTTGTAAGCATCCAAAAGAATCAATAGACAATTCTGGAAATAAGCTATTTATTACCGTCTTCCTTTATCCATCTGCCATTCACATCTCATTCCAACAACATTCAAAATCTTAAACAACCTCTCCCAGGGGTCCACGATCTGGGATGATTTTTCCGTCAGCCCTTCTATTATGTACTTCTGAGAGCTACGTTTGCTAGGTGACATTAAATCAGATGTATCCTGGGCGCCTGAGATGTAAGAAAAAAGTAGCCTACAATTAACATTATGACTTACTGTTGGACATGGTACCTGATAAGGAAAGTCTGACTCCCCATGAAAACGCACAGAGCACAGAATTCCAACACATTTATGTTTTGCTCAAGGACCGACAACAGGCCACTGGTATGAGCAAGAAGTAATTTCCACTGCTTCATCATGGTACATGTGTAATGTTGCATGCAATAACATTACAGTTCAGCCAGAAGACTGTTTTGATCAAGGGGGGGCATTGCTTCCAGAAAAGCCTCATCTTTTAACTCTAGTATTTTTTTTCTAGATACCATCTTTTGAAACACTCCCAAACTGCTAAGTATCCAGAGGAGAATAATCAGAACACTGAGGGGTTTCTGAATTTTGCAATATTACTAAAGCCTGTTTAAATAAAAGTACAGGGTATTCCTACTTACCTTGATGCTGATTTTCTATTTGAGTAGACCTAGTGACATAATTGATATAAAATTCAGCTGCTTTGTTCAAGTACTTATATAATAAATTGGCAGGTAATCGAACATCATGGTTGTTAATTATTAGAGGAAGGACATCACAAACTGTTAGAGGAGAAAAAGAAGAAATAAATTAACTAGGTTGTCTACCCTAGAGTTCCGATAAATACAAAAGCTTTTAGAGTTCATTCGATATAGTATCTAAAATATATAAGGGGAAAAATCCCTTATGACTCATGTATTCAAAATGTGCTGTGCAGAGAGACACCAGTGGCTGGAGTCAGGGAGGAAACACACAGGCAGTTCTATGCTGTGGGTGAGGGTCCAGTTCTCCCATTGAATTCAGATGTTTGTTTATTATGATGCTTCATACTTACATATACACTTATGCATATTCTTTCAGAGGTATCAAATCTTACATAACAAAAGTTTAGAAGTTGTTTAAAATGCTTTTTTTTTGAGATGGGAGTCTCGCTCTGCTACCAGGCTGGAGTGCAGTGGCACTATCTCGGCTCACTGCAACCTCGGCCTCCCGGGTTCAAGCGATTCTCCTGCCTCAGCCTCCCTAGTAGCTGGGACTACAGGCATGCGCTACCACGCCTAGCTAATTTTTGTATTTTTAGTAGAGACAGGGTTTCACCATGTTGGCCAGGATGGTCTCGATCTCTTGACCTCGTGATCCAACCGCTTCGGCCTCCCTAAGTGCTGGGATTACAAGCGTGAGCCACCGTGCCCAGCTAAAATGCTTTCTAAATAAAAATAAGAACTTAAATGCCATAACACATAGAGCTCCTTTACCTTCCATATATGAGCTTATCCCTGAACCAACACTTAACCCAGCATATTAATTTACCATAGAAGTAATATAGAATATAATTTTCCTTACCAAATAATTTTCTAAAGCAGTTCACTGGAGATTCTTGTTCTTCAATAGTTTCAGCCTCTAACAGTGCCTCCCCAAGGCCAACCTATTTCAAAACAAAATTAATCATTTAAATGTGTTACAGCATAAGTTGTCAGAACTATATGAAGTAATGGGGCATTTTTTTTTACTCATAACAGTTTGTGTAATCAAACTTATCTGAGAAACAAATAATCACATTTTAAAGACTGGAAAATAAAAGAATGCACCAGCCACACACCCTAGAAGGCCAAATTCACCTGAACATCTGACCACTCTGTCTTGGTTATTCTCTTCACAATTAGCAAAATTCTAATTAACGATGAAAACGAATTAACAAAATGTCTATAGAAATGTAAAGGAAGCAATGGAACTGGAGTTCAAATGATAATACAGAGGTAGAGAGATTTTCTAAGAAATAAAGAAACTAAGTTTATTCTCTACATGAAGATACATCAATATAGACAAAACGTATCACGTTCAAGATAAGTTCTCAGGAGTAGCCAGTCACAGTCTGGCGTAGACTGGACAGAAAGGTCTGAGTTTTAAGGCTACCTTTCCATTACCGATGCTCTAGCATAGCAGATGGTCCCTTACCCAAATCCACCAAGACGTTGGCATCAACTTCCTTGCGACCACACAGGGATGCGCCACAGGAGTGGAAAAGTGTGAAAGATTACATCACACAGAAGGTGAAAGGTCAGACTTATGACCAGAAAGTGTGCTGGGCTGAACAGTGCCACCGAATTCATATCCCCCCAGAACCTCAGAATGTGACCTCATATACATCTTACCTTTTTTTAAAAAAAAGCATCTTTGTAGATATAATTAATTAAGATGAGGTCATAGTGGATTAGAAAGGCCCTCAATCCAATGACTAGTGTCCTTATAACATGGCCATGGAGGCTGAGGCGTGAGAATTGCTTGAAGGCAAGAGGTTGCAGTGAGCCAAGATCATGGCACTACACTGCTGCCTGGGCAACAGAGCAAGAAAAAAAAAAAAAAAAAAAAAAATGGCCATGTAGAGACACAGGCACAAAAGGAAGAAGGTCATGTGATGATGGAGCAGAAATTGGAAGAGTGATGCAGCTGCCTGCCAGGGAATGCCAAAGATTGCTGACAACCATCAGAAGCCAGGGAGAGGTAAAGAAAGATTCTTCCCCAGAACCTTCAGAGGGAACATGGCTCTGCCAACACCTGGCTTTTAGAATTCTAGCTTCCAGAATTGTGAGAGCTCTTCTGTTGTTTTAAGCTACCCAGTTTGTGGTACTTTGTTATGGCAACCCTAGGAGACTAACACAAGCAGGTACGGAAATGATTAACCAGGGCCAGACACCGGAAAATGGCATGGGAAAGAATAAGCCGCAGAGTATGAACGCATGCAGTGAATGGTTTGAAACCTGACACCTCACTGGCTATAGGAAGTTACTAAAACACAAAATGCTCAGTTTCGTCATCTGTAAAGTGGGATACCATTTACTTCAGGGGATTTAGGAAGATAGGACATACCTAGCACTTTCCCATGCCTGCCAATAGCACTCGATAATTATTACAGATGAAGGGAAGGCGCAGGAATAGAATGAAAATAGTCTCCATAGGTCACAAGAACAGGAAAAACGCCTCTGTTAAGACTATAAACTCTACGCTAAATTCAAAAGCACACTGTAGAATACAACAGAAAAAGATTACTTTTAGCCATATGGATTGCAAATAAATAGTACTGTCAGAGCTTGGTGATTTTCCTGATAAAACAGCTTCTCCTGGAAACTTAGGAAATTTGGTAAAAAGAATGTCCTTTTAGCTTTACTAACAAAGAACCTTTTATTTCAGTTCAATCTTAACCAGTACTCTTCAGAAACTTCTGCTTTGTAGCTCCTCACCATACTGATGAGTCTGTTGATGACCCATTGTATTTTATATTAAAAGAAGGGGAAGAATCAAATCTTACCCCATGCTGCACCACCGTTTCAGGGAAGCGCC
This sequence comes from Nomascus leucogenys, assembly GCF_006542625.1. Lineage (NCBI taxonomy): Eukaryota > Metazoa > Chordata > Mammalia > Primates > Hylobatidae > Nomascus > Nomascus leucogenys. The sequence continues at coordinate 131,879,247 of NC_044384.1, forward strand.
TCAAAAGTAGAAGCAACATTTCTGATCGTTCTAACGTGTTGAAGCATTGTTCCGTGACCTTGAGTAACATTTCACACTGGACCCGACCAGGAAGAGTTTCAAATAAACCTGTATGAAACATATTTCACTTTTAAAAGTTTCTTGCGGACAGAAAAGACTGCAGCAAAAGTGCTGAGTAAGGCATTTTCATAAACAGAACAGTAAACACTACATGTGAAATCAATGCGGTTAAGTTTCACCTGCAACCTGGCAGCCTTTTGGGGCCGACAGTATCTGGCACAGGATGTTTGCTGAATAATGGCAAAATATTTGGAAGACTGATCCAATTCAAAAAACAATGATGTATGTGAATGGTCACAAGAATGCCTGTCGCAGGTTGAGATACAGAGCACGTGCTTGTTGAAGTTCAAATGACCTATGCATCTACTTGCTATTTTATCTAGAATTTGAAATCTTTCATTGACTACAGCACCATAGAGAAGTTTAAAGGGAAAGCTTCTAAATTACTAAAAGCTTCTCTCCTGTTTTGTGGAGAGCTGGTTAATCTATAGCTGCTATCTGGTTACTGTAAAACCTGTTAAAAATATATACAATCAATTCCTCATCTCACTGATAAATCCATATACTTTAAAGAAGCTTAAAGGGTTCTAAGCAAGTCAAGGAACTGAGTGACATTATTATAGACTTTGGTTGCCAAGAATAAAACATACATATGGTTACCAATACCCCAGGTGTGACTTTTTTGTGTGTGAAATTACTATATATGATTTGGTATTCCCAAAATGGTAACTTATACACCATTATTCTTACTTCTTAAAAATTGGGTTTGTTTGTCCTGTGAATCATTCCTTAATGCTGATGTAATAATGCTGATTTCTCTCCACACCACCGGCTGGTCTGGGAAATTCACAAACCTATTTTTAAAATAAATACATTAAATTAAAATGTCAAAGTCTATACAGTATCCAAAAGAAAAAACATTAGCATTTGGTGAAGAAGTTTCCTTTATTCCAAGTGAATGCTTAGACGTGCCAAAACAAACCAAAATAAAAATGTAAAAATAAGAGTTACTTGATTTATAAAAATGAGAGTACTCCCATAAGTCTTTAGTGGGTTTTATAGGTGAAAAGACAAGTAACCATAATATAGAAAGAACTCCTGAAAGTCAACAAGAATAAAACAAACTATTTGAAAGAAAAAATAGGCAAAGGCAAATCAGAAATACAACATAGCCAAAGAGAACAGCTGAAACAATACTGGATCTTATTAACAGTACGAGTAGTACAAATTTTTTTTAAAAATAGCAAGATACCATTTTCTCCTATCACAGTGGCAAGAACTAAAAAGAGACTAATAATATCCAGTGTTGGGAAGGGTATGGGAAAACACACTCTTTATACACCATTGGTGGTAATGTAGACTGGGATCGCACATTTTGGAGAGTAATTTCATAGCGTATCAAATTTTCAAATGTGCATAAACTTTGACTATGAAAATGTCTTAGAATTTATTCCACAGAAAAACACCGAAATATGACTACAAAATTGTTCACACACCAAATATAATTTCAAATAATTTAAAACTATTTATTTAAATGTCTACCAAGAAAAGAGTGGCTACGAAATACTACACAGGCATGAAAAGGAATGAAGTGGATCTCCACATACTGATATGGGAAGGAGTCCATGACAGTGAGTAAAGGAAACCTGCTGCAGATCAGAGCAACGGTAGTATGGTCTTCTCACTTTTGTAACCTCTTCCGCCCAAAACCCTATTTATGTATTATGTATATATATATAGATATACTGCCTACAAAACTTAACTCTGGTTGAGTTTAGGAGGCACTTTCACTTTTTATTGTCTATAACAAGTAGTGTTTGAATTTTTGTAATGAGCACATATTATTTCTAGAATAAATTATGAAACAAGTTTTAACAAGGATAAAACATAAGAATAATAAAGTCTTCTGCAAAAGCCATGTCAGCAATTTATGGCAGGCCTGGACTCCTTACTAGGTTTGCTTTAGGTATCGAAGATGTAGATGAACTTGAAGATCTTCCCCCAACTCCTACTTCTGCAGAGAGAAACAAAACCTCATGGAGAGATTCAGTGCAGTAAAAGTGATGTCAAGCGTCTCACTCACATGTCGTACAGCAGCCTCCCGGCGGTGGCGGTCCGCTCTGCATTCCGCTCGATGGTGTACATCTCATACTGCAACACACATCAGTCACCCTGGTCACTCACCCCTGCCCAGAAGGCTCCCAGCTCATTCAGCATCGCTCGTTGGTCCTCCCGCGGGAAGGGAGGGCCTGAGAGTGGAGCTCCGCCTTGGTGACACAGCGCCACATACATGGCAGCCTTGCCATTGGGCTTAGAGTGTGACCCTGGGGTTCACTTGCAATCTCAGGCTCCCAGGATTAAGTGGGATAATGTTTCCAAAGTCGCAGGCCCCGAACAAACTGCTGCCATTATAATGAATGAAGGAGCGAATGGCCTTTTGCTAGTGGCGATCATGTGCTGTCTAGGCCAGATGGCACGCTGAGCCCCAGGGACCCAAGCACACCCGACCTCAGGTGGGGTCGGCCGTCTCTCAAGTACTGGGGAGAGGGCTCCTGGAAGGTGTAGGAGCAAGGCGGGTGAAAGGTGTAGGAGCAAGGTGCAGGATGGGAGGGGAGAGAGGAGGGAGTGGGAGGGGAGAAAGGAGGGGGCCGGGCAGGAGGCGGCAGCCCCCAGACAGGCGCAGCTCTGGGCCGGGCGACGGGAGCACGCACCTCCCCGCAGAGCGGCCGCATGCACGGCCGGGACCTCACCTGGATGTTAAAGTCTGCCGGGTAGAGGCTGCGGGCCGTGATCAGCCACGCCTTGGCTGCCCACAGGTCCTGCGGGACCAACTCCCGGGCTCGCTGCACCAGGAACTCGCAGTCCCCCTGGGCCGACATGACCCGGGCGCTCTCCAGCCGCCAGCCCGAAGCGGCCGGAACGTCCGGCTCTGGACTCTCAGCCTCCACGGCCGCCACCGCCGCCGCCGCCGCCACCGCGGGGGAGGCTACTGCGCATGTCTGGAGGCGCACGGAGGCTAGCAGAGTGGATCGGGAAAGCTTTTCCGGGTTTTGCGAGCAGTGTCCTCCCCTTGGCTCCTCGTTACCGCCCGGTCCCCTCCTCTTCTGAGAAGCCAGAGCATTTGAACCGCTTCCAGGTCACCTCCAAAATGCGGAGAAGTGGATTTTCATTCCTGCGGGCTGCAGCGTGACCCTGGTGAAGTCAGGGAGCATGCGCGGGAGCGGGCAGGCGCTAGGCCACTTCGCCATTTCCATCCTCTGAGTATTGCTCAGTTTGGCGGGGGCGGAGGCGGGGGCGGGGAGACGGGCGGTCCCGGGGAATGGGCGGTCTCTGGGCGTCCCCCGGCGTGGAAGGCTGGGAAGAAGTTTGAGAGGAACAGCAGAGAGTGTCGGGGAGGCGGCGGGAAGCACCTTCCAGCCGGGCTGTCCTGAAACACCTTCCCCGGGGGCCGCTGCCTGCGACTCACTCCCCGGGCTTCGATTTACGCGAAAACTCCTGGGACTGGTAGGGGTGTGAGCTCGGGGGTTCCTTCTCTTTCCGAAATCCCTCCACGTTTTATTATTTCACGGATTTCTCCAATAAACGTTTATTGAGCAATGAAGTACTTGGAAAGCGCTTTGGTGGATGCCCTTCGTGCTTGCTGCAAAGATGACTAAATCCCTGACCCAGCAAGGGTTTTAAATGTTTTAAATGTTCTGGACGTGAAACCCACAGAAAGATAACTAGGCTATTATTATAATTATCTCCTCTAGCCAGAATCAATGTCCTTTTCACCAAAACTCCAGATTTGTTTTCCATCTAAGAGATGGAAAACATCTAGGAGATTCTCCATCTAAGAGATTCTGCTGCCTCGGCCTCTCAAGTAGCTGGGATTACAGGCGTCCACCACCACGCGCAAGCCCGGCTAATTTTTGTATTTTTAGTAGAGACAGGGTTTCACCATGTTGGCCAGGCTGGTCCGGAACTCCCGACCCCAGGTGATCCGCCCTCTTTCGCCTCCCAAAGTGCTGAAATTACAAGCGTGAGCCACCGCGCTGGGCTTCAAAGCACTGTTTAATATCCCCTAATTATGCACAGAACAGCAGAACTGTATGATTACTTTATAGGCCAGGATTACTCAGTGATACAATTATTTTGGCTTTGTAGAACAGAAGAAGGTAGAAAATTGGATTTAAACAAAGCAGGATAATTTTTATCTTATAAAGTGTAGAGCATAAAAGCAGATTGCTAGCTTGAATTTTTAAAACTATTTCATCGATGTTAATATATGAAGTGTAAGAATTTTCAAATGGTAAAAATGATTTGGTCATTAAACTTTCTGGTTTTGGTCTTTACCAAAAATAAAAAAACAACTCCACACTTATTCCTCAGCCTAGTGTTCTGTGGAATAAAAATTGTAAATTAAGATTTTAAAGTTAGAGGCTAAATAAGGAAATTCTGTGTTTGTTTGTTTGTTTGTTTTTGAGACAGAGGCTTGCTCTGAAATCCAGACTGCGACTGAGTGCAGCAGCTCGATCATGGATCACTGCAGCCTTGACCTCCCAAGCTCAAGCCATCCTCCTGCCTCAGCCTCTGGAGTAGCTGGGACTACAGGTGTGTGCCACCGCATGTGGCTAATTTTTAAATTTTTTGTAGAGACACAGTCTCCCTATGTTGCCCAGACAGATCTTGAACTCCTGGGCTGAAGTGATCCTCCTGCTTCAGCCTCCCAAGGTGCTCGGATTACAGGCGTGAGCCATTGCGCCCAGCCTCTGTATGTATTTTAGATGCCAACCTTGAGAGGGCCTCTAGACTTTTTGCCAGAATACAACATAAGGTTTGCGGTTATTTTCTAGTCAGCTTGTTGATTTTAAATGGTCCCCAGCTACACATTTCTCCTACAGTGTTATGCTGGCATCTCAAAGTACAGAAGGGAGGTACCACACCAAGTGACTTTACATCTTTTGGCCTCCTTGGTGTGATTTTGACTCACTGGAGACTTGAGGCGCCCAGCTCATGTTCTTCTCCATGACAACTTTTTTTTTTTTTTTTTTTTTTTTTTTAAGACGGAGTTTTGCTCTTATTGTCCAGGCTAGAGTGCAGTGGCACAATCTCAGCTCACTGCAGCCTCTGCCTTCCAGTTTCGAGTGATTCTTCTGCCTCAGCCTCCCAAGTTGCTGAGATTACAGGCACCAGCCACCATGCCCAGCTAATTTTTTTTTTGTATTTTAAGTAGAGATGGGGTTTCACCGTGTTGGTCAGGCTGGTCTTGAACTGCTGACCTTGTGATCCACCCACCTTGGCCTTCCAAAGTGCTGGGATTACAGGTGTGAACCACCACACCGGCCCTTGACAACTTCTAAGTCACATAAAATGCCCTGCATCCAGCACCCGGCTTCAATTTCTGTGAGCTCAGTTCAGTGATTTGAATTAAACTCTACATTGCTTTTCCCCTTCCACTTCAAAATCTTCAAACTCCCAGTTTCCTCACATAACCTCTTAACTTCCCTGCCCTCAACTCTCTCCTTGGTTCTTTTTAATAATTTCCTACTTTCCCTTCTCCCTGATTTTACCTTCATGAGCGTCTATCCCCTTGACACCTACATTTTCCTCTGGGTGCATCTGCTACCCTTTGGGCTTATTCTTCTCCCACTCATGCTAAACCCTGTGCTCAGACATTCAATATGTTCATGTCTTTGCCTTCTTATCCTGCCACTGTATCCACTATTTTTTTTTTTTTTTGAGACAGAGTCTTGCTGTCTCGTCCAGGCTGGAGTGCTGTGGTGCAATCTCAGCTCACTGCAACCTCCTCATCCTCGATTCAAGTCATTCTTGTGCCTCAGCCTATCGAGTAGCTGAGATTACAGGCACACGCCACCACGCCCAGCTAATTATTGTGTTTTTAGTGCAGACAAGTTTTTGCCATGTTGGCCAGGCTGGTCTCAAACTCCTGGCCTCAAGCCATCCACCCTCCTCAGCATCCCAAACTGCTGGCATTACAAGTATGACCCACCACGCCCGGCCCTTAAACTCCAAGTTTGAATACCACAGCCCTATTTATCTTTCAAGACTATGCATCTGATCATATATGTGTTTTTGTTTTGTTTTGCATTGTGTGGTTTTTAAACAGTGTCTTTCTCTGTCACTCAGGCTGGAGTGCAGTGGCATGATCATGGCTCACTGCAGCCTCAACCTCCAGGCCCAAGCAATCCTCCCACCTTAGCCTCCCAAGTAGCTGGGACTACAGGCGTGTGCCACCACACTTGGCTAATTTTTAAAATTTTTGTAGCAGTAGGGTCTCACAATATTGCCTAGGTTGGTCTTGAACTCCTAAGCTCAAGCAATCCTCCTGCGTAGGCCTCCCAAAGTGCTGGGATTACAGGTATGAGCCAGCACAATGGGCCCAGATAAGTATTCTTTTTTTTCTTTTTTTTTTTTGAGAGAGGGAGTCTCGCTCTGTCACCCAGGCTGGAGTGCAGTGGCATGACCTCAGCTCGCTGCAACCTCTGCCTCCCAGGCTCGTCATTCTTCTGGCCCAGCCTCCCGAGTATCTGGGACTACAGGCTTGCGCCAACGCTCGGGCTAATTTTTGAATTTTTAGTAGAGACGGAGTTTCACCGTGATGGACAGGCTGCTCTGGAACTGCTGACCTCAAGTGATCCACTCACCTCAGCCTCCCAAAGTGCTGGGATCACAGGCATGAGCTAACACGCCTGGCCCGTATATGTATTCTTAAAAACCCTTGATAGTTTATAATTGTGCTTCCATGGGGTTTGCAGCTAGCTCTTTGCCCCATCATTCGCTAGGAGCCTCCGCCCAGAAATTCTTTCAGTTCTTCAATGTAGTATGTTCTTTGTCATTTCCACACATTCATGTGTACTATTTGCTAATATCACCTCTGTCCTGCCTAGAACACTGCCCCCTGCCGGCCTCATTGGGCTAATTGAGTTTCAGATAACACTTCCCAGGGAAACCTATTCTGCCCCTACCCCTCCCCTGTTCCCCCAGTCCTTATGCGGTTTCATAACTGATGGTTTACCAGACAGTAAGCTCCATCAGGACATGGACCTGACCTGTCTTTTATGCTGTGGCTTTCCCAGCCCCTAAAACATGCCTGACACTTACCGATAGTAGGCTGGCAATAAAATTTAGGTGAATTTTAAATGTCTTGACCCTTTCCTACAAATGTACATGAAGCCTCTAGTTTTATACAATTTTCATTCTGTCTAGTTTCAAGGGATAAAGAGTCCCTTTTGTTCAAGGCCAAAATCCTCACTTGTGCTTCTAATCCTATACCCTTGGCTTCCTTAGAGAATCTGTTACCAGTTATCCTCACTCTATAGTTTCTGTCTATTTCTCCTGGTATCTTCCAGTAGAGTACGTGTTTGCGTTAGATTACTGCTGTTTCCCATTGATTACAGTAGAAGTTGTATGCCCTGCTCAGATCGCCTTTGCCAGGCAGTACAACCACTCCCTGCTGCTGTCAGTATTGGCTGCTAACTGCTCACAACTGCTCCCTTCTGTAGAGAACTGCCGTTAGCTTCCTGGACGAGTTAGCCACTCCCAAGGGGGTGATACACAGTAAAAACGTTAGTGACCCTGCCTCAAAGGGGGCAAACATGTGACATAATTTGTATTTCAAAGTCCTCCCTGGTGGATGGGGCCAAGGCTGGATCTGTCTGAGACACACATGCTCAGCTCTTTCCTCTTCTCTACTCTTCTTACCCGCTTTGTAGGTTTTTCTTGACGAGCACTTCCTCAGTAAATCATGTGCTCCCAGATCCCTGTCTCAGGCACTTCTAGGAAGCCCAAACGAAGACGATAGTTATTACTGGACGGACATGAGGTGCTTCCATGGATCTTCTGTGTTCCAGATATAGCCCCTCCTGCATCGCTCATGTAACAGCAACTATTTCCCCTTAGTTATCAGGATCAATCGTCTGACCAATAAAGTAACCCCTTTCTTTTGCACCTGTTAGTTCCATAGTATGAGAAGCCCAGGGCCGGGCTCAATGGCTCACGCCTATAATCCTAGCACTTTGGGAGGCTGAGGCAGGCAGATCACGAGGTCAGGAGATCGAGACCATCCTGGCTAACACGGTGAAACGCCATTTCTACTAAAAATACAAAAAATTAGCTGGGCATGGTGGCACACACCTGTAGTCCCATCTACTCGGGAGGCTGAGGCAGGAGAATCGCTTGAACCCAGGAGGCGGAGGTTGCAGTGAGCCAAGATCGCACCACTGCACTCCAGTTTGGGCGACAGAGTGAGACTCCGTCTCAAAAAAACCAAAAAAACAAAAACAAACAAAAAAAAAGGAAGCCCAGATGCTCAGGAGGCAGTTTCACTTCCAATTCAATAGAACCAGGACTATGTTTCCTGTGGAAACCCTCCTCCCTTAGGAATTAGAGCTTCTTCCAAGTCTTCAGAGCACAAGATTGGGGAACGTTCTGTTAGTGGGTTATTAGTATATTTTGAGAGGCTACTAGCTCCTTCCGCCTTTGATTGATTTAAAGCATATACTTCTCCATAGGATGGTACCCAACCTCAAAGGATATGGCTTAGCTGACACCATAATTAAGCCTCCAGAAGACCATATCCCACCATTCTCTCAGGCCAGTTACTTCTGGGTGATGGGAACAGGGTAAGACCAAGGAATTCCTTGAGTCTGTTCCCTTTGCTATATTTCTTTTGTCATAAAATCGGTTCTTAGGTCTGAAGTGATATTGTATGGGATACAATGGGCTATGGTTTGAATGTCCTCTCCAAATCTCCTGGTGAAACTGAACTCTTAATGAGGCAGTGTTGAGAGATGAGACCTATCAGAGGTGACTGGAACATGAGGGCTCTGCCCTTAGGAATGGACAAATCCATTCATGGATTTATTGGTTAATGGATTAATGGGTTATCATGGGAATGGAACTGGTGGCTTTATAAAAAGAGGCAGAGAGATTCAAGCTAGCATGCTCAGCCCCCTCACCATGCGATGCCCTCCACTGCCTTGGGACCCTTTAGGGAGTCTCCAGCAGCAAGCAGGCTGTTACCAGAGGTGCCCCCTCAACCTCAGACTTCCCAGTCTTCAGAACTGTAAGCAATAAAGTTCATTATAAGTTACCCAGTTTCTGGTATTCTGTTATAAGCAACAGAAAACAGACTAAGTCACGAGGTAATAATTAACAGAAAACAAGATACAGTGGTAATGAATAAGGTGCTCTGTACATGGATGAATGGTGGTGGGACAGGCAGAAGTGTTATGGAGACAAATCTGAATCCATAATAGTATGAATTCCCATGAGGACAAATCACTGCCTCCTCCACAATGGAAAAGGTCCAGTGTCATCAGCTTTCCACCAAGTGACTATTTAATCCCGCTGGGGAATGGTGCCATACTGAGGGTGTTGTTCTGGCTTCTTCCATTGGCTGGGCACTCATTGGTAGTTTTAGGCACGTCATTCTTGGTGAGGGTAAGTCATGCTGAGCCCATACATAGCATCTCTGGTGCCATGGCTGTTCTTTCCATGGACCCACTGAGCAAACCCCAAATGGCTGGTGAAAGAGACTGACATCACAGGGTGGGTCATCCTGTTTCCACCTGATTAATGAGGTGCTTCTTTACTATAGATGTCCTCTGGGGAGGTTTTACAGAGAATGCAGCTGTTTTCACTCTTTGTGCCCATTCTAAGAGTCCACATACTCCTCTGCTAGACCTCCTTGACACCAGTATTCCAATTTTTTTCTTTTGACATCCCTGACCTGTCAGACAAGTCTGTCAGCCACTGCCCTTGCCAATGGAGAGCATACTTCAGGGTGTCTTTGCACACTGGACCACCCAGATGAACTGCCCAAAGTCCTACCTACTGGAAATATTTCCCTTCATTGTGTTTTAGGGTTACCACTGAAGATGGCTGTCATTCAGAGGCTGCCTGCCTCCCGATGACCACATACCATGCACACCCTTCTGTATACCAGGTGCTCCCAAGAGGCTAAGATGTGAGTTCAGGGAAGGGTGGTGAGGCAGTAGATGTAGCCACGTGGCATTCTGAGCCATGTTGATGAAATCTTGTGCTTTTCAGACCTGCTGAGGCCCTTTCATAAATACTGTATTTCCACTAAGTAATAGAATGCTAGTACTATAGCGTAGTCGAAGTACAGTTCCAACTTCATGGTGGGGTCATAAATAATATTTGAGATAATATCAAATTCATGATGGGCAGCTGAGATCACATGTCAGTTGATAGTCTGTGATCAGGGGTTCAGTCTCTACCAGGCTCCATTAACAGTCTAGGTTCTGGTGTTCAAATGGGCATGGTTTGGGCTTGCACTGTGATTCTTCTGTTAGCCATATCAGAGGCTCCAAACAGCATCCCTCTGTCACAACCATTTTGAATTCTATCGCATCTGTTACAGTAGTTGTAGAGGCTTATCCTGCTTTGAGCGCCACTCAACTGGCATTTGCTAGGGGAAGAGTTACATACCAGGTATCAGGAGCTATATTAATTTGTTTTTATTTGAATTTTTTTTTGTTATTTTTCTGGAGACAGAGTCTCTCTCTGTCATCCAGGCTGAAGTGCAGTGGCACATTCATGGCTGAATGCAGCCTCGAACTCCTGGGCTGGAGTGATCCTCCCACCCCAGCCTCCTGAGTAGCCTGGACTTCAGGCACGTGTCACCATGCCTGGCTAAGTTTTAAAAATTTTTATTTTGCAGAGATGGGAGTCTTGCTATGTTGCCCAAGCTAGTCTCAAACTTCTGGCCTCAAGCAGTCCTCCTGCCTTGGCCTTCCAAATTGCTGGGATTATAGGCACAAGCCACCACACGCAGTCTTAATTTGTTTTAGTATAAAGATACATATCTCACTTGAGCTCAGGAGTTTGAGACCATCCCAGGCAACATTGGGCGACCCCCGTCTCTATAAAAAATAATATAGGCTGGGGGTGGTGGCTCACGCCTGTAATCCCAGCACTTTGGGAGGCCAAGGCGGGCAGATCACGAGGTCAGGAGTTCGAGACCAGCTTGGCCGATATGGTAAAAATACAAAAATTAGCTGGACGTGGTGGGGCATGCTTGTAGTCCCAGCTGCTCGGGAACCTGAGGTAGGAGAATCACTTGAACCCGGGAGGTGGAGGTTGCAATGAGCTGTGATTGCACCACTGCATTCCAGCCTGGGTGACAGAGCAAGACCCTGTCTTAAAAAAAATAACAAAAAATTACAAAAGGAAGTTACACATCTAAACCAGCATCTGCAGCTGGCAGCACTACCTGATTAAGGTTATGACATAGTTGTTCTCCAAGATCCATCTAGTTTTTTCAAGATGAATGCTCTGCTGTGTTAACTGAGGTATCATGGGAGCCATTTACCTACCGTCCATCTTTCAAGGATCTGATGGTGGCATTAATCTCTGCAATTCCCGTTGAGGATACAGTGTTGCTTTTGGTTTACTATTTTGGCAACAGTGTTTCTACTCTTCTTACATAATAGTTCTACCCTTCCTATATAATAGCTCTCACGTGGTTTGGCTGTGTCCCTACCCAAAATCTCATCTTTAATTGTAATCCGCATAATGCCCACGTGTCAAGGGAGAGACCAGATGGAGGTAATTGAATCATGGGAGCCATTTCCCCATGCTGTTCTCTTGATTGTGAGTGAGTTCTCAAAAGATTTGATGGTTTGATAAGTGTTTGGTAGTTCCTCCTGTGTCATTCTCTTTCTTGCTGCCCTGTGAAGAGGGTGCCTTGCTTCCTCTTCACCTTGTGCCATGATTACACGTTTCTTGAGGGCTCCCCAGCCATGCTGAACTGTGAGTCAATTAAACCTCTTTCTTTTATAAGTTACCCACTCTCGGGCAGTTCTTTATAGCAGTGTAAAAACAGACTAATACAAGCTTCTATTTTATTAGTCAGGGAATGGATGCGAGGATTCTTTTTGCTAGTTGTGAAATGTATCTATGGGGAAATAATCACAGGATCATTTCCTGTGAGCATCATCGGACCCACTGTGAGATGGGCTTGGACCAAAACACACTTATCACCTGACCAGTAGACTAATGTGGTCAATATTAATTCAGAGTAAGTATCTGATAACACCAGGAGGCCTGGGTTTTCCATTCCTTTAATGGCCAGTCACCCTGTTAAATAGCTGGAGGTCCCTCTGTGGAAGGTTTTGAGGATGATGTATCGTAGAAATTGTGATCAAGTTGCAGAGTCCTTCCTAAAAGGGATCTGGCCTCCACCTCAGCTAAGGAACTCTGGATGTATGAACTGGCTGCAGTCTGGGAATTGGGTTCTTCCCACGATGGTTACTCAAGTCAGATTTCTGATCACTTGGCTTTGACTTTCTCTGATGTTATAAATCAAGTCATACATCTGTAGGCTGCCCATCTGTTGTATTCCTAGGACCTTTATGATCCATTAGCTACTGCTACCAACTCTGACAGCCAAAATGCTCTAGTTGCCACTGTATCCCTGTGACCTATTAGGGTTATTGCCTCTGATGGTCAAGTGCTGCCACGTGACTTCTACTATGCAAGAATCCCATTATTCCCGTTGAAATCAGGAAGCCCACTTCTATGGCGGTATCTCATGCCAGCCTCTCTGGGCCACAGGATAGCCAACGCAAAAATTTTTATGGATGTTGATGCTTCCCTCAGTAATACATTTCTGGGCCCTCCTGGTGTGTATAGTATGGGTTTGCTGAGCAGACTGCAGATAATGAATTCCTTCCAGCATTCCCATCTTATTAAGTCACAGATATGGTTTGGCTCTGTGTCTCCACCCAAACCTCATCTCAAATTGTAATTCCCATAATCCCCGTGTGTCAAGGGAGGGACCTGGCAGGAGATGATTGGATCATGGGGGCAGTTTCCCCCATGCTGTTCTCATGATGAGTATGTTCTTACCAGATCTGGTGGTTTTATAGGTGTTTGATAGTTCCTCCTGCACTCGGGCTCGCTTGCTCTCTCCTGCCACCTTGTAAGACATGCCTGCTTCCCCTTCTGCCATGCTTGTAAGTTTCCTAAGGCCTTCCCAGACATGTAGAACTGTGAGTCAATTAAACTTCTTTTATGAACTACCCAGTCTTGGGCATTTCTTTATAGCAGTGTGAGAACTGACTGGTACAGCCACCATACTCGTTTCTCTAAAGCATGCTAGGAAAATTCCAGCATCTGAGTCTAGGCCATGTTTCAGCCTCGCTTGGAGCCATTTGGTACTGAATACTCATTTCAGGATCGAAGCAAGAGAGAGATCTGCAATTATTCTAACACATTCAATAGAATTCATAGTGTTTGTGACAAGTAGGGGTGCCGTATGGAACCTCTGAAAAGGTCTAATAGGAGAATCACAGTGTAAGCCCATAAGTTTGAGAACAAAAGCATGACCGTTTGAAAAGCAGTTTCATGCCTGTAATGTCAGCACTTTGGGAGGCCAAAATGGAAAGATTGCTTGAGGCCAAGAGTTTGAAAGCAGCCTGGGCAACATAGCAAGACCCATTTCTACAAAAAAATTTTTAAATTAGCTACATGCAGTAGCATGCACTTGTAAGCCCAGTTACGTGGGAGGCTGAGGGAGGAGGATTGCCCGGGAGTTCAAGGTTGCAGTGAGCTATAATCATGCAACTGCACTCTAGCCTGGGTAATAGGGCAAGACCTTGTCTCAAACAAACAAAAAACAGTTCCTAGATTGCTACTGGACATACTGAGTCTGGAATTCCTGGAAAATGCACTCATATTGATAAATTTGGCCCTAATTTTATAATTTGTCCCATTTGATCAATAACCTTATTGTCAATTCCAGGGGTCCTATTAATACAAATTAGCAGAATCCTGCAACTCATTTGGCATACCCTGTACCTCTTCCTGGAATAGGTTTTATACTTCGCTCACTGGGCTATACAGGAATTTCTTTTCCTTTTTTTTTTTTTTTAAAAAAAAAAAAAACATTTTACTTGGAAATAATTTCAAACTTACAGAAAATCTACATGAATAAAAATTGTATAAAAATTATTTATATACTTGTTATGAATTTAATCATGTCCCCCTCAAAGCAGACAGGTTGAAATCTAAACCCATAGTATCTCAGAATGTAACCTTATTTGGAAATAGGGTTTTTACAGAATTAAACAGATGTTTGACTTGAAGTCATTAGTGTGGGCCCTAATCTGATGTGTCCTTTTTCAAAGGGGAAATTTGGACACAGAGACAGGGAGAATGCCCTGTGAACATAAAGGCAGAGATCAATGTGACATGTCTATAAGTCAAGGAACCCCAAAGACTGGTAGCAAATCACCCAGAATCTAGGAAAGCAGCATGGAACAGATTGTCTCCCACAGCCTTCAGAAGGAACCTTCCCTGCCAATGCCTTGATCTCAGACTTCTACCCTGCAGAACAGAGACAAAAAATTTCTATTGTTTAAGCCACCTAGTTCATAGTATTTTGTTACGGCAGCCCTAGCAAACAAACAAATACATATCCTTTACCTGGATTCACTTATTATTACCTTTTAATTTCTTTGCTTTATTATTTGTACAGATGCTCTCTCTCTCTGCATAAATACGTGTGTATGTATAATATTTATACTGAACAATTTGAGAATAAATTTTATACATCATAGCTCTTTACTCCTAAACATTTCAGAGTATATTTTATAAGAAAATGGATATATGTATATGTGTATGTGTGTGTGTGTGTGTATATATGTGTGTGTATATATATATATATATATATATATTTTTTTTTTTTTTTTTTTTGAGACAGAATCTCGCTTTGTCACCCAGGCTGTAGTGCAGTGGCATGATCTTGGCTCACTGCAACCTCTACCTCCCGGGTTAATGGATTCTTCTATCTCAGCCTCCCAAATAGCTGGGAGTACAGACACCCACTACCACACCCAGCTAATTATTGTATTTTATAGAGATGGGGTTTCGGCATGTTGGCCAGGTTGGTGTCAAACTCCTGGCCTCAAGTGACCCACCTGCCTCAGCCTCCCAAAGTGCTAGGATTATAGGCATGAACAACTGCACCCAGCTGAAAATGGGTATTCTTCTACACAGCCACAATATAATTATCAATGTCAGTAAATTTAACCTTAATAAAATAGTTTCACCCATCTACCATCTCTGTTCCAGTATTTTAATTCAGCAATAATGTCTGTTACAGCATTTCCTCCTCTAGTGGAGTCCAGTCATGGATCAGGTATTACATTCATTTTTCCTTTAGTGTTTTTTAGTCCAGATCGTTTCCACAGCCTCTTTTTTTTTTTTTTTTTTTTTGTCTTTCATGACTTCAATATTTTTGAAGAACGTAGTTTCACTTCATTTTCTTTTAAATAGAATGTTCGTCATTCTGGACTTGTTCATTCCTTCCTCATTGTTAGATTCATTTGTGTATTCCTGGCTAGAATACCACATATTTGATATGTCCTTCTCAGGGTATCATATCTGAAAGCATAAAATGTCTATTTGCCCATCATTGACAACATTTATTTTGTTCACTTGTTCAAGGTGCTGTCTAATTTCTCCGTTGTATAATTACTATTTTTTTCCCTGGCAACACTAAGCAAACTACGGGAACACATTGTAAGTTCATACGAATACTCTGTCTGTCCTAGAATTTATCTCTTTTTATATGCCTGGAGACAATGAAGGATAATGAGGTGAATCTTGCAGAATGGGTATCCCAACCCTGAGCCACTTACAGCCTAGCAGCAGAGATAAGATGTTCCCAGGAGGCCATGACAGAAGCTTCCTGATTTCAACCCATGCCTTGGTTGAAAGTTCAAGACACCAAGCTTATCTTTTTCAAAGCTGCCAATCTACTTATTTTTTGTCATACTGATTAAATAAGATTTCCCACGTCTTTTCTCCCCACTATACTCCATTTCATGCCATGGCAGGCCATAAATTTGAAATTATGCCTTTTTAACTTCAATTACACGGAAACACTGTGCTCTTATATGGCTCCTGCTCCACCACCTTTCACTAATTATATCTTTGATTTCACTAATCGTATCTTTATACATCGTATACTCCAAAACATAGACTACTGATTTTTTTATGCATTTATCTTTTAAATCATGTGGAAATAAAAATTGGCGTTGCAAACTAAAGTTATAATAATACTGGCTTTACAATTAAACCAGATATTTATCTTTACCAGAGATCTTTATTTCTTTATGTGGCTTCATGTTACTGTCTTTTGTTCTTTCACTTTAATCTCAAGTATTACCTTTGGCATTTATTTCAGGGCATGTCTAATGGTAGTGAATGCCCTCAGTTTTTGTTTTTCTGGGAATGTATTAATTTTTCCCTCATTTTTGAAGGACAGTTTTGCCTGACATAGAATTCTTGTTGACACTTATTTTTCTTTCAACACTTTGAATATACCAACCCACTACCTTCGGTTTCCAAGGTTTTCTGATGACAAATCTGTTGGTCATTTTATTGAGAATTACTTGTATTGGATGAATTTGTTTTTTGCTCCTTTTAAGATTTTTTTATCTTTGGCTTTTGACAGATTATAATGCATTTTTGTATAGGTCTCTGAGTTTATCTTACTTTGAGTTAGTTGAACTTTTTAGATTTGTGGATTCACATACAACATCAAAGTTTTTGGCCATTATTTCTTGAAATAATCTCTCTGCCCCTTTCTCTGTTTCTCTCTTCTATTTCTGCAATTTCCACAATGCGTATGGCTGTCCACCTGATTTATTTCCTCAAGTTCCTTGGGCTCTGTTCACTTTTCTTCCATTTTTTTCTTACTTTTCCTCAGAGGCAATAATTCAATTCTCTTACATTCAAGTTTGTTGATTCTTTCTTCTGCCTGCTCTAGTCTGCCTTTAAATTCGTCTAGTGAGTTTTCTATTCAAGTTATAATTTTCAGTTGCAGAATTTCTCTTTTGTTCTGCTTTGATTTTTGTCTCTTCATTGATATTCCATACATATTTCTGACTTTGTCCACATCTTCCTTTAGCTCTTTGAGCATCTTTAAGACAGCTGTTTTATTTAAGTATTTTTCTGGTAGGTCCACCATCTGAACTTCCTCAGGGATGGTTTCAGTCTATTTGTTTTACCTATGAATAGGCTACACTTTCTAGTTTCTTTTTTTGTCTTTTAATGTTTTCATTGAAAACTGCATATTTGGATTTTATAATTTGGTAACTCTGGAAAACAGATTTTTCTCCTTTTGGTTTTCTTTTGTTTGTTTTTGTTTGCTGTTTTTAAATTTTTTTTTCAGTGGGGTATTACCCTCTGTGTGAGATCAGCTTGAGATGTAAACTCAAGGTCTTCTCATGTCTTTGCTGAGCCTATGTCTCAGGCATGTTTGTTGACTTTTTATATTCCCACAAATATGCAGTTGCTTTTGAATGTCCAATCTTAAATGCCTGGCTTCCAAAGGTAGAAAAAGGGGGAAATAAATGAGAAAAAAAAAGGCATTGTCTTTGTCAAACAAAATTTATGGAAGGCCATTATTTGGAGTAAGCTTCTGCTCTAGTTCCCAGCAGACCTGACCAAACCTAAATGGACTCACTCATGCTAAGTGCCACATAATCAAACTGAACTTTGAAAAAGGCCATTTTGCCAAGAAACAGAAGATTCACAGCAATCAGTTGCACTGAGCCAGCATAATAAGAAAGCTCCTTCTAAACCCTATAACGAAAATCATTTGGAAATTGATGCAGGATTTTTTCTTGACCCCTTTGCAGGACTTGGAACAGGAGTGCCCCATTTACTCAGGCTGCCATGCTCAACTCCTTGTGGGAGGGAGCACATGAGCGAATGAGCGTAGGAACTGGCTGGCTGCTTTGGCGCCAGCAGGAGCAAACGCCAGGCAGGCCTGCAGCAGCATCCAGGGTGCCTGTGACCCCAAAACCCTAAAGAGTATGTTACAGTGCTCTCTTAGCTCCACCATCTGAGGATAGCAGAGTGCTATCAGCTCAGTGGTCCCTTTGCCTCATTGCATGGGGTGGCTGCCCTCCAGCAGTGAGAGCAAAGGGCCAGTGTGAGCCTTTTTGGGCACCTGCATTTGGTGGGTCCCGAACTCTTGTCCAGTACCCAAGAAGAGTGAGGTCACGTGGACAACTGAAGGCTGGTGAATGCGAAGATTTTATTGAGTGATGAACGTGGCTCTCAGTAGAGAAGGGAGCTGGAAAGCGGATGGGAAGAGCAGGTCACTCTCCCCTGAAGTCAAGTTGACTTTCTACCTCTCTCCTCAGAAGTCAAGTTGACTCTTCGATGTCCAGCTGCTTTTCTGAAGTCAAGTCACCTCTTCCTGACATCCAGCCATTTTTTCTCCTTACTGACTGAAGCTGGGGTCTTTATAGCCACAGGATGGGGGGCAGGGCGGGTCATATGTAGTTTTGTAAAAGGCAACATTCAGTTGGTAAAAAGGCACTATTTAGAAAGAAACAATCAGGAGAGAGCAGGCAAATGGGTACAGAAGTTCTCACTTTCCGCCACAGGTTTCAGGCCTTTTGGCTTGGAGGTGGAGTTTCACTGGGGACCTGCCCTTGTCTTCCTATAGTTTCTCTGCTTTCTGCCTCTATGAAAGTGACCAGTATGCTTTTTTGTTCGTTTGTTTTTTGTTTTTGTTTTTGTTTGAGACAGAGTCTCACCCTGTCACCCAGGCTATAGTGCAGTGGCATGATTTTGGTTTACTGCAACCTTCACCTCCTGGGTTCAAGTGATTCTTGTGCCTTAGCCTCCCAAGTAGCTAGGATGACAGGTGTGTGCATTTTTGTATTTTTAGTAGAGATGGGGTTATGGTATATTGGTCAGGCTGGTCTCAAACTCCTGGCCTCAAATGGTCCACCTGTGTCGGACTTCCAGAGTGCTGGGAGGACAGGCATGAGTCACTATGCCTGGCCCAGTCTGCTTTTTATTCCTTGTTTTTGCTTTCAGCCTTTTTCTCCTTATAAAGCCAAGTCTCTCTGCTCAGCTCACCAGAGCATTTATTCTATTTTTTAGAATGAAATACTTCCTGATTCTAGAGTCACAAGTATAAGCCAATTGGATCTTTAACTCTGTAGTTTTTGTCTTTTAACATCTCTTTAAATCCACTGGTAGCCGCTTTGGCTGGAGTGGTGTTAAACAATGGCAGTGGGAGTTGCAACAGTGGCTGCCTGCCTCTGTGTCTGCTTCTTTGTAACCAGAAGCACCAGTCATGATTACAACACAGATCCCCAACGTTTGGAGAACAAAGTCCTTATTGCCCACTCTGTATCCTAAAAGCCACTCTAGGCACCCTAACACAGCTGCCTGCCACAGAGCTGGGGGTGGGACGATGCATAGTTGCTACTGCAGTAGGCTGAAATTGATCAAAATTAACCACACCTTCCCCTGGAAACTGCAAGCCTTTGAGTGGACTATAGAATTCCCAAATAGTTGTATCAGACAGATTCTGCCAGTACAATCGTTGTCTCCCTCAAGAGACAGATCCCTGGTGCTTCCTGCTCTGCCACCTCCCCTGACATTCCAAGCTTATTTAAACTTACATTCTTGTACAGTTCCTTTTAAATTATGTGTCGAAATTCTAATTTAACATTTATGAAAACTGACTCTAAATTGTTCTGTGGAATTTAGAAGTGTTGAGAGTCATAATTGGAAATTAATTTTTAATAACGTTTTAAGGGCTTCTTCAAGTTATATTCCAGGTTAGGCAAGGACAAAAGTAGGCATGTTTCTGTGTAGAAATAAGACATACATATATCATAAAATCCAGTAGAGAAAGGATTGGGATCCTGGGGAACTAAAGCTTTTGAGACTATTGTAAAACCATCAACTTGCCATTATCTTAAAAATAAGAAGGTAGCATTAATTTAGATTAAAAATCTTAAGTGTTGTAGAGTAGCATCTATTGTGACAGAGTGATCAGGCAGAGTCCCAATAATGAAGAAAAATTATTTTCTGGAAGTTTAATGTTCGTCTTGTATTAGGCCTTCTTTGATGGCTTCATCTTACTTTTAGATATGTTTTCTTTGACCCTCTGTGTTATTTATACACTATCGTATTTTTGTTATTTCCATTAGCTTGGTTTATTTCTCCTATTAGATGGCATTTCTTTGAGAGCAATCATTGTTTTAATTTTTTTATGCTATACACTGTTGGGTACAGCTATTTAATTAATGTTTGATAATTAATTATTTTGGATACAAGAAATCTAACACCTTGAAACTTGTGATTTATCAGAACAAATACTTTTATTTAAGAAGCTGCGGCCGGGCGCAGTGGCTCACGCCTGTAATCCCAGCACTTTGGGAGGCCGAGGTGGGCGGATCACGAGGTCAGGAGATCAAGACCATCCTGGCTAACACGGTGAAACCCCGTCTCTACTAAAAAATACAAAAAAATTAGCCGGGCGACGTGGCGGGTGCCTGTAGTCCCAACTACGGGGGAGGCTGAGGCAGGAGAATGGCGTGAACCCTGGGGGACGGAGCCTGCAGTGAGCCGAGATCGCGCCACTGCACTCCAGCCTGGGTGAAAGAGTGAGACTCCTTCTCAAAAAAAAAAAAAAAAGAAGCTGCTACATTAGTATGAGTTCTGATGAGAGTGAAAGAAGACATTCTTGATATAGAGAATGATTTCCTAATTATGGCTCAAAGTTCTCTGTTTTGTTTCTTCTTGATCCTATTGGACATATAAATAATTCACTGACACGCATATAAGTCAGTAAGTTCGTATTTTAAGTTTGGTAATAAGGCATTAAACAAAATAAATGAAACCATTGAAAATTAGAAAAGGACACTATTATTCAATTTTAGCTGTGGAACACCTTGTAATAGTTTGGGAATCGCCACCGTAAATCATCCAAATACAGATTGAGCATCCCTAATCAAAAGATCTGAAATCTAAAATGTTCCAAAATGGAAAACTTCTTTGAGCACCAACATGACAGTAGAGTGTAAAATTCTACACCTGACCTCATGTGATGGATCACAGGCAAAATCTTGTTTAATGCACAAAATTATTCAAAATATCATGTAAGATTATCTTTAGGCTATGTGTGTAAGGTGTATATGAAACATACGTGAATTTTGTGTTTACACTTGGGTCCTATTCCTGAGATCTCTCAGTATGTATATGCAACTATCCCAAAATAAAAAAAAAATCTTAAATTTGAAACAATTCTGGTCCCAAGCATTTCGGATAAATGATACTCTACCCATATACCATGAATTTAACAAGTCAGTATTCAGACTTATTTCCTGGACAGTGTCTTTTGCTAAAACCAGTTGTTTTTATTCATTATAATTGTGTAACACTTAAACTTTCTGAAAATAATACATAATCATTATAGGAAATTAGAAAAGTACAGAAAAGCACAAGGAAGAAAATAGAAATCACTCATAATTCCATCATTCAGAAATAGTCATTATTGCCATTAGGGGGGATCCATGCAGTCCGTTTTAAAAATCTTTTTCTCCATTTATATTCTATACTTTTAAAGGAAAAGACAGACAATCCAATAGAAAAAATGGGCAAGAGATTTGAATAGGCACTTCCTAAAAGACTACATCTAAATGGCCAATAAAGCTATTAGAAATAAGGAAAATACAAATTCAAATCTCAACAGGATATTGCTACATAACCATACTGTGATTAAGGCTAACAATAACCAGTATTATTAAGGATATGAACAATGGAAACTCTCACCGTGCTGATGAGAGTGACAAATGGTTATAGGCAATTTGGAGAACTGTTAGATATAATATATAAAAGCTGAAGATCTACATATCACTTCATCTGGTTATTCTATTCCTAATTCACTCAACAGAGTTATGCGCTTCCTGTGTGATGAAAGACATCTAGAAGAATGTTTGTTGTAGCATATTCCCAAACTGGAAACTAAATGTCCTTCAAGAGCAGAGTGAATGAAGACATTGTGGTATATTCATGCCACCCGTTAGAAAGGCTTTTTCCATTCCAATGTGTATACAGCAATAAAAAACGATTACTATGTGCAACAAGAGGGATAAGCTTCACAACCAAAATGTTGCGTGAGAGATCCCAAGAACAAAAGAACGTATATGATTCCATTTACATAATGTTTGAAATCAGACCAAATTAAATTACGGCATTTACTGATATATATGCAAGTGATGAAAGTATAAAGAAAGGAAATGATTGCAATCCTATCAGGAATGTGGTTCATTTGCAGAGAAGGGAGGGTATAGAGATTGGAAAGTAGAAGGAGGGCATTTTGGGGATGCCTGAAAGATTTTAGTTCTAGACTTGAGTGGTGGTAACAGATATTCATTCTGTAATAAATCAGCTATCCCCGTTTCTTCTGCACACAGTTATTTATGTGTGTTATATGGAATAGTATAAATGTTTAAAAGGAAATGATAGTATTGCAGTAGACATTGCTTTTAAATTTTCTCTTTTCAAAACCATCTTACTAATGTTTTCGACATTATTAAGTGTTCTGCATTTTTATGGCTGCATATTATTTCCTTGAGTTGATAATTTCACAAGCTCCTTATTTTACATGACATTTAGTTATTTCTAGTTTTTTAAAACTATAAATAGTTTGCTGAACGTCTTTGTTTATATACCTTTTCGAACTTTCGTGATAATTTCTTTGGACTAAATTCTTAAAAGTGAAGTCATTTAAGTAAAGATTTTTAAAAAGGATTTTTGGAAAAAAACTTTAATATTAAATATTGCCAAATTACTCTCCAAACAAGTTATGACAAACTAGATTCCCATCAGCATTGTAGGAGAATGCTACTTCTGTCCATGCTCAACGACATTAGGTATTGCCATTTTATTTTTATCTTTTCCAATATCATCAATCACGCTCTTATTTTTGATTGAACTTGCATTTCCTTGACAATAAGCAAATTTGAACGTCAAAAAATACGTTTATTGCTCAGCGTAGGTCTTCTATGAAATATCTTCACCCGTTTTTAAAGTGAGCTAAGTTTTTTCTTATTATTTTGTAAAGATTATTAAATAAGAATATTAATCATTTGCTATCATAGATGGACTTTTTATAGTGTGGCTTTTAATGTTATGATGTTTTAGAAATAATGTTTTTGTTGTAAAACGTGGATATAATGACCAAACAAAATGAAAACATAGCTTAGTGAATTATTCTAAAGCAAACATCTTTGTAATTACTTCCCAGGTGGAGAAAGAGAAGTTTGTCTCCCACTAAGTCCCTATATGCTCATCTTTATCTCCCTCCTTCCCCCAACAAGTAACCACTACCCGACTTGTATAAAATAACTTCTTTTATAGTTTGAACACCCAAGCGTGCATCCGTAAACAGTGTGGTTTAGTATCATCTATTAAAAATTAATATGTCCACTTTATTTGTTATTTTAAAATTGGAATATAATTTGCATACCATAAAATTCACCCTTTTAAAGCATACAATTCAGTGTTTCTTAGGACATTCTCACAGTTGTTCACTCACAATCAATATCTAACTCCAGAACATTTTCATTACTCCCAAGAGAAACCCTGTACCCATTAGCAGTCACTTCCTATTCTCATTTCACTTCCTATTCCCATTGACAACCACTAATCCTTCTGTCCCTAAGGATGTGTTTATTCTGGACATTTCATATTAATAGAATCATATGAAATGTGATTTTTGTATCTGGCTTCTTTCACTTAGCATAAAATTTTCAAGGTTTATGCATGTTATATTAAGTATTAGTACTTCATTCCTTTTTATGGCCAAATAATATTCCATGGCAGTATATACCATACTGTTTATCCATTCATCAACCATTGGACATTGGTGTTGTTTTCAGTCTTTGGCTAGTATGAATAATGCTCCTATGAACATTTGTGTACAAGTTTTTGTGCGAACTTGTGTTTTCATTTCTCTTGGATATATACTTAGGAATGGAATTGCTGGATCACATGAGAACTCTACAGAGCTAACTTTTGGAAGAACTGCTAAACTTTTTTTTCAACAGCAGCTGCACTATTTTATATTCCCACTAGCAATCTACAAGGATTCTAATTTCCCTGCCAACTCTTGTTATATTAGTATGTTGTTTAAGGTTCTTTTATTCTATACTGTCTCCCATCACATTTCTTTCTTTTCATAACAATGTATTTATTGAAGAAACCAGGCTATTTGATCTGTAGAGCTATTCATGATTTGGGTTTTACTAAATGCATACTCATGGTGAAATTTTAAATGTCATCTAATTTCTGCAAGTTGGCAGCTGTATTCAGAGACTGGGTCAGACTAGGTTTGGTGTATTTGGCAAGACTGTAGACGGTTTTATCAAGAGGCACGTGATGTCTGACGGTCTCTCTGATGGTGATGTTAACAGCTGCGAATGCTTTGTGCCTAGATTTAATAATTCCCTGGGGGTTATGAAATGTTGTTATTCAAATTCTATCACTTCTCTTTCACTTGTTGGCTAGAAGATGCTCATAAATATAATTTTTATTACTCTTGTGCTATAATTCATATAGGATGCAGCTTATACAGGAAGGAAAAATACATGCTTGATTCGTGTCCTTTATTAATTAGATCTGCAAGACAATTAACTGGTTTCCAATCAACCTCTGAAAGTGATTAATTTTGGTTTTAAAAATATTAATTAGTTAGTATTCTTTTTTTTTTTTTTCTGAGATGGAGTTTTGCTCTTGATGCCCATGCTGGAGTGCAATGGCGCGATCTTGGCTCACTGCAACCCCCACCTCCCGGGTTCAAGTGTTTCTCCTGCCTCAGCCTCCCAAGTAGCTGGGATTACAGGCACCCACCACCAAGCCCAGATAATTTTTTGTATTTTTAATAGAGATGGTGTTTCAGTATGTTGACTAGGCTGGTCTTGAACTCCTGACCTCAGGTGATCCACCCACCTCAGCCTCCCAAAGTGTTGGGTTTACAGGTGTGAGCCACTGCACCCAGCCCAATTAGTTAGTGTTCTTATGAACTCTTGGGTTTAAATTTATTTGATGGATTTCAGATCATTGCAATGATTAACCTTCTTGAGAGCCTATTGTCTAATCTTTGGCCAGTAGAATCCTCTTTGAATTGGCTGTACAGAGTTATTTTGTCAATACTCTAGTAGTTTTTGACCGGTTCCTTTTTACCTGGTGTATTAGTCCATTTTCACACTGCTAGTAAAGACATACCCAAGACTGGGTAATTTATAAAGAAAAAGAGACTTAATGGACTCACAGTTCCATGTGGCTAGGAAGGCATCACAATCGTGGCAGAAGGCAAAAGGCATGTCTTACATGGTGGCAGGCAAGAGAGAATGAGAACCAAGCAAAAAAGGTTTCCCCTTACAAAACAATCAGGTCTCATGAGACTTATTCATCACCACGAGAACAGTATGGGGGACAGTATCCCCATGATTCAATTATCTCCCATCAGGTCCCTCCCACAACATGTGGGGATTATGGGAGCTACAATTCAAGATGAGATGTGGGTGGGGACACTGCCAAATCATATCAGCTGCTATAACAAGATGTTCCAGAGTCATCTTCTACTGCTTCTCTTTTAGATCTGTTAGCCATTTTTTATAGATGCCATTGTTTGTTTGTTTCTTTTTGTATCGTTTTGTATTTTCATGGGAACTGTCTTCCAGTGTCCACCGTCAAGGTGTTCTGCCGTTCTTTACTGTGGATTTCTGTTGGCTGTTCTGTGGTCTTGCTGTTCTCACCCCATCAGATACCCGGTGGCTTCTCTCTGTTTCCTCCTGCCAAGATGTCAATACCATACAGGTATTGTGGCTGTTGGTGGTTTGTCCTTATCTGCTTGAATTTTGGGGTTTGTGGGCATACCCTCTCCCCCAGGTTTATTGTTAATGTTGGCCATGATTTTGCCATTGCTAAATAGTTTCTCTTTCTATTGTTACATGGCAATTCAGAAAGAACCAAAAACTATGTCGTATCTGCCACTGCCACATTCCCAGAATCTTTTGTGGTGTTTTTGGACTTGCAGAAGTCTTAAATTTTAATGTAGTCAGATTTATCAATCTTTAGTGTTATGGGTTTATGCTTCTGCTTGTATGCTTAGAGAGGCTTTCTCCACTCTAAACTCAGACAAATAATCTCTCATACATTTTAAAGTACTTTATTGAGTTTTTTTGGTACATTAAAAATGTAATCCATCTGTAATTTATTTTGGTGTTTGGTGAGATTTAGGGATCTGATTTTATTTTTCCAAGTAGCCTTTTCCAAAACCATTTATTCGATTATCTCAGAACTCATTTAAAAGGCCTCATTTAATTTAGACTAAACACTCTTTGTAGTTAGGTCTGTTATTAAGCTCTCTAATCATTTCCATCAGTCTGTCTTCCACACAGTTTTAATGACTAAACATTATAATTTTCCATGTCTGCTAAGTGTAAGAACCTTTCTTTTATTAATCCTTTCTAACATTTTAAAACCATTCCTTCCCATTTATTCTTTAAGATGAATAGCTGAAAAATTTCATCAATCCCATGGTTATTTTGACTGGAATGACAAATAATTTGGAGAGAAATAATATTTTAATAACATTAGAATTTTTCCATTCAAGGAAATAGTATATTTCTTCATTTATTCTAGTCTTCTCTTATGATCCTCAGTAAGATTGCCTCAATTTATTCCTGTAAGTCCTCCAAATCTCTTTGTGAATAGAAAAAATATAATCCATTATCTCCTTCTGAGAGGCAGAATTTGTTCCAGAGTCTGGGCTGCTAATTCCCCAAATGGGGTCAAATGTTGCGTTGCTCCCCAGCTGGAAACCTGCGGAGACAGAGAATAGATGAGGTATGGCCACTGTGAGCATGTGACTTGCAGCTCTCTAACTTCAGGGAGCATAACTGTGCAAGGGCTGGAGCTGCAGTGCTCAGATGTGCGCTGCCACATTTGCACCAGGCCGTGTTTCTCAGAGGTTGCACCAAGCCAATGACAGGGTGTGGGTGAGATGCTAAGGCAGACTCATTTCTAGGAGACAGACTTCTGCCAGCTGACTTTAGCTTGAGGACTTCTCAAAAGCTCTGCTGAGATTGCCTTAAATTGCATGGCCATGGCTGTTTGGGATGTTTCCACTCAATTTTCCTCCCCTATTTCCTTTGCTTGGGTCCTTTTTCCTTGTGTCAGTCTGTCAGTCTGGTGGAACTCCAGGCCTTCTTGGCTCCCCACCTATTTTCTCCCACAGGTGTTTTCTCTAATACAATTCTTGTATGTTTAATACCATGTTTGTATCTACTTCTCAGAGGACCTGGACTAACACACATGACTTTGCAATTTCATATTTTAAGATGATTTTACTCTTAGAATTTAATAAAAACATATCATATGGTTAAAATGTTGTACCAGTAAGTAGTTTCTGCATAGTAGAAGAGCTAATAAGTAGTTGAGCTGGGCATCAAATACTAGCTTTTGGTCTAACTCAGAAGCCCATTCTCAGCTCACACATGTGGTTTACACTTTGAAGGGCAGTATTGTCGGCTTGGCATAGAGACTCCATATTAACCAGGAGAAGCATTTAAGGTGGGAATGAGAAGTTGGGACTGGAGTCTGGGCAATTTGAGTCTTGGCTAGGGCATTTAAGGGGCTGTGAATTCTGGCTGAGCAGTGGCCTGTCATTCTACTTAAAGCAGGGTCTAAGTTTGTTGGTTGCAAGGGAATTTGGCATTTCAAAAGGTAGTTTGGAAATACGTGTATACAGAGTGTCAAATGAATGCCTTTTGATGCTGCATTTGCACTTCTAGAAATTTATGTGAAGAAAATAATTAAGAATATACCCAGCTATGGTACTATAATAATGTTCAATAAACTGCTGTTTGAAATAATGCAAAGTTGGAAACAATGTAAATGTCTAACAATAGAAGATTTGGTTAAATAAGCGATGATCTATACAAGTGTATAAAAACATTTGAAATGATATTACATGAATGTAACTGCTGATGTGAAAAGTGTTTACAATATGCTTTTAAATGACGTATTTATTTACAGACAAGGGTCTCCCTACGTTTCCCAGGCTGAAATGCAGAGGCGCAATCACAGCTCACTGCAGCCTCGACTTCCCAGTCTCAGGTGAGCGTCCCCCTCAGCCTCCCGAGTAACTGGGACTACAGGTGTGTGCCACCACGCTCTGCTAATTTTTTGTATTATTTTGTAGAGATTGGGTTTCATCATGTTGCCCAAGCTGGTCTGGAACTTTTGGGCTCAAGAGGTCCACCCACCTTGGCCTCCCAAATTGTTGGGATTACAGATGTGAACCACCATACCTGGCCACCATATACTTTTTTTCTTTCAAAAGCATTGTTGAATTAAAAAAAAACCTTTAGTTTGAAATAATCTTAAACTTATAGAAACATTGAAGAAACAGTAAAGATTTCTTTTCCTTAAACATTTTAAAATAAGTTGCCAACATGATGTCGTGATGGCCCTGAATACTTGTGTACTGTGGTTAGGTATAGGTCATTCTCCTACCTAATCAACATACAACCATAAATATCAAGAAATTAACATTGATATCTGTATTAGGGTTCTCCGGGCTGGAAAAAACAAGGAAGGATTCTCCCCTAGAGCCTCCAGGGGGAGCTCAGCTCTGCTGACATGCTGATTTTGGACTTCTGGACTCTAGAACTGTAGAGAAAACATTTCTGTTATTTTAAACCATGAAGCTTGTGATAATTTGTTACAGTAGCCTATGCAAATGAAGGTTTGGCCCGTGACCACCCCGATTGGTTGCGGGAGGGGACCAATCAGAGGTACTTTGAATTTTTCATCTGCCACAGAGAAAAGGGGCGGTTTACAAAAGGAGTAGCCTCCGGTCCTTTTGTTACTTGGGCGTGGAAAGTTAGGGTTTTCCTTTTGATTTAGTTCTAGGAAGTCAGTGTGAATCAGCCATAGGTTCCCTGCCTCCAGACCCTATTCTCCTGCCTCACTATCACCACCAGTGCCCACCCCCTCACAAATGCTCTTCTCATCCTGCTTACTCTTTAAATTCCTGTTTGGGCGGCCGGGCAGAGGCGCTCCTCACTTCTTCCCAGATGGGGCGGCAGGGCAGAGGCGCTCCTCACTTCTTCCCATCCGGGAAGTGAGGAGCGCCTCTGCCCGGCAACCCCGTCTGGGATGCGGGGAGCGCCTCTGCCCGGCCGCCCCGTCTGGGAGGTCTACCATGGAGGATAGAGGCAATGTGGGGGCTGGACGTGGTGGCTCACACCTGTAGTCCCAGCACTCTGGGAGGTCGAGGCAGGTTGATCACTTGAGGCTCGGAGTTCGAGACCAGCCTGGCCAACATGACGAAACATATGAAAAATACAACAGACAAACCAACCAACCAACCCAGCGACAACAAAACAGGTCTACCCTGGAGTCATACTCTAATTTTTTCTATTTTCCTCCCTTTCTGATCCTTTATCCCACTTGCCTTTTCTTCCTCTTCCTTCTCCTTCTTCTTTGTCAAATAGAGGATGGAATTGTTATCATCGATCCATACAAAGTCCCTCTCTCATTTATTTTCTTTAATTCCCACCCCCCATTTCTATTCCCCGTCTTCCTATGTGCAACCTTCCTAATATGTTTGATATGCATCTTTTTGTTTGTATGTATTTTTAGAAAATGTTTATTGTTTTGTGTGCAAAAAAAATTAATAAAATTCCTTCTAGTCCTATAAAAAAAAAAATTCCTGTTTGGGAGCCACCACGCAGCAGGCTGCCCCTCATGCTGGTGTCTTCCTCACTCAGTTGGATTCTTTTTTTAATTTTTCTAATTTTTTTAGTTAGTTTTTTTTTTTTTTGAGGCAGGGTCTCGCCCTGTTGCCCAGGCTGTAGTGCAGTGGTACCATCTCAGATCTCAGCTCACTACAACCTCTGCCTTCCAGGTTCAAGTGATCCTCCTACTTCAGCCTCCCAAGTGGTTGGGACTACAGGTGTGTGCCACCACGCCTGGATAATTTTTTTAATTTTTAATTTTTTGTAGAGACAGAGGTCTCACTATATTGCCCAAGCTGATCTCGAACTCCTGGGCTAAAGCAATTCTCCCTCTTCTGCCTCCCAGGGTGCTGGAATTATAGACATGAGCCACCGTGTCTGGCCCCACTTGAATTCTGACGCTTCGCACGAGTCTGCCAATGTCACTCTCCACTCCTCCTCTACTCCTCCGCCTGCTGCCTCTGATGTACCCCATGCTGGGCTGCCACAGCCTGCCCTCCCTACCCTACCCTCACACTCAGCCACAGGATGCCCCCCTCACTTGGTTCCACTCAAAGATTTCATGATCTTGGACTCAATTTTTCAGGAAGAAAAAGAAGAAGGAAAAGAGGAAAATAAAGGCAGAAAGGAAGACACCATCTACATTTTTAAGTGAAAAAAAAAAAGTCATACTAATAAATTTGGGGGAAAATCTGTACAAGCAAAGAAAAGAATCTGGACATGCCTATGCTAAGATTATCCACAGTGGCTGTTGCTGGGAGACTGGGTCTTGGGTGTACATTCTTTCCTCTTTTTGCTGGACTCAATTTTCTTTTCTGCTCTTTGTCATCCTCCCCCACCTTCTCCTTAAGAGGGGTGTTCAATGAGCAGAATATATGTATATATTTTTTTAGAGTTTCTCTCTGTTGCCCAGGCTGGAGTGCAGTGGTGCGATCTCGGCTCACTGTAACCTCCACCTCCCTGGTTGAAGGGATCCTCCTGCCTCAGCCTCCTGAGTAGCTGGGTTAACAGGCATGTGCCACCACGTCCGGCTAATTTTTGTATCACAGTTTGTTTTTGTAATAACTAAAATAATTAAAACTTTATTTTGGAATATGAAAAACAGGGTCTATAATTAAACTCATTTTTTTTTTCTGTCCTGTGTAGAGAGTAAGTCAAATAGTATGGCTTTTAGGATGACTTGAGTTTTTCTTTTAACTTGAAAAATGGTTTTTGGAAGCTGGCCCACCCAGAAAATAATGCTGCTTACTTATTCTGTTAATTGCTTGAATCTGAGGGTGTATCCTTTTCTATCGCTAACTGATATCTCTGACATTTTCACAGCTGGTTTATTGATTCACTAAAAGATAAATCATTCATCTGTGCTGGGCAATGTGTAGAGTAAGAGAGAAAAATGGAGAAAACAGGATTCTTGTTCTTTTTTTATGCTCTCAAATTTAATACAATTTATTAACATTTTCACTTGTGTCAAGTAGAGCTGACTTAAATCTAGGCAAATACCAACCCAACTAAGAGCATCTATAGCTCTTTAAATTTCTACTTTGCAGATATTGGCGGGATGTATGTGGCTGATTGTAAGCAACCTGTTTTAGAAAGTTACATACATGCAAAAGCTTTGTGATATGTTATACTAATATAGCTCTGTAATATAGTTTCTGTTGCTCCAAATCTTTGTTTTCTTGAGTTACTTATGGTAGAATCAATTTCACTTTACATGTGGCTTTTGAAAACAGACTCCATTTAGAACGATTTATTCCATGAAGTCATGCTCTTTGCTCTTTGGAGCTTTCGCCAGGGAAGTTTTATTTCTTTGTATTAGTGATTTTGGCCCAACGAAGCCTTTCCCCACTTTACTGGTTTCTGAGTAAGCCACACTTGCCTGGGTGTTTTAGATTCCAGCTGTAGAAATTTTTAGCCTATTGGAAAATCGTTTCCTATTACTCTGTAAAGGGAACCAAATGTGTAACCCTTTAGCATTAGGTTTATATTTTTCTAGTACTTTTGTTTGGGTTCTTTTTTATCCTTGTGTCCACTAACATTATTTGTAATGGTGCATTTTCAGGGAGATTAATTACACCCTTGGTATATCTGCTTTCCTATTTGAAAATTTTCTTTCTGAAACAGGATTGGAAAATAATAGAAAACAGCTCATGCAGCTGCCTTAGTTACCAAGACAACAAAATGGAGAAATAACTGGCTGGTTGGCTTTTTTCTCTTTTTCTGAACTACCTTCCAAATACAGTCATCTCCTTCCTAAAAGCAACGTACCTGTTCGAAATAACTAGTTTGAGATTACTAGTTGATAGTTACTGTATTCGTTTTTTCACAACAGTATTAAGTGCCCTGTTTATAGTCTGGGGACAAAACGGTTTGTTTTTCTCCAAGTTTTCCTTTAAATTATTTTAAAAATTGTATAAATAATGCGTTTATACATGTTCAGTATAAGCAAGTAAAACTTTACAGAGGTAAAAAGTGTAAAAAGTGTAAGTCCTGCTTTCCAGGTCACTTATCTTGACCAATATTAACATATTGTAGTGAATATGATTTCAATAAATTGACTCTGAGTGAATTTCAGAGCAGTAATGCGTTCAGATCAGTAAGAACCACGTGTTATATACCGAAGTTAAAAGTTAAACATTTAAAAATCCCTGGCCGGGCATTGTGGCTCATGCCTGTTATCTGAGCACTTTGGGAGGCCAAGGCGGGTAGATCACCTGAGGTCAGGAGTTTGAGACCAGCCTGGACAAAATGGTGAAACCCTGTCTCTACTAAAAATTAAAAAATTAGCTAGGTGTGGTGGTGGGCACCTGTAATCCCAGCTCCTTAGGAGGCTGAGGCAGGAGAATCACTGGAACCTGGGAGGTGGAGGTTGCAGTGAATGGAGATTGCAGCATTGCACTCCAGCCTGGGCAACAAGAGCGAAACTCCATCTCATAATAATAATAAATAAATACATAAATAAATAACCCCCCTTAACATTTATATAAGGAATATATGTTTCTTGTTTAAAATTCAGAAAAAGACAAGCAAGAAAATACAAATTACCCATAATTGCAATACCCAGAAGTCACCCCCATTCAAATTTAGTTTCTAATTCTTTCAAGAGGATTAGTTTTTATTTTAAAGTAATACCAGATCACTAAATAAAAAATAAATATGTATTGCCATTCATAAGAACAAAGCAAAAATAATAGCTACTCTTATTAACACCTCCTATGTGTCAGCCCTGTAGTAAAAGCTTACATGCCTGTAAACACAATCATTTTGGGGTAACATTTGGCATATTAATTTGTGATCCATTCTTTCCTTTTGTATATAGGCTTTTTTTTTTTTTTTTTTTTTTTTTTTTTTTTTTTTTTTAAGACGGAGTTTTGCTCTTGTTGCCCAGGCTGGAGTGCAATGGCACGATCTCGGCTCACAGCAACCTCCGCCTCCCAGGTTCAAACTGTTCTCCTGCCTCAGCCTCCCAAGAAGCTGGGATTACAGGCATGCGCCACCACGCCTGGCTAATTTTGTATTTTTAGTAGAGATGGGGTTTCTCCATATTGGTCAGGCTGCTCTTGAACTCTGGGCCTCAGGTGATCCGCCCACCTTGGCCTCCCAAATCGCTGGGATTACAGGCATGAGCCACCACGCCTGGCCTATATACGTATTTTTTAAAAGTATGTAGTTATCGTTGTACTGTATAGACAATTTGAACTCTAATTTTTGTTTAAAATTTTTCTGTGAGTTATGTATTATTTGAAATAATATATTTTTATAGTGCGTTATCAGATAGCTTTTTAAGCATGCTTTTATTGCTTGTCTAAGATTTCACTGAATGCATGTATGATTCATATATAATCATTTCCATGTTGTTGGACGTTTATTATTTCTACCTTTTCCTATGGAGCTCTTTTTATATTATTCCTTAGAATAAATTACTTCTTAAAATGGATTTATCAGAAATGAAATGATTGGGTCAAGGCTATGAATAGTTTTGGAGCTTTTGAATGTATTGCTAAATTGCTTTACCAAAGGGATACTGATTCTTCCTGTTGTCATCATTACATAACAGCATTAGCAACTGTGTTTCCTATTCTTCTAATTTGATAGAAACAAAATGACAACATGTATTTAGTTAGTTTCTCTTTGATTATGACTGAGTTTAGTTATTTATCCATGTTTACTAGTACTTTTTCCTTTTTTAGTGGATTTTTTCTCTGTTATGATGCTGCATTTTATCCTAAAAATGTATGTCTTTTAAATCCCAAAAGTAATACATAGTTACTTTAAAAATAAAACAATGCAAAATGCAGATAAAAAACAGAACTTTCTCTCTTTCACTGCATCTCCTTAATCCAGTAGTGGAGTGGTATGTATATCTACATCTCCAGACCTTTCTCTAAGATAAGGAATTAAACCCTATCTGTTCTTTTTGGTGGTGATAGAGGGGCTACGAGTTTGATATGGGTTCCTTTTCAAGCAAAGATATTCACCTTTGTCTTATGTCCTTTATATGTATATTTTCCATTTGCTATTAACCTTTAAAAGCTAAACTAAATATTAATTATAATTAATTTTAAATTTTTAAAATTAGGCTTTTGTTGCTATTGCAGTAAACTTTGCTCATCTTTCCCCTTGTGTTTTCATTTTTAATTCTCTTCACCTTACAATGGCCTTTTTCACCAAAGGCTCACAAAATATTAAGTTCTGTCTTCTGCTATTATAAAATTTTGGTACGTATTGTAAGATGATCTTCTAAAAGCTTTTTCCCCCCAAATTGTGAGTCATGTCCTCAAACGTTAGGCTGCATAATCCCGGTCTTTCTCAATGATTTGCAGTGCCTCCATGGTTCTATTTTAAGTTCAGAAGTCTAAGAAGGTCTTTCTCCAGTGTATCTTGTTTTATTGAGTTGTGTCATTTAATGTTATTTTTAGAAAGTGTTACATAAAAATAGGTCTGATATTTTAATAAGAGTAGATTTCCCTTTGTGTAAAACACAGAAAAGTTTATGTATGCCTCCCTGGGAAATATTTTTCCTCCAGAACTTGCCTAAATCTTTAAAAAGTACTGTTAATATTTTATGATGTACATTAAATATGGATTAACATATAAAAATGAGATTACTCATTTTCTTATTTTCAGTTTAGAGCTTGAGCTCTGCTCAGATGTGTACTTTTCAGTGATGATGAGGCAGGGGACGCAGCAGAGTTGGTACATAATCAATACTGCTAATCCTGTTTTACAGATGAAGAAACTAAGGACCTAACTAGGGTCTGTCTCGTATGCATGACTGACTGCTATTATTGAAGAAAACTTGGCTTGCTTTCTTCCTCTGACTTTTGTAAACATCTCTTTTTAAGTATGAGA
The DNA here is from genome assembly GCF_006542625.1 of Nomascus leucogenys. Classification (NCBI taxonomy): domain Eukaryota; kingdom Metazoa; phylum Chordata; class Mammalia; order Primates; family Hylobatidae; genus Nomascus; species Nomascus leucogenys. The sequence continues at coordinate 131,914,262 of NC_044384.1, forward strand.
GTTAGAGCTTCTTGTTTCCTAATTCAGAATACATCTTTTTCTCTTAAAGAATGGGTATCTAAATATTGCCATGTAAAAGTTTTAAGAGAATGTGGCATGTAGAGTATCTAAATCATATAAGAGCAGAGTTTAACTATAGCCAATTGAATTATGAGTGTTTAGATGTTCACATTTTCGTTCATTGATTAAAAACTTGATTTCAACATTTCAACTTGATTTCAACTGTGCCTAGCTGTGCAGCTAACATCTCAAATTATCTCTTATTATTTTTTAAATTGTGGTAAATATATGTAACATAAAATTTACCATTTTAAGTGTACATTTCAGTGGCATTAAGTATATTCACAATGTTGTACAGCCTTCACCATCATCCATCTCAAGAATCTTTTCATTTTCCTAAACAGAAAATGTACCATTAAATAAGCAGCTCCTCATTCATTCCTCCGTAATCCCTAGTAACCTCTGTTCTACTTTTGTCTCTGTGTATTTCCCTATTTCATGTACCTCCTGTAAGTTAAATCATACAGTATTTGCCCCTTAGTGTCTGTTTATTTCACTTAGCATAATGTTTTCAGAGTTCATTCCTGTAGTAGCAGGTATCACAATTTCACTTCTTTTGTGGCTAAATAATATTCCATTATGTGTATATACCATATTTTGTTTATCCATTCATCTATTGATAAGCACAAAAGATGTTTCCACCTTTTGGCTATTGCAAATAATGCTACAGTGAACACTGAGTATCTGTTGGAGTCACTGTTCTCAATTCTTTTTATAAAATTTAAGTTCCGGGATACATGTGCAGAACGTGCCGGTTTGTTACATAGGTATATGTGTGCCATGGTGGTTTGCTGCACCTATCAACCCATTATCTAGGTTTTAAGCCCTGCATGGGTTAGCTATTTGTCCTAATGCTCTCCCTCCCCTTGACCGCACCCCCCGACAGGCCCTGGTGTGTGTTGTTCCCCTCCCTGTGTCCATGTGTTCTCATTGTTCAGCTTCCACTTATGAGTGGGAACATGTGGTATCTGGTTTTCTGTTCCTGTGTTAGTTTGCTGAGGATGATGGTTTCCAGCTTCATCCATGTCCCTGCAAAGAACATGATCTCATTCCCCTTTATGGCTGCATAGTATTCCATCATGTATTTGTACCACATTTTCTTTATCCAGTATATAATTGATGGGCATTTGGGTTGGTTCCATGTCTTTGCTATTGTAAATAGTGCTGCAATAAACATGTGTGCATGTGTCTTGATAGTAGAATGATTCATAATCCTTTGGGTATATACCCAGTAATGGGATTGCTGGGTTAAATGGTATTTCTGATTCTAGATCCTTGAGGAATTGCCACACTGCCTTCCACGGTGGTTGAACTAATTTACATTCCCACCAACAGTGTAAAAGGGTTCCTATTTTTCCAAAGCCTCATCAGCATCTATTGTTTCTTGACTTTTTAATAATTGCCATTCTTAGTGGCGTGAGATAGTATCTCATTGTGGTTTTGATTTGCATTTCTCTAATGATCTATGATGTTGAGCTTTTTTTCATATGTTTATTTGGCCACATAAATGTCTTCTTCTTTTTTTTTTTTTTTTTGAGACAGAGTCTCGCTCTGTTGCCCAGGCTGGAGTGCAGTGGCATGATCTCGGCTCAATGCAACCTCCGCCTTCTGGGTTCAAGTGATTCTCCTGCCTCAGCCTCCTGAGTAGCTGGGATTACAGGCATGCACAACCATGCCCAGCTAACTTTTTGTATTTTTATTGGAGACAGGGTTTCACTATGCTGGTAAGGCTGATCTCCAACTCCTGACCTCATGATCCGCCCGCCTTAGCCTCCCAAAGTGCAGGGATTACAGGCATGAGCCAGTGCACCTGGCCAGTGTCTTTTTTTTGAGAAGTTGTCTGTTCATATCCTTTGACCACTTTTTGATGGGATTGTTCATTTTTTTCTTGTAAATTTGTGTAAGTTCCTTGTAGGTTCTGGATATTAGACCTTTGTCAGGTGGGTAGATTGCAAATATTTTCTCCCATTCTGTAGGTTGCCTGTTCACTCTGATGCTCATTTCTTTTGCTGTGCAGAAGCTCTTTAGTTTAATTAAATCCCATTTGTCAATTTTGGCTTTTTTTTTTTGCCAGGATACATTTAGATGGATACATTATGTCTTTAATCCATCTTGAGTTAATTTTTGTATAAGGTGTAAGGAAGGGGTGCAGTTTCATTTTTCTGCATATGGCTAGCCAGTTTTCCCGGAATCATTTATTGAGTAGGAGATCCTTTCCCCACTGCTTGCTTTTGTCAGGTTTGTCAAAGATCAGATGGTTGTAGATGTGTGGTGTTATTTCTGAGATCTCTGTTCTGTTCCACTAATCTATATATCTGTTTTTGTTCCAGTACCATGCTGTTTTGGTTCTGGTAGCCTTGCAGTATAGTTTGAAGTGAGGTAGCATGATGCCTCTGGCTTTGTTCTTTTTATTTAGAATTATCTTGGCTATATGGGCTCTTTTTTGGTCCATATGCAATTTAAAATAGTTTTTTCTATTTCTGTAAAGACTGTCAGTGGTAGTTTGATGGGAATAGCATTGAATCTATAAATTACTTTGGGCAATATGGCCATTTTCATGATATTGATTCTTCCTATCCATGAAGATGGAATGTTTCTCCATTTGTTTGTGTCCTCTCTTATTTCCTTGAGCAGTGATTTGTAGTTCTACCTGAAGAGGTCCTTCACATCCCTTGTTAGCCATATTCCTAGGTATTTTATTCTCTTTGTAGCAATTGTGAATGTGAGTTCACTTATGTTTTGGCTCTCTGCTTGTCTATTGTTGGTGCATGGAATGCTTGTGATTTTTGCACATTGATTTTGTATCCTGACACTTTGCTGAAGTTGCTTATCAGCTTAAGTTTTTGGATTGAGATAATGGGGTTTTCTAAATATAAAATCATGTCATCTGCAAACAGACAATTTGACTTCCTCTCTTCCTATTTGATTACCCTTTTTTTATTTCTCTTGCCTGATTGCCCTGGCCAGAACTTCCAATACTATGTTGAATAGGAGTGGTGAGAGAGGGCATCCTTGTCTTATGCCGGTTTTCAAAGGGAATGCTTCAAGCTTTCGCCTATTCAGTATGATACTGGCTGGTTTGTCTGAAATAGGTCTTATTATTTGGAGATATGTTCCATCAATACCAAGTTTATTGACTGTTGTCAGTTCTTTGGGGTATATACCTGAGAGTGGAATTGCTGGATCATATGGTAATTCTATGTTTAACTCTTTGAGGAACAAGTAACTTTTTTTTTTTTTTCGCAGCAGCTGTACTATTTTACACTCCCACTAGCAATGCACAAGAATTCCATTTTCTGCATATCCTGGCCAATATTTTGATTTGCATTTCCTTAATGACTAATGATGTTAAACGTCTTTTCATTGTTTATTAGCCACTATGTATTTTTTTGGGGGAAATGTCTGTTTAAGTCCCTTACCGCTTTGTGAATTGGGTTGTCTGGTTTGTTGTTGAGTTATATAAGTTCTTTATACATTGCAGATATTAATCCTTCATCAGGTACGTGATTTGCAAATATTTTCTTCCATTCAGTGAGTTATTTTCTTATTCTTTTGATGTCCTTTGAAGTACAAAAGTCTTAAAATTTGAAGTCCATTTTATTATTATTTTTGTTTGCTACCTGTGATTTTGGTGTTATAGCCAAGAAGTCACCACCTAATCCAAGTCATGAAGATTTTCTTCTAAAGAGTTTTATAGTTTACACCCTTAAGTTTAGGTGTTTGACCCATAGTGAGTTAATTTTTTGTATATGCTGATAAGCAAGGGTCCACCTTCATTCTTCTGTATGTGGATATCCAGGTTTCCCAGCATTATTTGTTGAAAAAACTGTCTTTTCCTTATTGAATAATAAGGGGTTCTTGTCAAAAAATCGACTAACTACATTTTTAAGAGTTTTTTCCTGGGCTCTAGGTTCTATTCCATTGGTTTATATGTATATTTTTATGCCAGTACCACACTGGGTTAATTACTGAAAATTTGTAGTAATTTTTAAAAAGAAAGTGTGAGAACTCCAACTTTCTTCTTTTTCAAGCTTGTTTTGGCTATTTGGTATCCCATGAGATTCCATATGAATTTCAAGTTGGATTTTTCTATTTCTGAAAAAAAAGTCCTTAGAATTTTGTAGTTTGTTTGTCTGGCTTTGGCAATAGGGTAACACTGGCCTCATAGTTAGGAAATGTCTCCTTCTCTTAAATTTTCTGAAAGCGTTTAAGAAAGATTGGTATTAATTCTTCTTAAATGTTTGGTAGAATTCACCAGTGAAGCCATGCGGTCTTGGGATTTTTTGTGTGTAATATTTATGATTAGCAGTTCCATCTCCTTAGTATCTATATGTCTATTCAGTTTTCTATTTCTTCATGGCTCAGTTTTGGTAGATTTTGTGTTTAGAAGAATTTGTCCACTTCATCTAGGTTATTCAATTTGTTGGCATACAATTGTTTATGGTATTCTTTTATCATTTTTATTTCTGTAGAATCAATAGTAATGCCTATTCATTTTCCTGTTACAATTATATTATGATATGAAATAAATTTTAAGGGAAAATTATTGAGCTTAAACTTCTTATTCTTAAATTCATGAAGTTTATAACTCAGGAGGGCAATCTTGAAACAAAAGTTTTGGAACCAAAATTCTCAAGTATGTTACATCACAAAATAAAGTGCTTTTGTTGGTGGCTTGAGTCAGGATGAAAGGCTGGCTTTTAGTTTGAATTTTGCAGTGTTTCAAATACAGGAAATTTCCAGGTATCACAGTAAGACCCAATCTGACTTGGGTGCAATTGTATCCAAATGTGGCATTTCTGTTTTAGGAGTGATATCAGATGTGTCACATCCGTGGATGTCATCAGTCTCCAGGTGATGAAGTAAGGATAGCATTTGCATAATTCATTGCCTATTTAATTTATTACCCACTGTTTTATTTCTGCACTTATCTATAACTTGAATATATATAGATACAAACCCAATTCAATTTTTTTTGGTAGTTCTTTAAGGCCTAGACAACAGATAACTGTCAATCAATAGATGTAAGGTCAAAAACTGCAAAATAATACTTTTATGTTTGATCATCATAGTAATAGATTCTAGAAACTGGAAAGCATTTGAAAGAATTGAGAAAGCCAATACGGTGGATGGAGAAAATCTTATTTTCTTAGTAGAGTTTAGAAGAGTCAATGGTATGATTTCAAACCAGTTCACATGATGGTATAAACTGGCATAATCCTTCAGTAAAGCAGTACGGCAGTACATTCAAGAGCTCTACAACTATTCATAATCTTGAGCCAATAATTTTATTGTTGATAAATACATTCTAAGAAATAATGCTAATCAAATATATAAAGATCTTTATGTAAAAATAGAAAGACAGCTTTCTGTATAGTATTTTATAGTCCCCATAACATAATTGGTAAAGTTTAAGTAAAAGCATTGATTTGTTCACAGCTATAGAAGATTAAAATTAAAGTTCATTATCAGGACAACACACAGATGTTCAGGTACCTTGTCCTTAGTCTACATCCACAGTATTTTGTGAAGTGAAACATTAAGAAAAAAATAAAACCTATTTATCACTAGTGTTTCCATGTGATAATGTGGTCAGCAGTGTTTTGATGGCAAGCTAAGATCTTTACATTAAGGAACAAAACATGAACTTATTTAGCAAGATAGAAAAGTAGAATGAGATATGAAAAAGTAATTTCAGTATAGAGTCTCTAAGGGTCATTTGAATCAGAAATTCCTTAGAACAGTGATTTTGTCCCAAGGGACATTTGTCAACCTCAGGAGATGTTTTTTTGCTTGTCTTGACTGGGGGTGGGGAGTGGGTGTGTGCTACTGACATCTAGTGGTGGAAAGATCAGAGATGCTGCTAAACATTCTCTGCTGGTATAGGACGGTCATTCACAACTGCCCTGAATGGTCAGTAATGCTGAGGTCGAGAAACCAGCTCTAAAGAAAGTCATGAATATGCTTATACTATCACAATTATTAATTTACAAGGATAAGAAGTCTCAAACAGATTTTGACTACGCTATTACTATGATCATGAGATGAAATTACAAGTGTACTATATTTGAACTGCAGAAGGAAGGAAGTCTGGCATATGGATAATCAGGTACAGAGACACATTCTGTTCTCTACAAAGACTTCCTCTAATTCCACACCCACCACTAAATTATTCAAAATATAAAATTAGGACAAGTGTACAGTAGTATAAATGAGTTAACATCCATTCGCAAAGAGGTCTACATAAAAATATGTTGTCATAAGAGGTGTTACCCTCTCAGCTTTTTTTTTTAATTTTTATTTTTTGAGATGGGGTCTCCCTCTGTCACCCAGGGTAGAGTGCAGTGGTGTGATCATAGCTCACTGTAACCTTGAGCTCCGGTATTCAGGGGATCCTCCTGCCTCAGCTTTCTGAGTACGTAGGACTGCAGGCATGGACCACCACACCTGGCTAATAGTTTTTTTTTTTTTTTAGGAGACAGGGGTCTCGCTGTGTTGCCCAGGCTAGTCTTGAACTCCTGGCCTCAAGTGATCCTCTCACCTCATTGTCCAGAGTAGCTGAGATTATAATGCCACCATTGGCACCCCTTCAGCTTTATTAAGGTATGATTAACAATTAAAAATGTTGTACAATGCGATGCTTTGATATATGTATGCATTGCGAACTGATTAAATCAAGCTAATTAATATATCCATCACCTCACATGCTTATCATTCTCTCCTGGTAAGAACATTTAAGATCTAATCTCTTAGCAATTTCAAGTATACAATGCATTATTATTTTAGTTACCATGCCGTACCATAGATCTTCAGAACTTATTCATCTGTCTAACTGAAACTTAGTACTTTTTGCTGTTTGCTCTGAGAATCCTTGCTGGCGGCGTTTGCCCAGCATAACTTTGATAGGAACTACCTCGCTTTTAATTTTTCAGGAACTATCTCACTTTTGTTGTTATTTTCCCATTGCTCTAATATATTGACTTCAGAAACAAAAGACATCATTCTATTTATAGCATCCTGTTTTTAGTAGTGGTATTTCCATTTACAAAATATAGTAATTCTCAATCGCTGAAGATGTCAAATCCTAGCAAACATAGAATTCCTACATTTGATGTTAACGTGGCTCTGGAAAAGTTGTTGGCTGAAGGAAGATTCATTTAATGAATCTGATTTTTTCCAAAATAGACGAATCAGATGATTCAGATGATTCTGATGTTCATGCTGTTGAAAAATAACTCTAAGAACTGTTTTTATATTTTATTTTCATATTGAAAATCAGATTTACTTCAGCCTCAAAGAGTGTGTTTATGTAAAATTAAATGAGTGCTGGCAGCGAGCTGCACTTTTTTTTCTAAATGGTAAAAGCAACACCTCCCCAGTTCTCCTCCATAAAAGGTATTTTTAATACCTAATATCATTATATTTGATACACATACAATAATATGTAATTATATACATATCAGATATAAATATATACATGATGATATAAATAGATATTAGTAATGATGCATTACATGAATACCCATAGCCTGCCACCCAACTTATGACTTAGGACATTTCCAACACTGTAGTTTTCCATCTCCCCAAGAGGTAGCCACCGTCTTGAACTTTAGCTTTATTATTCCCATGCCTTATAAAAATAGTGATATCATATGTACATATCACTAAATTGTGTGCTGTTTTTGCTTTTCTTTTCCTATATAAAAATGGTGTTAGAATGGAGGTAGTCTTTTGCAACTTGCTTTTCTTACTCAATATTTTCCATTTTATCACATGTAATTCATTCATGTTACTTCTGCGTAACATTCCTTTGAGTACTTATTCCAAAATTTGGTTATGTCTTCCTGTTTATTATGTATGTTATGTACACATTTGGGTCTGTTAGAGGCTAAATTGTGTTCCTCAAAATTGCATATGTTGAAGCTCTAACCCTCTTGGACTGTAGAATGTGACTGTATTGGGGATGGGACCTTCGAAAAGTTGTTTAAGGCAGAATAAGGCGTTAGGCTGGGCCCTAATCTAATCTGACTGGTATCCTTATAAGAAGAGGACATTGAGATTCACAGAGACACCAGGATTTGCATGTAGAGGAAAGACCCTGTGAGAACACACCAAGAAGGCAGCCATCTGCAAGCCAAGGAGAGAGGCCCCAGGAAAAGGCCCCTGTCGCCATTTTGATCCAGGACTTCTGCCATCTTGATCCAGGACTTCTACTCTCCCAAATAATGAGAAAATCCATTTCTGTTGTTTAAGCCACTCAGCCTGTGGCATTTTGTTATGGCAGCTCCAGTAAGTGAATAGAGGGTTGTATCTAGTTTTTAATGTTATGAACAATGCTGCTAAAAACATTTTAGTTTCTCTCCACAAGTACCTCAGATTTTCTTCTCCATATGCAAGAGTGGTACTGCTGGGTCGTCGAGTATACATATTTTTCTCTAGTAAGATAGTGCCAAAAAGTTTTTCCACAGCAGTATGAAATTTTAACATAACTCTACAATCTTGCAAATACTTAATATTGTCAGACTGAATTGTTGCTGGTCTTGCTTTTTCTACATTGAATTTTCTTTTTCTTCCTTCTTGCCTTGTCCATGGGTTCAGAAGTTACCTACCGTATTTCTTTTATTTTAGCGGTTACCTTTAGTATTTTACTGTACATCTCTTACATTTTTTTTTTTTTTTGAGATGGAGTCTCGGTCTGTTGCCCAGGCTGGAGTGCAGTGGTGTGATCTCGGCTCACTGCCAGCTCTGCCTCCCGGGTTCACGCCATTCTCCTGCCTCAGCCTCCCCAGTAGCTAGGACTACAGGTGCCCGCCACCACGCCCAGCTATTTTTTCCTGTATTTTTAGTAGAGATGAGGCCTCACCGTGTTAGCCAGGATGGTTTCAATCTCCTGACCTCGTGATCCACCCGCCGTGGCCTCCCAAAGTGCTGGGATTACAGGTGTGAGCCACCGCCCCTGGCCAAATTTTTTTTTTAATGTTTGAGGGTACATGGTAGGTGTGTGTATTTATGGGACACATGAGATGTTCTGACACAGGCATGCAATGCGAAATAAGCACAACATGGAGAATGGAGTATCCATCCCCTCAAGCATTTTATTCTTTGAGTTATAAACAATACAATTATACTTGTTATTTTTAAATATACAATTATTATTGACTATAGTCATCCTGTTGTGCTGTCAAATAGTAGGTCTTATTCATTCTATTTTTTTGTACCCATTACCTATGCCCTCCTCCCCACCAGCCCCCAAATTACCCTTCCCAGTCTTTGGCAACCATCCTTCTACTGTCTACGTCCGTGAGTTCAATTGTTTTGACTTTTAGATCCCACAGATAAGTGAGAATAGTGATGTTTGTCTTTCTGTGCCTGGCTTATTTCGCTTAACATAATGATCTCCAGTTTTACTGTACATCTTTTAATGTAAAGTTAATCAGTATCTTTCCCAGGATCATATAAGAGGCTTAGAACATTGTTGCAATCGCCCTTTCCCAACTTACATGGTACTGTTGTCTAGTGTTTTGTTTTAATTATGTTATTTTAACTATGTTGCCCAGGCTAGATTCTGACTCCTGGGCTTAAGGAATCCTCCTGCCTCAGCCTCCCAAGTAGCTGGGCCTATAAGTATGCATCACTGTACCTAGCTGTTTTTCTTTTTTCTTAATTTAAATACACAGATCTTCCTCTGTTGCCCACGCTGGAGTGCAGTGGTGTGATCACAGCTTACTACAGCCTTGCTTGAACTCTTGGACTCGAGTTATCCTCCTGCCTCATCCTCTCAAGTAGCTGAGACTACAGGCATGCACCACCATGATGGGCTAATTTTTCTATTTTTCGTAGAAACTGGGTTTTGCCATGTTGCACAGATTAGTCTCAAACTTCTGGGCTCAAGTAATCCGGTGCCTTGGCCTCCCAAAGTGCTGGGATTACAGACATGAGCCATCACGCCTGGCCAGTTTTCATTTTTTTCTTAACTTATGAAGCTAGATGCTATTATTTTATGCAGGTAATATGTGCTTTAGATATACACATGTTTAGCAGTTTATTTCTTTGTTCATTCATTCCTTCTTACATTTCACACTTTGCTCCTTCAGCAGGTTTTTGTTTTTGATTTTCTTTCATTTCTGAACATCTTTTAGAAGTACCATTCGTGAAGGTTCACTGGAGATAAATTCTGTTTTTGCTTATCTGAAAATGCCTTTCTTTCAGCTTTATTCTTGAAATATAGTTTTCTGGAGGTCATAATTCGAGGGCCATAGTGGTTTGCTGTCTGTATTTTTAATATATTATTTGACATTTCAGTTCTCTGACTTCCATTTGTTGCTGTTAAGAAGAGTGCTGACAGTCCAGTGATCATTCTGTGTATGTATAGGTGACCTTTTTTCTCACTGGGTGCTTTTTTTTTTTTTTTTTTTGAGATGGAGTCTTGGTCTGTCAGCCAGGCTGGAGTGCAGTGGCATGATCTAGGCTCCCTGCAACCTCCACCCTTCCTAGGTTCAAGCGATTGTCCTGTCTTAGCCTCCCAAGTAGCTGGGATTACAGGCACGTATTACCACACACCTGGCTAATTTTTTATATTTTTCGTAGAGAGAGACGGGGTTTCACCATGTTGGCCAGGCTGGTCTCAAACTCCTGACCTCAAGTGATCCACCAGCTCAGCCCCCAAAGTGCTGGGATTACAGGCGTGAGCCACTCTGCCTGGCTTTACTGGGTGCTTTAATAGGATGACCTGGTATGTGAGTTTGCCTACAACAGCTGTTTTAAGTCTGTTTTCTTAGAACATCTATTAAGAATGCCCTCATTGACTCCAAAAAAAGTTCTAGGTTGGAGAATAAATAGTATGGTTACCTCAGCATTTAAGATCTTTTTTTATCTTTCCTGTTCAGTTTCACTGAACTACGTCTGGAGTTAGGTTTATTTTAATTCATGACCCTTGATACATGGCATATTCTTTATTTCCCTTTTTTTCCTTGCAGCAACTTCTAATCTATCCTCATATGTGCTAATTCTCTCTTTAGCTATATCTAAATTGCCATTTTGCCCATCCATTGAGCCTTTAAAGCCAATTGATTACATTTTCAAAATCAATTCATTTAAAATAAATTATTGGCTCATTTATGATGTGTTTTATTGTTTGTGCAATGCTCAGTTTTATCTGTCTTTTATACAATCTTTTTTCTTCTTCATACAAATTTATTTTGTATTCTATATCTGATAATTCCAATATTAAATTCAGTTCTTTGGGTTATAAGTTATTTTTTCCCGGACTTTATTCATGCTGGCCTATTTCCTCATATGTTTGATGACTTTGCACCATGAACTTATATTTGATTGACTTTAATCAGTTGGAATCCTGAGGTCCTAAATCATGGAAGCTTTCCTCAGAAAGAATTTGTTTTACTTTCTGATGTGTGCCAGTGGGAGCTGCTAGTCTGGGACCACTTTAGACTGCTTCAAAAGACCCAGCTTAATGTGAGACTCTCAGGTTTAGCTCCCAGACTTTGTGTTGAGCTCTAGGAATGTGGATTTTTCTATTTTACCTTTCAGTTGTATTAGTTTCTGCTTCATGTACTTTGAAGTTCTGTTGTTTGGTGCATGCACATTTAGGATTGTTATGTCTTCTTGGCAAATAGATCCTTTAGCATTACATAATACCCCTCTGAATCCCTGGTAATATTCCTTGTTCTGAAGACTACTTTGTCTGCTGTTAATATGGCCACTCTGACTTTTTTTTAGTTTGAGTTTGCATCTTATATCTTTTTCTACCCTTGTATTTTTAACCAATGTCTTTAAAGTTAGTGTCCTGTAGACAGCATAAAATTGGTTCTTGCTTTTTAAAAATTATTCTAACAATCTGTCTTGTAATTGAAGCTGATAGAGTTAATTTTTTCTATGGAATTTATACAGGAGAGGACTAAAATTTTTTGGTAGTATTGAAATAATCACTTATTAATAATGAGACACATAAAAATGACTAAATTAGTCCACAGTATCAAAGTTCTAAGTGTTGTCTAGCACATGGTAGGTACTCAAAAAGCATGTATCACATGAAGTGCTGAAAATGTTTAGGGTTACCTAGATTCAGCCAAATACATTTATGGAGAACTTACTGTTTCCTAAACCGTATCAGGCTCCAGGCTAGTTGAAATAAAGAAAATATAGTACTGTGTTGACTTGCATTATTTCACCTTTTTTTCCCCTGTTTTCATTCTGAAATGATAGGTAAAAACGGGAGTGATATAAGCAGTTTCTCAACAGCCCAGAATCTTAGAGGATAATTTGTGGCTGGTTTTTTTTTTTTTTTTTTTTTTTTTGAGATAGAGTCTTGCCCTGTCGCCCAGGCTGGAGTGCAGTGGTGCAATCTTGGCTCACTGCATGCTCCGCCTCCCAGGTTCACACCGTTCTTCTGCCTCAGCCTCCCAAGTAGCTGCAGTGACTGGCTTTTTAATTGCCCACAGCAATGTTTGCCCCTGGTTTTGATTGTAATTAGAAGCAGCATGTACTTTAAATAAATATTGATGCTTGATATGGAAGCTTTGCATCAAATTTCCCCATTTCCACCCTCTTTCTCATCTCCCTGCTCCCATTTGACACTGCACTGGGACAGCAGCACCCTCACATTGCTTGGTGTAACCGAAATGGCGGTGGGATTTGGAACTCAGAAGGTAGTTGTTAGAATCCTGGCTCAGCCATTAATTTTTCTGGGAATTTAAAGTAGATTCAGATTGCTCAGCAACAAACACATAGAAGATGCTAAGTCCTCACTCCTGTCCGATTAAAAAAATTATAAATCCAAGGATGGTGTGAAATACACTTTTAAAGATAAAAAGAATCTGGATTATTTATTAGTGACTTCTTAGGAAATTGTTATTATGGACAAATTTTAAACATCAAAAGTAAAGGGAATGGTATAATAGAACCCACGTTCTCATTATCAAAACATTTTGCCTATCTTTTTACTTATCTCCAGCCCACCTTTTTTTTCCTTTTGTTTCTCGAAGCATTCTAAGGAAATAGATACCAAATAATAGGTACCAGGTCTTTACACCTACAAATACTTCAGTCTATAAGTAAATCTTTTAAAATTACATCTACTAAACTTTTCTTGGGTCCTACTCCCTCCTTATTAGATAAGGAAACTAAGAAGTTAGTGACTTGCCCAAGGCCATATAATTAAGTGGAAGAACTGGAGTGAGAACGTTAGTATTCCTAATGCTTAATCCTGTATTCTTTCCCCATAACATGTTGGCTCCGAAGAACACCTATGTACTAACTGTCTTAGACCGTTCAGGCTGCTGTAACAATATGGCTTACAAACAACACAAACTTATTTCTCACAGCTCTGGGCGCTGAGAATTGCAAGATGCAAGTGTCAGCAGATTTGGTGTCTGGTGAAGGCCTGCTTTTTGATTCATAGATGGCGGTGTCCTCACATGGGGAAAGGGGCAAACAAGCTCCCTTGACCTCTTTTATAAAGGCACTAATTTTATTCATCCATGAGGGCCCTGCCCTGATGACCTAATCACCCTCCCTTTGGGTGCCACATCTCTTAATGCCATCACACTGGGGATCATATTTCAATAAGGATTTTTGGGGAAATACAAATGTTCAGATCATAACACTAGCTAAAAAGAAAATTGCAATTAGATTCTCCACCAGTATTGTGTATCAGAATCATCTTAGACAATATTAGGAATGCAGGTTCCTGAGCTCCATCCCCAAAGGACCTAATTTCTTAGGGCTGAGCTGAAGCCAGCAGTGTGTTAGAGCCAATTTATATCAGTTCCTGAGAGCCAACTATTAAATTTCAGGAATTTTATGAGCTCATTACTAAAAATCATTACAAATTAAATTGTAGGAGCTCACAATTACATAAATTATGTTGAAAACAAAGATAAGTATTCAAAACTCATCACTTCCTATTGACTTTACTACACTTTGCTATTATCTATGCTTTTGAGGTTATGTCTATTACATCTGTGTGGTGGAGATACTGATACTGGTGTGCTACTGTACATCTCTTCCCAACTTCACATGCACTGGGAGCTTGAAATTGGCCATGTGGGAATATTTACACCATGGCATTTGTCAAATACAGCCAGGCTTGATTTATTGCTTCGTTGATTATGTAGACAATGATGGAATAAATGTTAATAATGTAGATTAAACTTAAAGTGTGTCATGCCTGTAGTTGTTACATGATAAGTAGTATAAACTTAAGGAAACATTCTCCCAGTCTTCAAAAACTATCTTCCAGTTCAGCAAAGAAGTCTCTCACATCGTTAATAAGTCATGTGAGATTAAGAAATGATGCTTCATTTTTACTCATTAATGTAAACAAAATTATTATTATGATTTAAGAGATAAAGTCTTGCTCTGTCATCCAGGCTAGAGTGCAGCGGTATGAACTTAGTATCCTCAAGCTCCTAGACTGTAGCTCTCCTGCTGCCTCAGCCTCCTGAGTAGCTAGGACTACAAGTGTATTCCATGGTGCCTGGTGAAATTTAAAAAAACAATTTTTTTAGAGACAGGGCCTCACTACATTGCTTAGGCTGATCTTGAACTCCTGGCCTCAAGTAATCCTTTCACCTGAGTAAATAAAATTATTACCCAACATTCAATTGGAACTGTACTTGTTCATCTTTTGCAACCATAGGCTGACTACAGATACAAGAGTTTAGCAAAAGCCAACAAAAGCATTTTGTAAGATTTATTAAATTTACAATAAAGAATACTGGATGTATTATTACTTGTAAATTAGGTGCTACACATTCTTTTATCAGTAATATTTTCTAGCATACCTCTATATAAAACCCTGGAAACTGCATTTCAAATTAGCATCTCAGCTACTCTCATGCATACTAAATTTGGAGAACCACTGTTTTAGTCATTGAACAAAAAAATCAGGATCACTTAATTTAGTCTCCAAAGGTTATTCCTGATTTTTACTGAAAGCAAGATAGAGAACGTGTTCTCTCAAATGCAGAGGCCTGTTTTTTAAATTTAAAAATTAATTTTAAAATAGTTGTAGAGAGGTATAATTTACATACAAAAAATTGGCACACTTTAGCATATGCAATTTGCTAAGCTTCGACGTATGTATACCCCGGTGAAACCATCAACACAATCAAGATTGTGAATATATCCATGCCCCCTAAACGTTTTCCAGTACCCCTTGGTAATTCTTTCCTTCCACCCCTTCTCACATACCCCATACCCAAGTAACCACTGATCTCCTTTGTGTCGCTATGTTAATTTGCATTTTTTAGAATTTTGTATAAATGAAATCATATAATATGTGACTTTTTTGATATGTTTATTTTTCTCAGCATAATGATTTTGAGACTCATCCATGTTGGTGAGCATCTGAGTAGTTAATTCCATTTTTTGATTGAGCAGTATCCCATTTTATAATGTGCCACAATTTGTTTATTTACCTGCTAAGGACATTTAGATTGTTTACAGTTTTTGCCTATTACACATAATACTGCTCATGATGCAGGGCAGGCAAATCCCAACACTGGGGCTTAGTGCGGGAGGGTTCTTGGCTTCACCCAGGAAAGTATTCAAGAGTGGGTAAGGCAGTGGTGTTAGCAACTTTTATTGAAATGGCAGTGTACAGCAGTGGCAAATGTACAGGTCCTTGTGGAGCAGGGATACCCCATAGGCAGTGTGACCAGAGTAGCAGCCCAGAGGCAGGTCTGCACTGACATTTATACCCACTTTTAATGACATGCAAATTGAAGGATGCATTATGCAGCAATTTTTAGAAAATGGGTGGTAACTTCTGGGCCATTGGATTGTTGCCGTGGAAGGGGGTGGTAACTTCCACGTGTGCCGTGACAATGGTAAACTGACATAACACACTAGAGGGTGTGTCTAATGGAAAGCTGCTTCTGCCTCATTCTGTGTTTTAGCTAGTCCTCAACTCAGTCCAGTGTCCAAGACCTATCTCTGTAGTCAAGTCCCACCTCCTGAGTCAAGTCCTTCCTCTTACCTCACAATGAACATTTGTGTTTAAATTTTTGTATTGAAATGTATTTCCCTTTCTCTTAGATAAATACCTGGGAGTAGAATGGCTGGATCATATGGCTGATATGTGTTTAACTTTTTTTTTTTTTTTTTTTGAGACCGAGTCTCACTCTGTCACCCAGCCTGGAGTCCACTGGCACAATCTCGGCTCACTGCAACCTCCAAATCCCCCAGATGGGGTTTTTCTTGCCTCAGCCTCCCGAGTAGCTGGTATTATAGGCGCCTGCCACCACGCAGGGATAATTTTTGCATTTTTAGTAGAGTCGGAGTTTTGCCATGTTAGCCGGGCTGGTCTCAAACTCTTGACCTCAGGTGATCCGCCCGCCTTGGCCTCTCAAAGTGCTGGGATTACACGCGTGAGCCACTGCTCCCAGCTGATACGTGTTTAACTTTTTAAGAAACTGCCACTCTGTTTTCCAAAATGGCAGAAATCAATTATTTTCTTCCCTGTCTCCCTCCGTCCTTTTCTTTCTTCCTTCTTTCTTAACCCCCACACCCCCACAACTTGTTTCTTTCTTTCTTTTGTGGTGGTGAGAAAGTATGAGTAATTAAGACTTTTATGTGGACACTCCAAGCAAGCTAGTAATGTAACATAATTTATGTCATTTAAATAATTGCTTAACATTTATTTAGTAGGAGTGGGAAAATATTTTGTGGTAATGAAAATTACATAGAGTTAGAGTCATCTAATTTACTTCATTGGCTAATGACGAAATTGCTTAAATCTGTTTTCCACTTTTTCAGCAGTTCTAGTTTGCCCTTCCATTTCCTTTTGTGAGTTTCTGAACCAGACAACACCTTGGGAGGTATATTAAAGGGTTTAACATTTTGGATAGTAAAAGACTGACTCAATTCTGTAAGTATTATGCCATGTATTATTTGGTTTTAGAATTTCAGTTGAAGGCAACAAATTACTATGTAGCATGTATACATTGCCAAAATATTCAACAGAGTGTGTGTGTGTATGTTTGTGACTGTGTGCGTGCGTGTGTGTGTGTGTGGTGGGGTGGTGTTTGTCTTCCAACTCCGAAATGCCGATTTCAAGAGTAGTGAGACAATTACATTTTACTCGGGATAAGTGGGGCTGTATTTCCAATTTATTTTAGTGTTATGTGAGTTCCCCCTTAGAGTTTCCTCTTAAAGATTGTTGCTCTAAGAAGCTGCCTGGCAGACCTCTGCCTCTATATGGCTCTGAATGTTCCCTTTGAAGAAAGAGAACCTAAAAGCTAAGACTAGGTATGCTATTATTATACAAGTAGACTTTTCAAAACCCCTAATCTAAACTAGCATAGCTTCAGTTCATTGCCAGTTAATTGTAACTAGAAATTCAGAGCCGCATCAAGGCATCTGCAAGGACATGCCCACCGGGAACCCTGACGAGAAAACATTTTTCTTTGTAAGTGTGACAGCTTCTGACTTACTTCATGATAAGGCATTATTTCCCACATTTTCTTGGAATGAGTTGGTTGGTGGCGGAACTGGAAGAGACGATGACCTAGCCAGTGCTGATGCTTACTCGAGCTGCAGGTAGCCCTCCCAGGAGGAGCTGGTTTTGGCAACCTCTTCCATCCTTGGGGAAAGAGGCAACAGGTGCAAATTCTCCCAGAAGTTACTGGACCAGTGCCCAATTATTTGATGACTCGGCAATGTGGTATTATTAAAATTTATTTTGTTATTTTATCTGTAATCACCATATTACTCTGAAAAATATAACTTTTCATATAGCAGTAAGAGTTTATTATCCACCCGCAACACCCAGCCTTTTCCTGGGTGTTATTTTCCAGTGCATTGCAGAAGTTATGTAAAAGTCTTCAAAAAGCCCTTTATCAGCAAGGGAACAGTCTGTCTTTCTCTGCCCAATCAACATAAAAGCTGTATCTGAAGGGAAGCACTGTTTATAGGTCCTGGGACTGGTTGTCTTCCAAGATGCTAGTAAAAAAGAAAAAAAAAATAGGAAGGAGAAGTATCTGTCCTGTGAGAGGGAAAAGAAACAAACACACAAAAAGCTTCCTTATTTTAGTTCTGTGAACGCTGTTGGTATGACTCTAGTTATTGGCTTAATAAAATGAGAGTACACAGATGGCGCTAATTATCACCCCAACAAGAGTACAAAACGTGGTATGATATGACTAAAGACTGAAGCAAATGACTGAAGGAGTAGATGCATTCATTGCCATCTTGTTGGCCTTTCCATTGTGATACTTCCTCACCCTTCTGACCACACATAGCACAACAAAGGAGCACTGGACTGGGAGTCGGGTGGGCAAATCCCAATTCTGAATTTATCTTGTTCTTAGAGGAAATATTAGAGATCAGTGGTTTCCTCCTATTTTCCTCCTATTATTCTTTCCTACCAAGAACATATTTTTATTATTTCTGCCCTGTAAATAGGATGTTTTGAAAAATATTATTAGTTACTTCTTTGATCTCAGACTGTAAGGTATGGGAACCCCAGAGTTGTGTCCATGGGAAGGAAGGTTGGCCTGGGTTTGAATCCTGACGTCATGGCTTACTAGCTGTATGACCTTGGGAATGTTCTATAACCTCTTTAAGCCTCAGTTTTTCTATAGGGTTGTGGCAAGTATATGAGTATATTTATGGCTTAGAGCAGCGGTTCCCAGCCTTTTTGGCACCAGGGACTGGTTTCATGGAAGACAATTTTTCCACGGGCCGGGGGTGGGGGATGAAATCTTTCTACCTCGAATTATTCGGCATTAGTTAGATTCTCATAAACAGCCTACAACCTAGATCCCATGCATGCTCAATTCACGATAGGGTTCATGCTCCTATGAGAATCTAATGCCACCGCCGATCTGACAGGAGGCGGAGCTCAGGCAGTCATGCTCACTTGCCTGCTGCTCACCTCCTGCTGTGCGGTCCAGTTCCTAACAGGCCACGTACTGGTACTGGTTTGCAGCCTGGGGCTTGAGGACCCCTGGCTTAGAGCAGTGCCTGGAACATGGTGAAAGTCAAACTACAATAGTAATATGATGATGATGATGATGGTGATGATGATGATGGTGATGATGATGACGATGATGATATGATCATTGCTGCTATTATTATTAGAACTAACCAGGGAGAAGGGTTGGCCCTTCTTAGAGTTGACTAGTAGTCCCACCTACATGCCCAAAAGAATATAGAACACCGTGGTTTGAGTGGTGTTGCCGTATTGTTTAAGGATGTGTGGGAGTGAGCAACAGGAGTTTCGGTGCAGAGGTACTATTTTTCAGGTTGCTGAGGTCTATACTAATTTTGGGGGGGCTCTCAAGGTCAGAGAAGGGTTAGGGAGTAAAGGTAGAGTGTTGGAGGTGGGGGAAAGTGACATAGAAAAAAAAGCAAGAAGGGGTCAAGGTATAGGTCAGATAGTCTGGGCTTCAAAGCAGAGTTTGTTACCAGAGGGGGACTCGTATATGCAGAAAACCATGTCTAGCCATTAAAATTTCCCGTAAAACAAAGGTATTACTGCAAGAGGGTGCAGCTGGTGGCAGGCAGACACTCACGGCAGGTCCAGACATGGTGAGCCCATCCTGCTCCGTGAACAGGCTGTGGTTCCTAACAGAGGGTGCCATATTTGCCTAGGACAAACTCAGGTCTCTGTCGTGGCTGATTGTAGGTTAAAGGTCTTGAGAGTCTATAACTACAGGAGTGAGAAAAGTAGGGCTCGTGATTTTTTTCCCATTTTTATTAACATTATTTTTCTCTTCCATTTCTGATCCAAATATTTACTGTCACTGAAGTATAATAAGTTTACCTGATATCTGATGGTTGTGATGCTAAAAAGACAATCAAGATAGATAAATATACGATACGTATGCACTGTTCACTGCTTTTGCCTCCTTAATTCTGGGTTGGTTTCTAGGCCAAAAAACTGATGGTATGCTGGACACTTTGTGCACAGTAACTCGGTCCCCATTCACATTCCAGAGTGTACTGTGATGTCAACCGCAAATCAGCATAGGCTCATCATGAATGTCAGTGTAACCACACAGATTTTATATCATTCTAGTAAAACGTTAATATTTACTTAGCCTTTTCAGCAGCATTGTGAGAAAATATGCCTCTTTTGTTGTTTTGAGGGCTCATATATAGCTAAAGATACTTCTTGACAAACTCAACGGATACTGTAGAATTTTTTTTTTTTGATTTTTGGGACGGAGTCTTGCTCTGTTGCCAGGCTGGAGTACAGTGGCGTGATCTCGGCTCACTGCAACCTTTGCCTCCAGGGTTCAAGTGATTCCCCTGCCTCAGCCTCCTGAGTAGCTGGGACTACAGGCACGTGCCACCACGTCTGGCTAATTTTTTTGTATTTTAGCAGAGATGGGGTTTCATCATATTGGCCAGGATGGTCTCAATCTCTTGACCTCGTGATCCGCCCACCTCGGCCTCCCAAAATGCTAGGATTACAGACGTGAGCCATCACGCCCAGCCTCAGAATTGTATACATGGAACCATTACCCACCTCTGGAAACTCTCTGACCACTGAGGCATCTCCCTTGCTGGTTCTGGCTTTCCCATCATTCCTTCCCAGCATCCTTTATAGAATTCTCTAATGTAGGGGTATCCAGTCTCCAGGCCATGGATGAGTTATGGTCTGTGGCCTGTTAGGAACTGGGCCACACAGCAGGAGGTGAGTGGTGGGCCAGTGAGCAATGCTTCATCTGTATTTACAGCCACTCCCCATCTCTCCATTACCACCTGAGCTCTGCCTCCTGTCAGATCAACAGCAGCATTAAATTCTCATAGGATCTCGAACCCTATTGTGAACTGCACATGTGAGCTATCTAGGTTGTGAGCTCCTTATGAGAATCTAATGCCTGATGATCTGTCATTGTCTCTCATCACCCCCAGATGGGACCATCTAGTTGCAGGAAAACGAGCTCAGGGCTCCCACTGATTCTACATTATGGTGAGTTGTATGATTATTTCATTATATATTACAATGTAATAATAATAGAAATAAAGTACACAATAAATGTAATGTACTTGCATCATCTCAAAACCACCCCTGCCCCTGCGGTCCATGGAAAAGTTCTCTTCCATGAAACCTGTCCCTGGTGCCAAAAAAGTTGGGGACCGCTGCTCAGATGCTCCCTGGATTGTGCTCTCAGCCACTACCTTTCACTGGATCTTCTCTCTCTAGTTGGTCCTTTCATTCTAATTATTTAAACAATTACATTTTGTACATGGAGGACCTCCATTCTTTCTAGATCTCTAGCTCTAGCCCATCCTGAGTTCCAGATCTCTATTTCCAATTGATAACCAGACCTCTCCTCTGAGATATCCCACGGATTCCATCAAGGCTCAGCCACTTTTGCCATTGGTTTTTCCTGTTGGCTTAAACCAATCATAATTTATTTCCCTAGCCCTACTCAGAGCTGGGACAGTGTTGATTCTCCCTTTTAGGGCCTCATGGAGACGGGCTTTGAGCAAAATTAGGGCTCTTCCAGCAAGAAGGAAAGAATGTTGATTAAGCAACTAACAGTGTCTGCTCACATCCGCAGATTTGCACCCTACTAAAATTCATATAATAAATTTTTTTCTGGCATAATAATTTTTTTTCTGGCATTCAAAATCCCCCATATCTAGACTGAGAACATTTTTAGAGTCTTGCCTTTCTTTTTAAATGTCCCACATGTTCTGGTCATTTTGGATCCTGTCCTTTGGATCAGGACATGCCTAGGATTTCCCCATCTCTGCTTCAATTACTTCTTGGGGACCACCTCCTATTTTCTCTGCCCATCCAAATTCTGCTCACCTGTCAAGATCTCTCTCAAAAGCTACTTCTGGCTGGGTGCAGTGGCTAATGCCTGTAATCTCAGCACTTTGGGAGGCCGAGGCGAGCGGATCACATGAGGTCAGGAGTTCGAGACCAGCCTGGCCAACATGATGAAACTCCATCTCTACTAAAAATACAAAAATCAGCTGGACGTGGTAGTGGGTACCTGTGATCTTAGCTACTGGGCAGGCTGAGGCAGGGGAATATGGAAGCAGAGGTTGCAGTGAGCCGAGACTGCACCACTGCACTCCATCCCGGGTGACAGAATGAGACTCTGCCTCAAAAAAAAAAAAAAAAAAAAAAAAAAAAAAAAAAAAAGCGCCACTCCTAATGTGAAGCCATCTATGGACAATTCAGGGATCTCTCTTTTTTCTACTTTTCATCCCTATATTTTCAGTCTTTTCTACTAGATTTTAGGTTTCTTGATAAAAACTATGCTTAGTCATTTGTGTGGTTCCCACTGTACTGGGCACACAGTAACTGCCTAACTTACTGTTGGATGAATAATGACTTGACTAGAACATTTTCTGGTTGTATTTACAGAAAAAGCCAAACACGTCTCATATAGCAAGGGAGGCATTACTGGCATCATCTGGTTTGAAGGCCAAATTTCTCCTCAATGGGAAGTGTTTGTGGCGATACACAGTGAATCCCCTCCGATACACAGTGAATCCCCTCTGTGCAATAGGAAAGGAAATATCCTTGTTTATGAAATTGGCAACACGTGTTTCCCATGTTATCGCCTTTGCCTGTCTTTTTCTTTTCTTGGTGGATAACCCACTTGTTGCTTTTCTTTAGACATTTCTTATTTTTGGACCTATTGATTCTGAGTATACTTGCCCTTCCCCTCCTCAGGCTATTTTCCCTATTCAGTGTTAATATTTATACAGTAGCTCTTCTAGCATCCTTGAGTGTACCTTTATGCATCTTATTTCTACTGTTGGTAATAAAGATTCTTATAATGTGTGTTGAAACATATTCTCTTATTAATGGAGAGTTTATCATAGTGTTTCACAGTGAAAGGGCACAGAGTAAGGTATGAAAGTGGGACAGGATTTTGTAGATATTGACTTAAATGATAAATATCCACTTTTTAAAATGGTGCTAAAAATGCTTGGAAAGAAACAACAGTAATAATTTAAATAACCTATCCATCAGAATTTAAAAATTAAAGGTGGAGTAAAGGTTAGAAGACCTTTCTCTAAAATACTGAGTTTTGAGTTATCAAAGGGAAACTATTTGAAAACTAGTTTTCCAATTGATAAATAAAGGTCTGAGTGAGCTAGATATGCACATTGGTGAGTTAGTATAATTACTGTAGAAATAAAAGACACCGTTTTCAGCAGATCTGTGTTTAGATATCTGGATTTTATGTCAGACAGATGCAGACCAGATCTAGATTAAACTCTGCTGCCCCACTCATCTTCTTTTCTGTACTAGCTCCCTCTGTTACCCTTTTGTTCTCTTCTATAGATTGGAGAAGTGACGATGCTGAGTGGACAGAAGTAGAATGGAAAAGTCAAACTGTGAAGCACCCTGATGTACCAAATGACTTTTTTTTTTTCTTTTTGAGATGGAGTCTTGCTCTGTTGCCTAGGCTGGAGTGATCTTGGCTCACTGCAACCTCCGCCTCCCAGGTTCAAGTGATTCTCCTGCCTCAGCCTCCCGAGTAGCTGGGATTACAGGCATGCACCACCACACTCGGCTGATTTTTGTATTTTTAGTGGAGACAGAGTTTCAACATGTTGGCCAGGCTGGTCTCGAGCTCCTGACCTCAGGTGATCCACCTGCCTCGGCCTCCCAAAGTGCTGGGATTACAGGCATAAGCCACTGCGCCTGGCCTGTACTAGATGACTTTTATGTGAGATCTCAGTTATGCAGTTAAAAGCGTTACACCAGAGAGCTGTGCCTGTTGTGCCATTTGGAGAAGAAAGCTCGGCAATGGTGCAGTGAGAGGGATACATGTTCCCCCTTTAGTCCTCCTCCTGGACTGATCTGGAGAGAAACAGCATGAACAACGAAGAGTGTAAATTTGAAAATAGTAGGAAACAACTCGCTTGTTTTAATGTGTATATTTAAAGGTGTTAATTCAAAACATCCAGAAGTTAAAAGCATCCCCTTTTCAGTCAGCAAATATTAACAAAGCCCCCACTATGTTTGAGATATGCTTATGGAATGAGGTGTTGAACATGTGTGACCTTTTTTTTTCTAGAAAAGCAAAGTTGACCTCTCCGGGTCAAATGTTTATTTTACTCATTTAAAATAAAAAATTCATTTAGAAATATATTTCATATTTTCCATGTTCCTTAAGACTATATGGAATATAATTAGATCCTAGCTTAATGACTTACCACCCACAATAGTACCGTCTGGCCAGTATTTATGCTTGGGTACAACAATCCTCTTCCATCTAATGAGCAGTCTCTAACTACACGGCACATTTGCTGTCATCTAAGAAATCAGATAACCCTGATTATTAGAACTGTATTTAAAAGAAGAGTCAACATGACATGATTATGTCTCTTCGAAAATAATGTAATTGAGTTTTAATGAATGAGTTTCACAACTGTTCCTTCAGCTACCGAATGGCTCTGGGTCAAAGTTCTCAAGACCCTGGTGAGGCTGAGAAGTCTAACCTTGAACTGTGTGAAGTATTTCTGTGCTTAAAAATACCTATTCAAATATATTTGAAACAAGTTATTAAAGATATTAAACATATTGTACATATCTTGCATTTTATAAATGTAAAAGTTTGCCACTTTTTATATTTAGAATATATTTTTATATGGGCTGCCATATAAAAATGATGCCATGATGCCATATATTTTATTCCATTTTTTCCTTAAGGGGATAAAATCACTCTGACACCATGACTTGACTTATTTCCACAACTTTCTATATATTTCCTTACTGTTACTGCATTATCAGCACCATATTAAGGTACACTTGTAATGTCCTTGTAAATTAAAATAACATTTTGATTCTCAAATCATGTTTATGAAAAATGTTTAACCACATAACTAAAGCTAAACTCCATGCAGTAAACTTTTCTTTTCTTTTTCTCATGACGGAGTCTTGCTCTATTGCCCAGGCTGGAGTGTGGGGGTGTGATCTTGGTTCACTGCAACCACCCCTTCCAGGGTTCAAGCAATTCTCATGCCTCAGCCTCCTGAGTAGCTGGGATTACAGACGCCTGCCACCGTGCCTGGCTAATTTTTGTATTTTTAAAGTAGAGACGGGGTTTCATCATGTTGGCCAGGCTGGTCTCAAACTCCTCACCTCAAGTGATCTGCCAGCCTCGGTCTCCCAAAGTATTGGGATTACCGGTGTGAGCTACCATGCCCTGCCTTTCTTTTTTTTTTGTAGTAATTATTATTATTTTTTTAAAGAGTCTCTCTCTGTTGCCCAGACTAGAGTATAGTGGTGTGATCTTGGCTCACTTCAGCCTTGGCATCCTGGGCTCAAGTGATCTTCCCTTCTCAGCCTCCCACGTAGCTGGGACTGTAGCATGTGCCACCATATCTGGCTAAATTTAAAAATATTTGTTTCCTAGAGATGGGGTTTCACTATGTTGCCTAGGCTGGTCTCGGACTCCTGGCCTCAAGCAATTTTCCAGCCTTAGCCTCCCAAAGTGCTGGGATTATAGGCATGAGCCACCATGCCTGGCCATAAGTCTTAAAAATTGGTTTTTT
Organism: Nomascus leucogenys; assembly: GCF_006542625.1. Classification (NCBI taxonomy): domain Eukaryota; kingdom Metazoa; phylum Chordata; class Mammalia; order Primates; family Hylobatidae; genus Nomascus; species Nomascus leucogenys. The sequence goes on from NC_044384.1 coordinate 131,939,825, forward strand.
TTTTTTTTTTTTTGTATTTTTATTAGAGACGGGGTTTCACCGTGGTCTCGATCTCCTGACCTCGTGATCCACCCGCCTCGTAGGTTTCGTGTTCAATCTGGTTAGTCTTCTCCTTTGGTCTTTGAGGTGTAAAGGAACCCATCCTTCTATTAGGTTCACCGGCTTAATTCTGCTAGGCATTGTTAGGGCACTGAGGCTGCAGAGATGAGTTGGCCATTCTTTTCCCTCATACTCTGCTGCCTTTTCTAATGATGGACACTAAGTACCACCAATACTGCTTGAGAATAGTGGCTCCCAAAGGGATAATCCAAAGGCTGTTACATATCTACTTGCTTTTTTTCCAGAAAAAAAGTATCTTTTCTCACATTGTATTACTTAGTTTCATAGTTTTATCATCTTTTCCGCTGTCTTACCATTTCATATATTAATTGTTGTCAAAATGTATGGGGGCACCAAACCCTTAGCTATAACTGGCTTTATGAATTGATATATATTGATGCATACTGATATGACACGTATTGTTATGTACATTGCTATGCTTTTATATTACTATCCAAATGAAAAAATTTGGAAATGGTAACAAGGTACTGTTAAAGTTATAAGCCCCTAAAAAGTAATTAATCCTGGAGTGAGCTCCCTCTTTTTTTTATTTGAGACAGAGTCTCATTCTGTCACCCAGGCTGGAGTGCAGTGGTGCCATCTCTGCTCACTGCAACCTCCGCCTCTCGAGTTCAAGTGATTCTACTACCTCAGACTCCTGAGTAGCTGGGATTACAGGCATGCCCCACCACACCCGGCTAATTTTTGTATTTTTAGTAGAGATAGGGTTTCATCATGTTGGCCAGGCTGGTCTCGAACTCCTGACCTCAGGTGATCCACTCACCTCGGCCTCCCAAAGTGCTGGGATTACAGGCGTGAGCCACCGCACCTGGCCTCTACCTCTTTCTTTTAGATAGCTATCGAGCCAATTGCAGCAACAAGGGCGCCTCCTCCACCCTCCCCAAGCCCATCCGCATAGTCTAGAACCTGAGTCCAACCGCGTGCATCTGTGCTGGGCCATGGCAGCTCCTGCTCAAGTTCTCTGGGCTGTCTTCCAGACCAGATTCCATGCTGAAACTGTGTTCTATAATTCCGGAGATACCACTGAGCAGAAAGACAGGAGATGCTTCAGGAGAGGAAAGAAAATCAATGCTTTGACAACACACCTGCCAATATAGGGAGGTGTGGGAATGCTTTGGTGGCAGTGAGAAGGCTCTGAAGAGGTTACCTGGTTACCCACAGAGTGCTTGACTGTGAACGTTCTAACCTTTACACAACTCACAACCAACTCCAGCCTCCATGTCCTGCCCTCCGTCTGCAAAATGGGGACTGTCATGATTTGCCTTAAGAGGGTGCTGTGTGATAATGTGGGAAGGAGTCTTGGCCAATGGCTTGTACCTATGTATATGTGTACGTATGCTGTGTTAACTATTTATTACCTCTGTTATTCAGCATTTTGGGGCGGTAGCAGAATAGACATATTTTTCATTCATTTGGAAAACACTCACTTCTTCCCTGTTTCCCAAGTCTAAATTGAATTGCAGTGGGTATATTAGGTGACGAGGGGGAAGAGTTCACTCAGGGTGTGGGGTGGGGACAGGTCCACCTGGGGAGTCCAGGTGGGAAACAAAACTTGCTTCATGGATGCTTCCTGCAGTAAGCAGGAGCTTAATGGAAACCGAGCTGCTTCAAGATGGTGTCTATAGCCTCAGGACTGCCTACCCTGTGCCCACATAAAGTCTGGTGCGCTGGAATCTCCCAGATGGAGACTTTGAGCCAGGCAGTAGAAGGAGCCATGGCCAGGCCGTAGAAAGAGCACCGCCTCAGGAGCCATAGGACTGTTTTCCAGCTCTGGTTCTGCGGTGGCTCAGCCCTGGGGCCTCTGCAAGTTGCTTAACCGCATCTGCAGGTGATGACCTCTTCCAGTCAAACTGACTCCTCCTGAGTCCCCCTCAATTACACTGAAAATTGGCGATCCTATTTCCCAACTCCCTCTGCCACAGAGATGCGCTGGAGCATTTACAGATAAAAGGCAACCTGTGGCCCTGGAGGGTGTGTGCCTGTGTGTGTTGGAGGTGGCGGTGGATCTTTTATTACCCAACACTCCACTTGCCTTTTTAGCCGTTCCTCTCCCACTTTTCTCCTGGCCTCCCAGTGGCCGTCAGGGGTCCCTGCAGACATCGCCTACCCACAGTGGTGCGGTGTGAGAGTTACAGGGGTTCCTGACCTTCGCTGTAAGTAAAAGCTCTCTAGGGGAGGCGTTATAGCTGACCAGAGCAGCAGAGACCGCGACTAAAGCATGAATTCTCCGAAGTGCGATTTACAAAGTTTTTGCATGGAAGTCGGCGCTCGGCGGGGAGGGCAGCCAAGGGAACAGAGCGGGTGGAGCAGGGGGATGGGGAACTGTGTCCTGCAAGAGTAAGGACCCCATGGAGACTGGACACCTCTCTCCTGCAACTCGGGCCACACCACAGTGTCCTAGTCTCTAAACTTCTCCGGCTCTCGGTGACCAGTCACGCGTAAACCGCCCTGGTGTCCGAGCGCGGCCCCTTCCGAGAGTGACAGGCTTCAGCCAGGGCGCCGCTCCGACGGGCGCAGGGACGCACTGCAGAGGGGCCGTGGGTGACGCGGGCGTCCGCGGCCAACCGCGACCCCAGCCCGGCCTTGGCCGCCCCCGCCGGACCCACTGCGCTGCGGGGCGCCAGGCTTGGCCGCTGTTGCGCCCGCCCGCCGGAGCCGCAGCCGCCGCCGCTGCTCCCCGCCCCCGGGGTCCCTGGAGGCTCCGCGGCTGCCGGAGCGGGAGGTGGAGCCGAGTCAGCGAGGGCCGCGCAGGAGAGAAAGTTCAGCGACGGCTGCAGCGGCCGGAGCAGGGCCGGGCAGCCAGGAGGGCGCCTCGGGTGAGTCGGATCCCCTCCCGGGCCAGCCGGGGCGCGGTGCGCCGCGGGGGGGCGTCATTGGTGCCGGCAGATCCCCACAGCCCCGCGCGCCTCGCTCGCTCCCGCCCACCCCGCGACCTCGGGGTGGCTAGTGCAGCTGCGGAGAACGGTGCCGCGCCTGGCCTCCCTCCGCCGCTGCCCGCCGGGGGCCCAGGGCACAGGCAGGGGCCGGGGAGCAGCTTGGCAGGCGGAGGGCGCGGCGCCTCTGGGTGGGCGCGCGGGGACGCGGAGGGAGCTTCCAGGGAGGGTCCGGGGCCGCTGCGCTCCCGGGGTCGGTTTGGCTTCACCAGCCTTTCTCGTGGCCTTCCGCTGTCTAATTACTTTCTGCAAAACCCACTGAAAAATAGCCTTTCCACGTGCCGCGCGATAACTGCTGTTATTGTATTATTGTGGCTGGGATGGAGAGGGTGGAGGGGGCGTGACGAGGGTGGCCGGTGGGCAGCGTGCTCGGCTGCCCGGGACCGGGCCCGTGGGGGATGTGGCTGAGGGTCACCGCTTTCCGAAGATGCCCAGGGGACGTGCGATCGGTGGGTAGAAGCTGTGCGAGGGCATGATCTTGGGGTGGGATGGGGGTTGGAAGGGCAGGGAGGAGAGGAAAGCTGTAGGAAGCGGAGGCAAAGTTGTTTGTTTCCGTCGCACTTCCTGCACCTGCGCTCCTGTCGGAGATTTTGAAGTTGTCTTTTCATTGATGAGCAAAGAATGGTGAGAAAGGAAGAGATGTTAACAGCACTGTGCCTGCCAAAACAGTGGGCTTCGGGAAATACTCATAAATGAAATACTAATAAAAAGCATAGAGTGGTTAAATTTCACAAACTCCACTTTTATTCTGATTTCAAAGCCTTGGCGCAGTTTTTACTTAATGTTGTTAGATATGTCTAGATAATAAAGATAATGAAATGTTCTTTCAGGGGTTTTTTTTAAACTGGAAATTTACATTTAATTCTGTAGGATTTCTTGGATTTTGTCGACATTGTTTCTACAAGAAAGTCAAATTACCTTGGTGTTATTTGCAACAGTGAGCGTTAGTAAGCCCTGTGCAGTGCTGAAATGTTGCTAATTGGAGGGAGAAAGGTCCTTCAAACTTGGAAATAGACGCAGAAAGGCAAGGTGAATTTTTATGTAAGCCTTAGGCATAAAAGGCGACTTGAACACATTTTGTAATAGTGCATAATACACAGGGGACTGGGTTTTGGGCTGCCAGAAGATGGTCAATTCCTAGAAAGCATGAGATGGGCGATACCCATTGTAAGATCACCGTACATATTTAATAATTCATCTGCCTTGAGCTACCACACCATATGTACTCCACATAATACAATATCAAAATACTTTAATCCTGTTCATCTTTGTGTGCTAAATCTTATATGTCTATTTGTAAAATGTATTAGTGGGTTTTAAAGCAGAATCTCCAACATTTGGATTCATCCGTTTACATTACAGTGCAGTGAGCTTGTACTTTGCTGTTTCAGAGACCTGAGCTCCAGGCGGCTTCTTCCACTTATTAACTGTATGACCGTGGGCAAGTTACTTACCCTTTCCCAGCGTTGCTGTCCTAATTTGTAAAATGCCAATAATACTCCTCGCCTTATAGAGGTGTTTAGCAGGAGGAAATTACCTTTGGGAACTTATCCTAGTGCCCCGAGCACACAGTATGCATTTCATAAATGTTGTCTTTTTTTTTTTTTTTTTTTTGTCTTTCTTTACATTTAGGGATCCCCAACTCCAGCATGTTTCAACATTAAAAAAAATTGTAAAAATTCCTTCTTCTTTGTAACCCTACTTTCTATTCATTTATCCATTGATTATTTATTGAAGAATCTCAGATGCTACCCAGTATGGGTGTTGAAAATAAGCAGTTGAAACTTTGGGGCAATACTTCAGCTTTTTCTTGTATCTTCCTAAGAATCCATCCTAAGTTCATATGATGATGAATGGTGCTTACCGATCTTCATATTGCCCTAGCTCTGTTCTTAATGCCATGTTATTACGTTAAAAAGAAATAACAGTAAGGTCTGCAAGGGTCCTCATCTTTCCTATTTCCTCCACTTCTAACACAGTGCTTGGCAGGGCATAAGGACTAAATAAATATTTGTTGATTTAAAATACAGAATGTAATGAAGTTATTCTTTTTTTTTTTTTTGAGACGGAGTCTTGCTCTGTCGCCCAGGCTGGAGTGCACTGGCGCCATCTCGGCTCACTGCAAGCTCCGCCTCCCGGGTTCACGCCATTCTCCTGCCTCAGCCTCTCCGAGTAGCTGGGACTGCAGGCGCCTGCCACCACGCCCGGCTAATTTTTTGTATTTTTTAGTAGAGACGGGGTTTCACCGTGGTCTCGCTCTCCTGACCTCGTGATCCGCCCGCCTCGGCCTCCCAAAGTGCTAAAGTTATTTTTTGGGTCACATCCTTCTTTTAATAAGTCCTGATGAAAGGACCTTGAGATTCTAAATGTTAGCCCTACTATATATTAGGGCTAATAGAGGTTATTACGGAGGCAAAGCTAAGGTAGACTTTATTACCCATTGATTTTGCACTCATGGCGAAGCAGTCTTATAAAACCTATAAAGCCGGGTTGGAGAGTAACTTCGCCGCTAGGGGCCTCTTCAGCATAGTGTATCACCCCAGGCTGTCATTTATTACCATTATCCTGTCCTTTAAGGTAGCAAAGAAATTTAACTTCCTGGGTTCACGACATGGAATACTTTATTAGAAAAGGGCAACCTTGTGTCAAAAGCATTAGCCAAAGGCCTAAAAATAAATGAAAGTGGTCTTAAATGATGGATTTGGCACTGTTTTTGAATAACTTTAGCGTTAAGGGCTTAAAAGAGGTGTAAGAATGTGGATTTGTATTTTATATATTCTAATTTCCAAATATATGATTTTTTAAAACTTTGAAAAAAATATATATATATGGTTTTCATCTAGTATTTCAGTGGTTTGGTACAGCTTATTTTTATCTTTTAATGTGTTTAAAATGGTTTTATTTCCAAAATAGATATTTGTAGCACTAACAGCAATATAAGTTGTTTTTCAAGGAATTTCATCTGGCTAGCAGAAGCTTCTGGTTCTCTTTCCTTTTTAAAAAATGTCTCATGTCTATAATCCCAGCACTTTGGGAGGCTGAGGCGGGCGAATACCTTGAGGTCAAGAGTTTGAGACCAGCCTGGCCAACAGGGCGAAACCCCACCTCTACTAAAAATACAAAAATTAGCTGGGCGTGGTGGCACACGCCTGTAATCCTAGCTACCCAGGAGGCTGAGACAGGAGAATCGCTTGAACCCGGGAGGTGGAGGTTGCATTGAGCCGAGATCACGCCACTGCCCTCCAGCCTGGGCAACAGAGCGAGTCTCAAAAAAAAAAAAAAAAAAAAAATGGAGCCACATTGAATCTCATCTTTAAATAGTGTTTTATCACATTCCAAGATGCATCACTGAAAGGCACCTTTCTTCTATGTGTTTTTGAAAAGACCTCTTATTTCTAAATTCTAATGTGAATGAAGTTAGTCAAGCTTGAGAATATTTATTGAACAACTTGAAGAAGTTTTTATTTGTTTGTGTTTTTATTTGTCAGAAATAATTTTCTATTTGGTAGAAAAATTACTGACAATGTATATAAACAAACGTTATTACTGAAAATATTGCCATATTTTATGTAAATGAATGAGAACATTATATTTTCAGGTTTTTCATGAAATTTAATTCGAGTGACAAACTAAATACCTTTAATCTGTAAGTAAAATTAGAAACAGTTAGACCCAGGTGTGGTGGTCCCAGCTACTTGGGAGGCTGAGGTAGTAGGATTTCTGAAGCACTCAATTGATCAAAACCACACTAGGCAACATCTCAAGACCTTGTCTCAGAAGCGAATCAACAAAACCCAACCAAACCATAACAAAAACTAGCAACAGAGAGCAGTTTAGCCCATCGTAGGTCTTAAATCTTACCAGTGGTTTTCCTGTCTTATCTAGCAGAATGTCCCTGAGTTTGGAAAATTATCAGACATCCAATTCTGATTTTTACATAGCGGGATTTTACAGTAAGACAATCTGGTTTTTTTGAAAATCAAGGTCTAGGTCAGTAGTCTTAAGAGAACAGGGTAAGAGGAATAACTTTTGGATGAAGTAGAACATTTTAAATATCATTTCCCTTTGATTAAGCTAAATGTTTTAGATTACTTTTAGGATTCTGTGCACATGAAAAGGTTATAGAGGTCCCATTTGCACAAACTAATGCTTCCCCAGAACTGCAAGGGTTTGGCTTATCCTCAGACCCCCAGCTAGCAAAGGCCGTGGTGTCTCCCTGCCTCTCCTTCATCTTCGCAGACTGAAGCTGAGTCCACGCCAAGATGATAGGTACAAAGCTTTATGTAGGATGGGACAATTTAGTTTGGGCAAGAGCTCCAAGCTGAACAAGGTTATGAATGGCTGAGTTGAGAGGAAATGAATGAGTCTTTAAACCTGGGAGTCATTTTTAGGAACCAGCACTTGGGAGGTGTGCTTGCACAAAAATAATTGTTTGCTGGAATTTCATGTTTTGAACCTATGACGTGGGGAAACATTACTTTGCAGGACAGATAATTTTTGTTGCTGTTTTTAGGCAATGCATAAAACATAACATTCAGTTACCCGGGAGTCATATTTGATAATTTGTTTCATTTTCACACACAAAGGACATTTGAGTTGATGCAGGAAAAGAAAAGCAGGAAAAGGGGAGGAGGTAGATGTGAATTGTCCATTTATACTGAGGGCCAGCCTTGTTTTTGTTTTCTTAAGGCACATGGGCACACAGCACTGCAGCTTAATACTAGGAACAGGTCACTGGTGATTTTTGTGGTATGTTCATCTATTCTGTTAATAAAATTACCAAAATGGTGGTCTCTGACTTCGGCTCTGTGTTCTCTCAAAAGTGACTTTCTACTTCTGTTTCTTAAATGTTAAAAAACGTGCTGAAATTAATGCATCAGTCAATAGGTCAATATATGTACACAGGGCTGTGCTAGGAACCCCTTCCTCTGTGGTAGACTGTTCCATGTCGGGTGCTTAGCCTGGTCAGCAGAGAGTGGGCTGAAGTTCCTGCAGGGCACACGTGTGGCACAACCTGCATAACTGGGTTTGACGCTTTTGTCTGTAAAAGTGGTTAGAACAATGTCTGGAGGATAGTAAAGGTTATATATGTGTGTGTGTATATTTTATATATCATATAAGATATATAGTATATAGTATATGATATAAATATATACTATTATATGTGATATGTGTCATAAAATACATATCATATAATATATAACATTTTATATTATATATCATACAATAATGTATATCATTTATCATCATTATCATTATCATATCATATAAAAATATATTGTATAACATTGTATATTTTATGTAATATATACAATTTTTAAAAATGTTATATATATATATAAATATACACATGTATTAGTCTGTTCTCACATTGCTGTAAAGAACTACCTGAGACTGGGTAATTTATGAAGAAAAGAGGTTCAGTTGACTCACAGTTCCAGAGGTTGCACAGGGGTCATGGCTGGGGAGGCCCCAGGAAACTTACAATCACGGCAGAAAGTGAAAGAGAAGCAAGCACATCTTCACATGGCAACAGGAGAGAGAACGCCAAGGGGGAAGTGCCACACACTTGCAAACAACCAGATCTCGTGAGAACTCTATCACGAGAACAGCAAGGGAGAAGTCTGCCCCTATGATTCAGTCACCTCCCACAAGGCCCCTCCTTCCATATGTGGGGATTATAATTTGACATGAGATTTGGGTGGGGGCACAGAACCAAACCATACCAATATATAACTGTTGGTTGTTGTTATTAATATTATCATTATTGACTGCATTGCTTTCAGAGTAGATCATTCTAGTAGTCGCAATAATCTGGAACAGAGGATTCAGGTAAACTTAGTACTCATAATAATGTTTGCAAAGGTAAGTAATTCATTTAAGGTTTCTTGTTTCACTTCTATCACAATTCTCTTCCCATGATAAAAATGGTTAACACTGATGGAGCCCTTAAATATGTAGCAGGTACTCTGCTTAGTATGGTACATGAGTTCTTCATTTAATCAGCACAGCCAGGAACTTAGGAACTGTGCACTCTTATTATCTGCGTTTTACAGATGAGAACACTAAGATTTAGGAAGCAAGTCAAGGTCAGCTAGTAAGTGGTGTAGCTGGGCCTTAGTGCATGTCTGCCTGGCTCCAGGACCTGAGCTCATGACTTCTTTGCTGTCTTTTCCAGCATAAATACTCATTGAATTGGCAGCCTGGAAAAGGTCTTTGAGTTCTGACATGCAAACATTGATTTTCCTTACAGTATTGCATTTGTCTCCATTTCTGGGCATGATGGAGCAAAATAACAAAATAATTTTTATCAGAGGGTCTGCTTCAGCACTTTTAATTTATAGGTTTGTGTATGTAGCTTTTTCTAGCAGCTCAAAAATACAATGTAGAGCAACATCTTTGTTTAACATCTAACTTCCGATCAAGGCATTTGGCAGGCATGTTACAAGCAGAAAGTATGAATAAGATCAAGTGTGTGGGTTGCAGAATATTAAGGTATTAAGGCTGGAGTCAACCATTCATGCATTCATCTATCAAACATTTTTATGCACCTGTTCTATGAAGGTACTCTGCCAGACACTGCAGGGAATACCAAGATGTGAAGACAGTGCAGGAGAGAGGAAGGGTTTGAGACTTTGGTGGTGGACAACCTGGGGTTTGAATCCCAGCTCTACTCCTTACTGACTCAGGGACCTTGTTCCATTACTAAACATCTCTGAGGCTTAGCTTCCTCATATGCAAAATGGGGATAATAACATCTTATAGGCTTGTTGCAAGATTTAAACGAAAGGTATAGGTAAGATTCCAAGCCACCAGGAAGTAGTAGGTACCAACAAATAGCAGTGTCCATTTTGTTCTTTCTTCTCATCTGTCTCCTCTCAACCTCTCCCTTCCCTTCCCTTCCCTCTTCCCCGCTGCCCCCTACTGACAGAATGGTCGTAGAGATAAAAGTATCTAAAATCCAAGGCCGAGTGTGATCATTTCCTTTAGAATGTCGTTTTGTGGTTCTTCCACCAGAGGCTGGGACAAACCTGGCAGCAGTTTAGGGTCCCTGTGACCCTTGGTTGTTACCTAAGCTGGCCAAAGAGGATGGCCAGGAGGCAAATGGCAGCTTGGAGCCCAAGAGAGGTACCTATGGTGTAGAATAAGATTTGGGTACAAGGGGTAAGGGAGAAGCTATTTTAAGAAGAAGTCAAGAACTCAGGTCCCATGGAAGTTGGAACAAGTCAGAAATGAAGTTGGAGGTCAGCTGAACAGAAGGGGTTGGGGATCCAGGATGCAGGGGCATATAAGTGACCATTTTTTGAGGAGTCCAAGGCTGGGTCAGGGGCTCAGCTGTGCTGCACTAGCTAGATGGCTTCTACTGAAAAGCTCAGAGGAGAGCTGCAGCCTGGTACATCTCCAGATTGGTGCATTGCCTCTTATGGACTTCTGGCTCCCTGGCCTCCCACTGCAGGATTTTTCCAAAAGCAGTATATCCCCTGTCAGTGAGTAGCTAAGTCAAAATTATTAGTTGTCTGGCAATAACTACTGGAGATCTTTAAGGGGTAGCTATTGTCGCAGGAGAACTGAGCCTTTCCCCCCACACCGCCAGTTGGGGATTTGGTTAATTACATCCAGGTGTGTTTCACTATGATGCGGGGAGCCAGAGGCCTGTATAGGGCCCTGCTTGCAGTTCTGTATAGTAGTCTGTGTTGTTAGATCAGGGATGGTCTTTAGTGAGATGTTTCAAGTGGTTTTATGATAATGAGCCACCTTGTTTGGTGACCAGGGTAGATGTTGTGTGTGGTAGGGAGGGAACATGGATTTTTCAAAATCATTACAGCTCAGAAACGTCTACCTCAGCCAGGAGCAGGAAGCCTTTACTCATTATTTATTATGCCATGGCACATAGGCATAAGCCAGCCCTTCTGTGAATAAGCAAACAGAACCTGCCCAGGTGCAAGAGAAGCTTGATTCAGGCTTTTTTTTTTTTTTTTAAAAGCCAAAAATTTAAAAACAGTATCAAATTGGAGAACAGTTTGTTTCAAGCAAGTTACTGTAATTTTCAAAAGCCCATTTTGTGGAACTAATAGAGTGTATTAAAATGAATTGAACAAGCAAACTTTAAAAAAAAAAAACAAAAACAGAAGGACAGCTTAGTGGGAAGAGGAATAGTCCTTGAAATGAAACCCAAGTTAGTTCAAACGGTTCTTGGGAGTATTAGTATCATGGGCATATGCAAAACACACAAATAAGTGAAAAAACCTGGGAACCAATGAACTGAATAAAGAAACAGCACCCCTGGTGAACCGGCCTGGGAGATGGAGTCATGCACAACAACCTCACTTTTTAACTCTGTGAACTTGGGCAAGTTCCTTAATTTTTTTTTTTTTTTTTTTTTTGAGATGGAGTCTCACTCTGTCGCCCAGGTTGGAGTGTGGTGGTGCAATCTCGGCTCACTGCAACCTCTGCCTCCCAGGTTCAAGAGATTCTCCTGCCTCAGCCTCCCACGTAGCTGGGATTACAGGCACTCGCCACCACACCTGGCTAATTTTTGTATTTTTAGCAGAGTCGAGGATTCACCATGTTGGCAGGTTGGTCTCGAACTCCTGACCTGAGGTGATCCACCCTCCTTGGCGTCCCAAAGTGCTGGGTTTACAGATGTGAGCCACCACATCCAGCCTACTTAATTCTTTAAATTCCTGTTTCTCATCCATAAAATGGGGGGATAATCATGCTTATTTTATTGAGTGGTTTGCTGAGTCATTGAGCTAATGTACGTAAACGCTGCAGCACATGGTAAATCCTTAATATATGTGTCAACTGTTGTTATGGCGGAGAGGGACGGGAAAGAAACATGGAAAAGAAAACGAGTGTCAAGGAGCATTCGGAAGATGAGGAAGAGCATGCTGTATTTGCTTTAGGCCTTATATCTCCTATTTCTATTCTTAGTTTTTTAAATGTGTAAGTTCTAGGTTATTATAATCAAATATGTCTTGAATACCTACTGTGTGCCTGTCACTATCATAAGGTGTTTGGGTTTGGAAACTAATCCCAGAAATCCTTTGATATCTTCGAAGTTCTAGACTGAGAGGAACAACTAGGAATTGCTGTTAAATGATGAATTCCTAATGTCCCCTGGCTACTTTAATTAGTTACCCGAAAGGTAACAGCTTTTCTTTTATTATTTACCATCTACTCTTTATACAAGAGGATAGGAAATAGATACATCTTCTTGGACCTCCATACATATAAGTAACTTAAAATTTCCAGGTTACCTTTGAGTATCTTATATGCATAGAAGTAAGATTTTTTTTTGAGTACATTTATGGCTACATAATGGGTGAACAAGGGAGGACACTTGTATTTTGCAGGGATATTTCTTTGGATATACCTATGACCTCCAAGTTGTCTAAAGCATGCTTTTTGGCGGGGAGATTTCTTTCATCTTTTAACTAAACTTATGGCCCATGTATTTCTGGGCCTGAATAACAGGAGAGCTGAGTTTGAGGCTTTTTCTTTTCTTTTTTTGTTTTTTTACTTCTCCTCCAAATGGAGGTGTAGACAATTTTCTGCAGTAGGAAACTAGCTTGGTGGAGACAGAACTCTGTAGCTGACTCACTCTGTAGCCATGAGCAAATTCTTAATCCATAAAGTAGGAATTTAATCAAATGCAAAGCAATGAAATTTGTGGACTGTGAATTGATTCATCAGTCCAGAGGGTGGCTGAAGCCAAAATCTGAGCAGAAAATAGTTACTCTGTTGGATTGAGTAAGCTGGTTCAACATTTTGGGTCTGGGGTGCTCTCAAAAATAGCTTTCCTTTGTAGAGAACATATTATTCACTGAAGTCACTAAAAATCCTGAGGGTTTTCCCCATTAATATACCTGGGTATAAAAAGGAATTTATCCAGCTTCACTGGAGTTAGCTTTTTGCCTTCTTCCAAGAATGAGTCTGCACCAGTGCTTGGGGCATTGTTAGTGTGGATAACAGAGGCCTCAGGGAACACCTCCTTAGACCCTGTATGTAGAACCAGTATCTTCACGTTTGGTGTTCTAATGGAAAATGAAGTTGGAGGAAATACAGGAACTACTGGCTTTTTTTTGCTTTCTCTCCCACTCAAGACATTGAACTCTTGAACCAACTGCAGGAATTATTTGCTGGCTAAGTACCAGGACTGCATTTTTTCCCTATCCTCTCAAGATGGTGAATTTTATTGGTGCACATAGGGTAACCAGTGACTTTTTGCACTTTTCACCAAAGTGGGACGGGATGTGAATGTGGGATCCTTGTAAAATTGTCTGGTTACTTGAAAGCATGAGGAGGGGCTTCTTTGGCTTGTGGAGCTGGCCACCCACTGAAGTGAAGGCATGTGGGAGGCACTGGCTCTTTAAATCCCTTTCCCTGGTGTCCATAAGTGATGGTTGTGTTATTCTTGGGGCAGATGACATGCCAGTGATGCCAGTGTGTGAAATCACCAAGTATTGCCATTGCTCTCCATCATGTAGGAAAGAAGGGCAGAGAATGAATGGCAAAGCTTTGAATAAAGCTGACCATATTTGTTTATTTAATTTACATGAGCTAGAAATCTTTGAAATGGCAAAATCATGCATTTGAAAGAGATACTTCATTCCTGGAGGACTTGTAGGCTTCATTTAATAATCTTGTCAATAACATGTTGGAGTTGGAATTCACGAGAGAACCAATGATTAGCAAAAATATATCAACAGAAATAATAACATCTCAGATCATTTGATCTAACAACAGTGTTTTGCAGAAATAATAGCATGTTTGAGATGACCTGTACTATCCATCTAATCTGAAGATGAGCAATAGAGGCTCAGAGAGGCTAAGTGACTTTTCTAAGATGACCCAGCTACTTAGTGGAATGAATGATATTGTTGAGAATAGAACCCAGGTTCCTTATTTTCATCAATCTGCACTTGATGGGCTCTGCAACATCATTAGGTACCATGGCTAATATGCAGATAGTTTTAGGTGCCCCTTATAATAATGAACTACCAAGATGCCTACTCTCAAGTTGTTCAGAATCTAGTTTTTGACTTCTACTGTATGCCTGGCATTGTGCTTGATGCTGGAGTTACATAGATGAACAGACAGGGGATTCTGACCCCAGGAGCTCACAGGAGATTGAAATACAAGGAAAGGAATATATTACTACACTAGGGCTTACTGACCCATGGGGCATCTGAAAGTGGTCCAATTTTCCCATAGAACTGATGTTTATGGCTTCTTTTGAATAAACATAGAAAACTTAAGAAACTTACATTCGTCTTATCTGAGTTCCTTTCTCAGAAAACCAACACTCAGGACTCCCAGATATTACCAAGGAGCTGAAACTTACCAGATCAGCAAGTCTGAACAAACCCCAGACCATTCATCCATTGTAATTGCCTAACTGACCACCTGCTTCCTGTTGGCCAACTCCCCTTCCTTACCCCTCCCTAATTCCTGTTTTCCGATGTGTACTTACATTCCTTCCCTGCTATATAAACTCCTAATTTTAGTGGGTCAGGGAGATGCTGTCTGATTAAAACCTTCTTCCCTGGCAATACGTGTTTTCTCGGAGATTGGCTTTCTGTGCTGTGAGCAGCAGGACCTGGACATGAACCCCTCGCATTTCAGTCACAGATATTCCCTGGGGATGGTGAGCTCTCACTGTGTACTTCAAGGCACAGGGATGTATTTTTATTTCCTGTTTATGTTACAACATCAGAATTGGAAACAGTGGCAAAAAGCTTCATGAATCAAACGGACTCTAAATGACCTTAGCTTCATCTGTACACATCCAGCTGGTGAATTAAAGTTTGAAATCCTTTTTTCCCTGTACTTCAAATCTATGATCTTCCTGGAAACACTTGGTAAGATTGGTTCTGAGCAGTTTCTTTAGGGACACAAGTAAAAAATTGGATTGTATGCCTTGATTTGATCACTTACACATTGTGCACATATATCAAAAACCAAATGTACCCCATAAGTATGTACAGTTATTATGTATCAAAAGTGGGATTGTATGTACCGAAAGAGAGATAAGATGTGGATATGGGTATCATTGTATCTAAGTCAAGGGGTGAATAGTTGGCTTTTCAGTTAAATTAAGGCTCGTTTTTCTTCTGGTAATCTGGGAATGGCAGAAGATTAGGAAGTTTTAATATGTGCTAAACCCTGTTTGAAGTATTTTATTTGTAGAATTTATGTTTTCAACACATACAAAAATATTTGAAGAACTGAGATTCACATCGATGGAATACGTTGGGTCAGACGACTATGACAGGCTGAACCAGCATTGGAACAAATGTCTGTCTGTCTCTAAAACTTTTACTCCCAAGATTGCTGTGATACCTCTTTGGGTACCAAGAGTAATATGTTACGTGGCAGTGGATGCTTTAGCTGTGTTTACATTACATTTGGACCAAATTATACACTCCTGGAGTATAGGGACCATAGTTTACACAATTTTATAATGGCTTCCCAAAAGTGTGGCAAGTATAGTACAGTGTGTAGGCACAGAAGCTTCTTGATAAAGGTGTGTGGAAAGAGTAAATGTAGCAATTTAATAGTCGACATGGTTAATAAAAACTGTGTTCATGAATAGACAAATCACATTCAAGGATCCCTGTATTTGAGTGTAAATCTGACCTTGGAGAAACCAAACAGAAAACTCACCTTTAGAAATCTCTTTTATTATAATTTTCAGTTTATAAGCATGCCTGTTTTCAATTATATTCCTACAAACTGTGTGTTTTCTTAAAAGCTACCTATAAACAAATTATATATTCATACTCTTGTGGCAGGCTGGCTGGATTTAATAGAGGCAGGAAGCCTTCCAACACATTAAGTGTTCTTGAAGGTAATAAAAAGGAGGACTAATTACCTAGCTGAAACGATTATAAGAGACATGTTGGACATCTGGACTCTCTGGGATTCTGACATCAGCAAAAGTGGTTAAGAAAAGATGGTTTTTGAGAAACAGCAAAGACAATCTATTTGAACCAAGTTATTTTATTCAATCTATGATGTGAGTGTATCTGTGGTCCGCTGAGCATGAGGACAGGACTAAATAGGCATTGAGCTTCTGTGGTTGGTGGCAATTTTAAAGAACGTGGCTGGTGTTCACAGTTGGAGTCTGTGAGGTCTTACTTTTAATGATTATACCTTTCCTGTAGCCATCTGTCTTTCTTTTTAATAAGCAATACTCCTTATCGAGACTGATTGGTGCACATTGATTGCACCATTATACTTGTTAAATATTAAAGCTTTTTTTTTCTCATGTGAAGTTTAATTAGGCAAAGTATTTAGGGCAAGCGTGGCATTATCATTTAGAATAATAGTCTGGTCATTACCTATAACATACCTCAGCTTTCTGGATCATTTGTCTTTTTTTCTTCTTTCTTATTACAGTGCCACTGCGCCAAATATATTGCATAAAAATTTGATGAAGTATTCAGTACTATTGGGCCATTAAGAGAAATTATGCTACAAAGATTATGAAACCTCTAAAAAATGTGTGGAGAAATTCATCATCTATAGTTTGCATTTTTTATGAATCAGACTTCTGAAAAGATATATAGAATAGTTACTTGATGGCATTAATTTTGTTCAATGGAGCCATCTTAAAGTAGCTTTAAATCATAAAAATATAAATTACAACGATGTTGGGAAGAAGAAAAAACCAATCAATAAGTAGTTACATTTTATACATGCTGATGATGAAAAGAGTATTTTTAGATATCAAACCACCATCATTGAAAGTCCATGTGGTGAACCCTTACTTACTTTCTCAATTTATCTGTTCTGTGCAGCCTAATTCAAAAGTATATTTGCATCGCTGATTTAGCAGCAAGTATTTTGTCTGTATAGGGCCAAAAGTAAGATTATGAATCACTCTAGTATCTTTGATAAGTTATCTGATATCATTTTGAGATGCTCATCGTAATGAATTATGGTCCTTACTTCAGATGTTCACAGTACTTTCTCATTTGTGCACACACACTGAGGCATACACATACACATGTAATCTGGGCTGACTGGCATCAACCAGATTAGGAATAGGCCCAGTTTATTGCTTCTTACTCTCGGGAATAAAAGCTTCCACTCCGTACGTTTCATGTAATTTATGGTTATTGGACTAATAGATTTTTCCCTGTCGCTGGTTCCAGCAGCTCATGTTGGGGTTTTGAAAGCGGCTTTGTCCCTTCACAATTGCAAATAGCAACAGCGTTGCTTTCCATTTATGCATTATGGAAATCGGCGTGTGTGTATCTCCCTAAAGTGAGAGTTTATTGTGAGTTGTTTTTGAATGTGGTCAAATCAAAATGAGATCTGGCTCTGAATGAAAACATGGAAATAAAGATCAAAGAAAGGAAGGGAATGTATAGATCATCTAGTACAGTGTTTCTGCACCACAGAAGGAGAAGCCAAAGCTCAGACAGGCAAAGAGGCTTCTCAGAGTTCACATGGTTGCTAGTGGCAGAAGTGGAACAGGAGCTAGGCTCATTCCCTGTGCGTTTTCTACAGTACAGTGAAGGCCCCTGAGAGATGATGACATTTGGACCATTTCCCAGTTTCCAGACCCTTCACAGATATAGTGTATTTTGGTCTGGGTAGGTTAGAAAGATGTCGAAGGAAGAACCATTGCCTATGGCCCGCTGAAGACAGGGTTGGGATCATCTGAATCTGTCTAGGGTGATATTTTTTCATTGGTGTATTGTTAGAAGCCGAAATCTCAATGACGAAAATTCCCAGGGTAGTCTTTGAGAATTTCAGAGTTCAGTACCTCGTCAGAGAGGGCAGCAAACCGCTGTCGTGGGAGATGCATTGGCTGCAGCTGGGCCAGACCAGGTCTCAGCTGAGGAGTTGGGTGTTCTGTTTCAGAGGCCTGGCATCTTGCATTTTCAGCCTGCAAGGGCAATGATCAGGTATTGAGTAAATCACCTAGCCAAGAGAGGCCCCACGGTTGAAAAGGACCCAAGAGATAAACAGGTTAATTTACCTTTGTAGAGAACTGTCACGGCAACTTGAGTATTCAGTTTATACAGCACAGTGGTTTGGCACATTGGGTCTGAAGTCTAAGATGTCTGGGTTAGACCAGCTGCCATTTACTAGCTATGGAACTTTGGCAAGTTACTTTACCACTTTGAGCCTCAGTTGTTTTGTCTATAAAATGGGAATAATAGCAAACATTTATATTGTGCTCACTGTATGCCAAGCACTGTTTCAGTTGTTTTGTCTGTAAAACGGGAATTATAACATTTATACTGTGCCTAGTGTATGCCAGGTGCTTTAGGAGAAAACCCTATGAGGCAGGCACTACCATTATCCTCTCTTTACAGTGAGGAAACTGAGGCCTAAAGGGGCTTAATGTCTTGCTCAAGGTTACGCAGCTGTTCAGGGTTGAGCTGGGATTTGAATCTTGGCAGTCTGTTGCTTTTTATCACTTTCCTATGCTGCCTGTTGATAGGATTAAGGTTATTGTGAGGATCAAATGGGATAAGCACACCAGAAATATTAGCTCTCATCGTTATTAATTATAATAAAGCTAGCATTACTTTAATAACAAGAATAAAATCCATACGATCAGCAGTTTCTTTTCCCGTAGACAAGCTATTAAGTAAGAAGCTAGATCATAATTAGAAAGTTGCTTTGGCAATTACTAAAGTAATGCGAAAAGAATTCAGAAGCCTTTATAAAATGTCCCTATAGCTCATGGAGCCTTGATCTAGCTGAGTAGACTGCCAGCAGGATCAGCTCCCCGACTCTTTTAGCTAAGACTCCCTTTTTTTTTTTTTTTTTTTTTTTTTTTGATGGAGTCTCACTCTGTCACCCAGGCACGATTCAGTGGCACGATCTCGGCTCACTGCAACCTCTGCCTCCCGGGTTCAAGCGATTCTTCTGACTCAGCCTCCCGAGTAGCAGGGATTACAGTCGTGTGCTACCACACGCAAGCCCAGCTAATTTTTGTATTTTTAGTAGAGACGGGGTTTCACCATCTTGGCCGGGCTGGTCTCAAACTCCTGATCTCGTGATAAACCTGCCTCAGCCTGCCAAAGTGCTGGGATTACAGGCATGAGCCCCTGCACCCGGCTAAGACTCCCTTTTCACCTCTGAGGGCTTGCAGAGTTTTCCTACTATAGGGAGCTCTGGAGTGTCAGTGACCAACTCTGTGATGGTTTTCTCTGATCTATCCACGCAGATGATTAAAGTAGATTAGATAGGTTACGGGCATTGTCTGTGCCACTGGACTGCCACTGTAGAATTGTCTAAGAACAACACCCCAGTCTTGGAGGAAATCCTTCAACCTACGCACAAAAGTCAGTTTTTGACTTGCTTCCTCCATTTTGTTGAGTTCATGACCTAATTCTCAGAGTGTGATCTTATTTTCAAATTGCTTTGCTATGGAGTTTAGATATTATCTTGTGTCTCTTCTTTTGCTTAGTTTTAGATTTATAAATTATGAATACATATGTGGCTATGTAACATGTGCGTCCATTTTAACTTATGATAATAAAACAAATAACTATCCATAAGCATCTAGAACATTCCTTTGAAACCCCTCACGTGTGCTTCCTGGTCATATTTCCTTCCTACCTCCCACTCCTTCACCCCAGGGGTAACTGCTTTTCCAAATATTGTTAACTGTTTCCTTGCTTTTCTTTTGAGCTTTACCAGAAATGTGCATCCACAAATAATTTGTTTTTGTTCCAGTTCAACAGGCTGTTGAATGGGAAAATTTGACTAACCCTTCAAGATACATTATATAGCAGTTACTAAAATAAGGTGCAAGAAAGACCCCAATGGAGGTTTTCAAATGAAATGTCCAAACACCAGGATCAAGCTCTTGAAAATCCTTCTCGCTCTGAAGATACAGTAAAACGCTGGTACTGGATAGGTGAGGGGCTTTATTTGAAGAAGCCTCTGCTGTGCTCCTATCACTGTCCTTTTGTCCTGGAGGAAGGGTTGTGGGGGTGCTGCCCCCACCCCAAGCCTGGAGAGAGCAGCTGCTTTGAGGCTGCCTGGACAGCAGGCTCTGTGTCCCCTGGGACTGAGAGTGTGGCAGGCTGTCATGTGACTCGGGTGAGACACTTTGGTGGCAGAGTGAAGGGGGGCAGCTGGGATAGGGCCTCCCCGCTGCCAAGCATGTTGGAGAGATTTGTGTGCGCTTCCTGTGGAGCAGATGTGGCCCAGGCGGGATGGAGAGCCAGCCTGGAACAATTTGGCCTCTGCCCAGGAGGCACAGGCAGCAGACAGCTTGTGGAGTGAATTTTAGGGGCTGCAGGGGTAGGCTTGGGGGCAGTACAAACAGAAGACTTAAACGCATCATCCACATCACAGGGATTTTGGTTAAAGGGGCCCAGCAGGGAGCCCCTGGAAAACCTACAAAAGTACCCATAAGAAAGAGAGAAACTTGGTTTAAGTATATGCTGGTCTACAGGATGTGAAGCCATTTGCACTAGTGAGGATTAAGTTTGCCTGCATATAAATGAAAGAACAATGGTAACACAAAATAGGAGTTTACTTTTTTCTTACATAGAATAAGTCAAGAAGTAGGCAATTTGGGAATGGGGTGGTAGTTCCACAGAGTTATTAGGAACAAGTCTTCTACTTCACTGCTCCTACATCCTAGGAATAGATTCCTTGTGCTCATGGTGCAAGACAGCTGCTAAAGCTCCAGCCATCACATCACTTTCCAGGCATAGAAGGAAAGGAAGGGCAGAGGAACTGTCTGCCCCCTCCTATTTAAGGAGACTTTTAGGATGCTCCACCTAACATTTTTGCTTATTAGCCAGGGTTCACTTAT
This sequence comes from Nomascus leucogenys, assembly GCF_006542625.1. Classification (NCBI taxonomy): domain Eukaryota; kingdom Metazoa; phylum Chordata; class Mammalia; order Primates; family Hylobatidae; genus Nomascus; species Nomascus leucogenys. The sequence continues at coordinate 131,960,678 of NC_044384.1, forward strand.
GTGGTCATGCCTAGCTCTAAGAGAAGCTAGGAAATATAAACTTATTGCTGTGATTCTTTTTGTAAAGAGGAAGGGGATATAGTGAGGCAGCCAGCATTTTCATGGCAGTGGCAGTCATGTGGTCTTTCTTCTTCATATGTTTCAAACCCAGAGAGAAGAGTAACAGCAGCTAAAAAGTGGGTAGAAAACAGAGAAGAAGCCTATAGGCTACCTGTACAGATCCTAGCTGGGGGATGCAGCAGGAAGTCTTACTGTTTGTTTGATCTTCTTTAGAGTCAATGTCATACACTGAGCTGAACTTTCTATTATCTGAATCACAATTATGTTTTGTGACTTAAAGTAACGTTAGGACTTTCTGTTACCTGCAAGTGGCCAGAAAATTATAGAGCCTACTAGATTTTTCCTTGAGTAGCATGATATAAGCATACCCCCTAAATATCATATATATTTCAACTTGATAAGGTCTTTATTGTACATAACCACCATGCTGTTTTCATACCTAAAAATTATCATTCTTTAAAAATTACTGAATACCCAGACCATGTTTAAATTGTCCTTATCTCAAAAAGTATCTCTTTTTGTTTGATTAATGTTGTATAGGAGGGCCCCACATTGAATTTGATTGCTTAGTCTGTGAAGTCTCTTGTAATTGAAAGTCCTCTTCCTGGTATCGTCATTTACTTGTTTTGTGTCTTCTTTATTTTCTATAAACGTTACTTATATCTAGAGGTTTAATTAAATGGAGGTTCATTTTTTTCAGACAAAAATAATTTGTAGTTTATATGAATAATTATTTTTGCTTCAGTCGGTGCACAGTGTCTTATGGTTCTGCTTTTAGTGATGCGTGGCCAGCCCTTAACTTTAAAACTTCCTTATCTTTTTATTTTGTACATTTGTGTCTTAAAATTTTTTTATTGTGGTAAAATATACATAATATAAAATTCATTATTTTAACCATTTTTAGGTGAACACTTCAGTGGCATTAAGTGCATTCACGTTGTTATGCAACCATCACGGATGTTCATCTCCTGAACTTTTTTCATCTCTCCAAACTGAAACTCGTACCTATTTAACTATAATTCCTCATTTCTTCATCCTCCAGCCCCTGACAGCCACCATTCTACGTTCTGTCCCTATAAATTTGACCAATTTAAGAACTTCATATACATGGAATCATATAGTGATTTGTCCTTTTTTGACTGGTTTATTTCACTTACTGTAATGTCTTCAAGGTTCATCCGTGTTGTAGCATGTGTCAGAATTTTATTTCTTTTTAAAGCAGAATAATATTCCACTCTATGTCTTGCTTTCTTATTTCCCCATTAAAAAAAATATGTTTTTCTTTATGGAGATGAGATCCTGCTCTGTCACTCAGGAGTACAGTAGTGTGATCATAGCTCACTGCAGCCTCCAACTCTTAGGCTCAAGTGATCCTCCTGCCTCAGCCTCTCGATTAGCTGAGAATTACAGGTGCAAACCATGGTGCCTGGCTACCTCATTTTTTATTGTTGCAAAATATACGTAACAAAATTTACCATCTTAACCATTTTTAAGTGTACAGTTCATTGGTAATAAATACATTCATGTTATGCAACTATCACCACTGCCCATCTCCAGAACTCTTTTAATATTGTCAAACTGAAACTCTATATCCATTAAACAATTAACTGTCTGTTTATCCATCTCCTAGCCCCTGGCATTCTACTTTCTGTCTTTATGATTTTGACTACTCTAAGTACCTCATGTAAGTAGAATCATAATATTTTGTGTATCCTTTTATTTTGATATGAAAATAGCATTTAGCTAGATTTAGAACTATGTATGTGATGATCTCAGTCTTTAAGTTAGAGCCTTAGTACATTTACATTTATTGTGATTACTGCTACTTATCTTATGTGCCTTATTTATTCTACTTCTTTTATGTTTCATTTTCTCTCCTTCTTTTCCTTCTTTTGAATTGAGTGGTTTTTTTTTTCTTTTTCCAATTTTTTTCTTCTACTAGTTTGGAAGTTACGCATTCTACTATTTTTCCAGTTGTTCTCTTAGAAATTTTTCCATATGTGTCTAACTTAACAAAGTCTAAAATTAACCGCTGATCAATATATTTATGTCTCTTTTTCCTAAAAGAAAGTATTAGAAAACTGTGATCCCCACCTGTTTAGTATTTTTGCCTTATCTATCTTGTAAATTGACAAATTAGATATTATTACTGCTGTTGTACTAAATGGTGAGCATTCATTTGGGTTTAACCACATATATGTATTTTTTTCCCAGTCACAGTTTCTTCTTGCCTCTTAGACTCTTTCTGGGAGATATATACTTCCTGAAATACATTATTTAGAAGTTCTTTTAGTAAGGGCCTGTTGGAAGTAAACTCTGCTAGTTTTATTTATCTGACAGTAACTTTGTTTTATTCTAAGTTTTCAAAGATAGTTTCATTAGGTATAAAATTCTAGGTTGGAAGTTATTAACTTTCAGTACTTAAAATATAGTATTTAACTGGCTTTTCAGAAGTCAGTTTTAAATTGAATTGATATTTATAGAAACGTGCCTTTTTTATCTGGCTGCTTTAAGTATCTTTGTTTTTCCTATTTCTACTCTCTCCTTTATGCTTTTATTTTTAATGTGGTGAGTGAGGATTTTTTTTTAATCCTGTTCAGAGTTTTGTGAGCTTCCTGAACTCAAGGATAATTGTCTTTCATCAATCTTGGAAAATTCTCAGCCATTATTTCTTTGAAAATAACCTCTTTCCCCAATGTTGCTAGTGTTTCCTCCTGGAACTCTAGTGAGATGTGCTGTAGAGTTCCTCTCTGTTCCTTAATCTTGTTCATATTTCTATCTTTTTTCTCCCTCTGTGCTGTTTGTTGGGTAATTTTTTCAACTCTATTTTCTGTTTTACAAATTCTCTTTTTAACCATGTCCAATACAATATGTAGACCATCTATTCGGTTTCTAATGTCAACGTACAGACATACTGTGCATAAGAACTGTTCAGTTAATGGCTTTTTGAAAAGTAGTGCCACTCTTTGGATGATTCTTGTTTTTTTTTTTTTGGTTTTGGGACCTAAGGACTTTCTCAGTCCCAAGCACATGAGATAAAACCCTATAGGAAGTGATATTTAGACATTAGAAATTCAGGAAAATACATAGTCAGCAGTTTGTGACAGACTATCCTATAGAAACTTTTTCTGTAAAGGGCCGGATAATAAATAAATATTTTAAGCTATTGTGGGCCATTCAGTGTAAGTTACAACTACTCAAGTCTGTCATCATAGGAAAAAAGCAGCCATAGACAACATGTAAATGAATGAGCACAGCTATATTCTAATAAAACTTTATTTATAAAAACAAGTGGGCTCTAGTTTTCTGACCCCTGCTAAGGAAATTTGAATTCTGCTTTGTGTTTGAATGAATTAAAACATTTGCTGTGCACACACTGCAAACAAAAGAGAAGAAGAGGTGGCTATTGTACATCTCTTTAGCTTGTTATGATTGCACTATTTCCATAAGTTTTGAAGCATTTTTGTCTTAAATGTGTTTTCCTGTGTTGCAATATTATTTTTACATGCAGATTGAATGTGAAATACCCATAAACTTACCAAATGTTGAAAATTGATAAAACACATTGATAAAATTGATTGTATAAAAAGAAGAAAAAAGCCTTTATGTACTTTGTGTTTTTTCTATACTATATATTTATTCACTTTCAAATTGTTTTTAGGATTTGAATTTGTTTTTATTGTTCAATTGACATATTATTCTACCTGTCAAGGTTGTCTGGATGTCTTCCATGGAGATGGAATGTATTATAATTTTTCTCCATTAAAGTTATTGGAACTATTTTTATTTTTAACAATTTTTCCTGTAAAGTTGTTAAATAAGGGTCAGATCTTCTGTCTTTCAATACATAAAGTTTTATTTTTTTAAGTCTATCTGATAGTTCTTGATAGTCTCTTTGTCTTTTGCCATACACTTAAAGATAAAACATTTTTATGGTTTTTATTTGATAATTCCAATATCTACAATTTTTGTGCATGTAATTTTGCAGCATGTTTTTTTTTCCTGTTACTTGCTCATGACAGCTTTCCCCCCTGAGAGTTTTGTGGTATTTTGATTTGAGCTTCTGGTCGCTGGAATGTTATCTATGGGAATGTTAATGTGAGAATTTTTTGAGGCCTATATTTAAAGTGTGTTTGTTCAGAGAGGACTTACATTTATTTCTTGGAAGTATCTGGGAGTACCATCATTCCAAAGTGTTTCAAAATGAAATCTTTGGTATGGAAATTTTGGGGCCCCAGAGTGCCAATTTCAGCCCATACATGTGTGAAGGAGGCCTTATAGTTAGGCATTCTCAGGGCACCTCTTCTTCATTTTTCACCCAGAGCCAATGCTGAGATGGGCAAGCATCTCCACTTGCTTTCTTGGATCATATTTTTCTAATTTACCTCCTAAGGCTGCTGCATTTTGGGGGTTCTCAGTTCTGTGCATGGGATCTCCTCTGGCAACCTCTGGCCCCAGCATATGCCCTTGACATTGCCCCTTGTCCTTTCTAAGTGGCTCACTAACATTGATTTCCTGGCTAGCAAGAGCAAGCCTGATCTTTCTTATCTGTTTGGATCCATGCTTTCCTATTATTTCAGGGCTCTGACAGTTTTCCTTGTTTACCCATCATCTCAACCATGCTGAATTCGGATGTATATTTATAATATATATGTATATTTATAATATACATACGCACATATATACATACACACATATATGTATGTGCGTGTTTTGACATTCAGTAACTTTAGGTGTTTTGTACAGCTTTTCTTCAGCTATCTAGTCTGCCATATTACTGGCAATGGAAGTCTGTGTTTTCTTCTTCCTCAGATTTTTCTGTGACCTCTCAGACATTCAGCCAAGAGTCAACACTAATAGAAGAAGGGAAGAGTACTTCAGAATTCTTCTTCTCTTTCTTGTGTTAAAAGAAAAACTTCAGACAAATTAAATTTAGTGGAGTTTATTTGTGCAAAGAATGATTCATGAACCAGGCAGCACCTTGAAGTAGTAGAGGTTCAGAGAGCTCAGCCCAGCAATGTGTGCAGGCAATATTTATGGACAGAGAAAGAAAGTACAGGCACAGCTTGATTAGTCATGGCTGGGCATTTGCCTTATTTGGGCACAGTATGATGAGACATTTACCTTATGATCTGATTCATTGGCAGCCTGTGATTGGCTGAAGCTTGGCTGCTGTGATTGGCTGAGACTCAGCTATTTGTTACAAGAATATTCTCTTAAGTTAGGTGGCAGTTTGCTATGTAAGGATGCAAAGTATTGAAGCAGCTTTAGGCCACTTTCATCTAGTTTAACACTCGGTACAAGGTGTAGATTTCAGGTTGTGCGCAAGAGGCTGATACTTTGAAATTTTTTATCTCTGATTCACATACCTTGATTCTGAGATGGAAGTGATATGGGGAGTGGCCATTCAGGTTCTGTTACAATTCCCAGAGCCTGGCACTAGCCTGGTCCCTCTCCCTCCCTTGATTGAGGAGCCTCAGCGTTCATTGTTGGGGGTGAACAGATAGCCCTGGCTCCCTGGTGTGCCATGAAGCAGCTGGGTACACTTCTTAGAGTGCATTCTGGCCTCCTCTATGGCTTGGGCTTGTACTCCTGGGCTTGGGCATGAATTCTAAGCTGGAGATAAGCTGTTCCTTCCTTTTCAGTATTCAGAGATGGCAGCAGAGGTTCCCTTCTGGCTACTTTCAGGTACATTAAGGAAAAAAAAAATGGTCCTTAATGACAACAAATAAAGCTCATGTGAGCAGAAGCAAAATGTAGAATTCTCACCTTAGCTAGTCTCCCTTGGGAAAGGTCAGTGCACATGTAGATGTCTTTCAGGCAAACAGAAAAGCATGCATAATTTAGCACAGGCATTCTTCTAGCAGCAGAAGGACATAGACCACTCGGCACACAGAGTGCATTGTGCATTGCCTTTGTTACCCTCTGATTAAAATTCTGTCTTAGCAGTTGTGGAGGAGGTGAGCGATAATCCATATTGGCGTAAAACTTCATATGTCACACAGCTGCTGGCTCCTAACTCAGAAAGTTTGAGACAATGGTGTTGATTTGGTAGTTATCCTGCATAGGGAATTGATTTATTCTTACTAATAGAAAATATAGGTTTTTGAAGTAGGCAATAATGGAATCTCTTTTATGCTTAAATAGAATTCCACATTAACAATTGGTGGAGTGTGGGCCTTCGCTGTGATCTTGCAATGTGAACATACCACAAGGAGCACGTTCCAAATTGACAAGAGTGCTTTATAAAATGTGAACTTGGAATATAGGGATGGGATTTTATTCTTATTTAACTCATATTTCTGAGATACCTTCCATATAAAGCACTGCTATGTAAAACAAAAGAGACAGAAAACAATGTTTTGTTACATTGATACTGATTGTTCTTTTCACTTCTGTCCAGAAGTTCTACTCTTTATCACATTAGTTATTAACCCTCAGAAATCCTCTTTCAGCACTATACCATTTCTAATATAACAGGGTAAAGGGATGAGTTAGTAGTATAATCATTTGAAATTATAAGAACTCCATTTTTCACCATTTATATTTTATTCCCTTTGTATTGCAAAATAAATTTGAGATATTTACATGTTCTACTTTTAAAAAGAACTTGTGTTTTAAAAAGAACAAATCAAGAACAACATATCCAGTATCATCATAGTTACAAAATAGAAAAATTAGAAAATTATTTGCATTCTAAAAAACAACAACAACAATTAAACTTCCCTTTGTAGGATGCAGCAATGCAAAGTAATACAGAGGGTGATTCATATGGCAAGGGAATGGATTTTGAAATGACGTAATTTATAAAGATCCATATATGTAACTTTTCTGCAACTTGATCTATTGCCTAAAGTGTCTGTGAATACTTCTCACTTCTCTGTATATTGTTTTAACTGATAAACCTTGATGCTGTTTTCCTGTTTATTCTTTTAAGACATACTCATAGAGCCACTACTATGTGCCAGGTGCCGTGCTGGTGATATGGGCTGAAAGTCCCATGAAGACACATATGACTGCTTTTTATTCTCCTTTCAGGATCAGGGAAGACAATATCAAGTGAAAGGTCAACTATCGGTGAGTCAGAATTTCATGTTCTTGTTTTCAAGAGATGGTCCTTGAACACAGCAACTGATTCTGGTGCATATTTTATGGCAGCTGATAAATAAAGTTAATCACAGTAGACATTGATTGATTTTAATGGGATGTATTTTGTTGTAGAAATACTGTTAAAAAAACTCTTTAACTTCTGCCTGTGAGGAAGTTAAAAATAATGTTTTTGAGGACAGATTTTTCTTGTTAGTTAATGTTCATCAAAGACAGCAGGAGAAACACAACCGTTATGCTAGTTTATTTGAAAACGTGCCATTTTAAGCACACTAATTTCTAGAAAAAAGGGAGAACTGATTAAAGCTAGATTGATTCAGATTGCAACTGTAGCTTACGTTACCTAATTCTCTTAACTTGGAAGATTTAGAATTGATTGTAAGAAAGCATTTGGCCAATGACACATTTTTAGAAATGGTCTTGTTTTCTGTGTGCTATCAACTCATTATGGAGATCAAAGCTCTAATGCCATACATAATTGAAATGCCAAAGACGGAGTTGCAGCACAGCCTGACAGCTTGGTTATTATTTGACTCAATATTTTAATTTATTTTCTAAATTATTAACCATGGCAACAGTTATTAGAGTTCTCAATATACAATTATAGAGGATGCTGATGAGTAAGTATCTGCTGTTTCTTGATCAAGAATTAGAGCCTGAGATGGAATTATTTTTTACTGTGGTAAAATATACTTAGTGCGACTATTTTAAAGTGTACAGTTTGGTGGCATTAAGTACATTCACATGGTTGTGCAACCATCTTCTATCCACAGATCTCTTTCAGGAGCTTATTTTTATTGCGGTTGTTTGGAGGTGTTGTGTTCGAGATGGAGTTGCATTATGGAAAAGTGGCATCAGTTTCTCAGGTGTTAGTTTGTAAGATGACGTGTCAGAAAACAGCCATTTTTTAAAATTTATTTGAGATGGAGTCTCCCTCTCATCCAGGCTAGAATGCAGTGGTGTAATCTCGGCTCACTGCAACCTCCACCTCCCGGGTTCCAGGGAGTCTCATGCTTTAGCCTCCCAAGTAGCTGGGATTGCAGGCATGGGCCACCACGCCTGCCTAATTTTTGTAGTTTTAGTAGAGGCACAGTTTTATTATGTTGGCCAGGCTGGCCTCGAACTCCTGACCTTATGCGATCTGCCTGCCTCAGTCTCCCAAAGTGCTGGGATTACAGGCATGGGACACTGCGGCCAGCCAAGGAGCTTATTTTTATTGCTGGTTGTTTGGAGGTGCTGTGTTTGAGTGAGCCTAATGGAGTTGCATTATGAAAAAGCGGCATCACAAGTTTCTCAGGTTTTAGGTTGTAAGATGATGTGTCAGGAAACAGCCATCTTTAGAAGCTGTTTAGGCTCATGATTCCCTTTCTTTCAGGGAGCCTCGCACCCCCTAATTCCAGTGGAGATCCCTGTCCAGGTTAATTCTCCATTCCCTGACGCTTCAAGGAGTTCCCCACCTCTCCTCCCAGAGCGTTTGCCAGCTGTCCTCGTGGCATGAAGAATGCAGGAGGACACATTCTGTTCTGCCCAAGCTTGGGGCAGGGAGAGCTGGTTTCAGCTCTGGCCAGTGGCCATTGGAGTCTGGTTTGCAAGATGATTAGAGTGATAGAATACAAGAGAGCTATTTCAGTGTTACTGGCAAATACCAGGGACTTATTAAAGGACATTCTACTCTAAGAACACAGTCAGAGGGAGGATTGGGGCCATTTCGCTCCTACCCAGGAGCCAGGCAACTCCATCACTGGATGGACCTGGGAGGGGCGGCTGTCACCTGGGAGGTGGGCGTCACCCCTGTAGCTCTGCACACAAGGACAGACAGCAGGCCGCTAAGAGTGATGGCCTAGTTATTCCTTCCGGTGGGTTCATCTTATATACTTTTTTGCTTATCATTAAGTCCGTTTTTCTTTATTGGAAAAAGTCCATTCAGAATAGCAGGCACTTAAACATCATAATTCCAACCTCAGCATGGACATAATACCAGTTTAACAATACAGAACATTTTTAGTCCCCTAGCACAGGCAATTTCTTTATTAGCAGCTTGACTAGGAGTCCTGCAGCATGCAAATTCTGTTAGTGGCTGCATTTTCAAATCCCACCTCAGCCAGCCAGGGAGCTACATGTTCTATTCCCCAGGTGTTGTTCTATTTTGGTCTTCATGATCTCTTGGTTGGTTCCAAGCATTCTGATTTAGGAACGGTGACATTGAGTGTAAAGAAGGGAGTGTGATGGCTTTTAATGTGATTTTGACTTTGCGTTTCTCAAGGAATGAGCTTTCTGCTTTTCTGGGACTCGGGCGGATGAGAGTCGTGATTATAGATTGGGGATCTTGAAACATTGCATGGGCACGATCAGTAAGATTGTAAAGGTCTCTAGTCTGGTGGGCTCCACTGGCACCCTTTGTCTGAGATCGCTCCCTCTGAACATGGAATGGCAGGTGACATCAGCACCCTACTTCTGCTGGTGGGCTGATTTCTCCTGCTGAGAGCTGAAGGTGCTGGGGAAATGAAAAATGATGCTTCCTCACAAAAAGGTGACAGTTCCCCAGTAAAGGAGGATGGGAACTTCTTCATGGGACCCTGTTCAACTCTTCCTTCTACCTGCTGTGGAGCCCAGGAATCCCCCAGGTGCAAGGTCATATGGGACCACCCTTCTCTGTGTGGTCAAAGCAGAGGATAAAGGAGGGGGAAGCGTATTCTTGTGGCATTCATAGCATGTTCTCCATGTCTTCTGTGGCAGGTTATTCCTGGGCCAGGAAGTGCAGGAGAAAAACAATGTTAGATCAAAATGAAATGAATTAAAGCCTTTCAGCTGGCCTTGGTGAAGTCCTAGGCTCTCTAAGTTAAAAGGAACCTATATCTATTCTAACTAGCCCTCTGATCCTTGAAGCCTCTCTACAGCATCCCAGGTTGTCCGGTCTGTGTTTGAATACTCCTGGGACAGCAAACTCACTACTTCACAAGGCAGGCCATTCTGCATCTGTATGGCTCAATTTGGACGTGTTTTACAGCTTCTACCCATTGGTCTTAAATTCTGCCCTTAGAGGAATGAGGAACCGTGCATAGGAATGGTTGCTAGTTTGCATATGAGCACTGTCTGCAAATATACATGCAATCACTTAACAAGCAAGCAAGCAAACAAACAAATGAATAAGCAAATATTAGAGTGAGCTGAGAGTTCTTCTTAACTCCATTATTTAATTCCTTTGGTTTAATATGCTCAGAGACTTCTGAGTATATGTATTAATTTTCAGAAGACATGACTTTCTTTCCTTACATCAACGGTACATTTCAGTCCTCACTTAGTTGTATCTAGTAGGTCACATTTAACTGGTTTATATTGTTAAGGACTTATCCATGGAATATTTTGTGAGAAGAAATACTAGGAAATTTGTGATAATTTCCCTGGGGAAATATATCAGCTTAAAAAACAGTAGGAACCTTTGCAATTTTCTCTTAGTAAACTTGTTTAGTAACATATTTGTAACCCATAGCTCCTTAGAAATCAGACTGCCTGCTTGAAGGACAGTTTTCTTTTAATTTCACCTTCTCAAAGGCCCCATGCCAAAGGTAGGTGAGTTAAGCCTTTTGGGGGTTAAGGAAAGGGTTACCATTTTTTTCCACAGTGCAGTCATACACACCTAAAAATGCTCCAGAATTTTTGGTAGAAATTGTAAGAAAGTATTAAAACTCGAGAAATGAATTAACAAGCCACCTTTTTATGCAGAGGCAGCATGCCTCTGCGTTGAATGAATAGTACTTTATTCCTACAACTGCATAAATCGTGGGCTGAAATGTGGAATGAACATGTGGCCTCAAAATCAATGAGAGTGTGTGTGCGTGTGTACTCAGATTAGAACAAGTCTGTGCAAATAGGATTGTAAATCTGACCTAAACTCACAGAACCCTGAAATAGAAGAGTTTAAAATGAAATTCTATCTTCAGCTCACACCAGTGAGTTGAAGCATTTCTTTGAGCTTCTCAAACAGATCCTTCTTACTGTATGTAGCATTAATAATTTCTACTGCACAAAGAATGCTTGATATTTTAGCCTGCATTCTTATTCACTTTTTATTTTTAGCGCTGACCTGTAGATGTGTTAATTTTTTCCATAAAAATTGTTAAACTGTGACTGTGGAAAAATGAGCCTACTTCTTTTGAATCATGTAGAAATTATCATACTGTTTCCTTTGTGTGAGTCACAGTTAGATTTTATATAGAAGAATTTTCTTAATCCTCATAACAACCCTACGAGATTTTACAGATGAGGAAACGGAGGCACCGAATGTCTAAATGACTTGCCCAGGCCATGCTGCTAGTAAGTGCTGGAGCCCAGATTTCAGCCCTGGCAGCCTGGTTCCTGAGTGTGGGTTCTTAATCATTACACGACACAGCCTCTCAGAGCATCATGCATAGAACTCCTGTCGCACTTGGAATGACATTTTGTTTCTATTCATTAAGATAAGGCTAGTCCCTTAAAGAGACTCAACAATAATTTTAGTTGTTTAAGGAAATATATGTTTATTTCCCTCTCATGTGGTCTGAGGGGAGCATTCCAGGTGAGCAGGCCTAGGAGGCCTCAGGGCAGAGGCAGGACTTTTGCTAACTTTCCACTGGAGACAACTGAGGCCCACCTTGGTCCCAGGGTCATACCTACGTGTCAGGAAGGATGGGAAATGTCACCCAGCCATGGTGTTAGGGAAAAAGGGAGGGCACACTTTGATGGGCAACCATCAACCATGACCAAAAAGGAGACTATCACCATCTTGATAGAAACAATTTGTGGCCAATTGCAGTGGCTCACACCTATAATCCCTTTGGGAGGTTGAGGCGGCTGGATCACTTGAGCCCAGGAGTTCGAGACCAGCCTGGGCAACATGTTGAAACCCCGTCTCTACACAAAATAAAAAAATTAGCCGGGTGTGGTGACGTGTGCCTGTAGTCTCAGCTGCTTGGGAAGCTGAGTTGGAAGGATGACTTGAGCCTGGGAGGTGGAGGTTGCAGTGAAAGCCGTGATTATACCACTGCACTCCAGCCTGAGTGACAGAGCCAGACCCTGTCTAAAACCAAACCAAACCAAACCAAACCAAACCAAACCAAACCAAACCCAACACAATTTTGTAATTACTGGGTGCAACCTGTCAACTAAAGAAAATAATAAAAGAGAGGGAAAAAGTCGCTCCTAATTCCACTGGACATTTCTTTTTTCCCTTCATGCTGCTCACCATCCACTCCTTTCCATAAGCCCTCTGATCTCCTTTTGGGGAATCACATCTCTCCCCAGTAAGGGAAGTCTGGGGTCATTGAAAAGCAGGTCGAGTGCCTTCCCTCAGCACCAGGAGTGGGTGTGTGACCCAGGCGGGACCAATAGCAAGCTTCTTCCCAGGGATTTGAATTTTGAGGGGAATAAAAGTGCTGGAGTTTATTCATTCCTGGAGGTGGCACCTTGACTAGTAACTCTGTATGAGGATGTTCCTAAGGTTGCTGTCTAGAAGCTTCTAGAATTGCCTTAGTTCTCACTGACTTACAGGTATGGCTCCTTAGCTTTCAGTCCTCTGAGCTCTCAGTATCCTAATAAAACCCCTTTTGCTGAAGTTAGTCAGAATCAGTTCCTGTTGTTTGCCACTAATGATTTTTAGCAGATATACTTGCTATCCAGAGGAAATCTCTGCCAGCGTTTGATGTTTTCCTTCCATTGTCTTCTAGTGTATTTTTTTCATAGTCAGTATTATATTGTTCATATGACTTTTTACTCATTCTAAACATATTTGTACATGGTGATTATAGTTAATAATAATGTATTGTATATTTTTTAATTGCTGAGAGAGTAGATCTTAAATGTTCTCACCACAAAAAATGATAAGCATGTGAGGTGATGATATGTTAATTAGCTTGACTTAACCATTTTACAATATATTCATGTACCAAAACATCATGTTGTACCCTGTAAATATGTACAATTTTTGTCAACTATACAAAGGAAGAGAAACAAAAAGTAAAGATGAAGAAAAAACATAAAAATGAATATTTTTTCATTTCACAACAGTATTTGTATAATATTAGATTGTATGAATGTTCCATATTTATCAAGGTAGTTAACAATTTTTTGTGTCATAAACATATTTTTTAAATTATGTATCATTTTAGAACCATAGGGCTATTTCATTTATCAAAGGCCCTATATATTATTGTTTTAAAATTTAATGTTAACTTATCTTAAAGTTTGTAACTATTTACAATAACATTTTTATCCAAATACATGGAGCTTATATTATTTCCAATGTACGGGCGACGCAGGCAGAATTATCAATATTTTGTTAGGAAATTCAAGCCCGCATGACTTTCCCTAGGTAATATGGCCACAGAGACTTCGCAGAAAAATTTAAGTCTTCAGAACACAGAGGATTTTAAGTGAAACTCCTCTGAATGATACTATAATTGTGGCTCCATGTCATTGTACATTTGTCCAGACCCATAGAATGTACAATACCGAGAGTGAACCCTGAATTATGGACTTTGGGTGATAATGATGTGTCAATGTAAGTTCAAGTGTAACAAATGCACCACTCTGCTAGGGTATGTGGGTAATGGGGGAGGCTATGTATGTGTTGGGGGTAGAGGGTATATGGGAAATCTGTGTATCTTCCTCTCAATTTTGCTGTGAGCCTAAAACTGCTCTAAAAAGTGAAGTCTTTGGCCAAGCGTAGTGGCCCTTTCCTGTAATCCCAGCACTTTGGGAGGCTGAGGCATGTGGATCGTGAGGTCAGGAGTTCGAGACAAGCCTGGCCAACATGATGAAACCCCGTCTTTACTAAAAATACAAAAACTAGCTGGGCATGCTGGCGGCCTTCTGTAATCCCAGCTATTAGGGAGGCTGAGGCAGGAGAATCGCTTGAAACTGGAAGGCAGAGGTTTCAGTGAGCTGAGATCACACCACTGTGCTCCAGCCTGGGCAACAAGAGCGAAACTCCATCTCAAAAAAAAAAAAAAAAGAAAAAAGAAAAAAAGTGAAGTCTTTAAAGAAATTCAGGTATTTTCGTGCATTGGGTTCCATTTTATTTACCAAGCTACTTTCCAGAGCCACGCTGGGTGGGCAGCCAGAACGCAGCCCCTTGGACTTGGGCAGCCAGAACGCAGATTCTTATAGCTGTGCCTTCCAAAACTCAGCCATCTCTTTAGAATGGAGGGTGGGCTGCACTAGCGAAGTGCTCACCAAGGCTTAGTGCCTTGGACTTCTGCACCTGCCTGAAAATGGACAGTTATCCGTAGTGTTAGAGGGAGACTCGGTGCTTACTTCTGATCTTCTGTAGGTTTTTGGGTAAGGATGAACCCTGCATCAGGTTAAACAGCAGCAGTCAGAGATGAGTAGATGGAGGCATGGGCAGGATCAAGTTTGGAGCTCATGAGTCAGACAGCCACAGTGAAGCCAGGGAGGCGAGATCAGGGGCAGCAGGGCTCTCGGAGATGCTGAGGGCGCAGCTCTCTGCCTACGTGGGATGGTGGATAGTCACCCACCATCACCAGCCAAAGAAGAGAATGCAGGGCCACCAAGCACACATGGCGCTCTGTCTTTCCCACTCCACCCTCCCTGAAAGGTCATGACACAGAGGATGCAATGTGTCTGTGCATGAAACCCACAAGGCTGTGGGACTCAAATACCTGAGCAGAACAGATTTGTATTTGCAACTTGTATTGACTTCATTGCACCTTCATTGTACTTTGCGAATCCTTATGTATTAGCCGAGAGTGCAACAGCAGGCAGAATAATGGCCTCCCAAATACGGCCGCATCCTAATCCTTGTCGTTGTAATCTGTTATTATATGCAGCAAAAGGGACTTTGATGTAATGAAGGGAGGGACCTTGAGATGGAGAAATTATCCTGGGTTATCTGGGTGGGTTCAGTATCACAGACTTCTTGAAAGAATCAGAGAAAGAGAGGTGGTGATGAAGGCAGAGAACCAAAGTGATGCCGTGTGAGAAAAACTCAGCCAGCCATTGCTGGCTTTGGAGATGGATTCAGGAACCACCAACCACAGCCTCTGGAAAAGGCATGGAAATGGATTTTCTGGACACTGGAAAAAGCAAAGCAATGGATTCTCCTAGAGCCTCCAGAGGGAATGCAGCTCTGCTGAGCCCTAGATTTTAGCCCAGTGAGATGCATTTTGGACTTCTGACCTCCAGCATTTTAAGATCATGCGCTTGGGTGGTTTTAAGCTGCCAGGTTTGGGGTAGTTTGTGGCCGCAGCTCTGGGAAACTGATACAAATGTGCTGCTGGGCAGCGGTGGTCTTGCTTTCCTGGACAATTCGTGCTCAGCTTATTGGATATTGGAAAATCAGCATGGAGACTTTAGACAAAATCTCCACTTTAGGGAGAATTTAGGCACAAATCTGAGAGCCAGAAAATCCTAGAGTTTTTGAAATGAGAGATTTGAGGCCTCCCCTCCTTGAAATAAATGGTAATATGTTACTACTTCTATTGATAGAAAAAAGTTTCCTAATCTTTATAGACTCTTTGGTTAAGCACGGAACTATAGGTCAGAGCTCTGTTTTCAAACCAACTGTTTACATTTTCATTTGAATTTGGGACCAGGACTGTTTACATATTGTAATGTAGCGACTTGCATTTCCCAGAGAGTTTTTTAGCATTTTCTCATGTCCACTACCATCAAATGGTGCAACGTATCACTAGGCTTAATTATAAGCTTTTCAAAGGAGGCACTTTTTCCAAAAAGTACATCCTAGTGTGGGAGGAACTAGCCATGACTTCTGTGTCCTTGCACCAGAACGCAAACCTGTTGCTGTGCCTTCCTCCTTGTGCCTTTTTTCTCCTCTCTCTGTCCCAGCAACTTCCATTCCTTAGTGGATCATTTTATAAATTCCATTCCCTTTTTCTTCTTTTGATATCCTGAGAACTAACAAAGTCAACTAGTCCTGAGGTTTGCGGCAAACACTGATTTATTCTTTTTTCAGAATACTACCTTGCATTTGAATAACGTGAAAGTGATGTGACATTTTACGTGATGTAAGTGTAATTACACTTTCTAAGAATCCGTACCTCAAGATGTTTTGGGTTTTTATTACGGCCCACTTGTCTTTCATTAGCACGTTAACAATATTAAACACACACATATGATATTGTTTTCATTTATTTGGATGTATACCCCAAATATAAGTTCCTTCAAATATAAGGGCTTGAAAATAAGGGAAATAAGACTGATCTTAAATTTTAGTATCAATCTGTTGGGTCTGTGGGCCAGAGCCCAAAATAAGGTGAAGATTTCCCAGGACAGAGGCTTGAGGGTAATCTGAGAAAATAAATTAGCATATACAAATAGAGGAGGCTTGCTGCAAAGTGTAGATGATTGAAAAGAGAGAAGCTTGAGACATTGGAATCACTTATCTAATCTTTGTCCCTGGAATAAAGATCGGTGGCAGGTAGTAGTGACAGCCAAGGAAATCCAAACAGTCTAGCTGCCCTGAAAACATCTGGGAAATGGTTGTACTTGCTTCTGTTTTGGTTTTCTCAACAACATTCTGATATTAACTGGGCTGTCCCTGTTGCAGATCTTGCTACTTGGGGAGAATATACTGGTCCTCAAGATGTTGATTCCTATTGCAAAAGAGGAGTTGGTGCTGTACTCATGCCCAGCACTTTGGGCTTGGTTAATGTGAGTCTCTCTGAAGGATGACCCTGCCCTCGGTGAGTGTGCCAGGCCAGTGCCTATTCATGACTCTGGTCCGTACGCCAGGGCTGTGAGACCGCCTGCAGGGTGGCCAGCTGGATTGAATTTGGTGGACCACATGCTCCCGTCTGCTCCCTTCTCTAGTAACCACCCATGACCCTAGGCTGGGGCGACCATGCGCAAATGGTGTTGACTTTTGTGGCCAGACCTGGATTTGCATCTTGGCTCTGAAACCTAATACCTATTTGAGTTGACTTTGCTGGGCCTCTGTTTTTGTATCTGGAAATTGAAGAGAACACCTACATTGTAGGGTACCTGGCAGAAAGTAAGCATCCAAGAAATTATAACTATTATTTTAATTTTAATTAGCTAAAGGCATCATAAGACATTGCAAAAAGCTAATCGATTAATTCATTTATTTAAATAAAAAATACTGATTGAGGCCCTTTATGTGCCAGACACTATACCGCATACATTTTAGGGGAGGGAGCAGTCAATGGGACAGGCAGGGCAGTGTCAAGCGCCAATTTCTTTTGCTTCCTTCTTGGTTTTAGTGTCCTTTTTCTCATCTAATTAGGAAAAAAAAAGATAACTAAATGCTTATTTTAAACAAATTTGAAACGCAAGCAAAAGGTTTCTATTGAGCTTAAAGCAGCATGAATTAATCAGTTTTAAATCACAGAAAAAAAATTCAATACGAAATTGCTTTTTTTTGCTTGAGTTGAAGACTTACTAGGTTTTAGGAGCTGACACGGTAAATGTTTTACTGTAGCAACATTTTAGATTTGAATGTTTACATTGCCTACACCAGGGAATTTGTTTTTATAGCAATTAATTTTTCTTTTGAAATTAATATGAAACGGATACATTTAATGATCCGTAGAAGTATTGACTTTATGTAAAGGAACAGCTAAAGCCAATTAGCATGTTTTAATTTGCATATATTGTGCAGTTCATTAGGCATAAATGTGTTCTCAGCGTAGTGCGTGATATTTCTCAAGTATGTGATATGATTAGAAGACTTTGGCGGTCTTTTCAAATTTAACCTTTTCCATGACAGACAGAATTCTGTGTTTGCCGTGGAATGTGATACTTTAGTGTGAAGTGGCCCAACTTAAATGCTTTTAGCCAGAAGCCATTTCTCCCTCCTCTGAACTCTCTTGAGCACCCCAGCTATGGCTCATGTGCTTATCACAGTCCATCAGGCTTTATGATTATTCCTCCGAGTTTCTTATCTCCCCCTGATAGATGAGAACCATGTGTGGACTAGGATTGTGTCTTATGTGTTGTCTGTGCCTATGTGTTTTGGGTAAAATATTTTTGTAGTTGCAGATTTCAGAGTGCAAACGGTGATTTCCATACATTGTTGATCAAAATCCTTCTATACATGGTGGGTGGAGTAGCCAGAGCGCTTGAGGTCTTGGCTGGGGACTTGGGCTTGTTGCATGGGCCTGAAGATCAGTTTCACAGTCTCCAGGATGTTGTTCACAGCAGGTTTTGGACATGGTGGTGACAGGACTAGGACTCAAGAGGAAAATCTGGCAGATATCCCCAATGTAGTTCTGGGGTGTGAGCCTTGAACTGAGAACCCAACGGGGAACATTTCAAGGTGGCTGAGTTCCAGCAGAAAAGGAGAGGGCTGGCTATACTGTTTGGTCACTGATTCTTGGATCTCATGTTTATTGTCACCTAGTGTGGTCCGGGAAACAGTGATTTAAAACCCAGTGTGTGTTTTCTTCTCTGTCCTGGCTATGCAGCTCCTATAGGAGATGAGATCTGAGGTCTCAGGGCCTCTGCACAGGGCCGCCCTTACCACTTCGGCAGGCCTCCTTGGGGACAGGTGTCAGGCTCAGATTCTTCATCAGGGGCTTTGTTATGATGTTTTAAAACATGCAACCAAAACCCTCCTCTGGGATGCTGCTTGGCCAGGACATTCTTCGGCATGAGCCAGCAGCACCAGAATCGTCCAGGGAGTGATGGAGGAAAGCTTTTTCCCTTTTGGGCACTGAGAAAAACAAGTGGATGGGAGGAAGAGGGGAGGGAGGGTGGAGAAAGAGAATCAGCATGTTGTCTTCCCATGCCATGCCTGGCACAGCCACACTCCTTCGCCCTATCCAGGGAAGGGAGCCACTCCTCAAACTACCTCCCAAGACATGTAATGCACACAGTTCTACCAGGAGAGGTTGATTCTCTTGGATTGAACTGTCTCTCTCCAGGTAGGATGAATGCGATATTTTAGTGTAAAGTGGCCCAATTTAAATGCTTTTAGCTAGAAGCCATTTCTTCCTCCTCCGAGCTCTCTTGAGCACCCCAGCTATGGCTTATGTGCTTGTCACGGTCCATCAGGCTTTATGATTGTTCCTCCGAGTTTCTTATCTCCCCCAATAGATGAGAACCATGTGCTGACTGGGATCGCGTCTTATTTATCTCTCTTATTATTAAGCACACTGCCTCCCTGCATCACTAAGGATTGACTTTGGCTGCCTGTAATGCAAAACCTAAAATGCTGGCATGAATTGTAGGGTTTCACTTCTCTTGTGCTAGGAGAAGGACAAGGGTAGTGGCTCCGGACTGGCGCAGTGGCTCTTCCATGTCACCAGTGCCCTTTGGCTTTCTCCGCTGTCTTTCTTATCATTCTCAGGTTTGCAAAATGGCTATTGTACCTCTGTCATTACATCTACCTTCCAGGAAGTCTACAGGGCAAAAGGTGAGGTCAGAAGGGATGAGCCAGTGTAGTGTGCTCCTTCTATTATTAGAAGAATGATAGCTTTCTTGGAAGACCCTAATTAGTGAGCTTCGGCTGATGTCTCACTGGCCAGAAGTATGCCACGTGGCAATACTTAGCTGCAGGGGATCTGGGGAAGGGAGGTGTTTTTTCGTTGTTGTTTTTTCATAAGGAAGAATATATGGCTGCCTGGAACAAAATTGGGGTTCTACTCATAAAGAAGAAAGGCGAATGTAGGCAGCTGGCATTGTCTGGCATCCTCCCACGTAGAAATGACTCAGACAGACACTTGTGGAATGAGTGGCTTTAACTGTGGACATGAAGCTTTATACCAAGACGGGAAGATCAAGGTCTAGAATCCCAGTAAGAAACAACATAGGGATTTTTTGCTGATTTGCTCCTACCATCATCACACAACTATTCTGGACATTTAGCTCCTGGCATCCATTGTATTGTGTTTTTCTGAAAATATCTTAAAACGATGGGAGATTTCTAGATCAGGACCTTGGTGATGTTTAATGTACCCAGACTCTGGGGCCTCCTGAGTTTTGCTTGGTCATAACAGAGGCAGATTGAAGAATGTGAGCCTATTTCCAGACACACCCCTTAGATAATGACACATATCAGCATGTGAAGATCCACTTGTCAACCTCCCATCACAGGGAGTACAGGGTGTCTGTGCCAGGCATGGGAAAGAATTCTAGCTTTTTCTCACTCGCTTTCATCCTACCTTCCAAAAAAATGCATGCAATGTGGCGAGATAAAATATAAATCAGAAAGACAAATGAGTCCAAGAGAAAACAAGGGTAGGAAGTGATGATTTGAGCCAGGGTTGAAGTATAAGTTACTGTTTTGTATAGTGTATGTGTATATTGTATATGTGTGGCATTAGGTCCTGTGTACTTTCTAGGAATAGGGTACAAATTTAGCTCTCAGGTTTTAGCAGTCAGCAGGTGGAAGGAAAGACTCTGTTACACAGTTTGCAGTGTCTACAAGACAGATAGATGGTTACTCAAGGGAAGCTTAACTCTTTACAACGGTGAGAGATCTTGCAGGGAGTATGTTAATAGCCATAATATGTCAGGACGTCTTCGCATGATGGGGAATTTGGGTTACAGGAATCCAGATGAGAGAGAAAGTTCATTCCTGTGGTCTGAGAGGGCTTCACGGTCATGGTGACCCTTGCAGAAGAGGCAAGGGTAGAGTGGATGGAAATAAGTCCTGTTTGGCCAGAGCAGAGCTTTTTGTGTGGGAGGCATGGGAGGCAGTTTGGGTGGATTTAGAGATGGCTAAATGGCAAACAACTGCAAACTGGGTAATGTTTTGGGCCAGGGAAGTGACATGATCAAAACAATGTTTTTAAAAAATGACTAAGTGTTCATGATGGGAAAGCATTGCATACAATAATTATCAGTTCATATGAAATAGAAACAGTACATTGATGGCAAGGAAAAAGAAAAGAGAACGTGTTTTAAAAACACAGATTCACTTGCTGCAACTGTGCGTTTTGTTGCTATAGCATAGGAATTGTGCAAATTCAGTCTTTGGCTTCTAGTTTTTAAACAGGAAAATGGAGGAAAAATAGAAAGCCTGTGGCCAGGCTTGGTGGCTCACACCTGTAAACTCAGCACTTTGGGAGGCTGAGGTCGGCAGAACACTTGAGGTCAGGAGTTCAAGACCAGCCTGGCCAAATGGTACAACCCCATATCTACTAAAAATACAAAAATTAGTGGGGTGTGGTAACAAGCGTCTGTAATCCCAGGTACTTAGGAGGCTGAGGCAGGAGAATTGATTGAACTTGGGAGGTAGAGGTTGCAGTGAGCTGAGATTGTGCCACTGCCTTCCAGCCTGGGTGACAGCATGAGACTCTGTCTCAAAAAGAAGGCCTGTTATGCTTTGGACCTTTTAGTTATCATAAAAAGGGACTCTGGGCCCCAAGGGGAAAGTCTGCAGAGGCCCCAGCCCATGATGCCCATCCCTGCGATGGCTTGATGGCAGATGGTGGACGGGGCAGGGGCAGTTATAGGGCATCTTGGCCTGTGGATCCTTGGTGCCTGCCTCTAAGCAGTGCCTGAGGCTAGCCTAGACTAGGTTAGCAATGCCGCAAGACTAGTCTAGACTAGGATTGCAGTACCTGAGGCTAGCCTGGACCACGGTTACAGTGCCTGAGGCTAGCTAAGACTAGGGTTACAGTGCAAGAAACTAAAAGTGGTCTCTAGTCTTGCAGAACATAACCTACAGAAAAAAGCTATGGGTTCATAATCACTGGACAACCAAGCTGGGGTTGTTAAACTGAGTCCCGTTCAGGAGCTCAGGGAACTGGGTCCTGGGAACCAGAGACCCGAATAGGGCGTATTAGCTGTTTGATTCTGTCGTAATGTCTAAACCACATAAAGGGGCAGCATGAGGGAATTTCTGGAGTGGTGGGACCATTCGTTATGGTTCTGTGGTGGTAGACACATGACTCATTGCGTTTGTCAAAACCCATATAGCTGAACATACGGAGTCTAGAGGCTCGGTGGTGAATTCACCGCCTTGGAAGGTTACTGGTTTACCACCTTCCTAAGTAATCTTTTGGTGTGTCTATATTATGTGTCTGTACTCCGCAGAAGATATTTTCTGCAGTCATAAGAAGAAAGTAATAGTTCACAGCTACGTAGGCTATATCAGTGGTGAGAAAGGAACTTGTTTGCACCTTGCCTCTGTCACACGAGGTTAATGATAATACATATGCCTTTTAACCGGTGTGGCTTCACTAAGATGGAGACTGCAGAGGCACTGAGCATTGTGCATAGGACTCAGTAAAAGTTAATTCCATTCCTCCTCTCTGCCAAAAGCAACTATTTCTTAAAATGATAATTTTACAAGAAACTAACATCTGCATAGTGCTTATCACATGCATTATCTCACTTAGTTTTCACAGCAATCCTGTTAATTAAGTATGAATTTTTGCCTCGTTTATCCCCACTAAGGCTTGGAAGTTTAAGTCCTTTGCCTAATGCCATGCAACAACTGAGTGGGGAGCTGTGGCTCTAGTATAGGACTGCAGACCCTTAGTCATATATAATTATAATTCTATTTGGAGAACTTGCGGAAAAGGATCAGGTCAACTTTAATCCTCTATGCTATTTGTGTATTTGGAGGTTGAGGGAAGTATAAGAAACTGCAAAAGGAAATACTGATTTTTTTTTTTTTTTTTTGAGGCAAAGTCTCACTCTGTCACCCAGGTTGGAGTGCAGTGGTGCGATCTTGGCTCACTACAACTTCCGCCTCCCAGGTTCATGCGATTCTCGTGCCTCAGTCTCCTGAGTAGCTGGGATTATAGGTGCGTGCCACCACATCTGGCTAATTTATTTATTTATTTATTTATTTTATTTTTTTGTAGAGGTAGGGTTTTACCATGTTGGCCAGGCTGGCCTTGAACTCCTGGCATCAAGTGATCTGTCTGCCTCAGCCTCCCAAAATGCTGGGATTACAGGCATGAGCCACTGTGCCCAGCTGGAAATATTATTTTTTTTTTTAAAGGGAAAGTTTGTATCGTATTATCAAAGAAGAAATGGTTTTGGTTGAGATAAAAGATAACCATGTATAGAACAATTATATAATAAAAAGCCAAGATTGACAACACAGGAAGATCATATCTTCTATTAGACAAGATAAAGCATATTTAGAAGTATACTCCCTACCACACAAGATATGCCGAGTTCACAGAGGGAGGTACAAAGGCGGTGCTCTGATCATGGAGGAAGGGGAGTTGGCGTATGACTTTTCCCCTGTGTCTCCCCTAGAAGACAAAAGCTTTATTTTGGGAGAGGGGAAAGATTACAAGCTAGATTCAAGACTGTGTTAGAGGAAAGGGCGGGATTATTGAAGGATTGGCAGGATCATTGAAAATGCCGTGTCCTTGGTTTCTGGGGATAAACTGCCTGCCCAAGACTGAGGCTTAATCAGAACAAGAGAACAACCTCCAACCCCCATTCCCTGTCACCAGGCTGGCAAGCATGGAGTGACAAGTAATATGCGGAGACAGACTTTCTCTGAGATGTGGTGCAAAGGAAAGACTGAAGTCTCTGAGAGTGCAGCAGTCACTGGAAAACAGACTTGGCAATCAGCCCTTGCCCTGAACACAGGGTATCACTAGAGGAATATGAGGCTGGTAGATCACTGAGAGTAACCACAGAGACAACAAACCTCCAAGTCAGCCCAACTGCTTGTTAGATTAACTCAAACTCTTACACTAGAGACCTAGCAGAACTAGCAGAAGGAAAGATGTGCCCATTTCCAGGCATTAAAATATATTTACCCCCATCTTTATCCTCCCACACTTTCAATACAAAAATTACCAGGCATGCAAAAAGGCAAGAAGAAAATAAACTGTTTTATTATAAAGACACATGCACCTAAATGTTCATCACAGCCCTATTCGCAACAGCAAAGACATGGAATCAACCCAGATGTCCATCAACAGTAGACTGGATAAAGAAAATGTGGTACATACACACCATGAAATACTATGCAGCCATAAAAAGGAAATGAGATCATGTCCTTTGCAGCAACACTGGTGGAGCTGGAGGACATTATCCTAAGTAAACCAATACAGGAACAGAATAGCAAATCCCATATGTTCTCACTTATAAGTGGGAGCTAAACATTGACTACTGACATGGTTTGGCTCTGTGTCCCCACCCAAATCTCATTTTGAAGTGTGCTCCAATAATTCCCACGTGTTGTGGGAGGGACCTAGTGGGAAATAATTTGAATTGTGGGGGCAGTTTCCCCCATACTGTTCTCGTGGTAGTGAATAAGTCTTGCGAGATCTGATGGTTTTGTCAGGGGTTTCCACTTTTGCATCTTCCTCATTTTCTCTTGCTGCCACCATGTAAGAAGTGCCTTTCACCTCCCACCATGATTCTGAGGCTTCCCCAGCCATGTGGAACTATAAGTCCAATTAAACCTCTTTTTCTTCCCAGTCTCAGGTATGTCTTTATCAGCAGCATAAAAACGGACTAATACAAGTACACATGAACACAAAGAAAAGAACAGCAGACACTGGGGCCCACTTGAGGGTAGAGGGTGGAAGGAGGATGTGGATCAAAAGCCTACTGATCAGGTATTATGCTTATTACCTGGGTATTGAAATAATCTGTATACTGAACCCCTGCAACACACAATTTACCCGTATAACAAACCTGCAGATGTACTCTTGAAACTAAAGTTAAAGTTAGAAAACAGAAAAAAAAAAACCCAGGAGACAAAGCAGTCATCGGGACCAGACTCAGACATGTCACAGATGTTGGAACAATCTGATAGGGGGCTTAAAATAACTATGATTAATAAGCTAAAAGCTCTAATAGAAAAGGTGGGCAATGCACAAGAATGGATGAGTTAATAGAAATTACCCAAACTGAAACACAGAGAGAAAAAATTTTCAAAAAGGAAAAAGAAGAATAAAACCAAACGCCTCAGAGCTCTGGGGTAATATCAGTCTAACATATAGCTTATTGGAGTTCCAGAAGGAGACTGGAGAGAGAGAATAGAGATGGGAAAAATATTTAAAGAAATGTTGGCTGAGAAATTTCCCAAAGTAATGACAGACACCAAATTACAGATCCGAGAGGCTCAGGGGGTTAGCAGACAGGATAATTACAACAAAACACAACACACCCAGGTATGTTATACTCCAATAGTTGTAAACAAAAGAGAAAGAGAAAATTTTAATTCAGCCAGATAAAAAGGAATCTAAGTATAGGCTGCTTTTCAAAGAGAAAAATTAGAGGGCTGGAGATAGGTTACACAGCAGATAACAAAAGTTTGAAATTATTGGAGCAAGAGATGAACAGGAGTGGGGAATAACTGGATAAAGTTTATAGATGGCAAAATTAGCCTTTGAAAGGAGAAACAGCTCCTTCTTTTAAAAGACAAGATAAAAAGAAGAAGGGTGAAGCTGGAGAGTGCTTTGGGTGCAGAGAGGAGGATGTGGAGGTGAACTCATTCAAGTGCCGTGCATCTATTGAGTAAAGTAGGACACAGGTCTTCAACAGGATCAGAGAAAGGCATTTCCTAAACGTGTTCTGTGGTTTCCTTTTACCACAGCTTGGCTACTGTCTTTCTTCCAGCCCCCTTCTCCATCTGGGGCTGCCCTGGCAAAATACCACAAACTTCATAGTAGGAAAAATGTATTGAAATTAATTTCAACTGAAATGTGTGATCTTGCAGATTTGGAGGAGGCTGGATGTCTGGAATTAAGGTGTCCTCAGGGCGAGATCCCCTCTGAAACCCATAGGGGGTCCTTCCTTGCCACGTTCTAGCTTCGTCACTTGCCAGCAATCTTTGGTGTTTCTTGGCTTGCAGCTGCAGCAGTCCAGTGTCTGCCTTTGTCGTCACATGACATTCTGTGTGTGTCTCTGTCTTCTCATAAGGACACCATTCACATGGGATCCAGGGGCCCACCTGCTCCGGTATGGCCTCACCTTAACTAATTACATCTGAAGCAACCTTATTTCCAAATAAGGATGCATCATGAGCTACTGTGGGTGAGGACTTCCACATATCTTTTTTAGTGGGGACACAATTCAACTCATAACACTTACTACGTCTTCGTCCCTCTTTACAAATTTTCTTCTAGGGAAATCCAACTCACCGTCTGAAGTGCCCTTGAGTCCTACCTCCTATCTGAAGCCTTTCATAATGGAATTCCCTCCTCTCAGCACTCTGTCATGCTCTTCAAACAAGTTATATCTTTTATGTGGTTCACTATTCCTGTCTGCCCAGCACGGCTCACCATCCTGAGAACGAAAGTGATTCCAGCTGCTCTGTGCACCCTTCACAGGGTCCAGAGTCACTTCCTAGTAAGATGATTTAGAATCTTGTAGTACAGAGAAAGCCATTACAATCAGAGGAAATGGGGATGGAGAGTAATCAGGAAAGCTTTTTCTGAAAGAGGTGAGATAAAGCATTGGAAAGATGGGAGGAAGAGAGGATATCCCAGGCTGTTTTTTGAAAATAGTATTTTTTCGTTTTGAGGGTAAGATTGTAACCATGCTTCCTTACAATGATGTTTCAGACTGTTCTGCACAGGGTCCACCAGGAGCCTTAACATCAGTCAGGATTGGGTTCGTTGTTTCCAACTGCACTTGGATGTTTCTTGCCAAGCTTGACCCTCTGCACATTTTTAGATATTCCATCTCTGTTAACTGTCTATGCCTTTAGCTGCCTCAGTGAGATGCTCATCTGTCTTGAGCAGGGTAACAGGAGCTGTCCATCCATGCATTTTTGTTCTGTTGTGTTTTGGTGCTGTTTTGGCCAGGAAGGCACTGCATTTTAAGAAACACGGTGCTTGGCACTTCTTTTTTGTGATGGCGGTAGTTAGAGTGCAGAGACTTGGTCGCGATAAGGAAGAGCTTTGCAGGGATGATTTTAGGATGTGTTGAGTTTGGTAGAAGCACAGCAAGGCCTTCTTGGGCCCTTGGAGAACAAGCAGAGTGAATGTTCAGGAAGAGAGTACTCAGTGGCTAGAGGTAGGCACCATGAATTTAAAAGGCTGCCATTATGTTCTTTTCCTGGTTCCCCACTGCAGACAGCTAAAATCTCTAGGTACTTCCCTCTTCCAACTGTTCCTGTGAAGCTTGGTACAACAATGAGCATGAGTTTTGGTGTTGAAGAGCTCTGAGTACTGGCTGGGCGCGGTGGCTCAAACCTGTAATCCCAGCACTTTGGGAGGCCAAGGTGGGCGGATCACGAGGTCAGGAGACTGAGACCATCCTGGCTAACACTATGAAACCCCGTCTATACTAAAAATACAAAAAATTAGCCGGGCGTGGTGGCAGGTGCCTGTAGTCCCAGCTACTCAGGAGGCTGAGGCAGGAGAATGGTGTTAACCTGGGAGGCGGAGCTTGCAGTGAGCCGAGATCGCACCACTGCACTCCAGCCTGGGCAACAGAGCGAGACTGCGTCTCAAAAAAAAAAAGAGCTCTGAGTTCTAACCGCAGCTTCACCACTTATTATTTCTGTGACGTTGGGCATGGTGCTTCCACATCTGTAAAATAGGTTTAGCACCACTTTTAGAGTTAGTGGGAAGGTTCAATGAGATAAGATATTAAGATAATTGAAAAGTGACCATCCCAGTAATGCCTGGCATGTTGGAGGTGCCACACACTGTTCGTTTATCCTTTCCTAGTTTTGAAGAGGATGGGACACCACGACAAAGAGGAGTGAAGTTGGCTACGGGTGGGCATGTCAATGATGGCTGAAATGGAAGTGAATTGTTGGAATGATGCTCTGGTCACCTGTGAGATGTCACATTGAGATTCCCTTCTTTAGCTGTGGGCATCTGCAGGGTGTTAGGCTTTTTGCTTCTCAATGTTCATTCTTTTATAGCCTAAGATCCATTTGGCAAGTACATTTCTGAAATATATTAATTTGTACGTGTGATAATAATGCTGATTTAGGGGGTTATACTGTAAAAGCTTCCATATAAGTTTGCTTTATTTGCGATGTTCCCTTAAACAGATGCCACACTGTTGAAATACATTATTTCCTGCCACTTGGCACACAGGGTTTGGTTTCCTATATTTCATCACCAAAGTGAATTCTCTTAAAATTTATTGTTGAACTTGTTAGACTCTCTTCGTTTGTCTCTTTTTTTACTTCTTCCTCGCCCCACCCTCCTGCAGGAGGGAAATGTTTTCCACTGCTTTAAAATTGATTAATAAATATTTCAGGATAAAAATATCAGTTTTAAAACTTTCCGCTTCCATCTTTTTTTCCTCCCAGCACAACTCAGCTATCACTGTTGATGACTGCTTACTTTTTATTGGGCCTGACTTAGCACAAGGACTATGAATTATCCTTTAAAGACATATAAAAATCTAAAGCTATATTGCCCTCAGAAATATTATTTATATTGAAAGCATAAATTAAGAAAAAAATGAATATGTAAAGGTTGACCAAACAGTTGTAGAATAGCGGCAGGGGATGGGTGGGGCAATGAACCACGGGGACAATCTTCCTTGAAGCATGTGGAGACTGTCTTACTAATCCTTCTTTCAGGCAGTACTTTTGAGGAAAAAAAAAAGTCAGAGACGAGCATACGGTAGTGATGCAATCGAATAAAGAAGGAGAATGTGAAAGAGACAATCTAGGCGGTATTTAACAGCACCTCGTTGGCCTTCATGTATAAATATAACAGGAGTGCAAATGCTTATGATGATTTCAGGAGCATTGCCTCTGAAACTGGCAAACAGTAACGGTAAGAAGTAATTATAGGGTTTCTACTCAATTTAACACATTATGCAAGAAGTGTTAAATGAAGGATTTTTACCCTTCAAACATGTTCTCATTTCTTTTTTTTTTTCCACACAGCGAAGTACAGAGAGTAATGAAACAAGAACTTGTGGACCACTCCCTACCCTAGGACTAATACATATTAACATTGTGCCCTGTTTGCTTCAGATTTGTTTTTAAATGAAAGAAATAAAATATTTCTGACTGATGCACTCTTTGTTCCTCTCCCTTCCCTCCTCAGAAGAAGCCATGATTGTGAACTTGGTGTGTTTCCTGTCACCAAGCGTAGCGTTGTTAAGGTGATCTATTTCTTTTACAGGACCCATCCTTTTTTCAGATGATTTCACTGCTTTATCATAGGTGCTATAAAACAAACTAGATGACTGCAGCAACCTCGCTAAACTGACTCTCAGCTGGTAATTATTTCTTGACAAATGGATTATAGACCCTGTTCACTCTCCACATATAGTCATGCTGTGTTAATTTTTAATTATGCGTTTGATGGAATGACAGAAACAATTATAATTAATTTATGGCTTTTTGGGTTTCTTTTTCTCTAACATTTTGAATCAGAAGTCACAGATAATTTCCAGGGATACGGATGAAACTGGTTTTGTTGCAGTGTTTTCCTAGAAGTATTTCTTAAGGAGGAAAAATTAAGCCTGTGGGGAGTAAATATTTCACACACATGTCTTGCCTCCTTCCAAGCTGTGAAATGAAAATCAGAAGTAATTAGTCATTTACATCTGCTGTGGACCCAACCCAGCCTTGACTTTGCATCTGGTCTGGTTGCAGACTGGAGCAAATGTTCTGTATGGGCCTTTAGGAGTGGAAGGCACTCAATCCCAGAGTGCCCTAGAGCTCTGTCCTGCGTCCACTTACAATCTTACCTGACCTGGCTGTCATCCTGCGCTGTGCATTAGACATACCCGGGGGACTTGGAAAACTCCCCATGCCACACCCAGACAATGACATCAGACTCTGCGGGGGAGGGGCAGACTCAAACCTCCATAGTGCCTAATGCCCTTGTGGTGATACCACTGAGTGCCGAGTTGAGAAGCACCACTTGGAAAGCAACAAGCTATTTTGGCCTTCCTCTAGGTTCTAGAAGTCACCAAGGGCTTTCCAGCTTCAGGAGCACTTACTGTTCCCTCTGTAGGAACCATTTCATTCTCTCAGGTCATTTCTCCTGAGAAAGGCCTTCCTTGATCATCCTATCTAAAACAGATCCCCACCCTTCACCAGCTAACCCAAAGCATGACATCCTATTTATTTACTTCCTAGCCCTAGGCTTACCTGAAATCATCTGTTAATTTGTTTGCTTTCTATTGTCTCTTCCTCCCTTCACTAGAATATAAGCCCCTTGAAGGCAGGTCTGATGCCTACGACAGTGCCTGGTATAATATATACATATAACATATCTGTTAAATGAGAATGAATTCTGATATCAAGATGCATTGAAGAGATACTGAGCATAGGCTTGAGTCCTTTTTCTGAGACCTGGAGAAGAGTTAGCTTCTTTCCAGCATAGCTGTACCCACCTCTTGGCAAGTATGTAATCAGAACACAGGCTGGCAGCATGTTCTTGAATCCAGCCCTGTTCCTGTTTCCTGATCTTGCCCTCAGCCTCTCCAAATGAATAATAATAATAATAATGACAATGAAAATACAGATATGAATATGATAATAGTCAGCTTTAAGGAACATTCATGTACTTTTTCTAATTTTATCTTTCCTGTGGGATGGGGATGATCATACAGATGGTGAAACAGGCTCTGAGCAGTTAAATGAATGACATGTGCAAGTCCACATATGTGGTACATGATGGAATTAGAATTTGTACCTCCTTGGGACACCATGAGAGGGACAAGAGAGGGCACCAGACCTTCCAGGATTAGGGAGCACTCACCTGCCCCTCCACTCCGTGCTGACAACGGCACTTTTTCCTCCTGAAGCTCTGTGCTCTTGTTGGTTTAAACAGTCCCAGGGTGTGGACAGAACGGCCAGTGGAATGGCGAGAGGATGCAGCAGTAATGAGGAGGAAGTTTTCCCCATCTCCTGCCTTGCACATTTGGAACCTGGTGCTGAGTCCTCAGCTCATACTTGCTGAGTTCTTTTAATGGAAGGGTTCACACATACCTTGAGGATGTGACCTTCCTAAGTTGCTGTGACCCAGCAGGCAGCAGGTTTTGTAGCTGAGTAGTTGGAGCTATGCGGCTTTATTTCACTTGGTTGGCTTGTGAGGACAGCCTCCCCTCCACAGTGCACCACTGTGAATATCTTACTCATAATGGACCCCATATGAGTTTCAGGAAAATGTCCTAAAATCTGGGGTAGCTGTTAATCAATGGATCAGTTTCGACATGGCTACTGATGATAGAGATGAAAATACCCCATGCTGGCCGGGCACGGTGGCTCACGCTTGTAATCCCAGCACTTTGGGAGGCCGAGGTGGGCGGATCATGAGGTCAGGAGATCGAGACCACGGTGAAACCCCGT
Organism: Nomascus leucogenys; assembly: GCF_006542625.1. Taxonomy (NCBI): domain Eukaryota; kingdom Metazoa; phylum Chordata; class Mammalia; order Primates; family Hylobatidae; genus Nomascus; species Nomascus leucogenys. The sequence goes on from NC_044384.1 coordinate 131,992,032, forward strand.
CTCTACTAAAAATACAAAAAAAAAAAAAATTAGCCGGGCGTGGTGGCAGGCGCCTGTAGTCCCAGCTACTCGGAGAGGCTGAGGCAGGAGAATGGCGTGAACCCAGGAGGCAGAGCTTGCAGTGAGCCGAGATTGCACCACTGCACTCCAGCCTGGGCGACAGAGCGAGACTCTGTCTCAAAAAAAAAAAAAAAGAAAATACCCCATGTTGACGGGCCTCCCAGGTGATGCAGTGGGTAATGGGCTCCTAGATGCTGAGTCTGCTGGAATGTCCCATAACTCAGACCTACGTGCTGTGCACACTTCTTTGCATGTAAGAAACATTTGCATAATTTCACCATTAGAACATCAAAATAAAACAGGGCAATGTGACCAGTTTCCTTGACCTCAGAACCAAATTAAACTACTTTCCTCCAGTTCTATCTCAGTTCTCCGTCCTTAGCACCTGTCTGTGTTCCTTTCTCTGCTCAGCTCTTCCTTTCTCAGAGTGGAGTGGGAGTGTATTTTTGTTGTTTCTATCTACTAGAGTTTTTTTTTTTTTTTTTTTTTTTGAGATGGAGTCTCACTCCATCACCCAGGCTGGACTGCAGTGGTGCCATCTCAGCTCACTGCAAGCTCTGCCTCCGCCTCCTTGGGTTCAAGCAATTCTCCTGCCTCAGCCTCCCAAGTAGCTGGGACTACAGGCATGCGCCATCATGCCCGGCTACTTTTTGTATTTTTAGTAGAGACAGGGTTTCATCATCTTGGCCAGGCTGATCTCGAACTTCTGACCTCAAGTGATCCTCACACATCAGCCTCCCAAAGTGCTGGGATTACAGGTGTGAGCCACCACACCGGCCTTTATATGTAATATAGTTTTAGGGTTTTTCTGTGTGGATTTAAAAAAGCATATTCGGTAAACATACACTGTTTATCTCATCTTCCATTGTTGATTATGTTTGTATGTGGCTCTTGAAGAGGGTGACTTAATACCCTCATTGGCCTGGGACAATCTCAGTTTGTGTCAGTGGTCCCAGCACAGTTATTAATAGTGACTTCTTTTACCCTTAGACATGTACTGGTTCAAATGATAAATGGTAGAGGACTTCTACTGCAGAATGATCTTGTCCCTAACTCCTTCCTTTTGATCAGTGACTTTAAATGAAAATGGCTGCATGTCTGATACTATATTATTTACACGCAGTTCTATTCAGGGTATCAGAAATAACTAGTAAAGAGGTTGGCTACTGTGGTTTTATTGGGTCCCTTAGTTCACAGAGCTATTAATTGGGATTTAAAAGTTGTAATTTGTTATGCCTAATTGTAGAGCACTTATGGATGTAGAACTGCTTGATCTGTCAACCAACCAAGAATTTCCTGGCTTTAGCACCGATATTTCCATGGACACCATTGGTGTTTTCAAATCCTGTTTAAACCTCATGCTACTTTTCTCTTGGGCTACCTTCTGGAGTTACCTGACTTGGATTATCTTGGTGAATAGATCAGAAAGGCAGCAGCCTCCTACGAGATGAATCCCTGGGTGCTGGTAAGAGCTCCCCGGCCTCTCTCTTCCCCCATCTCACATATCCTTAGTGTTGCCAGCTTCCCTTACGTGAAATATTTTTAGCTCTGGGACTGCCCCAGTGTCGATTTTGATCGGATAGGATGCCAAGGAGGTACAATTGCTCACACCTGTAATCCCAGCACTTTGGGAGGCCAGGCAGGGAGAATCGCTTGAGGAAAGGAGTTCAAAACCAGCCTGGGCAACATAGCGAGATCCTATCTCTACAAAAGATTTTAAAAAATGTAGCCAGGCATGGTGGTGCATGCCTGTAGTGCCAGCTACTAGGGAGGCTTGGTGAGGAGGATTGCTTGAGCCAGGAGTGCCCACACCTGATGTCTGGGGGTTGGGCTTCACACCCAAGGAGGACCCTGACCTGCAGATGCTCTGGTAGATATCCCACTGCCAACATTTATTATTGCTATTTACTTGTCCCCCATTAAAATGATTCCTCTTCTTCCCTTGTGGTCGGAGGCTAAAGAGATGTCTTTCTGGGTGTTTTGTGGACTTGGGGTTAGGAAAAGGCACTCCTTTAAACCTGATTCAGTGTATTCCAGTGTCTGGTTTTAGTGCCTGTGTTATTCAATTCCTTGACCTCCTGGGCTGCCGTGGCTCCACTGCTCTCTTAGGTTTCCCCAGCCTCCGCCGCAGGTTTCCTTTTAGGAAGTAACACTTCCTTTGAGGATGTGGAGGAAATTCTCTTTATGACAATACAGATAGAGATTGAGCCTGGCTTCAGTTCACACATCACAGGGACAATGACTGCCTTTTTGTAAAATCCCTTTAGAGCATGAAGCAGAATTCTCCCTAACCTAAATGAATTAACTATGACATTGGGGAAGGCTTGGTGAGTTCACAGAGACAGAAGGCCACACACAGCTGTCCCCCGTTGTCATCCTTGCATGCTGTTTGCTTTGTAAGGGCCCTGTATGACTGGGAGGTGGAGAAATCTATTTTTGATTTTATTTGATTTGATTAGTGTTTTTTCATGTCTGGGTTTATTTGTAGCTACTGCACCTCCAGATTTTTTTGCCTTTGTCTTCATGTTGGAGGGGAGGTTCGGGGATTCAGATAATCAAGCAATACAAGGTAATTGAAGATAATCGAGGAAATGAAAGAAAATGAAAATTAGTCGTGCCCTGTCATTCGATTATTCAGCTTTAACTAGCATCAACATTTTGGAATGTTGTTTTACTTTTATGTTTATGGTCATATTTATATACATCTAATCGTAATATGTAATGTACAATTTTTGAAACTTTAGCATAACATTTTTTTCTCTGGATTTTTTTTTGAGACTGGGTCTCACTCTGTTGCCTGGGCTGGAGGGAAATAGTGCGATCTCAGCTCACTGCAGCCTCCACCTCCCAGGCTCGGGCGATCCTCCCACCTCAGGATCCCGAGTAGTTGGGACTACAGGCATGCACCACCATGCCCGGCTAATTTTTTGTATTTTTTGTGGAGACGGTGTTTCATCATGTTGCCTAAGCTGGTCTTGAGCTCCTGGGCTTAAGCCTCCTGCCTCCTGCCTCAGCCTCCCAAAGTGTTAGGATTACAGGTATGAGCCACTGTGCCCAGGCTTCCCTGGATTTTAAAATTCAAATGATGAGCTTTTTCCTTCTAAAAATTATTCAAAAACATGTCATTGAATGGATGAATAAAAATGCATTAGGAAGTAATTATTGAACGTTTAAATTGTTTCCAATTTTTCCCTGAGTTAATGGAATTCTTGATGTAAGTCTTTGCATAAATAGCTACCCTTGAGTTACTATCCTTAAGGTAGAATTACTGATTTACTTTCTGTTTGTTTCCCCCCCAACTTTATTGAAGTATAATTGACAAAAATTACATACAGTTAAGGAGTACAGTGTGATGCTTTGGTATATGTTGTGAAATGATTACTATAATCAAGCTAATTATCACCTCACATAGTACCTTTTTGTGGTGCAAATACTTAAGATCTACCCTCTTAGCACATTTTAAGTGGGCAGTATGTTTATTAACTATAGTCACTATGCTGTAGGCTACCAGAACTTATTCATCTTGTAATGGAAAGTTTGCATCATTTAAGCAAAATCTGCCCATTTCCCAACCCTCTGTTTTCACACAGTAACTACCCTTTTAGTCTGTTTGAGTTCAACTTTTAAAACTTCCATATTGAAATGAGATTGAGCAATGTTTTTCTTTCCATGTCTAGCTTGTTTCACTTAGCATAATGTCCTCCAGGTTCATCCTTGTTATCACAAATGGCAGGATTTTCTACTTTTTTAAGGTAAATAATATTCTGTTTTATGTATATATCACATTTTCTCCATCCATCCATCCGTCCATCCATCCATCCATCCATCCATCCACCCATCCACCCATCCATCCATCTGTGGGTACTTAAATTGTTTCCATGTCTTATTGTGAATAATGCTGCAGTGAAAAGAGTGCAGGTGTCTCTTTGAGAAAGTAATTTTATTTCTTTGGGTATATACCCAGAAGTGAGAGTGCTGGATCATAGAGTAGTTCCATTTTTAATTTTTGAGGAACCTCAATACCATTTTCCATAATGGCTATACCAATTTACACTCCTGCCAACAATGTATGTGGATTCCTTTTTCTCCAAGTCCTTGACAACACTTGATATTTTTGACTTTTTCATCACAGCCATCTTAAGGTGTGAAGTGATAGATGACTGTGGTTTTGATTTGCAAGAAACTTATTTTTAAATTTTAAAGAAGTATTAATGGTACTTTGGAAAAATTCAAAATTTCTTCCCCATCTAACAATATAATATGGGCCTGGAAGGGTATGTCATTCAAATGCCCTGTTACCTTTCTTCTCTCTCCTTTGGCAGCACATTCGTTTAGTGCCTTGTTTTTCCAGGGATTGGGGGAAATGGAGGAGAGGAAGGGAGGGAGAGAAGAGAATAAGAATGATCCATGGAATTGTGTAATTAACCATCAAGCTTGGTTAATTCAGAGCATTCTCATTCATTCATTCAAAACTTTAAAAAGTAAGACCTCCCATGTGCAGTGTAGTGTGTTAGGCTTACTGAGCGGGGCTGGAAGAGCAAATCAGACATAGACGATACCCTCAAGGGTCTGACAGCTCTCAGGAAAGATGTCACTGCCAGATATGCACCTGTACTATGTAAGAGGCTCCTGAGAGCTGCGTGTAGGATGAGGGAGGAAAGCCAGTGCATGGGCAGTTTCCTAAAAAACACTGTTAATTGTAACGTACTTTGTAGAGAACTAAACTTAATCACATAAATTACTTGGTGTAGAATATGTTGTTTTGAGTGAATGAATCTGATAACTTTGTATCAATCAGGGAGACCTGCAGACCATGAGAGGATTTCTTGTATTGGTTAAACTTTGTTTTACCGTGGAAGGTGCTGTGCAGTCAGTAGTAACCAACCCTCCAGTTACCTGAAGGTCTGAGGAGCACTAAAAACCAGGAGAGGGCCAGGCCTGGTGGCTCATACCTGTAATCCCAGCACTTTGGGAGGCCCAGGCAGGCAAATCATGAGGTCAGGAGATTGAGACCATCCTGGCTAACATGGTGGAAACCCATTTGTACTAAAAATATAAAAAATTAGCTGGACATGGTGGCGGGTGCCTGTAGTCCCAGCTACTCAGGAGGCTGAGGCAGGGGAATGGTGTGAACCTGGGAGGCAGAGCTTGCAGTGAGCTGAGATCGCGCTGCTGCACTCTAGCCTGGGTGACAGAGCAAGATGCCATCTCAAAACCAACCAACCAACCAACCAGCCAACCAAGAGAGGTCAGCCTGTTCTTATTGTGTAACAACTTTGAGTGGCTCAAAACCCAAGTCATATGCCATGTCAATGACTCCTTCTGAACAAGGGCTGAGCTGCCATGGGTCTAGTTCAGAAGGAAAAGCTCTGGATTTCAGGGTCTCCCCTAAAGGGAATCAGCACAGTCCAATCCTGGAGTTACTTGACTTGGGTTGTTTTGGTAACAGATCAGAAGGCAGTAGCGTCCTATTGGAGGGACACTAGTGAGCGCTTCCCCACGACCTCCCTTCCTCCCCTGCCTCAGACATCCATAGGGTTACAAGTTTCCCTTTTGAGCTTGAATTCCGCCCACGGTGATTATGTTGATCAGATGAGCTGTGGAGGGAAGTGAACACACACCAGGAAGGGGGCCAAGAGGGGTGTAGGGGAAGAAGGAGATCTAGTCACTGGCCCTGGTCTAAGTGGGGGCTACTGGGTGAGGGGCTGGGCTACACGGATTCCCTTTAGGGGAGACCCTGAAACCCAGAGCTTTTCCTTCTGAACTAGATCCATGGCAGCTCAGCCCTTGTCCAGAAGGAGTCACTGACATGGAATGTGACTTGAGTCTTGAGGACAAGGCCTGGTATAGACACGTGCAACTGGGGGATGGATGGGAGAGGCTGGGTGTCCGGCCAACAGAGCAGTCTGTGACAAGGGCTGAGATGGAGCATTCCAGGTGCATGCAGGGGACAACCAGTTCTTAGTTTGGCTGGAGGGTTTTGCATGGGAAGGGGAGTGCTGGAAAGGTGGGAAAGGGCTGGGAGCACATGCAGGTTACAGAGTTTGAATTTTAAAAAATTAGTTAATTTTTTTTTAGAGACATGGACACTGTCACCTAAACTGGAGTGCAGTGGTGTTATTATAGCTCACTGCAGCCTTCAACTCCTGGGCTCAATTGATCCTCCAGCCTCAGCCTCCCAAGTAGCTGGTACTACAGGGGTATACTCAACTAATATTTAAACTTTTATTTTACTGTAGAGATGAGGTCTCCCTATGTTGCCCAGGCTGGTCTCAGAAGGGATCCTTCTGCCTCAGCCTCCCAAAGCATTGAGATTACAGGTGTGAGCCATTGCACCTGGCCCAGAGTTTGGCTCAAAGGATCCACTGAATACCTTTGGGAAGGGCTGTGAGGGGTTTAGAGCTCTGCTGTAGAGAGATTCATCTTGCAATGGTGGGTGTGATGGATGGTGATGAGGAGGGATCAGAAACAAGGGCATCTGTTAGGAGGCTATAATCATGGTTCAAGCAGTATTTAATGTAACAGGTAGGCACTTATGAAGCCAATCACATGTTTGCCAGACCTGTAAGAATCTCAGTTCCTAAAGGAAATAATTCTCAAATAAAGGAGCAATTTGGGGATGGCATATAATAAGAATTTTCATTAATGAATCAACAAAGCTGCTTTAAGATTAGTATATCTGTGTTTATTCATTTGTGCAGTGTATATTAGTTTGTTTTACTTGATATTATCATCTTATAGTGGTTAAAAGCATGGATTCTGGAACCAGATTGACTGGATTCAAAGTTGAGTGTTACCACTTATTAGCCACGAGATCTTGGGTAAATTACTTAACCTTTCTGGGCTTCACTACATGACATGTAGGATGTGCTGCATAGATTAACATTGTCGTTATCATTATCATCGTGATCATTGTCATATTATCCAGTAACATTTATTCATAACTTAATTGTCTATGTAGGGTCTTTTCGGGATCTTAGGTGTACCCCTGAGGAATTGCATTTGGCTAAGAGTGACAGACCTTCCACTGTGTGGTCTTAAACTCCAAGGGTTAATTTTCAGAACATAACAAGAAGACTGGAGGTACACAGTTGCTGGCACTGCTTTGGTGTCTTAAGATATCGGAGTAGGCTTGGTGCGGTGGCTCACCCCTGTTATCCTAGCACTTTGGGAGGCCAAGGTGGGCGGATCTCCCAAGGTCAGGAATTTGAGGCCAGCCTGGCCAACATGGTGAAACCCCTTCTCTACTAAAAATACAAAAATTAGCTCAGTGTGGTGGTGTGCCTGTAATCCTAGCTACTCAGGAGGCTGAGGCATGAGAATTACTCGAACCTGGGAGGCTGAGGTTGCAGTGAGTGGAGATCACACCACCGCAGTCCAGCCTGGGCAACAGAGTGAGACTCTGTCTCAAAAAAAAAAAAGATAATAGATGAACTGCAATTTTCTTGGTCTCCTTCCTTCATGAACTCAAGACGAATGCTGCAGCTCCAGCCATCATTTCTGTCTCGATGGCATAAGAGGGAAGGGTGGAAGGTCAGAAAGGTACCTGCAAGCTGAATAAGCTCTCTTTAAATTCCTTCCTGGAAACCCCACCTAAGGACTTCCACTGACATTTCATTGGCTATCCCTGTTTTCAGTGGATATTGGGAAAGGTAATTTCTTCAGAAATTTTGCCCCCCTCAAAAATGCAAATGTTCTGTTACTAAGAAAAAGGGAACGATGGGTAGGATATGGGAAACTAGGGGCCACTGCCACACTGCAGGAAAGCGACCTCAAGGCTTTCAAAGAATTTTATAGAAGTCAATTGCCTTCTCTTGGACAGACAAATTTTGGTGGTCTATTTGTTTCATTTTTAGCATATGTTAAGATTTGCCTTTAAGAAGTTTGTTCAAGAAAGGAAGGACAATTACAGAAAGAGATAGGAACATTGGATGTTTTCGGTTCAATCAATTGTAGGTGCAGGGATAGAGGGAGAGTCTTGGTTCACACTCACAGATACCACCATGGTATCTGTGATTAATGGTGAGGAAGGCTGTGTCATATGGTCCATATCCTTTCTATCATATTTCCACCTATAGCTACTTTGTCAATAATATAGAAACACCTTAGTACCATCATGAGAGGCACAAAAGGAAGGCTATTAGCCTGATTTTGTAGATAAGAAAGATCACTGGGCCAGGTTTATTAATAAGGAAGGACACCATGGCAACACATTACAGTGACTTCCTAACCTCAAGTCACAGTCAAAGTTGAAAGCAAACCTGTGAGTGCTGCCTAGGAAGATCACACAATTGGAAGTAGGAGGTTTAGTTTCTCGGCCCAGGTCTGCAGTAAACAATTTATATTACTAAAAAAAAAACTGACTTAACATCGTTGTGTCTTATTTCTTATTTTAAAATGGCAAATAAGACTTAACTAAGTTTTTTCTTTCTTTTTTTTTTTTTTGAGACGGAGTCTCACTCTGTCACCCAGGCTAGAGAGTGCAGTGCTGTGATCTCAGCTCACTGCAACCTCTGCCTCCTGGGTTCAAGTGATTCTCCTGCCTCAGCCTCCTGAGTAGCTGGGACTATAGGCACGCGTTTTGTATTTTTAGTAGAGACAAGGTTTCACCATGTTGGCCAGGCTGGTCTCAAACTCCTGACCTCGTGATCTGGCCCCTCTTTGGCCTCCCAGAGGCCTGGGATTTCAGACCTGAGCCACCGCGCCCAGCCCCTAAGTTATTTTAAAAATTTTGATGAAATACACTGAACAGAAAATTTACAGTGTTAACGGTGTTTAAGTGTACAATTCAGTGGCGATAGGTAGATTCACATTCTTTTGTAACCATCAAGGCCATCCATTTCTAGAACTTTTCATCTTGCAAAATTGAAACTGTACCCATTAAACAAGAATTCCTGTTCCTCATTAACTATCTCCTGGCAACTGCAATTTTACTTTCTAGCTTGATGGACCTGACTACTTCAGGGACCTCATGTGACTGCCATCATATAATTTTTGCCCTTTAGTGATGGGCTTATTTTACTCAGCATCATATGCTCATGGTTCACTTGTGTTATAGCCTGTTTCCAAATTTCCTTCCTTTTTAAGGCTGAATAATATTCCACTTCATGATTAGAGCATTTTGTGTATCTCTTCATTTGTTGATGGACAGTTGGGTTGTTTCCACCTTTTGGCTGTTGCAGATAATGCTACTATGAACATGGGTGTACAGAAATCTCTTTGAGATCCTGCTTTCAATTCTTTTGGATATACACTTGGCCCTGTGGGTTCTGCATCTGTGGATTCAACCAACTGTGAACTGAAAATATTTGAAAAAATAAAACAAGAAAAATAACAGTGAGTCATTAAAAAACTAAAAATAAAAAACGAGGCTGGGCGTGGTGGCTCATGCCTGTAGTCCCAGCATGGGAGGCCAAGGCAGGCAGATTGCTTGAGTTTGAGACCAGACTGGGTAACATAGTGAGACCTCATCTCAAAAAAACAAAGCAAACAAAAAAAAAAAAAAAAAGAAAAGAGAAGAAAGAAAGAAAATAATACACTGCAACAACTATTTACATAGCCTTTCCGTTGCGTCAGGCATTATGAGTAATCTAACCTAGGTCACGTGCAAATCCTATGGCATTTTATAGAAGAGACTTGTGCATTCAAGGATTTTGGTATCTGTGGGGAGTCCTGGAACCAGTCCTCCATAGGTAATGAGGGATGATTGTATACTTAGAAGTGAAATTGCTGGATCATATGGTAAATCAATGATATTTTTTTGTGGGATATCCATTCTCTTTTCCATAGCAGCTGCACCATTTTGCATTCCTACCAGTGATTCACAAGAACTCCAATTTCTCCACATCTTTGCTAACACTTGTTATTTTCTGCTTTTAAAAAAACAGTAGCCATCCTGCTAAGTGTGAGGTACAGAGGTAAGTTTTAAAGCAGTATCAGTAGTGCTTCCAGATTAACTTCTTTGAGAATCGCTGCTCCTCTGCTTAATTCTTGTGCCTTATTGGGCAAGTTACCTTAGCCTGTGAGCCTCCATGTCCTCTTCTGTACAATGTAAATGTCTGTAAAGAAGGATTGTTATGGGTATTAATGAGAGAGTAGCTTACGCGATGTGCTTATTCAAGTATTAATTTTATTTTCCCATAAGAGCAAAAGCATGAACAAGTGTGCATTGTATTCATAGTTAATATTCTCAATGTTCATAGCTGTTGGTTTCCTCCCATATCCTAACCCCAAACACAATGTTTCCAAAGTGTATGGTGGAAAGAGCATTGCTTCTGGGACCAGAAGGCAAGAAACTGAAATCCAGCTTTCTGACCTTCTGGTTGAGGGACCTTGGACAAATTTCTTATTTTTTAAAAATCTGTACGAAGGGCATATCAAGGGGACCTCATGGGACTGGTTTGTCCAGTGACTTCTCCCTGCTTCCCCAGCAGCCTTCTCACTTCCCATTCACTCTTTAGCTCCCGCAGTGGAGCTCCCATGAGTACCACTGTGACCCTTTTCACCATGACTTTCTAATGGACAAATCCGAGGATACACTTACTTGAATTTTTGGCAGCATTTCAGTGTTTACTTCTCTATTCTTGATCTTCCTCCTTGCTTCCTGGGACACCATCTCCTTCCCCTTTGGATAGCTCTCCTTCGCAATCGTATTTCTCACCCTCTTCTAATTCACCTTACCTTCTCTGGGTGGGACGTTATCCACCACCTCTCTCTAATGACTTTCCAGTCTCTTTCTTGGCCTCTTTTTCTGAACTTGAGTCCTCTTTACCACTGCCTCCTGATCTCCTTCAAGTCCACATGTCCCACAGTGAACTCATTGCCTCTGACTCTGCTCCGTCCCAGCAAGGGCCCTGAAGCCCCTGGACCCACAGCATGGAGCTTGCTGGGTGCCTTGTACATGGGCGGGGGGGGCTCTGGGCTACTCAATCCCTAACTCCCCAGCTAGCGTTTGGTCCAGTCTCTAGATTTTTCCAGCCATTTATCTTGCTTTTCTTCTGTTTTAGCTCTGCCCAGCCGTGGGAGTTGGTGCCCAGTCATCTTACAAGGGGAACGGCCAGACCTTCCCCAGGTGCTAACGTGACTTGTGGTTCTGTCTGGACATTCTCCCTGAATGGCCCTGTACTGTTCTTCTGCCTGAATTTCCATCACGGTGATCAGCCCCACTGTTCATCATCTGCCAAAGCCATAGACCTGGGTATCATTCTGGACTCCTTCTTGACCCTCTTGCTTGCAACCCTCAGTTCAGGGTCAGTAAGACCATGAAACTGCCTCTATGGCTCCCAAGTGCTCGCCTCTGTTGTGTCTTCACTACCATTTTTCCTTTTCATGGTGGTCATCTCTGTCCATTGCTATTGCCTCTTATTTGGTCTCTTTGTCTCCATCCGTGCCTCTTTCTGGCCATCCTCCACTCTCCTGCTAGATCTGACAATGCTGTTACCTACTTGAAACTCACACTTCCTGTTCTTATGGGAATAAAGGAGAAATTCCTATGGATGGCACACACAGGCCCTCTGCCATCTGCCCTTACCATCTTTACCTCCTGCCTTGCAACCCCTCACATGTCACTTTTGAGCTACACCAAATCACGTGGGGTTGCTTTTCATGCTAGTATTCATTGGCATGCATGTTTTCTGTCTGGGAGGCTCTGCCTGTACTTTGTCTTTCTAGGAAATGCCCACTCAGCGTTTAAGATTCAGCACCGTCTAAGCTTTCTCTGTAACAGTGAGAACAGTCAACGCTGTGTGTGGTTCCTGTGTACCGGCCACTGTTCTAGATGGTCCACATGAACTCGTGTGCTGAATCCTTGCAACAACCCTGTGTGGTACCTGTAGGTAGCCACCATCACTATCCCTCTCATTTGACAGTTGGGAAACTGAGGCATAGAGAGGCTGAATATCTCGCTCGGAGTCACACAGCTAGCAAGTAGCAAGCTGGGGTCTGAAACTGGGGAGCCCCATTCTAGAGTTTGGGTTCATAACCACTGTAGCAACTGTGGTTTTTCAGCCAGCACTTCCCTGCCCCCACCCCTCTTTATGTACATCTCCATCGTGGCGTTTCATATGCCCTGTTCCAATTACGTATTAAATGTTGTTCTCTCCTGCTAAACAGTGAGCCCCTTGAGGGCAGGCCTGCCTTTAATTCATGCTTATATCCCTGGAATGAAGAGTTGGTTGTTTTCAGTGTGCATGACTTAAAAAAAAATGACACACATTATCTTGCTTTACTATAAGATACTACAGTGGTGTTTAGGGCAAATTGCATAAAATGTAAGTTGGATTGGGGACAGAATCTTTTTCACATTGTCAGGCTCCCCAAAGTCCTGATGGCAGTAACCTAGACTGCTGGATGTCTAATTATTCATGATGTCCTGGAGAAAGGCAGAATTCAGCCATAGCCATAAGCATTCCTGCCTATACAATTTTTTTAAAAAGACGATTTGTAGGACTATGTCTTCATATATGTTTTTGCTACCGGTCTTGGGTCTTTAAAGTCTTTAAAAATTTATATTCTGAGTGTTTTCCTGTTCAATTTTTATTTGATTAAGAAAGAACTATAAATAAACCTTAACAATACCATTGTTTTTCATGAGCGCTAATGGCTTTGTGACAGGATGATGGCTTGTGTAGTGTAGTGTTTGATTTTTTCTTCCTCCAGTGTTATTTGGCTGGATCATTTAGAAATATTACAAAATGTCCCGCACTGAAGGAGAAAGCTTTTGACTCCACAAACTCTTAAACATGTGCATGATATCACATGAAAGCTTAGTAACTTTTGGAGGACTTTCTAAATTACCCACGTTCCTTTGTCTTGACATTGTTGCTTTTCTCTTAAATTCACAATCTCTACCCCAATCTGCAGTGCAGCCTCTAAAATGATGTTAGAAATCTAAACTCCTTGTTGTCATTTCATCATGCTTTAATTTTACTTTGAATTAAAATATGCATTTCTTAGGTTATTTTCCTGGAGTCAATTGGAGACTTTTAGGCTTAGAAGTGATATTTGACAATATTTAGTCCAACTTCCTTGTTATAGAGGGAAGAAGTTGAGGCTGGGAGAGAGATTGTGAAATGATCTCTGGCCACACAGCTAATTAGTGGCAGAGTAGAGATAAAACCCAGGATGAGACCCAAAGGCTAAAATTTGCTATTTGAGTTATTTCCCCCTCATAGGCTTTCAGAAATGAAACCATCCAGAAACGAGTGGGAAGACCTAAGAAAAGTCCAAGTTTTATTTTATTAATTAAGGTCTTACAATTCAAATTATTTCCAATTCTGTAGAAGCTTGAAATGAAGTTAGTGGTTTTAGGAAAATAATAACAATGCACTGTGAAAATATATTGAATTTCATATTGATGTGAAATTATATAGGGAGATTTTGTTGAAGCTTGACATTATTGTGAACAATGTTGGGTGCTGTTCAAATACTAGAATCTCTCAGCATCCAAATACAAAGTGAGCAGAGGAGGAGTGAGCTGTAGCTGGGGGGGCCTGTGCTGGCTCATGACCCCTCAGCATCTGTCTCTGGGGCTTGTTGACTGGAAAGGGTCTGGGCTGTTTTACAGACATGGGGCCTCTGTGTGCCATCTTTGCTGCACAGGCAGCATGGAACAAACTTTTGGGGACCTTATGCATTAGTGCATTGGATCATTTTAGAAGATAACCTGCAATATTGGACCTGTTTCTTTTCTTTCTTCTTTTTATTAATGTGCTTTACCTTCAGGTAGCTGCCTGCATTTCCTTAAGGGCAAACTGGGAATAGCTGAGCAACTAAAGAAGGGCTCAGAAGCCCATATTAAGGTAGTTGATCAATTCTAGAAGTTTATTTAACATTTAAGGGAACCCATGCCCTTTCCTATTCTAGAAGACCTCATGAGCACTAACTGAGTATTTCCAGAAGCTGTAGTGCAGTATGCAACACGTATAAATATAGTGTGTGTAGGCTTAGGAAAGCCATGGCGTTTGCCAGTCCTGGCTCCAATCCTAAGTCAGCAACACTGCTATCTTCACTATGTGCAATTTTCTCTGTTTTGTTTAACTTTTTAACTTTTCGAAAAATTAATTAAAGGAATTGAGCTTTCTAAGGTTGGTTGTTAAGGATAATTCAACAATTTATTTTGGAATGTGAGACTTCAAATGAGGGCAAATCTCTCTACAGAACAAGAAGCTTCCAGGGAGGACTGTCATTATACTGTACTTACTACACTTACGTGGGTAGCTGCCAAAAGCATAATCATTTTCTGGAACACTGTGTTCTTGCTTTAGTTTGTACATCTGTTGTATCTTTGTAGCCAAAAGGAAGTGGAAAGTTGTGAAAATATCAGGTGAGTTTGGGCCAGTTAGTTATTTCAAGTCACAAACTTCCTTTTGCCTGATTAACTTAAATATCCACTTAATGTTATATGGTTGCTCCAGGACACATTTTTAAGTAGAAAATATGTACTGAGATCCTCAGAGTGTGTGTTAACTTATTATGGCAAAAACTGTAATTACTTTTGCACCAACCTAATAGTTACCGAGTTCAAGAAGGGGAAAGTAGCAGATACCAGTGGAGACTCGCTTGTCCAGAGAGAGCTGGAGTTAGGTGATTATTGAGTTTGGGTGGTCAGGGTTTGGGCTGGCGTCAGGGCACAGGTGCATGAACTGGTATCAAAACTGGTTGATCACAAACAGGTAACAGCTAAAGCTCTGTATGTGAACAGGGGCTCCCCATAGACAGGTCCAGAGAAAATCTTGGATAGGGAGCTGAGTCAGTTGGGTGGGCCTCAGGTAAGGCGTGATCAAGATTGAAGACATGAGAGGAGGATGCATTAGTCATGGCCCATGCAATAAAATAGGATCGCTTTAATATAAGTACTTAATTACAAAGATCTTTACAAGATGTGAACAGCCAAATAGGGGTGATAAACTCACCCAGATATTAACAGTAGCAGGAAACCGTTACTATGACAAAGGCTGGTAGAACAGAGAGAGGATGGTGCCACCACAGGTGAAGAACTGGATCTACATGGGGGTGTTCAGAAGCACCTGGGACTGTAGAGGGAAGGTCTGTCTGCTGGGAGTTGGAATCATGGAGAAGAAAAAGCCACTGCTGGAGATATCACCCCAAGCAGAGAAAGGAAGGGGAGGAAATTCTCTGGCTTCCTCTCATCCTCCAGTCTTCCACTTCAACCCAGCTGGAGCCAGTTGGCAAATGAGCCTGGAAAAGGTAGTTCGCAGATGAAGGGTAGGGAATGAGTCAAAGAGCAAATAGGCAAATGACTGGCACATAGGCACAAGGCTGGGTCAGGGATGGAGCGAGACTCCTGGCAGGTGTGCTGATGGGGGCTGATGGCCTCATGGATTTCACGCAGGTAGCAGATCAAGCCTGCGAGAATGTTGAAGACCTCAGAGCATCAGATGCATTGCATCTTCCCAGCCTTCTGCCAGTGCCCTCATCTTCCCGAGAGCCCTTCCTGTCCCAGGTGACAGTGCTTATTCTCCAGCCTGCTGGAAGCTCAGCCAGATGCTGGGGAGGTTAAGGATTTAGGCACTCTTTTTTAGATTTCTATTGCCACGTGAAGTCACAGCAGCTAGACTTTTGACCAGAGCTCCACAAAACCCTCTTGAAATTGTTGAAACATTCTGGAAGAAAGATGGAAAATTCCATTACCATGATTATAAAATAAAGTTCTGTATTTAAAAAGCTCATTTTCTGCCTTTATGTCCTGGATGGCCACAGAAGCAGCAGCCTTGTGAGTTAGTCACATAAATTTTTAGCCACGAATGAGGACATCTTCTGTTCCTTGTCCCACTTCCTGTCACTCAATAAAGAAAAATGATCATTTTCATCCTCCCCATCATCATCATCACCATCTATCTCCCTTGCCATGAGCGTAGACATTGAACACACCAAGTAGAACATTGTGTTATCTGCATTGCAGAGAAGGGAGGAGCTATTTGTTACACTGGTAACTATGCTTTAAGACAGTAGCTCAGTTGTTCTCCAACTTTAGCATGAATCAGAAGCACCTGAAGGGCATGTAACATTGCAGGAGGCTCCCCAGCCCCTTAAGTTCTCCCACTCCATTTTTGTTTTAGTAGGTGATATGGTTTGGCTGTGTTCCCACCTAAATCTCATCTCTAATTCTGATCCCTATAATTCCCGTGTGTCGAGGGAGGGATCAGGTGGGAGGTGATTGGATCATGGGGGCCGTTCCTGCATGCTGCTCTGGTGATAGTGAGTGAGTTCTCAGGATATCTGATGGTTTTCTAAAGCAGTTTTCTCTACTCTTTGTTGCTCTTTCTCTTCTGCTGCTTTGCGAAGAACTATGTGTTTGTTTCTCCTTCTGCCATGATTGTAAGTTTCCTCAGGCCTCCCCAGTCGTGAAGAACTGTGAGTCAATTAAACCTCTTTTCTTTAGAAATTACCCAGTCTTGGGCAATTCTTTGTAGCAGTGCAAAGACGGTGTAATACAGTAGGTCTGGGTGGGGGCTGGAGATGTGCATTTCTCACAAATTTCCAGATGGTGCTGTTGCTGCTAGCCCAGCGACACACTTGGAGAATCACTACTTCAGTGTGTGGCTCTTACAGTGTTCCAGACCCGTATGGTTAGCTCCATCTTACAGCAGAGGAGCTGAGGCTTAAAGAGGCTGAGTCACTAGTTCACAGCCACATGGCACAGGAAGCAGGCATGGAATGTCACGGCTTGGGTCAGCTGTTGATGTCCCCTAGGCCATCTGTGAATGAAAGTGAAGCCTGCATTATCATCAGGGCTGTGGAGCTGCAGGACTGGGTGCTGCCCCACTCAGTGGGCCAGGCAGTTAACCACCTGTGGAGTTAGTTGTTTGGTCTAACAGGCCTAGTGATTTTCTTAAGTTCTTTTGTAATAAGAAAGCAATTGGTGTTTTTTGTTTGTTTGTTGTTGTTTTAAGAAATTGGGCCCTGTTTGATTAGTGGTATTTTCCCTTTTGGTCCAAATGACCCTGGTGGCTGAGGTTGGCTGTGCTGTGAAAAGCAGTGAGATCTAAAAGGCCTGCTCAGCGGTGTTTGGGAGGAGGCCTGTGCATGGTTGGCTGAACTCTATGGGGAACTTCTCAGGAACCCAGCTTGACCCCTTTGCTCACTGCCTGCTGCCTGGAGCATTACCCCCACACTCAGGCCTATCTGTTTTCTCCTTAGGGTGTGGCCTCTTGGCTTGCCTGACATTTCATTTTATGATAAGTCACGGAGAGTTTTATTTGCGTTTTCTTCTTTTCTTTGAGACAAGGTCTCTCTCTGTTGTCCAGGCTTGAGTACAGTGATGGAATTGCCACTCACTGCAGCCTTGAACTCTTGGATTCAAGTAATCTTTCTCTCTAGGGCTACCTAAGTGCTGGCATTACAGACATGAGCCACAGTGCCCAGTGCCATGGAGATTTTTAATAAGGCAATCTTTATTAATGGTTGCTGTGGTCATTGCCAGTGACTTCACAGAGTAGTGAAATCTTTTGCTTATCCCTGATCTCAGACATCTTATCAACAAACTCTAATTTCCCAAATTACCCACTGAGCAAAATAGTCCTTAGGAAGACCTAAGCTTGGAGGATACGGTGGGATAACACATTCCCTCCTTCCATGCGGAGTTTCAATCACATATTATTAATTCAGAGTATCGTTATTGCTCTACCTGCAAACTGCAAATGTGAAATTCAGCCATGTATTTTTAAACAGCTCTATTATGATCAAGCCAATTTGAACCTCTCATGTAGTTTATTACAAGTGGGCTTTGGTTATAGAGGAAAATATGTTTTATATATGGTTTGTATTTTTTCATTTTTGGTAAGCTGTAGTGAAACTCTGAGTTAGGAGAAAGATGAGCTATTTTACTATTTAATAGTGCTATATATCACACTTGCGGTAGCTTTTGTCTGTTTTTTTCTTAGCAGAAACAGAGCGTTAAGGCCCAAAGTAAAGATATCTAAGTCCTGGGAGCGGGATGATATTAGAAATACTGATGAATTTATAATAATATAGAGAATTAATCTGGATAATGAAGATTTTAAAATAGCATTACTTGGCTGTAAATGCAGTTAATGTTGCCTTCTGGAAGGAAAAGAGGTAAAGTTGTATCTTCTGTTAAATCAGCAATTGATTTCAAAAGTATTCATGTATTAATTGCCCACTCAATATTAGGAAATGTATTAGAATATAACTGCTTTGAACCTTTTCCAAAAAAGTTTTATCCAGATTCTAGTAAACTTATACCTGCAGTTGTCTCTACAATATAGTGTTTTATTTGTTGAGTTCTGTTAAAATTTCAAATCTTCAAAATTAGTTCAAAGCTCTAATTGGCTTTAATGATTAGTGATTCCTGAACTGGGCATCATTTCATCTAAAGATGCAGAAAAGAGACTCTGATCAGGCATTGGCGGTTGGTTTTTAAAAGGTGGCTTGAGCAGGAACAAGAAAACAGCATAGTGCAAAAAAGCAGATTGTTAATATCAGGTTACTCCACGTCACTTTCCTTGTAAGGGTTCAAGCACAGGGGACTTCTTTATGCTGAAACTTGCTGTTTGGGGATTTAACTAGCATCTCTCTCTCGCTTTCTCAGGTCAGATAAATAGCTTAGCTTTGGTTTGGTGATGTGGAACTTTAGCATGAGTGACTCTACTTTGGTCAGATCTGTTGGAGCCTAGAGCAGGCAGGAGCTCAGTCTAAATCAATGGCCTCCTATAAATCTTAATAGTTTCATACATAGAAAATTCTCAGCGTCTTTCTCATAGAATTTTTAAGCAGAAGCCAGAATGTTTTATAGTCGTGTATATCAGTTATTTATTGCTGTGTAGCAAACCTCTACAAAACAGTGGCTCAAAACAACAGTCAGGTATTGAGTTCGGAAAAAGGCAACTTGGGCATGGCTTGGTATGGAAGGTTTGTGTTCCATGCAATGTCAGCTGGGACCGTTCAGGGGGCTGGAGAATCCTCTTCCAAGGTGGCTGCTCAAAAGACTGTTGACCAGAGCTCATTTGGGGTCCAGGGTCGGGGTCCTGCTTCCCCTCCAAATGGCCCTCTTCATGTGGGACGCTCCACGGGCTGCCTGGACTTTGTCATACCATGGTAGCTGGGTTCTAAGAGTGATTGTTCCAGGAGAACCAGGTGGAGAACTATAATAGTCTTTTATGACATAATCTTGGAAGGCACATGGCATCGCTCCTGCTGTGCTGTACTCGTTCGCCCAGATTGCAGAGGAGGGGGCAATAGGAAATAGATGAAGAGGAGAATCAAAGATTTTGGTATGTTTTAAAACTGCCATAATCCATTAGAAGCCCCTCATTAACATTTACCCTAGCCAAACTATGGCTTCTAAATGAAAGACTGATCACTTGTGGCTAAGGTGAGACTGCACTGTTATCCATAATTATGTGGACATGCATGGCTGCACATCCAGATAGAAATCAATTTTGTCCCAGTTAGGCGAGTGCTGAGCAGTGTTCATTATCTTCGGACCGTGGTGGATGTGGAGGAGGTTGTCAAGGGCAGTTCTGTTGGGATGGTAGGGATGGAAGTCAGACTGCTGGGCTGCTGGGAACAATTGGGAGAGGATGATGTGGAAGCAGCAGGTGTAGACGATGCTCTCAGAATGCTTAGCTGAGAGAAGAAGGGGGGAGAGGGATAGAGTGGGCTGAGAGAGCTTTCATATTCCTATCTATTTTATCAGCTTTTTCTTTTTTTTTTTATAAAGATGAGAGAATAGAAGGAAGGGAAGGAGTCAATGCAAAATACAAGGTGGCATTGTTTCTATCATGTATGTGACATGATTTCTTTTCTGGATTTTAAGTGCAGGGGTGCTGGCACAGCACATATACAATGGACACTGGTTAAACATTTGCTTTAGAACAAAGGAATTCCACCTGTAGAAAAATGTCACTTAGCAATTGCCCACCACCTGTGTGACCCCTTTCGTTCCCCTTCAGGATGTGGCCAGTTGTCTACCATTTTGTTTTACATTAGACCAAAGAGATTTTTTTTACAGAATCAACCTCCCATGGGAATGGATGCTGCAGCAACCCTGGTGCGTCCCTATAGGTACGAATTGTTCTCCTCACCCTAATCTCAAAGATCTTACCAATCAACTCCATCTATTTCCCTAAATTACCCATTGAGGAAAGCAGCCCATAGGAAGACACAGGGCTTCAAGAATGCCCCACCAATGTCTCCAGGTACCAAATACTGATCTAGTCAGAGAGTTGTTCACTCTGGGGGTGTCAACCGGCCATGTGTAAAATGGGACATGAACACCTACTTCAGAGGGATGTTTTGAGAGGAGGGCTGTGAGATTGATGACTCCTATAAAGCAGATTCTAAACGGTAAATTGTACCTTGCAAACCACAACACGGATATAAGAAACTGATTATTTGTCATCCTGTAGGTCAGTGGCTGTTTATGTGTTATCAGAAACTTAATTCTTTTTCCTCTGAGGGTCATACGGTGTCTGCTTCAGTCACTTTTCCATTTACTGACTTCTATGAGAAATCGGCCTGGAAGTGTCAGCCGTTGAAAAATTGTAATAATTTTTGCTTCATGATCTACAGTTGTAATGGACATAGTAATAATAGTACTGTCTGTTTGTAGTCTGTTTCTTTCTAAGGAGTAAAGACCAGAGACTAGAGTTGATAATAGGTGAGTGGAATTTCATTTCTGGAATTGCATGTCTTTAAAAGCCAAATTTTTTCTGACACGTGAGAAATGGTTGATATTTCAGGAATTATATTAGTGTGGTAATGGACCAAGGCATACAACATGGACAGAGTAACATAATCCAGTTTATAGTTTGTGCTAATTAACTTCTATATGAAAAGAACTTCCATTTTAGTTAATTTCATTTTTTTAGTAATTTGCATCACATCTGTACAGCATTGTACATGGAGATTATTGTGATATGCACATATATAATATATTTTAGGGGGGCATCTCTTGGCGCAGCTATACTCTTTTTCAAAAGCAAAACTTCTGATGGGTCAGAGGACGAGACATTGATTACCTAAGTTTTTCTACATAGTAGTGGAAGTGTGTGTGTTTAAGTGATCATAGATAGAGATTGATGGTTAAATGTGTTGCTGAGGAATTTGTCAAGAGGTTGGTAGGATGCCCAACTAGAGAAAAAGCTCATTGGTGGTTTTGAGGCCTCAATGATGTATTGACTGCATTGTGGTAGAACAAACGTCACAAATACACTGTCATACTGTGCACGTTTTTTGCAGTTCTTAATGCAAACAAGCCCCAAGACCATGAATAGATCCAAACCGCAATCATAACATTTAAGTTACACAGGGCATTTGAAAAACAGATCTTTGTTGCTTGCATTTCCTAGCATATGGGCGTCTATATTGTGTATGATTTGGTCCTGATGGAAAGCTCTGTGCCAAGGCTGAGAGGGAGCCGTTAGGTTAAACTGTCGGCCATGGAGTCAGAGAAGGGGAGAGAGATGTGACCCACCAGAAGTCCTACCTCTAGTCCAGCAACCATGATGACATCGCCTGTTATTTTCTCAGGGCAGTTACAGGATGGATGGTATCCCTCTCTGGGGTTGTTCTGAATGTTCCCTTCTGAGGTTGTTAAATTTCTGAATGTTCTCTGCCTGTCCGGCTTGTGTTCTTTTATCCTATCCAGGCACAAGGGAGAGGTGGTGAAAAGTTCCAGTTTGCAGAGGAATTGAAATTCTATGTGGCCAATGTTTATGCACAGTGGAGTTTGTTTTTTGGTGGCTATTGTTTCAGTTCCTGGGACTTGCCTTCTATGTGTAGTCTTGGTGGGAGGCAGGCATTGGCTCTGGCTAGGCACAGACAAACCTCCCAGGACGGCCAGCTGGGTGCATTTCACTGGAGCTTTGAAATGAGCGTGCAGTGCAAAGAGGAAAGCCGGTTAGAATGCGTTGGTGGCTGTGGCAGCAAGAACTCCTGTAGCTCCTGAGACCTGGTGGGCTTCTTTGAGCCCCCTGAATGCTGTCTCCTGTGGATAAAGTGAGAGTGAGCTTTTGCTGTTCTAGTTTTTTTTTCCCCTAAGCTGGTAAGTGTTCAGTCCATCCGTTGTTATCAAGAGTCCTGGCTGACATGGAGACCACCCTGTGTGTCCCCTGCATGGCCATTTGTTTTTAACTCTCTTTGGCTTTGCTTTTGGGGCATCCTTGTCAGTCCCCTGGCTGGAGAGCAAAGCAGAACCATGAAGTTCCCATCTGCATCAGCCAAGATTGATTCACTGGAGAAAAAGAATTAATTGTGCTCTTGACTGTGCTGTGTAGTCATTTGTGTAAGGGCAGCTATCACTGTCATCTTCCTACTTGAGGAACATGTCACAGTCCACCAGGAGTGTGTACTTAACGTGATTGTTTCGACACATGAGTATGGGTAGATAGCACTACTCTAGTTTTACAAGTGATCAGGTGGCCTTAATGAAGTTAAGTCATTTGCCTGAGGTTGTACGGCTATTAACTAGCAGAAGTAGAGCTTAAACTGGAGCCTCCTGATTCCAAAACCACCTCTTCCCACCCCTTCTCATTGGTATGTCAAAGTTAGCCTGGTGGCAAAATGCCCTTCCTTGAAATACCTGCCTGTCAGATTCAGAATATGAATGATGGCCTAGAAGCAGGATCTGTACTGAGGGAGGGACCATCCTTCCATCTTGTCTGAATCCATCAGGGGCACCTTCAGCATGAGAACCCAGCTCTCAAAATCATATTAAAGTTGATAGTTCAGGGTATGGTACTTTGAAACTGTTCCTTTTAAAGAACCATGTAACACTAAGAACTAGTTAATGCTAATTAGGAGCATCCTCAAATAATTTTTTTCATGTTTTATTTCTTTGTTTCTTGTTTTTGGGGCAGGGTCTTGCTCTGTCTCCCAGGCTGGAGGACAATGGTGCAGTCATGACTCACTGCAGCCTCTAGCAATCCTCCCATCTCAGCCTCTGATTAGCTGGGACCACAGGCACATGCCACCAAGCCCAGCTCATTTTTGTAGAGACAGGGTTTTGCCATGTTGCCCAGACTAGTTTCAAATTCCTGGGCTGAAGGGACATATCTGCCTTATGAGCTCATTGTTGGTAAGTTAGAAAGTAGAAATAAAAAGAAGTGAAGAAAAAACTCCTATTATCTTGCCAACTGGGAATAAGCACTTTAACATATTTGTTCAGGCCTTCTTTCTGTCCTATTTTTATTGCCATGTATTGGGTACTGTTCTTAGCATTTTTACATAACTGATCTCATCATGCTTTCCCAAGTTCAAATTTCGAAGTTTGTGCTCTTTACCGTAGTCATAAATGCACCTGTTACAAATGTATAGTTATTTAATGTGAACTTAATAAGATAGATTTGAGGCAAAATCTGTCAGTGCTGTTACAGTAGAAAGTGTGGGAACAGGGATGGATCCAGGTTTTGTGGAGCCTGAAATTTACACAATTTTTTTTTTAACAAAGCTTATAACATGGATATGAAATTAGGTGCCAAAGTGAGTATTTACTTAGAATGAGAAAAGAAAAGTGAACAAATGACTGACACTTTGGAGATTCAGGTTCTTTTTTTCTTCTGAGCCCTTTTTAGGCGGTTGGCCAGAAAGGCTTACGTGGAGAGGCTTTCTGATCGGACCCTGGCTTTTCCTCCCTTTCCAGAACTCTTTGTACTCCCAGGGGCAGCACAGGGAGGGGCCCTGCTGTTTAAGCTTCTTTGGCCTCCCAGGAGGAGTGGGTGGCAGGGTGGCTCAATACCTTCAGGGAGCAAACCCTAGGTCCCAGGGGAGTGAGGGGGGAGGAGGCATCTGTTCCATTTTTCTCTTTGGAACTGAGAGCCCTGTGATTATGGGGAGTTAGCGCAGAAGGAGTGAGACAATTCCTATTCCACTGCAAGATACTATAAATATTTATTGGTATTTTATTCTCATAATCTTAGGTTTATTTTTATTAGGTCTACAGTCTCATTTGGTGAATGGGAGCAGAGATACAATTATTTTCCACATCTTAACCCATTGCTTCAATACCTTTGTCAATGAACATACCTTTTCCCATTGATTTGAAATGCCGTCTTTACCGTATATTATTTATTCTTAGATCTGTTTCAGGATTTTCTGTTCTCTTGCATTGATCTGCCTGTCTGTTGCTAGATTATTACTGAATCATTGAGCTTTATTATGTATTTTTTTTTGAGATGGAGTCAAGTTCTGTTGGCTGGGCTAGAGTGCAATGGCACAATCTCTGCTCACTGCAGTCTGCACCTCCCAGGCTTACACCATTCTCCTGCCTCAGCCTCTCAAGTAGCTGGGATTACAGGTGTGTGCCACCATACCTGGCTAATTTTTTTTTATTTTCGTACAAATGGGGTTTCACCACGTTGGGGATGTTGGTTTTGAACTCCTGACCTCAGGTGATCCACCTGCCTTGGCCTTCCAAAGTGCTGGGATTACAGGCGTCAGCCACCACGCCTGGCCTTATTACGTATTTTTATATTTGGTAGAATGTGGTCTTGCCCTCTGTCCCTTAATAGCTTTTCCTTAAAAAAAAAAAAATACTTTCTTGACTTTTCTTACATTTATTACACTATGAAAGCTTACGAATCATTTTTGTCAAGCTGTAGAAAAAGTCCTTTTGGGATTTAATTAGATTAATATTCATTTTAGATTAATTTTGAAAGACTTGAGATCTGTATAATAAATTACTTTCCAGGGATATGGTCTGTCTATTCCACTT
Organism: Nomascus leucogenys; assembly: GCF_006542625.1. Taxonomy (NCBI): domain Eukaryota; kingdom Metazoa; phylum Chordata; class Mammalia; order Primates; family Hylobatidae; genus Nomascus; species Nomascus leucogenys. The sequence goes on from NC_044384.1 coordinate 132,016,786, forward strand.
TCCTTTCATGTGCTTGGTATTTGTGTGTTTTTGGCAAATTTTTAATGTTCAGTTCTAGGTAGTTATTTTTAATATCTGTTAAGAAAGGGACTGTGTAGCCCTCTTCCACAATCTTTTCTAACTGGCTGCCGTTGGTGTGTGGAAAGGCTGTTTTTAAAAGAACTTGACACCTTACCAAACTCTTAGTAATTCTAATGGTTTTTAAATTGTCAGAGCTTTTTTTGCCTTGCTTCTACTTTTTGAAACCCATTTTTAGAGTGGTTTCTGATGACCAAGATCCTGTTAAAATGTCATAACAACTGGCCCCCAGGCTGTGGGAGGTGGTGAGGGTCATGTGGCTATGGGCAGGCTTCTTAATCACAGTGATTGTGGTTGAGCAAAGTAGAGTAAAGATGACGCCGCACAGACCTTGTAGAATTTTACACATCGTGGAAAAGCCTGACCAAGTGTGAAGTCTGTAGCACAGATTGAACTGTAGCACAGATCAAATCCTATCTCCTGATCTGACATTTCATTCCATTATGTCCTGTGATCGCACACAGCTGCCTATCTGTTCCCCTGTCCATCCTGTCTGGCAGTGGCAAGTCACGGTCTCCAGGGTCATTTAAAGGGATGCTGTGTTCAGGGTGAACTCGTTCTACCTGCTCTTCAGTGTACGAAGGACTGCAGCAAACTGAACTAGCGATGGATAAGCGCAGGTAATTGGGATTTCATAAATGGTCATGGGGTTGCTTGACAGCAGTCTGCGGTTGGACCGGTGAGGGCTGCTGACTGCAGTGTCCTGGCCCCGATTGCAGAACGGATAGTGTTATCTGTGCTGGCCGGAAGGGCTGCTTAAAACCAGAACTCAAACTTCGGCAGACGGGCTTGTCCCAGGATCTGCAGCCTTGCTCACGCTGTGCGTTGGTGTGGCCCCAAATCGCACGGAGGTGAGTAACCCAAGGCTTGTGTCAATGGCTTCCTTGTGGTTTTGACTGTTGTTGCCTGAATATTTTACACAGTCTGTGGGCTCTAAAGTCCCAGTGTACATCAGTGAGTGCTCTCCTTAGGTGGAAACTATGGGAGTAGAGTAGTGACAACAAAGATGGGGAAAGACCATACGTCCCCAGGTAGGGGTGACGATAGGCGTCATCTTTTTGATCTCGTATGTGGGTGAGTGGGAGAGGGAAGGTTCCTTTATGGGGTGTGAAATTTGCGGGAAGTTTCTGTTTGGGGAGTGCTGGGAGCTGTTTTGTTTCTAATTAAGAAGAGCCCTAGGAAGGGAAATAAGTGAGCTTGCCAACTCATTAGCAAACACTCTGATGAGACCTCCTGGGCACATTACCTAGTGGCCCAAAGCAGGGAGAGGAGAGACAGGCTCGCTCCTAACACTTGCTGGGCCCAAGGCATGAGTACAGACAGAGGCTGACATTCCATATGTCTAAGTAGCTGTTTCCAAGTTCTAAGTCGAGCCCTCTGAAAATCAGGTCCTATGCTGCCATCTTGGTAAATAAACACAACCTTCATAACAACCTGGAAGCCAGGCTCCAATGTAGAATTCTCAGACTCCTCAAGTTTCTTGTCCAAAATCTTTCTGTGATACAGGGAGATATCCCTGGCCACAGGTCCCAAGTCTGTCTACACCTCTGCAGACAATCTCTCTTATGCAAACTGGTGAAGTGCTTCACCCGTGAGAAAACGGACACTGGCAGGTAAAGCAGCAGGCCCAGGGAGACCTGGAGTGTGACCCAGAAGGTGGGGTGATGTCCAGGTGAACATGTCTTGGGGGCCCTGTGAACTCTGCCCCGTGACATGGTGTGGCTAGAGAAGGTGTGAGCAGTGTCTTCTGAGCATGGTGCCCAGGGCAAGGGCCCAGACTCTGGCCCAGCCTGACATTCCCAGGGCAGGGGACAGAGATGGGAGGAGTTGAGGGAGCAAGTGGGAACTTGGAACCACATCCAGGCCAGATGAGGTGCTGGAAGTGCCGAGGTCAGGCACCTCAAGCGTAGGAACCCTTGGACATACGAAATTATGGTTTTAGAAATGTCCGTTGGTTACTTTCAGATTTGGGCAGTACGCCTGCAGATTTACCACTTAACTGATGCAGACCCAGGAGACTTGTCTTGCACCTGCTCTGACCTCTCTCCTGCCAGGTCCCTAGATCCGCAGTTGTTCCTTTTAATGTTGTACTGGTGGTGACAAAAGTCTGCTGTGATGAAGGAGCCAGCGACGGGGATGGGGGCGCGAAGGACAGATGCACCATTTCCCCTTTGCCTCTCTCTCCCGCTGCATTTATGGATCTGCTGGTCTGGTTCTCATTCTTTGCCTCAGTCTCTTACACACATCCAATTCCTGCCTTTCTACGGTTTCCATTCTTACTCTGTTCCTTTCCTTGCTGTGAATTTCTTCCTATTGCTTGGTGTTGGTGGCTTGGCAGGGGCAGTGGGGGCTCTGCAGGGAGGTGGGAGATGCTTTACTAGTATCCCAATGAGTTTCTATGACCTTGTGATAGTAGTAAAGTGATCCCTTCATATCTTCAGGGGATTGGTTCCAGGAGTTTTGTGGATGCTGAAATCTGGATGCCCAAGTCCCTTATATAACATGGAGTAGTATTGGCATGTAACCTACACACATCCTCTTGTATACAGTCTGTACAGTCATACGTGGTTTTCATCAACAATGGACCACATATACAACTGTGGTCCCATAAGCTAATGGGGCATATGTAGAAACCTGACACATGGCACTAAATAGTGGCATTGCAGATCAAGTAGGAAAAATGGTTGGTATTCAGTAATGGTTCTGGGATATTTGTTTTTCCATATGAAAAAATATACATAGATAAAAACCTAATACTATGTAGGTTTGTGTGAGTCCATTTTGATGTTCACGTGGTGATGAAATTGCCTAATGATAGATCTCTCAGACCTATCACAGTCATTTGGTGACACATGACTACTTTAAATCATCTCTTAGATTACTTATAATACCGAATACAGTGTAAGAGCTACGTAAATAGTTGTTATAACTGTATTTTAAATTTGCACTATTCTTTTTTTGCGGGGGCCGCGGGGGGGCGGGGGGCGGGGGACTAGGGTGTAGATTCTTGCTTAGTTGCCCAGGCAGGAGTGCAGTGGTGTGATCTCTGCTGACTGCAACCTCCACCTCCTGGGTTCAAGTGATTGTCCTGCCTCAGCCTCCCAGGTAGCTGGGATTACAGGCAGCCGCCACTACACCCGGCTAATTTTTATATTTTTAGTACAGACAGGGTTTTGCCATGTTGGCCGGGCTGGTCTTGAACTTCTGACCTCAGGTGATCCACCTGCCTCAGCCTCACAAAGCGCTGGGATTACAGACATGAACCACCAATCCAGGCCTAAATTTGCACTATTTTTAATTTTTGTATTTTTAATTGTTATTTTTCCAAATATTTTTGATCTGTGGTTGGTTGAGTCTCTGGATGCAGAGCCCATGGATACAGGGGGCCAACTATACTATATTTAGGTAGTTTACAAGTGAAATAGGCTTTTGGAGGTTGACATAGGAATCTATAATAACATTATTCCTGTGGGGAAGTATATTGCCAATTTCAAACAACTAATTTGTAAGTAAACTTTCAGAAATAAAGTTTGTCGTGGCTATTTTTAGAATTTTGCTACTGGAAGGGTGCTTTGTCCATTATAACCTGAAAATGAATTGAATCTACTCTAAGCCGGTATGTAGGCCCCCTTCCAGCTCAGAAGGCCTATGAATTTAGTGCACATTCCTCATTATATAGGGTAGGAAATTGAGATCAGAGTGTGTGAAGTTATTTCTATAAAGCCACAGGTAAAGTCTCGCCGGGACTTGGGCTTCCTCTTCCACCCTCTTGTACGTCAGAACCTAAGAGTAGCGTTTTCATAACCCAAGGAGTTTGGGCACCAGCACCTGTTTGTGGGTAGCTGGCGAATATTGATGGCACATGACTGCCTCGAGTCACGGCAGGTGGTGCCGGACCTTCCTGTGTGCACAGGATGAAAGGCGATTTGAAGAAGAATGGCGAGTATCCTAGCTTTTTAAAGGTGGCTACAGGGATATTTGATCAGCACTGTCAGCATCCTGTGTCAGTACCTTAAAATGAGATTGATCTGTATATGGGTTAAGTTGTTGGAATTTCCCTTTTGTGTTTCATTTTATTTCATTTTTTATTTTTTGAGGCAGTATCTCCCTCTGTTGCCCAGGCTGGAGTATAGTGGCACGATCATGGCTCATTGCAGCCTCGACCTCCCTGAGCTCAAGCCAGTTCTCCCACCTCAGCCTCCCAAGTAGCTAGGACTACAGGTGCACATCACCAAACCCCACTAATTTTTGTATTTTGTTTGTAGAAACGAGGGTTTACCATGTTGCCCAGGCTGGCCTCGAACTCCTGAGCTCAAGCAGTCCACGTTCCTTGGCCTCCCAAAGTGCTGGGATAACAGATGTGAGCAACCACACCTGAGAGGAAGTTTCTTAGGGCTTTGCTGCTGTCTTGAATTTCCTTACCTTTAAGAAGAGTTCCTGTACATAGAATAATTACGGAAGTTTTTCAAGACTTTATGAAACATTTCTACACTGTTGATTGCATAACGTTTGTAAGACTGTTTCCTTATCCATAGAATAGGGATAATGATACCTCCTACTTAATCTTTATGTCAGGATTAAGTGATGTGAGAGGAGACACTCAAGCTCCCAGCAAGGGATGGCCATGAGTAATCACTAATTGCATTGGTTTCTATTACTGTTGTAGTTATTGTCATTATAATGAGGGCTTCCTGGTCTTCCCTGCTTGGTGTCACTTACCAGGTCTTGACCTTTTGGATGCCTCCTCCCTCATTTGGACACACTTCCTATTACTCCAGACGAATCTGTTTCATGTGCTGAAGCTCTCCCCTTCATGGGTCAAAACGTATAGAATTTCTGCTTTGTAAAAAAAAAATTCCTAAGATTGTGATTTGTTATATTGCAGGATCTAGTTGTGATTCCTCTGTCTGCCTTGAGGTCCCACCAGTGATGGCTTTATTGTTGACATTTTCCTTTACACCGTTTGTCTTGGACTTTCTTTTCTGCTTAATGAGCTGGGGACACAGGGACATTCCTGGAGCCTATTTACATTTTCTATCGCGTGCCTGACTTGCATTTACGTCAAACGTAATCAGTAACTGCTTAGCTATGAGGACAAAATCAGCTCTAGCTTTCTGTAATAGTTACCCTTCCTGGTGACTTAACCTGGAATCGTTTTTGTACTCTGTTGTTGGTTATTTGAAGAATTCTCAGTCTGGAGTCCCAATGTGAAAACTTTGCCTGTTTGTTAGATTTCAGTATTACACACTAATTCTAAAGACGTCTCTATGCAGAGATGTCTGGATACCTCTTGTTAGGCCTTTTTGCCCCGGAATTCTGAGTGTTAAGGTTAATAGTGATTCCCTAAAACTTGGTGTTAGTCGCCGAGGAAACCATTTAGGAAATGTATTTGCAGTATGACTAAGTAGCATTTAGTGGGGTAATTGTTTTATTACATGCATGTTTTTGTTTGGAGATCAGAGTCTCAGGGTGGCCTAGGCTAGAATTCAGTGGCGCGATTCTGCTCACTGCAGCTTCCACCTCCTGGGCTCAAGCATGTCAGCCTCCCAAGTAGCTGGGATTACAGGTGCCCACCACCACATCCAGCTAATTTTTTGTTTTTTTAGTAGATTTTGGGTTTCACCATGTTGGCCAGTAATTGTTTTATTGAAAAACAGTCTTCTAATTGTTTTTCAGACAGTTTGAAAGTTGCAGTCATCTGTGACCTTTAACATTCCCTAAAAAAATCCTACCTATGCCCCTGCTGAATTTCTGCTTTACCCATTTCCCTAGTCCAGAAACTCTCTGGCTTTTCACAATGATTTTTCCTTTCTCCTCAACCTTCAACATCTCACCTTTCCATAATATCAGCTGGTGACCTTGATTCTTACTTCGCTGAAGTAAAAACATTCTGAAGACAGTATTTACATTCAATACTAAATTTACAAACCTATCCACATCTGAACTTACAGACTGATTTCCTTCTAGCTAAAACATGCATACTCTAGCCCTACACATGCCAAAGCCCTGCCCTTTTTGTGTGCTAGCTCCTGTCCTTCTCACTTACTCAAGGTCATTGTTGTAATGTTGGTTCATCTGTCCTGGTACCATTAGTTTTTCTTCTCTACTGTATCATCTCATCAGCACACAGAAATATCTTTCATCTTACAAAACGCACTCTCAGCTGGGCATGGTGGCTCACACCTGTAATCCCAGCACTTCGGGAGGCCGAGGTGGGAGGATCACTTGAGATCAGGACTTCGATACCAGCCTGGCCAACATGGCAAAACCCTGTCTCTACAAAAAATATTAAAAAATTATGTAGGCGTGATGGTGCGTGCCTGTGGTCCCAGCTACTCAGGAGACTGCGGTGGAAGGATCACTGAAGCCCAAAAAGTCAAGGCTGCAGTGAGTAGAGATCATAACACTGTATTCCATCCTGGGTGACAGAGTGGGACTCTGTTTTAGGAGAAAAAAAAAAAAGCATTCTCAAACCCACCCCTGTTTAGCTTCTGCTGCATTCTCTCTTTGCTTTTACTGAAAGAATTTTCTACACTCCCTCTCCTTTCTTTTCTTGATCCTCTTTAGTTTGACTTTTGTCCCTAGTCCTCTACGAGACTGGTCTTGTGAATGCTACTAATAACTCTTTCATTGTCAAATCCAATGGTTGGTTGCTCTCAGTTCTAATCGGACTTGATTTATCAGTAGTGTTTCACATGGTGGTTCACTCCTTTCTTCTTGATTTTCTTCCTTTGGTTCCAGTACCGAGCCTCCCAGTTGTCTTCCTGAAAGATCCTTCCAATCCTGTCTAGGTTGATGGTTTCTCTTCCTCTTGCCAATGTCTAAACAGTGGACAATGCTTGCTCAGCCCCTGAGGCTTTTCTTTCCTCCTCCTGCTTAATTTGCAGGTGTTCTTACCAAGTTCCATGACTGTTTCTGCAAATGTTGATTTTTGGTCTTAATTTCTTCCTCTGTTCCTTCTTATACTACACAGTATGTATTACATCTTTTGATATCGTTCCACAAGTTACTGAGGCTGAATTTATTATAATCTTTCAGTCTACATTCTTTGTTCTTCAGATAGAATAGTTTCTCTTGATGTTCAAGTACTGACTTTTCTTGACTGTTAGCTCCATTCTGCTACAAGACGATTCCATGAATGTTGGATTTCAGATATTCTCGTTTGCAGTTCTATAATTTTCACTGGACTCTTTTTTATAGTTCCTATTTCCCTGCTGGGAATGCCCAGCTTTCCATTTATTTCAAGAGCATTTGCCTTATGGAACATAGCTAAAATAGCTGCTCTAAAGCCTTCGCTTGATAATTCTAACATCTGGGTCATATTGGAGTTGGCATCCGTTGATTGTTTTTTTCCGTTGGAAACTGGTGACATTTCTCCAGTTCTTTGTGCCTTGAGTAATTTTGCATTGTCCCGAACATTGTGGATGTTATCTTGTGTAAACTCTGCTTCCTTTTGTAATCTGGGCGGTTTTTTTTGGTTTGTTTCTGTTTTTTTTTAAATCAGACATCCACCATCCATCGTGGTCAGGTTCAGGCTGCAAGTAGTTCTGTCTCGCTCTCTATGGGTGGTGCTTCCAGTGTGAGTTGAGATTTTTAAAGCCCTGGCTGTCCACTTTGTATCTGTCCTGAAATTGTATCACCAGGGATTACTTTGAGATTTGGGCCTTGGTGTGAATCTTGGTTCAGTCCTCAGGTCTCTGTTGTATCGATTTGAGTGTGTCCTGCAACTTGGATGAACCTGAGACCTTGGGCAGAGTGGGGCGGGGGTTCATATATAGAATTAGGGCAAAGGCCCAGTGGCTCATGCTTGTAATCCTAGCATTTTGGGAGGCTGAGGTGGATCACGAGGTCAGGAGTTCGAGACCAGCCTGGCCAACACGGTGAAACCTTGTCACTACTAAAAATAAAAAAAATTAGCTGGGTGTGGTGGCATGTGCCTGTAATCCCAGCTATTCAGGAGGCTGAGGCAGGACAATCACTTGAACTCAGGAGGCGGAGGTGGTAGGGAGCCAAGATTGTGCCACTGTACTCACTCCAGCCTTGGTGACAGAGGAGACTCTGTCTGAGGGGACAGAAGGGAGGAGAATTAGAGGATCTGTCTCTCCAGCTCTCTCCTCTGTGTGGTTCTACTCATTTTCTGATTCATAAGAATCCCTTTGCCTCTTCGGTTTCTGTAAGATTTATCTGACTGTGGACCTCTGTGACTGGTGGGCACCACCTTGGGGCAAAGCCATTAGAGAAGTAGGAGCAGGGAAAGTGGGGGAATTAACCCTTTTGTAGGTCACTTTGCCAACGTTTGACTCCCCTCTACGATCTGCCTGCTTTTGTTTTGTTTTCCTAGTTCTCAGGTAGTTGCTGTTTGTATTTTGTTGAGAATTTCTAGTTGTAAGCAGAGGAAGGATGGCTGTCCTGGGCACTTACCATGATGGCTCCATGACTTTAAATACCCTACTGGGAACTCTCAGATTTACCTCTGTTGCCTGGACCTTTTATCAGACTTTTATTTCTTGCCCAGACTTCTTCCCAGAACTCAGTATCCTCATTTAGATGTCAATCGGGCATCTCAACTTTGAGTCTAAGTCTGGATTCTTGACATCCTGCCTTGGTCTTACCCTACTTCAAGATGGGCAATGCCCTCCTTTCATTGCTCAGGCCAGAAACTCTGGATTCATCCATGACCCCTCTCATTGTCTCATATCCAAATCCAAGCCATGACCTACTTACGATTTTTTTTTCAAAATATATCTACAACCAGACAACTTCTTTCCATTTCCAGGAGATCATTTCTCACATACAGAGCCGTCACTGCCTCCTAACTGCCCTCCCTGCTCCCAATTATTTCCGTTCAGTCTGTTCTTCACCTCGTGGTAAGTTAGATGGTAAGTTAGATTCTGTCAAGCTTCATTTCACACCACTGCCCTTCACCAGTCACTGCTTACCTATCCCTGTGGATAAAGGCCAGGGCCCTGGAGTGACTTCTATGGTGGTAGGGTTGTCTCTCCCCATTGCCCATTCCTGCCTTTTCCCGCTGTTCTTCTTCATCCTCTGGCTCAAACCACCCAGCTTTTGCAGTCACCTTCACCTTTGAATCTGACATTCTCCTGCCTCAGGCCCTTTGTCCTTCTTCCTTCTCCCTCCGATATCTGCAGTATTACCCCTCACTCATCTTCTGATCTCTGCTGAGATACCACCTCCATTCCTCTTGATCCCCTCTTACTGTGCATTATTCACTGCATTCATCAGACCTCACTTAAGAAAAAAATTTTTTGAGACACAGTCACACTTTGTTACCCAGGCTGGAGTGCAGTGGCACTATCTTGGCTCCCTGCAACCTCCACCTCCCAGGTTCAAACAATTCTCCTGCCTCAGCCTCCTGAGTAGCTGTGACTACAGTTGTCCGCCACCACACCTGGCTTAATTCTTTCTTCGTATTTTTAGTAAAGATGGGATTTTGCCATGTTGGCCGGGCTGGTTTTGAAGTCTTGACCTTAAGTGATCCTCCCGCCTTGGCCCCCGAAAGTGTTGGGATGACAGGTGTGAGCCACTGCCCAACCAGACCTGACTTCTTAGATATCTCTGTGTCTTCTGCCCTTAACTTAAGCTCTTAGATGACAAGTTCTCTGCATTTATCTTTACAGTAATGTATTTTGAGTGCCTAGAATAGTGCCTGGCACAGGATAGGCACTCAGTAAATATTTGTTGGTTGAGTGCACCAAAAGACAAACAGTATTTTCAGAGTACTTCTTCATAAAAAAGGAATTTGATAGGGTTAATTTCTATTCTTTTAAAACTCTATTTCAAAAGAACCCTGCAGAAATTAGTATGGTAAAAGTGTGCTAAGATGTTAACACGCACACACCCACCTTTGGGGTATGGAACATTAGCACATGGTGGAAGCAGACAAATTCATTTCTAACTCTTAACTACCGGGACTGGGTTGCTTGTTTCCCATGAGACCATTTCTGAGGATAGCTATGGGAATCAAAGATGGAAACACACGTGGCTTTCACTGTTTTCTGCTGTGGTGCATCTTGAAGACAGGCAAGAGTGGTGTGTAACAGTAGAAGCCAGCTGAAACCACATTGTGCATAACAAGTTTGGTCTCATTATCCCTGCCATCTTGGTTTGCTGTGACCAGATCTCATGATGATGAATGACAGAGTAAAGAGCTGTCACATGTATCTACAGCCCTGAGCATGAGCAAGTTGAAACAATCATTGTTGTTCCTAGAGTCTTCACCTTCTCCACTTTCAGTGTCTTTGAAGCACAGCCAAGTTAGCTGTGAAGCTGCAGTAGTTACGTAGCACCACTACTCAAACCTGGAAACCCAATGAAGGCTGTGAGTCCCGTATCCCCTTTGTTCCTTGCATCGGAGTCCATTTTTAGTGCAGTGGATGAATGGCTGTGTGGGTTCTTCCCAGAAAGGACAATTGTCACCCTAGGGTGTGTGTTCTCACTGCTGGTGTAAGAGGACATTTTCCCCTTGTTCTAAGGCTACGTTATAGATTAGGAAATCTTTTGAGATTGCTGTTTGATTTCACTTCGAACTCTGAAAAGTGGGACTCGGAAGGAGGATGTTGAGACTTTTTAGAAGCAGTGAGATACAGTGCTTACAACTCAGAGGCTTCCATTGGCTAAACAATGAAACTCTAATCACTCAGTAGCATGAACCCATACTGAACCAGCTTCGAGTGATAAATAACTGATGTATCCTGTTTTTTTGTTTTGGTTTTTTTTTTGTTGTTGTTGTTTTTTGAGTGCAGTATTTTCTTGTTTGCCAACTTTTCTACAAATCATTTTCAGGCTTTTTCCTCTTGATGTGACAGTATAAAAAATAAGTTTATTTTTGATAAGAGCAGCAGCTAAATAATGCTATGGTTGGAATTTAATTAGGAATGTTGGTTTATGAACTATTAAAAAGATGCTTTTCATTTATGTTTCCAGTGTAAAGCATTATATAAGAGTCATCTATAAGTGACTGGAAAGAAGGAAAATAAAGCGAGGGTTTTCTGCTATTAAGCATTTACATTAGATAGTTAATAGTACTCTTTAGCTATCCAGGTTGAATGGTGGTTTCCAGCATCCTAAAGGCATTCAGGGAAATACTTTGCAGTCTTGTTAAAGTGATGCTGAATATGTCTGAGTTATGACTCACTCCTTACGGTGAAAGGTGGGAGAAGAGAAACATTGCCAGGTGTCTCCCTGGCTGTGTGGAAGCCAGAGTGTTTATGAATACTCAGCTGGGTTTTTTTTGTTGTTCATTTATTAATCTAATGGGTATTGCATGTTCTTCTCTGTTCCTGGTACTGTGTTAGGCATCTAAGGAAGAGTTCTCCTCTGATGTATAGAGTATTCGATATACAGGGAAGCTGATGGAGAGATGGGAAAGCCGAAGAAATTCCGTGAGCTTGATGGAAAAAATTGCCATGTGTGGGAGGCAGGAACCTTGACAGAAAGAGAGGGAGAAAAAGAATCTGAGCACATTGCTTGAAGACGCTGATGCCCTATGCAGCTCAAGTATATCATGAGCCTTAACACTGTTTGTACCAAATTCTATGTAAATGTACCTCTTTATGTTTCTCTTAAGGAAATGGAAGCATTATTTATAATAGCTTTTTAAAAAAGCATCTAATTGCCCCAGTGAGTAGAACAGTTAATTATGGTTTATATATGGTACATTCATGAGATGGAATTCTCTGCAGTCATTAAAAGTTATATTGCAAAAGAATATTTAATGGCTTAGGGAGATACTCATTATGTAATAAGTGGGAAAAAAGCCAATAAAACAGTAGGATCTCAATTTGGGAAATCTATAGTCTCAATTTAGAGCAAGTTGACTCCCATAAGTTTGTAGCTTCCCCCACCACCCCTGCACTCCCAATCCTTTTACCTTGCTCTACTCTTTTCTTTGTCCCTACTACCTTTTAACGTACTTGACATTTACTTGTCTATATCAATGACTCTTGTGTTTCTCTCCTAATAGAATATAAGTTCTGGGAGGGCAGGGATTTTTGTCTGTTTTGTTCACTGATATGTCCTAGAAGCCTAGAACAACATTTGGGGTGTAGCAGATTCTGATAAACACTGTACTTGGTGAATAAACGAGTGCAGGAAATGTGGTTGGATTATGATACTGGTGGGCGTTAACTTTCTAAATTTTACTTGTGGGTTTTCCATATTTTCCATAATAAACATGGATTACCTCTGTAGTTGGAGCTTGAAAACAACATTGTTGCCTGTGAATTTGTCCTGTGGACCTAACTAGTTCATCCGTAGGGAATGGCTGAACAGAGGATTGAAGAGAACAGAATCAAAGCCTTCTAGTTGCAGGTAGAGAATATTGTTGAGGGCCGTCTTAGAACCTTCAGGGTCTGTTACGGGTTCTGTGCTTGGCTGATTGCTGGGTTTTGAGCCTGACCTTGCCTTTTCTATTCACCATTCCACCCTGGCTCTTTGCAACACCCTTCAGGCCAGTCTGTTGACTTCACTCTCCCTGCCCTCCACTCTGGGCTAATTCTGGTAATAACCATCTCCAAGTCTGGCTTCTGCTGTCTCCTTTCTAGGCTACACTTTTCCTGGTCACCATTTCAAATTTTGTTTTCGTCTAATGCCAGTTTGAGTCTTGACTTCCTTTTAAGGTCTTCTGTGACTACTCTGGCCTTGTCCTCCCTTGAGTCCCCATGGCCCTTGTGGAGTAGGCCAAGCACACAGTGTAGTTCTTGGAGTTGGGCTTCAGGGGAGCCATATTTACAATGGCCATTAACCAAAGGGGCCAAAAGCTACTTCTGCTGGAAGCCAAGTAGAATCTGGCTCAATCTATTTTAGGACAGAAACACCATAGAAATGCTTTAAGCACATATGCTGTACTTGTCTCATGTGTTATCTTTTTTCTGCAAGCAAATGACAAGCTGCTTGAGCGAAGGTTTCTATTTTCTTTTTTTTTTTTTTTATGTCTTCAATAGTGCATGAGCACTTCTGGTCTGAAGGTTGATATCACATACTTATTAGTCAGTTGATCCTTAGTTTCCTGTGTATAAAATAAATGTAATTTCTGACCCTTCAGAGATGGCATAAGAATAATATATGGGTAGTGATTCAAGCACCTTAGAAGGCATTATATATGTATGTACATATATATTTAATGACTTTTTCTTATTAATATTTAAAAAGCTAATAAACTAAAGTGAAATGTTCAGGATATAACTTGGCTACAGTAACCTTCTGCTGTTAAAATGGTGTAATTTTTATTGAGGGAATACAGATTGATTTTTGGGAAGCAGGATTTTATGTAACAGATTATTCAATTCCATAAAAACTTACTGAGATTCTACTAGTTATAAGGTACTGCAATGGGCACTGAAGGAGGTTGTGGAGATCATTTAAAAATCGTCCCTGAACTCTCTGAAGTGGGATTATAAGTGCAAAAACAGTGCCCAGGATGAGTAGGAAAGCCACAATATAGATTGAAAGAAGGAAGAAGTTGCAAGCGATCTGGGGACAGGCAAATGTGCAGGGAGTGGGGAACATGGCAGTGAACTACAGAATTAGGAGTTTTGATAGGTAGGAGTACCTAGACATGGGATAATTAAAGAATTCCAGGTGGAAATAATATAAAAGAAATGGGAAAGGAGGCATTTTGAGGGGACAGTGAGTTGTTTGTCCACAGGACTTCAGGGGACATGCAGGTTAGGGGCTGGGAGATGAAACTGAAAGGTAAGTTTGAATAGCATCTGGAGGGCCTTCATGCTGCAATAACCTGTTTTCAGCATGCAAATTAATGTTGCCACAACATTAGAAAGGGCTTTTGAAAGACATGGTTTACAGCTGGGCACTGTGGCCCATGCCTGTAATCCCAGCACTTTCGCAGGCCAAGGCCAGTAGATTATGGGAGGTCAGGAGTTTGAGACCAGCCTGGCCAATGTGGTGAAACCGCATCTCTACTAAAAAAAAAAAAAAAAAAAAACTAGCCAGGCATGGTGGCAGGCATCTGTAATCCCAGCTACTCAGGAGGCTGAAGCAGGAGAATCGCTTGAACCTGGGAGGGAGACGTTGCAGTGAGTGAAAGTCGTGCCACTGCACTCCAGCCTGGGTGACAGAGGGAGAGTCCATATCCAAAATAAAAACCAAACAAAAAAAATTAGAAACGGTTTATAGTTTTTATTTGGTTTGGTAGAGTAACCGTGTGCTTTGAATGTTTGTAGTTTTTATGATAGTGTCCTCCATCTCGGGATGAAATTTATTAAGCAAGGGTACCTATTAATAAAATTGAAGAGAAAGTTGTTTGCTTCCAGAAACACAGATGGTAGTGGTTTTTCTCTTCTGTGGTTGCATGTCTGCTTGGTTAGACTAGTTCTTGCATTTGCAAATCTACTCAAATTTGTATTGGGGAAATGGAGGTAAATTCTCAATGATTAAGTTATTTTCTCAAAACCAAATAGCAAATTATCAACTTACTTTTGAATGAAATCCACATGTCTAGACTCCAAGAAGCCTGCTGTACCTGAGACCTTTTGTTTTATGCAAAATTTATTTCAGAGCCCATAAATATTCACCTGTAACAAGTTGTTTTTCTGCAGAAGCATTTTGGTGAGAAATTAAAACTTTGATCACTGGAAATTCATAGATTATTACAGTATTTCAAAAGGTTTCCTAGTGTTTCAATAAGGGTGTTCCTAATGCAATGTGATTGATCCCATTTTCCCATTTAAAATAAATTGGCAGGCCGGGCACGGTGACTCACTCCTTTAATCCCAGCACTTTGGGAGGTCGAGGCTTGTGGATCACCTGAGGTCAGGAGTTCAAGACCAGCCTGGGCAACATGGTGAAACCGCATCTCGTAATAATCCAAAAATCAGCCAGGCATGGTGGCACTCGCCTGTAATGCCAGCTACTTGGGAGGCTGAGGCAGGAGAATTGCTTGAACCCAGGAGGTAGAAGTTGCAGTGAGCGAAGATCATGCCACTGCATTCCAACCTGTGCAACAGAGCAAGACTTGGTCTCAAAAATGAAAATGAAATAGATTGGCAGTTTAGATGTATGCAGCTAGGAATCTTTGGGTTTGCGTTTATTCATGAAGTAATTGATCAGTTATTTAAGAATAGTTTTTTCTTACGTTAAGGATTCAACTTCTTACTAATTTTTTAGTTTTTAAATTCTAAAATTAGAAAAACAAATTGAAGGCTCAGGTGGAATGTTTGCCTATTTTTATAAAGTTGTGTGTGTGTGTAACTGTGCATGTATGTGTAAGACAGAGATGGGGCTATGAGTGGCTAAGGAAGCTGAGGAGTGTCTGTCCCCAACCTGTGTCCCTGAGGTGACTGCAGAGATGAGGGTGCGATTAAAGGAACAGAGGAAAGCAATGATGACATGCTGTGTGATTTTACCATTCCTTTTTTGCATTTTTGAACAAAATGTAGGAAAAATCTCATGAAAACTATTTTTCATTGTGTGAATGACCATGTTTTATATTTGGGAGCCAGTTTTATTTCTCCCTTTGGAAAAGTTAAAGGATGTAATATATGCTGGTCAGGTTTTTATATTCTTACTTTCTAGCTTCATCTAATATTTGAATCGTTAGGGTTCCTTCAGTTCAACTTCACCATGCTCATTTTCACAGGAGTTGTGATCTGTGCTTTAATTCTATTTCTTTTTAAAATATTTAGTTGGAGGAAATTCCATGATCATTCATTGAGTTTAATACTTTTTCATATGCTTTATCAGATTTTTGAATTCTTACCAGTATGTAATACCTTATAATGAAAATATGTGGATGGTATAATCTTACATTCCATTCTCTGTGGCAGAAGTTAGTGATTTATGGCCTGTGATTTTTACATTCTTGCTCACGAAGCAGCAAATGACCTTTGCAGCTCTCTGAAAGCTCTCCTCATTGGAGGAAGAGACGTTAGCCTCTGGGTTTCAAGTACCTTCTCCTTACTGCCATTTTGTGGTCATGTTGCATTAAGGGCCTTGACTTGTTCATAATTCATCAGCCTTGGTTCAAAGGCGGTGGAACATGACTGACTCATTGCAGTTCGTTGTTCTCTTACTGTTGTGAGAAGTCATAGTTAAATCACTTCACTCTTTAAGCACTAAGGTAGAATAGAAATAATGTCTTGATTTTTGTTTTTTTTTGAGACAGGGTCTTGCTCTATTGCCCAGGCTGGAGTACAGTGGTGTGATCTTGGCTCACTTCAGCCTCAACCTCCTGGGCTCAAGCAGTTCCCCCAACCTCAGCCTCCTGAATAGCTGGGATGAGGGGCATGTGCCACAACACCCAGCTAATTTTTGTATTTTTTTTTTTTTTTTTTTTTGTAGAGATGGGGTTTCACCATGTTTGGCAGGCTGGTCTCAAATTCCAGAGCTCAAGCGATTCACCCACCTCTGCCTCCTAACTTGTTGGAACTACAGGCGTGAGCCTCTGCACCTGGCTGAATTTATGTCTTTTGATATTGTGATGACATTTCTTTCTTTCTTTTCTTTCTTTTTTTCTTCCCCAGAACAGTTTCGATTTGTCAGTCATGCTCAAGTGCAGTAGGACAATATCAGCTCACTGTAACCTCTGCCTCCTGGGTTGAAGCTGTCCGCCCACCTCCTCACCCTCCTGAGTAGCTGGGATTACAGGCACTCACCACCACCCCCGGCTAGTCTGTATATTTTTTAGTAGAAACAGGGTTTCATCATGATGGCAAGGCTGGTCTGAACTCCTGACCTGAAGTGATTCGCCCACCTCAGCCTCCAAAAGTGCTGGGGTTACAGGTGTGAGCAACCACGCCTGGCTCAGAAAATGTTAAAAGATGAATTGGGTGAAGTAGCTAAATAGAATAGGAAGAATTAGAAGAGACAGGGTTTTCTTCATGGGAGCCGGAGCAAGTTGTTTTTGTTTGGGCTTCTATTCCTCCAGCTACAATGTGAGGACAATAGATGGTTGTAATTTCCCTACAGCACTCATATTTTAAGGTCTGACGGTGAAAGTTGTGGGAAGAGCACTGTTAGAATACCTCGTTCCTTTTCTAGCATTCAAATCTAGCTTCCATGGAGCACCCTCCTTTCACCGGTGTTTCACAGGAACAGAGGGAAAAATCTTGAAGGCTTCCTGGATTTAAACTAGACAAACAACTTGAAATAACTCTAAAAGGAATAAAAATAACCCAAATCTGGACTGCCATGTGAGCGCTGTGATGAAGAAAGTCTAAAACGATGAGGAATCTTCAAATGGAAAGATGAAAGATGGAGAAAATAAGAAGCCTGGAAAATCGAGAATGTGGTTAGATGAATGTGGGTCCATTGACCTTGTCCTGGGAGGTGAGACTGAGAGGAAGTTGAAATGGTAACTGTAAATGAATAGAGAATGTGCTCCTTTTACCTAGTGGGGAACACATTTTTAGTTATTCGTTATCCCAGGTGTAATTAACCACACCCTTCTATTAGGCATTAACAGAGAGGAATGGGGAAAATTTATGTCCTTTGTCAGGCTTAGAAGACCACATCTTCCTAGGGTACAAGCTGATCTTTGGTTCTGGTCGCAGAACCAAGTTCTGTGCTGGGTGGACTGTGGTGTTGCCCCAGGCTTGCAAGTCAGTGATGACATGGGAAAGTCCATGGCTTCCTGGGCTTGATGTTGGGAAGAGGCATGGTGAGTCATCCTCAGGGAGATTTCAACACAGGCCGTGAATAAAGAGCATTTATTCCATCAAATGTTTACTTGCAGCCTGAGTACCTTTGAGGCAGTTGCCTTTTCTCACTCCTTCTGTGTTTTGGCCCCGAGACATTATCTTAGGAGGCAAGCTATTCATAAATAGACATTTGTAACCACTTAAAATACTGTGTTAGAAGCCCAAAAGAGCCATGGCATTTAATGTAACTTGGCTATGAATACTTTTACAAAGAAGTTTGTCTTCTATTATTAATAAATCCCTGGATTTACCTGTCGGTATACTTCAAAGCTGAGTAAAAATGACTTTTCTTCTTTGATTTTGTATAAATTTAAGGGGTACAACACCGTCTGCACTAAAAATAAAAAATTAGCCAAGTGTGGTGGCACGTGCCTGTAATCCCACCTACTCAGGAGGTTGATGCAGAAGAATCACTTGAACTTGGGAGGTAGAGGTTGCGGTGAGCCAAGGTCATGCCATTGCACTCCAGCCTGGGCAACAAGAGTGAAACTCCCTCTCAAAAAATAGAGTACAGGCGCATTTTTGTTACATGAATATATTACATAGTGGGAAGTCTGGACTTTTACTGTAGCTATCACCCAAATAGTATACATTGCACCCATTAAGTAATTTCTTGTCTCTCACCCCCGTGTCCTCCCGTTCTTAATCTCCGGTGTCTATTGTTGTACGCTCTGTATCCGTGTATACACATTATTTAGCTCCCACTTATACGCGAGAAGATGCAGTATTTGACTTTCTGTGTCTGAGTTACTTCACTTGAGATAATTACCTCCAGTTCCATCTATGTTGCTACAGAAGACATTATTTCATTCTTTTTTTGTGGCCGAGTAGTGTTCCATTGTGTTTACGTGTGTGTGCGTGTGTGTGTGTGTATACATATATCCACACTGCATTTTCTTTAAGCATACATTGGTGAATACTTAGATTGATTCCATATCTTTGCTGTTGTGAATGGTGCTGGGATAAACATGGGAGGGCAGGTGTCTTTTTAATGTAATGATTTTTCCTTTGGGTAGACATCCAGTAGTGGGATTGCTGGTTCAAATGGTAGTTCTATTTTCAGTTCTTTGAGAAGTCTCCACACTGTCTTGCTTGAAGGCTGTACTAATTTACATTCCCACCAGCAGTGTAGAAGTGTTGCCTTTTCTCCACCTCCTCGCCAACGTCTGTTATTTTTTGACTCTTTAATAGTAGCCATTCTGACTGCTGTAAGATGATCTCATTGTGGTTTTAGTTTGCAAAATGCCATTTCTTCATCCAGCAATCCTGTAAAAGTAGTAATGTCTCAATTCTATTCCTAGATTTACAGCTTTGAAAAATATTTTCAACATAAAATGTGAGTCTAAGGAACATTTGGGAGAGTATATCAACATCAAGAAGTAATGGGAAATAAACTCTTTCCAGGAGCCTGGGCCGAGCCATTATGCAGGCACCTGGCAGGGTGTGGAGGGTGTCCTGGCCCACCCCTGGCCCACGCTTTCACCAGCTGGGAGTCGGCCTGTCTACTGGTAATTGGAAAAGATTTCTCTGTGAAGATGGTGTCACTTCTACTCTTTGTACAACAGTGACATTTGTCTGTTTTAAAACTGCCAAGGTCTGGCATCTGAACCCACATCTGAAGGTCTTGTTGGGACCATATGAAACATGAAGAGGAGAGAATTGTGGGATGGAGGAGAAGGGCTGCATTATCTGTCTGGCTCTTGTCTGTTCTCGTGCCTAAGATTCCTTCTTGATGAATTGAAACTGTTTGCACAATAGAAATGTGGTATTGCAGTTTCCCCAAGTTGTTCCAGGTAATACATTTGTCTCTTTAAGTATGTTGTGTGTGCTTTTCCCTAGTGTCTGTCTTCCTCCCCAGTTGGTAATCATTTCTCAAATCTTTGTACAGGATTTGAATTTGAAGCTTAAAGAGGTACCACTGTACCCAGGCTGTCAGCTCTAGAATTGCCTGTTTCTTCCCTATGGAAGCGTGAATGCTATGCTGTTTGGAACAGAGCTGCTTGTAGGAACCTCTTGTGCTAGGGGGAGAGGAAAATTGGGATGTGAGTCATTGCTTTAAACTGAAAATTTGCTCTGAATATATTTACTTGTAGTGGGTGATTTTTCAGTCAGTTTTGTTTTTAGATTTTGGTGAGAAGAGGGCTTGAAAGCACCCAAAGAGAACAGAGTTTTCGTGGTATTGTATCCTTCAACCACTATAGGAAGGAGAGAAAACAAACTTCCGGTACAATTAAGGACAAGCCTGACCCCAGGTCATGGAAGATGGAAAAACCCATCTTCACAAGTGTAGTTATCTTTTTTAATAGACTGACATTCCATGGAAATGTTTCTCCAACTGGGCATTGTAGAGGCAGAGTGGCGTGACTCCTGAATGCCACAGAGGGATCTGGGGCGTTGTAGAGGCAGTGATCATGACTAATGAGGAACACAATAGATTCATAGCATCCTGCATTGTTCTTTGCAACCCCTTCCAGGCATTTGTAGCACTAGCACTTTTTTCTGCCTTTCCTTTTCCTTGCATCATTACAGATGTGCCTGACACTGCAAACAGATGTTTCGGTTTCTGCCTTTGGCATAGCCTCATCGTCTCGTGGGAGTGGTTGAAGGCTCAGAGTAGCTGGATGTGTGGCATGACCTCCTGAATGGGGGGAGAATAGGGCAGCTGTGCTAGTGCCCCAGCTGATGGGTGCGCCATCTCCCCACTGCTCAGAGTGGATGGTGAAGACAGAGCCAAAGGTGAGTATTACCAGTGTAGACCACTGTTGCCCAAAGATGGAAACAAAACAAATATCTCTTTCAGGTATGTTTACCACACACACCCTAGCATCCACTTAGCAGGCACAGATGTTTCACTTTAGGATTTAAAGGTTTCCTATCAGTAAAAAGGAAATAATGGAATAGGAGGTCTTCCTAAGAAAGGAGTACACTGCCTCCTAGTAATGCATAGTTGTTAACCATCTGGGTTGCATCCAGTTATTGGATAATGTGAACCTTTTTCACCCAAACATCAGCCTAACAGTTTAGCTTTGATTCTTACATCAGTAGGAGTGTTGAGAACGTAAAACCATGTTAGGATTGTTTTGGTTGCTGGATTTCAGATATTGTTCTTACTTTTTTAGAGACAAGAGTCTTGCTCTGTCGCCTAGGCTGGAGTGCAGTGGTGTGATCTCGGCTCACTGCAACCTCCGCTTCCTGTGTTCAAGTGATCTCCTGCCTCAGCCTCCTGAGTAGCTGAGATTACAGGTGCACACCACCATGCCCAGCTAGTTTTGTATTTGTAGTGGAGATGGGGTTTCACCATGTTGACCACCCGCTTTGGCCTCCCAAAGTGCTGGAATTACTGGTGTGAGCCACTGCACCTAACCTCAGTTGCTGGATTTCAATAAAGAGCTAAAGCTGCTGAAGATGCAGGGGGAGTGGGGGCAAGTTTAATAGTGGGAAAGGGGTTGCTGCTGGTAGGGATGGTTAAAGATACCTCAGCTCTTATCCCGGGATAATGAACACCAGAAAGGGGAATTATTGCTATGGAAATGGGCTTCACCAAATCTTGAACTATTAGGATGAAGGAGAAGTCTTTGGTCAAAGTAAGTTGAGGTTACATACAAGGAGAAACTGTTCACGTAGAGGCCCAGACACTGGTGAAACTGATGGGAGAAATAGAAAGGCAAGGCATATCCCATGACTTGAAATGAGTGGCACATCTGTAAGCAGCTTCTACTGGAAATGAAGACCTACCTGACCTTCTAGATCCATGGAAAGGAATGGCCACATCCTCCCATGTGAACAGAATATTCTATGTGCTTGTCCCATTATCATAGGGAGCATGGCATAGATGATCATGAATGAAGATCTGGGATGGTTATCCTATGTCCCATGCAATCCGGGCCACAAGTCACTTGTATTACTTAAACTCCACATAGCGGGAATAGTACTGTATTACAGAACATTTGAAAGGTCCTGGAACATCTAAGGGCCAGGATACCAACTCTCATACAAGCACTGTGGGTTTGGTGCATTCCTTAGATTGAAGAGAGATTTCATTGAGAGTTTTTACCTTCATTTAATAAATCCCTTTCATCAGTGCCGTGCAGGAACACTTAGGACTTTGCAGCATTCCACTCAGGAACTGGGCCAGGTGACAGCAGTAGGTGACTCATCTTCACATGCTCTGGGCAGAGTCCCTGCCCATTTTCCAGACCACTGCAAGGCTGGAAAGATGAGGTTCTGGGAGAGGCCTTGCTGCTCCAGGGTGGTAGAACTGAATGGTCCTCCAAGGAGTGGTGGCTTACACCTCTAATCCCAGCACTTTGGGAGGCTGAGGCGGGGGGATCACAAGGTCAGGAGATCAAGACTATCCTGGCTGACATGGTGAAACCCTGTCCGTACTAAAAAAAAAAAAAAACAAACAAAAAAACCCGGGTGTGGTGGCATGCACCTGTAGTCCCAGCTACTTGGGAGGGTGAAGGTGAAGCAGGAGATTCGCTTGAACCCAGGAGGCGGAGGTTGCAGTGAGCTGAGATTGCACCACTGCACTCCAGCCTGGGTGACAGAGTGAGACTCTGCCTCAAGAAACAAAAACAAAACAAAAAAACCTGAACGGTCCTTGTGCCATGGAATGAGGTCGTTCTGGAGGTTTTGGGAATGTACACCCATGTAAGAACCTTGTGTTTTCCTGTGTGTAGAAGGGAGTGTGTCCTTTTGGATAAAGGAGCCACTGATGTTCTAGGGACTGGTGATTTTCATCTACCACGTCATTGCCTTTAATATCAGGGATCATGGAGCAGTAGGCTCTGAGAATGTGCCTGTGGCAGCTGGAGCTTTTGTGAGTAAGAGGGGAGCCTTTCCTTGCTACCTAGTGGGTCCTGCATGATGGCACACAAATTAACTCACAACCCCAGACTCTTTAGAGGAGGTAGCAGGACCAGAAGTTTCTGGTTGGGGCTACAGTTACCCCTAAATCACCTGGCTACAGCAAAGCATTGGTATTCCCTCCAATTTTTGAAGATGATAATCTTCTAGAGGCTGTGGCACCATAATTCCGGGGTTGAGTCTTATTTCTGCCACTCAGCAGCAGTGACAGAAGGTATAATTATCCCCAATTTACAGATGAAGAAATTAAGGCATAGGGGGATTAAGTAATTTGCTTGAGGTTGTGCAGTTAAGATCTTGGACTGTAACTCAAGTTTGTCTGGTTCCCAGACTGCACTCTTGCATCTGCTCCATCCTCTCATCTTTTTTGGTGAGGCAGATATTTATTGAATTTTCTCTGATCCCATGGCAGGATATATGGGATAACATAGAATGCCCTGTATTGAGGTGGGTATGGAATTGTAGACAAGAATGTGAACTCTGAAGCCCCACAGATTGACCATTAAGTCATGGCTTGGACACATCCTAGTTGTAAGACTGGGCAATTGACTTAACTTCCCTATGCATCAGTTTCCCCATCTATAAGACTGGGACAATAATAGTACTACCTTGTACTTGTTAGAGTAGTAAATGAACTACTACAAAGAAAGCGGCTAGAGTCTAGCATATAATAAGCATTCGATAAATGTGAGGCAGTATTTTTGCCGTGATTTGCTGCCATCTCTTCAGGCAAGAGGAGAAGTAGGCAATCTGGGATTGACAGGAAGCAGCAATCTCCCCTTGGAGATGCACTGCTGGAGGGTTATGTGCTTTGGTCACAGTCTGGGCAGACAGTGCTCTGAGCTGCATGCCAGGCAGGTGCTCTTAAGCAACAACAGGAAAAGCTGGATGACCTGCCAGCCTTTAGCCAATAATGTAGGCAGAGATTCATGGGATGCGTATTCTATACTCATATGTAAAAGAGAAGATGAGAATTTCAGCTGATACCTGATTTTGTTGAAAAATACTTTCGTGGTAACTTTTGTGATCCAGGCAGATTCAATTCAAATATTTTTAGAGTCACTCCCAGTACAGAGATAGAAGCTCTGGGGGATTCATATGACTAATTGTCTATGCCTGGGAAATACTCAGTTCTGTTGGAAACACACACAGTTTGTCACAAAAGCCTTTGTAGAAGAGTTTAAATTGGCAATGAGAATTCATGTCTTGGGTTGATGCAAAGAGGGTGTGGACAGCACCTAGGATAAGGGAAGGAGCCCAAGTAAGAATCTGACATAGTTGGGATGAAGAAAAGTGTTGCTTGAAATCAAGAGTGACAAATGGGAAATAATGCGAGGCACAGGCAAAATGGAGCTGAGTTAGCCTTGCTTTCTAGTATGGATCTAACGTGGTGGACAAAGAAATGCTATGTATACTCACCTTATGTGAGATACCCTGTTTAAATTTGGCCAAAATACATATATCCCTCTAATGGTACATCAAACTTTAAAATGTCAATATCATCCTGCAGAAAATGTACAATGCACAGACATGTAAGGTGGTGGGTGGGTTGGGGGGAGCCCTGCCTTTTCAGTGAGAGTTTAACAAGAGATTTCATTACTTAGATGACTGGAAAAAAAAAACATTTATGAAGCTGGTTATTCACAGCTCCAACAGATGTAACTAGCTATCAGGTACTGGCTTTTGAATATCATGCCCCAAAGACCTGTTTAACTTAGAAAGATTTACCAGATAATTGTTGGAAGATGAACACTGTGTATCACTTTTCAGCCTCAATTCCCTTAAAGTAGTTGAAGCTTGCTAAATGTTACAGCTAATGAAAATACGGAGAAGCATAGCTCTTGCCTGTGGTGGTGGTGGTGTTTTTTTTTTTTTTTTTTTTTGTTGTTGTTGTTGTTTTGAGACAGGGCCTTGCTCTGTCACCCAGGCTGGAGTACAGTGTCACAATCTTGGCTCACTGCAACCTCTGCCTCCCAGGTTCAAGTGATTCTCTTGCCTCAGCCTCCCAAGTAGCTGGGACTACAGGTGTGTACCACCATGTGCAGCTAACTTTTGTAATTTCATTAAAGATGGGGTTTCTCCATGTTGGCGAGGCTGGTCTCAAACTCCTTACCTCAGGTGGTCCACCTGCCTTGGCCTGTCAGAGTGCTGGCATTACAGGCATGAACCACCATGCCCAGCCTCTTGTTTGGTTTTTGAGATTCCTTTCTTTGACTTTTCTTGGTAACTATTATCTTGAAACATATTAGAGTATGGTTGGTGGAATAATAAATTAATCACCTTGGGCTTACAAAATATCATAACAGATGTATTTTCTCTATTGGGGGTTGGGAAGTCCAAGATCAAGATGCTGGCTTATTTGGTTCCTGTTGGGGACTTCCAGACAGCTGCCTCGTGGCTGTGTGTACACATGACCTTTGCTTTATAAGGGCACTAATTCTGTTATGAGGGCACACCCTCATGACCTCATCTAGCCTTAATCACTTTCCAAAGGCGCTGTCTCCAAATGTATCACATTGGGGGTTAGGGCTTTAACAGGATTTTTTTTCTGGACAGAGGGTAAGAGAGCATACATATTCAGTGTAGAGTAATTATTCTATCACTATTCTGCCTGAATAATTATTTCAAGGTTGAAAGAGACCTTAAAAGATCAGCTAGTTAGACCACCAAGCTTATGCCTGACTTTTTTGTGCCCCCAGGCCATCTAACGATGGCCTGGAAATCCCATCGGGGTGCCCAAGGTGTTCTGTTGGACCCTCCGCTTATTTTCCCAGTGCAAAAGTGGAGGTCCTTAAGATTGGCTATAAAAACCCATATAATTTGCCCCCCTATGCTACCTTTGTCCTCGTCTCCTAGCACTTCTCATCTTGCCCCAGGGTCTTAGAACACTTTCTAGAAACTTCTTTTCTTAGATTTGTTTTGCCCTTATTCTTAAGATGTTTTCTGAGATAGTACCAATGCTGGATTGAGATTTACTTTCTCTCTCCACATGGAAGGTATTTTCTACTGGATTTTGACTTCTATTGTGGCTCTTGAGAAATGGGGCTGTTGTTCCTTTAAAGATAATCCATCTTTTCATTCTGACTATTTGTATATTTGTCTTTGGTGTTCTGCGATGTCTATTATATATTAGGTATGGCGACTTTGTTTCAGTTTTGAATTTATTGGATCTTCTGCAACTTTAGATTGAGGTTTTTTGTCAATTCTAGAAAATATCCAGCCATTATTTCGTCACATCTTGCTTCTGATCCATTTTTTCCTTTTCTCATAGAAAGTCAATTGGATCTGTTAGACATGTTTAACATCCTAATGTCTTGTAATCTCTCAGTTTCTTATCTGTGTGTTTCTCTGGTTTATTCTGGATTTCTATAGCTCTATCTTCAAGTTCACAAATTGTCTCTTCAGCTGTGTCTAGTTTACTAATAAACAGATTCTTTAAGTTTCACTTATTTTATATGGTTCTATTTCTTTTCCTTTTTTTTTTTTTTTTTTTTTTTTTTGAGTGGGAGACTTACTCTGTTGCCTGGGCTGCAGTGCAGGGGCATGATTTCGGCTCACTGCAACCTCTGCCTCCTGGGAGGCGATTCCCTGCCTCAGCCTCCTGAATAGCTGGGACTACAGGCGTGTGCCACCATGCCGAGCTAATTTTTGTATTTTTAGTAGAAACAGGGTTTCACCATATTGGCCAGACTGGTCTGGAACTCCTGACCTTGTGTTCCACCAGCCTTGGCCTCCCAAAGTGCTGGGATAACAGGCGTGAGCCACTACATCTGGCCTACATGGTTTAATTTCTAAAAGTTCTATTTAGCTGTTTTTAAAAGCTGCTTATTTTTAATAGTTTCTTATTTCCTACTCACTTTATAAATTGCTACTTTTTATTTCTTTTAGACATGATTGTTTAATATTTCGTGTTTGGTAATTCTAGTATTTGAAGTCTTTGCTGATCTATTATGTGTGCGTGTGTGTGGGGGTGGTGGTTTCTCCTGGTTCTTGGTCACTGTGTGTGTGTGTGTGCATGCGCGTACACAAGTGTGTTTTAAGTGTAAATTCAGTTTCCTGAATATTTACCTGTGGGGCCTCTTTGAGGTCTAGATTGAAGATGGGTTCCTCTGTAGAGAATTTGTTTGCTGCTGCTAAGTTTCTTCTGGCACTAGCAACCTGGAACCACCTTAACATTTTTTTTTTGGTTTGAGGTTTTTCAAGCCATATAAAAATGGTGAATTGGACTAGAGGTCCTATATGAGGGCTAGGTTTTGATTCCAGACTTTTAGGATAGATCTTTTTCCCTCTGTTTGCTCACAACATTTGAGAGAATCAAATTTTCTTGCAGTTTCTGAGAGGCAGCCATGCTGCTTGTTGATAAAACATTGTGCAGTTTAGCAAAAGGCAATCCTATCTTCAGATACTTTGTTGCTACTGGTCGGAAAGTTTTCATAACATTAAAATCCATGATGACTGAAGTGAGTGGAGTTCCCAGAGTTGTGTGAAGCACAAGTTGCCCTCACCTAGGCTTGTAATGTACCCCCTTCCATTCTGCCCTATCAAATCCTGCTCAACCTCCAAAGTTTAACTGAAATACTCTATCCTCTGAGAAGACAACCCTGAATCCCCCAACTCTAACCCCAAATGGTCCCCTCCTTTGAATTAGCATAGTAGTGGCGCCCATTCATCAACAATTTCTACCTTTTGTTATTATTTTTAAGTCTTCTATTGCCAGACTGAGAGCTGCATGTTTTATTCATATTTCTATGTTCCATAGCCTTGAAGAGATAGTTGGAATATTTTTGTACAATAAGTGAAAAAACATTTTTCACTTTTCACAAATTTTTCACAAAGAATTAAAGACTACCAGCTGGGTTGGTGGCTCATGCCTGTAATCCCAGAACTCTGAGAGGCTGAGGGCAGGTCACTTGAGGACAGAAGTTTGAGACTATAACATAGGCAACATGGCAAAACTCTGTCTCTGCAAATATATATATATAAATATATATATATGTGTGTGTGTGTGTGTATATGCATATATATGTGTGTATATAGATGTATATATAAAAATTAGTGGGGAGTGGTGGCACTTGCCTTAGTTGCAGCTACTTGGGAGGCTGAGATGGGAGGATTGATTGAGCCAAGGAGGTCAAGGCTGCAGTGAGCCATGATAGTGCCACTGCACTCTAGCCTGTGCAACAGAGTGAGACCCTGCCTCAAAAATAAAACCCAACTAGCAAATAGGAAGGTGCATCATGACTGTGTATAGTTGAGAAAGATTGTCAGAGTTGGTAAGAGCTTTCTCATGAGTGATAGCATACCGTGTCATAAAGGGCTTGGATTTGTTGGTGTCTCAGTGCCTGAAGTGTAGAGTAGCTTGGCAGAACTTTCATCCTATCATAATGGAGTCAGAGGTGTCTTCTACAGAGGAAAAGTCTTTGCACCATTCCAGGAAAATGACTTCTGCTAATCACTATTTTCCAAAGAGAGATTAGGCCATGGTGTTCTACAAAAATGACTGCCCTAACATTTATTGGTTTATTACTCTATATTTTTATACCCATTTGTTAAATAAAGGGATGCATGTCAATCTTTCTTCTTTTTTTAATTCTGGTCTACCATCAGATGATTTTAGAATTTTTTTTTAGTAGAACTAGAGGAATACTTTCTTTGAAATCTCAATTACTAATATTTTGTTTTATTCGATACTTAGGAAAAATTTTACTTTAAAAAATAACCTGACTTAGACTGGGCACAGTGGCTCATGCCCGTAATCCTAGCACGTTGAAAGACCAAGGCCGGGAGGGTTGCTTGAGCTCAGGAGTTCAAGACTAGCCAGGGCAAAATAGCAAAACCCTGTCTCTACCAAAAATACAAAAAATTAGCTGGGTGTGTGGTGCATGCTTGTAGTCCCAGCTACTTGGGAGCCTGAGGTGGGAGGATAGCTTGAGCTCTGGAGGCAGAGGTTCAAATGAGCTGAGATCACAACACTGCACTGCAGCCTAAGTTACACAGTGAAACCCCCCTCAAAAATAATTACCTAATTTAAATATTTAAGTAACTTACAACATCCTCATTTTAAAGATGAGGAAAGCAAGGAAAACATGATTTATCCTGGTCACTCAGCCATTAAGGAGTGGGGCTGCTGTGATCTGGATTTAGGTTCACCTGATTCAAAAGCTTGTCTCTTTCCAGTGCGTCACACACATTCTGACTTAATGGTAGGATTTGGGCAGATATTAAAGGTTAAACATTAAGTCTGTTGGAACTCCTTCCCTCCCCATTTGAAATTCAAAGCTTGTTACCATGCTAACTGGACATGACCTTGTAAGAAAGTGATTGAGCATTTCCAGTTTCTGTTGTTTATTTTGAATTTGGAGAAACAGCTGGAAAATGTTATATTCAGTGACTATTACTGACTTAATGACTCACATTTATGTCATAGTGTGGAGGTCCTCAAGCACTCTGAAAGCAGTCAGTTCGTGTGTTTTCAGTGATGATGGAATAAGGCAGCTTTTCATGCAGTGGACACACCTTAGGCGTTGCGGGATCAGCTTTGGACCCTCAGGGTCCCTGTGGGAGGAGGCTGGAATTTGCTTTCTGTGAACCTAGCATGGTTTCCTTACAAGGAAGGGGAGAGGGGAATGGAGGCATGTCAGACAGTCAACACCTATAGTCATCCTCCTATACTTTATGATAGCTAAGGGGAGATGTGGGTAGGTATTGGATAGAAGGATTTGATGCTCAAGAGAAAGGCACAGAAATGTACAACTGAAGATTTTTTTTTTTTTTTTTTTTTTTTTGAGACAGGGTCTCATTCTTTCACCCAAGCTGGAGTGCACTGGCACAATCACAGTTCACTGATTGTAGCCTTGACCTCCTGTGCTTAAGCAATCCCTCCGCCTCAGCCTCAAAAGTAGCTGGGACTACAGATGTGTGTCACCACACCCGCACATTTTTTTAACTTTTTGTAGAGATGGGATCTCACCATGTTGCCCAGGCTGGTCTCAAACTCCTGGGGTCAAGTGATCCATACCTCTTGACCTCCCAAAGTGCTGGGATTACAGGCATGAGCCACTGCACCTGGGCACAGCTGAAGGTTCTGATTTGGTTCTCAACACACATAGATGGGACTTACAGCCCTGGGATTGGATGAGGGTGCAGGGTAGGCCCCTGAGGCACACAACAGGCCATGAGAATGGAGTCTGAGGGGGACAATGGAAACCAGTGTCCAAGGAGACAGGAGGGTGGGGCCTCTGAAATCCAGAGAGGGGAGGATTGCTGCCTGTGGGGTTACTCAGTGATGTCAGCAGCGCTGCGTGCTCAGCCTCCCTTAGAAGGATAGAACTGAGAAAGCTACAAGGACAGGAGGTGACCATCCATTGGGAATATGGGTTGAAGGGAAGTAAAATCGAGGGGACAGAAGTCTCCTGGTGTGGTTAACTGGGTGGACACTTGTTCCATCAAGAGGGATAGTGATTCTAGGAGGGGGGAGTTGGTTTCAACTGTGGCAGTGGGTTCAGTTTTCATCACTTCATAATTCACTTTAATGGTTTTCATTACCGTTGTATGCTTGTGCCCCCCAAACTTATAAGTAGTTACATATAAAGAGAGGAGGGCAAAGCAGATACTTGGTTAGTGGAAAATTTGAGGGCAGAGGGAAAGAGCATGTGAGGAAAGCTGGAAGGCCACAGAGATCCTAGTCAATAGAAGCTGGGGTCATCTGGAAAACCGAGGATGAGAGGGAGTTTGGAGGAAAGTCAGCAGTTTCCATTCCTGCGGAGGAGTCAAGTATGTTAATAGCAGAGAGATATCTATTGATTTTGGCAAAGACGGTTACTGAAGAGTGGTGGGGTCAAAATTCAATTAACACAGGTAGTTGAAGTGGAACAGCAGGAGGTGGGGAAAGCACAGATTGCTGTTTCCCGAAGTCGACTGTAAATAGTGGAGCAGTGGATAGAGAAGGAGATGGTCAAAGAGATGGGGCTCATTATGTTTTGTGGTATCCATATGCTGATGGAAAGAGGCAATAGAGAAAGGAAGGCTGACAATACCAGAGAGGATGAATTGAAGGAGTGACCTTTTAGGGGAGGTAGGAGATAGCTGGGAAGAGAGACAGTTCATCTAGTGAATTAGAAGGGATGGAGGTAAAGACAGGTGGGGATGCGTCTATTTCTAGATATGCATAGATAGTCATGGTCCATGAATATTTGAATTGATATATACTGTCACATAAAGTTATATCACCTCCCCCTCCTTGATCTTGGTCACCAAATACTTACCTTTTGAAAAGTTATTATTAATCAACCTCATATTAGTCAGGATGGCTATTAAAAAGTAAAAAGCAGTCCTGATGAAGTGGCTCATGCCTGTAATCTTAGTACTTTGGGAGGCCTAGGCAGGTGGATTGCTTGAGCCCTAAAGTTTAAAAGCAGCCTGGGCAACATGGTGAAACCCCATCTCTACAAACGAAAAAAATAAATAAAAATTTGGCTGGGTGTGGTGGTGTACACACGTAGTCCTAGCTACTCAGGAGGCTAGGGTAGGGGATTGCTTGAGCCCAGGTGGTGAAGGTTGCAGTGAGTAGAGATCAGGCCACTGCACTCTAGTCTGGGTGGCAGAGTGAGGTCCTGTCTTAAAAAAGTTAAAAAAACAACAGACTGTGAGGTTGCAGAGAAAAGGAAACACATTCACCACTGGTGAAAATGTTAATTAGTTAACCACAGTGGAAAGCAGTTTGGAGATTTCTGAAAGAACTTCGAACATCCATTTAACCCAGTAATCTCATTACTGGGTATATACCCAAAGAAATAAAAATCATTCTACCATAAACGCACATGCATATGAATGTTCATTGCAGCACTATTCACAATAGCAAAGACATGAAATTAACATAGATGCCCATCAACAGTGGACCAGATAAAATGTGGTACATACATGCCATGGAATACTGTGCATCCATAATAAAAACAAAATATCCTTTGCAGCAACATGGATGGAGCTGGAGGCCCTTATCCTAAGTGAATTAATGCAGGAACAGAAAACCAAGTACTGCATGTTCTCACTTGTAAGTGGGAGCTAAACATTGAGTGCACACGAACACAAAGATAGGAACAATAGACACTGGGGCTGAATTGAAGGTGGATGATGGGTGGAGGATGAAGATAAAAAAACTATTGGGTACAAGGCTTGTTACCTTGGTGATGAAATAATCTGTATACAAAATGTCCACCAACAGGCTATTTATCCGTGTTACAGACATGTACCTGTACCCCTGAACCTAAAATAAAAGTTGGAGAAAATTACATAGAAAATAAAAAAAAAAAACAGGAAAGGTATTATTACCCTCCTTTTACAACGCAGTGGCATTGACAAAATCCAGAATTTTGTAAAGTTTTATTGGAACATGATCTATGGCTAGTTCTGTACTACAGTGGCAAAACCTGAACTGTCCACCGTCTGACCGTTTTCAGAAAAGCTTTCTGACCCCTATGCAGTTGATCACATCAAGGCCCAGAGGAAATGTTGACTTCTGAAGACCCCACCTCCATGCTAGTATCTGAGCCCACCTTTTCTTTGTTCTTGGTATTCTCCTGATGCTGTAAACTCTTAGAATTATCTGATGATGCCTCTCTCCAGCACTTTCAACAGTTAAAATTGCTAAGGACACGGGAGTAACTCGTGACTCTTCACCTGAGTCCTGGAAGTGCAGGTTTAAGCCACTTTAGTTTTTAGTCACTTTTTCTAAGAAGCTAAGACTCACTCCCTGGCCGAAATTATCAACAAAACCCTCACGTATTCCTTATTCCAAACAAAAGAAACGAACTGGTTTTGTTTCTTTGCTTTGCATTTCCTCAGCGCTTGAACATGTTGTTTCACTCTCATACATACTGTCTGCTATAGCTGGTCTCCTGGGAGGGTCCCCACTCTGCTGGACTCTGGCATGCTGTCTCCACACCTGATGGTCTTGGGAACAAGGACCACATTGACCCTGTCATCAGCATCTTTTGTTCCACCATTGCTGCGCGTGTTGGTGCCCATTGAATTGCATTTGATTTAGCTGAAAAAATTAAGAGCTTCACTATTGCTCACTTACGCATGAAATAATGTAGTAATTACTAGATCTTCTCTCATTCTTGAAACTAGAACCCCTCCTGAATCTTTTGAAATTGACTTTGAATTATTGACCAAATTTGAAAGCATAGTATTTACAAGTACATCTCTTTATTTCACACTGCTCACAGTTCTCAAGAGAAAAATCTAAATCTTTCTTTGTCTAGCTTTCAAATACTTCTGAAGGGGCTAAGATTTTAATAGTTGCAACCTCATTGATCACATTATACTTTTATTTAGTTTTGCGTATTGTCTGGTGCCTTGCTACTCAAAATGTCATCTACCCACCAGGAGTATCCTTATTAGAAATGCATAATCTGAATCTCACGCCAGAGCACCTGAATCGTTTCGACAAGATCGTTGGTGATGCTCATCATACACATGAAAGTTTGGGAAGTACTTTTCTGGGCTACTGACCCTGTATTTCAGAAAAACATACTAAAATAGGGCCCTACCCCACAGACCTTTTATGTTTCATGTGTTATGAAGATGTGGTTTCATATGGTGAATGTATTCCCTACGAGAAAAATTTTACTGGTTTCTGTTATTAGAGCTTACAATTAAGAGATACATAACGCCCCCCCTTCTTTTTTTTTTGCTACTTGGAATACATTTAATTTCTTCCTTTAATTAGAAATAAAGCCTAAAATTTCTACTATTTTTAACAAGAGTCTTGGCTAATCTGTAGTAAATGAACAAACTCAACTCTCTCCCATGTCAATAGGCTTGATGCTGGGTTTTTGGGTTTGTGCATATTATCATTCCTTTTTGATTATTTTGGAAATTGCCTGTATTTGTAACTGTGAATTCTGTGTAGAAATAAGTTGTCTTTTCCATCTTCTTAAGTACTTGGAAAAACTAAGGGATTAATCATACAAGTAAACACATAGGACTAAAACAACATTTCTTTAACAATACATAATATACAGCAGCATTCATGTTGTCCTTCTTTCTAATTAATTCCAGAAGGCAGAGTAAAAAAAAAACACTGGATTTATTATTTTTTGCACAGATCATGGTCATGTATAGCATACCAAAGATTCAGGGAGAATAAATCTTCCACTTCCCATCTTCTAGCCAAGCAGTCCCTTCCTTAGAGTGACTGCTCTTAGAAGCTTTCTGTGGGGACTTCCATAGCCAGTATCTACACCAGGAGGTTCTTTGTAGTCTTATCTAAGAAGATGGCCACCAACTTTGTGACCCTGGGCAAGTGACTAAACCTCATTGTGACTCCATTTTTCTTATCTGCAAAATGGGAATATTAGAATCACTGAGAGGAACAAATGAGGTAATTAAGATAATTCATGTACATTGCTAACAATTATTGGCACACAATACAGTAGACAAATATCAACTATTAATGTTATATGTGAGTGTCTGTCTTCACTTTACCGTATAGACATACACAGTAGAGTACTATTATATATTTAAATACATTGCTTTTTTAAACCTAACGATATGAGGTCTTCAACACTGTAGAGTTTATTAGGTATAGAGCTACTGCATTTGTTCTAAAGTCTCTACTGTATTCTGTTTTATGGATATAATTTATCCAGTTATCTGTTAATGGACATTAAGGTGTTCACATTCTTTTTGTTTGTTTCTTTGAGGCAGGGTCCCACTCTGTCACCAGGCTGGAGTGCAGTGGTGCCACCATAGCTCACTACACCCTCAGTTGCCCCAGGCTCACGTGATCCTCCCACCTCAGCATCCTGAGTACTTGGGACTACAGGTACCACCATGCCCAGCTATTTTTTCTATTTTTTGTAGAGACGGGGTTTCACCATGTGGCCCAGGCTAGTCTGGAACTCGTGAACTCAAGCAGTCCTCCCGCCTTGGCCTCCCAGAATGCTGGGATAACAGGTGTCAGCCACCGTTTCAAGCCAGGTTTCCATTCTTAGGATTTTATAAAAAGCCTTGGTGAAATGGATGTGTACATGTGGAGATGTATCTGTAAAGGAACTTTCTAGAAATTGAATGTAGAAATGGTCAAAGTATAGGCTTTAATTTTAGATAGTGATGAATTGCTCTTCACAGAATGATATACTCCTACCAGCAGAGAATGAGAGTGCCTGTTTTTGACAGTTTGCCTCTAACATTAATTTTTAAAATGCAGTTTTGTTCAGCAGTAATAAAAATACCCATCCATACTTGGAAATTTGATTAACGTTGCTAGATTCTTTGTAACAGATTGAGTGGTAGGAAGACAACACTTAATGCTTTATTCTTAAGTGTTGGAGGGAGCAGCAAAGTGGTCTAGTGAGCTGTTTTCAGAGGAACTGTATAATATGTAACACATTGTCATTATATTCACTAACTCCCAAAGTATTCTTGAGATAGTGAAACAAAACAAAGAGCTTGAATGGAAACCCTGAGCAACAATGTATTTACTTTCCACTTGCAGCAGAGCTTGGCCTTTCAGATGCTCCTTGAAGTGCCTTGGCTTAGCAATACTGTCTCTTGTGTCCAGGGTCTGAGATTGGCACAACACAGAATGCCTTTCTTTTATTCAAATGTCTCATTATGCAAATTATTGCTGCCAGCCAAACTGCCCATATAGCTTTTGTTTGGGATGTAGGTGAAAGTTTATTCTAAATACTTTCAAATAATATAATCTCCCAAGTAAACCAGTCCCAAAGCTTGTATCGGCATCTAATATCCTGTACCGTATGACCTGCACTTGGTAATGTTGGGGCAGTTGAAAATATTTACAATTCCTTTATCTGTTTTACATTTTGTAAATTATGCAGCCATTGAATTTTACAGAGTTCCTAATACACCACTCTCTTGAAACAAAACTCTGATCTGTGCTAAGAATTAGGATTAGCACTGAGATGCACATTCGTAATCCATGTGGCAGGTGATCACTGGGCTCTCTTTGAGTATTCAGATGAGCTGAGGAGTTGAAAGAGGAGGAACAAAAATAACATGCCAAGATACAGATAAACACATGGCCATTTTTATTTTTTATTGCTTAAATATTTTTTGAGACAGGATCTTTCTCTGTTGCCCAGGGTGGAGTGCAGTGGCATGATTCCAACTCAATACATACTTGAACTCCTGACCTCAAGCGATCTTCTTGCTTTGACCACCCAAAGTGTTGGGAATACAGGGATAAGCCATTGTGTGTAGCCTCGTGTAGCCATTTTTAGTCACTGGGGTACAAAATCAGGAAAGACTTGTTGAATAGCAGGTGTGTTGAACATGGCACCTGGTCAGGATGAGAAGCTGTGAGTTGTCAGCTGACCTCTCCCAGCCTGATAGGAAGG
Source organism: Nomascus leucogenys (assembly GCF_006542625.1). Classification (NCBI taxonomy): domain Eukaryota; kingdom Metazoa; phylum Chordata; class Mammalia; order Primates; family Hylobatidae; genus Nomascus; species Nomascus leucogenys. The sequence goes on from NC_044384.1 coordinate 132,052,772, forward strand.
CCCTAGCTGCTTCAGTACTTCAGAAGCTGACCATCACAGTGGGCTGCGATGCTGCACTCAGCCACTGTGAGATTTGCTATTAGCTCAGGCGGGCTTCTTATTTAGGGGAGCACTAGGCTTACAGGTGCTCGGTGGTAAGTTGAGCCACTCAGCCATGTAGCTTTCACCATGTTTTACAGGCCAAAGGAGGTCATGTATGTATTCTTGGTGTAGAGTGGAGCACCAAAACTATTTATTCAGGATTGTTGTTATTTCGCCTTAGCAACTTGGCAAGATCTGGACACTGAGAAGGTGTGTCTCTTATCCCCATCTTTAGAATCGAGGTCAACACAATAGATGGTGGTAAGCTTCACGGTAGGTACCATTTATGGAGCTCTTACTATGGGCTGGGTCTTTTTGTCATTTGTTAACAGTAATAGGAGATGGATATTTATAGACCCCTTTTATAGATAAAGAAATTGAGTCTGAGCGTTTTAAATATTAATAACATGTGCCGACAAGTAAGGGGGCACCACTGAGATTCACAGACGGGGCTTTCTTGTGCTGAAGGTGGCGTTTCCTTATCCACTATGCTATTCTGTCAGCTAAAAATAAAAGTGCCTATACTAATAAAAGGGGCTGCCACATCCGTTGGACACAATTGTTTCTTTTAAAAAGGACTCATTATTACTCCTAGTTCCACTACCCTTAATGTAATTATGATCCATTTTCATGTTGCAAATGATTTTCAGTATCTCTTCAAATTATCTGTATTCTCTGAAAATTCAGGCTTAATTTATTGACAAGTTGTCAATAAATTTAACTTTTCAGTGATCAGCAAAATCACACGGGATCTTTCTTCAGCCTCTGGGGATGCCTGGAGTTTTGTCTCTTTCTGTCTCAGCAAGGTCATTGTGTAATTCACTTACGATCCAGATGCATGCCAGGCAGTGTTCTTATTCTACACACACTTGTATTTCTAGTATTTTTCTTTCGTCGTTCTACTGAATAATACCGATTTTTGTCTTCATTAATTCTTCCCATCACTGCCAATTTTCTTCACTCTTTGTGTTCCGCATCTCTTTTAAAGTATTGTTCAATAGGCTTATTCTAGATGTGTTGATTTCTCACTCTTACTTATTGTTATTTTTCTTTTAATTATAAGGCTTATTGTGTTTTCTATAACATGCTTTTCCCTCTCTTTGGAGGGTGTATTGTTACTTCTCTGGTGGGATTCCTTTTACCATTTACCCATTCCTTTTATCCTCGTTTTTTTCTAGGCTGTGTGGAGTTGGGAGTTGGTGTGGGGTGGACAGAGAGAGCCCAGGCCAGCACTGCCCTGGGGGAACCAGTGGGTAATGTCAGGGCCAGGGCTACATTTGATCATCCAAGCTGCTGCCGTATCATTCACTTCCTACCTGTCCCAATTGCTCCTGCTGACACCAATCACAGCTTTGCCCCTGTGCTTGCAAGTCAAGCAGTGCCCACAGCATCAGTGACCCAGGACTAGGCTCTGGCATCCAGTCTTTCATAATGGACTTACAGCTTCCATTCGTTGGTAGGCAAGCTGTGCTTTGAACCAGGCATTTCGTACCCACTATCTCAACCTTGCAGCCACCCTTCGAGGTTCCTTGTTATCTGTTTGACACCTGCGGAAATGGATGCTCTGGGAGGTTAAGAACCTTGTCAAGGAGCACGCAGCTTGTAAGTGGCTGCGCTGGGATTCTACATCCTGTCTGTGTGACTTCAAAATCTAGACAATTTCCACCACAGCAGTTTGTTCTCTGACAAAGGGAATCTGGTGCTTGAGTGTTTTTTCTTTTATAGCTTTTGTTATCTTCAGTTGGATAGTATCCTCCATGTCTTCATTAGAGGATGTCTTGGCTATATCCCGCTGTTGGATCTTAATACCGTGGCATCATGCTCCCTAAAGTTACTCATTTTTCCCTGTTTGACTTATTAATAATCCAGCACATTGTTTGCTTTGTTTATTGTATTAGAATCAAATAACTGGTGAATCCTGTTTCCCTGCCTCCTGCCTTGGTGAGAGCAGGCCTAAATTAATTATTATGTTTTGCTCTGAGAGTCTAATCATATCAAAACCAAGATTATTGATTATTTTCTTTTTAATGAATTAAACTTTGATGATTAAAAGACTTTTACATAGATCCTTTCATTTTTATCAAAACTGGATTTTTACTCTTAAACTTGTATCTTACCCAGACAGAGGCTCCTGCTATTTACACAGGAATGTTATTAATATTTGGCTGACGGCATGTTGGGATAAGACTTTTACGGATATAGGATTTGCCTCGGTTTCTTTTTTTTTTTTTTTTTTTTGAGACAGAGTGTTGCTGTGTCCCCCAGGCTGGAGTGCAGTGGCGCATCTCGGCTCACTGCAAGCTCCGCCTCCCGGGTTCACGCCATTCTCCTGCCTCAGCCTCCCGAGTAGCTGGGACTACAGGCGCCCGCCAACACGCCCGGCTAATTTTTTGTATTTTTAGTAGAGACGGGGTTTCACCATGTTAGCCAGGATGGTCTCGATCTCCTGATCTCGTGATCCGCCTGCCTCGGCCTCCCAAAGTGCTGGGATTACAGGCTTGAGCCACCGCGCCCGGCCAGCCTCGGTTTCATAAAATACTTACAATGATTTTTTTTATCTGCAGTACAAGATCTTAGATTAGGTACATGAGGTCATTTTCAGTTCTGTAATTCTGGTTTAGAAGCAGCTTGGCTTGATGACGAGATGACTAGCAACGTTTCCTCTTTTTTTTTTTTTTTTTTTTTTTGAGACAGTCTTGCTTCGTTACCCAGGCTGGAGTGCAGCGGCACTCCCAGGTTCAAGCAATTCTCCTGTCTCAGGCTACCAAGTAGCTGGGATTACAGGCGCATGCCACTATGCCCAGCTAATTTTTGTATTTTTACTAGAGATGGGGTTTTACCATGTTGGCCAGGCTGGTCTCAAACTCCTGATCTAAGGTGATTCATCCGCCTCAGCCTCCCATAGTACTGGGATTACAGGCGTGAGCCACTGCACCCGGCCCATCTTATTACCCTACTTTTTGAGAGGTTAAGAACTGTTTTTCAGGTTTATTTTTTTCTGAATAAGAAATTAATATTTGTGAAAACAAATATACTAATTATGGAAAATGTAGAAAATCCAGAAATATATGAAGAATAAATAAGTTACCTATAATTTTACCTACTGGTAACATTACAATGATGATCACTATTAATTATTTTGGTATATTTGCCTTTAATCCATGTGTGTGCACTGTGCACACATATTTCAAACTTGAGATACCAACACATTTAACGTATATCATAAATTTTCTATTAAAAACTCATAACTTTAATGTTAGGTAATTAATGTTTTATAAAATCTATATGCCATAACTTAGCATTCTCCAATGTTAGGCGTGTAAATTATAGTTTTATGAACAATGCCCCTATGTACACATGAGTGCATAGACCTCTTTGTCCACATTTATGACTATTTAATTGAGATTCATTCCTCAAAGTAAAATTACTAGGTCAAAAAGTAAGACCACTTTAGCAATAATTTGGCAAGTATGAAGTATATTTAAATTATTTACCTGAGTCAGTGAGCAAATTTCCACTGCAGCCAGCAGCAGGTGGAAGCCTGGACTCAATATTCTCCAACAGGCATTGGGTGCTATTGTGGTTAATTTGATCAGCAAAAACTAATGTGTTCTCAGTTCTTTATCAGTGAATTTATTAAACTTCAGAAAATATGTGTATTAACCTTTTCACTACTTTAAAGAAATGCTCTACACTTTTTTTTTTTTTTAAGATGGAGTCTCACTCTCTTGTCCAGGCTGGAGTGCAGTGGCGCAGTCTTGGTTTACTGCAACCTCTGCATCCCAGGCTCAAGCAATTATTTTGTCTTAGCCTCCCGAGTAGCTGGGATTACAGGTGCACACTACCACACCCGGCTAATTTTTTGTATTTTTAGCAGCCACAGGGTTTCACCATGTTGGCCAGGCTGGTCTTGGACTCCCGAACTCAAGTCATCCTACTGCCTTGGCCTCCCAAAGTGGTGAGATTACAGGCATGAGCCACTGTGCCTGGCGAAAGCTCCCTACTTTTTAATCTATTGAAGTCTAGTATGTTTCTTAAAGCTTGTAAAACATCTTTATAGATTAGGTATATTGACACTTTATTATATTAGCTGAAAACATTGTCCTAATTGGTTATTATTGGCTTTTTAAAATGATTTTTTATTGTTTAATTTGCTAACTTTTATTCAGTATTTTAATTTACTGTATTAATAGTTCATAATGTACTATGTAACATATAATTTACTATATAAAGGTAAATTTACTAATTCAATTTACTAATTTTAATTAAGTAGTCAAGTATATTTTATGTGTGTGATTCTTGCCATCATTTTAGAAAATCTCCCATCCTGAAGGACAGTCAAAATTTAACTGTATTTTCTTCCAGCTCCTCTAATGGGATTTTAAAACTTTAACTGTATTATTTACATGCAATTCATTTTGAATTATATTTTGAAATGGAGAAAAATCTAACTTGATTTTTCTTCTATAGATAATCTGTTGACTGACCCATCAATTTTGTTGTTGTTGTTGAATAAGCCTTTGTGTCCCCACCACAGCCGTTTTTTGTTTGCGACAGGGTCTCACTTTGTCACCCAGGCTGGAGTGCAATGGTGAAATCACAGCTCATTGCACCCTCGATCTCCTGGGCCCAAGCGATCCTCTCACCTCAGCCTCCCGAGTAGCTGGGACTACAGGTGTGTGTGTGCCAGCATGTCCAGCTAATTTTGTTTTGTTTTGTGTTGTTGTTTTTGTAGAGATGGCATTTCACCTTGTTGCCCAGGCTGGTCTCAAACTCCTGAGCTCAAGTGATCCACCCACCTCGGTCTCCCAAAGTCCTGGGATTACAGATGTGAGCCACTACTCTCAGCTTCCCCATAGCCTTTTGTCATCACTTCATCATGTGTTAATGTCTTTTATAGCTTAGGGTCTGTTTCTATGCTATTTGATTTTGTTGATCTGTTTCATATTTACCCTAGAATGATACTCTGCGTTGTAAAAATATATAATAAAACTTTGTTTTATTTCTTGAAGTTGTATTCTTCCTCCTTACAATGATTTCCCAGAGCTTAGTCATTATAACCTTTTTACTTTATATGAGTCAGAGTCACTTTGCAGGATTCATTCTCTTCTGTCTTCCCTGATCTCTACCCTTCCTACAGCAAAAACAAACAAAATAAAAACGAAAGGGAAACACAGATGTCTCTAAGATTTCCCTTGAAATTGTGTAAAGCTAACAAAAAGATTCAGGCAGAATGGAACTCTGTTTTAGTGTCAGATTATCTAACAAGCCATTTTCCTTTCAAACAGAAGCCTCTTAGTTTTCAGTACTCTTCCTAACTGATAATTTTGTCCAGTTAGACACAGACATCAGGCGTTGCCCAAATATCGCCTAAGGAAGAGGTGGTTGGACTGCATGGCTTTTACACTTATAAAGGGTTGTAAAATAAACCAAAGAGGAAGATGAGACGGAAACCTTGTGGAGCCCACAAAGCTGGAAATATTTAACTATCTGGCCCTTCGCAGGTAAAAATTGCTAAGGACACTGTGCAGCAAAGCCCTGGCCAGCAACCAGAAGGCATTTGGGGGTCACGTGGTAATTATGAGCCGTCGCTTTGCTTTCAGTCACTTTCTGCCTCTTCCGTACATTATCTAGGAAAGTGTGTGTTTTGTAAATGCATTTAAGGCAATCTTACGGGAGGATATGAGTGAATGCCTACAGGTTTTGTTTCTTTGCTTTCACCCTCGTATTTCAATATGTTTCATACATGTAAAAAGGTACGTTGAGTGTGTGTTGTGAAACATTTTTAAAAATGTACTTCTTTTGGAAGGATCGTGTCCACTCCTGTGGACATCTTGTTTTAATGGAGTTTCCCATGCAGTAGGACTGGTATGGTCGCAGCTGTCCAGATAAAAACATTTGAAGAGCTCCAAAATGAGAGTTCTCCCAGGTTCGCTCTGCTGCTCCAAGTCTCAGCAGCAGCCTCTTTTAGGAGACATCTTCTGAACTAGATTAAGGCATCTTGTAAACCTGATGTGATTTGGTTTATTATCCAACTAACTTCCATCCATTATCACTGGAGAAAGCCGAGACTCCGTAGGATGGGTAGGGATTGTGGGCCTAGAGGGATTGGGTGAGGCTGGCATTGTGGTACCCGGAAGAAGCTCGAAGACTTGAAGGTCTTGTTGGGAGGAGAAGTGAAGGGGGAGAGAGAGGGTTGGTTAAAAAAAAAAAAAAAAAAAAGGTCACCATTACTGGTAATACAAGTAGATTCCACATCCCTGGGAGACGTGAGAACTCCATGGAAGGAGAGACCTAAGAGAAATGGATTACAAAATGATCCTGCTTTGTATTAAAGCAGCCTAAGTCTCACAGGATGAGTCTGAACTCTAATGGGTTTCTCTATGGTTTCATTCCTCTGTCTTGGAAAATGATTGTTCAGGCACTGAATCCAGCCTTTTGGATAATCTGAAAGGAAAAAAAAACAACCAAAACTTAAGTCTTAAGCTCATAATTTTACTTTCTGAAATACAGAATGTGTTTGCTAAAGATTTCATAATCTTTTTTCAAGTGTAGAATTGTTCAAGAATAGTGTAAGGGCCTGCAGAGTTCGGTTAATAGAATTTATAGCAGGCGAGTCAGGCAAAGACCAAATTTCATGGAAAAACTTCTGAAGCAAAGTTGTTAGAAATTCAGATTAGATTCAAGTGTGCCAGATCAACTCCTGAGAAATGCTATGTAGTGCTTTCCTGTTAAAAAGAGTCTGCTTAGAATTAATGTTGTTATTTTCTGATGCAGTGGTGGACTGATTTTGAGTTTGAGTCCAAGTTATATACATTTTCCAGATGTAATCATTTTACCTAAGTAAATGAAAATATGGCTATGTTTGGGACTCAAAGTTATATTGAGAATGTGTTTAGCAGCAGTTTTATGTTCAGTCAAGAATATTCTAGCAGCTGAATTCCAAGGAGTCTTTGGAGAATTTCAGGAATCAAGGAGAAAACAGTGAGATTAGAGAGTTGGGAGATTTACATGTGTGGGATCATGTGCTTTAAATTTGTTGCATAGTCATTTTCCATATGTATCTAATATATGTAAATGTACATATGTATAAATACATTTCATAAAGTAAGTAAAATATACAAATATTACACTGGTGTGTGGCTGGCAAGTGCTAGAGGTTGCGATCTGAGATGTTAATAAGCTATTTGCTCACTAAAGTATCATTGAGGAAAATAAAATACCTTAACGTATCCCCCAGGTGCATTGCACGTTTAAAGCTCTCATCAGCAGGTGGGATGCTTTACTGAGCTTGGTTGAGTGGGCATGGTGGTGAGCCTGTAGTCCCAGCTACTTGGGAGGCCGAGGTGGGAGAATCACCTGAGCCCAGGGAGGTCGAGTCTGCAATGGACAGTGATTGTACCCCACTGCATTTCAGCCTGAGAGACAGAATGAAACTGTCTCACTAAAAAAACAAAACAAAACAAAAAACTGTTCTTAAAAGTGACTATTCCAAAGAGCATTTTAGATAATGCAAATGGATATATCATTATAAATTCAAGAAACTCCTTAATATTTTGCCATTTGTTTATGATGACATGGACCGGGTCAGAGCAGTTGCATGTTGTGGATGGCCTGATGAAGAAAAGCAGCCCTCTTCCCCTGGAGGTGGAAGAAGAGAGGGAAGCTTTGTCAAATGTTAAATTACCTGCTCCATCTTCCTGACTGCCAAGACTTGGTATGATACGTAGTTTTCAATATTCGTTACCCATTTTGAGTATCTCATCCCTAGTCCTGCCTTGCAGCCTCAATCCTGCCAGAACTATGGAACTATGTGGCCTGGCCAGGAGTGGTGGGGGTACCCTAGTTTTTTGACAGTCCTGTTTCACATTGCTTCACATGTGATACAGTAGAGTTTAGCAACTCTTTGGCTTCTTCCTGGCAGTGGTTAATGGTTCAATGAGAATATTAGAAAATAAAAACCGTTCTGTGGAAAATTGGGAGCAAAATTCTCATTAATCCAAAAACAACAATAGCTAGCGTATTTTCCCCAGACCCCATGGTGTAGACACGTTTGTCTCTCATTGTTTAAATACAACCCTTCTTAACCAAGGGCAAGCATGCTATGCCTTTCTCCTCTCCCATTTGGACATAAAGCCTGTTATTGTTGATTGTTCTGTGGTTGGGTCACTTGAAAATGAGATTTCATTTAAGTAGAACATTTTCATTACAGGATAACAGGTCTCTTTAATTTTGTACTTTTAGAGGGGCTAGGAAAACAGTCGTATTTATTGTCAATTTTCCCCTTCAGAGTTCTGAAGAGGCAGGGGAGGAGTCCTTAGAGGTGATCATGACATACCTCTTTATTGGTGAGCCATAAAAAAAACAGAAAAAGAACACAGAAAGTAGGCATTTATAGTAGTAAAAGCCTTTTGCAAATTATGTATGTGGTAGTTTTAACTGACCTTGGAAGTTGTAACTTTGATGTGCAAAGTAAGTCTCGGTGGATGCTTTTACATCAGAATGTGGCCTTTATTGAATTTACAAAATACCTTCCCACAGGCCTGGTTCAGCTCTTTCATGGTGGAGAGCAAGTGAATTGACACTGTGTCTCTAGCCTGAGGGAAGTTACCACCCAGTGACTATAGAACAGGATTCTATTCCCGTTGTCACTTCACTTAAATAATCACTTCTTGTGAAGCTCTCATAGAACTATTTAAATTCCAGTTGGGTTGGTCTTTTGTGTATTTTGATTTTATTCAGTTATAATACATTTTAAATATTTCTTTGCCCCTTTTTGTTAGCCTTTTCACTTGTTCCCTTTCTGATACATCGAGTTCCTTTTAACTTATCTTAGCATAACATTTTAATGCTGCTGAGAACCAGAAATAACTAGAACAATCAACTGAGAGTAATCTTACAGGGCAGGAAAAAGGCAAGGTCCAAGCCTAGGTTGCACCCAAAGACCAGTGGGCACCGATGGGTGTGATTGCCACTTGGGGCAGTGCTTTTCTTCCCTTCTGGTTGGGCTTGTCTGTTGCCCATTTTCTGCTGTGCTTTTTGGAGCAGCAGACACAGTTGAGGCAGCGGGGCAGCCTCTCAAGCCCACCCTCTCAGGAGCTGACATTTGAGCTGAGATCTGAAGGGTGAGGTGGATGTGGCTGTGCTAAGGAGGCAGGCAAGGGAGTTTCAATACAAAGTAGGGCCTGGGAAGCTAGAAATGAGTCTCCTAGTTTATTTTAGACAGTCGTTGGTCTCAAGAGACTAACAGTTTAGGTTGGTTGTCAAGGTTTTTCTATACCTTCATCGAAACTTCCTCATATCAGTTGACAAAAGCCAATGAGCTGCTCAGTGGACCCACTGCTGCTTCCTTCGGTTTAACCAGCAGTTTCAACCTGAGATCTGCTCCAGCTAACCTTGAAGAGACCTGTTTAAACCATCCTGTGGCTAACCTCAACTAATATCAGCACTGGGCACTCACTTCTTCTATTTTTGTTTAAAAAAACAAACAAAAAAAAACTGGTCAGGCTAATTTCGAGAACATTCTCATACAACGAGTATAACTCTCAGGTTGTAATTTCCCTGGTCAGTTACAAATGATCCTCAGAAGTCGGTCCTGCAACAGCAGTGACAAACTGATTCCTGGTTATTTGCCAATTACCTTTTTAAAACTTAGGCTCAGTTTTATGATTAGATCAGCCCTGAAGGGAAACTCCTTACTAGATGTGCTGCATTAGACTTAATTTGCATGGAATATTAACACTGTCTGGAGGCTTATTTTCCCTTGTATGCATGTGACCACATAACTGTTCGGCTAACATTAAGTTTTAAGTGCTTTTATTTTAAATATCAGCCTTCGGGGGGAATAATCAAGACCTAACAGAAGGAAAAATTAGGCTTATGACATTATCATACAAAAAAGAGAACATTATAAACCAGAAAGAAAAACAGTAAAATAAAAATCTTACCAAGTGCATATGGTAAATAAAAAACAATGATTGCTGTGATTACTAAAATAACCAACTCCAAATTGAGAAAATAAAGGCTTTTGGTGGAAAAGAACGGGGTGCTTTGATTTCCTACCAACTAGAAAAGGGAAAATCTCTTGAAGCAGAGCATTTTCCTTGAGACTTTATTTTTTTTTTATTTATTTGAGATGGAGTCTCTGTCACCTAGGCTGGAGTGCAATGGTGCGATCTCCACTCACTGCAACCTCTGCCTCCTGGGTTCAAGCGATTCTCCTGCCTGAGCCTCCAGAGTAGTAAAGTGAGAGATTACAAGTGCACACCGCCATGCCTGGCTAATTGTTGTATTTTTTTTTTTTTTAGTGGAGAACAGGGTTTCTCCATGTTGGCCAGGCCAGGCTCGAACTCCTGACCTCAGGTGATCTGCCTTCCTTGGCCTCCCAAAGTGCGATTACAAGCTTGAGCCACCATGCCTGGCCTCTTTAAGACTCTTTAATGAAAATAGGTGATGTAGCATGTCATTGCTTTCTTCAGTGTGAAACATTTGTCTCAAAGATTTTGATTAACCTGTGAAAGCATCCACATTCAAATGGTATTACATAAGGTAAAAAACTTTACAAAACTCAGGAGAAGGAAGACTCTAAAGTTATTCCAATTGATTGAATAGGGAATTCTAGAAGGATGTTACCAAGTTCTCACTCAGTTTGGGGACGGCACTATTGACTGTATGTGACACCAGGGTACTTTTGCTGGTGTGAACATCGATTTTGGAAAGACAGGTCTTGTTCAGGTGAATGAAAAATAATTATGTCTTTGTGGGACTTGTCAACGCTTGTCAGAGACAGAGCGGCATAGAATATAAAAAACTGTCCACCATTTTCTGTGAAGTGACTCCAATTATATAAAGTCGTGCTGGTTATAGAGGTACTATTTTCTCTTGGATTTTGGTATCTGTTACACAGTCATTTCCTCTTAAACACAAGGGATATGCTCCCAGACCCTCAGTGGATGCCTGAAGTCACAGATAGCCCCAAACCCTATATATATTATAGTTTTTTTAATATATACTTATCTATGATAAAGTTTATCAGGTACAGTAAGAGATTACCAACAATAACCAATAATAGAATAGTTATAACAATATACTATAATGAAAGTTACATGAAACTGATCTCTCTCTCTCTAACTCTCTCAATATATCTTATTGTAATTGTACTCGCCTGTTTACTGACCATGGTTAACCTGAAGTAATGGAAACTGCAGAAAGTGAACTGCTGATAAGGGGGACTACTGCTTATAGTTAATAGGAATACTACCATAAAATCTGAGGAATGGTGTGCAAAGCCTTTTAAAAATGAATGAAAAGGCCAAGTGCGGTGGCTCATGTCTGTAATCTCAGCATTTTGGAAGGCCGAGGCCGTTGGATCATCTGAGGTCAGGAGTTCGAGACCAGCCCGGCCAACATGGTGAAACTCTGTCTATACTAAAACTACAAAAAAATGAACCGGGCGTGATGATGCGTGCCTGTAATCCCAGCTATTCAGGAGGCTGAGGCAGGAGAATTGCTTGAACCCAGGAGGCAGAGGTTGCAGTGAGTGGAGATCACGCCACTGCACACCAGCCTTGGCAACAGAGCAAGACTCCGTCTTAAAAAAATAAAACGAAAAGCTGGAAAGGGAAGTGAAAAGACTTCGTAAATGCCCACTTTGGATGCCTCACAACTGTGTCCCTCTGCCCATCCCTCCTTTATGAAGCGACCTCAATATGCCGAGAAAGTGGAGCTGATCTTGAAATGCCTGTGAATTGTGAGGGGAGGAGCAGTAGGTATCTGGTGAGACGACAGACAAGGGGGAGGCAACAAGGAAGTTGGACACAGAAGCAGCCGAGGTTCACCCCTAAGCCTCTGACATTAACAGACAGATGGCACATGTATGTGGCGGTTCAGATCTGCCATTTAGGGCAACAGGCCTAGATCAAAGTGTTGAGGAAAAATACCAGTAGGCAGGTAGGACTTGGTGTCTAAAGTGAGGGCAACAGACATGAGGAGATGCTGTAGGCGAGAGTGGACATTGAGGAAGTTGGACAGAAAAGCAGCTCAAACCCATCCCTGTCCTTGGCCTTGCACGGGCTTACTTGCCCAAGGGGTTCAGACAGGTGTCTAGAGGCTTTTCTACCAGGGTGGGCTCAGGAGAGGACGGACAGCTCTCTTCTCCCTCCCTCTCCTCCTGGTCTGCTCTGACCTGATGGCCAGGCCCAGGGCACTGCAGTGAAGCAGGAGGTAAACAGATCTTATTTATTATTGAAAACAAAGTACCATAACCACTTAATTAACACAGTCATTTAGAAATTTGCTGTACTTAAAACATACAACATTTACTTAAAACTTTTAACATGACCTGTCTTTCCAAAATCGATATGACAGAGTCCTGACTCAGATCATGTCTGATTACTGCTACTGCTTTTAAAGTGTTATCATCATTACATTACATTGTGTTCTCACTTAAATATGACAGCTGTCTTAGCTTGGGCTTCCATCACAAAATACCATAGGCTGCATGGTTATGCAAGATAGTTTTCTCATAGTTCTAGAGGCTGGAAGTCCAAGATGAAGGTGTGGGCCACTTCGGTTCCTGGTGAGGGCTCCCTTATTGGCTTGTAGACAACTGCCTTCTCTCTGTGTCTCCATATGGCTGAAAGAGAAAGCAAGCTCTCTTGTCTCATCTTTTGAAGGAAAATTTTGAGACAGGCACTCTGTTGCCCAGGCTGGAATGCAGTGGTGCAATCATGGCTCACTTCAGCCTAGACCTCCTGGGCTCAAGTGATCCACCCATGTCAGCCTCCTAAGTAGCTGGGACTACTGGTGTGCATCACCATATCAAGTTTATTTTTTAATGTTTTGGAGAGTCAGGGTCTCATTGTGTTTCCCAGGCTGGTCTGGAACTCTTGGGCTCAAGTGATCCTCCTGCCTTGGCCTCTCTCTGCTGGGATTACAGGCATGAGCCACCACACCTGGCCTCTTGTATTTCTTCTTATAAGGGTGCTAATCCCATCATGAACATCCCACCCCATGACCTCATCTAAACCTAGTCACCTCCCAAAGGCCCCATTTTCAAATACCATCACACTAAGGAGTTAGGGCTTCAACATAGGAATTTTGGGAGGAAATAATCCAGTCCATAGCAACAGCTTTTGAGCCAAAGACATTTTATGTATATGAAAGTAATACATTTTCAAAATTAACATATATGACAAAGTATCACAGGTTTATCTTAATTTTTAGGTAAAATTATAAATTTACTAGCTTATTTTGTGTTTATGAAAAATTAAACCAAACAAACTCCCAAGTCCCAGGAGGGGCTTTATGGGTTTTCCATAGGCCTTTAGGCAGCATCCCTGGAGGCTGTGTTACTGTTAAGGGAAAGTAGGAAGGCACTAACCCTTGGCTGGGAAAGAAGTCTGATCCCTGGGAGGAGGTTACTGCAGCAAGGTTGGGCCCCAGTCCCACAAGAGTTTTGCATGCCACCAGTTACCCAGAAAGAAGGGTTTGAACCCCTGTTTGACTCAAGAACCAAGGCATGTGTATCAGTTTCTCAGGGTTGTTAAAATAAATCACTACAAGCTGGATGGTTTAAAACAACTGAAATTTACCGTGTCAGTCCTGGAGGTTAGAAATCTGAAATCTGAAAGCTAAAAGTCTGGAAGGCAGTTCTCACTGTTAAACCCATAGGGGAAAACTCTCCCTTGCCTCCTCCCATCTTCCGAAGGTGGGATTCCTTGCTTTGCAGCTGCATCTCTACAGTCTCTCTTTGCTGTCACATTTTCACAGTGTGTTAAAAGGACAATAGCCATATGGGAGTAAGGACCTGCCCTATCTGGGTATAACCTTGTTTTAAGTCATTACATCTGCGATGACCCTATTTCCAAATAAGACGTGAAGTTTTGGGGCTGAGACTTTAACATGACTTCTTTAGGGCACTGCCATTCAGCCCATAATAGCGTGGTAGAAAGCTTTATGTCTGTAGTGTGGGTGAGAGTAGTATGTTTATCAAGCAATAGGGTAAGAGAAGGAAACGATCACAGAAATCGAGTGGCTCATACTGGGAAACTCACTGATAAAATTAAAGATTCACTGACAACCTGGGGAAGACCCCTCAATTCGGCAGGGATAATCAAGTACCTCCTGTGCCAGAGGTCCCTCACTGGAAATGTTTAAAAAGTTACATCATTTATTTTTACCAGCCCCCAAACTCCCTTTTAAAAAGCCCTCAGCTGGGCACAGTGGCTCACACTTGTGATCTCAGCATTTCGGCAGGCTGAGGTGGGCAGATCTCTTGAGCCCAAGAGTTTGAGACTGGCTTGAGCAACGTGGGGCAACTTCGTCTGTACCAAAAAAAAAAAAAAAAAGAAAAAAAGAAATTAGCTGGGTGTGATGGTATAAGCCTGTAGTCCCAGCTACTTGAGAGGCTAAGGCAGGAGGATCGATGAGCCTGAGAGGATGAGGCTGCAGTGAGCTGTGACCATTCCGCTGCACTCCAGCCTGGATGACAGAGTGTGATTGTCTCCAATAGAAGTAAAAGACTCAGCAGAATGTTCTCACTCTGCTTAGGTTGAAAGGAAGTTACAACTTTCCTTTCCTGGGGAGAAGTTTCTTAGCACTGCTGAGGTGTGGGTATTTCAGTGTTTTACTTGAAGTTTCTTAGGCTCGATGTTGCCATATGAAATACAGGGGTGGCTGCAATGATCACTGTAGATAGGCACGGGTTAAGAACAGAAGTAATTAAACTTACCCTCCAACATCCAGCAATTAAAAACCAAGGAAAGGTATTCCAAATGTTATGCTTATTTCTGACAAATGCTTTTTTGATGCTTCCCTTAAACGCTTTGCCATTTGGTTTGGAAACCTTCTCAGGCATCTTTGCCACCTAATTATGGACTATTTCCAAAGCTTTTGAGGAGGTGCCATAAAAAGCAGATAGATAGTTGAGAAAGTGCTTGTTTTTATATGGTTTGATCTTGCTCATTAAGGATTGGAATGTAAAATGGGCCATTTAACAATCTAAGATCCTTGCCAATAATTTTCCAAGGTAGATGTGTTATGTGATTTTAATGACGTTAAGTTACCACATCATAAAGTCATAACTGGAAAGTTCACATTTGCAAAAAATTTGAAATTGGGTGATTTCTCTTTCTTCAAGAATTTGTTTTTTGCACTCTGTTTTCCGAACCTTCGTAGAGTTAATGAGCATCAAAAGTATTATGTAAACGAGAAGGTGTAAAATGTAGCTTTGAAAAATGGTAAGAAACTATCTTTCACTGTTCGAAAATTCAGGCCATAGCAGGTGTAATAACCGACAGCAAAAAGCTTCTTCCTATTTTTCTGTTGTCCCAGTTTCCTTAAAAAATGTGAGAGAACATCTGGATAAGCTATAGAAAAAGGAAATGCCAGGCCCCTCCCTGCTGGCCTGGCCCACACCTTTTAGTGTCTTAGAAATAGCGCAAAGTAATTTAGGACTGCACACTTGTTTAAATCTGAGAAGCTTTGAAAAACAAAGTCAAATCCAGAAATGCTAAAGAAAGTGCTTTTATGAGGCTGCTAGTCAACGGAATACAATTTTTATTTTGTACTTCAGATGTCCTCATGCTGTACTAAAAAAGTTCATTTTAGCATATTAGTGAAGGGACACATTTTGACTTGGCTTTTTCAATTGCGAAGTATTTTGGGTAGTAAGTAATACCAGCCTTCCCTTCAGCAATAGGAGTTAGTAGTTTTAAAGAATTTTGTTCTCACTGGAGCCCTCCAGTTTGATTGGATGAAGTTTCTGAAAATGACAATTACAGGCTGAATTCTGGAGGTCTATGAAGACTTGTTTTATTTTAGTTGAATGCTGTACTTTAGAAAAGATACTTTTGGGTTAAAATGTGAGCTACACATATTAGACACATCCAAGAGACATGCCTGTTAGAATGGCTGGAATCTAAAACACAACACCAGCAAGGATGTGGAGCCACAGAAACTCCATTCATTGCTAGTGGGAGTGCAAAATGGTATAGCCGCTTGGGAAGACACTTTGGCATTTTTTTTTTTCCAAAGCTAAACATAGTCTTAGCATATAAGCAAGCAATCAAGATCATTGGTATTTCAACATCAGTTGAAAACTTAGGCGCACACAAAAATCTCATGAAATGCTTATAGCAACTTTATTCATAATTGCCAAAATTTGGAAGTAACCAAAATGTCCTTCAGGAGATGCATGGATAGACCAACAGTGGTGTGGTCATACAAATGGTCTGTTACAAATGTGCTAACAGTAGATACACACCATTATGCAACTGTCAAAACCCAGCGAGCTCTAATGAAAACATTGGACTTTAATAACATATCAATATTGGCTCATCATTTGTAGCAAATGTACCAAACGGATGCAAGATGGAAATAAAATGGGGAAACTGTTTGTAGGGAGGCGGGTGTGTGGGAAATCTCCATAGTTTACGATCACTTTTTCTGTAACCCTAAAACTGTTCTTAGTCTATTTTTCAAAAAGAGCCATTAAGTTGTGAGAAGACCTGGAGGAAGCTTGAATGTATATTATAAGTGAAAGAAGCCAGTCTGAAGAAGCTCCTATGTAATTCCAACTATATGACATTCTGGAAAAGATAAAACTATAGAGACAGCAAAATGATCAGTGGTTTTGGTGGTTTTGGTGGGGAGGGATAAAGTAGTTGAAGAACAGGAGATGTTTAGAGCGGTAGAATTATGTTGCCTCATACTGTAATGGTGGGTACACGTCATTATACATTTGGCGGAACCCACAGAATTGTATACCACAAAGAGTGAATCCTAATGTAAAGTTAATAATAATGTGTCCATATTGGTTCATCAGTTGTAACAAATATACCACACCAGTGCATGAAGTTAATAAGGGGGGAAACTGATGGGGGTGGTTGGGAATATATGGGCACTCTGTACTTTTTCTCTCACTTCTCCTGTAAATCTAAAATTGCTCTAAAAATTAAACTCTATTAATTTTTTTAAATTAGCAAGAAATTATATGAAACTCAGGTTTCAGTCTTTACAAATAAAATTTTACTAGAACACACACACACACACACACACACACACACACACACACACACACATATACACACGTGGGAACTTGGATGGCTAATCTTCTCTGGCGTCCTAACTGTGGCTACCCACAACTGTGCACAGTGAAAGCCGGGAAGTCTTCATTCGGCCCATGTTGGCCTAGATGGGTAGAGGCCTGCCCAGTTTTTCCACATTGCTCTGCCATAGCATCCATGGGGCTACACTCATTCTATGTTGAAATCTTCAGGACATCAGACTCCCCTGATCCGTGAGTCGCTTGTTTACTTATACACAACTTTGATTCTATGCCTGGCCTGCTGGGCATCTCAGAATTTCTCATCTGTAAAATGAGACAGACTCACATGCTTACTCCTTCTCTGTCATTTTTTCTAATTCAAATTCCATACCCCACAGGGATGCTTTTGAGAGAGTGATACATTAGAAGCACAGGTTTCCTTACTGGACAAGATAGAGTTCTTGAAAGAAGGGCTTGATTGAGATGAGTGGATTTGGAGCTGATGTCAAATCAGGTTAGTAGCATTTTGAGGCATAGGTACTTTTACAGCTGGAAAACAACCATAATTAATTATTTGATTCAGTTTTATGCCATTAGGGCTGGGGTGGGGGGCTGGTCTCAAAGTCCACAAATCTCCAAGTTTAACATGTATATAACATAGTGGAAATAATCTGAGTTGTAAAGGCAGATATGCCTGGGTTTGCATTTCACATCTCCACCACCAGGCAGCTGAGTGCCTTTAGGCAGGAGTTGAGCCTCTCTGAAGCTCAGTTTCCATATCTATGAAGTGGGAACAGCCATACCTACTTCATAGTTACCTATGAGGATTCAAACAGACAACACACATCAAATGTCTTATATGGGTCCTGGCATAGCACCAGTTACAGCTTCTGAACAGATTTCATTTTGAGTACAATGAACTGCTAGTTTTGTTTTTTCCTTCTTGAATGTCTCACAAGAAAGTCTAATCTGTCTTAGTTTTGTCCTCACTCAGATGACCAGGAAAACGTTTTTTAATGTCAAACTAAACTTTTTTTTTTTTTTTTTCTATTGAAGTCTCTTTGATTTGTCCTGTATCCTCTGGGCATGCTCTCAAAAGTCTTTACAGAAGGTAGCAATTAAACTACTCTCTTGATTTCCCGTAGATTAAATAACTCCAATTACTCTGACCTATTAGAATAAGAGCTGTTTAATATTCCTTTGAGAATGTGCCTTCCTTCTCTCCAGTTTCTCTTTGGTCCCTTAGAAATAAGTGGATCAAAATGGAATACAGTCTTTCCTATGGGACTGACTGACACAGAGGGTGCCAGAAAGATCACTTCCCGGGCTTTTGCATTCTGTGTTCAGTTGACTTTGTCTTTTTGTGTTCTTTTTCTTTTCCTCCCCCCATATTGTTCACTCCTATCCTGACCTTTTCTTTGTCCTGCTTTTTTTTTGTCCTTAAAAAATACTGCTTATTGGCATTCAGTACAGTGGTCATGCATGTAATCCCAGCACTTTGGGAGACTGAAGCGAACAGATTGCTTGAGCCAGGAGTTCAGGACTAGCCTGGGCAGCATGACGAGACCAAAAAAACAACAAAAAAAGCTTATTTGTTAAGACTGAAAGCTCTGGAATTGGACTCCTTGGGTTTGAATCCTACCTCTATTACTTAGCAACTGTGTCCTTGCTCAATTCACTTAAATTTTCTGAAGCTTAGTTTCCTCATCTGTAAAATGCAGTGAACACTGTTGATACGGTTTGGCTCTGTGTCCCCACCCAAATCTCATCTCGAATTGTAATCTCCATGTATCGAGGGGGCGACCTGCTGGGAGGTCATTGGATCATGCGGGCAGTTTCCCTCATGCTATTCTCATAATAGTGAGGGAGTCCTCATGAGATCTGATGGTCTTAAAAGTGGCAGTTTCCCCTGAGCCTTCTCTCTCCTGCCACCATGTAAGATGTACCTTACTTCTCCTTGGCCTTCCGCCATGATTACAAGTTTCCTGAGGCCTCCCCAGCCATGTGGAACTGTGAGTCAATTAACTTCTTTCCTTTGTAAATCACCCAGTCTTGGGTAGTATCTTTATAGCAGTGTGAGAACTGACTGATACAACAGTATCTACTGCAAAGATGTAAGGACTTAATGTATTGATGTATGTAAAGTTCTCAGAGCAATGTCAGCACACAGTGCTCAACAAATACTAGCTGCTTTTTATCTTATTTTGAAATCACTTTAGACTCACAAGAAGTTGAAAAAAATAGTACAGAGAGTGCCCAGTTTCGTTCTCCCAGCTTTTTCCTCCCAGCTTTCTCCAATGATAACATCTTTCATAGTTATAGTATGTCTTGGTTTATCAAAACCAAGACATGGATATTGGTTCAACACTACTAACTGAACTACTGACTTTATTCAGATTTCACTAGTTTTTTCACCATGCTTTTTTTATTTAAAGATAGGAGATCTCGCTCTGTCACCCAGATGCTGCAGTGCAGTGGTGTAATCATAGCTCACTGCAGCCTCGAACTCCTAGGCTCAAGTGATCCTCCCACCTTAGCCTCCAAAGTAGCTGGGACTATAGGTGCATGCCACCATACCTGGCTAATTTTTTTATTATGTTTTTAGAGACAGGTCTTACTTTGTTGCCCAGGCTGGCCTTGAGCTGGCCTCAAGTGATCCTTCTGCTTCAGCCTCTCTGAAGTTCTGGGATTACAGGTGTGACTCACCATGCCTGGCCTTATGCTTGCTTTTTTATGTTTGTGTGTGTGTATAGTTTTATGAAATTTTATTACCTGTCTAGATGTGTATAACTACCACCAGAGTAGGGATACGAAATTTTTCCATTTCTATGAACTAACTTCCTTGTGCAATCTTTTTATAGTTACACCCTCTTTTCATCCTTAACCCCGCTCCCCTTCCAGCAGCCATGGATCCATGCTCCATCACTTTTTGAGAATGTCACATAAGTGGAATCTTAACTTTTGAGATTGATCTTTTTCACTCTCTATAATCTTGAGATCCATCCAACTGGTTTGTGTATTAGTGGTTGATTGCTTTTTGTTGCCAATTAGTATATATGCCATTGCATGGATGGATGGTAGTTTGTTTACTGTTTGAAAGACATTTGGGTTGGTGTCAATTTCTTGGCTATTACAAATAAAGCTGCTATGAAAATTCATGTACATTTTATGTGAGAATGTTTTCATTTCTTGAGGATAAATACCCAAGGGTATGACTGCTGAGTCATATGCTAGCTGTGTGTTTAACTTTTTAAAAAACTGTCAAATTGTTTCCGTTAGTGGTTGTACATTTCACATTCCCACCAGCAACGTACGAGGGATGCAGTTCCTTTACATGCTTGCCAGAGTTTAATATTATCACTATTTTTTATTCTTGCCGCTCTGATAGGTGTGTAGTGGTATCTCATTGAGGTTTTAATTTGTATTTTCCTCTGGCTGAGGATGTACTTATTCACCACCCATATTCTCTTTGGTGAAGGTCTATCTGTTCAAGTCTTTTGCATATTAAAAAACTTAGATTGTTTACTATTTAGCAAGTTCTTTAAATATACGGAAAGCAAGTCCTTTGTCAGACATGTATTTTGCAGACATGTTCTCACTTTCTGATGATTATCTTTTCATCCTATTCCCAAGATACTTTGTGGAAAACAAATTTATAATGAATTGAAATTTTTATGTTACTGATCATGCTTTCAGTGTCGTGCCTAAGATTTGTTTGCATAAACCTAAGTTATAAGGATTTTCTATGTTTTTTTCTAAAGGTTTTGTATTTTTATTTTTACAATTTTACATTGAGGTCCAGGATCTGTTTTGATTTAATTTTTGTTAAAGGTGTGGTTTAGATTGTAAATTTTTTTTTTTTTTTTCTTTTTCCCCTTTGGGCCTCTGGATAGCCAGTTGTTCCAACACCATTTCTTGAAAACAGTCTCCTTCCTCCATTCATTTGCTTTTTAAAGCTTTGTTAAAAATAAGTGTGCTGGCCATTCTTACATAGAGCTGTTTCTGGGTTCTGTAATCTGTTCCATTGATCTATGGATCTATTTCTCTGCCAGTACCACACTGTGTTGATTACTATAGTTACACAGTAAGTCTTAAAACTGGGTATTGTGATTCCTCTGACTTTATTCTTCTTTTTCAAAATTGTTTTAACTTTTTAGTTCTGTTGCCTTCCCATATAAATTTTAGAAGAAGCCTGTGTATATCTACAAAAAATCTTGCTAAGATTATCATTAATTTAAAGGTTAATACTTTCTTCATCCTGTATTTGTTTTATTGTCTCAGTTTAAAGCTCTTTAAATCTTTACAAATAACTTTCAAAAATGCTTTAGAGATTATTTAGCCTGCAACATTTGACTATGGAGAAAATGTAGAATTTTTTTGGGGACAGACTGAGTGAAGTTAGGTGACTTGCCCAAGATTACCCAGGAAACTAACTGGCTTGGGATGAATTCCCCAGCCTTGAACTTGTTGTTCTATAGGATTTTCCAGTTGCCGTAAGGCCTCCCCTCTTAAGCCTACTGAATCTTATTTCTTTTTCATACATTTTCTAGTTTGTTTAAAGAGATTGTTTAGAATTTCACTGTTGTGTTCCAGAGAGAGCATGATTCGCTATAGTATAGAGGCGCTTTGGAAACTTGTTAAAACTGCAGATTGCTATACTCTAGCCCTGGATATTCTAATTCAGTAAGCATGATGTGAGGCTTAGGCACCTCAAATGACTGTGATACAAGTGAGCTGTGGGCCACCTTTTGAGAAACCTGGGATGATAAAAGAGAAACACACGCCTCGAAGTCAGATAGACCTGGAGCCGACTCCTGACTTTTTTATTTACTTATGTAATATCTCTATGCTTCAGTTTCTTCATGTATAAACTGAGGAGAATGACATTTGTTTTACGTTTTCTTACTGTTTAAACACAGCATGTATGAAGTTTGTAGCATTTTTTTTTATTATTATACTTTAAGTTTTAGGGTACATGTGCACAACGTGCAGGTTTGTTACATATACATGTGCCATGTTGGTGTGCTGCACCCATTAAGTCGTCATTTAACATTAGGTATATCTCCTAATGCTGTCCCTCCCCGACAACAGGCCCCGGTGTGTGATGTTCCCCTTCCTGTGTCCATGTGTTCTCATTGTTCAGTTCCCGCCCATGAGTGAGAACACGTGGTGTTTGGTTTTTTGTCCTTGCGACAGTTTGCTGAGAATGATGGTTTCCAGCTTCATCCATGTCCCTACAAAGGACATGAACTCATCATTTTTTATGGCTGCATAGTATTCCATGGTGTATATGTGCCACATTTTCTTAATCCCGTCTATCATTGTTGGACATTTAAGTTGGTTCCAAGTCTTTGCTATTGTGAATGGTGCCGCAATAAACATACGTGTGCATGTGTCTTTATAGCAGCATGATTTATAATCCTTTGGGTATATACCCAGTAATGGGATGGCTGGGTCAAATGGTATTTCTAGTTGTAGATCCCTGAGGAATCGCCACACTGACTTCCACAATGGTTGAACTAGTTTGTAGCATTAAACTTGGCACCCCAAATCAGTGAATGCTACTTCCTTTCTTTTCTTCCTCCTTAATAGACTGCGGTTTGATGCCTGTTGGAGGAAGAGACAGTGTGATGTGTGTCACAGACCACGCCACTTCCCTCCTGGTCACTGGGAAGACTATATTTTACAGTCCTTCTCCCTCTAGGTAGGGTCATGATACGCTTTCTGGCCAATGGAATGTGAATGGAACTGACTCGTGTCCCTTCCTGGCTGAGATGGTTCAGTCATTGATTAGACTTATCTTTTGTTCTGCTGCATCTACTAGCTGGGTGATAGCAGGATGACAGTGAAGCAAGAAGATGGTGAAACTGGCTGGGCACGGTGGCTCATGCCTGTAATACCAGCATTTTGGGAGGCCGAGGTGGGTGGGTCACGAGGTCAGGAGATCAAGACCGTCCTGGCCAATATGGTGAAACCCTATTTCTATTAAAAATACAAAAATTAGCTGGGTATGGTGGTGTATGCCTATAATGCCAGCTACTTGGGAGGCTGAGGCAGGAGAATTGCTTGAACCTGGGAGGTGGAGGTTGCAGTGAGCTGAGATCTCACCAGTACACTCCAGCCTCGCAACAGAGTGAGACTCCATCTCAAAAAAAGAAAAAAAAAAAAAAAAAAGGAAGATGGTAAAAGTACAAGATGGAAGTAGCCTGATCCTCTGAGTCACCATTTGGGGGAGACTCCAAACTCCATTAACATATTAGAGTTATTCAAAAGAGAACTAAAGGTTTGTTGCTTTAAACCACTGAGATTTGGGGGCATGTGTGCAGTACTTAGTGTTAATTACTCCAATTAATATGCGGTGTTGGCTATTTTTAAACACTTAAAATTATCCTTTGAATATTATCTTTGTTCTATGTTCTAAATGCTTTAGGGTTTATACTAGCTACAGGAAGTATATTAAGACATGTAAGCAGTTCAGTAGGAGACAAAAGCATGGTGAGATCTTCATTGGTTGGAGAATACAAAATTTTTTAAATCCAGAATATTTTTGTGGGTGTTATGTATATAATCTCAAACATCAGAGGCAGGTCTCTTAGCCAGGTGAAAGTCAAGATAATAATCCCTTGACAATAAGGGCTATCAGGAACCAGAGGTAGTAGATGGTAGATAATCTCAGAGGGGCTACACTGTTGAAGAGGTGATCCAAATAGTCTAGGGCCGAGGGTGGGCATTCTACCACTAGGAGAATGGTGCTGGGCACTAGAAGAAAAGACAAAGGGTTTAGCACGTAACTTACTGTGCTATTGCTCATTGTAAAATAGAAGATTCTTGTGTTCCATGGAGTAGCTGTCCAGGGACTGGATCTAAAATATTTAGCCATTTGCCTCCAGTGCTCTTCTAGACCTATAAGATGAGCCTCCTTCATAGGCACAGGCTTAAGTACATGATCCGTTAATACAAGAGAGAAATCATCTTAGGTCGTTAGATCATTAAGAGGGATCATTATTTCACCACTTTCAATGAATAGATAAAAAGCCCATTCTGGCTTAGAGATTTCCCCTCTGAAAGGATTTATTATCAATAGGTCCTAAGTAGTTTCTGATTCATGAATTATTTAAAAGTTTATTGGTTAATATCCAAACACCTGGGGTTTTTCCAGTCATCTTTCTGTTATTGATTTCTGGCTCAATTTTACTGAGGTCTGTGAACCTACTCTGTGTAATTTCAATTCTTAGAGATTTGTTGAGTGCTGCCTTCTGGCCCAGCATGTAGTTAATTGCTGTAAACATTCTATCTACTCTTGAAAATAATTCATATTCTACAGTTGGTGGATATAGTATTGAAGAGTGTTAATAGTATTGTTGAATTCTTAAAAAATGTGACAGGATGCTTTTATGCTGTTTATGAGACTGACTTCTCAAATTCAGGTTATAGTGAGGTTAAAAGTAAAAGGATAGAAACATTTTTGTTCACAATATCTTCACAGATTGTTTTCCCTGTTTACTCTTTGAACACCAGAGAAAGGTATATTAAAATATCTATGATTAAGGATTATTATTATTTCTCCCTTTAATTCATTCACTTTCTTCTTTATCTCAAGGAGATGTTATTATATACATACAGATTTAGAATTGCTATATCAATCTGATGAGAATGGTTCTTACTTTAAAGTCTAGTTAAGATTTCCCAGTTTTTGTTTTTGTTTAGTATTTGCATATCTTTTTTATCCCTTTACTGTCAAACATTCTATATCCTTATGATGAAGGTATGCCTCTTTTTTATTTATTTTACTTTCAGTTCTGGGATACATGTGTAGAATGTGCAGGTTGGTTACCTAGATATACATGTGCCATGGTGGTTTCCTGTACCTATCAACCCGTCATCTAAGCAGCAGACTTGAATTTTATTTTATCTACTGTGTCTATCTTTGTCTTGTAATTGGAGTATCTGCTGGCCTTTAATAGAATTACAGATTTAGCTTTCAATGTACCATCTTACTATTTAATTTCTATTTTTCTCACCCATTTCTTGTTTATTTTTTTCTCCTTTTTTGCCTTATTTTCAGTTAAGTGTTACTTTTTGATTTTCCTCCCTCTTTATTAGCTTGTTAATTACACATTATTTTACATTCTTTTAGTGGTTACCTTAGAGAGTGTGTATTTATCTTTGACTTATTAAAGGCTAGTATAAACTAGTACTTTTACCACTTCCTGGACAACGCAAGGGCTTTAAAATAGTTTAACTCCATTTATACCCCTTTCAAATTTATATGCTACTACCCTGAATAACCTGTAGGTAACACTAAAATGTAGTAATGCGAATGTGAAGTGATGAATCTTGAATATTTAATCCTTGTTTTGAAATATAATTTAATTATAAGTTCATATGATTTCTTTTAAACAATGGTTACGTTTAACAACTGGCTTGTAAAATTCCTGAAAATTTAATAGTTGTCTCTCATGAACCAGTAAGATCTGGGTCAAGTATGCTACTGAGTGGAAGTCATTACATAGTATTGTAGCCAAGTTTAATAAAGATAGTCCTTGGAATTACATCTCAGCATTCAAACGTGGATATATTTAGGATCCCTAAACAATAAAACAACCACCGTGTTTAGTCAAGTTCAACAAATAGCGATACATGTTAATGATGACCTGGAGGAAGGCATTGAGAAGTTTTGTAAATGTGAAACAATGAAGTGCATTATACCTGTATTATAAAAATATTACATAACCGTGTTCCACTGTGCTTTTCTTCCAAACTCTGTGTTAACCAGTGGTCATGTTGTAGCTTGAAATTGGCCACAATGGACTATTTACTTTATGGAAGTATTGACTACATACCAGGACTTGAGTTATTGTTTGTTGTGTAGGCTTAAGAAAATGATGAAGAAAATTGAAGATTAAAGTTAATAGTATCTGTTGTCTGTAGCATTTTGTGAATAGCACAAAAAATTGTGGAAAATATTCTCATATTCAGAAACAATTATCTGACTCAGCAAAGGAATCACTCTTGCCATTGATGAGTGAATGATGTGTTGTTTTACTCTTTTATTTTTATTTTTTAGAGACAGTGTCTTGTTCTGTTGCCCAGGCTGGGGTGCTGTGGTGTGATCATGGCTCACTGTAGCCTCAACTTCATGGTCTTAAGAGATCCTCCTGCCTCACCCTCCTGAGTAGCTGGGACTGTAGGTGCTTGCTACCACACCTGGCTAATGTAAAAAAATATTTTTTGTAGATACTGGGTCTTGCCACGTTGCCCAGGCTGGTCTTGAACTCCTGGCCTCAATCCTCCTGCCTTGGCCTCCCAAAGTGCTTGGATTACACATAACAGCTGCTGTGCCTGGCCATTATTCCTAATAATATATTATTAGAAGAAAATATCTACATGTATTCATGTTGGAAGTACACTTGTTCCTCATATACAAACATAGGTTTTCTATAGATACAATAATTGTATAAAAATTAACAAATGAATTGGTTATATGGAATTTAGGATGTGTGACACATTCCTAGCTCAGTAAAATTTATAATAAACTTGTGTACAAAATTCAAGATATGCGGGGGTGTTTTTTCCCCTCATCAAGCTGGTTGTTAAAAATTTACCAGCACACCCCTGACCTCACTCCTTCAAAACTGCAGGTAAGAGTTTTTTTTTTTTTTTTTTTTTTTTTTGAGACGGAGTCTCGCTCTGTCACCCAGGCTGGAGTGCAGTGATGCAATCTCGGCTCACTGCAAGCTCCGCCTCCCAGGTTCACGCCATTCTCCTGCCTCAGCCTCTCCGAGTAGCTGGGACTACAGGCGCCGGCCACCACGCCCGGCTCATTTTTTGTATTTTTAGTAGAGACGGGGTTTCACCGTGGTCTCGATCTCCTGACCTCGTGATCCACCCGCCTCGGCCTCCCAAAGTGCTGGGATTACAAGTGTGAGCCACCGCCCGGCCTAAGAGTTTTATCTTTCTATCGACTGACTTTCTTAAGAATCCTAGGGTGAAAATTAGACGTCACTAACTTAAATACAGTATTTACTTCTTTATTACTTCTAGTATTCGTTTCTTTATTACGGTTTTCCTGATAAAGAACTCAAGACTAGTTGTTCATTTTTCATTTTTGTAAAAATGACCAAGGCCTCTTACTTCTCACAACATATTTACATTGTTAAGTTTCTGTTTATTCAGAGTGCAAAATAGATGATTCTCTTCCTTTTGCCTAAAAGACTTTTCTGTTACTGTAACATCAGCTTTTAAGCTTTTGCTTCCCACTGTTCTTCTAGCAGATTTGGGGTGTGAGAGTATCTCACAGCCCCCACTTGAGGGATCCATGTTCCCTCTGATGCTCCTGGTTGGACTTGAGAAGGAGCATCTGATAACTTTCAGTCCATGGCTACATACCAGAGTGTTAACATTCTTTCTCACCCACTACCCATAACTGAGGATATTTTAAAAATAAAAGCTATTTTTTTTTAATTTAAAAAAGGGGTTGGGCATAGTGGCTCGTGCCTGTAATCCCAGTGCTTTGGGAGGCCAAGGTGGGAGGATTGCTTAAGCCAGGAGTTGAAGACCTGCCTGGGCAACATACTGAGACCCGCATCTCAACAAAATAAAAACATAAATTAGCCAGGCCTGGTGGTGGTTGCTGTAGTCCCAGCTCCTCAGGTGGCTGAGATGGGAGGATCGCTTGAGCCTGGGAGGTCGAGACAGCAGTGACCTATGATCATGCCACTGTACTCCAGCCAGCCTGGGCAACAGAGCAAGACCCTTTCTCAACAACAACAACAAAAAAGATTCTTTTCCAGCCCTTGGAAATCCTCTGTACTGAATGATGATAGTGATTTAATGAGTACTCGTTGTAGGTCAGATATAGTATTTTGCACTTTTTTTTTTTTGAGACAGTCTCACTCTTTTGCCCAGGCTGGAGTGCAGTGGTACAATCTTGGCTAACTGCAACCTCTGCCTCTCGGGTTCAAGCAATTCTCCTGCCTCAGCCTCCCGAGTGACTGGGATTACAGGCACATACCTCAACTCCTGGCTATTTTTTTGTATTTTTAGTAGAGACGGGGTTTCCCCATTGGCCGGGTTGGTCTCGAACTCCTGGCCTCAAGTAATCAGCCTGCCTTGGCCTTCTAAAGTGTTGGGATTACAGGTGTGAGCCACTACGCCCAGCCTGCTTTCTTCTTATAGAAGCTTCCTGGTTAATCTCTTCAGGTAGGTCGCATTATTCTCCTCCTTTTAGAAATTAGAGAACTAGAATTTAAAAGGATAATTTGCCCAAGGTCTCAAGTGACCAGGCTGGGATTTGGGCCTGAGTTAATCTGGCACTATGACCATGCATTATACTGCCTCTTGTCAACAAGTTCTCAAGTAACCTCATTGGCCTCTGCCTCCCTTTTTGTTATCAATGTTTATTCAGTATTTGGATCTCAAAGTCTGAGGACAGGACCATTTTGTTATTGTGACACAAATGTGTTCAACTGTTCAAAACTGTTTTTTGAACAAGAAGAAAGTTAAATTTTGGAAACACTCCTTCCTCTTCCTCACCTTATGTGAGAACAATCACTGAGCCCTGACTCTATGCCTAGAATGTCTCTTGAACCTGCCTCTAGTCTGGCACCAATCCTTCTCAGCTGGGTAACTGCTGGAACCTTCTGCTTGTTTCCACACCTCCAGTCTTCACCTCTCCAGCCCAGCCACATCATGGACTCAGAATGAACATTTAAAACTATGTCACAAATATGGTCTTTGCGACTCCATTGCGCTTAGGCCATGGCTCCATCCCTTAGCAGAGGTTCCCAGCCTTCTCTATAGACTCACTCCCTTCCACATTCCTTTAGGCATCTGAAATTCCAGCCATATTGTGCTCCTCACAGGTCCCAAACTCTGCCATGCTTTCTCATGTCTGTGCCTTTTTTCAACGGTCCCCCCCACCCTGTCTAGAATGCTCTTTTCCTGTCTCCCGTTTCCTACCTCACCTGCACTCCTACCTGCCCTTCCTGACTCAGATTTGAGTCTGAGTAGTCTAATGTGATTAGATGCTCCTTCCCTTTGCTCCTCTGTAGCGTCCTGCACACGCTTTCTTATAGCCCACTGTCTTCTGAGTTATGGCAGGGGAAATAATCTGTGACTTCTCTAGGAGGGCAGGGTTTGTAGCCCCATCATACAGCCTGACAGTTCTGAGGCACATGTGCATTTATGCTGGAGGAAGGGGGCATGAGAGATTTGCCTGTTCAATCACCTGCCCTCCATCCCATTAAAATTTCTCTTATAGCGGTAAAGAATTCAGTGTGGAAGAAAATGGATGATGGTGATAATTACATTATGCAAATCCAGCAGGAAGGAGAAATTTAGAAGGCAGTTAGTGATGCAGCTGTGCCTGGAAAAAGTGCTAGCGCAGGTCTTGGGAGAGTCATGTCCCCTCTCTGTACTGTGGTTTCTAGGACAGTGAGAAGCTGGGTGCCATGACTGCTAAGGTTTTCTTTTCTTTTCTTTTCTTTCTCTTTCTTTTTTTCTTTTTCTTTTTTGGTGGAGTATTGCTGTGTCACCCAGGCTACAGTGCAGTGGCATGATCTTGGCTCACTACAACCTCCCCTCCCAGGTTAAAGTGATTCTCCTGCCTCAGTCTTCTGAGTAGCTGGGATTAAAGGTGGCCACCACCGAGCCTGGCTAATTTTTATATTTTTAGTAGAGTTGTGGCTTCACCATGTTGGCTAGGCTGGTCTCGAATGCCTGACCTGAAGTGATTCACCTGCCTCAGCCTCCCAAAGTTGTGGGATTACAGGTATGAGCCACCGTGCCCCGCCAGTTACTTAGGTTTTCTTAGGTCTGTGCATGCCAGCCCTACAGTGACAGTACATGGTCCTCTGTGTCATAATTTTTAGGGTATATGTTTTGCCGAGACATAGATCTTCGTGAGCAACCTGGAATCTGATTATTTCTCAGCAATGATGAGTACAAATCTCATTTGAAGCATACAGGCATAGCCAGTTGCAGTAATATTGTCTGTAATCGCAGTGCTTTCTCGGGGAGTGAGGCAGAAGGACCACTTGAGACCAGGACTTTGAGACCAGCCTGGGCAATGTAGTGAGACCCCATCTCTACAAGAAAACAGCTGGAAGTGGTGGCAAGGGCCTGTAATCCTAGCTACTTGGGGTCTGAGGTGGGAGGATTGCTTGTGCCCAGGAGTTTGAGGCTGCAGTGAACTATGATCACGCCACTGCTCTCTAGCCTGGGCGATGGAGAGAGAATCTGTCTCTAAAAAAAAAAGCATATAGGAATGTAATGACTTTTATTAAGTTTCTCTTTTAAAAGCCTATCTATTCTTCCTTCAAGGTATTAAATAAATGACATGTTAACATAATCAGCAGAATTTTATTTTAAGATATCCTAACATGTCAAAATATATAAATCAAAATGAATGCAAAGTAATTCAATGAAGATACTTTGGGAAGCTACTCCCATGAGTCTGCCTTCACTTAAAATATTTTTGGAACTTCTTGTTCAGAATTATCCTAGAGCACTTGGCACATTCTTTTTTCTAGCATTGGTAAATCTATATCTCTGTAGGACAGATTTACGAACAAAATGGGTAATTTAACTGTATTTTTGTGGTTATTAATTTACTCTGCTTATGAAAGTAATATATGTTTGTTTGGAGAGCATAGAATAAAGACAAAATGAACAGTCTATATTCTGGTTAAATATTGTGTTAGGGTGTTCTTGCATTTCTATAAAGGAATACCTGAGACTAAGTATTTCTTTTTAAAGAAAAGAGGTTTAATTCAGGAGTCCTCAACCACTGGGCCACAGACCCATACCCATCCATGGCCTGCTAGGAACCAGGCCCCATAGAAGGTGAATGGCAGGTGAGTGAGCGAAACTTCATTTGTATTTACAGCCACTCCCTATCACTTGGATCACTGCTTAAGCTCCACCTCCTGTCAGATCAGTGGGGACATTAGATTCTCATAGGAGTGTGAACCCTGTTGTGAACTGCACATATCAAGGATCTAGGTTGTGAGCTCCTTATGAGAATGTAATGCCTGATGATCTGTCGGTGTCTGTCATCAACCCCAGATGGGACTGTCTAGTTACAGGAAAACAAGCTCAGGGCTCCCACTGATTCAACATTATGGTGGGTTGTATAATTATTTACTTATATATTACAATGTGATAATAATAGAAATAAAGTGCACAATAAGTGTAATGAGTTTGAATCATCCCCAAATCATCTCCCCCAGCCCTGCCCCACCCCCGTGGAAAAATTGTCTTCCATGATACCAGTCCCTCGTGCCAAAAAGGTTGGGGACTGCTGGCTTAATTGACTCACAGTTCTGCTGATTGTATGTGGATGGCACTGGCCTCTGCTCAGCATCTCGGGAGGCCTCAGGGAGCTTTTACTTACGGTGGAAGGTGACGCAGGAGCAGATACATCACATGGTGAGAGCAGAAGCGAGAGAGAGAGAGAGAGAGAGAGAGGGGAGGTACCACGCACTTTTAAACAACCAGATCTTGCAAGGACAGCACCATAGGATTGGTCCTAAATCATTCATAAGAAATCTGCCATCATGATCCAGCCACCTTCTGGGAGGCCCCACCTCCAACATTGGAGATTACATTTCAATATGAGATTTGGGGGCACATATGTCTAAACTATATCAAATATTAGCCAGTCCTTGGATGAAAATAAAAATCATGGGGTTTTGGAGCCTGAAGGTGGCAAGAGGGTCAGGATTCTACTATTTTTTTTTCTATGACCCCTCATCAGTACCTGGGGATGGTATTTGTCTGGGTCTGAATATCTGGATGCCTGAATTTGAGGAAGCTGTGTCTTCTAATGCCATGTTTTCGTTTATCTTGCACTTGAGGCTTTCTCTTTTTTAAAAATAGGAACAAGTAGCGTAAAGAAATAACTAAAGATCTTCCCCAATTTAACCAGACTATTTCTTTTTCTAGTTTTAAAAATATCTCATATGAATATTTAAGATAATTTGAGGTCCTACTCTATATATCTTGTATCTTTCCTCTTTTGCCTAGTATTGTATGATAACATTGCCACGTCATTAAATGTATTTTGAAACTTGTTTTTAATGGGTGCATTTCATTCAGTCATATATATCCACAATATCTTGGTCATTTTCATATTGTCTTCTTAAGAGTTGATGATATGGATATGCCTATTTGGCTGTACCATCTATGATAAAAGTATTATAATTAAAATACCTGTTTGATAAATTAAAACTTCTTCATATAAATGAAATTTTTATTAATGAGGTTGACGTTTTTCACATGTTCTTTGTCCTGTTAAATGGTCTTTTGATTCATATTCTGGATTGTTTGATATAAATGTTGTCATTCAGCTTTTCTTCTCATTTGCATTTTCTGGATACATTTTGCTCCTCTTCTTGTTTTTGATTTCTGAGTCACTTGACTTTAGGTCCGTCTTGTAAACAGCATATAATTGGATGTTGAGAATCTTTGTCTTTGTTAGGGATGTTTAACCTATTCATGTTCATCACATTTCATAGGTCTAATATGTTTTCAAGTTGGAAAAATTTTTCTACTTTAAATGTTTCTTATAATTCTCTATTGCTTTAGTTATATGGATTATATTTTTGTTTTCTTATGATTTGGAAGACACACATCCGGTACCTATTCTGGTGCTGATTTTGTAGTTTTTAAAAATAAAATTGGTTTGTTTAACTCAAAGTAGCTCTGAAATTAATCTCAAAGAGAGGGTTCAAAAGAAGTCACGAGCAACAGGGCATTCTTGGAATAAGTGTCTGCCCTCCCAAGGACACCACTTGGAAGGGCAAATTCATTTGGTTGGAAAGTGTTATTTATCAGTTGATGGATGGAGGTGGAGTCTCACTCTGTCCCCTAGGCTGGAGTACAGTGGCGCAATCTGGGCTCACTGCAACCTCTGCCTCCCGGGTTCAAGTGATTCTCCTGTCTCAACCGCCGAGTAGCTGGGATTATAGGTGCACGCCACCATGCCTGGTTAATTTTTGTATTTTTAGGAGGGATAGGGTTTCACCATGTTGACCAGGCTGGTCTTAAACTCCTGACCTCAAGTACCCACTCAACCTCCCAAAGTGTGTTGATATTTTTACACTGAAAAATCGTGTTTTACATTAAAGTCAGTTTGATGAGCATTTCTTCACCAATTTTACGTTTTGGATACTTCAACTCTTGTTTAAAATTAAAACATCACTGCAAAACTCTTTAGCTGCCTTCTTTCTCTGTTACGCATCCTGTCTTCTGGTTGCCCCTCACTGTGTCTGCAGTACAATGTGTAGAAGTAACCAGCCGGTGGCCAGCAAGGGCAGCACCGTGTAGCAGAAATGCTCTGAATTGTTGTGTCTTTAGTCACTTTCCTTCTTGCCTTCAGTTTGCGCATCTGTAAATTGAAGTGTTTGGAACCCATAAACTATTATGTCACTTCTAGTTTCAGCCTTCTCTGATCAGAGTTTATTCACACCTATTTGAATAACTTCAGTACCACGCCCTACATAGAATGAGAAGCATAAAACCAATCTCTGTTGAGAAAGAAAATATCCTAAGCTGCTGAAAAAAAATTTTGTATCTTGATCCATGTGATGGTTATAGAAGGGTATAATACGTGAAAACTGATTGAACTGTACCTTTAAGATGATTGTACTTCACTCATCTGTGTATCGATAACTCAGTAAACAGGAAAACTAGAAAACTGAACATCCCCACCCCACCAAAAAGAAGAACAGAAACTGGCTAACTGACAATATGTTTAAACATTGTGTTATGAGGCAGGATGGTATAATGGTGAATCCACAAAAAGTAGACAATGAGTTTGAAACCTGACATTACATATTAGCCTTGGAATTTTGCTTACATTATTTAGCCTTTCGAGTCTCAGTTTTTCATTTTTTAGTAACAGTAAGATTTGTAATAGTGACTTTATCAGGCAGTCAGGAGTATTGAATGAGTTATGAGGCATATAAAGCACTTGGCATATAATAGGTGATCAATACACCTTTTTAAAAGGGGGCATTAAGAGTATGACATAAATGGGACAGATTTCAAAGAACTAAAAGGTTCTCCATCATTCTTTTAGTAGATTAAAGTCTTCGAGATCTTCCACAACAATGAAACTTGTTAACTTTAACACAACATTTTCCAGAGTCACTTGATCATAGAAACTCTGTTTTTCTAAATATCACCTCTCAGGAGTAATTAATGCATTAGTTGACATCTGGGACTTCTGTAACTCAGGAGTCCTCAACCACTGGATGGACACTGGTATACAAGTGTTCTCCCCAAATAAAATCACCCTAAAATAAATACAGCCCAGAAATTTCAGTGTGAAAGAGACTATGAAGAAAAAGGTAGGGTCATAATTTTGCTGGTGACATGGCAAATTGCTAATACCTCTTTTGGAGAGCCATTTATAATAATAAAAGTGATTTATAATAAAAGTCACAGGGGCTGATTATGGTCTTAAATGTGTTAACCCCACTTTTCAGATTATAGCCTAAGGAAGGAGCTCCAGTAGGAACAAACAAAATTTATTTGTTTAAAAATGGTTAACTGGATTATAATCATGTGTGGAAACAACCAGCTGAAAGATGGCTAATCGAACTGCTTTAGCAAAACAGTGGAATATTGTACCATTCAAAATGACAGATATCTGGACTCAGATAAATGGAGACATCAAGCAAAAAGTTAGAAAATAGTGTGTGCATGGTGAACGCAACCAAAGAAAACCGGTCTGTGCAATGATAAAGGTTGGAAGTGAATTTTGTAAGTCTGGTTTGATGTAGGAAAGGGATGATCTATATTTCAATTTTTGGTTTATCATAGAATAATTGCTAAATGACTCAATAAAAACAAAGTACTAAATAAAAACATAAATTATATGTTCTGAGCTAGAACAGGATGTTTTTGAAAATAGGTGAGAGTATGTAAAATACAGAATAGAAATAAAGAGCTGACATATAGGTAGAATTATAGAAAAATAGACATGATACTCCTTGAAATTTTTAAGAGTTTTGTCTCCCCAATGTATTGTGAAATTAGTTATCACGCATGAGAAGTGTTTTTCTGGAAAGAATTTTCAATTCAGTGGAAACCCCAAAATATGGAGATGAAAATTCATGAGAGAAGTTGTTCTTAAAGATATCAAGTTCCCTGTCAGCTGTGCTTTTTTTTTTTTTCCAGCTGCTTTTCCTCTTTTCTTTTGTGATAAAGGAGAAGGTTTTATAGATGCTGAAATGGTTTACAACTGCCTTACTTAGTTGCTCTCTCGCTTTTATGTCTCCCCAAAGGGTCACAAAATCTATCCGTTTAAAAAGAGAAATGATGTGTTTTCAGTGCAAAGAGAGAGTGGCCACTTTAAAGAACCAATAGGAATTAGAAATAAACGGAATCTCATAACTTTAGCCACCACGTAGTAGGACTTTGGATCATCTCAGATGTCAGAAGCTACACAAGGAAAATGGAATGAGCTTCTGGGTGGGGGCTTCTCCTTTTCACCCCTTGAAAGCCCAAATTAACTCTTGCATGCTTATCAAGTGAAAAAGATGGTTTAGAGTGCCTAGCAGAACAGGGAAGTCACTGGTTGCGGGACCCTCCTCCTTTTTCTTGGGCCTTTATGGGTGATCCTTGTGAACAGATGATCTTGAGGAAATAGTGAAGAATCTTGCAAGATATGGCAGGGATGGGAAGGTGGCTGGGTGTTTGAGCGGATGAAGAAAGCTGTGTATCTGAAATGTATTATGTTCATGGAGAATTTTTTTTTTCAACTAGTTTTTTTGTTTTTTTTTTTGAGACAGGGATTCACTCTGTCATCCAGACTAGAGTGCAGTGGTATGATCTTGGCTCACTGCGACCTCTTCCTCCCAGGCTCAAGCAATTCTCTTGCCTCAGGCACCTGAGTAGCTAGAATTACAGGCATGTGCCATCATGCTCTGCTAAATTTTGTATTTTTAGTAGAGACAGGGTTTTGCCATGTTGCCTAGGCAGGTCTGGAGCTCCTGGCCTCAAGTGATCCACCTGCCTTAGCCTCCTAAAGTGCTGGGATTATAGGCATGAAGCACCATGCTGGTCCCATGGAGAATTTTTAATCCAGGTTGTAAAATGCAGGAAGTATTCCTCAAAAGAGGACCAGCAGAATCACAAAGATGGAAGGAGTCTTAGAATTAATCATTTAGTTCAAATCCTTAATTTTTACCATAAAGGCAATGGATCCAAGCAGGAGACATGGCTTGCACATGTTGACAGTCATCAGTGAGGACATGACCAAAACGAATTCTCTTGATTTCCGGTCATATTTTTTTTTCCTACCATAATTCCCCTTGTCTTCTGCCATCACTTTACTACTGACCGTTTCTGCTGCTACCACGCAGAAGATTAGCGTTCAGACTTAGAAATGTAGCTATGCAATGAAGAAAAGAGTCTCCTTAAGCCATCAGAGGTATGAGTCAGCATACAGGATCCTGTTTATGAAGAACAGGGCCAGAAGTTTAATTTCAAGGGTTCGACTCTGAATTCAGACCACCTGGGTTTGTATCCCAGCTCCACCACTGTGGTGGTGGGTGACACTAAGCAAGTTATTTAATGTTCCTGAGTGTAGATATCCTTATCTGTAACACGGAGAGTCAAGATTATACACGTCTCTTAGGTTCTTAGGTGAGAATTAAATAGGATAATCCATTAGATTGGGGTGTGGTTTACAGCAAGTTCCCAATAAGTGCTACCTAGCTATTTTTACTACTATGAAGGAAGTTATAACTATTTCTGTCAAACCTTAAACCGGGTGTGGTGGTGCACACCTCTAATCCCAGCTACCTTAAAAAAAATCTTAAGGAAATGAGAACTATATATTTTGGAGGAGATGAATATTAACTAGGCACAGTCTTTCAGTGCTCAGAATGACTTTTTCAGTGTTGTGAAACCTCCTGAATTCCCCTGATCCTGAAATCTGCCTCTGGTAGTCTCCTGTGTCTAGTATAGCTTATATTTTCTGTAGCTTTTCATACGACAGGTGTCTTAATTACTCACAATTTTAACTATGCCTTGTTTTTCTGAAACGGGAAAAATTCTTTTGTCCCCTTCGCAGGGCGTGCGACAGGGGGAGCGGTTCGCTGCTTCAGTGCTCCGCTGCTCAAAGCTCTAGAGGGGCATACAGACGGCAGGCTGTGGGGCTCCGGCCCCACGTCTCGGGGTGGATGTTGACAGCTCCGGAAGCCGCAGTGGGCATGTGCTACCATGTGCCCTTTAAGTTTTGCCGTCTGTAGGCGGCTTGTGTTAACCTGCTCAGTTAGATCGTCCACCTTGTCTCAAGGACAGAGGGCTTTCGGTATCCCGGTTTCTTGCCTTGGTGTACCGGAAGAATCAGATCACGTGTGGGCTTGGAGAATGAGTGCGAGGTTTTATTGAGTGCAAGTAGCTCAGGGAAAGTCTGAAGTGGGTAGAGTGGCAGGGCTTTCCTCGGGAGCTGGGCCACTCAGTGGCCTGGGCTCTCCTCGGACTGCCCCAGCCAAACTCTGCGTTGTTCTGCTTCTGCTGGTTGGTGGCCTGCTGGCGCCTGCCGGTGCGTGTCTCTCGATGTCCAGCGCCTGTGTGTTCCTCCACTGATGTGCTCCTCTCGACGTCCACCGCCCCTGTCTCTGCCTTGCTAGGGTCTCGGGAGTTTTTATAGGCATAGGATGGGTTGTGGCAGGCCAGGGTGGTCTTGGGAAATGCAACATTTGGGCAGGAATTGCCTGTCCTCACCGAGGTCTGTGGGCTTGGAACCCTAGCCAGGGACCACGCCTTCACCTCTACCCAGCCCTTCCCTTCCCCTCGTCCGTATCTTTTTCGTTTGTTTGTTTGAGACGGAGTCGTACTCTGTCGCCCAGGCTGGAGTTCAGTGGCACAATTTTGGCTCACTGGAACTTCCGCCTCCCTGGTTCAAGCAATTCTCCTGCCTCAACCTCCTGAGTAGCTGGGGTTACAGGTACCCACAACCACGCCTGGCTAATTTTTGTAATTACAGTAGAGACGGGGTTTTAGCTGGGGTTACAGGCACCCTCAACCACGCCTGGCTAACTTTTGTATTTTTAGTAGAGACGGAGTTTCACCATCTTAGCCAGGCTCATCGTCTTTAACTCCTGACCTCATGATCCACCCACCTCGGCCTCCCAAACTTCTGGGATTACAGGTGTGAGTCACGGTGCCTGGCCTCTTCCATATTATTTAAAAGGACCATACTCCCCGCGTCCCAGCACGTCCGTTCTGTATCATTTAGATATTTTCCCCATTGTATAGCTTTATTAAGGTATAATTGATATACAATAAACTCACATATTTAAATCAGGTAATTTGATCTGCTTTGACATATGTATACACATACGAAACTGTTACCAAAATCGAAAATATATACATCCCCAGAAAAGGTTCCATGTGCCCCTCGGTAATCTGACCCTCCTGCTTCTCTGGGTCCATCCTTGCCCTTCTCATCCCCCAACCCCGATCCCCAGGTGAACACCGATCTGCTAGACTTGTATATAAATGGAATCGTACAGTATGTATTCTATTTGTTGGGTTTCTTTTCCTCGGCATAATTATGATCCATGTTGATATGCGTACCAATAGATCATTCCTTTTTATTGCTGAGTATTCCAATGATGTTTTCTTTGTTAACTGTTTACCCTTGTCTTGCTTACCTAGCTAGGGTGTGGAATGAAAACACATTGAAATGATTTAAAAATATTTGTTGAGGAAACATCTGTGTTTCCCGTTTATATTTTTAAACTTCATTATCTAGTATGCATAGCAAATAATATACAGCAATGGTAGGATCCCTGAGGGCAATACCCATTTACATTCTGTATGCATAAATCTTTTTAAATGACATCTACAAACAGTATTACTATTTATTTATTTGAATCTTGAGATTAGAATTGTTTTCTTGCCTCCTTCAATCTCAGTATAAAAAAACAAAGCATCCTTCCATCGGCCTAACCCAATGGATTGATTGAATAAATTTAATTATATAAATATTTACACATAGTTTTCATTTTCATGGCGAAAGATTTATTCTGTTAATGTTAGTCTTTTCTGGAAAATGCGGACAGTATGTTCTCAATTCCCTTGCAGTTGGAGCGTAACACAAAATAAACTCAGAAATTGATACAGCAAAAGTAATACATTTGCAAGGTAATGAGAGACCATTTGGGAGGCAAGTCCGTTTTTGCAGTCACTTTCTACCTTCATCATAGTGTCTCTCAACTGTTGACATTCCTGCATCTGGAAAGGAAGAAGATAAAAATTAACATTCAAAATTGCCTTTTCAAGTTTAGCGAAAGATTTAATTTCTTCATCTATCACAGTGTCACCAGCCCTATGACTACTATAGATCAAGCCTCAGTGCCAGAAATACAGAGACTTGGCAGAGTACAGGGTAGAATTTAGCCAGAGGGAATTGTAAAGAAGCCAGAGAAAACAGACTTTACTCATTCTGCATCTCAAACTTGTGTTCTGGGCAGTTGTCCTAAGTGTTGTCTTTGCCCGAAAAGGCTGGGAATGTGGTAATTTTAAAAACTGAGCCAGTAATGGAGATGCATGTAGTGACCTTAAAGATGCTGTGGAGATTCTAGTAGCACATAGATGTTTATTAGAATAATAAAAAGGGCTGGGCGCGGTGGCTCACGCCTGTAATCCCAGCACTTTGGGAGGCCGAGGCAGGCAGATCACGAGGTCAGGAGATTGAGACCATCCTGGCTAACATGGTGAAATCTCGTCTCTACTAAAAATACAAAAAATTAGCCGGGCGTAGTGGTGGGCACCTGTAGTCCCAGCTACTCGGGGGACTG
This sequence comes from Nomascus leucogenys, assembly GCF_006542625.1. Classification (NCBI taxonomy): domain Eukaryota; kingdom Metazoa; phylum Chordata; class Mammalia; order Primates; family Hylobatidae; genus Nomascus; species Nomascus leucogenys. Next base: position 132,092,723 of record NC_044384.1, read on the forward strand.
AGGCAGGAGAATGGTGTGAACCCAGGAGGCGGAGCTTGCAGTGACCCGAGATAGCGCCGTGGAACTCCAGCCTGGGCGACAGAGCGAAGCTCTGTCTCAAAAACAAAAGCAAAACAAAAAGAATAATAAAAAGTAAGTTCAGTTTCTCTACTGGAAGGTAACTTAGAGATGATCTGTTCCATACTTTGATTTTGCAGGTGACTTGCTCAAGGTCACACAATTATTTCATGGCAGAACCGGGACTGAACTTGGCATTTCTGAACCACACACCTCTGCCCTCCCCATACCGCTACTTCCATTGTTGTGTTGGAGTAGTATGTTGGCGTATAAGGTGTGGGAATGTATAATTTGTTATTTTGGGCTGCCGTGTATAGGTGTCCCTGTTGCCTCGGACCATGCATCCTAGTTGACCTATTCTTGATCATTGTATCATCTTTGGGGGTGAGTTTACTTTTCTGAATGAAGGGTTGTGCCTGCCTAACTCAGCCAGCTATGTGTTGGAAAGGCCACAATGAGAGGTGACATTTGGCTAATGAAGTAACCATGGTTGTTCTATTTGATTGTCTAACTACTCTTTATCAGTTAGCCTGCTGAAATCTTTGTACTCTGGAAGTCTACAACTTTAAGCATTATAGCAGTTCTCTTTTTAAGCTTTTCTTCCCTAGTCTTAACATCTAAGTCTCAATGCTGTCTGCATTTTCATCATTTATTGGTGTAGCTTGTTACCATCTGTAACATATCTTCTTGCACACAGGGATTCTTGGCTAGGGGTGAGAAGACAACAGATAAAGATCATCCTCCCTCACCGAGAATCACAGATTTAGTCCAACCTCTTCATTTTACAGATCGGGAGGTGGAGGCTCACAGGAGTTAAGAACTTGCCTAAGATCTCACAGTAACTCATTTAAGATGAAAAGCCAAATTTTGTGTTCTGGACAGGATTAAGCACAGCCGATATCCCTGAAACACTGTTCTGGGCTTATTAGGCTCTGTGATGGCATCTAGCACCAACTGAGCAGCTGTAGTGTCTAATAAGGGCAGGGCCAGCCCAGAAGGATTTGCTGGAAAAGGGTGTCTAATAAAATGAACAATTGCATGTGGAGTGTAACTATGGCACTGCAGACTGTTTGCTGGAAAATAGCTCTTTTATGGAGGTCCATCAGTCCTCACTGATTGAGGAGAAAAATTGTCTTATTGGTCTCACAGCCAATGACAAACAGAAGCAATTTACTTTCTTTTCAAGAGACTAGTTATAATGCAGATCCTCTCCAGACTAAACTGGTCAGTGCTTTTTTATGCTATAATAGCTCATCATTTATATCTCCAGTTAGCTTATGATGGGAGTGACTTCATTGTCGATTTTGTTAGTGGTTCCCATGTTGATAATGTGACAACAGTTCAACTCCAGACCACTCAGGGTCCCTACTGGTGAGCTTTGGAGGCACTTGGTAAATCTTTTTTTTTTTTTTTTTTTTGAGACGGAGTCTCGCTGTGTCACCCAGGCTGGAGTGCCGTGGCGTGATCTCGGCTGGCTGCACGCTCCGCCTCCTGATTTCACGCCATTCTCCTGCCTCAGCCTCCAGAGTAGCTGGGATTACAGGTGCCCGCCACCAAGCCTGGCTAATTTTTTTGTATTTTTAGTAGAGACGGGGTTTCCCCATGTTAGCCAGGATGGTCTCGATCTCCTGACCTCATGATCCACCCGTCTCGGCCTCCCAAAGTGCTGGGATTACAGCTGTGAGCCACCGCGCCCAGCTACACTTGGTAAATCTTTAAAGTATAAGGAAAATAATATTTGGTATCCTTTAAGGCAATAATGGACTCGTACCTTTTTAAAGAGACTTCCAAGTAATTTAGTAGCATAACTTTGTTATCTGAGATTATCTCTATCTATTGAGGTAAGAAATTGAAGTGAAGAAAATCAGGGTGACCCACTTGAGTGAAAGGATTAAAATGAAAAGGAATTAAAAATAGATATCTTTCCGATGAGTCTGCATCCTGTAGTCTTAAGACCAGGACACCAAGATCCTGTTTTTCATTTAACAAAATAACAGGAAAGTAATCTTCTAGGGGAAGAATTCGCGACCTTTAAAATCAGTTGTGTTCTAAAACATACTATATGCAGTAAAATTATTTAATGTAGAAGGAATGTGGTTAAGGATATTGTACAGTAACACACAATTTATCATGTGTGACATCCAAGAGGCCTTTCTTTTCTGAGACATATCTTGAGAAAGATGATAATTTTAGAAGTTGGCCATACAGTTCCTGACCCTATCCCTGCTCTATCCTCCAGTGCCATAACATAAGGGACTTCGTTGATTTAAAGAAATAAAAGTTACCATTAAGATCTAAATATAATTTTGTGTATATATAAAATTAGCCACATATGCACAAAGAAGATCTCACTGGGAACTTTCAGTTGGCAGACACATATTTCATCTCGTGGTGTTTTTCATTTGTTATTTTAGGCATGCTGATGGTGAAGGGGGTTTTTAGCCTTTTTATTTTTCACATTTTGAGAATCAATGTGTCTGACACAGACATGGTTTAGATGGTCTAAAGATTTAAAGTTTTAAGTAGATGCAGGTGAGTAAGCCTTGGAACTTAAGGCGGCTGGATGGATATTTTCACACCGTTGGATCCATTGTGTTTTTGAAACCCTTTGGACTTTAAAATGCAAAGAACTTTCACTTATTAGTTGTACATTAAATAGGATGAGTTCCTAGATGGTTAAAATGTTATTGATCTTAATGTACTCATTTTCACCGTTTTTAATTGCTCTTTTCGGTAGATGATTTTTGGTAGATTTCTTTTAACACGATTAAAAGTAGGTTTATTTAAAGAGGACTGCTAATTAATGTCTGCCAAACTCCGTTTCTTTGGGGGTGGGGCAGGGTGGACTTCCCAATCTTTAGAATCCCAACTGAAAAACTTCCAGAACCAATTCCAGGATTTTTCCATGGATGGTTTCTCAGCTGCTCTCACGCACATCCTTCCTCCTCATCCTCGCTTTTTACTGTAACTGACACTGGTGATGACACATGAGCTCTTCCATAATGCTCACTCGGAGTCCTCACTCTCTGTGCCAAACTATGGAGAACATACTGGGCATCGGAGGACGGGGAGGGGACTGAGACCTGTATACAAGAATGAATGAATGAATTTATTAATTATTTACTGGAGGCGGAGTCTCACTCTTTTCCCCAGGCTGGAGTGCATTGGCACCATCTCAGCTCACTGCAACCTCCATCTCCTGGATTCCAGTCATTCTCATGCCTCAGCCTCCTGAGTAGCTGGGATTACAGGTGCCTGCCACCATGCCCGGCTAATTTTTGTATTTTTAGTCCAGACGGGGTTTCACCATGTTGGCCAGGCTGACATAAGAATTTAGACAGAGGGATGTCATTGTCACTGTCTGAATCGGGCAAAGCAAGGTTTTGTAACTACTCTAACTGCAGTTGCTTTATTGGATTTAGTTTTTGCTTTTGGCACACACTTATTGTCCATTTCTTTGATACTCAGAAAGTGTGTGTTTTTGTCATTGTGGTTTCTTATGAGGGAATTATAGGGGATTAGGGTGGGCTGTGTTCCTGAGGCCAACATGGCAGCCTTAGGTTGCTGACAGCACATATACCTAGCCACCAGTTCCATGCAGCTGTGTTATGTAAGCCCCATAATAATTTTTTTTTTTTTTTTTTTTTTGAGACGGAGTCTTGCTCTGTCGCCCAGGCTGGAGTGCAGTGGTGCGATCTTGGCTCACTGCAAGCTCTGCCTCCCGGGTTCACGCCATTCTCCTGCCTCAACCTCCTGAGTAGCTGGGACTACGGGCACCTGCCATCATGCCTGGCTAATTTTTTTTTTTTTTTTTTTTTAAGTGGAGACGGGGTTTCACTGTGTTAGCCAGGATGGTCTTGATCTCCTGACCTTGTGATCTGCCTGCCTTGGCCTGCCAAAGTGCTGGGATTATACGCATGAGCCACCATGCCTGGCTGTCCCATACTTACTTTCAAAGAATCATACATGAAGGCTACGTCCTGTAGGTAAAGGCGTGTTGCAAAGTCAACAGAGTAAAGGCTCGGTTTCCTTTGTAGAGTTTGGTTTTGAAAGTTAGAAAAATCCTGATTTCACCATGTACGAGCCCAGTAGGTTACTTAACACCTTTGAGCCTCCTTTCTGTATTTGTAAAGTGGAAATATTAATGCACATATCCATAGCATTGTTGTGGTTGGAATGAGTTCATGTGTAACATAGCTTGCGTGGTGTATGGACACATTGTGAATGTGCTGTTGATGCTCCTTCTCTTTTCTTCCTGTAGAGCGTCTGTCCAGTTGAAGATACCCACTTCTCATTAGCTGTTAGTATACCTGCAGGTCACCTCCTGGAATTTTCCATGGTGCTATTTCCCTTCCACCCTGATTTCCAAGGGGGTCTTGGCAGTAGGTTTGCCTTCTAGTCTCTTTATTTTTCAGTTACTAGCTTGAGATGACTCTTCTCTGGAGGAACATGATGCTTGGAATGGCTAAGGAGACATGTATTTTCCAGAGCTGAAGAGCAGACTTTTAATAAGTTCCTTCACTGGAAAACGAGGGAGGAGCTGAGCCGTGCCATGGCTCTGAAACTGCAGTTTGGTATTGCCAGTACCTTGCACTCCAGGGCTCGATGTATGTGGATTACTGTGTATAGATGAGAAAACTGTCAACAGTTCTTCAAGTGGCTGGAGTAAGAAAGTACAAATTAGATTATTAATGATTATGTGGAGGTACCAGCTGACAGTCTATTTGTTTTCATTATTAAAACAAGTGTGGTTTTGGATTATGTAGATTTCCCCCCTTTTTACTTAGATGGCCAAGGCTATTCATGAAGGATATCCATAAAGACCATGCCAGTGATGGAGCCTCCAGATCTGCCGCCTGCAAGCTAAAACACAGAAAAGAAAATTTAAGTGGTTGGAATCAGAATGTGAGATGGATTGGAAGCCAAATTATAAGCTCATTTCAACTCTTGGCCTGCAGGCGCTGAAGTAACATTATTTGTTGTCGGGGACGGAAAACAACTCAGATTTGGGTCCAAGTGATTATTCCACTTAGGCATTGCTGCGTTGCTGCCAACTGCAATTCGGTTTAGACATAGGTTGATTGGCCAGGCAGAGGCGGAAGTGGGTGGTGAGAGCTGCGCAGGCACCGCAGTAGAGGTACCGAGTTGGGGCCAAGAGCTGGCCCCAGGCAGTCCGCAACCCTCTCCAACACTAAACCCACAGTGAACCCGGGTAAGAGTGGGCGGGTACAAAATAGACTCTAAACCTCTATAGTGATACACCTCACACTTCAACTGACCTTGTTCATGTCAATGAGTCAGAGAAAACCTTCGGAGAGGTGTTTGGAGGCCATCCCCATGGAGGAACTGGGGACCAGCTGTCTGTAGACCTGAGACTTAGCAATTTTCCTTTAGAGCTTTCTGGGCCTGTTTTTTCTTTTTTCTTTTCTTTTCTTTTCTTTTCTTTTCTTTTCTTTTCTTTTCTTTCTTTCTCTTTCTTTTCTTTTCTTTCTTTCTTTTTTTTTATTCCTGCATGTGAAATGGGAGCAATTCTGTGTGTGTGTGTGTGTGCGCGTGTGTGTATACACACAGTAATAGCAAATTGTATATTTGTACATATGAATATATTTGTATATGTATGCATATATATATAATAGCAAATATATGTATAGATGGATGTTTGCTGTTATTCGAATTATAAAGACAGATGGGATAAAAATCCTGACAACTCAGGAAGGAGGACTGTGCCTTGATTAATTGAAGATAACGTTATTGACATGAATTTCACCGGAAGGGCATAGTCCCTTTCCAGAGTATTTTCCCCTTGCCCTTCATTCCAGAGTATTTTGCTTGCGCCTCTTTTCCATTCTGCTTTTATCTAGTCGACACATCGATTTCCTCCATTGATATTCCTAAAACGAAAGGACGACTGGGGCCCGTTGTCACGCCCTGCAAGGCGCAATCTGCAGGCAGGGGCAGGACAGGTCTGGGGGTTTCACGCCCCCCAGGGAGCAGGTCACCCGGTGGGACTCGCGCCCGCCCTCTCCTTGGGTGTCGTGTTCCCTGGGACGCGCCCACCGTTCTCCCCGGGGAGCGGGAGGCTCCAGGCGCGGCCCGGACGCTATGGGCAGATGCGCTCGGTCCTCACCAGCGGCGCTGCGCGGCGAACCCTGAGGTGCCTCAGGGAGGCGGGCGTTCCTCCCTGCTCCCACCGTTTTCCAGCGTGTGCACGCTTTCCTTCCCTGGGGAAAAGAGGAGGATTTTTTTATTTTTTAACATTTCATTTCATGAAACCTTTTTTTTTTTTTTTTTTTTAAGTGGTGGCGCTGAACACAGTCCTTGCAGAGGGGGGCAGCACTTTCCCTCCTGACCCCAACCTGGAAACCCCAGTGTGACTTCAGCACTGTCAGAGCATTGGAAGCAGAGCTGCGAGTTAGGAAGCGGCTCGCTGGCAGCTGGGCACGTTTGTTTCTTGCGAGGTCAGCTTTTATGATTTGCTCTTTTTGACGTGAAAATGTTCAGCTTCATTTTTAGACACCTTTAGACATGGTTATCACTATTTAAAGCCTTGATTTTTTTAAAACAAATAGTTTGCATTTTATTCATTGAAACAGGGAGAGAACAAATACCATGCTGCTTTTTGGGGTAATACTTTCAGATGAATTGTATTTTGTATGCTAAGTGATTTAAAATTTTCCCATTTTGTCCACATACATTTAAGACATGGAAATTTACAAGGGTTGCTTTCTGTTTTTATTTTATTTTAGCTGCCTTCCTATTTCAAGGAGAGACGCCAAGGCAATTTTGACCCAGAGGAGGAATGATGTAGCCACCTCCTAACCTTCCCTTCTTGAACCCCCAGGTAAGTGAGAGTTTTCACTCAAGAAACAAATCTTTGCATGGTCTGCTTTGTGTTCAATATTCTGGATATGTTTGAAATGTATGAAATTTCATTTTACTTTGAATAGCTTGATTAGTAACAAGTTATTACTTCAGGATAATGATACTTCTTCCAAAGTAATACAATTACTTGGCTCCACTGAATCCTTTTCATTCGCTTTTTAAAGGCTGTAACATCGACATCTAACTTTCCCAACTTTTTAAGGATTTATCTCTTCTCAGAGTGGCAAGTGACTTCAACCAATCATAGAGCTAGAAGAGCTACATCTTTTTGAAACAGTTCGCTTACATAGGGACATTTGTTCTCCCACTGGAAATTGGGACAGAATACTGAGCTTTTTAAAATAGTCACCCTGTCATCAAATAGGTACTCTACTTTTGACTTTGCTAGAAAATAATTATTTAAATACCATGGTTTTGGAAATTGAAGAATGAGCTTTCTTTCTGACATACAGTGTCTTAGAGGGTCACTGTTTAGAACTCTTTGAGAATAGTACCCTTATGGATTGTTAGCTTGGTTTTAGTCCGGGGACGAATGAAAATCTCTGGAATGTTGTTTCAGTTATGCTCTTGTAACCAGTAATTTTGAGTTTCTATGCAATAAGATGTTTTGCTACATCTGACAAGACTAAACTTAAAAAATACAAAATAAAGCAAGTACTGTAACGTATCATTAATGTTGACATGCAATAGTATATACGTATATATGGTTCCAAGCTTCAGCAGAGGAGTCTTTTTTTTTTCTAAAAGTAATTCAATAGGCATAAAAATGAAAATAGATAGGCAGCACTCGGCATATACATATCTTCAGAAAGCCCCCTTCACCGTCATTCTTCATTTAACAAACGTCTATAGAGGTTTGCTGGATGGTTTTGCTTTTTTTTTTTTTCTCTGAAAACTTTTGTCACACTATTAAGATAAAATAATGGAAGCCAGAGTAGTTAATGATTTGATTTTGCATTAATGAACTGCCCTCTACTTAAATGAGGGTGTGTGTGGAGTTTCATAAAGGACTGTATTTCAGTTACTAACAATAGAAAAAATAAAAAAACAACCTTAGCTGAAAGTTAATAATACAAACAAAAATAACTGAAGGAGAATTCCTCCCAAATCCTTTCCTGAGTAGAAAGTCAAGTGGTTAAGAGGCTTAAGTAATTCAGGGTCAACTTGAAGGGCATATGGAACTGTCCTAATCTTGGGCCTTGTGATTTTTAATGTTTTTGAGAATTACTTGGATGATGCAAAAGAGAACAATGTCATTACAACCCCATGTAGACCATAATTAGTAAGACCTTGAGATAATGCCAGAAAACAGTCAAAATAAACTTTACAAAATAGAGAAGTAGGCTGGGTGCGGTGGCACACTCTTATAATCCCAGCACTTTGGGAGACCGAAGCAGGTGGATCACAAAGTCAGGAGTTCGAGACCAGCCTGGCCAATATGTTGAAACCCCGTCTCTACTGTAAATATAAAAATTAGCCAGGCATGGTGGTGTATACCTGTAATCCCAGCTACTAGGGAGGGTGAGGCAGAAGAATCGCTTGAACTGGGGAGGCAGAGGTTGCAGTGAGCCAAGATCGTGCCACTGCACTCCAGCCTGGGCAACGGCAAACACTGTCTCTAATAAATGAATGAATGAATGAATAGTGAGCAGCAATTGACCAAGAAGGAACCATGGTGGAACAAGCTCTATGACGGATGTGTTTAACACACAAGGCTATCCCTACTGCAAAACTTATGGCCTAATGCTACTAAATGTTTGAATGGAACAATTAACTCCCCTTGCTGGGATCCTGTGATCGCCAAGCATGCACTGGTGTGGGGTAGGTGTGTCTGCCCAAAAACAAAGGAAACAACTCATTACTCATTTGCTGCATTCTCAGTGTGCATGTTGGTTTCATTCAAGTCTGGTGAAGTTCTGCTGCTGAGGGATGTTCAAGCCCTGAGTCTATAAAAGTAAGGAGCAGTTCTGGGAAAACAAGGGCTTCCCAAGCTCCCCAAGTGTTCCCTGTCCTGCTACTCTGGTAGCTTTAACTTTACAACAGAAACATCCTATAACTTTGCATTTGCCCAAGTAGACCTTAATCAGCTTTGGACTACTTATTTACTTGTTCTTTCTTTCTTTCCTTCTTTCCTTCCTTCCTCCTTTCCTTTCTCTCTCTCTTTCTCTCTCTCTTTCTCTCTTTCTTTCTCTCTCTCTTTCTTTCTCTCTCCCTTTCTGACCGTCTTTCTTTCTTTCTCTTTCTTTCTTTCTTTCTTTCTCTTTCTTTCTTTCCTTTTCTTTCCTTCTTTCCTTCCTTCTTTCTTTCTTTCTTTCTTTCTTTCTTTCTTTCTTTCTTTCTTTCTTTCTCTTTTTCTCTTTCTTTCTTTCCTTTTTCCTTGGCCTCCCAAAGTGCTGGGATTACAGGTGTAAGCCACCACGCTTGGCCTCTGCTCACAATTTTTACGGCCACCTTGTATCTTATCATTGCTCACTGATATGTTTCCTGCCTCTCCCTATGATGAAATGGAACCACATTTCCACATCCTTAATTCCTTTCCTCCTATCAAGGAAAAGATGTGCTGCTGGCTTTCCGTGCTCCTGTCCCTGATGCTAGCTCTCTGTACTCTCCCTCCCCTGATGCTAACTCTCTGTGCTCCCCCTCCCCGACCTGTGCTCTTGGCTCCACCTGTTCCTGTCTCCCACCTCCGGCCCTTCTGCTCACTCCTCCCCAGCTTTCAGTCCTTGAAGCTGTGTTGGTCTCCCCATTCTTTCTACCTAGCATACTTTCTTCTCATCGCTGACTAGGGAGCTTCAAACCTCACCTCAATGGAAATGTGTGCCTGTATAGACAACTCTAGCCTGAGGACCAGTGCCTGGCTCTTACGAGGCACCAAACTAAAGAATGAATTAGTGAGTGAATGAATGGAAAAGTGAATAAGGCGATGTCTCCTACCTGAAGATGGCTCCACTTCGTCCTCTGGCACCACCCACATTCTTCTTGCAGGCACATGTCATTGCATTGTCATTATTGTTTACACAGTCATCTCCTGGACTCACCCCTGAGCAGGGCGCAGAACTTTCCTTTCCCATTTTGGTGATCCAGCTCCTTCTCAAGCATCCGGGGGCTAAAAACTGTTTGTAGACACATAATCTTATAGGCCCTTTGCAGTTCCATTAGTCTGTGAAGCATGACTAGCAAATAACATAAAATAGTAGCTGATGCAATCGTTTTTGGAAGGAAGCAGATGTTATAAGTAAATAATAATGTAAAACTATAATGTACTAACTGGGCAAGTTGCTCCTATTTGAAAAGCCAGAGAAAAGTAACAGTTTGGATTTTATAAAGTGGCCTTCTTTTGGATGTGTTTTAGAGTTTTAAAATATTTTCATTGAATGGAATGAGGGGTACCATGAAGTCTGTAAGCTTTTAATCAGTGTCTCCTTTCACTGCTTCAATTTTAATTTATACTCCTGGGCCGCCATTGGTTTTCTGCAGACGAGGCTACTCCAGGAGGTTCATACTGGCCCATGAACCGGTATCCGGTGATGCATGCCTTCCAGTAGGTTTTTGTTTCTTCCTGTTGATTGATCCTTAGTCAGGTGTTGTTGCTGTCTTTCCCATTCTGTTTTGAGCTCTGCTATTGGGATGCCCTTTTCATTGAGTTAGGTTCTACCTCCAAGCCTGTGCTTTGCTTTCTCTCCTCCATGTCTTATTGTGCTGTCCCGTATCTGCAGTGCCTTCCCCTTCCTCTTGACCCTCCAGACTCTCGCTCCATGCCTGAGCCTCATCTTGGGAGGCAGGTAAGTGGGGAGCCTTTGCTGAGCCCCAGGCTGGGATGGGGCTGGGCCATTGTGTGCCTCTCTCTATTACCTTATTTTCCATATTGTTTATAATTATTTACTGGTTAGATGTTTGTCCTTTGGCCATCTGGCCTTCAAAGTAGGCATGGTCTCTGCGTTTTTAGTATCTAGCATATGTATGTTCCTACTTCACAAACAAAGGTTTGAAGGAGTTGCTGCTGTCTGAAAACCCTCATCAGAAGCTAGCAATATTATTATCATCATTTGCTGCACACTTGATGGTGTACCAACCTTTCCCCTACTTCCTTTTAACATTTGTATTTTTTCTGCTGCCTTCGAGGCAAGGGATCAGACTCCAGCACTTTGCCTGCTTAGTTAAATTAATTGTTTTAAAATAAGTGAAGGCTGAGTGCTGGGGCTCACGCCCCTGTAATCCAAACACTCTGGGAGGCAAGGTGGGAGGATCACTTGAGCTCAGGAGTTCAAGGCCAGCCTGGGAAACATAGAAGACCCCATCTCTACAAAAATAAATAAATAAATAAAATTAGCCAGGCATGGTGGCTCATGCCTGTAGTCCCAGCTACTTGGGAGCGAAGGCGGGAGGATTGCTTGAGCCCAGGAGGCTGAGTTTGCAGTGAGCTATGATCACATCACTGCACTCTAGCTTGGCTGACACAGCGAGACCTCCTCTCCAAAAAAAAAAAAAAAAAAAAAAAAAGGTAGAGGCAGCCCCAACCCAATATCCATTAATAGATGAATGGATACACGAAATGCAGTATGTATATCCATACAATGGAATATTTTTCATTCTTAAAAAGGAGAGAAATTCTGACACATACTAAAATACAGATGCAGTTTGAGACATGATGCTTTGTGAAATTAGCCAGTCAGAGTGTGACAAATACTGTGTGATTCCACTAATATGTGGTCCCTAGAGTGGTCACATTCATAGACACAGAAAATAGAATGAGAGGTGTCAGGGGCTGTGGGAGGCGAGAATGGGCACTTGTTTAATGGGTACAGAGTTACAGTTATGCAAGATGAAAAAGATTTGGAGTTTGGTTGCATAACAGTGAATGAATTTAGCAGTAGAAAACTGTGACTGTATTTAATGCTACTGGACTGTATACTTAAAAATGGTTAAGATGGTAAATTTCATTACATGAATTTTACAATTAAAAATAAAAAGTCAAAGTACCTATTTTTATAATGATTATCCTTTAAAAGTAAAAATAATTGATAGGAATTAGATTTTTTAGACTTCATGTTTTGAGCTTTATTTTTCCTTTGCTTAGATTTTTAAATCACTTTTTATTCCAAAATGTGTTATGTATGAAAAAATGTATTTACAGTGGTAAGATCTTTGGGACTTAATTTTAGACCTTGTTGTCTTTTTTTTTTTTCTTACAAGTTGTTGCCTATATTTGCAGTTAAAACATGATTCAGAATTACTCACTTTCTCACTTGTTTTTCTTCAGCAAAGGTAATAGGATCTTTCTGCTTATCAGAAATACTTGTATGATACTTAAAAATTACTTTTATGATTAAGAGCAGAAATGTTTGTTCTGTCACAAGCAGAGGGCCTGACACACTCCAGGGTTTGATTTGATTGTTCATAAGAAGCCAACTGCTTTAGGCTTTTTCGTTTTCCCCCTCGTCACATTAACAGTCCTTCCTTGTGGAAAATCATGACTCTAAAACTGTCAATAACACACTGGTGTTTGAAAGAATGCAATTTCAGAATGTTCAGCTGACACTTAGGAAGTAGCTCTCTTTTCACTCAGTTTCTGACCCACAATGTGATACCTTTCCTGAAGAACTGAAAATGAGGCTGGGCACGGTGGCTCGCACCTATAATCTCAACCCACTGGGAGGCCAAGGCAGACAAATTGCTTGAGCTCAGGAGTTCAAGACCAACTGAGGCAACATGACAAGACCCCTGTCTCTATAAAAATATTTTTAAAAATTAGCTGGGTGTGGCGGCATGTGCCTGTAGTCGCAGCCACTTGGGAGGCTAGAGTCGGAGGATCCCTTAAGCCAGAAAGGTTGAGACTGTAGTGAGCTGAGATCACATCACTGCACTATAGCCTGGGTGACAGAGTGGGACCCTGTCTCAAGAAAAAAAAAAAAAGAAAGAAAAAAAAGGAACTTGAATCACATCATCCTAGGAATATATTAACTGAAAATGAGAAAAGAGGGCAAGAATCTGATGGAGTTTTGCAGAGAAGTCTGGAATAAGAGAGGGAGTGAAAATTAGAGTGGAGGGTAGACAAAGGAAAGCATTAGAACCTCTGGAAGCAAACACTTCAATCGTTACTTAAATTTTTGTTTTTGAAACAGGGTCCTGCCTTGGCCTCCCAAAGTGCTGGGATTACAGGTGTGAGCCACCGTGCCTGGCCAGATTTTTTTTTAACATTACAAATGTGATCATATAGTCAAGTCCCCCAGAGAAAAGAAAATTCATCTCTTCCACTAGGCAAATATCTAATCCAAGCTGATACTTTAATTTTTTCATGAAAATTATATTTAAGTTCTTAAAATAAATGGTAATTCGAAATATTAATGTTTACCCTTAAATGTTTTAATAAAGAGTTGTATGTTCTGAACTCACAAACGTATATTGAGACTTGTTACTACGTGTTGGACTTTAAATGTGCTTTGTGGTTACCAAGTACCAATTCTTGGACTGGAATCCAGTCTCTGGTGAAGTCTCAGTCATCCGCAGAGAAATGAGAAAAATAGCGTGTTGTTTTCAAAGAGCTAATACTCACTCTAAAGGGATAACCTTTACTTTAAGGGTCTAGCCTTTTTTTCTTAATAAAATTTAAAATGGGATGGTTAATAAAATTAATGATGGTTAATAAAATTAATGATAGTTAATTTTTAAAATTTTATCAGTAAAATAAAATGTTGGTTTTTATTTAGGATTCTTAGGTACAAGAAACAGAACTCAATGAGGCTCACTTAAGCAGGAAAGGAATCTATTGAAAGAATGTTCCACAGAATTGATGGGGAGCCTGCAGACACAAAATCTCATATATGATAAAAACTTGCAGACGGGGCCACTTGTATCATCAAATGTGTTTTCTAACTTTATAACACATGTGAATAGCCAACCTTATGCCAAGCCTGGAGGGTAGGTATATAAAAGGAGTAAAGGTCCTGACAGTACGAAAATAGGTTAAATTAAAATTAAAGTCTGGGTGTGGTGGCTCATGCCTATAATCCCTGCACTTTGGGAGGTCGAGGTGGGTGGATCACTTGAGGTCAGGATTTCGAGACCATCCAGGCTGACAAGGTGAAACCCTGTCTCTAATCAAAATAAAAAAAAAAATTAGCTGAGGCAGGAGGCTGAGGCAGGAGAGGTTGAACCTCGGAGGTGGAGGTTGCGGTGAGCAGAGATCACGCCATTGCACTCCAGCCTGGGAGACAAGAGCAAAACTCCGTCTCAAAAAAAAAAAAAATACCATCACATAATTTATAAAATTTGACTTGTATTATATATATGTATATATATATACATATATAATTATGTATGTATATTTTGCAGCAAAGTGAAATAAAACTCTTACCTATAGTCTTGGAAAATTCATGTCTGTCCTAATTTGAGTCACGACCTAAAGTTGGAATGAAGACCGTACCCCGGTGTGGACTAGCTAATTGCATGTGGGCAGCTTGAGTTCTTTCTTTGGTAAATGGTCACCTAACTTTTCTTCCTTTGAGGTCCTTGTTGTGTGTTTGAGTCTCAGTGTTATTGTTCATCTCACTGTAATTTGATAACACGTGTTTTAACTCATATTTTTAGTATTGAGTACTGGATTATACATATTAGGTGTTCCTTGATTCCTCTCTGTCATTTGGCACTTTGACCACTGTCCTTGAGACTCTCACTTCCCTTGCCTTATTTCTATATTGTGACGATAAACTCTGGTAGTTTTTTCATACACCTCTAGCTGTTTCTTCATAATCTCCTTTTCCATGCCTTAAGTACTGATGTTCTCTAGCAGTCCATGTTTTTCTGTTCTTCTCATTCTCTTTCACCCGTGTAGTTGCTTCTGGTGTAAGTGGTGAACTTTTATCCAAACTGCTAACTTAAAATTTGTACCCTCGGCTCTTTCCGCCATCTTTCCGCCATCTTTCCACCATCTTCCCGCACCGCCACAATGGTGCACATGAATGTCCTGGTGGATGCTCTCAAGAGCATCAACAATGCCGAAAAGAGAGGCAAACGCCAGGTGCTTATTAGGCCATGCTCCAAAGTCATCGTCCGGTTTCTCACTGTGATGATGAAGCATGGTTACATTGGCGAATTTGAAATCATTGATGACCACAGAGCTGGGAAAATTGTTGTGAACCTCACAGGCAGGCTAGACAAGTGAGAAGTGATCAGCCCCAGATTTGACGTGCAACTCAAAGACCTGGAAAAATGGCAGAATAATCTGCTTCCATCCCGCCAGTTTGGTTTCACTGTACTGACAACCTCAGCTGGCATCATGGACCATAAAGAAGCAAGACGAAAACACACAGGAGGGAAAATCCTGGGATTCTTTTTCTAGGGATGTGATACATATATTTACAAATAAAATGCCTCGTGGACAAAAAAAAAAAAAAAAAAAAAAAATTTGTACCCTCAGCTCAAACCACTCCTCTGAGATGCGCACTCCTGACCATCTTCACAGCATATTCCACCAGCACCCTCAATTCATGATGTCCGCAGCTGAGTTCTGATATTCTGTCTCCAAGTCACCATTCCAGTCCTTCTCCTTCCTTCATGAAGCAGCCTAGAGAGAGAGACAGGGAAGGAAAATTAACAGTTTCAGCACAGTGTTGAGAAGGGTCTTGAGACAGATGGGCTCGTGGAACAATAAGTGGGCTCTCATCCAGCCCTCAAGGGAAGGAATGTAGGAATCAGTCCCAAAAAGTGATGCTTGAGCAGAATTCTTGGAGCATGTGTAGGAATTTTCTGGGCAGACTGGGAGGAGCTGCACAGTGTCCTTTAACCTCAAGGATCTTTTTCTCTGTACTTAGTCTTCAGCTCGTTTTAGTTAAGATGAAAAACACCCTTCCTGATGTTATTCATACCCTGTAAAGCAATCTACAGACTTCCTCCAAAGAACAAATCATTGTACATTAATGGGAGCTGGGGCTTCCCAGCATGCAAAGGGTCAGGTAGAACCTGTGGCCTTAGTGTAGTCTGTGGGCCATCTGCAGCTATCTTCTGGGGCACTTGAGCGCATCTGGGCCCCAGGCCCCACTCCAGACCTACAGAACAGAATCATTTGAGGAGCCTAGTTGTTGTGGTGCCCCGGGAAGACCACAAAATGACGCAGACTTCACTTCCATATGGTGAACCTTAGCAGTAAGGTCCCTGTATATCTTGTTCATTTAAGTTTGGTATCTTCAGTTGTTTTCACTGTTCCTGCACATCACTTACTGCAGAGTCTTCAGCAGGCAATGACTGAGAACTTGTGTTTATGTGCTTTGGTACCATCACACTATTGATTGACAGTGAACTTCCTGTCATTACGCCCATGTATATCTGATACATATCATACATTCTTTAGCTGTGGCGCAGGCATCCTGTTTGGTTACTGAAGCAGTTAGCTTCTCGTACCCCAAAGTGCTACATAGACATTTTACTTACTGAAAATGTTTGGAAATAATTTCAAATTACAGATGCTCTTTGACTTAACAGTGCTGTTATATCTGGATAAGCCTATTGTAAGTCAAAAATATTGTAAGTCAGAAAGCATTTAATACCCTGTTAAACCCAGTGTAAAGTAGAAAAATTGTAATTTGAACCACTGTAAGTGGGGTACGGTCTGTATAGGAAAGTTGCAAAAATAAGAATAGTACAAAGAACTTACGTGTTCTTTACTTAGATTGACCTGTTGTTAACATTTTACATCATTTCCTTTTTTTTTTTTTTTTTTTTTTTTAATTAGAAACAGAGTTTGTCTTTGCCCCCCAGGCCGGAGTGCAGTGGTGTAGTGGTGCAATCTTGGCTCACTGCAGCCTCTGCCTCTCAGGCTGGAGAGATCCTCCCACCCTAGCCTCTTAAGTAGCTGGGACTGCAGGTGTGTACCACTACATCTGCTTAAATTTTTTGTATCTTTTGTAGAGACTGAGTTTTGCCATGGTGCCCAGGCTGGTCTCAAACTCCTGGGCTCAAGTGATCCTGCCTCGGAATCCTGGAATGCTGGGATCACAGGCATGGGCCACTATACCCTGCTCATTTGCTTTTTATCCGTGCTATTTGTGTCTTTCTTTCCCGTCATGTATATACATACATAAATAAATATATATACTATTTTATCTGAACCATTTGAGAATAAGTGTATACATCATAGCCCTTTCCTGCTAAGTAGTATACTTCCTAAGAATAAGGATATTTTCTTATATAACAAAAGTGCAAGTATCAACATCGGTAAACGTAACATTTATTTGAATTTGCCTACTGTACTGGGTTCTGGTTTTGTAAATTGACTTAATGTCCTTTAAAGTATTTTCCCCTCTAGTACTAACATCAGGGATTGCATTTAGTTATTATGTCTCTATGTTCCTTTAACCCGAAGCATTTTCATAGCCTTTCTTTGTCTTTTGTGAAAATGTTTTTGAAGTACTCAATCTTTTTTTTTTTTTCTTTTAAAGGCTGTTTCTTATTTTGGGTTAGATGAGTGATTCTTGTAATTGGATTCAGGTTATCTATTCTGAACAGGAATTTACATAAATGATGTGTTCTTATCAAGGTATTACATCTGTTCCTCATTGACAGTGTTAATTTTGATGATGCAGTTAAGGTGATGGCAGCTTTTACAAAATACTATATACCTACTATTTTCTCCCTAAAACTAATAAGAATTGCTTTTATCCCTTTATATTATTTTATTTTTATATTTACATTTTTGCGTGGAGAGGAATCTCACTATGTTGCCCAAGCTTGTCTGAAACTCCTGGGCTCAAGCGATCGTCCTGCCTCAGCCTCCTGAAGTGCTAGATTACAGGTAGGAGCCACTCCACGCAGCCTAAACGCTTATTTTTTTATCCCTGTCAGTCAATTACTAGTCCACAATGAAATTAGCATTCTTTAAACCCCCTTTCTACAATTAAGATGGTTTGGCTTATAGCCGAAGTTCCTACCTAATCTTTGTTACACGGTTGGGCTTCAGTTGAATAAATCGAAGACGGATGAGTAGAAACACCCAAAAAGCACTATAAGTAACTATCACTGATTTTTTACAGTATACTTTTATTTTGTCTCTTGGTGAATTATTTTGAAGAGCCCACACTTCTAAGTTTAAAATGAAAATTGAAGTCTATTGGTCTTTAGCTTATAGGCTGTACTTAGGGTGTATTTAAGTAATTCATCCCTTCTGTCCTTGAACCTCCAGACGTAAAGGGAGCAGTAGGCATAAAATGTGGGCAGCTGACCATTTGCCGGTCCTGACCTTCCACTAGTAGTGAGACCAATGCAGCTCTTGCTTCTGCTGTGGCTTCGTGAGGAGGTGGGTCCAGGTCCTGATCTCTTCTTCCAAATAACAGCTCTGTGAAAAAGAACCCTTCCTATTCTCTGCCCTATTTTGGAGATTGACCAAGAGGTATAGTTGAGAGGTTCTTTAACATTCTTGGTTCATGGTGCCATTAGTGTCTCATTAATTTTTCCAGTATCCCTTGAACAAAGGAAATACCTAATGTCTAAAAATTAAGTAGTTAGGGCTGGGCATAGTGGCTCACACCTGTAATCCTAGCACTTTGGGAGGCCAAGGCGGGCAGATCACTTGAGGTCACGAGTTTGAAACCAGCCTGGCCAACGTGGTGAAACCCCATCTCTACTAAAAATACAAAAAATTAGCCAGGTGTGGTGGTGGGCACTTGTAATCCCAGCTACATGAGAGGCTGAAGCGGGAGAATCGCTTGAACCCAGGAGGTGGAAGTTGCAGTTAGCCGAGATCGCGCCACTGCACTCCAGCCTGGGCAACAGAGCGAGACTCCAGCTCCAAAAAGAAAAAAAAAGTAGTTAGGTCCATCAGCTATGAGTATTTATGTCCTATTGACTTAGAAGCTGTTTGAGAAAATAATACAATAAATTGGAAAAACTAATAGTTTGATCTCATTCTCGACCAGAGTGAACAGGGGGATGTGTGCATCTCTTGAGCACTGCGCGATGTCTCAACTTTGGAATTAGATTAGACACCACCTCATTTTGTGCAGCAATTGCATTCATTACAGAAACCACTAAAAGGGCAGAGATACGCTATCGCCAAAAGGAATGTAGCTCAATCTAATGTTGACTGTATGATGTCTAACAGATGTCTACTATTACTACATTCTGCCACAAAATTAAAATATCTGAAAGTGCCTCTGTGAATTCCCTTTGAGGCCCCAGGGTACCTCAGTGCACACTTTAGTAATCATCAATTTAGTTAAAAGAATCTTTCTAGGATGACTTGCAATCGTGTCGCCCGTAGCCACTCAAATATGTGTCTTAATGGCAGGTTAGGGGTTAAATAACTCTAAAGAGGGAGATGACAGCATCACCAAACTTGGGCAGGAGGCAGAGATGACATTTCAACCTAGTTGGTAGGACGTGAAAATTCCTTCTTTCATTTATGATATGTTTAACCTAGAGAGGTCTGATTTTAACTTCTTGGGTAGTATTGCATTGTGTCTGCTCATCAGTGAAGAAGGTAATAGTTGTTTAACTGCGCTACGTATGTGATAAGATTTTCTTACTTAACCTTTTTGGTTTTGTTCACATATTCTTTCCACGAACTGCCTGTTTTCTAGGGATTAATGATTTGGTTGCAAAATATTTTGTAATTATCCACTTCAGGCCTTAGAAGGATGCTGTAAGTCTTCTCAAAACCATGACTGTACTAACATACCTTTTTGTAACAAGCTACAATCAAATTAGCTCAAATTAGCTAAATCCTAGTGGAAATTAAATCTAGTTGATACGATTATTTTAATTTTAGTTATTTGAGCTTTGGGTATGAAAAAACTTTCCTAGACTGGGCACAGTGGGTAATGCCTGTAATCCCAGCACTTTCGGAGGCCAAGGTGGGAAGGTCACTTGAGGTCAGGAGTTCAAGACCAGCTTGGCCAATGTGATTAAACTCCATCTCTACTAAAAATACCAAAATTAGCCAGGTGTGGTGGTGCACGCCTGTAGTACTAGCTACTCAGGAGGCTGAGGCAGGATAATTGTTTGAACCCAGGAGATGGAGGTTGCAGTGAGCTAAGATCATGCCAGTGTACTACAACCTGGGTGACAGAGCAAGACTCCATCTCAAAAACAAACAAAAACCTTCCTAAAAGGAACTGGGGGGCATTTTGAAAATTTAGGTAGCTTTAGAATGATAACTAGAAGCTGCCTGCTTTACCTAGTCTGAGGTTTTCAGAGTAGAGGATGTTGACAGATGGTTTTCTTTTCAAAGAAACATTCACTGCTTTGCCCAATCTATTGCAAATGAACAGAAATCAGGGATCATAACACCCTAGACAATCCTAGAAAGAATGGAATAGCATGGCATCTGGGAAAGGACCACAAACAGAGTCAGCCGATCTTGGCTCTCAGGAGCTCCGTGACCCCGGTATAGGCTTGTCCTGTGACATAAAGGACATTCACCATTCCTGGGCCCACTCAGTGATTGTGTCAACCAGAATGCTTCCCCACCCCCACACATTTTCAAATACCCCTCAACTACTATGCATTGAGTAATGCGTCAGGCTCCAATCCAGTACTTAATGAACAAATGAGGAAACTGAGACTCAGAGACATAAAAAGATGAGCTAAGGTAGTATATGGAAGTACAGCTAGGATCTGGGTCCTCTGCCCTCTCGCACCCCCGTCTCCTGTCTTGAACTCATGTCATGCACAGAACAGCTGAAATAGTTTCTTTCAGCGCCAACCTTGCAAGAGAATTGAAATGACAAAAATCCAATTAACTTGATATTTATTTGGATTCCTAGATCTAGAATGAAAGCTTCCTGAAGGCAGGGGTTCTTATCTCTTGTTCACTGCTGCATTTCCAACTCCTGAATTTCCAGCTCCTGAAATACTGTCTGGTGTATGAGAGGACGTCAGTAAATTTGTCGATTGAGTGCATGGGCACACTGTGATTTATGAGCAATACTCACGAGTGATATTTACATTTAGGTAATCAGTATTTGTGTAGGATATAAATCACTGAATTCTTTCTGAGTTTGCTTGGATGAACTTACTTCGTAAGTTACTTGGAATCAAATAATACTCTACAGAAAAAATCATATTCGCAATGAGTTCTTCTCACTGGCTAGAATATGATATTAGGAGTATTAGTATGATACTAGTAACTTTGTCATTGCCAATTGAATACCTTGCCTATGGCATTTTTCGTTGGTGTGTGTGTATATATATCTGTGTGTGTGTGTGTATATATGTATATATCTTTTTTTTTGGGGGGGGACTGGCGGGACAGGGTTTCACTCTTGTCACCCAGGCTGGAGTGTAATGGTGTGATTTCTGCTTAGTGAAACCTACCTCCCCACCCCAGATTGAAGCAATTCTCCTGCCTCAGTCTCCCAAGTAGCTGGGGCTATAGGCATGCATCACCTTGCCCAGCTAACTTTTGTATTTTTTGTGGAGACAGGGTTTCGCCATGTTGACCAGGCTGGTCTTGAATCCCTGAGCTCAAGTGATCCTCCCACCTCAGCCTCCCAAAGCACTGGGGTTACAGGCGTGAGCCACCATTGCCGGCCTGTTGTTGTATATTTGTAATGCTGATCACAAAGGTATCACAAATATGAAACCCATCATAGCTGGAAGTTTATTACTTGTATTAAGAGTTTAAAATTCTGACTCCCCAGAGGAGAAACAAGAAGAAGAAAGCCTTCCCCTTCGAAAACTGTGGCATTCCAGGCCCCCTAGGTTGGAGAGTACCAGTTTCTCTTTTAATGCAGGAGTATTTATGCCCTTGCCACTAGCTGTTAATAGTGGAATAATATCATAAAGGGCATCTATATGTAATAAGTTACTTATAGGTTTACGGTATTGCTAAGAACATGAAAATGTCTGGTAACCTTATTCCAGGAAATTTAGTGATGTGTGCACAGTCTCATCTTCATTCATAACTTGATAGTTATTAGTCATGACTTAGGTTTGTTTATATTGGGACCAAGTTAGAAAAGGATTGAGTTGTTTGGAGCCCCATCCTAGGTTGTTCGGAGCCCCATCCTAGTTGTTTGGTGCCCCATCCTAGGAACCCCATCCTGGGGGAGGGTGGGACACAGCATCCTTATCACCCATGACAATTCTCAACTTAGGAAAAATGGCCCCACCCAGTAGCCTTTGAGAAGCACTGCATTTGGGGAAAACCTGATTCCAAGTTTGGTTTACAGCTCACTGCCAGTCGTTGGCTAAGCCAGTGTTTCTGAGCCTTTGATTTGGAGCTTTAATAAGACTACAGATGCCCAAGCCTATCCCCAGAGTTTCTGATTCTGTGTGTCTTGGGCGGTGCCACTTACCTGCAATGTTGAAAAGCATCCCAGGGGATCATAATGAGTCTGCAAATGGAGTCAGTTTGCAGTGATTGCTGTTTTTGGTCCTGCAGCCCTGATTGTGCAGCAGTGTGCAGTCAGCAAAGCCCTAAGGCCAGTAACTCAAACACATTTTTAAGTGAATGTTTGCACTGTACTGACCTTCCAGGAAACCTCTTGAAATCATTATTGAAGGACAAGTACATGAGACCAGCGTTTCCCAGAGTGTTTCCTGGAGATTACTAGAGTTGTGAGGTATTTTTCAAAGAAGAATTTTGTGATCAAGTAAGTTTGGGAAAATACTATATAATGGATTCCTCTCTGGTAGGGTACAGTGTACCTGAGCCTAGGACGATTCTGGGAGTTCTAAATTAAAGACGTGTTTTGTTTAAGCTCGGGGTTCTCAGTTTTCTTCTCCACAGAATCCATTTCCAGCTGGACATTTCTCAACCTTCTTAGGTACAATATCCCACCCAGCAGCCTTTGAGAAGTGCTGCATTTTGGGAAAAAATTAGGAAAACCTGATTCGAAGTCTGACTTACACTTCATTGCCAGTCGTAGACTAAGCCAGTGTTTCTCACCCTTTGATTTGGAGCTTTTAAAAAATCTACAGATGCTCAAGCCCATCCCCAGAGTTTGTGATTCTGGGTGTCTGGGGTGGTGCCAGTTGCCTGCAATTTTGAAAAGTGTCCCAGGGGATCTTAGATGTTGTAGAGGTTGAGAATCACTACGTTAGGAAGAGTTGTCTAAGTTCTTTTTTTTTTTTCTATAAGACTACAGTGCGTGTGTCCATTTTACAACTCTGTGTTTTTGTTTGTGTTTTCTGAGATGGAGTCTTGCTCTGTTGCCCAGGCTGGAGTGCAGTGGCACCATCTTGGCTCACTGCAGCCGCCCCATCACAGGTTCAAGCGACTCTTCTGCTTCAGCCTCCCAAGTAGCTGGGATTACACTCACCACCATGCCCGGATGATTGTTGTGTTTTTAGTAGAGATGGGATTTTGCTATGTTGGCCAGGTTGGTCTCGAACTCCTGACCTCATGTGATCTGCCCGCCTTGCCCTCCCAAAGTGCTGGGATTACAGGCATGAACCACCATGCCTAGCCCCATTTTACAACTCTTTTTGATGTTAGGCATGTTTCCTAGAAGGAATTGGTTTCGTGTTGAAATAAAACTGAGGTGATATGGGCACTCTGAGGTCCTTAGCCTCCTGGGGGCTCTGCCTGCTGTTCCCAGCCTGGGCATTGGCACAGTTCCATTGCAAATCTGGACTTGCAGGTTGCTTTGAGATGTAAAGAAGTAGTAAAGAGGGGGCAGCACTGTTGAAGGGGCTTCCTGAGCTCCTCAGGGCAAATGCTACTGGGATCTGGAACTCTGGTTGGAAAATACAAACGGTAATTTGGTAACATGGAGGTTGAATTGAAGCTTTCTTGGAGAAACGTTCTTTGTATAGGTTCTTCTCATTTTACACCTCATGGCCTAACACCTTCTAGAATCTCCTTTCCTCAGCACCATGCTGTGAGAAGCCAGGCAGGAAGTAGCGCGGTAAGATTAATGGGTTTTTACAATTACCATTCAGGGAATTAATATGGGGATAGTAAAGGGGTGTATCACAGCTACAGGCTTCTCTGATGGTTGTTTTCCAAGGAAGAGCCCAAATGACAACATCCAAGGCTGAGATGAAGTCGGAGGAATCTACCCATGCTGTGAAGATTGTCTGATCGCTTGTGGAAAATGCTCAGGTAGCTGTAGGTTTAATCAGAGACAAGAGAATCAAGGTTGTGCTTTTGTGGCCCATGAGTGCTTTGATGAGGACATTTGTGTCTTTCCTTCTTTCGGGCCCATATGGTCACTCACCTTGCTGTAGAAGTTAAGCCAGGATTTACTAGAGAGTGTCAACTCAAACAGCAAGCGGCTCCTTCGGGTTAACTTGTGGTTGGAGGAGAGAACCTTTGTGGGGCTGGGTTCTCTTAGCATTGCGGAGAAGTGATTTGCCTGAGGGTAGACCAGAAGAAAGGAAAGGTGAGCCGAGCAGTCTGAGTGTTGAAGCACTATGTAATCTATTTTACATATGTTCTTCTTTCATGTATTCTCTTTAATAACCCTGGGAAGTACTTCTTAGCAGTTCTTTATGGAATAGATGAGACCCAGCGGTTCAAGGAGATAAGATAACTTGTCCAGGGGTACACAGCTAGAGAGTGATAGGGCTAGAATTCAGACTTAAGTCTATTTGGTTTCTAAAGTCCACTTTGAGGTCCCCCTGCCCCATCCTGCTGTCTACGGTTGGTACCCATGACAGCGTCACCATCCCTCACTTCAGAATATCTTCTTTGCTGTTGAGCTGGATGGCAAGCCCTTAATTCTGTTAGGAGAAAAATCATAAACAGATGCCTTATAACTGCCTTACAACTGATGGTTTAATGCTTTATACTGCTCTCAGCCTTGCACTGCAGCTGTCAGCAGTCATTCTAGGACATACTGTGAAAGAAAACAGTATCATAGCCAGTCAGAGGATCCCTGCATTCATCTTCGCTAAGTATATTTAGGTTATACTTTTGATTTCGGAATAGTCACTTAATGGTATTTATTAGCAATACTTTATGTCTAGAATTTAGTGGTGTTAGCTAGAATTTTATAATGGCATAAACAATATCCTGGAGGAAATAGGATATCACCATGTGATACAAAGCTAACATTAGTAAAATAAACATTAATCCAAGGTTAACCATTAGCCTAAGCTTTCTCTTAATTCAAATTCCAAGCTAAGCCTTACTGTGTCAAAAAAAAATATTTCAGCCCCGTTTGACATTCTAATATGAAAATCACCATAGACTTGCAAAGGTCCAGTATGAGTAATATTAACTGGCTGTATAACTTAATTACAGAATTCCAATAACATTTCCTGGGACCACATGATTCTAAGCTTTCAGGCTTAGGGATCACAAGATTTCTCAAATGTTAGCTCTGGGAGGTGATTGTTTAGTTAGACTATTATGTTCTGCAGGTGAAAAAACAGCAGAGGTAGGTGATCTTTCAGAAGTCACAAGGCTGCGTGGATCACAGAAATGGCCTCTTTACTACTTACTTTTTAGTGTTGCCTTGAATTGGAGTATTTTTAAGAAACACTTGGGCTGAGTCTATGAATGTAGCAGACTGTTAGATGTGGCCCAGTTTGTGCTTCTGTGTTGTTCAGTCTCAACTGAGCAACCTAAATATGCCACAGAGGCTGCAGGGTGCATAGAGTGATGGCTGTCAGTATTTAGCCTCATTGGTCTGAGTTCTCTCAAACCCATAGTATGAGTAAGTGGGCAACAGATTTTGGAAGCCTTTGAAATATTATTCTAGTTGCTCAGTTACTGCAGAGCAATCATTATTTTTTTGTTGGCAGTTCGAACTCCAGCGTGCAGGCTTTGTGGCTGATGCAAAGTAGCAGTGAGAAGAAGAATGAAGAGTTTAAGCTGAAACTGAATGTCTGAAAATGAGCATAATCCTGAGGAATGCTTGTCATCAGAGTAATCGATGATGTTAATGAAAATTGAATGCACTTCTCTGCTGCTATGTTGTTGTGAATTATACTTGCTTACTACTAAGATTTAGTAGCCTAACACATTTTGGGAAAGAATCAGTTAGAATGGAATCAAATGACTATATTTTTAATGCCAGAAGCTGATCTGGTACCATATATAGGCCATTATTTTGCATTACATCCAATGCAGCTTAGGATTTTTTCTTTTCAAGACATTCCCAGATAAACAAAAGCTGAGGGAGTTTGTTACCCCTAGACCTGTCCTACAAGAAATCCAAAGGGACTTCTGAGGGCTGAAATGAAAAGATACTAGAGAATAACTCAAAGATGTACAAAGAAAAAAGTACTATCACTGTAGATAAATACATGGATAATTATAAAACCTAGCATTGTTGTAGCAATGGCTTGGAACTCTACTTTCTGTCTTCTACATGATTTAAGAGAATAATGGATTTTTTTTAAAAAAAAGATATTCGTTTATGTTTTTGGATACATAATATACAAGGATATAATGTTTCCCCTTAGCTTTACTGAGGTATGATTGACAAATAAAAATTGCATGTATTTTAAGTGTAAAGTGAAAAAGAATTTTTTTCTCCAGTGTATATGTGTGTCCATGACAGTGGTTGTCAGTGGTCCAATTTGGCTATTAGCCCATTCCATTTACTGGGACTTCTAGCTAAGAAATTATTTGAGGTACTTCAAAATGGGACTTGTTGAAATGGCTGTCTTTCTCCAAGTGAGCCTGTCATTTGGTACTCTTTTTACTACAAGTGACAGCAAACCCAGTTCATACTGGCTCTAGAAAATAAGAGAATCTGTTGGCTTATATACGTACACAGGGGCTACTGATTTCTAGGATGCCTTAGTCCAGGGACTCAGATAGCTTGGCTTTGCTTTTTATGGTGGCTTCCTTTTTAGATCATGGTAAAAAAAAGTCTACAGCATCTGTAAATTTAAGTCAAGCTGAAGAGTGAGCGTGCCTCTCTATGTCTTTCCAGCTGATCCCCAGATTGACTCTCATTGGCTTTGACTGGGTCATGTGTTTATCTCTAAACCAATCTCTTTGATGGGGTGGATTGAATTACTCAACTGACCAGCTCTTAGTCATGTGTATCACTGCTGAAGCCAGATGATTTTCTTCACAGCTGAACTACAGAAAATGTTGGTTTTACTAGGTGCTCTCAGGCTCTTTAAATAAAAATACCAGGACTTTGAGGGGAAATAAGCAGTAAAGGTTCTTTTCCTCAACCTGCGCCATACAGTTTTGCTAATGTACTCTGTAAGTTTTATATTATCTAGTCTTTCATTGGAAGTGCTGATTTATTTTTATCATGTTTGTCTGTTGGTATCTTTGAATTATCTGTGAAAACTTTAATCATATTCTTCTAATATGCTGCATTCACCCGGACAGTATTTAAAATCCCAGTGAATGGAGGAATATAGTCACTTGCACTGCCTAGTTATAGCCATGGCCCTCCTGAGAAAGGGCCAAGTTACAGGACATTACTATCTGCAAGTTGATACATATAATCTATATATTTACATGTTTTTTGTCCCAGCAGTTCTAGGACTCATTTGGGTAACAGAGATAGCTCACATACAGCCTGGGCTGGTAGGTGGTCATCTTTAAGAAAAATTGTAAGCTTTTACATCTGAATTATTTTCCTGTTAACTAAGATGAACAATTTTCTAAATTGAGAAAGTCAGAATAAATTTGTTAATCCTTTGAAATTATAGTGAGCTCACCATTTAAAAATATCTACAACAGCAGCTTTCGGTCTACATGTTAAGAGACTAATCTAACAATATCAAGATAATCCATTTTTATTCTCTGCTTTATGGGCCTTGGGTCCCTAGAAAGTGAAGTTATGAGTATATACTAATATGTTGTTGATACTCTGTAGCTGATGTATTTTACATGTTCATTCTAGGAGTTAGAGAAGCCCAGACTTCAATTAAAGTATTTTTATACAGTAAGTGCCAGATTTGTTTTGTTTTGTTTTTTTTAGACAGAGTCTCACTCTGTCACCAGGCTAGAGTGCAGTGGCACGATCTCGGCTCACTGCAACCTCCGACTCCCTGGTTCAAGCGATTCTCCTGCCTAAGCCTCCTGAGTGACAGGTTTTAAAAACAAAACAAAATTAGTATTTCACAATTAATATGTTGCATAATTCTGTCACAAATTAATATAATATTTTAATTTGGGGACTTTAAGAAGACATTATTTGAACTTTATCCTTAGTTTTACTAATAGCAAAGTAGGTGACGGGATATCAAAATGGCATAATTGAGTATGAAACTATGAGTCAGGCCTGAATATGCCATTTACATCTGGCAGTATTGCCTGCTCTCCTATTCCTCCCCAATCCTAGCTGCTTTTAAGATTTTATATTTGGTTTTCACAGTTTTACTGTGATGGCTCTTAGGTGTATTTTATTTATATTTCTCCTAATTGTGGTTCGTGGAGCTTGTTGGATCTCTGGCTTGATACCTTTCATCAGTTTTGGAAAACCCTTGGTGGCTATCTCTGTAGCTGTTGCTGCTTTCTCATTGTTCTCTTTTCCTCTTGGAATAATAGTTATATGTGTATTACTTCTTCCTCTCTTAAATGTGACTTAAGATCTTTCTCATATTTTCAATTCTTTGTTTTTCTCTCTGTGCTTCTGATTAGATTTTCTTCTACTGACGCCTGTTTCATTCCAGTCTTTTCTGTGTCCTTTTAAACCTGTCAATTGAGTTTTTAATTTCAATTATGATATTTCAGTTTTCCTCTTTTTTATACAGCCTAAGTATCTGGTAAGATTCTCTATCGTTAATATATTTTCTTGAACAAAGTAATTGTAGTTATAGTAAAATTCTATTTTGATGAATAAAATATCTAGATTGCCAGTGAGTCTAATTATTACTAGTTTTTTTATCTTGGTTTTAGTCATTTGATCTTGTTTTCTGTCAGGCTTTGTAATTTTTTATTAAGTGCCTGATACTGTATGTGAACATTTTCAGGCTCTCTGGATGCTGTTATATTCCTCCAGGGAAGATCTATTTGTTTTCTGTTGGCAGTAGGATAAAGCTGTTCATCTAGATTCAATCAAGAATTATGATAATTGGAATTAAGTTTCAAGTTAGTCTGTTTTTGTTTGGTTTATTTCTAAGGTATAAGCCATTGAGAGTCTCAGCAGAAAGCCCGCAGTATTTAGCAGGACTCTGTCCATACTAGGCCCTAAATGTCAACTCCTAAGTTGAGTACCACGGTCATAAAGTCAGCTTAGCTTTTTAGCCTCTCATCAGAAGCTTTCTGTTTATTTTCTCCTCCTTTTACAACTCACAGCTTTGGAGTGCAAAGGCTGGAAAGAATGTTGGGTTCATTTTTCTGAAGCTGTCTTTTCTCTCGGATTTTGTGCCTCACATTCTGGCTGCATTGGAAGTCCTAGATTTCATTTTTCAGCTCCTCATCCCAGTAAGACTGCTCCAGGCTTTGGGCTGTAGCTGTCTGCTCGGCCAATGTCCCCTGGCTAGGAATTAGTGAATGCTCTGAAAAGAGCAAGCAGTACAAAGGAGGGTCTCACCTCAGGGTATTTTCCTTAGCCCCTCAAGTTTTACATGCCTTTATTGAAGACCAAAGTCTGCAAACAGCAAACAGCAGCTATTTCTCCTTGTCTTCCTCCTCCTTCTTTCTGTCCTTTCCCTTCCTTCTTCTTCATCCAGCTTTTGTAATTGCTCTTAGTGGGAGACTTAGTGTGATATTACCATTACTTTTTGTCATTCTTATGCAATCCAAGTTTTTCCATGACTGCAATACATACGGTAGTATTATCTATTTGAATCAAGGTTTTCCTATGGGAAAATAGGGTAGGCAAATACCATAACTGTTTTTAGGTTAAAATCATGGTATATGCTATTAGTATTCATCGTTTAACTTTCTGTTTATTCATTGTTGAACTTGCTAGAAGCTGAGGACAATGCTGTGAACTAAATAGGCATAATCCCTGCCCTTGGCTGAGGATCTTACAGTATGGTAGAGAGAAATATGTATGTGTCCGTCTCTTTCTCTGCTTAAATCTACATCTATATATAATTACATGTTATTGTAAGAGGTACAAAGGAAAAGTAAAATGAATTATGAAAGAGACTTAAAAGAGTGACTTAATTTACACCAGGGGAAAGGTTTTAGAGAATGTGCCCCTTTGGAAGTGTTGGCTGAGACCGGTAGTGAAAAGCAATTAGCCAGAGCTTTCTAGAAGAAACAGCACATGTGCTGCAGACCCTGTCAGCCAAGAAGTTGGTTCATTTAAAGAACTGAAAAGATGCCAGTGAGGTTTTCAGCAGTGTAGAGGACATGGAGGGAGTGGGAACAGAGGAAAGTGACGTGAGCCGAATTTGGAGCTGGGGCCTGATCAAAGTGGGCCTTTTAGTCCATGCTAAGGATTTTGGAATTTCTCCCAAGTGATGTGGGAAGCCATCGCAGGATTTTGAGTATGGCACTTTAATGGTTGAAAATTATCACTCTGGACTGGGTGTGGTGGATAGGCTCAAGTTCATTTTTACATAAATGTTTTTGGTGTTAAAACTTCCTGAATGAGTCAGGGTGCTGTGACTCATTACTGGATTACTAGCACTTAAGGATGTGAGGCAGGAGGATCACTTGAGGCTAGGAGTTTGAGACCAGCCTGGTCAACGTAGCAAGACCTCCAAGAGAAAGTATGATGTAAGGAAGGAGAGGGTGGTTTGTGGGGTCGACGTGGTCTTGATATCAGATAGGATGAAGACTCAAAAATGTTGGGATCTGGCAATATGGAAATCAGGGGTGACCTTGGGAAGGACAGTTTGAGTGGAGTGGTAGAGGCAGATGTCAGAAGTCAGACTGAGTCAGACTGAGTCAGACTGAGGAATCGGGAGAGAGAAAACAGAGACAGCTTGAGTCCGTGCCTTTTTAAGAAACTTGGTGTAGGCCTAGAGGGAGGTGTGTAGCACAGTTTTGAGTAGTATCTAACACACCCACAAATGTAAGTTCCTAGCGAATACAGGGATGGTAGGATCTGCAGTAAAGCAGGTCAGAATCTAATCATTTTGCTTGTGTATTAAAGTACAGGCTAAGCTACCCCCAACTACAATTGCTTAAATAAAAGTTAATATTTTTCACTTAAAGTCCACAGAGGATGATTCACTCCACACGCAAGAGAGGCTATAGGAAAGTAAATGTCTTCTTCCTCCAGGCAGCAGCATCACAGGTGGCTGATTCCTAAGTACAGGAAGGATGTACACAGAGTCCCAGAGCATGACAAATGGTCACTCCCGTGGGCCATCCTAAAGTCCTCTCACTTGACTTTGTGCTGGCCTAGCTCCCATAATAGGGCTAGACTTTTGAGAGTGATAATGCTAGAAATGGTGATAAATATGTATTTTAAACGCAAGTGGCATAGTGACTAGCTAGGGGGATAGAATTTGCTGATGGCATCATCGGTAGCCCACATGTTACCTTATGCCTCAGGGACAACCTGCGGTGCCACGTGCGCCTGGACCACAAAGGTTTGCAGTTGATCTGGAACATGTTCCAGCCCATCTGCTGAGTGAAAGCAGGCTGTGGCGCTGGCATCATTTTTTCCATTGCTCCAGTCAGTGTGGCCACACCTATGGGATCCAGTTATCCCGCATGCCAACTAGCTCTTTATTTTGCTTTTGAATTAACTGTGGCAGAGGGCTGGACTCATGTCTCATGTGATGTGATGCCAATAGTTTGGCTCAGCCATTGGCTGTGAGTGCTATAGGGGATGTGGGAGGCATCTCACCCGCCTCTCTAACTTTGCAGTTAAAGACACAGTCTTAACTCCAAAGTTGCTGCAGCTTCTTACTCAAGTCAGACGGCTGGAAAACAGCAAGTCCTGGACCCAAACCCATGCCTTGTTATTTTAAACCCAATGGGAGTATGTCTTATCTGTCCTTATATTTTCGTTGTTTTGCATGCTAACCTGATACCTACTAGATCCAACAGGATGGTTGGAGTTGCTAATTAAAATTTTCCTTTCTTGTTTATTTTTAATTTTTTTTTTTTGAGATAGGATTTTGCTGTCACTGAGGCTGGAGTGCAGTAACGCAATTGCAGATCACTATAACCTTTAACTCCTAGGCTCAAGAAATCCTCTCACTTCAGCTTCCTGGGTAGCTAGGACTACAGATGTGTGCCACCATACTAGGCTTTTTTTCTTTTTTCTTTTTTTTTTTGTAGAGATGGGGTCGGGCTTTGTTGTCTAGGCTGGTCTCAAACCCCTGGCCTCAAGCAGTCCTCCTGCCTTGGCCTCCCAAAGCACTGGGATTACAGGCCTGAGCCACTGTGCCTGGCTACTAATTGAGATTTTCTTATGCCATACGCCTCAGCCCCAACAGTAGAGCTAGTATCATGTCGAGAACAAAATTATGAATTCTCCAAGGCCAAGTACAACTCTCAGTCTACTTCCAGGTGCAAGAAGGGGCACTGGTTTGTCAGACTTTGACAAACGACACATAAGAGGAGACCTGGGATAGAGGAGAAAATGGACTCTCTCTTTGTGAAAAAATACATGTTACCCGTCTCTCTCCTTCCCAAAGGGGAGCATAGAGTCTAATGGGGTTTGGATGTTTCTGTGCTTCTGAGGTGGGTGTGGAGGGTGAGAGGGTTGCTCATGTAATTTGTGGGGTGTCTAAGAGGGGAGTAAGCGAGCTGTGTGCTTTCTTATCGGATGGCTACTGATTGCGCTTGCTGACCTGCCCCAGTGCTAATGGAGAGAAGTAAGGTGTGGCAGTATAACCAGCTGCAGAGGAAACAAGTCAGCCTCCTCAAATTCATGGTCTCTGAGAGATATGCTAGTAGGACCCCACTCACAAGCAGGCCCAAGTATTGGCTCTGGCCTACAGAGGTAAGACTGATGGGGCCATCAGCAGGTGGGATAGAAAGGCTCTCATATCAAAGCAGTGTAGCATGGGGCTGCCAGCCGGGGGTCTGCTGGATGATGTGTTGGGATCTAATGAGAGATCATTAATGCCCAGAGGAGGGGACTGAGGTGCCTGCTAGCAAGACTCGTTGGGGGTCTCCATCCATATCGTCTGTGATGACCACCGAGAAGGTGACAGCAATCTTATCACCACTGCAGCAGGTTCATGTGAAAGATCAGGAATAGGCCGGGTGCAATGGCTCAAGCTTGTAATCCTAGCACTCTGAGAGGCTTGAGGCGAGAGGGTCACCTGAGGTCAGGACTTTGAGACCAGCCTGGCCAACATAATGAAACCCTGTCTCTACTAAAAATACAAAAATTAGCCAGGTGTGAAGGTGTGCCTGTAATCCCAGCTATTAAGGAGGATGAGGCAGGAGAATCTCATGAACCCGGGAGGTGGAGTTTGCACTGAGCTGAGATCACCCCACCGCACTCCAGCCTGGGCGATGGAGCAAGACTCTGTCTCAAAAAAAAAAAAAAAAAGTGTAGGGTTAGCAACAAAGAAAATGACTACTCACTGCTGAGGGAAACATCGTCTCCAGCTTCTCTGGGCTCATCATCAGAGGAGCCTGCACAGAGAACAGGAATGGGGTGTGGCTAGCGGACAGCACCCACTATGCCCACCTACCTCTTCCTGTCTGAACCATTAGACCACCTGCTCGGCCTGCTCTGCAGAAAGGAAGGGGAATTTAGAATTGGGCATAAGATTGAAATGTGTACCTTTTTTAAAAAAGAAGGCTTTTTATTATTAAAATCTCTCAAAAGTTAGAAAAGTATGGTACAATGAACTCTCATGAACCTATCACTCAACTTCAACGATTAACATTTTTCCAATCTTACTTCATCTAACACTCTCCAACTTTTATTTTGTTTATTAAAAAAAATTAGGATAATATTTTAAAGTAAATCCAAGGCATTCTACTGTTTTACATGTAAATACTTTTGTTTATACTTCTAACAGATAAAAACTTTTTTTGATAAGTCATTATACTATTACTACTTCTAACAAAATTTCTTAGTATCCTAGAATACCCAGTCAATATTCAAATTATTACAGTTGTTTCAAAGGTTTTGTTTTGTTTTAACAGTTGCTTTTCTGACATTTATTTGAGGGAGAAGCAGGATTATTTGTCCTACGGAAAGTTTTGCCCGCTTAACCAACTACTTCCGAAGGATGTCTATTAAATGTGTTTCTCTACCTCTGGTGTTACCTGCAAGCTAGTAGGTAGATTTAGAAACTTGATTAGATTCAGCTTCAGTTTATTTTTACGCAAGAATCCTTAATAGGTGGTGCTGTATATACTGGACTATTTTCATAACCCAAAAAACTAAATGTTCTGGGATGGACTGAGAATTAAGGTTGCTAACTTCCCAGGGGGAAAAGGCGACAACCAGAGTGCAGCTAGTGGTAGCAATTATTGGAAAAAATAAAACCACTATGTTCAGCCTCTTCAGATACCCTGGTTATAGAGAACTGTAATGGAATTTTAAAATTGCATTTTGCACTAGAGATCCAAATTCAATAAATGTGTGAGTTGGCAGACAAGGCAGTTTTGAAAACCAGCCCCACAGCTCTAAAACGGTCAGATTATGGAGAGGAGAGAGGATTTTTTTTTTTTTGAGATGGAGTCTCGCTCTGTTGCCAGGCTGGAGTGCAGTAGCGCGATCTCACCTCACTGCAACCTCCACCTCCAGGGTTCAAGAGATTGTCCTGCCTCACCCTCCCGAGTAGCTGGGATTACAGGCACCCGCTACCACGCCCAGCTAATTTTTGTGTGTTTAGTAGAGACGGGATTTCAGCACGTTGACCAGGGTGGTCTTGATCTCCTCAGGAGACCTCGTGATCTGCCCCTTTCGGCCTCCCAAAGTGCTGGGATTACAGGCGTGAGCCACCACACCCGGCCGGAGAGAGGATTTTAAGAGATTTTAGACAGTCTGCCATCTTATCCCAAACCTTGTGGGCTGGCAGTGGGGCTCCTTGAAGCACAGTTCCATGGTGTATAGGGCTGGAGGGCACTGCCAGGGTTGGACTCCTGAACCTCAGGCTGCGAGAGGTGGGCTGGCTGTGGCTTTAGTGCCAGTTCCACACCATATGTGTGGCTGCCCTGTTACTATCCACCTGCCCTGCCAGCATTTGTTGAGCAATATGAGGCTATGTATTTATTGTCCCTGCATGATAGGTGAGCCTCATGTGAAAGGGCAGCATAGCTTTTTGGTTCTGTCTGATAAATTGGGCTGCATGGAGGAACGCTATGAGCAAGAGGCTGGAAATGGATGCCAGATTCCAGGAGGCTGTGGAAGTTGTTGCAGGAGACCATTGGCACTAGGTTGCATTTGCTGGGTCCGGAGGACCTGCAGGAGAGATGGTTTCCAGGACTGAGAATCTCCAAGTCCCCACTAGGGCAGCTCATACAAGAAAGAATGAACTTTAAACATCTGCCAGCTGTAATCCCAGTGGCTTGCGCCTGTAATCCCAGTACTTTGGGAGGCCAGGACTGGAGAATTTCTTAAGGCTAGGAGTTTAAAACCAACCAACCTGGATAGCATTGCAAAATGCCATCTCTACAAAACCCGCCAGGCATCATGGAGTGCTTGTATTCCCAGCTTATCTGGAGGCTTTGGCGGGAGGATTGTTTGAGCTCAGAAATTTGAGACTGCAGTGAGCCATCATAGCATCACTGCAGTCAAGGCTGAGTAACAGAGACTTTTTCTCTAAAAACTAAAATAAGTGTCTGCCAGGCCCAAAGAATGGATTGCCAGCTTATGATGGAAGCAGTCCTCTTAAGGACTCTTACTCCTTTTCTTCTACCTGCTTTATCCCCAACACCTTGAGGGAGCTAGCAGTTGTAGAGAGAGAAGCCTGATACATCCCCTTCCTGAAACTAGCCTATCACTGGAAGGAGAGATGGAGCTCTTAAATTAGGTTTGCAGTATTGATCATTAAAAGAGATTGGTTTGGGAGGCCGAGGTAGGCAGAGTACTTGAGGTCAGAAGTTTGAGACCACCCTGGCCAACATGGTGAAACCCTGTATCTACCAAAAATACAAAAATTAGCTGGATATGGTGGTTCACACCTATAATACCAGCTACATGGGAGGCTGAGGCAGGAGAATGGCTTGAACCTGGGAGGCAGAGGTTGCAGTGAGCAGAGATTGCACCACTGCATTCCAGCCTGGGCAACTGAGTGAGACTTCATGTCTAAAAAAAAAAAAAAAGGGAATATTTCATGACTTAAGTGACTCTTAGTCACCTAAGAGTGAACAGAAAGGTCCTGGCACCTGCCAAGGTTTTCGTCCATTGCCGACGAAGGCCACCTGCCTGCTGCTGGATTTTTAAAAGGCCAGAGGGAGAATAAGATGATTTGTTTGATCACGTTCCAGCAGTTGTGCTTGTTCAACATTCTGGTTGCTAAGACAGTCAGTTGATGTTTGAATGAAGAAGTGGGTAAGGGCTAATTTGCAGGGTACAGCTGGATGAGGAGAGGATGAACCAAGTTGACTTCATCTTTTTCATGTCTTGAGATCAAAGTAAAACCTCTGAATACTACAGCCATGGGAGTGTATCCTTTTAAATGATCTGCTGGCGGGAGGTGAAAAACCCACTTCCATTTCATTTCATCCTTTGTCCCCTGTGTATTTGTCATTTAGTATCTTTTCCACCAGTTGTAACAAGTATAATTTTGATTCTGAATCCCTCATACTGTCTTCCTGCTTTTCAAATATGATTTTTAGGATTTTCGGGACTGCAGCAATTTTCTGGAGAAAGTACTCAATTATGTCTCATTATGGGTTATTTATCTTCACTGGAACAGAGTGAAAAATAGTCTGTTTTGTGTTTTGTGGACGTTCATGAAAAATCTTACTGTGAATTATCAGTGACCCCAGATAATACACATTAAATGTGTAAACACTTAATAGTGCTGTGAAATGCCATTAGAGTTTGCTATTCAATTTCCACCTTTAGCATGGGAATCGTGCCTTGCAACATTATCGAACCAAAGGAAAAAATAATAATTTTATTTGCAGTTGGGTAAATACAATTAGTTTGAACTACTAGAACAATTTATTGTAGTTGCTGAATTAAAAGTTCTTTGTGAGTAGTACGTACACAGGAAGTGCTTTATTTGCTGGCCAAGGAAGCCTTTCCCTTCACTGGTATGTGAGCCTTGACCATAGGTAAGGCGAGTTTATCTTAAGAGACGCTTGAGTTCTGTTGCTTTTTGCTTTCTTGATTTCTCATGTTAACCTGTTCTGAAAATTAATGTAATTTTTCTCTTAGAATCAGTGTTAAGCCTACAATACTGCAGTTGCTTCACTGAATATCTGTGAAGAACAAAGAAGGGTGAACATTAATGGCACAAATTTCAACATTTTCAATATTTCATTCTTTTCATCTAGGGAGATGGAGTTTGATAGGTAGATAAACATGTAAATCTTCTGGCGAAGTGGCTCTGATGTTACGGGTTGGAGAGATGGAACTCTAAAAGTTTAAAAAGCATATGAAAACATGATTATTATTTTAGGGGAAGTATGTAAATAGTTTTGTTGTTGTTGCCAATGTTTTTCTGGTTGACTGGCAGATTTTGCTGTTCTCAACATGAGAAAAACACTTGAAGGTGGCTGATGTTTTCTAGGCATTGAAAATAGGAAATGATTGGCATGTTTCATTGATGTGGGAACCCCTCAGAAAGAATGTAATGACTTATTTGGTGAAAATGAGGCAAGCAGTTTTAATCCAAATAATTGGAAATAAATCCATCTTATCTTTGTAGGCCCTACAGAAAACTTAGAGTAATTTCTTTTAGGAAATTCAGGCATGTCATACATTAGCTTTCCAGGCAGCCCTTGGCTGATAGCAAAGAGGGCAGAGGTTTCTGTTCCCATTTTGCTGAGGGACTGTAGGTTTGCTTTAAAGCTCTGAAAAGTCAGTGGCTAAAATAGCTGAGGCCATTTTTCAGTGGGCTTTGGCTGGGAAAGCTGAAAGTAATGCCTTTCTCTCTGACTTTCCAATATAATTTTTTTCAGATATTGGTAATTTTTATCCAGAGTTACTTTCAAAAACCCCATTCTGCTTTAGTCATTAACTTAAAATATGTGTAGATCCTTTTCAGTATAAATGCCGTATTAGCCATATTAGTTGGGGAGAAAGAGTGGCAGGTGACAGGGACTCTTTCCCTGGTTCTGTTTTTTTGTTTGTATTTTTGTTTGTTTTTTTCTTGGCTACTCTTAATTGATTTCTTGACTTTGGCCAGATAGGCACCAGGCTTAAGTCAGTAACAATTCTCAGGTGCCCCCCACTCTAGAATTCTAGGACTCCCTGAATCATAGGTGTTTAGGTAGGAACTAGCTCCTGTTGGCTAGCACGTTTGTTAGA
The DNA here is from genome assembly GCF_006542625.1 of Nomascus leucogenys. NCBI lineage: Eukaryota > Metazoa > Chordata > Mammalia > Primates > Hylobatidae > Nomascus > Nomascus leucogenys. Next base: position 132,130,825 of record NC_044384.1, read on the forward strand.
TGAGTGTCTTAGGCATATCAAATATGGAGCTTCAAAAATCAGAGGCCTGTGATCCTAGTGCTTTCGGAGGTCATGGCAGGCAGATTGCTTGAGCCCAGGAGTTTGAGACCAGCGTGGGAAACATAGCAAAGCCCCATCTCTACAAAAAATACAAAAATAGCCAGCTGTGGTGGCACACATCTTTGGTTCCAGTTACTTGGGGGGCTGAGGTGGGAGATCACCTGGGCCTGGGAGGTTGAGGCTGCAGTGATTGTGTCACTGCGCTTCTGCCTGCGTGACAGAGCAAGACCCTGTCTCAAAAATAAATAAATACGTAAATCAGACCCATCTCTGTACATTTTGTTGTTGTTGTTGTTTGTTTGTTTTGAGACGGAGTCTCGCTCCATTGCCCAGGCTGGCTGCAATGCAATGGCATGATCTCGGCTCACTGCAACCTCTGCCTCCTGGGTTCAAGCCTCAGCTTGATTCTTGTGCTTCAGCCTCCCAAGTAGTTGGGATTACAGGGCACTTGCCACCACAGTTGGCTAATTTTTGTGTTTTTAGTAGACATGGGGTTTCACCATGTTGGCCGGGCTGGTCTCGAACTCCTGCCCTCGTGATCTGCCCACCTTGGCCTCCCAAAGTGCTGGGATTACAGGCTTGAGCCACCAAACCCAGCCTGTACATGTCTTCTTCAATTAGAAGAACGCTCCCAGCATGAGCCAGCCACTGCCCTGAATGCCTTGGAAACCCTGCAGCCATGGGGTCAGAGGTACCACTCATTTCTGTCCCTGTCCTCATTACCTCTTGCTCTCTGTTTGTGTCCGGATTAGGTTATGGCTCCTTTTAGGTGTTAATGAGGAGTGGACTATTGAGACAGTTGGAATGGCTTCTGTACCTTTGTAGGGAGAGAGTACTATTCTTTATTGAATTGGTTAAACGATCCTTTCAAGTGTTCAAGCATTCAAATTATAGCCATCAGCAAAAATATGCTTAAAGAAAATTGGCTTCCCATAATTAAAATGATTAAAACAAATATTAAGCCTTGGGAAACAGCCAACACTTTTTCTTTCTTACCTTTCTAATGAGGTATATTACACAAAGTACACACATCTTAAGTATACAGTTCAGCAGAGTTTTACATATGAATATATCTGTTTTATCACCACATAAATCAAGATGTAGACCACTTCTAGAACCAAAAAAAAAAAAAAAAAAAAACAGGCCCCCAATCTACCCTCCCTTGCATTTAACATCCCCTGCCCCAAAGGGCACCACTATTTGGACCTCTGATCTAATCAGACATCTTGGATTACTTTTGCCTGCTCTTGAACTTCATACAAATAGCTTCACAGAGTATGTCTTACTTAATGTGTGACTTCTTTAACTGTGTCTCTGAGATTGATCTGTATGGCTGCATATAGCAATGGTTTGTTCTTTTTTGTTGCTGTGAAGTATTGTATGAATATAGTATAATTTATCCATTCTACTGTTGATGGATAATTTAGTTTATCCAGTTTTGGACTATTAGGGATAAAGTTTCTAAATATCCTTATGTACATGCTTTCTGGTGGACATGTCTGTTCTTGACTTACTGGGTCATAGCATAGGCCTAGGTTTATCTTTAGAACACACTGATAAACAGTTTTGCAGATTGGTTACATCAATTTCGACTCTACCAGCAATGTATGCGAGTGCCAATTGCTCCACATCCTTGAAAGCATTTGGTATTATCAACATCCAACTCGTAATGCTAAAAAAAAGTGCTAGCTCTAATTTAAAAGTAGATTTTTTTTTTTTTTGCATCTCCAGAACTCAGATACTTCTTCTTAAGTGAAGTTTTAATTCACCAGGTGGCAATGTTCAGTACTGGGTTCAAAGAGCTTTATTGTATCACAAGGTCTATAAGAGGACAAAGCATCACTCCTGCTTTGATGAGTTTACTGTATTTCACTAGGGTGTCAGAGAGAATAGTCCATCAGCAGTGTGAGTCAGGTTATGATCAAGTGCCATGATCGGTAGTCTCTCAAACCTATCTTAACAGCAGGATCCAGTCCCCACCCTAAATAGTCGAGCACATTATGATTGACTCTAGCATCTTTTCAGTTTTCCTCTAGCACTGTGCTGTCATTAACTGTGTGCTTTTCAGAATACCCCATTACGCCCATCTGGCTAATGGTAGCACTGTGTACTCCACATCTGTCTCCTTAAAAGCTGTCTCATTTCTTTCCTGCATTATCAGAATTGATTGCCCCAAATCTTGCTTTTGAGTCAGGTAAATGAAGTTGCAGTGTTAAAATTGCATCATGGTTCATTTATGTTACCTCCTCCTGGAAGTATTTTTATTTTAATAATGGATTCTCGGACACATAGTGTCTTAGCTACAAGGAATTAGCCTTGATGGTTGGATGTTTGACCTTTTGAGGGTAAGGGAGAATTTTGAAAGGAAGTCTTGATAAATATCCCCATATAGGAAGCTGTCTATTCTACCTACATTTAAAGGTAGCTGTAACAGGGAGCTCTGGAAATGGCTAAACATTGAGACAGAAATTTCAAATTACTGCAGTGCGAGGTTGTATTGGCACCGTATATCTGTTGGTTTGGACTATTTCATTCTGGATATATTGACTGAATAGAACCTCAGATTTTTTGAAGTTTTATATATATTGCCACTTTAGACCTTAGATTCCAGCAGATTTTTCTTTATAGACACTATAAAATTAAAGAATTTAAAGTCCTTTTGTTTTTCACAGGCAATATAGTATTGAGTATGGAAATTCAAATGATTATTTGATGTTTATTTAAATTTTGGATAATCCTGATCCACCATCAGAGCCTATATTGCACCCATCTGATCAGAATTTTTATACAGCCATGCACTGCATAACGATGTCTGGGTCAATGATGGACCACATATATGATGGTGGTCCCATAAGATTATAATACCATATTTTCCCTGTGCCTTTTCTATTTTTTGATATGTTTAGATACACAAATACTTACCCTTGTGTTACGATTGTATTCGATACAGTCACATGCTTTACAAGTTTACAGCCTAGGAGCAATAGGCTATACCATATAGCCTAGGTGCGTAGTAGGCTCTATCATCTAGGTTTGTGTCAGTACAATATATGATGTTTGCTTGATTAAATCACCTAAGAGTGTGTTTCTCAGAATGTATTCCCATTGTTAAGTAACACCTGACTGTATAACACATGAAGATATCTCTACATTGCAAAAATAAATGTTCTAATGAAAAGATACGGTGGATAATTACATCCAATTTGATTTTTTTTCATTTGTTGAGACTAAAACCTATATACATACCTGAGTTACTTTTAGAGAACTCAGTGAAGTTACATCATTTTCATAGTTAGGTTTTATACATCTTTCATTAAATTCATTTCTAGGTACTTTATATTTTTGTTGACATAGTAAATCGTATCTTTTTTAACATTTCATTTTCTAACTCTTTGTGCTTATATTAAAATATAATTGATTTTTCCACATTGCATTTTACATCTAACAACCTTGTTAAACTCTTATTAATTCTGATATTTTATATGTGTTTTCTTCTGGATTTTGGATTTTTCCTATTTTCTACGTATAGAAAATAGACACATCAGTAAATAATGACATTCTAATTTTGTCTTTTCTAATCCTTATATTTTTAAATTTATTTTCCTTGCTTTATTGCATAGGCTCAGATCTTGAGTACAGAGTTTAAGAAAAATGATGGTAGTGGGTATCCTTATAATCCAGATCGCAAAAGAAGAAGTTTTAACATTTCCCCAATAAGTGTACTGTCTGTTGTAGGGTTGTTGTAAATACCTTTCATCAGATTAAGGAAGTAGCCTGCTATTTCTGGTGGATGATGAGTTTTATCATACACTTTGTCTGTCACACTGTCTCTTAAACGTGGAAAATGGCAGTCCTGACTCACTGTCATTAACATAATATTTTGGATTGACTTTTATTACCTAGGTTGGGTTCCAGGCTGATCCTTCTACTCTTTTTCCTGGCTAATGACTGCTGGAAGAATTGACGTTTACAGTCACCTAAGTCTCCCTCTTTGTACTGGTGTACATGTGGTTCTGAGCAAGTAGTGGCTCATGATCAACTCAGGACATCTGGGGTTTTTGTTTTGTCATTTTTAACTCCATCAGGTCTAGGCTTGAGTCTTTTCAGTTGAACCAATCTGTGCCCTAAGCCTGTATTTTACCATTAGCCCTAAAGGTGACCGAGTGTTTGCACTGACCAGTGAAAACTCATCCATTAGGAGAGGAGGAAACCCGAATATGAGTGAATTGGGGATATTATCCTTATTCTTCTGTAGGCAGCACAGAGCTGTGCAGAGGGCTCTGAGCCAGAATCCACGTACCTGGAGTCTCCTGGCTTTCTCATGGCAAGGGTCTCACCCTTGAGAGCCTTTGCCTTCTCATCCTTAGAAAAAGGGGGATTGGCTGTAAGTACTCATCAAGGGCTGCTTTTGCTCTAAGACTCCTTGAATCATTGAGGGGTAGCCCGTTGTTATCCTCTTTTACTTTATCCCTTTAACCCTGAAGGAGTTGAGAATTTTAATCTTATATTTTCAGATGGGGAACTCCCTTACAGAGACATCAAGCAAGGGGCTTCAAATCCTAACAAGAATGGAGCACCTTGTTTGAGATGTGACCTGCAAAATGGACATTGAATATATTTCATTATACTTATTTAAAATGCAAAAGACCTATTTTCTTAGAAACGGAAACATCTTTTTAATAACTAATATTTATTTATTTATTTATTTATTTTTATTTTTATTTATTTTCTTTGAGACGGGGTCTCGCTCTTTCGCCCAGCCCGGAGTGCTGTGGCGCGATCTCGGCTCACTGCAAGCTCCGCCTCCCGGGCTCACGCCATTCTCCTGCCTCAGCCCCCCGGGTAGCTGGGACTACAGGCTACCGCCACTGTGCGCGGCTAATTTTTTCTATTTTTAGTAGAGACGGGGTTTCACCATGTTAACCAGGATGGTCTCGATCTCCTGACCTCGTGATCCGCCCACCTCGGCCTCCCAAAGTGCTGGGATTACAGGCGTGAGCCACCACGCCTGACGGTAACTAATATTTATTATACCAGGTTTTTTATAATGTGTAGCACATATTAAGCCATCCATTAAGTGTGTGTATTGGTTTCCTGTGGCCGCTGTAACAAATGACCATAAACATAAGGCTTTTAAGCTTATTTAACCTTATTGTTTTAACAAAAAAATTTATTTTCTCATGGTTCTGAACACTAGATATTCAAAATGAACTTGTCAGCAGGGCCACGCTTCCTCCGAAGGCTCCAGGACAGAACAAATTATTTGCTTCATTTAGCTTCTGGCGGCTCTAGGCGACATCAGTCCAGTCTCTGATTATGGTCACACTGTTTCCTCCTCTTCTGTGTTAAAACTCCCTCTGTCTCTCTCTTATAAGAATACATGTGGGCCGGGCGCAGTGGCTCAAGCCTGTAATCCCAGCACTTTGGGAGGCCGAGGCGGGCGGATCACGAGGTCAGGAGATCGAGACTATGGTGAAACCCCGTCTCTACTAAAAATACAAAAAAAAAATTAGCCGGGCGTGGTGGCGGGCGCCTGTAGTCCCAGCTGCTCGGAGAGGCTGAGGCAGGAGAATGGCGTGAACCCGGGAGGCGGAGCTTGCAGTGAGCCGAGATCGTGCCACTGCACTCCAGCCTGGGCGACAGAGCAAGACTCCATCTCAAAAAAAAAAAAATACATGTGATGACATTTAGGGCCCATCCAGATAATCCAGGATAAATTCCTCCTCTCAAGGTAATGAACTCTATTACATCTTTTGCCCATACAAGGTAATATTCACTCTTTTTGCCATAGAAGACAAAAGGTTTTATGGATTAGGAGACAGACACATCTTTTTTGAGGCCACCAGCCATTCTAGCTACAATGTGGAAGCTGTTAGTATATTTTGATGATGATGTAACTCAAGGTAACTAGAAATGGACATTTAAAGACTAGATTAGCCTTGAAGTTTTTGTTTTTGCTTTTGTTTGAGATAGAGTCTCACTCTGTTGCCCAGGGTGGAGTGCAGTGGCAGGATCTCGGCTCACTGCAACCTCTGCCTCCTGGGTTCAACCAATTCTCCTGCCTCAGCCTCCGAAGTAGCTGGGATTATAGATGTGCACCACCACGCCAGGCTAATTTTTGTATTTTTAGTAGAGACAGGGTTTCACCATGTTGGCCAGGCTGGTCTTGAACTCCTGACCTCAGATGATCCACCCACCTTGGCCTCCCAAAGTGCTGGGAATACAGGCTTGAGCCACTGTGCCCGGCCTGAAGTTCTTCAGTGTAAAAATAGAGGTGCTCTATTTTTAGTACTACAAGCAATGAAGCTAGAGAAAATACTTGACTATCTCTCAAATTTATCCTTTGAACTCGTTGTTTATTTTTATTAGAATTGATCATTAGAGGATCTTGAGTTGGAAAGATATCTCTAACTACCTGAGATGAATGAATGTCATAAATACAGGTCAAGAGATTTAATTTTAAAAAATTACGTGATAGTTGACTGTATTAGTTTTGTAGTCTGCCAAGTAGGCAGTCCTGCTACACTGCCTGAAGAGGTGCCAGTTTATGCCAGAGGAGACTGAGGGGGGTCCTTTATTTTACCTTTACTTACTCAATGTGGGAGTCAGATTAAAATTTTTTTCTATGATGATTTTTGACTTTTCGAACTTTTCCGAAAGTTGGATTTTGGAGAAAGTTGGAAAGTCTTTTATGAAAGTTGGATTTCAGAAAAAGTTGGAGAGTCTTTAAAGTGATACATAATCTGTTCTCTCTATTTACAGTAGGAAAAGGATATTTTTCAGCAAGGATGCTTGTAACCTTTAAACTTTGGCCAAGTTTGTAATATAGTGGATACTTTCAGTTCCTGAAATGCAGTGGATTCATTGAGGTCCTTTTAAATGCAAAGCACAGCACAGCCTGATGGAGCATGATGGGAGTGACCTAGATATGTTCACTCACTTGTGACTCATTTATTCCACCAATATTTACTGAATCCCTGGTGTGTGCCTGGCACCGTTCTAGGAGCTTGAGAAACTGTGCTGAACAACCCAGATAAATGTTGTACTTTCATGGAGCTTACGTTCTCACAGGGTGAGGTAGACAATTAAAAAACCAGAGAAATACTACAGAAAAAGTGCTATGCAGAGAATTAGAATGAGATGTGCTACGGAGTGAGCAATGGCTTCTTTTGATTGGATGATCCAAGAAGGCCTCTTGAAGGAGGTGATTTTATGATGAATTCTGATTGGACACGAAGGAATGAGTCCTGTGGGTGCACTGCACAGGATGCATAAGCATATAGGGCCGCTCTTCCAAAGTCCCCAAGGCAAGAATGAACGTGGCAGCTTCGAGGACCCAAAATGTGGAACATTGCGGCTGAGGAACCTGTGGTGGGAAATTAGGTTACAAAGGACAGTTAGGACCTGTCACCTAGTTCCGTGGTTCCCAGCCTGGGCTTCCCATTAGAAACATCTTGCAGGAACTTTAAAAAAAAATACCTGAACCTCACCTGAGAAAAACAAAATTGGAATTTCTGAGGATGGGACTAGGCATCCATTTTTGTGGCTGTTTTTATTTTGTTTTGTGTTGTGCCCAGAGGGATTCTAATCTAACAGGAAACCAGCCTGGGTAATTCAGGATTTTGAAAAGGTAGGAAATTTAGATTGTGTTTGAAAATCAACGGATTGTCTTTAAAGTCCTTTAATGTAGGGAGTAATATGACCTGGTTTCCACTTTTAAAAGTCTGCAAAATGTTCAGTGCGATAAGTTCAGTGAAAGAAACGTTTTAATTGAAGTTTTAAAGCAGTGTCCTGTGGGGAGCACCGACAGTGGAAGGATCAAGTCAGCACGGGGCAGTTCTCAGTGGCAGAAATGTTATTTGAAGGAGTCGGTGTGGTGTGGAGAGCCGTGGAGACAGAGCGTCCAGCTTCAGAAACAGCCGCAGTGTGGTGCGTGAGTGTGCGTGGCTGAGGGAGGAGGCCAGTGTGGGAGTCTAGGGTTGGGGAGGACATGCCTGGGGGAGAGGCTGAGGGGAGGTTGGAGGCCTTTGCGTGTTACGCAAGGAAGGCTAGACTGTATGAGTCACTGGGAGTTAGTGAAGACATTTGAGGCTTAGAGGGATCTGAGCAGACTTGTGTTAGGAGGCTGGATCTGCTGACTTTGAAGGATGGGTCAAAGATCTGAGTGGAGGTGGAGACTGCTTAGAAAGCTACAGTGGTAGTCACAGTGTAGTTTGTGAATGAGTAACTGAAGTAAGGCAGGGGCTGTGGCAATAGGAGGAAGAAGGCATATTTAAGAGCGGTGATGGTGACCATCAGGGTGGGTTCTTCTGACACAGATGTGGAGGCAATGGGTGGGCATTGATAGAGTGGGAGTGGGTAAAGGTGACTCCAGGTCAGCCATGACTTGCCAGTTGTCTCTGCTGAAAATAATATTTTTCTATTTAAAAAAGATTTTAAGTTCCAGGTTACACGTGCAGGATATACAGGTTTGTTACGTAGGTCAATGTGTGTCATAGTGGTTTGCTGCACCTATCAACCCATCACCTAAATATTAATCCCAACATGCTTTAGCTATTGTTCCTGGTGCTCTCCCTCCCTCTGACCCTCCTGACAGACCCGAGTGTGTGTTGTTCCCCTCCCTGTGTTCATATGTTGTCATTGTTCAGCTCCTACTTATGAGTGAGAATATGCAGTGTTTGGCTTCCTGCATTAGTTTGTTAAGGATAATGGCTTCCAGCTCTGTCCATGTCCCTGCAAAGGACATGATCTCCTTTCTTTTTATGGCTACATAGTAATCCATGGTACGTACCACATTTTCTTTATCCAGTCTATCATTGATGGGCATTTGCGTTGATTCTATGTCTTTGCTATTGTGAATAGTGCTGTAATGAACATACACGTGCATGTGTCTTTATAATAGAATGATTGATATTCCTTGGGTATATACCCAGTAATGGGATTGCTGGGTCAAATGATATGTCTGGTTTTAGATCTTTGAGGAATCACCACACTGTCATCCACAATGGTTGAACTAATTTACATTCCTGCCACCAGTGTAAAAGCGTTCCTGTTTCTCCAAAGCCTTGCCAGCATTTTTTGTTTCTTGACTTTAATAATCACCATTCTGTCTGGCATGAGGTAGTATCTCATTGTGGTTTTGGTTTGCATTTCTCTAATGATAAGTGATGTTGAGCTTTTCTTTGTATGTTTCTTGTCTTCTTTGAAAAGTGTCTGTGTCCTTTGCCCACTTTTTAATGGGGTTATTTTTTTCTTGTAAATTTGTTTAAGACTCTGGATATTAGACCTTTGTCAGATGGATAAGTTGCAGAATTTTTCCCCATTCTATAGATTGTCTGTTTGCTCTGATGGTAGTTTTTTTTTTTTTTTTTTTTTTTTTTCTGTGCAGAAGCTGTTTAATTAAACCCCATTTGTCAGTTTTCGCTTTTGATGCAATTGCTTTTGACATTTTTGTTATGAAATACTTGACCATGCCTATATCCCGAATGGTATTGCCTAGCAAAAATAATATTTTTTTGTTTCTAAGTCATTACTATTCTATGTAAAAGGGCACTTCAAAATGACTTCTTTGGCTAAGCCTGGAGAATTTTTATGAAATAATCAAGTCAGCTTTCAATGACCATGAAGGGCCTTTTCAAGGTTGAAGATTCAAGATAATATCTTTAAGCCTGGGTTCTTTCTGATATGGCCCATCAGGGCCCAAGCCTCTGGTTTGGCTTTGGGGGGTCTCTGGGGGTGGCAGGATGGTGGTGCTCAGAGTGGGACCACAGTAGCTTTCCTCCCCCAGGACCCATACTTGTCAGGTGATGCCTCAGTGCAGGCTTGGTAGGAGCTCCATCCAGAGGGAGTAGGAGAAGGTGGAAGCCACCGTGGAGGATGGGGGAAGGTCAAGGCCATTCTGGAGGATCAAGGGTGAGAAATGTGGGCATGATCGGGCCACATGCTGAAATAGCAACCCCTCCCCACCCATCTGGGCCTGGCTTGGGCTCAGGTGTTCCTCTTACCTCTTACCCTCCTGGCCCCACTGACTTCTCCTCCTCTTTTCCCTGTAATCACTGCTGCTTCCACTGGCCTTCCTCACTATTGGTTCACTGCCAGTAGAGTTAGCTTTACAGCATATTCCCTTTTCTCTTGTTCTTGTGCTAGTTTCTAGTAACAAGGCCAGAGGGGTAAAAGAATCATTCTCTGTATGCCCCCTGCCCCTTCTGCCATCTACCTGTTTTTCCCCTTGTAAAGGGAGACAAGGCCTGCACATGGATCTTAATCATCACACCTGCTGCAGGACAGGCCAAGGCCGCCTTTAGCAGCAGGTATAAGCCACAGTGAGATCTGAATTTTTTCACAGGATCTGGGATACAGCAGAGGGCTTGCAAATGAAGAGCCTGGTGGGGCCTCGGAGAGGGACTCATACATGGGAAACAACCTCCGCCGTTATTTTTCATCTGTTTCTTATTCTCCTAGCTTCCTGTGCTTGCTGGTCGTGAAGCACTTACCCAACCTATGTCCAAATCAAGCTCTGAAATGTACACATTTGTTTTCTGTCGTTTTCATTATAAGACAAAATATATGTACAAAAAAGTTCATAAACCATAAATGTAGAGGTTAATGAATAATTTGAAAGTAGATACCTACATAACCCTGAACATTGACAGACTGTCCATAACCTTCCGTGAGTCCCTTCCTGATCACACTCCTTTCCTCTCCCACAGACACCTAGTCTTCTCATTTTTATGATAATAATTGTCTTGCTTTAAAAAATCTCACCATTCTTTTGATAATTATTTATGGTTATTACTGAATTATATATAAATGAAGTCAGCCTGTGTACTTTTGTGTCTTGCTGCTTTGTTCTATATTAGGTTTGTAAGATGCATTTATTCTGCTGTGTGTAGCTGTGGCTTCCTAGATTTTGCTGCTGTATAGTGAAGTATTCGATTGAATGAAAATATGAGTGTGTGTATCCACCTTAGGGTTGTTAACAGTTTGGGGAATATAGATTTTGCAGCTGTGAATATTCCTATGCCTGCATTCCAGTGCATACCAGCATGCCTTTCTCTATCAGCCTGGCTCCTGGAATACACATCTCTGCATCTGTCCTGTGTTCCAAATGGTCTTACATCTTTGCCAGCACTGAGTAGTGTCATACTTTGTTTTGTTGCAGAATGAAGGTGTGTATTCATATCTCTTTGTGGTTTTATTTTGCTTTTCTCTGTTTGCTAGTAAGTTTGATTCCCTTTTCATGTTTGTGGTCACATGGATTTCCCCTTGTTTGTGAAGAGGGTCATTTTTCCATCGTGTTGTGTATCTATTGAATTGTTTGCAGAATTCTTACACATTCAGGATCCAAGTCTTCTGTTGGTTATACATGTGATTGATCTCTTTGCTACCTTGTGGCGTGTCTTTTAACTCTCTTTATGGTATTTCTTAATAAACAAAAAGTTTTTAATTTTGATGTAGTCATATTCGTCAGCCACTTCCTTTGCGGTTGTTGCCTTTTGTGCCTTTTTTTTTTTTTTTTTTTTTGAGATGGAGTCTCGCTCTTTGGCCCAGGCTGGAGTGCAGTGGCGCAATCTCGGCTCACTGCAAGCTCCGCCTCCCGGGTTCACGCCATTCTTCTGCCTCAGCCTCTCCGAGTAGCTGGGACTACAGGCACCCGCCACTACGCCCAGCTAATTTTTTTGTATTTTTAGTAGAGACAGGGTTTCACCGTGGTCTCAATCTCCTGACCTCGTTATCCCCCCGCGTCGGCCTCCCAAAATGCTGGGATTACAAGCGTGAGCCACCACGCCCGGCCTTTTGTGCCTTTTTAAAGAAATCCTTTCCTAGCTCAAGATCATGAATATATTTTATAAATTAAATTTTAAAAGACTTAGAGTTTAATCTTGCAGTCTTTAAGCTTAAAGTTCATCTGAAATTATTATGTGTGGTGTGAGGTAAAGATCGAAATTAATTTTTTTATGTGGATACTCTAGTTCCATTTAGTGAAACCACTTCACCCTCTTTGTTCAGTCCCCCAAGGTCCGTGCAGGTTACGTTCTACTTACTACCTATGCAACGTATCAAAAATGTTTATAAGTGCGGGTGTATTTCCAAGTGTTCTAGTCAGTGCCGTTTGTCTGTTCTATACCAGTAGCACACTGGTTTAATTACTGCGTCTTCTTAAGTGAGTCTTAATATCTGAGAGAACAGCCTGGTACTTCAAGAGAGTCTTAATTATACTTGGCTGTTTGCATTTCCATATGCAATTTTAGAATCAACTTAATCAAGTTCCACAGCACCTCACATAAAGTCTTGGGGTTTTTATTGGCATTGTATTGAATCTGTAAGTTCATTTGGAGAGAACCAACATCTTTACAATATTGTCTTTCTCTACTGAAGTCTTTTTAAATGTCTTAGTGAAGTTTTATTGTTTTCTTCCTCAGAGGTTTCTGCATGTCTTTTGTTAGATTTATTGCTAGGCACTTTTTATACAGATTCAAATGGTGTCTTTTTTTTGGATTTCATTTTCGGTTTGCTTTTATATCCATAGAAATTTAGTTTTTCTATATTGCTAATTGATTTCTCTACATTGCTGAACTCTTCTAACAGCTTATCTGTAAATGCATTTGGATAGCATATCATTTCTGAATAATGACAGTTGTTTCTTCCTTTCCAATCCTTGTACCATTGATTTACTTATGCCTTAATACACTGGCTAGGTTTTAATTTGATGTTGACTGTTGAATAGAAGTGCGGATGGTAGGCATCTTTGTCTTGCTTCTGATTTCAAATGGAAATTGTCAGCATTTAAGTATGATATTTGCTGCAGTATTTTTTTTATGGTAGATAATCTAATGGGAAAGAAGTGACTTTCTCTTCTTACTTCTCTAAGAGTTTTAAATCATGGATGTTCAATTTTATCAGCTATATTTTCTGCATTTATTGAAAAAATTATAATCAACTTGGTCATGATATATATTACCGGATTTGGTTTGCTAAAATTGTGGGGCTTTGTATCCATGTTCGTGAGAGACATTAGTTTGTAATTTCCATTTTAGGTACCATCTTTGTTGTTAAAATAGAGCATTGAAATGTTTAATTTCATTCTGAAGTTCCCTGAGGAATAAAAATTAAGCTTTTTTGATGTGAAAGCCACAGTTGCTTTGAAATAGAACTATTTACCTATGCATATAGTTCAAGGAACATCAAATATTTGGAAATGATCTTCTTTGCAAAAGTTCAAATTATGTTCAGAATATTTCCAGTTTAGCTAATATTGAGAAAAATTCCTTTATATAAATTGTTCATGGAAAAAAATACCTCTTTTCAAAATATCTTCCCAAGAATGTTGATGACATGTAGGTAATGGCCTCATCCCTGAAACCATTTTTTTAATAACTCGATTTAAAACTTGTTCAGTATTCTATTTAAATCTCTAAATTAAATGTCAGTGTGAAAAGAATTTTTTCTCTCTTGGATAACCCTTGACACTAATAGTGTAAGTGTTTAGTCAGTAGTTGAGTAGTATATTTTCTAAGAATAGTTTTTACTTTTGGAAGCAAAAAATAAGTCTTTTAAGTTTAAAAAGTAAACATCTAGATTAAACCCACATGATATAAAACATAGGCTATAATTTTGATTGATGTTAATTAGCTTTCCAAATCCATACATACTTTTTCTGTATTAACATAGCCTTTTCAAGAATGTTCAGAAATCTCCTGGAAACCCTAATAGTAAACCTTTCTCAACTATAGGTACCCTTGAATCCCTAATTGTAAAGAACAAGTTTCTAAAATAGCGTTAAGAAGGGCAAAGAGCCAAGTTCCAGCCATGAAAAGGGTTCCTACTTCGGAGGAATGGCTGAAGTGTAAAACACGATACTGGCAATCAAATCACATTGGATATGTTAAAGAGCCATGAATCCACAAAAAAAACCCAAAGTGAATGTAAAACTGTGCCAAAAGGTAGCTTAAATGTATACTTGAGCTGTTAATAACACTTGTAGTAAGCATGATAAATACTCATCAAATGGTAGCTTCACAACATTCTGTGGTGGTGATCAGCTGAGTAAGGAAATAGTAGAATTTTAGAAAGAGCTGCGACAGAAGCAGCCATGCAGTACAATTTCCTTGTCCAAGAGATGAGATGAGTGACTTTACTAAAATCAGAAACGCATTTATTATTAGAGTTGGGACTGTATTTGTTTACTTGTTTATGTTTTCATTTTTACATGACTTTTGTTAGATTTATTGGTAGGCACTTTTTGGTATGGTTTCAAATGGTATCACAAGTTTCTTGAAAAGCTACCACGTGTGAGATACTGTTGTATGTACTGAGAAAAATGGCATGTTGAACAAATGAAGTTCCCTCCTCATGGGGTTCCTGTTCCAGGATAGGAGATTGACAATAAAGAAAGAGTTTTATAATAACATGATAGGTATGAAGAAGTGGCAAGAAGAAAAATAAAGCAAGGGAAGGAAATAGAGAGGACAGGGGGTGCTGTTTGGGTAGAATGGTCAAGAAGAAGTTATTGAGATGACCTTTGAGCAAAACCTCAGTGAAATACAGGAATAGGCCCTGTGGATAGTTAGGGGAAGAATGTCCCAGAAAAAGAGAAGAGAAAGTACAAATGCCTGGTGTGTCCCCAAAACAATGAATAGGGCCGTGTGGCTAACAAGGCAAGCAGGGGAAGTATGGGGGCTTTGAGGTGGGAGGTGAGGCTGGGCGCAGGGTCTCTTAGGGGCCTGGAGGCCCTGGTCCAGGATTTGGGATGTATTGAATGGAAGACCTTGGAGAGTTTGGAAATGCAACATAACAAAATCTGACTTTAGTTTTGCAAGGATCCCTCTGCTGCCATATAATAGTCTGAAGAGAGACAAATATAGAAAAGAGCAAAGCAGTGAGGAGGCAACTGCAGTTTTAAGGCAGGAGATCAAGGACAAGGGGATTATGGGTAGACAGGGATTCTGGGTAGACCAGGAGATTCTGGGTAGGATGAGGTTGTGACAGCTCATTGGTTTCCTGATGTGTCTAAAAGAGGCAACTAAATTTACAGAATTGGACCTGGGATGGAAAGGAAATTCCAGGCACCTCAACAGTGATGCCAATCCCTTTTCACCTGAATAAACCATATTAGAATATGTTTGCAGGATTGAATTTTGCTTTTCTTCTCTGAAGGATGTTCCAGTCAAGATTGAAGACTTTTTTGTTTTTTTTTCTGGGCAGAGAATATGATCCTTCTCATCTACAGTGGCATGGTTTGTTTATGGCCCGCCTGCCCACAGGTGTCACTAACTTTGTATCTGATTTACTTTAAATGTTTACACCTGGTTCAATTTCAGTTTACATCTGGAAACTTCATCCTGTTTTACTTTAATGTCTGTTGACCTGAAAATTGCTAGGTCTTTTTGAGATTAAATTTGCTTCAAGATACATGGTGCATTAATATGACTCTGGAAGCTCTGGGTGTTGGCACTGAAGAAATTATCCTAGGAGAAAAAAAAAAAGGAGAATCTATTATAGCTTGTGCCTGCTTGCAGCAGATAGAAGCTTGCATACAGAACAGTCCCAATAATGCTGAGTTCTGATTGTGCCAACTAATTAAATTGACTAGAGCACAACACTATTGGTCAGCGGTCTTGGTTGCTGTGGTGCAGTGACACTGAATATTGACTCTGAATTGATGCCAAAGCCAAATCCATTGGATTTCATTATCACTGATTGTCATCCATTATTTCTGCCTCTAAAATAAAAGGAACACGTTAAAGTAGGATTTTGTTCCATAATAAAATCATCTTTTTTTTTTTTTGAGAGATGGAGTTTCACTCTTGTTGCCTAGGCTGGAGTGAAATGGTGCAATTTCAGCTCACTGCAACCGCCGCCTCCCAGGTTCAAGTGATTCTTCTGCCTCAGCCTCCCGAGTAGCTGGGATTACAGGCATCCACCACCATGCCCAGCTAATGTTTTGTATTTTTAGGGGAGACAGAGTTTCACCACATTGGCCAGGTTGGTCTTTTCCTGACCTCAGGTAATCTGCCCACCTCAGCCTCCTAGAGTGCTGGGATTACAGGCATGAGCCACCCTGCCTGGCCAAAATCATCCTTTTTATGTTGTTTGTTAATGCAAAATGTTGCTTGCGCTTGTCATCACAACTTTCAGTGTCATTGTTCTTACCTTCGAGGGAAAAAAAACACAGAGTGCCCATTCCTGATGGCTGTCTTAAAAATGGGACTTGAGAAGCCAAATAAAGAGGAGAATTTTACTTCTTCAGTTTCTGTGACTCTGCTAACTGCTGAGTTACCAAGGGGATGAATATGTGGAGTTGGGGTGTTTCCACAGAGTTGCATTTCAGTCACTCACATACCAGGTTGAATATTTCCCACAAGACAAGCATGCTAAATTTTTAGGCACAGGCGATTAGGGTGACGATAGATTTCATTTTATAAGCAATTATGAGTAGAGATAGATCTCAGTAATCCTGGAACCTAAGCACCCGTAACATGCTAAATGAAGTCTGAAAATGTATAGTTGGGAGCAATAAACAACATTGTAACCACAGAGATGTGATTTAATGCTCACAGGTGTTTCCAGTTGAGCCAGTGTCAAGTTCTTGGGTTTTTTTTTGTTTGGTTTTGGTTTTTTTTCCTAAATATATTGGAATTATGCTTCAGTGTATTGGATATGCTTCACATAGGTCAGAAAGTACTATGGGAAGCATGTGAAATCTCGAAAAGTTTGGGAGTTATAGCCCTTTAAAGTGGACCTCTCTTATTGCATCTGATAGTTTGTCATTTTCTTTCTTCAAACTCTACCTCCTTCGCCTCCATCACAACAAACATTCCTGGTTCTCTTTTGTAGGCTGTTGCCTCCATTTGATATTGATGGTCCCCCTTAGAGAGCTGCTTTTAACTCCTATAACTGACCTTTCTTTTTCTTTTTTTTTTTTTTTTTTTGAGATAGAGTCTCACTCTGTCACCCAGGCTGGAGTGCAATGGCGTGATCTCGGCTCATTGCAGCCTCTGCCTCCTGGATTCAAGCTATTTTCCTGCCTCAGCCTCCTGACTAGTGGGGACTACAGGCACCCACCACCATGCCCAGCTAATTTTTGTATTTTTAGTAGAGACGGGGTTTCACCATGTTGGCTAGGATGGTCTCAATCTCCTGACCACGTGATTCACCTGCCTCGGCCTCTGTAAATGCTGGGATTATAGGCATGAGCCACAACGCCCGGCTCATTTCTTTCTTTCTTCTTTTCTTTCCTTTCTTTCATTATCTTTTTTGAGACAGAGTCTCGCTCTGTCACCCAGGCTGGAATGCGGTGGTGGGATCTTGGCTCACTGCAACTGCCGCCTCACGGGTTCAAGTGATTATCCTGTCTCAGCCTCCTGAGTAGCTGGGACTACAGGTGTGTGCCACCACACCCAGCTAATTTTTGTATTTTTAGTAGAGACAGGGGTTTCACCATGTAGGCCAGGCTGGTCTTGAACTCCTGACCTCAGATGATTTACTGGCCTCAGCCTCCCAAAGTGCTGGAATTACAGGCATGAACCACCACATCCAGCCTATATAACTGCCTTTTGTGATGTTATCATTGTATCTCAAAATTTTATGCTTACAATTATTTCCTGGTATATCAGTTTTGGAAACTGTCTGTTGGTTTTCTGTCATACTCTTCCATCTCTTCCCTCCTTTGCTCAATATAGTTGCATCACATTTTTAGTTCCTCTATTTAAGTAACTTAATAGTATATTTCTATTTTATATCTTGCTTCATTACCCAGAGGTGGCATCACTTGGTCCCTGACTTAGAAGGTGAGGATCTTGGCCCTGCATTATTTGCTGTAGCTCCTCTCACCGTCTGCCTCTGTCATGTATACCTGATTCTCCAGGTACCAAAAATGTAACACTGATTTTATAAGTTAACCAACTTATTTTCCCTCAGAGCTTTGAAGACATTGCTCTATTGACTTTTGATGTCCAATGTTGCTGATGATAAATCTGTTATCAGTCCACTCTCCTTCCCTTGCAAGTGACTTGTGCTTTTTCTTTGGAACCCTTCAGGATATTGTTTTTTGCTTTGGAGTTCTGAAATTTCCCCGTGTTATGTTCAGGTGTGGGCTTTGTTTTTTCATTCATTCTTTATTATTCTCTTACTAATTTTCTCTCACTTTTCTTCTTCACTTTTTCTGGGGCTCCAACTGGATGTTGAACGATGGACAAACTGGAAATTAGATGGTTATCTTTTCTTATTTTTCTCTATTCTGAAAGATACCTTCAGGTTTATCTTCCAAGCTTTTATTGATTCTGGGTGTGATGTGTGTGTGTTCCACGAGCTCTTTCTTGTTCTGTGATTATTTTCCTCATGACATTCTCTGCTTATTCTATCAATGCAATGTTTTCTCAGCTCTCTGACAACAGTAATTACATTTCAAAAACCTCTTATTTCCTCTGACCTTTCTATTATCTTTGGGGTCCCATTTGTTTCTCTTTTACATTGAAATTTAAAATCCCTCACTGGTTTTGTGCCTTACTCATCCTTGGGTGTCTGCTCATTCAAAAGGAAGAAGTACTAGAAAGGCTGACATATTTTTATATATATATAAATGTATTTATATTTATTTTTATATATATATGGTTTGAGCTTTTTGTATATAAATGGTTTAAGGTTTTTGTATATAAATGGTTTGAGCTTTTTGACTGGCAGGCTTTGTTTTCAGTGATAGGAGTTTGGGATGGGGGGAGAAGCTCTTGCATTTTGGGCCCCCCAAATGCCAGAATGTAGAGTGCTTTCTTATCAGGTGCTGATTCCCCACTCGTAGCCACTTAGTGAAATTTGGGTTCACTCATATGGAAAGAAAGGCACATTTTTCGCCCCTCTGCCTTGCCTTTTAATTCCTTTAGGGTACCATTTAATAAACAGAAGGTTTTTTTCAATTTTATTTTAGTGTGGTTCAATGGACCAATCTTTGGGGTTAGTGCTTTTTCTGTCTTGTTTAAGGAATGTCTTTTTAACCTGAGGTCAGGAAGGTATTATCTTACACTTGTTTTTAGAAATGTTGTTTTGTTTCTCACATAGAGGTCTTCTGTCTGTCTGGAATTGATTCTTGTGTGAGGCCAGGCTCAAATTTCTGTACTAAAAACAAATCGGCACAAACCTATATTTCTTTAACAAAAACAATAACATAAAAATCAAAGCACAGTGGAGGCAGATGTCATGTGCTTGAGCCTTCCTTATGTTCTCCAGCGTGTGTCTTCCATCCATCCTGAGCACAGCCGTCCCTGCCTCTGTTTCTCCCCAGGGCCCCTCATCAGCCACCCTCCTGTTCTTAGTATGTTTTTGAAGGAGTACCTGTTTGCAGTTCACTTGGGAGGGTGAATGGGAAAGGAAAAGTTCTTTACATTCTGTTCTTACAAGCATTCTGTGTAGCTACAGTTAGACTTTCTTTTCATGACACTTTTTACACAAGGAAACTAATACTTTTTAACAGTGCAATCTATTGCAAAGAAAAATCGAAAACATCAGCAATACAAGTTTTCATCTCAGTATTGAAGTGCCATCCACATTTTGAATGTCATCATGTTTTTAATGTATAAAAAGTCCATCTTTAATTTCCGTGAAAAGTGATGGGAGCTTGCAAGTATATATCTGGAAACTGAGCTGAGCTTGCTTTAAAAGTCATCTTTCTTATCCATAGAAGAATGTTTCTATTAGAAAAAAAAAAAAAACTTGGATTAGGAGTGATTACTTTCTGCATACAGGTCTGTTGGAAGGGAAAAATGCAAATGGAAGGAATCGAGTTGTCAAATTAGCATTTTACCTTTAAGGAGTGGCCCATTTTCACTTTTAATATTATTCCAGAAAAGAAAACTCTACACCCTCTTCTGGTAATATTTAATATACTTCTCTGTCAGTAAATTTTCCTTGTGGTATCTTAAGTCCATTTTCTTACTGTGCTTGAAATGGAAACAGAGAAATTAGGCCAAGCATATTGTGTCTATAATAATCCTTCATCTACTTACTCAATGTCCATTATTAAATCCCTCATTAGTCTTCTTTTCATGGTATAATCTAATCTGTTTGTTTAGCTCTTTTAAGCCAGTTTCTGAATCCTCTAATTACTATTTTTTATCACATCTGAAATCTCTCCATGTCATTTATAAATTATGATTTGTAGACTAAAAAATTGATGCAATTATTTTGCCAGGGTATGCTCCAATGCTAGCTAACCTAAAGGAATGATACCCTGTTTTAGAGAGTTATCCAACCAAGACTTCTAACCTGAATTTTTTTCATGATGAAAAGATTTTTGAACTTACGGTTATATAGGACAATTGGAACACATTTGTGTTTCTCTGTTTCCTCCTAAGACTACTGAACGTGATAGGTAAAAATAAGATATAAATTCCTATGGACAAAGAAAATGTGACACGAGGCTTAGTGGGTGAGAATGTCAACAAATTTTTGGGAGATGGCAAGCAAATGATTGAGTAGGAATTGAATTAGCAGAAGGGAGAGAATGGAAAGCCAAGTGCCCACTGGGAGGAAAGCCAACCCAAAGCAGATTGATTGGTGGTGAGAACCAGGAAAGCTTCAGACTTGGAACTGTAAGCAAACCAGACTGGATCTATTTGCTTGCACACAATAGGAAGCCGAACATTGAAGCATGGTTTTTCCAGGGAGATAAATTTATTGCCAGTGAACCGACAAGGAGACAGGAGGAAATGCTCTAATCTATCTAATCTATCTCGCCCTACTGACTTTGCCACCCAATTAAGGGAGAGATTTTGCAGGTGGAGTTTCGAGTCACAGTGATTGGCTTGAAGGGAAGGGGTTGGGAAGGGCCCTTGGGCATGTGCTGTTGCCCTGACATGCTTCGTGGGCTGCTTGCTCAGAAAATGGTGCAATGAGCATGATCTGAAGGTGGAGTTTCCGACTGTCTGAGGTCAAAGGTCACACATCAATGAGTAAGTCTTTCCTATGCAGACTGCAGTCTGCCATGTTGGTTCCACCTGGTATCAGCCTGTTATCCAACTTTGTTGTAAATAAGGGAATTGTAACAAACTCTTTTCTTCTTCAGTTGTTTTTTTCTTCATAGTTCTGCAAAACAAACTCTTGAAATTTTGCCGGTTAATAGCTTTTCTAACCCTGGGGCATGGTTTCAGAACCACAAGCTCTGCCAGAAGGCAGATTTGAAGGGTGAGGCCAAAACTGGTGATTGCTGGGAAGTCAGAATAAGGAGTAGTGGGAGCCCATTCTAACCACGTGTCTGGACAAATACCCTGGCAGGTATGTTTTCCAGAAGCCTGGGATTTGGAAACAGCAGAGACAAATGAGAGTAGGGGTAAAACATACTAGAGAAAATAGGAGTTTTCTGTGAAAATCTGTATGGAATGGTGCTATCTTCCTTCTGAGCACCCAGAACTCTGACAATGGGGCTTATCCTCCACCATGCCAGGATTAGAGGATTCACATCTGAGAAAGACCAGTTGAAGACATTTGAAGGCCCCCCTGCCACCAAATAAAATGGCTGTGTCCTCAGCCAGTGACATTACTTAAATGCACAGTTTTAGATGTCAGGGTGGACAGTGAAGGATCACTGATAATTTGAGGATTATCACCGAGATGAAGGAATGAGACCAAAATAAATAAGCAGGAAAGAAGTCTCAGAGGAAACAAGGGGAAAAGCAGGGAAGAAAAATACTTGAAAAACCTGTAATTGGTATTCTGTGAGACATTAGAGAAGATACTGCATCCATGAAAGAGGGCTTGGAAATGAGAAGCGTGATGACAGAAATTAAAAATTCAGTGAGGAGTTGGACTGTGGATGAAATTGCCCAGAAAGTAGAATAAAAGCACAGAGATGGAAAACATGGGAGAACAGAGGAGGATACAAGAGGCTCACTTTAAGAAGTCCAAAATCTGTTTTTCTAATGAGTTTCACAGACAGGTGTAGTGCTGCATATCTGTTGTCCTGGCTGTTCGAGAAGCTGAGGTGGGAGAATTGCTTGAGCTCAGAAGTTTGAGGCCAACCTGGGCAACATAACAAGACTCCTTCGCTTAAAAACAAAAACCTAAAAAAACAAAGTTTCAGAAAGAGAACGAAGAAAATGCAGAAGAGCCAACTATAGAAAAATGCTACAGAATTGAAAAATACGAATTTCCATATAGAAAGAGTATATTAAGTGTGCAGCACAAAGAATGGGAAAAAAAGATCAACTCCAGGACACATCTATTGAAGTCTGAATTAAAAACAAAAAGAGATTTCCCAAAAATGTTTAACAGAGAAAAGGTAGGTCACATTCAAAGGCTCGGCAAACAGGCCAGCATCTGACTTCTCAGCAACAGTGGAACCTAGAAGAAATACAGCTGTACCTTCCAAATCTGAGGGAACGTGATCACCAATCTGAAGCCTTTACCTGGTTAAACTGTCAGCCAAATGCAAGGGTAGAATAGAGATATTTTCAGACAGAAATACAAGATCTCAAAAATTAGCCTCCTCTGCACCCTATCTTGGGAAGTTTATGGAGAAGGTGAGTGAATACGCCAAAAAAAAAAAAAAAAAAAAAAGAAAAAATGAAAAAGGAAAGTGGGGAAAGTGAAGAAAGTTCCCTGGTGGGGAGAAAAGGGGACGTTTCAGGGTGACCTCTGAACATCATCTCTGAATATCACCTGTGTCAGGCCTGGAGAACAGCCTTTCTTGATTGGATCAGGGGATGAAGAGACCAGGAAGGATGGCCTGAGGAACAAAACAAAAGAAATTGGAAAAATTACCTAATTATTAGTTTTCTAGGTCTGTGTTAGAGTGTGGGGAAAATTAATGTTAGATACGTAGAAAAATGAACCAAATGAAAAATTGAAGCAGTTATTAATAGCAAGAAAAAACAAAAAGTTGTCTAAGAAAACTATAATGACAGTGTATCATTGGGCTTAGTTATGAACAATATTTAAGACAAAATACTGTTATATAAATAGTATTATTGTTACTAAAAATTGTAATGGTTAAATTGATTGGATTTTTGGGGGGAGGGAATGGAGAGGAAAAGTGTGTTGAAAAGGTAAGAGAACTAAATCCTGATCTTCCACGCTGGGATACCAATCGTTATTAAAAAAAGAATAAGCAGCTAGTCTTGCTGGCTCATGCCTGTAATCCCAGCACTTTGCGAGGCTGAGGCAGGAGGACTCCTTGAGGTCAGGAGTTTGAGACCAACATGGGCAACATAGTGAGATACTATCTCTACAAAAATTTCAAAAAGTATCAGGCATGGTGGCATGCACCTGTAGTCTCCACTACTTGGGAGGCTGAGGCAGGAGGATGGTTTGAGCCTGGGAGATAGAAGGTGCAGTGAGCTGTGACTGCACCACTCTACTGCAGAAGGGCAAAAGGGCAAGGACCTTTCTCGAAAGAAATAAAGGGATAACTTTGGCCGTCGAAGAACATTACCTAAAATATGAAGATAAATACTAGAGAAAACAGCTAAAAGAGTTGAAAGTGTCTTTGATCATTTGGACTCAGGGAAGTTGGAGAGGGCAAAAGACTGCTATTTTTAATTGTCAGTCTTATAGTACCATTTGATTTTAAAATCATGTGCTTGATAAAATAAATCCATGTATATAAAAGTATATTTACATATGTAAAGTTTTAACATATTTCACAAAATGTTTAAAAAATAATATTTGAGAAAAACTAACAGCAGTGAGTTTTCGGAGTATATTGAAAAGTAATCTGTTGTTTAGTTTCATGTGAATAATGCATTTCACAAAATATTTTTTAAAAATAATACTTGAGAAAAACAGCAGTGAGTTTTTGGAATGTATTGAAAAATAATCTATTTTTTAGTCTCATATGAATCATGAGTTTAGAGTCATGGTTGGTTTGATATTTGACATTGGAATTTGTCAGAGCTTTATTATTCACACTTAGTGTCTAACTTTATTTTCAATATTAAGCATTAGAAAAAAGTGCCAGAATCATTGGAATTCAGATTTGCTATCCTTGAGGAAAATTCCAGTTGGACTGAAATGGGCAAGTTGCCTCTTCTCTCTTTAATGATTAGTGTTTGGCTGAGATATAATCCAAATTCAGTATTTAGCTGAAACATTTAATACTTAATCCAATAATAGTCTACTTCCAGCTTTGGACATTTCCAGACTTTCAGCCTCACAGAGTTAATGTGAGCGATGTTACATCACTCATATGAATTACTTAATACAATGCTGGGAATATGGTGGAAACTTAGGAAAATGGCACTTGCTCTCTCCTCTTTCCCATCCATAACTATCAACCCCCTGGCAACACACCCAAATCCCTAAGGGTCTGGCAGTGGCCATCTGGTCCTCATCACCTTTTATATAAATGTTACTCTTTCTTTCACTTCTCAGTATTACTTACTAGTCAGGAATTTATTTTACAAATCAGTGATCCATCTCCATTTTCCCAAGTTTTTAACTATTATACTTGATATAAGTGAAAGTCTCTAGAGTATATGTTATTGTATTCTACAGTATTAGTCTGTTCTCACAGTACTAATAAAGAAATACCTGAGACTGGGTAATATGTAAAGAAAGAGATGTAGTGGACTCACAGTTCCACATGGCTGGGAGGCCTCACAATCATGGTGAAAGGCTAAAGGCACATCTTACATGGTGACAGGCAAGAGCAAAGAAACGAGAGCCAAGCGAAAGGGGAAACCCCTTCCAAAACCACTAGATCTCGTGAGACTTATTCATTAACCATGAGAGCAGTATAGGGGAAACTGCCCCCATGATTCAGTTATCTCCCACCGGGTCCCTCCCACAACACATGGGAATTAAGGGACCTACAATTCAAGATGAGATTTGGGTGAGGACACAGCCAAGCCATGTCATTCACGAAACACTGAAATGCATTCTGATTCCAGTTAGTTATCAGGCTTGGACCATAGATGACCAGTTAGAGCTTTTACTTGTCACTTACTTGGCTGTGTTGTACGTTACACCTCAAAAATACCAGCAAGGGAGGAGCAGACTTGTAACAAAACAGTACCGGCATTTTTGCCTTGTCCTGTGGCATCATGGAGCCCTTCGTGTCCTGGCCGGTTTTTTTTGCCGGAAAAACTCCAGATATCACTTTATATTTGTTGCATTCTTGGGTATAGAAATCCCAGGAGAGTCTACTGTGAGACACTGGTAAGTTCTCAGACGGTGTTTTTGGAAAATCACTGTCAGGTGTTTCTAGAGAAGACGAATCTGATGGATGATTCAGCTACTCTCAGCTCCCTCTGGGAAGAGCATCTTGGCAGTCAACAGATACTGTGAAGCCATAGGATCATTCTGTGCCCTGAACCTTATATGACACTGATCCAGGGACCTCAGTTGTGGCAAGAGCTGAGCTTGGTCTAGATTCAACCTCTGTAAAGAAGAGCCTTCCTGGTCACCTGTGTTTGCTTTTTAGGTTTCATCTGAGTTTGGAGGGGTTTCATATAGGTTTTTGTTTATTACATTTCTGTGCCAGTAGCAACAAGAATACTCATTGTACATTTCAGATATTCCCAAGAATGATTGGGTAGTGGGAAGAAACAATATTCATGAGAATACTCACCTGGGAGAATGGATGTGGCTGTGCATCATCAGATGGTATTCCAAGTATTTATTTTCTAAATAATTTGATGCCACATTTGTTTAAGAAACTTCTAGTTAGCTTTGTGTTCCATCCTTAATTCTTAATGATACCTCCCTCTTTAGTTGAAGAGTAGCGAGGCATAGTTATTTCAGTGTTCTCTTGAGGTCCATGATCACAAAGTCCTTAATATTCCACAGAGGTTAATTTCCACTTAAGTTGATGATTATAGTAGGAATAAGATCGACAGATGGGTATTGTGTTGCCATTTTTGAAAAGGGAAAATAAAAGCCGTAATATTGAAGCACAGCCCTCTAGGCATATATGAAAGCCATGTTCAACTTACTTACAAAAACACGATTAATCATGTTTTATATATTTACGTACTTGACAGATAAATATCATCGAATATAGAAATTGGGCAAAGCATACTAAAAATATACTCTGTTGACTTTATGTGCATATGTCTGTTTGTGCAATTGAATTGAGTATGTAAAATATATTGAGTCTTGTTTCCTTATAAAACTTCCTTCTTGTTTTAAGTGAAAAGGACTATTAAAATTTGATCTAATGCTATGGCAACTGTATGTCCTAAATTTTCTTGGGCTGTCTGTGGAGGAATCACACATTATAACTATACATGCGATTTGCAGGTTGTGAGCTTTATTTTATTTTTTGTGCATTGTTTTGCTGTTTTAGAAAAATACACATATATGTATACATATATAGCATATAACATATATAATATATAGTATATAACTATTATATATAAATACATAATATATGTATACATATATATTAATATATATGCATAATATATGTGTATAAAAATATATATATATCCTTTTCTCACCAGGTCTCCTTAACATCATCTAACTTTAGTTGCCTGGAGACTTGGGAGGAAAAATTATAATTTCGCTTGAACTATTTCTTTAAGTTTTTTCTTCCTTATTGTTTTACTACTTTATCTTTTTAGCATACTCATTCGTTGACCCAGAAACATTTATTGAATGCCTGTTATGTTTGAAGCACCATACTAGGCATTGAGGAGGAATAAAAATGTAAGACAGAGTCTTTGTTATCAGGACACTTGCCGTCCGCTTACTCATCTGGCAGAAATCAATGATCATGCTTTATGCTTTCTCTGCATCAGTTATTATCAACGACAAAAGTCATAGGCATGAGGTGGCTTTGCCAAGATAAGTCTGCAGGAAAATTTTCCCCATCTCATTTTTCATGAAAGGGTTATCTATGAATTTAAATGTTCAATTGAACATTAATTGTTTATAGAAAAATCATCATTTTTCTGGGATTTCATTCATCTCATTTCTGCTCAACCACAAGGACATCCTCATTTCACTACAGTAGGAGATACCAAGTGTGGCAGCCACCTAACTGCTATGAACAGGCCTCCCTGGTGACAGTCAAGTCCAGAGATAGGATTTTAACAGTTTTATTGGAGGAAAATGTATTTTCTAGCTTCCAGGGTGACATGGAGTGGCATCCCTGTGCTTCAGAGCAACTCCCAGGAGTCGCTGTGTCATCGTGATTTATCCTGATCTTTGGAGCTAAGTTATTGAAAAAAAAAAAAAAAAAGTCTGAAAGAATAGACTGACTGGCTTCTCCCCTGGTTCCCATTCTTTCTTTGAAAACTTCTCCTTTTTGAAAGGCAAGGAGCTTCTGGTGTCCCGTCTGTAAACGATAGCCTCTTTCTTTGTTGTCTTCTCCGGGAACACTTTTTTGTATCTCACATACACAGCTTTTACTTGGAGGAGGATGATGTCTGTATTTTTCCAGCAAGATAATTGAAGATTGGACCAATTATATAGTTAAAACTATACAAAAGAATCATTTAAACTTACAGCTACTAGAGGTTTATTAATTCATCCCTGGAATTTAGCATAGCTAAGCTCAGCATAGCTATGGGGCCCTGTTCCACATTACTTTAAGAATTATAACAAAATATTTGGGTAAGGCAGTTTCAAATCTTCTCTAGAATTCTGAACACCAGAGAGGTTAAAAAGCAAAAGGGTCATTCAATCAGGTGGATATCTATTCGGAGTTACCTTTGGTTTCATTTAATGGACTTTTCAAGTAGTTAAAGAAAACATGAAATTGTTAGCTTTTTCCTTCAGCATTGGAGAAAAAAATTAAAATTTCATACTTTTAAACATCTAAGTTTCATGTTTAGTATGTTCAGTATTTCAATAATAGTTATTCAGTGATTTGTTCCCAATGTCTTTTAAACTACATAGATATTTTTAAATAGTAGAGATTAGTTCTATTAAATTATATTTCCTTAAGATTGAATTAGAGAAATACAATTGTGGTCTCAGTGGTGGTGGCACATATTCCAGCTGTCTGCTCAGTTTTATTTTGTTGCCTCTGGCAAGGAACAGATTTATTATTCAGGCTTTGTCTAAATCTACAGTTTAACAGCCATGTCCTTGTGGTCACCAAACTATTCTTTTCCCATAAACTAAAAAGCAGCAAAACAACTTGTTAAAAAAAAAAAAAGTTATGTCTCCACAGTAGAAAACCCATTATATTAGCAGCATCAGGCTATGATGTATTTCATGAGGGAAGAACAAGTGTCTTTATGTCTCTCTCCTAAAAAGAACAAGTGTCTTTATGTCTCTC
Organism: Nomascus leucogenys; assembly: GCF_006542625.1. Classification (NCBI taxonomy): domain Eukaryota; kingdom Metazoa; phylum Chordata; class Mammalia; order Primates; family Hylobatidae; genus Nomascus; species Nomascus leucogenys. The sequence goes on from NC_044384.1 coordinate 132,159,098, forward strand.
TCTCTCTAAACTGATCAGGCAGAATTTAATAATGGCACCGTCTTTTCCACTGTAGAAAAATTAACAAATGCTAATGATTGACTGGTAAAAGGTCGTATTTTGTTTTTGGACTTGTTTCAGGGGTCCCCAAGGCCATCTACATTTTGGGTGATTTCACTAGGAGGACTCAGGATCAGCATTTAGTTGCACTTACAGTTATTATTAATTGCAGTGAAATAGCAAGAAAATGCATAGCAATGTCACCAAGGGAAAAAGACATGAGTGTAGTCTGGAGGAATCCATGTGTAGCTTCCTGTGCACTGTACATGAAAGGCTATGTAAAGAGTGCACCTTCCCCAGCTGGGAAAGATGCAGCCACATGTGTGCAGTGTCTGCCCATGGAACCCCATTGGAGACCGAGAGTTTAGGGTTTATATGAGGAAGACAGTCACGTAGGCATTCTTTGTCTAGCAACCCCTACCAAATACCAGGCTCTCAGAAAGAAAGTGGGGGCTCACCATAAATCACAGTTTCTACAAACACTCTAGGCACAGCAAAACAACCTTATCAGTTAAGGAGCTCTTCACGTACGTATAGAGAACTTTTTACAAGCCCCGTTCCTGGACGTTGTCAAGGGTGGATCTTGCAGGACTTTCTAAGGATAGCCTCAGGCGTGCTATGTTAACACTTTCCTGCAAAGGACTGCGTTTCATCTTGGTAAACAGTTTGCAAAAATAGACTGAACCTTAAGTATAGGATGGGGGAGGGTAATGTGATCATTTCTCTGAGTTATCAAGATTAGACTTTGCATTTGATAAAGGCATCTGGAGCTGAAAATGATAATATCTGGGCATTCTGTGTATAATATACATCTATTTTTGAAAACTCCATGAGCCTAGTATTTGTTAATTACAATTCAGTCATAATCTGGGTTATATTTTGCATATGTAAGTGACTGCTTCCAAAGTTATGACTTAGGTTTCATACAATTTAAATTGAGTCTTACTGTTGGTAGCTTAGTCTAGACCATGCTCTCCGCTTGTTGATAGCTTATACCTCTCTGATATTTCATTATTGAAGTAGGAAAACCCAACTGGATTTATCAGGAAACAATTGGAATCTACAGAAGGGCTTCTTAAAATGCTTACAGTGTTACTTTCATAAAATTAACCCCACTGCTTTAGAGCCATTTATGCCGTTAAAACAATTTATGAATTATGTTTTCTTCTTGTTTTGTTTTGCGTGACAGCTATCCTAAAAAAAATGATGAGGTTTTGGATAGGTGAATTAATAAAAACGATGAGATAATGAAGAGATGCTTGGCAGAAGTGGCTGCTTTTTTACCTTCCTACTAGGAGACAAGTGTGTTTTGCTCCTCTACACAGATTCTTAAAACTCCCCCATAGAAATTAATCATCATCTCTTGTTTTGGTAACTCCATTAGGATTTCACAGGATGTCACTCAGAACCTGGGAGGTTGAAAAGAGTCGGGGCAGTAGGCGCCTGTGGAGGAAAGGAAAAAAATAGACGGAGGGCTCTGGGACTGGGAGACTGTCACAAGGAACCCCACTATGGAGCCTCTTGTTTAAAATATTTTATGATTCCTTTGCTTCTAATACTGTTCCAGTCTTCTTTGAAGTGAAAATTCTTCCCTTGTTATTATGGCTTAAGTGACACAGTCCTGGTTTGAATGACAGTGTTTTCTTTATAGGGAATTTCAATGGCTTTCCTTTGAGCTTAACTAATAGGCTTCAGTGAATAATAACACTGTGTGTGTGTGTGTGTGTGTGTGTGTGTTCCTTGTGCTGTCTCTCTTCTTTAGTACTTGGAATGAAATTTTGTCTAAATCAAGGAGCTCACAGAAGAAAGCATTTGGAAAACAATTCCTAGTCATTCTTTTTGCTTCCTCAAGAACTAGACAACTGCCTTGGTTAGAGAATATTTTTTATCATAAGATCTACCCATGCCAAAGTTTTCTCTTCTTTTGTATAAACATATCTTGCCTTTATTCCAGTATTTGTTGATAACTGAAGACCTTTTCTGTGAAATGTTATGAGATTCAAATAAGAACTGCCAAGAGCAATATTTGACATGAGCCTACAGGGACATTTTTTAATGGTGGCCCTTCATTCTTCCATCGCACACAGTTATTTTAAGAATAGGAAAATAGAAACATTGAAGAATTACATGTTTTATTCCAAAATACATTTATTAAGATAAACATTGAAAGCTTACAAAAGCCAAACTAACAATAGTAAAAATTATTTAATAAAGAATCTATCAGCCAGGCCAGGTGCGGTGGCTCACGCCTGTAATCCCAGGACTTTTGGAGGCCAACACAGGGTGCATCACCTGAGGTCAGGAGCTCGAGAACCACCTGGCCAATGTGGTAAATTCCAGTCTCTACTAAAAAAAAAAAAAAAAAAATGGCTGGGCATGGTGGCTCACACCTGTAATGCCAGCACTTTGGGAGGCCGAGGCAGGCGGATCACGAGGTCAGGAGATCGAGACCATCCTGCCTAACATGGTGAAACCCCATCTCTACTAAAAATACAAAAGAAAATTAGCCAGGTGTGGTGGCGGGCACCTGTAGTCCCAGCTGCTCAGGAGGCTGAGGCAGGAGAATGGCATGAACCCGGGAGGCGGAGCTTGCTGTAAGCGGAGATCACACCACTGCACTCCAGCCTAGGTGACTGAGCAAGACTCTGTCTCAAAAAAAAAAAAAAAAAAAAAAAAAAAAAAAAAAAAAAAAAAAAAAATTAGCCAAGCATAGTGGCACGTGCCTGTGGTTCCATCTACTTGGGAGGCTGAGGCGAGAGAATCACCTGAAGCCGGGAGGCAAAGGTTCCAGTGAGCTGAGATCATGGCACTGCATTCTAGCCTGGGGGACAGAGCAAGACTCCATTAAAAAAAAAAAAATTATCACCCAGAGAAAATATATTAGTATAATTTTGCCACATGCATTATGAGCATAATTTATAGTGAAGGTGATAAAGAATTAAGATATAATTCTTTCTTTAAATGACCTACCGTCTGGGGACAGGGTAGGGGCTTGGAGAGTGTTGAGAGAACAGGCAGCTATAGCTCAGTGGAGGAGTGCTACCTCAGGGCATTTAACCTAGACTCACATGAGTCATCTTGGCGGGTGACATCCGTGCTGATACTGAAGGATGTATGGGGATTATTCCATCAAAGGGAGAAAGATGATCCGGTGGAGGGGAGACGAAAGGCTTCCTGGGCAAAGGGAGCAGGATGAACAAAGCTCTCCAGGCAAGAAGACAGCGTGACCCACTGAGAAATCCACAGCGTACAGTACTGTGGCTGAAGCGTGGAATCTAAAACGTAAGGGCTGAGAGTTGAGGCAGGAGAAGGAAGTACAGATTAGATCACAAAGAACCGGGCCCACCAGATTAAGACATTTGACATTGTTCCTTATGTTGCTTTTTCTTCCAGTCTCTTACTCATGCATAAGGGTCTCTGCTAAGTTATAATGCCAGTGCAAGCGTTTATTCAAAACAAGTGTTTATAAGCAGATACTGTGTGTCAGAAGCTGTGAACTGAAATTTTAGTCACTTTTGTATCCACACAGCCCATGGGGTAGGAATCCAGGGGGCAAGAGGAGGGGTGTAGAACACCTACTTTATAATCCCCACCCAGGTAACACTAAAGAATAAATACTGTTTTCCATGTTACCATGCAGTCCCTTTAATAGCCTTTTTAACATCTGCATGATAATTCAGCAGACAGAAGGGGCACAATTAACTGGATAGGACATGATGTTCTGATCACGTATTTAGGTCATTAGACTATTTTGGTAGCAATGAATCAGTTCCCAAATAATATGAAGCGCTGGGCTATTGTAAAACACACATGCCATGGGAATAGCCATTTTTTTCAGGATTAGGGACAACTGGAATGATGTTGTTTAGCGTTAGGAATTCATGATCTTTAGTCTTTTGTGGCTCTGCTACTTGGGTAACCTCCACTAAGTAGTTGACTAGTTCTCTCAATATTTCTTCTTTCAAGAGGGAGGAGTCTAATGGAGCCAGCTACTCACCGCAACTCCTTTCAGGCAGAACTTTCTTTCCAGGCTACCTCTTAGGTATCTCCCCTCATATCCCCCTCCCTCCGAGGCCATGTCACTGCCCATCTGTGTTTAATAGCCTAGAACTGTCCCCTCAGCAGGGCCGTAGTGGGGGCATCGCCTCTGGAAGGGGGTGGAGAATCACAGTCAATGTGGCCAACATTTTTAGTGTCACTTGTTTCCATTTTTTTCTCAAGGATAAATATTGCTGTGTCACATGTCGCTGTGCATACTCCCATTGTGGCCTGACAGTGCAGTATTCAGTAGGACTGCCACCTCCTTTAATCTGGAAAGTATACATTTATCAGGACAGTCTTGGTTGCAGTATATTGCTTGGCACTTTTTCTACTTAACAGTTCTCCTGATATTCATGACTTTCAGAGAAGCCTTGCTTTAAATTCCCTTCCAGTCAAAAATGTACTTATTCAGTGCTTTCTATATGTGAGGCCCTGTGCTGAGGACAGAGGTTACAGTAGAATATAGCACATGGAAGATCTCTGTTCTAATGGACTTAACTTTCTTGAAGGGAAGGCAGATAATAAGAACATTAATAAGATTAATTTCAGATAGTTTCTTTCTATGAAGGTCAAAAGGTACACACTTGTAGTTATGTATAATAAGCAAATTTGGACACCTAATGTATATGAGGACTACAGTTGATGATATTGTGTACTGGAAATTTGCTAAGGGTATAGATGTTAGGGATTCCTAACCACACACATACACAACCTGGTGGCTCTGTGAGGTGCGTAAATTTGCTTGACCGTAGTAATCATTTCACTTGGTATATGTATGTCAAAACATCAAGCTGTACATGTTAAATATATACGCTAAAAATGTAAAAAGAAAATGTAGCAAAATGTGATACAGAGTGTCTGCTCGTGAAGTTTTAGTTTCTCCTGTATGCCCAGCACAAGGTCTTTTAGGAGAAAATATCTCAGCTGACACCCAACAGAAGAGAAGGAGCCAGGAGGGTCAACATCTCAGGATGAGTGGTCCAGGCAGAGCAAAGGGACACACACTAGCTCAGAGGCAAGGTTGACCTTGGTAGGCTCAATGAAGAGACAGTGAGTCTGGGGGTGGGCGGCAGGGACATCTAGGAAGCAAGGGAACAAGGATAGGAGGCCTGCTTTATAACCTTGACCCAGGTGTGCAGAGTAAAGTCTACAAACCCTGCTGTTTCAACTGATCTTCCAGCCATCTCCAGCTTGTCTTGCCCAAAGTACAACTCATGGTTGTTTCTTCCTAGCCTTTGCCTCCCCTGGTCTCCTTCAGTTCAGGAAAATAAACCTTTATGCACCTAATGTTGGCTCATGTTATCCTAAAGGCCTCCTCCCTCTCACTTCCCCAGGCCTTCAATCCTGCATTCAACATGAGGTCAGGTTCATACATTGCTCTCTACTTTTATTGCCGCCATTCTCATTCCAATTACCATTATCTTTTGCCTGCATCAATGGTTTGGCCTCGTGGCCGATTTTCTATGTCAGTGAAATGTCTGTTCGTGTCTTCTGCCCATTTTCTAATTATATGACTTTTTTTTTATTGTTGAATCTTGAGGGTTTTTATTTTTTCCCTTTCTTTTGAGACAGGATCTTGCTCTGTCACACAGGATGGAGTACAATCATAGCTCACTACAGCCTCCAATTCCTAGGCTCAAGCAATCTTCCCGCCTCACCCTTTCAAGTAACTAGGGACTACAGGCACATGCCACCATGCCTGGCTCACTTTTTTATTTTTTATTTTTTGTAGCAGTAGCATCTTGCTTTGTTGCCTAGGCTGACCTTGAACTTCTGGCCTGAAGCATCCTCCTGCCTCAGCCTCCCAAAACACTAGGATTAGAGGTATGAGCCACTGCACTCCACCAAGGGTTCTTTATATCTGACTAAAGGTTGGTGCTAGTCCTTTGTTAGATACATAGTTGGCAAATACTTCCCCCAGTCTATAGTTGATCTTTTCATTATCTTAACAAGGATTTTTTGCAGAGCAAAAGTTTTTAATGAAGTCCAATGTATTTTTCTTTTGATAGTTCTTATGTTTTTGGTGTCAAGTCAAATAGTACTTTGTCTACTCTTAGATCTCAAAGATTTTGTCCTATGTTTTTTCCTAAAAGTTTTAAAAGTTGAATCTCTTACGTTTAACTCTGGGATCCATTTTAATTTTTGTATGAGGTGTGAGACTTAGGTTGATGTTCCTTCTTCTTTTGTTTGCTTATGGATTTGTCAACTGAAGAATCACTGGGTTCATAAATTTGGAGAGGGGAGCTTTATTTTGCATAAAGGGTTGCAGCCTGCAGGCTTCCCATCCTGTAGGCTTGGAAGGGTAGTCTCTGACAGAAGCCAAAAGCAAACCCTGTGAGTGAGGGGTAGAGGGAACAGGAATTTATGCTGAGTGGGGTGGTCAAATGTACATATTGAATAATAAGTCATGAATATTTATGAAAGGAGAAACAAGCAATTGAGACTTATGCGTCTTTAAGGTTCACATGCTTTAAAAAATGGCAGCCTTACCATAATCGAAGGGTGGAGTTTTCAGCTGTCTGAGGCCACGAAGACCGTTTACTGCACACCCTCTGTGAGTCAAACAAACTGGCTTAGAGATTGAGATTTTAGGAGGGGGATGTATTGTGGAACTGGTAAGCTGTCCCATCAAAAGTGCAAAGAGGGAGGGGGAGTGTAGTTACAGCCTCAAATGATTGGCTAAAGGTAATAAAGAAACAAATTGCCCATTTCTTGTTTTCCAGAGCTAGTTTCTGCTTACTCATTAGGAAAGAATTCTGCTTAAAGGTTAATAAGGAAGGGGCATACTGAGGTGTGTCGGACTTCCCATGCTGTCATGGCTAGGAACTCAGATTTTTAAGGTTTCTCTGGTATCCCATTGGCCAAGGGGAGATCCGTTTGTCGGTTGGAGGGGAATTTAGGATTTTATTTTTGTTTCTCAGATTTGATATTCACTTGCTCCAGAACCAGCACCATTTGTTGAAAAGGCTGTTTACCCCCATTGAATTATTACTGTACGTTTGTGAAAAAGCAGTTGGACATACCAGTCGTACCTATTTCTGGGTTCTCTATTCTATTTCGTTGTTCTATATATCTATCTCTCTGCCAGTACTTCTGCCAGTCTCAACTGCTGTAGCTGTATAGTAATTCTTGAAATTAGTAGACTGATTTCTCCCACTTCATTTCTTTTTGAAATTATTTGCCGCTCTAGCTCTTTTACTTTCTTATGTAAATTCTATAATGTTCTTTATATGTACAAAACAATCTTGCTGAGATTTTTTATAGGAGTTATATTAAATTTGTATATCAATTTGAAGAGAATTTATTTCCTGTTGAGTCATCTAACCCCTGATTACATTTTCCAATCCATGCATCCATTCATTTAGATTTTTAAATTTTCATCTGTGTCTTGTAGTTTTCAGCACATAAGGCATGTACATGTCTTGTTAGATTTATACCTAAGTATTTAAAATTTTTTAGTGATTATAAATGCTCTTGTATTTTTAATTTCAGTGTCCATGTGTTGATTGCTAATGTCTGGAGATGCAGTTGATTTTTTTTAACATTTTTTAGAAAATTTTTAAGTTAAGAGCAAAATGAAGAAGGTACAAAGATTTTCCATATACGCCTTGCCTTTACACATGTGTAACCTCCCCTGTTATCAACATTCCCAACCAGAGTGATATATTTGTTAAATTGATGAATCTACGTTTTACGTCATCATCACCCGAAGTTTATAGTTTAGATTATGCAATTAAGTGTTGTATATTGATCTTATATCCTTTGTTCCTGCTGGACTCACTGACTCTAGGAGTTTTTTGTAGACTACTTGGGATTGCCTATATAGAAGATCATGTCTTCTGCAAAAATGGACAGTTTGATTTCTTCCTTTCTAATCTGTACGCCTTTTCTTTTTCTTCCTTGCATTGGCTAGAACTTCGAGTACTAGATATACCAAAAGTTGTGAAAATTAACATCCTTGCTTTGTACCCAGTCTTAAAGGAATGTATTTAGTATTTCACCGTTAAGTATAATGTTAGTTGTAGATTTATTGTAGATATTCCTTATCAAGTGGAGGAAATTCCCTCTATTCTTGCTTTTCTGAGAGTTTCAAATTATGAATGGATGTTGAAGTTTTTCAAATGTTTTTTGACATCAGTTGATAAGATCATGTGATTTTTTTCCTTCTATAGCTTGCTAATATGGTATAATATGGTATATTGCATCAGATTAAATGCATGGGTTCAATTCATCATCTTACAATCAGAATCATATTTAGTTTTTAAATTTCTAAAAATTGACTTGGAGCACTACCTGAATTGGTTGATCATTGTTTAAATGATTTTAAATATTCAAAGTTTTATTGTTATTAATGGCCGTTTAATTGAACTAGTGATTTTGAGAACTAGTTTATATAAGTGTATTTTGTCTAAACCCTCCAGTCAGGAGAGTTCAACTGATAAATCACCCCTTATGGAGAGATCCTTTTAAAATAGTCATCAACCTTTAACTAATTTTTCACTGCTCTTTTGGAATAGAAGTTGTTAATGACTAAGTTATCTTGAGCTGTTAGTTTTAGAAATAGCTTAAGGGGCATCTTGGATGATGAATCTTTCTTTGAGGTGCTAGAAGAACACGCTGAAATTTTCAGGCTTCTAGAGAGCCAGATTTCATAAAATTAAACATAGGAAATAATATTTCTTTTCTATTTTTTTTCAAATGTTGTCATTTATATGTCAGTAGCAGGCACAGGGATGGTAATTTGCAGATAGGTTTAAAGTGTTTAAATGTATTAGGAACCTATTTCTTCACACATTCTTTCTCTCAGCACAGATGGTTTTAAGCCTTTGCTTTTCTTTCCAAATACTCCCTGATCGTCACTGCTAACTCTGTCTTTTTATTTACTTCAACCTGGCAACATCTTTTGGTGGTGTCAGCCACTACAAATATTTCGGCAGTGGTCAGGGATTTGAAGCTTCTTCTTGGAGGAAATATGGTGAAGTGCAATGGATAGACACAAAATACATGGTTATAATCACCAAGGCTGTTTGGATTACAAACTCCCCACTTGACTTGAGGAAAAAAATACTGCCAAATGTGAGATTAGTCCTAACAAACTGCTTATGACGATTATTTTATTTCTTCTAGGCATTTTTACTCCTCTCTAAACTGTCATTCGCTGAGCATTTTAGATGTGTGTGAGAGAGTTTAGGTCACTTGGGGCTTTCTCATTTCTGATTCGGATTTCGATTCTTGTCTGCTTTTAGTCATGCCAAGAAATAGTTCTTGGTGGATTTCATCTAATTTTCCCTGGCCCCTGGCTGAATGGTACCTGCAGGGTCATGATTGATGCGTTTTCCCCACTCGTGCACCACCATCTACAGCAATGCAGTAGATGGATGTCTGATTCCCCAGGATTGTGCTTCTTGATTAAATAACTACTCTTACACAGATTTTTTTTTTCTTCTTGAGATGGAGTCTCGCCCTGTCACTCAGGCTAGAGTGCAATGGTGGGATCTCAGCCCACTGCAACCTCTGCCTCCTGGGTTCAAGCTATTCTCCTGCCTCAGCCTCCTGAGTAGCTGGTACTAAAGGCACCCGCCACACCTGGCTAATTTTTGTATTTTTTTTGGTAGAGATGAGGTATCACAGTGTTGGCCAGGCTAGTCTCGAACTCCTGGCCTGAAGTGATCCACATGCCTTGGCCTCCCAAAGTGCTGGAATTACAGTGAACGACCACACCTGGCCTTTTATGCAGCTTAATATTACATGGAACTATGAACTTGCTAACATCAAGTATTTTTTCAGACTTTATTCCATTTTTCACACATCACTGAATATATTTTTAATATTATACTTATTTTAAATTCAGACTTTGAAAGGAAATAAGACCAAATTCTGCATCTGAGTACCTCAGAACAATTGATTTGGCATGGGGGGAAGGTAGGGAGACACATACCAAAAAATCTGGGGAGATTATTTTGGTGTAATAGTAAAGATTCTCTTTTTCTTCCCCTCATGGTTTTAAACATCTTATCATTTTGACCCTTTTAAAAAGTCTAAGCTTTGTTTTCCATATATTCCCAGTTAGACTGCATATGTTTTGAAGAAAAAGAACTGTAAAAAGCTCTTCTATATGCCTACAGCAATGAGCATGATGATCAGTATTTTATGGGAGCTGAACATACTGAAACTAAGTGTTATTCTGCATTGTCTCTGCTGTTGATATACAGAAAGAGGAAGAGCCATTCCTTGCTCTCAAAGAGCTTACAGCCTATTAGGATGTGAAGTACATGAAAAGATATGATCAAAAATGTACTATATGAGCCATAGAAAGGTTAAACTCCAGTGCTTGAAGACCAAGCAGGATAGAAGGTACAGTAGCGAAGAAAATCTTCATGAACCATTTGATATCGATAAGTCTTGGAAGAGTAGGATCTGGAAAAGGATAAATTAAAAATAGGGAAGGGACCATGACTCATGGTTCATGGCTGTAATCCTAATGCTTTGGGAGGCCAAGGTAGGAGAATCACTTGAGGCCAGGAGTTTGAGACCAGCCTGGGCAACATAGCAAGACCCTGGCTCTATAAAAATAAAAATAAAAAAATTAGCTAGGTGTGGTGGTATGTGCCTGTAGGTCTAGCTCCTCGAGAGGCTGAAGTGAGAGGATCACTTGGTCCCAAAAGTTTGAGGCTTTAGTGAGCTATGACAGTGTCACTACACTCCAGCCTGGGTGACAGAGGGAGATGTTGTCTGTCAAAAAACAAACAAACAAAGAAAACAAAAACCTCAAACTGCTTTAAGACTAAACAGGATAGAATATACAGTAGAAAAGAAAAGCTTCATAAAGAGTTTGATATTTAATATTTAAGATAAATCTTAAGGAGTAGAATTCGGAAAGGAAAATAAAAGTTGGGGTGGAAGAAGAAGAGAAGACTATTTTAGACAAAGATGACAATGTTGATCGGATGGGATGTATGGCAGTTGGAAAATACTGAGTCCAGTGGATAAGCAGCTTGTTTTCTAGTTCAACCGTAGTACGGCAAAGTGGGTTATGTGTAAACATTTCCCTTGGTGTAGATGGATCTGAATCTAGCATTTTAGGTGACACCTCGCTCTCTGTACCTTCTCGCCAACGGTTAACCAGCCGAAACGTGTATCTGTGATGAGGAAGAGCTCACTACCTCTTCAGGCACCTTCTGCCATCTGAGTACTCAGATGACTGGAATATGGTAGGAGCCAAGGCTTGAAGGCAGGGAGAGGGCCACATTAGAGAGACTTTGAGGGTCAACGTGAAGACTTCCCAGGTCATTATTTTTAAAAATCATGATTGAAGCTGTGGTTTAGTAAAACTATAATGGCAGCTGTGGTGAGGATTTGGAGTGGGAAGACTGGTTAGGGAGCTGTTTTGTCATGATCGGAACCTAAAACAGAGAGATGTTTAAGGGAATAGAAAAGAGAAGACAGACATAAAAGGCTTTTGTAACATGGCTCATGTTTTTGAAAATACTGGGCTCGTATGTCCTCATCCCCAGTCACCCCTAATTGTTCCTCACTGCCCTGCAGCTTTGCATCCATTGAAACTGGGATAATTCTTGTTTTGGGAGGAGGGCGAGTATAGCTTGGATAAAGAAGCCATGGCTGCTGGGCTTCCAGGATCAAAATGAGCTTGTTTTAAGGTCCAGAGTGAGACAATAATGTGCAAACAAACATTTTTTTTTTTTAATTTCCAAAAGCTAAACTTGTTGAGAGACAGAAAGAAACAGCAACAAAGGCTCTGTGCTCTCCTAACAGCCAAGACCAACAGAGCCTAGAATTTACGGTATACCATAGCATTCAGGCAGGATATGATGTCAGGACTATTTTCCTAAGAATAGGAAAGAAAAACTCAACCAGCAGGCAGGAAGTAGAGAGATTCAGAGGGGCCAGGCTCCTCTTTTCCCTTCCAGAAGCCCAAGCATCCAGGGAAAAGGGAAGGGGCAGGCAGGAGAAACCCAGCGGCCCTATCTCCTGGAAAGACATTGAGCCTTGGACTGGGCAGTACCTGCATCTGGCCAAAAGGACCCACTGGATCACAGTGAGTAGAGCAGAATAGGCTACGATGGGTGGTCTGCTCCCTGCAGACTGGGGACGTGAAAGCCAAGTTGAATTTGCTTGTAAACAACAAAGTTCTTTTGTTCCACGGAAGTCACAGTTGATAAAAAAAATTTCACCTTGGCTATACTCTGAAGAGGTGAGGTGTTGAGGGCTCCTGCCTTGAAGTCATGAGATTCTTTGTCAATTTTCCTTGCACCTGAGAAGCTGAGACCCAGAGAACTTTAGTGATTTGCCAAGGTTACTTAGTTGGTAAGCGGTGGTGTTGGAAACAGGACTTGGAGATGCCATTGAGTTGTAAATTTTGATAGTATTTTCTAAATAAGGGAACTTAAATAAATGGAGTGATCCACTCAAAGCTGAGGCTCCAGCTAGGGCTGAGCTGGGTGTTCTGCCTCCTGGCCTGCAGTTTCTTCAGCAGTCCAGAATATGTCTCATGGGAATGGCAATATTAACGTCTGTCCCATTTGACTTACATTGACTTTTTAAATTATGTGGGGCTATGAGTGAAAATTCTGGCAGACTGATAATGTTACATTCTTCTAGGAAGCTTGTGCTTTTGGGGTTTCAACGTTTCCTGCTCTAAAATAAAGATGATAGATATCTGCCTCCCTTGGTGGAATGTCATGAGGATTTAGAAAATAGGTTTGTCTCTCAAGAGTTTCATGCTCCCTGGAATCTAAGGTTTTAATTTTTTTAAATTATCGAGATGTTTTCATGTAATAGGAAATGGAGGCCTTACCAAGAAACCACGTGTTCAGATTCTTAGGCATTCATACTTGAAGTGCGAGGCTTGAAGATCAGCTGATATTGGTTGACTGATGACAGTTTCTGTGGGGAGTGGTGGAGAGAACCCTCTGTAGGTTCAAGACAATGGGGCTAGAGGCAGTAAATCCACACACTCCAGATTGCAGGGAAATATTTGTATTGAACAAAACTTCTGTTGCTCATTTTCTGTGACTCTTTTCCTCACCAATCCCTTTCTCATTAGAAAGTCTGTGACTTGAGGTGTAAAGTCTTAATAACTTCGTGGACAATCGACTTTTTCCTTTTCTATTCCTTTATGAGATAAAGTCTTGTTCTGTTGTCCAGACTGAAGGGCAGTGGCACAATCATAGCTCACTGTAGCCCCGATCTCTTGGGTTCAAATGATGCTCCAGCCTCAGCCACGTGAATAACTGGGACTAGAGCTGCGAGCCACTGTGCCTGGTGAACAATTTACTTTTTTTCTGCTGTGCTATTGGTTTTACATTTTTTTAGAAGCAAGAGTTTAGCAACTGAATTCTAGTAAAGTTTACATGTCATGATTATAATGTATAAATGTAGAGACTAAGTCATAAATGCAAAATCTGTTACTCATCTATGTTAATGAAGGAGTTATAGATATTATAAAATTACATACACTTACATATATAGACATACACACTCATAGGTACAGTCAGTACTTGTGTGCATGTGTGTATGTGTGTGTACACATTCATGGATATTGAATGGATTCAACCAACCATGGAATGAATTTTTTTTTTTTTTTTTTTTTGAGCCAGAGTCTTGCTCTGTTGCCCAGGCTGGAGTGCAGTGGCATGATCTTGGCTCACTGCAACCTCTGCCTCCTGAGTTCATGCAGTTCTCATGCTCCAGCCCCAGAGTAGGTGGGATTACAGGCACACACCACTATGCTTGGCTACTTTGTATTTTTAGTAGAGATGGAGTTTCACTATGTTGACCAGGCTGGACTCCAACTCCTGAGTTCAGGCAAGAGCTCACCTCAGTCTTCCAAAGTGCTAGGATTATAGGCGTGAGCCACCGCATTGGGCTGAGAATATTTAAAAAAATAAAATATGAGAAATAATTGTGAAAATTATACAAATAAACAGTATAGTAGCTATTTACATAGCATCGCATTGTGTTAGGTTATTGTAAATAATGTAGAGATGACTTAAAGTATACAGGAGGATGTGCTTAGGTTATATGCAAGTACTGCACCATTTTACATAAGGGAATTGTGCATACATGGATTTTAGTATCCATGGAGGAGTCCTGGAACCTGTCCCCCATGGATACCAAGCGACAGCTCTGTGTGTGTGTGTGTGTGTGTGTGTGTGTATTTGAAGTTTTAATGAATAGACACATTTTTCCTTACCACTTTTTCATTCACTGCTACTTTGATATTGATATGTATTTGATAAATATTCTTGCTATGTATTAGTAATGGGGAAGGGGTTGCAGTAATGATGAATGAAATGTTATTAAGAGCCCAAACCTTAAAGTCAAGTGAAACAGGAGATAAGACCTTCTTCTTGATTTAGCTCCTACTTGTTCACCACCAGCCTTGAGTAGGATTCCAGGAGCAGGAGGAAGAGCTGATGCCCAGTAGTGGTCAAGGCCCACAGGTCTGGTCAGTTGCACAAATGCCCTGGTCTTCTCCCTGATACACACCCTTCCAACTACTGCTCACTCACTCTCACTCTTCTGCTATGCAGTTAAACTTCTGGAAAAAATTCTGCATATTCATTGTCTCCATTTCCTTCCCACTCTGTCTTTAATTCACTCTTCTTTCGCACTCAAGAAATCACCAAAGAAAGCTTTTAAGTTACCGTTGACCCCCGTGTTGCTCAACTCACTGGGCTTTATTGCACTTCTCAGCTTACTTGATTTCTCAGCAGCATCTGATGTTGCTGCCCACTGAATCCTCCTTTTTAAAGGTATATTCAAATTTTGGGACTTCAAAATTTTGCGAATGACAGCCCCATCTACTTGCCATTTGGTTTAAGAAATAAAATCTTAACATTAACAACCTTTCCTCATAGAGCTTCTGAAGGCTGTGTGCCCTTCCCCAGTGACATCCCACTTCTTCCATCCCAAGAGAGAACTACCATCCCAGCCTTGGTGTTTGGGGTATCTAGGGGTTCAATATCTTTATCTTCTACATCTGAGTTGTCAGTTCCCTGCAGCCAAAGACTGATAGGCACACTCTGTAGTTTGACACGCTGGGTTTATTACTTGTTGCTTGAAAGGAGAATGCATACCATGGGAAGTCGTGACGTATCCTACTAAGAGGGTGTTGAGGGAGAACCTATCTTATAGATTTGCGTCTTGGTTGGATGATTTGGGGGTGGGTCTAAGGAAGGAGAGATTCGCTCTAGATTGGATCTGATCAAAAAGAGTAATTCTCACATTAGGTATCTCAGTAAATCTTACTATGGGGGTCTAGAATGAGGATAAAGTTGTAATTAGTAAAGAGGCTGTCACTTTGGCCAAGAAAAGGGTGTGTTTGGTATTTTGTGGGTGACATGTTGACCTTGTTTTTGTGTGTGTTTAGACAAAATTGTGGAGTGGCCTTGTTTTGTCTCTGTTTATCACTGTGTGTGAGGCTGGTTTTCTTTGAGATGGTTTATGTCTAATAGCGGAATAACATGACCTTGCCGTGACTGTCAGGCAAGCTTCTGAATATCAGGGGCTGCTTGCTTTTTTTTTTTTTCTTTTTCTTTCTCAGTCCTGAACAAGTTGGGAAATGGTATTTGGGCAGATGGAGACACAAATATTGGCTAATTTGGAGAACATGACCTGGGTACGTGGCAAAAATAGGCTACAGAATTAGCCAGGTTACCTCAGTCAGTTCTGGATAGCCCTGTGTCAAACCCACTCAGGCAGAGCCTCAGCCCTGAAGTTCATAACAATGTGGGTCCTCTCCAGAAGTTCCTTCTCCAGGTGATTTGCAGGCTCATTTCCTCTTCCTGGCTGTTTGATGTTGGAGTTCTTGTATACTCAGCACCACCTTTTCTTCCCACTCGATTTTCTCTCTGAGTTTATCTCCTTCAGTCTTATGGTTTGATTCCTATCAATATGCCAATGGCCCTGAATCTACGTCTCTGGCCTACAGCTCTTCTTATCTCTGACTTGCTTAGCTACCATCTCAGCCTGGATGCTGCAGAGGCATTCGAGCTTAACTTGTCCAAGGCCACACTCATAATCTCCCTAAATTTGGTATTTTTGGTTTTCTACAGCCTGACCCTGCTACTCCATCTCAGCACCCCACACTCCAGCTACCCTGACCTGCCTGCACAGTTCTCATGCATAATGTCATTTCCAAGCCTATGCCACTCAGTTACTTCTACCAGAAAGCCTGTTTTATCCTTTATTTTTTTTGAGATTGAGTCTCGCTTTGTCACCCAGGCTAGAGTGCAGTGGCACGATCTTAGCTCACTGCAACCTCCGCCTCGCAGCTTCAAGCGATTTTCCTGCCTCAGCCTCCAAAGTAGCTGGGACTATAGGCACCCACCACCATGCCTGGCTAATTTTTCCATTTTTAGGAGTTTAGGGAGGTGGGGGGTGGTTCACCATGTTGGCCTGGCTGGTCTTGAACTCCTGGGCTCAAGTGATCCACCCTCCTCAGCCTCACTAAATGCTGAGATTACAGGTGCGAGCCACTGTTGTTGGCCCTCTTTTATGCTCTCTTCCTGGCTAACCTTCTCCTCAAAGACCTAGCTGAGGTGTCATCTCCTGCCGAAAGCTGTTTCTGAATGCTTAAGGTTATGTTGAATGTTCCTCATCTATGTCCCCTTTGTTCCTTTTGTTCCTCTGCCCTAGTGGTTAGTTGATTGATTTATCCTTTCATGGATCTGTTACTGCCACTGTACTTCAAACTCCTTAAAGTCAAGAATGCTGTGTTACTTATCTTGATATCATGAGCTTTGCCTGTTTTTAGCTACATAGTATATAGGTATAGATAGATATAGATAGGTGGGTAGATATATAGCGAGTCATATAGATACAGATGTCTACGATCTTCAGTGAGACTTGGCATTTAACACAGGTACTGAGTAAATGTTTGTTAAACTGATGGTTGTCTAGAGATTTTGTTAGCATTTTTCGTACTTCTGGAATGGCCAGAGCATTGATAATTTTAGTTGCAAAAGAGTGTTGTATTTTGCTATACTCATGAGATACCTTATAGAAAAGTAGTAGTTTGTTTGAAGTTTGGTAAAGTATGGAGCTTTTTTCTATTAAATTACGTGATGTTTTTAGAAATGGTTTATTTTTGTTGCTGATTGATTGCCATTGGATTGTGGCTCCTTTAAGTAATATCTTTATCAGTCAAAAAAGCATTTCTCTTACCTACAATTTTTATATATAAATTATTATTATTTTTTTTGAAATGGAGTCTCGCTCTGTCACCAAGCTGGAGTGCAGTGGCACAATCTCGGCTCACTGCATCCTCCGCCTCCCAGGTTCAAGTGATTATCCTGCCTCAGTCTCCCGAGTAGCTGGGACTACAGGCGCGCGCCACCATGCCCAGCCAATTTTTGTACTTTTGGTAGAGATGAAGTTTCACCATGTTGGCTAGGATGGTCTCGGTCTCTTCACCTTGTGATCTGCCTGCCTCAGCCTCCCAAAGTGCTGGGATTACAGGCGTAAGCCACTGTGCCTGGCCTTTATCTATAAATCTTAAAAGTTAAGGGCCCTTGAGTAATGGCTGTTCTGCCCGTCTAGTTAAGGAAATGCAAGCCCCTGAATGGAAACCAGGGCTCCTGCCTCCCAATCCCATGTTCCTTTCCCTAGACTCAGTTGGATTTCATGAGAGAGGTGGGTTTGAACGAAGCATAGTGGGAGGTAGGATATGACAGCACTGGGCCTTGTGGAGCTCAGCAGCCTTTTCCTTTTTTAACTTTTTATTTGAAAATAATTACGGATTTATAGGAAGTTGTAAAGGTCTGAAGTATTCCTCACCTGGTTTCCCCATTCTTGCACGTATGATAAAATGGAATGTAAATGCACACTAGATGTAGTTTCTGGTTTGGATATTGCACTAGAGTTATATAGGACAGAGCAGTGGAACAGTGCTGACGCTGGCAGTAATCCATTAGGGAGCGGCAAGATAGAGCCACCCCTGGCCTCACGTAGCTGACACTGCCAAGGTGCTGGTTCTAGGGCCTCAGTTCAGAGGCTGTGCCCCTATGGATTAGGACATTCATGTAACTCAGCTGTGCTCCAAGGACAGGCTGCTTTCTCTCTGTTGTCCCTTGGCAACTTTTCTCTAGGTCATTTATTCCAGCTTTGTGCACGAGGCTTACGGTGGGCTCTACTTTTTTTTTGTGGGGGGGGGGGTGGCAAGTCTCCCTCTGTCACCCAGACTGGCGTGCAGTGGCATGATCTCAGCTCACTGCAGCCTCTGCCTGCTGGGTTCAAGTGATTCTCCTGCCTCAGCCTCCTGAGTAGCAGGGACTATAGACATGCACCACCAGGCCCGGCTAATTTTTTTTTTCTTTTTCGTATTTTTTAGTAGAGGTGGGGCTTCACTATGTTAGCCAGGCTGGTCTTGAACTCCTGATCTCAAATGATCCGCCGGCCTCAGCCTCCCAAAATGCTGAGATTACAGGCATGGGCTGCCACGCCCAGCCATTCTGCAAGTTTTTAATGTCAGTAGAAACAAAGATAAAAGCAGTAATGATGCCACCCACAACGAGTGTTTTAGTTTGTACTCTGCAAGCCATTTTCACGTTTGTTTAAAGAAAACTGACATTAGTTTTTCATCAGTTTGGTACCATGGATTGCCCTGGAAGGAGAGCCAGGCCTGGCAGATACATATATATTGGACAAAGAACACAAAGTTTCCATACTTAAGGGGCATGCTTGCTTTTCTGAATTGCTGGAAATAAAGATGTAACAAAGTAGTAAATCATAAGCAATGCTGTCGTCAGTTTCTGCTAAGCACTATTTCTCAATTTCCTTGGCTGGTCCTCAGAGATACTGTTCTGGTTTACAAGTGTCTGTAGTGGGGATGGTCTCTGTCTCTCTCTCTCTCTTTATTTCCAGCATCTTTTGTCTGATTCTTAAGCTGAGGCTGTGGGATGTTCCATAAAGGTACACCTTGTTTTGTTATGTTCTTGCTTATGTCTGTTCTATCATTGAGCCGGGAAGCTGGAAGTAAACATCTTGGGGGCGTAGGCAATCAATGGTCCCAGCCCTCTGTAGCTAAGGGCTTACAAACCTTATCACATTATAGGCTTTTAATAGGGATAAGCAATGTTTATTAAAAGCTGGAGCGTCCTTATACTCACCACTCCACAGGATAATTGCATTTATATCAGTCTTGAGACTCATTAGCTTAGTGTCAAGGAAAACAAAAATCCCAACTCTTCCTACTATATGGAAGGAACTAATATTAAAAAAATTAAGACTACGACAAGGCTCATTGTATTTCACCTTGCCCTGGGAAATATGTAAAGGGTTTGAAAGCTAAAAGAAACAGACTAGAAAAACAAAATCTAAAAAAAAAATTAGGCATGGTTGATTAAATGGTGAGTTTTGAGTTCTCTATTTTTTCCTCTTATTATTAAAATAACATGCATCCTTAACAGCGGAATTGAAGTGGGAATGGTGGGAATGGAAAATCTTAATTAGATCTGTTGCAGTGTTTTTTCAGAGAGACAGGATCTTGCTCTGTTGCCCAGGCTGGGGTGAGATGACGTGATCATCGCTGTAGCGTTGAACTCCTGGGCTCAAGCGATCCTCCTGCCTCATCCTTCCAAGGAGCTAGGACTACAGGAATGTACCAGTATACCGAGCTAATTTTTATGTTTTAGAGATGAGGTTTTGCTGTGTTGCCCAGGCTTGTCTCAAACTCCTGGCCTTAAGTGATCCCCCCACTCAGCTTCCCAGAGCACTGGGATGAAAGGTATTAGCTACTGTGCCTGGCTCTGCTGCATATTTTGTATCCATGATGATTTGGGTATTCTCCCAAGTATTTCCATCTCTACCTAACAAATAATACTCACCGTAAAAGGCTCTGCAGAAGCTTCTCTGATTTGTCCAACCAGATGATCTTTGTCTTCTCTGAACTACGGCACTGTTTTGTTTATATCGCGAATGACTGATCACATTCCCTTGACATAAACATTGTTTTTAGAACTGTCCTTGCCACTTCCCATTACCCTGGTGAGGACAGGGATCTCAGCTGACCCTTCTCTTTGTCTCCTGTGATAGTTGGTACGGTCCCTTCCATGCAGTAAGCATTTAATACATATTTGATGACTACGTGAATACAATTCACATTATTTGTAACATTATTTACTGAATCCCAGAAAAGTTGTTCTCTGTTGCAGTAGTACAGTGTAGCCTGGGCGTGGTGGCTCCTGCCTGTAATCTCCACTTTAGGAGGCCAAGGTGGGCAGATCACTGGAGCAAGGTTGGTCCAAGACCAAACTGGGCAACATTGCAATACTCTGTCTCTACAAAAAATAATAAAAAAAAATTAGCTGGGCATCGTGGCATGCATCTGTAGTCCCTGCTCCTCCAGAGGCTGAGGTGAGAGGATGGCTTGAGCCCTGGAATTCAAGACTGCAGTGAAGCATGATCGTGCCTTTGCACTCCAGCCTGGGCAACAGAGTGAGACCCTGTCTGCAAATTAGTAAATAAAAATAGTACTGTGTAATAATGCTGTTTAGGAGCATCTCACATGCCACTTTCCTGTATAGCGGGGTGGGTGTGGCGTAAGAACGTGGTGCCGCTACCTCTCTTTCACAGGTGCTTGCTTCAATGTAGGTCACTGTTACATGACATGGAACTCTGATGGTCTTGTTCCTTGTAGATTTTTGCAATGCAGTAGTAGTAATGTCCGCAATTGTTGCAGCTTCACATGAGTGTAATCAAAAGGATCATATTCCAACTCATCTTTCACATGGAGGCATTTTATGCCTATCCTAGGCAGCGTTGAACTGAGCCTTGTTATGTGTCAGGATAGTAGCATGCAGTCTGAAGAGGGAATCAGGAAACTCCGCTCACCAGAGACACCTTGCAGCCTTATTTTGGGAAGAATCTTTTATTGTTTAAATTTTTTTTGATCCTTGGGAATATTTTTAGTACCAGTAGCTGAAATTAGAACAGTAGTGTATCGAATCATATTTTGAGCTACTGGAAAATTTCAATTTAAAAATAACTTACGAGGTTTTGAGATTTCTCCCAAATGTGCTTGCTGCACCTTGAAGAGTGAGTTTGCAGGTCAGAACTTCACCAAGGTGTACCCAGAGTCCTTTTGGTAAGTTCCTGGTGTAGAAAAATGCTCTTGCTGCTTGCAGCCCCATGTCTACAACTATGGAATCTGTTGTCCCCCGACCTAATGTCCTCCTCCACTGTGCCAGGACACTGGGCTAAGCATTTTACATACGTTGCCTTTTAAAATCTGCCAGCATCCCTAATGGAATCTGTACCACTTTGTTTAAATGGCATTTTAGAGAGAGTTTTTCAAATTTACTATGGTTTTCTTTTCTTAAAATAAATGGATCTGGAGAGGTAAGAACGTGAGTTATTTTGATTTAAAATTTGGACTGTGCAAATTTAGAGGCAAAAGATGAAGAGTCTCGAGTTGTGAGTTCTGGTTCTGACTGTGCTTTCTACCAGCTCTGTACCTGTGTATACACACCAGCTATTTATTTCTTGGTGGTAGTTTTCTCATCAGCAAAGTGATGTCCATGCCACGTTTCTCTCACTAGTACGGTTTTGACCTTAATTTAGCTCACACTGATTTCATATTAACTCTGTTCCAGGCACTGTGCTGAGTACATCATGAGGACTCTATAAGACAAGCCTTTCTGTGCTCCTCAGGTGTGGGAGACAAAGGCTTCGAGAAACCAAACAACTGCAGGGCTCAAATGGTCTCATCCTCAGAGCCTGTGATGTCAACCACTGCATTGGCTGCTAGGAGAAAGGGAAATACAAGATGTGGAAGCGCCTTACAGAGTCAGAACAAATGGACATGTGAAGTCTTACCATGACTCAGGGATTGGTAGAGCAGATGCTTGCCTGTGCAGTAATTTGAAGAATGCCAGCAGAGTTCTGTTTTCAAAGCCCCCTCTCTTATCTTCCATTCCTGCAGGCAGAGCAAAGTTTGCAAGTCTATGAAACCAAACTTATCTTTCTCCTAGAACTTCTCTTGTGTGTGTTATTTTTCAGTGGCAGCTCCATCCTCAGAAATGTACATGTTAGATCTTGGCGCTATTCTTCTTCTTCTTCTTCTTTTTGTTTTTTTTGGAGACAGAGTCTCGTGGTGTGATCTCGGCTCGCTGCAGCCTCCACCTCCCGGTTACAAGCAATTCTCCTGCCTCAGCATCCTGAATAGCTGGGATTACAAGCGCACACCACCTTGCCTGGCTAATTTTTGTGTTTTTAGTAGAGATGGGTTTCTACCATGTTGGCCAGGCTGTTCTCAAACTCCTGACCTCAAGTGATGTACCCACTTCAGCCTCCCAAAGTGCTAGGATTCCAGATGTGAGCCACCGTGCAGGCCCCCTGGGCCCTACTCTTGATGGATAGCTTTTTTTTTCTCTCCTCATATAATTGCTGTACTTCTTCTATCTTTAGTGCTGTGGCTTGGGTTGAAGGCTTCCCTGGCCTTTATTTAGAACACTGTAATAGCCTCATATCTGGTGTCCCCAGTGCCAGGCTTTCCTCTCCAGTTCATCTAAACACTACTTATTTGCTAAAATTCAGTTCCGATCGTGTGAGTCTGTTGTTTAAAATCTTAGACAACTGGCTAGCTGTTACCTGTAGGATGAAATTTCATCCTATCAGTTTAAATTTTCTGCCATGAAATGAGGGCCTTTTCTCTGATGTCTTCCCCCACACCTCCCTTTTGCTCTTACACTCCAGGACAGTGTGTTGAAAGGGCATTCTGCGTTTCCATATTAACCTATCAGTGCTTTTCCTCATGGTGAACATACATCTGCTAAAGCACCTCTGTAGATTATAGAGAAGCCATGTTGCATGGTGCTTAAGAGCACAGACAACAATGGACTAGAGATGCCGATTCGCTGTGGCGTTTGGACATGTTAATAACCTCTGTCTCATTGTCCTTCTCTGTCTGCAAAATGGTTATAGTAGTAACAGAACCTACCTCATAGGAGGTATCAGAAAGTTAAAAGGAAGATGCAGATAGCGTGGGGTTATAATTATGAGAGGAAAGTCTACTGAAAGAGAATGGAATGTTTTAAGAGGGATGCAGAGAGAACATATTAGTGGAATTTTCAACAGTGTTAAACTTTAAAACTGGGATTAAATAACTGTCCTGTGGCATCTATCTGTGCATAGAAACAGGACAATTTCTACTGCATGTACATTTCTTTACAGGCATGAAATCTTGAAATGTTTTTTAGCTAATGCCATAATAATCTACTAACTCCCTAGTAGAGATTGCTGACTATAAGATAGGATTGGCGTCAGGTGCCAGGAGTGAGGGACTCCAGGAGAGGGACTCATAGGCCTGGGGAGGCTGGAGCTACGGCCTTAAAAATATTGTCTGCAATATTATCTGTAGGTCTTACTTTTACCAAAAATAACAATGCAGCTTGCATTTATGTGTTATTGAGTTTCCTCTTGTTATTTTTGCCTACATTTTTTATTCCATTTTTCTGTTCAGATAGACGGCACAAAGAGAGAAGCCTTGGTTGATGTAGCTTCATGGAGTTTCTAAAATAATTCTGCACAATACGTGCATTCTGTAGTCCCGTTCTATAATAACCACTTTCTAAAAGAAAGCCCCTCATTTGTGTGCTCATATCTTTTTGTAGGTGGGGAAGGAAGAGGAGAGCTGAGAGGAGTTAGGCTGTTTATTTTGTCTTAACTAAAAGTAAAAGTTTCATTCTTAACCCCTCTCATCTCGAACACGCCAGCAGAACTCTCCAGAACATGCCTCCATGTACTCTCCAGAGTGGGTGCCTGCACCTTTCAGTGTAGCAGTGTTCCCAGGTATCCTTCCTTAGGGACTGTGCTGGTGGGGGTGGGGAGACCACTGCGCAGACTCTGTTCTTCCATGATGCCTGGGGCAGACCAGGCTTCTCCATCATGCTGGCTGATGAGAAGGATTGTGGGTGGAGAGACCGGAATGCCACCCCTGGGAGAAGGGAGCATACAGCAGCCGTTAGGTGACCGCAAGTGCCCAAGAAGACAAGCTTTAATTACTATGTTGTCGCTCTTGGCAGCAAAGCAGAGTGTCTCACCCAGGGGAGCCTGAGATGGAGAGGAGGGAGAGTGTCACACACATCCTCCAACTCTCGCCTTCAGATCAAAGCATGATTTGGCACTTCACGAGACAGCTATCGGCACCAGTGATTCTCTTTAGAGGTGATGTTTTGTCCTATTTCCAGGGTTCCCTGCTGCATGTTTTCTCAACTGGCCTGCTCTTTCTCTTTTGCCCTGCTTTGGCCATCGCCTTTCCCTGTGCTGCTGTTTAATTCTGTATATATTGAGAAGCTCTGTCTACTTTTTGCAATGTAAGGCTTATTGAAGCAGATCATTGTGGTGGTGCTTCAGGATATGGGGGCCTACTAGCTGTGTGGGCAAGTCACCCCGCCCTGCTGAATCCTAGTTTCCTAGTCTAGGAGAATGGGGATCAACAACTCACCATTAAAGTTATTATGAGGTTTAAGTGAGACAACAGGTGATGGAGAAGGTCCAAGGATTCTCCAGCAGTACTTGGTAGACCCCCACCCCCACCCCCACGGCTGCCGGAGAGGACTAGGTCACTACCTTAGACTCAAAGTGGACACTTTCACCTGTATCTTTTAATGAATTGGGCTTTCCATAATGTTTTGTTCTTGGAAAGCTGTGTCAGAAGAATGTTTTAAAACCATCAGCTCATACCTGGTCAAGGCATTGGGTAAACATTGTTTCTCATCCTCAGTTCCCCTCTTCTGTCTGCTCATAATGTACAAGGATCATTTTATCAGAAAGGAGAGAGCTTCGTTTTTCTTCTTTCTGTGCTGCTTTTCACTATAAATAAATAAAGTTGAGCCTGTTTTGCTAATGGGGCCACCTTAGCCTTCCCAACAGAGTGTGGTGATTCACACCTCTGATCCCACCTTGTGGCTGATGTCTACACTCAGCACCTCTGCCTGCAGTCTGCTTAGGGCCTGTGCTGATGGCTTAGCTGGAAGTGAAGCAGCTACATTGTCTGGGGTATATACCGTGGGGTTCCTCGTGGTGTACCAGGAAAACTGAGGACACGGACACACATGAGGAGCTTAGGAGCAGAGGTTTAATAGGCAGAAGAGAAAAAGAGAAACAGCTCTCTCTACAGAGGAAGGGGTCTCAGAGCAGAAAAAGAACTGACTAGCAGAGACTGCACAGGATTGTATAGTCTGGTTTGAGGAGGCAGTCTCTGATTTACATAGAGCTCACAGATTGGTTTGATTAGGTATGATGTTTACATAGTGTGTGGGGAAGGTTGGTCACCCCACGCTAATCTTATTATGCAAATAGGCTTTCCAGTTGATTGGCACCATTTTGTCTGCTCCTTACAGTACACGTTGCTGATAAAGAGAAGGGAAGATGGAGCCGCCATCTTGAGCACATCTAGTCATTAGGTCCTGCTGATAATCATCCATGCACACTCCCACCTTGCTTATGTATGTCTGGGGCTGGACTTTACAGGCTGCTCTTTGTTAGAAAATGATTTGGGCTGCTTTTCATTTAAAAGAAAGCCTTACTGAGGACTCCCATACCCTTACTATCTGCCTAAGTGATTGCTTCTTAACTCCTGTATCAGAAAGTACTTGGCTGGGGAGCATTGCTCATTTTTAACTTAGTCCCCTCTTTGTTAATTAACAGCATGCATTTCTCTGGAAGCTGTGTGATGTGACCTCAGACCCTGATCTCTCCAGGTGCTTACTTCCCTGAGTCTTGGAGTCTTCCCCAGTGCCAGGGCTGGTTTCTGCCTGCACAGGAGAATGTTAGTTTGACACATGGCCATTACATGGGCATCTACTTTTGCAGTGCTCTAGAGGAAAGAAGAGAGAACTGAGTGTGGTATGGTTTGGCTGTGTCTCCACCCAAATCTCATCTTGAATTGTAGCTCCTATAATTCCCACGTGTTGTGGGAGGGACCTGGTGGGAGATAATTGAATCATGGGTGTTGTTTCCCCTGTAATGTTCTCCTGATAGTGAATAAGTCTCAGGAGATCTGATGTTTTTGTCAGGGGAAACCCCTTGGGCTTGGCTCTCATTCTCTCTTGTGTGCTGCCATGTAAGATGAGCTGTTCACCTTCCACCATGATTGTGAGGCCTCCCCAGCCACGTGGAACTGTGAGTCCGTTAAACCTCTTTTTATAAATGACCCACTCTCGGGCACGTCTTTATCAGCAGTATGAAAGTGGACTAATACACAGTGTTTGGCAGGAGAGCCTTCCATAGTGATCAATTTAACCCTCCTAGAGATATTCTCTTTTTCTTCTTCTTCCTGTTTTTTTTTTGAGACAGAGTTTCACTCTTGTTGACTGTGCTGGAGGACAGTGGTGCAATCTCGGCTCACGGCAAACTCTCCTCCCAGATTCAAGCGATTCTCCTGCCTCAGTCTCCGGAGTAACTGGGATTACAGGCATGTTGCCACCACACCCAGCTAATTCTTTATTTTTAGTAGAGACGGTTTTTCTCCATGTTGGTCAGACTGCTGATCTCGAACTGTCAACCTCAGGTGGTCTTCCCACCTCGGCATCGCAAAGTGCTGAGATTACAGGTGTGTCACTATGCCTAGCCCTCTTTTTCCTCTTTCAAAGAACATTTCTTAGTTGCTCAAAAATTCGACTTGCCATGATGCTTTTTAGTTGAGATGCTTCAAACTTGATATGTGAGTATAAACTCCTGGCATCTTATACCCACATATCAGGTTTGAGGCATCTCAACTAAAAACCAGCCACCCCTCCAGATGTGTAGTGGGTCATGGCCAGAACAGGGAATGGAGAACAGGAAATAAATGTGGCTGCAGATTCCAGCTGGAAATGGAAACTCCAGGAGCAAAGGCAGCAGTTGAACCACTGGGACTGCCGGGCCCGCAGTGTTCACCTCGATCCCCAGAAAGCAGCCACTTCCAGCATCTCACCCCCTCCTGGGGGCTCCCATCATGGAAGCCCAAGGGCCAGACCCAAGGAGTAATGGGTGACATTCCCCCAGCCCGCCCAGAGCCTGGTCTGTGGAGGCCACACGGCTGGTGGGTCTGGTGGAATCACTTAGAAACACTTGAATGTTGCGAAGATATTCTGCCTGGCCCCAGTTGCAGGGATCGAGCAAGGCTCACACTGGGCATGCTGGGATGGGGATTATTTGTCAGGATAGTGTGAGTTGGCCTAGCTGTTGAGAGATGCATAAATGCAAATCACAGCTACATGGGGGTACAAAACATTTTAACTAGAGAAGCAGTGATTCATACCACGTTTGAGGGGCCAGGCAAGCTCATAAATAATATCTATGAGTTCAGAAACAAGAAAAATTGGGTAGGCTGGGTGTAGAATGAGGAGCAGGTCTCAGCTAGCAGTTCGAGATTATGAAGGGAGTTGAACAGTATAGCGTGGTGGGTAAGAATCAGACGGAGCTGGGTTTGAAGCTGGGCTCTGCTACTTGCCAGCTGAGCATCTGTGTCAAGTTACTTCGTTGCTTTAAGCTTCAGTTTCTGTTTCTTTAATGGGGATAATAAGATGTAGCTCATAGGATTGTTATGAGGATTAAATGAGATAATATTTGTGAAGTGCTTTCTATGATGTCTGGCCCCAAAGTAAATGCTCACTAAGTCCTTGTAATTATGAACAAGGGGAGGGTGTTGGAAGTCTGGTTTCATGCGGTTCCCAGTTTGGGGTGAGAACTGGCACCAAGAGCCCCAAAGGACTCTGGGAGGCAGGTCTCTCTGCAGGGTTTGGCAGCTGACTCAGCCCCACATGTGTGCTTGAGACGTCTTACAGCTGCAGGAAGCATCTTTATTCTGTGCACCTGGCTTGAGTAGCTTCTTATGCCAGTGTCCTGCCCTCATTGCACCCTCTGGGGTCCATGACCACCACCCATGCCAACTACCTGCCTTAGGTCTTCCTGAAGCAAGGGTGGTGATTGCAAGGAATGGGACTAGATGATCTGGCATAGACAGGAAGCCCCTCTCCATCAGGCCTCCTCTCTAAAGTTTTGCCAGTAAATTAAAAATCAAACTCAAAAACAAAAAGAAGACTTGGGTCTGTTTTTTGGTCTTTTGGTGCTTGTGGTTGTGATCAGTGTGCTTTCATTTTCTGATTAGCAGGTGCCAGTTTCTTTTTGCCACATTTCGGTTTTTCTGCTTCAAGGCAGGGAAGTTGAATCAGAATTCTTTTATTTATTTATTTTATTATTTATTAATATTTCTTTTTATTTACACTTACGTGTTTATTCTCAGTTGCTTTTCTACTGAGAATTCTTTTAAAAGACCAACGAGGAGTTGAGGGGATGGAGGGTCCCTCCCTCCTAGGGAATTCCTGACTGTGAAGTCATCTGCAAGCCTGTTCCCCTGGGCTGGGTCAGTGCTGGTCCCTGGAGAACACGCCCTCTGAGCCTGGAGATAGGTGGACCTCACAGGGAAGACTCAAGGAGCATCCTGAAGGCTGAACCTAAGTCTTTTGAGTGAGGAAGGAAGGGAAGTGGGTTGTGGGTGGAGTCCTGGCAGTTTGTTCACATGGCCTGACAGCAGGTGCTGGGGACCCTGAGATAGAGACAGTAGGGTCCCGAGGCAGGAAAGGCGCTCTGAGGCTGGGTTCCCGAAGGAATGGGGGATCAAGGCATGATCCTGGCACTGGGGCCCTGGAATCAGTTGTGGCAAGAGCCCTGTCCCAAGGACACTTGTAATGCAGTCAGAAGATCAACTACTGGAAACCTAGAGCTAGGTGTCTGTGGGGTCTAGGATGGTCCATCAGGGGGAGACAATATTATTTAAAAATGTTTTACGCTTTATTATTTTAGATATATTGTAAATACATAATACTACATTTTAAAGCTTGTATATAACATTTTATTTTTATTTTCTTTTGGAGACACTTCCGCTCTGTCGCCCAGGCTGCAGTGCAGTGGAGTGATCTCAGCTCACTGCAACCTCCAACTCCCAGGTTCAAGTGATTTTCCTTCCTCAGCCTCCCAAGCAGCTGGGACTACAGGCATGAGCCACCATGCTGGGCTAATCCTCTTCTGTATTTTTTTTTTTTTTTTTTTGGTAGAGACGGGGTTTCATCATGTTGGCCAGGCTGGTCTCAAACTCCTAACCTCAAGGGATCTGCCTGCCTCAGCCTCTCTAAGTGCTGGGATTACAGGCGAGAGCCACTGTGCCTGGACTTTATATAATTTTTAAATAAATACATTTATATATATAGTCTCTGTTCAAAAGTTATATGACTGCCTGAAATGTGCTATTTATGTTTAATTAATGTTTGGAGACAGCTGATCTTGAGTGTTGAGGAAAGAGGAGGAAAAGCAGCAAAACTGCTAGGGCCACCAAGGCAGCTGCCCATGCAGATTGCTGTCTGTGTGAAACCCGAGCTGGTACCCGTGGTAAGTAGCTCGGTGTCAGGGCTGGAGGGGGTCAGGGAAGGAGGCTTCGGATTCTTCCACAGCCAACTCCAAACTCTTGGCATTTAATGGTTGATACCCCAGTGGGACCCCTGTCCTCTCGCTGGGATTTGGCTCAAGCACCTCTTAGTGCATACACAGTAATACTGAACTGCTTTAGTTGCTATCAGGAACATAGCTGAAGATAAAGCACTTGGCCCATATATAGATGCCAATGAAAGTCTCAATAGAAAAAAGAAACTGCATTCCAGAAAGATCTCTGACACCTGAAAACCCTGCTCTGAAACTTCTGGGTGGATGTGGTTTGGGGAGATGGTGAGCTATTATGCTCATTTTCAGGTCATTTTGACTTCTTCGAAAGTACAGTTATGTGATGTGTAACATTTTGTCAATGGACCGAATACATGTGGGTGGTTCTATAATTATAATACTATATTTTTACTGTACCTTTTCTTTGTCTAGATATGTTTAGATACACAAATACCACAGTGTTACAGTTGACTGCAGTATTTATTATAGCCACATGTGGTACAGGTTTGTTAGCCTAGGAGCAATAGGCTATATACCATATGGCCCAGGTGTGCGGTAGGTCTACCATCTAGGTTTGTGAAAGTACACTCCATGATGTTCACACAACAACAAAGTTGACTGACGATGCATCTCTCAGAACATTTTTCTTTCATTAAGCAATGACATAACTGGGCCTCAGCCCTAAACTAATTAATTTTGTACAAGAGATAGATTATTGTGGACTCTAGCAGTTGTAGGTGTTGGTTGTATATACTCATTTTCTTTAGCAGCAGGCAGATGGCACAAAATACATATATATATAGAGAGAAAATTCGATAAACAGAATGTACTGGGTGTAGGAATTGGGAGCGTTAGGGTCTTTCAGTCATTATAGTGGCTTTCATGTGTCTTCCATTACATTTTCAGGTATTTTCCTTTCATGTTAAGACCTTTGCTGTCCTCCTTTGTCCCACGTTGTCGCCATCGTCCTATGTCCACAGCCCGCCTCTAATATTCAGTGTCTAGTGCATGGTCTGGGTAGGAGATGATGGAGCCTTGAGTAGGGTGGTGGTGGAAGTAGAGATGCGAGAACTGATTTGAGATACTTTTGGAAGAGGAAGCATTTTGACATGGTGATAAGTCAATGGCAGAAGATGATGGAGAAGGAAGGGCTAGGGATGGTTTTCTTGCTTCTGGCTTAAGCAGCTTGGTGGGTTGTGCTGCCATTGGCTGCAAAGACAATGACTGGAAGGGAAGCAGACCTGCTGTGCTTCATCACTTCTCAGTTAACTTGGCCTGTGTGCTGTAATAGTCAACTACTTCTACGCAACACACCACTGTTGACTCTGGTTTCTGGAAACAGTGTTCCTCTAAAACATAATTACATTTTAACTTTACAGATTTCCTAAAGTCCCTGACACTTAAAAAAACATTTTTGGATTAATGACTATTGTTCAAAAATAAAATCTCGGAGGGCTTTGGAAGAAAGCATATTGGGCTTCAAGTCAAAGATGGGTTTGAGTCCCATTTCTGTATCTTGCAGGTTGTGTGGTTTTAGACAAGTCTCATAACTTCTCTGAGCCTTATTTTCTCAAGCTGAGAACTGATTAATGTATTTCTGATGTCACAAGATTATTGCATCATAGGAGATAAGGCATATTAAAACATTTTGTAAAATGACAAATAGTGTATGGTTGAGAGATCGCATTTTTATGTAAATCTGAAGTCTGTGACCCTGTGAATTAGTTATCTATCTGTTGGAATGTAACAAATTATTCCAAAACTTATCTTAAAATAACAAACATTTATTATCTCACAAGGTCTTAGGGTCAGGAGTCCGGGAGCAGCTTAGCTGGATAGTTTTGGTTCAGGGTTGCAATCAAGCTGTCTGGTTGCAGTCATCTCAGGCCTTAACTGTGGCTGCAGAACGCGTTTTCAAGCTCTTTCAGGGGGTTGCCGGCAGGTCTGCCTCTGTTCCTTGCTAGCTGTCGGTCAGCTGGAGGCTTCAGTTGGTCATCCACGGGCCCCTCCACAGGGCTGCTCACAACACAGCAGCTTGCTTGGGAGAGAGGGCACCCAAGACAGAAGCTGCCCCCTTTTACAACTTAATCTCACAAGTGCCATACCACTTCTGCCATATTTGTTGGTCACCGATATGGTTTGGTTTTGTGTCCCCACCCAAATCTCATTTTGAATTGTAATCCCCAGTGTTGGGGGAGGGGCCTAGTGGGAGATGATTGGATCATGGGGGGCAGATTTCCCGCTTGCTGTTTTCATCATAGTGAGTGAGTTCTCACAAGATCTGGTTGTTTAAAAGTGTGTAACACCTCCCCCTTCAGTCTGTCTCTTCTGCTGCCATGTGAAGATATGCTTTCTTTCCCTTCCACCATGATTGTAAGTTTCCTGAGGCCTCCCCAGCCATGCCTCCTGTACAGCTGTGGACCTGTGAGTCAATTAAACCTCTTTTCTCTATAATTGCCCAGTCTCAGGTAGTTCTTCATAGCAGTGTGAGAACAGACTAATACAATCACTCACATCAAGCCCCCAGTACGGTGTGGGAGCAAACACACAGTGGTATGACTACCAGGAGGCAGGGACCATTGAGGGCCATCTTGGCACCTGGCTATCACACCCTGCCTACAGGAATTCAGCTGGAGTAGAGGGAATTCTAAATGAAGCCATATGTTCAAATAAAGTTTACAGTGCTGACTTTATATCCATTTTTCAGAGCATTTGAAAACTCTTATTAAGAATCCTTTCCACTCACATCCAGGATGGTATGTTTATCCGAGAGATATGACTTGAGTTTGTGTTCTGTTGGTACAGCTAATCCTTTGACTGAAGGTTAGTTTGTGCCCTTGCTGTCAAAGAGCTGATTGTGTGTGCCCAAGTGGAATCGACTGGCACTGCAGCATTAGGGCTTTGGTCTACCACTTCCTGACCCCATAGACACTGCTTGTTTTTTTCTCCATCAAGCCTTTTGGCTGTGTCTGCAACACGGGGTGGAGATGTCTTGCAGAATTTATTGCCACTCCTTGAATAGTTTCCTTTATCACTTACAAGGCCTGCCATTGTAGCATGTAGTGCTGCCTGCCCTGGCCTCGCCTTGAAGCCACTGTCCTTTCTGCCCGCTGGTGACCCTGACAGCGTTTCATCAGCAGGGCTTGTCCTTGAGTCTTTCTTGATTTATGAGCTTCTTGTGGACATTAGTAGGCATATCTTGGCAGAGTACACAGCTCTCGTGACCAAAATGTTCACTGAAATCTGCAGAGTGAAATGCTTACACTCAAACTAAGAGCAACTTCTGTCCTAGTCATAGAAATCCCGGTATGCACTGGCCACATTTCGGTTAAGTCTTAGGCTGTGAAACAAACCTGACCTGCCTTCGTTTTACCTTCTGAGATGAAATGGTAAACAGTACCTGTAACTACTTCGGATATCTTATCTTGACAAATTTTGATGACACATAACATTTATCTTAAACTTTCGTCGTTTTAAAATGTATTATATTTGTACTTTTCAGATCCTCCCATCTCCCATTCCTCACCCATACATTTGGTCGACGGGAACATGACATTAACACTATATCTATTTTAAATGGTGTTTGTCTGTTTGGGGCTCAAATTATAGTTATTTGAAAGGATGTTAGTTCCTCTACAAGCTAGTAAGTTTATTGAGGCAGGGATTTGTTCTTGGTTCACCTTTTCATCTCCTGTAACTTTTTATACAGTGCATTGAACATACTAAGTGCTTAGTGCCTATTTGTTGTATGAATGAGTAAAGACAGAATCCTAGATAGAGTGGACTGACACTGTCATCTGTTGTTTGTTCATTGCTGTGTTATTTGGAGGTTGTTTCCGGGTCTCAGATTGGAGTGAGTCCTACAAGCGTCACCCTGCAGGGGTGTTTTGCCTTCACAGAAGACCATGAAGAAACTTCTCCCTGTTGTTTTGTTGTCCAGAGATTGCAAGAATGGCAGGAAAGGCATTGCGCTTGGATATCTCCTTCATTCTAATCAAGAAATCCAGTTTCAGACATGATGCATCACAGTTCCATCCCTGGGGGTTTGGCCAGGGAAAGGAAAGTATTAGGCAAAACATAGTAAGGATGAACATTTAAAAAATGGCAGTGTCAAGAAACCTGATGAACATAAGGATTTTCTACAATAAAAAAAAAAAAAAAACCCAGGAACATGCATCTCCCTTCTTCCAAGGGTCCTAAAATTTGTTGTTGACAGGGACTCCTTGCTCCCTACTCTCTTTGTCCCACAGCCACCCCCAAGAGATTGAGCTGGTCTAAAAATGTGGGTGCCTTTCAAAGTTCTTAAAATAGTAGCTCAATGCTGCTGTGATCACATAAAGCTGTATTTTCACTGTTATCCCTAATTTCTAGTAGTGCTTGCTAATTACACGGTGCTTTCCGTCTGCAAGTCTGTGAACATATAAATTTTAACTCTTTAATTCTCTCACTGTTGCTCAGAGAAGGAGATTGCACAGAGCTTTCGTGGCTTAGGTATATATTGGTCCAGTTATGTCTCATCAAGGTGTTTTTTTCCTGAAGGTGGCAGAGGTGGTAAGGTGACACCCATTTTTTTTTTTTTTTTTTTTTGAGCAAAGTCTTGCACTTTTGCCCAGGCTGGAGTGCAGTGGTGCAATCTGAGCTCACTGCAACCTCCGCCTGCCGGGTTCAAGGGATTCTCGTGCCTTAGCCTCCACATTAGCTAGGATTACAGGCCACACACACCACCATGCCTGACTAATTTTTGTATTATTAGTAGAGGTGGGGTTTTACCATGTTAGCCAGGCTGCTCTTGAACTCCTGACCTCAAATGATCTGCCCATCTTGGCCTCCCAAAGTGCTGGGATTACAGGTGTGAGCCACCGTGCCCAGCTAACACCCACTTTTTTTTTTTTTATTTTTAGTAGAGACGGGGTTTCACCATCTTGGCCAGGCTGGTCTCGAACTCCTGACCACTAAAGATCCACCCGCCTCAGCCTCCCAAAGTGCTGGGATTACAGGCATGAGCCACCATGCCCGGCCGACACCCACTTTTAAGAATGATGTTTTGTGCTGCCAAAGGAAAAACCTGAAGTGTTCACAGAAGCAAGAATCCAAAGGGTAAAGGCTTCTCCTGACTTCAGGAAGCAGATACTCCCAGCCTCTTCAGTGTAACCAGTTTTTAAGCTTTTGTTTACAGATGAGATTGCTGGAACGGTTCAGAAATATTTTGTCTGTTAAAGAATGGAATTTTGTTTCCGACACGTGTTATCTGCTTCTGACATTTCAAAGGAAAAATTCATCGCTGCCTCCTTGGCAGCAGTTCTTATGGCTTTTGGTTATTTCTGTTAAAAATGCCCATTCTTCCTAAAGATCTTTCTTTTCCACTTTTTCTCCTTTTCTCCAAAGAGAGGAATACCAAATAAATTTGAA
Source organism: Nomascus leucogenys (assembly GCF_006542625.1). Classification (NCBI taxonomy): domain Eukaryota; kingdom Metazoa; phylum Chordata; class Mammalia; order Primates; family Hylobatidae; genus Nomascus; species Nomascus leucogenys. The sequence goes on from NC_044384.1 coordinate 132,194,027, forward strand.
ATTTATACTAGTGAATTTCAAAAGCCCAACTAGATCTTGAAGAAAATTATAGAAACAGAACAAAAAGATAGTCTGGTTTTAAATTTTCAAATCACAGATTTAGTTTTTAAATGGTGTTCAGTTAACCAACGTGATTTTCATCTTTTATGCAAATACAATTTTATTAGAAAACCCTGAGAGAAAAACTGTATAATTTAAGTTTCCACAACACAACAAAATGTGTTGACTCTTCCATTTTTGTTTTTTGATTCGCTTGTTTTGTCTTTAACGACAATCTATTTAAAGTAGGAGTCTTGAAAGCGGCAGAATAGCATGATAACATGTCTTCACTGGTAATTTAATACTTGGATATAATGAGTTTATCTGAGAGACTTCATTAGAAACAGCAAGGTGGCTCAACACCAAAGCTGAGCTGTTTTCAATCACTGAATTATAGTAATTATACAAATCCCAAGATTTTCCTCAGACGGAAAAGGCTTCCAGGGGTAAACATGCACTTTAAACTTAGCACTAATAACTGTGTGTTGTTCTAAATTACAGTAGAGAGAATCCTTGGGTTGAAGGAAATATGAGAATGTTAAGTGTTGAATTTCTCAGAAAAGTTGAGAAATAAACTATTTTGATAACATAGTGATATCAGTAAGAGGCACACCTCCTGGGTAACAGAAGAGGAGCTGTTGTGTAGATATAGTGCATAGCAAGTGCATATTCAGTAACGGAGGTTGTTAACATTCTGTCTTTGAGAGGGACACCTCTCTCTTTTCTCCCAAAGGTCCTGAACGTGCGAATTGACTGAGCTGGGCTCTTCTTCTCATCGCTAAATAGGATAGACTACCAGTAAATGAGATTATTGGCCCAGAATCTGGCTTTCTGAGTCGGGTGAAGACTATATAAAGAATAATTTAGTTATCATGAGGATTACTTAAAATGACAAGTTTTTATAAAATGGCAAAGGCATGATACCCTCAGGGAGCTTGTTTGTGAGTGAAGTGCTATAGAAAAATGCATCTAGGAGGGCCGGGCACGGCGGCTCACGCCGTAATCCCAGCACTTTGAGAGGCTGAGGCGGGCGGATCACGAGGTCAGGAGATGGAGACCATCCTGGCCAACATGGTGAAATCCCACCTCTACTAAAGTACAAAAACATTAGCCGGGCGTGGTGATGCGTGCCTGTAGTCTCAGCTACTCAGGAGGCTGAGGCAGGGGAATCCTTGAACCCAGGAGGCAGAGATTGCAGTGAGCAGAGATCGCGCCACTGCATTCCAGCCTGGCGACAGAGCGAGACTCTGTCTCGACAAAGAGAAAACAAGAAAGATGCGTCTAGGAAGGTTTCATTAAAATGTCCCTAGACAAGAAATTGTATTTGGTCTATTTTCCATTAATCATTCTTTTTTTTTTTTTTTTTTTTTTTCTGGCTAAGATGGGTAAGGGAAGACAAGGAAAAGGGATTAAGGAAGGAGAACATCTGAAAAGGAGTGTGCTGTGGAAATGTCCATGACGAGTGGAGGACCAGGAAGGGTGACCCCAGGGGAAAATGGAGCAGGCAGGTAGACTGGCTTCTCATTTGTTGAGATTGAAAGTTGAGGTGCAGAGCATGTGAAAGGTCCTGGGACCTGTCTGAGTATTTCTTATGAACAAACAGGACATAGAATTCTTCACAGACACTGGAGCAGAGGTATAACTGGGATTTGGGTCCCAACAGGACAGTATTTCTGAATCTGGTCTCTCTTCTTCTCCCAACCTCATCCTTTCTATGGTAAATTCATCTTCTCCTGTCTGTAAGCAGCATCAAAGAGTTAGCTGGAACCATTGTCCCCTGATCCCTTCTGGATGTGTTACCGTCCACATTTATTATTTATATATTTGAACCTCTGGGTGCTTCCCCAGTTCCTGATCAGAAAGCTCAGAACCATGTCGATCCTCTTTCAGCCCTGCTCTGAGTGAGTGCACACAGGTGAACGCAGGTGGGCTCGCCTGGCTGCATCCACCCCTGCTGGCAGGCTTAGTTCATTCTTGCTGCTCTAAAGGAATACCTGAAGCTGCGTAACTGAAAAAGAAAAGAGGTTTGTCTGGCTCACAGTTCTGCAGGCTGTACAGGAAGCATGGTACCAGCATCTGCTTCTGATGAAAGCCTCAGGCTGCTTCCACTCATGGTGGAAGGTGAAGGTCAGCAGGCATTACCTGGTGGGAGCAGGAGGGAGTGGGGATAGAGAGAATCAAAGCGCCAGGCTCTTTCTATCAAGGAGTTCTCATGGGAGCTAAGAGTGCCAACTCACTCCAGCAAGAATGGCACCAAGCCATGCCTGAGGGATCCACTCCCATGATCCAAACACCTCCCACCAGGCCCCACCTCCCAACACTGGGGATCACATTTCAGCATAAGACTTGGAGGGGACAAACAAACACAGCACAGGCTCTGGCCAAATAGTCCCCTGCCAGCAACTCCAGTGTCATTAACATTTTTGCTTTTCTCCCTTTAACCATCAGGACATGAGCCACTATGCAGAAATTACAAGATACAGAAAAATAGAAGTAGAATGATGACTCTTAATCTTTCCATCTGGAGAGAATTATTGTTCACATTTTGCCATTTTCCTTCCAATCTTTTTTCTGTGTCCTTTGTTGCTTATTTGCGTTACACTGCAGATGTGTGTTTGTGTTCTGATTTATACACATTTAACAATATTTAATCATCTATCACAGGCATTTGCCATGACTCTCACGGGAGATCTGTTGGATATTGATTGCCATAGGGAGCCTGAGGGAGTCGTTGTCTTGATTAAGTGTTGATGTCATTTATGTTTCTTCCCAGGTCCCCTCTTGCTGTTGGCTGCACATCAGGAAGGCTATGATGGGAATGAAGGTGAAAACTTGGAGATTTCACTCAAGTCATTGCTTCTGCCTGCAAGATCATCCTTTAAAAGTAGAGAAGCTGCTCTGTGTGGTGGTTAATTCCAAGAGGCAGAACCCATTCTAGAAGGAAATGGACGCAATCAGCTCCGGGGGCCCCAAACGCATGCTTCCTGTGGTCTAGCCCAGGGAAGCCCTTCCGTGGGGGCCCCGGCTTTCAGGGATGCCACCGGTTCTGGACGCATGGCTGATTCCTGAATGATGATGGTTCGCCGGGGGCTGCTTGCGTGGATTTCCCGGGTGGTGGTTTTGCTGGTGCTCCTCTGCTGTGCCATCTCCGTCCTGTACATGTTGGCCTGCACCCCAAAAGGTGACGAGGAGCAGTTGGCACTGCCCAGGGCCAACAGCCCCACGGGGAAGGAGGGGTACCAGGCCGTCCTGCAGGAGTGGGAGGAGCAGCACCGCAACTACGTGAGCAGCCTGAAGCGGCAGATCGCGCAGCTCAAGGAGGAGCTGCAGGAGAGGAGTGAGCAGCTCAGGAACGGGCAGTACCAAGCCAGCGATGTTGCTGGCCTGGGGCTGGACAGGAGCTCCCCAGAGAAAACCCATGCTGACCTCCTGGCCTTCCTGCACTCGCAGGTGGACAAGGCAGAGGTGCATGCTGGCGTCAAGCTGGCCACAGAGTATGCAGCAGTGCCTTTTGATAGCTTTACTCTACAGAAGGTGTACCAGCTGGAGACTGGCCTTACCCGCCACCCCGAGGAGAAGCCTGTGAGGAAGGACAAGCGGGATGAGTTGGTGGAAGCCATTGAATCGGCCTTGGAGACCCTGAACAATCCTGCAGAGAACAGCCCCAGTCACCGTCCTTACACGGCCTCTGATTTCATAGAAGGTTAGCATTTTGTGAACTGGGGGGAAATGAGAAGAAAAGGAATTGGGGGTTCCTGGCACCCAGGCAGATTCCAGCTCCAGGAGGCTGGCAGCTGGCTCTGGGATGGCTGGTGGAAAGTTTTATGTGTGTGACACCAAAAGGTACGGCATGGCTTTTTACTTTGCAGAAACATCTGTTTCCACTTACTTTCTCATGGAAACCACAGTCTTTGAGTGGACAGTTTCATTGTTCCTTGGCAGAAGAAGGTAGAACTTCTTGCTTTCATTTTAAAAATAGATAAACATAAAACTTTGAAACCCAAATAAAATATGACAGGGCACTTCTAGTAACTGGGCTTGGTTAGCAAGCCCATGAACAGAATAATAACACGCACATATTATTACACTTACATGTGCCAGCCACACTTACTCTTTTCCCGTGTAATGACCCCATTAGGGAATGAGGAAATGGAGGTGTAAATTAATTAAATAGCTGAAGTTGCTCAGCTAACAAGTGACAGAACCAGGATTTGAACCCTGGAAGTCAACTCGAGAGTCCATGTCCTTAACCTCTACATTATATCATACAGATTGTCAGAGCACATGGAAACTAGTGAGATGATGGCTCATCTTTTTTTCACGGGTGTAGAACAGCCTAGTATTAATTTGTGTTTGTGTCTAATTTTAGAAGACAGCAGCCTTGTCCAGTTTCTTGGAAGTTAATGTTTTCTTAACTTATCTATTGTTACTGGTTCAAAAATCAACTAATAATTTGGGAAAAGAAGTACCTTCAAGGACATCTAGTTCTTTCCCTATTTCTGAAAAGAATATAATTCATCTGGCCGAGTGCAGTTGCTCACGCTTGTAATCCCATCACTTTGGGAGGCCGAGGCAGGTGGATCATGAGGTTAGGAAATCGAGACCATCCTGGCTAACACGGTGAAACCCCATCTCTACTAAAAATACAAAAAAATTAGCTAGGCCTGGTGGTGGGCGCCTGTAGTCCCAGCTACTTGGGAAGCTGAGGCAGGAGAATGGCATGAACCCAGGAGGCAGAGCTTGCAGTGAGCCGAGATCGCACCACTGCACTCCAGCTTGGGTGACAGAGTGAGACTCTGTCTCAAAAAAAAAAAAAGTAATTCATCTTGCCCAGAAATACAGCCGTGTCCGCCTAACCCCACTCCCTACTTTGGTTATACAACCACTGTCTCATGGGCCTACAGGCACAACTGACTCTCTTCCATCAAATCAGAAACCCTCCTGCTGCTGTTTATGCCTGTGTTCTTTGGACACTTTCTTCTTTTATGCTTTTTTAGACTTGATATGTGAACCATAAAGTGATGCAGTTTTAGTGTATCATCAGTTTTATATGCCTAGAGCCAGGTAAAGAAATCTTTTACAAGATCGTCTTTGGTGTGAGATTAAAAAAAAAAAAACTCAGTTATATGAAACAGTAAAAATGTCTAGAATGTTCAGGAGCTAACCTGTGTAAGCACATGGTAAGCACATAGTAAGAGTTCAAAATAGAATCATCATGATGATGCAACATCACATTTTATAGTACTTTACAGTTTATAAAGCATTTCCACATGTATTAGTTTACTAGCCGACCCTCAGGGAAAATCATTCAACATCATTAAAAAAAATCCTGGTTGTCACTCTCCCTGAGGTGTGCTACATAGAGCTGCCCACATACAGAGCAGTTTCAAAAGAACTTGATTGCAAATCAGTGTCTGCAATTTGGAATGTGTGACCTTGTGATGTTCAATCTGCATTCATATTTGAAATCTATCTGCTATTCTATGCACAGTAGTTTAACACATAAGGCCTATCTTTCTCAATCGTCAGTGACGCCAGCCTCTTGCCCCTGAGTATATTTTCTCTGAGGCTCGGATGACCTTCTTTTAGAGAGACTCACATTATAGCTACTCAGTGTTGATTTCATGGGCAGCACACAGCTTTTTTAAGGCAGATCAATCCACACGTGTCTTCCATATTTGGTGAAAGTCTAGTCAACTGTTTTCATTGATGAGTAAATAAAGGCAAACACTTTAAATATATTTATAGAGATTGAACTATCATAAGCAGTTGATTTCATTTTGAAAAATGTTATCAATAACACAAAACTGTGGAGATAATCTTTTATAGTCACAGGAAGCAGGGCCTTATGAAAGATTGTACCGGTCAGAGGAAGCTGCAGGGGTGATAGAATTAAGTGCAGTGTAAGGAGTAGCTTTGAGAATAGTGATGTTTCAGAACAAAGTGGGATTCCTGGCACTACAAGAATTCTATCATCAACTGGGTGACCATTTGACTAGGTGGTTATAAATGATGATTCTAGCTTCAGAGAGGTGATTCAACTGAATTACATTTGGGGACCTTTTCAATCCTGGTTCACAATTCTTTGATGCATACCTAGTTAAGGAGAAAGAAGGGAATGGAAAGGTCTGGTTTGAGATTTGTCTTCTGTAGTGAACTACAACAAGTGACAGGACTTCATAAGGGTGAAATGTATCTTTAAAATAACTTCTTTGGGTTCCTAACCTTAGAGTGATTTGGGGTTTTGGGTTTCAGTAATCCAAGGTTGAGGCAATTTCTCAAAATCCGTGGGAAAACTTGGTTAGAAACAGGAGTTCTGCACACTTTGAGAGTTCCAAACGAAGAACAAATTTGCTGAACCCTGAAGTAGTATGACAAAGATGGGGATTCTTTGTATTTAAAAAATAACAAGAAAAGTCCAAGGCATGCTTGCAGATGTTCCTGGTTATGTAAAACTTAAGGCTAATTGTGAGAGAAATGACGTGATGATGCAAGCTTGAGAAGCTATGATTTTGACCAAGACCCTTAGGCTCCTTGAGACTCAGTTTCCTAATCTGCCAACAAAAGACCTAACATATGTCCTCTGTCGCCCTTCCCAGCCCAGCCTTCTGGTCTCTCTTGTCTGCAAAATACAAAGCTTTTCTCCATAGCTTTGCCAAGCAACCATCTCTCAGAGATGCTCTGCCATCCAGCCTGCCAGGTGACCCAGGGAGGACAAGCCACCTCCCCTTTGGGTTCCTCCTCCATAAAAGGGAGGAATCAGATATGTTACTTATAAGGTCTGGTCTTTCTGTGGCCGCTTTCTACAGTTCTGTGAAGCTTGCAAAGGGAAAATATCATACAGATGTCTAATTTATCTATATTGATTTCATTATTATCTATCCTCAAAACACAGAGGAAGTGATTTTTGTCTCTTTTTTCCCTTTCCCCAGATGTTCCATTGGCACTGATTTTTGTGTTGGATTCTTATGTAATCGCAGTAATTTTTTACAACCATCTGGGAAGAGAAGTGAGAATAGAGATGGAATCAAATCCTGTGCTTCACTGTTTGTCTCAAGTACACAAAAAATCCCTCTTTATGTTGTTTAGTTATTCTTTCAGGATGGGATATACAAACTAATCCTGAGATCTAAGTGGCACGTATTTTGGCTCTGATTTACTGTTTTTAAATAGATCCCTTGGACATAAGTTTGACATTATCCCATCAAACAAATTAGCTTTCCAAACTCTCTTTCACAATCCAAACATCTGATAATGTGACTCCCATGTGAGGCATTTGTGTCTACCATCTCCATGGGTTTGCTCTTCTGTCACCAGCCTGTGTGGCTCATCCTCCTCCAGCCTCTTCAGGGTTAGTAGTGTGGTGAGAGTGGGTCAGATGAAAAAGTGTTGATTTTGAGATGAGATGGAACCTAAGCTATGTTCCACACAAAAGTGAGGGCTTTGGGGGTGTTATGGTTTGAATGTGTCCCCTCCAAAATTCAGATGTTGCCAGTGTGATAGCATTAAGTGTTGGGGTATTTAAAAGATGATAAAGATGATTATTAGGCCGTGAGAGCTCCTCTCTCATATGTATAAGGGGTTAAGGCCCATGTAAAAGAGGTTCTATGTAGCATTTGGTAGCTTGCCCTTATCCTTTTTTTTTTTTTTTTTTTTTTTTTTTGAGATGGAGTCTCGCTTTGTCGCCCAGGCTGCGGGCTGATTCTATCTCAGCTCACCGCAACCTCCATGTCCCAGGTTTGGGGGATTCTCCTGCCTCAGCCTCCCGAGCACGTGGGACTACAGGCACATGCCACTATGCCTGGTTAATTTTTGTATTTTTAGTAGAGACGGGCTTTCACCATGTTGGCCAGGCTGGTCTCAAACTCCTGACCTCAAGTGATCAGGCCAGCTCAGCCTCCCAAAATGCTGGGATTATAGGTGTGAGCCACCATGCCCGGCCTCTGCCCATATGCCTTTTATCATGGGAGAACACTGCATTCCTTTCCTCTGGAGGATACAGACCTTACCAGACAACTGAACTTGCCTGTGCCTTGATCTTGGACTTCCCAGCCTCTGTAATTGTGAGAAAATAAATTTCTGTTCTTTGTAAATAACCCAGTCTCAGGTAGTTTGTTGCAGCAGCACACAATGGACTAAGAGGGCACCTTGAGATATGTTTTAAAGCAAAGACACAGGGAGATAGCTGTAAACACGTATTAGCAGGCTGTACAGTCAATGCCAACCTCCTGTACTCTACAACAAACACCTCACTGGGATAGTCAGTTTTTTACTTCACTTGTCGGTGTATCACTAAGTAGCCTCTAAGGAATGCTCTGTGACCACTTTGCTAAAGCTTCTCTGGATGAGTCAAATAGAATTTCAGGTCCTGCATGCTTGGTGAGCAATGTGCTGGGGATGTTAGCGGACAGGAAATGGGTCCTTATGTCAGTGTGCCATTTCAGTGATAGCACCTTTGTGGCTTGTGGTGGAAATCATAAGACAGCCTTTCAGGTGCATTCTGGGCATTTGAGAGGTATCTGGACATCTTGGTGCAGAAATAAGGAAGACTGGGGATTCTCCATAGTGTTGGCTGTCATTTGTATTTAGGGTGTAGTAGGAGGAGACTCACAGGCAGGACAGCAAAAGGCCATCAGGGTCTCAGTTAGACTTGGGAACTCTGAGCCAGCATCTCCAGGGAAGCAGGGGTGGCAGAACCGGGGTCTTTCTCACTACCGTCACTTCACTGTGTTCTGGAACAACTCATTGGTTTATTCTTCAATGTGGAGTAGGCCTGTGTGATAGGAGGTTCCTCTCTCACTACGCCCCTCTATCCATTTACTGCTCTCAAATATCTCCATGCCTTTGCCGATGCTTCAAGTCCCTATAAGGAAGGATAAATGCCTTTCATTCCAAAATTAGAGGTAAGAGACTTAAATGCAAATACATGGCTTGAGGCTGTACTTTGTAGAATGAATCCTTCCTTGTGGTAATGGTGAGAAAAGAGTAGCCCAGTCTTGGATTTCTAGCAACTGCCAGGAATCCAGCCCCCAGGCACTCCATCAGGATCCTGCAACCTGAAGAGCCCCATGCTAGAATTAATGTTCATCTGTCTCAGAATTGACATTCTTAATCATGTTTAAGGGGCCCCACATTTTCATTTTCCACTGGGCCTTGCAAACTGTGTAGCTGGTCCTACCTCTGAGGTGGAGGGGACAGAAGGGAGAGGTCAAGGAAAAGGAACGTGGAATTATGAGTCTAACAGTACATTCCTGATAACTTTGCTGAGGACCAGCTCTGTTGACCATGGACTGGGGCAGATGGAGCCTGTGCACAGAGCATTTTGTTGCAACTGCAGAAGCTGGCAAATCTGGCCTTGTATTGTGGTGATTTTGCTGTCAATTGTATTATCCTTATTCAAAACAGTTTACTTCCCAGGGAAAAAATGTTCATTGTTTGTTTTTATTATTTATTTGTTTTTGGGCGGAAGGTTGCACTCATTCACTCATTCACCATACGTTATGTGAGTGTTCACTATGTTCCAAGAACTGTGTTAGGCTCCAGACACACAAAGCTGAATCAGGCCCAGTCCTTATTTCAAGAATTTTGTAGCCTAGTGGTAGATGCAGACACTTTAAAATACAGTTATGACACTATATGGTAAATGCCGTGATAGAGATATATCTTGGAGATTTTGTGACTGTAATAAAGGGGCACCTACGTAAGCCCAGAATATAGGACAAGCTTCCTAGAAGAGATTGGTCCGTCAGAAGATTTGGGGGTTTTTAATTTTAATTTTGTTGTTTGTTTGTTGTTTGTTTTTGAGAGAAGTTCTCACTCTGTTGCTCAGGCTGGAGTGCAGTGTCATGATCATGGCTCATTGCAGCCTCAACTACCTGGGCTCAAGTGATTCCATCACCTCCGCCTTCGGAGCGGCTGGGCTACAGGTGTGTACCACCATGCCCATCTACTTTAAACCTTTTCATAGAGATGGGGTCTCACTGTATTTCCCAGGCTGGTCTTGAGCTCCTGGCCTCAAGTGATCCTTCCACCTTGGCATCCCAAAGCATTGAGATGACAGGCATGAGCCATTGCATCCGGCCCTTTTTGTTTGCTTAATAGAGATATCACTGTTCTTCCTGGCTTATGTTTCCTATTAAGAATATGTTATGAGAGAAAATTTGTGATGTTATGGGAGGTCAAAGATGAAGGAACTTGAGTTTATCTGGAGTGGTCAGGAAAGGCTCAGGGGAAAGAGGGGTTCTGGCTGCGTTGTACACAAATTGGAAGGATGTTTTCTGTGTGAGTTGAAGCTGGTGCAGGCTTAGGAGGGGAGATGGGTGGGAAAGGCTCAGGGGAAAGAGGGGTTTTGGCTGGGTTGTACACAAATTGGAAGGACATGTGTTCTGTGTGAGTTGAAGCTGGTGCAGGCTTAGGAGGGGAGATAGGCAGGCAAAGAGCCGCCTGCACATGAATGGTGCCTCCCCATTAGTTTGGCAGGCACTGCTGGTCAGCCTCTCCCATCTCACCCATGTTGGGTAGGAGGCATTGTTGGGAAAGGATGGAAGTTTTTTAATCAGCCTCCCAGTTTTTCCTCAGTTATGGTTGTGGATGTGGTCCTGCACTGAGGCTTAATCAACGTGTGTATAGGATACTGGTCACGTGTGCAGAACCTCCCCAGCTGTTTTGGGGCTAGAAAAGGACGAGAAAGCCAGGTCTCAGGCTTGAAAGACCTGGTAACCTGCCTCAGGGAGGAGACAGAACTCTGAATTATGAACCCACAATTCTGAGACAGATCTCAGTTAATTTAGAAAGTTCATTTTTCCACAGTTGTGGATGCGTGCCCATTGACACAGCCTGAGTAGGTTCTGATGACATATGCCCAAGGTGGTCAGGGCACAGTTTGGTTTTATACATTTTAGGGAGACATGGGACATCAATCAACATATGTAGGATGAACATTGGTTCAGTCTGGAAAGACAGGACAACTCAAAGCAAAGCTGATGAGACTCAAAGCGGGGAGGGGGCTTCCCGGTCTTAGGTATGTAAGAGACAAATGGTTGTATTCTTTTGAGTTTCTGATTAGCCTCTCCAAAGCAGGCAATCAGATATGCATTTATCTCAGGGAGCAGAGGGGTGACTGAATAGATTAGGGAGGCAGGTTGGCCCTGAGCAGTTCACAGCTTGACTTTTCTCTTTAGCTTAGTGATTTGGGGCCCGAGGATTTATCTTCCTTTCACAGAATGATCCAGGATTTTTAGGTTGCTCTTACTGTATTTTTTATTTCTAGCATTTCCGCGTGATTCTTATTTCCATCTCTATGCAGAAGTGACCCATATACTTGTTGTCCACTTTTCCATTAGAGCCTTTAACATATTATTCATGGTTGTTTTAAATTCTCCGTCAGATAGCTCCAGTATCTGTATCATACCTGAGTCTAGTTCTGATGATTGCTTTGTGTCTTGATGTGGTCAGGGGAGGTAGGGGATGAGTAGTCAGGAGCTGGGCTGGGTTTGAGGTTTGTTGTTGCTATATTTACCACAGACTTCAAATCCCTTTTGAGATACCTTGTGTTTAGGGTAGGAGTTGTTTTACCTGAGTACTGTCTGTTCAGCCCTGCAATTGAGGTCTACTCATTGCTCTATATTTCAGAGAAGGTATCTGTACTTCTCTCCTTTCCCACTCCCAGCAATATTCTGCTGTTTCTTGTTATTCACAGCTTACCAGCTTAACTGTCTGTGCAGGGCAGGAGGGAAGTGGGGTTGTCTCTGATTTTTCTGATAAAATCTCTGTCCTAGGCAGGTACCATGTCACTGGGTCTTAGGGTATTTTTCTGTCCCACGTCTGCCTTCCTCAGCTGCACTTAGTTTTCACCAGTTCTCTAAGGTGAGAATATTTGTTGATCTTTCCCCACCAATAAGGTTTTTGCTCCATAGAGGGCAGGCGGGAGTGGGAGGGTCCAGGAAGAGTATTTTGCCCCTCCCAGGGAGCTGCTGTCCCCTCCCGCCAGCCTCAGGGCATGGGCATTGTCGGTGTCCTAAGGTTCTTTCTGGTCATTTTTTATTAACACCCATTGGGGTACCTGGAGAAAAAGCTTGCAAAAGAAAGCTCCACTTCTTGGAACCACAAAGGGCTTCACTGCCCTACTCATCTGCACTGAGCCTTGCTTATGTCATTGATTTCTTTTTGCCATTAGCCAAGTGTATCTGCCCCACCAAGCAAGGGGTCATATCTCTTTTCTCCCTGCCAGCACCTGTGACTCCTCAGATTTTGAACCAGCTGTTTGCTCCGTGACTTCACCTCTCTACTAAGTTCCAAAAAAGTCTTGCATTTGAAGGTTATGTGGTTCTTTTTCGTGGTAAGGGATGCTTCTTTCAGCTCATTCTATCTTGGAGCAGAAACGGAAGTCTGAAACTCCTTCATAAAATCATACTTTAAAAGCTATTGATTAGTTTGTCTACTTACACTCCTCTAGAAATCAATAACGTCTTCCCACAACCTCACAACCTAGTTCCAACCATCAACAGAGTCCCATAGCTTAAAAGAACTGAAGTGTGTTGTTTTTACTCATGAGTGGGAATGTTGTGGTAACACCCCAAATCTGGAAGTCCATTATTAGAAGATTTACTTTTGAATGAAAGCCTCAGATCCCATGATCTGATCTCTGTTCTATGGTGGTGATTTAAAGAAATGGCATTCTTTTTAAAAACCCTATCTTGTACCAGATTCATATTCTTTGAGTTTTAATGTTATATGTAGTGTTGGGCCCTTGGATTTCTTCTCTCAAATGCCATATTATCTTAAAAATAAAGCTATTGTTATTGTGGAAATTTGTAATTAACAAGCATACTACTCCAAATTGGTGGTGTAGAGTCAGCCCCCTCTTCCTCATTGCCAGAATAGGGGTCACTATTTTCCGTACTTTCTTCCTTTCACCTTAGTCAGCCTAGAACCCCTTTTACGCCATTCCAGTTTTGACACAAGTCCTATGTTAGCTGGAGTAGGGGATTTAAAATGGGTATTGGTTGGAGAGGCAAAGGTAATACCTTGTTCCTTCCAGAACTGTCCACCTTTTCCCTATATTTCCCTTCCTCCTGCAGGCCTGGAGACACAGCAGTGGCTGAAGTGTCCTCTGCTGCTCTCTTTTTCATCACCTCACACAAACCCTTGGTTCAGAAATAAAGCCAAGACTTTAAACCCTGAGGAGGCTACACATTCTCTTCCGAATCTTATCGTTCTTCTTTTTCTGGCGGACCTCCTTTGCCAGTCAGTAGCTTCTGCTTCCTTTGTTTCTCTGCACCCATCCTTGCCATCTGGAGCTTGTGCCCTAAGGACCCATCAGTAGTGACTTAGAGCTCTCTCCTCTCCAGCCTCTTCCCTGTCTTGTGGGGAGGGATAGTCCGTCTCTCTCACTGATCCCTGCAAGGTGTCATTCTGACTTTCAAAGTTAGAACTGTGAATGGATTTCTCAATTACATCCCTGGGTCAATATATATAGCCCTATAAATGCCGTACTGCAGGCATACGATGGGTTAAAGAGGTTTTTAGGGCTGGTCTGAGGACTTCACCACAACAGACTATTGTTTCTGTGCTTTCTGAGTAACTTACAAATGAACATTGGAACAGGACCCATTTGTAAATAGACGACTGCCTCCCTGTATTTCCTGGCATTGTAAATTTCACTGTCAGAAGCTTCCAATGTTTCTCTACATCGTAAGTCAGAATCAGTCTTATTTACCTAAAGAAAGGGAACATATGGATGGCCCTGATGAGGTTATTTTGATTGCAAGCAAGAGATAGGGTCTAGGAAGCATCCTTCCTCCCTCTCCATCTGTTTCCATTGAGATTGCTTATCAGAAGTCAACATCCGTGGAGACATTTGGGCTTGTTGTTCTTCAGAGTGAGTATCTGCTGAGCCTTTGCCTAGATGACTTTATTCCTATTACATCTCATATAGGAGCTGAGGTGGGAGAGGGTTAAACACAAGAGGAGGGGCTCCATCATGGAAATAACTGCCTAAATCCTACCCGACCCTCCTGCCCCTCCCCCCCGCCGCCCATTTTCTGTTTTTACTATGAACATAGGGTGGAGGGAAGAAATGGACTTTCCAACCTTGGAGTGTTCCATCTGGTTTCTCAATGCTATGGAAAATGCAGCTTTCAGAGGTGACTTCATCTGAAGGTTTCTGTAGACAGGGTGCTGATTGTAAAGAACAGAACCAGAGGAAATTAAATTGTAGGAGGAGGTACTTAGGTTAAGTGCAACTCAAAACTTTGTAGTTTGTTAAGTGTAGGAATAGATGTGTAATGGGACAGAATGAGATTTATGCTTTGAGGTTGTTAAAGACTTGGATATTCAGTGCTCTTTGTTCATTGGATGTGCCTTAGGTATTCTCAGTGCTAGAGATGGACAGAGTTAGACAATATAGTCCCTACCTCTCACAAGCCCCAGAGCCCAAATGGAGGGGCGCACATGTACACAGGTAATAACAACAGCACAGGGTCCTGTATTAAACAAGTGTACAGGACAGAGAGAATTGGCCATGGGGTGGAATGATCAGGAAGGGCATCGCAGGGAAGGCTACTCTTGAGCATGTTTTGAAAGATGTGTAGAATTGGTTCAGGCCAAGGATGTGTGTCTGTTGTGGAGGAGGGGAGTGTTTTAGGAGCAGCAGTAACTAACATGGGCAAAATGTGGAGGTGTGCACAAGTTGGTTGATCTGGAGATCCACAGGTAACCAGATAGTGCTGGAGAATCAAGGAGGAACATAATAGAAGGCAGAAGGAGAGGGCATGGCAAGGTGATAAACCTGAAGAATTAAGCAGGGCCAAGATTACTGTGCATTTTGTATGCTACCTAAGTGTAGGTTATTCACTGGTCTGTTGACCGTTTTAAATGTCATGGTTAGATTTGCTTTCTAGCTGGGTCACTCGGATAGCCGGATAGAGGATTAGATTGGAGGCAGGTTTGGAAAATAGTTTGGCATTTCCTCAAAATGTTAAACACAGAGTAGCCATGTGACCCTGCAGTTCCACTCCTAGATAGGTGTGTGTGTGTGTATACACACACACATACATATATATACTGATGAGAAATGAAAACACACATTGACTTCAAAACTCATGTGAATATTCATGGTAGCTTTGTTCATAATAGCCAAAAGGTGGAAACAACCCAAATGTCCATCAGTGGATGGATCAATAAACAGAATGTGGCATTGCACGCAATAGAAGATTATTTGGCCATAGAAAGAAATGAATTACTGATAACATGCTGCAGCATAAATGGTCCTTGGGAACATTACATCAAGTTAAAAACCAGATGTCAAAGACTACATGTCCTATAATTCCGTGTCTGTGAAATGTCCAGCATAGGCAAATCGGCAGAGACAGGGAGTAGACTAGTGTTTGCCTAGGGTTCTAGGGGTTGGAGGGGTTGGTGGAGATGGGGAGTGACTGTGAATAGTTACAGTTTCTTTTGGAGAAGATGCAATAATCTCTAAAAATAGATTGTGGTGATGGTTGCACAAACCTGGGAACACATACAAAAATTAGCTTGTCTGCTTTAAAGGGGTGAATTTTGTGACGTGAATTTTATCTCAATAAAAAAATAGCACAATCTCTGTCCTCCAAAAAAAAAAAAAAAAAAAAAAAACAGTGGAAACTGGGAGCCCAATGAAAAGGCTTTAAAAATAGTCGAGGTGACCAAAGAGCTCCTGGGTGGAGGCTGTTGCTATGAAATAGAAGGTTGGGGGAGGCTGAATGTGTTCAGGAAAGAGTAATTCTTTAGTTTTAATTTAGTATCTTGTGCTCTTCCATAGACATTTCACAAAAGTGTTTAATAAAGAATCTATTGCAAACATATTTACAGATAAGTTTTTTTTTTAAAAAAAAGAATTTAAGGCAGCTATTGAATTAATTGATGTTGATTCTCTTTCTTACTTATGTCAGTGCTTGATCATAACCTTCTCATGGAATACACAAATACTCCATACACCGGGCAGGCGAGGCAGGGCACAAGCGAAAAGAAAGAAGACCTAAATGTTATTTTTACCATAAGATTAGTTTAACAGACAAAATTATGAAAAATCTGTTCATATTATTTCTGATCATAGTCAACAGATTATTACAAAGATGAATTTCCAGTTTGGGAATAATTTTTTAAATATGATATCAGTAGTTTGAGGCTAAACATTCAAACCTAATAACTGGCAGCATTATGCCATTGCTAGGCTGGTGGCTACGAGCCAGTGGCATGGACCAGCAAGAGCAGAATATGGCTGGGCTTCCAGCTGGTGTTGAATGGAACATGCCCTTATCCGGAAAGCCTTTAGGGCAAAATCTAAGTCAGACTGGGGCATCAGACATGACACAGGTGAGGCTTGGCCTGGGTTGGCAGGCTAGCTCCAGCAGGGTAGATGGCACAGAGTTTAAGAGGAGGTGAACTGATATTTGAAGTTCACACTAGACATTAGTAAAAACGCAGAAAAATGCCATCTGAATCAGGAGACCAGGAGCAGCGTGCAGGAAACTGAAGAGGTAGATGAAATTTACCACCCTGGGATAATTACTCAACATTCACCAAATGTCTACTACATCCTAGGCGTAGCCCAGCACTATGCTGGTTGATTTCACCGTGAGGGCTTCAACCAAATGTCTACCACGTCCCAGGCATAGCCCAGCAGTATGCTGGTTGATCTCATTGTGAGGGCTGTGTGCTATTGACCTTAGACACGTGCTTCTCTGAAAAGAAGAGCCTTCTCGCATATACTTAGTATTTTGTTACTTAAATCCTGTAAATTTTTAGACATTTTCCAAAGAATTCTCACTAGTTACCAATGTTCCCATGAGCGGCATTGTAAACACATTTTTCATTTTCAAGCTCGTGGCTGAACCTGCTTAAGTTACGAATATTTTATGGTCAATAAATAGAGCTTATTAATTGCACAGAGTGTACTTTGGCCTTCCATCCATGTTTAAAGAAATCATTAATCTCCGTAACCTCTACCCACATACTAAATTGCACTGCAATGCTTGGAAAATTGCTAATTCTATGGACTCATGTAAAGTGTATGGAATGTAAATGTATGTCTTAGTACCCTCGAATTATGTACCAAATTTATTAGAAATCAGTTGTGTCCTTTGCAAATTACTGCACAACATCGAAACACACATGAAATGCTAAGAGTGAAATGTGAGAAGACCTTGCTTTATTTGGTTCAAGATGCATATGAGCATGACATAAATTCTTGCTGAAACTTAAACCCAAGCAAACATCATGAAAGATACATGAGCGAAAGATGAACGGATCACGAAAGAGATACAGATATCTGATATACAAATAAAAAACTGTTTACTTTTTCTTACCTAATAGAGAAAGTTTAAAACGAATGTAAAATACAAATTTTCACAATTTTATAAATGACGACACATATTGTTAGGAGCAGGTGAAATGAAAATTTATATTTAGTATTAAGAGTATAAACTGTTCTATCATTCTGTAAAGTAACTTGTATCAAGAACCTTCAAAATATTCATACCTTTTTCCAGTATTTTTCTTTCTGAAAGCTGATTCTCAGAAATGTCCATGAATATTTATATCATAGAAGTATTTATAATAATGAAAAATGAGAAGCAATTAGATGTCTAAAAATAGGAGACTGGTAAAATTATGCAGTATCGGTATAGTAGAATATTGTACGGTAAACAAAAATCATTTATTCGGTAAATATTAACATAGGACAAAGGCTATCATTTTAATTGTGAAGATAATTATAAAGTTTTTATCTAGCTATGTAAAGAAAAAAGATTGAGGGGACGAAAACACTGTAGCAAAGCATTGGGATTTTTTTTCCTGAGTGGTAGAATTATGACTGATGCTGTGTTTTCCAGATACTTTTTTTGGAAAATCTGTTGCTGTTATACTTTGCAATAAAATATGGCAATGCTTGAATCATGTTGACATGACTGAAAAATAAATTAGCATTTGACTCTAAACATGACAGAATAGGGCAATTGAAACAGCCCCAGGTTTCGAGGTGGTAGTTTCAGGGGACTTTCTTCCTGCTGCCCGGGAATCACTTGGAGGATCCAGAAAGAGAAAAATAATTACAGGTAACTTCTAGGTCCCAATCAGTCTTTACCCTAAATACCAAGACAGGAGCAGGCTGCCTGTAAAGGTGAGGATTTTTTGGGGAAGGAGATGATGGGCCCTGTGGAAGAAGTTACAGCAAAGCCTCATTGTGTCCTGGGTTCCTTTTCTCCTGCATTGTGATGGAGACTACAGGTGTCCAAGCTGGAGAGAACCAATCAGCATATAGGGCTAATCTGGTGTGGATTTATCAGTTGGCTCTGCAGAAACGGTGGTTTCACATGCTCCTGGCCCTTAAGCAAGAGTTCGGTGGAACCAGAGGCTGTGGTGTTCTCCATCAGAGTCCCTTTCCTGGTGGCATCTTATGATGCTTTCTTTTTTCCCTTCCCAGTACTCCCAGGAGATGAATAGGAATTTTCAAGGACAAGACGGAAAAGAACAAAACACCTCTTCTTCCTTCCCTTGAAGAAAGACCCTACTGTCAAAAGTGCCTTTTTTTTTTTTTTTTTAAAGCCTGTCTCTCTCTTTTCCTCTTTCCCAAAATACTGCTTTGCAGTCAGTGTGAAAACCAGTGTGAGTCGCAGAAGCAGCTTCTCGTGTGCAGCCTTCCATCTGTAGCTTGGTCTGTATTATGTGCCATATTTTTAGAATGCTTAAATTAGTGATGTTCCATGCGCTATTTAAAGAGGAGCTGAGAAGTTGGGGGAAGAGCAGCGCTATTGATCAGGATTGGCTTCTGAATGTTGCTGGCTGTTATCCTTGAATCCCAGAGTTAGAAATATTTGGGGGCCATCAAAAGAACAGATGGTCCAGGAAGGCAGCTGGCCCATGTGGTAATTAGTCCACGGAGGCAATTGGTCGTTTTCTGAGCTTGGAGCAGAATTTTGTCGGTACCATTCAAGGTGTAGAAGGAGACTTTGGTTAGAACAGGTAGGGCTAGAAAATGTGTGTAAACATACCATTCCAGCTGATAGATATCAGCTCAGCTTGGCTTCCTAACGAAAGGTTGCTAATCAGAAAGTTGAAGGAGAGATTTTTGATTTTAATTTAAAATTGGAGACACACAGCTATGTTTAACAGGGCTAAGGAAAGATGTCATCGTCAAGACAGCCAGTGAAAAGACAATCTGGGACCCTCGATGGTACAAAGATTGCGTATGCTCCATTTTCATACCGTTCGTGTCCTGTGATTGTTGATTAATTCATCAGGGTCTCCCCCTAGACTCAGATGAGGGACCCTTTCTTATACCACTTTGTAGCCCTAATATTGAGCAGGTTGCCTGGTACAGAAAAATTGATTAAATGTTTGTTGAATGAATAAATGAAATCACAGAGGGGCTAGGAAGAAGACCACAGGTTGAGGGACTGGCCTCAGAAAGAGAAAGGAAAATGCTTCCTTTGAGAACAGAGGAAAGGATGGCTCTGCAGAGTGATGAGTAAATTTTTGTTTGATTTTTTTCCTTTGAGAGAGAGACTAAGAATTTAAAGTCTAACCATATAACAATAATGACCATAATTGGTGGTTGATAAACATTGGATAGTGATGATTTCCTATGACTATTTCATTCTTCCCTGTCTGTATTTTGATTTTACTCTGTAAAATAGAAGGGCAATTTATTTCTAGGTTTGGTATTTCTGTTGTAATAATCATACTGATTTTCTCACTGGATTCACTTTTCATCTTCTCTCTCTTCTAGGGACACCCTGTGTCTCAATAGGGACTCCCACTATGCTCTTTGCAATGACCCCTTCTTAGGTGCCCTGGTCTCCCTATCTCATCTCCATTTTCTACCTGTAGGAGATAAATCTTTTGCCCTTCAAATGGGGGCCATCGTTTCTTCTTGGACTTACTTGCGCATAATAATAACTGCATATTATTAATTTTCAAGGATCCTGAGTTTGTATAAAATGAAAACCCTTGGATCTACTGTGACTCATGAGCAGGGAAAATTGATTAGACAATCCCATCCCGATGCTATTGTCTTCTCTTCACTGTTTAACTGATTGTGTCAGGTATACAGGGTTCTCAGGCTTCTCTTCTCCTGAGTTTCTTTCTCTGCGAAACTGACATTATTAATATCTACCTTGTCTGGTTGTTATAAGCTATATATGACTTTTTACACATGTCATTATAGCAGTGCCTGGCACAATAAATGTTAGTCATTATTACTGCTTTTGTTATTTGTTGGTGGAAATTTGCAGAGAGCGTTTTTATAGCCCCAGAAATTGTTTACACTCCTTCCCTGGCTCTTCATACCCTTCTGAATAGCAGTTGATTTTCTCTGAGAAACCATTAAGTAGTCATAGGTTCATTTCCCTTTCTGGAACCATTTCCAAAACACTGCTTAATATAAACAAAATTATAAGAGTAAACATTGTTCAGTGAAGAAAGGCTCTTTACAAAGTTAGAATTCTGATCTAACCATATATATATATATATATAATGCATATTGTATATATGTATTATATATATATAATGCATATTTTATATATGTATTATAGATATATGTATTTTGAGATGGAGTCTTGCTCTGTTGCTCAGACTGGAGTGCAGTGGCATCAGCTCAGCTGACTGCAACCTCTGCCTCCCAGATGCAAGCGATTGTCCTGCCTCAGCCTCCTGAGTAGCTGGGATTATAGGTGCACACCACCATACTGGGCTAATTTTTGTATTTTTAGTAGAGATGGAGTTTCACTATTTTGGCCAGGCTGGTCTCAAACTCCTGACCTTAGGTGATCCACCCACCTCGTCCTCCCAAAGTGCTGGGATTACAGGCATGAGCCACCACGCCCAGCCCCCTGTGCTAATGCTATGATTATCAGCAGTCATATTGCAAACCCGCATAGTGTATTATTGTGTGCCTACAGTATGTGAGGTGAGAGGGTGTCTCTTGAGAGGTGTATTATATGAAGAATTTTGGGTCTAGAGTTAATATCAATATCACTTCACAGTTTTTTAGCATATCTTGAAATGAGAATTTTCATTCTCAGTTCATTCTTTGGGCTGCTGTGTTTCCATTCTAAACCCCCAAGCTTCCTTTGACTAGAGAGCTCAATGATTTCATGATACCTACAGCCCTTTTCTAATTAGAAATCCTATTAGAAGGTGGATGGCATGGGAAGGATATCTCAGTCTGCATGTGGAAACACCCTTTTTTGTGGAAAACTACCATGAATAGCTGACTTGTACCAAGCACGTTAGCTGAAGGTGCAGGCAAGTTGGTAAGAAAGGTGGCTTTTCGGCTATTGGAGTTTATCAACAGTTGAGTCTTTCAAAGTCTGACATTTTTCTTCTCCAGAATCTTACCCGTTCTTCTTATTGGCTTTCCGTTCATTACATTAATAGCCATTAGATTCTACTTTATCGGGCTCAGAGCTCATGTGTCTCGCCCTTTGCTGTAGGTGCCGCCTCCACCATGGTGTTGACATGTGGGCCGTGTCCTGGAACCTCCCTGTCATGGACACTGGGCATCCTGTGCTCTTTGAATCTGGAGCTGGTTTGACTAAGCATGAGCAGCAGTAAGAGAAAGGCGCCCTTTTATTTCCAGGCACCATCGCTGCTGTTGGGAGGTGAAATATTCTCATTTGGGTGTTGGTGGGAGTGAAATTGTTTGTCTTTTTAAAGCAATGCTGTGTTCTAGGATATTAACATGACAGATGAGTCTCTGGAGCAGAACGGGAGTAAATGTTAAAGCAAAAGCTTTCGGGGATAAAATTTAAGCTCTTTAGAGTTGTCAGCTTGAGAAAAAATTGAGGCAGTTCTTCAGAAGGGAAGCATTATATAAAAGCATGAGTTGGCATCTGAATGTAGGTTAACTTTCTTCCCAGAAAATAACAGCTAAAGGATTTCTGTTTGCCTTGGCTTCCTAAGAGGACAGGTAGTAAATCCTGCTGTCCATTGACAGAAGCATGAAAGAGTAGGCAGCCTTTTTCGTTACCTTTTCTTCAAGCGTTATTGGGCAGCTACTGTGCGCCAGGTAGTGTCCCAGGCAATGGGGAACCAGGAGTGAAAACTGAGACAAAACCTGCATTGCAGGGCTTGTGTTCTAGTTGAGGATTTGATAAACATAAACCTAAGCAACTTCCATAGCTGGGTAAAGGGGATTCCCTTTAGAGGAACAATCAATGCGTTTAAGGGGGCTGGGGGCTTCAGTGGAAGATAATTCAATCTGAAATAAGATGGTCATTGTAGGTCTCATTGAGAAGGTGATATCGGAGCAGAAACTTGAAGAGAGAGAGGTAGCCACCCATGCCTATGCCTGAAGGAAGAAAGTTTCCAGATGGAAGGAACAGCTGGTGTGCAAGCTCTGGGCAGGAATGCATTGCGGGGCAGTGTGCAGGGGCAGAGCCAGTGAGGGAGAGGAGAGGACAAGACGAGGTCTGAGAAGTAGGGGAGGGGCACGTCATGTGAGCCTTGTAGACCCATGTGAGGATTTGGCTTTTACCCTCAGTGAGATGGGAAGACCCAGTTTTAGAGGGTTGTTTTGAGGTTGTGTTGAGAATAGACTTGGGGAGGTAGGGTAGAAGCTCAGAGACCACCATTAGGCAGCCATGACAGTCACCAGGCAGCAGATGAGAGTGGCTGGACCAAGGTGGTAACAAGTGACAACCAAAATGAGTGATTGAGGCTTGTCACCAATCATCCAGGCTTATTAAGCCAGCCTAAAGGCACACCTGGGAAAAATGCAAGTCAGAGAAGCATCTGTGGCTGTTTTTTTGTTTTATTTTCCCAAAGAGACTCTCAGGAGGTTTGGTATTTATATATTTTTCTTAAAACCTGAGCTGGCAGCTGAGCACGGTGGCTCATGCCTGTAATTCCAGCACTTTGGGAGGCCGAGGTGGGTGGATCACCCAAGGTCAGGAGTTTGAGACTAGCCTGATCAACATGGAGAAACTCCGTCTCTAGTAAAAATACAAAATTAGCCAGGCATGGTGGCGCATGCCTGTAATCCCAGCTACTTGGGAAGTTGAGGCAGAAGATTTGCTTGAACCTGGGAGGCGGAGGTTGTGGTGAGCCGAGATTGCACCATTGTAATTCAGCCTGGGCAGCAAGAGTGAAACTCCATTTAAAAAAAAAAAAAACTGAGGTGGCAGTGAGGCTTTAGTTCGTGCCCAGTAAATCTACATTTTACATAAGATAAGGTGAATATTTGAAGAAAAAGGGAATAGAGGAAGCGGATGTCTCCGGGAGGGGTGAAGGAATGATTAATCTCATCTTCTCTTTGTTCTGTACATAGTAAATAAGCTAGTAGGCTTTCAAAAAGGGCTAGTTGCTGTTTAGCCCTTAGGGAAGAAAGCGTAATAGCTGTTAGCAGCTGTTAACATCAACGGGGGTGTCCTATTTCCTATCCCATTATGCCACTGAATTCAGCTTCCAAGGTTTCTCTGGGGATCTCTTGGCCAAGACGAGGTCTGTTGAGTCACTTGGGGGCTAGGATTTTGTTTTTATTTCTCACATCGGAGGTGGTTAGAAGTGCCTAGTCAGAATCTGGACATATTTTGAAGGTAGGAGCAGCATGGTTTGCTAATGGGTTAACAAGAGAAAGAGAAGAGTCGGGGATGACTTAGTAGATTTCAGCCTGAGCTGAACACACAAGAGTGTGTTGTGATTGACCGAGATGGGAAGACGCTGGGTGGGGTATATGTGTGTGTAATTTAAAAATATATATACTTACAGAAGACACATTCTGGGAAAGTAGATGCTGTGTAACTGCTGGTGGATATCATTGGTTGTATTATTTTACTTGGGCTGCCATAACAGAGCACCACAAGCTGAAAGCCTGAGACAACAGAAGTTTATTTTCTCACCCATTCGCAGGCTGGAAGTTCAAGGTGAAAGTGCCAACAGGTCTGGTTTCTTTGGAGGGCTCTGTCCTTGGCTTGCATAGGACCACTCCCTCTCGCTGTGTCCTCAGTGAGGACAGGTCAAAAATGACCCTTCCTTTGTGAGTGCACATCCCTGGTGTGTCTGCTGTGTGTCCAAATGTCCTCCTTTTATTAGGACTCCGGTCAGATTGGATTAGGGCCCACCAGAGCAGCCCCATTTTAACTTAATAACTTATTTAAAAGCCCACAAAAGTACTTCTAGGTATTCTCCAAACACAATAACATTCTGAGGTACTGGGGATTGGAGTTTCAACATGTGAATTTTGCGGAGACACAGTTCAGCCCACAAATTGGCCAACTTTGGTATCTGGGAATCTGGAGGAATTGTGTGATTAGACTGTCCTGCAGCCAGGCAACTTGACTCCTGAAATGAGAATGCCAGTAATATTTCCTTTCTCTTGCCTGCTGTCAAATAAGACGTGCCTTTGCTTCTCCATTGCCTTCTGCCGTGATTGTGAGGCCTCCCCAGCCATGTGGAACTGTGAGTCCATTAAACCTCTTTCCTTCACAAATTAAAATAAGTAAATATCATTTCTTACTGTAGTCTGCCCTTATCCTCGAGTTGGATGTTCCAAGACCCTCAGTAGACACCTGAAACTGAATAGTACCAACCCCTATATATATTAAGCTTTCCTCATTCTTCTCATAGATCTTAGCAACTGCAGCATATGATTTTTTTGTTATTCAGTGGAGAGCGTTCATCTTTTTACTTAAAGAAAGCTCTTTATGGCTTCTCTTTGGCGTATCTGAATTGCTATATCACTCCCCTTATGCTTAGGGGCCATTATTAAGTAAAATAAAAGTGACATGAGCATAAGCGCAGTTATACCACAACATTTGATGTGATCACTATGACAGCTCCTAAGAGACTAATGGGGTGGAGGGAGGGCTGTTTGGGAGATAGTGTCTACTGCCTAGGTGTGCAGGACAAAGTGATGATTCACATCCTGGTCAGGATGGACTGTTTATTTCTGGAATTTTCCATTTAATATTTTTGGACCTCAGTTGACTACTGGTAACTGAAACCACGAAAAGCAAAATAGTGGGTAAGTGGGGATGGCTGTCTATCAGATTGAGGTATATGTCTGTTAAAGGACAATACATTGGAAGAAAGGCTGTTGCTACATATTCACTTAATTTAGTCAATAGTAATTTATGGAGTATTTACCGTCAGACATGGTTAAAACAAAGATGAATAAATGAGAGTTTCCCAGCTGGCCCTGGGATGCACAGATGGGTAAACAGATGATCAGCCATGGTGATAAGGTGCGGTTTTAGATTACAGAGATTACATAATTGTTGTATGGGATACGTAGGAAGGAAGGTCATCAGATCCACTCTTGTAGGGTGTGGAAAGGATTGATTCCTGGAGGAAGATACTCTGAGCTAAGACTAGAGGGATAGAAGGGAGCAGGACAGAGAGGAGCAAAAGTAGACTGCGGATGGCCAGTGTAGGCTGTGGGGACCAATAGTGGTGGGATGCAGAGCCCTAGGGCAGGGCAGAGCTTGGTGAATTCATGAGGCTAAAATCCATTTTGGCTGGAGCATGGAGTCTGGGGTCAGGGCATGTTGAGATGAAACTTGGGGATATCTCTGAGAACCAGACATAATGAAGTGCCTTAACTTCACATGCCTTTGGGCTTTGTCTTAATGAAACCAGGGAGCCATTGAAGGGCTTAAACAGAAGGGTGACATTATTAGAATTAAATTTAGAAATATTGCTTTGTCTGCTCTGTTGAGAATATATTGGAGGAACTCAGCCTACAGGGACAGAGAGCTATTGTTGTAATTCCAGGCTGAGAAGTAACCAGCTTCATTTGTGGTAGCAAAATTAGGGATAAGAGAAATGGATGATTCCAGAGGCCCTGAGGGAACAGAACCCATGGGGCTTGGTAATTGATCAGATAATAATAGCAAACATTGATATGATCTCACCGTGTACTGGATGTGGAATGGAGAGGGAGGTGTGAAGGATGAAGCTCAGCTTTGGGCAGCTCATTTAATGCTAATGCAACTCACTGTTCCTCAGAAGAGGAAGAACTAGACCAGGAGAGAGATGATCAGTTTAGTTTTGGGGGTGACTTTCAGCTGTCTCTGACACATAAAGGGAGAGGGCCAAGACACTTGGAATGTGGGTTTGGAGCTCAAAATAAAAATCAAATTTGGAGCTAAGGGGTTAGGACTTATTGATGCAAATTTAAACTGTGGAGATGGATGAGATTTTCCATAGAAACGTTGAGAGTGAAAAGCGATCTGTGATGGGAACTCTGAGGACCACCCACAATTAAGTTATAGGCAGAGGAAGGGCACCCGTGATGGAAATTATAAAGGAACAGCCAAACAGGGAGGCAGAAAGGCAGAAGGATTTGGTAACTCAAAACCCAAGGGGAGAAAGCTTCTTTAGATGGAGAGTGTGGGAATTAGCATCGAATATTGAGAAAGGCAGAGCAAGATAAGAATTTACAGGATCTATTGGATGTAGCACAAGAAGTCATTGCTGGCCTGGATTGGGGAGAGAACATCATTAGTGGAGTGGTAGGGGCAGAAATAAGGTTGCCGTGGGACAAGAAAAGGAAAAAGTCCTCTGATGTTGGTTACAGAGCCTAAAACTGCACTGTCCAACACAGTGCCCCTCACTGCATGTGCTTATTTTAAAGAAAAATTAATCAAAATCATATACAATTAAATATGTATGTCCTCAGTTTCACTAGCCACACTTCAAGTGTACAGTAGCCCTTTGACAAAACAGATAAAGAACACGTCCATCATCACCGAACATTCTGTTTCCCAGCACTGATCTAGGTGCTCAGCAATGAAAGAGAGGAAGGAAACGGTAGGAGCGGTAGCTGTGCTGGGGTCCCGTGTGTATACTCAGGGGTAGGGCTATGTGTGTATTTAATCGGAGTCATGAGCTATTTGATGGAAAGAGCTGATAATGTGAAAGCATCCGTGTGTTTGCCTATGTCCTATCGAGTAGCTGCAGTATATGGAAAAAAAGCCCCCTGCACTCCTGCCAGCATTTTGAAACCCTTAAATTATTTTACTTCTAAGTATTCGAAAGTTGGTTCAGATGAGAAAATACTGTTTTATCTCTGTATCTCCATAAGTTTTAGCTTTGCACATAAGATGGGTTTGATACATGTTTGTTGGCTTAAGTCTGGGTTACTCTGGGACTTCTTCTAGTGCTGTCACCTGTGGTATAATCGCATAGCAACATGAGCTCAGCACTTTTTTCTATGCCCCTGGTAGAAAAGCCAGAGAGAGAGGCATTGAGGATACAGAAATGACTATGATGTCATTTTGATTATAAAATTTTGACATAAGAATGTGTGCTTATCTCCAGTTTGGGACTTTGTTTTCACTGGGTGGTTCTAAGTGTCCTTGAGTGTGTCCCCACTGTGATTTTGAGCTCAGGAGGAGGTTTGGGTAGCCTTTGATGAAGATCTTGGGCAGGGTACTTAGCTAAAGACCTGTGATCTTTATATAAGGTCCCTCCTGTCCACAGGTGTTTATCGAGCACCTGCTAAGCACCTTCACGTTTGTTAGGCCCTAGGATGTAGTCAAGATTTTTGGGTAAGACATAATCCCTACTCTGAGTTGGGAAAACGAGACATCGTAGAGACGTGAAGATTAAAACAGGACCGTGACTAGCAAGGTGCCAACCAGGAGTATGGGGCAGACTATAAGGACAGACACCCAGGGCACAGAGATCGATGGGCACAAGGCATTCAGGAAACGAGAAGACCGGCAGAGTGGCAAATAAAGTTAGAGAGGAGTAAGATGCGATTGGAAAGATGAAGGATGGTTTTATTAGCTGCAGGTGATAACTGGTCATTATAAAGCTAATGCCTGATTAACTACAGCCTTTAAAACTTGGAAAAAGACTTTCACTGTGATATTTCCAGCAATAGACAACAGTTTAGCCACTTGGACAGGCAGATGACCTAATGCAAGTGCAACTTGCGAAGTACACAGACCTAGGATCGCTCTCGTAGGAGACCCATAACAGCAGGGCACAAGAGGGGAATGAGTCGATATTGCCTGGTGTTGATGCCGGGTGGAAACTTTAGAGTAACTGTTTAGAAAGAAGAAATATTCCTCCTTTTCCCTCCCAGTGTTGTTGGTGTGGCTTCTAATCTCAAAGGCAACTCCCTGCTGGGGTGAGCCTGGTAGGGATAGGAAACGAGAAGAGAAATGACCCCTTGTCTGTAAATACACGTTTTACTTCTTCAACGCTGGACACTCCAGATCACTGAACCTCAGGGAACTAGAAATTCCCAGTGATGAGTCAGCAACTATGCTCTTTGCTAGGTTTGTTTAAAATACTCAAAGGAATAGAAATTGTTCTATTGTAAAGACACATGCACCCATATGTTCATTGCAGCCCTACTCACAACAGCAAAGATGTGGAATCAACCTAAATGCCCATCAACAGTAGACTGGATAAAGAAAATGTGGTATGTACACATACCATGGCATACTATGCAGCCATAAAAAAACACAATATCATGTCCTTTTCAGGAACCTGGATGAAGCTGGAGACCACCATCCTTAGCAAACTAATGCAAGAACAGAAGACCAAATACTGCGTGTTCTCACCAATAAGTGATAGCTAAATGATGAGAACACATGGACACATAGAGGGCAACAACACACACTGGGGCCTACCTCTGAGGGTGGAAGATGGGAGGAAGGAGAGGACCAGGAAAAACAGTAGGTACTAGGCTTAATACTGGGGTGATGAAATAATCTGTACAACAAACTCCCGGGGCAGAAGTTTACCTATATAACAAACCTGCACATGTACCCCTGAACTTCAAGTAAAAGCAAAACAAACAAACAAAAAACATGACTTGTTTCCTATTCAGAATTTAAGAACAAAGGATTAATGAAATATGCATTGTTGTAGTTATTTATAATTCAAACAAAAGAAAATAAGCTTACCATGTTAAGAACAGTTATTTTAGGGTTCTGTACTCTACAAAGAGGTATCTGTCATCCCAATATTTATATCACACCTGGGTTTTTCAATGGAATCCCAGTATACAGGGAAAAGTTCTTTCCTGAAGACAGGCATTAGTGTGATCTACAGAGAGGAATCTTTTTTTTTTTTTTTTTTTCCTAAGTCAAGAAATACGGCTTTTCCTTCAGGCTCTTGTTAAATCACACAGCTTCTGAAGGAACTGAATGAGGAATCCTAACAGTCTGGGCTTTCTGTGTATCTGCATGAACATCCTTAATTCTGCGTATTTGCCTGGTTAGAACAGCACTTCTTATACCTTTCATGTGGCATCACAATTCCCCCTAAGCCTTCAATACTGTAGTTAAAACATAATAAGCATATGAAGGAGAATAAGACAGAACTGATGAGGACAATTAAATGGTATCCAGGTTTGATAATAATAATGAAAGAAAAAGAATAAGCCCAGCTGTGTCAAATTAGAAACCAAAGGTTGGCCTGGACTACTGGCAGCCAATGGCACTTTGAGAATCCTGGTTCTCACCATGGATAGAGTCCTTAATGGACTTTTTCCCATGGTCTATCCAGAGCACAGACTCTCATACAAAGACAATGGAGTGTATTTCTTTATAGCTGTGGCCGTTGAGATGTTTTAGTCTGCGTTGGTGACAGCTGTAGTGATTCCAGCTTCATATAAGGGAACAGACAGTACCCTGGACCCAGAAGACAAATTTTCCACAAGTTATGTAGATGGCTCCCTGCTCTGAATTGTATTTTCTGCTATCTCTTTCAAGTCTGCATCATGACATCATAACAACCCATATATCATAATAGCAGTCGTTAATAAGACCGTTTAACCTTTGAGGTTTTAACTTCGCATTCTGTGTCTATAGGACCATCAAATAAGTCACTCTCCAGACATTCAAGATTTTATCCTGCTTCTCAGTATTTCTTGTGCATGTTGGTTGGTGTTTTTCCTACCATCCAAACATTAGCAACCTAAAATGACATGACAAGATCCCTTTAAGGAGGGTAGTGAATGCAGAGGTCTGGAAAGTTCGTGATTTCAGTGTTGTTTACTTTGTTTCATTTGAATATTGCACTTCAAGGGATAAGTAGCTTCCTCACATTAGGCTTTGGCAACATTATTGCTTTTTTACTGAAGCAATATATAGCAATGGAGCAATTCATAGCAGTGGAGCAATTCAGCAGTGGAGAAAGGGGGGGGGCATTATTTTTATCGTCACTTAACTCCTAGAATTGCTTTGAAGAAGAGCAATATGTTATTAGCCAAGTACCAGTGTCCCATGGCTGCCTGTGAATGATGTTACCTCCATGCATGAATCACTGGATTATGGAAGCATTGACATCATACTCCCTCAAGTGATACTTTGCAACCAGGGCTGTATGTTAGTCTTTTGGGGAGTCCAGGCCATACCATAGAATAATTAAATCAGAATCTCTGGGAGTGGGACCCAGACATCAGTATTTTTTTTTTTTTTTTTTGACACGGAGTCTCGCTCTGTTGCTCAGGCTGGAGTGCAGTGGCACGGTCTCGGCTCACTGCAAGTTCCGCCTCCTGGGTTCACACCATTCTCCTGCCTCAGCCTCCCAAGTGGTTGGGACTACAGGTGCCTACCACCACATCCGGCCAATTTTTTGTATTTTTAGTAGAGACGGGGTTTCACCGTGTTAGCCAGGATGGTCTCGATCTCCTGACCTCGTGATGCGCCCGCCTTGGCCTCCCAAAGTGCTGGGCTTAGAGGCATGAGCCACAGCTCCCATCCCAGACATCAGTATTTTTAAAGCTCCCCAAATGATTCCACTGTGTAACCACAGTTGCACACTGCTGTTGAACAGGAACCACCAGACCTAGAGCTAGAATCACCTGACATCTAATAGTTCTCAAGCCTGTGCCTGTTCAGGAGGTGGGGTCCCTGGAAACCGTGTTACTCTTCATCAAACATCGTGAAACATATTTGACTGTCTCTAACTGGTGCATGGCTTCTTAGGAGTTTGGAAGTGTATGGGAGGAACTGAAGTCTTTCTTCCCACACTCCAAAATAGTGTTCTAGCTGACATCCATCAAGTGCTTGAAATGTTTTGTGTATTGTTCTAAGTGCTACATATGTATTTCAGTCCTCACAACCATCCTGTGAGGTAGCTATTGTATTACAATCATTCTTCTTTTAGAAGTGAAGACATAGAGGCAAAGAAAGGTTAAGCACCTTGCCCAAAATGACACAGCTGGGGCTCACACCCAGCTCTAGAGCCCGCCCTTCCTTTTAATTGGGATATGAAGATGATTTAGTTTTAAGATAATGACTAATATGTTAGAGTTTATGTCCCCCAAGTTAACCAGTTACATAACCAAGGTGCATTTTTATATTAGAGAGTATGCCAAGAAGTTAAAGATAACTATCAGTGGGTACTTAAGCAGGGGTCTTTGTTTAATTGCTTGATTTTATGGCCAGAGTAAGAGTGTGATATCATCTGTTGGAAAAGTTTTCTAGGCTGCATTCGTTGTAGCCTTGCTCAGTTGTGTGGGATTTTGGGGTCTTAGCCACCCATTTGTCCACGTGTTTAGTAGACGCAGAACTTTTTTCTGAGGAAAAATCTTTGTCCTACACAGGGAACCCCCACTGCCCAGCTCTATGTGGACCCTGAGTGGCCTTATGTTCCAGCACATACCTGGAGTGGCATAAGTGGATGTTGGTAACACTGAAAGTGCAGTAACTGATAATGTTGGCATCTGTGCTTGATGGGCAGCATAGCATATTTACATGTTGTGAACTTGTCAGAGAACATATAGCAAAACTTCTGCCTGCCAGTAATGATGAACTACACGTGTTCCAGTTATTGCTGCATTACAAATTATCTTGGAATTTTAGTGACTTATTATTACCATTTTCATATGCTGACAGATTCTGCAACTGGGTCAGGAATTTAGAGAGGACACATGGGGATGGCTTGTCCCTGCCCTAGCAGTCCCAGGACCTCATGGGAAGGCCTCATGGGAAAGTCTTGAGGGGAGTGAGTCAACAGCTGAGGTCTAGAATCATCTGAAGGCTTGCTCACTCACACATCCGGCATCTGGACTGCTGCGACATGAGCACTGGGACTGCTGGCTGGAGTGCCCATGTGTCGCCTGTCCGTGCTGTGTGGCTTTTTCGCCATGTGGCACCCTTGGGGTAGTTGCATTTCTTACATAGAAGTCTGGGTTCCAAAACAAAATATTCCAACAAACAAGGTGGAAGCTGTGTTGCGTCACTCTCTTCTCTTAGGTCTTGCGGTTATAAGCCCCTGTGATTCCAGAGGAGGGGACATTGCCAAATAATTTGGGGGTCATGACTCATTTGAAAAAAAATATTTGGGGAGGCTGGATGTGGTGACTCACACCTGCAACCCCAGCACTTTGGGAGGCTGAGGTGGGTGGATCACCTGAGGTCAAGAGTTCCAGACCAGCTTGGCCAACATGGCAAAACCCCATCTCTACTAAAAATACAATATATTAGCCAGGCGTGGTGGTGGGCACTTGTCATCCCAGCTACTTGGGAAACTGAGGCAGGAGGGTCACTTGAACTCGGAAGGCAGAAATTGCAGTGAGCCAAGATCTTGCCATTGAACTCTACCTAGGCAACAAGAGTGAATCTCCATCTCAAAAAAATAAATAAATAAACAAAAAACTGGGGGAGTACACTTAAGTCGGCTATGTATTATCTATTCCTATAGGCTAGGTTTTAAAAAATTTCTTAAACTATCAGCTGAAAAATGGCCATATTCAGTTGACATGTTAGGCAGTTGTTTTTTTTTCTTTAGGGAGGTACAACCTCAGTCATAGGATACATTAGTAAAGTTACTGTAGGAATTTTGTAGGGGCAGTGGCTATCAAAATCCTAAGATTACAATTGTCTTTCTTCTGTTTCATTGCTTCTCATGGACATGGCAAGTCATGTTTCATTTAGTATCTGTGTTGTTGTGGAAATGGAGGCTTTGAGAATGACTTTGGCCAACGTCTTAGAGTAAGTTAATGGTCAAATGGAATGGAAATTCATTTCTGTCTTTCTCACTTGCCAGGCTGTCTCTGTAAGGCCATTGCTTGGCTTTGTCATCTGTGCTGTCACTCTTTGACCTGCCACAACACTGGAGTTTAGTGTGACCAAAACATAGTTTGGCGTTCTGAGCAGATTATTCTATTACAAAGGACGTTCCTCTTGGGTTGACAAACCTCATCTTCAGTATTTAAGTTGTTTGCTCGTGTGCTCTTCACCTCAAAGGAAACCACTTTTTACTTTCTTGTTGTGTGTCGTTATCTTCCCTTGGTGATCAGTGGAGGGTGTGTCTATGTTTGTGTCTGTGTTTCCAAGGATGTGGAGGGAAGCATGGCACAAAGATTGACGCTTCTGATTGAAAGCTGATCTCCAGGGGTTTTTCTTCAAAACTTTATGGTGATTGGAACATACTTTTGTACAGGTTAATATTCAGATTGTTATAGGTTTTGTTTTAGTTTTAGGGATTGTCTGAACATAAAAGCAAACCACCAAAGATCCAAACAAACCCCAAAACCCTCGTGGTGGCAAATGGTGAGACCTCCTTATGTGACTCACAGGCTGTCTTCTCGGCCCTTCAGCTTCAGGTCTTACTGCATTCTCTACTTGGTCTCTCTCCCAGACTTCCTGGGCTTCTGCATTTTTCTGATTGTGCCATATTCTTCCTCTATACTCTTGTACACTCTGGCCAAGTGGCCTGGAGAATCTTCCTCATCTGACCCCGTTAAGTGTCCCTGCTCTACAGCTCTTCCTCCTTAACTCTGAGACTCCCCTGTCTGGATGCCCTTCTCAAAATCTCCCCAGCAGAGTTAGGGATTTCTCACAATGCACCCCCGGCCCTGACCACGGTGTTGTAGCTGCTCATTTCTGTTACTGTGCTGCAAATTTGAGCCCTTTCCACGACAAGGTCTATATTATTCATCTTTGTATATTCTAGTCTGTTACCAAAAATGGAAGGTGCTTTTTTTTGTTTTTCTGAGATGGAGTTTTGCTCTTATTGCCCAGGCTGGAATGCAATGGCGTGATCTCGGCTCACTGCAACCTCTGCCTCCCAGGTTCAAGGGATTCTCCTACCTCAGCCTCCTAAGTAGCTGGGATTACAGGCGTGTGCCACCACACCCGGCTAATTTTGTATTTTTAGTAGAGATGGGGTTTCGCCATGTTGGTTAGGCTGGTCTCAAACTCCCAACCTCAATTGATCCACCCACCTCGGGCCTCCCAAAGTGTTGGGATTACAGGCATGAGCCACCACGCCCGGCCAGAAGGTGCTTATTGATGGATCCTTGAGTCAATAAGTTATTCGACTGATGGGTCAACAGAAGCATATCTCGCCATTCACCATCATCTGGGCTTTAGTCAGTGCCCTTAAGACCCTACAATGAATGCAAGAAATGATATGTTATTCAGATTCCACTTAAAACACTACCTGCTCTATACAAGTCCAAATATAAGTAAATAAATAAGTAAATTTTAAAAATACTGCCAAAGTTTTGATGGTAGTTTCAAACTTTCTTTATATTGGAAAGTAGATATTCAAAGGGTAGAGGAAGAATTGGGTCTACAAATGTGCTTTTCACATAGATTGTTTTCCTTGGCTGGCAGGAGTGTTGGTTTATTTCCCTTTTGAAGACTCCCGTGGAACCCACAGAGACAAGAAATCCATGCTTTGTTATAGTACCTGTTTAGTTGGTATTGGTCGTAGCTTATCTCTCATCAGAAGCTCCATTGATTGGGACCATTGTTATTATTTATTGTAATGGCTAGTTCTTTTTTACTAAGATTTACTGAAGGCTTACAATGTACCAGTTTGAGATAAATGAATGGTTTCCAAAAGCTAGTCCTCAGACCTCAATTTAATAGGTCTGGTGCCCAAGAACCTGTATTTTCTCAAGCTTACCAGTTTCTACTGGCATAGATGAATACAGGTCAATTCATTTTATTATAGTAGAAAACTGTGACCTATTTTCTAGGCTTATAATTATTTTCTTGATCTTCAGCTTGCTGTGGTTTCTGTGTCATTTAGAAGTTCCACAGAAATACATATATATTTTCCCCAAATGTCCAGTGGATTAAACTTTATAACCTGTTTGTAAAGCTAAAATGAATTTCCATCACTAATTAGTTAGATGAGTCATTCCAACAAAACTAATGCTTTTAAGAGACACTACTTTGGCTTTTCTTGAAGCACAAAGTAGTTGATGTTGAGGCTTTGAATAGATACTGTGATCCAATTTTTAAGACCAGGAAGTAGGAACCCTGAGTCATTAAATATCTTATTTAAGGTGATAGAAAGTCAGTGGTGAAGCCAGGTTAGGCTGCAAGTCTGTACCATGGGTGTTCGTCAACCACAGAAGCCTGTCTGGAAGAGCCAGGAGACTCTGTGTGTCTGGGAAGGACCCTATGATAATCATGTTAGTGACTGTGGGTGGTGATGTAGGTGTTATATAAGGCAGGGTTTCACAACTAGAACAGATGATTGGGAGGGGAGATGAAAGGTCATGGTAAGTGACAAAGAGCTTTCGAGTTAACCATTTGAAATTTTCAGTTGATATTATGCATTAGAAATGAGTTTTTCAAGCAATATCAAAAAAATCCTGTAGCAATCTTGCTAAAACATTACTTTGACCCGAATATTACCTATGCTAATTTGTATATCCTGAGGCTTTTTACCAGAATATCAAAAATCTTCACATCTTTGGGTCCACAGTGGCGACTTGAAAAAACTAGCAATTGCATTCTGCTTTCAAGCATATTTAATGCCGGTAGAGCAAGTGAAGTGCTTGGTATGGAGTCCTGACCTGTTTGACTGAGAGCAGCAATACATTAAATGATTAATGGAACAAAGTAGAATGACATGATAATAATAGTAAGAACAATTATTATAGTTATTTCTAACATCATTGAGTACTTCCTATGTACCAGGCATGAATGTTTTACATATATTTATTTAATCTTCAAAATAACCCTATGAAGAAGTATTATTAATTCCATATTTTAAATATAAAGAAATTGATGTCAATGAATTAGTATTATCTTACTCTTCAAAGATGAGTTTTAAGAATTTTCTGATACGCTTTGGAAAGTTGATAAGCTTTCTGAAGCATCTTTATGTTTTTTATTCTCAAGTCAGTCTCAAAAAGAAAGGAAGAACAGAAAAGAAAGAGGAGTTAAAACATCTTTTTGATGGCCGAGTTGATTCACCTTGAAAGGGCTGTACTTTGACGTTGGTCTCAGATTCTTACTCGTATGCCCTTTGATCTGGGAGCATATCATTTGCAACCTTGAATAGGTTACTTTAACTTTTTCAAGATGAGTAAATGGCTTACCTCTTTGAAAGATACTTCAAAATCAAGATAATATTTGTGAACAGGGTTTGAAAAACGGACATGAGTCAGAGTGATGGAAATTTCAGTTAGGCTGCACATCCTCTGCTTTGGTGGTAAGCTGCATATGGACAAGGTCATTGCTTGGCCAAAGACAATAGCTTGGTCACACATTCCTTGGTCTTTGACCTTTTAGTTCCTGCTCATTGCTTCTGCCTATATCTTAAGTTTTCTGCTTTCCCACGACATCCTGGATATACATTCCACTGTTTGCAGAGGAAGTCCTACAGCTGTTTGGAAACTGGCCCTAATAATTGCAGCTGTGACTTCCCCTCCTTGCATGTTGTTTGTTCTGGAATCTTTGTATAACTCCCTACTATCTTTGCCTCTACCTTTGCTGACTGGCCTCTTAAACTCCATTGAGTCCAAGTAGGCATCCTGCAAGTGTAATTTCTAACCGTTGGTGTCTTAAGGTAATGTGATGGGAAGAGGTGGATCTGCCGTTTCTTCATTAGAAACCCACAGTTCTTCAACAATAGGAAGTGAAGGTGAAAAAGAGATCTGTGGAGTTGTTTCGAGCAGCCTGTTGTCTGGGTCCAGCGAACTCTAGAGACAGCACTGAGGGAGAAAAGTGCAGAGGCCCAATTTCCAGGATAGGTTCATTCTGGGGCTGTTGGTCACCTGGAGCAAGTTAGACTTAAACATCCTCAGAATCTGTTTCTTCCCCGTCTCTTCCGTTGAGTTTTCTCACTTCAGCCTTGTTGTTGTTTACTCTCACTGCATCTAAGCTTTCACCCTTTCCTGTCCTTATGCTCTACCTTTCCTTAGGCTTCTCTGCTCATCTCTCAACCTGGACCCCATAATGTAGCCCCTCTGTTACCGGTGGAAGAGATAGGAGTTACCCCGAGTTACCGGCAGCGAACCCCTAAGAGGTCCACAGCAACTTAAGTCCTTGCCGCCTCAGAAGAAAGAATTCTACTGAGGGGCATAAAGCAGAAAAAGAGACTAAGGCAAGTTTCAGAACAGGAATGGAAGTTCATTTTAAAAGGCTTTAGAAAAGGAACAAAAGGAAAATTCACTTGAAAGAGACCCAAGTGGGTACCTGAGGGACCAAGAGAGAAAAGAGAGCAAAAGAAGACAGGAATGAAAAAAAAAAAAGGGAGGCAGGGAGACCTTTAAACTTGATCCTGGGACTTTATAGGCTCGCCTCTTCCCCATGATTCTCCCCTTAGGATAGGCTTTCCGCATGCGCAGTGTCCTCCTTACCCTTTGGCACTGAGCAAGCGCAGTGTGTTTAGTGAGTGATACGCATGCCCATTGGAGGCTTTCTTCCCTTTTCCAGTGGAGTGTGCCTGGAGAAGATCATACTTCACCGTTTCTCTCTCTCTATCTCTCTCTCTCTCTGTGTGTGTCTCTCTCTCCCCTCTCTCTCCTTTTGTTTTGAGACAGAGTCTGGCTCTATTGCTCAGGCTGGAGTGCAGTGGCGTGATCTTGGCTCACTGCAAACTCCACCCCCCAGGTTCAAGTGACTCTCGTGCCTCAGCCTCCCAAGTAGCTGGGATTATGTGTGCCCACCACCACGCCCAGCTAATTTTTGTATTTTTCGTAGAAACGGGGTTTCACCACATTGGCCAGGCTAGTCTGGATCTCCTGACCTCACGTGATCCGCCCGCCTCGGCCTCCGAAAGTGTTGGGATTACAGACATAAGCCACCACGTCCAGCGCATTTTTGTCTCTTAACACACGGTCGCAGGGCATTGCTTCTCCTTAGGGCCTGCATTCAGTTAGCATTTTGATGTTAACAGGTGTGGAACATCAGGAAGTGGCCTCTCTCTGGCGCTGCCAAATTTTCATTTTTAGAGAGGCAGTGAGATAATTGCCGAATCATCCCCTTACGTTTCTAGGGGAGAGCCCTCTCCTGCCCCACTCATGCCTAGTTACCTGTTAACACTTCCGCCACTAGCTTCCCAGTGCCTGCCTGCCTTGCCCTCACACCTGTCTGCAGAGTCCAGTCCTAGTTCAGTGACTCGCTGTCTTGTTTCCTCTGTCTCCTGTGTTCCTCACGCTGCTGGAGAGAAGTCACTGAGTGCGCGTTCTGATGTCAGTGCAAATTCATGCTCTCTCGCCCCGCTGCACGCACCTCTGCGTTGTTTCCCACATCCTAACCCATCTCCGTGCTCATCTGTCCCATCCCAGCCTCCAGCACTGCTCAGAAACCCATTATTCTACCTTTAATTCCCTCATTCTGTGTCACCAAGAAATTAACAACTTAGCACCATGAGTTCCTGTGGTTCCTTGCCCCAAGCTTTCTCTATTTGTATCCCTAGCTTTCTGCTCCATCCCCATTTTGGGAACTAGGGAACCCTTCTTAGTCTGATACCAAGTACTTTGCCAGGTTGTAGATCTCATCCACTTCTCACCTTCTCACTCTGCCCCTGCCTCTGTATTATTCATTTCTATTTGTTCCTTCTTATCAGCATATGAAGGAAGTATGTTGCTCTTTCCGATATTTTATAAAAACATTCTGTCAACTCGGTAATTCCTCTGATTTCTACCCTATTGCATTTATTCCCTTTTTAGCCAAGCACCTTCCCTTTCTTCTTCCCTCCCTCCCTTTCTCCTTCTATGCAGCAAGTATTCGTTAGGGTTGCAGACAGCAAGTTCTGGTTACACAGAGTGTACCTTCCCATGGCAGGAGCAGTAACGCGTAGATAAGCAGTAAACACATTCAGATAACGTGTGATGAAAAACCCAGAATGGGGTCATGTGAAAAGGTAACAGAGAGTGTCTGTGGGATGGTGGGGGGCTTCACAGACTGAAAGTAGGTAAAGCCTCATTGAGGAGGTGGCTTCAGGGCAGAGACCTACATGGTAGGAAGGATCTAGCCATGTCAGACCTGGGGAAGTGTCCCAGGCAGAGGAGAAAGAAAGGGCAGAGGTTCTGAGGCGGGAATAAACTTGACAGTTTCAAGGCAATGAAGGAAAAACACTCAACTCACTACTGCTCCTTCATCCCTTATCATTTTTCAAATCTATCCCAGGCTGTCTTACACCCCTGAAACTGTTGCTGATGAGACTACCTGTGGATGGTCTCCTCCTTGCCCCATCCAGTGGGCTATTTCTTTTTTCTTTCTTTTTTTTTTTTTTTGAGACTGGGTATTGCTCTGTCACCCAGGCTGCAGTGCAGTGGTGCACACACAGCTTACTGTAGCCTCCATCTCCTGGGCTCAAGGGATCCTCGTGCCTGCACCGCCTAAGTAGCTGGGACTACAGGTGCACAGCACCACGCCCTGCTAATTTTTACATTTTTTTTCTAGAGACAAGGTCTTGCTATGTTTCCCAGACTGGTCTCGAACTCTTGGCCTCAAGTGATCCTTCCACCTCAGCCTTCCAAAGTGCTAGGTGTGAGCCACCGCTCTCAGGGCAGTGGGGCCAATTTCATCCTCATATTAATTAACCTCGCTGCAGTGCTTGGCACTGTTGAGCAGGCCCTCCCTCATCTGTTGGGTTCCCTGGTGTTGCTGTCTTCTGCCCCTCTGAGTGCTTCTGTCATTGGGACTTCTCAGTGACCCTTGCAGATCCACGCACTGTGCACCTGAAGGTTTGGCATATCCTGGGCCTGCATCCTGAGCTTGTTCTTCTTAATCTGAAGACTCTTCCTGGTGGACATGACCCACATCCACAGCTGCAGCTTACAGAGTGGGGATGTCTAAATCTGTATGTCTACAAAAGGCTTACCCGCCAAGCTTCACATCTACTCATGCACCTCCTCAAATCAGCACATCCTAAGCTTAGCTCATAATCCCTGTCTCACCTGTAACTCTAGTCAGCCTCCTTTTCTCCCTCTCCCTCACCTGCCTTGACATTTGCTAACAACATTCTCTCAAGCTTTTTTCCACCTCCATTGCCACCATCTTAGTTCAGGCTTTTGTCATTTCCTGCTAAACCATCATGGTTCTTTCCTTGTTGCTCTCTAATCTCCTTCCCTCTCATCATCCACCCACGCCGCACACTGCTCTAAGGTGAATGTCCTAAAAGATCTCATCTCTCCCGTGCTAAAACACTGACCCAGCTCCCCTTTCCTCTAGGACAGGTTGCACCTGTGAAGGTGACTTAGGGGATCCGTGTGATGTGAGCCCTCGTCCCGCTCCACTTCGGTCTTTCCAGCCTTCTCACACCTCCCATTCGTGTCTGCCTGTTGCACTCCAGCCTTCCCGAACTGCCTCAAGGTGGCCAAACATAACAAGCTGGTTTTTGTTATCTTTGCTTCCACGATTATCTTTCCTTTGAATGCCCTCTCTGATGTTGTTGTCTTGGCCAACACATGTTCAGTCTTCGGTTCTGGTAAAAAAAAAAAAAAAAAAAAAAAAAATCATCTGCTATCAAACTGTCTAGACCCTCCAGCAAGTGGAGACGCCCTCCTTTTTGTTCCCTTACACCACAGGCAGACTCTGTTAAGCACTTACCATCTTCAGGCCTGTTTTGTTTACCTGCCTTTCTCTCTAGAATGTAAATCCTTAAAGCACAGTGATTTTATCATGTTCATCTTTTTTATTTTCATTTTACGGGACAGGGTTTCACTCTGTTGCTGAGGCTGGAGTGCAGCAGCACGATCACAGCTCACTGCAGCCTCCAACTCCTGGGTTTAAGTGGTCCTCCTACCTCTGCCTCCTGACTCTCTAGGACTACAGGGGCGTACCACCATGCCTGGCTAATTTTTAGTATTTTTCGTGGAGACGGGATTTCACCATGTTGCCCAGGCTGGTCTGGAACTCTTGGGCTCAAGTGATCCACCTGCTTTGGCCTCCCAAAATTCTGGGATTGCAGGCATGAGCCACTCTGCCTGGACCATGTTTATATCTCTAATATAGAATATAATCCATCATTAATATTAGCCATGAGAAAAAAATTAATAAAAATAAAACTAACCATGTCATTTGCATTTGAACTCCATGAGGCTGGCAGGCCACTTGATGAGGAGCCCAGCCCACTTCAGTGCTGGAATCCTAACCTGCCTTCATTTTCTGCTCATTGTTGATTGCCTGATGGCCTTCATGAGGTGAGAAATACATTGCAGTTCTCTGCAAGGGAAGAAGGGCTCTGAAAAGAAAGTCAACTGCTAGTACCAGCCAGGCGAGGTGGCTCACGCCTGTAATCCCAGCACTTCGGGAGGCTGAGGCAGGTGGATGACGAGGTCAGGAGATCAAGACCGTCCTGGTGGATATGGTGAAACCCTGTCTCTACTTAAAAAATACAAAAAATTAGCTGGGCATGGTGGCGGGCTCCTGTAGTCCCAGCTACTCAGGAGGCTGAGGCAGGAGAATAGCGTGAAACCGAGAGTCAGAGCTTGCAGTGAGCCGAGATCGTGCCACTGCACTCCAGCCTGGGTGACAGAGTGAGACTCTGTCTCAAAAAAAAAAAAAAAAAAAAAAAGTCAGCTGCTAGTACCAATGATGAAATGAGAAGGTACTCTAAGTGAGTTCTTAGACATTTCTGATGGATTAGGAACCAGATACTGGTTTTGCCTGCCTGCATCTATGACATAAACAAATACACAACAAATGCAGTGTAGAGAAATAAGAAAAGGTGATGTATGAATTTTTTCAGCAAGTCCACCAGTTGCTGCAACTATTTCTTATCAAGTGAAAGAAACTTTCAGTGGCAGTTGAAACAGAAATAAAACCAGTGAGGACAAGTCCAGAGCCACTGAACATAGGCGAACTGTGATGCAGGGGAAAGTACGGACATTTCTGTGGCCCCACAGGTGAAGAGAGCCTTCAAGTAGATAATTTTTATTGCATTTCATGGGATGAGTGATTTGCCTTCTAGCATCTGAGCATATGAGGATTTATATCAGTCTTAGGACATCTCTTCCACAAATGTCACAAGTTTACTACGTTACCTATAAAAACAGAGCTGGCAGGTGATGGCACTGTAATAGTGTCTCATTTATCTCATGTGGTCTGGGAATGCGATATGCCATCTGAGCAGAATATTCTAGATAAGTGAGACAACAAAATAGTACAAAAAAATAAAAAATCCTATTTTAGAGTAAAATATTGAACATTTACCTGTTCCTTTTTTGAACAGAGTAAGCAGAATATGTGTTTACGGTGCAACAGCGTACACAGATCTGTGCTATTGTGGGGA
This sequence comes from Nomascus leucogenys, assembly GCF_006542625.1. NCBI lineage: Eukaryota > Metazoa > Chordata > Mammalia > Primates > Hylobatidae > Nomascus > Nomascus leucogenys. The sequence goes on from NC_044384.1 coordinate 132,236,501, forward strand.
TGTCCTCAAAGGCAATTTACATGGGTGAAGTGTTTTTTCTTTATATTAAATGATCCTTGCTTCTCAGCCTTTTGGCTAAGATCAAGTACATTAAATGATTTCAGACGTTGATAATTAAAAGAAAGTAGTATTTTGCCCTCTCCCTTTTGTCAGGTTGTTGCCTTACACTATTTACCATTCTCAGCATTTCTGCCTGTTACGGATTTTCTTTTCCCAAATATTCTTTGTTTTCTTGTTGAACATATATTTTTTTCCATTAAAAATCCCCTCTTTCAAAATTTACCCTTTTCAATATGTTGGAGATTGGAACTTCGGATAGCTGTTACTTAACAACTGTCAAATTTCTATGGTAAGGTTCAAGGAATTCTGTAAGGGTAGGTGTGAGGGTTATCTCTGGGTACAATGAGTTTTGCTACAGACTTTACCTTGTTCTGACTTCTTGGATGCTCTTTTCATGATCTGGATTCTTTTCTATGTGCTGAGTTATCTTTTTCTGCATATGAAAAGTGACTCCAGGGAGTAAATCCTTCAGTGGGGGTTTATTCCAGGCCTTCATTGACCAGTTAGGCTAACACAAGCGAATCACATCTTCTCTGGGTCTCATTTTGCTCATCTGTGAAATGGTAAGGCTGGACAGGCAGATGCCCAAGAGCTTTTCATGTTGTCAGGTGCCAAAACAGTAGTTAAGGAAGAGACTTTAAAGCTCTAAGACAGAAGTGCCTGAAGAAGAGAGATGGCTTTGCATTGAGAATGTCCTGGGAATCTTCCCAGAGCAGAAGGATCAGATTTAAAAGGAGAAGGTGGAAGCATAGACTTGTGCATGGGTTGTGTCTGTGAGAAACTGCTAGACTTTTTCAGAGGAAAGCAGTTATGGTGGTCAATACATATAACATCCACCATTTAAACCATTTTTTAGTGGACAGTTCAGTGGCATTAAGTACATTCACATTCTTGGCATCCATCACCACCATCCATCTTCAGAGTACTTTCATCTTCTCAAACAGAAACTCTGTACATGTTAGACAATAACTCCCCAGTCCCTGCTTCCCCAGCCCCAGCAACCTCTATTCTATGCTCTGTCTCTCTGAGCTTGACTACTTTAAGTACCTCCTATCAGCGGGATCTTACAGGATTTCTCCTTTTGTGACTGGCACATTTCACTTAGCATAATGCCTGCAAGATTCATCCATGTAGCATGTATCCGAATTGCCGTGCTTTTTAAGGCAGACTGGCACTCTATCTATCATATGGATGGACCACATTTTGTTTATCCATTTGTCTGTTGATGGGGGTGTGTGTTGTTTTTATCTTTTGGCTTTTGTGAATAATGCTGCTGTGATCATGAGTGCATAAGTATCTGTTAGGACCCCTGTTTTTAATTCTTTGGGATGTAGACCTAGAAATATATAGAATTGCTGAATCATATGGTATTTCTATGTTTAACTCTGTGAGGAAGTGCCAAACTGCGTTCCATAGTGGCTGCACCATGTTGCTTCCCGCCAGTAGTGCACAGGATTCCAGTTTCTCCAACTGGAGAAAGTTATCAGCAGTCCCTAAACTTTTTGGCCCCAGGGACCAGTTTTGTGGAAGACAATTCCACAACAAGGGGAAGGTGGTGGTTTTGGGATGAAACTGTTCCATCTCAGATCATCAGGCATTATTTCAATTCTCATTAAGGAGCATACACCCTACATCCTTTACATGTGCAGTTCACGGTAGGGTGATGAGAATGTAATTCTGACACCAGGCAGAGCTCAGGCAGTCATGCTCACTCACCGGCTGCTCCCCTCCTTCTGTGCAGCACAGTTCTGAACAGGCCATGGACTGGTACCATTCCGGGGCTTAGGGACCCCTGGAATCAGTAGTTATATGTGCTCAATATAAACCAGCCTGATTGGTACCCAGATTTTGTAAAAGGCAAGAACAAGACTTACAATTAGTACAGTAGGTGGGGGCCTGATTATGGAGCATCTTGAAGGCTGGACTGTGGTGTTGATACTTTATTCTGTGGTATGGGATGCTGGCGAGAACTTTGAGCTAGGGAGATGTGGGGTTTGAGTGGTACTGTGGACACATAAGGGCCAAAATATTTATGTGTGGGACCGATTGGGCCCCAGAGGCCAGGATATGGGTTGGCAGATGCTTGTTGTTATCCAGCTGGGAGACCACGCCTCCATGTAGGAAGGTAGGGAAGGTGGGGATGAATGTGGAGACGGAGAATGAATGCGGGTGAAGGGGACTGTTGAGAATGAGTGTAATGTTTTGCAGGCAGAAAGTTGGAAGAGAAATTCTGCATAGGCTCAGTAGTGTGACGTCTGTCACAACCTGTGTGCATGCATGTCAGTGGGGGCGGGGAATCTGACTCAGGAGTGGTGCCTTTCTTGTCCCTTGTCAAGGTCCTCAGTTGAAGACAGGGCATAGAGAGGGGTCTGCACCTGGTTAGCTCCTGGCCTACTGAAAGAATAGACATTTGCATGAATAGACTACAGATCTCTGTCTTGGATACATGGAGATGTCCCCACCTAGTTGGGGGTCTTAGATCCTGGCCCACTGAGTAGGAAAAGACCGGCATTGAGATACTTGCACAAGGAGTAATTACACCAAACTCAAAGGAAGCTTAGCATTTATGGAAGGGAGGAAAGACATGGAGGTGCCAGGTAGGGTGTTTAAACAAAGATCTAAGCTAGCTCCAAAGTCCTGATTTTGACCTTTAATTTGCATAGTGCATGAAATGATGCTGTTCTACACAAGATGACAAGAAGGGTGTTTGTGGGGCTGCTTTGCTTTGTACTTGCCATTTGCATGCGTCAGCTTACTGGCTGAAAAACCATTCCTGCCTTGGAATACTTACCCTTCCCTCCCCACCCCTCCCGCCACCCCCAAGTTTGCTCTGTTCCTTTGTGTTTCCACCAATAAAGAGCTCCAGCAGGCAAACGGATTTTTTCAGGTGTTGTCCTTCATGTTTAAAGAAGACCAACTGAAAGTTGTTCCCTCTGTGCAGGGATGGGAATGTGTGCCTGTGGGCATGGTAGGTGGATGGCTGGGTATGGCTTTCGGTGGGCTTAGGTTGCAAGACAGTTTTAAATAACATTTTTAAAATAGATGAAATTGTGCTATTCACAATAGCGAAGCCATAGAATCAACCTAGATGCCCATCAGAAGTGGACTGGATAAAGAAAATGTGATATGTGTATACCATGGAATACTACACAGCCATGAAAAAAAAGAATGAAATCATGTTCCTTGGAGTAACAGGAATGCAGCTGGAAGCTGTTATTCTAAGTGAATGCAGAAACTGGAAACCAAATAACACATGTTCTCACTTATAAGTGGGATGTAAACATTGAGTACCCATGGGCACGATGAAGGGAACATTAGACCCTGGGGCATACCTCAGGGTGGAGAGTGGGAGGAGGGTGAGGATTGGAAAACCACCCATCGGGTACTATGCTCTATGCTGTTTACCTGGGTGACAAAATTATCTGTACACCAAACCCTTGCAACATGCAGTTTACTTGTGTAAAAAGCCTACACATGTTCCTTCTGAACCTAAAAGAAAACTTGAAAACAAAAAAGAAAACAGATGAAGTTAAGGGATCCCAAATCAGATTGATAGGATATAATTAAAATAATTAGCAGAGTATAGAGAAACCAGCTAAAAAATGGATGTAATGACTGTTGCAAGGCATAGTATGAGGAAGACAGAAAGCAGCATAAATTGTGGTGTGTGGGGTGAGCCTGGGTGCTGTAACCTTCCTGATGGGCAGTGTGCCATACCTGGAACCACTGACCATGGCTGGGGATCTCTGTTACCCTGGGCTGATGATGCAGGCACCTCCAAGGCAGCTGGCATTCTCTATTCGTAGGAGTTGTTATGAATAAGAATTACTACGTTCTGTAGGTTCTTCATAAATAGATGTCCATGTCTTGAGACAGGTTTAGGTATATTGCTCTCTGTATTTTCAACTCTATGGATTTTGATTTTTAAAAGTTAATGATTCTTAACCTGCTTCTGAGAAAATGACTTCATTGGGAAAAAAAAAAATCATTCCTCAGCCTGCATACATTTTTATCTGTATCTTAAACTGTCAGCTGCATTTTCTGTGTTTATGACTGTGTGGAGAAGTTATGTTGCCGACATGAATAACAGAAACTCGACGAGATGCAGTCACCCACACCGGGAGACCTGTTTCAGCTGTGCACATGTGGCCTCTGTGGCGAATATGGCTCCTGTGCAGATAGGCCCTCTGTGGTGAATGTGGATGCTTTGCGGATACGCCGCCTGTGACAAATGTGGCTGCTGTGCAGACACCATCTGTGGCCAATGTGGCCGCTGTGCAGATATGCCCTTCATGTCAAATGTGGCTGCTGGGTAGATATGCCCTACATGGTGAATGTGGCTGCTATGTGGATAAGCCCTCCATGACAAATGTGGCTGCTGTGCAGATACTATCTGTGGCGAATGTGGCTGCTGTGCAGATACACCCTCCATGGCGAATGTGGCTGCTGTGTGGATATGCCCTCCATGGCGAATGTCGTTGCTGTGCAGATATCCTGTTCATGGCAAATGCAGCTGCTGTGCAGATGTGCCCTCTGTGATTAACGTGGGTGCTGTGCAGATACATCCTCCATGGTGAATATGGCTGCTGTGTAGATATGCCCTCCATGGTGAATATGGCTGCTGTGTAGATATGCCCTCGATGGTGAATGTGGCTGCTGTGCATTTACGCCCCCCATGGCGAATGTGGCTGCTGTGTGGGTACGCTCTCCATGGCGAATGTGGCTGCTGTGTGGGTACGCTCTCCATGGTGAATGTGGCTGCTGTGCAGATGCATCCTCCATGGTGAATGTGGCTGCTGTGCAGATACGCCCTCCATGGTGAATGTGGCTGCTGTGCAGATACATCCTCCATGGTGAATGTGGCTGCTGTGCAGATACGCCCTCCATGGTGAATGTGGCTGCTGTGCAGATACATCCTCCATGGTGAATGTGGCTGCTGTGCAGATACGCCCTCCATGGTGAATGTGGCTGCTGTGCAGATACGCCCTCCATGGTGAATGTGGCTGCTGTGTGGATACGCCCTCCATGGTGAATGTGGCTGCTGTGTGGATACGCCCTCCATGGTGAATATGGGTGCTGTGTAGATATGCCCTCCATGGTGAATATGGCTGCTGTGTAGATATGCCCTCGATGGTGAATGTGGCTGCTGTGCATTTACGCCCCCATGGCGAATGTGGCTGCTGTGTGGGTACGCTCTCCATGGCGAATGTGGCTGCTGTGCGGGTACGCTCTCCATGGTGAATGTGGCTGCTGTGCAGATACGCCCTCCATGGTGAATGTGGCTGCTGTGCAGATACGCCCTCCATGGTGAATGTGGCTGCTGTGGTGGCTGTGCAGATACGCCCTCCATGGTGAATGTGGCTGCTGTGCAGATACGCCCTCCATGGTGAATGTGGCTGCTGTGCAGATACGCCCTCCATGGTGAATGTGGCTGCTGTGCAGATACGCCCTCCATGGTGAATGTGGCTGCTGTGCAGATACGCCCTCCATGGTGAATGTGGCTGCTGTGCAGATACGCCCTCCATGGTGAATGTGGCTGCTGTGCAGATACGCCCTCCATGGTGAATGTGGCTGCTGTGCAGATACGCCCTCCATGGTGAATGTGGCTGCTGTGCAGATACGCCCTCCATGGTGAATGTGGCTGCTGTGCAGATACATCCTCCATGGTGAATGTGGCTGCTGTGTGGATAGGCCCCCCATGGTGAATGTGGCTGCTGTGTGGATACGCCCTCCATGGTGAATGTGGCTGCTGTGTGGATACGCCCTCCATGGTGAATGTGGCTGCTGTGTGGGTACGCTCTCCATGGTGAATGTGGCTGCTGTGCAGATACACCCCCCATGGCGAATGTGGCTGCTGTGTGGATAGGCCCTCCGTGGTGAATGTGCCTGCTGTGCAGATATGCCCTGTATAGTGAATATGGGTGCTGTGTGGATATGCCCTCCATGGCGAATGTGGGTGCTTTCGGACTCAGCCCCGCCTCATTTGGGCCCTGGGAGTTGATGATTCACCTTGTCATCCCACACAGCATCAGAGGTGGGAAAAGAGCCTGTTGCCTCAGTGAGTACTACATTCCTGAAGGAATGAACCGTCTTTGAAGGGAAACAGTTAATGTTTTCAAAGAAGTCCTTTGAGCTTCCTAAGAAATGAACCTTCTTTTATTCCATAGCCTTTCCCTCCGGGACTTTGAAATCTTTTCCAACATGAGCTCAGCAAAACTCTCAGCTTGCCTGACTTTGAGGGCAGTCAAGCAGGATACCCTTTTACTCAACGCATTGGTGAAGGCTTCCAAAGGGAACTTAGTCCTTGTGATTCCTCCACGTCTGGGCCTTTAAATAGCTGTGTTCACTGCTGCGGAACTGTGGGTTTAGGTTTTCAGGTGGGGCTGTGAGGACAGTAGGGAGACACGAGACTACCTTGAAAACTCACAGGACCACACTCCTCTCTGTGGCACCTCAAAGAAATCCAATCTTTGAACAGGATCAAAGAGGCTGTAAAACCAGTGCTGTAGGATGAAAAGCTCCCAGAAGGCAAAAAAACAGAGAAGAGAACTTGGCAACATTTGCGAGGAAGACATGTGCTTCCCACGAAAGAGAAGAGGGAGAGTGAGCAAGAAAAAAGGGAGGGTTTGTGAGAGACCTTGAGAAACTGTAACTGACTCTAGGCAGGAGAGAAATCTATTTATGTACCTTTCAAACTGTATTCCATTGCCGTGTCGCTGTAACTGAAACTCCACAGTGTCACTTGTCAGGTTTTTCCCTGGAGATTGATTTCTGTAGCCAGTCAGTGACTGGGAGGTGCGTTCTTAGTTCACTGTGGGGATTAAGGAGACATGAATAGAATCCATGGTACTGTGGTTCCCCCTCATCCTAGGCGATACATTCCGAGACAATAGTGGATGCCCAGAAGCATAGAGCGTCTTGAACCCTAGCTATTGTATGTTTTTCCCCATACATACATACCTCGGATAATGTTTAATTTATAAATTAAGCCCCCAGAAAGAGATTAACAACAATAACCAATAACAAAAGAGAATAATCATAACAATATACAGTAATAAAAGATATGTAAACATGGTCTCTTCATCTCTCTCTCTCGCTTTTTGTGTCTCCCTGATTCTCTCTCACTCTCAAAATATATTGTACTTCAGGTAACTGAAATGGCAGAAAGTGAAACTAGAAAATGGGGACTGCTGTATAACCCAAAAGCTTTTCTGATTTGTTGGATTTTACCTTTGTAATGTGTGTGTGTATGCGTGTGTGTTTCCTGACTGTAGAGAAAACACGCATAATATCAGAGATAGTGGAAGGAAATGGATCTTTAGGCATCAGGGAAATCATCTGATCCTTAGATTGGGAAATTCTGTCACCTAGACCCTAGGGAGGCTTGTTCTGAGAGGGGAGCTGAGATGCTGAGTTCATATCTTCAACCTGACAAGCAATACTCTATGGAGTTTCAGCAACAGTGACATGGGATGGGACACAGTTTGAATGGTCCCTAGACTTCTCTCCTGCTTCTCTACCTTCTCAGAGAAAGGGGAGTCGTGAGGATGGCTAACATTTATCGAGGGTTTATTGCATGCCTTGTACTGTTCTAACCTCTTTCACACAGGAAAACTTTCACTCCTCACAGTAACCTGTGGGGAAAATGAGGTACAGGAGCATGAAGTAATTTTTCAAAGCAAACCTGTGGGGCCAGGATTTGAACCCAGGCAGTCTGGCTTGATAGTATGTGCTCTGATTCCCTGAGTCATGCTGTTTACAGATAGGAAGGAAGATATGAAACTAAATATGATGTATTCATACCACTGTACTGAATATTTTATGTGTTGTCTATTTTAATGCTTCTAGAAGCTTCCAGACAGCCCCACAACCCATGTGACCAGCCCTGAGCTACTCCCAGGTGTCCCAAATAGATTACTATGGTCAGTTCATCTGAAATGGACATAATTTCTACCCCCCCACACTTTTTTTTTTTTTTTTTTGAGAAGGAGTCTCGCTCTATTGCCCATACTGGAGTGAAGTGGTACAATCTTGGCTCACTCCAACCTCTGCCTCCTGAGTTCAAGCGATTCTTCTGCCTCAGCCTCCCAAGTAGCCAGGATTACAGGCACGCAACATGACGCTCTACTAACTTTTGTATTAGTAGAGATGGGGTTTCACCATATTGACCAGGCTGTTCTCAGACTCCTAACCTCAGGTGATATACCCACCTCAGCCTCTCAAAGTACTGGGATTACAGGCGTGAGCCACCGCACCCAGGCTGAAATGGCTTAATTTCTAAGACATAATTTTAATGCTCATTTTTAAAATTAAGTGTAATTATTTTAGTATTCTTCAAATCATATTGCAGAAAATTTGGATACTAGAAGAAAAGAAAAAACACATAATCCCACTCTGTATCACAGTCAGTCTTACTTTGGCCTATTTCCTAAAAATCCTTTTACAAATGCCTCTGTATCCTATGAATACAGTTTGTATCCAGCATTTCAAGCTTTTTCCCATGTTTTTGTGCAGTCTTCATAACTGTGATTTTAAAATTCATGCTATTTTGACTTCTTTTGGTATTTTTTAATTGGGAGCATTTTGAATTTTCGAATAATTGTTGGAGAGATTTCATCTTAAACACTTTTTAAAGGCCGTCTGTGCTAGATCTCGGTTAAAAAACACTCAGCAGCCAACGTTAATTTTTAGAACTATCTTTCCTTGTTTTTCTTTTAATAGGGATCTACCGAACAGAAAGGGACAAAGGGACATTGTATGAGCTCACCTTCAAAGGGGACCACAAACACGAATTCAAACGGCTCGTCTTGTTTCGACCATTCGGCCCCATCATGAAAGTGAAAAATGAAAAGCTCAACATGGCCAACACGCTTATCAATGTTATCGTGCCTCTAGCAAAAAGGGTGGACAAGTTCCGGCAGTTCATGCAGAATTTCAGGTTGGTTTGTTCGCACGTGTTTATCTTCCTCCGCATGGTGTGTGTTAGAACACTGACATCATTTCCCGTCATCTCCTTCATTTCCCCTGCCCAGTACAAAGCCTCCTTTCTCTTATTCAGCTCTGTTTTCTCCATGTAAAGTTTGTCATTTGTATTTGCCTTTCCCTAGAGCGATTAGAAAACTGCCTTACAAGCATATTTACCTTCAGAAGTGAAAAGCAGGAAGGACTGGGTTTTCACCAGGATCTACAAAGATGACCGAAGGCCTGTTATGTTCATTCTGACTTGCGGAGGGGCTCGGGTTTGGGGATAGCAGGAACCAAGACTCACAGGCAAGTCAGCAACCTAGAGTCTTGAGGAGCAGAGAGGAGCTGGCGGTGGCAGAGCCCACGTTGACAGTGGGCAAGCCATGCAAGGTATTCTTGATTGGCTCTAGGCTGCCTTCACCTGCTGTCCTGTTCCAGTGGTGGCTGCAATGCACTGGAATAAAATCTATCTTTTATTCTAACCTGCATCATCTTAGACTTAATTGTAGAATTATACCAAGAAGGTTTCAAGCCCACATTTTTGTAGCTACTCAATGAGTCTAAGCTGGGTTTCATTTTTCAGGCATGCTGATCAAGTTTTTAGATGTGTGCCTTTAAGCCCTTGATTGCGCAGTGTTGGATCTTAGAAGCTGTGATGGCTCAGATGCACATATTGGCTGAGGATAACCAGCTAACTGATTTCGCCAGCTTGTTTTAAACATAGAAAATCCTACTGTCTAATTATAAATCTTGAAAGATCAAGCTGATTTTTTATTTCTTTTTTTTGGGACGGAGTCTTACTCTGTCACCCAGGCTGGAGTGCAGTGGCACGAACTCTGCTCACTGCAACCTCCACCTCCCAGGTTCAGGCGATTCTCCTGCCTCAGCTTCCCAAGTAGCTGGGATTACAGGTGCCCATTACCATGCCCGGCTAATTTTTGCATTTTTAGTAGAGCCCGGGTTTCGCCATTTTGGCCAGGCTAGTCTTGAACTCCTGATCTCAGGTGATCTGCTCACCTTGGCCTCTCAAAATGCTGGGATTACAGGGGTGAGCCACCGTGCCCAGCCTTGATTTTTAATCTTAGTAAATTTACATTATTAAAAGGCATAATGTTCAGTATAAGGGTGTGGTTGATACCTTTCAAAATTCTGGTTCATGAGCATACTCTGTTTTAATTTAAAGGGTAACCCACTTAAAACTAAGTTTTTTGAAGATCAGAATCAAATAGTCCTTAGACCTTTGAGGTCATCTGGTCTAATCTTCCCTTAATTCAGACTGTCTTTCTGACATAGGGTTCTCTAGGCAATGTGTGTGTGCACCAGGAAGCTGCCTACATTTCTAGTCAAGCTGCTGCTTTGTTGACCATCTCTGGATACGAAGTTCTTTATTGTTTGTACCTGAAGTCAGCTTCCATGTCTCTTCTGCCTGGTGGGTCTAATTCTAGCCTCTGGAGGACTGAACAAGTCTATTTCTTCTTAAACATCATAAGCTTTCAAGTATTTGAAGGTGGTCATCACAAGTCTCCTAGTCTTTTCTTTCTGAGGTATAGCAGTTCTCAATTCCCTTAGCTTTTTCATATTCCCTAGTTCATACATTTTTTTTTTATTAGCTGGAGCTTGCCTTTAGCCATGATGTAATCCAAAGTAGAGTGGGCCGATTGATTGATCTTTTCCCAGTTTGTAGAATACTCCTTTGTGCATGATCACATAATTGTTTGCAGTGTTCCTCTGGCTCCAGTCCTGAAGTGAGTGTTTTTATAATTTTGGCTTCTTTCAACCTTCTTTTAGTGTTTTTGCTCTCTTTCTCTGTAGGCCTTCCCTTTTGAATGGCACAGTGCCACTGGTTGATTAAACATTACATCTCCAGAATGACTGAACCTGCGGCGTTCTGAATGCAGTTGTCAGACCTGAATGTGGTTTGCATTAGGCATTAAGTGAAATCATTACTCTCAGCAGCTAGAATGCCCATTTCTAGGACTAGGTTATAGCAAGTTCCTTTGGCGAAGAAGCTATGTCTTACTGGGTTCAGGGTCCTGAGCTTTGATTCTCTGAGTCCTTGGACATGTTAGGCTTGCTAAAATGGCGCTTACACTAAGGAAGTATCTGCTCCGTGAAAGGACAAATCCTCACTGTAGGACTCCTGGGGCGTGAAATAGCAGGATTCTCTTGGATGTATATGAACAGCTATTTCCTTAGTGTCCTGAGAATTTTAAGCAATTAACAATAGGAATAAAACAGGAAGGGAAGTTTCGCTGAGAAGAGTCAAATGAGTAGCTTACAAGCCTCAAAACGGAGTGGGTGAAATGAAACATGATTTCAGTTAATTTTTTAAAAGAACACAAAAATCCTAGGGCCATTTGCGTTGAGCTGATTCATCTCAGCTCACCATATGGACTTTTACTATTTGGATGTCCCTTGCTCGTGGAGGTAGGAAGGGATGGGTGACAGAATACTTGTCACCTGGAGAGGATATTTTGAGAGCCTTTTGCATGTGCTAGACATGCTACCCAGGTGCGAGGGATCAGAAGATAAATTCAAGATGCGGTGCCTACTTTCACAAATAGCAGAAGCTGCAAATACAGAGCCAGGCACTGTGGCAGAGATATAGACAGGGGACAGTGGGACACAAAGAGAATCTGCGCAGGACAGCTGACACTGGAGCAGGAGGCTGAGTAGGGAGTTTATGTCGCAGTCAAGGCATTTCTGAGAGTGTTGAGGTCTCTGAAAAACTGGGATGCGAGAGGGTAAATACCTGTGGGTATTTAATTCTTCATAAGACCTTATTAAAGCCGGCATTTCAAACCCAAAGAAGGGGTTATTCAGGGCATGGTGTCAGGACAACTAGCCAAACATAGCAGAAAAAAATGTGATTCTTATTTCACACCAAAAAAGCAAAGTAAACTCCAATTAAATAATTAAATGCAATTAGCATGACCATAAAATTACTGGAAGAAAATATAAAGGGCTACTTAATAAATATTTGATGTTGTCTTTATAAAGTCCTTTTCATCCCCAGACTGGAGATTGTGAACTGTGGTTGACACTGAGGATGACACTGGAAGCAATTTGTATTTCCTTTTTTTCCTCTGTTTTCTAAATATTTATATAGCTACCATATGTTTTATATTTTGTTTAAAGATTCAGTGAAAGATTATTTTTGGCTTTTATAATTTAAACATGACTTTTTAGTTTGTAAAAGGTAATACTTGGCCATTATAAGATGTTTAAGCAGTGTAGAACAGCACAAGGAATAAATTATTTAAAAAGTCACTTCAGGTCTCACCTCACAGAATTAACCCTTATTAACATTAGTTGAACATCATTCTGGGCAATTTTCTTTGCATATCTGCAGATAGAAGAATTGCTTGCCAGCTGGGAATAAGTCAGTGCAACATGAGATATACATTCTATTTCTACTTATAGAATTAAAATGTATCTTGCTTAAATTCATAGAAGAAAACTGGAAGTATAATAAAGGATTTGCTGAACTTTAAGAAAATGTGTCTTCACTGTAAGAGACATTAGTTCCCAAGAGATCCCGCTGAAGTTAAAAAGTAATTTTTGCAAAACAAAAAATGGTTGGAAATATTATTTTTTAACTACATTTTGTAACTTTTTGATTGAAACATTGCAGTACAAAAGGAAATCAGCACAGCTACACTTTCTGCCTTCTGTGTCTCATCTTCTGAATTTTGTTAGCAATCATTTATTTATTTATTTTGAGACAGAGTGTCACTGTCACCCAGGCTGGAGTGCAGTGGCACAACCTTAGCTCACCACAGCCTCCGCCTCCCCGGTTCAAGCGATTCTCCTGCCTCAGCCTCCCGAGTAGCTGGGATTACAGGCGTATACCAACAGATCTGGCTAATTTTTGTATTTTTAGTAGAGACTGGGTTTCACCATGTTGGTCAGGCTGATCTGAAACTCCTGACCTCAAGTGATCTGCCCACCTCGGCCTCCCAAAGTGCTGGGATTACAGGCGTGAGCCATGTGCCTGGCTGCAATCTATTACTTTGACCTTGACAGGGTTACAATCTTTACATTCTACTTTATAACTACAGTTTCTACAGTTCTGGATTTAAGTGGATTTAGTGTATTCATCAGCAGTCCTTTTCCAATAGCTTTCCATTCCTGAGTTCTTAGTTGTCTATATTGTATGGTCAAGAAAATTTTTCAAGAAAGGTCACAAGTGTTTGAGAATGGAGTATCTACTTTTTGTCATCGTGGACAGAGAGCTTAGCTGGGCTTAAAATTCGTGGGACACACTGTCCTTCCTCAGGACTTTGTAGATATTCTGACATTAAATGATCTGGTGAAGTGTAAGAGCACTTTATTTTGTCTCTCTCGTAAACGGCTTTTGCCAGAATGCCTGAAGAATTCCTTCATTAGTCTTTAATCACATTTACTTAATCAGGTTATGTCTCATCTCAGCTTCTATTGTTCCCTCCCTTCCTCCCTACCTTCCTTCCTTCCTCCCTTCCTTCTTTCTCATGGAGGAGTCTCGCTCTGTTACCCAGGCTGGAGTGCAGTGGCACAATCTTGGCTCACTGCAACCTCTGCCTCCCAGGTTCAAGCGCTTCTCGTACCTCGGCCTCCCGAGTAGCTGGGACTACAGATGCATGACACCACGCCCAGCTGCTTTTGGTACTTTTAGTAGAGGTTGGGTTTCACCATGTTCGCCAGGCTGGTCTTGAACTCCTGACCCCAGGGGATCTGCCCGCCTTGGCCTCTCAAAATGCTGGGATTATAAGTGTGAGCCACCACACCTGGCCAATGTCTGTTGTTCTTTAGCTGATTTTTCTGTAGTACAGTTTCCTATTTTGCTTTGTGGGTTCTTTCAGGGAAATTTTTGGATGCTTTATTTTTGAGTTCTGTTTGCTTCGTTTATTGGATTCTCTGTTTCATGGATGCAATTATATATTTTACAGGTCTTCTCCATTTATTAGCATCTCTGTTTTTTTAATGCCCTTAGTCTTTTATCTGCTTTTACTTAAACCTTTATTGTGTCAGTAATTTGATTTTGTGACATATCTATTCTGTACCTTCCTATTTCTAATGTATTACTTCTGTGCATTTTGGCTGTTGATTTATTTTCTGAGCACACAGTATGCCTGCTAATGTTATTCTGTTGTTTTTATTGTTTTCTCTTTGGACTTTTTAAAAATTAAATTCATTTTTTTGTTAATAAAGTGTGAAACATTTCTAAGAAATTTTCTTCTGTTTGAGTTACCTTTTCTTTCAGACCCATTTTTTTCTTTCGCTTTACATGCTATTTCTTAACTTTTCCTTTTAATTTTGTTCTGATTCTTGGGATGTGGTTGCTATGATTTCTTTTTTATCTTTTCTCATCACGTGCAGGTGACTACCCAGCCTTCTGTTTGCTCGAGCATAGTATGGGTGGATTCTCCTTGGCTCTCTCCTCATCTTGACTGAGAATTGTTGTGCATATTTTGAGGACAGGGTTTTTCTCTGTTTAGTTTATTTGCAGTGTGAAAGCTGGGTGGAGGAGAGGAAGAACCTCCAGGGGCTTTGTGCAGCCTTTGCTGAAGTTCCCTGTTCTCGTGGCTCTTCTGAACCCTGGGATGGATATGTGAGTTTTGCCAGGCTCACTTGGTGTAGGGGGAATTAATTGTTTTCCCAAGGGGTAGATGTATCATATTTGGCCCTCATAATGGCCTTCATATAAGGGCTGAGGCCTGGGACATCACAAAGAGTCAGCCCCACTTACTCACGCCTCCAGCTCCCTTGCTCTTCTTCAGCATCTCTTTCCACTCCTACCAGTCAAAAAGAGGAAAAAGGAAGTTTTGGCTCTGTTTCTAACGCTTCTGTGGGATGTGGGGGAGATGCATACATGTCATCGGCTCTCAGTATTTCTCATCCCTTCTCCTCTAACTCTTCAGATAAAAGATCTTCACTAAAAGTGATTAGCTTTTTTCCTTTGCTTATGTCAAATCTCCCCTTCCCTGCTTTTTTTTTTTTCAGGGGTTCACAAGTAATTGGGATGGAATTACCTTCCCTCTCCACTTTCATTAAAATTTGTAGAAATACCAAAATAGCCTGGCGTGGTTCTTCCTGCTGCTGGTGCCAAGGTCCTAGGTGGAAGCCAAAGTCTCTTGTGTCTTCCATAGGTCCCCCAGGCTGCCGTCTCACACCTGAATCTGTGTCTTCTCTGTTTTCTCACCAACGAGCTTCCCTTCTGGAGGTGGTAAGTGGGGCCAGGAGCCCCAGGAAGCTAATGTAGAACCTTCCATTTCTTTCCTTGGCCTTCACTCTGTTGAAGTTGACAGCAGAAGATTATGTCTCCCTCATTGGTCATTTATTGGTGGCAAAATTGTTGCCATTTTCAACTATTTTTGGCACACAGTTTGCAATGATTGCTATTTGAGATGAATGTATTTAAAGCATTATCCTTCCCATGCATCACCCTTAAAATATCAACACCGTTTGCTCATACAGTTGGTTGAGGAATCTTTAATGTGTTGCTTCATGTATCTCAGCTTTAGTATCTTCTGTAAAAGGAAAGTCTTGGTCTAGATGGGCCCTGTCCCCTTGCAGTTGTAGGCGGATTATTATCAGTAGTAGGTTTTTCCACATCAGCATCAATTTGTTAATTATTTACCTAGAAAAGACTTGCATGGCTTCAACTTATAATAAATATGTCTTCTTGGACAGAAGGAAGAGGTGTGGAGCCTGGAATTCCCAAGAAAGAGCAGCCCTGGTCACGAGGCACAAAGCGGTCCTGGGGAAGGCTAGGTCTGCAGAAAACAGTTCACCCAGGGTAGTGGCCAGGCCCGGGTATAATCTGGAAGGAAGCAAAGGGCACATCTTTGTGCTCTAGAACTGTGCTTGGGGTGGTCCCTGGGAACAAAATTTATTCCTGGGTGCACAGAGTGTGTGAACTAAGTTATTTATTGTCATTATTATTTCTTCTCCTTATAGTCATCTCAACTACTCTCTAAAATTATTTGTGTTTTAAAAAATACAAGTTTAATAAAACCATTTTTATAAATTTCAATGAACAAGGACTCAATAACAATATGGGAAGAGGGACAGGTCCACCTAGAAATTGAGACTAATAGAAAGTTGGAACTTGTCGAAAATACTAGATTTCAGGACGTCCCAACAGGCAAGGAGAAAGGGGTAAAACAAAGGCCAGAGTCCTCCAGCTGTTCATGTTTAATGAAGAGAAGTCTGTCGTCCGCTGGGTGAGATGAGCTTTCTCCTAGCACCCAGACCCTGAGGGCCTTCATTTAAGAGGCATTGAGCCACCAAATAAATGATATTCCTCACATTTACAAGAAATCCTGATGCTAAAGCTTGACGCTAAAGCTTGAGTATTGTCATCTCTGAGTAAGAATAAAAGCCCCACTGCACCCCTCGATGGCAATAAAGACTGCTCTGTTCTTGGTGCTATGGGGCTATGTATGTGCTGTGTGAGTCCATTTTCTTTTTCTTTTTCTTTTTTTTTTTTTTGAGACACGGTCTTTAAAAAAGTTCAGTAGCCCAAGCTGGTGTGCAGTGGTGTGATCATGGCTCACTGCAGCCTCAAACTCCTAGGTTCCAGTGATCCTCCCACCTCAGTCTCCTGAGTAGCTGGGACTACAGATGCATGCCACCACAGCCAGCCAGATTTTTCATGAGACAAAGTCTTGCTGTGTTGCCCAGGCTGGTTTCAAACTCCTGACCTCAAGTGATCATCTGTAAAGATCACTTTACAGCCTGCCTCAGCCTCCCAAAGTGTTGGGATTACAGGTGTGAGCCACTGTACCTGCAAATGACTTCATTTTTGTTTGTGGAAATCAAATATCTGGAACTGTGGCAGGCTCCTTCTCTCCTGCTGTCATTGTCCTGGCTGATGTGGGACCCTCAGAGGCTTCATGTGCAGTTTCTTCTCCGCTGGATGCCCCACCCACCTCTCTTGGGTCTCTGCAGACTCTACCTGTGGCTGGGAAGAGAGGGAGCTTACCCAGGAAAACTTGCTTTAAATGTAGCTCCTGCTGTTTTTCTGTTTCCTTTTTGTCCAGTTGCATGTTGGCTTAAACCTACTTACTCTTCCTCCTCTTCTCATTATCTTCCTCCTTCTCCTTCTCCTCCTCCTTCTCCTTCTCCTCCTCCTTCTCCTTCTCCTCCTCCTTCTCCTCCTCCTCCTCCTTCTCCTCCTCCTCCTCGTCTTCCCCCTCCCCCTCCCCCTCCCCCTCCCCATCCTCCTCCCCCTCCCCCTCCCCCTCCCCCTCCCTCTCCCCATCCTCCTCCCCCTCCCTCTCCCCCTGCCTCTCCCCTCCCCCTCCCCTTCCCCCTCTCCCTCCTCCTCCCCCTCCTCCTCCCCTTCCCCTTCCCCCTCTTATTCCCCCTCCCCTCCCCCCTCCTCTTCCCCCTTCCCTCCCCGCCTTCCCCCTTCCCCTCTCCCCGTTTCTCCCTATTCCCTCCTCTCCCCCTCCCCTCCCCCTCCTCTCCCCTCCCCCTCCTCTCCCCTCCCCCTCCTCTCCCCTCCCCTCCCCCTCCCCTCCCGCTCCACCTCCCCTTCTTCTTCTCTTCCTCCCCTCCCCCTCCCCCTCTTCCTTCCCCTCCCTGTCTTCCTTCCCCTCCCCCTCTTCCTCCCGTTTCTCCCTCTTCCTCCCACTTCTCTCTCTTCCTCCCTCTTCTCCCTCTTCCTCCCTCTCCCCTTTTCCCTCTTCCTCCATCTCCCCTTCTCCCTCTCCTCCTCTCCCTCTCCTCCTCCTCCTCTTCCCCCTCCTCCTCTTCCCCTTCCTCCTCTCCCTCTTCTCCTTCCTCTCCCTCCTCCCTCTCTTTCTTCTTTCTTCTTCCACCCCATTTTGCCTTTGAAACTATTCTCAAATTTGGTTTTTGGCTGCTTTGTTTCTCTTACCTTCCATATTGTAGATTTTAAGCCAGCTGGTTACTTCTTGTCTATTTTCTTTGTGATAGCAGGAAGAACCTCATAATAACAAAGCTATAGATTTTCTTTGGTCTTTATCTCTGAGCTTCTCTGAAGGGAAAAAGGCAGAATTTTTGTGGAAAATATTCTTCACTTTGCTTTAAAAAAAAATTTCTCAATTCCAAGTTTACTTGATTTTTTATTTTGACTGCTTCCAGCTGTACTGAGAACCCTTTTTCGTGCTGCTATATTCCTCCTCAGACCTGACTGGTGATTTTTGTCTTAATGTTCTCTTTCTAACATTTATGATATTTTAATACAGTATCAAGGAAATTTTGTACTTGAATTTTCTTTAGCAGTTCTCTTTTATTCAGTTTTTGGCCTAGAACATTAAGATGGTTCTGAAAATTTCAGGAAAATTATTTTAAAGCAGTAAGTATAGATTCTCGGAAATTGAAATGAGCCTGGAATGTTTTAGCGAGGCTGGTATATGTGATAGAAAGGCCTCCGGTCATCAAATGTTGGATCATGATAGAGATTCCCAGTGTCTTTGTGTTCCCCAACAGGAAAATGATATCTTTTCCATAGTCTAGTCCTCTTGCCTTCCCTAAGCCCCTCTACCTCTCCATAGGCCATTTCACTATTTGTACACCAGAGCTGCACCAAGAAAGTTGGATGGCTAATGTGTTTGAGAGATGCTAATCTATATCATTCATTGTATTTGGATAAAGGTTTCTCTTTGGAGACTTAATAGAAGTTGGTTTTGATTTCACCTGAGCCAGGGGTTATGTAGCAACATCCATCCAAGAGTAAAAAATGACCAAACGGAAGATGATCTCATTTTCTGTTTTGAAATGAACAGTCAGGAAAATAGGTCCCAATTGCTTGATTACTCATTTCTTAACACTGATTGGACTACTCAAATAAGGGGATAGAATAATTATATATTAATAAATTTGTCTTGATACAGGGGAGGGGAGATGCCCCTCAACCCAAAGGAAGAATATTGATTTTAAAGCCAGATTTTACTTAGCCCCGCTAACTCTGTTCCTTATTTCCAATTTCTTTGTGCCAAGGAATTTCTTCTTGTAACCACAGAAGACTACAGATAGAGTTTGGGAACTTCAGGTCTTTTACATGTCATTTCATTTGCATGGGACACTACTTAAAGCCTAAATAGATATTCATCACATACCTGAACATTTGAGTCGAAAATTGACTTGGAAAGAATAGTGATGTGATTTCCTTGCATCTGTGCCTTTATCAGCTGTGAAAGCCCTGCCTCTGCCCTTGTTCATGTGCGTGGTGGCTACTCACCTATCAAGGCTCAGCCTGGATCCCCCTCGTCCTCAGTCCCCCTTTCCCTGGCACCCAGTGGAAATAACCGTACTCACCTCTCAGCCTTTTAGCTGATTTTACCTCTGTTACTGTGGTTATTCCATCCTGCATTATATTATGGCTCTTTAGTTGTCTGTCGCTTCCAAAAAACTATAAAGCTCCTGCAATAGGGAGGGTGACCAGTTGTCCCAATTTGCTTGGGACTGAGAAATTTTCCAGGATACAGGATTTTCATTGCTAAAATCTGGAAAATCGCAGGAAAGCCTGGTTGATTGGTTCTACTACAAAGACCATACATGGTCATCCTTTGTAACTCCTTCTCCAATGAGGATAATTCATTGCACACATAGGTGCCCAGTAAGTGTTGATTATTCAATCCACACTTCCCTAGACCACATAATATGAGGTATAAAGATAAGTATCCTTAACTGCAAGAAACGCAATTTTTCCCCCTCTCTCTCCCCTACTCTGGCTGGCAAGATCTCCAACCTTCTCTGGCCTTCTCAGTCTTTCTAGGTATCCTCGATGATAACTCACACATGTGCAGATGTTAAGTTCAACCCCCACTGGCTGCACAAGTATCAGTTGTATGAAGCAAACCCATGCTTCTGACAACAGCCAGAGGGGCTATCACTCCCAAATGGCATGTGGCTGCTGCTGCTACTGTACCCACCACCAGCATCTCTATCACACTAACACCATTACCTTCCCCAAAAGTCCTGGCTTGAGCTCCCAGTATCCTCATAGTTTCTTTTGCTGTAAAGAAAGCCGTCACGTTTTTTGTAGCTCTGTCTCTCTAGGACTCACAGGTGAGTCCACAAGAGCTGGCTGGAGAACAGGACCCACCCCAGGGGTGTGCATCACTTTGACAATCACACTGCCTCTCTGACAAGTCAGTTGTTATTACTGAGCTTATTTCTCCCTCAAGACAGTGATCAAGAACCGAGGTGATTTTGCTACACCCACCTCCCCTTGCCCTGGGACAGATGGCAAAGTCTAGAGACCTGTTTGGTTGTCACATCTGGGATAGGTGGGTGCTTCACGGATGCTGCCACACATCCTACTGTGCACATCACAGCGCCTCCCACAATAAAGAGTTAGAGGGTCTAAACTGTTAGCAGTGCAGAGGTTGAAAAAGGCTCCCTTAGGATGAGTTATCACCCTTAGTGTACAACGCCTCCTCAAATCAGGCCTTGGATGAGCCTGTCACCAGTCCATCAGATCTCCCATTCTATCTGGCTGGTTCCCATCAGAAACTCAGGTTGAACAATCCTTCCCCACAGCCCTTTTACGTTTGGAGTTTTCTTGTGGCTTTTCCCTTCTGCCTGGCCATACCAGCCCTCCAGCTTTGTAGTGGGGTCCTAGACATTGAGTTCAAAGCTGTCAGACTTAACAGATGCATCCCTCATGCGGCTCAGGTGACCTGGGGAGCTGACTACCAGGCAGGTACTTAGGAAACCTGGCTTTCGTGCCTTGCTGCCTCCATAGCTCGGTCAGGTCTTTGGAACTCCTTCCCTCACCTGTACGCTAAGGCTACGAACAATGGCCACATACCTCCCTCCACAGGGCAGGCGTGCAGATTAATAACAGAACTCAAAGACCATGAAGGGCTTTTGGCCTCTTGGGAAATAGAAATATAGGTGTCTAAGTGACTGTGATACATGTTTTGTGATAGGAAATACATCTTAAATTAGCCTCTGTACTCTCCGTACTCTCTTGTTATAATATCTGGGTGAAGAACTGGTTTATGGGTTTATTTTTTTTGTTGCTTTAAGAAAAAACATCCTAAAAAGAGTCTTTGTGGAATAGAAACAGAATATCCAGGCCGGGCATGGCAGCTTGCACCTTTAATCCCAGCACTTTGGGAGGCCAAGGCGAGTGGATCACCCGAGGTCAGGAGTTCGAGACCAGCCTGGCCAACATGGTGAAACCCTGTCTCCACTGAAAATACAAAAATTAGCTGGGCATGATGGCACACACCTGTGGTCCCAGCTACTCTGCAGGCTAGGGTGGGAGGATCACTTGAACCTGGGAGGTTGATGCTATGGTGAGCCAAGATGGCACCTTTGCCTGGGTGAGAGAGCTAGACCCTGTCTCAATAAATGAATGAATGAATGAATGAATGAATTTTCAGGCTTCCAGGTTCGGGCAGGAGAATGACCCAGTGGGAATGGGGAGCTCATGCACAGAGACCGTGAGAAAATGATGAGCTCCCTGGAGGGACCTTAGGAAGTTCGAGTTTCCTGAGATTCATGGCAAAGGCTTTGTAGACAGTGTTACCAAGGCGTTTATAGAGAAGTGCTATCAGAGGCATGTAAGTCAGCCCAAGGAACCTAGGTACCATGTGTCCAGGTATGAATAACAGTGCAAAGCCAGGAGTTTGAATACGCAACGAATACAATTTTCCCCCTTTCTCATGCATTTTACTTACTTACTTACTTATTTATTTATTTATTTATTTTGAGATGGAGTCTCGCTCTGCCACCCAGGCTGGAGTGCACCGGCACCATCTTAGCTCACTGTAACCTCTGTCTCCCAGGTTCGAGTGATTCTCCTCCCTCAGCCTCCCAAATAGCTGGTATTATAGGCCTGCACCACCAGGTCTGACTAATTTTTGTATTTTTAATAGACACAGGTTTCACCATGTTGGCCAGGGTGGTCTTGAACTCCTGACCTCAAGTGATCCTCCTGCCTCGGCCTCTCAAAGTGCTGAGATTATAGGCTGAGCCACCATGCCCAGCCTACTTTACTTTTTAGACTTTTGCCTCCAAACCAAAAACATATGGACACATTCACTCACATACACACTCTTTCTCACACACACACCTTTCCAGTGGATGGAGTTTACTCAGAATTGTTTAGAGGAAAACAAAGATCATTCTGCCAGCCAGCCATGGTTTTTCATGGTATAAGACTCTTATTCTTGTAAAGCGCTTGTTAGTTATATTACAGATAGTTTCAGTTTTGCACATGGAGAACTCAAGGGCAGACATGTCTTAATAATTTCTTAAGATCCACTGGTAGATTGTCTGGTCCATGATACGTTGTCACCAAGTGTTTGTTGAATGAATGAAGGAAAAGAGTACATGAATGAATGCAATGGAACCTTGACGGTAGACCTCACAACAAATTCTACTTTGCCTTTTTTAAGACGCCTCACCTAGTCACAGAGAGTAAAGGTCCAATGCATCTGTCTTATTGCTTAAAAACAGGAAGTTGTTTGAATGGATTTAAAAATACCAGAGAGGGAGACAGCAAAGATGTTATTAGAAAAATGAGAATGCTTTTTCTTCAGACGTAGCGGGTGACCCTCTCCTGATTCTAGGATGGATTTTTCCCACTGCATGCACGAATTTCAAGCAATTTTTCTGGCACTTGGCCCTGTGTGTATGCTTTTATTCTACCCTGGCAGAGGAAGTTAAGACATTGTCTGGGAAGTTTGCGAAAGGGATCTTTTATGTACAGAGGATTTCATTGTTGATTGGTGATGATTCAGTCTGCAGGGACTGTGGCTAAGTGGGAGCCCCTGGTTTTGAAACATGTCGTTATATCCTAGGCCTCTGTTCCCTGTCCTTTGTCTGCTTTTAAACCTCTGCCGTTGCTCTGGGTTCCTGAGGTAGCTCTTTCTTCCACCAGAAAGAGACAGAATGCTCAGAACCAAACCTGTGACCAGAGTGAGCCCTGTATGTGTCTTGCCTGGGTCAATATCATCCTCCCTATTTCTTCCATCTGGAATTGTCTTCTTTCTTACCTCTGCCTTTCTAAACCCTATCCCTCTTTCACTGAGCCCAGCCATTCCACCCCACAGCATTTGCTGTACTTTCTCAATTCCATGTTCTTTATATCAATGCCATGAGATGTCTGATGGTTTTAGCTGAGCCCATTTGATTTCCTAAGTAAGTGTTATGAGGGCAAGAACCGTGTCTTCCATTGCTGTGGATTTCTCCCAGCAACCCCAGGAAGGTGGTCATTTCTTTTAGGTGTCATCATTAAAAGCATTGAACAAACTGGCCTCTGCATTTAGAGCTCAAGGATCTTTAGAAATTATGATGTGAATTATTGTTTGGGGGTTAGGGTAAGTAGCCAACACTGAGATAAAAGAAAACAAATGGAAGGACATGTAAAATATCAATATCACAAAATATCCTACCAGTAGAATCTTTCCATTAACTTGTTTCCAGAAACTCAGGTTAAAATTACACACATACACGTATGCAGTTGGCCCACTGTATCCAAGGGTTCCACATCCTCCGATTCAAGCAATCAAGGACTGCAAATATTCTAAAAAAACAAAACAGGAATGGTTGCGTCTGTACTGAATATGCATAAACTTTTTTTTTCCTTGTCATTATTCCCTAGATGATACAGAACAAAAACACTTTACACAGCATTTGCATTCTGTTGGGTGTTAAAAGTAATCTGGAAATGATTTAAAGTCCACAAGAGGATGTATGTAGGTTATATCCAAATACCACACCATGTTATATAAGACAGGGGGCCCCAACTCCTGGGCCACACACCAATACTGGTCTGTGGCCTGTTAGGAACTAGGCCACACAGCAGGAGGTGAGTAGCTGGTGAGTGAGCATTACCACCTGAGTGCCACCTCTTGTCAGATCAGCTGTAGCATTAGATTCTCATAGCAGCATGAACCTTATTGTGAACTGCAGATGTAAGGGATCTAGGCTGTGTGCTCCTTATGAGACTCTAATGCTTGATGATCTGAGATGGAACAGTTTCATACTGAAACCATACCCCCACTTCCACCCCCACCCCCAGTGTGGAAAAATTGTCTTCCATGAAACCGGTCCCTGATGCCACAAAGTTTGGGGACTGCTGATATAACGGGCATGAACATCTGGATTTTGGTATCCCCAGGGGGTTTCTGGAATCAGTCCCTCATGGATACTAATATGGTTAATTATATCCCTACCCAAATCTCAGCTTGAATTGTAATCCCCATGTGTCAAGGGCAGGGCCAGGTGGAGATCATTGAACCACGAGTGCAGTTTCTGTCATACTGTTCTTGTGGTAGTGAATAAGTTTCACAAGATCTGATGGTTTTATAAGTGGGAGTCCCCCTGCACAAGCTCTCTTGCCTGCCACCATGTAAGATGTGCCTTTTATCCTCCTTTGCCTTCTGCCATGATTGTGAGACCTCCCCATCCATGTGGAACTGTGAGTCCATTAAACCTCTTTCCTTTATAAATAACCCAGTCTTGGGTATGTCTTTGTTAGCAGCATGAGAACAGACTAATACAGATACTGAGGGGAAACTGTACACATATGTACATAATATATACATATATGTGTACATAAACAGTGATTTAGGCACATGCATATATTTACATATCTACACATACATACATTTACATGCACATATGTACACATTTACACATACACACCTGCATTTACATACATACACATATACATAAATGAACTAAACCCTCAGCAGAGGACCTTCCCAGATTAGCTAGTGCTTTCACTTGAGAGGACAGGACATGGGCAAAACACAAATAGCTAATGTGGGAAAGCAGGTCAGGACCAGGCCAGAGCTAGAGATCTGGCCCCAGGAGGGTATGGCCGAATGGTGGTTTTGTCAGAAAGCTGGAACATGAGGTGCTCGGTGCCTGGGATCATTAGAGTCACAGAGAGAAGAAATGGGGACATGGTGAAGGTGATGATATCTGCTTGGGAAGGGTGCACTTCAGTGACTGTTCTGCCTTGCCATTTCCTCAGATAGTCATAACATTGGGTGCTTCCAAGGCACTCTAGAGTCCTAAACAAGAGAATGACTTTTGACCTTTGCTCATTTGGTCTTTAAGACTCTGTGATTGGCCCACACAAGAAAAGAGAGTCATGGGCAAGGATTCTAGTCTCATCTTCTCTGGACTTTAGCTTTCTCATCTTTGGTACTTCATAGTCTTTTTATGGGGTAAGAACCAGCGACCCATTTCCATGACGCTGTCTGGACCCGGTGGGCTAGGCCTGTGGCAGATTGGAGCTGAGGTGCCTTGCATCTGAGTTTTGATTTACTGCATATTTAAATTTCCTTGTTGTCCCAATAAGATAAATACAAATACAGATAGTTGGAATGGCCAACCAGAAAGGTCCTGGATTCCCATCTCGGCTCTCCTGGAAGTTTACCGAGTTTTCTTCAAGACCCTTTTGCACTTTACGAAAAGGTATTGGTTTGTGCTGTGCCTGTCAATGTGAAAATAGGCACCAGACATGCATGTGTTTTGTTTTCCAGGGAGATGTGCATTGAGCAAGATGGGAGAGTCCATCTCACTGTTGTTTACTTTGGGAAAGAAGAAATAAATGAAGTCAAAGGAATACTTGAAAACACTTCCAAGTGAGTACAATATGGAGCCGTCGTAAGGAGTCCTGGTAACTAAACTCAGAAGCACACATCCAAGGCTGAAACTTCTACTTAGTTTTATTTTCCTTCACACTGTGGGTTAAATGGGATGGATTGATTGCTGGCTGTGTGCAGGCAAAAGTCTGCACTCCTCTTCCCCAGGAGACTGCCCTGTCTGACAGTGGTTTTCAGTGTGCATGGGTGATGACTTTGACACTGGAGATAAACTGCACACAGCAAGGGGGAGGGGAGTGGGGGCTTCGTTGAGCTTTCATGTAATTGGATGTCATCATTTTTAGCACCATAGATGCGGGGACTTCACGTTGCAGAGTAGGAATTAGGGAGAGCACAGCTGTGCAGTGAGCTCCATCTCAGCCACAACTTCAGAGGCTAAGAGTGAAGTCTATGCTCAGATCTCATCCACTTAGCAAACAGTCTCACCCTTTGGGCTTTGATTCGTTAAGTATTTTGAGACATTCAGGGGAAACCAGAAGTGGTGGCCAAGGCAGGATCCTTGATCAAACTTACTCAGTTGAATACAAATGATTTAACCAAAAACTTGAGGCCTCCAGTTGTACATTTATACCTAGGTGATCAATTGCATGGGGCATAAATGTATTCAAAAGCAGCATAGATGGATTTTTTTCCCTATAAAAATAAATAAGTAATCCCCATGGCATCTTCTACCAATAAGGAAGCCGGAATGGCACTGCACACTGGCCTGTAGTTAGCCCTGGAGGTTTGCAGGGGGACTATTTGAGTAATCAGGTGGGTGGTTTCTATGCAAGTGAAGCTTTGAGTATGGCCAGTGGTACTCAGGGGCAGACATAGTCTGAGTAGATCCATATGATTTAGATATAAACAGTGCCCTCTGTTTTGAGTTTCTGGTAAATGGTAATAGGATGATAGTCAAAGGATAAGATTCTAAGACTGAGTGTACTTTTTTTTTTATGCTTTGTTATTAGTTTTATATTAATTGGCCCAAGATCTGAATGCTAGTTATAATTATTCAAGCATTCTTAAGCAGGAGATCAGCAAACTACACCTCCCTGGCCAAATTTTGTCTTGCACCTGTCTTTGTAAATAAAGTTTTATTGGAATGCAGGCATGCCCATTTTCTTACATATTATTTGTGGCTGCCTTTGTCTACAGCTGTGCAGCTGAGTAGTCACCACAAAGACTGTGTGACTCACAAAGCCTAAACTGTTTACTGTCTGGCTCTTGACAGACAAATTGTGCCTATCCCTGCTCTAAAGCAATAATGAGTTGTTAAGAGTTTAAAACCAACAACAACTTAAAGCTATGGCCTGTGTCTAAGATCAAATAGAATAAAATAATTGAATATCGTAAATGCAGGTGACGTAGAAATTCCTCGACTCCAGTACATTGCTATGTTCTCACCTCTGCTTAGAAACGAAGAATATGAATTACATAAATTCATGGCCTCTGCCCATTGGGTAGGTTTTAACATCTCTATCAATGTCAATTCCTAGACATAGGTTCTTTAAAGTTCCCCGGATGATTCTAACATGAAGCCACAATTGAGAACAATTGTACCAGAAGGTGGTAGTCCACTTGGGAGCTGTTCCCTTCACTGCAGCCAGCTGGCTGCCCCACCCCAAGAGATTTTAAGCAGCTCCCCACGTGACTCTGAAGTACAGCTAGGCTTGAAAGCCTCCTTCCTGCTTGGTATGGCAGATTTCCAGCCCATCAAAGAATGACCAGGCATTTCCTGAGGGTTACACGTAACCATATTTACATGAGTCCAATGGATAAGTAGAAGGACAGTTTAGACCCCTTGTAGTGACTAGAATGCTTAAGGCTATACCTTTATCAATTCATTCTTCTCCATATCAAATTACCTGGCAAGCTGAATTCTCAACCAGAAGGTAGCTTGGTGAGCAAAGAATGTATAGAATCTGAGTAAGAAAAGTAAAATCATTTGAGTGGTAGAGATGGTTTGCCTCAAACTTTGACAAACATCTAGTTATCGATCTACCCAATTCGCTTCATGCTAGAGACCAGGTTCGTTGGTGTTTAAAGTAATGCTATGTAAACTTTGGCAAAATTAACCTGAGCTTCTTAAGTTGTGTATGTATATACCTATACCTGGTATATGTATATAGTTGTGTTTGTATATACCTATACCTATACCTGGTTGACTAGTTGCATAGGGAATAAAATAAATACTTTTTCGGTGTTGATACCCTCATTCTATTAACCAGTGATATCTGTAGTGTTGATGTCACTGATGCTTTGGGCCATGTCCTGCCCTCTCTTATGGTGTTGCTGGTCAGGCTCTCCTAGGGATGCCCAGACCTCTGCAGCCAGCCTGAGTTGAGTTCACACTACCATACCACACTCCACCTTCCAGATCAATCTTCCTACCTCCCTCACTGCCTTAGCCTGGTCCCCAGATGGGCTGTTGCTTCTAATCCTGTCTTTACGACTTACTGCTCTCTAGCCAAACTGGGAGCAGAATTTGATCTTTGTCTTCACTCCCATTATTCTCTTCTTTTGGGAGTTCCTTCCGCCCTCCTTTTTGTTAATTCAAACCTCAACCCCCCATCACTCCCCACCTAATTTCCCACCTCTGGCGCTCTTTCTCACTCCCATTCCTTTCCTCTCTGAATTCCAACTATACTCACTTTCTGCACCTCTGAATCTGGCACTTGGTGCATGATTTGATGATTGACATTTCTTCCTGTTCTACTAACTTTGCAACTAGATTATAACCTGCTCAATAAGTAGTACTGTGTCTCATGACTCCTTAATTCCAGCAGTTAGCACAACACCATACAGAGAAAATGTTCAAGGTTTCTTCATCAAGAGAAAAATAATGCCAGGTTTATAGTAAATTTGTGCACTTAGTAATGTATTTTCTTTATTTTTGAGACAAGGTCTTGCTCTGTCACCCAGACTAGAGTGCAGTGGTGTGATCATACCTCACTGCAGCCTCCAACTCCTGGGCTCACATGGTCTTCCCAACTTAGCCTCCTTAGTAGCTGGGACTACAAGCATGTGCCAACATGCCTGGCTAATTTTTATATATATTTTTTGTAGAGCCAGTGTCTCCCTATGTTGCCTAGGCTGGTTTCAAATCCCTGGCCTTGAGCAATCCTCTTGCCTCATCCTCCCAAAGTTCTGGGATTATGGGTGTGATCCTCTATACCCGGCCTCCCATAGTAATCTACATATAAGCTTATACGTGAAACTTTATTTAAACATTTTTAAATTATTTTTAAGCTGATAAAGCTTTTGTTCAGAGGTATCTTATTTCTGAATAATGTAACTTGCATAAATTATAGTATTTAATATTCATTACCTGATGAGATAGACACTGTTTTGGGCCCTACTTCACAGATAAAGAAACTGAGGCTTAACGAGGTCGTTGCTCAGGCTGTGATCCCTGTCAGATGGGAGAGCCAGAATCAGAGCCTCGTGTTAAGTTCTAGACTCACAGTGTTAGCATACCACCACATGTTCAGTCTAATATGCTTGCTCCTAAAACCAATAGTTGTTAGTTGAAAGTAGTAAGATTTATAGTCACACTAAATGAAATTTATGTTATTTGGAAATCAGTATTGTGATTAAGCTGTTTTAAATCCAGCTAAATGCATGTACTTTAATATCTTTTTAAAAA
This sequence comes from Nomascus leucogenys, assembly GCF_006542625.1. Classification (NCBI taxonomy): domain Eukaryota; kingdom Metazoa; phylum Chordata; class Mammalia; order Primates; family Hylobatidae; genus Nomascus; species Nomascus leucogenys. The sequence continues at coordinate 132,265,742 of NC_044384.1, forward strand.
TCTTGTTTAGTGACCAGTATGCAATATTTTACACACTCCCTCCCTAGTTTATTCTTAGTCAGTTGAGCTTTACATTTCAGTTGATTGCTATAGATCAGTGTTCTGCAAACACCAGTTTGTGATTTATTAGAGGGTTGGGAAATCAATTTTGTGGCTTATGTCCAATTTTTAAAAAGTGAAGCAGAATAGGATAGAAAATATCAGAGTGAATCACAGGTCGTAAGGATAAATATTCTTTCATGAAAGTTTAATTTCAATGTGTGTGTGTGTGCGCTGCATCAGGATGTGTAATATATTCCTTTATAAGGATCATGGTCAAAATGTTTAAAAGCTACTAACATAGACAGAAATACAAATCGGTTCTCAATATCTGATTCTTATTCTGTAGAGTTTTCCAAGTTTCAGTTAATCTCAGATGAGCTCAGTGGTTCTTCAATATAAACATGCTTTGGAATAACCTGTGGTGCTTTTAAAAATGGAGATTCCTGGGACCCAGGCCTAGAATTCCTCAATCAATGGGCCTGAGATGAAGCCTAGGAATCATCACTGAACTAGTTCCACATGTGATGCTGGTGTGGGTGGTTCATGGACCATACTGTAAGAAACGCTGCTTTAGATACTTGCTTGGAGCTATGTAATGGGAATTTTTTTTTTTTTTTTTTTTTTTTTTTTTTTTTTGTGACAGAATCTCACTTTTTCACCAGGCTGGAGTGCAGTGGCACAATCTCGGCTTACTGCAACCTCCACCTCTTGGGTTCAAGCAATTCTTCTGCCTCAGCCTCCCGAGTAGTTGGAACTATAGGCACACACCACCGCACCCAGCTAATTTTTGTATTTTTAGTAGAGATGGGGTTTCTCCAAGTTGGCCAGGATGGTCTCAATCTCTTGACCTTGAAATCTGCCCACCTCGGCCTCCCAAAGTCTTGGGCTACAGGCGTGAGCCACTGTGCCCGGCCAAAAAATATTTTAATGTAACTGGTAGATGAATTGGCATTTACCACATTGTAAGTTGACATTTACTACATTGCAAGTTCATCTTTGCCCAGTAACAAGGACATGAAAGCCTCCTTCAGAGGAGTCATCTCTGAGATTAAGTTGCTAGAAATGAGACACCGCCCTGCCAGAGAGTGTATGTGATGCTAGGGGAGGGTTGTTGTCATTATCAGGGACCTACCTTGCATTGTTTGTGTCAGCATTTCACACCTCTTTGAAATGAGTTGACACATACCCCTAGGAAGATTTTTTCTGGGGGAAATGGTTTGTTCCAGGTTGTTTGTTCATTTTCAGAAATTTGAGCAGCATTGTTGATTTGCTTTTAATTTTTTCTTAAACAAGGATTTTTAGATAAGCATCTCATTTGCTAAAATGAAATAAGCTGCACAGTAGATCCCTCCCAAGGAGATAATTAGTCTCAGACCCTGGGAAACAGGGGCAGGGAGTAGCATCTTGCAGATGAAAGCAGTATCTCAGGCCTCTGACCATCTCACCTGGTATTTGCCAGAGGCTGTGCTAAGTGTGATTCTGCTTGGTGTGCCAACTCTTTTTGGAGATGTGCCTGCATTCTGAATTGTTTACTGGGGATTTGAATATGCCATATAAATTATGATACTGTAAAAATGTTAATTTCCTGAGTGTGATTATTATATTTTTCTAACGAACCAGGAGAATATCTTGTTTCTTGGGAGATACATGTCTTCAAGGGTGAGGTTGTCGTGATGTCTGAAACTACCTCTCAAATCTTTCAGAGAGAGAAAAAAAGCAAATATGCTAAAATGTTAACACTTAATGAATCTAGCCAAGGGTATGTGGGCACTTATACTATTCTTATAGCTTTTCTGAAGGTTTAGAATTTGTCCAAATAAAAATGTGGGGAAAATATATTATGAAAAACAATTAAATGATATTAGTACATGCAGTGGAATAGAATGCACTGTTTAAAAGAAGAAGAGTCGGCTGGGCATGGTGGCTCATGCCTGTAATCCCAGCACTTTGGGAGGCTGAGGCAGGCGGATCACAAGGTCAGGAGATCGAGACCATCCAGGCTAACACGGTGAAACCCCGTCTCTACTAAAAATACAAAAAATTAGCCAGGCGTGGTGGCAAGCGTCTGTAGTCCCAGCTACTCAGGAGGCTGAGGCAGGAGAATGGCGTGAACCCGGGAGGCGGAGCTTGCAGTGAGCAGAGATTGCACCACTGCACTCCAGCCTGGGCAACAGAGCGAGACTCTGTCTCAAAAAAAAAAAAAAAAAAAAGAGTCAGAGCAGTGAAAATGGAGTAAAGGCCTCTGCAAGCACTCCCCTCCACAAAAGCAGTAAGAAAATTGGAAAAAAATAGAATCACTTTTCTCAGAACTCTAGAAATTAACCAAAGTTTGCAACAATCTCGAGAGCATTTTTCCAAGAAACATGGATGAATTTTGGTGTGAAAGGGAGCTTTATGCAGGTTTAACTTGCCCTATTCCCATCCCCAACTCCAGCTCTCTGGTAACCTGGAAATCCAACAGCCCACAAGCACAGTGATCACCACAGCCTGGCAGCCAATGGTGGAACAAAATGGGGTTGGAGATCATTTAAAGCAGGGGTATCCAATCTTTTGGCTTCTCTGGGCTACATTGAAAGAAGAAGAATTGTGTTGGGCCACACATAAAATATACTGATACCTGAAGAGCTGAAAATGAAATGTCATAATTTTTAAAGAAAGTTTATGAAGTTGTGTTGGGCTGGATTCAAAGCTGTCCTGAGCCACATGGGTTGGACAAGCTTGCTTTAAAGCATCACAACCAGAGAGTTGTCACTATTTGAGCTATCTGGAGGTTCCTTGGAAGACACTACTCACAAGGTTGTCTTTATTTGCCCTGACTCAGAGCTCTTCCAATGCAGAAAGTATTTTCTTCAGGGAGAGCATTTGTCTAAAACAATTATAGGAAGCGTTTAACTTTGTGGCTGCCTGAGGCAGTGATTAAGATTTGGGGCAAACAATAGACTAATCAAAAAGCTTAAAAGGAAAATCTCAGAGATTAGATATTCATAGGGCCTTTGAAAAGCTCCAGCACATTCCTAAAAACCTAAGGACCATGTACCTCTCTAGGGCTATGCTCCTACTTAAAACCTAAGTATGTCCTAAGCTCCCACTTGTGGCTGACCTTCAGGCTCTGTGGAAGCAAGAAGTAAAGGATAAATAAGTCATTGATTGCCTGGCTGAGTGTTGAAGGTGTATCCCAATATGCAAACAGAATCCCTCAGCAAAATCAGAGAGACTTACTGGTTCCAGTCATTTAAGGAAATTGTTGTCCACTCATTAGCTGACCATTAAGTGGTCACACAACAAAGAATTGTGACTTTACAGAATTAGTTCAGAAAAGTCACTAAACAAACAACAAAAAACCTGAGAGAAGGAGGAGATTCTAATTTCTAGGCTTGCCATCATACATTTTTTTAAATGTTCAATTTTTAGCAAAAATTATGAGGCATATGAAGAAACTAAGGCTCATGCACGAGAAAAAAAAAATCGGTCATTAGAACTTGTCCTTGAAGAAGCTTAGAAGTTTGACTTAATAGACAAAAATTTTTAATCAATTGTATTAAGTATGTTCGCAAAAGTAAAACAAAAAACATTTAAAGAACTGAAGTATATGAAAAACATGTTATACTAAATACAGAATATCAACAAGGAAGTAGAAACTATTTAAAAGAACCAAATAGAAATTGTAGTGTTGAAAACTACAATAACAAAAATGAAAAATTAATAAGGCAGAGGAGGCTTAACAGCAGGTTTGAAGAAGCAGAAGAAATAATTGGCAAACTTCAAGATAAGCCAACTGCAATGACTCAGTCTCAGAAGAAACAGAAAAAAGAATGAAGAAAATGAACAAACCTGAGATTCATGGGATACCATCAAGCATACAAACGTATGAATAATGGGAGTCAAGAAGGGGATAGAGAAGGGCACCTAAAAATATTTGAAGAAATAATGGCTAAAAATTTCTCAAATTTGATGGAAAACATTAATCAACATATCTAATAATCTTAAGTCCAAATAGAATAAATTCATAGAAATCCACATTAAATTTATAATCACATTTTTGAAATTCAAAGACAGAGAAAGAGAAGCAACTCATCCAGTACAGTGGATCCTTGATAAGATTAATAGCTGAATTCTCATCAGAAACAATGGAGGCCAGAAAGTGAGATAACATATTCAAAGTGAGAAAAAGACTTCAACTAATAATTCTCTTATCAGCAAAACCATTCCTTACAAATGAAGGCAAAATTAGGACATTCCCAGATAAACAAATGAAGAGACTTCATCACTAGTAAACATGCCCTGTATGAAATACTAAGAGGAGTCCTTGGGGCGGACATGAAAGGACACTAGACAAATCCACATGAAGGTGTAAATACTGCTAGTGAAGTAACTACATAGGCAAATATAAGATAGTATAAATGTATTTTTGTTTGTGACTCTTTTTTTGTGCTGATTTAAAAGACAGCTTCATACCAAAAAATTGTAAATCTGTGTTGAAGGGCACACAGTGCATAAAGATGTAATATTAATACAATAACAGCACAGGAATGGAGAGGGAACAGAGAAATAGAAAATCTGACTAGACTTACAACAAGCAAATGGATTGATTTAATTTAAAAAAAAAAAACTTTCCACAGAGAAAAGCCCAGGCTTCACTGCTGATTTCTACCACGTGTTTAAAGAATTAACACTAGTATGTCAAAAACTCTTCCAAAAAAATTGGAAGAGGAGAGAACACTTTCCAACTTATTCTTTGAAGCCAGCATTACCCTGATAACCTAACCAGACAAAGATAGAACAAGGAAAGAAAACTATAGATCGGTATCCCTATGAATATAAATGCAAAACTTTCAACAAAACACTAGCAAACCGAATCCAACAACATAAAAAAAAAGAATTACGTGCTATTAGTAAGTGTGATTTTTTTTTTCAGGAATACAAGTTTGGCTCAATATACAAAAATCAATGAAATATGCCATATTAATAGACTCAAGGACAAACATCACATGACCATCTCAATATGCATAGGAAAAGCATTTGTTAAAAATCTAACATCCTTTTATGATAAAAATCCTCAAACTAGCACTAGAAGAGAACTTCTTTAACCTAATAAAGGACACATACAGAAAACCATCTGTGAAAAATATCTTACTTAATGGTGAAATACTGAATGTTCTCCCCATAAGATCAAGAACAAGGCAAAGGTGTCTGCTTTCACTATTCAGTATTGTACTGGGTGTTCTAGCCAGGACAATTGGATAAGAAAAAGAAATAACAGCCATCTAGATTGGAAAGGAAAAAGTAAATACTATTCACAGATGATATAATCTTCTATATAGAAAATTACAAGGAATCCACAGAACTGTTAGAGCTAATAACAAATTCAGTAAAGTTGTGAGGTATAAGATCAATATACAAAGGTTAATTGTATTTCTATACACGAGCAATAAGCAATCTGAAAATGAAATTAAGAAAATTTTCATAGTAATATAAAAAAGATGTAAAAACATAGAAATGAACGTAATAAAAAAGTGCAAGAATTTTATGCTGAAAACTACAATACAACTTTGAAAGGAATTAAAGAAGGCCTAAATAAATGGAAAGACATCCCATGTTTATTAATATTCTTCAGATGACAGTACTCAGTCAATTGATCTATAGTTTCAGTACAATCGCTATTAAAATCCAAGATGACTTTTCTTGTAGAAATGGACAAGCTGATTCTAAAATTCACATGGAAATGCAAGGGCCCAAAATAGCTAGAACAATCTTAAGAGAACAAAATTGGAGGACTCATAGTTTCAATTTCAAAACTTACTACAAAATTGCAGTAGTTAAGACTTTGCCACGGGTATAAAAATATACATATAGATCAATGGATGGAAAGCAGAGTTCAGAAATAAACCTATACATTTGTGGTCATTTGATTTTTAACAAGGGTGCCAGATCATCATATGGGGGAAAGAATCATCTTTTTAAGAATGGTTCTGGGATGACTGGATATTCATGTGCAGAGAATGAAAGTTGCTTTCTGTAGTTGATAGGCATACATCCACTGTATATACAAAACTTGAAGTCAAAATGGATCAAAGACTTAAATGTAAGAGCTATAATTATCAAAGTTTTAAGAGAAAACATAGCTGTAAGTCTTCATGACCTTGGATTAGGCAGTGATTTCTTAGATGTGACTTTTAAACCCTATCAACTAGAGAATAGGCAGATAAATTGAACTTTATCAAAATTAAAAACTTTTGTGCTACCATAAAAGTGAAAAGACAGCTTATATAATGGGATAAAATATTTGCAAATCATAATCTGATAAGGGTCTATATTCAAAAACTAGAGAGAGAATTTAACAGTAAAAAGACAAATAACCCAATTTAAAAATGAACAAAAGACTTGGATGTACATTTCTCCAAAGATGATACACAAGTGGCCAATAAGCACAGGACAAGATGGTCAACTTCATTAGTCACTAGAAAACTGCAAATCAAACCTGCAATGAAAACCACACCCACCAGGATGGCTGTAATCCACAAGTCAATCACAAGTGTCTCTGAGGAGGCAGAGAAATTGGAACTCTTGTCTATTGCTCTTGGGAATGAAAAATGGTGTAGCCACTGTGGAAAACAGTGTGTCAGTTCCTTACATGGTTAAACATAGTATTATTATCTGACTCAGCAGTTCTGGTCCCAGGTATATACCCAAAAGAACAGAAAGTAAGTATTGAAACAAATAACTGTACATGAATGTTCATAGCTGCATTATTCACAATATCCAAAAGGTAGAAACAACTCAAATACCTAACAGCTGATGAATGAAAAGCAGAATATGACATAACCATACAATGGAATATTTTTCAGGCATAAGGAGAATGAAGTACTAATAAGTGCTACAATGGGATGAACCTCAAAAACATTGTGATCAATGAAAGTAGCCAGATGTAAAAGGTCAATAATGGCCAGGTACAGTGGCTCACACCTGTTATCCCAGCCTTTTGGGAGGCTGAGGCAGGCAGATCACCTGAGGTCAGGAGTTTGAGACCAGCCTGGCCAACATGGTGAAACCCCCTATCTACTAAAAATATAAAAATTAGCTGGGCCTGGTGGCTCACACCTGTAATCCCAGGTACTGGGGAGGCTGAGGCAGGAGAATCGCTTGAAACCAGGAGGTGGAGGTTGTGGTGAGCCAAGATTGTACCACTGTACTCCAGCCTGGGTGACAGAGTAGGACTCTGTCTCAAAAGAAAACAAGAAAAAAGTTTGATAATGTTTAATCCCATTTATAGGAAATATTCTTTATACATAAATTCATGAAGACAGAAAGTAGATTAACAGTTGCCAGGGGCTGGGGATATGAGGGGATTAGAAGTGACTGTTTCATGAGTGTAGGATTTCCTTTTGGGGTGATGAAAACATTTTGTAATTAGAAAGAGGTGACAATTTACAACATTGTGAATGTACTAAATTACATTGATTTATACACTTTGAAATTTTATGTTGTGTGAATTTTAACTCAGTAAAAAGTATACATATAAATACACAGCATGCACACACAGACACACACACACACACGCACACGTCGTGTCTTACGTGAGAAGGGTGTTTTGTCCTAATCAATGTCTTAAACACCTTGTGTCCTCTGCAGAGCCAGCCGTACTTTTCCTCTGTGGAACCAAATTGAATGTGCTGCTGTATAGTAGTTTATTTAAGACATAAAAGAAGCATCGTACTTAATGATGTAAAAGCACAGTATCCACTATTTGCCAGTCCCTATGTAGGGCAGCTTGCTCCAGGCTTTTTGAGGAAAGTCTCTGGTATGATTTGGCTGTGTTCCCACCCAAGTCTCATCTTGAATTTTAGCTCTCATAATTCCCATGTGTTGTGGCAGGGACCTGGTGAGAGAGAATTTAATCATGGGGGCATTTTCCCCCACACTGTTCTCATGGTAGTGAATAAGTCTCACGAGATCTGATGGTTTTACAAGGGGAAGCCTCTTTTGCTTGGTTCTTATTCTCTCTCACCTGCCGCCATGTAAGATGTGACTTTGCTCCTCTTCTGCCTTCTGCCATGATTTTGAGGCCTCCCCAGCCACATGGAACTGTGAGGCAATTAAACTTCTTTCGTTTAGAAATTACCCAGTCTTGGATATGTCTTTATTTGCAGTGTGAAAACAGACTAATATACACTCTGATGCTGCTGTACATTCGGGTATTGTGTGGGAAATGGAGGGATGCATGCCTCAGGGCGCAGGGCAAGACAGGAGCTGGGAATTATCCATCCAGACTTTACAGAGCAAGGAGAAATGGCACATGCTATGAGCTAAGTCTGAGGATGGAGGCCACCTGCAGGAGATCCAGAGGAGGAGGAAGGATTGTGTCCTCCTTAGGTAGCAACCTTGAGCCTCTGCCCAGGTTCTTTATGTGTCTTGTCCTACACCTACTATGAGACTGCTTTCCTCACCTGGGGCACAGGGAGATTCACTGATTAGGAAGGAGGCTTCCCTTCCTCACTTGCCTTGTGCACAGTCACTCACACTTCCCTGTGGCAAAGGTGCATGAAGGCTTGGCATGGTGGGTGTTCAGGTTGCCACCCCCTAATTTTATTTTTTTTTGTTTTTTGAAATGGAGTCTTGCTGTGTTGCCCAGGCTGGAGTGCAGTGGCGTGATCTTGGCTCACTGGAAACTTCGTCCCCTGGGTTCACACCATTCTTCTGCCTCAGCCTCCTAAGTAGCTGGGACTACAGGCGCCCGCCACCACGCCCGGCTGATTTTTTGAATTTTTAGTAGAGACAGGGTTTTACCATGTTAGCCAGGATGGTCTGGATCTCCTGACCTCGTGATCCGCCCGCCTCGGCCTCCCAAAGTGCTTGGATTACAGGCGTGAGCCACCGCACCCGGCCGTTACCACCTAATTTTCTAAGGAAACTCCGTGCCGGAGGCCTCATGTCAGATGTTTGAATCTCACCGTTTTTCTGTGCATCGGCAAGTTTGTTTGGTACCTACTAAAGCTGGCTTTGATTTCTCAATTTAAAACACAAGCAAACAAAACAAAATTATATGCATTCAGTGAGCAAGAAAAGACAATCTGAGGATGTAGCCGGGAAGATGGTGAATTCTAATCGGCTGATGCCTGCATTGTGACCATTCTAAGATTCAGAGACATTCATTTGCTCTTCTTAATGAACTGTGCCTCATGCTCACATGAAGTTTTAGAACCAAGGGAAAGGCAAAAATGAAGTTTCTAAAGAAACTTGCTAAAACAGGCTTAAAGAAGCTCAGAATCTAGGCAATTCTAAATAAATTATTTAAAGTGCCTCCTATGAAAAATTGGATGATAACATGTTCAGCTTTAAATTCTTCACTGTATTCCTATATCTTCAAGAAGTAGAACTCATAAGTGATTTCAGTATTTAGAGCTGTGAGATTTAAAATCATGCATTGGATATAATACTAGTGTTCTATGTAAATTTTTAAAGATTTTTTAAAATGAAAGGCTGTTGTGAGAAGCGTTACTTTAAGAGACTATCCTTGCAGTTGTGGGGAAAAGTCTATATTAGAGTAAATCGTATTAGACAGGAAGATCTATCATTTTTAATCCAGTAATTCTGGGAAATGCAAGTCAGTTAGGGAAATTAAATCTCCCATAGAAACAGTAGCTTTGTCAGTTCATTACAACCTCTATAAAAATGACTCTGTGTAACTTAGAGGAGTCTCCATGCATCAGATTTATTATATAAAAACAGGAATTGAGTGGGAAATGGCAGAGTTTTGTCAGTTGATAATACAATTCAAGAAAAGAAGAAGAAATAATTATGAGCAAATCATGTGATGTTAGTGGAACTGCACATTCAGTTTCATAACAGGAAATTATGTAATATAAAATGTAGTGCCCCCATCCTACCGTAATAAATGCACATTTCTTTGCCATTGCTTTAGGGCAACACTAAACATTATATTTCTTTGTATGAGTAACTTCAACAGTTTGAACCATATTGTAATGTATTTTTCTCATCTCTTTTCTGTTATTTACATATTTTTCATCTTCTTGAAAGCTTGGGTTTGTGCCTGTCTTTCAGAATCCATTGGTCACAGCCTGTTTCTGATGTTGGAGGTGGGTGTATATACACAAGGGAGGGGTTTCTCTGGTGCCCATCTGAGTGGGCTGAGCTTTCTTTCGCAGGGAGGCATCTCCATGCAGCACCCTCCTTGGGACAGATCTGAAATGTGCCTGTGTTTTCCATTTGTTCAGCTCTTGATTCGTCCAGTGGATATTGGTCACCCCGTGTGTGCCATTTACTGCACAGTGCTGGATAATCTCTGAAGGTAGAAAAAAAGTAATGCAATTGCTGTCCTTGAAGGATGTGGAGTCTGCTAGAGCAACTCATACAGATCTGTGCAAGCAAAGGCCCTTGAAGGCGCCAGGACACAGAGGGACAGAGGCAGGACTGGATCGAATGTTGGGAGCCCAGAGTGCGCACTATGAGTTTATGGTGAGGCACACGAGGGGCAGTGATGCTTGACATGGGCCTTAAAGACTGAGTAGTGTTCGCAGGAGTAGATGCAGAATGTACATTTGGGGAAGAGAATAGTGAGAAGATAGGAGGCCCCAGCCATGCCCACACCTTGGTGAGTTGTCTGTTATGTAAACCAAAAAGGGATTGAGGGAAGATTCAGTCTATCTGAGTTTTATTTAGCCAAGGTTGAGGATGCGCCTAGGAAAGTCATAAACCACAGAAGCGTCTGCAACCTCTGCTTTTTCCGAAGGGGGTTTTGTCCACTTGGGTATTTAAAGGGGAAAGAACTAGGAGGAGGAGGAACAAAGGGATGGAGAGCAGACAGTGAGGTAGATGATTCCACTCCTGTGAGGCTCTGATTAGCCTTAGTAATTCTCTGTTTTACATGTGAAAAGAGGGAACAGAGGAAAAAATCGATTCTGCATCGCCTCATGCTCAGTAAATCTACATTTTACATCTGAAAAAATGAACACATGTAAAAGGAGGGAGTCACGAGAATGAGACTGTGACACGGGGTTGTGAAGTTACAGCTACTGTCAGTGAACAGCAGGAAAATGGTTTTGTTTGTTTGTTTGTGTTTTTGAGATGGAATGTGGCTCTGTTGCGCAAGTTAGAGTGCAGTGGCACGATCTCGGCTCACAGCAACTGCCATTTCCCAGACTCAAGCGATTCTCCTGCTTTAGCCTCCCAAGTAGTGAGGATTACAGGCGCCCACCACCACGCCTGGCTAAATTTTGTATTTTAATAGAAATGGGGTTTCACCATGTTGGTCACGCCAGTCTCGAACTCCTGACCTCAAGTGATCTGCCCATCTCAGCCTCCCAAAGTGCTAGAATTACAAGCGTGAGCCACTGCGCCTGGCCGGGAGAACAGTCTTGTTAACTCGTTTCTCAAGCTTAATTCTCCTTTTGGCATGTTGAGTTTGGGGTCCTGAGATTCTGTTTTTCTTTCACAATCATAATCATCTACTCCTGGCTGGTCACTTTAGGGGGAAGCAGGAGAGAGGATAAAGCAGCATGCCTGCCTAGGAAACACTATACTCTGCATTTGGGGGCTGTAGCCTCATGGCCATGGTGTGGACCTTCCCAAACCACACCATCAGGCTACGTTGGACACATCAGTGATTTGAGTTGAAATGTGTCATTGTGTTTGAATGGCTCTGCTGCCTTTTAATCCACTGTTGAGCAGGGGGCACTCTAGTCTAGTGATGGATTCCCTGCCCAGTGAACACTGTTTCAAAATGAGGGTGTGGGGCATTGGTAAGGGGCCTGACTAGTTGAAGAAGCCAATTCCTCCTCATCTTGTCATATCCTGTTCTGGAGCCGACATGGCAGGTACTGATAAGTTTCAGATGAGGAGGCTGCCCCGCTTCCAGGCCCAGGAGGTTTGGCAAAGACAGGAAGTTGTCTTGATTATTTTCATGGTTTTTCCAGCTCAGTCCTCTTTCTTGGCAGAGGATGCTTGGTAATTATCAGAGGCTCTTCCTGATGGCAAGAGAGGAGGTGGAAAGGTTCTTTCAGATCAGTGGTTTATTGTAAAAAAGCCTTGGGTTGAGGAATCAGGAAGGAAAATTGTACCATTATTCATCCTCAGACGGACCCCTAGCTGAGCATAATGACCTGGCAGCCACCCTGGGAAACACAGATGGATGACAGAGTTAGCACTCTGGGCCTTCTCCAGTGTCTGTGACTACCTGATGGTGCTTCCCAAGCCAGCAGTGACTCTGTCCCCACCCTGCCTTCTGTGCACACTCATGTTCAGCTCTCTCATCAGGACCTGGTGAGTGGCCAGGGCTTCAGAGCAGCTCTAACATGGACCCATACTGCCAAGCCAGCAATGTTGCCTTCTGGCCATTGTTGATCAGGGTGGATGAAAGTCCCAGGGAAAGCTAGATCAGGGCAGAGTCCTGCGTGGGGCAGGGAGAACAGGCAAGCCGAGGTGCCTGGTGCTGTGTGTGTGTGTGTGCCAGCCCCCGTATGGTCCACATGGAAACAGTGCATGGACAGAGCTGAGTACCATTTCCCAGGGCTTTCTGTGCAGCCTGTGGACACACAAAGTGAATTTGAAATGCATATTCAGATTGGGTAGTGCCATGGATATAACTTGCATTGTCTTATCCTTGTAGAAAATTGCATGAAGAGAAAGGAAGCAAATTGCCTTTTGCATTAGGCCATATAAAGTATTCCCCAGCATCCATTTGTCTGAATTTTCTTTCTCTAGAAGCAACACATCATGGAAGCATAGGGATTTACATTTTAAGGCTTAAAAAAAAAGTTCTTCCAAATTAAGGTCATGTCAAACACTGGGTACCTTGAGTTCTTACCACCCCTTTTCCCATGACTATGACAGGAAGCCCATCCTGTACCCAATCCTCTGTTGCAGCAGAGGAGAGAACAGCATTTATTAGCAACAGCTCAAGCCAGGGGTAGGGGATTCCTGCACAGAATAAACTAGATTAACTTGTGCATTGGGTAAGCATGCACACCACCAAATTACCACTCTTCCCTCTAAATTTGTAGCACTAACTGTCTCTACTGTTCCCTCGGCAATTAATCAATCACTCATAGACTCGTCATTTCTTTCCTGCTGTTTCCTCAGTTTCTGACACTGTCTTGTATTCTTATTTAATTACTCAACATGATTTAACTTTTGTAAATATTTGGCCTATCTATACAAATGGACTGTAGGTTGTTCAAGGGGGAGATTCTTGATGTCGCAGCTCATTTAATGCAGCCTATTAAGAGCATATATTCTTCTTCCCTTGGCAAAAGTCACTTGCTGTTGTTCAGGTATTTTTTGTAGTTGAACTCTCCTATAGTAGATCCTGGAAACTCTCCTGGAGAAGGTACCTGAATTATGAGTCAGGTACAACCTGAGTGAGGAAGGACTTGCTCAAACATTGTGTTTGTGCTCTGAAAGTTAGAAGATATCCCTGTATAGTGGGGAGGAGGATGTCCTAAAAAATACAAACCTGGAAACAACGAAGAAAGAGAATGGCTACTGGCTACATATATTAAATACACAGAAAGTTAAAGCAAGATGGACTCCAGGATCAGATGCCTTTAGATGAACAGGTAAAAATCCAGGCGTCTCCCATGGGTAAAACTTTCCTGGAAACTGACCAAACTGGGAAGGGAAAAATGGGTTGACCTGACTTACAGGAGTTGGGGCTGCAGACACCTCTAAGAGACATGAAGGTGCTCGCAGTGACCTCACACCATATGAATGTCTTTGGAGACAGGAGGATAGCGCTGTCCTTAACTAGTGCCATACCTAATGCTGAAAAGGCTTTGGAGCATAACTTCAACACAACACACAGAAAATGTGCAATGGGGGCACCCACCCAGAGAAAAGACTCAAGATAAAGTTCTGAAAGAGGAGGAGAATCCCTGCGAATGTAGAGTGGTGCTGAAGTGAATGCAGTGTCATAGGAAAATAGAGTCTCAGCCAGGTGTGGTATCTCATGCCTGTAATCCTAGCACTTTGGGAGGCCGAGGCAGTAGTACGGCATGAAACCAAGAGTTGGGCAACAAAGTGAGACTCTGTCTCTATAAAAAATTTTTAAGAATTAGCTGGGCATGGTGGCATGCACTTGTAGTCCCAGATACTTGGGGCTTGGCTGAGAGAGGAGGATCGCTTGAGCCCAGGAGTTTGAGGCTGTAGTGAGCTATGATCATGCCACTGCACTCTAGCCTGGGTGAAAGAGCAAGATCCTGTCTCTAAAAGAAAAAGTGTATTATATGCAAGTATATATAATGTACATATGTAAAGTAAGTTTTTTCAACCAAAGAAAAATAGCATCTTAGTGTGTAAAGGGGAATTTGAGCTCTGTAACCACTGGATTTTGTTCCTGGAAACAGAGACAAAAGGGGTAGAGTGACTTGTCTCAAATCCATCAGAGGCACAGCTAGGTTTAGAATCATTCATACATTCCTGCACTCATTCAAAAACACCTGTTGAACACCTAGGGGGTCCCAGGCACAGTTTAGCCCTGTATCCAGGTTTCCAAACTCCTAGACCAGTGCTCTACCCATCATGAGGCCTCCTAACCTGATCCAAATCTGAAAGGCAAGTTTGGCATCATACTCTGACATGGGCTCACTGATCCCTAAGATTAAAAACCAAGCTCACTCCCAGATCCAAAAGAAGAAGATGAGTCAAGGAGGGAGTCACAGAACTAGTTTTACTGATTCAATTCCAGATACAAATACAACTTAGCATTTTAAAAGTTTATGACTCTATATTTGTGTTGGCCTTTACCCAAGATAGGTACTTGGAATGCAAACTTTACAAACTAGAAATGAATTTCTGTACCTTTTGGAAAGAAAGAGTAAAGAGAAGTTGGGGCATGGGACTAAGCCAGGTAGCTGGCAGGACAGGGAGTGTGAGAGGAGAGGAAGCCATTAGGAAAAGAAGGGTGTCATTGACAGGAAAAGGGATTTGCTAGGCTGAAAGAAGACTGAAGGTGGTTCTCTAGTGTTATCTGGTAGAAGACAATACCTGTCCCGCTGGGCATGGAACGAATTCATGGAACGTTAGCTCAAGACGGGCCCCATTTCAGAATCTTCTACTGTCCCTGGGAAAGAACAACGAATGCAGGAAACATCCTGGCTTCGCTGCCTGGGGCCTGGGAATCCTTGCCCATGCTAATCACAGCAATAGCTGATACTTACAGAGTGCTGTATACTCTTGGCAATGTTTATCTCACTAATAACCCTGTGGGATAGTGATGGAAGGTGTTATTACACCTGTTTGGCAGATGAGTCAGCTGAGGTTCAGGAAGATTCATAGGCTGGCCTAGATCACAGAGCTATCTATGGGAGAGCCAGGCCTGAGACAGTCCTCTTCTTCTAACTGCAAGTTGGTCGTTTTTCCTGCCATGCTGTGCTGCTTTACCTGAGGATGGGGAAGGAATCCGGGTTTAAATCTCTGTGGGGGAAAGATTCACATTGAGAACATTTTGTCTGGCTCCTGGATTTGAATGCAGATGAAAAGATGCTAAGTGGGGCCACTGCAATGTGATCTTATTTCCTTGGCTCAGCGGCCTCTTTCAGTTGGCTCAGGATGCACGAAGATTTTCCAGGGTTGTGTTTCTAGTCTTCCCTGGTTCAAGTTTTCTCCATCACAGAGAATAGTCATTAATGATGACAATACTATTTTCAATATGGGGAAACTGCCAGAGAAACAAGGAAGAAACTAGTGTTAAAACTCCACTAGGTGTTCTTGGTACCTTTGATCCCAGTGAGTATCCAGTGAGTCTGGGCCATTCTCTAACTGTCTGGGGAGTCCACGTGCCCTCAGCATTCAAAAGAAATGGGTCAAGACGTGCATGGGCCCTGATCACATATTTTCTCAGGGGATGCTGTCAACATATGGGCATGTGAGTGACAGTACCTTGTCTTGCCTTTCAGAGCTGCCAATTTCAGGAACTTTACCTTCATCCAGCTGAATGGAGAATTTTCTCGGGGAAAGGGACTTGATGTTGGAGCCCGCTTCTGGAAGGGAAGCAATGTCCTTCTCTTTTTCTGTGATGTGGACATCTACTTCACATCTGAATTCCTCAATACATGTAGGCTGAATACACAGCCAGGTATGGATCCTCTCTCTGTCATGCTCAGGTGGCACCCATCCCTCTCGGGCCCATGCATCGTCCTCTTCGTGGGTCAGTCACTCCGATGTCCTGCTTCTGAATCAGCCTGTTTCACTCCAATAGCAAAGAAAAGGAAAACCATCTGTATTAGTCTGTTCTCACACGCTAATAAAGACACACCCAAGACTGGGTAATTTATAAAGGAAAGAGGTTTAATGGACACATAGTTCTGCATGGCTGGGGAGGCCTCACAATCATGGAAGAAGGTGAAAGAGGAGCAAAGGGAAGTCTATCATGGCAGCAGTCAAGAGAATGTGTGCAAGGGAACTCCCATGTATAAAACCATTAAATCTCTTGAGACTTATTTACTATCATGAGAACAGCATGGGAAAAACCTGTCCACATCATTCAGTTCCCTCCCACCAGGTCCCTCCCAGGACATCTGGGGATTATGGGAGCTACAATTCAAGATGAGATTTGGGTGGGGACACAGCCAAACCATGTCACCATCTGGTTTGAGTTCTTTGAGGCCACATCATGGGCCTGTCAGCCACCATAATTCTGGGACCCTTTCCCCAAGTTCATGTCCATAACCTCTCTTCCATCTGCAACTGG
Organism: Nomascus leucogenys; assembly: GCF_006542625.1. Taxonomy (NCBI): domain Eukaryota; kingdom Metazoa; phylum Chordata; class Mammalia; order Primates; family Hylobatidae; genus Nomascus; species Nomascus leucogenys. Next base: position 132,282,486 of record NC_044384.1, read on the forward strand.
GAGATCAGCTTTCATGAACATTCCCAAGAGAAAGCGAGGTGGGAAGGATGTGGACCTGGAAAACTACCCAACCCTAAAGAGAAAGGAGTACCTGTGGGCAGTTACCTAGGGTAGAAGAGCTATTTGCCCAAAGAACCCGCAGTACTAAAATGACTTTCACAAACTCAACTCATAGGCAAGGCTGCTATTGAGCTGATGAACACTGGCACAGCCATGCCAGTTGCTAAAATACAGAAATTCTGTGTAAATTGATAAAGAGAAACCACCCCGGACACTCTAAGTCTAGTCCAACTGCCCAAAGTCACCCTGACCCAAAGTCAACCATTTAAGACGACCCCATGAGCCAGCAAGTAAAGGGTTAATGTTTGGTGGGGCAGGGGCACCAGGACACTCTTTCACACTCCCTGCCAAGGCGTGATGCCCAGTGCTTGGTTATGGACTATCAGTATTTGAAATATCATTCCTGTGCTGGGAGATCAGAAATATTTGCAGATACGACTATCTGGTCTGCTTGGCGCTGCATGTCTAAGACCCATTTTAGAGTCGAGTGAATGGAAAAGGAAAAGTGGGTGCAGGTCGGGCACGGTGGCTCATGCCTGTAATCCCAGCACTTTGGGAGGCCGAGGCAGGTGGATCATTTGAGATCAGGAGTTTGAGACCAGCCTGACCAACATGGTGAAACCCCATCTCCACTAAAATAAAAAAAATTAGCCAGGTGTGGTGGCGGGCGCCTGTAATCTCAGCTACTCAAGAGGCTGAGGCAGGAGAATCACTTGAAGCCAGGAGGCAGAGATTGCAGTGAGCCAAGATTGCGCCACTCTGTCATAGCCTGGGTGACAGTGAGACTGCCTCTCAAAAACAAAAAAGTGGCTGCAAATGTCTAGGGTGTTTCAGAGGGCCAAATGTCAAGGAACAAACCTACTACTTGGATCTGTCACTTTAAGTGAATGTTTGTTTTCTGGTTTGTAGGGAAGAAGGTATTTTATCCAGTTCTTTTCAGTCAGTACAATCCTGGCATAATATACGGCCACCATGAGGCAGTCCCTCCCTTGGAACAGCAGCTGGTAAGTAATTACCCTGCAGATGCCTCTGTGTGGCTGTGTTTAGTGTCTGTCATTACCAGGGGCACCTGACCATGAGCAAAGGTGAGTGGAAATCTGTGCAATGATTCCCTTAGTAGTTTTTACGTTTGGCAGATGTGCTGGCCTCTGCTCCCGGCGCCTCATTGATTAAAAGTGCTTGCAGTATTTAAAGTGGAAAATAAATGGAAGCAGTACTTTACAGAAAGGTAATTTCACACCTTCAGAGTTTCCATCAGTGGTTTTTGGAAAGTAGTATTGTTGCATTATGGGCGCAGTACAGTTTCTCTTGATTTTTGCAAAATCCTACAAGGTAACAAAGGTGAGATTAATGTTCCCATTTGACAAAAATCAGAAAGGGGTGGCTCACCCCAGAGAGGGCCAGAGCAATTCTGTGGACCTTGTCTTTGTGAATTTGAAGTGGAAACTCCCAGTGTGTTCCCAGTGCCCTTCCCATCATGCCACCATTCCCACACATCACAGTGTTTGGGTACACATTAGCGTTAAAGGTGTCACTGGCAAGGTGGCTCTCAAGGGAATATTGGAAGGACTTCTCTGCTAAGATCCTGGCTGCACAGGTGATGGATAGTGCACAGGCTGCACAGATGATGGATGCACATAGCCCCCAAGGGTCCCTGTAGGCTGAGATGTCTTTGTTGTCACAAGCAGTTAGTCCACTTTGCAGAGAAGCAATGCAAGCAGCAGGAGGAAAGGCAAGCCGGAAGAGGATCTCTGTGTCGTCTGGGCATGGCCCCCATGGATGGAATTTCTCGGTATTGTTGGCGGCATTGGCAGAGAGGGAAAAGGCCCTTCTCCCAGCTCAAGTTGGGCTGTGATTTTTTCCTGTAGGGAGATGAGCCAGGTTTTTCTGAAGCTGTGTTCTTGCCCAGGCTGTATCTCATGGTGGCCTTCCCATCTGAGGGACATCTGTTCTTCCTTGCTGTGGGTAGCTCTGCCTCTTGCTAAGGCAAATCCATGCTTCATCCCACTGAGGACTCCTTAGGAGGGAGGAAGGACATCTGCTGTGGGAACCTGAAGACACGATGGCACCAGGCCTCTGATGCTTCCGTGCAATGGGAGAGTAAACTGATTTCCATTCAAAACGCATGTTCTGTGAAATTCTTTGAGGACTGTCTTTGTATGTAAGCTTCCAGAAATAGCAAAACCTGTTCTGTCCAGCCCCATCCTGTGCCTTTCATCCTCTCTCCCCGAGTTAACCTCTGGCAGCTGGTATTACGATATTTTCCGGAAAGTTTCAACTTTAGGGCGTCAGGTTGGACAATGTTCATGTCTTATATCCTAGCATGGCTTCATTTTGGGGTGCACCAGGCTTACTAATAATACAGTTCCCTTTTCCCCTAGTGGAATTGTAATACCACAGATACACTGTGTATCTGTTTTTGTAGTGTATCTATATCTGTGCTTTATACATAAAAACAGTAAGAGTTTTTCACGTCTTAAGAAGCAGTTTTCAGCTGGGTTTGGTGGCTCATGTCTTTAATTAGAGCGCTTTGGGAGGCCACGATGGGCGGATCACTTGAGGGCAGGAGTTAGAGACCAGCCTGGCCAATGTGTCAAAACCCATCTCTACTAAAAAATAAAAAATTAGGCTGGACTGGTGGCACACACCTATAGTCCCAGCTACTAGGCAGTATGAAAATTGCTTGAGCCTGGGAGGCAGAGGCTGTAGTGAGCCGAGATCACACCACTGCACTCCATCCTGGGTTGATGGAGTGAGACCCTGTCTCAAAGAAAAAAAAAAAGTGAGTTTTCATCTATAGTCATGTGTTAATTAACAATAGAGATATGTCGTGTAGCATCAGGCAGTTTCATCATTGTGTAAACATCATACAGTGCACTTATGCAAACCTGTATAACATAGCCAACTATACACGTAGGCTGTATGGTACAGGCTATTGCCCCTAGGTTACAAACCTGTACAGCATGTGACTGTCCTGAATACTACAGGCAACTGAAGCACAATGGTATTCAGTATCTAAACATTGAAAAGGCACAGGAAAAATATGGTGTAAAAGATTTTAAAAATGGTTCCCATGAATGGAGCTTGTAATACAGGACTAGAATTTGCTCTGGGTGAGTCAATGAGTGGATGGTGAGTGAATGTGAACCCCTGTGACATTACTGTCCACTACTGTGGACTTTCTAACCACTGTAGACTTAGGTGAGACTAAACTTATTTTTTAAAAGTTTTCCTTGGCGGGGTGTGGTGGCTCACACCTGTAATCCCAGCACTTTGGGAGGCCAAAGCAGGTGAATCACGATGTCAGGAGTTTGAGACCAGCCTGGCCAACATGATGAAACCCCATCTCTACTAAAAATACAAAAATTAGCTGGGCATGGTGGCATGTGCCTGTAATCCCAACTACTCCACAGGCTGAGGCAGGAGAATCGCTTAAAGCCGGGAGGCAGAGGTTGCAGTGAGCCGAGATCGTGCCACTGCACTCCAGCCTGGGCAACGGAACAAGACTGTCTCAGAAAAAAAAAAAAAAAGTTTTCATTTCTTTAATAATAAGTTAACCTGTTAACCTTGCCTTCTGGATGATCAGTATCTTATATGCAGCCTGTTGTTGATGGAAATGTCATTAAGCAGCACACAAGTTACAAGAAAATGTTTTTAAATCTTTCACATCAGATTTTTCCTGTAGCTTTTCTGTGTTCAGATACACAAATACCATTGTGTTACAATTGCCTATGCTTCCAGTTGCATGGTTAAGCAGCACATATCACCCTCATTGACAGAGAAACTTCTTGTTTCCTTTCCTGGAGTTCTAAGCTTCTCATTGGATTGAAAGGGAAACAAGATAAAGGATTTATTTTCTTTCAGCCAATCAAAGTTAAAGTTCCTTTGGTTTTAAGTAATGTGTTGTTTTGCATTTGACATAGAGTGTGATTAATATTTCCACTTCAAACTCATAAAGACCTTATTTGCTTGCAAGGAATTGTTTTCGTTTTACAATCCAAAGGATTTTTCCTTTTATTATTCCTGCAGAGGAGGAGTTGCGAAGGAAATTAGAGGCACCGTGCAGTTAGGCAAGTTTCTCACATCCTCAGAATTAGTGGTGAAAGCAGAAACCACTCAGATTCCCTGTGTCCATTGCCAGAGGCTGTGAATGATCCTGCAGCCTCTGACATTTACTTCCAAACGCAATTTTGACCTTGCCTAGACCACGGAAGTCTGATATTTTAGAGTTCAGTATTTATGACTAGTTTGGTGAAACAGCAATTCTCTTTGAGATGAAGGACTCCCCCTTCCCAAAAGAAGAGTATGATTATGTTTTTTACCGGACAAACCAGTTCTTGAGCGCTCGCTGCCTACGGAGGACTGGCCTAGGTGCCAGTGGAGAAGTCAGAAGAAATGAAACACTTTCATTTACTTGGTAGTAATTTGTGAGAGTGTTTCGTTCACTTTCTTCTTTTTATAGAGGTGGACTGGCTTGTTCAGGATTGCACAGCTAGCTAGTGGCGCAGAGCTCAGGGCAAAATCGGGATTTCCTTCTATCAGTACAGAGGGAAGAGATTTGCTTAGGATCTAGATGAGAACTGATATATGAAGGAAAAGTCTTGACAAGAATTCCAAAGGAGAACATGAAACTATAGAAAGTAATAGAATGGAGATGGATTATTTAGGTGATGAGAAGGTGTAAAATTAAAAGTAATGGTTGGAGATGGATCAATTAAGTAATGACTTCCCACTGAGGGTACGTTCTGACTCAGTCTTGAAAGAGATGCTACCTATATATATTAATTACTACATCCTTGATAGCCTTCTTGGAATACATCAGTATCAAAGATAAAGGGAGAACAGAGATCCGGAATGCTGCTCTAATGAAAGTTAGTTTTGCACACAAAGGACAATCTTTACTAGCAGCCTTTGAAATAGGATCACATTAGTCAGTGTATGTTATTCCTTCTCGTGACTGTTGCCACTGTCATTTGATAGTGTTTTGTCTGCAGACAAAAGCAAGAAACCACATTTATGATTGTGTATGTGTGTGTGTGTGTGTGTGTTTGTGTGTACTTCGACTACTGTTTTTCCCCTGTGTGTATAGACCATTAGTAATTCATATTAAGTGAAACTATGGGATTTTATACTAATGTTTAAATTTTTTAGTTTAAACCATGAGATAAAACTTGCTGGTGCTTTAATGTAGAAACAGTTCACTGAGAAAGGAATGACTATAATTTAAACAAACATTAACTTTAGACGTTTCACATTCCTGGTTCAAGCTTTGCCAGTTCCCGTTTAGGTCACTGCAGGAGCCTCCTACCACTTCTATCTTTAGCGTCCTTCCCTCCCCTAGACTCCGCTTTTTTGTTCACCCTCTGCCAGAGATAGGTTTCTAAATCACAGATTCATTCAGTTTTTTAAGAAATCTTTTTTGGCACAGAGCCAGAGATGTGCTGGTAAATATTTAACAACCTGCTCTCTGAAAAGGGGGTGCAGGAGAAAGACCTGATTTATAGCATTTGCCAATTTCCGTGGTGTAAATACTCCCACCATGGCCTATTTCAGGCTACCAGCATGACATCACTGAACACAGGGTTGGGAAGAGATTTGCGCAATCCTTGTGAGCTGGTGCAAGCTGGCTCCAGCACAGCACTGCAAGCCCCGAGTCCCTGTTGGGATTCGTTGTCCTCCACAGACCAACTCTCAAATGGATGCAGAGAAAATATCTGTAAACCCCAGAACCTGGCACGTGGTACCAGCTCCGCAGTCACCCAAGCCAGCCTTGTTGCCAGGTGAGCACACCTGCTCAGTCTCCCTGGCTTTCTCTGCTCCTCAAGGCCACCTCCTTACCATTTGTAACGCCGACGGCATCCGACGCACACATCTTAGTCTGCGATGCTGTCTTACCCGTCAGTTAAATCTGATGATTTTGTGATACAGTTCAGTGTACGCATAGCGTGCTGGCTTCTGTCCTTGCCCTCTCTCTGGTCACACCCTTAACCTCTCTACCTCCCTTCAGAAAGTATTTTACCATTCCAGTTCAGTTGAAACCTTTTTGTAAATTGCCAAATGAGCATGGCACATCCTATGCATCCTTGCATTCTGTTTTTATTTATTCAGGAAACATACATCTGCTGAATACTAAAATTAATGTGAACAGATGCCATTTATGGAGCCTTTCCAGAAGCCAGTCTGGTGCCCACATTATCTCACGTAATATTCAATAAGGGGAAGAGGTGCTATCACTCTCATTTCACAGATGAGGAACTAAGGGCCAGGTGCCCGCAGCGGCTAAGTGGCAGGGGTGGGAACTCGAGTGCCACACCATGTGACTGCACCTGGGCTGAGGATGCTGGGCAACAGGGGATACATCCTTTGTCCTCAGAGCGCTTCGTGGGGGCAACGAGGGCATTTAGTTGTAGATGATAGGTTCATGGAAATGGCAGAACCTGGATGACTCCTTGTCTAGCATGATTCCCTTGAAGACACAATGTGTTTTACATGCAAACACCTAGAGAAGACTTACAGGAAATTGTGAATAAGTGCAAATACATCTGGGAGGAGATGGCCTTTGAGTGTGTTCTTAATTGAGTCTTCTAAAGCTGTGGCTCTAGGATACCTTATTTCTCAAGACGTGGAGCTGTCCCCAGAGTCTTAGAATTGTTCTGGGCTTGGCAACATTGGCTGAGTGGTCTTGGGAGAGTCATTGTGTCTTCATACCAAGAAGCCACAAGAAGAGGGCATGCAGCCCTCCTGACACCCTGTGCAGCATGATCACTGAGCCCTCAGGGCCCACATGATAAGGAATGGACAGCCCGGGCAGGGGGCCCCCAGCCTGGACACAGACGTTCTCATAGCTCAGGGAGTCTGCTCCTCCCAGGTCAGAAACTGCTACGTAATTGACATGACCCGGTGCAAGATGAAAATGTGAGCCTCTGTTCAAAAAGTATTACAAATTTCATGACAGTGACAGCAGGCCTTGGGGCCTTCCATGTATGGGGGCCCTGTGCAGCTGCGTGGGTCACTTTGTAAGCCGGCCCTGCTCATGGGCGTTGCTGTGAATGCAAGGTAGAGCAGACACAGCCTCAGTGCTGGGGAGACTCTGATTGAGAAGAGGCGCTCTGCCTGAGTAGTTGCTGTTTATTTTATTTTAGGGTCCAGATTGCTTCATGGGCAAGTGGCCAAGTCAGCACCATTAAACCAGACAGGCACTGACCGCGGCCCCAGCTCACATGCAGCTGCAGGGCGGCTGCCTTCCCACATCTTTGGGGAGAGATGCTGATTTGTGCTTTGTGTTTTGGTCCTAATAGAAAATAATCATCCCTGTCACGTGAATTGTCCGCAGAGCTGTGGCTCTGGAAACTTCCTGTGAGAGAGCAGGGCTGACAGCTGTCCTTTTGTGGTATATTCCTGCCCTGCAGTGCTCTCCTGGGATCTCAGGTGGGGAGGGAGCGGGTACTGCGGAGAGAGTTGAGAGGAGGCCAGCTATCAGAGGACATTTTAGAAAATGAGGAGAGCAGGCTGGGTGCGGTGGCTCATGCCTGTAATCCCAGTACTTTAGGAGGCTGAGGCAGGTGGATCACCTAAGATTAGGAATTCAAGACCAGCCTGGCCAACATGGCAAGACCCCTTCTTTACTAAAAATATAAAAAATGTAGCTGGGCATGGTGATGCGTGCCTGTAATCCCAGCTACTCGGGAGGCTGAGGCATGAGAATTGCTTGAACCCAGGAGGTGGAGGTTGCAGTGAGCTGAGGTCACACCACTGCACTCCAGCCTGGGCAACAGGGCAAGACTCCATCAAAAAAAAAAAAAAAGTGGGGGAAGATAGCACTTGAAAACAGATCAGTGAAATCCAGAACAGGAGGAAGAGTTGTTTTTCTTTTAAAGTCTCCTCTTTATCTTAGGGTTCCTTCCTCCTCTATTGCAGCAGACATCATTTGTGCATCACTTGTCAATGCTTGAAGAGAATGGTGGAGCTTCTCACACTTGCAGCAAAGTTTCTAAGAAGTCACGCACTCCACCTTAGACCCCAGGGAGGTGAAAACATTTTTGTCTCTTGGTCCAGAGCCACAGAATTCTGAGAGGTTTTCACCACTGCATTTCCCAGGCCTTTGCTGGACCACTTGCTGGCAAGCATCTTGCGACATGTCTGTTTCCACTGGCTTGGAACAATCTCTGCCCTAGGGACTGCTCTTGGTTCATTCATTGAGGAGGTATTTACTGAGTACCTGCTGTGTGCTGGACAGTGTTCTGTGTCCTGGAGATGTAGCCATGAACAAGAACAAGCCCTGAACTTACATTCACCAGGGCTGGTGACTGCAGACAGTCAGCAAACAGGGAAGCAGATGCATCAACAGGATCATTTCAGAAGCCAGAATTGTTACAGAGAAAATAAACCAGGGATCCAGTGCAGCAAGTGGCCTTAGGATGGCAGGTGCATAACACGGGCCAGGAGGGTCAGGACGACCACTCTGAATAGTGACATTGGAGCACAGCTTAGTGGTGTGTGGGGAAAGGGTGACCCAGGCAGGAGAGACGGCAAGTATCTGGCCTTGGAGACCTGTGAGCATGGAGAATCCAAGTGGGAGAAAATGGGCCTTATACAGGGCAGAAGGATAAGAAGAAATGAGATGGCTGACGATTAGGGAACCCTTGCAGGGCTTCACGTGGGAACGTGATGTAATCGGATGTGTGCTTGAGGGCACACACTCCCGCCAGACTGCCACTGAGCGCATCCTTCCAGTTAGGGACCCAGCACAGCTGTGGGTGATGGAACCTGAGCTAAGGGAACTCCGTCTTGCCCTGTAATTACATGCTGTGGGCATGACCAAATGAGTCTCCACAAAGGGCTAAATTTCGACAAGCTCTTCAGATAGTGGCTTTTTGTGGCTTGCCAACTTCCAAACTGACTTTAATAAATGTTTACACAGCTCACTTCCCACCTTATAAGCCAGACTGCCTCCATCACGCTGTTCCCATGTGAGGGTCACCCTTCACCTTGTTCAACCTTGAAAGGCCCTACGTGAATGCAGCCCAGAGTCTCTGGATGCCTCCCTCTTGTCTTCCTTCCCAAGGCTTGGCCAGTTTTTTTCCTGTTTGGAGCGTTTCTTTTTAAATTCCATGTGAACCTCAGCGAAATATTTGAAGATTGGATACTGGCACTTCTCTTTGACTCCATTTTTACCCATAAGCTTAGGGAATTTGTCTGGTTTGCCAGCAGAAGGAGTATTAGTCCATTTGCTGCAATGGAAACCGTGTACCTGGTAAGGCGGGGATGGAACAAAGTCCATTTTTTAAAAAATTACTCCATGGAGACTTTTCTAGACTTTGCTGCCTTGCAAAATCTTTCCATTTGATACTAATGAAATTGACTTGTCATTTGGGAGATACTGTATAACAGTCCTGTATTCTGAAGTAGAACTGGAGAATACTTGCTGGGGACAACTTTAACCAACAGAAACTCTCTTGGTCCTACTTTCCTTGGGCAGTCCTGATGCTTGCAGGAGAGGGTGGCAGCAGGTCCCCCTTCCCTGTGGAATGTTAAGTGACATGGTGGAAGTGACATCTACCTGTAGATTGTAGTGAAAGTAAGACAGTTTCATACGTTACAGAGTTAAAGAACGTTTAAGATTCATCAGCCCTTCTGCAAGCCACTTATCAAATATAATTAGCCTGTGGTGAAACTTCAGGAAGGGGGACGATGTGATAAACACTTGGATGTGAAAGCTGAAAGACAACTAAGGGATGAGCGAATTTAAGCCCCTTGTTTCATAAGGAAAAAAAAATAGATGCATGAAGAAGTGAAGGAGCCTGCCTGAAGTGAAAAAGCCAGCCAGTGGTCACATTGGGCCAAGACTCTGATGCTTCTCCCCCGTCACATACCATTTCTAATTAGCGATGAACAGAACCAGATGTCCCCACCAAAATCCATAGAAATCCAAGTGGGGAAAGAGGAACCTGCTGCCGCCCTCTCTCCCTTTCCCCAGAGGACAGGATGCGGGCATGTCCTTTCACCTAAGCACCTACATTAACTGCAAGAATGAATTATGAAAAATAACTAAGATCTCAAAACTGTTCCCAGAGTTCTCTCAGCTGAATATGTGTGTGTGTGTGTGTGTGTCTGTCTATACATATATATGTATGTATATATATATGTGTATGTGTGTGTGTGTGTATATATATATATATATATGTACACATGCAGTTTTAAAAAGCCTTGCTGTTTCAGCAAATACATTGGAAATTTTACTTGCAGAGTAAGAGACTGGGCAGTGCCTAGATGGCCTCTCTGCAGCCCTGCAGGCTGGCACCACGGTAGATGCTTTTGGGAGCAGTTTGGTTTTAAAATACTGTGAAGATGAATGGACAGAGTCTTTCTTCAGAAGCTGGACTTCTAGTGCCCTTTTCCTCAGCAAGCAAGAGTTAGCAGAGTTGGAGAGCTGGTAACATACTGAAGTCTCTCACATATTTCTTTTTATTCCCCAAGGGAGTCCTGTGTGTGGACCGTGCCAGGGCAGCTGAATTCCGAGTTGTTCTCTATCCCTTTTCTCAACTTCCTGAGCCCTTTGTTGGCTTGCTGCCCAGGCTTGTGTGAGGGGCCCAAGCCTCCGATTCTCACTGGCACTGGTGTGGGGCCAGGCACGTAGGTGGCTTTTCCACGGCACTGCTCAAAAACTGGCTCTCCCGGTTTTTGTTTTTGATTGTGTGCGTGTGTGTGTGTGTGTGTGTGTGTGTGTGTGTGTGTGTTTTCATACCTATGCCCTAGAAACATTCCAGCCTAAGGTGCCAAAAATCACAAGGCCTTGTTTTGGGACTGGTGTGTGTACTGTCTTCCTGACTGTCTGCAAGGACTGAAATCCATCTGCGTTTCCTGCCCCACTGGAGGCTGTTTATCAGTAATGGGATGGGCTCCACACTCCACGGTCGCTCACAGGAGTTTGTGAAGACTATTTTTGTCCACCCTAAACTTTCCCCTCAAATGACAGTGCTTTCCTTGTAGGTCATAAAGAAGGAAACTGGATTTTGGAGAGACTTTGGATTTGGGATGACGTGTCAGTATCGGTCGGACTTCATCAATATAGGTAGGACAAATCTGCATCTCTACTGCCACCCAGAGGCCACGGGCCCATGCAGGCCTTGAAGGAATCAAGTCGGGTTTCCAAGGAGCCTGGTGGGGAAGGTGGTACCATTGCCTTCAAAAAAAAAAAAAAAAAGCTATCACACACTAGGCACGGTGGCTCACACCTGTAATCCCAGTGCTTTGGGAGGCTGGAGGAGAGAGGATCACTTGAGACCAGGAGTTCAAGACCAACTTGGACAACATAGCGATTCTCCTAAAGAGAATCACTACAAAAAACAAATGCTGTTCCTGATGTCCTAGACTCAGGGCTGGACCAAGAGGGGGCTTGGTAGTAGGTGGCATTTTAGCCCTTATGAGCTCCACAAGCACCTCTCAGTCACCCCAAATAAGAGACACAATTTGAGATTAAAGGCTACTTATTGCATCCAGGCAGCTTTGCAGCAAGTCTTCCAGTGCCTCCTCCCAGCAGGATCCTGGCCACTCTGCCGTCTCCTGTAGAACATCCTCAGCCCCCCCATAAGGGTATGAGGGAAATAGGGGAACTGGGAGGAAATACATACTTGAAAAGACCCACATTTTTCTCTGCTAACCTTCACAATTCCAGATGTCACTTTAAGCTCTGACTAAATGAGCAGTTGCTGCCAATACACACATACACACGCACACACACAATTCATATACACAAATGTCCACCTGCGCACACAGTTCATACACAAATATGCACATGCACATGCCTGTGGGTTTCTAGAGCACAGAGAGAAAAGGCCCTTGGGATCCAGGTGAGGAGACCAAGCCTGTCAAAGGCAAAGAGACCCTCCCAGGCCTCACAGCAGGTGAGAGGCAGAGTCAGGATGAGAATAGAGGCCTCCTGTCCCCCTTGGAAACGCCACCCCACCTTCCTATAGCAATACTGACTCTTGGATCTCAAAAGAAATAGAGTTGTGGATTATGCATGACCTGGGAATGAATGAACAGTCCGGAAACATTGATCTCAGGTGCAGGGGCTCAGCTGGGATGGAGTCAGGGGGACCGTGCCCTCAGGGTGGCATGGAGCGTTCCATCCCCAGGCTCCTTATGAGCTGCTGGTCTCACTGGCTTCTAGGCAACTCCCCGCTCAGGTCCAAGACCTAAAGCTACTCACTTTAAAATCAGGGATGAGGGGTAGCCCCAGGATTGTTTTGTTCAGAGATGACATGAACTACAAGGATTACAGAACCCCCAGGAAATCACCAGGTTAAAGATTAAAAAAAAATAATAAAAAGTTGAAGTCAAGTCCTGTTGGCAGGAGCAGAGCACCCAGGATGCCGGTCTCTGAGTGGTGGGTGTCCTGCAGAGTCAGCAACTAACAGCAGGTGGTCTTGGACATCTCTGAGAGAATTATTCCTAAATGGTTATGTGCAAATCAGCTTTCCAAAAAGGACATTTAAAAATTTTCTAGGCTGAGCATGGTGGCTCATGCCTGTAATCCCAGAGTGGGGCAGATCACTTGAGGCCAGGAGTTCAAGACCAACCTGGCCAAAATGTTGAAACCCCATCTCTACTAAAAATACAAAAGTTATCCAGGCATGGTGACATGTGCCTGTAGTCCCAGCTACTTGGGAGGCTGAGGCAGGAGAATCACTTGAACGCAGTAGGTGGAGATTGCAGAGCCGAGAGGCACTGCAAGCCCCTCGTTTCTTCTCTGTTTGCAGTGGCAGGAGAAGGCCACCTCCTAACAGAAGCACAAGAATTTGCATTCAGAGGTTTCAAGCTGAAAAGTGGGGATGCTGTAGAAGCTCTTTTTTTTTTTTTTTTTTTTTTTTTTTACAAAACCTCTATTTTTAATTATTATGGGTATGTTTATGGGGTACATGTGATGTTTTGATACAGGCATACAATATGTAATCATTACATCAGGGTCATTGGAGGTATCCATCATTTCAAATATTTATCATATGTATCAGTCTTCTAGCTATTTTTAAATATACAATAAATTGTTAACAATAGCTAATTCATAATCACAATAAGTCTGTCAGTAATAATGCTACCGAATACTAGATCTTATTTTTGTACCCGTTAACCACAAGGCTGGGGCTGTTCATTAGCATTGCTGATAACTCTTGAATGCAGGCAAATGCTTGGAATTTTCTTGGAGGTCCTGTCGTCTGAAGAAGTTGGTGCTGTCCGCCATGAAAGTCGTCTTTGTTGGGGAATTCTCGGGGCCTCTGACCCAGGTGGACACCCTCATACCTCGGAGGGGTGGTGGTGAAGCCCGCATACCCCCCCAATCATGTCTTAATGAAAAGTTTGTGCTTGCTGCAACTCAGGGAAGCAAAACAGATCAGTGCAGTGTGATTCAGCAGTGTGTTCTGTCCCGACAGGTGGATTCGATCTGGACATCAAAGGCTGGGGCGGAGAGGATGTGCACCTTTATCGCAAGTATCTCCACAGCAACCTCATAGTGGTGCGGACGCCCGTGCGAGGACTCTTCCACCTCTGGCATGAGAAGCGCTGCGTGGACGAGCTGACCCCCGAGCAGTACAAGATGTGCATGCAGTCCAAGGCCATGAACGAGGCATCCCACGGCCAGCTGGGCATGCTGGTGTTCAGGCACGAGATAGAGGCTCACCTTCGAAAACAGAAACAGAAGACAAGTAGCAAAAAAACATGAACTCCCAGAGACAGACTGTGGGAGACACTTTTTCTTTCCTTTTGCAATTACTGAAAGTGGCTGCAACAGAGAAAAGACTTCCATAAAGGACGACAAAAGAATTGGACTGATGGGTCAGAGACGAGAGAGCCTCCGATTTCTCTGTGTTGGGCTTTTCACAACAGAAATCAAAATCTCCACTTTGCCTGCAAAAGTAGCCCAGTTGCACCCTGTGAAGTGTCTGACAAAGGCAGAATGCTTGTGAGATTATAAACCTAATGGTGTGGAGGTTTTGATGGTGTTTACAACAAACTGAGTCCTATTGTTTTGTGTGCTCATTGAAATATTCACGATTTAAGAGCAGTTTTGTAAAAAGTTCATTAGCATGAAAGGCAAGCATATTTCTCCTCATATGAATGAGGCTATCAGCAGGGCTCTAGTTTCTAGGAATGCTAAAATATCAGAAGGCAGGAGAGGAGATAGGCGTATTATGAGCCTAGTGAGTACATTAAGTAAAATCAAATGGACCAGAAAAGAAAAGAAACCGTAAATATCGTGTCATTTTTTTCCCAAGATTAACCCAAAATAATCTGCTTATCTTTTTGGTTGTCCTTTTAACTGTCTCCGTTTGTTTCTTTTATTTAAAAATGCACTTTTTTTCGCTTGTGAGTTATAGTCTGCTTATTTAATTACCACTTTGCAAGCCTTACAAGAGAGCACAAGTTAGCCTACGTTTTTACGTTTTTTAAGAAGATACTTTGAGATGCATTATGAGAACTTTCAGTTCAAAGCATCAAACTGATCCCATATCCAAGGACATGCCAAATGCTGATTCTGTCAGGCACTGAATGTCAGGCATTGAGACATAGGGAAGGAATGGTTTGTACTAATACAGACGTACAGATACTTTATCTGAAGAGTATTTTCGAAGAGGAGCAACCAAACACTGGAGGAAAAGAAATGACACTTTGTCCTTTACAGAAAAGGAAACTCGTTCAGACTGGTGATACTGTGATGTAGCTAAAGTCAGAAACCACATTTTCTCCTCAGAAGTAGGGACCACTTTCTTACCTGTTTAAATAAACCAAAGTATACCGTGTGAACCAAACAATCTCTTTTCAAAGCAGGGTGCTTCTCATAGCTTCTGGCTTCCATAAGAAGAAATGGAGAAAAATATATAGATATATTTTGTGAAAGATCAATCCATCTGCCAGAATCTAGTGGGATGGAAGTTTTTGCTACATGTTCATCCGCCCCAGGCCAGGTGGAAGTAACTTAATTATTTTTTAAATTAAGCAGTTCTACTCAATCACCAAGATGCTCTGAAAATTGCATTTTATTACCATTTCAAACTATTTTTTAAAAATAAATACAGTTAACATAAAGTGGTTTCTACATTCATGTGAAAATTATTAGCCAGCACCAGATGCATGAGCTAATTATCTCTTTGAGTCCTTGCCTTCTGTTTGCCCACAGTAAACTCATTGTTTAAAAGCTTCAAGAACATTCAAGCTGTTGGTGTGTTAAAAAACGCATTGTATTGATTTGTACTGGTAGTTTATAAACTTTAATTAAAACACAGGCCATGAATGGAAGGTGGTATTGCACAGCTAATAAAATACGATTTGTGGATATGACTGCTTTGTGGAGTAAGAATGCCATTTTGTTTAGTTTTTGGCAATAGTATATTGTGCATGGACCATGCTTTCTCAGCCTTGGCACTCCTGACACGTTAGACTAGATGACTCTTTGCTGTGGAGAGCTGTCTTCTATACTGTGGGATGTTTAACCACATCCCTAGCCTGTACCCACTAGAGGCCAGGAGCATCTCCCACCCCGTTTTGACAACCAGATTGTCTCCAGTCATGCTCAAATGTCCTTTGAGGGGAACTCAGCCCTGGTTAAGAACCACTGGGCTAGAGGGAGAAGAGAACCATAATGAAAAACCTGAATTATTAATACATTAACTTGTCTGTTTTCATTAGAGGAAACTGAGAAATGATTTCCAAGGCCCCTTTCAGCTCTGTGCTTAATACTGTCATGTGTGGCTGGGCACTGTGGCTAATGCCTGTAATCCCAGCATTTGGGGAGGCCAAGCTGGGAGGATCGCTTGAGCCTGGGAGTTTGAGACCAGCCCGGGCAACATAGTGAGACCCTGTCTCTACATATAATACAAAATTAGGTGTGGTGGTACACACCTGTAGTCCCAGATTCTCAGGAGGCTGAGGTGGGAGGATCACTTGAGTCCAGGAGGCCAAGGCTGCAGTGAGCCGTGATTGCACCACTGCACTCTAGCCTAGGTAACAGAGTGAGACCTGGTCTCAAATATATATATATTTTCATATGCTCTGATGATACTAGTAACTTCAGGGCATGTGTTTGGCCTCTCTCTGCTATGGTTCTGATGGTTTTGTGGTGAGTGACCTGCACGCTCTTGTCCATATCCTCCAAGCGTAAGAAGGATGCATTTCTAACAAGGCTGGCAGTGGCAATCCAATATTCTGACCGTGGAACTGGGCAGGTCTAAGAGTGTCACAGGTGGTCCCATCCAGGCTGCACTCTGTGGGCTCATCAGCCATTTTTGTACTTGTTTAAATTGCATATCACAGATGCCCAAGACAGTGGTGAAGAATTTTTTTCCTTTCCAACTTTTTAGGAGGTTCCTGTGCAGATTTGTTACATGGGTCAAATGTGTCTTGCAGGGGTCTGGTGTGCAGATTCTTCGGTCACCCAGGTAATAAGTGCAGTACGTGTTTTTCAATCCTCACCCTTCTCCCACAGTCCACCCTCAAGTAGGCCCTGGTGTCTTTTGTTCCCTTCTTTGTGTTCGTGGGTTCTTAGAATTTAGCTCCCACTTATAAGTGAGAACATGCAGTGTTTGGTTTTCTGTTCTTGTGTTAATTCGTTTAGGATAATAGTCTCCGGTTCCATCCATGTTGCTGCAAAAGACATAATTTTTTTCTTTTTTATGGCTGTGTAGTTAAGAATTGGGTTTTTTAAAGTTGTGGAGAGTAGCTGATGAGACGGAACAGCATAATATTAAACTATGGTATTTCTTTTTTAAAGCTTATTCAGGTAAAACAGTTTTATGAAAGGGTAGAGGCCCTCTTTAGCAACATGCTAGAGGAGAATACCCTCTTTGACTGCCCAAGACATAAAGAAAAGAAGGATTGTAGAAGGTCCCACGAAAACATCAGAATTAGGAGGCTGGAATTTAAACTTAGCAAAGGAAAGCAGTATCGGAACAGTGGCTTCAAGAACCCTGTCACATCGCACATCCTCAAGGATGCTGCTGAGGAAACAGTGAGTCTTGGGCTTGCCTAAGGCCCCTTCCAACTCTGCATGCTTTCTCTGTTCCTATCCCTAAATTGTCCAGTGACCAGCACAGGTTATCTTACTGAGTTGGGCTTTCTAATACACTGGAGGTCTCCTCCAGGCAGTGGTGTACCGGTACAGCCTCGTGGGAGCCAGTTTTAAGCATTTCTTCCCAGTACTCACTCCGTGTGTTGACAGGCTGGTAGCTTGAAATCCATCACGGTGGGAGTATTTGCACCATGGAAACTGGCAATTGGCCAATGCTACCAATCAGCCATCCTTACCACCCCGGGCCCCCAGGCCTGGGCCATTGTTAAATTATATCCACACATCATTGCCTCTAAGTGACATACCTGGGCTACCTGGGCTGTTTTTTCTGCAGTGATCTACTTCCTAGCCCTTCTTTGTACTTATAAATGTGATGAAGATCAGGCATAGGAAAATAGCTACCCAGAATCTAATTTTAGTAATGCTTTTGTTTCAGGAAAATCATCTTATCTAATTTTTTATAATCAAGGTTCAGCACAGTAGAGTAGTTGATATCATGGTTTTTCCAGCCAAACAAACTGGGTTCAGATTCCAGTTACTTTATTTGCAATTTACAGGATCTTAAAGGAGTTGCTAGATGTCTTCGTACCTTGATGTCCTCATTCAGGGTGATGGATTCAATCCTTGTATATCATGCAATTGTTTTTTTTTGTTTTTTTTTTTTTTTTTTTTTTTGAGACGGAGTCTCGCTCTGTCGCCCAGGCTGGAGTGCAGTGGCGCGATCTCGGTTCACTGCACGCTCCGCCTCCTGGGTTCACGCCATTCTCCTGCCTCAGCCTCTCCGAGTAGCTGGGACTACAGGCGCCCACCACCACGCCCGGCTAATTTTTTGTATTTTTAGTAGAGACGGGGTTTCACCATGGTCTCGATCTCCTGACCTCGTGATCCGCCTGCCTCGGCCTCCCAAAGTGCTGGGATTACAAGCGTGAGCCACCGCGCCCGGCTATGCAGTTGTTTTAAAGATTAAATGGGTTCATATGTATGAAGCACTTAGGACACATCAGGCACATGGTAGGTGTTTAGTTATTAGCATTCAGCACACAATTCCTCATGTACAACTGTGTATCTGGCAGTGTCTGTTAAGCTTCTTGGTATGCCCAGTGCTGCTTGGATATAATCAGACGGCTATTATAGGCAATACAGTAAAGATTATGAAGCCATCATGTACACTGTTGTTCTTTTTGTCATTGTCAAAACTTAATCTATCTGAAGGAGAAGGGTTACTAGGAGTGTGAAATTTAATGGGTAATTTCTACCTTACATTCCACGCTCAGTAATATGGAGTTGATACCCTCCTAGGCAGCTGGGAGACTTTACAGGTTTTCGAAGTCAGGAGCATAGCTAGGAAGCTTATGTTCATTACTCCAAACTTCTAAGCTAGATAATATCATTGCTTGGATTTTCCAGGTGCAGAGAATGAGCATCAGAAATGTTGAAGAGCTTGCCCAGAGATCCAGCCAGCAAATAGCCAGCTTCAGGGCTGATATGACCATCATTGTTCCTGACCATGACCTGTCACATGGCCAGCTCCAGATGGATTTGGAAGGTGTGCGGGAATGAGCTTTGGCCTAGGGTAAGTCGCCAGCCTGTTGTTTTTGATTCTCAGTTTCTCACCATTTCTCTGCTCTCTAGTCCCACCTGAGAAATCACGTAACAAGGGAAGAAAGCTTGGTAACACAGGGATCGAGGAAGAGCTAAGGCATCTGACCACCCCCTCCAGTCACTGTGCAATGACTGGCAGTGTTAGGACTCCATATGGGATCAAAGCCCTGGAATCTGGCTCTCATGCAGGATTCCAACATGTTACATTGAAAGAGTGATGGCCGGGTGTGGTGGCTCACGCCTGTAATCCCAACACTTTGGGAGGCCGAGGCAGGTGGATCATGAGATCAGGAGTTCAAGACCAGCCTGGCCAAGATGGTGAAACCCTGTCTCTACTAAAAATACAAAAGCGTTAGCCAGGCTTGGTGGTGGGTGCCTGTAATCTCAGCTACTTGGGAGGCTGAGGCAGAGAATTGCTTGAACCCGGGAGGCAGAGGTTGCTGTGAGCTGAGATCGTGCCACTGCACTCCAGCCTGGGTGACAGACTGAGACTCCATCTCAAAAACAAAGAAAAAAAAAAAAAGAAAAATGATTTGAGTAGGAGGGGATGGCAGGTGGGAATACTTGCTTTTTTAAAAAAAGACTTGATACTGTTTGTGAGAATTGCTGATTAGAGATAATGACCTTGGGCAGTTTCTTAGCAGGGCAGGGGTGTTTTACTCCCCACACACATCAAATGACTGGCAGCTTTGTGTGATCCATATTCTGATTAGCTTTATATTTTAATTCAAAGCTGTTTCTCCTGGCAGGGCTCCATCCTTTGCTGTTGCTGCCAAAAACTATGGGGATGGTGCCAGTTGGTTGGAGGGTTTTGACGGTAGTTTTTTCCAACACACAGAATATGTTCTTCCCTGTCAGCAGAGGTGCCTTTCAAACTGTGCATTACTGATGCTTTGAACATGCCCTCTGGAGTAGTCACCCCCAGTGTCTCCTCGGCTGTGTCTGGCATGTCTGCTACTCTAGCAGGAAGGTGGACAGAACCATAGGGAAGGAGAGGCAGGGTAGGGCCGCCTTGCGGGGAAGGTCACAGCTGGGAAGGGTGGCTGTTGCTCTGGGGAGAGAAGTAGGGCTGTGCTTCTTCATGACCCTTCTCCAGCCTCCACAGTCGCCCCAGGGACTCAGTGAGGGCCAGCCATCCATGGCAGCCTCTGTCTGGGACTTACCGAATGCCCTTCAGCCTGGGTGGGATGTGTGGTGAACTGGATTTATTCTTCATCAACCTGAGTCAGATACTTGAGCTTGAAATGAAGTGCAGCCCTGCCAGGCCACTTCCTCCACCTCCACTGTGATTCCCAAAGCTTCTACCCCCATTGCCAACTCACCCTGTCATTCCAGGGTTTCAAAACAGTAACAGTAAACATCACCTGGCCTGCTAGGATGTTAAAGTTCATTTGAAATGGTTTAAATAAGTCAATAAAAAAACAGGAAAACACCCAAATTAAGTTCAAAGAAAGGCTGAAGGAAAAGCTTATTTACATAACTTGTTTTTTCTTTATCAGCCTGGAATGAAGCTATGTCAAAATCACACCCCTGGCATGGGGGTCTGTTGGGAGCAGCAGGGAGCAGCCTGGTTGGTTGGGAAGCTTTTCTCAAGCACTGCCACACCATTGGGAGGGCACCCCTGCAGGGCAAGGCATTTGCCATTCTGTTTGGTTGTTGAGGTGCAGGCCCATGCAGGGCTCCCAGGATCTCCACGCCATTGGTGGGAAGATTTCAACAAGAAACATCCTTCCAATTGAAGAAAAGCCTAAGTTGATTTAGACAGAGGAAAACAGAATGTGGGGGAGCTTGTCTGGCATTGCTTGACCTAGCTGGGAGACAGGCAGAGTTCATCCCAAAGGGAGCTGGGTTTGTAATGTCTCTTGGTCTAAACGGGAGGCAAATACTTGGGGATTGTAATCAGGAATCCCAAGGCAACAGAGCTAGTTTGACAATGGCTGATTTGGGGGTAAAATCTGGTTACTGCTAATTTGGGGATTGTCAAAATCAGACATTAGAAAAAGCTCCTCTGTGCCACTTCAGCACAGCTCCTCTGTGCCTCTGTCAGCAGAGGTGCCTTTCAAACTGTGCATTAGTGATCCTTTGAACATGCCCTTTGGCGTAGTCACCCCCAGTGTCTCCTCAGCTGTGTCTGGCGTGTCTGCTATTCTAGCAAGAAGGTGGAGAGAACCATAGGGGAGGAGGGGCAGGGCAGCGCCGCCTTGGGGAACGTCACAGCCTGGGAAGGATGGGTGTTGCTCTGGGGAGAGAAGTAGGGCTGTGCTCCTTCAAGACCCTTTTCCAGCCTCCACAGTCGCCCCAGGGACTCAGTGAGGGCCAGCCATCCATGGCAGCCTCTGTCCAGGACTCACCGGGCACAGAGTGAGCTGATTCTCTGCAGGTCAGCTGGCAAATGAATGTATTGTGTGGTTGGTCATTATATCCCTTACTCTTCAGAAGTTTCCCCTTCCTTCTGAAAATTGATCTCAGAAATTCTAGGAAACAAGGGTGGGGGATAAACAGCCCGGTGGTCACATAAACTGAGTTGACAAAGGGGAAGGCTGGAGTGCAAGGATCCTGGCTTTGTTGGACTCACAATTCACTAGGTAAAGGAAAATGCAATTACCCAATTACTATTTGTGGAGAGCTGGCTTTCTTTTCTCTTTTTTTTTCTTTGTAAAGACAGGGTCTCACCCTGTCACCCAGGCTGGAGTGCATTGGTACAATCATAGCTCACTGCAGCCTGGAACTCTTAGGCTCAAGTGATCCTATGGCTTCAGCTTCCTGAGTAGCTGGGACTACAGGCACATGCCAACCGTACCTGGCTAATTTTTGTATTTTTTGTAGAGATGGGGTCTCACTATGTGGGCCAGGCTGGTCTCAAAATCCTGGGCTCAAACAGTCTTCCTGTCTCAGCTTCCCAAGGAGCAGGGATTTCAGGTATAAGCCACCATGCTGGGCCCATGGAGCGCTTTCTCTATGCCGGATATTTAACATATTTCTTTCCTAATCGTCAGAACCCAGGTGACTTTAGTAACGACTGTCTGAGAGATGAAACTGAAGCTCAGACAGGCTTAGTTACTGTTTTTCTTTAATGACTCCACACAGCTAGTTATGGTATAGCCAGGACCACACCCCAAACCTGCTGGGCCTGCTCTCTACTATATTAAGCAGCCTGATTATCAAATAATGTGCTTTTACCACAATTAAAACAGGGTACTTTTATCATTCAAGCTTCCTGACAATTGTCAGTCTGGGGAAGCGGTGGGAAGCCTAAAGATCCCTGCATAGGGAGAGAAGGTAGGATGGGAAGTAGCTAGAGATGTAAAAGTGGTACTAAAATCCACCTGGAGGGAGTGAAGTGCAGAATTAACACTGCAGAAAATTTAATCGCTGATGGGGAAAGGACAGATGTAAGAGCTCTCCTAAAATACAACAGAAAAGAAGGGAGAGATGAAAACAATGGGGGTGAGAATACCGAATGAAAAGCAAAGAAAAATCCAGTATTTGTAGCTATTCCCAAGGAAAAGAAAAACTAAATTCAAACAGATTATTTAAAGATACAGTCATTGAAAACGTATGCTCTAAAACAAAACAAAACAAACCCTGTGAATTGCAGCCTGAAAGGAAAGCATCTACCACGTTCTGGATAAATATGAAAGCAAAGAGGCCCCCATGGAAACATAACCATGCATAACCCATGCATTTGTGTCTTCTCTCTCACCAGATAGCAGGAGCCCCAAAATATGTATGTGTAGGCCATAAAACATGTTGGGACTCCAGTGCATTAAGAAAACTGCCTTTACAAAAGGTGGCAATTGCAAAACTTTAAGCCATCAAGTTTTCTTTTTTTAGTCTAAAAGCAGATTTCATGTCATATTAGCAAAGGATGCTTAATTCCGAAGCATTAGCTCAGATAGGCAATTTTGGGTGGAAATCTCCCGGACGTATTTTTGGTGACCTGACTGACCATTATCCACCTACTTTTTTCTTTCTCTGATCCTTTTTTTCCTAACTTGCCCTGTGTTTTCTCCATTTTTAGGGTAAGCTTTGTGCCAGAAAGCACCTTTTTTTTTTTAGATGGACTTTTGCTCTGTCGCCAGGCTGGAGTGCAGTGGTCTTGGCTCACTGCAACCTCCAACTCATTGCAACCTCTGACTCCCAAGCTATCTCCTGCCTCAGCCTCCTGAGTAGCTGGGATTACAGGCATGTGCCACCAAGCCCAGCTAATTTTTGTATTTTTTTTTTTTTTAGTAGACACGGGGTTTCACCCTGTTGGCCAGGATGGTCCCGATCTCCTGACCTCGTGATCCACCTGCCTTGGCCTCCCAAAATGCTGGGATTACAGGCATGAGCCACCGTGCCCAGCCAGAAAACACTTTCTGAGACTGCCTAGCACTGCTGGTGACACTCAGGGCCAAGCCACCTTCCTTGTGCATCCTACTGCAGGAGGGTAGGGCAGGAGGTCAGAAGCAGGGTCCTTGCAAGTAACCTGATGGGTCTGTGAGCATCTGGCAATACGGTGGCAGCCAGAAAATCTTACATGACTGTGGGAGGGAGATGCCAGAATTGTGGGAGAGAAGAATCTAGATGGGCAGGGAGTATTTGGCCACAGTCCCAGTGCGTCAGGGTCTGCAGAGCAGAGCCTCTAGGCTTGAGAACCAGGACAGTAACATGAAGGCAGCATTCCTAGACCCAGAAACCTTGCGCAGGCAGGTCAAGGAGCTGGGCTTGCAGAGGCAACAGGAGGAGGAGACCAGGGTCAGAGTTTGGACATCTTCACCTTAGACCATAACTCAGGGTAGATGTAGGCAGGACAGAGACCACAGCACAGCTTGGATGACAATTCAGGCCTCCTGAACCCCATTCAGTTGAATTCAGTTCTGAAATCTGTAAACCATTCTCCTTCCCTAAGAATTTCAAGTATCATTTGTGCCATCATATCATCCAACACTGGACAGTGTATTCCTCTATCAATCAATCAGCAACCAACAGGATAAACTAGTCCGGAACCCACATCTGCTTCCCTTTGTAATATTGGGTTAATTCGGTTGGGCAACTTCCTGTTTTCTAAATCTTCCTTTAATAGGATGTTGCTTTGTGTAGTTGTATCTGGATATGGCCACACTTATTTCCTACAAGATAAATGTAGGCACAGGGGGTATTGGATTTTTTTCCCCCCAACAACACGTAGTCTTGCTCTGTAGCCAAGACTGGACAGTGGCGTGATCTCGGCTCACTGCAACTTTTGCCTCCCAGGTTCAAGCAATTCTCCTGCCTCAGCCTCCTGAGTAGCTGAGATTACAGGTGCATGCCACTGTCCCCAGCTAATTTTTGTATTTTAAGTAGAGACGGAGTTTGACCATTTTGGCAAGGCTGGTCTTGAACTCCTGACTTCATGATCCACCCACTTTGGCCTCCCAAAGTGCTGGGATTGCAGGCATGAGCCACCGCACCTGGCCAGTACTGGAATCTTAACGTCTTCCTTATTATTAGTGACAAGGGGGTACTTTCCATCATTCCAGTGAGAAGCACTGGAACCTTAAAATTTAAGAATTGCATGAAAATATAAAGATAACCCAGTTAAATCATATTTTTTTTGTTGAGAAGCAAAAACAGGCTCAGGGATAAAATGTCCTGTCCAAGATTACACAGAAAATGGTGGGAAGAGATGAGAAGTTTCTCAATAATGCTATGATTGTTGAATCATAGGAACAAAAGCAAAGAGATAGATCCTTACAATAGTTTAATAATATAAACCACACGGAACATTTCAATAAAGAGTTAAACAATGATCTATGTTTAAAAGCTATCTCGACCTGGCATAGTATCTCACATCTGTAATCCTAGCACTTTCGGAGGTTGAGGCAGGAGGACTGCTTGAGGCCAGGAGTTCGAGGCTGAAATGAGGTATGATCTCACTACTGCCCTCCAGCCAGGGTGTCAGAGCAACACTGTCTCTAAAAATAATAATCCTCATCATCTTTCTCATTAGAATACACATGTCAACCATCCCCTTCTCTGGCTACATTTTACTGACCAGTGAGTGCTGTATGCAACCAACAAGCTTGTAACCACACTGCTGTATCATTCTGCTTTTATTAAAAGGCAATGTAAAAGAGTGTTGACCTACAGAGTCAGGCCAGAGGTACTAGCCGATCTCCAGTGGCTGAGAGCCACCTCAGTCCCTGTCCAGAGGCTGTTCCCCCTACTGGGACTGGACCAAGGTGGGTGGGGGGTGCAGCAGGGCATAAGATTGCTAATGGGACAAATATGTGTCCCAGGGCTAAATGGAACTGGCTGGAATGTTTTTCTTACCTCCCATTTCTACTTCATTATGAAAATGGTGGACTGGGCAGCAATGAATGGGTCGATCTTGTGTGTCAGGTTATGTAATTACATAAACAACTATATTAGCTTTCTGGGGCTATAGTAACAAATCAGCATGAACTAAGCAGCTTAAAACAACAGAAATTTATTCTTCCAGTTCTGGAGTCTGGAATTCTGAAGTCAGGGCCATGCTTCCTTCTAAGGCTTGTGGGGAACCTGTCCCATGCCTCTCTGCTGGCTTCTGCTGGTGGCCGGCGATCCTTGGTGTCCCTTCCCTTCTGGCTGCATCACTGCAACCTGCCTCTTGTTCCCTGGTCTTCTTCCCACTGCATTTGTGTCTGTTACCAAAACTCTCTCTTCTCCTATGGATGCAAGTCATTGGATTTAGGGCCTACCCTAATCCAGTGTGACCTCATCTTGACTATATCTGCAAAGACCCTATTTCCAAACAAGGTCACATTCACGGGGATAGCGGGTTAGACTTCACCATATATTTTGGGGGAACAGGATTCCACCACAAGTAGCATCCAAACAGCCTGCTTATTCTGTTCTTGTCTAAGCATTACTGATAAAAGAAAAATACATGTGCAGATGCTTTATCCTTTTGGTGTACTCTAGAGTATATCCAGGGGAGGCCAGGCCAGCCTTGGCCCCATTCTCCAGGACAAGGAAACAAACTCAGCAATGTTTGCTCACTTTCCTGCACGTCCATCTGTATTTTTATGCATGTTAAGCCTTTCATCCTATGTTTTAAAACTTCTCATTCCATTTACATTCATGACTTCTGTTTTTCTATGTCTCTCATATCCTGGTTCCAACATGTACAATAAGTGAGGTGTGTTTGAAGCATCATCTCAGCCAGGAAAGGCTTTTGCAACCATTCCAAAGCCAACATGAAACTTCATGTCAACAGGCCCCTGAAACCTCCTGAGATGATCCAGAGGGAGTGCAGGGGTCATATGATAGTTCACAAAGATACTCGTTTTCAAGTACACCTTAATTTCTAAAAGGTTTCCATTTCTTCGTTTGTTTTATTTTATGTACATCATTAAGGTCATACCCTTCATGACAGGTACTTGCTGAAATTGAGACTCTTCTCCCTTTTGAGCAGAGGTCATTTTCTCTTGACATTGAATTCCAGTATTTGTGCAGAAGAGAGGTGTCAATGAGGACTCCATGGATACTTTCAGTTGATCAGTATTGGCTCTGCTGCAGGGTGATTTTGGCTTCACGCATAAATGTTGCAGTGGCGTTTGTCCAGGGGAAAGCCCAGTTGGAGGCTGTAGGATGACCCTGATGGAGGCTGTCATTCAAACAGCTCCAGGTAGTCAGGCAGCTGGTCCTGCTGACCACAGGGATACAGGAGGAGCTCCTTCCCCAGGGAAGTGATGGGTTCCTCCTGTCAATCAGAAAGCACAGGGTCAGATAGTGTAAGTAGTAACCATGTGCTCTTCCTACTTCCTCAGAGGACATCACTAGCTGCCTACCCATGATTTACACAAAGCTTTTGTGGTTTATGATCATCTTAAAAGGCATTTATCTAAACGCGGCCAGGTACTGTCTTTCCCTCCCTCCAGGGCTTGAGTTCTAACTTAAGGCTGTTCTCATAGGTCAGGAGTCCCCAACCCCAGGGCCATGGACCAGTACCAGTCTGTGGCCTGTTAGAACTGGGCTGTATAGCAGGAGGTGAGCAGTGGAGTGAAGCTTCATCTGTATTTACATCTGATCCCTGTCGTTCACATTATCGCCTGAGCTCTGCCTCCTGTCAGATCAGTGGCAGCATTAGATTCTCATAGGAACACAAACGTTACTGTGAACTGTGCATACGAGGGATCTAGGTTGTGTGCTCCTTAGGAAAATCTAATGCCTGATGATCTGTCACTGTCCCCCATCACCTCCCGATGGGACTGTCTAGTTGCAGGAAAACAAGTTCGGGGCTCCCACTGATTCTACACTATGTTGAACTGTATAATTATTTCATTATATATAACAATGTAATAGAAATAAAATGTGCAATAAATGTAATGTGCTTAAATCATCCTGAAACCATCCCCCAACTGAGTCCATGGAGAAACTGTCATCCAGGAACCTGGTGTCACAAAGGTTGGGGATTGCTGTCATATGTGATCCATGCGGGTACAGCTTTTCTTTAGTATTTCTTGTATTTTCTGCCCCAGTGGGGTTCCCTGAGTATTTAAGGAAGAACTAGGTTCTAAGATAAACGAAATGTGATTAACAATCCTGATTATCAGGAAGAATTGTCAAAGACAAGCCCCCACCCCCGCCCCCTCCCCGGTACTTGTCTCAGTCCTTTTCTTTGTAATTGTCATTCGTTGTTAGAGCTGCTACAGGACAGTAACTCAGAAGGCAAATTAAGTTTAAGCATTGCTTCACCTTGTGATAGTCCACCAAATCTGCCAAGGTGGCATGCTGCAGCTGGTCCACGCCCAGGA
Organism: Nomascus leucogenys; assembly: GCF_006542625.1. Taxonomy (NCBI): domain Eukaryota; kingdom Metazoa; phylum Chordata; class Mammalia; order Primates; family Hylobatidae; genus Nomascus; species Nomascus leucogenys. Next base: position 132,309,972 of record NC_044384.1, read on the forward strand.
AGCTGTAGGCGTCTGCAGAGGCGTCGATGAGGAAATGTTTACAGCCGTCCTCCGACAGATAGGACAGGGCATAGCCTTTGATCCTTTCACTGACTCGGATGAGAAAACTGCCGGGCATGCCTGTGCTCAGAAGAAGTTCATTTGCTTTCTTGAGTGTGAGAATTCCTGTGGCAAAGCAAAAAAAAAAAAGGCAGGTATTTCAGGCAAATCATTCCGGAAACTCCCCTCTGTTAAATCCAGCTTCATGGATAAAGAGTCAATGACACCTAAATAAGACCCAATAAGAGCAATTTTAAGTCTCTTTTGGGCTTCTTAGGAATACGGAATATTCTTCTGCTATTTGCTAATTAGACATGAACGGGTTATAGAGGCAAACTGTATAAAAATCATGTATAGAGGTATACATGAGAGCTTAAATGTCAACCTTAAAAGAAGAAAATATTTCTGGGCCAGGCGCAGTGGCTCACGCCTGTAATCCCAGCACTTTGGGAGGCCGAGGTGGGCAGATCACAAGGTCAGGAGATCGAGACAATCCTAATACACTGAAACCCATCTCTACTAAAAATACAAAAAATTAGCCGGGCACAGTAGCAGGCGCCTGTAGTCCCAGCTACTTGGGAGGCTGAGGCAGGAGAATGGCATGAACCCGGGAGGCGGAGCTTGCAGTGAGCCAAGATCGTACCACTGCACTCCCTCCAGCCTGGGTGACAGAGCAAGACTCTGTCTCAAAAAAAGAATTTATTTATTTCTACTTACTTATACACCCATTTAGAGCAACACACAGGTATTTGTTAGATGGTTTATGAGGGTCTAACCGAACACCTTGATGGTCATCCTGGGAATGTTAAATCTGGGAGGGGATTTAAAGATACTCTCCCTAGGCTACCTCAGTTTGCCAACAAGGACTCAATGGCCTGGGGAGTGATTTGACTTGGTCTAGGACAGTGGTTCTCAACCAGGACAGTGTCCGAGAGACATCTTTTGTTGTCATGGATAGGGGATGTGGGTAGAGGCCCGGGATGTTGCTAAATAGCCTATGAAACACAGTACAGCCCCACACTGCAAAGAATTATCCAGCCCCAGATAGAAGTAGTGTTGAAGTTGAGACTCCCTGGTGTGGGAGGCTCAGTAATTTAGTGACAGAGCCAAGTCAGACTCAGTTCTATAAAGTACCTTACACTGTAGCTATTGCTACATGACACTACACTGGCATTTAAAGGAATAAAACTATATGTGTGTCTTTATATACACAAATGAAGTTATATATAGACATAGCTTAGATGCCTCATGAATTCACACTTACTTACTCCAGACCAGCCTTTTCCCCAGTTAGTCCAAACTCATGAGGTCTGACTCATGTTCCAAATTTTTTATTCCCATCATAATTCGTCGATGCATAGATAATGCGGTAAAACTCATAGAGTGGAAATGCATCTTGGAAAGATGGGGAAGTCAATGAATTATTCAGTGAGCTGAGGAGCAGCGTTCTATGCGTGCCCTTTTTCATTTCAGCAAAGCTCTTGCCTTCTCTTGTTGGCTGCATGTTGATACTCAGTACCTTATCATCAGGAAAACAAAACAATAACAGAACCACCTCAGGAAAAGGCAATAGGCTGCCATAGCCCTTTTGTCTTGTTTGTTAGTACAGTTAATTGAGAAGTGAACTCTCTCCAGAGTAAAATAAAACCATTTCTATTCTCTTTTCTGTAAACAGACCTTGAATGACAGGAGGATTTTAAAAATTGCCTGTTTGCTCCTAGCCAAGATCATCCGACCAGCCCTTCTCCTGCTTCGTATTTAGGAGGACACAAACCCCAGGTGTCCCACTGCAGAGTTCCAGTGTATGAAGGTCAACCCAGTGTGAGAACTCCAGGTAAGAGCTAGGAGTGGATGAAAAGGCCAGTCCCCCCGACTTGCAGATAGTCAATGTCCTTGAAACAGACCAGAGCCTTGCTCCTAGGGGCAGTGGCTCTATTACACTCATTCCCAGCAGATGACTGATGCACATGCATTGCATGTGTCATGTCCAGTCACTTTTCTACCCCTTCCCTGCTGAGACAGACCCACAGGACACTGCAGGAACCATGGACACTGAGAGAGCCTCTTGGTTCAGATGCTCCACTATCCACATGAGGTACTCAAATCATGGCTATCTAAGTTCCAACAGATACGGGCTACTCCTTCTGTTTGTCTATTTCCCCTTCCTAAGCATACCTGGTCCCACTGATAAATTACAAATGACAACCATACGTTGAAACAAGGCCCCAGGTACCAGCCCATGCGGGGACTGCACATGGCCAATCTCTAAAGACAGTGTATGAAACTGACGCCGAAACCCAGGGATGTTTTTCAATGACCCTGAAAAGTCCCCTTCACAAACAAGGAGCCACGGCTGGAGGAGCAGCAGCATCCTGGAAAAAGATTTCTCCCTCCTCCTAGGCTGACGGCTCACTATGAAATTCCAGGCTGTTTCAACAGAAGGGGCAGATGTTATAATTTATAACATCTGGAAATTATCCAGATGAATCTGGATTCGTAAAATAAAAGCTATTCTGGAAATTTATAACCAAACCTCGGCTAACTAAGGCCAAATTCCTTTTAAAGTGAGGTCATAGTTACCGTAACTGAAACTTTCCAAAAGCCCCTTAGCCTTACGCACAGATCTTGGTGCCATCTAATCTCCTGGGACACCAGGACCCAACCAAACGTGTTGTTGGCAAAGCACAGGTCGTAGTGGAGACTCCTTGTACACCATGGGACAGAGGGCAGGTTCCAAACGGAACTCTGAATGATCCAAGAGGTAGTTTGTCTTTGCTTTTTTTGCTTTCTAAGAGGCAAACTGGCTTGGTGCAGCTAAATACACAGGTCAATGTACAATTTGTCATGAATCTATCAAGGGCACTGTGTGCATTTGGGGTGTCCTGGCTGTGATTACTGCCAAGCAATGAGGTTCATCTGCTGGGATAGGGAATTCTTGAGCACAAAACCAAAATCCAATGTTTGTTAGATATTGATTACTGAGGACTCAATCAACGTTTTCTCTTTTTAAACAGTCACTCAAGCTGCAGTGCAGTGGTGCGATCTCGGCTCACTGCAACTTCTGACTCCTGGGTTCAAACGATTCTCATGCCTTAGCCTCCTGTGTAGCTGGGATTACAGGAGCCCACTACCATGCCCAGCTAATTTTTGTATTTTTAGCAGAGACAGCGTTTTACCATGTTGGCCAGGCAGGTCTCAAACTCCCGGCCTCAAATGATCTGCCCACCTCGGCCTCCCAAAGTTCTGGGATGATAGTGGGATGACAGGCATGAGCCACAGTACCCGGCCTCAGTCAACCTAATGGTACTTGTCCCCTGAGTTGCCCTTTGCACAACTCTAAGAATTCTGACGCAGGGGTCTTCACCCCAGCCCCTAAAGGCTATGACACATTGGTGCTGCTTCCCTCTGACCTGCCCTCTCCACACAGCTTAAAAAAACCAAACCTGATGTCATAGGAGGCTTTCGGTGCTAGAGAAAAGCAGTATTTTTTTGTTAGTTTTTTTAAGACAGGGTCTTACTCTGTTGCCCAAGCTGGAGCGATGTGGCACAATCTCGGCTCACTGCAGCCTCGACCTCCTGGGTAGCTGGGACTGCAGGCACATGCCACCATGCTCGGCCAATTTTTGTAGAGATGGGGTTTCACCATGTTGCCCAGGTTTGAATATTTTAGTCCATCAGTTTAGTGAACCAGATTTTCACCCAGGCAACATTCTGTTGATTTTAGAGTTGAATCCAGGCCGGGACTGGCAGAACTCTGGCAGCCCACAAGAAAGCAGATGTCACTGCGTGAGGTCTGATCGATAGGCAGTGTCTGGCCCTGAAGAGCCTGGGGCAGAGCAGGAACTGAAACTCCTAAGAGCCTGCACCCTACACAACACCACCAGCACAGGGGTCCGTCGCAGCTGGAGGAGGTCCCACTCCTCTCTGTGTGATAATGAAAATATTGGCACATGTGCTACTGAACTCTGAAATAGGGCTTGTGATTCATTTTGATGTGAAAAGCCACATGTGTTTAGGGGCTACCCTAACTGGACAGCATAGCTCTAAACCTCTCTAGAATGAACATTTTGCCCAAGAAAGGCCCCGGGGAAATATTTGTTTGCGTAGGAGACGGTAAACAGACCCAAGAGCCCAGAAGTAACTCAAACACCAGCAGGCTCCGGTTGGAAATCCAAGTGGCAGGGACTACCCCACAGGGCAGTTCAATGGTATCTTTCTCTACAGCTTCCTCCTGGAAAACTCCTACTCACTCCACAAGATTCAACTCCAGAACACCAAGTATCCTGATCCTAGTCTAGGCAGTCAGTCCCAGTTTCTCCTAGACCTGCTGAGCACCTGCTCCCACCTCCATCTGAGCACTCAAGTGGTCAATGCAGGGTGTCATCTGTACTTACCTCTATCTATCTGTGTACTCAGCTAGTTTTCACCTCTATCCAAGAATTCTCCAAGAATTCACAGAACCTACTGCCATGACTGTCCTGCCCTCCCCCACTTCCTTGTGAGCTCCTAGAGGCCAACTACTCCATCTTATTTATTTTTACACACTCAGCACCTGCCACTTAGAAAATGACCAAAAAAGAGTTTAATGAATGCTTGTGTCTTATAATCAAGTCAGAAACTTCCTTCTGTGGGACACTTCTGTGCAGCCACTGCCTCTAATCTAAGAATTGTGATCATAGGGACAAGAGATGCATTTCATCTTTCTTTGAAGTGCCACGAGGTCTAACATTATTTGGGTATATCTGTACAACTTCCTGTGTCTGGAAAATGTGTTTAAAAATCAGATGAAAGCCAAATAAAGTTTGTATCACCTCCTTTCATCCACACAGCAACCCTACATAGACATATTGTTATTATCCTCAAATAATGGATGAGAAAACTTGCAAACCCTGTTTAAGGTCATTCGGGTAGGTCAGGAGAAGCACTGGGAATGGACCCAGGCTGGCTGACCTCAGAGCCCATGTTCTCACCCGTTCTCTCAGACAGAACACCTGCTTTCCACTGGTGTACCACACTGTTCAATGTGCTTCCACTGCATTTTAGAGTTGTTTCCTCTAAAAAGTAGAGCTTTTATTATCATCATCTCTATTTTATAGATGAGGAAACTAATGCAGTATTACCGAATGACACTTCCAGGGCTCTTGTCTCCTATTCTAGGGTTGTGCTTTTTAACCCACTAGGCTCACGGAATTTTCCTGGAATGAGCCGAAAATAAAATGAGTCTTTATTTCACAAAGGGGTGTTCATTTCTCACCTTGGCAACTTAAAGAAGATGCATTTTTCATTGGTTACGTATGTGTAGTATGCCTTGATGTGGGGACAGTGCACCGTTGACTCTTCCAACCTCTGAGCTTAGCATTCATGCTGCTGAGGACTGAGAAGCTCCTTAATGAGTCAAGGATCAGAACTATTAGCGTTATTCATCCTCACTTCATTATCTTAACTGGCTAACACTTATTAACAAGGGCTTATTATGTGCTACACAGTTCTTTACAAATATTAACAACAAATTACATGCACATATTGAGGCAGGAACAACCCTAATGATCCGCATTATACAGATCAGGGACAGAAGGACAGAGTCATGTGGCTGCCTAAGGCCACACAGCTCCTTAATGGGGGGACTCAGATATGAAGCCAGGCACTGTGGCCCCAGGGGCATGCTCTTAACCACTACTTACTTACTTTCCCTTGGCATAAAGAAGTCAGCCATCATCATCTGGCTGTGTCAGAAGAAACTGTCCAGAAAGCGTGTGATGGTACAAAAATAAAAAAGCATGTGATGGCCATGGCCAGGTGCCCTGTCTCATGCCGTAATCCCAGCACGTTGGGAGGCTGAGGTGGGAGGATCGCTTGAGACCAGGAGTTTGAGACTAGCCTGGGCAACATGACAAGACCCCATCTCTACGAAGAACAACAAAAAAATATGCGCTGGGTGTGGTGGTATACACGTGCATTCCCAGCTGCTCAGGGGCCTGAGGTGGGAGAATCACCCTAGCGCAGATAGTCAAGGCTGCAGTGAGTTGTGACCATGCCACTGCACTCCAACCTGAGTGACAGAGCAAGACCCTGTTTATTTTTTTAAAAAAAGCATGTGATGACAAAAGTTGGATGACAAATACATGGCTTTCAAAATACTAAAACAGTAGAATCCCTTTTCTATTCAAAATTCCTAGTGAAACCCCCAAGGCAGAATCTCTCTTCTTAGGTTCTCACACAACCACTGTACCTGCCCCTTGCTTCTGAGGCCCCTCTAGGCAACCTCAGGACTCCAAGAGCAGGACAGGGAACTACAAGGGTCCAGTCCTGGGCATGTGTAGTGGGAAGCCTGGGGCTCCCGGGCACAGCCGCTGCCATCCTGTGATAGTGTCAGGATGAGGACTCAAGTGCATCATCTGCAAAAACCCAAGTAAGAGCTTGGGGCTAATGGCCTATTCCCCACATTACTGGCAAACATAGTGACATTTTTGGAGGAAGCCTGCTGCACTGAGTAATTTATGAGAAAAGACAGGTTCTTCCAGCAAAAAGCCAGCATTGCATAGAATGTTCTGCAGAAAAGCTAGTTCTTCCCAAATCCGAATTAATGTAGTTTTAGCCTCTTTGTTTCATCTTCTCCAGCTGCTTTACAATCTGAACAAATACTAAGCAATTTTATTGGGGGACCATGGAGAATAATTTGGACAAAACGTGCTTTGCTTTAATGACATTAATGTAGGTGAAGCCTTCATGCTAAAAGGAGCCCTGCCTGGGAATGGACTTCCGGCTGTCCTTCTCTGCCACACACCAGCAGTGATATATTATTGTTGCTGGCCACAGCCTATCCACTCCATAAAATGTGTGAGTCATCCATGTAAATGAGGCAGGATATATATGTCATCTGAGGTTTAAGAACAAAAAGGCTTTGAGAAATCACATAAATAACCACTCTGTGCTCGGTGAAGACAGAAGCTTGAAAATCCCTTTGTGACAGGTGGGCAGAATATTGATGGCCCCACAATTAAGGAATCTCCATTCTTCAGCAAAATAGTAGAAGGACAGATGATCACTTAGGGGCAGTGACTCAGGTCTGCTAAGATCTTAGACTGAAAGAAATTTTGGGAAGCCTCCATGAGCCCTTCTTAATGCAACCTATTCAGTGACGTATGCTTTGTTGGCGGTGGTATCTGGTCCCTGTTTTGAAGGAGCTGTGTGTGACAAACTGTCAGGAGTAGAAGAAGGGAACTTGGGAGGAGTGGGACACACGATTCTACCTTAACAACCATCTCTAGGGAACAACAATTACAGAGAATACCTCCAAGAGGTTCAGAATGACCCTCTGAAGAGTCAGTAGGATGTATCGAAAAATGGAAGAAATCAAAATAGCTCAAGTGTGGCAGAGTGTGGTGGCTCAGGCCTATAATCCCAGCACTTTGGGAGGCCGAGATGGGTGGATCACTTGAAGTAAGAAGTTCGAGACCAGACTGGCCAACATGGTCGCTACTAAAAATACAAAACTTAGCCAGGGTGTGGTGGCACATGCCTTGTAATTCCAACTACTCGGGAGGCAGAGGCAGGAGAATCGTTTGAACCTGGGAAGTAGAGGCTACAGTGAGCTGAGATCGTATCACTGCACTCTAGCCTGGGTAGCGTAGCAAGACTCTGTGTCAAAAAAAAAAAAAAACAGCTGAAGTGTGAACTATATTGCTATCCCACCAAAGTAAAAAGGATCTCCTTGCTAAGTACATTAAAATATAAAATACTGGGACCAAAGCACGAGGAGGGCAGGTTCAGTTGTATGCCGTGACAGCAAAAGACAGCCACAAGAAACAAATCAAGATGGAAAGATTTCATCAACAGTCTAATTACATCCACATTTGAATAAGAGTGTTCATTAAATTTCAGAGGAATAATGATCAACTATTGATACATAAAGCAAATATGTAAATTTTTGTTTAAATCATAAACTTGTTTATACACAGATTGCTTTTTACCCATCTTCCCACTCCCAGTCCCTGCCAGTTTCTAAGCTCCAATATATTGCTGTATTTTTAGCAGAAGTAGGAAAATGTTGATAGAATGAAGAAATGAACCTGTGGGTTTCTGGACAGAACTTCAGATCTCAATTTTATTTATTCTGTGGCCCTGTCTTGGGGAACTTTAAAAGCATGTGAGTGGGTAAAATAAATTATGTATCTACACACTTTGGAGACTCATAATCTGAAGTCAGAATAACTGGGATGACTCTTCAGTCAGCAGGATGTTAAATTTGGCCAGAAGGACTTTCCAACATTACTTAGTTTACAAATATTACAGACTGTAAGGTCTTTCTTAAAGAATGTTGGAATCTGGCTATCAGATGCAAGAATAAAATGAATAAAACAAGGATTGCATTTGAAGGTCAAGACAGTGCGGAACTGAAAAAATGAGAGTTCAAGGACAATGGAATAAGAAGAGATAAAGGGTGACAAAATCAGGCAGACTTAAGCAATTACAATATTTAGAAGATCATAAATCTAGAAAATGGGAGCTATTACTTTAGCAATGCTAAGACTCACCCCTGTCTCTTTGCACCGTCCCTCCCAAACCCAAGCTCAACCTTAACCTGCAATGTCCTGGCAAACTTACCCAAAAAACTTCATTCTCTGTTGGTGAGGGTGTTGACCCTCTGTCCTTCCAAATTACTGTTGCCTTCTGAGGTGACCTCTTAGCTTTTAAAGACAGGCCCTAAATAAACACTTGTAGAAATAGTATGCAGCAGTTTTTGCAGTAATTACAATCTATTTTATTGAAGTGCTGCTTACTTACACTGTTACTCAAAATGATATGAAAAGAAAGGGGAAGAGGAAAGATGAACTTAAACTGCACAAATCTGATAAACCAAAATAGCAAACACCACCTATTAGGTACTATTCCAAGCACTTTACATAATATTAGCTGATTTACTTTATAAAAACAACCCTATGACATAGACGTATTAGTATTATTCTCATTTTACAGAGAAGAAAACCCAACTCAAACCTAGGTAATCTAGTCATTACATTTTAAAAATCCCTCCCCCTTAATTTTTTCCCCCTTTTGGGAGCCAGACATTAAAGACTAGGACATTAAAAAATAATTGCATATATGGGGAAAATTATGACTATTCATGGCCACGTAAAGATACAGGCTCAAAAAGGAGCTGTGAAGACCGTAAGTTTATACCTCAGGCTGATCCTTGACATAGAGAAAGCCTATGACAATAAAAAAAGTAAAAAAAATAAAAAAGTAAACCTTTGGGAAGAGGAAGAATCAGATTCCCAGAGTTACCACATTATTACATTCAAATACCCAATTTTCAGCAAAAAATCACAATGCATGAAAATAAAAAGGAAAATATGGCCCATTCCAAGGAAAACAAATCAGAAACTGTCCCTCAAAAAGACCTGTCGACAGAGCTACTCAAAGACTTTACGTATGCACAAAATGTAAATATAAAAAAACCTAAAAAAAAAAAAAGAACAAATCCTAGAGCTGAAAGTATAACTAAAATGAAAAATTCACTAGAGGAATTAACAGGCAGATTTAAGCAGGGAGAAGAAAGAATCACTGAACTTGAAGATAGGACAGTGGACGTTACTGAGTTTGAGGAATAGAAAGAATAAAATGAAGAAAAGTGAACATAGCCTAAGGGACCTATGGAACAGCATCAAATGACCCAATATATGTTTTGTGGAACTATCAGAAGAAGAAGAAGGGGGCAGAGAGAGTATTTGAAGAAATAATGAAAACTTCCTAAATTGGACAAAAGACATATAAACATCCAAGAAATTCAATGAAATCCAAGTGAGATGAACTTAAAGAGACCCACACTGACACATAGTACAATCAAACTGTCAAAAGACAAAGATCGGCCAGGCATGGTGGCACATGCCTGTAGTCCCAACTACTTGACAGGGCTGAGGTGGGAGGATTGCTTGAACCCGGGAGGTCGAGGCTGTAGTGAGTCAAGATCATGCCACTGTACTCCAGCCAGGGTGACAGAGTGAGACCCTGTCTCAAAAAAAAAAAAAAAAAAAAAAAAAAAAAAAAAAAGAATCTTCAAAGCAGCAACAGAGAAAAGAGAGAAGCAACTCATCACATACAAGGGATGGTCAATAAGATTATCCCCAGATTTCTCATCAGTAATTTTGGAGGACAGACAGCGGTGGGCCAGTAAAGATGCTCCGCAACTTATCTTATGATGGCGTTACAACCTAGCATAAGTTGAGAATATTATCAGTCAAAAATGCACTTAATACACCTAACTTACTGAAACTCATAACTTAGCCTAGCCTACCTTAAACATGGTCAGAATATTTACATTACTGTACAGTTTGGCAAAATCATCTAACACAAAGACTATACGTGTTCAATATCCCATGTAATTTATTGAATATTGTACTGAAAGTGAAAAACAGAATGGTTGAACAGGTACTTGAAGTATGGTTTCTATGGAAGCTGTATGACATTCACACCATCGGAAGGTAGAAAAATTGTAAATCAAATTATTGTAAATTGAGGACTATCTGCATATTCAAAATACTAAAAGAAAAAACTGTCAATCAAGAATCCTACTGATTCTTGATTCTTTTGGCCAATCCTGGCAAAAGTGTCCTTTAAAAGTGAGAGACAAATTAAGACATTCCCAGGGAAACAAAAGCTAAGGAAGTTTGTTACCACTAAACCTGCCATGAAAGAAATGTCCAAGGATGGTGATGCTACATGGTGAAATGAAAGGATGCAGACAGTAACTCAAAGCCAAATAAAGAAACAAGTAACTCAATAAAGGTAAATTATAAAAGCATAGGCAATTATAAAAGCTACTATTATAGTAACATGGTTACTATCAAAATTAATCCAGCAGCATTTCAACAGGATTATACACCATACCAAGTAGGATTTATTCCTGGAATGCAAGATGGTACAATATATGAAAATCAATCAATGTAATACACCGTATTAACAGGATAAATGAAAAAAAAAATACATGGTCATCTCAATTAATGCAGAAAAAGCATCTGACAACATGCAATACCCTATCATGATAAAAACTCAACAAACTAGGAAGAGAAGGAAACTCCCTCAACATAGTAAAGGCCACGTTTGAAAAACCCACAGCAAACATCATAGTTATGTTGAATGACCTTTCTTCTAAGATCAGGAATAAGGCAGGGATGCCCACTTTTGCCATTTCTATTCAACTATTCCTGGAAGTTGTAGTTACAGCAGTTAGATAAAATAAAAGGTATCCAAATTAGAAAAGAAGAAGTAAAATTATCTCTGTTGTAAGATGATACAATCATCTATGTAGAAAACCAGAAAGATTCCACAAAAAAACTGTTAAAACTAATAAATGAATTAAGCAAAGTGGCAGGATACACAGTCAACACACAAAAATCAGTTGCATTTCTATACACTAACAATGAACACTCTGAGAAGGAAATTACAAATCCAATTCCATTTACACTATCATCAAAAAGAATACTTAGAAATTAACCAAGGAATTGAAAGACTTATACAATAAAAACTATAAAACATTGATGACTGGACACAGTGGCTCAGGCTTGTAATCCCAGAACTTTGGGGGGCTGAAAGAGGTGGATCACTTGATGTTGGGAGTTCAAGACCAGCCTGGCCAACATAGTGAAACCCTGTCTCTACTAAAAATATAAAAATTAGCCAGGCATGGTGGTGGTTGCCTTTAATTCCAGCTACTCAGGATGCTGAGATGGGAGAATGGCTCGAACCTGAGGGGTGGAGGTTGCAGTGAGCAGAGATCATACCACTGCACTTCAGCATTCCAGCCTAGGCAACAGAACAAGACTCTGTCCAAAAAAAAAAAAAAAAAAAAAAAAACCAACTACAAAACATTGCTGAGATGAAGAAGACATAAGTAAATAAAAACACATCCCATGTTCCTGGATTAGAAGACTTAAGATAACAGTACTATTCAAAATGATACACAGATTCAATGTAATCCCTACCAAAATCCCAACATCTTTTGTAGAAATAGAAAAACCCATCCAAAAATTCATATGGAATCTTGAGACCCCAAATAATCAAAACAATCCTGAAAAAGAAGAAAAAGCAGGAAGACATCACACATACTCATTTCAAAACTTACTACAATGCTACAGTAATCAAAACAGTGTGGTACTGGCATATATACAGACTTACAGACCAATAGATTATAATAAAAAACTCAGAAATAAAAATGCATAGATGTGGTCAAATGATTTTTGACAAAGGTGCCAACACCATTCAATAGGGAAAGGGCAGTCATTTCAACAAATGGTGCTGGTAAAACTGGATAACCACATGTGAAAGAATGAAGTTGGACCCATATCTAACAGCATATATAAAAATTAACTCAAAAGGGATCAAAGACTTAAATGTAAGACCTAAAACTGGAACACTTTGAGAAGAAAACAGAGGGCCAAACCTTCACAACATTGGATTTGGCAGTGATTTCTTAGATATGACACCAAAGGCACCAGCAACACAAGAAAAAAATAGGCAAATCAAATTTCATAAAAATTAAAGCATTTTATACATCAAAAGACATTCTCAACAGAGTAAAAAGGCAACTCATAAAACAGGCGAAAATATTTTTAAATTAGATATCTAATATTGATACCCAGAATATACTGTATAGAAAACTCTTACAATTCAACAAGAACCCAATCCAAAACTGGGCAAAGAGTTCAAGTAAACATTTGTCAAAGAAGATATACAAATGGCCAATAAGCAAATGAAAAGGTGCTTAACATTACTAGTCATTAGGGAAATGCAAATCAAAACCATAATGACATATGACCTCACACCCGCTAGGATGGTTGCTATGAGAGAGAGAAAAAAAAGGAAAACAGGCACAGTGACTCATGCCTGTAATCTCAGTTCTTTGGGAGGCTGAGGAGGGAGGATTGCTTGAGGCCAGGAATTTGAGACCAGCCTGAGCAACATAGTGAGATCCTGTCTCTACAAAAATTAAAAAAATTAGCCAGTCATGGTACTGCATGCTTGTAGTTCCAGCTGCTCAGGAGGCTGAAGTGGGAAGATCACTTGAGCCTAGGAGTTCAAGACTGCAGTGAGCTCTAATTGTGCCACTGTGCTCCAGCCTAGGCAACAGAGCAAGACCCTGTCTCTTAAAAGAGAAAAAAGGAAAAAGAAAAATAACAAGTGCTGGCAAGGATGTGGAGAAATTGAAATTCTTGTGCACTGTTGTTGGGAAGGTAAAATAGTATAGCATAGCCAGTGTTGGTGGGAAGGTAAAAATAGTATGGCATAGCCACTGTTGGTGGGAAGGTAAAATAGTGTAGCATAGCCACTATGGAAAACAGTATGGCCAGTTTCTATAAAGTTAAACCATAGAATTACCCTATAATCCTGAAATTCCACCTCTGGGTAAATACCCAAAAGAACTGAAAGCAGAGTCTCGAAGAGCTATTTGTACACCTGTGTTCTCAGCAGCACTATTCACAATACCCTGAAACATGGAAGCAACTCAAGAGTCCATCAACAGATAATGGGTAAGCAAACTGTGGTCCATCCATAGAATGGAGCATTATTCTGATTTGAAAAGGGAGGAAATTCTGACATGCACAACAACATGAAGAAATCTTGAGGACATGATACTAAATGAAATAAGCCAGTCACAGAAAGACAAAACTGTACAGTTCTACTTATATGAGGTATTTACAATAGTCAGGTTCATAGAGAAAGCACCATGATAGTTGCCAGGGGCTGGGGGTTGGTGGTGAATGGAGCATTATTAAATGGGTAGTTTCAGTTTTACAAGGTGAAATAACTTCTGCAGATGGATGGTGGTAATAGCTGTACAATTTTTTTTTTTAAGGCAGGGTCTGTCACTGTCTTCCACGCTGGAGTGCATGGCGTGATCTTGGCTCACTCCAACCTCTGTCTCCTAGACTTAAGCGATCCTCCTGCCTTAGCCTCCCAGGCAGCTGGGACTACAGGCATGTACCACCATGCCTGGCAAATTTTTTTTTTTTGGGGGGAGAGATGGGGTGTTGCCATGTTTTTTTTGTAGAGATGGAATTTGCCATGTTTAAGTTGCTGATCTCAAACTCCTGGGCTCAAAGGATCCGCCTTCCTTGGCCTCCCAAAGTGCTGGGATTATAGGTGGGAGCCACCACACATGACCAGTTGTACAGTATTATGGATGTATTTAACACTGAACAATACACTTAAAAATGGTTGTCCCAGCCATTTGGCAGGCTGAGGTGGGTGGATCACCTGAGGTCAGGAGTTCAAGACCAGCCTGGCCAACATGATGAAACCCCATCTTTACTAAAAATACACAAATTAGCAGGACTTGGTGGCTAGCGCCTGTAATCCCAGCTACTCAGGAGGCTGAGGCAGGAGAATTGCTGGAACCTGGGAGACAGAGGTTGTAGTATGCCAAGATCGTGCCACTGTACTCCTGCCTGGGCAACAAGAGTAAGACTCCATCTCAAAACAACAACAACAAAAACAACAAAGAACTGTGAAGGTGGTAAACTGTATATAGTGCATACTTTTACATAATAGAGTCTCCATGCCTGTTATATGCAAAAATAAAATATGGGTGGATTGTGCATGATACAACAAGCAAAAACCATAAAGGAAAAATAGCTAAATTTAACCTCATTGAAATGAAAAACTTATCTCCGTTAAAATGTGTCAATAGACTTAAAAGACAAGGCACAAACTAGGAGAATATATATGTAACCCATATAATTGACAAAGGATCAGTCTCCAGAATATGTAAAATCCTATAGGTCAATATAAAAAATTAATTCATTAGAAAAATGGTCAAAAGATCTCTATAATTACAGAAGGCCTACTCATCCAGCCAGTAATATATGAGCTCAGTCACTATAAATTAGTACAAATTAAAATAAGAAGATTCCACTGTGAGGAATGGAAAATGAGAATCTGGCAGTATCAAGAACTGGCAAGTACAGAGGGAAACAAATTCTCAAGTACAGCTGGTAGGAGTATATACTGGTATAATCAGTTTCGTGGGCATTTAGCAATATGCAGTGTAATTAAAGATGCACATATCCTACCTCCTAGGAATTCTGCTTCTAGATATATACTCTGAAGAAATGATCATATATGTTTACAGCGAGACATGTTCAAGGGTGTATACCACATCACTTTCTGTAAGAGCAAAAAAGTTATAGCAAATGTAGAAGAGATGAATAATGATATATGTGTAATATATGTGTGTGTAGATATATATTTTTTATATACATATATATATATATATAAAATAAAACACTGCATGATAGGTAAAATGAATGAGCCTGTCTGTATGTATAAGCAAGGACAAATCCCAGGAACAATGTTGGGAGAAAACAATACGTGTAACATGATCCCATTGAAATGTTAAACTCAATACTGTATATTTTTATTACAATATATATGTTTACAGCATATAAAATATGGATGGAAATCACAGCTTCAGAAGAGCAGTGAAGGATACAAGGAAAGGAAATGGGATTAAAAAGAAAAGCAACAAAGGGGACCTTAACTCTATATGGCAGATTTTCTTTTTTGAGATTGAGTCTTACTCTGCTCCCAGGCTGCAGTACAGTGGCGCCATCTTGGCTCACTGCCAGCTCCGCCTCCTGCGTTCAAGCAATTCTTCTGCCTCAGCCTCCCAAGTAGCTGGAACTACAGGTGCCTGCCACCACATCCAGATCATGTTTCTATTTTTAATAGAGACGGGGTTTTGCCATGTTAGCCAGGCTGGTCTCGAACTCCTGACCTCAAGTGATCTGCCTGCCTCAGCCTCTCAAAAGCACTGGGATTACAGGTATGAGCCACCATGCCCGCCCTGGCAAGTTTTATTTCTTAAGAAAAACAGATATGAAGTAAATATGGCTGTTAATATTCATTATACCTGGAGAACAGATACAACATTTGTTGTATCACTGCTGTTGTATTTTTCTTGGTACTTTAAAATATTCCATAAGAAAAATCATTTTTTAAGGAAGGGAAAAAATTAAAATTTGTATGATCTTTCATGCCTGTGGTTTTGAGGATTTCTGAGATGATTTTGCCTGATTACATTCTGAGAACTTAAATCTAGCTTCATTAAGGAGACAACTAACTAACTGCTCATCTGAATGTTGTCTATAGCACACAGACCAGCATAGTCTCTCCAAGAAAGTTGCCTCCATGGTTAATTTTATGGGTCAACTTGACTGGGCCATGGTCCCAGATACTTGGTCAAAAATTATTCTGGATGTCTCTGAGAAGGATTTTTTGGATGAGATTTGTTTTATATTTTATTATTTTGAGACAGAGTAGCACTCTGTTGCCCAGGCCTCGAGTGCAATGGCACAATCTCAGCTCACTATAACCTGTGCCTCCTGGGTTCAAGCAATTCTCCTGCCTCAGCCTCCCGAGTAGCTGGAATTACAAGTGTGCACCACCATGTCCAGCTAATTTTTGTATTTTTAGTAGAGATGGGGTTTTGCCCCATTGGTCAGGCTGGTCTCAAACTCCGGACCTCAAGTGATCCACCTGCCTTGGCCTCCCAAAGTGTTGTGATTATAGATATGAGCCACTGTGCCCAGCCTTGGATGAGATTTAAATGGGAGGACTTGGAGTAAAGCAGATTACCCTCCATAATGTGTGTGGGCTTCGTCCAGTCAGTTGAAGGCCTTACTACGTCAAAGGCTGACCTCCCCTGAGCAGGAAGGGATGCTGCCAGCAGGGGGCATTTGGATGGGAAAAGCCATTCCTCCCCGCATCTCCAGCCTTCCCTCCTACCCTGTCAGATTTGGGACTTACCAAGCGTCTGTAATCACATGAGTCAATTCGTTAAGTCATCAGCCGAAGGAAGGTGTGCAGGAAGAGCAACTGCAAGAACCCTAAGGTAGGGACAAGTGTGGTGTGTCTGAGGGACGGAAGGGAGGCCTGGAGAGGTGACCGAGGCAGGGACAGTGGTTTGAGATGGGTCTGGAGCAATAGATGGGGCAGATCAAGTAGGCATTGTGGCTCACAGGGAGGAGTTTGGAAGTTTTTCATTGTAAATCTTCAACTTACAATTGTATAAATTTATGGGATACCAAGTGATGTTATGATATATGAACCCAATGTGTGAACTAACACATCTGTCACCTGAAATACTTAGTTTTTTTCTGGTGAGAACATTAGAAATTTACTCTTTTGGCACTTTTGAAACATACAATACTCTATTAACTACATTTATCATGCTGTGAAACAGAACACTCTGTTTTCTTCTCTGCTTCCCTAACCCTCCCCACCCCCTATGTTCCTTCTCTCCATTGATAGCTCAGCCACCTTCCTCCCAGCCACAAAAGCCAGAAATCCACCAGTCTTCAATCCGTTTGTCCTCTCCTACCCACTCCCATCCTTACCTTGACCTTAATTGAGAGAAAAAGATGAAAGTATAAAATTTTGTGGAGTGAAAAATTAGGCAACCAAAATACCATCTTATGAAGGGTGATTCATGGTGGATGTGACAAAGAAAAGATGATAAACCTATAAAGGGCTACCATCCTAATATTTCAGAACAGGCTTCCCGGTGATAAACAATTCTATTTCAAAGAGATAAGATGTGATGCATATTCTCTTTACATGAAAATGTGAAACTGTATCTTCTTGAAACTGAAAATAAAGATGTATACTGACTATATGGCTATGTAATGGTTATTATACAGTTTTATTTTGCTTATGAGTCTGAAAGATGTGTATAAGTGAAAATAAATCGATAATAATCACATCTGAATAAATTATTTTACATAAAACTCAAGAGTCATATTTTTTAACCAAACCTCCAACTCGATTTTTTAGTCTCTGTCTTCCTAGCTTTCAGCCTTTCAAACAGAACTGCCTGTTAAAGTACCAGGGCTTTTAATAACAACCATCATTTTCCATTTCTTACTCCCTGCTGTTAAAAAAACTACCATTCTTATAATCAGAGATGACGGCATCTTCTGTCCAAAGACACAGAAACTACAAAATGGCTGATTTTCTCGGTGCTTATTTTAAAAAGGAAAGCAAGGCGTTATTAGACAGCTGAGACAGCCACGGCTAATGCATCATTGGCCCATGTTCTTTCAGTTCACCTTTGACACCATCATCTCTCTCTCAATGTCTTAAAAGCAGAAAGGAAGGAGGCTTGCAACCTCATCCTGGGAAGGAGAGGGGACTCCTCTTGGATGGACACTTAACAAAGTCTGAATCGCCAAAGAACACATACCTCCAAGAGAAGCCAGACAGTTCTTCTGTGACATTCTGACCACACAAGCAGCGCTTTAGGAGAAAGCCTGTCACAAATAGCTATTCCTTTTAGAAGAGTTTCCCATGATATGTGTTTGGGAGTTTCCTTTTTGTGGGCATATTTGTGTGTGAGATGATACTACTTCAAAGAAAGGTGCCTTAAACATAATGCAAACCAAGACATCCTTAGGACAAACACACTCTGGGAGGGGACTGTATTTTTGTTTTAATGCACCTTTTGTTGTCCATATAGCCGATTAGTCCAATTCAACGACGGACTTTATGGAAGTCAACTAAGGCAAGAAACCACTCACTTTTCTTGAGATCCAAGAAACAGAGGGGCCTGTGAAGTATCTGCAAGGTGGAAGAGGAGCTTGAATCAAGTTTCTTGGGTCAAATACAGAAAATGTTTACTAGCTGTTATCTGCCCAGGATCCAACCACCTATGTTACACACTCAACTACATACTGGAAAGAAGGAATCAAAACTACAGAAGTTTTCACTTACAAGACCACAAAGCTCAACTCCATAACAGATGGGGAAAATGAGGCTTAAACTGATTTCCTACAGAAAAAAATAATGATTTGTTCAAGGTTGCTCAGCCAGTGTCCTGTCCAGCACATTCCCACACCCATAACTGTGTCTGCCTCGGTGAAAGGAAGACGTGGCCATTTGATGGAAGTCACAATCAAGCACCCTAGTGGTAAGTCACCAGGAATACCTCTTTTCCCTCCCATCTGATGCATTTTATTTGTGGTGAGAAATCTGCCCCACGGTGCATACAGCGCCCATGAATGCTGACTGCTTTCTCAACAGTCATGAGAATGCAGCTTACTGAGGCATCTTTGAAAAACTGCTTTGTGAAAATAATCTGAAAGACTCTTTTTGGGCAGCACCAGTAAATGGAAGCTTTTATTCTGCCTTCCTGGTAGATTAGCATAGCTTCATCCGCCCTAAGACGAAACACCATTGAGGAAATCTCTGCACTCACCATGGAACCAGGGGGCTATGGTGTCTGAGGTTTTCTGGTAGCCCGCTCGAAGTGGTAGCTGCTCCTCTTTAAACCACCGGATGATGTCCTCTTGGGCAGAGCTGGACACTGTCCTCGCCACTCCCTGATTTCTGTTATTTATAAAAGTTTTTCAGGTTAGATTTAACTAATTTGAAAATAATGCCCTCAAAAGTCATATATATATGTGTGTGTATATATATATACACACACACATATACATGCATATATATACATGCATGTCTGTAGACACCAGAGGTGCTTTATACATCCAAATATATATACATGCAAATATATATACATATATATATACACACGTGTGTGTGTGTGTGTGTGTGTGTGTGTGTGTGTGTAGAGAGAGAATGGGAGGGAGAGAGAATTATATACATTTCAAGATCTAATTCAATGACCTCAGCTAACAGGAGGCTGGACCCCCGGCACACTACCATTATACACCTCCTCAAGGGCAGAAGAGGAAGGAATATAAATCTGTCACTTGTCCTTCCAGTCTTAAAGGGCTAGTTATGGAAATGAGCCACTGCTGTGTTAACACATAGATTTAAATTCATTTGTATAGGAATTATAAGCTCCATGAACTTCCAATTAACATCTGAGAAAATAAGCATTAAAAGGCAAAATACACTTTTACCCCAGCACATTTTCCTGGAAAGCATGTATTTACAAACAAAAGAAATCAAATGCAATAAGATAGATTTCTTTCCTAATGTTTGCATTATTTGATTTTCTCTTCTTTCTTGTTCCACTAACCTCCCTGACTTGCTTTATCCTCTTCCACTTTGATGACATTTAGTTCTGCTATACAAAAATAAAGAAATATAAAGTAAAAGGAAGAAGAGTATTTGAAGTTTGGTAAGACAAAGATACAGGCAGCAGAATCATTTTGAAATAGATTCAGTAGCAGAACTTAAGTTCTAGGATGTAAGTCAATTTCTACTACAAAGAGTAACCTTGCAATGTAATAAACAGACTTCTAAGTCCTACTCAACAGCCTACTAATTTTGAGCAGAATTCGATTTAAACACAACAACAACACCATTGCAGTCAGTGAAC
Source organism: Nomascus leucogenys (assembly GCF_006542625.1). Taxonomy (NCBI): domain Eukaryota; kingdom Metazoa; phylum Chordata; class Mammalia; order Primates; family Hylobatidae; genus Nomascus; species Nomascus leucogenys. The sequence continues at coordinate 132,330,349 of NC_044384.1, forward strand.
TGTCCTGTCTGGAGAGGCACCTGCTGGGAGACAAACATCTATCTTAGCCAGTGAGATGGGCTCTCCAGCCACTCTCCAAAAACAGATACTGAGGGGGTCCAATATCAGCTCCATCCCCTCCCACCACTGAAGCCAAGGAACTATCCATTCCCTGCAGGGATCCAGTAGGAGACACACTTGTCTGGGTCTTTAAAACAGTCTTCTGTACTGGAGTGCCTGACCAGCTTTCCCATACAGCCCCTGCACCCTCCTTGAGTTCTTCCTCAGGTCCATCAAAGACGGAGAGCTGTGTAAATCATAGAGCCGTGGGAGACTTGCAGCAAGCCTGGACTTGGAGCGCCCTCTAGTGCTGAGATGGCTGCAGTGGTCACAGGCTCAGGAAACAATTTAAGAATTCTAAGTTGGCTCAGAATTTCTGGAAGGGCCTCTGAAAGACAGGCACAAATAAAGCCAGGCTGTGGAGAGTGCAATAAAAGCCTAATCCTTAAATGTGCAGATATTGTCACACATACACAAGCATCAAGAAGATTCAAGACAATATGACCTCACCAAGTGTACAAAATAAGATACCAGAGGTGGAGCCTAAAGTCATAGAGGTGTGTGATCTCTGAAACAATTCAAAATAGCTGTTTTAAGGAAGCTCAACAAACTCCAAGAAAGAACAGAGTCAATTCAAAAATTTATCAGGGAAATTTAGCAGAAAGACTGAAGTAATTTTAAAAAATCCTGGAGCTGAAAAACGCAATGAATAAAATGAAAAATACAATAGAGGGTTTCAACAGCACACTTGATCAAATGGAAGAAAGCATTAGTGAGCCAGAAGACAGGCTATTCGAAAATACACAGAGAATAAAAAAGAAAATAATGACATGAATAAAGCTTATGGGGTCTGTGGGACGTCATCAAAAAAGTAAATATTGGAGTTATTAAAGAGGGAATTCAGGAAGACAAAGGGGTTAAAAGCTTATGCAAAGAAATAATAACAGAAAACTTTCCAAACCTGGAAAAAAAATTAATAGCCAAGCATAGGAAGGTCAAGGGTCACCAGTCAGATTCAACCTACATAGGAATAACCCAAGACATATTATAATCAAACCCTCAGAGTGCAAAGACAAACAGAGGATCCTAAAAGCAGCTAAAGAAAAGAAGCAAGTAACATGTAAGACAGATCCAATACACCTGGCAGCAGACTTCTCAGAAAAAACCTTACAGGCCAGAAAGAAGTGAGATGATACATGCTGAATACTGAAGGAAAAAACATGCAACCAAGAATACTGCACACAGCAAAGTATTCCTTCAGAAAAGGAGAGATAAAGATTTTTCCACACAAACAAAAGCTGAGGGAATTTACCACTACCAGACTTGTCCTTAAGAAATGCTAAAAAATAGTTCTTCATACATAAACAGGATGCTAACATGATTTTTGTTATAATACTATCATCATGATGTGTAAACCACTTATATCTTTAATATGAAGACTAAAAAATGAACTATCAAAAATAACTTCAATAATTTAAGATCGGTAATATGAAAATGTAAATCATCGCTCAAAAATACAAAATGCAAGGAGAGAATGGAAGTAAAGTGTACAGTTTTTTTGTTTCTTTCCTTCACAAAGTTTATAAGTCTCTAAAATAACTTGTTATAATTATAGGATATTTTTGTAAGTCTCAGGGTAACCACAAAGAAAAATCTGTAACAGATACACCAAAAATAAAAAGGAAATCTACTACTAGAGAAAAGTGCCTAACCACAAAGACTATAAGAGAAGAAAGGATCTACAGAATAACTAGAAAATAAGAAAAGAAAATAGCAATAGTAAGCCCTTACATATCAATAATTAACTTGAATATCGATGGATAAATTCTCCAATTAAAAGGCATAGAATGGTTAGATAAAAATAAAACAAGACCAAATTATATGTTGCCTGCAAGGGGCTAACGTCACCTGTAAGGACATGCATAGTCTGGAAAGGAAAGAATGGGGAAAAAAATGTTGTATGCAAATGGAAACCAAAAGACATAAAATAGACCTGAAGCTGAAAAGTGTAAGAAGAGACAAAGAAGGCCAGTATACAATGATAAAGAGTTCAATACAGCAAGAACAGTTATAAATATATACATACTCAATTAACATGGAAGCACCTACATTTACAAAGCAAATATTAATAGACCTAAATAGAAAGACTGCAATACAACAATAGTACCGGACTTCAACACCCCACTTTCAACAATGAACAGATCATACCAACAGAAAATCAACAAACCACACTCTAGAATGTACCTAACAGACAATTATAGACTATTCTAATCAACCAGATGCAGAATACACAGTATCTCAACAGCAAATAGAATACTCTCTAGGAATATGTTAGGCCATAAAACAATTCTTAAATTGTTTCAAGTTATCAAGAAATCAGTAACAGGAGGAAAACTAGAAACAAATATGTGGAAATTAAACATGCTCCTGAACAACCAATGGGTCAATAAATTTCAGAAACCAAAAATGTTCTTGAGATGAATGAAAAAGGAAACAACATACCAAATGCTATGGGATACAGCAAAAGCAGTTCTAAGGTGATGTTTATTCCAATAAACACACATATCAAAATAGTAGAAAGATCTCAAATAAGTAATTTTATTGTTGTACCACAAGAACTAGAATAACAAGAACAAACTTGATGCAACATTAGTTGAAGGAAATATAATAAAGACCAGAGCATAAATAGATAAAATAGAGACTAAAGAACCATGCAAAATATGAATGAAATGAAGAGTGGCTTTAATAAACAAAACTGACATATGTTTAGCTACTCAAAGAAAAAGAGATGAGTCAAATAAAATCAGGAGATGAAAAAGGAGACATCGCAACTGATACCACAGAAATAAAAAGATCACTATAGATTATTAAGAACAACTATATATCAATAAAATGGAAAACTTGGAAGTAAATCAAAAAATTCCTAGACACATACAACCTAACAAAATTCACTCATGAAGAAACAGAAAATTTAACAGACCAATAGTGACTAATGAGATTGAATCATTAATAAAGTGTCCTATCAAAAAAAGCCCAGGACCTGATGGATTCACTAACAAATCCTATCAGTCATTTAAAGAAATACTAATAGCAATGCTTCTCAAACTATTCCAAAAAACTGAAGTTGGAGGAATTCTTCCTAACTCAGTCTGTGAAGTCAGCATTACCTTGATATCAAAACCAGACAAAGACACAATAAAAAAAGAAATCTAGAGGCCAATATTCCTGATGATGATTAACATAGGTACAAACATCCACAACAGAATACTAGCAAACCAAATCCAACAGCACGTCAAAAACATCCTTCACCATAATCAAAGGAAATTCATCTCAGGGATGCAAGGATGGTTCAACATAAACGAATCAATGAACATGACACATCATATTAACAGAATAAACTACAAAGACCACAAGATCATCTCAACAGACACAGGTAAAGCATTTACTAAAATTCAATATCCCTTCATGATAAAACCTTTAAACACATTAGGCATAGAAGGAATGTACCTCAACCCAATACAGGTCATATATGACAAAATCACAGTTTACATGCTGACAGAGGAAAAATGGAAAGTTTTTCCTTTAAAACTTGGAACAAAACAAGAATGTCCACTTTCATCACTTTTATCCAACATAGTACTGAAAGTCCTAGTCACAGGAATGAGTCAAGAGAAAGCAGTGAAGCACATCCAAATTGGAAAAGAGGAACTCAAATTTTCTGTTTGCAGATGACCTGATCTTACATACAGAAAACCCTAAATGCTCCACTAAAATAACTCTTAGTCCTGATAAAATTCAGGGAAATTGTAGTATATAAAATAAACTTACAAAAATCAGTAGCATCTCCTTACATCAACAATGGACTAGAAAAAAAAAAAAAAAGCAATTTTATTTACAATAGCAAAATAAAACAACTAGGAATAAATTTAACCAAAGAGGTGCAATGTCTTTACAAGAAAAACTATAAAACACTAACGAAAGGAAACAAAAAAATAGACATCCCATGTCCATGGATTAGAAACATTAATAGTCAAAATGGCTGTACTACCCAAAAAGATCTGATTCAATGTAATTCCTATCAAAATACCAATGATATTTTTCACAGAAATGGAAAAAAACTTTAAAAATTTCTATGCAACCAGAAAAGACTACTATGAATTGCCAGAGCAATTTGTAGCATAAGGAACAAAGCTGGGAGGCATCACACTAAATGACTTTAAAATATACTACAAATCTATAGTAATCAAAACAGCATGGTACTGGCATAAAAACACACACATAAACAACGAAACAATAAAGAACTCAGAAATAAATCCACACATTTACAGTCAACTGATTTTCAACAAAAGCACCAAGAACACCTACTGGAGAAAGTATAGTCTCTTCAATAAATGGTACTGAGAAAACTAGATAGTGACATATATAAGAATGAAACTACCTACTCTCACTATGTGCAAAAATCAACTCAAAATGGATTAAAGACTTGAATATATGAGACCATGAAGCTACCAGAAGAAAATATTGGGGAAACACTTCAGGACATCAGTCTGAGCAAGGATTTTTATTTTTAATTTGTTCATAGAGATGAATGTCTCCCTATGTTGCTCAGGCCTGTCTCGAACACCTGGCCTCAAGCAATCCTCCCACCCCGGCCTCCCAAAGTGCTGGGATTATAGGTATGAGCCACCACACCTAGCCCCAGATTTTTAAAAAGTAACACCTCAAAAGCACAGGCAACCAAAGAAAAATAGACAAATGGGATTATATCAAGCTAAAAAAAGATTCTGCTGCAGCAAAGGAAACAATCAACAGAGTAAAGAGACAAGTTACAGAAAGGGTGAAAATATTCATAAACTATGTATCTGACAAAGCATCAATATAGGAACTCAAACTCAATAGCAAAAAAAAAAACAAATAATCCAAATAAGAAAAAAACCTCAATAGGCATTTCTCAAAAGAAGACATATGAATGACCAACAGGTGTATGAAAAACATGCTCAATACCACTAATCAGGGAAATGCACATCAAAACCACAAGATCACCTTGCCCAGTTTTGTATTTTTGATTATCAAAAAGACAAACAAAAAACAAATGCTGGTGAGAATCCAGAGAAAGGAGATCTCTCATAGCCTGCTGGTAGGAATATAAATTAGTATACCGTTATAGAAAACCGTATGAAGTTTCTCAAACAAATGAAAAGTAGAACAAAAGCTCCAACAATCCCACTACTGGGTCTATGTTAAAAGGAAATGAAATCAGTATGTCAAAGAGACATTTGCACTCCCATGTTTATTGCAGCACTATTCACAATAGCCAAGATATGGTATCGACCTAGGTGTCCAACAATGAAAGAATCAAGAAAATGTGGTATATATACACAATGGAATATTATTCAGACCTAAAAAGTATAATATGCTGTCATTTGCAATAAAAAAAAATGCTGGTGAGAATCTGGAGAAAGGAGAACTCTCATTGCCTGATGGTAGGAATATAAATTAGCATACCATTATAAACAACAGTATGAAGTTTCTCAAAAAAATTAAAGAGAACAAAAGATCCATAAAAAGAATAATATCCTGTCATTTGCAACAAAATGGATGAACCTAGAGGACATTATTTTAAGTGAAATAAGCCAAACACAGAAGGACAAACACTGCATGACCTCACTCTTATGTGGAATCAAAAAGGTTGATCTTTTTTGTTGTTGATACAGAGTCTCACTGTCATCTAGGCTGGAGTGCAGTGGCACGATCTCGGCTCACGACAGCCTTCGCCTCCTGGGTTCAAGTGATTCTCCTGCCTCAGCCTCCAGTGTAGCTGGGATTACAGGTGCACGCCACACCAGGCTAATTTTTGTATTTTTAGTAAATACGGGGTTTCACCATGTTGGTCAGGCTGGTCTCGAACTCCTGACCTCATGATCCACCCACCTTGGCCTCCCAAAGTGCTGGGATTGCAGGCATAAGCCACCACACCCGGCCAGGTTAATCTTACAGAAGAATGGAACAGTGGTTAGCAGAGGCTGGGGAGAGTAGGGGGATGGTAAATGGGGAGAGGTTGGTCAACTGGCGCAAAGTTACAGTGAGACAGCAGAAATAAGTTCTGCTGCTCTACTGCACAGCAGGGTAACCACAGTCAACAGTAATGTACTACATACTTCAAAACAGCCAAAAGATTGGATTTTGAATGTTCTCACCACAAAGAAATGACAAGTGTTTGAGGTGATTCATATGTGAGTTATCCTGATTTGATCATTACACAATGTATATATGTATCAAAACATCACACTGCATCCCATAAACACATACAATTATTGTGTGTCAATTAAAAACAAAATACAATTTATGAAACACAATCACCACAATCAAGTTTGGATGAACTACTAGAATTTATTGTAATTAACCAACTTATGGTTCTTTACGCTTTTTATAACGTGCTTCTGAGTTACGTGTGACATACTGTCAGATATACATATATACATGTACATATGCATATATATGTATATATTATCTCTAATGACTTTCAGAGCCTTTTGGAGAAAATATCCTGTAATATTTGACTTCTCTGGGAGGCAGACACTGCACACATATGAAGTTATATTATACATTCTCTTACTAGCTTCCAAATTAGGCTCTTTTTGGGGAAGTCCTTGGAGATCGAGCAAAACTCCACAGACGCTTTATTAGCCGATCTCTGTCTTTTCCTGGGGTGGTTCCAAGGTGACCTCTGCCATCCCTGTGTCAAGTCTCAGCACTAAAACCATCCAGTCTGACTCACAAAAAGCACTTCATGCAGCATCGTCAGTTGGAAAAAATGAGCTAACTGAGCACAACTAAAAATAGGAATTGCCCTTTTTTTAAAGACCACCTTCATTGCTGTCAATCAAATATACTGTTCTTCAAAATGCTCTGGGACAGGGACATCTACAAGTCATTTCCATGCTACCCTTGGAAGAGACGGAGAACAGGAGTTAGGTGCAAAAACATCCCTGCTGAGGCTCTGTCGCCACCGTGCACACAGACAAGCTCCAGCGCTCAGAGGGCCCGTGTGCACCTTTATCAGCTGTTCACACAATTAAGGAGACTCCTGTTTCCTGACTACATTTCTTGCTTTGTTGTCGGTAAGAAAAGAATGATTACCCAAAGCATCACTTTGGAGATCATGGTCTTTACTGTAATTATTTCCACTTACTCCACTGAGTTCCATGTTGGTCCCCACTTCCCGAAATGGAACTTTCCAGTAGAGTAAGTAGAAATAACTATAGCAAAGAAAAACATCCGCCTTTGTGTTTCCCCTGAGGTCATCATTCCTGTTTAAAGAAAACCTTGAAGATAACAACAACTCCAAACAGGAGGAGAGTCTTATTTTTCCTTTCTCCATAATCTTAGAGAAGTATTTCAAGTTATTTTTAGTTTTTATTTCAGAAGGCAAGGCTTTAGACAATTCTGTTTCTTTCAATCAATATTTGATTTTAATACTTCTTTCTAAATACTAGGATGTTAAAAATAAGATCAATAACCAGAAATAAAATTTATAATCAGCAAGCATAAGGGATGGGGGTTTCTTTAATAGCATCATTGCACTTTTCTGCAGAGTTTTTCCAGAACAAATGGTTCTTCCTAATTCTTCCACAGCCTAGCAGGCAATGGTATCTCCACCACCAAATAGACAATTCATTTAAAAAAGGAGACTTTCCAGATTCTTAGAAGATGAACTCGGCTATGTATCCCTGAATGAGAATTACCATCAAACCTTTAATCCTTGGCAGTGAAAATGTAATCCCACTGATCACACTAAAGTCAGCAAACCTTTGGGTTCCTACTTTGATAATCTCTGACTAAGGGTGATCTTGGGCATCAGTGAAACCCCACTTGTTTCCTCTTCTCCCCTCACTGGCTCACCGGCTGCCTCTGGGGTGGGGAGGGAAAGGGGAGAGTGGGGTAGGGACATGGGAAGTTCTCTCACTCCATGCAGAGCTTTACTATTTCACTGGGTATACTAAGTATAACAGCTATGCACATATGACAGCTAAGAAGGGGAGGAATGCCTGACCAGATCACCCAGGAAGAAGGCTTAGACATAAGCCTGAGCTACTTACACAGGCTGCCAGTTGGCCCTCCACACCCCATGGCAGCTCACACAATTCCCCTTTAATTTCAACGCTTATTCAAAGCCCATTGCAATGTTTATGCATAAACCCATCTGTGTGGCTTCTTACCTTAGAGGTTTTTGAGGATATGCCCCTGGGTTTAGGAACTGAGGCTTGGGTGGAAGGGGAGGTCTTTTTGGTTTCTGCGGAACACGCAAGGGGCTTTGCAGCCTCTCACCGCCTCTTCCTTTCTGGGCCGCGAGGGATAACCTCTTGTAGTCTTCCCGTGCTTGTTTAGCCAAGGAGCGTCTCTTCTCATCAGCTGCTTTGGATTTTCGCACTAAAAAAACAACGGGGTGGGAGAAAACCCTCATCAGGCCACAGAGCAGGTGAGAAGGCTCAGCATTGCACGACGGGCAGCAGCGCAGGTTCTCAGCAGTTTCTTATCTGCTTATAATAAGGAACAATCATTATCAACACCTATGATCCAGGCCATTAGGGCTTGCCCAGCATTTGCTGCATGATTCCTCTCTTCATACAGGACTAGGGGTTTTCTGAGAGGGAGAGAAAAGGAAGAGGAGGAAGAAGGGATGAGAGAGAAGTAGAGAAAGTGTGCAAGAATTTCCTGCAGTTGGCAAGACCAAGTGAGTGTCCCCCACCTGAGCATGGGTTCAAGCTGGCAGGGGTGCTGAGTAATAAGAGGCAATCGTCACGTCCTGCATAGACTCATGTTCTGATGCAGTGTGCCTGACTCACTAGCAAACATCAGGACTACTCAGTGGCACGGGGGTCTGCATAGGGTGAAGGAGCAGAAAGCAGGAAAAAATGAGAATCAGCCCGACAGACAAAAAATTAAAGGGATGCTTAACCACAGGCAATTGTAGAACACATTAGTACACGAAAAAGTACCCCAAGCCTGCCTTTTAATATTACAGTCACTAGTCACTTAATGAGAGGAATACATCCTGAGAAATGCATCATGAGGCAACTGTAACACAAGAGTATTTGTGTATGTAAATACCCCCAACATAAGGCAGGGCACAGTGGCTCATACCTGTAATCCCCGCACTTTGGGAGGCCAAGGTCGGTGGGTCACCTGAGGTCAGGAGTTTGCGACTAGCCTGGCCAACATGGTGAAACCCCAACTCTACTACAAATGCAAAAAATTAGCTGGGCGTGGTGGCAGGCGCCTGTAATCCTAGCTACTGGGGAGGCTGAGGCGGGAGAATCCCTTGAAACCAGGAGGCGGAGGTTGCAGTGAGCTGAGATCACACCATTGCACTCCAGCCTGGGTGACAAGAGCGAAACTCCATCTCAAAAAAAAATAAAAATAATAAATATCCCCAACATAGCAAAGGTATAGTAAAAATATGGTATAGAGGACAAAAAAATAAAGTGCCTCTACATAAGGCACTTACCATGAATGGAGCTTGCAGGATTGGAAGTTGCTCTGGGATAAGTCAGTGAGTGAGTGCTCCGTGAATGTTAAGATCTAGGACATTACTACACACTGATGTTGACTTTATAAACACTTTACACTCAGGTGCTACATTTATAAAATTTATTTTAAAAATGTATGCAACCCATTATTTTGGGGTTTTTATTATTATTTTTTGGTTTTGTGTATGTGTGTGTGTGTGTCTGTGTGTGTTTTTTTGTGTTTTTTTGCTGAGACTGAGTCTTGCTACATTGCCCAGGCTGAAGTGCAGTGGTACGATCTCAGCTCACTGCAACCTCTGCCTCCCTCGTTCAAGCAATTCTCCTGCCTCAGCCTCCTGAGTAGCTGGGACTACAGGTGTACACCACCACAACCAGCTAATTTTTGTATTTTTAGTAGAGACGGAGTTTCACCATGTTGGCCAGGCTGGTCTTGAACTCATGACCTAAAGTGATCCACCCACCTTGGCCTCCCAAAAGGCTGGGATTACAGGAGTGGGCCACAGTGCCTGGCCTAAAGAATATATGCGACCCATCGTTGACCAAAACATCATTATACAGCACGTGACTACTTTGTAAAAGAGAATTTTTTGTTGTAGCAATGAGACTCTAATGCAGAATGTAAAAATGATTTTTACTGAGTATATTTACACTTCAGGCATTATTGGTCAAATCCTGTTATAACTGACTTCAAAGAGATACCCAAAATATTCCCTTATACTAGGATTTCACTGCGTAGTACAAAGAGGCCACTGGATCTTGCAAATATTTTCATTTCACAGTAGTTGTCATTTAAATGGCATTGGTTGTAATGGGACTGCAGATCAATGTACGATCTCAACATCCTGCAAATATAGCCATACCTGCTGTCTTCCTCAAGCTACCTCAGGATGATCTAGCAGTTCAGATTTCTCTGAGTCAGATGGAAACACTAATTCTTTCTCAAACCTAATTCTTCTAGCATTCTGGAGCATCCTCTCCTCTGCCTTCAGTTGCATGGGCTTATTCTTCTCCTGTGAGTTTTCTCACCCACTCTGCTAACTCGAATAGGAGTCAGGGCTGGGTCACAGGCACGAGCAGGATGCTAATACATCCAGCCTGGTATTCCTGTGTGCTTCTGATTACAAAGTTAAAATGTATTCACTATCAAAAACTTAGGGGGAAAAAATCCAAAACACAGTATTAAATTACAAGAAAAACATTCAAATAAATAATCTTGAATCTCACCTTTCCAAGAAAACTAATGTTTACATGTTATTATAACCTTCCAGTTCTTTTCCTTCAGATACTTAGACATTTCTAAATAGCAAATCTTTCCATTCTATTTCATGGTGTTTTTTCTTCCCCAAGCTAATGAGATGTAAACAGTCTAAGATCATTAAACACTCTTCCAAAACCTATTTTCCATAGCTATATATCATGCTATTTGATAAATTACATAATAATTTTGGTGATACAGAAATGAATGGAGAACCAGTCTGCTGTTCAAAAGTAGCTTGTAAGCATTTGAATAATAAGTTAGTAATAACATTTGAGTGGTAACTTACTGTGAACATATCTCTCAACAACCCACATTAAGCGCTTTCTAGATTGATCACATTATTAAGTGAGAGAGTCAGCTGAGAGCCTGGAAGGTGCTACGGAGACCTCTGGTACTCACGAGATGCCTGCCATTCTGAGTCTTCTTTCCAGCTCTTACAGATCTGCTTCGTTCTCTCTTCGTCTATTTGATTTATTTCTTCATCTTGTTTTTTCTTCATGGATTCTTTCTTCTGTTTAAAAACAAAACAAAACAAAAACAAAAACAAAAAAACAAAACAAAAATGAACCTTGGTGAGCAAATCCAGTTTCCTGAAGGACGGGGGTACCCGGCACAGCTGATTTCTATCTAACTCTCTGGCCCACTAGGGAGGATCAAGGGTGGACTTCGGAGTCAGTAAGACCTGAAGCTGGATTGACCATTGCTAGCTAGTGTGTAACTCCAGGAGCGACAACTGAACCTCTCTTGGGCTGTTTCCCCATAAGAAAGATGAGAAAAAAATATTTCTTAGGGTTATATTGAGGATTAGATAATGTAAGAAGTCCCTGGAACAGGGTATAACATATAGCAAGAAAAAATATTCCTTTTCCTCAGACACAGTACTTAGCTGCTTCAAACTGACTCCCTGAAGAAGGATGTAAACACACTATTACATAGAACCAGCGTCAACCTATTTTACAGTGGCTGACAGACTCCACAGAAGAAATGCACATTCCCACAGCAATCTCAGCTGAATCTCTCCCCTCGAATCATGTGTCCCAAAATGTGGTACTTACTACATGATTTTAGGTGGTTCAAAAGAAACATATATCATTATTTTTTTTTAAGACAGAGCTTCACTCCATCACCCAGGCTGGAGTACAGTGGCACAATCTCGGCTCACTGTAACCTCCGCCTCCCAGGTTCAAGCGATTCTCCTGCCTCAGCCTCCGGAGTAGCCGGGATTAACAGGCGCAAGCCACCATGCCCGGCTAATGTTTTGTATTTTTAGTAGAGATGGGGTTTCGCCATGTTGCCCAGGCTGGTTTTGAACTCCCGAGCTCAGGCAATCCACCTGCCTCAGCCTCCCAAAGTGCTGGGATTACAGGCATGAGCCACCACACCCTGCCAGAATATGTATTTTTTTGTTTCAAAAAAAAAAAAAAAAAAAAAAAAACAGAAAAGTATTTTTCAAAAGCATCTTTTGAGAAAGGAGAAATATTTTTAAAATGTGAATATTCCTTTAAAAGCAGAATTAGGTTTTTATAAAACTTGCAGTAAAATTCCACATAACAAAATTTACCACCTTAACCATTTTTAAGTGTACTGTTTTCTGGCATTAAGAGCATTCAAGGGAAATCATTTTAAATGAAAGAGAAATGAACAAACCAAATCACTTAGACCTGAAAAGTACTTTGCTTATTTGGACACAACCTTCTGAGTGCTCACAAGATGACTGAATTTACAATTTGGTGGACTAATAAAAGCCTAGGTTAGCTAAGTAATAAAACAAACTGAAACGGCCAGGAAGGGCTGCCTGTGCCCACCTGTCTATCACAAGTCACAGGCTTTTTTCTTTTTGGCTTTCCCATAGAAATATAAAGACTTCCTTGCTCTTATGTCGCCACAACGTAAAATATAAACGTTAATGTTGTGAAACTTGTTTCTGATCACTGTGGGCAGTCATAAATCACAGTTCAAGTAATGATCATTCATAAATTGTGCTTCACTGCAGATGTAACTAAACTTCTGTGCATTTACTGTTTTCATTTTTTTTCCTTACGTTGTTTTCCTGCCTAGAGCTAAGCTCCTTTTGTTTGCCAACATTTGAAAATCCAAAGGACAGCTTTGATGTTTGAAAGGACTGTTAAAATTTGCCATCCTTTGATTGAAGCTGTTTGCAAGCCCAAAATAGATAAATGTGCTGCTAGCAATTTCTAAGCTTAAACAGAAAAAGCTTCAAAGTGGAACTCTGTTCATCCTTCCACATGCATATGTGTTTATTTTTAAATGATCAGGAAACATATAGTGAAAACATCAAGCTAAGATCATCACGGATATTTTTGCTGAAGATAAGCAAGAAATTTGGAACATGATTCTACCTAAGAAAAAATATTAATAATAACAGATGTAGTACTTGGTTGATGTTACTCAAATATCTAACAGAGCTGTATTTAATAAATCTACTCCTTTAATCTGCATATAATTATGTACAGGCACAGTGGAAAAGAAGAAAAAGTAATGAGTTTCACAGAGTAAGAGCAGATGAAATCTGCTATTACCCACCTATATACAGCCCTGACCACCGTATTTATTCAAAAAAGCTAGAAAACGTAAGGAACTTGTCCTGAGTTTCTCAAAGAATTTTACTTTTATCAAAATCTATAATGGTTTACTTTCTCTATTCAGAAGACCATTATTTCCTTTTCAGCAGTGTTTTGCTGGAGGCATGTTGGTCCAGGACTCAGGACTGTGAGCCAGGCATGGGGAAATCCAGGTGATGGCTTGGAGTGGAGGGGCAGAGGGGCCAAGGCTGGGTGCTAATCCAGATGCCCAGGGCGGAAGGTGTGGAGACCCAGATGTGTGGTGTGAGCTGTGAAAATGTGCTTAGCTAACAGGACCAGAAAACAAGGCCACGCCCATATAGAAAGCCACTGGGCCCATACAGAAAGCCTCTTGTCCAGCCTGTTGATGGAAGCACTTAGAGTGCCTCCCTAATTCCTTCATCAGAGCCTCACAACTGCCCCCAAAGTAGGATGCCTGTTTTATCACGTTTGTTCTACAGAGAAGCTTAGCAAGCTGGCCCATTGATTCTCTCAAATGATCAGCCCTTTCCCGACCATGCCAAGTGAGGTCCTGCCTCTGTGTCTTTGACTTGCTGTTCCCTCTGCCTGGAAGAGACGTCCGCATGCCTTAGACATCCACATTGTTCCTTCCCTCTTTCCTTCAGGTATCTGCTCCAATACTGCCTTCCCAGAGTGGTCTTCTCTGACTACCTGTCCCATCCCAATTCCATCCTCCGAGGATTCTTCACTTCCTTCATACTGCTTTATTTTCCTCTGCAGCGCTTAGGATCACCTGTCCTCATAGATATGTTTATCATCTCTCTCTCTCTCCCATGAAAAATATAAGCTCCCTGAGGGCAGGAATTTTATCTAATTTTTTCATAAAATGTGTCTCCAACACCCATAACAGTGCCTAGTGTGTAGCAGACACTCAACAAATATTGCTTGGATGAATATACGATCCTTTGTCTTCCTCAGCCGTCCCCATTTAAAATGACATAGTGAGATCTAAGCAGAATTAATGAAAATGTCCTTTAGATCCCCTATTGCTGCTGTTTTAGAAAGAAGTATGTACTGTATCAGCAGTATGCATACAGGACTACAGTTCCACAACTTCATCCAGATTTCTTGAAGTCTTAAAAATGCAAGTTCATGCATGTCCCTGCAGAGGAATCATGGAATTCATGACATGGTCCACAGGAACACAGGTCCCTGGGCTGACCTCCACCACAGCCCGATCTCAGGAACCTTCTCTTCACAGGCTCACATCTTACGCTGCTGTTTCAGACTCTCTGTAGGTCAAATCCTACTACAGCTTCCAAGTACCAGTCTATGCCTCATTTATTTTGAGCAATTTATGACACGACAGCAAGCTCACATGATGGAGGAAGCAGGGCTTGGCCTGGAGGGAGAATGTCACATGTGGATGGATGTGAGAGAGGGCTGAGTGCCAGAAGGGGTTCCAGGCGTGGTGGATATGGAGGACACAGCAGCTGCTCACCCTCAAGGGACAGGTTCAGAAACAATGAGCACAGAAGTAACTCGATCTGAATTCACTCTTTCTGCCAAGTTTAATGCTCCGTCTATCACTGTCTGAAATCAGTCTTCCCTCCATGTCTGCAGCAGCCTGGGATGCCGCCTCTATGTTAGATCTTCTGGGAGGAGTTTAGCTGATACATTTTGGCATCTGTTCTTCCCGTGACACTCAACACTTCCCAAACTCCAGATAAATGGGTAAAGATGAAGAACTGTGTTTGCAGCTTTTAGGACAGATTTCCCATTCTGCTGCTTAATTTCATTTCTGCATGAGATTAATTAACTAATCTGTGAAACATTAGTGGAAATGCCTAGGTATGCAGCCCCCAGAGGACAGAAGCGAAGTCTTTTACCTGGTGAAATGCATATGCCTTCATACGATTGATTGAATCTGCCAACATTTGTTGAATATTTCTTGAAGAATTGGAGGGTGACTAAAAATTAAACAAAACACATTTATGGCATTTGGAGCTGCAGTGCAGTTTCATAAGATAATCTGTCAATGTTTCCCTGGTTTCAACATTCCCTAATGCTGCCCCCACCCCTACAGCTGGATCCACCCAAGGCTCCCACTGGCACCTGCGTTCCTGGGCCGATCCTGACTACAGCAACAGGCATGTGAATCCTCAGTATCCCCACTCAGTAGGGCGTAGAAAGGAATTGCTGCCCAAGAGCCAGGAGCTGAGGGTTTGGTATATTTTTCTCCCATCTGGTTGGCCCTGGAGGGCCATGGGGATCACTTCTAGACATCAACATTACCCCCTATGTAAATTCTCTTCTTGCTTAATCTCTGCATACCCTGTTTTAGTGTAGGCCAAAGAAATGCCTTAGTCTCCAGATTTAACTATATGATGCCTTGCAGACATGCCGGGAGTACCAGTTTAGTGCCTGGGAGCCCTGCCCAGTTTCCCTGCCTGGCCCACACTTCTCCTCCTTTCACACCCTTGTCACCCAGTATCTATGTTTCTGCTGCTCTAGATGGATTTCCCATGAGGCAGCCTCCCCAGTGGGGTTCCCAGATTCGTTGCCTAAATTCCCTGGTGTCATTCCTGCTTGCCACAGGCCAACCCTCTGGCATCACAAGTATGCCAGCAAATCACAGTGGGTGCTTCTTAAGACACAGGCCCCCATCAGTCCCTGGCTGGAGTGCAGATCCTAAGACAAGTCCCAACATGGGTAGTCACATGTCCTGAGTACCCAGATATACCTACCCACAACCCACATTACCGCAAAGTATATGCCTTGTGTCTGAGTTCATAATTTTGGCATAGATCGGAAATTGTCAGCAAAATTTCAGCAAAAGGTTGGTGCCACCATTCGGAAGGAGTACAGAGGATCATTACTACACCATGCGATAAACCAGTGGCTTTCTCAATCTTCCCCTTTTCTCACAGTGGCTGGCATGTGGCTACCCCACTATACCGCATT
The DNA here is from genome assembly GCF_006542625.1 of Nomascus leucogenys. NCBI lineage: Eukaryota > Metazoa > Chordata > Mammalia > Primates > Hylobatidae > Nomascus > Nomascus leucogenys. Next base: position 132,346,683 of record NC_044384.1, read on the forward strand.
TCCCAAATGCCTTAGCAGTTGTCTCAACATAATGCAGGTGACAACAGGCATTTGCTATTTCTCCCCAGGCCCACTTAAAACCTCCTTCACACACTCCTCCAGGCCACTTCCACCTTCCTTTGGGCTGGAATGGTGACAGCAGCAGTGCTATTACTAAAGATAGCAGATACTTAGACTACAAAAGCCTGAGGCCCTGAATGACTGTGTGGAGCAGAGCCCTCCTGAACTAGAACACCTATTCTGGACTGTCGGAAGACAAATAAATAACTTTTATTGTATTTTTGGCCATGGCATTTGGGGACTATTTGCTTCAAAAGTTTAGCCTATCAACTGATAAAACTGGTCACAACAGTTGCTGGTGGCATGTTTCAAGCTCTCTACTGAAGTTTTATAATCAATCATAGGTGGTGAGATTAATGCTAATTCCACTAATGAGCACTAATGCATACTGAAGACATATCATGACCCGGCATCATGTTAGTGTCTTAGTATTATTTTTACTGCACACAACATCTGTGATGGATGGGCAACATAATGGGCAATTTTCAGATGAAGAAACCAAGTCTCAGTCGAGTTGTGGAGCTTGCTCAGCACCAGACAGCTGGTTTGTGCCAGAGTTTATGCTTTTTCCACTGTTGACATTGTAGTGATAAGAAAATGAGATGCGGGTCAACAGATATCTAATGCTTATTACTTGGCAAACTAATGAATCCTGTAAGTTTCACAATTGCTACTTACCATATTCTCATTTTTTTTCTCATTTTAGTACTATAAAAGTATAGTTTGCTGCTCTGCATCTAAACAGAACAGTAACCAGTTCCTCTATTTGGGAACAGAGCGAACTGTTCCCACAGGTTTCATGTAAGCGTGTCTGCTCAAAAGTCCAAGATGACTTTAAAAGTCTCTGAGTGCATTTCCACCACCAGGAAGGACAGCTTTAAAAACAGGCCCACTCTCCCTTTCTTTGATGATGTAAGATCTTTGGGGCACTGTTTTGCAAAAAGGGTCAGTTTCTTATATTTGAAAATTAGGAGGCAGGTAACCCTTCTTTCTTAATACTCCCTCAAGTATTGCAGAGAATGTTTCAAATATGCTATGTTTATTACTTGGCAAACTAATGAATCCTGTAGGTTTCACAATTGCTACTCATCATACTTTCATTTTTTTCTCATTTTAATATTATAAAAGGATACTTCGCTGCTCTACATCTAAAATAGAACAGACGCAGAGCAGCTGTTGCAGAATCAGATCTGGACTTCTGAAACTGGAGTTCTGTCTGGACCAAGGTTTTGTCAGCAGCACATTTGCTGTTCTTAGTCTTTGAGCTTTGAAACACACTTAGTTGCTTCCTGAATTAGCATTAGGCTAATAGGCATCTGATGGTTATCTTCTAATCCGTGTGTTCAAAAGTATTGTCTATTTTGTCAGTTTCCCCTCAATCTCCCGCCAATTACTATCATCTGCCTGGGTACAATGCTTTGAACACAATGCGTGAGTTATCCTCCATCCCTCAGTTATTCCTTCAACTGAACAGTTCATCTCATGTACACATGAACAAGGTATTTTTACTACTTGCTTTCTTTAAATTATCTTACATTTTTTCCTATCATCATTGTATACCTTTTCTTACTAGTACTTTCAACATGCTCACTGCTTTTGCATTTGTCAGATCTGACGCGGTTATGAATTACGTTAAAATAAGAAGCACAGACACGTGCTTCAGACAGTGTGCATGGAAGTGATTCCACTGGGCACGAAAGTGACTGTGGTGACCGCCAACACCATCCACTCATGGTAGCTGGAGTTGATTGATGATCTTTCTTTTCTTTGAAATTTTAGGTTTTGTCTTTAGTATACCAAAACTCACAAGCTTGTTCTTGAGTAGAAGAATTTTAGCATAAAAACTCATTAGGCCCACGCGTGGTGGCTCATGCCTATAATCCCAGCACTTTGAGAGGCCAAGTCGGGTGGATCACCTGAGGTCAGGAGTTCGAGACCAGCCTGGCCAACATGGTGAAACCCTGTCTACTAAAAATACAAAAATTAGCTGCCATGGTGGTGCATGGTGGCGCATGCCTGTAATCCCAGTTATTCGGGAGGCTGAGACAGGAGAATCACTTGGACCTGGGAGGCAGAGGTTACAGTGAGCCAAGACTGTGCCACTGCACTCTAGCCTGGGTGACTGTGAGACTCCATGTCAAAAAAAAAAAATTAGTTGAACAACCACTCCAGAGATGAATCCTTCTATTTAAACACTTCTATTCAATGTGTCTAAAACATACTGTAAGCTCTAAAGCTATTCACACATACTAAGAACCACATTTATAAAAATTCTGATTTTCAAGGTGAACCAAGATTTTGCCATTATTCTAAAGGGTTAAAATAACATGAAAAACTTAAAACTTGAAGAAAGCAGTCTCATTTAGATACACTTACACGTTCTACAAATCCATGAAATGCACAATAAGTAACAGATTGAAAATAGTGAGATCCAAAAGGTATTTCCTTTATTAAAAAAAAAAAAAAAACAGCTAGAGGCCAGGTGTGGTGGCTCACGCCTGTAATCCCAGCACTTTGGGAGGCTGAGGTGGGCAGATCACAAGGTCAAGAGATCCAGACCATCCTGGCCAACATGGTGAAAACCCGTCTCTACTAAAAACACAAAAATTAGCCAGGCGTGGTGATGCGCACCTGTAGTCCCAGCTACTCAGGAGGCTGCGGCAAGAGAATTGCTTGAACCGAGGAGGCAGAGGGTGCAGTGAGCTAAGACTGTGCCACTGTACTCCAGCCTAGATGACAGAACGAGACTGTCTCAAAAAAAAAAAAAAGCTAGATGATTAATGGGCTCAAAAGTGATGATTTATGACGGCAATATCAGAGGGTATACCTCAGCAATACCACTGCCTCTTTGAAGCACTCCTAGAGGCAGGATAAAGAGGCTTTTCAAAGAGGTTAGCATGCCCCCTCTGAAGCTTCCATATGCTGCTATGACCCAGGAAATACACTCTTTAGTTATCTCTATACCAAAAAAGGGAAGAAAATGACCCTCCTACCTGTATAACTTTTGCTTATAAAGCACTTTGAAGTCTAATACATCAATTGACCTTCATATTAGGTGTCAAAATAGGCCTTATCCCTTTACCAAAGAGGTAAGGTGACCTGTTTTATTGGTCGTTGTGTTTTTGTTCTTGAGACAGAGTCTCGCTCTGTTCCCAGGCTGGAGTGCGGTGGCATGATCAGGGCTCACTGCATCCTTGACTTCCTGGGCTCAAGTGATCCTCCCGCCTCAGTTTCCCAAAGTAGCTGGGATTACAAGCGTGCACTACCACACCTGGCTAAATCTTTTTTAATTTTAGTAGAGACGAGGTCTCACTATGTTGCCCAGGCTGGTTTCAAACTCCTGAGCTCAAGTGACGCTCCCACCTCAGCCTCCCAAAGTGCTGAGATTATAGGTGTGAGCCACCACACCTGGCCTAAGTTGACCTGTTAATAGGTAGGAGGACAGGGACTCAAATGCATGTCATCTCCACATCTGAAGCTTGCTCCTTCCTCAGGGTCTCCCAGAAAGAACATATGTATGCTCTTACGCATAACAGCCACTGCGGTCATCATCCATCTGCCACATTACAGAAATTCTTACAGCCGCTGGAGCTCTATGAGCAGAGTTAAAGCAATCTTATCTGCCTCGTATCTATTCTATTTAAACACAAAAACTGCCATGAATATTTATGCAAAAGCTTCCAAAAAAGAAAAACTGAAAGCTAATAACATCAGAAGCTAGTGGACTTCCTGCAGACATCAAGTCAGAATAACCCTCTGTAACCAGTGAAGATCCCAAATGGATCTGGGGGTGTACCCCACCTGATTGGCCAAAAGATAGTATGAAGAATAATAACTACAGTTAAACTTAGAAGTATGGCAGTTCAAATCTAAATAAGCAACTGGGTTACAAAAAGATGCTGCTGACAACATTAATATTACATGGTTACAAAATATGCTTCCCCCAGAGTCTGTCGTATGAGAAGAATTATTCTAATTATGTTCACTATTTAAACTGGTTTGAGAAACAGTTGATTCTGGCTTCTAACTTAATATTCCCTTTGTTTATAAGTACGGTTATAGGCCGGATGCAGTGGCTCAGGCCTGTAATCCCAGCACTTTGGAAAGCTGAGGCAGGAGGATCACCTAAGGTCAGGAGTTCAAGACCAGCCTGGCCAACATGGGGAAACCCCATCTCTACAAAAATACAAAAATTAGCCAGGCATGATGGTGGGTGCCTGTAATCCCAGCTACTCAGGAGGCTGAGGCAAAAGAATCACTTGAACCCAAGAGGCAGAGGTTGCAGTGACCCAAGATCTCACCACTGAACTCCAGCTTGGGCAACAGAGCAAGATTCCATCTCAAAATAATAATAATAATAATAATAATAATAATAATAATGCTAGGGCTGTACAGTCAAACAAATGCCAAGTGCCTTTAATTCCAAATAAACCAGAAAGCTCCAACAAACAGAACATTGTCAAGACTCAATTTTTATGGTAAAGATGAAAATGAAGAATTAACAGCATAAAACCAAGAGTTTATTTTTATTTATTTATTTTTTTTTTTTGAGACAGAGTCTCGCTCTGTTGCCCAGGCTGAAATACAGTGGCACGATCTCGGCTCACTGCAAGCTCCACCTCCTGGGTTCACGCCATTCTCCTGCCTCAGCCTCCCAAGTAGCTGGGACTACAGGCGCCCGCCACCACGCCTACTAATTTTTTGTATTTTTAGTAGAGACAGAGTTTCACCGTGTTAGCCAGCATGGTCTCGATCTCCTGACCTCATGATCCGCCCACCTCAGCCTCCGAAAGTGCTGGGATTACAGGCATGAGCCACTGCGCCCAGCCGAGATCTAGTTTCACTATTAATCAAGATAGAATGAATTCAAATACTCTGAGAATCAGTGGTCTATAACTCACCCATTTTGCCAACCAGGTCATTGAAATAATCAGATCATCCTCTTTTCACCATTTTAAACAAAAAGGCAATTTCCCAATGATGACTATAATATTAAGTTTCTGAGCACACTGGGATTTAGCTTTTTGCTTCTAAAATAACGGGAGAGGCAGAATAATGGAACTCTGCTTTAATAAAGTTATAAAGAATAATAATAGAGACAGGAGAGATTTTCCTAAGGCCAAGTAGACTAACAAGATGAAAAGCGGGACAGTAAATTTTATTGCCAAAAATATGGTACGAACTCCTTGTAGAGTGATTTTACTGACACACCAATTAGGACAATGGAAACCCGAGCAAATCTTTTCCTTATTTTTCTAATATTGTTCCAAGCAAAATCCATGTACAGAGACTACTGAATACCCTAACTTGAAAGTACAGCAGACTCCAATATGATGTGAGATTTTATGGCACGTTTCACTAAACATTGTCGGCTGCTGCGGTGGCTCAGATCTGTAATTCCAGCGCTTTGGGAGGCCCAGTCAGAAGATCGTTTGCACCCAGGAGTTTGAGACCAGCCTGGGCAACACGGTGAAACCCTGTCTTTACAGAAAATACAAAAGTTAGCTGGGTGTGGTTGTGCGCGCCTGTAGTTCCAGCTACTTGGAAGGCGAAGGTGGGAGGATTACGTGAGCCTGGGGAGGTCAGGGTTACAGTGAGCCGCGATCTCACCACTGCATTCCAGCCTGGGAGACAGAGCAACGCTCTGTCTCAAAAACAAAACAAAACAAAACAATAAAGAACAACAACAACTAAAAACATTGTCTTTGCTGTCCGAGTTTATTTTGAGCATGTTAGAGCACAGAACGTAAGTCATATTAGATGAACAATAGCTCACTCCTATTGCACCATCCCCTAAAACACCATTAAGCAACACACAAACAACAGAACTGGGCAGCAACATCTTTGGAAAATGCAGTGATGCAGAGCTGGTGCAGGTTGCTTGGGCAAAGCATTCACATGTGAGGGAGTTTCAAAGGCCACTCTTACATTCTCATCCAGGGAGACGCCTGAAATAGGATCCATGAAGAAGCAAAAGACAAGCAAGAGAAATAAAGGAATTGTGAAATATAAAGGGTAAGCATAAAATAATAAAGGATTATTGAGAAAATATTCAGAATCTTAAAAACATGATAAAAAAACATGATTGATACAGGAAGTCCTGCTGAAATGGAACATAAAACTTAACTACAAATAATAATAGAAAAATAATAGGCTGGGCACAGTGGCTCACGCCTATAATCCCAGCACTTTGGGGGCCAAGGTGGGCAGGTCACTTGGGGTCAGGAGTTCGAGACCAGCCTGGCCAACATGGTGAAGCCCCATCTCTACTAAAAATATAAAAGTTAGCTGGGCGTGGTGATGGGCACCTGTAATCCCAGCTACTCAGGAGGCTGAGGCAGGAGAATCGCTTGAACACTGGAGGTAGAGAATGAGACTCTATCTCAAGAAATAATAATAGAAAACAATATTCATATCATATGTAATGCTTTACAAAACACTTTTATGTATATTATTTCATTTGATTCTCACATTAACCCAATGGCATGTAGCTACTTTAATGTCCATTTTATGGATTGGGAAACTTAGCCTCAGAGAGGTTGAACAACTGACCTTGAAGTGGTCAACAAATCTCCTGACTCAGGAATCTAGCATACTACTTTTAATGAGTTCAGTAAGTGAATCAGTGCTGGTATCTCCCACGATGCAGCTGTACATTATGAAGTTGGGAACAAAATTGAGTAAACCCTTAGACTAGAAATATGTTTTTCTCTTTTCTAATTTATATCAAGCTTTTTATTTTAGAAATTTTGATTATTTGTTTGCTTTTAAAAAGCACAACAGCTTAAGTGAATTTTAAGGTGCTAGCATTTTGTGATTCTATCTTATATAAGATTTTATTCTACAAATTACCTACCATGAAATTCTATTACAGTTACACAGAAACTACTTGGGTAATTGTGTAGCCCTCTGATTAGGGCTCCACTCTTGAATTAATAAGATATGCACAATTAATTACTTATCTGTTTTTACCTGGTATGTCCAATGCTTTATTTCTCACAAAAATTATATTGAAATGCTTCCTTCATGTATACTAGAATGGAATACACATCACGGCAAATGACCCCTAGCTTGGGATAGGATTATTCCCCTTTTGTCTCTATATCTGATTCAATCCTCCAAATTCTAGCTTGTGTTTCGGAAGCACATGATCTCTATTTACCATGGTGGTCCTTGTTCTAAGGCGTGAACCCCCTTGCCTTCCAGAGACTGACAATATGGCTGTCTGCAGTCAGAACCAGGCAATGCCACACTGGTTCCTCTAACCCCAGGCACGAGGTATCTACTCTGGGGTGGGATGCAGGCTTCTCAACCCAGCCTACTCACCAAGCTCAGTACTCACCTCCGCTTAAATCACCTTAAAGTGTTATTTTGCTAATACTGCTTTTCACTCTTAACCTGAAGCCCAAGTGACAGAAAACTACAAACTTTTGTTGCTATGCAATAACACTTTGAGATGAATGAGAATCCTAGAAATAATTCAGCATATTCTTTTCTATTCTTTCAAAGATGTGTTCTGATCTCAGTAACTCTCTTCTGAATCTCTCCTTTTAAAAGGCAAACCAATGAAGTCCAGTTTTACAGAACTGATCATTTCAGAGTGGACAGCGCTCTTAATTTTAGTTTGAAAGAAAGGTATAGAAGAAGGAAAATCTAAGTGGAAGTTTCATGTTATATCTTAAAATCATTTTACAGGTTGCTACTTAAGGGCTCTCTACTCATGGAAACATAACACTATGAGTTACAATAACACTTAAAAATATAAGTGAACTGTAATCCCGGCACTTTGGGAGGCATGGGCAAGAGGATCACTTGAGCCCAGAAGTTCCAGAGCAGCCTGGGCAACATGGTGAGACACCTGTCTCTGCAAGGAATAAAAAAATTAGCTGGGCATGGGAGCATGCATCTGTAGTCCAAGCTTCTTGGGAGGCTGAGGAAGGAGGATCACCTGAGCCCAGGAGTTTGAGGCTGTAGTGAGTCATTACTGCACCTTGGCACTCCAGCCTGGGTGACACCACAAGATCCTGTTTCTAAAAATACACACACACATGCACACAAAAACTGAAAACCACCATAGTTTCAGTGTCAAGTTTACAACTAAAATATACATTTTAGTGGCGTGTTTTTGTGATCATTAGTTGTTATAGAAAAATGACAGGCTTAAAAACAGGTATCAGAGCCTTGGGGCAGTGTGGAAAGCGTGCATACGTGTGTTGTGTGCACATGTATGCATGCAATGTGTGGCATGTGTGTGCCTGTGTGGTGGAGGTGGAGAGCTAAGAGGCCTCATCTGTAACTCCACCTGGTTAAAGAATGTATCACAGGGAAGACTTTTGCTGAAGGCATTTTAATCTGCCAGCTGCAAGGTCTTCTTTTTTTGTGTGTGTAATGTTTTGAATCCCAGATGTTTGGTTCTAATTTTTTTTTTTTTAATCTCCTGTTTTGCAGTGTGGCCCACTCTGAAGGCCATTTCTGTAAAAATAATGAAGAATTCTCTGGAGATAAAATGTAAAAGTAAGCAGATATAGTTTGATTCAAGGTCCCCTTCAGGGGCAAGGACAGTCAGTACTGATTAATGAGTTCCAAGCCTGCAAATTACATATAAGTGGAGAAACAGAGGAGCTTATCTTTCAGGTGGCAGAGTCTGCCATTCTCCCAACCACACGCAGAACAGCTCTCAGTGGGGGTGGGGGACATCACTGCATTCAGATGGCTGTCCATGTAGAGGGTCTCTAAGGGTCTCTTCAGCTGCAGGGGACTCGAAGTTCATACCCAAACTCCCCTAGGTAGGGTGAGTCTGTTCACACAGCATGCCACTGTCTTTTTCTCTGAGTCCCATTAACTCCCCATTACATTCATCCTTGCCTGGGAATGGCATCTGCTCTGAACCTGTATGTCTCAAAACCTGGTAGGAGGATAGAGAAACCCAGCTATTCCCCAGCACATCCAGTTCAGTGTAGGCACCCAGTAACCCTGCGTGTTCGCTGTGATCCACAGAGAACCACAACACTGACTCAGTATTAAGCAGAGCATCACTTCAGAGGTTCCTCAGCTGCATCACCACTGCCAAAAAATAAGGACAAGCCAGCTATTTTACAGAAGGTAACAGCTTTGCAGAATAAAAACCATATACTCAGTTCTAATCTAGATGTTACTTCAGCCTCCTCCTCAGCTTGGAAAATCCAGCCAGACAGCCTTCTTTTGCCTCCAACTCTTCATATGAAGAATGCGAAGGATCAAGCCTGGGCTCCTGATAAGAACAACATATTTTACTGCTCTACATACTTGCTAGAGGATGTGGGTTGGGGGTGAGAGAACGGCATCCTGTAATTGAAGGACTTCAGGAGGCAATTGTTGCTGCTTTCATCAGACAATACTGGGCAAGCTGCTTTCTCCTATGCATACATTTTATCAGCTTCCTTTGTAAAGAGTCGGTGTTGCTAAATTTAACATCTACAGAAGAAACGGATCCCTTACTGCCCCAGTCCCCCACCTTTTTGGCATCGGCAACCGATTTTGTGGAAGACAATTTTTCCACAGATAGGGGGCGCCAGAGGAATAGCTTCGGGATGATTCACGTGCATTACATTTATTGTGCACTTTATTTCTATAATTATTACATACTCATCAAAATTCATAATGCAGAATCAGTGGCTTTCTTTCCTTCAACTAGACAGTCCCATCTGAGGGTAATGGGAGGCAGTGACAGATCGTCAGGCATTAGATTCTCATGAGGAGCATACAACCTAGATCCCTCACATGTGCAGTTCACAATAGGGTTCATGCTCCTATGAGAATCTAATGCTTCTGATGATCTGACAGGAGGCGGGGCCCAGGGAGTAATGCTCGCTCGCTCGCTTGCTTGCCTGCTGCTCACCTCCTGCCATGTGGCCCGGTTCCTAACAGATTACAGACCAATGGTACCTCAGGGATAGGGGCGCCTGCCTTATAGGATACTGCCCCAAGGATCGGTGCTGCCTGTAAGGACTGAAACTTCCATTCCCTAACTAGAGATCTTCTACTGTGTTGGTGCTATGGTTTCCAGGTATCTGGTACTTATTCAGGCAGTCTTACTTTTGGATATTTATTTGGTATAATAAAAATTTTAAATCAACAAAAATATATCCTTAGAAAATCTTCTGTAAAGATTGTCATGCGTGTGTAGAAAGATACTCTGAGACTGGACCTTAAGGTTTCCAAAGCCTGCAGCAGCCATCAAACAATTCTCAGATTCCTAAGATTTGCTTCTCATGGCTATCAGGGTGAAGCAAAAATTCTTCACTTTTAGAACTGGGGCAAGTCTTCCACTGTTCTGCAAGCGATCTCCTTGAATGAAGCCATTTACTAATGAAGTTATAACTTGGGTTACATTGGTATAAAATCATATCCAAATGCAAACCTACAGATTGGGTGGTTTGGTGTTCTGGTTAAAACTACAGAAACTGTTGCATGGCAGGAAGGTACAGCTCTCTACATTTTTATATGTGAGAAGATTAGCTGTTACCCAGGTGGACCAAAAGATACGTTTTGAGTCTCGGAGAGGAGGGCTGTAGTGAAAACCAGCTCAGGAATGCCACTTGACCAAAGAATACATCATCTGTGCCTTATTTACAGAAATAAAATTGAGTTGACCTTGCCACATACCACTGGGTTTCCTATCACACCCCTGCCTGACTGCTACTCAAATACGAAAGTCTAGACCTTGTGGTGTGGCTTATTCATTGAAACGGTATGGCAACCCTCTTTAATAGCTAGTAGCGACAGGAAAAAAACATTCTTTCTGTCATACAGGCATCAAGTGTTGCTTTAAGATCTGCGTGTGTAGAGTTAGAGTGAAATTTCTGAGAAATCACCTCAGCAAACAGAGTCCATCTGTACCGTTAACTCCTAGGACTCCATGTGGCTGCCTGCAGCCCTGTTGACAAGGATATGAGGTCCTGTCCTGGCTCATCAGGAGAGAGTGCTGCGATTGATTAGTGATGTCTGTCGCAGGGGCAGCATAGGAAGTACCTGCACCTGGGCTCTGTGGTCACTAAGCAATTTAAAAGTCTCTCATTTTATACATTAAGAAAACAAAAGTCCTGCAGAGACATAGTCAAAATGAAAATCCAGTTCTGACCACTTGCTTTCATTATATTACCATAGCTCAAAAATGGACCGGAGGCCCACCGTCCCTTATCAACAATTCTAAACTCCAAAAAGCTCTGAAAATATGTAGCTCCTATCAGGGAGGATCCTAACTTGAACTAACATGAGGCTACTTACGGTATTTATAGCATTTGTTTACAGAGTGTTGCCCCAGACCTTGCTGGGAGGCATTATATATTACATAGTACATGCTCAGTATTTCTTTTATAAAAATCTGGAAAAAAGCTGAAATCTGAAACACTTCTGGGCCCAGATGTATTGGATAAGGGGTGGCAGGCCTGCACTACTGACCCGACAGCCTACAGGGGTGTGGTAGGTGTCATGGCCTTAAAAGATGCCCACACCCTAATCTGGAACTTGTAAATCTGTTATGTTATGCAGCAAAAGGAACTCCTCAGACATTAATTACCAGCTATGGACCTTAAAAAGAGATTATCCAGGATTAACTGTGGGCCCAATCTAATCACAGGCGCTCTTCAAAAGCAGAGAACTTTCTCCAGCTGGAGTCAGAGAGAGACAGCAGAAGAGGAAGTCAGAGAGAGCTTCTAAGCAGGAGGACTCAATCTGCCATTGCTTGAGGGGCCACTCGGAAAGCATAAGGAATGCAGGTGGCTCCAGGTACAAAGATTGGCCCCTGGCTGATGCCCAGCAAGGAATCAGGGCCTTCCGCTGGTTCATTTGGCCAACAACGTAAATATACCTGGAAGCGGATTCTTCTCCAGGGCCTCCAGATAAGAGCCCATCATGGCTGACATCTTGATTTCAGCCTCATAAGACCCTAATCAGAGAACCCAGTCCTGCTATGTCAGACTTCCCACCTGAGGAGCTGGGAGATAACACATGGGGAAAACTAATACATGGAACAAGCCTGACTCTTCTTCCATAAGGTGTCCTGTTAGCATCTACTCAAATTTACCTTTCTGCGCCCCAGTCAAAGCACTTTACCCCATCAGACTGTTCCCCTGCATTCTCTCTCCCCAACACACGAGGCTTTGTGCTTTCTTACCACTGACATTTCACCAGCCAGGACGGCAGAGTCCTTTCCCCCCAGGCCTCTCTGCCTTTCTCTGCCACCCGCTCCATCCCTGCCTTCCACAAACCAGTGAACAGGCCACTGGCCTCCTAGAACGTGATTAAATCCTGCCCTACAGCGCAGTCACTGCTGCTCTTTCCAGGGGTTAAAACTCCTGAAAGATGCAAACCTCATCTTACGCCTCCCTCGTGGCACTGTAATGCCTATCATTACACAGAATAAACCTTGATGGATATTTGCTCAGAGAATGACTGATGCAGCCCAACCAGCCCAACAGTGCTGGGCACTGTAGTGTGCAGCCCCTGGGTAGGAGACGGTCACACAGGGGAAGGACAATCTCTAGTGCTCTTAGTTGAAATAACCCCTTAGATTTGTACCGGGATTTGCGGTTTTCAAAGAATTTCCAAATATATTATCTCATGTCATTTTTTACTATCTCATCTTTTTTTTTTTTCACCAAAAACCCATGAGATAAACAAGGCAAGTTTTTTAAAAATCCCAGTTTCTGTTTGTTCGAGACAGAGTCTCTCTCTGAAGCCAAGCCTAGAGTGCAATGGTGTGACCACACCTCACTGAAGCCTCAACCTCCCAGGATCAAGCGATCCTCTCTCCTTGGCCACTGGAGTAGCTGGGACTACAGGTGTGCGCCACCATGTCCTGCTAATTTTTTTTTTTTTTTAAATTTCTGTAGGGACAGTGTCTTGCTATGTTGCCAGGGCTGGTCTGGAAATCCTGAGCTCAAGTAATCCACCCGTCTTGGCCTCCCAAAGTGCTGAGATTGCAGGCACGAGCCACCACACCTGGTTTTAATTCCCCATTTTGATAGATGAGAAAGCAGGTTCCAGAGGGTTATGAGATTTGCACAGCTAGCATAGGTAACCAACCCAGCAGTACAGATGCAACCCTCTCGCAGTGCAGGGCAGAGAGGCTGCTCTAAAAATACAAGGCACACAGAGACGGAAGCAGCGTGCTAGAGCTGTGAGCTCTGCAAAAACACCACCGAGGTGAATGAGACTGGCTGAAGGCGTCCGGGAAGGTAGATTTAATCCTGTCTATTTCTCCACTGTTCCCTGACTCCCTCCTCTTTCCCTTTCTCCGTGTTTTCTTATGGAAAAAGCTTTTCTGTTTAAAGCCAAGAATATCTCGTTTAAAGTATCACTGCTAGTGGAGGGGAAAAGCCCAAAAACTCTAATCCCAGCAGTGTGATCGTTAAGATACAGACGTGATTACCTTCCCTGGGGCAGATAATAAGAGGGACCTGAATAAGGTAGAAGACCCAGCTCCACCTGTGAATCAAACCATTGCCCTGATCCCCCCAATCAGAGCAGGAATAAAAATACCTGTTTCACACCTCCTACAGTTGTGAGGATGAAGTAACATGGTGAATGTACATCTTTCCAAGTGTGTACAGGGCTACCTATATCTAACTACTATCATCTCAGTGACCAGCACTAAGGCAATTCTTCCTGGTTCACCAAATAGCATCCAAGCTCCAGCTATCCTCTTACCATGTGTTGCTTTCTTCCCTTGAGGCTGGCCTCGGCATTCTATGAACCTGATTTCATCCTATTCAAAATACTAGTGAGTAAAGAGAAAGTATAATGAAGAAGTAACTGAAGGATTTACCCCAAGTTCTACATAAGCTCAAAGGGGACTCTGACTACATATTTGCTTCAATCCTTCCTTCCATGAGATAATCATAGCAGAGTTGAAAAAACACTACTGATACCAGTGCAGAAATCCAGTGTACCCTGACGTGCATAAGACTGAATACTCTCATGCCCAACCCCAACCCTGATATTTTTCCATTATTTGGACTTCTTCTGGCAGCAAGTGATAAATCAGTACAAATAAAAAGGGTCACTGTTAACTAGAAGCACTACCTCCTAGAAGAAACTGAATTCTCCACAAGAGATTCTACAATGCTGAATACACATCAATATTTGGGTTGAATTTAATTTTCACCCATTCTCCACAGCCCTTGGGAGATTTTAAATCAGACTGGTAAGAAGTGCATTCTGATTCAGGTCTTGAGTATTTTATTAGAAAATGGGGCACAGTTTCTAGTGATGATCTTTTTTTTTTGAAGACAGGGTTTTGCTCTGTCACCCAGGCTGGAGTAGAGAGGCATGATCGCAGCTCGCTGCAACTTCAGCCTGCCCAGCTAAAGTGATCTCCCACCTCAGCCTCCCAAGCAGCTGGGACTACAGGTACATGCCACCAGGCCTGGCTAATTTTTGTGTTTTTTTGTAGAGACAGGGTTTCATCATGTTGCCCAGGCTGGTGTTGAACTCCTGGCTTCAAGTGATCCATCTGCCTCTGCCTCCCAAAGTGCAGGGATTACAGATGTGAGTCACAGCAACTGGACTCTAGTGATGACCTTTCATTGGAAATTTACTACAAATCTAACAAAACAGCTTTACTTTAATAAATTTATAGCTGATTTCCCTTGAATATTGTTTACAATCCTGGAAGACTGATTTTTGTTTAAATCCCCCCAGAGTTACTCAGATAAGGATTGTGGTCACTAACTTCAATAAAAACTGCTTGAAGATTTTTTTATAACAGATGTTGGGCCTTGTGTACACAATGCAATTTTGAAGACATGACAATATACTTTTAGATATTAGAGTTAAAATAAATTGTAGTGGAAATCTGGAAATCTTTAATCCTTACTGTGCAAATCTGAATTGCATTTTAGAAACACGTGGGATGCATCCTAAAGCTCCAGTCTTGGTTTCTCACCAGAAACCAGAGTTCTCCTCTAAAGGAGAAGGCCTGGGGGCAGTGATGTATTCTGTTTTAAATATGTCATATTTACGATGAGAGTCGGGATTAAAGTAGACATACAAAAATGAGGGCATTCTAACTGTAATTCTGGAGTTAATCACTTAATCTCTTTGAACATTTGTTTCTTCATCTGTACAAAAGAAATGGTAATGTATTGTTTGTTTCACAGGAGTGTTGTGAAAAGACTTAACTCGATGAGAAAAAGTGTTGTGAACTCCAAATCACATGTATAAGATCAGCCTGACGGCCGGGCGGAGTGGCTCACGCCTGTAATACCAGCACTTTGGGAGGCCGAGGTGAGTGGATCACAAGGTCAGAAAATGGAGACCATCCTGGCTAACACGGTGAAACCCCGTCTCCACTAAAAATACAAAAAAATTAGCCGGGCGTGGTGGTGGGCGCCTGTAGTCCCAGCTACTGGAGAGGCTGAGGCAGGAGAACGGCGTGAACCTGGGAGGCGGAGCTTGCAGTGAGCCGAGATAGTGCCACTGCACTCTAGCCTGGGCGACAGAGCAAGACTCCGTCTCAAAAAAAAAAAAAAAAAAAAAAAGATCAGCCTGACTGGCTGCAGTGGCTCACACCTGTAATTCCAGCACTCTGAGAGGCTGAGACAGGAGGATCACTCGAGCCCAGGAGTTCAAGACCAGCCTGGGCAACACAGTGAAACCCTGTCTCTACAAAAAATTTAAAAACTAGCCAGACATGTGCCTGTAGTCCTAGCTACTCAGGAGGCTGGGGCTGAAGGATAACCTGAGCCCAGAAGTTGGAGGTTACAGTGAGCTTATGATTGTGCCACTGTATTCCAGCCTGGGTGATAGAGTAAGACCTTGTCTCAAAAAAAAAAAGAAAGAAAAGAAAAAAATCAGTATGTATCCACCACTACCACTGCTGCAAGTAGCCTGGAAAATCCTGACACATCTCAACCAGAATCACCATTTCCTCTAACATCAGCTCTTCCTCCAGACACGCCCATCCATCCTGATGACATCTCATTCTCCCAGGCATCCAAGCTTAGAAACTTGGGTCATGCTACCTTGTTCCTCCACCCTCTCTGATGCAAGAATGATCTCTCCTTTTCAAAATATAAACCTGATCAGCTCAACCCTTTGCTCGATAATCACTGACAATTTCCAATTATTCTTGAAAAGAGTCAAAACACGTAAGTAGCCCCCAAGACCCTGTCTTGTCTGGCCCTGCCCCACCCCCCACAATGCTTTCCCCGCTTCTGCACTCCAGTCACACTGGCCCCTTTGGCTCCTCCAAACCCCGCTTTCCCTCCAGCTACGTAGCCTTTGCCACATGTTCCTCAGCTGGAACTGCCAGCCCTAGGGGCCATGTCCTCTGCAAAGCCATCCTTGGCTCCTTGGAGCTGCCCCAGTGCTAATGTAATTGGGGTGAACAGAAACCTATCCCTCACGTCACAGCACTTGTTATTGTTTGAAACTATATGTTATGCGATGTCTCTCTCTCCCTCCCCAACTAAAACGTCATGACAGCAGTGATTCTGTTTTACTCCAGTATCATAACCTCAACACTTAGCACCTATTGGGTACTCAAAACATGTTATGAGTAAATCAATCAATCTTGGGATCCTCTCCCCACTGTTGATATATTTAAGCTAAGAAAAATATATAGGGGCCAGGCACAGTGACTTACACCTGTAATCCCAGAACTTTGGGTGGCTGAGGTGGGAGGATCACCTGAGACCAGGAGTTTAAGACCAGCCTGGGCAACACAGCAAGATCCCATCACTACAAAAAATTGTTGAAATTAGCTGGGGGTGGTGGCCTGTGCCTGTAGTCCCAGCTACTAGAGAGGCTGAGGCAAGAGTATTGCTTGAGCCCAGGAGTTCAAGGCAGCAGTGAGCTATGATTGCACCACTGCACTCCAGCCTGGGGGAGATGGAGACCCTACCTCAAAAAGGGGGGAAAAAAAAAAAGGAAAAGAAAATTTACAGGGAAGAGGAAAGTGAGCTAACTAAATATCTGATATGTGTTTAGAGGCACTGAAATAAGTGCTCAGTGTTGAATACCTGTGATAGTTAATATTGAGTGTCAACTTGATGGATTGAAGGATGCAAAGTATTGTTCCTGGGTGTGTCTGTGAGGGTGTTGCCAAAGAAAATTAACATTTGAGTCAGTGGACTCGCAAAGGCAGACCCACCCTCAATCTGGGTAGGCACCATCTAATTAGCTGCCAGCATGGCTAGAATAAAAGCTGGCAGAAGAACATGGAAGGACTAGACCAGCTGAGTCTTCCAGCCTCCATCTTTCTCCTGTGCTGGATGCTTCCTGACCTCAAACATCGAACTCTGAGTTCTTCAGCTTTTGGACTCTTGGATTTATGCCAGTGGTTTGCCAGGGGCTCTAAGGCCTTCGGCCACAGACTGAAGGCTGCACTGTCGGCTTCCCTACTTTGGAGTTTTGGGGACTCGGACTGGTTTCCTGGCTCCTCAGCTTGCAGATGGCCTATTGTGGGACTTCACCTTGTGATCGTGTGAGTCAATACTCCTTAATAAACTCCCTTTCATATATATGTCTATCCCTCTAAAGAACCCTGATCAATACGATACCTCACTTACTCATCACAAAATCCTACCAGATTGTATTGGTTTCCCACTGCTGCTGTAACAAATTACAATAAACTCAATGCTTTTGAACAACACAAATTATGGTACATTTCGGTAGGTCAGAGACCCAACCTTGGCATCAAGGTGTCAACAGAGCTGCGTGCCTTCCGTAGACTCAAGGAGAATCCAATTCCTTGCCTCTTCCAGCTTCTAGAAGCTGCCTCCGTTCCTTGCTTCACACATGGTCTCTTCCTCCATCATCAAAGCCAGGAACATCACATGTCTCTTATCATTATCCTATAGCCACATCTCCCTCTGACCTCGACCAGGAAAGAGTCTCTGCTTTAAGGACTCATGCGATTAAGCTGGGCCTGCCTGGATATTCAAGGATAATCTTCCATCTCAAGGTTCTTAACCTTGGTCCCAGAGGCAGAGTCCCCTGTTCCATGTAAAGTAATGTGTTTGTGGGTCCAAGAGATCTAAATGTGGATATATTTGCCATTATTCTGCCTAACAAATAGATTGTTTATTCCCTTTTGATAGAGGGAGAAACTCAAGAGCTAAAAGTTACAGCACCAGGAAGTGAGGGATGCCGGATTCAAATTATTTCTGGTTTTCCAGAAAGTGGGTCTGTCTCTCTAAAATGGTTGCTTCTCCATTTTAATAACTATTTAATAATTAGGGTAGCATAATGAAACATTTCTGACAAAGTCAATGAGAAGTAACTGCATTCACTACCCAGGGCTGCTGCTATGAATGGCCATAAACTTCGTGGCTTAAAACAAAAGATATTTACTCTCTCACAGTTCTGGAGGCTAGAGTCAGAAATCAAGGCTGTGCAGGGCTGTGCTCCCTCTTCCAGCTTCCGGTGGCTCCCATCTTGCGGCAGCATAACTCCACTTTCTGCCTCTTTCTTCACCTGGCCTTCTTCCTAGTGTTTCTGTCTGATATGCTTTGGCTGTGTCCCCACCCAAATCTCATCTTGAATTGCAACTCCCACAATTCCCATGCGTTATGGGAGGAACCTGGTGGCAGGCAGTTGAATCAAGGGGGCAGGTCTTTCCCATGGTGTTCTTGTGATCGTGAGTGGGTCTCATGAGATCTGATGGTTTTATAAAGGGGAGTTTCCCTGCACAAGCTCTCTTGTCTGCTGCCATGTTAGACATGCCTTTCACCTTCCACAGTGATTGTGAGGCCTCCCCAGCTATGTACAACTGTAAGTCCATTAAACCTCTTTGTTTTGTAAAGTGCCCAACCTGGGGTATGCCTTTATCTGCAGCGTGAAAACAGACTGGTACACATTTCCTTCGGCTCTCCTCTTATAAGGACACCTGTAATGGGATTTAGGGTCCTAAATCCAGGGTGATCTCATCTTGAGATCCTTTACTTTAATTACATCTGCAAAGATCTATTTCCAAATAAGCTCACGTTCTGAGGTTCTAGGTGGACATAAATTTCGGGGGATAAATATTCAGGCCACCGTAGTGACATATACAGAACTTACAATAAAAATATAATGTACCATCGAGTCAGCTGTCTAAGAGGTAGCAGACGACCTCTTTAAAGGCGCACACTAGCTGTGAAGATCAGCCTCCTCGCTGTGTGGCCTGCTGTCACAGTGAACTTCAGCAAATACCACAAGAGCCCCTGACAACATCTGCTCTGACACAGGGAAGGATAAAAAGCAGAAATATAAAAACCTGTCAGCCATCTATTTCCATATTCCTTGTATCTAAATGTTTCTTTCTCCCCTGCCCCCATCTCTTTCCATATGACAGTTTAGCAGGCACCTAAGGAATGCAACAGTGCCACTCGCAATATAATATTTATGAGATGGTTAAAGAATAATAACTGTGGTATCTATTTTAATTTCCATTTTAATCTTTTGTCCTACTTTTGAAAAAAAAGGTCTAAAAAAAGTACTGTAATTCAAGCACAAAGATAAGCATACATACTTAATACTTTTTTTTTTAAGAGTCAGGGTCTCACTCGGTCGCCCAGGCTACAGTACAGTGGTATAATCAGGGCTCACTGTGGCCTCAAATTCCTGGGCTCAATCGACCCCCTGCCTCAGCCTCCTGAGTTGCTAGGACTACAGGCATGCACCACCATGCTTGGCTATTTTTTATTTTTTATTTTTTGTAGAGACGGGGGTCTCACTAACTCTGCAGGATTGTGCCCAGGCTTGTCTGGAACTCCTGGCCTCAAAAAGGACCCTCCTGCCTCGGCCTCTAAAAGCACTGAGATTACAAATGTGAGCAACCGCACTCAGCTGCATAATTAATAGTCTGGAAGGAGCTTTCTTGTTATTGCTATTGTTCTTGGTTTGAGGGGTGTGGGAAGGGGAGCCGTGATGGGGGAGTTTGGTGTTACACATGCTGAGTGCAAAGCACACCTGGGGAGGCATGGAGGCCTCACTGAGGATGTGGGGAGCATGCCCAGGGCTGACCTTGAGATGAAAAACCAAATTTAGAATTTTCTCTTCCTAAATATTTTGAGCCTCATATTTGTAGCCCTTCATAAAAAGTTTCTTCATAGGCCTCATATTAATGACACAACCAAATACGAGAGTTAAGAATTAAGGAGTTAGTAGTTAATATTTAAGGAATAGCCTGGGAGTCCTGCAGACCTGGGTTTGAATAAGACCTTGGGCAGGTTGCTTAACCACACCTAGCCTCAGTTTCCCCAGCTGTAAAATGGACAGATGTCTCTAGTTCATGTTATTGTGAGGATTACATGAGACACTCAGCAGCATGCTTTGCTGTGGAATAACCTCTGACCACGTTAGTTATCAGAGTCTCACTAGGTCCTAGAAGGAGGCAGGAGATATCTGTGTTCCCATTTGATAGCCTCAAAGAAGTCAAAAGCACACACAGCCAGTGCTGCAGGGCTGGAGACATAAACGGAAATCAAACAACTGCAAATCCCTGTCAATTCTCAGTGTAATTAAATTCCTGGCAGAATAATAAGATACTTCATAATACAGTTCATTGTTCTCCCAAACTATAATCCAACCAGCAAATTATGTTTGAGTTTTTTAAACCACCTGAACCATAAGAGAATTCATACCAATTCTGAGTATAAAATTTCTATTATGTTGGGGAAGTAACTGTCCCCCAAGTCACAGGCAGAGCCAATGAAGCCAAACAGGCACTGATGTTTAGAGTCCGCAACAAAAAGGCGAAGACTCAGTAGAATGTAATCTAAATCATGACCAGGCCAAATCTGCCCCTCAGCCTGTCCTTGAAAATAAAGTTTTATTGGAACACAGCCATGCTCATTCATTTGTGTATAGCTGTGAAAAGATGGCATAGCCCATAAAGCCTAAACCATTTAGTATGTTGCACTTTACAGAAAATGTTTGCCAAACTCTGCTGTAACAGAAGACATATAATGGGGCAGCATTGAGGAGAACTTGAAAATATCTTAAAATGCCAAATTGCATTGCTAGCGTTCTTGCTTGTTACTTTCAGTCTCACGAAATAGGGGTGCTTTATTTTTCATGATGTAGCATGGAAGTTAAATCCCCCAAGTGACATGAGCAAGAGGATCTATTTTTTTTTTTTTTTTTGAGACGGAGTCTCACTCTGTTGCCCAGGCTGGAGTGCAGTGGCGCAATCTCGGCTCACTGCAAGCTCCACCTCCCGGGTTCACGCCATTCTCCTGCCCCAGCCTCCCGAGTAGCTGGGACTACAGGCCCGCCACCACGCCCGGCTAATTTTTTTTTTTTTTGTATTTTTAGTAGAGACGGAGTTTCACTGTGTTAGGCAGGATGGTCTCGATCTCCTGACCTCGTGATCCGCCCGCCTCGGCCTCCCAAAGTGCTGGGATTACAGGCGTGAGCCACCGTGCCCGGCCTGGAGGATCTTAAAGTTAGGAGGCATTTCTCCCAAGAAAGCCATTGGAGGATCCTGACACTCAGCCACAGTAGTCTCTGTGGCCTCAATAGCTTTTTCTCCCCCATGATGAAATTCCGCACATCTACAGACAGGAAGGACTCACTCGGATTTTCTCTTCTTCCAGGGTTGGTGCTGGCCTAGATCCTTGCTCCAATTCCTCCTTTTCTGCCACTTTCTTGCAGATGTCTTTAGTCTGCTGGTTATCTGGAGCCTGCAGATCATGGTACTGTGATTTTGTTTTCAAGCTATTGGTGAATTCTTCAGAGTGAGTTTTTCTGAAGAGAGGCAAAAGTGAAATTCTCAAAAAACATTCTTCAACAGGAAGAGCTTTTCCAAAGCATATGTCGACATTCAAATTACGTGAAAAACAGTAACAGACACCACTTACTGAGTGCTTCTAACATCCTGGGCCCTCTGCTAGGTGTGTAAAGACGTTAACTTCATCCTCATCACAACCCTGTGAGGAAGGCATTGTCATCCTCACTTTGTTATAAGAGCTCCAAGAAATTTTGTAATTCATCCAAGACCACACAGTGGTACAGCCAAGATCTGAACCCTGGTCTGCCCGACTCCTGGTTTAGAAGTTAACCTATTAGAACACACTGTCTCCTTCCAATCAATGATTAAATAATTCCTTTATCTTCATATGGCCATTGATAGTTTTAAAGTTACAGGCACTAGTGGGCAGCAGCCCAGCCCTTGAAAGTCCAATGCACCATCCACTGTGCCAGAGTCTGCTTTGCATCCCTAGCCCTTGGGAACTGAACTGTGGTCCTCATGTCTGTCCCAATTTCCACTTCACAATCTCAGAGTACGGCTGTCAACATCATTGCCCAGAGCCAGAGGAGGACACCCAGAGCACCCAAGGTACCCAGCAGAGGAGCGCCATCACCTGCCTCAGTTTCCCTCCGAGTTACCTTCCTACATCTGCAGTTGACATCACTTCCCTATTGAAAAACCTCACCTTCCACAGAATAAGGTCCAAACTCCTAAATCTGGCCTCTGAAGCAGTTGTCCAAGTGTATTCCAAATGATCAGAAGACCTCATCATTCCCCAAAGAACCATGCGTAGTCAAGTCTAGGGATCGTGGTTAAGCCCTCTGCCTGCACTTTCTTCCTGGCCTTCTGTAGCTGGAAAACCACTCCTTTCAAGGTTCAGTTCAGATTTCACCTTGTTTGTGGATCAGAATGATAGGTTCCCACCTATGCTTGGTAAACTTTCTGTTTCTACCTTAATTATAGCCCAAATCACAGCCTGCACTGGCCGCAGTGAGCTGTGCATATGTCTCCTTCTTCTCCTAGACTGGAAGCTCCCTGTTTCTCTTTGAATTCCCAGTACCTTGCACTGTGTAGGCACCTAAAGAGCCTGATTATCCAGCCACCTGTATCTAAGTGATCTCCTTGGAAAGCCTGAAGCTTGCACAGTCACTGCATTTCTCACATATGTTCCTGATACTCAGCTGCGTCGGCCTGCATTGCTCTAACATGACTCTGGTGCAGCCACGGGTGATCACTGGGGAACTCACACACTCATACAGATCAAAACTGGAATGACAAGCAGGGAGATGAACCAGCTGATTTGACAGCACTAAAGACTTTCATGAGGTCTTTAGTGCTATCAAAGACTTTAGATCAAAAGTCTAAATCAACCTTCTAAAGAGATCCAAAAGGTCTTTAGACCAAAAATCTAAATCAACCTTCCAAAGAGATCCAAACTGACTTTTGTGACCCTCCAACCCAACCCTACTCTCCCACCTGATAATGTGAGCAAGAGGCGTGTTTGCCATGTTTTCTAAAGTCTGGAAAGTCTTTAAGTCTCTGGTTGGTTTGCAGATCTCATACCTGAGCTCTTCTGCCTCCTGTTCTGCTTTCAGCCGGGCCCTTTCAGCAATAATTTCATTACAGAGCACATCATAGGGTTTATCTAGATGGTGTTCGCCCATCACCCACACCCAGACTTCCTTATCGGCTCCCAGCTTCCAATGAACAGATTTGCCATTCTCTGCAAACAAACACACAAACAAGAAATTCAGATTGAACAAATATCTTTAGTCATAGATTACTGTTTCCATCACTAAAGTATTTAGGGTCTTTGAAAAAATATATATATATTAGATGAGACAAAGAACTTCCACCTGCTCAGGAACATCTGTAGGTAGCAATGGCAGTGGTGGCAGTGAGAGGCAGCTTCAGTGAATATATTTGTTTTAAAAATATTAGGGGTATGTTTTTTGCACGTGCTTTATTTTTTTTTTTTTATTTTTTTTTAACAGAGTCTCACACTGTTGCCCAGGCTGGAGTGCAGTGGCATGATCATGGTTCACTGCAACCTCTGCCTCCTGGGTTCAAGCAATTCCCCACCTCAGCCTCCCAAGTAGCTGGGATTACAGGCACCTGCCACCACGCCCGGCTAATTTTTGTATTTTTAGTAGAGACAGGGTTTCACCATCTTGGCCAGGGTGGTCTTGAACTCCTGACCTCGTGATCCACCCACCTCAGCCTCCCGAAGTGCTGCGATTACAGGTGTGTTACTGCACCTGGCTGCACGTGCCTATTTTATAAATGAAGAAACTGAAATTGGAAGAAAGCATTCATTGTTTGCATTATCCTTTAGGGTAACAGAGCTAGCACTTCACACCATAATCTCTTAAATCTAACAATCTCCCTGTAACCCAGAATTCCACAGCTGTTCAAGGGTGTGGCATTTGTACTACATTCACAGTCTTCATTGGTGGGTAAAAAGCAGGTTTTATTATTTTATTTTATTTTTATTTATATTGTATTTTATTTGTATTTATTATTTTATTTTAGAAATGGTGTCTTGCTCTGTCACTCAGGCTGGAGTGCAGTAGTGAGATCATAGTAATTAGGACTACAGGCATGCATTACCATGCCCAGCTAATTTTTTAAATTTTTGGTAGAGACAGGGTTTTGCTTTGTTGCCCAGGCTGGTCTCAAACTTCTGGCTTCAAGTAATCCTCTTGCCTCAGATAAGGAGGCATTTTGGATTTAGACCACCTTGAGTTCAAATCCTAGCCCTGCCACTTACGAGCTATGTGACTTGGACAACTTTCTTAAACTCTTTAGACTCAATTTCCTCATCTGCAAAATGGGAATACCAGTATTTACTACCTAGGGTTGCTGTGGGTAGGCAGGCTACCTGTGCCAAGTTCTTCCCCTAGTGCCTGCCACGTAACAGGAGTTCAATAGAGGTTAACTGCTATCATTGCTAGCCTATTATTGACTTATATGGCTGCCTCAGAGATTCACACCAGCCTGTGAGAAGATAATATGACCAGGTAGTGTGATACTTGGTGAAGCTACTTAAATAACCCTTGTTTACAATTGGCCTCCAGGTTAGATTACATCCTAGCGCTCCTGAAATGCGGCCACATCGGTCATGCTCCCTTAAACCGGGGGCAGGTGGAGCGTACCTAGGAGAGGCCAACAGAGACCATCCCTGAGTCTGTCAGGGCAACTGTGGGCCAAAGGTGGACCTCTCGTCAAGACCCCAAACTAGCAGTGGTGCTGACTGCATGGAAGAGGGCACCCGGCTGGTGTGTGTGCTGGGCCCTGTTTGATGAGTGAAACATCCACCACACTGGGATTGTGTCTTGTCCTCTCACACTAAGTCAAAGGAGGTTTCCAATTAAGGTGTCTTCTGTCCAATGTATTGTTGACTTTTGTACTATGGCCCTGGGATACATTACCAAAGCAGGCTGCTCAAAGCCAGGCTCGTGCTTTCTTTTGACCCTTTCTACCCTTCTTGGTACAGTGGACACTCCTGCAGTATGTTCTAAACAGAGATGCTGGGCAGAGGGAATAGACTCAGACTGCACTACCAAAGAATTCCTGTTTTCACTGTGGAGAAACAGCAAATGTGGCCTCCAGGTAAGAAGGGGAAGATCAAACCCACTGTGCCCGAATGGGGCTGGGCACCAGTGCCAGCTCCTGGCAAGCTCTTCGTCTGTTTGACGTAATGCCAGATGGTTCGTTAACTTTAGAAAGCTGTCATACCTCATAAAACTCCTTTTATTACACTCTCTCAGGCCAACTAATAATATTTTTATTATGTCAGCCTCTCAGCCTTCACCTAAGTAGTTCTCGGTCGGTATTTTTTTTGACAGCAAGAGCAAGATGCCCAGAAAGGATGGCAAGTGGCACTGTGCCAGGGGAAGAAAAAGGAAGAGCAGAGGGATTCCAGCAACTCAGCTAGGACAGCCCAGAACAGCCTCCAGAGAGGCCATAGGCTACGGGCAGGGCGGGAACTCTTAGGGAAAAGGGGCATTGCTACAGGTGGGGAGAGAAATCCTCAAACTGCAGGTGAGCAGTTGGGGCTTCAAAGCTAAACAAAGAGAAGAAAGCAAAGGAGAGGTGCAGAGTCGAGAAAGCTTTAAAGGAGGGAACAGAGAGAACTCGGTGACCATAAGAAGTAGTGGCTTTCGGCAAGAAGAAAGAGATGGGAAATGTCAGTTAGCGAGATGCTGAAAAACGGGCTCTTGACAGAGTGGCAATGACAACGGTCTCTCTGCTGGCTTTTCACCTCTAAGAGCTCTTCAATGAGCTCAGAGAGCGGGGATACTGGAAGAGCTTCAAGTGGTTCCACGAACTCCCTGAAGCTGTAGGAGGAGGGGGAAGTTGCTCTAGTATAATGAATGTTAGCTGGGATACCCTCGGCTTCACATCAGATGAGGGGATGACTCTCAAGGCCTTCGTTGTAGTTCATTCTACAAGGCAGAAAATGAGTTTTTGCTATTAGCAAGATGTAGAGCTAGATGCTGCAGGTGATACAGGGATGAAAGGGACGAAAGAGATGTGCCCATTCCCCTGCAAGGAACCTAGAGTCTACAAGAGAAGGAGCAAGACATTAGGTGATGCATTTAATGAATTTTCATCACATATCTAATACGTGTCAAGCACTGAGGTAGACACAGTGTATTAGTCCATTTTCACGTTGCTGATAAAGACATACCCAAGACTGGGCAACTTACAAAAGAAAAAGTTTAACTGGACTTAAAGTTTCATGACTGGGGAAGCTTCACAATCATGGTAGAAGGCAAGGAGGGGCAAGTAACGTCTTACATGGATGGCAGCAGGCAAAGAGAGAGTAAGAAAGATGCAAAAGTGGAAACCCCTGATAAAACCTTCAGATCTCGTAAGACTTATTCACTACCATGAGAACAGTATGGGGGAAACTGCCCCCATGATTCAATTGTCTCCCACCAGGTCCCTTCCACAACATGTGGGAATTATGGGAGTATAATTCAAGATGAGATTTGGATGGGGACACAGAGCCAAACCGTATCACACAGGTAAACACTTAGGACAAGACAGTCTAGTCCCTGTCCTCAGGAAACTAACATTCTAGTAATCCCTGTCCTCAGGAAACTAACATTCTAGTTGTGGGAAGCAAACATGGATACTTAATTAATTATAAAATTATTAGAACTTCAAAAGGTGGTGGGGGGCGGTGTCAAAGGATGCTACGGGAATGTTTAAAAAAAAAGAACTAAGTCCCTGGAGGGCCAGGGCAGCATACATTATAACACAGTGGATTTTCTACTAAGTCCAGTGAGGATTCAGGGGATGGAAAGATTGTTCTGGGAAGACAGAGGAGAAATACAACAAGTTCTTTGTACTGAGTATGGGAGGATGGATATGGAATTTAGACAGAGAGTGAGGGTGTGTTTGACACTGGATGCAAAGAACAGCATGACCAAAGAATAGAGAAGGGAATCAGCAGGCAGACATGGAAAATAAGAAATGAGGGTCTCCACCAAGGCCGAGAGGGGCACTGGAAGTCACCTGCACGTGTGTGGCATAGGCTGACCATCACACAGGGGAGCAGAGGGCCATGTGGCACAGGGTCCCACACACCTGGCTAAGGTACTGAAATTTAGGCCCTATACTGCAGTTGAGCCAGAAAGCAAGAGCAAAATCCCAGTTTTACCCCTGACAAGTTATGAGACCATGCATACATCAATTTATGTCTCCAAGCCTGAGTTCCTTCTATAATAAACAGAGGTAAGAAAGTCTTACCTCACAGGCCTGCTAAGTGACAAATGCTCAGAGTGTATTATTTTCACATTCTTTATCTGAGTGGCCAATGAAGAACACATGAATATTTCTGAGCAGATGGCGCAAGGATAAGAAAGTGATTAAGGAAGCTCTGCTCTGCATGTCACTATATACAGGATGGACCAGGGTGGCATGTGATGGGTATTCAGTCAGAATGTGGGGAGAGAATGGGGAGAGACTGGGGTGAAAAGACCAGGAGTGAGGCAGTCAGGTCCTAAATAAGGCAGGCATAGGAAAGGACAGTGTTCAAGAATATAGGAAGGTTCAGGCCACTGGATTTAAGGAAGGACTCAAAGATGATGCCAGAATCCTGAAACTCACTAACTGGCAACACAGCAGGGGACAGGCAGAAGTAGTGACAGGAAAATTAATTTGCTTAAGGAGTAAAAAAAAAATGAGCTACTTTGGAAGCGTAGACTACGTTATTTTTACTTTTACTGGAAGTCCATATGAGGACTTTCAATCGACATCTGGAATCCAGAATTGGAGTCCAGAAGTGAGGTGGAGATTAGCCATGTAGACTTGGGAATGACTCTATAGATGGCGTCATTGAAGCCACTGGTACAGATGAGCTCTTAGAGAGAATGAAGCCAAGAAGAGAACCTTGGAAAAGCAGGTGCTTTATTCAGAGGGCAAAAGAAAGGGGAGGGAAAAGAGAGTCCTGATGGACAATAAACAAATGAAAAACCTAGAGGATACTGATGCCCCAAATAACCAAACAGTGGAGGAGACCAGGGAGAAGGTCCTGCCATGTCGCTGAGAGAGGAAAGGGACAGGGCAGTGTCAAGCCCTGCTGAGATGAAGGGGAGGATAATGCAGACTGAGAAAGCTCTCAGGCAGCCTCGGACTTCAGAGAGACTCATTGTGGGGACGCCAGTGGGGACAGGCTACAAAGGCGGGATGGAAGGGGTGGTGAGAACTGGTGTCAGCAGTCAGCGTGTGCTCTGGAGTTTACTGTGAAGAGGAAAAGGAGGATTCCCCGTTATTGGTTCGGCAGGTATTTACTTAATGTCTGCTACATTCCCAGCACTGCTTCACAGACCCAAGGGACAGAAAGAGCACTTCAAGAGCACAACTGGCTGAATGATTTCTTTAAATGGGGGAAACACAGGCAGGGAGTATACCTGAGGTGTTGGAAGAGGCGGGAGTAAGGATGTCAAGGATGACGCCCAGGGAATGATGGACAGAAGGAGGTGCAGGTGAAGAACGAAGTGTTGACAAGGAGTTGAGGAAAGCTCCAGTCTGGTAAGAGAAGTTGAAAATGGAGATACACAGAACCATATTTCTGCACACAGTGTACCTCCTTAAGTGTGCTTTCTTAAGGTACATTTCAGGGAGCCTAATGGGGCATGCACGTGTGTTTTCCTACCTGAATACCGCCCAGGCATTCTGCATTTTCTGTCTGCTTCACCTTAAAATTAAACGCACTCTTTAATCAGAAGTGAGTGAAGGAGGGAGCTTTTTATAGCACTTCGTTTAATTACAGGGTTTCTCTTTCCAGTCCTTGAATCATGTTTATACACTGCAGGACTCTTCATGTTTGCTATCTTGGGGGTTTCTTGAAGAGTTTTTCTAAAACCAACTTTTCTAGAAAGGCGGGTCAGTCCTGCTTGGAATCACACTGCCAAGGAGAGATACATCCACACTTCAATCTGCAGAGAAATAAGATCTGAGAGACATTTCCCCCTAGGGCCTCCTCTAACTAGGCAGTGTTGAAAAACATCAGATAAAAGTGGGGTGACACATGTCCCTGGCAAGGAGATGGCCGGGCTTGGTCCAGTCCTAGATTGCAGCGTGATGCCACTCACAACACTGTTGTGTTGGATTTATTCCCAGGTGATGGGTTCGACAGGGGCATTTGAGGGTGAGACGCGGGCGTCAGTGTGGATTAGCTCCTCAGGGGCAGTGAATGTCAGCCTTAGATTCAGCTAAGGTGAAGATGAAGGGCTAAGACTCACCTTTGAGGAGTCAGCCCTTGGTCTCCACCCCCACTGGATCCAACCTGAAGGGCAATCATAGTAAAAGATGTGTGTGTGAGAGGAGGGAGAGGCACGTACACACGCTTTCACACACACTACACACACACACACAAACACACACACACGATGGGCAGGAAGAGAACAGAGATAAAGGGAAGGAGAATCATGTACTTTATCCCCACAAAGAGAAGACCAAGGACTGAGCCAACAGCTGCAAAAGAGAATCAACACCAGGGCCTCCTATGAGGTAGAGGAGATGGTGGTAGCAACGTTCCATATTAACTACAGTGGGGTCTTATCAGGGCTGATGGAAGCAAGGTGCCCACCAACACCAAGGTTGTTACCATGCTGGCAGACTCCCAGAAACCACTGCCATATTGTCCCAAGTGGATCTTCCTTCCCTCTGGCCTCTCTTTTGGGACACCCCAGTTCCCCTCAACTGACCCAGAAACCAGAAGACAAATGCCTGACTGGCAGGGGCCACAGCCCTTCCAACTGGTTGATGCCCATGCTCTATCTGTCACTAAATATCAGCTCAGGTGATTACTCACCTATTTTACAATGAGGAAGTTGAGGCTCAAGGAATTAAATAACTTGCACAAGATCACAGAGCTAGTAAACACTGAGACCAGAATTCAAAACCGTTCTGCCTGAGTGATGGCAAAACTTGTTTAGGCCAGCTTACCTCATACAGTCCAAACTGAAATGCTCTGGAGGGTGAAAATGGAGCAACTGAAAAGGGACGCTGGGGTGGCAACCACACACAGGACCCCACTGGGCAAGCAGGGATGTGAAGTCGCCATCATGTTCTTTCCCGGCTCCACAGAGCAGTGGGGTGATGAAAACGCTAGGTCTAGCCCCGTATTCATTTTAATGAAGGCCAAGGCCGATTTCTATCAGAACTTCCTGAAATGATTCAAACTGTTGCTTTCCCCATTATTTCCTGTATTTGTTAGCATAGGTAACAATTCTGAAGTTATTAATATCAAAGTCAATATTTAAACATTTTAATAAATTTTTATGCTTATTGAGAGATGAGGACAGAAAGAAAAGTGGGGAACCTGCACGGCTCTACAGCCTAGGGACGCAGTGGGCAGTACAGAAACGAGAGAACCTCGGCTGGAAAAGCAGATGGAAGAACTAGAAAACAGAGAGAGGAGATCAGTGAAGCCTGCAGCTCAGGGAAGGTGAAAGGGTTCTGACAGTGTTACCCAAAAAAGATGTTCACCATGAAGCTAGGAAGCCAATCTCGGTTAAATTATAAAGCCCAGAGTTGGAGGAACAGAAAAGTGGGGCTCAGGGCCGGTAGTTCAGGACAGACTTGGAGCTGAACTGGACCTGAGTTCAAATCCTAACTCCACTACCAACTCATGCAAATTACGTCTCTAAGTATGTTTCCTTATCTGTAACAATAAAGGGGGCAAAATTTACCTGACCAGATCCTTGTGAGGATTAAATGAAATCATATGAATACAAAACTTATGCTTGGCACATCCTAACAGAGCAGTATCTTGGTAGTGGGAAATCTCTGTGGAATGAGACTGATGAAGCAAAATCCAAGGCATCAGAGACTAGGCGGGTGGGTGAGGGTCAGGGGGGAAGCAGCATGGCTCCTGGAGTTCTGGTTTTGGTGACTGGGAACAGAGCAATACCACCCATCATCACTGAGAGTAAAAGGCAGGACGAGCAGATGCTGGAGAGAGTTGGAGTGATGCTGGTGAACTGGGTTTTGCATCAAGCTTGCAAGGCTTACAGGTCTTCTTAACAGAGGTGCTCACCAGGCAACCGACACTCGGGTGAGAGGTCCGGCTTGGCAATCTGGGTTTGAGTCACTGGCATAAAGGTGATGTTTCACATTTAAAGGTTATAAGAGTTGCCCTAGGGAGATAATCAGAACTTTCACGTTACCCTAGGATCTGTGAACCCCTGAGAGTCTATGAATGAGCTTCAGGGAGTCTGTGAATATTGTGAGATTATACACAGAATGGTGTCGCTGTGCATTTTCCTAGCTCTAAGCTTTCAGTAAATTTTCAAAGGAGTCTATGAGCCCCCAGCCTCATCTCAAAATCACAAACCACCAGGGCAGTGTGAGGCACCCCCTGGGGAATACAGATATTCAAGATGACGGCAGAGAAGAAAAAAAAGCAGGGAGAGAGCAAGAGACTCGTGACTGGGCGGCAACTCCAAGAGAGAGACACCAAAAGGCATCTAGAGTCAGAGGCAGCTGACGAATTGATCAAGATAAGGAAGGAATCCGGCAGCTGATGCCCCTGTGCTGATAACCCTACTGCATGCAGTGAGTTCAAGAGGGAAAGGCAGGGAGGCAAACACTGTCAATGGCACGAACCAATGGCCTTAACATTATTTCACAAAAATGGAGGGAAGGCTTTGCATAAAGGATCCGCCCCCCTGGGAACAATGAGAACGCAGCAAATAAAGCTATATGAATCCAAGTCTGTTTCAAGGGCACACAGAGGAGCCCCTTCCGCACCTTGCACAGCAACCAGATCTCAGCCCATTGCATTAGGTTTCCACCAACTCGACACAGACACCATGAAACAAGTGCTGGGAAACAAGCTGCTAAGTGAAGGCGTCTTCTGTTTGCGTTACCCAGTAAAATCACCCAAGAAGAAGGCTCTGTGGCAGATTCCTGACGCGAGCACATTTTAGATGTGTGCAAGGTGCCTTCACATAAAAGTCACTGTCATTAAGGTCCAGTGAAGGCAGCTTCAGACAAAAGTCACTGTCATGAAGCTCCAGTTAAGCTCTCCATGTAGTTTATTTGTTAATAGTTCTGGCTTTGGGAGAATGAGACCCAGGATCTATTCCAGCTCTGTCACTTACTGTTGGCCCTAGCCAAGTTAATGAATGTCCCTGAGCTTGACTTTCCTCATCTGTGAAATGTGAATAGCAATACACACTTCAGGCTTAGCTGTGATTATTTAATAAGATAATATACTTAATCTCAACGCTCAGGGTCTGATACCCAGGTAAGCGTATTGAATGCTGGCTGATGCTGCCATTATGGCACTGTAGAAATGTGTACCATATCCATAACTATCACTTTTCTAGTAGCCACATTAAAAAAATCAAAAGGAGGCCAGGTGCAGTGGCTCACACCTGTAATCCCAGCCCTTCGGAAGGCCGAGGCAGGTGGATCACCTGAGGTCAGGAGTTTGAGACCAGCCTAGCCAACATGGTGAAACCCCATCTCTACTAATAATACAAAAATTAGCTGGGTGTGGTGGCACACACCTGTAATTCCAGCTACTTGGGAGGCTCAGAAAGGAGAATTGCTAGAATTTAGGAGGCAGAGTTTGCAGCGAGCTGAGATCATGCCTCTGTACTCCAACCTGGGTGACAGAGCAAGAGACTCTGTCTCAAAAAAAAAAAAAAAAAATCAAAAGGAACACGTGAAATTAATTTAAATATTTTACTTTACCGAAGATATACAAAATATTATCAGTTCCATATATAAGGAATATACGATTATTAATGTGGCATTTTCTTTTCCTTCTACCAAGTCTTTGAAATCTCGTAGTTTACATGTATAGCACACCTCAATCCAGACTAGCCTCATTTCCTGTGCTCAAGAGCTACACGTGGCTAGTGGTGACTGCACTGGACGGTGCGGCTGTAGACCTCTAGCTACCCCAGCAAGCAGAGTAGGTCCATACTTCTCTCCCTAAGTATCACATTCTCCCACTACAGAAATCAGAAATGATCTTCTCATATAGTACTAAGTTAAATTCACATGCTGATAGTTTTTCAGCCCCTTCTACTTCAGCCTTCAGATTACTGAAAAGTAGACAAGCCAGGCACGGTTGGTCATGCCTGTAATCCCAGCACTTTGGGAGGCGGAGGTGGGTGGATCACTTGAGGTCAGGAGTTCGAGACCAGGCTGGCCAACATGGTGAAACCCTGTCTCTACTGAAAATACAAAAATTAGCTGGGCATGGTAGCAGGTGCTTATAAACCCAACTAATCACTCAGGAGGCTGAGGCAGGAGAATCGCTTGAACCCTGGAGGCGGAGGTTGCAGTGAGTTGAAATCTTATACCACTGCACTGCAGCCTGGGCGACAGAGCAAGACTGTGTCTTAAAAAAAAAAAAAGAAGAAAAGACAAGTTCCTGTGATGCACAATACACAACAATTTTAGTGATGATCCCTGAACACTAAGCACAGGGGTCCATGTATTCATAGTGAAAAATGATGAGATGACAATGAAAGAACTTCTAAGTGATAAGCTAGAGGGGGTCAAGGAATGGCAGGGGTGGCATATGATGTTTTTAATGAAATGAACAACCTCCAAAACCACCGTGTGGCTAAGAACTGCTAAGGAAAAGCAGCACTTAGCCCAATACTAACCAGAAAGGCAGGAGAAGGGGAGGCAGGGAGCACAAGCCTTCAGGGAGGAGATGCATGAGTGACCTGTCAACCCACAAGGGTCACAGGCTTAGCAAGTCTACAGCACAGATAAGCACCTCTGGCAGCACCAGCCATGACAGCATTGCTTTGGACGGTCTATGGTTTTATCTTCAAACACAGCGCGAGATGAAAGAGAAGTGATGTGATTTTAGGGGAAGTGGGAGAAACTTTTCCTTTTCTGTAGTCAGAAGAGGAACTAATTTAATGCAAAATATACTTTTCCAAGTTTTCAATCTAAGGGGGTAATACACTTTTGACGTGAGATATTGAGAGAACTTTCCCCGCTTATATTAACATACTTTTCTCACGATCATTTGACTAACAAAGTTAACACAGGGTTTCTGAGAGGTAGATTCAAAACCCTACAAGTGAGAAATGTAAGCAAAGAAACTGAAATTATTATTTTAAGTCATCACAAGGAGACCGATTCAGCAAACACGAGAAACCCAAAGTCTAACAGAGTCTGGGCCACTGACTCTAGTGGCAAGAACCCTTTGGCTGCCAGTCCCCAAGGTCACCCCGTCACACTAATATATGTTCACAACGAACATGGTGCCCAGAAGAGACCCAATTATACCTGAAAAACTCTGACTAGAGAATCCAAGAAGGTGCATAAACCAGTTTAGAAAGACAAAAGAGTTATGTTTCAGTTTGGCCATGTTATTTATTGGAGGAAAAGTTGTATTTTGGATCGTGCAGAATAATGTAAAATCCAACAGAACTGGACAACTATAGGTGGTATAACCTTGCATATATTACTCAACTTATCTAAGTTTCATGGCCAGGTGCAGTGGTTCAGGCCTGTAATCCCAGCACATTGGGAAGCCCAGGTGGGCAGATCGTTTGAGGTCTGGAGTTCAAGACCAGCCTGGCCAACATGGAGAAACCCCATCTCTACTAAAAATTCAAAAATTAGCTGGGTGTGGTGGCACACGCCTGTAATCCCAGCTACTTTGGAGGCTGAGGCAGGAGAATTGCTTGAACCCGGGAGACGAAGGTTGCATTAAGTCAAGATTGTACCACTGCACTCCAACCAGGGCAACAGAGTGAGACTCCATCTCAAACAAACAAACAAAATGAACTTCTCTAAGTTTCATCATCTATAAAACAGGATTGTCAATGTTGACTTTGCAGAAGTTTTGTGAAGGTTAGGCATTATGTACCTAAACGTGCTTCAACTAGTGTCTGAAACAGGAGGTGTTTCATAAATAGTTGTATTGATCCTAACAAGAGGAAATGACATATTTATGTTTATTTCCTTGTCATGATGAAGGCATCATTGGAAAAAAGTTTTAATAAAAGACAGTAAAAAGTAAAGGACGCTACACTGACTTCCTTTTTGAACCTGGGCATATACCAGGGATGCAAATGAGATTCATTTTCTCAATGTTTGAAACCATATGTGATTTTACAAAATTTTATTATCCTGGTTTAATGAAACATGAAAAGAGATTGGTCTTAGATGCCTCTGCCAGTGACCTTGAAAAGTGTGCTGTGTTTTCACAACTTCGGTATTCACCCATGACAGACTTCGCATGTGAACAGCAGGGCGGGGGTGTGGGGGTTAGTGAGAACGGAGTGAGGAGGGCGGACAATTTGTGTTTTTCTTTGTCTGTATGTGTATATGCTTTAAGCCTTTTTTTTTTTTTTGAGACACAGTCTTACTCTGTCACCCAGGGTGGAGCGCAGACGTGTGATTTCAGTTCAGTGCGGCCTCGACCTCCTGAGCTCAAGCAATTATACCACCTCAGCCTCCCAAGTAGTTGGGACTACAGGCATGCACCACCATGCCCAGCTAATTTTTTATTTTTCCTAGAGACAAGGTGTCACTATATTGCCCAGGCTGGTCAGAACTCCTGGGCTCAAGGGATCCTCCTACCTTGGCCACCCAAAGTGCTGCAATGACAAGCATGAGCCACTGCACCTTGTCTTCTTTAAGTCTTAATATACAAAGATTTCCTCCCCCATGGTCTCAAAAGAACCCTCTCAAACTACCAGAGATTCCTTTGATAATGAGGAAAAGTTTACATCTGAGAAACTCATTCACACTAAAAAAAGATAGTATTATGATTTTTTTTTCTTACAGCAGTTCCTTACATTTTAAGAGGAGGTGTTCCCTAAAAAGATACCTCAAAGAAAAATCTCTGAGGTCTAAGAAATGCAAACACAATTGCTATAAATATATTGATATAAGAACTTTGTGTTCTAGTAGTAGAATATTAGGAACCAGTAACGATAAAGGAGATAGAAACCTTCCTTAATACCCCTCAAATCAAACCTCACAGGTGACTTTTTAATACAGCTTCAGGTTAGTCTGGTTTCAAGTAAAAGATTTCCTCACAGCTATGCAACTCCCTGGTGAATACTGTGTGTGTGTGTAGACTTCAGGTGGACATACTGCAGTATTAGATTCTCAATAACATTTACGATTCATCTACCAAACTAGAACTTGCACCTGCTTTGCTTGTGACTACTGTGAAATTGTCAAAGCAAGCCAGGAGCTATTCTGCCAACACATCCACGGAAGAAACGTGGATACGTTTACCTTTCTTTGGCCTGGGTTTCACTGGCAGGGACTCCTTTCTTTCCATAGCTGCTTCTCTTTCTTTCCATCGTCGGATCTGCTCCTCTCTCATCTTGAAGAACAGGATCTGTTTCTGTTCTTCGCTGAGCTCTGCCAGTAGATCAGGATCTATGTACATCTCCGACAGTATCTGTTTCAGCATCTTTGCAGTTCTGGAGTCTTTTATACCGGTGGCAAAAGTTCCTGAAACTGGCCTCCAGGTATCCCTCCACCAGTGCCTGCACTTGGGCGTGTCCACGAAACTTCCCAAACAGCTCACAATCCTGGCTGACTGGGACAATAATTCAGCAAACTGGCTCCTCAGACCTGGCACCAAATGTCCTGTCCAAAATGCTGTTCACTGAATCTGCAGAGAGAAAGAGCCCGCATTCAGGCAGCATGTTAAAATGTGTGGACACTGGCTAGGACTGGTTTGAAAAAAAAAGCTAGGCCGGGCGCGGTGGCTCACGCTCGTAATCCCAGCACTTTGGGAGGCCGAGGCGGGCGGATCACGAGGTCAGGAGATCGAGACCACGGTGAAACCCCGTCTCTACTAAAAATACAAAAAAATTAGCCGGGCGTGGTGGCGGGCGCCTGTAGTCCCAGCTACTCGGAGAGGCTGAGGCAGGAGAATGGCGGGAACCCGGGAGGCGGAGCTTGCGGTGAGCTGAGATTGCACCACTGCACTCCAGCCTGGGCGACAGAGAGAGACTCCGTCTCAAAAAAAAAAAAAAAAAAAAAAAGCTAGGAGGAAACACAGTATCACTTTTCAGTTCAGGGAGAAAAGAGAAGAAGAAAACCTGAGGCACACTTTGTTAAGGGTTTGTATAACCTCTATCCTGTAATTTCTAAAGAAACTTTGTCAAAAAAAGAAAACAAACCCTAACTTTATACAGGTCAATCTCAGGCAAACAAAAAAAGTTCACAGAGGTTTGTCCCGCTCCCAACTAAGCAAACACATTATTATCCCAGAGCCTAACAAACCACCAACTGTGTGGCTGAAAAAAGAAAGAAAAAAAAAGTCACAGGAAGAAATTAAAAGGCTCTCTGTAAAGTACCTATTTCAAAAGAAAATACCATTTTTGAGATGTCACAGAGTAACTCACCCCAAACCAAACTAAAATAGAGCCATGCTCAAGGAAGAAAAGGGAAGAAATAAAAACTAGACCACCATGCATTTTCTGCAATTTCCCCAAAAAGTAGCATTAAATAAACAAAATTATGTACTTTCCTCTTCAAAAAAGGATAATGTAATTTCCAGGTAACCTACTAGAGCCATGAAAATCAGGGCAGGTGCAAGAGAGAACATCCATCTACATTCTGGAAAGTCACCGAGTTTTAGGTGTGCTTTTTCTGGATAACCTAGTTTAATAAAACCTAAATGGACAGACCAGATAAACTAGAGGGATGAAGAGGTCATTAGGTTCATAACAAAGGATCCTTGATTTATATGACTTTACCGCATGGCTCCTTGAAAGAGAAACCATAAAGCGAGCGTGCATAGTGGCCTCCTAGAACTTCTCCTGGGGTTGGAAATCCTACTGAGGTTTCATTCCACTTTCCACATTTCTATTTTAAAATATTGGCTTAAAAATATTACATTGTCATAATTTTTCTATTTTTAAACAATTTCTAAGTCTCATAAACCATCATACTTTTGTAATCAGAAGGAAACTATGAAAATATTTCTATTCTGGAAAACAAAAGACTTTGCATTCGATGTAATAAGATGTAAGAAAAAAAACTTACTACAACTTTTCAGAATCACATGTGTCCTAAGAAATTGACCAACAGGCCAGGCATGGTGGCTCACACCTGTAATCCCAGCACTTTGGGAGGCCGAAGCGGGCGGATCACAAGGTCAGGAGTTCGAGACCAGTCTGACCAACATAGTGTAACCCTATCTACTAAAAAAACAAAAAATACAGAAATTAGCTGGGCACGGTGGTGGGTGCCTGTAATCCCAGCTACTCAAGAGGCTGAGACAGGAGATCGCTTGAACCTGTGAGGCAGAGGTTGCAGTGAGCCGAGATCGCGCCACTACACTCCAGCCTGGGCAACAGAGGGAGACTCAATCTCAAAAATAAAAAAAAGAATTGACCAATAATTTCTTGTTTATAATAACACCTCAATAATCTTACACCTTGCCATGTGCTCTTAAATATCTTCTTTCTCCATACTATGTTCAAACACTCTTAAACTTCAGACAAGTGACTGAGCTATATTATGGCCATTGTAGGGTTGTTGGTTTCTCTTCATTCACCTTGTCATTGATACAGCTAGATTTGTAAGGCCCCTCTCACCACCTGGGAGCCTCCTTCAGCTTCCCGTCTTCCTCCTCTTCCGTGCAAAGTTGTTCCTTGATTTACACCTGTCTTTTGAGACAAGCACGCTCAATAGCTAGGCTACCACAGAGTGGTGTGCTTACACAGCTCTTAGATTCGCTGACTGTTCATTGTGAAGTGAAGCCAGGCCCTTGATGAAACTACACCTATCCCTACTGACTGCAACCTATCATCTCGGCAGCATTCAACTACCAGAATCCAAATGGAGCCAAACATTAAGAGAAAAATTTTAAAGGACTAAAAGTAATGTCACGCCCTTCCCAGGTCCACCTGCCAACTTTGTATTTTGCAACTGAGATACCCTTAAAGGCTTGAACAGCCAAAAAAAAAAAAAAAAAAGGATATCTTGTCAAGATTTCTTGACTTTTTGTTTCTAGCAGCTTCTGAAAGGGTGGAGCCAATGAAATCCACAAGCTCCGAGACAAAGTGGTAAGAAATGAGACGGAAAGACTCCTTGACATTCCAGTAAATGTCCTTATGTTCAGTGGTTGGCTTTCGCAGAAATCACACACGGCAGAAGGTGAACAGTTCAGTTAGGGTTGAGACTTCTGCTGTGTTCCCGATTTTGAATGCCATGAATCCTATTAAAGGCATGGGTAGATCCTAAAATCTAAAACCCTTAAAGTGTCAAAGTCACATTCCTCCTGTCTCCCCCGCCCTGCATATTCCTGATAACACAGCTAACACTTCTTGTACCAGGCACCATCTTAATTAAGCACTCTACATGTGTTAACTCTCTTAATTTTCACAATTACCTTCGAGTCCAGCCCATCACTATGCCCATCTCACAGTTTAGGAAGATAGAGCATAGCTCAGCAGCTGGTAAGGGGCAGAGCCGGGCAGTCCAGCTCTAACTCAGCTTCACTGTAATACATGACACAGAAGCCTTTTTGTGAGTTTGTGTGCCCAGAATCAGAACAGCAGGATGTGGTGCCATGTATGAAATTTCAGAATGGAAGCCAGCAAATTCCTGCAGCAACAGAAATGTTGAACTGATG
This sequence comes from Nomascus leucogenys, assembly GCF_006542625.1. NCBI lineage: Eukaryota > Metazoa > Chordata > Mammalia > Primates > Hylobatidae > Nomascus > Nomascus leucogenys. The sequence continues at coordinate 132,386,573 of NC_044384.1, forward strand.
GTGTTTGACACAGGGCAGAAGCCTCCTCCTGGTCAACTGTAGCTAAGCTTAGGGGAGGCCAGGTGCACACACCCCAGCCAGGAAGGACAGCAATGAACCGACTGTCACACTGGCCCAGGTGTGGACATTGTTTACCCACATATTCACCAGACACTGAGTCCCCTCCATTTCCCCTTGCACTTAGTCATCCACTTCGTCTCCACAATTTCCCCTTCCAAACAAACACTAAGAACAGCGCAAAAAGCACAGCCTCTCACATGCGCAAGCAGGTTCGTGGCACCTCTGTGATGAAATGCTCACATTATTTCCATTTTTATGTTGTTTTGTTTTACTTTTTATAGCAAATGTGGATTTCTAACATTAAAATTAACTGGTTCATCTTGAAGGAAAGACACTGGCTTTCTTGTGCCTCCAAGAATACTTGGGGGACCCAGCCGACAACTATCTGTAATCAGGCCGTTGACAATGTGGCCATTCGGCAGCTGCTGAATGGTACTGGTGTAAATCACCTGTCCCCCTCACCCGCTGATTCCCAACCCTTAACCCCCACTCCAAGGCTTTCTCAGACCCCAACTGAAGCTCAGCACAGTGCACAGAAGACACCCAGAGGCACTCCAGGCTCAACTCTCAGCTCCGCGTCTAATGAGCAGTGTGACTCTACGCTGTCACCTCACCTCCTTGGGACTCAGTTTCCTCATCTGTGAAATGAGGGCTGGTTCAGTCTGTGACTCCTAATCTGTGTGTATCTGACATAATTCACTGTGAAGTGAAGGAGCCTGGTGGAGCCAGGATAGAAGAAATAGAAATCAGGAAATTAACTAACTAGGGCTTTCCCACTTTCACTCCCTGACAAGGAAGTAATCACTGCTGATACTGATTCAAACTCAGAGGACTTTCCCATACTATATCAAGGGCAGCAAACCTCCGGTGATTCAAGATCCAACAAAGGAATAGCTCAGCTAACACAGCACCTTTCTTAAAAGAGAGAAATGATAAACAACAAGCCCACACCTGCTATTTATTCTGAACACCAATTGGTAAAAGGTCAGAGAATCAGTTGTTTTCCATGATACCATAGATTTGGCCTGATTCTCACACCTTCACACTGTTCTACAACACAACTGTCTTTTGGATAACTCTGAGACCTAAACAAAATACAAATTTTAAAAGGCCTAAGAGACAGCCTAAATCATAAAAATAGAAGGCCGGGCACAGTGGTTCTACATGTAATGCCAACGCTTTCGGAGGTGGACATGGGTGGATTGCTGGAGCTCAGGAGTTCAAGACCAGCTTGGGCAACACGTCTCTACATAAAATATAAAAATTAGCCAGGCGTGGTGGCCCGCACCTATAGTCCCACCTATTTGGGAGGCTGAGTTGGGAGGATCTCTTGAGTTGGAGAGTTTGAGGCTACAGTGAGCCGAGATCACACCACTGCACCACAGCCTGGGTGACAGAAGGAGACCCTGTCTCAAAAATTAAAAACATTAGGTCGGTGCAAAAGTTTTTGTGTTTTATATGGCCAAAAAAAAGTAACTGCGGGTTTTGCAGTAAAAACCGCAATTACTTTTGCACCGACCTAATAAAAAATAAATAAAAGTATTGTGGTATGGACAGTGTAACTATAACATTAACAATACAGTTTGAATTCTAATTCTTTTAAAACAGCCAGCGCTGTGGTCCAATTTCGTTTTCTTATTCAAACCTTATCTTATTCATCTACCAGCAAAAGGGCTGTTTTTGAGGATGAAACAAATTACCAGAGATGACAGCAATTTGGCAAGTTTGTAAATATATACTATTCTTCAGAAATTTGAGATAACTGTACACACAGATTTAGTATACATAGAAAATTCCACTCATATGCCAAATCTATGCCCCGTATGCTTTCCACTTATTTATTCACTATTTTATAATAGTGGTACCCAAGTCGTTGTTTCTATTAAACCAGCAATCAAACAAAAGCCTTTGGGGCGATGAGGAGCATCTGTTTGAAAGAGGTAGGTGCCAAGCTTGCTGCTTCTCTAAGCTCCCTGGGAAAGGAGAGATAACTCAGAAAACCTACAAACTGTAGCTCCTTCCGGTGCTCGCATGACCCCCGAGTCCAGGAGCGGGCAGGGGCGCCGCTTGGCTGGGCGCACTGGGCACCCGGCCTGGGTCTGGCCCAGCCCTGCCGCTGCAGCCCGAGGGAGGCGGCGCTGCACTGGCCTCCGCGCGCTCCCGGACCCCACGTGGGGGCGCCCCTGGGTGCCGGCGCGCGGGGAACGCGCTGCGGGGGTGCTGCGCCGGCTGCCACCGTTTCCCGGGACTTCCCTCCTGGAAGATCTCGAGGCGCAGGTCGACGACGTGCTCCTGCTAGGAGTCTAGAAACTCTAGGCCAACCCAGACCCTCTCGGGGCCTGCACTCCCCGCGGGTGGAAGCACGCGCCGCGTGTCCCCGCGCGATTCCAGAACTTCCCCGAAGGTCCTCAGCCCCGGCAGACCCTCTCCCTCGAAGGTCCCCCCGCCCCCCCCCCCGCAAGCCCCAGGCCCCGGGGACCGCCGCTCACCTAGCCAGCCGCTCCAGACACCGGACACCGGACACCGGACACCCGCCGCGGCCGCTCTCGCCGCCCAACCCCGCACCTGAGCCCGCCCCGGGCGCCGCGAAAGGGTGGAGGCGGGGGTGAGGCTTCCGCCCGCCCACTCTGGCCCCTGCGCCTCCCATGGACCCATGCAGCCCCCGAGGAAATTCCCTTCCCCCTACTCCCACCCCATGCACACTCTCCCCAAAGCCTCTCCCCACCCCCAGCACCTACCAGTGCTGGGCGCCCCTGGGCAGGGTGGCCCGATCACCCGCCACATCCACTTGGCCGCCAGAAGCCGTCGGGGAAGGGAGGGAGGGAAAGGGAGAGGCGTCCCATGCGGCGCAGGCGGGCTGAGCAAATACTCCGGCCGGGAAGCCAAACAGCTCTTGCAGCCGGCCCGCCCGCGCCGCCCCGCCGCGCCCACATGCCGGGGTGACTGGCGGGGCGCGATCGCGGCCCCACCCGGGCGCCTGGAGGCTCTCCAGGGCCACTTGTCGGCGAGGCTGCGTGGCCTGCGCATCTCGGGCCGCCTGTCCCGCGCGTTATCCCCGAGCTGCGGTAGTCCGGGGTAACCTTGCTCCTCTCCTCTCTTAGTTCATGAGACTGGGATCTGCAGTGTGTGATCTCTTGGGGACTGCAGGACTTAGATTAAATCTGCAGGTCTGGGCCTTTCCACGTTTCAGAACTCGGGGTTCCTTGCGAGGTGGAGGGTAGGAGGCTGCGCAGGCCCCACTTGTTCACTCTGCTTGCGTGCTGCAAGCCAAGGCGACTCTCGAGCTTTTTTTTTTTTTTCTTTTGTTGACATTAAGCAAATGATCGAACTCTCTGGCACTTGTGAGTACAGGTGTGGCTTTGTAGGATAAGATGAAGGAAGGAAAAGGCTGGAAGGAAGGAGACCGCAGTCAACACAGACAGGTGGAGAAAATGAAAGAAAACTGGGGAAAAAGTTAAGATGCTGAAAGGAGTCTTGAGGATTGCAACAAGAACATGTTGGCTTGGTGCCTGAAGACGTCAGGGAGGAGCTGGCAGTCCACAGTTAGAGGAAATCTTGGAGGAAAATTCAGCAGAAGCACAGTGGAAAGGCATTTCCACTGGAGGGCATTTTGCATCCTAGAGGAGCATGTGGAAGAAAACCGCCTGCTTTGGTGAACCCCAGATTTTGTGTGTTGGGAGAGATGTAATAAACAGTAAACACCAGTAGTCCTCTCCACGCACTACCTGACCTCTGCAGGAGCCTGACCTGCTGGGTTCAAACACAAAATGGCATTCCCTGCCTCTCCAAACTGCAGAAGCTATGCAGAGTTACATCAAGCCTCGGGGCAGGCGGCATTGTCAGGAAATAAGACCCAGCTATTTAGGAACCATTCCAGGAATCCCATCAGGGAGGAATTTCTGGTCTAAGGCTTAGTTCCTACTGCAGTTTAAATGATAGCCTATGAGGTGCTTTAGGCTGGAGTGGGATTGGCCCCTGGAAAGCTGCTATGACGAGGTCAAAATGAATCCTAGCCCTGCATGGATGGATCGGTAGAACTATACAGGGTGGTTTATCAGTTAGGAAAAATCCTACAGGACACTGTGACAGCCAGTTACCTTCCTCACACCCAGTCTCTCTCCAGGTCCTGGCAAGTCCTTCCTTATAACAGCTTTATCACTGTGCTACTAACCTCTGTACCTCACTTTCCTCCTCTGGATAAAGAGTGTCTGCCTTGGTAAGTTGTTAAGAGGGTTAAATGAGATACTACATGCAAAGAGATTAGAACAGCTCTTGGCATGTGGTGAGTGTTCAAACACATCCATTCAGATCAGTTCATATCACGTTAAGGTACTGTAATTCCAGGTTCCTGCCATCTCACCCTAGGCTGTGGGTTCTGCCCACCATGCCACCTACATTCCAAGTCATTCCCAGGGATCCCGTCCTCCTGGTATTTACACCCTTGCATAGCTCCCCGCCACTTTGTAAAGGTTAGTATGCTTGAACAATAGAACCCGGCAGAAGTGATGATGGTATGCCACTTCAGAGATTAGGTAAGGAAACACCTTGGAGCTTCTATCTTGAAATAATGTTAACAGCCCAAAGGAACTCACGCTGTACACAAATAATGCAAATAACTCAGAACCCAGACTCTTTCCCCTTTTCTCTCATCTGCCCGTTTCCAACCTTCTTGTCTCTTGCATCTCTCCTGTATTTGCCATGATCTCTTCTTCTTTTATTTCTATAGTTTCTTCTCCATCCTCTTCACTTGGTCTCCTCTCTCCTCTATCACCTTCTCTTTTTGTTCCCTTTCTCCTGACTCCTGGAATTTCCTCTTTTAATTGGCATTGTCTGGAAGAGAAAAGGTAGATGTTTTTCCCTTAATTTCAAAAGTAGACAGTACGAATTTTTTTTTTTTTTTTTTTTTTTTTTTTTGAGATGGAGTTTCACTTCTTTTGCCCAGGCTGGGGTGCAGTGATGCGATCTTGGCTCACTGCAACCTCCGCCTCCTGGGTTCAAGTGATTCTCCTGCCTCACCCTCCCGAGTAGCTAGGATTACAGGCATGGGCCACCACTCCTGGCTAATTTTGTATTCTGTGTTTTTCCAAAGTCCTGGGATTACAAGTGTGAGCCACCGCGCCCGGCCATTTTTTTTTTTTTTTTTTTTCAAGTAGAGACAAGGTTTCACCATGTTGGCCAGGCTGGTCTCTAACTCCTTACCTCAGGTGATCTGCCTACCTCGGCCCCCCAAAGTGCTGGGTTACGTGCATGAGCCGCTGCGCCCAGCCAAGAATGTTTTATAATGCTCTAAAAAAAATCGGGTGGCCTATGACTTGTGGGACCCTTAGTTACTTTTTCCCTCCCTTTGGGCCAGTACTCTCAGAGGAAAACATTTACCCCCTCCATGGTCTAGGATGTGTTGTGGGGACGAATGTGGGGAAGACTGCTGGCAGTGGCTGGCCACTGACGAGTCACAGACATGGAACATGGTAGCAGCAGCACGTGTGTTCAGGAATGCTCTGCTGCAGCGTTCACTGCCAGAACTGAAAGAGAAAAGCTTGATATCGATTTATTTGTTACTAATATTTTTAATTTGTCATTTATTTGTAGTAATGAATACCATGAAACAAATAGCCTACATTTTAATGGACGTGTTCCTTGGCCTTCCTTTTAGAATGTTGCTTAGGAGCCCTGCTGCCCAGGGCTGTCAAGTAAAATGGCATAGCATGGCCCTTGTACAACTGTGGGTGGGCAGGGGACAAGCACGGAGATCACTATGTGTAAGGCGCCCCCTGGAGTTGTGCAACACTGGCAGCCCTATTGTTGACAGAAAGACAGGATAAGCCACTTTGCACTTTTTCTAAGATAAAGATTAATCCTTATTTCAGTTCTACAGACAATGAAAATTACCTTCATATGTTTTCTTTATAAAATAGAGTATTTTTCCTGTCGTATTTTATGATCAGCATCAGAAACCTCAACCACTTTTTAACTGTTAAAGCAGTTATACACTTGTACCACAGTGAATGTAATGTACATATGAAAGAAAAATACAATAACATTTAAACTTTACTAAAAACTGATCAAATCTCAAAATAAATCTTAATCAGTTCATCAATCATTAAAAATATATTGAGGGTCTGCTATGTTTTCAGCGCTCTATAAGCAGTTAGATTTGATTTTGAACTATTTTCATTTGTGTATGGTTCTATATGGGCCTTTATTTCTTCATGTTCATAAACACTAAGATAAATTATTGGTCTTTACATTCATCTTTGAATCAATTACATTACTGTAATATTTAATGTTTTTCCAAGAGTTACCTTTATGGAGTTCTTTCTCTAAAATCCACACTCTGAGTTGCTAATTAGACATTTTTGGTTTCTCATATGTGTATATATATATATATACACACACACACACACACACATATGGCTTATTATGGGATGCACAACATACACACACACACACACACATATATATATATGTTTTAGATGGAGTCTCGCTCTGTCACCAAGCTGGAGTGTGGTGGCACAATCTTGGTTGGCTCACTGCAACCTCCACCTACCAGGTTCAAGTGATTCTCCTGCCTCAGCCTCCACAGTAGCTGAGACTACAGGCACATGCCACCACACCTGGCTAATTTTTTGTATTTTTAGTAGAGACAGGATTTCTCCATGTTGGTCAGGCTGGTCTCGATCTCCTGACCTCATGATCCACCCACCTCAGCCTCTCAAAGTGCTGGGATTACAGGTGTGAGCCACCATGCCTGGTGGTTTCTTATATTTCTGTAATACAGTGACAAGCAGCCCGTGTCTCAGAGAACTGCCGACCAAAACTTATGGGTTGAATTGGACAGTCGCTATCCCAATGATACAGGACATCTGCAGTGGCCTATGGTAACCAGTGCTTTTTTACAGATCAAAGCTCTGAGAAAGGAGCAGAAGCAAACTTTTTCTAATATTTTGGTCTTCCTTGGATCTTCCCAGGCAGTTTTGATAAGGTCTACTAAAATCATAAAATCAAATCTCATCTCTTTGTTGGACCAGATTCAGAAATGGGTTTCCATTTCCTAGCTTCTGTCTTACAGGCAATCTTTGCAAAAAGTGCACAAATCCCTTTTAGTTTTATGAGGAATTTTCTGCAAATGAGTACAGCCGTTCTCAAGTACATATTAAAATAACCCAGGGAGATTTTCTTTGTAACATTTGCCTCTTTGTCTACTCCTCCAAGGAGTTATTTGATTGGGATGGGATGGAGCGCAGATATCAGCATTTTTTCAAAGCATTCAAGGGGATACTAATCTGTGGCCAAGGTTGAGAGCCACTAAAATATGTGGAAATAAAGTTAATTGGCTATGAGAAATGTTGAAAAAGTAGTAATGGCACTTCCTGGACTTTACTGAAACATACATAAGGCTAGATGATCATCTTCTTCATTCTGGTCTTTGAGTGAGTTCCTAAAGTCAGTCTGAGATAGACTTTCCACCAAACCCAGACTGTCATTTAATAGGATGGGAATAAAATGAGATGCATAAGATGACAGTGTCTGGCTGATTATGGGATGTGCAACATACACAAGTTTTACTTCTTTCCTTCCTTCCACTTCTTCCTGGTTTTGAAACCCCCAACATTCCCTCTGGCCCTTTAGTTGAGGAAGGCATTTCCCTCTTTGGCACCAAAAGCTCGCCCACTCCCACACACACCCCATGCATGGCTCCAAGTGTCCTCCAGATTTCTCTAACGGGAAGCTGAAGTTCATTCTGCCCTTTGGTAAATTAAGACACTTTGCCTCTTCCTGTAAGTGTATGTTTGAATAAGAGCCAGCTTATGGCCTCTTCGATAAGTGGCATTGTTTAAGTTTGAAACAGAGTTGGTTTTGACTGGTGTATTGGTATTTTAAGGACAATTAAATGTGTACAACACCCGGCATAGCTTCTAGTGGAAGGGCATGGCCCATAGATGACAGATCATTCCATACAAATAGAGAAATATGAAAGAGGGTAGCTCCCTGAACCCTTCGGAGAGAGGGTTCTAGATTCATAGAAATTATATAGCCACATTCACCAATTTAAACATCACAGAACTAGTCAGTGGCATACAGAATTAAAACAAAGACTTTCTGATGCATAATCTCTTTACATAGTTATTACACTACATTAAGTTAACTAGCTCATTTACCTTACTGAATTCGGGAATGAAAGTGAAGCAAGCCACCATCCGGTCTCTCTCCTAACAGACAGCACCTATGTCTCTTGATGGAGAGCAGATGGGAGCTACCTCCAAAGCTGCACTGGTTCATGGCTGGCTGGGTGTGTACAGGACTCGGCTCCAGTTTCTACTGTCAGTCCTGGGCTCAGAGTTGAAGACCTGCAAGTCACACACAAGCTTTTGAGCCTGAACAAAGCAACTCCTGTTTTTTTTTTTTTAAGATGGGGTTTTACTCTATCGCCCAGGCTGGAGTGCAGTTGTTTGATAACTGCTCACTGCAGCCTCAACCTGCCAAGCTCAAACGCTCCTCCCAAGTAGCTAAGACCACAGGCATGTACCACCAGGCCTGGCTAATTTTTTATTTTTTGTAGAGATGGGTTTTTGCCATGTTGGCTAGCCTGGTCTTGAACTCCTGGCCTCAAGCAATCCTCCTACCTCAGCCTCCCAGAGCACTGGATTAGAGGTGTGAACCACTGCACCCAGCATGTGACTCATCTTAAGTAAAATAAGAAGGTATTGATGGGAAAACCAAACAATTCCAAGCGATTCTTTTAGATCAAATTCTGACCCAGAGAGGAAACATAAAGAAAAAAAGAAGGAAGAAGAAAATGAGAAGAAAGAGAGGAATCAGTACCAGAAGGATAAAAAGAATGGAGGAGATTTTTTAAAAGAAATCTGCAATATAGTTGATTTTATAAGTGAGCTTCACTTTAGTACGTTCCTGTAGAGTCTCAAATCCACACTTCTTGTTAATAGAGAAATGGTTCACACAAGAGAGAAAGGAAGAATGCCTCTGGGCTTCAGAAATTATCTTGAGAGTCTTTAATGAAAGAAGAATTCCTGACCAATACTGAATTTAAAAATTTGAATTTCATTGTTAGTTTTGGTACGTGGCAAGCAGCGTTTCCAAATTGTTTGAATAAACAGTCTCATTAAATGCCCAGGAACAAAAGACTCCAATCTTACTTTTTTTTTTTTTAAAGACAGTATTTCCTAGTTAGATTCCAAGGAAGAAACATGTCACTAAAGATTTAGATGACACTTAACGCTCCAGTACTGTTTCTAGTCCTCTGAGTGAGCTATAAATGATAATGACACCATAAATCTGTGCAGATTAACTTTGCAAAGAACTTTCAGGCTATTACTTCCTTCTGTCCTCATAATATATTTGGTGAGGTAGGCCCTTGTGATCCTCAACTGACACACGAAGACACTTGGGTACAGGGAGTATCAATGACTTGCCTAGGTTTACATGGTAACTTGGGCAGTGCGGGAACCAGGGCTGGGACTCAAGACCTCTAACATGCAGTCCAAGGCCCTTTCTGCTACACCATGCTGTCCCCAGCACACGCTCATTTCCCCAGTTACATTGCATGTATCAGGAAGGCTGGAACTTAACCTCATTATATTTCTGTTCCCAGAGCCTAGCTCAGTGCATGGTATACAGTAAGTACTTAATATATGCTTGTTGAACAAATGAATGCATGTAAATTTGGGTTAGCCCAGAGAGAGCCAGAGCCTTCCTGATTAACCTAAGTAAGCTCATTTTTGGAAATTAAGCCTAAGTGGCTCTGTAACTTAATAGCTATTAATCTGTTCTACAGAATACCTTAACCTCAGGCATGGTTCCTGTAGCCTGAGTGTTCTGAGATGAGACGCTATTCTGTATAAAAGGAAGAGGTGATCCCATGGAGATCATGTTATTATCCTGTCACAGAATTGTATGATTTTATTTTATTTATTTTTCTTTTTTTTGAGACTGAGTCTCGCTCTCTCGCCCAGGCTGATATGCAGTGCCGCGATCTCAGCTCACTGCAACCTCTCCCTCCTGGGTTCAAGCAATTCTCGTGCCTCAGCCTCTCGAGTAGCTGGGACTACAGGTGCGTGCCACCTCACCCAGCTAATTTTTCTATTGTTGATAGAGACAGGGTTTCGCTATATTGGCCGGGCTTGTCTTTAACTCCTGACCCCAGGTGATCCACCTGCCTCAGCCTCCCAAAGTGCTGGGATTACAGGTGTGAGCCACCGTGCCCGGCCTGAGCCACCATGCCCATCCTATTTTTATTTTCTCTTGAATTGTTATTATTTTTCAAATTATTCATTACATGCAGTGATGTATATATATTTTATCCCTAAAATGTGAGTGATACTGATTTGAGTAACCATTGTGTTGAAATACAGCATTTCTAGAACTCTGACACAGAGTGATTAGTATTTACATGATTCATCTTACAAATTTAGTAATATGGCATCTTGAATTATTATTCAATCAGTTCATTATTCTTGATTCCCCAACTAGATTGTAAATTGCTTTAGACCATGACTTGTGTATTTATTTTATTTATTGTATATTCCCCTCATGCCTAATGAAGGACTGACTGCACAAGGATGAATTTCTGAGTGTCTAAATCAAAGGATGTAGAATTCTCTTGACACTTTAGAGTAGTTTGAAAATGTTTGTAAAATAATTTTATTTTTAATTTATATTGATCCAACTTAACAAATAGTATAGTTAGAATGAAATGTTTTATTAAATTCTTCATAGTCTTTCATAAGTCATATTTATACATATACATATGTGTGTGTGTGTGTGTGTGTATATATATATATAGTTTTGTTTTGTTTCGTTTCATTTGACTCAGAGTCTCACTCCCGTTTCCCCACTGGAGTGCAGTGGCACAACCTGGGATCACTTTAGTCTCAACTTTCCAAGATCAGATGATCCTCGCACCTCAGCCTCCCAAGTAGCTGGGACCACAGGCATGTACCAATTTGCCCAGCTAATTTTTTGTACTTTTCGTAGAGATGGGGTTTCACCATGTTGCCCAAGGTGCTCTGGAACTCATGGGCTCAGTAGATCTGTACGCTTTGGCCTCCCAAAGTGCTGAGATTACAGGCATGAGCCACCGTGCCTGGCCAATAGTTATATATTTTTATAATAAAACTTTTTTCCTAGGGCAAAAATTATAGACAGAATTGAGGGTGCTACTTGTAGGATGTTTGAGTTAAAAAGCCACACATGGCTCTCCTCTTGCTTCTCTTCCTGCGTTTCTTCTCTTCTTGCTTTTCATATCTTCCTACTCACATGATATGCTTGGAACACACAGGGGTGTAGTTTCCATGGGTAACATGAAAGGAAAATGAATGATTGCTTCTGCTTGTTCATCAAACGTGGTAAGCCTCTGTTAGTGCTGGGGGAAATGAGAGGAAACAGTCCCTGATGGCAGTGAGCATAATATCTAAAAGGGGAAAACGTCATGAATGAAAATAATTATAATGCTTTAAATAAGGGATTAGAAACTATAAGTGCCACAAAGGCCACAGAGATGAAGTTGTGGGCATTCAGGAGACGAGAGATTACATCAACGTGGAGGGATCAGTAGTGTTTTCATGGAGGATGTGGTATTTCAGATGGGTCTTCAAGGAGGAATCTGACATAGACAAGCAAGCAGAAATGAGACACAAAGGCATTCCAGGCAAAGAGATTCTAAGAGCAAAGGCTTGGAGGTAAGAAAGATGGCCTTATATAGAGAACTGTGATTCTAGGGTGATAAAGAGGAGTTAGAAATGATATGGTCAGTGGGATTCTTTAAGATTAGACTGAAAGGAGCCCCGAATGCAGGACCAAAATTATATACTTTTCTCATTGACTATTGGTGAGCTTTTAGAGGGGAGTACTGTATTTTAGGAAGATTAATCTGGCAGTATCTGAAGAAAGAGAGATTGAAGGGAAGGTGAGCAAGTTCAAAACAAGGGCTTAAATTACAGTGACAGGAATAAAAAGGAGGAAGAAAATTGATATAATTTAGATATTTGTCCCCACCCAAATTTTATGTTGAATTGTAATTCCCAATACTGGAGGTGGGGGCTGGCTTGGATCATGGGAGCGGATCCCTCACGACTTGGTGCTGTCTTCATGATAGTGAGTGAGTTCTTGCATGATCTGGTCATTTAAAAGTGCATGGCACCTCCCCCATCACCCCACTCTCTCTCTCTTCCTCCTGCTTTCACTGCCATGTAACGTGCCTATAGTCCCACTTCCCCTCCACCATGAGTAAAAGCCCTCTGAGGCCTCCCCAGAAGCCGAGCGATGTTGGCCCCGTGCTTCCTGCAAAGCCTGCAGAACCCTGAGCCAATTAAACTTCTTTTTGTTATAAATTGCCCAGACTCAGCTATTTCTTTATAGCCATACAAGAGCGGTCTAATACAAGGACACAAAATAGATTGATGAATAGAACTGCAATGCTTCCGTACTAGTGAGGAATGGGGAGGGAGGGCCAGTGCTAGGAAGACCACAGAACCAGTTTCAGCTCCCATGCTTTAAGTTAATGTGGTAGAGACCTCTACTACAATACCAAACAGCCACTGCATTATCTTGTCATTTGGGCTTATGGGAACCTTTGAAGGCAAAACACAGGTGAGCTGGCCTGTGACCAACACAATTATGTCTCCTTCTTTTGCTTGAATTTATGATTTCCTTGTTGGCTGGTGAAACCATCTCCCTTCAGAACATTAGGGGCTTCTTACGAAGCTACATGATCCTGTATCAACGCTACTGCTAAATTTTTTATGTAATCCTATGACTGTTGTTATCCAACTCAGCCATCTCACTTACTCAAGCACAGAACAGCCTCAGGGGTCCTAGAAAATCCCAAGGTCAACTGAGTCGAACATCACAGAGGCTGGCATGGGGAGAGACCAAGGGAGAAAAATGGAGCCTCAATTGGAAGGTCACTTTATGTATCTACTTGTGCTCACCGTCTTTGAGTCTATGACTAAAACCCCCACATCAACTCTCTAAACACAGAATGTTCTGAAAGGACATCTAATCTGCACACCAAAAGTTGTCCTGACATTATATTTTATGGTCTCCTCATCTTATAAATGGTAAACTCCAGTGGTTACCATAAAGTTTATTTTAACTTCCCCTTCGTCACGTACCTTCTTATGGGAATGGGAGAAATTCATGGGGCAGAGTCACAGAGTCACAAGGACAGTTGGGAGTGTGCATGAGGCTGAACACATAAAATGTTAAGGCTCTAGGATATGGGGAACATTCTCTTAATTAGAAGTTTTTAGTAGTCTGCCTGATCTTTCCAACTTGGATAAGTCATTCTCTGCTGCATTACAAACACTCAAAACCTAGTGGCTTTAAATGGTAACACTGCACTATTTGTCGTGAGTTTGTGGGTCAGCTGAGTGGTTACTCTGCTGATCTTGCCTGGGCTCAGTCCCGTTCTAGCTCCCCTAGAAGCTGGAACAGGCTGGAATTATCAGGCCTCTCCCTGCATGTGGTCTTTCATTCTCAAGGAGTCCAGGCTGGCTCCTTTATATTTTCACATTGTAGTGGCAGCATTTCAGGAGGACAAGCCCCAAAGCAACACATGTACCAATGTCCTCTTGGCTGAGGCAAGCCATGTGGGCAAAGTCTAGAGTCAGTTAGAGAGGACCATACAATGACATGGATGCTGAAAAGTGTGATTTATTGAGGCCTGTTTGTGCAACAGTCTACCACACAGTCTGATATAGAATTCTCCAGCATATGAACAACATGCCCTGCGATGCTCAATTTTTTAGAGTAATTTATTCTCCGGTGTCCTGGGATGATTTTTTTCTGCAGATGTAGAGTGTCTGGACAATTCATAAATTAGACAAACTACGGTGGGGCTTTCTGCAGGGATCTGCCTATTCTTCTCCTCCCTTCCCTCCCTCCCCCCCCTTCCCTTCCCTTCCTTCCTTCCTTTCATTCCTTCTTTCCTTCCTTTCCTTACATTCCTTCTTTCCTTCCTTTCCTTCCATTCCTTCTTTCCTTCCTTTCCTTCCTCTCTTCTTTCCGTCTTTCCTTCCTCCCTCCCTTCCTCTCTTCCTTTCTACCTTCTACCCTCTCTCCCCCTTCCTTCCTTCTTTCCTTCCTCATTCCTTTCCTCTCATCCTTCCTTCCTTCCTTCCCTTCTTTTCTTCCTTTCCTTCCTCTCTTTTTTCCTTCCCCCCTCCCTTCCTCTCCTCCCTTCTACCTCCTACCCTCTCTCCCTTCCGTCCTTCTTTCCTTCCTCATTCCCTTCCTTCCTTCCTTCCTTCCTTTTTTCCTTCCTTCTTTCCTTAGTCCCTTTCTTCCTCTCTTCCTTTCTCCCTCCCACCCTTTCTTCCTTCCTTCCTGCTTTTCTTCCTGTTGTTTTTTTTTTCATGGAATCATTTGAATATTTGAGCCAAGTTATTAGGATTAATCCCTCAAACCCTTTATTTGACAAATATAGAAAACAAGGACCAAGAAAGGCAATGACTTGCCAGGCTAATTTAGAGGACATTAGAGACTAGAATTCAGATCTTTCAATCATCACTCTAGTGGACTTTGCACAAGTAAATTACCTCCCTCTTCATGTCCTGTGCATACCTGATCTCCAGTTATCTTTTTTTATGTTAAATTATACATTTGAGGACTTCTTATCTAATGTTTCACTTAGTTTTCCATGTTTCTAATTATTTTATTTGGCATTTCCTCTACTTTTCAGTACTGAGGATGTTCCTTTGTTAGTTCATAATTTTGAAATAATTTCATTTTTATCACGTCTAACATTAAATTAACTAGTAGAGACACTAAAGAGAAATAGCCCCAAACCTGATCTTATAGCACTGAACCGATGTGTTCCTAAAACTATGTACACTCCTGTTTATTATTAACTTGTATTTCCCTAGTTTTAACTGCTATTCTGACTGCAAGACTATGGTCTAATACTTGACAATTTTTTTTCCAGGAAAAAAAGTTACCAGTTTTCGTCAAGCAAACCACAACTTGTAACCGTAAGTAAATTCAAAGTAGCATCTTTTATTGATTTTATTTTTCATCAAGCCTAAAGGTATAATTTAACAAACAATGAAATGCCATATAGGAGTTAGACTTTTAAGTTCTTCTTTCTGCTGTGCCTTTTCTGTGAGTCAGAATTTTCCAGTACATGAGCCATTATGTGGAAATAGGTTAGGTATCTCTGGAAACCGTATCAACACCCTTAGCTTGTGCTACCGGATTTAAAGCAGGAAGTAACTTGGGCATTAGGACAGCAGGTCCCTGAACAAGTCATGTATTTATATACATATACATACATATACATATGTACATATATACATATACATATATACATGTATATACATATACACATATATACATGTATACACGTATATACATGTATACATGTGTACGTATACACACACGTGTACATGTATACATAGACACACACGTGTACATGTATGCGTAGACACGCACGTGTACATGTATGCGTAGACACGCACGTGTACATGTATGTGTAGACACGCACGTGTACATGTATGCGTAGACACATGTGTACATGTATGCGTAGACACACATGTGTACATGTATGCGTAGACGCATGTGTACATGTATGCGTAGACACACATGTGTACATGTATGCGTAGACACATGTGTACATGTATGCGTAGACACACATGTGTACATGTATACATATATGCATGTACACATGTATACATATATACATATATACATATACATACGTATACGTATGTATATACGTATGTATATACGTATATACATACGTATACGTATGTATATACATATATGTACATATACATTTTGTTCATGTTGAAAACAAAACAAAACAAAAACCCTACTTATTACCTATCTCCTGAGTTCTAATGCTAGTTCCATGAGGGGCCTGTCACCCACAGTTTGCTTTGAGTTTCATCAGGATCAACACCATCATTGATATAGCTTGGATATTTGTCCCCTCCAGTCTCATGCTGAAATTTACACAGTGTTGGAGGTGGGGCCTGGTGGGAGGTGTCTGGGTCATGGAGGTGATCCCTCATGTCTTGGTATTGTCCTCACGATCTTGAGTTCTAAAGAGATCTGGTTGTTTGAAAGTGTGTGGCACCTGCAACCGCCAACATCTCTCTCTTGCTACTGATCTCATCATGTGACATGCAAACTTCTGCTTCACCTTCCGCCTCACCTTCCGCCATGAGTAAAAGCTCCCTGAGGCCTCCCCAGAAGCCAAGCAGGAGAAGCTTTTGCCATGCTTCCTGTCTGGCCTGCAGACAGAACTGTGAGCCAATTAAATCTCTTTTCTTTACAAATTGCCCAGTCTCAGGTATTTCTTTATAGCAATGCAAGAATGGCCTAAAGCAATCGTCATAATCATTATTAGCCACAGAATTCTCCTTGTCATCAGTAACAAAATTTTTATCCAGGCCCAAATATACTTCAAGGGAATGAAGAGAAGAAAGGGGGCTGTGCTCAAAGTGGCGTCAGGGTGTTTTCTTGGCTCACCTGAGTCAATTTCAACTCATAAGAAATAAAGGTTAGCTATTTTACCATGTTCTCCTTACACTTGATTGTCTTTGGAAAACTGTGCTTGATTTTGAGTGCCACATTTTAAGATGACATTGATCATAACGACTTCTTATGAGACCTGGTTGGTTGAAAGTGTGTTGCAGCTCCCCCTGCCAACATCTCTCTCTTGCTACTGTTCCCACCATGTGATGTGCAAGCTTCTGCTTCACCTTCTGCCATGAGTAAAAGCTCAAGAAAAAAACAATCAAGCGGCAATTTTTTTTTCCAGAGAAGAATGAATGAGTGAAGTGGGGGATAAAGGAACTGAGGGTGTCTAGCATGGACAAAATAAGTCTTGTGGGTATGTGGGGACATCTCCAAGTATCTTAAGGAGTCTCATGTAGATGTGACTTAGTTCATTTTTGCTCTACAAATTCCTTGGACAAAGTTAGGACATTGGAGATTTGAGACCAGTTATTGCTCACCAAGCCTGTCTTCTCTCTTTGAGGCAGTCATTACCTAGCAAATGAAGGACAAATGAGGACCACACTGCCACCTTCACCCTCTCCTGGCCCTGTACTGAGTTTTAACATCCTTAGCTATGAGTGTGCTTTCTTTCTAGATATTTTCACCCTCCATGAACCACTGCTGCTTCTATTCTATTACTATTGAACTATTGTACTAAAGCTCATTCCATAATACATTTGAGACCAGCAGTCTTTGTCATTTATCTCCTTCACCCACTGCCACCTACTCAGCTCCCAAGCACTGTCCCTCACTCATAAACTTTGGCATCTGGTACTAAATCTTCTTCTCTCCAACTCCTACTATTATCCTAAGAAATTTCACCATCAGTGTTAATGGACAACTCATCCTACATCTCAGCTTAGAGGTTCCTGAGTTTATTTAATGCCGGAGACGTTCTTTACCCCCTTGAATCTCTTCAAGACCTGGATCTTCTCTACCTCTAAAATATAATATTTGAAGATTGCAACTTCTGGAGACAGTCTCTTATGCTCTCAGCTTTCTCATTAACTCACTCACACTATACTTGCTCTTTTAACTCAACTGAATTTTTAATCCCTTGATTCTTCCCATTTTATTGGCTTATCAGCTCACTTCTGGCCTTTCCTTTTTTTCTCCCCAGAATATACCTCCTTGGTTGATTTCTTGCTGCCATTTTCATTTCCCTTCCTCCCCTACCTAATTCTTCTAGGAAAAGAAAATCATGCAATCCACGAAGATAAAGCCTACCGCAGATTCATGGGTCTAACTTCAACTTGACCTTAAATACCAGACCCTTGGGTTTCCCATTAATTCTTCAGTTATCTCTGGCTCAGATTCCTCTCCCAGAGATTTCATCGGTGACTCCAACCCATTATGATTATCTTCATGCCCTTTCCCTCTCAATTTCAGCAGATGACCTTGCCTCCCTTCTTGAGAAAATTGATGCCTTTACACATGGTTGCTGTATCAGTCAGCGTTTGTCATAATAAACAACAGAACCCAGTCTGCTGGTTGAATGCCACAGTTGTTAAAGGAATCTCCAGGAAAGCCAGAAAGCCAGCTTGGGAGCTATCCAGCCCCAACCACGCCAAGAGGGCTGTTGTGGTGAGCACCATTGCCGGAATCCAAACCTTCGCTAGAACCATGCATTGCTGATGTTTAGAACTGGAAACCAGAAGTTCTGTCCCTATTGTGTCCGAACAGAATACGGAGTCTCCATGCGCCTATCTCCTGACATTGTTACCTTCCAGGTCAGCATCTCATGCAGAAGCATCTGACTGATGGAAGTGAGCTCACATGCTTGCACTTTAGTGGCAAATGATGTCAGGAGAATGAGTTCTCGTTTCTACCTTGGGGAATCAGGATTCATAATGTGGAAAACTCTTCAAATATAGAAGGAGTGTTCAAGAGATGCTTCAGAGCTACAAACATGATAAACATCTCCCATAATCTCTTAGCTTCCCATTCTTCGACCAAAAACTTTATCTCCTGCATACCCACTCCTGCTTCCTTTCCTCTCATCACAATGCCTTCTACTTTGAAGTTCATCCTCTTAATTTCTATTCTTAACTTCATCCCTTTCTGCTTTTGTGTCCTCTATCCTCTCACTACTATATTCTGAATCTTTCCCCATTTTGACATTTCTTAGTTTATGAATATATTCAAGCTTCTCCTATCCTAGAAATCCCTCCCTGGACTTCCTCAGTACATTCTCATTTGCTTCTCAAGTGAACTTCTTAAAATAATAGATTCAACTAACGCTGTCCATGTCTTGATCTACAATTCACCACCAACCCATTGTTATCAGATTCTGACCCATGATTCAGTGCCCCAAACTTGTTCTCCACTGAAACTGCTCTTACTGTGGCAAACAAATGACCATCAGCTTATCACATCTAATAAACATGGATTGATTCCTCTAACTCACAGTGCCTATCTGCTTGTTTTGACCCTGGGGATGATGCCTGTTTCTTGAAACTTACTTCTCCTTTAGCTTCTGTGAGTGCCCACTCTCCTGATCTTCTGAACTTTTCTAATCAATCCTTAATGCTTCTTCCTGGAATGCTCATCTGCCTCTTTACCTTCAAATGCTGGAGTTCCTAAGAGTAGTACCCTCCCTTCTGATTCCTCTGATTATAATGACTCTACAAACTCTGCTTGGGTGACTTCATCTGCACAGCCTTTTAAAATCCACATGTCAATGCCTCCTAAGTCTTTACCTTTAGTCCAGATCTCTTCCCTGAAATTGTGACTTAGATAACAAATACCTGATGTCTATGTCCACACGAGCATTCCATATGAGTGTCAACTCAACACAGCACAAACAGAATTCCTATTTTCTCTTTCACTCTAAGCTCTTTTAGTAGGTTATACTAACCAGTCCCTCAAGCTATTCTTGGCTTCCCCTCCCCTTCACTACTTGTCATCTCATGTCAATTCTGATCAGGCGATGTGAATTCTAATGGCCAAATATTTCTTGAACTCTTCCCAGCCTCTACAGCTTTGCTGTCATTGGACCAAGGTCTCATCATCTATTTCCTAATTTCTAACTTGTATGGTCTCCCAGCTGGTCTCCCTTCTTGTTATCTTATCCTCTCCAAATCTATCTTCTATAGAGCCACAAAAGAAATATGCTAAAAAAAAATGTTAAGCCAACTGCATTTATAGCACCTCAAAACCCATCACTGAGAGAGTAAAGTCAAAGCTCTGTAGACCGAAGGCAAGTTTCTGTCTTTCTCTCCAGCTTCATCCTTTAATCTGTCTCTCACTTTTGGCTTCAAAACACTAAATAATGTATCCAGTTTCTTGTACCCCGCATGCTATTTTTGGCTTCTCTGTCTTTGTACCTACTGTTTTGCCTTGAATCCTCTTTCCTTTTTGCTTTCCACACTGCCACCCTCACTCCACAAAGCAAAGACAAAACACGAGCTAACTCCTTCTCATCCTTTAATACTCAGCTCAGTCTTCAGATCCTCCACAAAGCCTATCCTGACCTCTTTTCTCCTCCCCGTAGAGATATGCCCCCTTTTGAGAGCTTCCGTAATAGCTATTACGTACTTTTCAAAGTATTTGCGCAATATTTTATAATATCAAGCTATAATAGGCCTTTATGCCCTATTAGACTGTAAATGTCTTTTTTAATGGAGTGATTTTATTATATTATTTTAAAAATTGACACATAATAGATTTACATATTTTCCAGGTGTCTGTGATAATTCAATACATTCATATGTAATTTATAAAGATCAAATCAGCATAATTAGATTATTCATCACCTTAAGTATTTGTCTTTTCTTTATGTTAGAAACACTTGAATTAAGACTAAATTTGTTATGGGCAAATTTTGTCTCATTCCTTGTTGTAACCCCAGAACTTGGTAAAGTACTTGGCATCCAGTAGACACTTTATGTATGACTGACAAATCAATAAAATAATAGATTACCTTTACAAACCCTGAAGTCTAATTTTGGTACCTAGATGCAAATCCTCTCATGGTCCCTTGTATGAAAAATGGCTCTGTCATTTAATAACCTTGTATATATTTAAGACTTTCAAGGGCACCAAAACACATTTCTAATAGCACTTTAAAAGGTGTTTACACAGTTGTATCGTCAGTATCAGAAGCCTAGGACAGTAAAGACTACCCTTTGTCTAAAATTAAGAAGCAACCCTAACACTGACCCATGAGCCCCGCTGGATGGATGATTAGAGCATGTCCAAGGTTGGAAGGCAAAATGAGAAGAAAGATTACACCAAGAGAAAGTCAAATATCCAATGCGTTTGCAATCTTTGGGCTGAAATTAGAGCTAGTGAGAGTTTAAAAGATCACTTATTAAACTACAAGACAAATGAATCATTAGGAGGCGGGAGCGGAATAAATAATATAGTGAAGTAAATATATTTTCTTTAGACACCCAAAAAAGGAAAGATGCTCTTATTGCATGCATTGACAATGGCACAACATTTAGAGGCTTGTAAGTTCCCTTCATTGACACGCTCAGTCCTTAAATGGTCTAAACCCTTAGTTAAGGAGCTATTTTGAAATCCACTTGTAGGCAATTGCTAAGCAGAGCTGAAGGCCACTATGTAAGTTAGGATGCCAGTATACCAAGCAGGATTCACAGGGACCCACGTGTTCCTTCCTTCTATGAAATGAAAATGGAACAGTGAAGACCACTTTATCTGCTGCTAAACAAACTACTGTCAGACCCCCAAAAGGGCCAAACAGCCAGAAACCTTGGGAAATGAAATGTGTATTTATTTTAACACAGGAAAATTTTGAGTTGATGTTCATTAATCTTCTGTATTCATGTGAGTCCCCAGGGAAACTTCTCCCAAAGGTAGAATATGGGTTCTCAGAGTAAATGCCACCAGGTAAAAATATTTTTTCCTCTTTATTTAATAAACTGTCCCCTTCTACAGGCTGCAGGCTATAGACATTACAGTGTAAAGAAGATGCAAAAAAATGTGTTACAGCGCAGTAGTATAAATTTTTGTAGGCACAAATGCTAGGTTTGAATTATAAGCATACAAATGACTTTCATTAAGATAGAAATAGTTGGTGGGCTATTTTTATTTTTGAGTTGTGTAGTTCATGATAAACTGCTCACTGTCAATGAGAGCCATGGCTACACCCATGAGCCCAAAACTGAGGGAATCCTGTGATCTTTCTAGGGCAGCCTGTGGAATGGTTCCTGCTGTTCTGTTAACTTTCTTGGAACCCCTGTCCTGGGAACTGCTGTCCTAGGTCATGCCAGCTGTTGGCATGAGGCCACCATCCTCTCCTCCCTGCACTGTCAGGAGATGTAACCCTGTATTCTTCCTGGCCAGGGATCCTCCCCTTCCCTGTGTGCGTCTCAGTGTGACAACAGGAAGCATCAGGATTCGTTTCTGTTCCACATCTAAGGGGTGGCTGTGCTTTTGGCAGGGAATTCAATTCATTAGAGAACAGAAGAAACTTTTTCGCAGCTCCATTTTTGGAAGTGGTGAATTAGTCATTAACTAAAACACTGATGGTTCTGGAGGTGATCCCCTCCAAGCTAAACTCAATTCTCTGGTAGACATGGCCTGGAACTGAAAGATGGGTGGCTGTTTGGAACAGAACAAAGAATACTTGAGGAACGGGAAGAGGAGTGAGGATACCTGGAGGCTATCTTGGCTCTAACAGCACAAACAAGGGGACCATGGCTCAGTCACTCCTCTCTCCAGCCCCAATGTCCTTTACACAATGAAAAACTTGCAGGGAAAGAAATCTAAAAGTCCAAAATTCTATCCTTCCATGAATTGTGAGAATCAGACAACAAATTAGCCTGAGAATCTAAGTGTGATTAAAAGCATATTCTATACGTTTTGAAATTACAGCAAATGTTTACATTTATAATAAAGAACAAATGAGAAATGAAAAAGAGCAATAAATGAGAAAGATTTTAATAATGCCAACACTCTGGTTTTTCCAGCTCCTGACAAGGTTTATCCAGTCATCAGTCTATGTCTTTTCTTCTTTCACAAATTAGGCACCTAATGGTTTGAGGTGGAACTGAGAAATGACTCAAGACTAAAAATTTCTGGTTCTGTCAGTTGGACTAAAGCCATTTTCCTCTAATCGCTTAACTTTTTATTTTCATTCTTAAAGATTAATCTGAAATCCACAGACAGGCCAGTTATATGTAGCATTGATGTGTCACAGTGATGGCAGTTTGCTGGAGCCTCAAAGGAACAAGGCTCTATCTAGCCTGGGCAATGTAGTGAGACCCCAACCCTAAAAAATTTTTCTTAATAACAAGATGAGGTGGATCGTGCCTGTAGTCCCAGCTACTTGGGAAACTGACGGGGAGGATCACTTGAGCCCAGGAGTTTAAGGCTACGGTGAGTCATGATTGCACCACTGCCCTCCAGCATGAGTGACAGAGCAAGACTCTGTCTCAGAAAACACACACACACACACACACAGACGCACTCACACACACACATCAAGGATCTGGAAGGATATAAATGCCCTCCTGTGTTTCTCATGATGCAGCATCTAGATGAATTTTAAAACTGCTTTGCCGTCTACCAAAGGCGAAATGAGGTCTGACCCACTGCCCATCGGCCAGTGGTGATTAGTGAGAGCTGATGCGCAGGAAGCTTTGGAGATTAGACACGGTGATGGGATTCCAACACCTGTGCAGCCTTCCCAAATCCTTCCCGCATTCCCAGCTTGTTGTCCACCGCTCTCAAAATAAGTGTTACAAATGCATGGGCACCCATGTGGAGCTGAAATGTTTGAATTTTTTCTTTTTTTTTTTTTTTTTTGAGACGGAGTATCGCTTTTTCACCCAGACTGGAGTGCAGTGGCTCCATCTCGGCTCACTGCAAGGTCCACCTCCCGGGTTCACGCCATTCTCCTGCCTCAGCCTCTCCGAGTAGCTGGGACTATAGGCACCTGCAACCACGCCCGGCTAATTTTTTGTATTTTTAGTAGAGACGGGGTTTCACCGTGGTCTCGATCTCCTGACTTCGTGATCCGCCCACCTCGGCCTCCCAAAGTGCTGGGATTACAAGCGTGAGCCACCGCACCCGGCCGTGAATTTTTTCAATGACAAGTTTCTAAGATCAAGTTCAACAGTAAAAATAAAAAATACATGTCAAGTGCAAGTATGTTCTAAGCACAGTGCTTGGTAGGGAAATACGTGTGGTAGGGAAATATGTGAAAAAGCAAGATAGAGAAGCTTCTGCCCTCAAGTTTTTAGACCAGTGGGTAAGGGACTAAAAATCGATTCATCAAGCAAACATTTTAATAGGTTTCTCCCAGGCTCTTATTACAGAAGACCAGGATTATTAGGGCAAAAACATCACTTAGACTTTAAACGTCCTGCCCATCACCTTCTCTCCCCAAAGTGGTTACCTGAAACCCCACACATGACAGGATGGATTTAAACACTCAAAACATGAATGAAGTATCCTCTCCTCTTATCTCCCTGGGAGTCTGCTCCCTCTTCTCTGTTTGCCTGGCTCTAATTTTGTCCTCTGACTACTGTATACTTTGAAATTAAGAAAATGGACAGAATGGGCCGGGTGCGGTGGCTCATACCTGTAATCCCAGCACTTTGGGAGGCCGAGGCGGGCGGATCATGAGGTCAGGAGATTGCGATCATCCTGGCTAACATGGTGAAATCCCATCTCTACTAAAAATACAAAAAAAAAAAAAATTAGCTGGGCATGGTGGCGGGCACCTGTAGTCCCAGCTACTTGGGAGGCTGAGGCAGGAGAATGGCATGAACCCAGGAGGCAGAGCTTGCAGTGAGCCAAGATTGTGCCACTTCACTCCAGCCCAGGCGACAAAGCGAGACCCCATCTCAAAAAAAGAAAAAAAAGAAAGAAAGAAGATGGACATAATGATCACAGCTTATTACTTCCATCCACAGTTTATTACCTCCATCTGCCTTGAGGTGTGTGTGTTTCTAGATCCCTTGGCATAGACAGACAACACAACGTTGGCTTCCATGCAGGTGTAAGTGACATGTAACTGGTGTGCAGCATATATCCACATGGAGTTTCTCATTCCTCACCCCTTTTTTTCTCTCCAGCTTCTTCGTACAACTGGATATGGGATTGAGGAAAAGAGTTCAGATACCACTGCTCTATGTGAATTGGTGTATCGTTTAAGAAACTATTGAAGGCCGGGTGCGGCGGCTCACACCTGTAATCCCAGCGCTTTGGGAGGCCGAGGCGGGCAGATTACCTGAGGTCAGGAATTTGAGACCAGCCTGAACAATATGACGAAACCCTGTCTCTACCAAAAGTATAAAAATTAGCCGGGCATGGTGGTGCACGCCTGTAGTTCCAGCTACTCGGGAGGCTGAGGCAGGAGAATTGCTTGAGCTCAGGAGGCAGAGGTGGCAGTGAGCTGAGATCTCACCACTGCACTCCAGCCCGGGCAACAGAAAGAGTCTGCTCTCAGCACAGGCTGGGGGTGGGGGTTGGGGGGAGAAGAAACAATTCAAATAGCCTTCCATGAAACAAAAAAACCTTACACTAATTGAATATTTACTGTGTGCTGAACACTGAATATCTTACGTGTTTTAATTCATTTAACCATCAGAGTAAACCTTTTGTTATCTCTGTGTTACAGATGAGGAAACGGAGGCAGAGAAGTTACTTGCCCAGGATTAAGAGTGGAAGCACTTGGATATCATTCCAGGTTGTTAGATTCGCATGTTTGTGTCCTTAACCATTATGCTTTCTGCCTTCCTGGAATGAAAAATGGATTAGGAGTCTTCCTTGTCACATTTCACATTCCTCCTGAATTTGTGTCAGCCAAGTTGCAAACCTAAAGTGTGCTTGGCATCCACAGAATCATCCACAGAATCTAATCTATCAGCAACGCTGGCCTCCCTGCCATGAAGCAACAGCATATCTCTGAGTCACTGTTGGCGTGAGCATCTGGCTAGCACTTAGTGGTTTTTTTTTGTTTTTATTTTTTGTTTTTTTTTTTTTTTTTTTTGAGACGGAGTCTCGCTCTGTCACCCAGGCTGGAGTGCAGTGGCGCAAATCTCGGCTCACTGCAAGCTCTACCTCCTGGGTTCACGCCATTCTCCTGCCTCAGCCTCTCCGAGTAGCTGGGACTATAGGCGCCTGCTACCACGCCCAGCTAATTTTTTGTAGTTTTAGTAGAGACGGGGTTTCACGGTGGTCTCGATCTCCTGACCTCGTGATCCGCCCGCCTCGGCCTCCCAAAGTGCTGGGATTACAAGCGTGAGCCACCGCGCCCGGCCGCACTTACTGTTTTCAAGTCAGCATGCCTGTCTGAAAGTGAAGCTGTCTAACCGGCTTTTCAACTGACATTGCATGGGGAAATAATTTTTCAAGGCGACTCTTTACTTTCATAACTTCCTTGGATAGTGGTGTTGTTTGAGTGGTTATGAAACACGACTTGAAAAGTATTCTTTGATTTAAATACTTAGAGACGTAGTGAATGAAGCATACCAATTTTTAGTCATTGCAAAATGTTTTGCCTCCGTCAAGTATACTTCATAATTTGGATTGTTGAATGATCAATCAGTATAATGCTTTTGAAAGGGAAACAATTCTCTGAAAATCATAAATGTATTTATTAATAGTAATCATTTCCTGCTTCTTGACCTTCATGGATGTAAATCTATGCTGTCTTAGGTCGTTTGATTGCTTCTTATGTGTAAATCTTGGCTGTACATCTAGATTTTAAATTCCTTAAGGACATATCAAGACAGGCACACAATACGTGTAAAACCTAATAAATATTGTTGCCAAACTGAATAGAAAATATACAGATACTAAATTATCATTAGGTACTAAAAATTAATTTTTTTTTTTTTTTTGAGACAGGGTCTTACTCTGTCACCCAGGCTTGAGTGCAGTGACAGGATCTCGGCTCACTGCAAACTCAGCCTCCTGGGCTCAAGATATTCTCCTGCCTCAGCCTCCAGAGTAGCTGGGACTACAGGCGTGTACCACTATGTCTGGCTAATTTTTGTATTTTTAGTAGAGACAGGGTTTCACCATGTTGGCCAGGTTGGTCTCGAACTCCTGACGTCAGGTGATCCACCTGCCTCGGCCTTTCAAGGTGCTGGGATTACAGGTATGAGCCATTGTGCCCGGCCTAAACATTAAGTTTTAAATGATGAACAACATTTCAGAATTTATTTTGGAAGAAAACTATTTAATCCCCAAGCGAGTGCAGCCTCCTTTTTATTTCTGTTGTAGTTAAAATTAAATGACACATCTTCATTAGTATAATGGAATAGTTATTTTTAAAGGGCATATAAAAAAGAATAACATGAGTTTCTGAAAGACATTCAATTCCATAAACAAATATACTAGTCTTTCCCACAGTAGAATTTAAAATAAAATACTCAGCCTTCATATTTGTATTTTTTAGATTATTTTTACAAAGAAGGCCGTTTCTATCCCCATCCATGTTGCACCCTCGCTTCCCAACCTCGGTGGACCTAGAAGTCTTTGAGAATGGCCTTTACAGTCGGGCTGTCTCTACCCAATCCAGGTCCTGTCCACAGCTGTACAAAGGGGCAGACCTGCAAATAAAATCTAAACCTTTGAGCCAGAAGCATCAGCGATAACCTTCTATTGTTACTGAATCCAGATCAAGGGTTTTAATTTTGCGGGATTTTGGTGTGATATTTGGCAATATTAATGCAGATGATGAACAGTTTTATGTTTTAGTATTAGTTGGTTTTTTGTTGTTGTTGTTGTTGTTCATTTTCAGAGAAAGAGACTTGCTCTGTTTCCCAGGCTGGAGTGCAATGGTGCTATCATGGCTCACTGCAACATGTGCCTTTAGGGCTCAAGCGATCCTCCCACCTCAGCCTCCCAAGTAGTGGGACCACAGGATCTGCCACCATGCCTGGCTAATTTTTGTATTTTTTTATGTTGTTGTTGTTGTTGTTGAGACAGAGTCTGGCTGTGTTGCCCACACTGGTCTTGAACTCCTGGGCTAAAGCAATGCACCCACCTCAGCCTCCCAAAGTGCTGTGATTCAGGCACGAGCCACTGTGCCCAGCCAGTATCATGTTCCTAAACAA
Source organism: Nomascus leucogenys (assembly GCF_006542625.1). Taxonomy (NCBI): domain Eukaryota; kingdom Metazoa; phylum Chordata; class Mammalia; order Primates; family Hylobatidae; genus Nomascus; species Nomascus leucogenys. Next base: position 132,414,190 of record NC_044384.1, read on the forward strand.
TGCTTTTCACATAACTGGACTTCAACTTGGAAGCTAGTGAACACATGACCTTGATGAATGACCCATGATAGATGGCTGTGGAAAGACAAGGGCAAAAAGGCCAAAAAGGCAATGAATGTTTTATACAATGACTCTCTCAAAACAGGTGAAGAGAGGCATGAGATGAAACATACAACGCTATTAGGGAATCCAGGCTGGGGGGTTAGAAACACATTCTCACCAGTGTGCAAACAGGGTGGTGAGGATACAGGCATGGAGAGAGACAGAGAAGAGGTGCATGACAAGCTAGCGGGACAGAAAGGGCAGATACTCCCAAGGAAACCTAAAGAAAGCTACTCTGGGCAAGTCATCTCCAGGCCTCAGTTTTCTTAGCTTCAAAATGAGAAGAGTGGATTATTTCTCAGTTTTATAGCAACTCATAGAAACTAACTGTAGCTGGCCATTGCAAAACAAGAATGTACTGGAGTGATGCTGGAACATGTAGAATCCAAAGAAGGGTGGAAAACCAGGCCACAGAAGCGACAGAGACCAGGAAGCTCCAGAAAGCTGAATTTGTGGGTTTTCTTTCAAGCACCTTGCTGTGCACGAGATTCAGCTACAATCCCCTTCCCCGCCTCCAATCCCCTTCCCCCACTCCAATCCCCTTCCCTCCCTCCAATCCCCTTCCTTCCGTCTGTGTCTCTCAACTTGGAATTTTCAATTTCTGGAACAGGCAGTCTGCTCAGCCCAGGGTGGGTCAGCTGTTCATACCTGGATTCATCACCATGACCAAGCAGATTGGATCTTCAAGTACAGCCATAGCTGTTGGCTCACCCTGTGTTTTGGGTAGGAATGAAGCTAGGTGACAATTTCCAGAGAAAGGCAAATAGATGAGATCTGGATGCCCACACCAATATGTTTTCAGTTCTACCTAAAGTTTAAGTAAAAATAATGTAGTTATGAAAGTATTTACAAGTAGGTAAAATAAACGCCTTAACGTATGACTAAAGATGAATAAGGTTGATCAGGAAGGGGTTCTTGGAAGCAAGAAGGTTTATGAGTGGAAACTTAAAGGTTTGATGAGTCACTGTCTATTCCAGGTAGAGGGAAGAAAATGCACAGACTCAGAGAGTCATTTTTTGGGGAGAGCAACCACTTTGCTTGAGTAGCCCAAAACATTAAAGTCAGAGAATAAAGAGCTTTAAAGTTAATTAGATTAGAGGTAAGGTAATTTGGCAAGGGCTTGTAGGTGGGAGGCCACCCAGAGGAGCAGCATGTTATAATGCAAAAAGCATTTTAATAGCGTCCAGGAAGCCTGGATTCTGCCCTGAATTAGCGGTTTCTGTTTGGGTAATCAAGTTCTCTTGGCTTCAGTGCAGTCACCTGTAAAACAAATCTATAATTCCACCAAGGGCAATTGCATTTTATTTGTTTATTTAAAAAGTGTTCATTGATGAACTACTATGTGCCAGGCAGAATTCTAAGTGCTAAAAATCCAGCAATGAAACAAAACAAACTGCTTTCCCTCATGCAGCTTTATTGATACATAATCAGTAAGGTAGGAATCAGAACAATGATTAATTCATATACATGATGATCATAAGTCTTGCCTTATTTTCTTTTTCCTGCATTTCTTGTATACACTTCCTTGCCAGAGCCTCCTCTTAGGTCTACATGATTCTTTAGATAGCTCTCTCCCTCGGCTCTATCAGATGGTAGTTTCATCATCAGAAAATATTTGCCAAACTCTTAAATTGGAGTTCTTGAAGCGTCCCCCCAAAATAGTGCCACTCTTTTTTTTCCCACTCAAGTTCTGAAAGAATTAAAAAATAAGACAAGAGGAAAATATTTTGTTTCCGAGATGGCAGATTGGAGACATTGCTAGCCTGCCTCTCCCCTTGGAAAGACAAAATAGTGTGTAGAGATTTATGCTGTGAACTTTTTTCCAAGAAGCAACACAAGAACTTAACAAAACAACGGAAAGAAACTACGGACCCTTTGAAAGAAGCAGAAGGCGGCAGCCTACACCATGAATAAGCCAGGCAGAAAACTGTGAGTCCCTACAGCGTGAGGTGGAAGACGCTGCCTCCATGATATTCACTCCTACTGTGGGGCCTGGCAATCCAGGCCATGGGGTGAGGCCTTAACCTTGCCCAGTGCTGATTTTGTAAGCGGTAGGGAGTGTATGAGAAGTAGCAGCATTGGGATGTGCTTTTTGTGCATTCCCGGAATCCAGCAGGGACAGAAGGAAGCCATTCTTAATACTACCTCATAGGGGACCTTGCAGAAATCAGCCAGCTAACTCAGGTGGTGGTCACAGGTTGAGAGAAGCTCCCAACTGAGATTCGTGATATAATCTTGAGTGGTGATGAGCCCCCTTGTCCAGAACTGAGACACAAGCAGTATGTGTGCTTTAGCTACAGGTGCAGGAGCTGAGTGTGCCGTTCCACAGGCAGACCAGGAGAAGTGTAGTTGGAAAACCTCAGTTTCTGCCTGGATAGGGAAGGTTTATAGCCTGGGGCAGTTTTGGGTTCAGAGTGCAGGCTAACTCATACCCAGCTAGCTGCTGCTGGTGGAACACTGCACGTGTGAGACCTGCCTTGCGAAGCACATGGGAGCTGGATAGGGCTTACTGCTGCCTGGTACTCCCCACTCCTTGTGCAGATTCTTCTGTGCAGCAGAGGCAGCTTTGGTCCTCCTGGATTATTACCCCAGTGGCCAGGGAACTGCCCTGCAATGTCCACTGGGGCCGCTGCTTGCACCTATACATGGGAAACTAGGGTACAGCCTTGCCTAACCCAGCGCCACCTGATTTTGTCCCTCCACCTACCCTGGGAGCTTAATATAAAGGACAGGAACTTTTGAGAGCTCCATGGTGCCACCCATTGTCTGAGACACCAGAATAACTCCCCTGGATAAATAAGGCAAGCACAAATCCCAGCAGTACCGCTGCAACTGGCATTCTTTTGCAAGCACGCACCACCTCCTAGCTGGAGCCCAACCAACACATGCCATTACAACATGTGCAGGCACAGTAACACAGTGCCTAGGAAGGAGTAGACTTTTGCGCCTTTTTAGCTATTGCCCAAGCCTGCATCACCCTGCCTAACCAGGAAGTCTTCACTCTGTCTACATGACCAGTACATTACTACTATAGCTGGCATTTGAGAAGGCCAACACACTAAGGTGATTTATAAGGAAGGAAATCTCACAGAGTCTACATCATTCCCATTCCAACACCATCAGAGCTGTTGCTGGTACCTGCTGCTGGAAGGCTAGAAGAGAGGTCACATCACTGGATCTTTTGTGGACATCCCCTAGCACCAGCCTGAAGTGTGGCAGCCCCACTGCACAGCTAGACCCGGAGAAGCAGCAGGATTCACAGTAGTCTGGCTCTCAGGGATTCCTACTTCGAAGGGAAGGGAGAATGCACCACATTAAGGGAGCATGCTGTGGGATGACCGAATCCAGACTGTAGGCCTTGAGTCCTGGAACTTTCTGCTTACAAAATGTTTCAGCAGAGGCACAAGTGGAATGCTGGGCCCAGTGGGGAAATTCTGCAGCTCTACCCTAACATTCAGGCAGCCCCAAGTCTCATGAAGCATCTTGGAAAAGGAGACTTCTTCTTCCTCTTACCCACCACTGCAGACACAGCGGAGGCTTCACCCATGGGAGCTCAGCATGGGTGCACCTGTAGACAGCCATTCTGTAACACTTCAGGGTGACTACATCCCCATAAGAGGAGTGCCATCCAGGTTTAAGCTTGCATGAGGGGTAGAGTCACAAGACCCATCTACATGGAGCATCACATTCCTGCAGACAAAAAGAGGTGCCTGTTTGATTTGAATGGCTAGAACACTGGGTAAGAAGTGTGACTGACAGGTGGATCACCTTCCTGCTGGCCTAGTAGGGGAGCTAAAGTGGCTCCCATCGTTTCCCCAAAAAGGTCTCAACACATGTCACTGAGAGCTTCCCCAGCTGCCTCTGTCAAGTCTGGGGCCTCTGCCCACCATTGGGTGTTATGTTTAGCCACCTGCTTTAGCCACAACTACTTTTTACCCATGGAAACCTCCTACTGGCCTGAAGCCTAAACTATTCAACCCAGTGGAGAAATAAATGGGGGAAAATAAATAAATAAGTGCACACCACTGGGGAATGTGATAAGCTTCATGAGACCTCTGCCATTTCAGCCTCACAGGAGACAGTGAAGCCACTCACACACAGAGTACATTGTTACTACAACTAGCGCCTGAGAATGTGATCACACAGAGACTCTCTATAGCCAAGGAACTCATACAGAATCTTCACCACTGGAAGCACCCAGGGCCAAATTAGGTTACAACAAACTATAAATATGAAAGCCACATCCTTAAGGGGAAAAAAAAAAACTGAAATTTTTTTAAAGCAGAGTCAAATGAAAAATAAATTTCAAAATGATTAGAAGAAATAGTCTACCCAAATGAGAAGAAACTAGAAAAGTAATTCTGGCAATATGAAAAAAATAGGGTTCAATAACAGTTCCCAAAATATCAGCAATGAATCCAAACCAAGATGAAACCTTCGAAATACTAGATAAAAAATTCAAAAGGTTGATTATTAAGTTATTCAAGGAGATAGAAAATAAAGGTGAAAACCAACATGAAGAAATTAAAAGAATTCAGGATATGAATGAAAAATGTTTTAAAGAGATAGATATTTTAAAGAAAAACCAATCATAACTTCTGGAAATGAAAAATACAATTAGAGAATTACAAAATGCAGTTTAGTTTTAACAATGGACTAGAACAAGTAGAAGAAATAATTTTAAAGCTTGAAGACAAGGCTTTTGAATAAACCCAATCAGGCAAAAGAAAGAAGAATTTAAAGAAGGAAACAAAGTCTTCAAGAAATACAGGATTATGTGAAATGGCCAAACCTAAGAATCAGTGGTGTTCCAGAAGGAGAAGAAAAAGCAAAAAGTTTGGAAAATGTATTTGAAGGAATAATTGAGGAAACCTTCCCTTGCCTTGCTAGAGATTTAGACATCTAAATATAAGAAGTTCAAAGAATTACTGAGACAGTTATGCAGAAGGACATCACCAAGGCATATAGTCATCAGATTATCTAATGTCGACATGAAGGAAAAAATTCTGAGAGCAATGAGACAAAAGCATCAGGTAACCTATAAAGGAAAATCTATCAGACTGACAGCAGACTTCTCAGCAGGAATTTTATAAGCTGTAAAGGATTGGGCTCCTATCTTTAGTCTCCTTAAACAGAATAACTCTCAGCCAAGAATTTCGTATCCAGCAAAACTAAGTTTCATAAATGAAGGAGAAATGAAGTCTTTCTCAGATGAGCAAATAGAGAGAGAATTTGTCACTATCAAACTAGTCTTACAAAACAAAGTGCTAAAAAGAGTTCAATATCTTGAAAAAAAAGGTTCACATGCACTAGAGTATAAACTCTTGAAAGCCTAAAATTTACAGGGCCTATAAAACAATCATAAATGAAGAAAACAAAGTAACTAGATAAAAATCAACATGATTTTGGGAACAGTACCTCACATCTCAATATTAACAGCGTTAAATGTATGTGGTTTAAATGCTCCACTAAAAGATACAGATTGGCAGAATGGATTTTAAAAATCACAAACTTAATATGTGCTCTCTTCAAGAGACACATCTAACACATATGAATTCTAACAGATTCAAGGTAAAAGAGTAAAAAAAATAGTCTATGCAAATGGAAATAAAAGTGAGCAGGAGTTGCTATTCTTACATCAAATAAAACAGACTTTAAAACAACAATGGTGGAAAAAAGACAAAAACGGACATTACACACTGATAAAAGGATCAATTATACAAGAAGATACAATGATAAAAGGATCAATTAAACAATGCAATAACAGTGGGGAGCTTCAACACTCTACTGATGGCACTAGACAGATCATCAAGGGGGAAATTCAACATGGAGACACTGGACTTAACCTGCACTCTCGGACAAATAGACCAAACAGATATTTACGGAACATTCTACCCAAGAACTGCCAAATATACATTATTCTCATCAGCACATGGAACATTCTCTAAGGTAGGCCAGATGATAGGCCACAAAACAAGGGTCAGCCAACTTTAAAAAATCAAAATTATATTAAGTATCTTCTCAGTCCACAGCAGACTAAAACTAGAAATCAGTTCTAAAGGAAACCCTCAAAACTATACAAACATATGGAAATTGAACAATATGCTCCTAGATGATTTTATAGTCCTAGCTCCTAAACAATTTAGTTGCAATTGTTTCTAATTGAGCTTATTTGCATCTTCTTTCTACTTGGTTAATCTAGTTAATAATCTATCAATTTTGTTTGTTTTTTCAAAAAACCAATGTTTCATTTCATTGATCTTTTGTATTTTTTTGTTTCAATTTCATTTAGTTCTGCTGTGATCTTTGCTATTTCCTTCCTCTTGCTACTTTTGGGTTTGGAATGTTTTTCTTTCAATGGAAACATTACAACTAAAACCATAGAAATGCAAAAGATCCTTTGAGACAAATATGAACACCTTTAGGCACACAAACTAGAAAATCTAGAAGAAATGAATACATTTCTGGAAACATACAATCCTCATAGCTTGAATCAAGGAAAAATAAAATCCTGAGTAGTTCAATAACAAGCAGTGAGACTGAATCAGTAATAAAAAATTTGCCAGCAACAAAAAAAGGCCTAGGACCAGATGGATTAACAGCCAAATTCTACCAAACATACAAAGAAGAATTGGCAACAATCCTACTGAAATGAATCCAAAAGATTGAGAAAGAGAGAATCCTCCCTAATTCATTCTATGAAGCCAGTATCACCCTGATACCAAAGCTAGGAAAGAACATAACAAAAACTGAAAACTACAGACCAATATCCCTGATGACCATGGATGCAAAAATCCTCAACAAAATACTAGCACAGTGAATCCAACAGCACATCAAAGAGATAATTCACCATGATCAAGTGGATTTCATCATAGGAATGCAGGGATGGTTCAATATACACTATACAATAAATATAGTCCACCACATAAACAGAATTAGAAAAAAAACCCATCTGATTATCTCAATAGACACAGAAAAAGCATTCAGTAAAATCCAGCATCCCTTTATGATAAAAACCCTCAAAACACTAGGCATAGAAGGAACATGCCTCAGATAATAAAAGCCATATTTGACAAACCCACAGGCAACATCATACTGAATGAAGAAGAGTTGAAAGCCTTCTTCTTAAGAACTGGAATAAGACAAGGATGCCCACTTTAACCACTTCTATTCAACATAGTACTGAAAGTCCTAGCCAGAGCAGTCAGGCAAAAGAAATAAAAGCATCCAAATTGGAAAACAGGAAGTCAAACTATCTCTGTTTGGTGACGATATGATCATATACGTAGAAAACACTAAAGAATCCTCCAAATGACTCCTAAATTTGATAAATGATTCAGTAAAGTCTCAGGCTACAAAATCAATAGCATTGCTATACACCAACAATCACCAAACAGATAATCAAATTGAGAATTCAATCTCTTTCATATTAGATACAAACAAAAAACAAATCTAGGAATATAGTTAACTAAGGAGGTGAAAGATCTCTACCAGAAAAACTACAAAATACTGCTGAGATAAATCATGGATGACACAAGCAAATGGAAATACACCCCATGCTCATGGATTGGAAGAATCAACACTGTGAAAATGACCATACTGCCCAAAGAAATCTACAGATTCAATGCAATTCCTATATAATAACAACATCATTTTTCACAAAACTGGAAAAACAATACTAAAATTCATATGGAACCAAAAAAGAGCCTGAATAGCCGAAGCAATCCTAAGAAAAAAGAAAAAATCTGGAAGCATCACATTACCCAATGTTAAATTATATTACAAGGCTATAGTAACCAAAACAGCATGGTACTGATATCAGAGTAGATACATAGACCAATGGAACAGAATAGGGAACCCAGAAATAAAGCCAAATACTTACAACCAGCTGATCTTTGAGAAAGCACACAAAAATATAAATCGAGGAAAGTACACTCTATTCAATAAATGATTCTGGGGAAACTGGATGGCCATACGTAGAAGAATGAAACCTGATGCCTATCTCTCATCTATACAAAATCAACTCAAGATGGATAAAGACTTAAGTCTAAGACCTGAAACTATAAAAATTCTAGAAGAAAACCTAGGAAAAACTCTTGTAGACATTGGCCTATGCAAATAACTTAGGACTAAGACCCCAAAATCAAATGCAACAACCATTGAAGTAAATAAATGGGGCTTAATTAAGCTAAAAAGCTTCTACACAGCAAAACAGTCATCAAAGTAAATAGACAACCCACAAACTGGGAGAAAATATTTGCAAACTATGCGTCTGACAAAGGACTAATATCCAGAATCTACAGTGAACTCAATCAAATCAGCAAGAAAAAAAAACAAATATTCACATTAAAAGTGGGAAATAACATGAATAGACATTTCTAGAAGATATACAAATGGCTAACAAACATATAAAAAATGCTCAACATCACTAATCTACAGAGAAATGCCAATTAAAACCACAATGGGATAGCACCTTACCCCAGCCAGAATGGCCATTACTAAAAACTCAAAAAATAATAGATGTTGGTGTGGATGTGGTGAAAGTGAATACTTACACACTGCTGGTGGGAATGTAAATTAGTACAACCTCAGTGGAAAACAGCATGGAGATTTCTCAAAGAATTAAAAGTAGATCTACCATTCTATCCAGCTGTCTCACTACTTGGATAGCTACTCAAAGAAAAAGAAGTCAATCATTATATTAAAAAAGACACCCGTACGTGTATGTTTATCACAGCACAATTCACAATTGCAAAGATATGGAACCAACCTAAGTGCACATTAACGGACGAGTGGATAAAGAAAATGTATACATACACTATGGAATACTATTCAGACCTAAAAAAGAATGAAATAATGTCTTTTGCAGCAACTTGGATGGAGTTAATCATTATCTTAAGTAGAGTTACTCGGGAATGGAAAACCAAATACCATATGTTATCACATAAAAGTGGGAGGTAAGCTATGGGTATGCAAAGGCATACAGAATGGTATAATGGACTTTAGAGACTCAGAAGGGGGCGGGTGGAGAGGTGAGGGATATAAAACTACGTATTCGGTACAATGTACACTACTCTTGTGACACTAATACATCAGAATTCCCCACTATATAATTCACCCATGTAACCAAAAACTACTTGTACCCTTAAAGCTACTAAATTTTTTTTTTTTTTATAATGGCTAACGTTTATTAAGCACTTCTTTCGTGACAGACACTGTGATACGCTGCATCAACATCATGTCATCTGGTCTTTGTAACAACCCTGTCATGTGGGTACTGCATTACACCTGCAGTAATGGAGGCTTGTCCAGCAATGAGTCAAAGGTTGCCTTGCTGGTCAGTTGTAGAATAGGGCCTCTCAACCCAGCAGTGTTTGACTTCAGAGCCTGAGCTCTCTCTACCCAGTCTATAAAGTAAAATTTTAAAAAATTAGACAAGAGGAAGGCAGATGGAACACCTAGATGACCCTTTTATTACTGATAAATGCTAGGGCACAGTTTGCATCTGCTGACCAGAAGGCATTTGGGCACTGAGCCCCCGGATCAGACACACCCACACCTCAGGTCAATTCAGGCTCTCCACCTGGCAACCTTCCCTATACTGTTTCCTAATGGAGGAGCAGAGCTGATTGCAGGCTTCCTACAGACAGCTGGTTCCAAAGAGGAGGAGAAAGCCCATCCAGTGCATGTCTAGTTCCCCTTCCTAATTCACTATCAGCAAGTCACTACCCGCCAGGAACTTACATGCTACTGTGATATTGTTAGCTTGCTGCTGAATTCTTTGCTATCGGGATGAAGGGGGAAAGTTTTGTTCCACTTCTCCTACAGAAACAGGGACCCCATGAAATAGTTTCCTGTGTAAAACTGTTCTCTTTTTTAACTAACGCTGTCATAAGTATTGTCATGCAGCCCATGCTGGCAAGTTGCTTAATCTCTCTAGATAATATTGTTGTAATTCCTGGGGGCTACAGTGAGTTTTCCATCGATATCTTGAAAATTAGGAAGAATGCTCCCATAAATTATGAGACACAGATATGTCATTTGAAGGAAACATAAGTACCAGGTCAACAGTACTTGACTGATGACATGGCCAGACCTGCATCATCTAGTATGGTGGCCACCTGTAGCTATTTAAACTGAAATTGAGTAAATTTAAACAAAGTTAAAAATTCAGTTCCCCAGTCTCACTGGTCACATATTAAGTGTCCACTAAGAATGTGGCTAGTGGGACAACATAGATCGAGGACATTTCCATCATCACAGAAAGCTCTGTTGGATGGCACTGCTCAAGAAAAGCACTAGTTCATAGATGAGTTGGTGAGTTGATTAATCTTTGAAATACAGATAGTGGAAAGTCTTCAAGTCAATCCCTGGCAGTGGCATTGCATCAGTCTGGGTGCTGATAGAAAACAGATAGCACACTTAAAGATTAATTGAAGAGAATTTCAAAAGGAGGTTAACAAAGGTGTGGATAGGGCTAAGAGAACCAACAAGAGATGGTGGAACCTCCATGGCTTTTCCACAGTTGGGAGCTATCCCCTCCTCCACTGCTGCCTCAGGCTTGAAAGGAGAAATGACATCACTGGACCTGGCTAGATAGAGCTTGGCTGTACATGAAAATAGCCACTGCCAAATTGATGAACCTGCAGTGGAAAGTTTGGGGAAATATCGCGATTCCTTCTATTCCTGTTCATCAACTCTCTTGCTGGTGCCTCCCACTGGTGTCTGACCAGAAGTCAAAAGAAATAAACCCAGGAGGCAAGCTGTAAAGGCTGGGGTCTTGGGGCACAGAGCAGGACAGAGAAGCATGGAGAATGAAAACAGGAGCAAAGGAGATGAATCAGCTCTCTCTCCAAGCTCTGCCCAAAGCAGAGGGAGCTTTGACTTGGGCTGAGCTTTGGATGGGAAAGTCCTGAAGTAGAGATGAATGCTGGAGGCTTGTGGTGGTGCTGTTGCTGGGTTGGCTTCCCATGTGGGTCTGACTTTACAGAAAGCAATATACTCAGCATGTGGTGTTCACACCTGTTCATTGGGCAGTTTTCTCTCTCACTGTTAATGAATACGCTGGCAATTTGAAAAAGCGTTTCTGATCCAGCAAGGCGAAAGTCCACACACCTTAGTCCAGAGTAAATTTACCAAAGTGAGGAACACTGCCCTGTGAAACCTTTTGGGAAACATCCAACCGACCTTGCCCTGACGAGGACTCACATTGCTGTGGGCCCAAGGGCACACATTGTAATTCCTCCAAATAACATCTGCCTCATGGAATTGCCAAGAGCGTTCAAACAGACGTCTTACATAAAGCACTTCACACAGTGAAAGAGAAGCAAGAGGCAATTAGTTCATTCATTTGAGAAATATTCAGGAATGCCCACCATGTGTTGGTCACTGCTCCAGGCTGTGAAGAAGTAGCGGTAACAAAGCAGACAAAATGGCTGGGCGCGGTGGCTCATGCCTCTAATCCCAGCACTTTGGGAGGCCGAGGCGGGCAGATCACGAGGTCAGGAGATCAAGACCATCCTGGTTAACATGGTGAAACCCCGTCTCTACTAAAAGTACAAAAACTTAGCCAGGTGTGGTGGCGGGGACCTGTAGTCCCAGCTACTCGGGAGGCTGAGGCAGGAGAATGGTGTGAACCCGGGAGGCAGAGCTTGCAGTGAGCAGAGGTCGCACCACTGCATTCCAGCCTGGGTGACAGAGCAAGACTCCGTCTCAAAAAACAAAACAAAACAAAACAAAAAAAGCAGACAAAATTTCCTGCCTTCATGAAGCTTATATTTAAGAGAGGGACCAGGATAAAAAGCAATATGGCCAAGTAAATCATGCATTATGTTAGACAGTAGTAAGTGCTGACAAAAATAAAGCAGAGAGTGGGTCTTGGAAGGGGACTTGCAAGTGCAGATCGGGTGGCCAGGGAAGGCTTTTCTCAGTGTGAAATGTGCATAAAAGCCTACAGGAAGTGAGGGAGAAGCCATATAGACATCTGGGGAAGAGCTTTCAGACAAAGGGGAGAGCCTGAACAGAGGACCTTGGATGTGAGCCCACCTGACATGCTCTAGGAACAGGGTCGTGACCAGAGTGACTGGAGCATAGGGAGGAGAAGGCAGAACTGGAGGAGACTGAGGCAGAGCTGAGGGTGGGGGCTGGGTGGCAGATCAGGTAGGGCTTGCGATCAATATATTTTAATGACTTTCCTACTCTGCAGCCTGAAATTATTCACATTGCCTCCTCATGCCATTATTGAACTCTTTTTCATACATAAATGTTGTGTTTGATCTCTGTGAGGTGCTCCTTCTCAGCAACCTGGAAGCAGAGCTCATGTCATCTGTATATATCTCTTTAACTTGCCTTGTTTAGCATAACGCCTCACATCAATTTGATTCCCAATGGATGCTGATTGATGCAGAAATTCCCATTTCGTCTTCAATTTGCTGCAAAAAAATTCAGTGATGTCCCTGTCCTAGCATCCTGTGAGCTGCTAAAAAAGAAAGCACAGCTTTTTAATTTGACAGCAGAGTGAAATAACCTTAGCTCATCTGCATAGTAATAAAAACCCAGGCCATACCCTTCAGGAATAATAGCTCAGTTCATCATTCAAGCAATGAAAAACAGAATAATTTCAGTGTCTGTTTAAACTTTGACATAATCTTTTGACCAGGACCTAAGCCATATTCAGCAGCCTCTAACAATAAAGGCTGAATGTGCCAGCCAAGGGCCAAGATTGATAAGCTTAGTAGCTGCCGGGGCAGCCGCAAAGCCCAGCATGCAGAAGACCCTGCGTCGGTTGCAGCCATACATCACCTGTCTTTTTCAAAGGAATGACAGCCTGAGTACTGTGCTGTGCTAAGATACTTGATTGAAATTTCTCAGATAAATCAAAATGAACAAGATGTGTTTGCACTTGAATCCAAATGAGGTTCCCCAGTACCTCAACCAGAAAGCAGAAATATGAAGCCAAACCAAAACTCAATTTATTTCATAGTGGTGCTATTATGTCTTAGGTGTTCTGTGGTCCATGAGGCAGCCTGTCTTCCTTGGGATGTCTTTTTTATTTTGGTGTCTCTCCCAGACCTACAGTTCCCTGTTCCTTCTCTTTTCTTATAATTTTTTTCCCCTTCATCCCTTTTTTTTTTTTTTTTTTTGGGATGGAGTTTTACTTTTGTCACCCAGGCTGGAGTGCAGTGGTGTGATCTCTGCTCACTGCAACCGCCGCCTCCCGGGTTCAAGTGATTCTCCTGCCTCAGCCTCCCAAGTAGCTGGGATTACACACACCCACCACCATGCTCAGATAATTTTTGTATTTTTAGTAGCGATGGGGTTTTGCCATGTTGGCCAGGCTGGTCTGGAACTCCTGACCTCAGGTGATCCACCCGCCTCAGCCTCCCAAAGTGCTGGGATTACAGTCATGAGCCACCATGCCCGGCCTCCTTCATCTCTTGATTTACTTTCATATCTCATGGCCCCATTTCCCCTCATATCTCCCCAACTATATGCTTGGCTCTTGTGCAGGAGGCACCATGTCTGAGAATTCTAACGACTCGCCCCTCATCCCATAGGCCTTCAATAGTGCTGCATGTGGAGTTGATTCTCATGTTGTTTTAATCTGACTGTTTTATTTGTGTAGATAATCATCTTGTTCCAATATAAATTTGAGATGGCTTATAGAAATACACAGAGTTCAGTAGGAGATTAAACCAATGTCCTAATGGAGAAATTGTAGTGAAAGGGTGATATGGTTTGGCTGTTTCCCCACCCAAGTCTCATCTTGAATTGTAGCTCTTATAATTTCCACCTGTCGTGGCAGTGTCCCAGTGGGAGGTAATTGAATCATGGGGGACGGTTTTTCCTGTGCTGCTCTGGTGATAGTAAGTCTCGTGAGTGCTGATGGTTTTATAAAACAGAGTTCCCCTGCACATGCCCTCGCTTCCCTGCTGCCATATAAGATGTGACTTTGCTCCTCCTTTGCCTTCAGCCTCAACTGTGAGACCACTCCAGCCATGTGGAACTGTGAGTCAAGTAAACCTCTTTCCTTTTTAAATTACCCAGTCTTGAGTTAGTATGTCTTTATTAGCAGCATGAGAACAGACTAAAACAGGGAGATTAAAAACAATAGCCTTTATCTCATTTATGGTTCTTTCTTGGATTCTTCCTATACCGTGTCCTCTTGTGATAACAAACACATCACATGGGCCAGGTCTCTTCATAGACACTGCCCTCAACTGAGCCTGCTCCAGGGCCAGTGCGGCCCTGCAGCTTGACTAACTGCTGGTAAACTGTGCACCCTGGCCTGCTCTTTGCAGGGGCCGCTTTGAGATAAAATATTTATTGTATAATTGTTTTGGTTTGTAAGATTAATATTTTTCTTCTTAGGGACTGTGTCCATAATTAAGGAAAAAGGCTACCAGCTGAGTAGTGATATTTAGCAGACCAAATATGGGGTGTGGTTCTTTGTGTCATAAAGGATAAAATACACTTTACTAACTCAATTTTGGTCTACATTTTACCTTTCTCTTATCATAACAGGAAAATTACAGAATATTTAGAAATGAAAGAAGTTACCTACTATCCAAATCAAAAAGGCAACTTTTAAAAACATTTGCTTCTAAGCTTTTTGCCAGTTATAACAATAGAGACTAGGTTGCACTTTGTTCCTTAACATTATTTCCTGTGCATTAATTTTAATATCTGCATAATATCCCTTTTATGTTTTTCCATAACCATCCTCCATTAGTAAGCATTTAAATTGCTTCCAATTTTTCATTATTATAAATACTGTACTGAGTATCTATGAACATATGGTTTTTTAAATATTTTGGATTACTTCTTTAGGACAGATTTCCAGAGGTAAATTATGGCCAATGGGCTTTGATATTTTTTAATTCTTTACACATATTTCCAACTTGCTTTCCAAGTGTTGCGCTGATTTATGAAGCCACCCCTGACGTAGCAGATAATCTGCTTCATAGAGACTTTTCCAGCTCTGGGATCGTGTTAAATCTGTAAATTAACTTGGAAGGAAAAAAGTAGGTTACTCTATTCAGTCCTGCAATTAAATATATCTATTGTTCTATTTGTTACTGCTGCAGTTATTATTTTGATATATATGTATATGAATTATAGGTATTATACCTACATACATACATATATATGTTAGATGCAGGTAATAAGAGGATTCCTTAGGCCACAGCACCCTTTCTTTTCTCTTTGATTTTTGTGTTCTGCCTTACCTGCTTTTCTGTCTTCTCTCAGCCCAGCATACTCTCCAGGCCTCATCTGCATGCACACCCACATAATATCTCAAAAATTCACAAAGGTAATAATAAAACACAAAAACTGAGTGGCAGAGACAGCAAGTGCACCCAGGCATGAATAAAGCTCTGTGCTAGAGACCAAGTCACTGGATTCACATGGGTGTCGATGAGATCAGACCCACCCTGGAAGTAGATTAATGGGGCTGCTGACCCCCGGTCCACTGGCTGATGGTGGGAATTTTGAAGCGTCCTTAATGAAGCCGTCATATAGAACCTGAAGAGTCTCGGTCCTTTGACTTTGTGTGTACGTGTGCGTGCATGACTGTTTACACGCATGTATGTGTGTGTGAGTGTAAGCCAATGGGAGCGGTGTTCCCAGCAAGATTCTTTGGCACCATTCTCTAGTTTTAGGGGCGAGTGCAGTGTGTATTGTTTGCTGTTTGCACAGCGGCACTTCACTGCTCCATGGCCAAATGATGACAGAGGTAAAGTTTGGGATGCCTCAACCCCGCTCCCACATCCCTGTGCTGTGTCCCGGCTCTCCTCTCTTGCTCCCAGCCAATGGTAAGAGGCTAAATGCCTGGGTCTGAACTGGTCCCAAGATCTAAACTGTAGAATCTCAGAGCTGGAAGACATCTTGAAAGTCACCTGGCTCAACTCTGTCTTTTTTTTTCTTTTTTTTTTTTCTTTTTTTTTTTTGAGACAGAGTCTTGCTCTTTCTCCCAGGCCAGGGTGCAGTGGCGCGATCTCGGATCACTGCAAGCTCCGCCTCCCGGGTTCACGCCATTCTCCTGCCTCAGCCTCCAGAGTAGCTGGGACTACAGGCGCTCGCCACCGTGTCTTTTTCTATACATGAGGAAAGTGAGGCCAAGATAAGTAACGTGGCTCAAGTCAGTTTAGTCTGTGGTAAAACTAGCACTAGAACCAAGGTGTCCCGGACAAAAGGACTTGGGGCAACAGGTTAACAGACAGGGCCACTGGCCCTTGATCTACCTTGCGGGAAGTGCATGGCTTTGGGTAAGTCAGTCACGCAAGCTTTCTCATTTACATACTTTTTAAACCACATCTGCCTATCCAAAGGGCCACTACAAGGATTAAATTGAACAATGGATGTGAAAGAGGGCTTTCGAGATTGTGTTCTGCTCATGTTAGATGTTTAATATTCACAGTCAGTAATGTACTAAGGGTGGGACAGTGTATACCACCAGCTTCCCATGCAAACAGTAAGAGGCTGTATTATCTGTTGAAAATGTAAAAACAATTATAAAACCGACTAAAAATTAGGTTGCTTTTGTTATTGTTGTGTTTGGCAGTTTTAAATCACGTCAGTGAGAAAATACTCTTACCTGAAAAATTATTTTGTAGGTTGCCATTGCAAATAATTGTCATGGTTACTATTGAATTTTAATGATATGTGTGAAAGCTTCAACTTAGCACATTTTTGTTTCTTAACCTCTAATAAGCCTTGTATTCCACATGAAAGTTAATTCCAAGATCTCTCAGCTAGAGATGCCAGATTTAACAATAAAGATAAGAGATGCCCAGTTAAATTCGAATTCCAGGTAAACTGCAAATGATTTTTAGTATAAATATGCCTCATGTTTATTTCGGACATGCTTATACCAAAAGAAACTTCGTTGTTTGCTTGAAATTTAAATTTAACAGGTGTCTTGTATTTCATCTGGCAAGTCTACTAATTATACATGGGAACACAAATACATGCTTTCATTCAGAGAACAAGTTTATCACAGTTGTGAGTGATTTGAACTCACTTGAGGCACAGTTTGTGTCTACAATCTTGGTAGTAATACACTTATTTGAATTTAAACAGTATATTTAAAATAAAGCTAACACAGGAATTGTAAGGACAAAGAAACAGAATGTGTTCTTCAATTTTGTCATTCTTCAAGTAGCCACCTGGAGCTTTTATATGGTTTTTTAAAAATTTAAGAGTGAAACAGAATATGAACTGCAAGATTTCATATTTTTGCTTGGTAAGAGCATCTTTTAGTTCACATGACACATGACATATTTTACTGAATGTTATGGGTTGAATTGTGGTTCCCCAAAAAGATACATTGAAGTCCTAATCCCCAATACCTTACAATGTGACTTCATTTGGAAAGAGGATAATTGCAAATGTAATTACCTACATTAGGAAGAGCTGACTCCGGAGGAGAGTGGGTCCTTAATTCAATGTGGCTGGTGTCCTTAAAGGAAGAGGAGAGAGACCCAGAGGTAGATGAAAGCCAGGTGAAGACACAGGCACACAGAGACAAGGCCATGTGACAGCAGAGACAGACATTGGAGCTAGGCAGCTGCAAGCCAAGGAGCACCAAGGATTGGTGGCCCCCACGGGAAGCTAGGGAGAGGCAAGGAAGGATTCTCTTCTCCAGGTTTCAGAAGGTTTCTCCCAGGTAGATTTCCCGTGCTGACACTTTGATTTGGGATATCTAATCTCCAGAACTGTCAGAAAAACAATTTCTATTGTTTTCACCCACCCAGTTTTTGGCACTGTGCCCAGGTCCACCATCTACTAATTGCATGACCTTGCTCATGTTTCCTAATCTCCTTGAAGCACAGTTTCCTTCTGTATAAAAATGGGGCTGGCCATGCTCACCTCAAAAGCTGTTGGAATATAATGAGATCATGCACGTAAAGGGCTCAGCACTGTGCCTGGCATAAGATAATGATATTAATGTGCAAATCATATTCACTTCTCTTCTTATGCTGCTGCTATTGTAATGGCACCTTCAGGAGTGGTTTCTCTAGGAGTAGTGCCATGTAATAATGCTCCCTGGAAGACCACGTTCTCCAGATGCAGAAGGAATGACTGTCTGGGGGCTGAATTTTAGGCATGATAGAAAATTTCTACACGTGGAAGCCCCTTTTCAGAAGGTGTATTTAAATCCAAGCCCCTGTATTCCCAGCACTTTGGGAGGCCGAGGCAGGTGGATCACGAGGTCGGGAGATCGACACCATCCTGGCTAACACGGTGAAACCCCGTCTGTACTAAAAATACAAAAATTAGCCAGGTGTGGTGGCAGGCAACTGTAGTCCCAGCTACTCGGGAGGCTGAGGCAGGAGAATGGCGTGAACCCGGGAGGCGGAGCTTGCAGTGAGCCGAGATTGTGTCACTGCACTCCAGCCTGGAAGACAGAGGGAGACTCTGTCTCAAAAAAAATTAAAATAAAATAAAATCCCAGGCCCTTATCAGCCACCCGTGACTGCACACATGGTAGCTTCAGTTCAATTTCAGCCCTCAAACTACCGGGCTGTCCAAGAGACGTTCCACACATGGACGAACAGGAAAGAGCAACCTTGAATAAACATGATGTTGCAGGAGAAGGGTCACTACCTGAAGAGGGCTTCCTCTAACCACAGGATTCTCTTTATATACTTGATTGATTGATTGATTGATTGATTTTGAGATGGAGTTTCGCTCTTGTTCCCCAGGCTGGAGTGCAATGGCCTGATCTCGGCTCACTGCAACCTCCACATCCTGGGTTCAAGCGATTCTCCTGCCTCAGCCTCCCAAGTAGCTGGGATTACAGGCACCTGCCAACACGCCCAGCTAATTTTTGTATTTTTAGTAGAGATGGGGTTTTACCATGTTGGCCAGGCTGGTTATGAACTCCTGACCTCAGGTGATCTGCCCGCCTTGGCTTCTCAAAGTGCGGGGATTACAGGTATGAGCCACCCTATTGGCCATATGCTTTGTACTGGGAATCCCACAAAAGCACTCATTGGCAATGGAGGAAGCTCAGAACAGTGAGAGATGCCACTGCCCTCAACAAGATTGATTACTATGCTTGAGAGTGGCCTGAAATTGGTGACCCGGGGGCCAGAAGCTAGATTCTAGAATAACATAACAATCAGCATGTAGCCAGAATAATAATTCTAGTAATAACACTATGATAATGAAGATGGCAATTTAAACAGCTGGCATTAAGTTTTTACTGTGTGCTAGGTACTGTAAGATGTGCCTTTTATATCTTACATTTTAATCCTATAAACAGCTGTGTGAAATTGTTATCCCCATTTTGCAGATTAGCAACCTGAGCCTCAAGGGGGTCATTAATCTGCCTGGGATCCCAGGGCTAGTAAGTGGCTGGGCCATGGCACAGACAGGGCACAGAAGCTACTGCCACCCTGAGTGGCCAGACACAAAGGAAGCAACAGAGTTGCCCAGGGCCTGGCTCTCTCTGCTCATCCACATGCCTGGGGCCAGAGGATCCACTCAATAAATATTCATGCAGTGCCTACCATGTCCCACGCATCGTGCGACGTGCCAGAAATGACATTGAGGAAGCAGGTGGTACAGTGCAGATTGCGAGGTCCCATCGTTCATCATCATGCTGGGCCTTTCAAACATTTTTCTTTTGGAGCGTCAGTCTTTCCCTCCACCTCCTAGTGGCTGGGCGGGTTAAGCCATGCAGGGCAGAGGCCATGTTTTAGGACATTTAGGTCATTTCCACCCTAGGAGGTGGGAGAAGAGCACTGCCAAGTTCTTCCCTCTTCCCACATGAACATTTCGTATTCAGCACCATGATCACGCTCATTCTCTGGGTTCCTCCGAGGAGGCTGGCACCAGGCTAAGGGGATCACAAACTTTCTCATTTCCTTTCTACAACCTGCTAGGAAGAGCTTATGAGATAGGCCCATCGTATTCCCATTTTATACATGAAGCAACCAATGTTCAGAAAGGTTAAGTAAGGGCCAGGTGCGGTGGCTCATGCCTTTAATCCCAGCACTTTCGGAGGCCAAAGTGGCTGGATCATGAGGTCAGGAGATCGAGACCATCCTGGCTAACACGGTGAAACCCCATCTCTACTAAAAATACAAAAATTAGCCAGGCGTGGTGGTATGTGCTTGTAGTCCTAGCTACGGAGGAGGCTGAGGCAGGAGAATCCCTTGAACCCAGGAGGCGGAGGTTGCTGAGCTGAGAAAGGTGAAGTAAGTCTGCCTATGCTGCTCAAGTGACACACGGCAGAGCTGGGATTGGAACTTAGGTCTCCGTGAGTTCAAAGCCCGTGTTCTGTATATTACCCCATATACCAACTTTTAGAACCAACTAGGCTGAGAGTGGCAGGGGAAGGAAATAAATACAAGTATACATGGATTCAACCTTTAAAGTTGTTTTCAGCCATCTGCCCTGGCCTTTTCTTTCAAGGCTGGAATTGCTCTCGCAACGTGACTAAATGTCCTAAGTTGTTGCATGGTGCTGAAGAACCCAAGGGAGATTCCAGTTCCTTCTAAACAAATAAGATGGCTTAGTCTGTGAGGCAGGGGACATTACAGAGACAACAAGAACTTTAGCGGAATCTCAGTCTCTGATCCTTTTTCTAAATAACACTTCATCTGAGGAGCCTTTATTTTATTTATTTATTTATTTATTTACTTACTTACTTACTTATTTCGAGACTGAGTTTTACTCTGTCACCCAGGCTGGAATGTAGTAGTGCAATCTCGGCTCACTGCAATCTCCGCCTCCCGGGTTCAAATGACTCTTGTGCCTCAGCCTCCCAAGTAACTGGGATTACAGGCATGTGCCACCATGGCCGGCTAATTTTTGTATTTTTAGTAGAGAAGAGGTTTCGCCAAGTTGGCCAGGCTGGTCTTGAACTCCTGGCCTCATGTGATCTGCCCACCTCGGCTTCCCAAAGTGCTAGGATTACAGGTGTGAGGCACTGTGTCCAGTCTACACTTGAGGAACCTTTAAAGGACGATTGAAGGACTTTAGACTTTCCCAGTGTGCCACTGAGAGCCAAAAGTCCTTTGTTTTGAAAACTTCTGCTACAATTTTCCCTTCCCTAAGCCACTCCATTCTCAATGGCATGATCAGTCTTACCTGTAGCAATTTTGTTATTGTTGTTGTACTTAGAAAATCTCTGCTATTGAGAAGAATAAACAGAATGAGTGACTTTATGAGATGTAGGATGAGAGAGTCACACGTGTGCAGTTTTTAAAGCTAGATTTGTACCTTCCTATATCTGTACCTATACACAGAATTATCATTGTCAAAAAATTACTGCCGAGGGTGGCAATGGTGGTGACAAAGGGGCCTAGTGACTGCAAGCCCCACACGGGGACTGATACCAACTTTTACTTATGTTCAGAGAACTGAAAAACTGCAGATTAAAATACCCAGGGTCTTCATTTGTATGTTACTTACGGTTTCTGATTTATCCCAAGATTAAAATGTTCCTAGGTATGAAGTAGCTGTGTTACCAGGCCACCCTCCTGAAATAGTGTCTTTCTATCTTCCTTGTCGAAACTTGCCAGAGCCCTTCATGTTTCCTTCTAGCTGGAATAGTTCCTAGGATCCTATAACTTCCTTGTAGTTATTTTATGCAAGTCTTATTGAGTTGAGAGCTGTTTTGATTGGCTTAGAGCCGATGTTGGCATACAATGTAATATTTATTCATTGTGGATCAGGTCCATGGGTTCTAATATCTTGCTTTTGTTGTTTTGGGGCATCTGTTTTCCATATGATATTGATATTGTTATTTCTAGGCATCCCATAAGGCTGCCCAGCTGTGCATTGGCTGAGAGACTCTGTAGGGCCCCTCACCAGGCAACTGCCTGGCCAAAGAGCAGCAACTGATTTTTCCTTTCTTCCTGTTTCCCTCTCTCCAGCCCTCTCCTCCCTCTCTCCTTTTTGCAGAATCTCCCTTTAGGGTGGGCCTCTATTTGCTGACATTAAGGGAACATGAATTGGGTGGCTTACAGCTTTTGCCTTTTTATGGGAATTTCCAAGTTTCCCGGGTTCACCGCATTCAACCTAGTAAAGTTGCATGAAATAAAATGTTCTTCCAGCAGGCGGCACTGGAGGCCTCTGGAGGCTCTGGAAGCCACCGGCTCCGGGAATACACAGAAGTCCTCTGAGGGTTACCGTCGGAAAGGAGACCCGCTTTCTCAGTTCGTTCAAGGACAGAGATGCATGCCGGGGTTTTTATCCTGGAATCCAACAACGTTGTCATATGATCCTTTTACAGACAAGACTCAATTGAGGCTATGCAGGAAATTAGTGAATACAACCTTCTTAAGTACTGCAATCCTGAATAAATAAGAATGAGTTTGCCAAATGCATGCATTGACAATAAGCCTGGCAAAACTCCAAATGTTAGTGGTGTCAGATATGCTGTGTTAACAGAAACTGGGCTGACTAAAGGGGGGGAACAAATCAATGAACCAAGTACACCAAACAATTTAAGTTTAAATAGAGTATTTGATGATACGGTGATTCTTTTAAAAAAAAAACACTTATTTTAAGTTCAGGACTTCATGGGCAGGATGTGCAGGTTTGTTACCTAGGTAAACATGTGTCATGCATGTTGGTTTGTTGTATAGATTATTTAGTCACCCAGGTATTAAGCCTAGTATCCGTTAGTTCTTTTTTCTGATCCTATCCCTCCTCCTACTCTTCTCCCTTTGATAGGTCCCAGTGTGTATTGTTCCCTTCTATGTGTCCATGTGCTCTCATCATTCAGCTCCCACTTATAAGTGAGAACGTTGTGGTATTTGATTTCCTGTTCCTGCGTTAGTTTGCTAAGGATAATGGCCTCTGGCTCCATCCATGTTTCTGCAAAGGACACTATCTTGTTCTTTTTTATGGCTGCAGAGTATTCAATGG
The DNA here is from genome assembly GCF_006542625.1 of Nomascus leucogenys. Classification (NCBI taxonomy): domain Eukaryota; kingdom Metazoa; phylum Chordata; class Mammalia; order Primates; family Hylobatidae; genus Nomascus; species Nomascus leucogenys. The sequence goes on from NC_044384.1 coordinate 132,437,179, forward strand.
TGTATACGCATCATATTTTCTTTATCTAGTCTATCACTGATGGACATTTAAGTTGATTCCATGTCTTTGGTGTTGTTAATAGTGCTGCAATGAACACACATGTGTGTGTCTTCATAACAGAATGATTTATATTCCATTGGGTATATACCCAATAATGGGATTGTTGGATTGAATAATATTTCTGTCTTTAGGTCTTTGAGGAATCGCCACACTGTCTTCCACAATGGTTGAACTAATTTACAATCCTACCAACAATGTAAAGCATTCCTTTTTCTCCACAACCTTGCCAACATCTGTTATTGTTTGACTTTTTAGTAATGGCCACTCTGGCTGGTGTGAGATGGTGTCTCATAGTAGTTTTGATTTGCATTTATCTAATGATCGGTGATGTTGAGCTTTTTTTTTCACATAACTATTAACCATGTGTATGTCTTCTTTTGAGAAGTGTCTGTTCATATCCTTTGCCCACAGTTTAATGGGGTTGTTGGTTTTTTTCTTGTAAATTTAAATTCCTTATAGATACTGGATATTAGACCTTTGTCAGATGCATAGTTTGCAAAAATTTTCTCCCATTCTGTAGGTGGTCTGTTTTCTCAATAGAGTGGTTCTTAATCAGAGATACTCATTAGACTCACCCTAGCTTAAAATAGGAAAACATTCCGTGATCCCACTTCTGAATGTTTATGATGGTTAAGTCTGAATAGGATTTGGGAGTCTGTATTTTCTGAAGTTCCATAGAAGGCATTCTCTTAGCATCTAGCAGAGAGCTGCAAAGACCCTTTGTATTACTCTACCCTCCAGTCTGTGTGATGTAATGGGAAAACAGGTCATATTTACATGAGCTTTCATGTTTCTGAGTCAGTTTGCTCATCTTTAAAATGGGCCAAGTTGCAGAAATGGACTAGTTTTCCTAACCCAGTGTCCAAACATTGGCTATGACCAGATGCCCAGTCTCACCACATCCATGCATTCCCTCCCTAGCCCTCCAAAAAAGTGCATTGTGACTATGCTGAGTGGAGAGACGTCACTATTCTTCAGATCTTTGCCTTTCTTCAGTAATCACTTATAATATAGTCAGGTCCTTGCCAGAATTAACTTGGTCCTTTCCCTAAGGTTTGTAAGTGTTAAGAAATTGAGCCTCTCTCACTTCGTAGTCTAAGAAGTAGCAAATTAGTCTTAAAACAGTGCTCAGTCAGGTCACTAATTATTTAATAATTTTGGAATCAGAGACTTCTCAAAGGAATAATTAAATCTGTTCACAGTCGGAGAAAAGTAACATATGGATATAAGTGTTTTCATTTACTTTTATTAAGAAAAGAGATTACTAGAAGGAAGACTCGCTGAAAAGACATTGAGCCTCTGAACACTCAGGGTAGACAGTCTCTTAGGGAACACCCAAGTGACATCTTCTCAAACGTGACAGCCCATCCTTCTGCTAAAACTGGGCACCTCTGTTAAGCTCTAATAGTTCCCTGCCTTCCCTTAACTCTCCTTACCTGACGCCCTCCTCCATGCCCTTCAAGAGGAAATCAAAGTCGGCTTCTCTGTGGTGTCTCCACCTCTTCTCCACTTTTTGATCCTGCCTCTCAGGTTCACTTATGCTGTAAATATCTGTCTTTCCCTTAAAGTGTGAGCTCCCTGGAGTGGGGACTCCGCCTGACTCAAAGTAGCTTGAATATCTGAATGAACTAGTTAGTGATGCAAGATTAATATACAAATAGAATTTTCCTTATCTGCGGGAATATGGGTGGTCACTTAAGGAGTATGTGTTGCAACACATCAGACCTCCCCCACGATCCATAGATCAGCCAAGCAGGTATTTAATTTTGCCAATAATTTATTTCATCACCTTAAATATTGTCCGTGCCTAAGGGCCTCTTTGAAAATATGAACATCTCTAGGCAGGGTGGACCACTCCCCTTCAAATACGTGTGATAGCCAAATATTTTCTTCCTAGGCAGGAAGGGTTCAGAATGGCTCGATGAACCATGCCCTGGGAACTCAGGGTGTAAAAGACAGTGTCACCCCACAATTCTGCAGAGGACGACCCCTAGGCAAAAATGTTCTACTAAATAGGACAGGTTTGGGTACAAGGGAGCACTGGATTATGAACTAGTAGAATGTCCAAGTCAGAAGAAAATCCAACCCTTCCTTTTGTAGAAGCAGCAGCAGAGGCCGGGGCGGGAAAGTTTCTTGGCCAAGGTCATTGTGGGGACTTCACAATCCGAATGCAAAATGGCTTCAGTAGCGACATAAACAACGCCCTTGTGCAGTCCCCTGTGCAATTATCAAGGCCACACTCCCCAAAGCCAGAGCTTTGCTCAGCACTCAGCTGGCTGCATGTCAAAGTCCTCAAGGACTCTTTTTTTCAAAACAAATGGACTGTATTTTGAACACAAACCTGCATTTTTATCAAGTGTTTGAAGGTGGTTCTGATGCATAGGCAGGTTTAGGAAGTACCTGTGTCGGTTATTAGGGTTGTTCGTATAGATAAGCATAGAGGGCTTTTAGTGCTAAATAAAAAAGACCTTAGATATAGTCTGAATCCTCATATTTTCTTCCTTTTTAATTCCAGGAAAGTTATACATTACTAACCACAGTCTACTTTCTGAAATAAGTACAGAAGCCAAAAAAAAAAAAAAAAAAAGAATAAAAACAAAAGCAAAAAAACAGACTAGATAAGAAAAAATAAGCTTACTAATACTACATCTTATTATTCATGACCCTTGAAGGAGAAAACTAGACCTACAGAAGTCAGTGACTTTTCTCAAAGTCACATAGGTCTTTTGCGGCAGAGCTGGGACTGGATCTGGTCTTTCTATAACCACTCCCTGAAACACACGGGTCTGCAAAATATGAAGGAAAAGGCTGATGGGAACAAGACCACACTGTTCCCACTGGTTAGCGCTGGAGACTGGGATGACCGCCCTGGACAGGAGTAGACTTTTCTTTTACGCCCATCTGTGTAGTTGGAATTTCTTCCAGTTATACGCAACACAGAAGACAGGATTACCTGAAAATCCTCCCACTTCAAGACCTTTACAGTGCTGTTTGGTACATTACAAACATCCCTTTCAATGCTGAGCTGAGCTTGCAGGGATAAAAGGAGAAAGTAATCAGGTGCTAAGAATTAAAGGGGTGCTAAGAACCAGAGCAGTTTTGCCTGTTGCCGCAGCTGCCTTGGGGGCAGAGGCTGGAGAAATAAGTGAGCTCCCTCGCACAAGCCAGGCTTGGGGAGGGCCGAATTCACCCCAGGAAGAGATCAAGGACATGCATGGTTTCTGCTGAGGCTCTGGAGAGGAAAAAAAAAAAAAACAAAACTCTCCCTGAGAACTTGCAACTTGTAATTTATTCAAGTAGGAATTGTAGTTTACTCAGTAAAATTAGAAATTAAGTCATAAAGGTATAACTTAAAAAAAAAAATCCCCTATGTTGGATATCCTATGTTCTCACTGATAAGTGGGAGCTAAGCTACGAGGATGCAAGGCCTAAGGATAACACAATGGACTTTGGGGACTCAAGGGAGAGGGTAGGAAGGGGGTGAGGGATAAAAGACTACAAATTGGGTTCAGTGTATACTGTCCAGGGTATGGGTGCACCAAAATCTCACAAATCACCGCTAAAGAACTTATTCATGTAACCAAACACCACCTGTTCTCCAAAAACCTACGGAAATAAAAAATTTAAAAAATCCTCTATGTGTGAAGATAAACAGCTTATTAAGTAAGTCTTGGTTTTAAGGGGAAATCAAGTAAGTTAATAGATGCTTATAATTAAAGGATAATGATAACGTTTATGTCAAAATATGTGCAACCATATAAAAGGTAATATTAGGTAAAATTATAACTTTAAATATATTTAACAGAAAATTTTTAAATGTTAGAAATTACAAGTTTAACTCAAGGGTTTGGAAAAAGAGCAATAGAACAAGCCAGACAGGAAGAAGGGGCAGTGCAAAGGCCCCGGAGAAGGAAGGCCAGCATGGCTGGAGCAGAGTAGAAGATGCAGAATGGAGGAGGAGTGGATGAAGTCAAAGATGTAAGAGGGTTCTGTCCGCCGAGTACCAGATTATGCAGGAGTACATAGGCCATTAAAAGGAAACGGCTTGTAGTCAAAGTGATGTGTAGCCACTGAAGGGTTTTAACTCATATCTTGCATGAATCACTCTGTCTGCTGTGTTGAGATTCGCCTCTAAGAGGACAAATATAGAAGTGAAGAGTCAGGGTGACTCTAAGGCTTTGGGTCACAGCAACCAGAAGGATGAATTGCCATTTACTAAGATGGGAAAGAGGCTGGGCATGATGGCTCACACCTGTAATTCCAGCACTTTGGGAGGCCGAGGCAGGCAGATCACGAGGTCAGGATATCGAGACCATCCTGGCCAACATGGTGAAACACCGTCTCTCCTAAAATACAAAAAAGTATCTGGGCTTAGTGTTGTGAGCCTGTAGTCCCAACTACTCCAGAGGCTGAGGCAGGGGAATCACTTGAACCCGGGAGGCAGAGATTATAGTGAGCTGAGATTGTGCCACTGCACTCCAGTCTGGGTCTCAAAAAAAAACAAATAAAATAAATGGGAAAGACTGTGCGAAGAGCAGGCTTGGAAGGAGGAAAAGTCAGGGGTCCGGTGTGTGAGATGTGTCAATATTAGGCATCCAAGCAGTGGTTTCCATGGGCAGGAGGACATCATGGCTTGGAGCTCAAGGGTGAGGTCCAGGCTGGAGATGTAAATGTGGCAGGAAAGGGCAAACAGGTGGTATGTAAAGCTATGAGACTACTGTGAGTACTGTATCAAATAAATACACAGACAGAGAAGAAGCAAGGTCAAGGGCTGAGCACAAATGACCTCCAATGTTAAGAATACCAGGGAGAAATGAAGGAACCAGTAAAGATGACCAAGAAAGGCAGGCCAGTGGGGGCCGGGTGCGGTGGCTCACGCCTGTAATCCCAACACTTTGGGAGGCTGAGGTGGGCGGGTCACTTGAGGTCAGGAGTTGGAGACAAGCCTGGCCAACATGGTGAAACCCCTTCTCTATTAAAAATACAAAAATTGGCCAGGTGTGGTGGCGCATGCCTGTAATCCCAGCTACTCAGGAGGCTGAGGCAGGAGAATCGCTTGAACTCGCCAGGCAGAGGTTGCAGTGAGCCAAGATCACACCACTGCACTCCAGCCTGGGCGACAGAGTGAGACTCTGTCTCAAAAACAAAACAAAACAAACAACAGAAAAGCAGAGCAGTGGACTCAGAGGAAAGTACACCACTTCCTGGAAGTCAAGTGAAGAAAACATTTCTTAATTTTCATTTTAATTTTAATGGCTTTAGTATGTTACCCTTCTTTAGGATGTTTGCTCTTCTTTTTTGTTAATCTGTATCACTTTTATATATTTTTCTTTTTTTCCTGCTTTACTTAGAGTTTTTATTTGAAATTACCACTGGATTTTATCAAAACCCTTTTTAGACCATGTCAATATTGTTTCTGTTGATGTAATTTGTTGATGTAATACATTTTTGCCAATAATTTCCTAATATTAACACCCTGGAAAAAACTTTTTCTCATCGTGATGTTTTATTATTTTAATATACTATAGGGTTTGCTTGTCTAATATTTTATTTATAATCTTTACATCTATATCCATGAGTAAATTTAAGTTATATCAGGTTTTCTTTTCTCTATTTGTCAGGTTTTGATATTAGAATTGTTGGCTTTTAAAATGAATTAAGAGCTTTCTTATTTTTATCTTTTATTTTCTTTTTTTGAGACAGAGTCTCAATCTGTCATTCACGCTGGAGTCCAATCGTGTGATCATAGCTCACTGCAGCCCCAAACTCCCAGGCTCAAAGCCATCCGTCTGCCTCAGCCTCCCAAGTAACTGAAATTACCAGTCATGAACCACCATGCCCAGTAAATTTTCAAATTTTTTGTAGAGGCAAGGTCTCCCTATGATGGCCAGGCTGGTCTTCAACTCCTAGATTCAAGGGATCTTCCCACCTCAGCCTCTCAAAATGTTGGGATTACAGGTGTGAGCCATCATGGCAGCCCATAGAGCTTTCCTTTTTATGAGCTGAAAGAAAGAGTTCAAACAATGTAGAAATTATTATTGCAAAACTAGCCGAATTAGGTGTCTTCATTTTTCTTCAGTTATTTGTTCAAATTTTCTGTGTCCTTTTGAGAAAATTTTATTAATTTATTTATTCTTACAAAATGTTCCATTTCTTATTGGTTTCTATTTATATTTCTGGAGAGTTGTATGTAATAGTTTCTCACAATTTTTCTTTTCTTTTCTTTTCTTTTTTTTTTTGAGATGGAGTCTCACTCTGTTGCCCCGGCTGGAGTGCAGTGGTGCCATCTTGACTCACTGCAGCCTCCGCCTCCCAGGTTCAAGGGATTCTCCTGCCTCAGCTTCCAGAGTAGCTGGGATTACAGGCATGCACCCCCAAGCCTGGCTAATTTCTGTGTTTTTAGTGGAGATGGGGTTTCACTGTGTTGGTCAGGCTGGTCTCGAACTCCTGACCTGAAGTGATCCACCCATCTCAGCCTCCCAAAGTGCTGGAATTACAGGTGTGAGCCACCACACCTGGCTGATAGTTTCTCATAATTTTTCTAATCTTATTTGAATTTGTGGGCATATCTTTTCTCATTCTCAATGTTGATATGTTTGTATTTGCTTTTTCACATTTTTCATTAATGAGATGTAATGGGAATTATCTATTTATGCAGATAAAAGAGATTTTGGTTCCATTATCCCTTTTACTAGTTTCGTTTTCTTTATTTTTAATCAGTTCTGCCCTTTATCCTTTTAATTTCCTGTAGGTACTATCTTGATGCTTATTTTCAGTGTATTTTTCCAACTGTCTCAAGGGGCATACTTAATGTATTTTTAGTCTTCCTTTTTAAATAAAGCAGCAGATATAAATCTGAATCCACAACTCAGGCATGTAAGAAATATAATGATTTTAAAAATTAGTTGACTTAATTTCCGTACCAAGCCTCCTTTCTACCAGGGAGCAGAATCTTAATCTTTGTTAATTCGGAGTCTTTCTCTTCCCACTGTTGTCTAAGTTTTAGATCTCTTTTCTTCTTTCTTTTTTTTTTTTTTTTTTTTTTTTTGAGACAGAGTCTCACTCTGTCGCCGAGGCTGGAGTGCAGTGGCGTGAGCTCTGCTCACTGCAAGCTCCACCTCCCAGGTTCACGCCATTCTCCTGTCTCAACCTCCCGAGTAGCTGGGACTACAGGCGCCCGCCACCACGTCTGACTAATTTTTTTGTATTTTTAGTAGAGACGGGGTTGCACCGTGTTAGCCAGGATTGTCTCCATCTCCTGACCTCATGATCCACCCGCCTCAGCCTCCCAAAGTGCTGGGATTACAGGCGTGAGCCACCGTGCCTGACCTAGAACTCTTATTACATCATTAAAGTTGACAATCTTATGGTTCTCAGTGGAACCTCACCCTGCAGTCATCAATGGATATAGAATTTCAGGCCTACTCCTATTTCATTTCAGCATATTGGAGACCATGAATTCTGGTCTCAAACCATGGAAGGCTGGCTTGCAGCTGTGAATTACCAGGAAGATTTTGTTTGTTTGTTTGCTTCCAATGAGAATCAAGATCAAGACAGGCAAGCTCCTTCCTCTTGCGTACTGCATTGATAGGTTTATTCTTCACCATTACATGGAGAATGTAGCTTTTTAGGGTCCCTGGCCCCGCTTTATACAGGAGTCTCCTTTAAGACTTCTGATCTCAGGGAGGCTCTGGGGTTATTGGCCTGCAGGAGCCCTCAGATGGCTCTTTAAGCTCTCCAGGGTTCAGCCCCACTGCCTAAGGCTGTTGTTTTCCTCTTGTTTTAGGACTCTGTGGAATCTTTATTTTCAAATTGTGAGACTCATATAAAAATATGTTTGTTGTTATTTTCATCAGGAGGGTTTTTCCGGGAATCCAGTCCATCATAAATTTCAGAAATAGAAATCTTACCCATCCCTTTAGTTTTTCTGACTCTTGTTAAACAATATGTAACTAGATTTTGTTTCTTTTCCTTCTTAATGTGAGACTTCATGTTTTAATAGAGAATTTACCCCATTCACATTTTTTGGTGAAACGAGTTCAGTTTGGTTATATTTAATGTTTATTACCTAAAGTTTATAGTTGTTTCCTCTTGCCTGTTTTCCTTATTTTTGCTAGTTTGACAGTTTTTCTTTTTATTCCCTTCTGCCTTCCACCAGTTAAAATTTCTATCACGCCTCATCAGCCATAGTGGTTAGGTTATCATCTTGTATCTATGTTTAAACCTCAAACTTACTACTAGCACAAAAACTAATAATAAATATTAACTGTGCTCTCTGGCCGATATGTTTTACTCATCTACAGTGCCATTTCCCCTACATCAATACAAGACCTTTGGATGTTCATATTCTCAACTTCCAGCTCTCTCTGCTGTACCCACCTGATCTGGTTTGGCTGTGTCCCTGTCCACCCAGATGTCAGATCTCATCTTGAATTGTAGCTCCCATAATTCCCACGTGTCATAGGAGGGACTGAGTGGGAGGTAATTGAATCATGGGGGTGGGTCTTTCCCTTGCTGTTCTCATGACAGCGAATAAGTCTCACGAGATCTGATGGTTGTATAAAGGCGAGTTCCCCAACATAAGCTCTCTCTGTCTGCTGCTATGTAAGATGTGACTTTGCCCTTCATCTGCCTTCCACCATGATTGTGAGGCCTCCCCAGCCATGTGGACCTGTGAGCCAATGAAACCTAAATTACCCAGTCTTGGGTATGTCTTTATTAGCAGTGTGAGAACAGACTGATGCACCACACTACCCCTATCTACCCACCCCCTTTCCAGGATTTTTTCAGAGTTTTTTTTTTTTTTTTTTTTTTTTTTTAATGGAGTCTCACTCTGTCACCCAGCTGGTGCAATCTTGGCTCACTGCAACCTCTGTCTCCTGGGTTCAAGCAATTCTCCTGCCTCAGCTTCCTGAGTAGCTGGCATTACAGGCATGTGCCACCATGACCAGCTAATTTTTGCATTTTTGGGAGAGATGGGGTTTCACCATGTTGGCTAGGCTGGTCTCAAACTCCTGACCTCAAATGATCTGCCCACCTTGGCCTACCAAAGTGCTAGGGTTACAGGTGTGAGCTCCCACACCCAGCCAAGAGTTTTATTAAATAAAAGATATTTTTGTTTGCTTGTTTATTTGTTTCTTTAGTCTGTGTTTTTCTTATTACTCGAAGTTCGTAGTTTACTTTACAGTTTATTCTTGGTGTTGTATATTTTCCAGGTTTTGACAAATGTGTAATGACATGTATTGACCACTAAAGTATCATACAGAATATTTTCATTGCTCTAAAAATCCATGCTCTGCCTGTTCATCCCTCCATCCCCCTGACAACTCCTGGAAACCACGGATCTTTTTACTATTTCCATAGTTTTGCCTTTTCCGGAGGACCATATACTTGCAATTATACAGTATGTAGCCTTTTTAGATTGGCTTGTTTCACTTAGTAATTAACATGTATTTAAGATCCCTCTTTATCTTTTCATGGCTTGGGACTCATTTTTTTCAAATAGATTTTATTTTTTAGAGTGATTTGTAGATTCACAGCAAAACTGAGCAGAAGGTACAGAGATTTCCTATGGAAACCCTGCCCTCAGGGGTGCATAGCCTGCCTGACTATCAAAATCCAGCACAAGAGTTGTCGTTATGTTACAATAAATGAGCCTACATGGACACATTACTCTCACCCAAAGTTTGTAGTTTACAGTAGGGTTCACTCTTGGTATTGTATTAAAGACATTGTATGGGTTGTGACAAATTAACAATGGCATGCATCCGCCATTATAACATCATACAGAGGGGTTTCACTTCCTAAGAATCCCTTGTATTCTGCTTATTTATCCCTCTATCCCCTTTAACCCATGGAAACCACTGATCCGTTTATAGTACTGTTTCCACAGTTTTGCCTTTTCAAGAATGGCATATAGTTGGATTCATGCAGTACGTACCCTTTCCAGACTGACCCCTTTTACTTAGCAATATGTATTTAAGGTTTCTCCGTGTCTTTTCATGGCTTAATAGCTCATTTCTTTTCATTGCTGAGTAATATTCCATTGTGTGGATGTACCAATGTTTATTTATCCATTCACCTACTGAAGGTCCTATTTTTGTTTCCAACTTTTAGCAATTATAAATAAAGCTGCTATAAACATTCATCCGCAGGTTTTTTGGTGGACATAGTTTTCAATGTAGTGGTAACTTGTTTTAATTTGCAATTGCCTAATAATATATGTTGTTTAACATCTTTTAATATGCTTATTTACCTTTATATCTTCTTTTGTTAGTATCCTAAGGTGAAAGTTTAGATTGTTAATTTTAACACTTTCATTTTTTCTAATATATGCTTTCAATGCCGTAAATTTCGCTCTAAGCACTGCTTTCACTGTACCCTGCAAATTTTGATAAATTGTATTTCATTTTCATTGAGTTAGAAGTATTTTAAATTTTTTCTTGAGAATTTGTCCTTGACTCCTGTGTTATTTAGAAGTATGTTGTTTAATTTCTAAGTATTTTGAAATTTTTCAGCTATCTTTCTATTACTGATTTTCAGTTTAATTCCATTGTGGTCAGAAGGAGAATATATTGTAAGATTTATGCTTTTACATTGATAATTTGTGTTTTATAGCCCAGTATGTGGTTTACATTAGTGGATGTTCTATGTGAGCCTGAGAGGAATGTGTACTCTGTTCTTGTTGGATAAAGTAGTCGATAGATGTCAATTATATCCAGGTGATTGATGATGCTGTTGAGTTTGACTATGTCCTTACTGATGTTCTGCCTGCTGGATCTGTCCATTTATGATTGAAGAACGTCAAAATCTTCAACTATAAATATGAATTTATCGATTTCCCCTTGCAGTGCTATCATTAGGCTGGACTCTGGTAAAACAGCTTCTCTTGAGGGCAGGAGGCCTTGCTAACAACAATACTTTGTTGGATTTCAAAATGGCGACCTCCCCTCACTTCCCAATGGAAGCATGAAGGATTTTTCTTTGATCTTCACTCTGAGAACCTGATAGAACTCATGATGTAAAACACAAAAAGTGTGAGAAGACTTCCCATGGCTGGGTACCCTGCAGTTTTTAACTCTCAGACTTGTCCACATTAAGCTTTGATAATTCATAAATTACAGTTCAGGTTTTTCTACCCCAGTACTGGTTCCAGTGAGGGTTTCTGCTCATGGGTTTCTGTTTCACTAAGTTGTGACTCTCTGTATCTAACCTGTCTCTCTCTCCAATTTTGAGGATAGTGGTTTGCCCTGAGAACTCACTTTTCTAATGAATCTAAGAAAAGTTGTTGGTTTTCCAGTTTGTTTGGCTTTGTACTTGTTGTTGTGACAGAGTGATGACTTCAATACTACTTACATGCCCAATTGGAAACTGGAAGTCTCCTGTTCTTACTCTCCTAATACATACGTTTAACATCAAGAACTTTTACAGTCATTTCTTTAGATGTAGCCACAGGTACTACAAAATTCAGTTCTCACCAGTGTTTCTTATACTCTTTTGCTTCTCTATTTTCTGATTTAAGATCTTTTATTCTGATTTTTTTGTGTGTTTGTGGTTAGGTTACTTCCTGAAGGGCTTTCTTCTGATAGGATATGTGGACAGTATGCTTTCTGAGAGCTTGAAAATGTGTAAATGTCAAGAATTATGTCTTCACCATGTATAGGACTTTTGGATTAAGCACTGTTCCCTTGGTAGCCTAAAATGATTGTTCACTATCTATTAGCTGCTGATACTACAGAGGATAAGTTGAATCCACTTTTCTTTAGAATATTCTGCTCTTTTTGGCTGGAAGTTTATACAATGCTTTTAAAATCAACGCAGTTCAGAAATCTTGTATGTATCTTTCCCCGTCAATCCTACTTGAGACTCTGCTCCCATTCAATATAACTTTTTGTGTTTTTATACTTGAGAACATTTTTTCCTATGTTTTCCTTTATTGTTACTTCTCTATTTGTTCTGTTGGTTCTTGAAAATTTTATTTGCATAATAGCTTTCTTAGGTTTGCCTTCCAAGTCTTTTACAATTTCCCTCATGATTTGTAATTTTTGTTTGTTTTTACTCTGTGTTGTATGTTGAGAATTATTTATCCCTTTCAGTCTCGGGCCATCAATTTAGTTCTTACCACAACCATAAGTTTTTAGTTTCTTGGAACTTTTAAATCCAAAATTCTTTTTGTACTTACAGTGAATCTTTAAAAAAAAATCTAATTGCATCTATTTGAGATTCTTAGTTTTATTAAATTTTCTTCTGTCTCTTTCAGTATTTTTGCAGTGAAATGCCCTCCCCCTTAGACTTTGCATCAATTATCTGTCACTGCATAATAAAATACCCCAAAATATGATAGTTGGAAATACAGGCATTTCTTATCTTACAGTTTCTGTGGGTCAGAAACCTGAGAGTGGCTTAGCGGAGTGGTTCTGGTTTAAGATCTCTTACAGGCTACAGTCAAGATGCTGGCCAGGGCTGCAGTCATCTCAAAGCTATGGGAGGATCTATATCCAAGCTCAGTCACGTGGCCTTCTCCACGGCGCTGCCTCAGGACCTGGCAGCTGGCTTCCCCCAGAATGATGACCCAAGGGAGTGTACCTAAGGCAGAGCTACGTCGATTTATAACTAATTCAGAAGTGATACCCCATACTCAAGTGGAGGGGATTACATAAAGATGTGAATACCAGAAGGTAAAGACTTTCCTCCCCTAAATTACCGAGACCCCTCCCACCCCTTTCGAAAGAGCTGTAACTTTCCCTGACTGTTCATGAATATGGCTTATTGCTAAGCCTGTTCATGTCAAGTTTATGAGGTTCCCTTGGGCACTGGAAAAGTGAAGAGGTTAAAGACATGATTGTCTTTGTTCTAGAGGCTACAAGCAAATAAACTGTCCCTTAAATTCGGTCAGCCAGAACTTTTGGTCTCCTATACAGGAAGACTAGAGCTGTCTGATGCCATAGGAAGCCACTAAAGAATAATGTGACCAGATTTGCTTTTAATGAAAAAAATTGCTTTAGTAAAGATACAGCGAGTGATTTGCAGGAGAGGTAGAGGATTTGGTTATGTATCACTGGCAATAATGCAGGTAAGAGATGTTGTGGGCTGAATTAGAGAAGTGGCATTTGAAGTGAGGAGATTTGATTCTTAGAAGAAAGCGTTTACTAAATTTGATTCTGGATATTGGGAGTGATGGAGAGAAAAATATAGGATAACTCCCAATCCTGCGGCTTTAGCAGTTATAGGTGTTTAAAGGAGCCATTCAATAAAATTAGGAAATATAATTAAGGGGACTTATTTTTTGTTATAGGCTGTGGGAACTGATAAATTCAGTTTTTTAAATGCTTTGCTTTAGGTGCCTGTGGGACATCCAAATGGAACTCTTCAATGGGAAGTTGTATTACAGAGAACTCCATCTCAATAAAGAGACGGGGCTGATGTTGGAAATCACTAGACTCCTATTCACAGTGGAAATCAGGAAGTAGCCATTAAGGTAGATAAGAATAATGCTAAGGAGGAAAGCTGTTTGAAAAGAATTACAAAAGGAAGGGAGGAAAGTCACAAGAATATAATTGTCAATAGTATCAAATACTGAAGGTGTTCAGTGAAATCAAATTGGAAAAGTATCTATCTGACTTGGGATGCTGAAGGCTATTGGTGATGTGTCAGGGGAGTGGTACAGGGGCAAGACAGACTGTAGTAAGTTGAGGAAGTGGATGGGGGGGAAAGGATAGACATAGTTATGCTGCTATGGTTTCAATACTTGTGTCTCTTCTCAAATTCATGTTGAAACTTAATTCCCAGTACAGTAGTATTTAGAGGAGGGGCCCCCTAGAAAGTGATTAGGCCGGGAGGGCTTCACCCTTATGGGTTGGGTTAGCACTCTTATAAAAGGGCCTGAGTTTGGCCCCCTTTTTTGCCTTCCATCCCTGCCACCACGTGAGGACACAATGTTTGTCCCCTCCAGAGGACACAACAACAAGACACCTTCTTGGAAGTAAAAATTAGGCCCTCAATGGACATCAAACCTGCCAGTGCCTTAATCTTGGACTTACCAGCCTCCAGAACTGTGAGAAATACATTTCTGTTGTTTATAAATTACTCAGTTTGTGGTATTTTGTTATAGCAGCATTAACACACCAAGACAGATGATTAGCAGGGAAGAGGGGTATGAACTCAAGGTATCTGAGACAAGTCTCAGTCAATTCTGAAGCTTTGTTTTGCCAAGGTTAAGGACATGCCTGTGGAGGCATCAAGAGGTCCTGATGACATGGGCCCAAGGTGGTCAGGGCACAGCTGGACTTTATACATTTTAGGGAGACATGAGACATTAATGTTTGTAAGATGCACGTTGGTTCGACCTGGAAAGGCAGGACAACTTGAAGTGGAGAGTGGGCTTCCAGGTCATAGGTAGACAAAAGACATTCTTTTGAGTTTCTGATTAGCGTTTTCACTGAATACACAATTTACAGGAATAGTCACTTATGCCTTCCTCTGGCTTCGTCAAACAATAGGGCAAAGGAAGCAATCAGATATGCATTTGTCTCATGCGAGCAGAGGGATGACTTTGAATTCTGTCTTTGGTCCACAAGGAACTTCCTTGTGGGTGAATTGTGAGGGAGGTATGTAGCTTTTCTTTCTTTCTTTCTTTCTTTCTTTCTTTCTTTCTTTCTTTCTTTCTTTCTTCTTTCTTTCTTTTTTAAATCTTTGTAGCTGTCTTATTCAGGAACAGAATGGGAGGCAGTTTTGCCCAATGCAATTCCCAGGTTGACTTTTCCCCTGGGCTTGGTGATTTTGGAGTCCAGAGTCTTACTTTCCTTTCACAGGGGGAAGGAGGGACACGGAAGGCAGAGGAGGATCCTAAGAATTTGCTTAAGCTGGGACAGCAGTTGGTGTTATTATCATTATTACTGTTCCTACTATTGACACTTACTGAACACTGATGTGCCAGGCATTTGTGTTAAGCATTATTATTATTATGGCATTGTCAGTAGAAGAGTTTGAAGATACGGGAATGAGAGGCGCTGCTTCATGAGTTCAACTCTTAGGAAGGCCAGGAAGGGATATGCAGTGTAAATATGATAAGGTTTTGTCTGTTGAGCATATTTTTGCTCAAGAAATGCTACTTTCCCACCTGGTAAGGCTGTCGCTCACATGTCCCCACTTCCCTCTCCACTCTCTGAATCCTGGGATGAGCACTTGACCCACGTGGCTGACCATTTTCTTGGTGATGAGGTGGATGTGTGACTCAGGTTTGGCAATCAGAGTCCTTCCTGGTACTTTTATTTCAGTTACCAAGAAAATGAAATTTTATTTCCTGTGGTGTCATCATTTGTAAAGACAACAAAACCTAGAATTGCTGGTGGCAATCTTTACCATCCACCTGGAGGTGACCTTCCTTGTGCTGAGGGATGGAGGAAAGAAAAGCTCAGAGCGGACAAGAAAAAGGCAAAGTCCTGAAAAACGAATTTGAACTCTTGGAACTAGTTGCGTTTAAAGCCAGCCCCATCCTTGGGGTTCATTTGCCTACGTTAGTTTGAATTAGGTGTTTATCACAACCAAAACCATCAGGGATAATATAGGGGAGGCAAAACATGCAAGGAGGGAATTAAAATAGAATGGGACTCGAGCTGTCACTTCTATTGAAGCAGAAAGGAAACAGGGAAGGAGAGCAGAGTAAAGTTGATGGAGGGGAACAACAATTTATAAAGGTTTTCCTCTGATTACTTCTGCTTTCTCTATCATAAATAAGGCTATGTTACCTTCAAATTGTGATGGGAGAAGTGGCAAAACCTTCAGAAATGTGATGAAAATATAGTCACTCAGGAGGAATTGGAGTAGAAACTCACTAAGATTGCACACCAAGAATGGCTGGGCATTGAGAAACCATGGATGTGTGTGGCAGCATTCATGTATTTTTTCTTTCTTCTCCTTGCTTTGCCCTACAGCACAGGTGTAAGAATAGAAAAGGCAGATCACTTGGCTCATCTTGAATTTTATAGAATGTGCACAATGAATGGACAATAGGTTAAGGAAATTAAAGTTAAGATATTACAGAGAAAATGACTGAAGTAATGAACTATGGAATCTAAGCAACACATAAAGAGAAATAAAGCCTGAGTGAGACCCAATAGCCCAAAAGAAATGAAGATGCCAAGGTTATTGTGACATTAAATAGATACATGGTATAGTGGTACCAAGTGGATGAAAACTTGAATGATAAAAGACTGTGGTTAGAGAGTGGGATATTGGAGTTTAAATTTCACAGGTAGAATAGATGTAGGGAAGTCAAGATATGAGTTTAGGAAATGAGTGACTGAAGTGAAGAAGACATTGAGCCCTCCTTCATAATACCTCACTTGTTATTTATTTATTTATTTATTTATTTATTTATTTATTTATTTATTTTTGAGATGGAGTCTCACTGTCACCCAGGCTGGAGTGCAGTGGTACAATCTCCACTCATTGCAACCTCTGCCTCCCAGGTTCAAGTGATTCTCCTGCCTGAGCCCCTCGAGTATCTGGGATTACAGGCATGCATCACTATGCCCAGCTAATTTTTTGTATTTTTAGTAGAGATAGGGGTTTCACCATGTTGGCCAGGCTTGTCTCGAACTCCTGACCTCAAGTAATCCTTTCGGTGGCCTCCCAAAGGACTGGGATTACAGGCATGAGCCAATGCGCCCAGCCCCTTCAATTGTTTTTTTATTTAAATCCACAGATATGAAATGAGCATTCAACACTCTTGGGTAATCCTTCTCCTTTGCTGTAGTACATTTGCCTTTTTACTCTTTAAGATGATTACTTGACATCTCCTTAAATTTCCCTCATCTCCTCTTTCCATCATTCAATTTCTGTAGAATTCTCCGTTCTGTTCTCTCTCCCTTCCTAAGGACCACGCTTCTACAGGTATATAATTTTTCTATTACATCATCAGTTTCCACTCACTGGGTCATTGCTATCTATATATACACATACCTTAATATCACCCATCATTGAAAAGATCCTCCATGATCTCGTGTCCCTTCAGCTGCCACTGTATGTCTCTATTTCTTTTCACAACAGACCTACCTAAAAGACTTGTATTCCTGGCTGTCTCCACTTCTTCACCTCTTATTTTTCACTCCTCCCACCCTAACTGGGCTTTTATTCCTACCACTTCTCTAAAATACTAGCCAAGATCACCAATGACTTAGATTTCTCCAAAGCCAATGGTCAATGCTCGCTTCCTATTTTACTCACCCTCTCAGCAGCATTTTGCATGATTGACCATTCCTTTCTTCTTGAAAGACTCTGTTCTCCAGACTCTGTGACAGTGTTTTTACATTTATCACACCAATAAATCTGGAAGCCCTTCGTCTTATCTAGTATTCCTCCTGTTAACCTGGCTTCTCTTTCTTAGTCCCCTTGTGACCTGCTCTTCTTCCCATCTTCCAAATAATCTTTCCAGTCTCAAGGCTTCTGTGTGCATGCTCTGAATCTTGGAAAAAGAGGAAACAGGGAAAATGTTTATTTATTGTACGTTTTTTGCCCAGATTAATGAATGGACTCAGGGTTTTAAAGAGAGCCTTTGCCTGCAAAGATAAAAGAAAACAGAGTTACATTTGAAAATGTTATTAGCATATTTTAAAAATATATTCTCTATATTTAAGATATTTAAAATCTTTTAGATACCCATTAATTTTCAGTTTATTCTTACCTTCTCCCCTGAGCTCCTGACTTCTATCACCACTGCCACTTGGATGTCCAGTAGTCATTTCAAACTTAACTTGGTCAAAACAGAACTACTTATTTCCCTACTCCCCCATTTCCATGTCTTGTTTAAGTTTAAATGTGCCTATTTAAGAAAAGGGCAGCCGGGCGCGGTGGCTTATGCCTGTAATCCCAGCACTTTGGGAGGCTGAGGCGGGCAGATCATGAGGTCAGGAGATCAAGACCATCCTGGCTAACACGGTGAAACTCCATCTCTACTAAAAATACAAAAAATTAGCTGGGCGTGGTGGCAGGAGCCTGTAGTCCCAGCTACTCCAGAGGCTGAGGCAGGAGAATGGCATGAACCTGGGAGACGGAGCTTGCAGCGAGCTGAGATAGCGCCACCGCACTCCGGCCTGGACGAAAGAGCGACACTGTCTCAAAAAAACAAAGAAAGAAAAGGCACGTCATTCACCTACTTGCTTCGGCAACACAACTATGCATCATCCTTGATTAAATCTCTATCATCTACTCTTTTCATCATTATTAGGTGATAGTCTTGCCTCGTGCATTATGTTAAAAATAGACGCAAATGATAACTAATCAATTTCCTTATCATCAAACACAATAACCTACTTGTAACTTGATCCAGTTACTCTTGTTTCTTTCTTGATACAAAAATCTCTCATTCATACCCCACATTTGTTTTATTTCCAAAATATGTACAACCCTAGTCCAAGCTGCCATCATATCCCCTGGACTCTCCAAGCAGCCTCCCAACTGGCATTTCTGCCACCATTTTTCTCTCTCGATATCCATCTGCTCCATCTTCCACATCTCACCCAGAGTGAGCTTTTAAAAATTTACCTGGTGGCTCATGCCAGCACTTTGGGAGGCTGAGGCGGGTGGATCACCTGAGGTCAGGAGTTTGAGACCAGCCTGGCCAACATAGTGAAATCCTGTCTCTACTTAAAATACAAAAAAAAAATTAACTGGGTGTGGTGGTGGGCATCTGTAAACCCAGTTACTCAGGAGGCTGAGGTGGGAAAATCACTTGAACCCAGGAGGCGAAGTTTGCAGTGAACTGAGATTGCACCACTGTACTCCAGCCTGGGTAACAGAGCGAGACTCTGTCTCAAAAAAAAAAAAAAAAAAAAAAAATGTACATCGCATTGTCAACTTCCTGCTTAAAATCTTCCATTGGCTTTCATTATTCTTAGAAGAAAATCCATCTTGTTTTCTGCCTTTAAAATTTGCTACCTTTTCTGTCTGAAAAAGCACTTCAGCCAGTATTTATAAGGCTGTCTCCAGAAGGTCCCAGCTTAAGCAGTCCTCCACCCCAGGTACTTTACTTTACCCTGTTTTCTTCATCGGAATGATCAGCACTCATGTGAAATTACTTACTTATTTGTTCCCAACTTTATTATTCTAGTTTCCACCCCTTCACTATACCTACACACTAGAATGTAATCTCTTTGAGGGTAGGGACTTTGTCCTAGTCATTCTCATATCCCAGAAGCTTGCACAGGACCTGACACATAGGAGGCACTCAATAAAAGTTTGTTCATTGACCAACTTTCCCTCCATTCCTCCCTTCTCAAGCATACGTACCAGGGAAATCACACTAAACTGAACATCATATTGTTTTTCCTCCTTGCATGCCTTCACCCTGCTTCTAAACCTAGAAAAATCCACATTTTTCTAAACTTAGCTTCAAATCCTACCACCAGAAGATTCTGAATTCAGACAGTAGTATGCTTAATGGAATCATCTTTGCTAAATTACATTAATGCAATATCCCTGGCTTTTATCAACAAATGTTTTAAGAAACTGCCGTATAAATTTTTCTATTATTTTGTTACGGGAGCATTGTAGGGGACATGGTTTCTACTACAGTTCTCAGTAATCCCTCTTGAAAATTTTATTTTAGAACATACTTCTAAGGAAGGCTTGCTTTCTCCTGTGATAAACTGGTTTGCTTTTTCCTTTATGACAATAAACATGCAGTTGAGCTTGACTTACTTTGCTCTTTGACTACCAGAAAGTTCATAGCAAAATTAGATGCTAAAGCATGGTGTAACTAAGCTATTCTTTTTTTTTTTTTTTTTTGCCCAGGCTGGAGTGCAGTGGCGTGATCTCAACTCACTGCAACCTCTTCCTCCTGGGTTCATGCAATTCTCTGCCTCAGCCTCTCAAGTGGCTGGGATTACAGGCACCCGCCACTACACCCAGCTAACTTTTGTATTTTTAGTAGAGAGGGGGATTTCACCATCTTGGCCAGGCTGGTCTTGAACTCCTGACGTCGTGATCCACCCACTTCGGCCTCCCAAGATGCTGAGATTACAGACATGAGCCACCACGCCTGGCCAAGTAAGCTATTCCATTAAGAAGAAATTTACTTTTCCTCTGGCCTTGATTTTCTTACAATATTTACATTGTCCCTGGTTCTGACTCCTTATTTCTAAATTTTGTCATTACTTTAATGCATACCTTTCCCAGTGCGAGCTGTCCTGATTCCTTTCCAGGAGGTAGGGGTATACATAAATAAGGAATAGAGCAAGATTGTCTCTGTGTCACCATTTCCCATGTCCCCAAGCTGAGTGAATTGCATCCTTTCTGTTCCTGTAGCCTTTGTTCCATTTCTAGTACAGCTCTCTTCACAATATCTATATAATATAGTAGTTAAGGAAGTAGATTCTGTAGCCAGATTGTGTGGATTCAGTTACTCATTTATTAACTGTGCGATCTTGGAAAACAACCTCTCTGTGGTTCAGCTGTAAAATAAGGATACTGATGATACCACCTCATAGGTTTGTTGTGAGGATTAAAGGCATTGATATGAAATGATTAGAATGGTGCCTGGACTATACAAATGGGCTCGATAAAGTTAACGATTGTTATTATTATCGTTATGTGATAGCTACATTCATGTTAATTCTCCTGATATGTCCCGAACTCCTATAGGGCAGGGACTTTATCTTATTTATTCCTAGTATGTAGCACAGTGTCTGGGATCAACTAGGTGCTCAATGAATATTTATGGAAATGATTCCAATTGAAATGAGAATTTACTCAGGATTATGGAGCTTTAGGGAGTGAATTCAGAAAGGCATGGTGGAGCTGGATTTTGAAAGACTTTAATAGCCAAGTCACAGTTACATTTAATGTCATAGCAAATATGATCCACTGATAGTTTTTGGAAAACAGGTAGGGAGAAGCACTTATGAAGGACAATTGTTCTAATAATGGGGAACATAAAATAAATGAGGTGGGACGAGGTCACTAAGCTAGTTATATCCCATTTGTCGAAAAACCCACTAGTACTATCCTTGGCGTTTCTGGAGTTCACTTTTTTGTTGCCTTAACCCTATTGGCAAAGACTTGGCTATAGAGTACTAATTGTGATGCAAGCAAGTTCTTTTGCCAATGGCAACCAGCAGAGCTTCCCCAGAAGATTGGAGGGGATGATTCTGGGGCAAGGAAGGATTAACAGATTCTGCATCAAGTCCTGGTGAACCAAGTCCTCTCCCCAAGACAGACACATACTAGTGAAATAAATTGGATTTAAATCATCACCTGAGGCAATCCTGAAAGAGAAAAGCAGTCCTAGAAAAGAGTGAAGGAAAAGAGGACAGCACCATTCTCTTTGTGACCACGAAGACTGCCGCCATGTGGATGGGAGCCACGTGACTTCTTTTGGCGCCAGCTGAGATTCTTCTGCCCTGGAACTAGTTCCTCCGAGTTATTGCCAGGCCTGGAGATTTAATTCCTGCACCTGGAAAGTGAGGAAACATACGGACAAATGAGCTATGAATTTAACAGGCTAACATCCCAGCTCCACAGGGCTGTGGCCAGAGAGGAATTCTCCCCTTTCAAAGCTGACTCTGGATTGTTTAGAGAAAGAAGCGAATGATCATTGAGTCAGAATGAGAAGTCCTTCCTTCCTTCTCAGGAGAATGTCCTGTTAGCAACCTCTTTGGACACAAGGAGGAAATTAAGAAGCATCATTACTGTTAATATCACTTTCTTTTTCAGAATGTTAACAGCCCTGATATTATACAAAGGTTGATAAAAATGTATTTCATAAGTCAATTATTGCATCATAATTCCAAAAATTGTAGCAAACATTATTGTTTAGAAACCAGAAATAAGTAATGATCACTCTTGAATATAACTTCCCCATAAACTAAAGCATATCCCACTGTGTGATATCTGAGAGTTAACAATTCTCCAAAACTTTCAAATAGAAGCTCAATTACAGCATTGGTTTTTTTTAAAAACCATTGATTATTTTAAACGTATTAATCAAAGAAAGCAGCAAATGAATTTTTTTAATCCATTGATTCTTTCAGCAGGCATTCAAATAATTCAGAAAAGATGTGTTTCTAACTTTTATGTTAGAATAAAAGTAAGCATTTTCTGAAGAATCTTGGGGATTGCGCTTGTCAGATTACTAGACATGTTTAGATGGTTCTTGTCATTATGTCCTCGTAAATACAAATTGCAACTGTGGTAATGAGAAGAGATTCCCTCCTTGTTAGAAAATAGCAATATCCATTAGTAAAAGTCTGAATTATTTGTAACTGACAAACAAAACAAAAGAAAACAAAATCGGAAGTGAATAAGAAGCTTTTTAAACTTTGAGAAGCCTGAATTCTCATGGGGTTCTCTGGTACATATGAAGTCACCAACCATAAACTCAGAAGTTAGTGGGTTCTCCAGTAAGTAAAATAAGCATCTATTGAAGTATATTCCTGCTTTATAAAGTTTACTGTTCAAAAATTTGCTCTAAGAGAGGGAGCCTGTCTCTGTTCTCCCTAACACTCTAACATACCTGGAATGGTGCTGTTCACACTGGATCTTTCAAACAAATGCCCGATTTATTGAAAAAGTCTATACAGACAAGGAGATAAACTCACTACAAGGCCAAATTCCCTGGCTCATTGTGTATGTGAAGTAGACCTTATATTTTGAAATCATTTCTAGTTTGGTATGCAGAACAATCAAACAGAAATACGGAAAGGGATAGAGTCTATTGTTCCCCATAATGGATAATTAAGAGGAAAATTTCTGGAGTTTGGTGATGAATCCAAACGCAAAATCTTCCAAATGTAACCTTAAAGCTAAATCTTTAAAGCAAAAGTGTCCAAATATAAGATGACTCACATTCCAATTATTAAATTTGTCACACAAGACCAGGTGTGGTGGCTCACACCTGTAACCCCAGCATTTTGGGAGGCCAAGGCAGGTGGATCACTTGAGGCCAGGAGTTCAAGACCAGCCTGGCCAACATGGTGAAACCCCGTGTCTACTTAAAGAAAAAACAGGCCGGGCGCGGTGGCTCATGCCTGTAATCCCAGCACTTTGGGAGGCCGAGGCAGGCGGATCACGAGGTCAGGAGATCGAGACCATTCTGGCTAACATGGTGAAACCCCGTCTCTACTAAGAAAATACAAAAAATTAGCTGGGCATGGTGGCAGGTGCCTGTAGTCCCAGCTACTCGGGAGGCTGAGGCAGGAGAATGGCGTGAACCCGGGAGGCAAGGGTTGCAGTGAGCCAAGATCGTGCCACTGCACTCCAGCCTGGGTGACACAGCGAGAGTCAGTCTCAAAAATAAAAAAAATTATCAAAACCACAATGAGATACCATCTCACACCAGTTAGAATGGTGATCATTAAAAAGTCAGGAAACAACAGGTGCTGGAGAGGATGTGGAGAAATAGGAACACTTTTACACTGTTGGTGGGACTGTAAACTAGTTCAACCATTGTGGAAGACAGTGTGGCGATTCCTCAGGGATCTAGAACTAGAAATACCATTTGATCCAGCCATCCCATTACTGGGTATATACCCAAAGGATTAAACCATGCTGCAATAAAGACACATGCACACGTATGTTTATTGCAGCATATTCACAATAGCAAAGACTTGGAACCAACCTAAATGTCCAACAACGATAGACTGGATTAAGAAAATGTGGCACATATACACCATGGAACACTATGCAGCCATAAAAAATGATGAGTTCATGTCCTTTGTAGAGACACGGATGAAGCTGGAAACCATCATTCTCAGCAAACTATCGCAAGGACAAAAAACCAAACAGCTCATGTTCTTACTCATAGGTGGGAATTAAACAATGACAACACATGGACACAGGAAGGGGAACATCACACTCCGGGGACTGTTGTGGGGTGGGGGGAGGGAGGAGGGATAGCATTAGGAGATATACCTAATGTAAATGACGAGTTAATGGGTGCAGCACACCAACATGGCACATGTATACATATGTAACAAAGCTGCACGTTGTGCACCTGTACCCTAAAACTTATATATATATATAAATTGGCTGGGCATGGTGGTGCACGCTTGTAATCCCAGGTACTCGGGAGGCTGAGGCATGAAAATCACTTGAACCTGGGAGGCCAAGTTTGCAGTGAGCCAAGATCACGCTAATGCACTCTGTACTGGGCAACAGAGTGAGACTCTACTTCAAAAAAAAAAATTGTCACGCAAGCAAAAAGTCCATTGTTTGCCTTACTTTTCCCTGGTCCTGTGCTTCATTTTCCTTATGGACCACTTGTTATGTTTCAGATGCACTGCAAGGACCCAATTACAATGGTAGCTTGGCCAGATAACAAATAGAGAAAACATGGTTCGGATTTTTTCTCCTTTTCTTTTCAGTAATCATGAAGGGTATCTGCACTTAAAGAACAATTTAATTCAAAAGCCATTACATTGGACCATAGCTGCCTATATTTTTTAGAAAGCATCTAACTTGCCTGTGTTTTTATAATAATATGTATCCTTTATCTGTAGTATATAATAACAATAGTTTCCATAAGGTACTTAGCCTTTTAAACATATCTTTGTCTCATATAATGTAGATAGTTGATTTTTATTAATAGTAAATATTAATATGTTAACTTATTCATAATTTTGTTATTGGACTTCTGCTAAAAGATGAAAGGAAATACAACAGTTAGAATATTTTTGTCTTGTCCATGCTTTAGTCGTATGGAATTCTCACATTACCCTTCTGTCTAAAATATAGCTTTCTATGTATTCTTCACTTCCAAAATACAGCTTTTAAAAGTAGCAGTGATGACAACTCAATTCATGCATTTATTATAAAAGCAAAATCTGAGATTTTAGGAAAGGGATAAAATGAACTTGTTTTGGGGGTATCAGGATATTTTAAGTATTTAAGATAAAATGCGTGTAAATTTGGAAAGTGTTCCTTTCCTTATACTGGGTGACCTGACAGAGTGAACGAATGGAAGAAATACATCTCCTCCCTCCCTCTTTTCCTTCCTTCCTTCCTTCCCTCCCTCCCTGCCTGCCTCTCTCTCTTTCTTTCTTTCTTTCTTTTTCTCTTTCTTTCTTTCTTTCTTTTCTTTCTTTCTCTTTCTTTTTCTTTCTTCTTTCTTTTTCTTCTTTCTTTCTCTTTCTTTTCTTTCCTTTCCTTCCTTCTCTCTTTCTTTCCTTCCTTCCTTCCTTCTTTCCTTCTTTCTTTTCCTTCCTTCCTTCCTTCCTTCCTTCCTTCCTTCCTTCCTTCCTTCTTTCTTTCCTTTTCCTTCCTTCCTTCCTTCCTTCCTTCCTTCCTTCCTTCCTTCCTTCCTTCCTTCCTTCTTTCTTGATGGAGTCTCGCTGTGTCACCCAGGCTGGAGTGCAGCGGCATGATCTCACCTCACTGCTACCTCTGCCTCCCAATTTCAAGCAATTCTCCTGCCTCGGCCTCCAGAGTAGCTGGGACTACAGCTGTGAGCCACCATGCCCAGCCATGCTTCTATCTTTCTAACTGGATCTCTGATTCTACCTCAGCACAACACCCAAAATGGATCTTTGCTTTGCATTTTTAATTCTGACTCTCACGTATATTTAGTAAATTAAGTAAATAACTTAGTAAATCATTCCCCCAGTGAAAGTCTTATGATTGGCTCCACACAGTTATTGGGAACTGTAGTTAAGAGCTGAACCCCCAGTAAAACTCATACTCCTTGGAAAATGCACCATGGTCACATGTCTGGACTAAGATTTGTACAGTAGAACACCTATCTCCAGTACTGCACCATATCACACGATACAGCAAATGTTCACCTGACCATTAGACAAAAGATATTACTGAAAAGTCTTTCAAATATGTTTGTTTTGCAATGAAGCTTCCGGGCATTCATTTCA
Organism: Nomascus leucogenys; assembly: GCF_006542625.1. Classification (NCBI taxonomy): domain Eukaryota; kingdom Metazoa; phylum Chordata; class Mammalia; order Primates; family Hylobatidae; genus Nomascus; species Nomascus leucogenys. The sequence goes on from NC_044384.1 coordinate 132,463,095, forward strand.
TTAAAAAGTTTGCCAGGTGAGGTGGCTCACGCCTGTAATCCCAGCACTTTGGGAGGCCGAGGCAGGTGGATCACCTGAGGTCAGGAGTTCGAGACCAGCCTGCCCAATATGGCGAAACCCCATCTCTACTAAAAATACAAAAAATTACCTGGGCATGGTGGTGGGCACCTGTAATCCCAGCTACTCGGGAGGCTGAGGCAGGAGAATCGCTTGAACCCAGAAGGCAAGATTGCAGTAAGCCAAGATCGTGCCACTGTACTCCAGTCTGGGTAACAAAGAGTGAAACTCCCTCTATATATACCAAAGTTGCATCCAACAGAAGTACTAAATTATAAATATATCATTATAAAATAGGTAGAAGGAGAGAAGGAAGAGCATGTAGGATGGTGTTTCTTCCACTTTCAAAATTAAAAAGGATTTTGTTAACAAACATTAGACCAAAAGTAACTATACACTGTATATAAAATTGTTATACACCAATTTTATAAATGGACAGGAAAGATATTTTTCTACCATAATATTTACAAAGCAAAAGTGACGCCGTGGTCTTTTCAGTTGCCAGAGCGAAGGAAGCAAAAGCATCTACTATGAGATTCACCAGAAGGGTTTGACCAGCTTTAGGAGGAGGATCCTGGACAACACCACATGCAGCTGTGAAGGCCACAGTGTGGCACTGACAGCCCACTGAAATGGAAGGAATGTGAAGATCCTGTCATAAACATTTCTACCTCATATGACAGCTTTAACAATACTTGGAAGGTCGTCATTGGAAAGAACAATATAGGAAACTTCTTTAGCTGTATTTGTTTCTGTTAATCCCATTGCAGATCCAACATCTGCTGTCTTTAACACTGGGCCATCATTAGGACCATCACCAGTAACTGTTACAATTTGCCTCTGTCTTGAAACATTATTCATTACACATTTTCACTAAATAATAGCATATTTAACAGTAAGGCTGGTGTACCAGCCAGGGTTCTCTAGAGAAATAGAAGCAACAGGTTATATAGGAGAAGATTTATTATCGGAATTGGCTAACGTGATTATGGAGGGTGCTAAGTCCCACAGTTGGCCTTCTGTGTGTTGGAGAACCACGAGAGCTGGTGGTGTAATTCAGTTGGAGTCTGAAGGTCTGAGAACCAGGAGAGCTGCTGGTATAATTCCTACTCCAAGAAGGCCTGAGAAGTGCTGATGTCCCAGGGAATTAGAATACAGATGTCCCGGATCAAACAGGGAGAATGAATCCACCCTTCCTTTGCCCTTTAGTGCTATTTGGGCCCTCAAAAGATTAAGTGAGGGCAATCTTCTTTAGTATAATGATTTAAATGCTAACAGCCCCTCCAGAAACAGCCCCAAAGACATACCCAGAAACAACGTTTCTACCAGTTAGCTGGGCATCCCTCAGCCCAGTCACATTAACACAGAAAATTCCGTCACCAGCTGGATCTTGCAAGTACATGAAATTTTGACCAACTCTTGTTTTTGAGCCTTTTTTTCTTTTTCAATTTCTCCATTTTCATTTTTATGCATTTCTTGAAATCTGTACCCTCTAAACATGGGTAACCTTCGGGGACCTTTACAACACTATATTTCAGGGCAACAGCCCTTACAATGTGGAGATTGTCACTAGAATCACACATGCAGTGAATTTAATATGCTGGCGTTATGAAACTGCATTTGGCACCTCAGGTGTTGATGGTTGAAATATGTCTCCCGAAAAGATGTATTCAAGTCCGAACTCTGGCTCCTGTGAACATGACCTTATTTGGAATAAGGTCTTTGTAAATGTAATCAAGATGAAGTCACATTAGACTAGAGGGGGGCCCTAATCCAGAAAATGCTATCCTTAAAAAAGATAGAAATTTGGACACAGAAATACAGAAGACAGACAGCCATATGAAGACAGAAGCTCCATGTCAAGGAGTGCCAAAGTTTGCCAGCAACCACCAGAATCTATGAGAAAAGCAATGAAGAATTTTTCCCTAGAGCCTTCAGAAGTAACATGGCCTCTGGGACTTCTGGGCTCTAGAACTGGATAAAAATATATTCCTGTTGTTTCAAGCTACTCAGGTTGCAGAGCTTTGTTGAAGCAGCCACAGGAAACTTACGCCTGGGGTCTCATAGCATCTTCAATGCCTACAAAAGCAATTCATGCAAGATCTGTAGTAATATCTTGCGCATTGCTCAGCCAGGTTTGTTGTCGGTATCTGCAGAATTTCTGAATGCCAGGCACAGTATTCTTACCCCTGCACAAGCCATTGGTTTCACGACCCTTTGGAAAATATAGGTATTCCCTCTTCATTCAGGATTTGACACCTCTGTTAAGTGATAGTTCTGAGACTCCCTCTTTGAACAACCAAAAACTCATCAGGCAGTTTGAAGACAGTAGTCATAGATTTTCGGAGTTGAAGATATATGCTAATATTTGGCATAAACTCTTATGTGGTATGCTTTTTTTTTTTTTTTTTAATTGAGATGGAGTCTCACTCTGTCACCCAGGCTGGAGTGCAATGGCATGATCTTTGTTCCCTGCAAACTCCACCTCCCAGGTTCCAGTGATCCTCATGCCTCAACCTCCCAAGAAGCTGGCATTACAGGTGACCACCAACATACCCAGCTAATTTTTGTATTTTTAGTAGAGACGGAGTTTCACTATATTGGCCAGGCTGGTCTCGAACTCCTGACCTCAAGTGATCTGCCTGCCTCAGCCTCCCAAAGTGCTGGGGTTACAGGCATGAGCCTGTGGTATGCTCTTTCTTTTCCTTCTCTGTTTCCCTCCCTCTTTCCCCCCTTCTCTCTCTCCATCCCTCCCTCCCTTCCTTTCTTTTTTCTTTTCTTTCTCAAAATCTATTCTGAAATGATGAAGAAATCCCAAAAAGACACATTCTATTATATTGCCAATCTGTTGGGGTGGACCCTTAACAACTAAAAAATTGTTATAAGAACAATGAACAGCAATACCTGTCAAAAAGGTATTTCTAAATGGACATGGGACTTACACAATGAGCTTCACCGATGGAAGCCTGGACTCCTGGAATAGTAATGTGCTTGCTTTATCAGAACAAAAGACTGTTGGATTTCCCATAGTTTTACAAACACCCAAATGTCTCACGGAGTGATTATTTTTCATTTTCTTTACAGAGTAAGCCAAGGAAAGGGGAACTGCAAAAGAAAATCTTTCAGGAACAGTCACCACCAAGATTGTTATTCTGATCCTGAAAAACTGAATAATATATTCTGTATAAACTGCAATTCAATCTAAAGTTCATTGGTTGTCCCAAGTCCCAAAAGTCTGTATTGCCAAATTTGTCATTAAGGAGACAAAGTGAGGAAAATAGCCATGAGCCAACCACACTTGCCAATCATTGTGGATAATTTTATAAGTTTGTCTTGTAGAATTATTATTATATATATTTTTGGTGCATGTTTGAATCGACCGCATTTTGCCTTCACCCTCTCGGACTGTTGTGTCCCCGCTGGTCCCATGAGAATCTGTTTTTGTTTTGTTTTAACTCCCTTAGTTCTTAGTTTCAAAAAAAATCAGCAGAGACACGATGAGGCCCGCTTGTGAGTTATAACCAGAGCCCTCCTCCGCCTAGGACGCCGACAGCAGGCTGGGATCTGGGGTCAGCGCCTTCCTCCTCTTCTCTGACCCCCCTAAAGATGCTGTGGTAGCAGGCAGCAAGGTACCCTAAGGGATCTACGCCGCATCGCCCCCAGGAGGTTCACCAGCCGGGCTTCCTCCCCTTGGCCGCCCGGCAGCTCGCAGATGTCCTCTGGTCCTGGCTGATGCGCTTCTCCAGGCCGCAGCACTATTTCTCCCTGCTCCAGTCTACCTTGGTGTCCTGCACCAGCTAGCAGGTCTGGCTCCCGGGCAGTCGTCGGGCACGTAGCACAGGACCAGTAGGGTGACGGCGCCCACTTCCGTGGAGTAGGCCACCACCGGCTCCGCACAGCGCCCTCCAGCGGTTCGGCTCCCGGGGTCCAGCTGCGGCCAGCGCCCGGGCGGTCTCCAGGCGTGCACGGCCCGGCTGCCCCACAGTCACCGCCATCTCAGCGTCCTGGCCGGGGAAGGACGGACGAGCCGCGCACATCCCTTGTTACTGCGCCCGGCGCAGGAGATCGCTGCAGGGAGGATTTCTTTGCCTCCTTCCTCCTTTCTCCAGCTACCTCCACCTCCTGGCCTGAGGCGTCACCCTGGGCTTTCTACCTGCACCCAACTCCTCCCACCGAACTGGAACGTGACCCTTCCAATTCCAGTTCCACCTCTCTAACCCCACCAAGGGAGAGGCGCCTTCCATCACAGTAGGCAAGCTCCCGGTGTGCTCCAGACACCCAGGTGGAAATCCACCAGGGCCACGGTAGTGGGAGGCAGTTTATTCAGAGCTTGCTGTGGCAAGACTCAGAGGCAGGCCGGGGAGTGGGGACCCTTCATCATGGAGAACGGAAGGCTTTAAGGTGTGCCCCGATTGGAGGCTGCTGGCGTCAGGGACCTGGAGGCAGGTATGCCGTGCGATTAGCTTGGGAAACATATTTGGCTTTCTCGGTTTGGTCCTGAGTTGGAAGGGGGAAAGGAAGGGCAAACCTTAGGGAAGCTTGTGGTTATTGATCAAGTCTTGACGCTCTGGGTCAGGTGCTGCAGGGGTCACGGGTCAGAGTTCTATTTTTATATATGGTCTGGCCATGATGGGTTTGTATATTGTCGCTGGCCAGTCCTCCTCTCCTGTTTCCTCTGGCCACATACACATTTCCAGGAGAGAGCTGCCAATAAGAGTTCTCAATCAGATCTAACCTTCCAAGGTGCTGGGTTTTAACATTATGTCTGCGAGAAATGCTTCAGGTGGGAGGCATCTGCTCCAGGCAGCCTGAGCCCAAGGCTGCGCCTTTTGGGCCCTCAGGTCTGTAATGACGACCGGCAGCTGAGCTCTTGGATTTTAAAATTGTGAAAACAGCTTCCTCAAGTTGTCTTAATTCCCCACAGTGCGGACAGCTAGTAGTTATAGAAAACCATATACAGTTGGCCTTTGAATGCCTAGGAGGTTAGAGGCAGCCCCTCCTACTCCCACATCCTCCCACACTCCTCGAAGTCGAAAACCCGAATGTAACTTTTGACTCCCCCAAAACTTAACTACTAATAGCCTACTGTTGACTGAAAGCCTTATTGATAACATAAACAATTAACACCTATTTTGTATGTTATGTGTATTGTATACACTATTCTTATAGTAATGTAAGCTAGAGAAAAACTATTAAAATCATAAGAAGTGAAAATATATTTGCTATTTATTAAGTGGAAGTGGATCATCACAAAGGCCTTCATTCTCTTTGTCTTCATGTTGAGTAGGGTGAGGGGGAGGAAGACGAGGGGTTGGTCTTGGTGTTGCAGAGGTGGCAAAGGCAGAAGAAAATCCAGGGGAAATCTATATCTATGTAATCACCACATAGTCTCATGAAGAGTAACTTAAAAACTGAGCACATACCTCATGCAAGGCTGTATGTTACACAAGGGATGAAGTAGAGTGTGTTAGACATTCTGTGGCCACAAATTTGATATTTATCTGGTGTCTGTATTCCCACAGCCCCCCAAATTCATTTTTGCTATGGACTTTTTCTGTTCCTGAATTTCCACTACGGTGTAGGAAAATAAGCATGGCCCTGATACCCAGGGCTTTCAAGCTTCTTTGCAAAATCTTCCCATCAGTGGGGAATGATGGTTTGGCCCCATCTTCTCTCTCCTTGAATCTAGTTAGCAGCAATTGAACGGTCCCCCAGTGAGTCACTGGATGCTGTTTAGTTCATTCCGTCAGCTGTTTATTAATCTGTAACTTCCTGTTAAGATGCAGGGTGTGCTTTTTTAAGAAGTCTTACACAGCATAAGTTTTATTTTGGGACCGGACACACTATTATATAAAGAGGATCTGTGAGTGTTACTTGGTCTTGTAAGCTATTTTTTTTTTTCAGCAAAGTGTTGTGAGCACCTACCATATGCCAGGCACTGTTCTGTGAACTGTTTGTGCAGGAGTGAATGAGATCATCTTGATTTTGAGGAGTTTCTCATCTACTCAAGGGCAACACGTGTAATAAACTATGGTAAGCACAACCATAGATGTACAAGGTATGGGAGGGTGCAAAGAAGGAAGTGGAAAATTCCAGGCCAACAGAAGAATGAGAAGGTTTTCATGAAAGGGACTCTAGAACAGAACCTAGCAAAGATTTTCAACTGGTGGGTGGTATAGCAAAGATGGCACATTTTGGTGACAGTGTGGGGAGGACAGATTGGACAACAAAGAGCTTGGAGGTAGGAAAGTTATTTCAAGGTTATTTAAGAGGCCGTTGCAAATGGTTTAGGCAAGAAATAATAGAACTGAAGAGAGGGGCAGAAAGAAGGTTTGAGGTAATTTTCACAACGGGATGGGACAGGGGGACGTGAGGAAAAATGAGTTGATGAAAAGTTTCTGGTTCGGAGCACTTGGTAAATGGTTCTGCCATTAAATCAAATGGAAGAAAAGAAGGAGAAGCAGGTGTGTTGGGCGAGGGCTGTGGAGACCATGTTCAGATCTGTTGAAGTTCAGGTACTACGTGAGGACATCGTTCAGTCACTAGACACTTAAGTTGTTGGAGAGTGAGGTCTGGCTGAAAATACCTATTTCAGTGACATCTAATGATTTGGAAACCTTATTAAACAAATTGTGTTTTGGTTTATGGTGCTTGGCAAGTGACTGGTGTTTTATATATATATATAAATTTATATATATAAAGGTTTTTCAGATAAAATGTAAGTGCATTTCAGATCATGGCATTTTACTTTAATGGTACCAGCTTTTATGTTGGTGGCTGGGAATGTCAGGGGAAGAAGGTAGTATAAATTGAATACGCTTGACAAATTGACCTCTTGGGTGTTAACATTGCCATTAAAGGTGTTACTTGCCTTTTCGGTACTAGAGATTTAAAAATACTCTGATCAACTATGGAAAACTTTATAGTTGTTTTTAATCGTGGAATACTATAAAATAGGCATTCTACTACAATAGTGTTTTTGCTAGTTCCAAGGAAATGGGTAAAAATGTGGAAGATGTTTTCTTTTACCATACGAAGTAAAATTTGCAGGAAGATCTTTTGTAAAAGTGTCCTTTGTGTCCTAGAATCTAACTTAACCCTAACCTTAACGCCAACCCTAACCTGTAGCCTTAAGGGTAGAGTTAACACAAACACTAAACCTAGCATAAATGCTAACCCTAAGCCTGAACCTAAATCTCACCATCATCCTAAACTGAACCCTAATCCAACACTAACCATAAACCTAATCATAACTTTAACTCTGAAACTAAAGGTAGTGCTCACCCTAACTCTAGCCTTATCCCTATCTCTTGTCATTAGTCCTAATCTTTACCTTAGAACTGACTTTTTTAAGGGTAGACCTGTTAGGAAAAAATATTCTTTAGGACTCTAGAAACTAGATAATTAAAACTGAGAAGTAAATTTCAAATTAAATGAATAATCTATAAGCAGATCATCAGGAGACCATGTTTAACAACATATCGTGATTGGGTAGCCTGACCCTTCTGATTGGGGCAACAAAGGCTGGGTTATATGTCTGAAGGACATTCTTGCTTCTGCTTTCCAACAGTAAGCATGCCTAATATGGGTTGCTACAAAAATTCAGTGAATATATCCAAGAAACAGAATCTAAATTGAGAGTAGATAGACTTCACAAGGTGTATGCTAACCTTAATCCCAGTCTTCTTGGACTCCCGAAGTGTAACACTTTTCTACTCCAGAAAAATTCTGGAACACTGATGCCTTACTGACTCATCCACTTTTATCTAAATCCCATTGTGACCCCATCCAGACCTTACCAGCTAGGACTTATCTAGGTTAGACTAGTAGTCATTACAGCAACGCCCGGGTTAAAAATTAGCTGAGAGTGATGGCACACATCTGTAATCCCAGCTCCTTGGGAGGCTGAGGCAGGAGGATCGCTTGAACCCGGGAGGTGGAGGTTGCAGTGAGCTAAGAATGTGCCAGTGAGCCAAGACTGTACCACTGCACTCCAGCCTGGGCAAAAGAGCAAGACTTTGTCTCAAAAAAAAAAAAAGGAAAAGAAAGAAATATAAGAAGAAGGCAGGAAGCTGGGAATGGGATAGGGAACAGCAGACAAGTGGGAGTGGATGAGGAAAGATTGAAGGGAAAAGTGGAGCTTTGAGAGTCAGGCAAGTTGTTTATATTTCATGCAGGGTTTCACTAAGAAGTCAGTGAAATTTTTGAACCTGATAGTGATATAAGGAGGATCATCTGAATCACCTGATAGTGGTGTTCAGGGCAAATGGGAAGAGGGAAGCCCTAAAGACCAGGCAGGTGGCTTTTGGGTGGGGGTTGCAAGGAAAGGATGGGAATGCAGTGGCAGAAGTTGTTATAAAATGGAATGAAACTGGTTTAAAAAGAGGCAATTAAAAAGCCTAGGGTTTTATCATGATAAATAAAAAAACTGAAAATATCAAAGAATTCCACATTTCCAATAAGTAGTTATATGGCCTCTGGCAAGTCATAGAGTCTCTCTGGGCCCCTTATCCCCCCTAGGTCACTGGAATTAAGTGTATAGAATTATTGGAATAATCAATTTCTCTTAATGAAGAAGGATAACTTAAAAATGGCAAGAAAGATGCTCTCAATAACATTTAAAATAGTAACTGGAAAATATCTAGATACTCTGTAATGGGGGAAGAATGAAACAAATTGTAAGTATTATGTAGAAATTAAAATCACATATAAGAATATGAGGACCACCAGTCTCGGTGGCTCACGCCCATAATCCCAGCACTTTAGAAGGCTGAGGCAGGCGGATCACAAGGTCAGGAGACGGAGACCATCTTGGCTAACACGGTGAAACCCCATCTCTACTAAAAATACAAAAATTAGTTGGGCATGGTGGTGGGTGCCTGTAGTCCCAGCTACTCGGGAGGCTGAGGCAGGAAAATGGCATGAACCCGGGAGGCGGAGATTGCAGTGAGCGGAGATCACACCGCTGCACTCCAGCCTAGGTGACAGAGTGAGACTCCATCTCAAAAAAAAAGAAAAGAAAAGAAGAAGAAGAATATGGGGACATAAATGCTCATAATATAATGATAGGTGGAACAGGACACAATGCTATCCAAATATTACTAAAACTAAATATGTGAATAGGAAAAAAAGAACTGGTTGAGAGAGATTATCTCTGGCTGATGGTAATGTGACTGATCTGTATTACAATTTTTGTACTTTGTACATTTCTGGAATTTCCAAATTTTGTACAATAAGCCTTTATTACTCTTATCATGAAAAAAATTAGGAAAAAAGAAAAAAGGCATGAGATTATCTACTACTACTTAAAATCTTTAGATGTGTCCCTTATAACTGTTTCAAAATAAAATATCAGAATGAATAGAGAGGTAGCATCCTTCTCTATCTGACTTAGAAAATATCAGAGAAGTGGAATAGATTCTGAGACATGGCTAAGAGAGAAAGGTGACCTTCATAGAAGAGAGAGAGCAGAAAAGAGAGAGGAGGATCAAATACTGCAATAACAAAGCTGAGATAGCTGCCTTAACTGAAAGGAAATCAAGAGTCCTTGTCAGTGAAGGAGGCTGACTTTTGGGAGCTGTTTATAGCTCCAATAAATACAAAATCAACTCAGGAAGTAGATAAGAATGAATTTATGTCACAAATGAAAACAATGTTTTATTGTACAAAGCATTTCATTAGGTTTGCTAACTTCAAGGAGACCTTTGCTAGGATTCGTCTTGGTTTTTCATTAGGACTGCAAAATGTTTTCAATGAATGTGTATTGAGGCATAAATGAAAATCCACAATCCAGTGACATTATGAAACATCCATGTGTTGAGAATTTTTCATGAATTTATATAAAACTACCTACAATATGTCTAGGAAATGAGACCACAAATGTGTGCTTGAGGAAAATAATAATAGAAACTCAATAGAATAATTATCTTAATATCTTGATATTGATTCATGGTAATTTGTTTTTGTGCTTAGAGAGCAGATAATATAACACAACAGGGCTACTCATTTGAGGAAATATGGAATAGTAAAACTGCCTTTGACTCAGTTTCTTGCTAAATGTATTTTTCACATGATTTTGTACTAGTGCTTAAAATGAAAACCATGAGAACTATCTTTAACAGGTAAATTTCTGGCAAATGGAGCCTTCCACTTTAATTATCTTTGATTATATTTTACTTTTACCTGTGTGTTATTGTTATTCCACCAAATATATGCTGCTCAAAGTTCAGGAAACTCCCCGCAAATGTTTTTTTTTTTTTCCTCCCTGAAATTTGCATTGGCCTTGCCCAAGTTCACCATCACTGTCTGTTCTGGGTATTACCCCACCTTATCACTAGATGAAGCATACTAGAGGTCTCTGCAACGCAATGAATACCAAATCTGGAAAGAAATCAGGTGATAGAGGCAGAAAGCAGAGAAATCCTAGGCAGACAGGGGTGGTCAGGTCCCCAGTGAAACCCCATCTTCAAGTCAAAAATCATTTAAAGCCTGAAGGCCAAGCTACAAGCCAAATCCTTGGACTGGATTGAGAACCTGTCTTCCATTTGGCATGCTTTCCTTTGAGTGAGCCCCACTGTTCAACTATTTTACATATACCTACCCTTCCCTAATTGTTTTTACACTGTGCCCACCTTTTACCGGTACCTTCGTTTTTACCTTTTTTTTTTTTTCGTACTCACACACCAATCAGCATGCACGCCCCTAGCCCCAGATTCAGCCACATTAAGAAGAGATGACCTGACTTTGGCGAAGATATTCTGAACTTCCTGACCCCTTTCCAGTTCCCCTCTCTGCTGAGAGCTGATTTGTCACTCAGTAAAATTCTCTGCCCTCATCACCCTTCAATAGTCAGTGTGACCTCATTCTTCTTGGACGCTGGACAAGAGCTCGGGACCCACCAAGCACAGGTACCCAGTAGGGCTGTAACACTTGCCCTTTGCCCTTGCTGGTGGAGGGCAGCCACCCCACACAACAGAAGCAGTAGCAGGGCCAAGACAGTCCCAGAGCCATGAGCCAGAACAAGTCAAGGGGCCAACTGAGCTTGCCAACACACTGCAGTCTGTTGGGCTGCGGATGGCAGAACTAAAAGAGCTAATTAGCAAACTAGCACCTCCTCTGGGGCTTTGGAAGCACGGGCATCCCTGCCTGGGAGCTGCTGCATTCCCCTCAGGGTGACACGCCTGGTCTGGCCGCGGGTCCTGCATGGCGTTTGCTCCTGTGTCAGCACTCAAAGCAGCCAACTGGACCCTGCACTTGCTTACTCACATGCTCCCTCCCACCAGGGGCTGAGCACGTGGGCCAAGTAGATGAGGCTCCCCCTGCTGCAAGTCCGACAAAGGCCCAAGAAAAATCCTGTATCAAGGGTTCTGTCTTTCTGTCTGGTTTTTTTGAGGATCAGCTTGTCATTAGTCTTTGGGTATACCCACATGTGCTAATTTCTTTGGCTGTACTCATATTTGTAAAAATGGCAGAAAAGAAATGTTATTTCTAGTTCTAGATCCTTGAAATACCTTTATTTTCTTTTCTGCCATTTTTATAAATGTGAGTACAGCCAAGGAAATTAGCACATGTGGGTATATCCAAAGGTGGAGGGAGGGGGGAGGGATAGCGTTAGGAGATACACCTAATGTAAATGACGAGTTAACAGGTGCAGCACACCAACATGGGACATGTATACATATGTAACAAACCTGCACGTTGTGCACATGTACCCTAGAACTTAAAGTAAAATAAGAAAAAGAAAAGGGGAGAAAAAAGAAGGAAAATAAATGAACATAGTGCTTAGAGGAAGAACTTGAATTTCTCGCTACCCAGTGTCTGTAATTCTAGCCTATATTGTATGTGCCCAGTGGACAAAACTGCTGTCTACAGAGCAGGAGGATTTTTCCAAGTTGTAAGATATTTGCTCAATACTGATTATCAAAATAAACACTGTAAGATTGTTTGCTTATATCAACAGAGAGGAAGCCAGAAGACAAAAATTCCCATTTTGATTCAAAATTTTAAAAGATGGACCTTGTTAGAATATGTTTGCATCTTTAAAATAGGAGGTGGAAAATAAACAGTGCTGGGAAGGAAGATCAGAGGATAATAATAAAATGAGATCTTTTGACCTTGTTTATAGAAATGAAGTAATTAGGCCCAAAATGGCTTTTCTGTTGCAACCTTCTCATCCCATATTTCAACTTAATTGACTGTCAAAATAAACTGCAAGTTTCTGTACTGTGTGTAATTGGTGTGACATCTGGGGCTCCATCGGAGGCCACTGTTTCTCTAACTTTAGCTAACCAGTGCACTTCCTGTAGCGTGCTTTGGATCAACTGTCAGAGCCCGAGTCCAATTACCCTCTGGCACCTTTTCGAATCCTCTCCTCTTCTCTCTCTCTGTTTGACTTGCAGAAGTGTCCCTTCCTTTCCTTATATCATTCCTGCACTGAAAAAGCTTATTCTCTTACCAAGTATATACAAGCAGAAAGCCAGCAGGGTTAGTTATATCTATTTGAAAAATTTTAAATCATTTTGCAACTGTCAATTCCTCATTTGCTTGATTACATGTACATTTTACACCTTTTCCTTAACAAGTGAGCCAAGATCGTGTGTTTTTTCATCCATGGCTTGGAGTCTAGGAGAGAAGGAGGATGAGGAAGAAAATAATTTGAAGATTTTACAGAGAGAAGGGATTGAAATTTTCACTAAAATGGAATGACTGGAATAAACAAAGTCAATCATGCCAGGCAGCTTAACTGAAAGCATTTTATATTTTAAGTTTCAGACATAACCCCTCAAAACCAAAGCGGAACCTCTTCAAGGAGCTGACAGATGTAAGCCTGGTAAGTCACTGCTTAGGATTTAAACTTTTGTCTGAAGCGGAATACTAGCAAGAATATATTTTAGGAGAAAGTGTTTGGGTCCTTCAAAATTCTGTCTTCGTTATATCTATAAGTGCAAAGATAGGAATTCTTGCATAATAGCAGAGGTAATTTGGGGTATTTTGCTATGCGGGTTTGGGGCATGTTTTCCTTTGGAGGCAGGAGAATCAGGGAAATATTTTTTGCTTCACCATCTAAACCTACTGTAGCATAAAATCAAATGACCAGTGGCACAGTATTTGAGGATTTAGGCAGCTTAATGACCTGTAAATTATGCTTTTCTTTCAATATATTCTGAAACATTGGCTGGTTGGATACACAGTCTTCATGAATATACACCGAGGGATAATTTTTTTTAAATAGAAAACTCCAGTTTATCTTGATTCAGAAGATCTAGTTCTGTTTTAATAAAACAGAATCAAAACTTTGCTTTTTGCCCTTCATTTAATATCTTGTGGTTACAGAGATGGAGTTATGGCAAAAGCATTGAGTTGATGACAAATGCATTTCAAAGAAAACTGTGACCAGTAAAAATATTAAGATGACAATGTGTTTCCAAAGAAAGGCTGGACATTGAAACTTCAAGAGACAGAGTTAGAAAAAAAGACCTTTTACTTTCCTCTTATCCATAAAAAAATTTTTGTTTTTGTAATCAAATCCCCGAACTTAGCCCTTTGCCCTTTGCCCTCAAGTAAGTAGGGAAATACCTGAATGTGAAATCATTGCAGTTTATTACATGTCAAAGAGAGACTTGTTTACCAGACATATTAGATAACCAATTCCATGCAGAGCAGTTGCTAACAGAAAATGTCAGTGTTTCCTTTGAAGACAGCTGATGACCACACACAATGTGAATGTTTATAAATAATTAGAAAAAAAAAGATTAGAAAGCATGCAACCTCAGGTCATGCTATACATTCTTAAGGAGAACAAACGTTACAATTAATGTCATTAATAACACTGACCAAGTATCAGTGTGTTAGAGATTGTGTGGAATGTAGACACGGTTTCAGCCTAATTCCATAATCACAATTCTGTTAATGGGCAGGATATAAGCTAGGAGTGAGATTTTAAATGTGAGTGTGGGCTGGCAAGGGTGGAGGTGATGAGGTGGTAGGACTGTCTGGGGAATATTTGATGTACTTTTGTAGATATGAAAAGATAACCTTCTCAGAATAACTCCTTCAGTCATGAGGATAGGATTTTTTTGGGGGGGGAGGGGTAGGTGGGGTATGGAATAGAGAATTTTATTTTTTTCCTTACTCAAAACAGGATATGCTAAGCCTAATAGTTTGAATTTTGCCAAGGACCAAGATGTGATTTTCCCCCCGATGTCTGTCCTTGGAATTTCATTTTCCTGAGAAGGGGAAAGGAATGTAGCCTTTCCACCCTCTTTTGGGTGCTCATCTTCTCTCCGAAAAGGAGAACATGAAATCCCCATGAAGAAACTCTGGCCGAATCAGAGAAACTGTAAGATGTCTCTGGGATTTTAGAGGATCTATCTTTGGATGGGTCTAAGAACTGTGAACTTCCTACAATATTATGCAGACTTGCTAGCTGAGGAACCACTTCTTGCATCAGCAGGCTGTTTGAAGGAAAAGCACTGGCTCAAGAGAAGGAGAGAAAAGTCTTTGAACTAAGGCTGCCTTTGAGACCAGGGCTGCTTCTGCTCCAGGGCTTACACCCTCTATCTCAGGATATTCATGAACAGAACCTTTTGCTTGTGCTTTGTAAAGGGTGTCTGTGTTTGGAGAGAGAGAGACTTCCTTCCCTTTGTAAACAAATACAGGTCAGCCAGGGAGATTTAAGAATGTGGTAACTGGGTTAGTCTTGCCCAAGCTGGGCTAGGGAGTGTCTTGGCTGTGGAGGAACTGAGGTTTTCTGGGGTGACTCTGAGTTGGATCCAACAAGGTTGAGATGAACACTCAAGTGGAGAATTAGAACCCTGGAGCATTACAATCATAGTAGGGAAGACAGATGTGTGCAGAAAACCCAACGGTCAAGGCAAGGAGAGAAGTTGGAAGCCAGAAGTAAAGTTGGTAATAAAAGAGTCAGAAGCAAAACGAGGCAAGTTGAAAGGAAGGAATGGCCTTGAATGACTTTGACTTGGCTTTACTAACAGAAAGTGTATGCATTACCTACTGGGCGGGCTAAGCATGGCCACGGTGGCCTAACGGTGATACACCAGATTGAGCAAGTCATTCTCCCGGTACCGTGGCTGTGCAAACTCTGCCTGAAGTCTTTTTTTTTAAAATTTTTTATTTTATTTATTTATTTTTTTTTTTTGAGACACCCTCACTCTATCCCCCAGGCTAGAGTGCAGTGGCACAATCTCGGCTCACTGCAACTTCTGCCTCCTGGGTTCAAACGATTATCATGCCTCAGCCTCCCAAGTAGCTGGGATTACAGGTGAGTGTAATTTTTGTATTTTTAGTAGAGACTAGGTTTTACCATGTTGGCCAGGCTGGTTTCGAACTCCTGACCTCAGGTGATCCACCTGCCTCAGTCTCCCAAAGTGCTGAGATTACAGGCGTGAGGCATTGCACCAGACCTAAAATCTTATATTATGGGCTAAAAGGTATCTATGAAATCTATTCCAACTCCCTCATTTCACACACCTAGAGAGTGAAGCCCAGGTATTAATTGAAGATTTAATAAATAACAAGGGACAGAGCCGACCAGACTCTGTCTCTTTCTCCCTATCCATTAACTAGTCAGCTTTGCCACCAGTATCCACCTTGAAACCTTCATGCTCAGCCTCACTGGATCTTTCATCCTTGTTTGTATCTGTCATCACGAGAAGCCCCAGACCCCTGGGTCACCAGTTATCTCCTGTAACTGCTCATCATATAGTTTTGGACATCTCTCTTTCCCCTCATCTTTCACTCCTCCCAAAGTCCTAAAATCTTACTATGTGGCCCTGGAACTCACAATTCATCATCAGCTGACTTCTCCATATCCTTACAGTGTTCTTCTGAATGCTGCTTTCACTGCGTAAGTGAAATCTACATCTCCTTTGAGGGCTCTGCTCCTCCTGCACCTGTCTCACTTTGTGGGTGGGGAAGGTGGGGAAGGTGTCCTCTCTTGCCCTCATTACTCCTTGCACACTTTCTCCCTTACCCTAAGATCTCCCACTTTTGAAGTCCATGTCGTCATACTGCTTTGAATCCCATGCCATCAGGCTGTGTCACCCGCTACCTCTCACTGCTGAAGTCGTCAGCCTGAGTCAAGTACATTGTAAGGTGTAAAATTTCAAGTGCTACCTTGATGTCTCTGAGTCTCACAGGGCCCCAAAAGCCTGACCATGAGTGACCCTGCTTTCACCAGATATACCCCTCCCCCAGTGGGAAAGGTTCCCCATCCATCTAGTTCCCTTACCAACCAGACAGCTGCACTCCACCTGTTCAACCTTACAAGTTTCATTTGCCTCCTAGCCTGTGAGTGATTCAAATAAGCTAGTTATGTCCTCCCATGAGAATGAAGGGGCACCTCATCCTTCTGTTACTACAAAGCCTGCCTCCCACAGTTTCTACTTGCTCACTCAATTCCTGAGTGCGACCCCTGTGTGGTCCTGTTCTGGAAGGCATGCAGTGTCCAGGGCTGTGAGTATGTGTGACTAATAAAGTGCTGCCAATCCCATCTGTCCAATGCTAGGTGTCTGGTGTTCAGCCACTTCATATTATTTGAGGCAGGAGAACCCTCTTTCACCAGTGGAGTGAATAGGAGGTTATCAGAAGAGTCAAGCTCTCCAATTTTTGGATCACTTTTCGCTCCTGAATCACTATCACTCTTTTCAACACTTTTCCCACATTACTTCTTGTTGATGTCAATATATGCATATGTGATTCTTGCGATATCCTGGTTTGTCAGTACTTTTAGTTACTGATCTTGTCCTCAGCGCTATCTCAGTTGTTCACTTCTATATTGTTATCAACAAATCCAGACCTCCATGTATCTCACATATCCCATTCTCCAACTTCCACTTCCTATGTTTCCAGTTCACTCCGTCTAGCACCTTCATTCCAAAATGAAGACCCCCCCAGTAAGACCTCCATTCCATTGATTTTATCACGTGTTCTCTTCTTTTTTCATTCCCATCTCGTCTTTCCCCCCACTTACCCAATTAAAATTCTATGGCTACTTGTTAAATCACTCCTTTGCATAAAGCCTCCTCTTCACTTGCATATTCTTCTTTTTATTCATCTTATTTATGAAAATCATAAGTCTGGCTGAACACTTCCATGGCTCTACTCTGCTCCTGCATTTGTGCAGCTGAGCCTGACTCACACATACTCACACTACATGGTCTCACTTTAAATTCATGACCACAATCCTCTAGCAGGCCTTTAATACTGCCGGTCATTATACTGTATTTCCCTAGTTCACATATTCTCCTACTCTCCTGGGGAACTATTTCACGCCTTTTCTTCTCTCTTAAAACTTACATTTTTTTCCCCTAAGCTGTCTTTCAGTTGATGGTTTTGTTTTCTATCTTACTGGAAAACTGAGGCCATTAGCAGAGACTTTCTGAAATCCTTCTAGTCATCTAACCAGTAAGATGTGAACCCACACTCCTTGCTCCAGGAGGTCCCCGTGCTTCTATCTAAGCCTAACACCCGTGCACGTGAAGTAGATCCCATCACCTATCACCACTTAAAGGTATTTCCCCAGAAATTATCCTCCTCCTCTCCAATTTCACCACTATTATTCTTCTTTACTGAATCCTTCCCATGAGAAAACAGGCTTTATTTCTCTTGTTTAAAAAAACCCAACTCTTAATTGACTTGTTTTTTCCTCACCAGTTCTCTGATTTTCTTTACAACTTTCTGTAAAGAATTATCTTCTCCAATCCTCATCCTATCTCGTCTTGAAGTGTACTGCAATCAGACTTTTATTCATACCACTTCAGCAAACCACTCTTGAAAATATCAATAATAACCTTGGTATTACTAAACATAATGACCAGTTCTCAGTCTTACTCAACAGTTGGCAGCATTTGGCCCAAATGATCGCTGCATCCTCCTTGATACACTTTCTCCCCTTTACATTTTCTGTACTCTTCTAGTTTTCCTTCTATCTCATTGGCTGTTCTTTCTCAGTCTCATTGGCTGTTTCATCCCTGACTTCTTTACTACAGGTGCTCCAGGGTCTGCTTCTTATACTTCTTCTTTTTCTGCTTATATGCTCTCTCTTTGGGTGACATAATCCAGCCTCATGTCCTTAAATACCAGTTATATGTTGATAACTCTCAAATTTATACATCCAGCTGGAAACTTTCCCTTGAACTTGAGACTCTTATATCTAGCTACCCACCCGACATCTCACTTGGATATTGTATTGCTTAGGGTTCAATCAGAAGATCAGAACCACTATGAATGATAGAAAATGAGGGAATTATTGCAAGGATTAGAACCTATCTAGGTGTCGGGGGTGCTGGAGAAGTTTATGAAAAGCTATTGGCTTGGCATCTGGTGGTGGACCTGAAGTTGTTGTAGGTCACCTGGACAGGTAGTTGAGAAGGAGGACTGGACCGGCACTGGAAGAAAGCAGGATAAACTGGAACCCATAATGATAAATCATAAACTGGAACCACATCTGTCTCCTTCTGCATCCATCTTCAACAACATGGATGACCTCTCAAACTCACTGGGGACATTCCAACCTCAGAGGTTTCATAAGGCTGTTCTATCTGCCTGGAACTCATTACCTCAGCTGCTAACAAAACTTTGTCCTTCACCTAATTCAGGTCTTTGCTTAAAGAGCACCTCAGTAAAACCTACTCTGACTACTCCATTTAAAATTACAATTTCCCTATTCCCCATGCCCCGGCTAGCCCTATTTCCTAACTAGCTGCATATTTTTTCGGTAGCAATTACTGCATTTTAAGATATGCTTTACCTATTATGATGTTTGTGTCTGCTTCCTCCAACTAGAAATGTAAGCCCAACAAGGGTAGGGGTTTTGAAGATTTTGTTTCACTGATGTATTTCAGGTGCCAGACCCTGAGAGAGTAGAGGCTCAATAAACACTTGTGTGAACTGAGTGTTATCAGTCTATGCCTCCCCATCAAGTTGGAGAAGGGAGCTATTGAAAAAGTTATGTTGTACATTTCTTCATTTATTGGAAGCAACTCTTTCTTCATCATTCCAAGGAATTTCTATAAGGAAGATAACACTCTCCATTGTTTAAAGCCTTTGGTGATAGCATGTCATCTTTTTACCTAACTAAATTTTAGCTGAAAATTTTTCATTCATTTTAGTCACCCTGGGGGCAGATATGTATTGTAAATCTAAAGAGATTTATTGGACCACTTTCTCAGCCTTTGAAGTGCTGTGTTCTGGATTCACTTAACCTGATTTATGGTTTCTAGAGTTTCTAGCCCTTGAGAAAAGTTGTAAAGAAGGGAAAGGAAGTCACTTGCAGGAGAAATATGACACTGTTTTCTGTCTCTGTGACAGAGAGGTTGGAGGGAAGAGAATAACTGCAATTTATTGGAACAAGAGCTTCCTAGAAAGTGAGACCAGCAAGTGCTAATGATCCCTAGCAATAGTTGCAAATCTCAGAGACAGAATCTGATTTGGTTCAGCTCTATGTCCCCACCCAAATCCCCTCTCAAATTGTAATCCCCATAATCTCCATGTGTCAACCTGGTGGGAGGTGATTGGATCATGGGGGTGGTTTCCTCCATGCTGTTCTTGTGATAGTGAGTTCTCACGAGATCTGATGATTTTATAAGTGTTTAACAGTTCCTCCTTCACATGCTGTCTTGCCTGCCACCATGTAAGACGTGCCTGCTTCCCTTCCACCATGATTGTAAGCTTCCTGAGGTCTCCTCAGTTATGCGGAACTGTGAGTCACTTAAACCTCTTTTCTTTATAAATTACCCATTCTCTAGTAGTATCTTTATAGCAATGTGAAAATGGACTAATACAGTATCCTTCGTCAGTGGAAGGCAGAATGAGGACTGGCTTATTCGGGAGAGTTTGTAGCTGAAATCAAATGTTATTAAAGCCACTTAAATATATCATATGACTATCACATGGCATGTTGCATCACATTATACTCTAGTAACTTATGTTACTGTTCCTTTCACTAGACCAAATAGTGCTCCAAAGCTGGATGAGGTGTTTTTCCTCTTACCCTCCCCAGGCCTCGCTAAGTACCAGCACCTGGGGGCAACTCAGCAAGGACCTATTGGGTGAACAGCAAATGAATGAAGTATCTCCTTGATTAGAATTACGCAAGAATTATTCATTATCATTCAACATGAGTCATTCAACTGGGACAAGGAAAGACATTGGAAAGGGAAAGTAGTATTTTTTGAGGGTCTGTTGTAATATTCATGTAAAATAGCTTGCATGGTACCTTTTGCATGCCTGGAACTCTTTACATGGTGGCGGTTTTTATTTTCTTATTAATTTTTACTAACTTCAGGAGGTGGATATTATATCTCCTTTTTGTCAAGTAAGGAAACTTTGGCTCAGAGAAAGGATGTATCCTTTAGGGCCACTTAACCAGGGAGCATCAGAGACAGAATTCAACCCCAAGGTCACACACTTTCCCCAACCCTATTCCTCCTCTCTGGTCTCCAGCAGGGACCATGGGAAGCACATGGCAGATGTGTATGTGGATATGTGAAATATATATTATACATACATGTAGGCAATATCCACTATAGACATGGAAAGGAAATGCAAAAACTCATCTCTGGTACCTTTTCACTTCTTATGACCCAACTGCTGTGTCCTTTGCCTTACTTCTGGACACCTGGTATCTCATCCTTTTCTGATGTCCTCACCCTCAGCAATCATTCCATTATTCAACTTATCTGAACTTCAATTTTCTCATCTGGAAAATGGAAATAATTATATTCCGTCACAGATTCAAATGTTAGCTTTTAAGAATAAAAAGCTAACATTTATTGACTGCTAGTTATATACCAGATGTTATTCCAAGCCTTTATAAGGACTAATGTATGTAATTTTCACAACAACCCTGTGAGTAGCTATAATTACTGTCATCATAGTCAATGAGTGAGGAAGCTGAATGCCAGAGATTAAGTGACTCTCCAAGACCACCTAGCCAACAGAGCAAAGTTTTAAACCTGGGCAATCCGGCTCCATGGGTCATCAAACCGTTTCATCTATGCCATATTAATTAAAAACATATTCTGTCTCTTAAAGATAGCATCTAAGTTAATAATAAAAATAGCTACCATTTACTAAACGTCAGTTTATGCCAAACACGGTGCTCGCTACCCCACACTGGTCTCCCAGTAGGTCTCCAGTTTCTCACAGCATTATTATAAGTGTTAAATGACATGAAAAGTACCCACATATAATAGGAAATTAATATATACTAGGTCTGTGAGTCAATTAAACCTCTTTCCTTTATAAATTACCCAGTCTCTGGTATGTCTTTATTAGCAGCATGAGAACACACTAAACCAGGCTCTTTAGAGAGACAATAATTTTAAAAATTTTGAAAAACACAGATCAACAACATCATTTGACATAACAGGACAGCATTCCTTTGGGATGAATGCACCATGATTTATCTGACATTCTGTTATTGAAAATTGAGGATGATTCCAATTTATAGTACTATAAACAATACTTCAATAAACATCCTTACAGTAAATATTTTTTGCATCTTTTCAATTATTTCATTGACAGCAATTGCCAGAGAGGAATTGAAGGTTGAAGGATGTTTCAAGGCTTTCAATATACAGTCAGGCCTCTAATTCAGGCATTTTTCAGAGAAATTTTCAATTCTAGTTATACCTATAACTAGAGAAAAGAGAAGACATTTTTTCATACTACCAAGGTTAATAAATTCACTACTAGTGTGAGATTGTACTTTAAAACGTCACTACAAACAACTGTTCCTCAAAATGCTTTTCTCTGGAATGTTCTGAAATATATCATTACTTAAAATATTACATTGTCAGTAAGAACTTCCTTTCTCACATAACCTGATGGTGATATTTTTGTGTGTTTCTGTTATGTAACCAGAGCCCTCAATAAACTGAACTCAAAATGATTCAAGCTGAAAACAACTTGATTCTTTCCACCCACTGTATCCTTCAAACTTACTGTTTCTTCCCAGAAACTTGCAGACTCAGGTGGGTCCTATAGCTTTTCCAGGCCCTCTTATTTTTCAAGAACAAAACGTCTTCTAAAACTATTAGTTTCCAGGAGAGTCTCATGTCAGTAATTGATTGTCCCATCTAGTGAGACAATCAAATCTGAAGCCTCATTCAAAGGGAAAGTTTCACCAAGATCATGCCACTGCACTCCAGCCTGGGTGACAGAGCAAGAGTCTGACTCAAAAAAAAGGGGGTGTCTTGGAGTTGGGGGGAAAGCTTCTTACTCTCCTGAGCCTGCTTCATCTGGAAAGCCTACACTGGGGTGGCTTCCTGTTAGTAGGGTACCAGGATTTTTACTTACTCGGGTATGATAAGATGTGCAGATGCAGAAATGACTGTCAGGCAAGAGGAAGTGTTTACTCACAGTTCCCCCAAAGCAGGAGGCAGGGCAGGCCATGCCAGGAAGCACCGGGGTTGGTCTGAAGGCAGAGGGAGCGAAGGGGAAATGTGAGCAAGCACCTTTGTTCTAGTTTCTGTGGAAATGGGCAAGGCAGGGTAGGCAGGCTTGGGCTGACTGGTTTGAGCAATTTCTGAAGGGTCTGGGGTGATGAGAGCTGTCTCTAGTTTTGTGGGCCCAGGCCCTGGAGTGATTAGGGCAAGGAGCTAGTGGCTCAGAGTGTGAAAGTCTGATGGAGGAAGTGATAGGCTGAGGGCTTTCGATTGGTTGGTTTGCACATGAAAGGCACGTTCCAGGTGAGACATTTACTATCTTTGTTTGTTTGTTTGTTTTTGAGATATAGTCTGGCTCTGTCACCTAGGTGGAGTGCAGTGGAGAGATCATGGCTTACTGACCTCCTGGGCTGAAGCGATTCCCCTGTCTCAGCCTCTCAGGTAGCTGGGAATACAGGCTTGTGCCACCTTGCCCAGCTAATATTTGTATTTTTTGTAGAGATGGGGTTTCATCATGTTGCCCAGGCTGGCCTCACACCCCTTGGCCTTCCAAAGTGCTGTGATGACAGGCGTGAGCCACCGCACCCAGCCTCATTTACTATTTTTGGGAGTTGGCTAACCCTGGAAGGGGCAGTCAGCAAGACCCCTGGTGTCAAAGCATCAGAAATCTGGATGAATGCACTTCTGTTCTCTGTTCCCAACTTGCTCTCCTGCTTGATCCCGAGACCCCTGACTCCTCCCAACCCTAGATAACTCATCACTTTGGCCCCGGGAAGGGGAGATGAGGCGCAGCACAGCTCCTGGTGGCCCCGCCCCAAGCTCGTCCATGCGAGCGCTCTCTGAGTGTGGTGCATCCCCACAACCCACTCCTTTTCTGGGAGACAAGGAGGCTTTTATGAGATTTTAAGGAATCCCCTCTGGGTACCTCCAGCTAAATTCCTGCCAAACGAGGTAGATCTTGACTTTCCTGGCTGGCCAGTTTCAACCTCTTTTAACCCTGAGTCCTTTTGACTAAGGTCTACCTCCAGTCCTTTCTGTGGGGGGAGTTAGGCTTGCCCTGGACGAAGGCCTTTGAAAAGCATCCTTCTTTGTAAATGACCATGTCCAGCTGTGGGCTGCCCCCTCGGCCCAACAGAAGAATGTGCTCCTGAGCCACTGGTAGAAGGTGCTGTACACCAAGGCACCACGTCAGGCTGACCTGGCCTCGCCGTTGCGGCCCACCCCGTACGCTTGTGCCAAGCTCTCCACCCGGTTCTGATGCAGGGCAGGAGAGCCCCAAACTTGGGGCTTAGCTTGGGAGGCTTCACCCAGGAAAGAATTCAAGGATGAGCCAGTGGTGTTAGGCAGCAAATTTTATTGAAGCGGCAGCGTGCAGCAGCAGCAGAGGTCCTGCTCCTTGCAAAGCAGGGCTGCCCCATGGGCAGTTTTTCCAGAGTAGCAGGTCAGAGGTGGTTCTGCAGTCATACGTATACCCACTTTCAATTATATGCAAATTAAGGGGTGGATTATGCAGAAATTTCTCCTAAAAGGGTGGTAACTTCCAGGTCATCAGGTTGTTGCCATGGAAAGGGATCGTAACTTCCAGGTGTTGCCATGGCAATGGTAAACTGACATGGTATACTGGTGGGAGTGTCATGGAAAGGTACTTCTGTCCCCTCTCTGTTTTAGCTAGACCTCAATTTGGTCCGGTGTCTGAGCCCCACCTCTGGAGTCAAATCCCACCTCCTGCCTCAGCTCTACTGCAGCCCTCTTCCCACTGTAGTGGGGGTGAACCTCCCCTCCCCTCTCCCACATGTGGGACAAAGGTGGGAGGGGTAGCCCCCGCACATCACTACATGGTCCAGAGAAAACATCACTCTCTCTTCCTCTTTGCATTCAGTCCTTTTACGGCTCCAGTTGGCTGAAGGGTTAAGCTTTGTAAAAGCTGCTTCTGGCTCTTACGTGCCTTGTGTAGGTGCTCTTTGGAATTTAACAGTCCCTGGAACCCCTTATTTCTCAGTCTTTGAAGCAATACAGAAACAAAACAGGTCACATCCTGATACCCTGTGAAAATTAAAAATAAAAACCACTAAAGAGAAAGGGAAACAGCCATTAAATATGATGAAATGTGCTGAGACTCCACAAGCTTTCAGAAGAAAGCCACATTTACCAACTAAAAGGCGAGTCAAACACTAATTTTTCAATAATCAAATTACAGCAGCAGTTATGCCTCGTTGGCTCAGTAATTCAATGCCACACCTATGTTCACAAGTCAGCTTAGACATGTCTTCTGTATCAAAAGTATAGAACTCAATATTTTTATTATTGATTACTACTTCAATCAAGTCGAGAGTTTGGTGTTATTTTTAACATGATTGGAAATCATATCCAATGGTGATGCTTTGGGCCTTGGCAATACCAAATATCAAATGATAAAATTAGAGTTTTCAAAATATCTTTCAAGTCCCAATTTTCTTTAGATAAATTTAATTGGTCAGTAGTTCTTAAAAGGAGCACTGTTTTGACTCACAGAATAGTTTCTGTCCAATGACTTCTTTGACATTTCCATTCAGAGCCAAGCTACAACAACTGATGGAGAACTGAGAATCATAGTTCCATTTTTATTCCCAGAGTGTGTTTGCTTTTGGTAGTTTGGTTTTTTAAATTATTGATTATCTTCACTTGTAGCGACTGGATTTTTTGAAACCTAGAACAATTAAAATCTCATATCAGTTAAGTAATTGTTGGCTAAAACTGCAGGCACTGTGTCTGGTTGCAAATTAGAGTGTAAGGAGGCAGCCAAGTAACTTGAAATTACAAATGATTTGTATTAAATTAAACAACATCTCTTGAGTTCCAGAATTAATTTCCAAAACTTAAACTGTTTTTTATCTACCATTCCTGAGTTTCTTTTTGAGTTACATTCAGTAGGAAATTGGATTTTTTTTTTAACTTCATGAGCAAGGATCGAAATCAGTCCCAGTTATCTATTGTTGAGTGAAGACCCCCAAATGCTGTTTCAAAGCCATGACTATCATGTAGTATTCCTCTTGGTTTTTGTGAGCCGGAATTTGGAAATGGTTCAATGGAGTATTTCTGCCTCACCTGCGCTCTTGAGGTTGCAGTGTGATGGCGGCTGCCATGGGATCAGCGGTATGCAGGCAGGGGCGAGGCATCTCTCTCGGTGTGGTCTCTCTTCCTGATTAGTTTCTGTTTCCTCACAAGCAGGGCAACCTCAGCTTCTTACACAGTGGTTCAGAGCTCCAGGGGCTACTTCTTCTCAATCTAAAGACTTGCGAGCTAAAGAGACAATTTATCTGCTCTACACGTGCAACCTACAACAGGGGGGAAGGCATAGGATAACTGCTGTAGATGCCGCCATTCCAAAAGGCAGTCAGCCAGGTGTGGTGGTTCACATCTGTAATCCAAGCACTTTGGAAGGCAGGAGGATCACTTCAGGCCAGGAGTTTGAGACCAGCCTGGGCAATATAGTGAGACCACATCTCTACAGAAAATTTAAAAATTAGCCAGATGTGGTGGCATGCACATGTAGTCCTAGCGACATGGGAGGATGAGATCTGCAGAAGTCTCTGGGCCCAAAGGTCTCATTTTATTTTATAATGTTTCCATCCTTTTCTGTCCCAGTTGATGTTTCTGCTAGCACAAGTCGCCTAAAAACTCTGTGACTGTCTAATAAACCATACTGGGATATTCAGTATGGAAATGCAAAAAAGTCCTGACATATATGAAAAGGAGCTCACCTTTGCTCGAAGTACAAGAAAGGCACATTACAATTTACTAAGAGAGCCTGTGGGAGGTTCTAGACGTCTGATAATTTTCTGTTTCTTCATCAGTGTGCTGGTTACCAGGTGTGTTTGGTTTGTGAAGTTTCTATCTGTATATATATATACACACACACACACACACACACACACACACACACACTTTTCTATATGGATATTATGTCAGTAAGAAGTTAAAAAAGCAAACTACATTGAGATACCATATCTCTGCTTATCAGATAGGCAAACATTCCAAAGTTAGATAACATATGCTCTAAAGGAGGCAGTGGGAAAACAGGAACTCAAATATCCAATTTGCACAGCCCCATACAGTGGTATTTTGCAGTATCTAGCAAAATTGTATATACATTCATCCTTTGGCCCAGCAGCCCCACTTCTAGAAATCTCTGCCAGACACATGGGCAAAATTTTGAAATGACCGCATGCCCAATGCTAGTCATTGCTGTACTATTTGAAATAGCAAAGGACTGTAAACAACCCAAATGTCTATCAATAGCACTCTGATGACTACAACTTTCACAAAAAGGATTATTATGTAGCCATAAGAGGAAAGAGAAAGATCCCTGTACACCGCCATAGAGTTATCTCCCGTGTATATTGCAAAGTTTAAAAATGTGAGCTGTGGAATCATGTTAAAAGAGGAAGCAAGTGAAACCCAGATGAGTTAATTCACAGTTTCAAAAATAAACAAATGAAGAATAAATAAAACCAATAAAAAATGGTTACCAAAGGGGGGGGAGGGAACAGGATAGAGAGGACAAAGGTGAATCTTTTTTATAATCTTCAGAAGTATGAAAACAGTGACCATAACGTTTATCATCCTAACTGGGACACTTCTGAGTGTGAAAGGAGTGATGTTAATAATTATTCCAGGACAGCAGGTGTAAACTGGACGGGCCTGGGCCAGCCAGGACCTGTGACTACCCTAGGTTGGATGTTATTAAGGAATTACTCATAATTTTGTTGGACGTAGTAGTATCAGTTACAGAGGCATAATGGAGTTTTCACAGATGACATGACATAATGTATGGAATTTGCTTTCAAACTTTGCTTCTCAAACTTGTGCATGCATCAGAATCACTTGGAGAGCCCATTAAAACACAGAATACCGAGTCACACCCCCAGAGGTTCTGATTCAGGAGATCTGTAGTGGAAATGAGGGTTCGCATTTCCAAAGGGTTCCTGCTGCCGCTGATGTTGCTGGCTTTCAGACTGCCCTTGAGTAGCACTATTTTAAAACACTGCACTTCAGCTCTGTGTGTGTATCCCCCCATATAAAACTACACATATGTATATATGTACACAAACACACAGACATACATGAACACATATGGTTGGCTCTCTGCCTCTATCTGTGTGTGTGTGCGCGCGCATGTGCACATGTATTTAAACAAGGGAATAACTGCAATGAAATTGGCAAGGCATTGATCAATTTTGAATTTGAGTGGTGAGTACAGTCAGCCCTCCGTTTCTGCAGGTTCCGCATCTGCAGATTCAACCAACAGCAGATGGGAAATATTCAGAAAAATTAAAAAATAACAATATAACAACAAAAATAATACAAATGAAAATACAGTGTAAGAACTATTTATATTGGTGTTACAAGTAATCTAGGAGATGATTTAAAGTATACAGGCATTCCTAAGTTACATGCTAATACTGTGCTATTTCTTATGAGGGACTTGAGCATCCCTGGATTTTGGTGTCCATGGACTGTCCTGGAGCTGCTCCTCCCCCTAACACTGGGGGGCAGCTGTACATGAAATTATTTTACTATTCTTTTCACGTTTGTGTTTATTTGAAATTTTCCTTAATAATACGTTTGTTTTGCTTTATTTTTTCAATTCAGGAGGTTGAGGTCCAACTCAAATGAGACCTCATATATTCCCTTAATCCCTTTGGTTAGAACAAACAGAATAACTTTTCTTTATTTACATAAGAATCGTATTTATACTTCCAGTGCAGTGAAAGCCAATAAAACTGAAACAGCAAATTTACCCTAAATATTATTATCCGTGATCTGAATTTAATGATTATGCATACAGCATTATGACCCAACGAGATGAAAAATCTACAGAATGTGATCAGAAAGTGAATTTATATTTTAAAATAGATGTTGAAATTTGAAAATTAATATACAAAAGCTTTTCCCCACCAGCTTCTTATTTAACATAGAGGGAGCTCTTTTAATTGTTCCCTGATACCACTAGGCCTCTGTTATAGCTTTCCTGAAGTTACATTCTCTTCCCTATTCTGGGCAGTATTTCTGTTCCTAGACCTCTTCTTCCCTCCTCTTCTTCCTCACGATTTTTTTTTATTTTTTTATTTTTAGAGACAGATTCTCACTCTGTTGCCCAGGCTGGAGCTCAGTGGTGCAATCATGGCTCACTGCAGCTTCAACCTCCTGGGCTCAAGGGATCCTCCTGCCTCAGCTTCCCAAGTAGCTGTGACCACAGGTGCATACTACAACACCTGGCTAATTGAAAGAAAACTTTTTTTTAGAGACAGGGTCTCGCTATGTTGCCCACGCTGGTTTCAAACACCTAGCCTCAAGAAATCCTCCTGCCCTAGTCTCCCAAGTGGCTGGGTTTCCAAGCATGTACCACTATAACCAGCTTATTTTTATTTTTATTTTGTAGAAAGAGTATTGTTATGTTCCCCAGGGTAGAAATGGCCTCAAGCGATCCTCCCACCTTGGCCTCCCAAGGTGCTGGGATAACGGGTGTCAGCCCCGCACCAAGCCTCCTTCTCTTTTATTGATTCATCCCCTTTGCAGGTGCTTTATCTTTTACACCATCCTCTCTGCCTTTCTAAATATATATTTTATTACATTTGTGAGTCAGGTATCACATCATCTTTTCTTAGTTTACAAAGTGATTGGGCTATTTTATATTTCTTCTCTAAATTAATTTGAATTTATGTAAAGCTTTTAGATGGTCTTTTTAAATACTGAGGTACTATCAGTAGATTTTTACAGAAAAACATATCCCCACCATCAACATGACAGACCGCATATTTGGGCTTCTGTAAACTTTCTTGTTTCTTACATGTAGTCCTGGCGATAGCTTGTCCTTTGCTGGAAACGTGATCTTTTACGCTAAACCATGCAATTCCCACTTACGATCAGTTGCATTCCTCATTCCCCACATCCTGAAGACTGTATAACCCAGCACAGTATGGTAAAATGTGGCATTACTTTACAATTGTTACAGAAATTTGTATTTTGTGACAGTTACAAAAGAGTGGACCATGACTCACAGTTTTTACTAGAGACTTACTTCAGGGAAATTTATGAATAATAGGAACGAAGCAACATTTTGACAGATGAAACCTCAACTGAAGCTTCTCAAGTTCAAGAGATCTATGCAGGAAATGAAAGCAAACATGAAGTTCCTCTACAGTTTCCATCTCATGTTCAGCTTTGCAGTTTGTTCTTTTCGAATATACATTCATATGTCTGAAGTTTTAATGGGAAATTTTTGGTTAATAGTAATCCCTACGCACATTTAAACAAGGAGTTTAATATATTTACAATATTGACTTTCACATGACTTCTCTGAAAAAGAAAGCCACATCCCATAGGTTTCTTAGGCAGAAAATACAGGCCAACTATCAGAGTAATCAGTCATTATTTGCTTAATCACTCCTAAAACGATAATAGCAGCAGCTAACATTTCTACACTACTTGCTTTCTCATAGACACTTTCCTAAGTGTTTTATATTATTTAACTGACATTAATCATGTAACTTTCACAATTATCTTTTGAGGTAGAGACTCTAAATAATGATCAGAGATAAAAATAAATAAATTTGGAGAGAAATAAACTTGCCTTAATATGCTCATGTGTAAAATGGGTATTTCAGCCAATTTGATGGTGAGACAATAATGGAAGGCATAACAAAATACCTTAAATTTTTTTTCTAAATATATATTTTTTTCCTATATCGTTATTTTTATTTTTTGAATGAGGAAACTAAATCTTGCTATGGTTATATAACTCACCATAAGCTCCAAGTGGCAGAGATAGGTGCTTGGATTCTGATTTATTAATTATTTGGCCACTGCCGTATTTATGAATCTTCATGTGCCTTTTTAACAGCACATGTCATCAAAATCTAAGATCACAACATTTCCTGCCCATTAAAATCTCAGGGTGGATGTATTTCCTAAACTGGCTTTTCATAACCTTCTATTTGTTCTCTTTCTCTCTCTTTCTCTCTTTCTGTCTTTCTTTCTTTTCTGAGACAGAGTCTCGCTCTGTCGCCCAGGCTGGAATGCAGTAGCACGATCTCTGCTCACTGCAAGCTCCACATCCTGGGTTCAAGCCGTTCTCCTGCCTCAGCCTCCCGAGTAGCTGGGACTACAGGCACCCACCACCACACCTGGCTAATTTTTTGTATTTTTAGTAGAGACGGGGTTTCACTGTGTTTCTTTTCTTTTTTATTTTAAGTTCCGGGGTACATGCGCAGAACTCGTGGGTTTGCATAGATAGGTAAGCGTATTACAAAGGTCAATGTGTGCCATGGTGGTTTGCTGCACCTATCAACCCATCACCTAAGTATTAAGTGTAGCATGCATTAGCTATTTTTCCTGATGCTCTCCCTCCCCCTGTGACAGGCCCCAGTGTGTGTGTTGTTCCCTTCCCCATATCCATGTGTTCTCATTGTTCACCTCCCACTTATGAGTGAGAACATGTGGTGTTTG
This sequence comes from Nomascus leucogenys, assembly GCF_006542625.1. Lineage (NCBI taxonomy): Eukaryota > Metazoa > Chordata > Mammalia > Primates > Hylobatidae > Nomascus > Nomascus leucogenys. The sequence continues at coordinate 132,494,045 of NC_044384.1, forward strand.
GTTTTCCATTCCTGCGTTATCTAAACAGATATTTTAAGAAACTACTGTATTGCTTTGCATTTCTCTGATGGCCAGTGATGATGAGCATTTCTTCATGTGTTTTTTGGCTGCATAAATGTCTTCTTTAGAGAAGTGTCTGTTCATGTCCTTGGCCCACTTTTTGATGGGGTTGTTTGTTTTTTTCTTGTAAATTTGTTTGGGTTCATTGTAGATTCTGGATATCAGCCCTTTGTCAGATGAGTAGGTTGCAAAGATTTTCTCCCATTCTGTAGGTTGCCTGTTCACTCTGATGGTAGTTTCTTTTGCTATGCAGAAGCTCTTTAGTTTAATTCGATTCCATTTGTCAATTTTGGCTTTTGTTGCCATTGCTTTTGGTGTTTTACACATGAAGTCCTTGCCCACGCCTATGTCCTGAATGGTATTGCCTAGGTTTTCTTGTAGGATTTTAATGGTTTTAGGTCTAACATTTAAGTCTTTAATCCATCTTGAATTAATTTTTGTATAAGGTGTAAGGAAGGGATCCAGTTTCAGCTTTCTCCATATGGCTAGCCAGTTTTCCCAGCACCATTTATTAAATAGGGAATCCTTTCACCATTTCTTGTTTTTGTCAGGTTTGTCAAAGATCAGATAGTTGTAGATATGCAGCATTATTTCTGAGGGCTCTGTTCTGTTCCATTGATCTATGTCTCTGTTGTGGTACCAGTACCATGCTGTTTTGGTTACTGTAGCCTTGTAGTATAGTTTGAAGTCAGGTAGGGTGATGCCTCCAGCTTTGTTCTTTTGGCTTAGGATTGACTTGGCAATGCGGGCTCTTTTTTGGTTCCATATGAACTTTAAAGTAGTTTTTTCCAATTCTGTGAAGAAAGTCATTTGTAGCTTGATGGGGATGGCATTGAATCTATAAATTACCTTGGGCAGTATGGCCATTTTCACGATAATACCATCTCACACCAGTTAGAATGGCCATCATTAAAAAATCAGGAAACAACAGGTGCTGGAGAGGATGTGGAGAAATAGGAACACTTTTACACTGTTGGTGGGACTGTAAACTAGTTCAACCATTGTGGAAGTCAGTGTGGTGATTCCTCAGGGATCTAGAACTAGAAATACCATTCGACCCAGCCCTCCCATTACTGGGTATATACCCAAAGGACTATAAATCATGCTGCTATAAAGACACATGCACATGTATGTTTATTGCAGCACTATTCACAATAGCAAAGAGTTGGAACCAACCCAAATGTCCAACAACAATAGACTGGATTAAGAAAATGTGGCACATATACACCATGGAATACTATGCAGCCATAAAAAATGATGAGTTCATGTCCTTTGTAGGGACATGGATGAAACTGGAAAGCATCATTCTCAGTAAACTATCGCAACGACAAAAAACCAAACACCGCATGTTCTCACTCATAGGTGGGAATTGAACAGTGAGAACACATGGACACAGGAAGGGGAACATCACACTCTGGGGACTGTTGTGGGGTTGGGGGAGCGGGGATGGACAGCATTAGGAGATACACCTAATGCTAAATGACGAGTTAATGGGTGCAGGAAATCAACATGGCACATGGATACATATGTAACAAACTTGTACATTGTGCACATGTGCCCTAAAACCTAAAGTATAATTAAACAAACAAACAAACAAACAAACAAACAAAAACAAACAAAAAAAAAGATTGGACATTTTTATCGATAAAAAAAGAGAAACTACTGTATTGCTTGGCTAAAAACACTTTTTGGGTGTGACATGATCTCAAAATATTCAGGAATAAATGGTTTCACCATTTAGGAAGTCTCTTAGGGCTAAAAGTTACGATGATAAGCAAACAAGTTATTTGATGCAATATAAAAATTGAAGTTAAAGAGAAAGCATTCAAAGGAAGTAACTGAATTGCAACTGTTTCATGATAGAACAAAAGGAGGACATGGGAAAATATAGTGCGTGCCATGGTTTTTATCCTTTTTCTTTTTTCTGCTAGCCATAAGGAAGAGAGCGCTTAAAGTCTTGGAGCACAGAGGAAGAAAAGCAGCTTTCTCCTAGAGCAGAAGATTCAGGGAATTCAGAGTCCTGGGATAACTAGAAGATAGAGAAAGAGGAAGTCCTAGTAATTAGAGTAAGGAGGTAATTAAAGGTCGGACAGCTAAAGCAAGTCAGGTTACTTTGTATATATAATGTATATATATAATGTTTCCTGTCAAGTCAGATTATTTCGTGTATATATAATGTATATGTCTGAGATAATTTCTGTTCTTTAGGCTTAGTGAGTCTTTTCTTAAAAGTCAGAAATATTAAACATGAATTCCACCAAAATATAACCTGGGTGTTTGAGTTTCTTCAAAGCTTGCTCTGTATCAGATTATTGGTTATGCTTTCATAAAACAATGCTTTCTTTTTAAAAAAATAATTACAATTTTTATTTTAGATTCGGGGGTACATGTGCAGGTTTGTTACCTGGGTATATCACGTGGTACTGAGGTTTGGAGTACAACTAATACTGTCGCCTGGGTACTAAGCATATTATCCAATATTAGTTATTCAATCAGTGCCATGCTCCTCCCCTCCCCTGCTAGTAGTCCCCAGTGTCTATTGTTGTCATCTTTATGTCTGTGAGTACCATTGTTTAGTTCCCACTTATAAGTGAGAACATGCAGTACTTGGTTTTGTGTTCCTGCATTAATTTGCTTAGGATAATCAGCTGCATCCATGTTGCTACAAAGGACATGATTACATTATTTTTTATGGCTGCATAGTATTCCATGGTGTATACATACCACGTCTTCTATATCCAATCCACCACTGATGGAGGTGTAAGTTGATTCCATGTCTTTGCTATTGTGAATAGTGCTGCAGTGAACATATGAGTGTATGTGTCTTTTTGGTAGAATGATTTATTTTCTTTTGGATATATCTATAATATCCAGTAATAAGATTGTGGGGTCTAATGGCAGTTCTGTTTTAAGTTCTTTGAGACACCTACAAACTGCTTTCCACAGTGGTTAAACTAATTTACACCCACCGTCAGTGCATAAACATTCCCTTTTCTCTGTTGCCTCACTAGCATCTGTTTTTTGACTTTTCAATGCTAGCAATTCTGACTGGTTTGAGATTGTATCTCATTGTGGTTTTGATTTGCATTTCTCTGATGATTAGTGAAGTTGAGCATTTTTTCATATGTTTGTTGGCTGCTTGTATGTCTTCTTTTGAGAAATGTCTGTTCATATCTTTTGCCCATTTTTTAATGAGGTTATATGTTTTTCACTTGTTCAATTTACTGATAGATTCTGAATATTAGACCTCTGCCAGATCCACAATCTGTGAATATTTTCTTTCATTCTGTAGGTTATTTGTTTACTTTGTTTATAGTTTATGTTGCTGTGCAGAAGCTCTTTAGGTCTTTAGGTCTCTACAGACCTATGTAATTAGGTCTGATAAGTCGATTTTTGTTTTTGTTGCAATTGGTTTTGAGGACTAGTAATAAATTCTTTCCCAAGGCTGATGTCCAGAATGGTTTTTCTTAGGTTTCTAGATTTTCTTCCACAGTTCTTACAGTTTTAGGTCTAAAATTTAAATCTTTAATCCATCTTGAGTTACTTTTTGTATGTGGGGAAACTTAGGGGTCCAGTTTCAGTCTTCTGCATCTGGCTAGCCAGCTATCCCAGCACCGTTTATCGAATAGTGAGACCTTTTCCCGTTGCTTATTTTTGTTGGCTTCATAGGAGATCAGATGGCCATAGGTGTGTGGCTTCATTTCTGCGTTCTCTATTCTGTTCCATTGGTCTATGTGTTTGATTTCGTACTAGTGCCATGCTGTTTTAGCCACTGTAGCTTAATAGGATAAAGTTGGACAGTGTGGTGCCTCCAGCCTTGTTCTTTTTGCTTAGGATGTCTTTGGCAGTTCAGGCTCTTTTTTGGTTCTGTATGAATTTTAGAATAGTTTTTTCCTAGTTCTGTGAAAAATGATACTGTTAGCTTGATAGGAATAGCATTGAATCTGTAGATTGCTTTGGGTAGTATGAACATTTTAACAATACTGATTCTTCCCATCCATGAGCATGGAATATTTTTCCATTTGTTTGTGTCATCTATAATTTCTTTCAGCGGTGTTCCATAGTTCATTGCAGAGATCTTTCATTTTCTTGATTTGATGTATTCCTAGGTATTTTATTTTATTTTATTGCAGCTATTGTAAATGGGATTCCATTCTTGACTTGGCTCTCAGATTGAACATTATTAGTGTATAGAAATGCTAAGATTTTTGTACATTGATTTTGTGTTCTGAAACATTACTGAAGCCATTTATCAGTTCCAGGAGCCTTTTGGCAGAGTCTTTTGGGTTTTCTAGGTATGGAATCATATTGTCAGCAAAGAAGAGTTTGACTTCTTTTCCTGTTTGGATACGTTTTCTCTTTCTCTTGCCTGATTCCTTTGGCGATGACTTCCAGTATTATGTTGAATGAGAGTAGTGAGAGTGGGCATCCTTGTCTTGTTAAAGTTCTCAAGGAGAATGCTTCCAATTTTTACTCATTCAGCATGATGTTGGCTATGAGCTTGTCATAGTGGCTCATAATATTTTGAGGTGTGTTCCTCTGATGCCAAGTTTCCTGAAAAAACCCCATCATGAAGGGATGTTGAATTTTTGTCAAAAGCTTTTTCCTCACCTATGGAGAGGATCAGATAGTTTTTGTTTTTAATTCTGTTTATGTGTTGAATCACATTTATTGATTTTCCTATGTTGAACCAAATTTGCATCCCAGGAATAAAGCCTGACTTTTTGATGTGCTGCTGGATTTGGTTTACTAGCATTTTGTTGAGGACTTTTGCATCTTTGTTCATCTGAGATATTAACATGCAGTTTTCTTTTTTGTGTCTTTGCCAGGTTTTGACATCAGAGTGTTGCTGGCTTCATAGAATGAGATAGAAGTTTTTAACTGTTTGCTTTGTAGTTCCTATTGCATGGTTGCTTTATAGGGTCTGTGGGCTATGTATTTAAGGGTGTTTTTGTGGTAACAGTTATCATTCTTTCATTTCTATGTTTAGACCTCCCTTAAGGATCTCTTGTAAGGTTGGTCTAGTGGTAACAAATTTCCTTAGCGCTTGCTTCAGTGGGAAAAATTATTTGTCCTTTGCTTATGAAGCTTAGTTTGGTGGGATGTGAGACTCTTGCTTGGAATTTCTTTTCTTTAAGAATGCTGAAAATAGTCCCCCAGTCTCTCCTGGCTTGTAAGGTTTCTGCTGAGAATTCCACTATTAGCCTCGTAGGCCCTTGTATGTGATCAGACCTTTCTCTCTAGGTGTTTTTACAATTTTTTTCTTTAGTGTTGACCTTGGACAGTCTGATGAGTGTATGCCCTGGTAATGTTCATTTTGTATAGTATCTTGTAGGTGTTCTCTAGGTTTCTTGTATCTGGATGTCTATCTCTCTAGCAAGATTAGGGAAATTTTCTTGAATTATCCCCTCAAATATGTTTTCTAGATTGTTCTCTTTGTCTCCATCTCTCTCAGGAATGCCAATAGTCCATTCATTTGGTCGCTTTACATACTCCCAGTAATTTTTTTTTTTTTTTCCAGCTGGGTGCGGTAGCTCACGCCTGTAATCCCAGCACTTTGGGAGGCCAAGGCGGGTGGATCAGGAGGTCAGGAGATTGAGACCATCCTGGCTAACACAGTGAAACCCCATCTCTACTAAAAATACAAAAAATTAACCGGGCGTGGTGGCAGGCGCCTGTAGTCCCAGCTACTGTGGAGGCTGAGGCAGGATAATGGTATGAACCCAGGAGGCGGAGTTTGCAGGGAGCTGAGATTGCGCCACTGCACTCCAGCCTGGGTGACAGAGCGAGACTCCATCTCAAAAAAAAAAAAAAGAAAAAAAGTGTTTTTCTTTTCTTTTTTTTTTCTTTTTAAGATGTTTATCTCTTTCTTCATTTCCTGGATTGCTTTAGAAGTTTCTTTGTGTTGATTTTCAACCTTGTCTTGGATCTTGTTCAACTTTCTTGCAATCCATGCTCTGAATTCTTTATCGGTCATTTCTGAGTTTCCATTTTGGTTACAGACCGTTGCTGGGGAGCTAGTGCCGTCCTTTGGTGGTGATGCCACATTCAGATTTTTCATGGTGCCAGAATTCTTGCACTGGTTCCTTCTCATCTGGAGATGCTGGCATTTCCAGTCTTTGCAATTAATTTCGTGCAAGCACCATTTTTTTGTTTTTTTGTTTCCCTGTATATATTTTCTTCTTTTCCTTTCTTTTACCCACCCTGTGTAGGTAATGTGACTGTAGAGAATGCTAGATAGGGCCTTCTGGTTTTGCTTCTATAGCCCTATGCACTTCTGTTGACAGGATTTATATTTAACCAATGCTTTCATATAATCATAATTTCATGGTTATGATTTTCCAGTGTTAATATATTGTTAGTAAAGAATAATTGGCTAAATTTTTATTAGGTGTTTGACTCCTTAGCTGGAGAGTATACATAGTTCTCTTGTGTATCCAATCTTCAAAGCATCACTCTTTTGGAAACATAATCAGTGTTTTAGACTAATATTTGTTTATTTAAACGTTTTGGAGTATCACCCATTTTTGGCCAACAATTTTATGAAGAATTGTTACACATGTTGGGTCAGTGTAAGCTAAATATTTTCCCATTTCTAATAAAACTCTAGTTTCTTAGAACTTACTGTTTTCTAAAGTTGGGGAGCAACCAGAAAGCAGTCTCTGTTACCTGGTGCTCTGCTGAGACTTTCTTATTTTCTTCAACTCCCGATTTCATCTGGCATTGTTTTTCTCTTGCCTTGACAGACGCTGACAACTAGAGCTGAGGAAGTGATATAAATGCAGCATTTGGGGTAATACTCTGCTTCCCCCTTTTGTGCCAAACAGGCAAGTCAGGGACACCTGAGGTTATGAAGGCATCTCTCAACAGTTCTGCCTGAGAATCCAAGAATGAAAGTAATAGTTACCTTGCCTTGGGCTGCTGCTACCTTTCTCCTTTATGAGTGCAATTGACATGCTCCACGTTCAGATCTCAGGTATCAGTCAGCTGCACTTTCTCTTTCAGACAAAAGTGTTGCCAGTGTTTCTACTACTGTCCTAGTGTCACTCCTTATCTCCTTATTTTAAAGTGTTATTTTTCCTGGAAGTGTAATGGTTAAAGAAGTGACAGTAAATAAATAGGAGTCATTATTCCCTTTTCTAAGATTCTGTCCTTAGAGACCAATTTTCATAACATCTCTTGAGCTCTCCATGTAAAATCAGTCCAGTCTAATTCACATCTCCATTAGTTATATCTGCTTTTGGCAAACAGCTTGGCTTCCCAGGTTATTCAGAAAAAAAAATCTATGAAATATCTTAATGCCTCCATTTCCCTCTTGTCCACTTTCAGAGTTACCATATATTCATCCATCCTTTTCTCCCTCCTATCTGAGGCAGAAGGAATCTTTACTTTCTTCAAAAATCAATTTTTTTCAACTTTGCTAATTATCTGCCTTCTTTTCTACCTTCTCTGGGGATTTATTTCATTGATTTTTCTACCGTATTTCTCTCTTCTCTTTATTCCTTTCTTCCTTCCTATAACATGCACAAATATTACTATTGTATAAAAATCTTCTGTAATGTCACATTCTCCACCGAGTTATTTCCCTTTTCTTCTCCTCTCTTTCATCATCAAGCTTCTTGAAAGAACTATCTCATCTCTCACTTAGTTATCAATCCTGATTTTAGCCCTCACAGGTGGCTGAAATTGGATAGAAGAGGTCATCCATGTCCTAACTTCCAAATCCATTGTATTTGGGTGGTCATGTCACAGAACCTCACTACAGGCTTCTCTTCTGGGGTTCCTCCCTTGGGTTTGTGAGACAGCCCTCTTCTTATTGTCTTCCCACTCTTCCTAGTCTCACCCTCATCTTTTTAAATGTAACAAAGGTTGTTTCCTGGGGTTGATGTTAAGCAGGGCTGGGGAGGAAGAGTTGGTGATGGCTCCTATTGTGTTCTCTTTGGTGACACGTGTAGACATGGGTCATCACTTGGTTTCCATTTTCCCCTCTGCCCAAGAGCATTAGAGAAATTAAAATGCTTCAAAACATCTGAAATTCAAGTCCAGAAATTGCCATTTTTGTTTCCTGTCTTAGTCCATTTTGTGTTGATATAAAAATACCTACAGCTGGGTAATTTATAAAGATAAGAGGTTTATTTGGCTCATGGCCCTGCAGCCTGTACAAGAAGCATAGTACCAGCATCTGCTTCTGGTGAGGCCTCAGGAAGCTTCCAGTCATGGCAGAAGGTGAGGGGAGCAGACATCACATGGTGAGAAAGGGAGGAAGAGAGAGGTAGGGGTGTCTTGCTACTTAAAACAACCAGCCCTCGCATGAACTAATAGAGCAAGAACTCACTAATTACCAATGGGATGACACCAAGCCATTCATGAGGGATCCTCCTCCATGCCCCAGATACCTCCCACCAGGTCCCATCTCCAACAGTGGGGATCACATTTCAACGTGAGACTTGGAGGAGACAAATATCCAAACTATATCATTTCTCTTTTTACCTTGTCCTAATAAAGGAAGGAAGTTACGTGTGGTGATAAAGTCCTTGGTTTTCACTTTGTTGTCTGATGCCTGTTGAAATGGGTCAGAACATAAAAGGGTTTTTCTGAGGAAAGGTAAATGCTTGGAAAAGTTATTGTTACTGGGCCTATTATATTAATTCACAATGAGAATTTGAGCTACACTGTGCTAACAGAGTCCATGAGCCCCCTGGTGTCCCGTTTCTCACTAGAGGACAGGGCAGCATGTTCCACTCCAGTAGTCATTGTATAAAATATATTTGAAGCACAACTCTCATTACAAGTACACAATACATTTTTAGTGTGTCATTGAGAAACATCCAGGAAATCACTCAGAGAAGCTTTCCTGTATTCCCTGAGCATATTCCCTTTAAAGGCTTCTCAAAGTCAGATGACTCATTTATGCTACAGATTTATGTGTGAGGACCATAGTTACTTGCCTACTTCTCATTTCAGCCAAGTCTTTCTTCCTTCCTCCTCCTCCCCTTCTTCTTCTTCTCCTCCTACTTCTACTTCTTCTTTCCTTTTCCTTTCTTCCTTCGTGCTCATGTGACTATTTATGGGAAACTATTAATAACTCTTGAAAAATTGCACGTTCAACTTTCTTCTAAAGAAAAGGCAGTTGTACAAATACTGGACTGAAAAGGAAAAACTTCTTTAAAAGCCGCATAAAAAGTCTGAGCGGGAAGTAAGACTATGTGCATCTCCAGACCCTGAGGGAGAAGAGAAGCAGAAAATGAATCAGAGAAGCCCTAGAAGCTCCAAAGTCCTTTCCAGTCCCGATGTTATCTGTAAAGAAAGAAACCTAGCAACCCCAGATCGGTAGCTGAGAGTTGAGAGTTTTAAAATTAATTTAATGTGCTGATCACATGTCTTAGTAAAGTTTATTTCCAGTACTTATTAAAAGCCCAGTTTACTGGTTTCTTTTTTTTAGCAGAAGTAAATATTTGAATTATATAAGGCTTAATGCTGTTTGGTTTTCCTTTTCATAGATTTAATTTTTAGAAAAATGTGAACCCTTGGTAACTTTCCAAGGAGCATTTGCTTAGTCATGCTTTTAGGTTTTAAGAGATTGATCTGAAGACTCTTCCCTTGCTTTGCCTTGTTTTCTACTCTGTGTATTGCAGGTGATTTCAAGGGTTTACAATAGAATAAAACACAGCTCTAATTTAAAATGGAAGTGCCTTGGGTAGGAAGGGGTGGGTCATGTTAATGATATTGTATATTGTTTATTCTTTCCATCAGTCTCCCAAATATTTCTACCCATTTATATCCAAACAAAAAGTTGTTGTTTATTTCTTTGTGTTTAGTTTCGTTTCACATCCCTTTTTTTGGTTAGAGCACTCACTAATTGCTGTGGGAATTTAACTTGCCCAGTCTAATCAAATGCCATTGAGAGTCTGAAGCCACATAACATCCATCCTTTAGAATAATTTACAATGTCAACAACACAGATGCAATGTCTTTTTTCCAGAATCAAACGTTTCTTCAGAAATTGAGTAGCAGACTGCAGAGAATTTATCTTTTCTGAGTTCTGTTTTCAGTGGAATTAATTTAAGATTTATGTTTTAAATACCTGTGGACGTGGCAGTTTCAAAATCAGCTATCTTGCTGAACAGCAGATCTGAGAACAGACAAAAAATGTAAAATTTGGTGTTTTTCGTTGCTTAATTTATAATGATGTTACTGTAATCAGTCATAAATAATGACAGTGTTTTTCTTAAATTTGGCCTTGTATCAGCATTGCCTGGAGGGCTTGTTAAAACACAGATTGCTAGGCCTCGCCAGAGCTTCTTAGTGGTTCTAGGGAAGCCCGATAATTTGCATTTCTAACAAGTTCCCAGGTGGTGCTGATGCTGTGAGTACAGAGATTGCATTTTGAGAACCACTATTCTAATTACAATATTACAGTGTGATAATTATACAAGGTGCTTTAAATCAGTTTCTATTTTCTGCAAGAGAAACTGAAAGATTAATGTGGAAATTTACAATTTTGATAAAGAATATGTACTGAGAAAAATTATATTTTTAAAAACCTAGTATCTCCTATGACTTCAGCATATCCAATACACCTGAGGCTAAGAAGCCAAATCATCTTTCACTCACTGACATGCTGCTGGGGGATCTATTTCTGGTTTCACCTTTACTAATGGACCAAGAGATGGCTCTCGCTGAGGCTGGAGGCGTTGGTACACAATCAGGGGTCCAATTGCATCTTCAGTCTGGTGAGTCTATTTAACCTCACCATATTTAATGAACCATCATCTACCCCAATGAAAGGATTGCATCAGTGCATTCTGCTCCAGCCAAAGTACGGGACACTGTGTGTCTTTCTCTGGACATGTTACCTTTGGAATTCAAACACAACTAGGATCCCCTGTGTCACTATTTAAAGGAGTAGTGCAAGAGTGACCCAGAATGTATTCTTGGTTTGTTTGTTTGACTTCACTTTTTAAAAAAATGTTAGGTATTTATGGCTTTTGAAGTACCTTAAGGATGCCAGTCTTCTCTTTGTTTGGAGAATGTTAACTCCAAACAATATTTCAGCTTTTTCTTAAAAGAGATTAGAGATTTTAGGAGCTGTCCCAATTGCAAGCTCAAACACAATAAAAAGAGAAAGCAAATAGTGCCACAATAAACATACGTGTGCATGTGTCTTTATAGTAGCATGATTTATAATCCTCTGGATATACCCAGTAATGGGATTGCTGGTTCAAATGGTATTTCTAGTTCTAGATCCTTGAGAACCAACCCACATGTCCATCAATGATAGACTGGATTAAGAAAATGTGGCACATATACACCATGGAATACTATGCAGCTATAAAAAAGGATGAGTTCATGTCCTTTGTAGGGACATGGATGAAGCTGGAAACCATCATTCTGAGCAAACTATCACAAGGACAGAAAACCAAATACTGCATGTTCTCACTCATAGGTGGGAATTGAACAATGAGAACACTTGGACACAGGAAGGGGAACATCACACACCAGGGCCTGTCATGGGGTGGGGGGAGTGGGGTGGGATAGCATTAGGAGGAATACCTAATGTAAATGATGAGTTAATGGGTGCAGCACACCAACATGGCACATGTATACATATATAACAAACCTGCACATTGTGCATATGTACCCTAGAACTTAAAGTATAATAATGAAAAAAAAAGAGAGAAAGCAAAGACAGCATCAGTGTAATTGAGCCAAAGGGTATGGCTGTGGATTGCCCATCAATCAGGCTGGTAGCAGCGTGCAACAGTAGGAAGCTGTGCCGCACCTGTCGCATGTTGATTAAGCAACTTAAGGAACTTCAGTATCACCTCTGGAACTTGCCCTACTGGGCTGATGGACAACAATGGAGCTGGTTTGAATATGAAATGCACACAGCAGCAGATATGCTTAAATATAGTTTTTTTTCCGGTCATTTTCTGTCATATAATCTGTAACAAGAGTTTAAAAGAGCTGTGTAGTTCCTATTGTTTAGAGCTGGGTCGATGGTAGCAAAGTAACCTGAGTTAAAATTCGGGGAAACAACTCAATGTTACTACATGAGGTTATGACTGTCAAGCATTTTCCTTCTTTGACCTGACCCATCGGGATGGCTTTCTTTTATTTTTCAAGTAGGAATTGAGTGTAAATGTAACAATTGTCATCAAGAAGAAACAAACAACGCAAAGGAAGTCATCTTAACATTATTCTCTTTTCTTCACCTTTTAAATCTCTTTTGCTCTGCTTCTAACTCTTCCTTTCCCCATCCAGTTCTTCTAATATATAAAATGACTACAAAGTCATACACTGCTCAAACCACAAATAAGAAACAATCCTTTTCTTTTATAGCTATCAATAGAATGGATGTATTCTCAATTATATTTTCCAGGCTTAGTCTCTCTCTCTTTTTTCTTTCTCTTCTGTTTCAAACTGGACTGTTCTCCAGTTTTCCAACAAACTCCCAGGTTACTTTCTTTATTACATAACTGTGTATGCTCAAATAATGTGACTCTTACAACTAGCCTCTCCAAAACATAACTTAAAAGTTAAATTATCTGCAAACATTGCAAACAAAAGCCAATAAGTATGTATAATTTTCTTTTCTTTTTTCTTAGAGACAGAGTTTTTGCTCTGTCACCAGGTTGGAGTACAGCAGCACAATCATAGCTCACTGCAGTCTCCAACTCTGTGCTCAAGTGATCCTCCTGCCCTAGCCTCCTGAGTAGCTGAGACTACAGGCATGAACTGCCATGCCCAGTTTTTATTTATTTTTTAATGTTTTTTTAGAGATAGGTTCTCACTATGTTGCCTAGTCTAGTCTCAAGCTCTTGGCCTTAAGCAATCCTCCCGCCTCAGCCTCCCAAAATTCTGGGATTACAGGTGGGAGCCACCACACCCGGCCCTCCTTCTAGTTTAATGTAAAAACTGAAAGATTGTGAGTGTATTTTTACATTTGTTCTTAACCCAATGGTTTATTTAGCAAACCACATTATAACAATATTTATTGAGCTGGACAAAAGGATAAATCATTTTTCCTTACAAGCTCTAAGGCTACAGTTTTACAGTTATTTTAAAACAACATCCTTTGAGTGTGCTAAGACTAAACACTAGTAAACAAACCCAGTTGAAAACTGAAATAACATGTATTTGGTTTATTAATAAGCTATTAACAAATAGAAAATAGCCACCAGCTCATACATATGGGCTTGAAGTAGGAAAGACAAAGCAAGGAATTCTCTTTCTTTTGTAAGCATTTATATGTGGAATTACATAAACATCCCATAACAAATTCAGCTTGTCTCCACCTAATCTACAGTTTTGTTCCAGCTTGACATCAGACCTAAACAGAAGATTTGTAGAAGTAATTATTCAGGAAGTAGACCAGCCATGGCATTCTTTCCTGTTCTGAAAATCATTCTGAACAATCCCTGTTGGGCAGATGCTTCTCCCAAGACGCACTGCGGGAGGTGCAGGTGGTGCCATCCTCCATGGCCAGTTAGACTCATGTCATACCCTCCCACGTGGTAAGGGCATCCTTCCCACATTTGTGGAAAAGGGGCTCCTGAGAGCTCTGAAAGGTGATGGAGGGCAATGTAGGAATAGGTTGGAATTTTATAGAAAATATATATTAAGGAAACAGGCTCTCTCTATGTAAGTATGTCTGTGTGTGTGTGTGTGTGTGTATGTATATATATATATATATATATATATATATATATATATATCTCATGCTCACTCACCTGCAGCTCTCACCTCCTGCTGTGCAGCCTGGTTCCTTACAGGCCATGGACCAGTACAAGTCCTCAGTCCAGGAGTTGCAGACCCCTACTGTAGCGTCTGGGTGGGACCTAAATACAGTGACAAGTGTCCTTATAAGGCTGAGGCAAAGGGAAGTTACACAGACAGAAGATGAGGTGGCAACGTGACCTAGAACATGGAGATTGAGATAAGGCTCCAGCAAGCTATGGAATCCCAGTGGCCACCAGAAAAGGAGATGCATAGATTCTCCCCTAGACCCTCTACAGGGAGACCAGGACTTGATTTTAGACTTCTGGCTTCCAGAACTGTGAGCAAATATTAATAAATGTCGGCTGTGTTAAGCCAGCAAGTTTGTGATAATCTGTTATGGAACCCACAGGAAACTAACAAAATATGGCAGTAAAAATTGGCAAATGATAGCATGGATATTGTAACTTTCATGTTAGTGTTGGTACTGCTGCAGAAGTGTTGTCATCTACATATTCCAAAAGTCCTGAAATGAGACTGAGGCTGGGCCTTATGTAGGGTTACCATATATTTTATTGACCAAATCAGCACACTTTTGAGAAAAGAAGCAGGGACTACCAATGAATATACCTGTGACCCTAGGCACAAACCATGCTTCTCCTGGGCCAGCTTCCCTGTGTGATTAATATCAAAAGCCATAAATTTTCAGCAAATTCGTCATCACTGGGCATTTTTATTGGAGCCACAATCTCAGCTTATTAATTATAGATGTTCAAGGAGTTTGAGTGTATGCTGCAGACATTTTGGGGTGTTTTTGTTAAAAGAATCAATTAGAAAATTGAATACTGAGTGGCCTTTGAAGCAAGGATTTTGTGTTGCACTCATCACCATGCTGAGATATTAATAAAAGCAGTGAATCTGACTGTTGGGGAAAGAGAGCTTTGGAAACCTGGAAGAGCAGCAGTGTCTGTTTTGGAATTTTGGCCGTCACTGTGGATAATCAGGAAGCCAACTCACCAGTTTCTTCAGAGATGGCATAACTAACACACATGTCCACATTTATCATTAGCTGCAATATTTGCCATTCACTGGAAGTCTCATGTTGTTTTAATTATTAAACAGGAGGAAGAGCCTTAGCATTTGGGTAAGACAAGTAGAACAAAAATACATTTTTCTAATATTGAGGTGTACAGAAGATCTTTAACTGAATGAAGTAGGAAAGAATTATAACTTCATAATCTTACAGTACTCTCTATTTTGGCTAGGACATTCCTAAATAGAGCAGTTAGCTTTATGTTTTTGTATAGAAGTCTGAGTTCATCACAACAGTGCAAAAATGCTAGAAACTTTGATAATATGTCTGGTATTTCTCTGGCTTAAACTGTGCTAAACATGTAGCAGTGAAAAAGAAAGTTTTCTTTATTTCTAAGGGATATCAATGAGCAACATCTAAGATTCAGTAATTCAATTAAAAATATTTCTGTGCACCAATCATGTGCTTGGCACTCTGCTACACACTGGGAATGCAAAGATGTGGGCACATTCTCTGTCTGTCCCATTTTCTGCCTCTCCGTGCTCTGCCCACAAGGGGGATGATGCCACTGACGACTCCCTTGCCTTCTGGCTTCTAGTCAGGATGGGCCAGCAGACAGGAGCTCCTCACTGGGGATCTCGTGGCCTGGCTGCACCCTCTAGACAGGTGTCAAGTCCAAAGGAACTCCATCTTGAATGTTAATCCACCATGTTGACTTCTGGTTAACCCCATTTCTGGGAGTCTTCTGAGATTTCCAGTTTATCTGTTCCTTGTGTAAGAGCAGGTACTTCCTGCAAATCCTGCCCTTAGGTCAAACAACCTTGGTGTTATTGTACTTCAATTGTCCCATGCATCCCTTCTGAATCGCTCTTTCCCTATGGTATATAAGCCCTGGGTCTGAAGGTTGATTGCACAGGAATCCACCGTCTTGTCTCACTGCCGCCTGACACACAGACATGGCTTCTGTCTGTTAAGTTCCTAGTAAATATTACTAAGAATGATTTGTTAGCCTTTTTCTTTGGCCTCTTAGCTTCCCTAGACTGTAGGAATAGATTTGCATAGACCTGCTCACTTCGGAACATCAGGGCTCATCTCCTGTCAGTTAGCAGAGCCCCATCCATCCTGCTTTCTGTGATTGTGAAAGGGTTCCAGTAACTGCCTAGGTCTTGGGGTTGGTAAGTAGCTGGGAGTCAGTGAAGGTGAGGGAGGGTGAGAGAGGGGAAGGGAGAACACTCTACGATTGCTTTCATTTTCCTAATCTCAGGTCACATCTTTGTAAATAGTCCCTTTCTTAAAGTCTCTCCAAATTACTAATGTGTGGGTGCCAGGACACTGACAGATGAAGAAGACGTGGAGACGATATGAACTCAGCATCAAGGAAATCAATTTCTAGCTGAAACAGACAGACATACAAAGAACCAACTGTAATACAAAGTGAAAACTTTACAGTAAAGGCCTGTGCAAAAAGATGTCAGAGCACCAAGGAAAGAATAGTGAAGATGTCCTTGGAAAGGTAGCGGTGACAAGGGACACAGTAGTCTCCACGTAGAAGGTGGTATTTGGGCTGTTGAGGATGTTGGAGGTGGTGGGATTCCCTTGCATCTTTGTAGATCTTAAGATATCAGAGATCTTGGGCTGTTTGGGTGAAGATCGTGGCACAGGTTCAGGAAGAAAGAAGAAACTCCTCGAAAGCCTTTATGTTGGAGTTCCCACTTTTCCTGTTTTAAAATAATGTTACAAAGTGAACTGAGCCATGAACCCAAGTCAAAAAGCTAGAGAGCCCTGAAGTTCTCATCAAACGTATGGACATAGGTAAGTTTCCTCACCTCCTCAGTCTAAACCACCGCATCTGCCGAATGGAGAGGATAATTCTTACCCTTCCTCTTGTAGGAGTGCTGTGAGGCTCAGAATGAAATCGTGTTTGTGAAAATGTTGCAGTACTATAGCCCCATATCGGTGTGGAGCATCAGGTATAGGTAAAGATGGAACAAAGGCCAGGCATGGTGGCTCATGCCTGTAATCCCAACATTTTGGGAGGCTGAGGCGGGCAGATCACTTGAGGCTAGGAGTTCAAGACCAGTCTGGCCACCATGGTGAAACCTTATCTCTACTAAAAATACAAAAATTAGCATGGTGAAACCGCTTCTTTACAAAAAAAAAAATAATTAGCTGGGTGTGGTGGTGCATGCCTGCAGTCCCAGCTACTTGGGAGGCTGAGGCATGAGCATCACTTGAACCCAGGAGGTGGAGGCTGCAGTGAGCCAAGATCGTGCCACTGCACTCCAGCCTGGGTGACAGGGTGAGACTCCAACTCAAAAAAATAAAAATAAAAAGTAAAAAAACCTATAGACCATTTGTTTGTTTTAAATGTCCTTCAATTTAGATTTGCCTGATGTTTCTTTTTATTCAACTCAGGTGATATATTTTTGGGAGGAACACAGAGTGATATGTCCTTCGTAGTGCATCTTATCAAGAGTCATACAAGATCTATTTGTCACATTATTGGTGATTAACTTTACTTGACTAAAGTTATTTATGCCAGGAAAGTAGTATTATATCTTTTTTATTAATAAGCATCTCAGCCTGGCCAACATAATGAAACCCGATCTCTACTAAAAATACAGAACTTAGCCAAGTATGGTGGTGGGTGCCTGTAGTCCTAGCTACTTGGGAGGCTGAGGCAGGAGAATCACTTGAACCTGGGAGGCGGAGGTTGCAGTGAGCTGAGATGGCACCACTGCACTCCAGCCTGGGCAACAGAACGAGACTCTGTCTCAAAATAAATAAATAAAAATTAAGCATCTTGTATGGACATAATTTACTTTCATATATTTTTGGATTTATATAATAGGGAAGTGGAGGTCAAGAGTTAAGTTTTACACAAGTTAAATTTGGAATTCAATGGGCAATCAAATATATCAATTTGAAGCTCAGAGAGATTCTCTGAGATAGTATGCTATAAGACAGATGACAGATTGAGTGAGTTGAAGAGAAAATAGTGGGTAAGGAAGTCAAGACAGCCTTTTTAAAAATCTATAAATTTGGGTTGTGATAAATAGCAGAATAATGGGATTAGTAGCTGACAGAGGGTGTAAGATCAAGAAAGGATTTCTTTTAATGTTGGGAAATACAAGAGCATTATGATATGCTGATAGGAATGGTCCCGTGGAGAGGGGGAGGTGGCTAGTGCAGCAGAGAGAGGAGCACAGAAGCAGTAGGGTCTCTGAGGCTCATTGTACTGTTGTCAGAAAGGGTGGATTACTGGTGTCCAACCCAAGCTCTGCCACCTCCAATGTTATCTGTGTGTCTTTGGTAAGTCAATAAAACTCTTTGTACCTCAGCTACATTTGAAAAAGAGGACTGTCAAGAGGATTAAGTTAGATGATCTTTGTAAAGAATAAAGAATAGAACAGAGGCTACCCACATAAGTGCTGTGTAAATGTAAAGTTAAATATGATTTTGAGCTCAGTGTCGTCTAGTATCTTAGAATCCTTTTGTGTCTTTGAACTGAATTCTGGGGGATTTCCTCAGGTCTTTCCTCTCTTTAATTGGATCTAGGTCTGTCGTTCAACCCATCTTCTGAGTTTTTAACTTCAGTAGCTTTATTTCTAATTCTGTATAGATTCTCCTTTCTTTACTGGCCTAATTTCTTATATTGATTCCCTTCTCTCTCAGAATTTTTAATCATTTAAACATAGTTATTATGTAGGCCCCTTTTAATAGTTTCTAACAAGCTAGATTTGTCAGCCTTTTTCTTTGGCCTCTCAGCTTCCTCAGAATTTAGGGGTAGATTTTCATAGACCTGCTCACTGCAGAACCTCAGAGCTCATCTCTTGTCAGTCAGCACAGCCCCATCTGCCCTCCTTTCTGTGATTCTGGAAGGGTTCTAGTAACTGCCTACGTCTCGGGGTTGGTAAATAGATGGTAAATAGGTGGTTTAGACTGAGGAGGTGAGGAAACTTGCCTATGTCCATACATTTGGTGAAAACTTCAGGGCTTTCTAGCTTTCTGACTTGGGTTCATGGCTCAGTTCACTTTGTAACATTATTTTAATATAGTAAAAGTGGGAACTCTGACATAAAGGGCTTTTGAAGAGTTTCTTCTTTCTTCCTGAACCTGTGCCACCATCTTCACCTAAACAGCCCAAGATCTCCGAGGTCTTGAGATCTACAAAGATGCAAGGGAATCCCACCACCTCCAACATCCCCAGCGTCCCAAATATTTCAATTTGGTGGGGAGCACCTATTTTTCTGTATTTTTGTGTCTGCTGACTTCCCTTATGTGATTCAGTTTTTTGTTTGTCTTGTGGTTTGTAAGTTTTTTACTGTGAGCTCATCCTGAACTGAAGTCGTTTGTTCCTGTGGGTGTCCCAGGAGCCTGGGCAGGGGAAATGTCGCTACAGATTTGTTTTGCATTTTCTTTTGCCAAACGTTCTGTGGGTTTCACTGGTTTGGAAACCATATTTATGTTAATTTTGCAGCTATGATTGAGTAAATCAGAACTCTAAAATTACAAGTGTCTTGAAATTGGGGTTTCATTTCTGTAGGATAATTTTTGTTTGTTTGTTTATCTGATGTTTTTCTTTTAAATCAGAGCCCTAATCAGTGATGGGCTAATAATAGCTTTTCTAGTCCTTCTTTCCAGGGACTTAGCTGTGTACAGAACTTTACAGTCTCAATTCCCTACTTTGCGGAGGCCTGAGAGCACACCAAATTCCCCTCTTGATGTATTAAAATCTCACCCTTTTGGATCTGTATTGCGGTTCCATGGCCCCCTGGGACATGAGAGGTGGCTGGTAAGCCTAATACCTCTGTCTGAGACCTTTCTTGCTGTTGCTGAGACCTGGAGACTGTTCATTTGTTCTTTCAGTTTTGATTATGTGTTTATAATTTTCTGTGATACTTTAAATGTTTCTAGAAGGGATGGAGGCCAGTTTAGTTCAAATAACCACGTTGCTGGAGCCAGATCTCTGCTACTTAATATAGTAGGTATAGATCTATAGATACTGTAAAGAGACCCAGCATGAAGATTTTCCTGGAGACTATGCAAACCATCCTTTTGTCTTCAGTCTCTGAATTCCACTCCTAGCTTAAGCCAGATGAAGAGCTATGTACCAGGAATGTATCTCCCCAGGGCCCTGGTAGAATTGCTTTTCCTGACTTGCAGTTTGGCACAATACCCTCGGTTTATATAGGCAGATTTTATAAGAAACAACTCCATAAAAGTCCCATCTCGGCGTTGGCAGTAAGGATATTGTTGAAGACTGCATCATGCCATTTGTCAAGACTACTCCCAAGTAACTGGATTGTTTTTATTTTATGGAAACGCTGATTGAGTAACTGCTGATGTTTTCCTCTTTTAATGGACTTACAGCCAAGTTTGTGGCCAACTTCTAATAAGAGTATAAGATTCTTGGCATGCGTTAGTGGATTTTAACCTGTCTTGGCTCCATCTCATTTTACTATGCTGATGCTTATTTTCTCTTTTACTCTCATATACATTAAGCGTATGTTCTCTTGCTATATTTTATTTATCTCTGTAAACCACTTATTGTCTTTGACAGGGTGGGGTGAATGATGTGGCTTTGAATAAATGACATTAATGTGCAAAGTACAAAGCTAGTTGAATGGCAAATTGGCTTCGATGAGTATCTTCTAGGGGCAGAAAATAAGTTATAATCCAAATGCCACAAGAGAGTTATAAATGTCATAGAATAACAAGCAGACATTAAAAATTACATTCTTGAAGAATGTTTAAAGAAATGAGACAGATGACAACAGCAAGCTATTTCTATAAGGCTCCTCCATCACACACTCACCAATAGGAGATAACGGGTCAATAACGGTGATCTCCTTTTGGTAGGATTCGGGTTGATTTTTAAAAATGTATTCTTTAGTTTCAAAAGCTTCCACAATAAACATGTATTTCTGTTATAACTATAAAATGGAGAGAAGGATGAATATTGCTATTTCTCTTTGAATCTCAGAAGGAAATAACATTCACCCCAAAGACTCAAATGAAGAGGCTTGAAGGATGGGATGATTCTGGTGTGTGCTGGGTTAAAGAATCAACAAAAGGGCCGGGCACGGTGGCTCACGCCTGTAATCCCAGCACTTTGGGAGGCCGAGGCGGGCAGATCACGAGGTCAGGAGATCGAGACCACGGTGAAACCCCGTCTCTATTAAAAATACAAAAAATTAGCTAGGCATGGTGGCGGGCGCCTGTAGTCCCAGCTACTCGGAGAGGCTGAGGCAGGAGAATGGCGTGAACCTGGGAGGCGGAGCTTGCAGTGAGCCAAGATCACAGCACTGCACTCCAGCCTGGGTGACAGAGCAAGACTCCGTCTCAAAAAAAAAAAAAAAAGAATCAACAAAGGTTGCTCAAGTGCCCAAAGATTAATAAGAAAGAGAGCCATTACCATGGTAGGAAATGAATAAATAGAGCTGGAGCCTGCAGTGGGGGTTGTTCCACTGCATCTGTCATCCCAGAGAAACGCATCAGCTATCGGAGATGCTACACCCAAAGCAGGGAGGCAGAAGGAAGGAAATGCTGAGACCTTTCTCTCCTGTACTCTCTGTGATGGCTAATTTTATGCACTGACCTGACTGGGCCATAAGGTGCCCACATATTTGGTTAAACATTATTCTGAGTATTTCTGGGAGGGTGTTTTTGGATGCTATTAACATTTATATTGGTAACTGAGCAAAGAAGGTTTCCTTTTCTTTTCTCTCTTTTTTTTTTTTCTTTTTTTGAGACGGAGTCTCACTCTGTTGCCCAGGCTGGAATGCAGTGGCGTGATCGCTGCTTACTACAAGCTCCGCCTCCTGGGTTCACGCCATTCTCCTGCCTCAGCCTCCCGAGTAGCTGGGACTACAGGCATCTGCCACCACGCCTGGCTGATTTTTTGTATTTTTTTAGTAGAGACAAGGTTTCACTGTGTTAACCAGGATGGTCTCGATCTCCTGACCTCATGATCCACCTGCCTCAGCCTCCCAAAGTGCTGGGATTACAGGCGTGAGCCACCATGCCCGGCCCTAGAAGGTTGCCTTTTCTTATGTGAGCAGGCCTCATCCAATCAGTCAAAGGCCTGAAAAGAACAAAAAGTTGGACCCCTCCTCCAAGAAAAAAATATTCTTCCTGCCTGATGACCTTTGAGCTGAAACATCAACGTTTTTACTACCTTTGGACTTGAACTGAGATATTGGCTCTTCCTAGGTCTCTAAGCTGCCAGCCCTCAGCCTGGAAATCCACCATCAGCTCTCCTGGGCTTCCAGCTTGCTGACTTACCATGCAGATCTTGGGACCTGTCAGCCTCCATAATCAAATGAACCAATTCCTTTTAATACATCTCTTCATACTAGTTTTGTTTCTCTGAACAACCCTGACTACTACATCTCTAATCTCCGGCTCGTGCCTCCCAGCCAGCAGGGGAGCCTGGGGGATGTCAATTCCTGGGGCTCAGAGCAGAGCAGAGGAGGAGAGGGTATAGTTCCCAGGGCTGTGTCTGTTAAGTGTGAGAGAGGGAACAAACAGAGGCAAATTCAACACTGTGGTAGTTCAGAGAAGGAATAGATGGGAACCAAAGGAGAAAATTGTATGTAGAGGTGCAATTTAAGCTATCTTTCTGAGGATTAAGTGGCATTATGATTGAAAATTATTTAATAGCTATAAACTTCTACAGTATGCCAGCTGTTATTAAGACTAAGCCATATAGTACTGCACAATACAGCATGGTGCTACTTATGCAATAAAAGTTATAATAATTATATGAATGATTAACTCTAGTGAATGCTTACCACGTGCCAGGTACTATGATAAATGCTTTACATGAGAAGCTGGATGTATCCTTTTTGACTGTTGGATAATGACGCAGGAACACAGACCCCTTGACAGAGGCCTAGGTGTGTACGTGCAAATCCAACAAGCCTTGGAGGAATAGTTGCCGTTTGCTCAGGCACTCTGAAAATAAGAGGCTCTAGCCCATTTATGCCTGAGGTTGCAATTTTTTGAATTTTTGCCAGTCAGACCTTGGTGACGACCTTGAGCAGTAGGATATAAATGATTCCCACATGTTTAGTGTTCCAATAATGGAACACTAGGCATAAATGGGCCAAGGATGGAGAAGACCATGCTGCTGTATTGAGTTTCATGTTCATTTGATACAATACCAGTTATTGCCAGAGCAACAGTGTCCTTGCAGTCAAGCCAAAGCTACTTCATGTATTAAGAAAACAATGACTGAAGCTTTGCACCAGGAATGGTTTATGTCCTTGCAGGAGGGGAAGAGTGGGGCAGCATCAAACCCCTCCCACTGGGGCAGCCTGCTGAGCATCTCCCTGGCCTTGGCACCTGGCCGTGCCACACAAGTAAGTAAAACCAAGGAGAAAACTTAGAAGGGTGTATGACTGAACATGTCAGTCCTGGAAAGAAGACAGGAGGTGCTCGGCTTTCTGCTGATGTGAAATTCTGTTTTGTCTGGGTCTGGATGAACCTTAAGGTGGTTGTCATCAGGCTATCAGATGTCCTTAGGAGCCTTGATAGGAAGAGGGAAAAAAAAGCACAAATGAAAACAAGTCAAGTTGAAAGGATTAGATTGTGCTCTGCAAAGTGATCATGCCCAGAGCAAGGCAGGGGAAGCTTCTCTTTGCTGTCCCTGGGCCTCTAACAGGCAGAGCAAGTTCAAGGTCAGCCTGGGATGTACGTGACACCAGGGTCTGACTCATATCTGCCCTTGGCTGGCTCTTGTCACCAACAAACCAGAAACGAATACTGAGGCTCATTCAGGGTTCTTTAGACCCAGGTCAAGCATGTTTTGTTTTATGGCTTACATCGGGAAGAACACTATAGTCTACCTGAGCTTTGATGGGGCATTTCAGGAGCCACCATTGTTGTTATGTCCTGAATTTAGGTTTCCAATGAGCCACTGATCCTGAAGAACAAGAGAAGACTGACTACAGACCCCAAAAGGAAGCAGGAATACAACCTTTGAATTTGGTGGCCAACAAGAGGTCAGAGGTTGAAAAGTACCCACACAGCTCTAAGACTAGTATCATGTGGCTACCCAGGACCTGGGAGCAGTGCTGCAGAGCAGGAGCAGGAAAGGGACCAGCTGTTCCCATAGAACTTCAGGTCACAGGTCTGGGAGCTAGGTTCTAGTCCCAACTCTCCCTCTAAGTTGTCTTATGGCCAAAGGTGGGTGACATAGCTTCTCTGGCCTCAGCTTTCTCATAATTAAAATGACCCAGTTGTGCAAAATGGCCTCCAAGAGCATTCTCAAAAGCCAGAGGGTAGAGTCATGACTCTCATAGCCTAAGATAGTGGGCCCTTAAACATGGCTTCCTAGTTTCTTTGCAACTGGTGGCATCTTTTAAGGGAGGAGCAGAAAGCCTCGGCTCCAGGGCTGTGTCTACACTGCCTAGGGCCCCTTGGATTCTGATGAGTCTGTGGTTAGCTGACCTCTAGCTCTGGTCTAAGAGAGTTTTGCAAATTGCAAACAAGTTGTTGCTGGCTTATCCCATACCATGGCAGACATCGCTGATGGATCATGATATTATTTTCCTCAAAACCCTTCTCCACTCACAGCCCCAAGCAAATGCTATTAACTAATTACAGTAAGCTTACTAGATGAAACCTGTCATCCCTGCTCTTGTCTCTTTCTTTCCAGTTTGACAGGCTTCATTGTACAGCATCAAAATTAATTGGATTTTATGGGAAATTCAGTTATTCTATGAGATGACACATTTTTTTTAAAAAGTAGGGCTTTAAGTGATTGAACTCTTTAGGTAATATTCTTTAAGTATTATATTAATGAAGAAATTTGTCATCATAATTTAGCATTGTGTAAACAAGGATCACAGAATTGTGGCATTTGGCAAAGAGAAACAGGAAACGTGTTGGGCCTCCAGTTAGTCCCCTGGAAGAAGCATCCTGAAGTTACCCATAACACATTCAGTGATAATACTATTTTCTTGGTTCTGAGTAATGATGTTACTTGCATCTCTTTTGGGACATTTCCGTAGCCTAATGGAGTTTCACAACATCTGGCTCTCATTATCTTTTACTTAATTTAACTTACTTGGTTTAATTTAGATTGCTTTGCGCCCAGCTACATTATTCACTCCATCCTTGTAGGTACATGTAACAATTATTGAAAGGCAGCTGTCACAACCCCACCCAAACTGAGCTAAAAATCCTTCTGGATTTGTAAGTCACAACTGGGTTAAAAATTCTCCTGGGCTTGTCTTACGTCATCGACTCTAATGTTTTGATACTCTTTCTGGAATCACTTCCAAGTGATCCATGCCATAACTAGCATAGCATCCTACACTAGGACGTTTTTCTATCACCGTCAACATGCAAAGTTTGTGTATATTCTTGATTTCCATTCACTGCCACTTTGAATTTTGCCTAATAAAACTTGTTTAACTTATCATTTTCTTTACTCACTCAAAGATAGTTTCTTCCATAATTCACAGCAAGGAACCAAGACAATGAGAAGTAGGGAGTACAGTTGAGGAAGCCTTGTCTCAGGAGGAGACAAGTTTTCATGAAGATGCAGCAGATCATCTGGGAGAAATTGAGAATGAGGAAGGACTTGATAATAGGGCATCTCAGTTCTGCTGAACACTCCTGAATAAAGGGGAGGCCACAAGTCCCCACATCTGGATAAGGAGCCCAGCTGATGGGCATAGAATGGACCTTGACACAGAAGAGAATGGAGATATGGGGGCCATGTCCTGGAACCCTGGCTTGGTGTTGAAATAAATTAGAAGCTGACTTGCTGTGCAGCTGATAAAGCTTCCACTTCAGGGCCCTTCAGTTGCATGGGCCTTTCCCAAGACCCCAGGAAAGGGCTTAGCAATGTGCTCACATGGTCTGATGTTCTTATATGCAAACAATTTTTTTAGAGATATCTTAAGCATGCTTGCTCAACACCTCTGTCCACTTCTGCCTACCCTCCATCCTTCTTCTTCTTGCCTTGAGTGTGTTTGGAGATCATGAGGGCTTTGAGGCTCCATCTAAGAGGAAGTTAAATGAAGGATCCAGTTAGCTGGGTTTCATGGGATATATTTGTGAGGTTCACAGTCACTGTTGTGTCAGGTTAAATTACTGCTAGCTGTCCCAGTATGGAGTAGACTCCAGGAATACTCCTGTGGCCCCTGTGCTGACCTGCCCTGCAGTGATGTGATTGTGCAGGGCCAGGTCATATTGTGATGAGGACATGGCCTGTGTACTGGCACTGTATGGCTGGATAGTGGAAGAGACGCTAGTATAAACATGTGGAGACTAAAACTGGTCTGTGGAAAATTCTCCCTGTCATCAGACATGTACAAAGCTAAGCAGAGGATTCTATTTTCAACACCACCTGCTCAAAACGGAAGAGCTCTCCTGTCAGTAGACTCCATCATCCACTGTCTAAAGCAATAAAAGTCCTGTACAATATTTTTCTTTGTTAATGGACATCAGTGAAATGACTTGTTCAGGCTTCTCATGTGTGTAGAGCACAAAGCTATGCCAGTACTACAAACAGGGAGTAAGTCTGTGTGCAAAGTTAACGTGCCTTATGGCCAGGCGTGGTGGCTCATGCCTGTAATCCCAGCACTTTGGGAGGCCAAGGTGGATGGATCACTTGAAGTCAGGAGTTCGAGACCAGCCTGGCTAACATGCTGAAACTCCGTCTCTACTAAAAATACAAAAAAATTAGCCTGGCATGATGCCACGTGCCTGTAATCCCAACTACTCAGGAGACTGAAGCAGGAGAACTGCTTGAACCCAGGAGGAGGAGATCGCAGTGAGCCAAAATCACGCCACTGCACTCCAGCGTAGGTGACAGAGTGAGACTCTGGCTCCAGAAAAAAAAAAAAAAAAGTCGTATGTCTTATGCAACTTAGCACATTGCATTATATCTCAGAATATCTTAATTCATCTTGTCTTAACAAAATCTGGTGGTTCCAGAAGAAACAATGTGCAAAATAGTTACTGACACAAATGATCCAGTGATAAAAACTCCTGAGCTCAGTCATTCGTAATTAGTCAAGGTATATAGCAGAAGATTTGATTAAACAGTAATGCAGCTTCATACAACCATGCAACATTGTAACCATTTAAATGCATTTGAATTGTCCTTCTGTATGCCTTAATTTCAGATTAATTTGGGATATCTCTTCGGATTTATGTTCATGTTAAAATTCAAATAATAAGAAAGAAACAGGCTAGTGGAAGCTCAAACTGTAAACTGAAAGGGGGAAGACTGGCACAACCGAAAATTTCCTAAACTCTCCTATATGTCACAGTAGAAACTTGAAAAACCAAAACAAACAAACAAAAACTCTGCTGGTTAAAACTCACGAGGATACAGAAAAAAGTTAAGAATGGCAAGAATATATAGGTAATCGAAATGACAGAAGAATTTAAAAAGATGATGATGGTCAGGACACTCTTAAATGGGAAAGGAAAATACCAGAATATTAAATATTAAAAGTGAGGTAAAACAGAATTTGTACAGTCAAAAAATACGCAGAAGCCAATAGCAGCTTCATTTGACGAATTTACTGACCTTGATAAAGACTGTAATCTCTCTCTACAGCTTGTTACACCATTTAATGAAAATATAGTAGTTTTTTCCCTCCAAAATTACTATCCCAATAATACAGAAAGTTAAACAGAACATACAGGCATATTTTTGAAAAGAAGTTTTAAAAATAGATATTCTGGAAAAAAAACTAAAAATGATCAAACTATGATGATATTCTGGCTGGCCTATTCCAAGACAGCCTATATTATTTTTGTTTGTAAGTGGTTTTCAATGAGACAGATGTATGTATCAGGTCAGTTTTTAGATTGGGTGAATATGGTGAGAACCTTCAAAAGTCATAAAGCATAAGATGGCTATGTTTACTTGGATCACATATTGAGCAAATAAAAATGTACTAGGCCAATGTCTTAAAGACAAGACAAAGAAACAGTATTATTTTGATTGCTAAAAAGAGTTGTGTTTATTCATCTTTTTTAGTGGAAGCTTTGTCTTTCTGATGTCACAGTGAAGACCGGCTTTCTTCAAATAATAGAAATTTCACAGGAATCATTTAGCCAACTACTGAATGTGATTCATTCTTGAGTGAGCAATTAGGCATTTTAAAACAAAGTTACATATGTATCCAAAAGAGCTTATACAATAGTGACCAAGTAACTGGGAACTCTATACAAAACGAGTTAGACAATGGAGTCAGTAAACCAGATACTATTCCATTATTGTAAATCTACGTTGGATATGACAAATACTTATAAGTTGGTGATGATTGTGCATTACTTTTATAACAGAAAACCTTATGCATGGTTTTTAACATTTTTTGCCCATTGAAAATCATCTATCTGCGAATTTATTCAATAAAGGTAAACAAGTGGTCAATCATATGATGACATAGCCATTATGAAAGGCGAATACAAAAGGCTGCAAGCACTCTTTCAAAGCATGAATAATTACATTCCATAATCTCTTCCAAGAAAAACCTGTCTCCACAGTACTGAAGCTGTTGATTACTGCAGTATTTCTAAAATAGTTAATATGTTTGCCTTTCGGATTTGTCTAGTATAATAGAAATTTAATGTGAGCTACCATTAAAACTTTCTACTAGTCACAATAAGACAAATAAAAAGAGTTAAAGAAAGAAATAGGGCTGGGCACAGTGGCTCACACCTGTGATCCTAGAACTTTGGGAGGTTGAAGCAGGCAGATCATCTGAGGTCAGGAGTTCAAGACCAGCCTGGCCAATGTGGCGAAACCCCCTCTTTACTAAAAATACAAAAATTAGCTGGGCATGGTGCTGCATGCCTGTAATCCCAGCTACTCAGGAGGCTGAGGTAGGAGAATCATTTGAACCCATGTGGCAGAGGTTGCAGTAAACCAAGATCGTGCCACTGCACTCCAGTCTTGGAGACAGAGTGAGACTCCGTCTCAAAGAAATAAGTAAAATAAAATAAAATAAAACAGTTGAAATTAATTTTAATGATACATTTTATATAATCAATAAAAATATATTTAAATAATTAAAGTATATTTAATTATCATATTTAATTGTATTTTGCCCAAAATTCAGTGTGTATTTTACTTCACAGCACATCACTTATCACCAGCCACGTTTTAAGTATCTGTTGAAGTCAAATAAAATATAGAGATGAATCTCTAAATTTAAAACATTTTACTTGAGAAGCAAGAATTGCAATTCAGGGCATATACACAGACCAGTGGTCCTCATTCCATCTGAAGAACAAAGAGAAGGTTGGAGATTTTATAGAAAGGAGAAATGCTATGCATTGTTTTGAAAAAAAGTTCATTGGCACCAGGAAAGTTCTGGAAAGATGATAAGTTCTGATTGGTGAGAGACTACAATGGTGGGTAAAAGTAGTCTTAGAGTTGTAGCAGGTTGTTTCAGTAGCTGTCAGATAAAACTGGTTTCCAGTTACAGCAGGCAGTTTCAGCAGCCCAGCTTGCAGGGAATTACATTCTTGGAGCCATTTGAGGTGCCCTGAGTGCTTTCTCCCCTTGGCCTCTCAACTCTGCTTTACTTGGATATGCCCAGAATGGCCCAGTTCGTTGGATCAATTTTCACATGTTCAGTAGCCACATGAACATGTTCATGTGGCTCATGGTTAGCACATTGGACAGTGCAGGTATAGTAGTTTGTGTGTTTTAAACACATATGCCAACTTGGATTTTTCTTTAATGGATGCAAAAGTGGTGAAGCAATTTGCCCACTATAAAGTTGTTCAAACCTTGCCAAAGGGGTGCAAGCGAATAATGAGCTAGATTCAGTGCAGGGCCCAGGCTGACTTCTGGGCCTGCACCTCTCCTGTGTCACTTGAGGAGCCACACGTGATGAAGATGATCAGAAAAGTGTAGCTCATTGGTGCCCTCAGAGGGGTAGCCGGGCAAGAGTAGCAACATTGGGGCAGCAGTGAGAGCTGGTGACCAAGCAGCTGAGCCACAGGCTCTTAAAGGGGGCACCTTGAGCAAAGGTTGCAAGACTATATAGGAGACGTCCAAAGCTCATGAGGGAAAAAAGGGGCCACTGAGGACATAACTAGCTTTCTCGAATGCCAGTGAGGGTGTCCCAGCACCCACCTAATGTTTTGTATAGGTGTGACAACTCACCAAGCCTCAGAACAAACCGCAGATTAGGTCTCATTACCATGAATTTACAGACAATTCCAGAAAAGCACAGGAGAGCTGAGTAATTTGCCTGACATCACACAGTAAGGAGGGCATTCTGAATTGGAGCCCAGATCCGTGTGGCTTCAAAGCCTCTACACTCCACACTGTGCCACAGCACCCGTTTCAGAGAGTGTGGTGTTCCCCTGGCGGTCTCAGGAATCAAAAACACAAAAATGACTCCCACACTTTGATAAGCACGTCCTCACTTCTGGCATTGCCTGAAAAATAGAGGGTTTTCTTGTTACCACTGTGCTTTGGATCAAGAACGGCCTGGGAAATTAAGGATTACCCTGTGGCTGGGTGCAAACAAATGCAAGAGCAGCTGCTTGGCGGGCCTTATAAGGATTCCTCTCATGCTCTGGTTTCTAGAAGCACATGGCATCATACCAGCGGGGACCACCTACATTGCTCAGTATTCCTAAATTCCATTTGAAGCAGCACAGCTCTTATTTCCCTCTGACTTTTTGTTTCCAAGAGCTCTCCTAAAAAATTAAGTAGGTGGAGTTTATGAATCTTACCTTTTCTCCCTCTCTGGTAGATAGGCTTCTTAAATAGGAAAATGCTTCTAAATGTAACTTAAAAGCATAGGTAATTGATCTCAATTGGAGTGAACAGTAAGTAATTAAAAGCTGATTATCTCCTCCTGAGCCCTTCCATTTCTGAGCATTTTAAATGTTTTTTCTTGTCACTTAAATGTTGATTTTTCTCTAAATGTTATGTCAGTTTATCATTAAAAATAACTTAATCTGGCTGAGTGCAGTGGCTCATGCCTGTAATCCCAGCACTTTGGGAGGCCAAGGTGGGTGGATCACCTGAGGCCAGGAGTTGAGGATCAGCCTGGCCAACAAGGTGAAACCCCGTCTCTACTAAAAATACAAAAATTAGCCGGGCATGGAGGTGCACACCTGTAGACCCAGCTACTCAGGAGGCTGAGGCACCAGAATAACTTGAACCCGGGAGGTGGAAGTTGGAGTGAGCCCAGATTGCACCACTGCACTCCCGCCTGGGTGACAGAGTGAAACTCTGCCTCAAAAAAACAAAAACAACAACAGCAAAAAAACCTGAAAACTTAATCCATTCCACATAGCCTTCATTAGTTTACATATCTGACTTAAAAATAAAGTCAAAAATGTTTAGTGTGACCATTAGTCACTGCTCTATATGGCCACTGCTGGCGTGGCCATATAGAGCAGCTTAAAGACACTCTCTAAGGGTACTGCTCACTGCTAGTGAATGGTACATCATTATCTACATTGCCCAGAGACAGACCAAGGCCCTGAAAGATCACGCTATTTTGCTCGAGCCCTGTCATAAATTAATAGCACAGCCAAGAACTGACTAAGGTCCAGACTTCTAATGTGAGTTTCCTCCATTGAGCATGGCTTGGTTCTCAGTGCATGGAGGGAAACCTTAGGTTCACAGATATATCAGAGATGGCAGCTGATACTATTAAGGAGTTTTGTCCTCTTGTAATGATTATGTGATAAATATAGTCAACATTTATTAAGCAGTAAAAATATTCCAGGCCTCTGTTAAATGTCTTATGTGCATCAGCCCACACAATCCTCACACGCTGAGATAGGGCTAGTGTTTCCCCAATTTTCTCTTGGGGAAATGGGGAAAGAGAGAGGTTAAATAACTTCGTTCAAGTTCACTCAAGTAGTGAGTAGCAGAACTGGGACTAGATCCAGTTGTGTAAACAAAAAGAGCTTTTACCACTGGGAGCTGGACATGCAACATCCTAACATCACACTGGCCCTTTAGTATAAAATGGCAAACATGCCTCTTACAAAAAGATTATTTCAGGTCCATCTCACCGTCTTTAGAGACCTGACTCTTGAGTCAATTTTTTTTTTCCCTAGGAGTTCATGTTCATACTTGAATGTTACTGTTTGGGATCATAAGAATCAACTCTGGGCTGGGCGCGGTGACTCATGCCTGTAATCCCAGCACTTTGAGAGGCCAAGGAGGGTGGATCACTTGAGCTCAGGAGTTCAAGACCAGCCTGGCCAACATGGTGAAACCCCATGTCTACTAAGAATACAGAAATTAGCCATGTATGGTAGCAGGCATCTGTAATCCCAGCTGCCTGGGAGGGTGAGGCATAAGAATCGCTTGAACCTGGGAGGTGGAAGTTGCAGTGAGCCAAGATTGTGCCACTGCACTCCAGCTTGGGTGAAAGAGTAGACTCTGTCTCAAAACAGAAAAATTTAAACTCTGAGCATTCGTTGTTTAATTAACACAAAGGGCCTAAAGGTGGAGAGCCTGGGTTGACATCTTCGCTCTGCCATTTACCCACCATGTCAACCCGGGCACACCTAACCAGTTTGAGTTTCTTCAGGTGTAACATGAGGATTTTAATAATGTCCCACCTCATAGGGTTTTCCTAAGGACTGGATAAAATAATGGATATAAATGCTTAGTTTATTGCTTAGCACATAGTAAATACTCTATAACCATTAACTAGTAGTCTTTTATCATCAGCACATTTTTGTTGAGCACCTATTATGTCAAGCATTGTTAGTGCTACTCCGTATGGGCTCTAAAACTTTGATGCAGGAGATATTTGGGGTGACATTCTGGGCGTAGGTAGAAGAGGAGGCAGAAGACTTGTCTTAAAGCTGGTCTATATAACATTCTGTTTGAGAAACATCGGTTGAATATACGAAAGACTTGTGAGAGTAGACTGACAGATACCATGGAGGGGCTAATGCCCCTCTTAATCCATCCCTTGTGGCCACAGCTCTAGGTTAACAGGGAATGCATATACATATCTATGTACCTGGCATTGTGCTAGTAAAGAATAGGATATGACACCACTTTTAAGAACCTGACCATCTGGCTGGAATAATGGACATGTAAATGCCTCATGTGGTAGGAGACTTTCTGATGGAAAGACCCTGCCAAGCCCTGTGGTGACACGGGAGAGGGAGCTGACAATGTCTTGTGGAGTTGGGTACCACTTCACATATATGATCTGTGAGCTGGGTTTTGTAGGATCTGTGAAACTATGCCAAGCAGAGAACCGCAGCCAGGGCCATCTCAGCAGACAGAACAGCATGTACAACGCCTATCAGTACCATTTAAAGGACTGGGATATTCAAAAAGTAGTGTTTGAGAAATAGCTTAGGAGTCAGTGTGGCTGCAATTTAGGATATAGGTTCGGGGCAGAACACCAGATTAGTGGTGGGACCAGATTGCCTGCAAGGGTAAGGCATTTAGGTTTCATCATTTAGACAATCGCTAGCTCTTGATGATATTTAAACAAGAAAATAATATGATCACATGCATATTTTAGGGAGATTAAAAAATCAGAGTATAGCACCGTCTTAGGGCCTCTCCAATTGCGTTTGTCAAAATATGCTGGAGTGTACCTCAATAATAAACAAACCGCACACCTCAAAAGCTCAACAGAAGTCTCTTTCTCTCCCTCACACATTCCATGTCCCATGTGGGTCAGTCTTTGCTCCACATGGACCCTTGACAGGCTGTCTTGTAGCTGCACCATCTGGATGGAGTACAGGCCTCAAGTCAGGAAGGGAAGAAAGCTTTTGTCACATGGTCTTACCTAACTGCGGAAGAGCTGGGATGGTTGACTAGCGAATGGAATATTTGCTAAGCTATAACCATCTCTGCCACACGAGGTGAAAAAGAAATTCGACTATCAAGATAGGGTAGTTTAAGAGATCCTGGCAGAGTGGGGGTGGGGTTGGATACAACGCTTAGAACTTGTGGAGCTCATCTTGGGCCAAAAAGCCACGGAAAGGCCGGGCGTGGTGGCTCATGCCTGTAATCCCAGCACTTTGGGAGGCCGACGCAGGTGGATCACAAGGTCAGGAGATCAAGACCAGCCTGGCTAACATGGTGAAACCCATCTCTACTAAGAAAAAAAATACAAAAAATTAGCTGGGCGTGGTGGCATATTCCTGTAGTCCCAGCTACTCGGGAGGCTGAGGCAGGAGAATCACTTGAACCCGGGAAGCAGAGGTTGCAGTGAGCCAAGATCACGCCACATCACTCCAGCCTGGGCGATAGAGCGAGACTCCATCTCAAAAAAAAAAAAAAAAAAAAAGCCCTGGAGAAAGTCCCATCCACTTGCTTTCAGCGCTGCCCATAGATGGTTGTCAGTGGCCCTCTACGTAGACAGTTGTGGGCAATTAAGAAGTGTTAAGTTTAGCCTAAAGCTGCCTTTTTGCATATTTTAAGTTTGGCCTAAAGTTTCTCTGTACATAGTGAATTGTAACCTAACTGGATGTGTAAAGATCCTGTGCCCTCCTCTTGTGCCAGTCACAGTTTCGGCCAGAGGTAGCCAACTATTCAAACCGTGTTCCAATAAGGCAAATGGCGAGCTGTAGCCAATCCGCCTGTTTCCGTACCTCACTTCCTTTTTCTGTCCATCACTTTCCTTTTTCTGTCCATCAATTTTCTGGGACTACGTGGCTGTGATGAAGCCTCTCTGAACCTATTCTAGTTTAGGGGCTGCCCGATTTGTGAATCATTCTTTGTTCAATTAACCTGTGTTAAATTTAATTTGTCTAAGGTTTTTCTTTTGACTGAAGTAAGTTGATGGAGATTCTAGGTCTGATGGGGTCTGGGAGGGCCTGTGGAGACGCAAGGCCACGGCGAGATATGGACTTTTCAGGAATGTGGATCCTGCTGTACCTACTTCCCCTTTTACCTCTCTGGCCTCTCTGTGAGTGAAAATTAACTCAGTGGCCTCTGGTTGAAAGATAAAGACTTCTTGCAGAACATTTGGGGAGGGGAGAAAAAAAAGAGACAGAGAAAGAACAGCACAAAGAGAGAAGAGAGAGACACACAGAACAAACTACTTTATGCCAGGATAAAGGCATAAAACATGACAATATGTTAATAGTGGTTGTTTAGAGGTAGTAGGATTATAGATTCCCTCCCCGCCCCCTCCTCTCCCATTTTAAACTTAAGCAGTAATCATTTTCATTTAAAGGCAACTTGTTTAATTTGAAACAAATCAGAGGTTCCTCTGTTTATTCTGACAGTGGCTCTGTGGGGTTGACACCTAGCATTTTAATTACTTTATTTTTTGCACTACACAAATGAAGAACAGAAAAGACCAGCAAAATATTCCAGTTTCTCAGTGAAACTAACACTAGACTCAATCAAGGATCTGAGGCTAGAGTTTGGACAATTGCCCAGGCAGGCTGGGGAGGCGGGGCTCCAGGGAATGGGGGTGGAGCCTGGCCTTGGGAGTGGAGCTTGGTTTTGGGGATGGAGCCTGGCCTTGGGGGAATGAGGCCTGACCTTGGCGGTGGAACTTGGCCTTGGGGGTGGAGCTTGGCTTTGGGGGTGGAGTCTGGCCTTGGGGGAATGGAGCCTGGCCTAGGAGGTGGAGCTTGGGCTTGGGGGTGGAGCCTGGCCTTGGAGGTGGAGCTTGGTCTTGGGGATGGAGCTTGGTGGCTGGGCATAGGCCACCCTCACTGCCACCAGGATGGAGGCAAAATCAGGATGCACCAGAACCAGGACCAGTGCTGCTCACCCAGATTTACATTTCTTCCTATATGTTCAGGGCTGAGATCTACATCTGGCTCCTCAACTCTCTGGAGAATATTCTATTTCATCTGCCCATGACTTAATAAGGAGAAGAATTATATTTAATTGTTAAGAATCTCTTACTAACTTAAATACTTTAAAAAACACTTCGTAAAGACAAAATGGATGTTAATTTTGTAGTAGTTAGCACTGTGACTCTAGTCAGCAGCAAGCGGCAATATTATCTGAACAGATGTAAAGATGAACACTTAAAGGACCAGAAGTTTGGGGCTTGCAAAATAATTTGCAATGACTGCGAATTATTTCCCTGTCTGAAACAACCCAAGATGGTGACTTGTGGTTGTGCAGTGGGCATTCTTTCCCTCTGCATCATTGCAGAGGTTACTCAATCGTTCTGATTTTCCAGCTGTTTCTAATCAAGTTAAATGCAAATTTAAAAACATGCTCTGAACTGAACTCACACCATCGCCTGACATCATTGTTCCTGCTTTAAGCAGCCCAGGGTAGCAGAATCTTCTTAGTGCCTGTTTACAGTGCATATTTTTGTTCCTCACAGAGAGGGTAACTACTAAATACTGTTAATTAAGCCAATCTGCTGTCTTCTCTCTCCAGCCCCATTTTCTTTGTAGGTCTTGTTAGAGTGACTGTGTGCCAAGCCAAGGCATTTAGTCCAGTCTGGTGTTTGACATGGGCCAAATATGATAACTAAGGCTTCAGATGACATCGCCAGGTTCTGAATATTAGCCAGAGCCCAGAGGTTGTTCAAACTACCTACAAACTGTTCAAACTACCTGCAGACTTCCGACAAACTGTACTACATTCTGACTTCTGACCATAAATGCAAACAACCCAAGTAAAATGCTAGCAACACTTACTCTACAAGATAGTAAAGGACTGTAACCATCATGTCCCATGTGAGGGAGTATAGAATAAGTGTAACTGGTAAGAGCCCAGCCTCTAAAAACAGGCAAACTCATGTCCAATTTTAACTCCCACTTACCTCACAATTAACTTCACCTCTCTAAATACTAATTTTTCCATCTGCATAAAGCAGAGACTATGTCTCTCATTGGTTTATTGAGTGCCTGGCTCAGAATCGGAGAGGAAACTATAGGAAGAAAAATGGCTTACAGTCAGTGAAGAGCAGAACCGGGATTCACCCTCACCTTCATTGGACTCAGAACCTGAGTTCTTAACCTCTAAGCTGTAATGGAACCGCAGATATAAAAAACCATACGGTTGCTTTTCTGCTCAGAAAATAGTAACATAAGCAAATGAAGAAACCAGAAGGAATCCATGAAGGAAAGTGTATAGACTTGGCCACACAATTTTTTTAAACTTTTCATATAAAAAGCAGTTTAAATAAATTTCAGAAGTAAATAACACACCACATTGAGCAAAATATTCACAACATATTGTCCATCTAAATCGCAGAGACTCTCTAAAAGAGGAGATGTTACTTAAGAATACAGCTTTGCAATGGGAATAGGCATTTTGTAGTAAACTATGTGCATTTTCAGGGAGGTAAAGAAAGACAAAGGTTTCCAAAGAGAAAAATGAGGAGGATTACATAATTGTTTTGAAATCATTGTCCTTGGCTACAAAGATCAGTAACAAGGGTGACGCCAGTCTGAGGCTGGAGAGGCCAGTTGCTGGGCAGATGTTCTTACAGAAGTATTTTTTTGTGTGTAAGGTTGTGATGGCCTTTGTGCAAGGTTTTGGTTTTTGTAGTCTTTTTTGTTATCGCACACTAAAGTGTGAGAACCCACTTTCCAGGGCCTGCCCTGGCTCTGTTTCTCAGGATTTTCGTTTCTTTTCTTTTTTTTTTTCCAGATGGGGTTTTCCTCTTGTTGCCCAGGCTGAAGTGCATTGGTGCAGTCTCAGCTCACTGCAACCTCTGCCTCCCAGGTTCAAGCGATTCTCCTGCCTCAGCCTCCAAAGTAGCTAGGATTACAGGTGTGTGGCACTACGCCTGGCTAATTTTGTATTTTTAGTAGAAATGGGATTTCACCATGTTGGCCAGGCTGGTCTGTAACTCCTAACCTCAGGCGATCCACCCGCCTTGGCCTCCCAAAGTGCTGGGATTATAGGCGTAAGCCGCCGTGCCTGGCCTTTCTCAGGATTTTCTTAACATTCGTCACTCCATTTTGATTCCAATAACTTTCACGGTATATTGGTTAATATTTTAATACAAAAACACCTTTAAAGATGTTTTAGAATATGAATATTCAATGAACAAAGGCAAAATTGAAAATTCAGAAAATAAGAAATACAAATGTGAAGCCAATAAATGTGAGGAAAATATTCAAAGAAAGGAAAATTGGCCGGGTGCGGTGGCTCACGCTTGTAATCCCAGCACTTTGGGAGGCCGAGGCGGGCGGATCCCGGGGTCAGGAGATCGAGACCACGGTGAAATCCCGTCTGTACTAAAAATACGAAAAATTAGCCGGGTGTGGTGGCGGGCACCTGTAGTCCCAGCTACTCGGAGAGGCTGAGGCAGGAGAATGGCGTGAACCCGGGAGGCGGAGCTTGCAGTGAGCCGAGATTGCGCCACTGCACTCCAGCCTGGGCGACAGAGCGAGACTCTGTCTCAAAAAAAAAAAAAAGAAAAATTATCCGGAATCATTAGATCGAGAGAATGGCCATGCTGTAGGGGTCCTTCCTTGGCCCCCTTTTTCCTCTGACTCCCATGTCTTCCTGAGCTGGCCATGCGAGGCCTGTCAGAACTCAGCCTCTGCTGACCTGCCAGCCTCCGTTCCTCCTCTTCTCTTCCATACTGCGTGGTCCAGCCCGCAGGACATGGTAGGCTCCTCACATTCCCAGATTTCGCTTTCCTGGTGTTGGCTATCTGTGAGCCGCTCTGTTGAGGCATGAATTCACATTACAGACATGTGAGGGGTATGAGCTGTCAGTCATCCAGCTAGTGAGTGAGCCTAGCTGGCTTCAAGCCTTCTCAATGGACTGAGCCTTATTGTTTCATATTCATCGTTAGGGCATTCTCATAAAGTAATAAAAGGTGTTTCTTTTTGCAAAATGGCCATGAAGTGGAAGTTAAGTCAAAGCATGGAAGTGTTAGAAAGTTTTGGTTCTCAGCCAGAAGAAAGAAATCTTGGATATCAAATGTGCTATGCTGCAGCAGCCATAGTGCTATTAACGAATAGAACATTCTAGCAGCCCTGCAGACGAATCCCTTTGCATGTTAGGAGTCTACTGCCTTGTTCTTCCCTGCATGCATGTGCCTTGAGGCTTGAGTGCTTTTGCTCCTGTTTCTCACCCGTTTGCTTCCCTTCCCCACCTCTGAGGCCAAACCCCCAACAGCGCTTCCTCTGCAAATGGCAGAGTGGGTCTTGTCATCTTTGTACCTCCATGCTTTGTCTGTGCAGTGTGTAGCACGGAAGTTAAGGGCATGAACTTGAGAGCCGGACTACCTAGGTTCAATCCCACCTCTGTTATTTATCAGCTATGTGATCTGGAGCCTGGTTATGTAACCTTTCTGTGTTTCAGTTTCCTCATCTGCTAAATTGTAATAATAATAGCACCTGTCATAGGGATGTTGTAAGCCTTAAATAAATTAAGAGCTGTAACGTGCTGAGGACACTGTCTGACATATAGGAAGCGGTCTTCTGTTATTCTACTACAAACCTTCCCATGCTTCATTATGTTACCGGAAATGGTCTCAATCCAGACCCCAAGAGAGGGTTCTTGGATCTCGTGCAAGAAGGACTTCAGGGCAAGTCCATAGGGTAAAGTGAAAGGAAAGTTTATTAAGAAAGTAAAGGAATAAAAGAATGGCTACTCCATAGACAGAGCAACTCTGAGGGCTGCTGATTGCCCATTTTTATGGTTATTTCTTGATTTTATGCTAAACAAGGGGTGGATTAGCACCTCCCCTTTTCAGACCATATAGGGTAACTTCCTGACATTGCCACGGCGTTTGTAAACTGTCATGGTGCTGATGGTAGTGTAGCAGTGAGGACAACCAGAGGTCACTCTTACTGCCATCTTGGTTTTGGTGGGTTTCGGCTGGCCTCTTTACTGCAACCTGTTTTATCAGCAAGGTCTTTATGACCTGTATCTTGTGCCAACCTCCTATCTCATCCTGTGACTTAGAATGCCTTAACCGTCTGGGAATGCAGCCCAGTAGGTCTCAGCCTTATTTTACACAGCCCCTATTCAAGATGGAGTTGCTGTGGTTCACACTGCTCTGATAATTGTTAACAGTTTTTATATACAGCAAGACTTTTTTTTTTTTTTTAAGTACTACCATAACTCAGTCATGTAGGAAAAGTGTAGTCCCTTTAACTTGTTTGTAGTTGTTCTGGGCTTCCTCATGAATTGACAACTATCACCTCCATCCCGCTTTCCCTGAGAGATAAAGTAACCAAACTTACTTTGGCTTTGCAAACTGAGTTTGTTCCAATAATTTAAGCATCTCGTTGACAACGTCCAGTGTTTGGGAAGTTTGCTTACTTGCATGCCCCCAGTTCCACCCTCTGAGGTTTACAGAGACAGGGAGGGAGGATGGCGTACCTCTGATGGAGGATCACAGGGTCCTTCGATCCATGCCACACTCTCTGATCCTCTGTTTCCCCAGCTGAGAGAGGATGTTCCTGCATTCTACTGGGGCCTATTACCACTGACTCACACTTAGCTCTTTCTCAACTCAGGAATCATCTTCTTGCTGATTCAGTCCCCCAAGGTGTAGACTTCTCCATGACACTGTATGTTTTCCATTCTGCCCCCTATTCCAGGTGGTCTACTCCCAGCCCTCCTGCAATGATGCTGGCCCTAACTTAGCATCCCTGCTGTATGACTTGTGTGTGGGAAGCCTGGGAGGGCCAACTGGAACTTTCCTCTGCCCGAACTGGCTGCTCTGCCCTTTGCTTTATCCTGGGATACCCAGGCTGTCCCAGGACCCCCTGCGAAACTCCTAAGTCCTCCATTCCCCTGTATTTCCCAAGTCCATCACACATACAACCATCTCTGCCAGCCATATTATTCCCACAATCCCTTGGAGGAGAAAGGGGCTTTCCTCCTCTTCTCCCTGATTGGCTGTACTGTGAAGCTCTGTGGTCTGGACAGCCAAGCCTGGCCCGTTCTTTCCTTCACATCATATCTCAATAGTGCCTGGCTCTCAAGCTGATTTTGTAATGAAAAGTTCTATTTTGAATGTTAGAATTTGACTGCTAATATTTTCTTGTTTTTGGCATTCATTTCTTTGGCAACAATTTAAATCCCCTCAAGGCAGATGAAGTAAGAAGGTTAAATACAGTAAACTCCCAAATGCACCTACACACAAAACACAAAATATTAGCCGTGTTGTTTGAGTTTATCTCCCACTTAGCCTTTGCACTCAGCAGGGGTGGGACTTTCTCCTATTTAGATTTGAATCCTGGCTCTACCACTTACTCAGTGATCTTACACAAGTTGCTTAGCCTGCCTGTGCCTGTATTTCTTTCTTCTTTTTTATGTGTAAAATGCAAGCAAAAATAATACCTCATGTGATTGTTTGGAGAGTTAAATGACTTACTGCATGGAAAATTTTCAGAACAGTGCCTGGCCTATGGTAAGTGCTCAACAAATAAGAACAATGATTATTATGAGCTCAATCCTTGTCCAAAGTATTTTACTCAATAAAGGTTGGTTGAAAGATCACACAGTGAGGGTGTAGATCAGGAGGTCTGAGGATCAGCATAGAAATATGAGTTTAATTGCATTGTTTCCTAAAAATGAGATCACTTGTAAGAGCAACACTCCATGCCTGTTGCAATCGTAAGTGAAATTACAATAATAGTAGCTTAGGGAAGTGAAAAGAGTATGGCCCATCTCACTTGCGGTTGTGTTCAGATGAGCCACATGACCCTGGATAAGCCATGTCACTCTTCCAATCTTTCTCCCATGGTTTCATGAAATGTCTAGGTTTCTTTAGGTAAACAATAACATTCCTTATTTATCTGAAGAAAGAGCATATAGCTTTTTGACTTAGATTTGTGGAGTAGCATCCACCCAAAACCCCCTCGGATAATTGAGTCCTGCTTTAAATGGGTCTCTTGTACATAAAGACAAATTCAGTCGAATTTTTCTTGAACTTTCCACAAAACAATATTTTTCTTAGATCAACTCAAATAGTGTATGCAAATTAAATATACCTGATCATAGTGTTGCACACCTGTAGCCCCAGCTACTCAGGAAGATAGCTTGAGCCCAGGAGTTTGAGGCTGCCATGAGCTATGCTTATGCCACTGCCCTCCAGCCTGGGTGATTGAGTGAGACTTTGTCTCTGAAAAAAAGGAAAAGAAAGAAAAAGAAAAATTGGAGTTGTCTAAATGCATACACTTTAAACTCTTTACCTCAAGTTATTTTGTTTAAAGGCATTGATGAATTTAAATGTGAAATCCTGTATGCATAAACCAATAGCAGCAAATGTTTAAGCACTCTTTGAGAAAGCAGTTACTTAAAAAATAAAACCTTAAAGCATTACATTCATATTACATTCATTTCTGTTACTCTGTTTACTCATCATAGTGTAGATGTTTCTAGTGGAACTTCTCAAATTTTCTTCAAAGTATTCAATGTGGCCCAGATTGTAATGCTTTAAGAATCTTGGCATAATTGTTTGACTGTCATTTTTAAAATATTTGATAGCTATAAGTGGTGATAACTAATCTGTAATGTTATATTAATAAGTTTGTTTATAGTCTGCATATTCTATGTGAGTGGAACTAGAAAAAATATTGTTGTGAAGAAAAGTTAAAGAATCATCTTTAGTTCCATCTTATATTATTACATTAATTAATTTATATATGTATATGTTGTCCAACAACTGTTCATGTGTTAATTTAACTGTCTTCCATTTAAGAGTATATTAACAAATTATTTAAATAGTGTAACCACGTAGTCCTGGGCTAAATAAATGGCCAAGATGAGAATAAATATAGTGACATAGGTTTAAGCCAACAATGCTGATGAAAAGAATATTTACACATGAAATTTTTTCACTTTTTTTTTCTTGAGTACAAGTCCTTTGTTCGGACTAATAATTATTCATTTTCCATTGTTTACTTTCAGTTCTCCAAATTCATCTCTTTCTTCTTATTCTTCTTATTTTCTTTTTCTTTATTTTATTTATTTATTTATTTATTTATTTATTTATTTATTTATTTATTGCTTTTGAGATGGAGTCTCCCTCTGTTGCCCAGGCTGGAGTGCAGTGGCACGATCTCAGCTCACTGCAACCTCTGCCTCCCGGGTTCAAGGGAGACTCCTGCCTCAGCCTCCTGAGTAGCTGGGATAACAGGTGTGTGCCACCATGCCTGGCTAATTTTTGTATTTTTAGTAGAGATGGGGCTTTGCCAGGTTGGTTAGGCTGGTCTTGAACTCCTGACCCCAGGTGGTCTGCTTGCCTCAGCCTCCCAAAGTGCTGGGATTACTAGTGTGAGCCACTGCACCTGGTCCCTTTCTTTTTATTTTCTATTTGCTTTTAATTTTAGATCATATTCTACTGCTAGTTGAATGCCTTTCTCCATTCAGACTTTAGAGGCTGTAAAATTTCCTTTCTGGGATCTTTTAAAATTT
Organism: Nomascus leucogenys; assembly: GCF_006542625.1. NCBI lineage: Eukaryota > Metazoa > Chordata > Mammalia > Primates > Hylobatidae > Nomascus > Nomascus leucogenys. The sequence goes on from NC_044384.1 coordinate 132,537,169, forward strand.
GTTTTATTTTTCTTTCTGGTTCTCTCTTTCTTCTCTGTAATGTTATGGTATTCCTTCCTGGCATGTCATGCTGTTACAGAATTTTACTGATTTTCTGAGAAAATTTTTTCAGAAATTTACAGAATTTCTGAGCTCTGTATTCAGCAATACTGTGCTTGAAAGCAAACTATCAATGCCGTAAATTGCCCTCAAACGCTTATGTATCTGTCAATAAAGCTGTATGGAAATAAAGAAATTAGACAATGGTTTATAGTGAGCAGTCTCTGCTGGAATATGCCTATTCTCTTTCAAATGGAAAATCATGCTTTCTCCTTCCACGGGATAATACTTTTCTTTTCTGAGTAATCCATAGTCCCTTGCCATCCCCAAGCTAGAATTACTTGATCTAAAGGCTGCATAGGATGGTAGAATTCCTCCAGCACTGACACCGTCTTTGTGCATGTAAGTATAAAGATCAATTCTGAATCAACCTTTAGGAAGATGAACAAAATGAGCTCTGATAGACTTTGGTCAAAACACGCACTATTAGGAGGAAAAAATGTTAAATTCTAAAGGACTTGCCAAGCTGTATATCTAGAAGTTGCATGAATAAAAAGTAGAATCAAATGGTGTGAAAGCTGGAAAGGGCCTAGAATCATCTAGGGATTCTCTCTCTCTCTCTCTCTTTTTTTTTTTTTTTGAGACAGAGTTTCGCTCTTGTTGCCCAGGCTGGAGTGCAATGGCGCCATCTTGGTTCACTGCAACCTCTGCCTCCCGGGTTCAAGCAAGTCCCCTGCCTCAGCCTCCTGAGTGGCTGGGATTACAGACATGCACCATCACGCCCAGCTAATTTTGTATTTTTAGTAGAGACAGGGTTTCTCCATGTTGGTCAGGCTGGTCTTGAACTCCCAACCTCAGTTGATCCGCCCACCTTGTCCTCCCAAAGTGCTGGGATTACAGACTTGAGCCACCGCACCTGGCATGGGGTCCTCTCATTTTAAAGAGGATTAAATAAGTTTCGGCAACCAGAGGGACTACACCTCATTTCCTAAGCCTCACTGGGAGTGATTGGTAGGACCAAAAGTAGCACACGGCTCACTGCAATGCCCTCGTTGGAGTTTGTTGGAGATGCCAACTTCTCCTTAAATCCATTGCTGCAATGAAATGTACTGCAGCCTTCTAGAATCTAATGGTTATGCTAAAACCTAGAGAAATTGGAGGAAATATTTTCCTAGTGTTTTGCTTTCATGAAGATTTACTTAAGTGAAAGTTAAATTCAGGCTGTCAAAGCTACACCATGGTTTTGAGCCTTTTCTTGTATTTGTGGATTGCTTTCTGTGGATTTTGGTATAGGTACATTCCATTTTCCCTTATTTTGCATGTACTTTTAAAATAAGAAGGCGTTTGTGGGTAGGGCTGTTTTAATAGAAACATTTGGGAGGAAATTCCACATTTCCAAAGCATACCTTCAACATGGAAAAAAACAAATGTGTTGATTTTTCCTTTGGGCTTGATGTTTCTGCATGGGTCTTAGTCATAGCACAATATATGGAAAACTCATAGGACGTTATTTTAGCAAAGGGCATGAAATAGAATAGTTATCTAAAGAAACAAGACATCCAGGCAGGAACCCAAGCACCTGGCTTTCTAAGACACATAGCCTCATTTGGAATCGTCGCTCCCTTCTTGTGTGTGCAGTGAGCATGACTTTTATAGGCACAGACTTAAGTATGCAGAAATCTACCCAAATTTTTCTGTAATGAAACCTAAAGCCTATCTTAAACCTCCATTCTTCCTGAAGATAGAAAGTCTAGCCAGTTCCAAGCATACCTATCACGGCAAGGGTTTTCCAGTCGTTTTAGGATTTTCCTTGCCCCCTTCTTCTTTTCCCTGAAAAATGATATACATTCCATGGGCTTGTCTAGCACCATAGCCAGGGCAGGGATGGCACGGGTGAAAGTGCGTTTTCTCCAGTTGCTCCCTTTCATACCACGGCATCCAGTGAGAACAGTCCTATCTGGTCCTTGAGTGTGGTTCTCTCTGCACCTACTGGGGGTAAATTCATCTCTGTCTCTCCATGGGCTGCCAGATGCATACCCTTATCTTGACCAAGAGATACTTCATATGTCTCCAAATCAGAACCCTGGCTTTTTTCTAAGTACTCTTCCCATTTTTTCTATCTTTTTTTTTCTTTTTTCTTTTTTTTTTATGAGACAGAGTCTCACTCTGTCACCAGGCTGGAGTGCAGTAGTGTGATCTCGGCTCACTGCAACCTCTGCCTCCTGGATTCAAGGCATTCTTTTGCCTCAGCCTCCCGAGTAGCTGGGAATACAGGTGCATGCCACCACTCCTGGCTAATTTTTTTGTATTTTTAGTAGAGACAGGGTTTCAACATGTTAGCCAGGATGGTCCTGATCTCCTGACCTCGTGATCCACCTGTCTCAGCCTCCCAAAGCGCTGGGATTACAGGCATGAGCCACCGCGCCCGGCCATTTTTTCTATCTTTATCTACACTGTTCCCTCTATTTGTAAAGGGTTTTTCCCACCCCAATAATCTTGTCTCAAAACAATTTCCGAATTGAAAAATATCCTGAATTCTGGCCAGAGTGGGCCGTTCTGCCTCTCTGGCCACAGTCTGTCCAAGTATACCCACAGCTGCTGTCTTTGTTCTAGGCTTATGGAACTGTCTAGAGCCTGTAGACACTTGTGACATGGGCCCTAAACTCCTCACTTTTACATTCTATTTTTAAACTGAACTTAGCACAAGGCAAGGCACAAATATATAGTGAGGGATAGATAGATAGGTAAGTAGATATCTATTTGTCTAACTTGTCCTCTCCCTTTCTCTCTCTCTCATTGTAATTGTTAGAAATAAAAGTAAGAACAGGATAAAGAATCAAGAGGCCCGCCTACAATCCCCACTGATGCCTCAAACAGCCTGTGTGACTTTCAGAGAGTCCCTCAGCTTCCCTGAGCCTCTATGTTTCACCAATATAGTGATGGGGTGGGATCAGGGTATGGGAAGACCTCTTTCCACACTGAAATCAGATGAGACACCTTTCTGATGGGCCAGCCTCCCCTCTGAACTCTTCCCTCAAACAGGATTGTTTTCATGGAAGTGGACTTGATGTATCTACTTGCCATGAAACACCTCTGTGCTCAGGGTGAAGTAATTCCCTCACCCCTGCAAGCACGGCTGGTGTGAACTTACCTTAAAAACAAAACAAAACTAAACTGAACTTGTTTATCCACAGATAATTAAGAAGCAAAAGCTTCTAAGCAACTAGAAATCTATGGTACCAATAACTTTACATTAGGGTTCAACTTGTGAGATGAATCAGGTTGTGAATTATCTTCCACACATGAATTTTCTCTCTCCTGGCATGAATATAAAGCACATCTTTTAACTGCATGGTGCCCTGCTAGTGCACCTGTTCCTGGCAGTGGGATTCGGACTTAGAAAACCAAGTTCTAGCATTTTAGGAGCTTAACGCTGAACTTGTGGTTGTTAGGTTCACACCCTGATTCTTGGTTTGGTTTTGTTTTGAGACGGAATCTCGCTGTGTCGCCAGGCTGGAGTGCAGTAGTGCGATCTTGGCTCACTACAACCTCCATCTCCTGGGTTCAAGTGATTCTCCTGCCTCAGCCTCCTGAGTAGCTGGGACTACAGGCATATGCCACCACACCTGGCTAATTTTGTATTTTTCGTAGAGACAGGGCTTCATCATGTTGGTCAGGATAGTATTGGTCTCTTGACCTTGTGATCCATCCGCCTCTGCCCCCCAAAGTGCTGGGATTACAGGTATGAGCCACAGCACCCGGCCCACACCCTGTTGTATAAACAACATCAAAATGGCAGAACCATTGCTGACTTTAAGTTCACATGAAGAATGTGCTTTAACAATTCCCAGTACTATCAGCATTGTGACATTATTCCTCTGAAAGATAAGAATCACTGGCTTCTAAGCGCTTCTTTTCTCTCATCGTCATTTTCTTTGCCCCAGTTTACTTACATTTTTAAAAATTGTTTCAGAGTTGTTTTATCTTAGATTGTGAGACAATTATTAAATCAAAATTAATTCATCTACTACGCTTTTATTAGAAGTTTTACTAGAAAATGTATTACATTTTATTTTTTCTTAATCCGGTTCTGTAAAAATGTCTTGTAATTTTATTCATGTATAGTTTTGGTTACTTGAATTTTTACAGAAAACATTGTTTTTGACTATGGGAGCCAACTCAACATGGCAAAACCATTTTTGAGATGATGATATGACAGGTAGTGAAACAGCTTAAGAATTCCAGAAAAGAAAAACAAAAGAAAACTGGGTTTAGGGTTTGCTCTAGATATCACTGGATTAGAATGAGTTTAACATTAGCTAAAACTGCTTTGGGTTGTTTGGATAATTAAGAGATTGCCATTTTTATCTTGAAGAACTAGTGGTAAATCATCCAAGAGTGCTAGGATTGTGATAAAGAATTTGTGAGGTTTGGTGGATGCATCGCCACCCCCACACCACCTTCCCATGATGAGCTATCACTAATAAATTCTGGGTATTTAGATATTATGCCAGCCATGTAATCAGATTTATTTAATTGGGCCAGGCAGGTATGTATTTACTTTAGAAAAAATGAAAAAGACAAGATTTATGAGAAATATTTGAAGGCAGTAAACTGTGGCCAACTCTTATCAGTTGGTATTTCTACAAGTTCAGAATATTTTAAATGTGATTTACTAGACGTGAGAATTTTCTTTTTTTTTCTATTTTATTTATTTATTTATTTTATTTTTTTATTAATTTTTTTGCACACAAAAACAATAAACATTTTCTAAAAATACATACAAACAAAAAGATGCATATCAAACATATTAGGAAGGTTACACATGGGAAGTCGGGGAATAGAAATGGGGGATGGGAGTTAAAATAAATGAGAGAGGGACTTTATATGGATCAGTGATAATAACCCAATCCTCTATTTGACAAAGAAGAGGGAGAAGGAAGAGGAAGAAAAAGAAAGTGGGATAAAGGATCAGAAAGGGAGGAAAATAGAAAAAATTAGAGTATGACTCCAGGGTAGACCTGTTTTGTTGTTATTTACGCAAAGACATAGATGTGAAAATTTTAGGCAACCTTCTAAACCTTTTTCACCATGGATGAAACTATAACTTAAAGAATAATACTTAGAAGGACTAATTGGAAATCAGAGTTTGAAATAAAACTTGGACCACTTTGCATATACTCTTCTCACTTGACCTTTTAGCTACATAGTATGTACTTTGAGTATGACATCAAGCTTTAACGAATATTTAAAGACAAAGAAACCACATCAACAAAATACTAAAAGGCTCATTTTATATTTGTTTTAGATGTTTTAAATAGTTGCAATGGATTAAAAATGATGATTTAAAATGTTGCTTGTAATACAGTTTTGCCTGCTAAATTCTCCACATTTTGTAACCTGTTTTATTTCTTTGGGTGTAAAGCGCTTTGCTTAGTATTGTGATATTGTACATGTTTTGTCCCAGTTGTATAGTAATGTTTCAGTCCATCATCCAGCTTTGGCTGGTGAAATCGTACAGCTGTGAAGACTCGCCTTTGTTTCTGTTAGACTGCTTTTCAGTTCTGTATTGAGTATCTTAAGTACTGTAGAAAAGATGTCACTTTCCTTTTTTTCTTTATTTGTGAGACAGAGTCTCGCTCTGTTGCTGAGGCTGGAGTACAGTGGCATGATCTCGGTTCACTGCAACCTCTGCCTCCCGGGTTCAAGTGATTCTCCTGCCTCAGCCTCCCTAGTAGCTGGGACTATAGGCACCTGCCACCACACCCGGGTAATTTTTTGTATTTTTAGTAGAGACGGGTTTCACCATGTTAGCCAGGATGGTCTGGATCTCCTGACCTTGTGATCTGCCTGCCTCGGCTCCCATAGTGCTGGGATTACAGGTGTAAGCCACCGCACCCGGCCCAATTCCTCCTTTAAGGGTGTTTTGTAATATATCTAAGGACTGGAATTGTGTTTTTAAAGGAAAGCATTCAAGTTTGACGATATAGTACCTGTGTTTCCACCATTCAAAGTGCTGTTTAGTAGTTGAAACTTAAACTATTTAATGTCATTAAATAAAGTGATAAAAATTTTTGGCCGGGCGCGGTGGCTCACACCTGTAATCCCAGCACTTTGGGAGGCCGAGGCAGGTGGATCACGAGGTCAGGAGATCGAGAATGTCCTGGCTAACACGGTGAAACCCTGTCTCTACTAAAAATACAAAAAATTAGCTGGGCATGGTGGCAGGTGCCTGTAGTCCCAGCTACTCGGGGGGCTGAGGCAGGAGAATGGCATGAACCCGGGAGGCAGAGGATGCAGTGAGCCGAGATCGCGCCACTGCACTCCAGCCTGGGTGACAGAGCGAGACTCCCTCTCAAAAAAAAAAAAATTTTTTTAAAGTTACCTTCATCTTATTCTAGTATATTGTTTGTACCCGTATACCTGTCTGCCTTAATAACTAGATATGTTGTGTTAAAGTGTATTCTTTTGTTTTCTATCTATATACGATTGCATTTTCCTCATCTAAAGTGGCTGATTGTAGAATGAACAGTTCAGGAGTAATATATGTACTATTTACCCATATCTTTCTATATATATGTATAAATCTTCAAGACTCCACCTCAAATGTCACCTCTTCCAAGGAGCTCCATGATACCTCCAAGCCAGAAATAATCTGTTTCTGTGCCAAACCTCTTAGTATACTTGATTCTCTCATATCGCTCACCACGTATTTTGTATTTGCGTTATTTGCGTCCTTTGCTGTCTTACTTTCTAGACTGCAAGTTGCCTGACAACAGAAAACATTCGGTCTTATTTATTAAAGAACAACCATAGGATCTGAGTGTGTGAATGCTCGGAATATGTTTTCTGAATGAATACAATGATTGTGTTAATCAGCTTTCACTCCAATAATGTTGTGTTTTAAGAGAAAGTTCAGTGGCTTGCAGCAACAAGCATTTATTTCTCCCTTGGAGGTCATGGGTAGTCTGCAGTAGCGCTGCTCCAGGCTGCCTTTGGCTTCACATATGCTTCCTGTGTCTTTAGTCTGGGACTCAGGCTGACGGAGATACTTCTATCTGGAATGTGCACTTTTCATAGTGGATGGACAGTGATGAAAGGTTAGTGGAAAATCTCCAAGAATCTTTTTTTTTTTTTGAAACGGAATCTCACTCTGTCAACTGGAGTAGTGATGCGATCTCAGCTCACTGCAACCTCCGACCCTCTGGTTCAAGTGATTCTCCTGCCTCAGCCTCCCGAGTAGCTGGGATTACAGGCATGCACCACCACGCCCAGTTAATTTTTGTATTTTTAGTAGAAACAGGGTTTCACCATGTTAGCCAGGTTGGTCTCAATCTCCTGACCTCGTGATCCACCTGCCTCAGCCTCCAAAAGTGCTGGGATTACAGGCGTGAGCCACTGCACCCAGCCTCCAAGATTCTTTATGCCTGCAACTAGCAGCAGTCACTGCTTCCTTCATTCCATTAGCCACAGCAAGTCAGCCAGCCTAACGCAACTTCGCTTCGAAGTACATTCCTCCTGGGGGTAGGGGCAGCACAGGTGCAGAGGGGAGAGGAAATATTTGCAGAAAAATAATATAATTCACCCCAAAGATAATGAAGAATTTGGAGTGGAAAAGAAGCAGAACCAGAGAGGAGACTCAGTGCTGTAGCAAAGGTGCCACCAAGCTAAGTAGCTGCCCTCCAAAAAGGTGCTCACATTAAATGTCCACCCTTATAAATGCTCTAGTTGGAGAGTTCATACATGTAGCTTTAGCGTGATTGAAAAATATACACAGGTGGAAGAAAATACAGATCAGCTATAGAAAAACATGCAGGCTTAAAACCTTAGAAGAAAACCTAGGCAATACCATTCAGGACATAGGCATGGGCAAAGGCTTCATGACTAAAACACCAAAAGCAATTGCAAGAAAAGCCAAAATTGACAAATGGGATTTAATTAAACTAAAGAGCTTCTGCACAGCGAAAGAAACTATCATCAGAGTGAACAGGCAACCTATAGAATGGGAGAAAATTTTTGTCCCACAAGCACTGCTGACAAAGTGCTTGCCCTTTGTCAGTCTGCCCATCTGACAAAGGTTTAACATCCAGAATCTACTAGGAAGTTAAACAAATTTACAAGAATAAAAACCACCCCGTCAAAAAGTGGGTGAAGGATATGCACAGACACTTCTCAAAATAAGACGTTTATGCGGTCAATAAACATGAAAAAAAGCTCATCATCACTGGTCATGAGAGAAATGCAAATCAAAACCACAATGAGATACCATCTCACACCAGTTAGAGTAGTGATTATTAAAAAGTCAGGAAACAATAGATGCTGGTGAGACTGTTGAGAAATAGGACCACTTTTACACTGTTGGTGGGAGTGTAAATTAGTTCGACCACTGTGGAAGACAATGTGGCACTTCCTCAAGGATCTAGAACCAGAAATACCATTTGATCCAGCTATCCCATTACTGGGTATATACCCAAAGGATTATAAATCATTCTACCAAAAAGACACATGCACATATATGTTTATTGCAGCACTATTTACAATAGCAAAGACTTGGAACCACCCCAAATGCCCATCAATGAGAGACTAGCTAAGTAAAATGTGGTACATATACACCATGGGATACTATGCAGCCATAAAAAAGAATGAGTTCATGTCCTTTGCAGGCACATGGATGAAGCTGGAAGCCATCATTCTCAGCAAACTAACACAGGAACAGAAAACCAAACACATTGATAAGTGGGAGTTGAACAATGAGAACACATGGACACAGGGAGGGGAGGAAGAGCATTAGGACAAATACCTAATGCATGCAGGGCTTAAAACCTAGATGATGGGTTGATGGGTGCAGCAAACCACCATGGCACATGTATTCCTATGTAACAAACCTGCACATTCTGCACATGTATCCCAGAACTTAGTAAATATGTATATACATGTAAAAAAATGTAATAAAATAAAAATAAAATGGAGTTGGTATCCTTCAGTGAAGTGATCCAGGAGAAATGAAAAAGAAGGCTAATCTATTTGGGATCCGTGTTTCTTGGAAGATAAAGACAAAGTAACTCAGAGATTACATCAACAATTTCTCCTGCTGACAGTTTCCAATCAAAAGCAAACAGCATGCACATATTTGTCAGGGTCGTTGGCAGTGGTTCTCCAACTCTTTTGCCCCTTATCATACTTCATTGTGCGTTTCTCCTTCCTGCTACTTGCTTTATCTATCTCCTGCCCCTTCTCTGGGCTTTCTTTTTCTTCTGTGAGTTGCCACACCGTTAAGAGGTGGTGTTAAACATGCTATATCGTGTGATATATTATTAATAAATGGAAAATAAAACTACATTTCAGGATGTTGGTTGGGGTTCATAACAAAAAAGAGACTAACATGCAGGCTTTCCCCCAGGGAACTCAGAATGGATAGCTCTTTTCCCCATCTGACCCAGGCTTAGGGAAGAAAGGGAGGGCGCAATCTTAATAGAATGAAGTTTCTTCTTAAAAATTTAAAAACAACTTTATTGGGATATAATTCACAAGTCAGAAAATTCACTCATTTAAAGTGTACAAGTCAGTGGCTTTAATATATTCAGAGTTATGCAGGCATCACCACCATCTAAATTTATAACATCTTCATCAACTCAAAAAAAAATTCCGTACCCACCAGCGACCTTTCCCTATTAACTACCCTCTAACCCTAGGCAATCACTAATCTACTGCTGTCTCCATAGATTTGCCTACTATGAACTTTGCATAAAAATAACATCATATAATATGTGGTCTCTTGCTACTTCTTTCTTTCACCTAGCATATGTTTTCAAGACTCAACCATGTCATAGCATGTGTCAGTACTTCGTCCTTTTTTTTTGGGGTGGGGACAGAGTTTCGCTCTGTCACCCAGGCTGGAGTGCAGCAGAGTGATCTCGGCTCACTGCAACCTTTAGCCTCCTGAGTAGCTGGTATTACAGGCACACGCCCCCATTCCTGGCTAATTTTTGTATTTTTAGTAGAGACAGGGTTTCACCATGTTGGTCAGGCTGGTCTCAAACTCCTGACCTCATTATCTGCCTGCCTCTGCCTCCCAAAGTGCTAGGATTACAGGCATGAGCCACCACACCCAGCCAGTACTTCATACATTTTTATGGCTGAATAGTATTCCATTGTTTGGCTATACCACATTTTGCTTTTCCATTCATCTGTTGATGGACATTTGAGTTGTTTTCACTTTTTGGCAATTATGAATGCTGTTGCTATGAGCATTTGTGTACAAGATTTTGAGTGAACATATATTTTCATTTCTCTGGGGTATACACCAAGGTGTGGAATTGCTGGGTTATGTGCTAACTCTACGTTTAACCTTTTCAAGGACTTTCAAACTGTTTTCTATAGCAATGGCACCATCTTATATTCTCATCAGCATTGTGCTGGGTTCTGAATGTCTCCACATCCTCACCAACATTTGTTATTATCTGTCTTCTTGATTCCAGCCACCCTAGTGTAACTGCCCAATGTGTTCACCTTGTCTGCTGCCTAGTGGGAGCCGATTTGTCAAGACAGGGGAGTTGCAGTGGAGACAGAGTAATTTATGCAGAGCTGGCTGTGCGGGAGACCAGAGTTTTATTATTACTCAAATCAGTCTCCCCGAGCATTCGGGGATCAGAGTTTTTAAAGATAATTTGGTGGATGGGGCTTAGGAATTGGGGAGCGCTGATTGGTCAGGTTGGAGTTGGAATCATAGGAGGTCGAAGTGAGCTTTTCTTGCTTCTTCTGTTCCTGGGTGCAGTGGTATAACTAGTTGAGCCAGATTACAGTCTGGGTGGTGTCAGTTGATCCATCGAGTGCAGAGTCTGCAAAATATCTCAACACCAGTCTTAGGTTTTACAATAGTGATGTTATCCCCAGGAGCAATTTGGGGAGGTTCAGACTCTTAGAGTCAGAGACTGCATGACCCCTAAACCATAATTTCTAATCTTTTAGCTAATTTGTTAATCCTGCAAAGACAGACTGGTCCCCAGGCAAGAACAGGGTCTTTTTGGGAAGGGCTATTATCAATTTTGTTTCAGAGTCAAACCATGAACTGAATTCCTTCCCTAAGTTAGTTCTGACTACACCCAGGAATGAACAAGAACAGTGTAAACCTTAGAAGCAAGATGGAGTCGGTTAGGTCTGATTTCTTTCACTGTCATAATTTCCTCAGTTAAAATTTTGCAAAGGCAATTTCACTAATGCTGTATGATGGTGGTTATGATTTGCATTTCCCTAATGACTAATGTTGGGCATCATTTCGTTTGCTTATTTACTGTTTGTATATCTTCTTTACAGAAGTTTCTAATCAAAGACTTTGCTCATTTTCAACTAGGTTATTTGTTTCTTTATTATTGAGTTGTAAGAGTTTTTTATGTATTCCCAATACCAGCCACTCATCAAATAAGTGATTTGCAAATATCGGTAGTGCCATAAATGGCGTGGAGGGTACCCAACCCAGCATGCCCCATTCTGTGGGTTGCTTTTTCATTTTCTTAATGGTCTCATAGAATGAAGTTCTTCTGTTGTCTTACTTTTTTTTTCTTTTTCTTTTTCTTTTTTTTTTTTTTTTTTTTTGAGACAGGGTCTCATTCTGTTGCCCAGGTTAGAGTGTGCTGGTGCTGGCATGATCATACAGCTCACCGCAGCCTTGAATTCCTGTGCTGAAGCAATACTCCTGCCTCAGCCTCCTATGTAGCTGGTACCACAGGTGTGTACCACCACCCTTAGTTAATTTTTTAAATTTTTTTGTGAAGTCAGGGTCTCACTTTTGTTGCCCAGACTGGTCTTGAACTCTGGGCTCAAGCAATCCTCCTTTCTTGGCTTTCCAAAGTGCTGGGATTACAGGCATGAGCCACCAAAACCTGCCTGTCTTTGCTCTTGGAATTGACTTTTTTCATGGCACTGCCTCTGTGGTGCTTCTTCTGCATTAAGATACTGGGTCTGGGGCTGCTGAAAGCTATGGCCTCGCATGCTTTTGTCCCCAAATCTTGACTTCGGTGTTCAGTTTGTCAGCATGAAGGAATTAAATTAGCCCCGACTGTGACTGTACCTCCATAAAAAGCAAAAGCAATCGCACTTTCTCTGTTTGTATAGCAGCTATAGTCCTGGACAAGTCACCGAACAATGAGTCAGCCCAGCTGTGGCCTGGCCAACAGCCTTTGGGGCAATTTCTGCTTCACTTTGATGGAACCCTTTGCACCCCAGCTGGAGCCAAGGTTGCCAAAGTCTTTCAGATTAAAGTAAAAGCTCAGGTGCTCCTTCTTCTCCAGGTCACATCACCATGAGTATTTGTTCTGTGTTGTGTTACGAAATTATTTAACTCTTCACATTTAGTCTCAGATAATCCAATTAGAAAAAGTTGGCAGGAACCGTGCACACTATACTGCACCGACTTTAAATCAATTGTCTCTGTTGGAGTTGTTTCAGAGGTACCCCAAAAAGCTCTATTATTTCCAATTTACATTCCATGACCATACCTGCACGTTCTCAGTCCTCCCTCTGTACAAAATGACCTAACTGAAAATGCTAAACCCATGAATTCCCAAGCATGAATGTGCCTTTATAAACCTAAAATCTCTGGAGATCCCTCTGTTTTCAATATGTGAGAGGGCTTTGGTGTGCAAAGCCTGCTTTCAGTTTCAGCCAGTCTTTCAATTAGCAAATGTGAGCGTGTAGGGAGCTATTAAAGGTCAAATGTTCTTAACTTCATTATTAAAACTGACTCAAGGCACACAGAAATTTGGAGCTGTTTATGGAGTTCTCAGAGCTGTCAGGCCTGCCATGGACAGACTTACAAATATTAGTGTCACCACTCTCGAAACTGTGCAGTTGGGCGGACTCCATGGATGATGATAACACTTACTGTCTTAGGTAGGCTTCTGGATCAGGTCCTGAGATCTGTTTTTCAACAGTGTTCTGAGGAACCACATCTGTAAAGGGGTGCAGGTTCCAGGCCTGGGCACAGAAGGAAGATGAGCTGCGATGTAGTTGTTCAGAGGCCTCAGTCAACCCCACAGGGAGTGTGCAGCTGGAAAGGCCCTTCTGGTTATCCTTAATCAGGCAAGAGGGCTGAATCTTCGTACCTAGCATGAGCCAATCATTGAATGTGGGCTGGCCCTGTGGCAGGGGTTCACTTTGGGCTAGGCAGCAGCTAGGCAGTTCCTGGGGAGCAACTCAACTGGGAGCTGCCACTAACACTTCTGGCAGCTGGGGAAGTGGGCACCTTGGTCCACACAGGGACGCATGAACCACACGCCACTCTCCACCACACACCACCTGTGCCTCATGTTGCAGGCTGCAGTGCTGCAGTGCCATCGATTATGTGGAGGACACCCACCCCGGCATGTCTATTTCCCAAGCCTCTTCATTCTTTCCTCTATCATCTGCCATCTTTTTTTTTCTTTTTTTATATTGTTCGTAGCAAGGCAAGAATTTTCCCTGAACAAAAGTACTGGGTTTTGACCTCTTATATTTAAGACATGCGTGATTGTACATACCTGTAGCCCCAGCTACTCCGGAGGCTGCGGTGGGAGGATCACTTGAGCTCAGGAGGTCAAGGCTGCAGTGAGCTATGATAGCATCACTGCACTCCAGTTTGGGCAAAAAAGCAAGACCCTGTCTCCAAAAAAAATTTTTTTTAATTTAAAAATAAATTAATTTTAGCCTAAAGCTGCCTCCTTATATACTTTAAGTTCAGGCTAAAAGTTTTCCCACATATTGTACATGGTGAAGTGTAGCGTAACTGAATGTGTGAACAGGCTGTAACCTACTCTTGTGCCAATCACAGAGTTTCAGCCAATCAAGGGTGGATAACTGTTCAAATCGTGTTCAAATAAGTCAAACACCAAGCTGTAACCAATCCGGCTGTTTCTGTACCTCACTTCTCTTTGCTGTACATTACTTTCCTTTTTTTTGCCCATAAATCCTCTCCAATCCCGTGGCAGCACTGCAGTGGCTCTGAACCTATTCTGCTTTGGAGGACTGCTCAGTTTATAAATCATTTTTTGCTCAGTTACACTCTGTTAAATTTAATTAGTTTAAAGTTCTTCTTTCAACAGCCCAGAGGAAAGGGCCAATGGCAGCTGGTGAAAGAGATCGTTCTCAAAACTACATTAATAACTTTTAAATGCACGCATCTATTATTTTTGTTTTAGGGTCCAATATTTATTCTCAGAAGTTCTCTTTCATGATGATTGACATTCATTCAGCAAACCCACATCGCACACAGGCATCTACTGTAGGTAACTGTGTAGTTCAATTTGCTCTTTAATGTCTTGTTGTGCCTCGTTTCCTCCCCATTGCTGCACATGAACCTTGTCTGTGACAGCCCCCACTACCTCAGCCTTGGCCCACAGATGAGGCCATCATTGAACTTTATAGAGAACCCGGTTCCCTTCCATCAGCACACTCCTGACGACCTTGGTAAGGCTGCATCTGAGTCTCCTGCAGAAGCTGATCACCTGTAGGTCTTCTGTTCTTATCTAGTATATGCAATCCAGTGTGTCTACTTCTCCAAGCCTCTCCATCTCTTTCTCCACCATCTATCCTGGCAGTTCTTGCATTTCAGCCTCCTTAGCCTGGGCCATCACCTCTTCTGTGCTTCTAGAAGCCATTTTAGTAGCCAGGTCACACCATCTCCAGGAGGCCTTTCCAAGATGCTCAATTCTCAGTCTCGATAGAGCACTCTCAACTTTACAACCTTTCGTTCATCTGGTCTTATGTTCTGACCCCTTGATCATCACTTTCAGCATTGAGTCTCTTGCTTGGTCCTCAGGCTGTGGCTGGTACATGGCTCAGGAGGTCCTGACCCTCCCCTGGTGTATAATCCCTTTCTCTCTTTATCAGGCCCAGCACATCCTCAGCTAGGGGCTAGGTTAGGCAGCAACGTAACTGTATTTATAGGCCTAAGGGCCAAGAGAGGAGGTGGGGGACAATGGGTAGAGGCTCCCCACACTGTATTCCAGCAATGGGGATGAAGTATTCTTACATTCTTACTAGGGCGGGGTGGCCCACCTCTGCAGGCGCAGACGATTTAGAGAATTAGAAGTTCCAAGATTGAGGGAAGGAAGGCTCTGAAATCAACCTGGATGTTGATTTCAGATCATCATCCTAGTATCAGAGTACTGTTCTTTCACACCAGGGTCCTGACCTTGCCAGAGCACATCTATCCTGGCTGGGAGTTTAGCTTTCCTTGGAACCCTGCTGTTCTGACAATTAGGTCCTAAGGCTGGTGGTCAGCTTTCTCTGCCTTCACCTAGGAGAGGAGAGCCTCTTTCTATGCTGCAAGAAGGCCCACTGGCTTTTCCACATTTGATTTCCAATGGCCTGTAAATTGCTGTCAGGTTTTCATTATATTTTCTAAAGTGTCAGACTACGTTAAAGCGGTAGGATTGGATTCCATTGTCATTATAGGCACTGATTCTTCCATAGTTTTCAAATATCTAATACTTTATACCAGCCACTGCATTTCCTTCTGCTACTATACTGTCTCCATTTGCCACTGGTGAACGTTTTAAGAACTAGGCTGTGTATTAATTTCTTTGCACAGTGTGTTCATAAGAAATTACCGCAAATTTAAGTAGATTAAACAATAGACATTTAATCTCTCATAGTTCTGGAGACTATAAATCTCAAATCAAGGTATTGGCAGGGCCATGGTCCCTCTAAACATGTGAGGGGAGAATCCTTCCCTACCCCTTCCTGACTCTGGTGGCTCGTGGCATTTCTTGAATTGTGGACGCATCACTCAGACCCCTGCCTCCATCTTCATAGGGCTTTCCCCATGTCTCTCTGTCTGTATGTCTTCCCCTCTTCTTATAAGGATACCAGTCACTGGATTTAAAGCCCACTCTAAATCCAGGATGATTTTATCCCAACAACCTTAACTAATTGCATCTACAAAGACACCATTTCCAAACAAGTTATATTCCGAGTTTCCAGGTAGACATGAATTTTGGAGGGACACTGTTCAACCTGATATAGATGGTTGCTTTATGTCAGGAGATATTTGTGCTCAACTTACCACCAGTGATGGGATCCTTATTACCAGCGAGCTGGCAAGTGACCCACTTCCCAAGCCTCATATTACCTTTTCACCTACCCAGCTTTATCAGTTGGTCTCTCCAGGAAGCAGACCCTGAGACTGTTGAGCCTGCAGATTGTTTATTAGGAAATGCTCCCTGTGTCAACGCCTGTGGAAGGCCAGGGGGAGATGCCAAATTGGGCTGTGGGAGAAGTGAGGCTGCAGCCACCCCAGGCAACCCCAGAGGGAGTTTTGGAGCTAAAATCGCTGGTCAGAATTGGCCTGTGTTGGGCCAGAATGGTTGGATGTTTATTCACTCATATCTATCAGTCACCAGATATGGGTTGCCCTGGGAAGGGCTTGACCTTGAACTAGGTGGCTCTTTGCAGATGGGGTAACCCCTGAAGGCACTGACAGTTGAAGGTTGTCTGCTAATAGTCCTTCCAGAAATAGGCAAGAAGTCCTTCCTTGATGGAGATCCGGGTGATGTGTCACCATGTCCAACATGAGGACTTAAAACACAGAGATGAGGCTAATGGGGTGAAGGTGGGATTATATTTTGGTGAGCACCGTAGACTTTCCAAATTCTGAATCTCATGACACAGGACCCATATGGGGCTCCACTAGCCAATAATTAAGCCCACAAACCTCAGTCAGGCGTCATTCAATAAAAACAATGTTGAATATATAGCAGGAAAGCCTTTGTAGAGTTAGAAAGCACAACAGCTATCACCCTCCGAATTTGAAGTTCATGTTGTTATTTTAGAAAAAAATAAACTAATATTCTGGAAAAGTTAACTGGCTTACCCAAAGTTACCAGCTGTGAACATGAATATCTATTTCGTCAACGGTTTTTATTTTTCTCATTTTTAAAATTAACAAAATTTTTAAATTTTTATTTTATTAATGTTTATTTTAAAAATAAAGATGGGATCTTGCTATGTTGCCCAAGCTGATCTCAAACTCTTGGTCTTAAGTGGTCCTCCTGCCTCAGCCTCCCAAAGTGCTGAGAATACAGGTGTGAGCTACTATGCCCAACAAAAAATTATGAAAAGCTTAAACATACAAAAAACTTTGGAGAATAATTTAAGTAATACCCAAGTTCTCACCACCTGACTCTAACAAGTCTTGGTATTTTGTTGAATTTGCTTCAGATACCTTCATTTAAAAAAAAAAAAAACTTAATAAATAGACCTCTTTTTACATTGTTCTGAACCTTCCTTCCTCCCTTTCTTACAGAAAGAAGTAGTACCATAAATTTGTTGTTTATCATTCCCATGACTTGTTTTTTCATACTGTGTAGGAAAGTAATATAAACAATAGATAATATTATTTTGCATGTTTTTAGGCTTATGTAAATGAATCATGCCAAATGTATCATTCTATAACTTGCTTTGCTCATGCAACATTGTATTTTGAGATATAACCATGTTGATACATGTAATTCTAGTTTATTCACTTTAATTATTGTATAGCATTATCTCATGAATATGCCATATTTATATATGTGCATTCTATTGAAGACATTTGGAAAATTGGGAAATGTTTTCCATTTTCACTTTTATGAACAATGCTACAATGAAACTCTTATTTATATCTTGCTTATATTTCTTGGAAGAGGGGTGTATATTTGTAGGTATATTAATATATATTCTATATACGGAATTATATTAATATATATTATATATACAGAATTATTGGTTTTTAGGTTACATGCATCAGAACCAAGACCAGGATAAGGCAATCAAAGGCACAGAGTGCAATATTTATGGAGGACTTCCCTCTCAGGTGGCAACCCTATGCTTGCATGATCCTGAGAGTGAGGGCCTCCTTAAATGTGACGCCCCAGGCCCCTCCTTGACTCACCCAGGTCCTGACCCTTCTGAGCATACACTTTCAACTCTAATAATTGCTTCACAAATTGCCCCTCCACATGTTGGAACTAATTTATGATCTCATCAGCAATGTATGAGAGTTCCAGTCATACTACATTCTTGTTAAGTGTGATGAAATACTTGAAAATTTTTGGTAATTTTATGGATGTGTTGGATTAATCTATAGTTCACCTATTACTAGTCAATTTGAGCATGATATTATTAGCCTTCAGGTTTTCTGTGAATTGCCTTTCGTATTTTCTGCCAATTTCTATTGTATTGCCTATCTTTTTCTTATATATATATAAGAAATATGTATGTATATACACACATATTTATATATACACAAAATGTGTATATATAAATAAACACATATTTAAATATGCATCTATATATATATTAATATACAGACAGGATCTTGCTCTGTCACCCTGGAGTGTAGTGGTGCCATCATAGCTCACTGCAGCCTTGAACTCCTGGGCTCAAGCAATCATCCCACCTCAGCTTCCTGAGTAGCTGGGACTGCAGGGATGTGCCACCATGCCTAGCTAATTTCTTTTCTTCTTCTTTTTTTTTTTTTTTTTTTTTTTGGTAGAGATGGAATCTCACTGTGTTACCCAGATTAGTCTCAAACTCCTGTCCTTAAGCAGTCTTCTTGCCTCAGCCTCCTAAAATGCTGCTATTACAGGCAGAAGCCACTGTGTCTGGCCTGTTTTCTTACTGATTTATGAGATCTTATATTTGAAATTTCTAACCTTTTTGTGTTATATAGGGGTATATATAGATATAGATATTATTGTAGATATATTCTCCCAGTCTTTGTTTTCTCTTTTATAGTCTTTTGTTACCCAAAATTGTACATTTTAATATACTCAAATTATATCTCTTGTTACCTTTTTTATTGTATTTTCTCTCTGTCCTAACCAATGTTGTACAAAGTGTTTTCATAAGTTTTATTCTAAAGTTCATATTTTTGCTTTTAACTTTTGAATCTTTACTCCAAACATACTTTTGTATATGGTATAAAGCTTTCTACATGAATAACTTATTTCCATAAAGATAGAAAAAATTTAAAGATTATTTATAAATTTTGACTCATGAATTACACTTATTAGAATTTATCCCAAAGAAAGGAACAGAGATGTATGCAAAGACTTACTAGAGTGATGATCACTTCATCCTATTTATGTGGATGAATTGCAGATACTCTAAATATTTAACAGTGGGAAGATGGGCAAAATAAATTTAGTTATAGTTATGTAATGTAACAGCATAAAGCTATAAAATAATAATACATTTGAAGAAAATTTAATGACATGGAAATAAGTTAATGATAGATCTTAAGTAGAAAGAGAGAGTTAAAGCAATGTACATAGTTTAATATTATTTTGTGGAAAAATATATAAATATACACACAAAAAAGTTGAAATACTATTTATTAAGCTGTTCATGGTTGTTATCGCTGGGTTGTGAAATTATGGATGGATGATTTTCTTTCCTTTCCATATCTATATTTTCTTTGATTAATATGCATTTTTTTTTGAGACGGAGTCTCACTCTGTTGCCCAGTCTGGAGTGCAGTGGTGCACTCGGCTCACTGCAGCCTCCCCACCGTGGGTTCAAGTGATTCTCCTGCTTCAGCCTTACAAGTAGCAGGTATTTTAATAGCAAAAATGGAAAGTTGTTTTAAAATAATCATTCCAAGGAATGAGGTTAACAGAGCACTCATGAGTGCTTAATGTGGAATAAATCATCTTTGTCATCTAGTACCGTAGTTAGAAGGATTGAAAGACCAGAATCTTCACGACAGAACTGAAGTCAAACATTCTGCTTCATAGTCTTCTGTATTTCCATGGTCCCATGTCCTGATTCGGGATTCAGAAAATATGACTATCATAACCCTATAGGTTATGGATGCCTGCTGAAACCTCATTGAGTCTCAATTCCATATCTTAATCTTTTCAATTACGATTTATTTTTACTGAAGTAGGAATCAAGTTTGTGGTTCAACAACTACAATTTTGTGAGGCAAATGTAGTCATTCTGGTAATTATGAAAGGTGTTGCCTTCCTTGAGGCGGGAAGCCTCTTATCAGCCAGGGCATGTCATAAATGACTTGAAGACGCTGGCTGTTGAAATCCTGTGATTAGTAGGAAGTCCAAAATTTTGTCCCCACCCAAATGAACCATGTTTTCTCAAACACCAAATAAAACCTGGCCTTGGTTTGACCCTTTGGAGAGACACTTTCATTTCTTTTTCCATCACCAGTAGGACACCCATGCAGTATGCTTTATGTAAAAAATATCCCAAAAAATAAGATGAAACAGAATTTTAATTTTTTACATTTGGAAAAGATTTTAAAGCATCCAGAAGTACCAAGATTAATTAATTTAATAGATAAATTGGGCCGGGCACAGTGGCTCAGGCCTGTAATCCCAGCACTTTGGGAGGCTGAGGCGAGCAGATCACCTGAGGTCGGGAGTTCAAGCCCAGCCTGACCAACATGGAGAAACTCCGTCTCTACTAAAAATACGAAATTAGCTGGGCATGGTGGCGCATGCCTGTAATCCCAGCTACTCGGGAGGCCGCGGAAGGAGAATCGCTTGAACCTGGGAGGCGGAGGTTGTGGTGAGCCGGAGGTTGTGGTGAGCTGAGATCGTGCCACTGCACCCCAGCCTGGGCAACAAGAGCGAAATTCTGTTTCAAAAAAAAAAAAAAAAAAAAAAAACACACATTGAACCCAGTGGTGTGCTACTGTTAGTAACTAACTCTCCCTAACTCTCCAGAGGAAAACACAGCATTTGCTGGTTTGTAGCAGTGGCTGATTTCTGTGGTGTAAATACTTCCACCATGGCTGATTCCAAGCCACCTCCCTGGCACCATTGAATGGGGAGACGTGGAAGAGATACACATGATCAGCTTGCCTGGTGTGATCCATCCAGGCTGGACTGCAGTGGCGTGATCTCAGCTCACTACAACCTCTGCCTCCCGGGTTCAAGCGATTCTTCTGCCTCAACCTCCTGAATAGCTGGGATTACAGACACATGCCACCGTGCCTGGCTATTTTTTGTATTTTTAGTAGAGACAGGGTTTCACCATGTTGGCCAGGCTGGTCTCAAGCTCCTGACCTCAGATGATCCACCTGCCTCAGCCTCCCAAAGTGCCAGGATTACAGGCGTGAGCCACCATGCCCATCCGGACATTTCTGGTTATACCCAATAACCATAAATAATAAATGTTAGTAATTTAGCAGTTTTGCATGATTTTTTTACAAAAGAAATACAACAGTAATAATGCTGGAGTACTCTTTTTCTCTCCACAGATTCATTTCCTCAACTTCCTGCCCCAGCAACAACCATTATCAAGAATCCGGTATGTATTCTTTTAGACCATGTTTCTGCACTCTTCCTACATGTATATGTATGCAAAAGAATACATAGTTATGCTTTGCATATTTTAAACTTTTATCTAATGCTGTCATGTTGTTCATATTCTTCAACTTCCTGTCCCCTTCAATATCGTGTTTTAAAACTCTATTCATGTTAATACATACAGATGCAGTTCATCTATTTTAACTGACTGTACTCTATCGTATGAAAATATTACAATTTATTCATCCATCCTCTTACAATGAACATTTATATTGTTTCTAATTTCTTGCTAATACAAATGATGTTGTAATGACCTTCAAGGTGTGTCTGAATATGTAAAGTTACTAGACCTATAATTGAAATGAATGGGTTGCAGGGAATACTTATTTTCTACTTTAGTAATACTGACAAATTGTTCTCCAAGTAGTTGTTCCAATTTACACTTCTTCCAGAAATATATGAGAGTTTCTCATTTCCCATATCCTTGTCAATTCTCGATATCACCAGGCTTTTAAAGTGTGGCCAGACTTAGGGTATGAAATGATATCTTG
Organism: Nomascus leucogenys; assembly: GCF_006542625.1. NCBI lineage: Eukaryota > Metazoa > Chordata > Mammalia > Primates > Hylobatidae > Nomascus > Nomascus leucogenys. The sequence goes on from NC_044384.1 coordinate 132,559,043, forward strand.
TGTTAACTTTCATTTCCCAGAGTACCAGTTAGATTGACCATTGTATTAGTTAGGGTAAAAGCTAAGCAGCTGTAACAAAGAGACCTCCAGTTATAGTAATCTAGGTAAGAATTTCAATAAAAAAGATCTTTTTCTTACTTAATCTTGTGTTGGCCAGTCCAGGCTTGTAAGAGGGCTCTGCTCCAGACAGTCACTCAGGGATCCTTCCATTTGCTACAATGCCATCCCTTAGGTCATCAAGCTTGTCTTCCTGGTTGAAGTCAGGTTGTTGCCACATAAACAGCTTTTGGAAAAAAAGGCACGCTCAGGGAAAGCCATTTCCTTGCAGACAAATAATGCAGAAGTTGCACACATTTCTTGCACTCACATTTCATTGGCAAGAGCTTAGTCTCATGAATAGGACATATATGTGTCTGGCTGGGCAGCCACATCCAAGCAGAAGGAAGGAATGGAGAAAGTGCTAGCATTCCTTCCCAAGCAGACGTTTGTTGACTTTTTGGATTTCTTCTTCCATGACTCGGCTGGTAATACATTGTGCCCATTTTAATTATGCTTTTTTCCTTATTGTTTCATAGGGAGGCTTCATATGCTCTAGATTTTATTATTTATTTATACAATAATTTTGATTGTTTAAATGCACCAGTATATATACCTCAATAAAGCTATTTTAAAATATTTTCATTTGTGATTGAAACAAGCCATATCATATTCTTTAGCTAAGTTAATATTCTTTTGTAAAGTGAATACAACTCCTCCCATCCCAATTTTCTCTTTTCTGGGAATATAATTTTACCTATTAATCAAAATTATAGTTTCATGAAAATTTCTTTAGGCTAATGTAAGCTGCTCAAAGTTAAAAGAGAAAAAAAATGTGGCTTCTTCGATACTATTGAACCCTCCAAGAATATCTGACAATCTGTATGACATTGTGGTAATTTTTTTGACCACTCTGAATTTCAATTTTCTCAACTGTAGGTATGATATTATTTGCTCTGCCTGCTACATGATATTGTTATAAGGATCAAGCAAGATAATGCAGAGAAAAAGTTCAGTGGAATGCAAAATTTTTAAGTGTTAAGAATTAGAATTACAAATAATATTTCAATAGCACGCAGAAGATTTCATTTGGAATGTCCTAAGTCTTGTTTCCAGTTTTACTGTTATATTCTATATACCATTTACACAGATATTCCATAGTCTATATCAGGGGCTGACTTTTGGCAGTCACTATCACCTCTGGGTGTGTGTGTGTACATGTGTGTGTGGGTGTGGTTGGAATAACAGCCATGTGCCCAACCACATCTGTGTGAGTCAAGACTCTCCTGAGAGCTGCCTTTATTTCGAGCAGCTCTGTTCCTAATGGCAACCTGGGAGGCTGGCTTTCCAGCCTGTTTTCAAGCAGTGCTCAGCTAAGCCACATCACTGTAAGGTATGCTTCAGAATTTCTATCACTGTTACAGGCCACCCCAGCTTGGCATTCATCACTGCCTTCCCCGGGCAGTTCTCAGTTTCCTGCAATGTCTCATCCTGCCTGTCACACCCAGTGACAGCCTATTATAGTCGGGTGGGCAGCACTAAATGGCTGCTCCCTGGCTCAGCCCCATCCGTCAGTGCCTTTCCCGAGCATCTCTGCTCCAGCACCGCCCTTCATGGGGAGCCTCAGGCTTGGCAGAGGAAAAATAGGGCTAATAGAGACAGAGAAAGAGAGAGAAACAGGAATGCCTTGGGGTGTGATTTTTACTTTATTGGTGATAAACCAACTGTGAAAAGTTAGAAAGGAGAATTTTTGCAACATGTTGAAAAGGGAGTTCTTTAAAGGGAATATAGGAAAAGCTTCATAATTTTATTGATATACTTGAATTTAATTTTAAAAATAAGGACAGTAGCACTCTTGCATCAAAATGCAGGAGAATTATTTAATGCGGTGTAGCCCACCCCTGTAGGTGTTAGGAATGCCCCTGTGAGGAAGAGGAAGTGGACTGAGGTGACTATGTGGTGGCAAAAGTAAGGAAATTAGCAGAGTTAGGGTTTGTGTCCTCCCTCCTACCCAGGAAGGGATTAGCACTGACTCATTTCATAAACATTTATTTAGCAACTTCTATATGCCAAGAGTTATCCTCCATGCTGGGATATAGCAGAGGCTGAAACGGATAAGGCTAAATCTTTCATGTCTGGGATTTTACTGCTTTCATGGAACTTAAATTGGGTTGGTAGGGCATGGAGGAGGTTAATGGCCAGAAACAGACAGAAAGACACATGATAATTCAAGTAAATAAATAGTTACACGTCAGTTACTGGTAAATGCTAAGTGTCATAGTCCACTTTGTGTTGCTATAACAGGACACAATAGATGGTAATTAATTTATAAAGTAAATTTATTCTTCACAGTTCTAGAGGTAGGGGCATCTGGTGAGGGCCTTCCTGCTGCATCACCTCATGGCAGAAGGTGAAAATATCAGAGAGTATGAGAGTGCCAGTGAGCAAGAGGAAGCCAAACTTGCTCTGATAACAAGCCCACTCTTGAGGTAACTAACACACTCCTGTGACAACGACATTAATCCATGAGGACTCTCCCTTCATGACCTCATCATCTCTTATTCAGCCCCACCTCCCAACACTGTGGCATTGGGGATTACGTTTACAACACATGAACTTTAGGGAATACCTTTAAACCATAGCACCGTGTAATGATTTTTAAAAAGCGATGTGAAAGCAACTGAGGACATAAAGAATATCTTTCTGAAAAAGTAACATATAAGGTGCTGCAGATCAAATGTTTATGATTTATAGCATCCACCCCCCCACACACAAATTCATATATTGAAATCCTAACCCCTAATGGGAGGGTGTTAGGAGATGGAGCCTTTGGGTGGTGAATAGGTCATGAGGGTGGAGCCCTCATGAGTGGGACTAATGCCCTTCTAGAATAGACCCCAGGAAGCTCCCTTACTCCTTGTACCTTGTGAGGATTCAGCAAGAAGACGGCCATCTGTGAACCAGGAAGTGGACCCTCATCAGACAGAAAATCTGCTGGGACCTTGATCTTGGACTTCCAGCCTCCAGAACCATGAGAAATAAATTTATCTTGTTTATAGTTCTCTATGGTATTTTTGGCATAGCAACGTGAACTAAGATGTAAGTTGAGACCTGAGTGATAAGAAGTAGCAAATCATGTTAGTTAGGAGGCCAGAGTGCATTGAGCAGAGGCCTCAACTAACATGAAGGACCAAAAGTAGGACCAAGTTTAAAAGGTCCCAGTGGGGCTAGGAGGAAGGCCAGTGGGGCTAGAGTGGGGCGGGTGAGGGCAGAAGGCAAGGAGGTATGTGTGGAGAAGTGGCTGACCCTGGATCACACAGCTCGGTCAGGTGGGGTTAGGATCAGGAATCACAAGTCCAAGGGTTTAGCCCAGACAGAGATCCCCTGCTTGGGGCATCTGGGGCACTGATTAAGCTGTGGCTTTCAGAATCAGGTGACTGTCAGATTCAGGGAGTTTTTCTCGGTGTGCTCAAGAACCAGAGTTTGGTGATGGAGGGCAGACACTGAGGAGGGAGGAACCATTAAAAAAACAGGGTCCAGCCCTGCAAGAATTGACTAGTGGGTATTGGAAAGGTTGGTGAAGGTCTCAGGTGAATGAAGTGAAACCCCACAACAAGATAGAACAGAGAGACATGCTTGTTGTGAAGGCTGAGTAGGGACACTGCAGGTCTTCATTCACACAGGCATCTGGGACTGAGTTCAGCCCCGGGGATCCATACTGTGGACTTGGGACAGCAAACATCTCCAGAGCCCACCTTCTCATACAATGGGAGCTCCAATGTATTAAAAGGTCAGACTTCTTTTGGCTTAAATACTCACCTGGGTGAGTCTAAAGATGGCAAGTCATTTTGCAAGCACTGAGAGACGACCAAATGTACAGAATCTTGCTTTTGATGGTTTAGGATCAAATTTGGAGCTCTGTGTCTCTGAGTTTGGGCACCTCTCAAGCAAAATCTTTAACATTTTTTTTCTACATTGTAAAGCAACCAACTGATGAAGGAACAAAAGTGAAAGTTCACTGTGAATAAGACTTGATTTTGCATTTCAAAGACAGATATACCCTGGATTAGGTTAGCTACAAATTGAAGCTTTATGTGACAAGTAACATCTCAGGATAGCAGAAAATGTCCCTGTTTCTAAAGATGCACCGTGTCAAACCATAGTCTCTAATTTTTGTGGCAAGGAAAAACTTCACATGGCCCCAAAGCCCATACTCTTATAATTAAACCATCCTGTCTCCAAGTAAGCATATTTTTCCAATTTTTATCTATTGTAGTCAAATTAGACCACAATTATGTGGAATTAAAATGAGGCATCATTCATGGAGATGTAGTATCTAATGTTAAATTAAAATGTATGTGCCTGTTTGCTGCGTTGAAACCATATAGATAGATAATACACCTGATTAGACACAGCATTTGCAGTGCCTTTTTTTTTTTTTTTTTTTAGACAGTCTTACTCTTATTATCAGGCTGGAGTGCAGTGGCATGATCTCGGCTCACTGTAACCTCTGACTCCCTGGTTCAAGCAATTCTCCTGCCTCAGCCTCCCAGGTAGCTGGGACTACAGGCATGTGCCACCATGCCCAGCTAATTTTTGTATTTTTAGTAGAGACAGGGTTTCACCACGTTGGCCAGGATGGTCTCGATCTCCTGACCTAGTGATCTGCCCACCTCAGCCTCCCAAAGTGCTGGGATTACAGGTGTGAGCCACCGCGCTTGGCTGTGGAGTGCTTTCTATAAAAAGATAACAATGAAGCTGTCAGTATTTTCACTAGAGGTATTCATTTCTTCATGCCTTACTGTAACGGTCCCCAACCTTTTTGGCACCAAAGATTGGTTTCATGAAGAAAATTTTTCCACGGACTGGGGCGGGTTGGGAGGGAATGGTTTCAGAATGATTCAAGTGCATTACATATATTGTCTACTTTGTTTCTATTATTATTACATTGTAATACATAATGAAATAATTATACAACCCACCATTGTGTAGAATCAGTGGGAGCCCTGAGTTTGTTTCCCCGCAACTAGGCAGGCCCATCTAGGGGTGATGGGAGACAGTGACAGATCATCAGGCATTAGAGTCTTATAAGGAGCGTGCAACCTAGATCCGTTGTATGCGCAGTTCACAATAGAGTTTGTGCTCCTATGAGCATCTAATGCCGCTGCTGATCAGACAGGAGGCTGAGCTCAGGTGGTAATGCAAGCAATGGGGTGTGGCCGTTAATACAGGTGAAGCTTTACTCACTTCGATACCGCTGCTTACCTCCTGCTGTGCGGCCCAGTTCCTAACAGGCTACGGAATAGTACTAGTCTGTGACCCCAAGGTTGGGGACTGCCATCTTACTGTGTCCTAGGCACTATGCTGAGCACATTTTACATGATCTCATTTCCCTTCTATTATGCCATTGTTTCTAAGTAAAAGTAATGTACTCAACAAATCTCCTGGCTTGGGGGTTTCATCTGGTCTAACTTATATCACGTGACTTATAGCAAATTTTCCATTAATGTATCTTCTTTACTTCATGAGACTTGAGAAATCACTTATTTGAACTTATTTTTTTTCTTGCTACAATGACGGCAGTAATACATTAACTATTTAGGTTGGTAACAAAAGTAATTGCGGTCTTTGCCATTAAAAGTAAATTTACTGCCACTGTACCCCAGCCTCGGTGACAGAGTGAGACTCCATCTCAAAAAAAAAAAAAAAAAAAAGTGAAATGACTCTAAGCAAAAAGAAAAACACAAAGCTTTAACAGATGATGAAGAACCCAACCAAAATCTATTAAAAAGTAAATTTACTTTTTATGGCAAAGACCGCAATTACTTTTGCTACCAACCTAATAACTACTTGGTTCATGGATATCGTAGTGAGAAAGGACCTTGAGAGGCGTGAACCAGGCTTTCACCTTCAGACAGTTGGGGCTGTCTGTTCACAAATAGGAGGACAAGACTGGTGAAGTCACCTGCTCAAGGCCACACAGCTGGAGAAGGGCACAATCAAAACCAGCATCCTGGTCTTCTGTCTCCTATTAAGATCTCCATTCCCTAAGCTGAGCTTCAGGTGAGAGCAAGAGTCAAGGTGTGTTGGGATATAGCACATGTCTGCCATTGGTTCTCCCTGATCAGTTGTACCTGTAAAACATAGAATGAAAGGGTGAGGGTGTAATAAAACATGGTTCCTCTGAATGGCGTATTGTGCTTCTAACTGGCCAATTTGTGAAGAATTTAGGAAAGGCAGCTAAAACCAAAAACCATGGCTCAGGATAAATAAGCATCACTCCAAGGAAAAGGATCACGGCCTTGTAACAACATTCTACCCGGATGATGAGATTCACATGCCTTCTTCCTGCCTCGCCTCTTCTACTGGGAGCGCGACTGCTCCATCCTTTCCACTTGCCAACATCCCAAACCTCAGGTTAGGACAACTCCAGTGTGCAATACAGGATTTAAAAGGAATAAAGAGGGAAGATGCTGAGGAGACCTTTTTTTTTTTTTTTTTTTTAAACATAGCCTTGCTCTGTCGCCCAGGCTGGAATGCAGTGGCGCAGTCTCAGCTCGCTGCAGCCTCTGCCTCCCAGGTTCAAGCAATTCTCCTGCCTCAGCCTCCCAAGTAGCTGGGATCACAGGCCCGCACCACCACGCCTGGCTAATTTTTGCATTTTTAGTAGAGACGGGGTTTCACCATGCTGGCCAGGCTGGTCTCGAACTCCTGATCTCAGGTGGTCCACCCACCTCAGACTCCCAAAGTGCTGGGATTATAGGCATGAACCACCACTCCCAGCCCTGAGGGGACCTTTCTGCCAGGCTCCAGTCATTTTTAAAATGCAGAAGTGGCAATTAGCACAGAGATTCATTTGTGTGTGTGTATGCGTGTGTGTGTGCTTGTGTGTGTGTGCTTGCGTGTGTGTGTGTGTGTGTGTGTGTGTGTGTGTGGTCAGGGATCAGTTTCTTCCTTATGACTGCGCCTGAAAGCCAGTCTTTCCTGACCCACTAATGAGTTTCATGCAGGGCAGAGAAATCACCCCTCCCACCATGAAAAGAGCCAATTGCAGAAAAATCTCTAGTGAGAGAGAAAGATCTGAACAAACATAAAATGGACATTGACTTAATGCAGATGCTGGCACCACCCAGGAAATGGGGAATAAAAGGCAATGTTTGGGGAGAAAGAAGCACGAGCATCTCTTGAAAGGAAGGAGAAAGCAAAGGAATACATTAAAAGACCAAGAATTGGCAGCAAGGAATTTGTTTTATAACAGGCATAACCGTGTCAACGAAAACACGTAATGAAATGACTCTGTAAGCAAAGGCCGGGCACGGCGTTTCACATCTGTAATCCCAGCACTTTGGGAAGCCGAGGCGGGAGGATCACCTGAGGTCAGCAGTTCAAGAGCAGCTTAACCAACATGGTGAAACCCCGTCTCTACTAAAAATATAAAAATTAGCCGGGCGTGGTGGTGGGCACCTGTAATCCCGGGTACTTGGGAGGCGAAGGCAGGAGGATTGCTTGAATCCAGGAGATGGAGGTTGCCGTGAGACGACACGGTGCCACTGTACTCCAGCCTCAGTGACAGAGTGAGAATCCATCTCAAAAAAAAAAAAAAAATGACTCTAAGCAAAAAGAAAAACACAAAGTTTTAACAGATGATGAAGAACATAACCAAAATCTGAAGACTGCTTCCCAAGTTGTAAAACTCTCATCTGCCTAGTGAGGAGGGAGTAGAGCTTAAACTGTGCCCACCCTGGCATAATTTATTTACAGATAAATTATATATCCATAATTAAGCACATCAATTTAACAGAAATGTTTACTCATATTACTGCCCATACCATGCTTGATGATTTATTCTTACACGACCCCTTTGCATTTAAAGTATCATTAGGGAGCTGAGTAACAAACATGGCTAAATTTTGATGGGATTGGAGGCTGGGGAAGAGACAAGGAAAGGATACAGAACCCCAAGAATTAGCTAGATTTTGCAGTGGGGCTCTCACAACAAAAGACAACTGTAGATTAGGGGTCTCTGTACCTTTACCTACTTGCCAGGGAGGAGGGTGTGATGGAGCTAATGACCCAAATGAAAAGTTCCAGCAGCAGATATAGGGTGTGCTAGGGGACTGAGTCAGTGTGTGAGTCAAATCCCACTCCACCCAGGAGCAAAATGACAATGGAGTCTTTCAGAGCATGGGTGTGAGTCATGCCAGAGCATCAAGCCATGCCATGCGACACTGTGACATCACTCCTACAGTCTCTGTCTGGGCCCACAGAGCGGCTGTGGAAATGGTGATTGGATTTAAATCAAATTCAACTCTATTAAGTTAACCTTTGCAAGGTCAACATCTCCTACCTGCTTTCTGGCCAGGCGGCAATCTCGACAATGAGTGTGGATGGCTACATTAATGAGGCTTTGGTAATAGAAATCTGGATCCTGATTAGATTGTATGCAGCATGTGTTTGTGGACTCCAGTGTATTCTACTGGGTTTCTCAGAGTTGTCAGTTGTATGTAGGAAATTATAACAGCAAAGGTATTTTTAAAAAGTCTGAATTAGCCGGGTGGTGGATGGCTCATGCTTGTAATCCCAGCACTTTGAGAGGCTGAGGCAGGTGGATCACTTGAGGTCAGGAGTTTGAGACCAGCGTGGTCAACGTGGTGAAACCCTGTCTCTACTAAAAATACAAAAAGAAAAAAAAATTAACTGAGTGTGGTGGCTCGAGCCTGTAATCCCAGCTACTTGGGAGACTGAGGCAGGAGAATCACTTGAACCCAGGAGGCAGAGGTTGCAGTGAGCCGAGATCTCACCACTGTACTCAGCATGGGCAACAGAGCATGAACCTGTCTAAGTCTAGCTGTATTAGCATTAAGTACATACGTGTGTGTGTGTGTGTGTGTGTGTGTGTATATGATTACAAAGTGCTTATATGCACAAAATTGTTCAAACTGCATATTTGCTTTTTTTTTTTTTTTTTAGACAGAGTCTCACTGTGTCACCCAGGCTGGAGTACAATGGCATGGCATGATCATAGCTCACTGAAGCCTCATCTTCTGGGGTCAAGCAGTTCTCAAGTAGCTAGGACTTGCCTTCTGGGGTCAGCCTCTCAAATAGCTGGGACTACAGGTATACACCACTATGCCTGCTAATTTTTTTCATTTTTTTAAGAAATAGATTCTCACTGTGTTGCCCAGGCTGGTCTTGAACTGCTGGACTCAAGCAATCCTTTTGCCTTAACCTCATGAAGTGCTGGGATTATAGGCATAAGCTACCATGCCTGGCCCATGGAAACATTTTTGTTACAACAATAAGTGTCCAATGATAAGTGCCTAACTGTAGGATATTGTTTAATTAGATTATGGTATGCCTGTATGATGGGATATTATGAAGCTGTTGACAAGAAAAAGGTACATTGATATATATATGAGTATGCAGGCTTTTATAAAATACTATTATTTTTAAGCATCTTAAGATATTTTAAGTGAACTAATCAGTTTTCTGTCCTGTGCTGTCAACAGAATTTCTTATGATCAAGTAATAAAACTCAGACAATGTTGGTTTTGTGCCATCAAAAAAAAAAGAGAGAAAGAAAAATACATAGTAGAATCCCATTTATGTAAAAATAAGATAGACATAAATATGTGTATATTAAGGCTTAGACAGTCTCTGGAAAATGGAAAAATAGCTATTCAATGGATTAGGCTCAGGAGAGGGACTGGTGGACTGGTAGAAATAGAGTGGTAGAAGAAAGAATTAGTTGGTTAAAATCAGTTTTCTTCTAAATGCGTCTTTTAACATATGTCAAACATTAAAGACACAATAAATGCATTTAATATTCAGAAACCAAACTATCATTACTAAGTCACTGGCTGCTGAAAATACACTTTTAAACTTGTTCCAAGTTTCCATAAATAAGGATTCAAGTGCCCCAAAGCAATTTCATTGTTAATGTTTCTATACTTCCATATTTTCTTTTTAGCATGATTTCCAGGAATTTTAGGGGCATTTTCTTCCTAGATATTTCCTTTCTCAGTAATTCAGACAATCATTGATCTAATAATAAAAAGGAAGCTATTAGAGACTCTGCATGCCAGATATTACTCATGCTTGATAAATTGCATGCCCAAGGGAATATAAAAAAAGCACATCAACAAAAATAGAATTTAATTCTCATTGATTAAAACAATGTGTGCCAAAGAGTTCTTTTTATGGAAGAGGAGAAATAGCAACGTATTTCAAGAAATCTAACCACTGAATGCAGGAGATTTTGGCCCCCCATAAGTTTCAACTATTCAATCAGCTTTTCTTGATTATTTATTTTTATCAGGCATCTTGTTGAGAATTACTAGCAGGACAGTATGGCAACAGAATAAATAAGTTAACATAACCATTACAGGCTGAGCCCGGTAGCTCATGCCTGTAATCTCAACACTTTGGAAGGTCAAGGCAAGAGGATCACTTGAGGCCAGGAGTTCGAGACCAGCCTGGGCAACATAGTGAGACTTCTTCACAAAAAATTTAAAAAGTTAGCAGGGCGTGGTTGCACGTGCCTGTAGTCTCAGCTACTCAGGAGGCTGAGGCAGAAGGATTGCTTGAGCCTAGTAGTTTGAGGCTGTAGGGAGCTATGATTGTGCACTGCACTCCAGCCTGGGAGACAGAGTGAGTGAGACCTTGTCACAAAATGCAAATGCACACACACACACATACACACGCACAAAATATCATTGCAAATGCACTTCAGTAAGTGGTAGAGGCCAACAAGAAAATGTATTTCAGCAAGCAAAGAAGAGGAAGAGGCCTTAACAGGAGATTGTATAAACTGTCATATAGACTGAAAGAATGACGTATTTAGCAAGAATGCTGCAAATCCTAGGTGGGGAGGATACATATCTCAAACTGCCTATTTAACATCTCCAAGTGGATATCTAATAAGTATCTCACACTCAATGTATACCAAATTGAGCTTCTTATTCCTCCATGCCCCACCCCTATAGGCACCTCCCATGGCCTTCCTCTTCTCAGTTCATGGCAAGTGCATCCTTCAGACCAAATGCTTAGCAGGCACTATTGACACTTGTCTATAGCGACAGCCAAGGTGTCAAGGTATCAGCAAATCCTTTTGGCTCCACTGAATGGATCCAGAACCCAGCACATCTCACCAGCTCAGAAGCTTCCACCATGGAACAAGTCCCCCTCATCTCTTGTAGGGTTGCCCCACTTCAATCTGTCCTTGACATAGCAGATAGTGTGATCTGTTTGCATAGCAGATAGAGTGATCCATTTATATTGCAAGACTGATCATGCAATTCTCCAGCTCAAACCACCCCTCCAGTGGCCCTCATTCTACTCTGTGTAAAAACCGGTCCTCACTATGGCCAACAAGGCCCTGCCTGACCTGGCATTCCCCATCCCTAATTCACCTTCCTCCCTCTACTCCTCTCTCTTGCCTACCTCTGCATCCACACTGGCCTAGCTTTTCCTCCAGCCTCCCCAACTGATTTGTTCCAGCCCCTACACTCTCTAGGCGATGATCCTTCCTGGAATGTGTCCCTCACCCTCCTCCGTAGAATGGCAGTCTCCCCCTTACACCCTATCCTCTTCTCTTTTATTTTTGTCATATCACGTATCACTATCAAATACATTCTATATTCTATGTGTTTATTTTGTTTATTATCTGCCACATATAACCCATCCCTGGAATATAAGCTCCAGAAAGGTAGGGATTTTTGTCTGTTTTGTTCACTGCTGCATCACCAGAACCTAGAATAGCACTTGGAATATTGTAGGTGTTCAAGAAATATTTGTGAAATTTGTGAATGAATGAGAGAGGTCTGAATAGGGTCTGCCATGATAGAAGTTGAGATTAAAGGGCTACACAAGGGCCCAGCTCCAGAAGGTGTCCTGGTAAGAACTTTGAACCTTATGAGACAATAGAAAATTGTGGGGAAAATATAGATATAATATACATACATACATACATACAATATAAAAATATACACACATCATAAATACTGCATGAGGTAGGGGAAGGCAGAAAAATGAAAAGTTAAAAAAATTATTTGCAGCCGGGTGCGGTGGCTCGGGCCTGTAATCCCAGCACTTTGGGAGGCCAAGGGAGGCGGATCATGAGGTCAGGAGATCGAGACCATCCTGGCTAACATGGTGAAACCCTGTCTCTACTAAAAATACAAAAAATTAGCCGGGCCTTGTGGCAGGTGCCTGTAGTCCCAGCTATTCGGGAGGCTGAGGCAGGAGAATGGCGTGAACCTGGGAGGCAGAACTTACAGTGAGCCGAGATAGTGCCACTGCACTCCAGCCTGGGCAACAGAGCAAGACTTCGTCTCAAAAAAAAAAATTATTTACACTGTGAGGATGGAGAAAATGACACGAATTCTACAGACATTGTAGAGTAGAATTCATGAAACTTAGTAGCTAAATCAATGAGGAAGGTGAAGGAAAACAATGACCCAAAAGTAACTGTGAGTTTCTAGCCTGGGTGTTTGGGCATGTATGGATGCCATTAAACGAAGTTAGAAGGTTTTTGACCTCAGAGGAAGCTATAAAAGCCAACAGTGGTGTCTTCCAGGAGGAAATGCGAATGGGCTGGCTTCCAGACATTATAATTGATCTTATGCTGTGAGTCCATTTTAAAATCTCGCACAACTGGTGTCCCGCAGCAGATGGTGGACGTACTAGCTATGACCCATCATTCAGTTCCTTAAAGGTTCTGTCTGCATGATGCCAAGACATCTGGATGAAAATGAAGCACTCAGCACATCTTTTGTGTGTTTACGTGACACCACGTGTCTTGAGAGCGACGACATCTTTTGATTTCTGTCAGGGTGTTTGATGTTTTAGAAATGTTGAGCTCATTGATGAGGTTCCACTTACGAAATTTTGAAAACCACTACGAGTGTTAAGCATTTTAATATGGATTTAAGTCTAAGCCTGGAAATATGAGGAGATAAAAATAAGCAATTCATACTTAGATTGGAGATACTCAGAACTTATTAGATAATACTGCAAAATTATAGGATAGAGTGATTTAATACCACAGAGAAATTTAATGAACATAAAAGCAATTCATATACTGCTAAATAGAAGAGAGGAAGAGAAATAAATAACAGCTAAGTAGATGCTGACATAATACTTGCTAATGTTGTATAACATATTAGAGTAAGAATCACAATTATTCAGCCTGAGTTTGTTCTGTAAAGGCACCCTAGGACATATGCTTTGAACACAGATAGACTTTATTTGAATACTAAATGTAAGAATATTCTTAGCTTCTTCAAAGAAATACGCTTCCTCTTGTTTATCCTGAACCATGTGATTCTCAGTATAGCTTTCATTTTCTAACTTTTGATAGCGTCCTGAACCTAAGAAATGTTTCACTCTTTTCTTTGTCCCATCACAAGAAAAATTCCAGTGTAATAAAATGGACAATCAGATCCAATGATCAGTGGCAGCTGTCTCTTGGTCCCCATCGCAGGTCATCGTCCTGCTGGTTGTGCTTCCAGAAATGTCAGTACAGGCCTACCAAGAGAAGCTGGAAATGCAGTTTTTCCTACAAAATCTCCGTCTTGAAAAGGTTAACAAGCAAGTAAAACATGTTAAGGCTCTGTGCGGGCCACGAGTAGACACAAAAACTAAATACATCTGTGGGCTTGAGTCTAAGTTGGAACCTGTTTTTGAGTTCGCAAAACTTGAGCCTCAAGTCCGTTCTCTTGCATGACTTTATAATGACCCAGTGACGTAGTCACTCTTATCTTCTCTTTCTAATATTGTAGTGATCTCAGAGAGAATGAAATGCTTACTCGAATTTCATAAATCCAAGTCTTCTCCAATCTAAGCCTCCCGACCCAAATTTTGATCTAGAATTTGAATATAGATGCATCTGGTCACAAAGCCTACATACTACCTCAATTCTAATGTCCACATTGGAAGCACTTTGCCATCAGATAGTATTAGGAATCCAATTACTTTGCAATAATTATATCCATACTGTAAAAATCATATCGAATGGGGAATGTTAAGAGGGAAAGGGAATATAGGAAATGTTGCCTAGGCTTTTCTGTAATTTAAATAAAAGAGAAACAGATTTCATTAAGATATAGTAAGGAATCTCACTGGAACCTATTCTTCATTAGTAATTGTTACGGGTTGAATTGTGTCCCCCACAAAAGATGTTTTCAAGTCCTAGCCCCTAGTATGTGGCCTTATTGGAGATAGTGTGGTTGCAGATGCAATTAGTTAAGATGAGGTCATACTGGATTACAGCAGGCCTTTCATCCAATATGTCTCCTGTGTGGTACACGAATTATCCCAATAATTGCATAAATGCCTTTAGTTAGGCATTGATTTCACCTTGAGAGAGTGACCTCAGAGTGTGAGTGGCCAGCCTTGTTGATAACTGCTTACTGGAAGCTCACTCACCACTCCCAAGGTTACGCTTGGAGTACAGGCCTTTGGCCCCTATCCAAGGATGTCATGTTTGGTGTTTGGCAGTCGCTTGAGTTCATTTTATAGCCTTGTAATGACAGGAACCAGTGACTTCATGAACTAGCTTGTTCTTCTTTAGTAACCCTACTTATTAGGAAGTTATTTGGTTGAGTAAGAATGTACCTCCTTATAACATCAACTTATTAGTCATTATGATATGTTGCTCTCTGAAGCCACAGAGGCTGAGTTCATTGTCTCTTACAAATGACAACTCATATATTAGTTGAAAATAGTTATGCATTTTCATTTATTTTCTCTTCTCTGGGACAAACTCTTTCTGTATCTTTCCTTATTTCTTGCGCATCATGGTTTCTGGTTTGTTATGATCCCTTTCATTGTACAGGATCCAGAACTCAATCCTATTGCCGAATTTATCAGTGACTCAAAACGGACCATCAAATCTTTCTTGTTTTGAATACTGTGGTATAGTTTAAACAGTGTGTTAAGCACTAGGCTAGAGTTTTTGGACATGAGAAAAAGAATGTACAGAGCTCACCTCTTACTTCCATAGAGTGACGGACTTGTCTAGAGCCTCTGAACGAATTGAATGTAAATCAAAAGTCTATCAATGTATAGACTTTCAGTTCAGTGGTTCTCAAAATATGGTTTGTAGGCTTCTGTGGAATTTCCAGGATCCTTTCAGAGGATCCGTAAGATCAGAACTCTTTTCATAATGATAGTAAGACATAATTTGCCCTTTTTTTGCTGTATTGATCATAGCACTAACAGTGCAAAAGCAATAATGGTGTTAAACCGCTGGCACATTGAACTACAATATGGCAGCAAACTGTATTAGTTGTCATAGTATTCCTCACTATCATGCACTTTTAACAAAGGAAATGCTAATTTCACTTAAGAATGTACTTGGCCAGGCACGGTGGCTCATGTCTCTAATCCCAGCACTTTGGGAAGCTGAAGTGGGCGGATCACCTGAGGTCAAAATTCGAGACCAGCCTGGCCAACATAGTGAAACCCTGTCTCTACTAAATGCAAAAAATAAATTAGCCAGGCATGGTGTCACATGCCTGTAATGCCAGCTAATTACAAAGCTGAGCAGGAGAATCACTTGAACCCAGGAGGTGGAGATTGCACCATTACACTCCAGCCTGGGAAACGAGTGAAACTGCATCTCAAAAAATAAAACTTACTTAATAAAGCAATAAGAATTATTAATTTTATTAAATCAACCCCTTGAGCACACATATCTTTACTATTCTATGGGACAAAGGGGAAAATACACATAAAGTTCTGTTGCCTACCAAAAATGCACTTGTTTGATTCTCAAGGAGAAGTACTTGTATGATTATTTAGGTTGCAAGGTAAACACGCCACTTCTTAAAATGGAATACTATTTTTACTTGAAACAAATGACTCACATACAAATTATGGTTATTTAGACTTGGATATTTCACAGATAGTTTCTCAAAAATGAGCAAAGTGAGTCAAGCAGATCACTTAGAGCACAACAATGGACAATATTTGTTGCCAATAATAATATTTGAGGTTTCAAGGAAAAATTAGCATTTTAGGAAACTAATATCTGCCACCATGTGTTTGATAGTTTCCATACATGAAACTTTTCTGGTGAGATTAGCAGTGATGTTAACTAATGAGATTTTTCAATGTTATGTAATGAAATGTGTCAATATTTAGAATGTTTTTGTAATGTAGCAAACAAATATTTTCCAAATGGCAATGATGAAACAAAATAATGAATAGATAAAACAGCCATTCAAGGTACAAAATGTACTGACGGGTTTTGTTGTAAAGAGATTTAGAAAGTTTATTGATATGGTTTCAGATTTTACAAGTTGCTTTACAAAAGTACCACTTGTTCAGCTTTGGTATAAAATTTAAAAAGAATATTCCCAATTATCTGAAAAGGCTATTCATATGAGTGTGAGGCTCGATTTTTAAAAAACATACCTTAGCAAAAACAGTGTGTTGTACATAACAGAACGCGTGCAGAAGCTAATATGAGAATTCAACTATTTTTCTATTAAGCCCGACACTAAAGAAATTTGCTAATATGCAAAGCAATGCCTGTCTTCTCAGTACATTTTTTGTTTTGTAAAATACAGTTATTCTTTATGAAATATGTTGCCTATGTTAACACATAATGGGTTCATTATTATAGCTTTTAAATAAAGTAATATTGTGAAATTTTTTCAGTTTAATTTTTTTTTTTTTTTTTTGAGATGGAGTTTTGCTCTTGTCATCCAGGCTGGAATGCAACGGCATGGTCTCGGCTCACTGCAACCTCCACCTCCCGGATTCAAACAATTCTCCTGCCTCAGCCTTCCGAGTAGCTGAGATTACAGGCACCCGCCACCACATCTGGCTAATTTTTGTAATTTTAGTAGAGATTAGGTTTCACCATGTTGGCCAGGCTGGTCTCGAACCCTTGACCTCAGGTGATTCGCCCACCTTGGCCTCCCAAAGTGCTGGAATTACAGGCATAAGCCACCATGCCTGGCCCAGGTTTATTTTCTAATACAGCAAATATTCGTAGTTATAATCTACATAAACAAGCTCTTTGGCACCCTCAATAATTTTTAAGAGCGTTAAGGGGTCCTAAAACCAAAACATTTAAGAACTACTCATTTTAGGTAACTGAGTTTGCTAGCAAACAGAGAATTTCAGTAATATCTGTAGTGCTTTGTCATTGGTAAGATTACATTTCTTTCTAATCAGTATGCATCTTTCAGTGAAATCAAATGGGTTTCTAATAAATGTTTATTATAACTATTGTAAAATAATCATAGCTAACACCTAGTGAATATTGACTATGCGTCAGTCTCTGTGCGGGACAGAGAGGATACAGCAGCATTCAGACACCATCCGTGCTTGGTGGAGCTTAGAGAAATGGAAGAGACCGACACTCAGTGAGAATCTACTGGGTGAGAGTATGAGGCAGCACTCTCTTCAGGATGCTAGAAGGCATCCTAGTTCCTCCCTGATTCGAGGACTGACACTGGAAACCTGAGAAAAGGATGGGTTTAAGATATATTTGGTGGCATTTCGGGACAGGATTTGTGATTAATTAGATATAAACATTAAGGAAAAGAGGAAGGAGTAAAGGATTACTAATCTTGGTGACTTAAGTTCATTCCATCATCAATTCAACAAGCGTTTGTTCAGTACCTACTATGTGCCAGGTATTCTAAGTGTTGAGAGGAGAGTGCCAAGTAAGAAAATGCATGTTAGTGAGATGGGCTGGTGAGAGGAGGGGGCAGATCATCAAACAATTGATCAATCAGTCAATAAATTGTTAAGGAATGACTGCCATTGCAAAGCATTAACATAGGCAGATGTAAGAGAGAAGGACTGGAAGGCCACTTTGGATTGGGTTAGGGAAGCTCATCTGAGGAGATAACATTTAAATTTAATTTTGAACAACAAGAAGCAGCCAACCATGCAAAATAGGAAAAAGAATGTTCCCGGAAGAGGTACTAATTGATGAAACTATTTGAGGCAGAAAGGAGCTTGGTGAGATGATAAATAGACTTGCCATATTTAATGAATAAAAATAAAGGCACCCAGTTAATTCTGAATTTCAGAGAAGCAACATTTTTTTTAAATATGAGTATGTATGATGCACTATTTGGGACATGCTATACTAAGAAAACTTTGTTGTTTATCTGAAATACAAATTTAAGAATATACAGAAAATTCCACACAACAAATAAAAATTCTCAGAACTAATAAGTAATTACTTCAAGAGAACAAGATACAAGGCTAATATACAAAAATTAGTTGCTTTTCTACATACTAGCAATGAGCAATTGGAACTTGAAATTTAAAACACGCCACCATTTACATTAGCACCAAAAAAGGAAATACTGAGGCATATGTAAATCTAACAAAATATGTACAAGATCTATATGAGGAAGGCAATAAAATTCTGATTAAACAAATAAAAAAATCTAAATAAATGGAGCGATAGTCCATGTTCCTGGATAGTAAGACTCAACGTTGTTAAGATATAATTTATTTCACATATGTTCTACAAATTCAATGCAATCTCAATCATAATCTCAGAAAGTTGTTTTGAAAATATTGACAAACTAATTCTAAAGTTTATATGGAGAGGCAAAAGACCCAGAATAGCCAGCTCAGTATTGGGTAGAAAATCAAAGTTGGAGGACTGACACAGCGCAAATTGATGATAAAGCTACATTAATTAAGACAGTGTGGTTTTGGTAAATGAGTAGTTGAATAGATCAACAGGACACAATGGAGAACCCAGAAATAGACCCACATAAATATAGTTAACTGATCTTTGACAAACGAGCAAAGGCAAATCAATGAAAAGAGTATAGTTTTTCAACAAATATTGCTAAAATAATTGGGCATTCACACGCAAAAAGAAAAAACAAAAAACAAATCTAGACAAAGACCTTGCACTCTTCATAAAAATTAACTCAAAATTGATCATAGGCCTAACTACAAAACCACAGAACGTAAACCATAAAACTATAAAACTTCTAGAAAATAACATATGAGAGAAACTAAGTAACCTTGCATTGGGGATTAAAATTAAAAACTTCTTTTCTATGAAAGATACTGTTAAAAGAATGAAAAGACAAGCCACATACTGGAAGAAAGTATTTGTAAAACATGTATCTAATAAAGAACTTGTATCCAAAATATACAAAAAAGCCTTAAAATTTAACAATAAGAAACCAAACCATTTAATTAAAAATGAGTAAATGATCTAAACAGCCACTCATTAAGGAAGATTTACAGATGGCAAATGGCATATGAAAAGATGCTCAATGTCATGTCATCACGGAATTGCAAATTAAAACAGACTATATACCTATTAGAATGGTTAAAATCCAAAATGCTGACAACACCAAATGCTGGTGACGATGTGTAGCAACAGGAACGCTCATTCATTGCTGGTGGGAATACAAAATGGTACAGCCACTTTGAAAGATATTTTGACAGTTTTTTACAAAGCTAAATATAGTCTTACCATATGATCCAGCAATCACACTCTTTGCTATTTATCCAAATGAGTTGAAAACTTATGTCCATACAAAAACCTGCTGCTATGGTTTGAATGTTTGTTCCTTCCCAAACTCGTGTTGAAATTTAATTGCCATTGTAACAGTATTAACAGGTGAGACCTTTAAGAGGTCATTAGGCCATGAGGGCTCTGCCTTCATGAATGGATTAATGTGGTTATTTTTGGAATGGGTTTGTTATTACAGAAGTGGGTTCTTTATAAAAGGATGAGTTTGCCCCCCTTTGTCTCTCTGTCTCTTGCCCTCTCTTTGCCCTTCTGCAATCTGATCTCTTCCACCGTATAATGATGCAGCAAGAAGGTCCCTGCAAGATACTGTCACCTGGATATTGGACTTGCCAGCTTCCAGAGCCAAGAGCCAATACACTTGTCTGTTATAAATTACCCAATCTCAGGTGTTCTGTTACAGCAGCAAAAGCAGACTAAGACACCTGCTCATGAATGTTTATATCAGCTTTATTCATAATTGCCAAAACATGGAAGCAAAAAGATGTCTTTCGATAGGTGAATGGATAAACAGACTGTGGTTTGTTCATACAATGGAATATTATTCAACAACAAGAAATGAGCTGTCAAGCAAGCCACAAAAAGACATAGAGAAACCTTCAAAGCATATTGTTAAGCAAAAGAAGCCAGTTTGGAAAGGCTACATACTGTATGATTCCAACTACAAGACATTCTGGAAAAGGCAAAACTATAGAGACAGTAAAATGTTCAGTGGTTGCCAGGGATTGATGGAGAGTGGGAAGAGAGTTGAATGAGTAGTGTGGGGAATTTTTAGGGCAGTGAAACTATGCTGCATAAATACTGTAATCTCCAAAGAAGATAAACAAACAGCTGATAAGCACATGTCATTACACATTTGCGAAAGTTCTTAGAATTGTACAACGTAAAAAGTGAATCCTGATGTAAATTATGGACTTGAGTTAATAATATCACGTCAATATTGGTTTGTCGGTTGTAACAAATGTACCATACTAATGCCAAATGCTAACAATAAGAGAAGCTGTATATGGATTGGGGAGGGTAAGTAGGAACTGTCTGTGCTTTCTGCTCAGTTTTTCTGTAAACCAAAAACGGCTGTAAAAATAAAACTCAATTAACTGAAAAAAAATTTAGCGGGAATCCTTATCTGACAACCCTAGGAACAGAGAGGCCAGTGTGGCTGTATTTAGTGGGTGAATGGAAAGTGGAATGAGTTTAAAGAAGTCAAGACAGGCCGCATTATAGGAACGTTGAAAGCCAGAGGAAGGTTTTTATTTCCTTCTATGTGTAATGAAATGCATCTGAAAAGGTCAGTATTTTAAAAATTCTTTCTGGCTGCTGTAGGGAGAATAGATGTTTCCTACAGTGGAAGTCCAGAGATGTTTACAAGGTTATTGGTTCAGCCCAAGCAAAAGCTAATGTGAGCTAGTTGGTGGCAGAGGAGGTAGAAAGCAGTGGTCAGGTCTCCGAAGTGAAGACAGAAGCTACAGTTTTGTTTTGGAACTGGGGGTGGAGAGTGAGTAAAAGAGAAGAATCCAGCCAGATGCGGTGGCTCAGGCCTGTAATCTCAGCACTTTGGGAGGCCTACGCGAATGGATCACCTGAGATCAGGAGTTCCAGACCAGCCTGGCCAACATGATGAAACTCTGTCTTCACTAAAAATACAAAAATGAGCTGGGCATGGTGGCAGGCGCCTGTAATCCCAGCTACTCGGGAGGCTGAGGCAGGAGAATCACTTGAACCTGGAAGGCGGAGGTTGCAGTGTGCTAAGATTGTGCCACTCCACTCCAGCCTGGGCAACAAGAGCAAAACTCTGTCTCCAAAAAAAAAAAAAAAAAAAGAAAGAAAAGAAAAAGAAAAATCCAATACAGCAATGAAAATTTTGCCTAAGCAATTGGGTGTCTTATAGTACCATTAACAGATATAATAAATAATAAGTATCGAAAGTAAAGAGTCATTTTTGTCCTTGTTAAGTTTGAGGTGCCTATTGAACATCTAGGTGGAGATGTCAATTTTACTGAGCTAGGAAATGATATTACTAACTTTATAGCAAACAATGGCAAGGAAGCAGTTTGCATGGGGAAAATTATAACTTGGGTTTTCAACATGTTGAAATTGAGATGCTTGTGAGAGAATGGACGTGTTGAGTGGGCATTTGGGTATCTTAGGCTAAAACTATGAACTGAAGTCTGGCCTGGAGATGGCATTTGGTAGTTGCTGGTACATCAGCCATAGTTTGGAGCTATGGGGTTGAATGAGGTGACCTGTTGAGGAGTATATACGTTGTCATCATTTCTACACCAGAATGGCATGGAGCAGGGGTAAGCATTCTCTCAAGGCTGCCTATTTCTTACCCTAGGCTATAACCCAGGTCTTCTATCCTTCAGATCCTCAAATTTTAAAAAAGATTTCACTGGGCACTCCCAACTTCTTCTGGAGGATGGAGATGGGGGTAGAACACATGGTCCATACACTACGTCTATTTTTTTTTTTTTTTTTGGCGGAGTCTGCTTTTGTCACCAGGCTGGAGTGCAGTGGCACGATCTCCACTCACTGTAACCTCCGCCTCCCGGGTTCAAGCAATTCTCCTGCCTCAGCCTCCTGAGTAGCTGGGATTACAGGCGTGCACCACTACGCCCGGCTAATTTTGTATTTTTAGTAGAGACGGGGTTTCTCCATGTTGGTCAGGCTGATATCGAACTCCTGACCTCAGGTGATCCACCCACCTCAGCCTCCCGAGGTGCTGGGATTACAGGTGTGAGCCACAATGCCCAGCCACTACTTCTAATTGTATTCTTTCTCTTCCTTGTCTCTGTGTCCTCCAATCTTAGAACTATTTAATAAGCCAGATGGGTGGGAAGGGGCCTGTTCTGCATAGTCACCGTCACTTTGTGCCAGATCGTCACTGAAATAAAACTTAAAACTTGCTTTATTTGTAACTACTACTTTTTCTAGGGTAAGTGCTGCTCTGTGTCACATAGTCCAAATCGGGTTAGAGTAGGAGACAAACAGAACAAGCTGGTTAAAACCAAAAACACAATTTCATGCATTTGTTTCTTACTGCAGGTCCTGTCTTCTCTATTCTGTACATGAATCTTTTCCATTTCTTTAAATAGCAATCCAGCTTATTTATCAGTACACTGGCAGAATTTCATTTTTGAGAACCTTCCAATCATTCTTGAAATACTCTCTCCTTTAGTTTCTGAGAGGGAAGTTCTAAGGTAAAGATTCTCTAGGAATGAGATAATAATTGCAGGGAGGTAAAATTTGGTTTTGTAAAATCACTTGTGCTTTTATAAAAATCTTAACCTGGACAATTATCTGGGATTAGTGCAGAACTATTTATTTTCTAATTCCCTTCCTCCCCAGAATTATTTAATGTCCATGTTTTGAAACTACTTTTAAATTGAAGTATAAGATGAATACAGTAAGGTATCAAATCTTACAAAAAGTTCACGCAATTCTAAGAATTGGGCAATTCTTACAGGTTAATGAATTTTAAACAAGTATGCAACTGTATACCCTAGAATTTAATATATATATATTCACCTGTAGGCTCTAGGGGAGAATCCTTCCTGGCTATATATACACATATACATATATGTGTATATATAGCCAGGCACAGTGGTGTACACCTATAGTCTCAGCTACTTGGGAGGCTGAGTTGGGAGGATCGTTTGAACCCTGGAGTTCGAAGTCAGCCCAGACAACATAGTGGGACCCTATCTCTTAAAAAAAATTTTGTTTTCTTTCCAGAATAGTGGAAATAAAACACATCACAGAAAACATAGTTATGTTGCTTAATCTCTTTAGACAAGCATTTTTTAACTTTTTGGTCTAAGGACCCCTTTACACTCTAAAAACAAAAATTATTGAGAATCCCTAAGAGATTCTGGCTTTTGTTTATGTGAGGGCTAGCAAGCTAGCTAGATATATGAGATATGTATGTATATTAGATGTAAATACGTTATAAATTAAGTCTGAGAATGTTGTGAAACATGAGAATACACAAGTACACATTCCATGAGCTGATAAAACAATGACATCATGGAAAATTCTACTGCACACTTGTGATTAAAAAGAGAAATAATGACAAGTGATGCTGTGAAGTTGAAATGCTCATCCATTCTTCCTGGGATTTCAAAATGGTAGTGCTGTGAAAAACAGTTTGACACTTGCTCAAAACGTGAAACTAGAGTTACCACGTGACCCAGCAATCCCACTTCTAGGTACACAGATGAGAGAATTGAAAGCATATGTTCACACAGAAACTTGTACACAAATGTTCATAGCAGCATTAGTTCAAAATAGCCAAAAAAAAAAAGAGAAACAATTCAAATGCCTATCAACTTGGGAATGGATAAATAAAATATGTTGTATGTATAAATGAAATAGTATCCAGCCATAAATGGAATATTATTCATGTAGGAATGAAGTACTGATTCATGCTGCAACATAGAAAAACTTTGAAAACATTACCTAAGTGGAACAAAAACAAGACACAAAAGACCACGTATTGTATGATTCCTTTTATATGAAATATCCAGAATATGCAATCCACATAGACAGAAAGTAAACTAGAGGCTTCCAGGGAGTGGGGGAAGCAGGGAATGGCAATGACTGCTCACAGGTATAGAGGTTCTTTTTGGAATGGGGGAAATGTTCTGGAGTCATACAGTGGTGATGATTGTACAACATTGCAAATTTACTAAAAACAACTGACCATACTAAAAACCACTTTAAAATGGTGAATTTCATGTTATATGAATTATATCCCAATTAAACATTATCACATGAAAAGGTATCCTCCAGAAATTATTATTTGGAGCTTTAGAGACAACTTTGTGATCCAGAAAAATAAATGGATAAAGGAGCCTGTACTGCTGATTTTTGTTGAGAAGGAATGCGCAGAGGATTCCTGTTGCCAGACTGAGTGGGCCTCCGAGACAAGCAGAGTCGAGCTGAGTTCTTGGGTCGCTGCGCTCCCGGGCAACGGCTGCCATGCTCCATGTTTGCAATTGCGATTGTTCAAGCTGAATGAACACAATGTCGTTGTGGCAGAAGAAGACCCACAGGAAAGTACAGATAGGCCAGTTTAAGGGTGCCTGAGTTAGGGCAGAACTTTTTTCATATGTTCTCGTAAAGCTCAGGCACAAATACAACTAGCTAATAGAAAGAAGGAAACAGGCCGGATGCAGTGGCTCACGCCTGTAATCCCAGCACTTTGGGAGGTCGAGGCGGGTGGATCACCCAAGATCAGGAGTTCGAGACCAGCCTGGCAACATGGCGAAACCCCCATCTCTACTAAAAATACAAAAATTAGCCAGGCATAGTGGCCCACGCCTGTAATCCCAGCTATTTGGGAGGCTGAGACAGGAGAATCACTTGAACCCCGAAGGCGGAGGTTACAGTGAGCTGAGATCACACCACTGCACTCCAGCCTGGACAACAGAGCGAGAATGTGCCTCAAAAAAAAAAAAAAAAAAGAAGAGAAAAAAAGAAAAAAAAGAAACAAACAAAACCAAAACAACAGTATTACAATAACAAAAAAAAGCACGTGGGTCTCATACATCATCAACAAATTATTTATGCATGGAGTGTCTTTTCTCTGGTCATTAATAGAGATTTAGTATAGGTGACTCAATTAAACCAGCCCTCATTTGAATTCACTCCCAGAAGAAGAATGTAATGGTAAGAGAATCAAGTTTAATGGCAAAAAGATGACATTTTCTTTTTTTTTTTTTTTTTTTGAGACGGAGTCTCGCTCTGTCGCCCAGGCTGGAGTGCAGTGGCGCAATCTCGGCTCACTGCAAGCTCCACCACCCGGGTTAATGCCATTCTCCTGCCTCAGCCTCTCCGAGTAGCTGGGACTACAGGCGCCTGCCACCACGCCCGGCTAATTTTTTGTATTTTTAGTAGAGACGGGGTTTCACCGTGGTCTCGATCTCCTGACCTCGTGATCCGCCCGCCTCGGCCTCCCAAAGTGCTGGGATTACAAGATGACATTTTCAAAAACATATGAGCCAATTAAAAGCTCATTATCCAGAAACCCATCTGATGGTGTGAGATGGCTTAAGTATTAGGAGAAAATGTCTGATGAACCTTTTTTTGAAGCTGCTCCCAGATCTACTGCTGGAGGAAGAACCACTGATTGAGACAGGGAAGCAGTGGAAACCTCAGGCTGCAGGTGGAAGCTCAAAGGAGAAAATGAGACAGACCTGTCACAAAGTCAAGGAACTTTCAGAAAAATGGCTCTCAACACACCAAGCAATGGGATACAGTCATTGGCCACTGGAAGTGGAGCGGTAGCTTCAGGTGTCACTTTCTTTGGAGAACGTGGCATTTTCAAGGGACCCTGAGCATGAGGGAACCTCATCTGGATTTTTCAAGTCATGACTCAGATGGTCCCATGGGGGCAGAAGGAATGAGGGTGTGCCAAACAGACTGGCATGTAGAAGTTCTGTGTGGTATACAAGATTTGGAAAGTACATTATGACTTGTGGATCATGTAGGCTGGCTATACTAGGGTGCTGAACTTTTACTAGAGCAGTAGTACTCAGAAGAAAATAGTAATTTGAAAGACATTTGAATATAATTACTGCATAATGTAAACTATATATAGAGTTACATATTTCACTTACTCTCAGAAGAAAAGAAATGGGATTTTTCTAAGAGACAAGAAATTATACATCCTTTTCATTAGTGTTCTCATGTGCTAGCTTTATGCAAAATGAAATTTAGGTACAAAGGGCAGTAAGCAGTAACAAATATGAAACACCCATCTGGAGTGGTATGTGAATAGTTACTAAGGAAAGGTTTCCAAGAAAGAAACCATAAATTCTTTCGCCAAAGCCAGATAATTAGAAGTGTTAAAGAAATAGTGTAGGTTTTTTTTTAAGTCCTAGTTACGGTAAATCACATCTAATTACATTTTTAGTTGCCAATTTCTACCCAGATCCTTGAAATCTTTCAGGAAAATGAATATAAACCATAATTCTTACTAGGAAATATGAGGATAAACAAACTTTCTTAATACATTAGAATGTTGCACAGTTTCTCAAAATAAGTTATAATCTTAACATGAACACATCTTCACACGTACTACTCTCTTTTCATAATTCATGGAATTCATTTTCTCTTTACAGTTACACTAAAAAGATTCTAAATATCTTCTTTCTGTGTTAGTAGATTTAGAGAAGGTAAATCTAATTACTATAATTGTATATAGACTTGCAAAGACTGGCCCACATCACAGAGAGACAGCATGCATTATCCCAGTATATCTGAAACATATCTGGCAACCATTATAGCACCCATTGAGTTGTCTTCGAGTTAGGGCATGATTGTGTGAATAAGCAAATAAAGCACAGAAGGGAAAAAGTAACCTTTGGGAAAGTGGCTCAGAGCAGCATAAGTGAGTAGATGAAGGGCCCTGTTCCTTGCCTTGCCTCCCAAGCTGTGGCAGCCCACAGCAAGGTTCCAACCCTGTATCTGAAACTCATGGGGTCAAGTGTGTTTCAAACTCCCAGGGGTTTTGGACTTCACGAAGATAATTTCTTAAGATGCTCTGCCTTCTTCTTCCTGCAGAGAGGGAAATCCCTGTCTAGGCTGTAGGGGGAAAATCCTCTCCAGTGTCTTCTTTGTCCTCTATCTCCCCCACAACCCTTCACAATAGAGCATGGGCAAGAGACAGCAGCACCAAACAGGAGGCCGCTACCTCTATGTGGTGCCCCCGACAGTGTACCCTGTAAGACGTGGATTTGACGTTTAGTCAAATTAATAGATTCTTGTTAGGAACACGCCCAAGAGAAGGAGTGTAATTACTGTGGGATTTGGTGAATCATGGTGAACATGTGAGTAACCAAGTAATTATCCTGGGGAATCTTTTCCTCTATCATCCGCCTTTACCTAAATTATATGTTAGCATCTAAGTAGTCCTTGGTAATCTGATGATTTAAAATTGTTTAATTTCCTAGTGTTATTTAAATGGGTGAGGTATCCCTGTCTTTTCTCCTTCTCTATTCTCTTTCTCATCCCACTGAACTTTGTGCCCCCAAATCAAGTTAAATGAAATTAAAAGTATGAACAAGGTTGGGCGCAGTGGCTCACACCTGTAAACCCAGCAGTTTGGGAGGCCAAGGCGGGCGGATCACCTGAGGTCAGAAGTTCAAGATCAGCCTGGACAACATGGTGAAACCCTGTCTCTACTAAAATGCAAAAATTAACCGGGCATGGTGGCATATGCCTGTAATTCCAGCTACTTAGGAGGCTGAGGCAGGAGAATTGCTTGAGCCTGGGAGGCGGAAGTTGCAGTGAGCTGAGGTAGCACCACTACACTCCAGCCTGGGTGACAAAGCTAGACTCCATCTCTTTACAAAAAAAAAAAAAAAAATATGAACAAATTCTGAAAAGCTTTATTTTGGGTACTGAAATAACTAACACCTTGTCCTAAGCATAGTAAAGGTAGTCAAAAGGAAGTAAGACCATCTTTTTGGCTATGGACCAATTTTTAAGGTAGGACTGGCAGAAATGGCAGTTTGGGAACTGAATATGCCATTTTCTTTGTCCTCATACCCATGAAATGTAGGAAAACGATGACTGGTGCTTAGCTGGAAGTACTAAGGGCAGTATCAGAAAGGATTTACTGGGCAGGTGCAGTGGCTCATGCCTGTAATTCCAACACTTTGGGAGGCCAGGCAGGAAGATCGCTTGAGGGCAGGAGTTTGAGACCAGCCTGGACAACAGAGGGAGATCCTGTCTCTATATTAAAAAAAAAAAAAGAAAAACAGAAAAGAAAAAGAAAGGATTTACTAAGGCTGTGTGGACCAGTGCCATTCCATAGAAATGTAATGTGAGCCACATTTATCATTTAAAAGTTTTTAATAGCTACATTTAGAAAAGTAAAAAGAAACAAGTAAAATTAATTTTAATAATATATTTTAAACCAATATATCCAAAACATTAAGATCCCAATATATAATTAATGTAAAAACTAATATTTTACATGTTCATTTTTTATACAAAAACTTTCAAATCGAACGTGTATTTTACACTTAGAGATAATTTCAATTTGTACTGGGCCCATTCCATGTGCTCAATAGCTACGTATAGCTATTAGCTACCTTATTGGAATGTTCATGGAATGTGAACATTTAGAAAGCAGAGCTGGCACCCAAATCCTCAGCAATCTGTGATTCTTCTGGAAAAAGAATAGCCTCTACTTTGAAATTTCTTTCCTATTTACTCTACTATATATTATAAACTGAAATAAAGACCATCCATTAGTGAAAATAATTTTATTTTTAGTACTTCCTATAAATCAGTAAAATACACTAGATTCATGCTGAGAATTGTACATCATTCCTTAGTTAAATAGGAGTCACAATTTGAATCCAAAATTTGAGGAAACTAAGACACATAGACCAATAGAACAGGATAAGAACCAAGAAACAAATCCACACACCTACAATGACCTCAGTTTTGACAGATGCCGAGAACATACACTGGGGAAAAGACAGTCTGTTCGATAAATGATGCTGGGAAAACTGGATATCCATGTGCAAAAGAATGAAACTAGACCCCCAGGTCTCATCATATACAAAAATCAAATCAAAATGGATTAAAGACGTAAATCTAAGACCTCAAACTATGAAACTACTACAAGAAACCATCGGGAAACAAATCCAGGTCATTGGTCTGGACAAAGAGTTCCTGGGCAATACTCTACAAGCACAGGGAACCAAGGCAAACATGGACAAGTGAGATCACATCAACTATCCAGCAAAGGATACAATTAACAAAGTGAAGAGACAACCCACACAATGGGAGAAAATGTTTGCAAACTACCCATCTGACAAGGAATTAATAACCAGAATACATACGGAGCTCAAACAACTCTATAGGAAAAAATCTAATAATTAAATTTACACGTGGGCAAAAGATATTGAATAGACATTTCTCAAAATGAGAAATACAAATGGCAAACAGGCATGTGAAATGGTGCTCAATGTCTTTGAGATCATCAGAGAAATGCTAATCAAAACTACAGTGAGATATCATCTCATCCCAGTTAAAATGGCTTATTATAAAAGACAGGCAATAAGAAATGCTGACAAGAATGTGCAGAAAAGGGAACCCTTGTACACTGTTAGTAGGAATGTAAATTAGTACAACCACTATGGAGAACAGTTTGGAGTTTCCTCAAAAAACTAAAAATTGAGCTACCATATGATCCAGCAACCCCACTGCTGGGTATATACCCAAAAGAAAGGAAATCGGTATATAGAAGAGATGTCTGCACTCCTATGTTTGTTGCAACAGTGTTTACAATAGCTAAGATTTGGAATCAACCTAAGTGTCCATCGTTAGATGAATGGATGAAGAAAATGTGGTACATATACACAATGGAGCACTATTCAGCCACAAAAAAGACTGGGATCCAGTCATTTGCAACAGCATGGATGGAAGTGGAGATCATTATGTGAAGTGAAATAAGCCAGGCACAGAAAGACAAACATCACATGTTCTCACTTATTTGTGGGATCTAAAAATCAAATCAATTGAACTCATGGACATAGAGAGTAGAGGGATGGTTCCCAGAGGCTGGGAAGAGTACTGGAGAGTTGGCGGTGCGGGGAGGTGGGGATGGCTAATGGGTACAAAAAAATAGAAAGAATAAATGAGGTGATTTGCCAGCACAATAGCGTGACTATAGTCAATAATAACTTAATTGTATATTTTAAAATAAAGCATGTAATTGAATTGTTTGTAATTCAAAGGATAAATGCTTGAGGAAATGGATACCCCACTCTCCACAGTATGCTTATTTCACATTGTATGTCTGTATCAAAACGTCTCATGTACCCATAAATATATATGCCTACTATGTACCCACAAAAATTTTAAAAAATATAATTAAAAATTGAAAAACAAGAAAATGGGAGAAAACTGCAATAAGAAAGGGTTTGCCCATCTATCTTTTTGAAAAAGCATTTGCAGAATCGTATATATTCTGTTGACTTTAACCCTGAAATCCTGTTAGTAGCAACTTAAATTGCTCTAACGAAAGCACAATGCATGAAAAGAGATGCTAGGAAGTGAATGTTGAAATGATTCAAAAATAGACTTCAAGCTTGTTTAGGCAATTAGACTGCTTCCCTGCTGAAACCAGGGAATTTACATTTTACAGTCTTGTTTTTCAGCAATCATTCTGCATCTAGAATTACTCAACTAGAAAATGAGAAGAATAATAACAACAGCTGGCACTTATTATAGGCATTGTTATCAGTGTATTACATTTATTGATTTGTTTAATCCTCACAATAACCATGTGAAGAAGATATTGTATTTTATTCCCACTTTAAGAAACTGAGACCAAAAAGGTACAGTAACTCACCCAAGATCACACAGGGAGGTATAAATGCATTCGAATTCAAACACATGTTAACAACCATTTCACTCTGATGCTTCACCAATTAGCTTTCCAGGATAAGGTAAAAAAAAATATAATACAATGATATTTGATTATTTTAAATAGTAAATATAGTATAATACATTATTAATCTTAAAAATAACTCTTGGCTGGGCCTGGTGGTTCATGCCTCTAATCCCAACACTTTGGGAAGCTGAGGCGGGTGGATCACCTGAGGCCAGTAGTTCGAGACCATCCTGGTCAACATGGTGAAACCCTGTCTCTACTAAAAATAGAAAAATTAGCCAGGCATGATGGCAGACGCCTGTAATCCCCGCTACTAGGGAGCCTAAGGCAGGAGAATCGCTTGAATCCGGGAGGCGGAGATTGCAGTGAGCTGAGATTGTGCCATTGCACTCCAGCCTGGGTGACAGAGTGAGACTCCATCTCAATCAACAACAACAACAACAAAAAACTCTTAGAGGCTGGGACTGTTGGCTCACGCCTGTAATTCTAGCACTTTGGGAGGTCGAGGCAGGCGGATCACTTTGAGCTCAGAAGTTTAAGACCAGCCTGGGCAACACTGTGAAACCCCATCTCTACTGAAAATACAAAACTTAGCTGGGCGTGGTGGTACATGTGTGTAATCCCAGCTACTCGGGAGGCTGAGGCTGGAGAATCACTTGAACCTGGGAGGCGGAGGTTGCAGTGAGCCGAGATCCCACCACTGCATTCCAGCCTGGGTGATGGAGCAACACGCCATCTCAAAAAAATAAAATAAAATAAAATAAAAACTGTTCGAGAACATGACTTTTATCAAAGAAAATCCAATCTTGTTTTCTGTTTAAATTATATGTAATGTGTCTCTTGTTGTATCAAGACAGCTAAAATTTAAACTTATTCATTCATATATTCTGCTCAAATATCACCTGCCAATGAGGTTTTCCCTGGTCACTTAAAGTAAAATAGTAATAGTCTTGCCCAGCTCTTGGTAAACTCAATCTTCCTTACATATTTCATGTATTAAACGTGCTTACGTATTTTTGTGGTGTCTTTTTCCTTCCACTGTAATGTAAGCTCCACATAGGTGAAATATTTTTCTCTTTTGTTCGTTGCTATATCCCAGGACTTACAAAACAATGCTTAGATATTTTACTATTTATTTATAATAAATGTATTACTATTTACTTATAAATCCTCAAGAAATCTTTATTAATTTAATGGGAGAAATTTTATATTTATTCATTTATTTATGCCAAAACAACATACATAGCAAGTATGTGCATGGGCTTTGGAGCAAGACAGACTTGGGTTAAAGTGACAACAGCCATTTACTATTTGTAAGATAAACAAATCAGAATAATTATATTGACCTTGTAAGATGGTTGGGAAGATTAAAGCTGGCATAGGGGCTGGCATAAGGCTATGCCAAATGAATGTTATTGCTATTATTTTTGTACATTTTTAAAATTACTTATTCATTTGTTAAATACGTACAGCATCAAACACCATGTTAATTGCTTAAGAAATTTAAAAATTTTAAAAAATATCTCCTTTGATACAAATTACAGCTTTTCATATACTGCAGGACTCAGGAGAAGTAACGGAAATCTTCAAGGACTTTCTTACCCCCACAGCTTCTAGTCCCCATTTCTGTCTCCCAACTATAAAGTAAGTAAAAACAGAAACAGGAGCTGGGAACAGTCAGCAATGGGAAATGAGTGTTTCCCTGAGAGCAAAGGCCATTGCAATAAGGAGCTCAAGCCTCAGGCCAGCACCAGGTGGGTGAGCTAAACCTGCTATTCTGGTGCAAACCAGAGAACTCCAAAGGGGACTTTAAAAGCGCCCATTTCAGTAGCAGCAAAAACAGGCACAAGTTCTCTTTTTAGAAATCGGCATCATTTGCAGGGATTAATATCAAGCAAATATGAGTTCACAATCAAAGATCAGCAAAAACACAAAGAAACAAGTCAGACTGATGAATAAGAAGGAAGTAAACAGACTTAGACCCCAAGGTGTTCAGATTTTAAAAATTATTAAAGGACATAAAATAATTAAGTGGGAAGTATTTGTAGAAATAAAAAATGGTATCCTTAACAACTTGATCAAGAAACCAAATGATAGGTAGATTTACAAAAGAGCCTAATGGAACTTTCAAAAATGAAAAACATAGCCAGGCACAGTGGATTATGCCTGTAACCTCAGCACTTTGGGAGGCCGAGGCGGGCAAATCACTTGAGGCCAGGAGTTCGGCACCAGCCTAAGCAACATGGCAAGACCCTTATCTCTACAAAAAATACAAAAATTAGCCAGGCATAGTGGCTTGCACCTGTAGTCCCAGCTATCCGGGAGGCTGAGGTGAGAGGATCGCTTGAGTCTGGGAGGCTGAGGCTGCAGTGAGCCACCATCATGCCACTGCACTTCAGCCTGGGTGACAGAGGAAGACCATGTCTCAAACAAAAAAACAAAAACCCAAAACTAAAACAACAACCAAAAACACGGAAGAGAGAAAGGGAGAAAGAGAGAGGGGGAGGGAGGGAGGGAAGGAAAGAAGGAAGGAAAGAAGGAAGGACGGAAGGAAGGATGGAAGGAAGGAAGGAAGGAAGGAAGGAAGGAAAAAAGGATGGGAGGGAGAGAGGGAGGGATTGGATAAGCACAGAGTAGAAAAAAAGTTAGAAATATAATTGTTAAAATAAAAACTCAATGAACAGATTCAATAGTGAATTAATGGCAACTGAAGAGAGACTATATCAGCCTAGACACAGGAAATATGTGGAAGGAATATGGAGGATGGAATGATGAGTTCTACCATACATATTATCAATCGGAGCCACAGAGGTAGAGAATAGAAAGAACGGAGGAAAGGTGGTAACTGAAAAGCAAAATGGGTTTCTGATGAAAAACTTACATGTACAGAAAGCTTAGCAAACAAGATCAATAAAAATACAACTGTACCTAGATAAGCCCTAGTGAAATTGCAAAATATTAAAAGCAAAGGGAAGATCTTAAAAGCAGCCAAAGAAAAAGGGTGAATCACTTACAGAGGTATGACAATGAAACATGGAAGACATGTCAACACACACAGAAGGGAAGCCAGAATGATGTGTACCTGTTATGCATCAATAAAATATTGTAAAATAAAAGACAAAGTCAAATATTGTGGAACAATATCATCAACAGCTGAACGAAAACCCAGAAAAAACTGTTTCAAGAATGAGAGTAAAACAACCACTGTTTTAGATAATGAAAGGCTGGGGAAGTTGCCACCAGCAGACCTTTACTAAAGAAACTTCTGAAGACTCTACTTCAAGACAAAGGGAAATGATTTTAGAAGGATCATATGATATGCAAGAAGGAATGGTGAGCAAATGTATTAGAAAATATGTAGTTTATTGGCCAAGCCATGGTGGCTCATGCCTGTAAATCCCAGCAATTTAGGAGGCAAAGGTGGCAGAATTCCTTGAGCCCAGGTGTTCAAGACCAGTGTGGGCAATGTAGTGAGACCCCATCTCTACAGAATTGAAAAAATTAGCCAGGTTTGGTGATTCATGCCTGTAGTTCTAGCTACTCAGGAGGCTGAGGCTGGAGGACTGTTTCAGCCCAGGAATTGGAGGCTGAAGTTGCAGTGAGCAACCGCAGTTGCAAGACCCTCCACCACTGCACTCTAACCTGGGCAACAGAGTGAGACCTCATCTCTTAAAAAAAGAAAAAAGAAAGCATGTCATTTATAATAAAAATTATGATGTCTAATTGTGGAATAAAGTATTCCAAGGTTATTTAGTTTGAGAAGAAGACTAAGATATTGATTACACTTGGGCTTTTTTTCCTTAAATTTCAAGGAAAGTAACAGAAGAATAATAATAGAATATTTAGCTTCCAAACCAAAAGAAAAAAAAAGAAGCCGGAGGATAAAAAAATAAAAATAAAAACCTTGTTAAATTTTTGTTAAATTCAAGTAAGATGACAAAAGAGGCATGGAAAAGGTAGGACAAATGAAAATAATCAGTTAATGTGTTATAAACAAGTCTAACTATATCAATAAGCACAATGAATGCAAATTATATCATTTTACAAGTTAAAAGCGAAGTAAACCATGAGAGAGGGCGATTGTCACCACTGAGGAAAAAATTCCAGCTATACGCTATTTACGAGACACACCTAAAACATAACATCAAAAAGTCAAAATAAAAGCATGGAAAAAAGTAAAATGGAAAAATGTTAATTTAAAGCAAAATCATATTAAATAACTCTTTGAGGGAAGAAAACTGTCCGCAATCCTAACAGAATTACTTTCATTTTAATAAATTGTATTTTGTCACAAGCTTCCATATTTCTGTATTACTGTATTTGTGATATACATTTAATTTTAATTGTTTTTTCTTTTAAAATATATTTTCTTTTAAATATAATATAATTATTTAAAATATAATCATTTCCCAAATTTTTAGGTAGTTTTTTTTTTTGTTTAATTTGAGGTAATGTCTTGCTTTCTTGCTTTGTTGCCCAGGTTGGAGTGCAGTGGTACAATCATATCCCACTACAGCCGTGATCTCCTGGGCTCAAGCAATCCTCCCACCTCAGCTTCCCAAGTAACTGAGCCAGTAGGCGCATACTACCATGCCTGGCTGATTTTTGTATTTTTTGTAGAGATGGGCTCTTGCTGTGTTGCCCAGGCTGGTTTCAAACTCCTGGCTTCAAGTGATCCTCCAGCCTCAGCCTCCTGAGTAGCTGAAACCATAGGCACATGCTACTGTCCCTGGCTAGTAGTTTGCATCATTTCACGATAGATACTTAGAGAATGGTTGTTAAATATTTCTGACCTTTTTATAATTCAATTATGTTTCCTATGGGCACTGTGGCTCATGCCTGCAATCCCAACACTTTGGGAAGCTGAGGCAGGAGGATCACTTGAGGCCAGGAGTTCGAGGACCAGCCTTGGCAACATAGGAAGACCCTGTTTCTACAAAAAAAAAAAAAATGTAATTAGCCAGGTGTGGTAGTGCATGCTTGTAGTCCCAGCTACTCGAGAGGCTGAGGCAGGAGGATTGCTTGAGTCCAGAAGCTTGAGGCTGCAGTGAACGATGATCATGCCACAACACTCCAGCCTTGGCGACAGAGCAAGACCCTACCTCTAGAATTTTTTTTAATTAAAAAAAGTATATTTCCTACATGACCATTTCAGTAATTAATTTTTTAAGTTTATTACCTACCATGTGAAATAAAAAATTCATTTTGTCTTAAGCTCTCAATCATTAAACTTCAGAGTCCACTTGTCATCTGAATACCTGTAGATTTAGGGACTACCCATGTTCATCTTACGC
The DNA here is from genome assembly GCF_006542625.1 of Nomascus leucogenys. Taxonomy (NCBI): domain Eukaryota; kingdom Metazoa; phylum Chordata; class Mammalia; order Primates; family Hylobatidae; genus Nomascus; species Nomascus leucogenys. The sequence goes on from NC_044384.1 coordinate 132,595,320, forward strand.
ATGCCATTCAGATCTGATAGATTTTGAACACGACACTGTTTGGTCTTCTTGCAGGCTGAAGTGTTCTTCTCTTTTAGCATGTCTTCACATAGCTCCGCCTATCCAGCTGATCATTTTGTCTGATCATTTTCTTGTTCCTTTTGAAGAGGGTAGAAAGCAAAAAGCTGCTCTGTTAGGTAGGACTTAGATTTGGGGGTACAAGACCTTTGAACAAAGCCTCAAGATGGGGCACAAGACTGAAGTGGAGGTGCTCAAAAAGACGAAGACAACACCATCAACAACAATGATAATAAATGATATTGACATTGGACTTACTATATGCCCTGTGCTATTTAATCACATTATATAACAGTGCTTAATTATGAGTCCACAAAGACCATGAATACCTGTTCTTCTCTTTTCTCTTCGCTCCCTTTGTTTCAAAAGAAATCAGAGTCAAATGATAGGAATTCAGGCACATTGCCTGTGTGCAAGAGCTGTAAAGCTGGCATCGGTACTCCCATTCATCTGCCTCTCTTCTGGGTCAAGAGGGCATAATGACAGTATAGATTATTAAACAAAGGCGAGTTAACTTAGGGGCAGGAGGCCAAAAAAAATTTTTTTTAAATTCCAAATAAACAAACCATAAAGGTCAATGCTAATGAGCAGAGAACAGGCTTGTAACTAACATTCTCCAAGGCTCTGAGAAACTTAATCAAATTGGATTATGTTTCAATGATTGGCATCAGAGCAAAGCTAAATAATAATAATCATACAGTTAGCACAGTACATACAAATTATTTTTGTACATAATTACAGATTTATGTAAACTAATGAACCAGATGAACTCCTCACTCATCTGTGACTGCAAACTTTTGTTTCCCTTTTGGGAGTTGAAAAAAAGTCAGTGTGTCAGCAATTCATCTTTTTCTGCCCATTGGATCATCATGCAGAAATTAAATGAGGTGCCTAATTGTGAATTTAAATATCAACATTCTGTTGAACTGTAGGACGATGTACTGAAATGTTTAGTTTGCATTGCATTTCAACACATTTGTGTCACTCTGAGTTTGTTAATTTTGGATTGTGAAAAATGAAAGTTTTGCATAAATCTAAGTTGTACTAAGGGCCCTGTGCCAATATATTTTTCATATTGTTTTGCAGAAGGATACGCATCAATCTGTTCGATTTCATCTTTTAAAATCTTCTTTATAGGCTGCAGAAAGCAATTACGTCTTTAATCTCAAACATATAACCATTATATTAATCTTTTGAACAGCTCCCAGAAAGTGTACTAGTTTGATCTGGCAAGCTAAGAATTTGACACCAGTGTTATCATGATGTATTAAAAACCAAACCAAACTGTAACAAAGCAAAAAAGCAAGGCTCTTGTTGTCAACCAGTTGGTTAGTCTGTGCTAGAGTCACTCCTAGGCCCTTGCTCTTGCCTCCTGACAAATGGTCCATATCTGAGAATAGAGACTGGTTAGACCCAGACCTGTAGCCTTCAGCCATGGACCTGAGTCTATGTGAGTTGTCCTATGCCAAATGATAACAGCAAGATTTCTTATTACAGTTTAAGCAAAGTGAGTGTGCAACACGATATTAAATATTATATATGTAAACAACCTGTAGTGTGTGCTGAATGTCAGCTCACTTATGTAATAGCTTATCTTAAAAGTGTCTCTTTATGTGGTGAATGTCCCTCACTACCCTTCTAACTATCATCACCATCCTCCCAGTCTAGTCTCAGCCCTCATCATGCAGACTTAGGTCACTGTAACTCTTCCCTCATTTTCTTGCCTTCAGTTTCATCTCATTTAAACTGCTCTCCATGGTAAAATTAATCTTCCTATAATAATGCAACTATCATGTCATACTCAGCTAAACAATGTAGAGTGGCACTGAATTGCCCATAGAATGAGGCTCAAGCTCCTCAATCTAGTTTTATCATCGAGCTTCTCTTTCTTCCTTCCTTCTTCCCCTCCTTTCTTCTTCTCTCCCTCTCTCTCCTGTCTTCATGCTTTAACTTTTTATTAAATTATAATACATATAAGGAAAAATGTAAATAGAATAAATGTACAACAGCTTAATGAATTTGCACAAAGTGAACATACGCAAGTAACACCCTGATCAAGAAAGAGAAACTTACTACCACTCCAGGAATTATTTCTTTCTTCTGCCACCCATCCATCCTCAAGGAAACCACTAACCTGACTTTTAAGAGCAGAAGTTAATTTGATCAGGCTTGCAGCCTATGGCAGCAAGTCTAATTCAAGGGCATGCAGCTGATGGGTCTGAGTGTCCTGAGATCTCATCTGCTGTAGTCAGAATTTACTCAGGAACTACCAGCTAGAGGTATCAGGGTGACAGCTGATGAGCACTGGGCAGGGGGAGACTGGTAGTGGGTAGGGTTTGATGATGATCTGAAACTAATATCACAGACTTCGCCTCCCTCCCATTTTCCACAGTTCTTCTCCTTAGTCATTTCTTCAGCTTCCTACTCACTGCATTTTGACAAAAGGCATCTGCAGCTGTGGTATTCAACCCTAAAGTCCCCCAGTTAATACTTAGGGCCTTTTGGATGCCAACTGGGATGTCCCCCACTGTGGGAGGGCTTCTGATGCTGCTCTGCCCTAAAGGGCATTCTTTCTGTGTTCCAGGGGCAGAGCTGAGAAAATGCTTTTTATCTGTGATTCTTTTTAACAGCAATTAAATGAATGCTATTATTATAAAGTTATTATGATGACTTTATATAACAAGGTGACTTATTCTAAAGTGGAGAATTTTCTGAAGCATTTATATTGAAAATGTAATATAAAAATAGTGAACTAGTGATTGAAGAAAAGTCAGGGGCCATTACTCATCATCTCAACCTAACTCTACAACGACTTTAATTTTTGCATATTATCTCCCAGATTGTGTCCGTATGGACTCCAATTTTTATACACTATGGTTATTGTAGAGTTCATATGGGAAGACTATTTTTAAATGGCCTTGTTTATGCAAGCTCTTTGCAAAGGGAACATGTTACTGTGGATTCATAAAATCTTGCCTTTCTTTTCTGCAAGTTGTCACCTCAGTGGCAGACTCTCATTCTGTTCCTTCAGGGGAGCTGCACAGCTGAGGCTAAAACAAATGGCAAAGATACCCATACATGAAGTAGCCTGAATTCTTACTTCCTCTGTCAGTTGCTATTTAAGTAAATACAAAGAAATCACCTTAACCTTGTTGTACTTCAGGATCTCCAGGAGTAATGTATGATGTTAGTCCTGGAGATTCTAAAGTATAACAAGGTTGAAGTGATTAACCTACTAATATAGTCTGGATGTGTGTCCCAAATCTCCTATTGAAATGTTATCCGTAATGTTGGAGGTGGGGCCTGGTGCGGAGTGATTGGATCCCGGGGGCATATTTCTCACGAATGGTTTAGCACCACTCCCCTTGGTGCTGTTCTCAGGACAGTGAGTCTTTGTGAGATCTGGTCATTTAAAAATCTGTGGCACCTCCCCCTGCCTGGCTTCTGCTTTCCCCATGTGCGGTGCCTGCTCCCGCTTCATCTTCCAACATAATTGTAAGTCTCCTGAGGCCTCCCCAGAAGCCAAACAGAAGCCACTATGCTTCCTGTACAGCCCACAGAACCATGAGGCAATCAAACCTGTTTTCTTTATAAATTACCCAGTCTCAGGTATTTCTTTATAGCAATGCAAGGATGGACTAATACATTTGCCTATCTCAGAGGATAGTCTGTTAACTCAATAAACTTATTTGAGCATCTACCACATATGCACAAGGCTCCTTGCTAGGGACCGGAAAGCAATTGAGCCAGAAACTGCAGCTCTTGTAAGGCACCATCTGTGGACAGGTGAGGGCTCTGGTACAGATAAGTGATGTTCACTCAGGAGAAGACTAAAGTCAGGCCTCGGATCTGGGTTCTGGTTTTGTACAGTCCCTGCTTCTTTTCTCTCACCCTAGAACTTTCTAAGAATGGGCTTCTATGGCCCCCTGGATGGCCCCTGGCGTCTGAACACTCCAAGCTGAGATCCCTTCTGCCCATTTCCTGCAGGCTTCTCAGATTCCCTGCAAAGAGCTTCTACCCCCACCATGTTTAGCCTTCCTTCACCAAAGCCTCATTCTCTGTCTCTTTCCTAATCAGGAATTCAGGGGTCCCTCAAACTACAGTCCCCTGCTTTGAGGCCGAGGCAGGAGGATCATGTGAGCCCAGGAGTTCAAGGCTGCAGTGAGCTGTGATTGCACCACAGCACTCCAGCCTGAGCAATAGAGCAAGACCCTTTAAAAAAAAAAAAAGAGAAAAGGAAGGAAGGAAGGAAGGAAGGAAGGAAGGAAGGAAGGAAGGAAGGGAAAAGAGAAGAGAAGAAAAGAAAAGAAAAGAAAAAAGAAAAGAAAAGAAAAAGAAAAGAAAGACAAAAATTAGAGCCCTAACCCTTGGCAACACAACACAAATCCTGTTTAGCCTTCCTGAAAGGGAGGTTTGGGGGTCCTTAGAACTACAGAGACCTCCTTTCAGCATATACCTCCTGCCTCAAAAATGCACCTAAAAAAGTTTTCTGCTGAAGAGGGAAAAAAAATGTCTTAAAACATCCCATTTTGAATTGCTTATCCCACTCCACTTACATAAATTCAGAAGCGGGAGTAGTGGTCTCTTGATTGAAAGGATCTTGCAGGATGTTGCAGAAAGAGTGACATTCGTGTCAGGCATTAAAGACAGATGAGACTAAATTAGGTAGCACTAGCAGGTAAGAGCATCTTACATGGAGGGGCACTGGGGGCCAAGCTCAGAAAGGGGAAAATCTAGAATGTGTTGGAGGTCTGCGAGGACACGGATCCAGCAGGAAGACGTTCATGCAGGGTGTCCCAGGGGAGCTGCCACCTTGGACCACATAGACAGGACTATGGTCCCAGACCACCAGAGCCAAGCCTCCTGTAGGAGGCCATCAGGCCAAATCTCATTGTGCACATCTCCCTTTGCCTCAACCACGGAAGAGGTCCCAGCATCCCATCACCCACTGTCAACAGAGCTCTCACTCTCACACATCTCTGTTTACTCCTCTTCGACCAAGTTCTCCTTCTCTTCCACCATAAAATGTTTCCATCTCACATCCTCCCCTTGTAACTTTCTCTTCATCTCCATTCTGAAATGCGGTGGTTTTCTGAAACCACTTCTCCCATGGCCACCAAAGGCTGTTTTATTTCCCATACTCCAGGTAACCACGTAAGGTGGGTGCTTTCCTTCCTTTCCTCTGTCACCACCAGACCATTGTTCCCCTTTTCCTGCGGAAACTTTGCCCTTTCGGGTTTGTGTGACTTGGATACATCATCTCCTTTGTTACCACCATCTCCCCACCACTCGTCTTCATTCACTGAAGATTTTAGTTTCTGGTTCCCTGTCTTCCTCTCCACCCCAAATTCTGTCATCACTCTTTGTAACCTCAGCATTCCCAGGAAAGGCCATTTCAGTCCCCTGGCATCTCAGTTTCTTCACCTGCTTATCTCAAGTGATCTTTTATTTCTGTCTACTTCAGTCACCCACTCCAATAGTTGCCCCCTGGACCATTGTACAACCTCTAAAATCTTGAAGGCGGAAGGCCAACGTCAAGCTCTTGGGCCATTCCATAACCTTCTAGTTTATTTGTTCAAGTATCCCTACTAGAAAAGTCCTTTAGTTTCTTCATGGCCGCCACTCCATCCATTCTCTCACTTTCTCACTGTTCATCGATATCCTCATAAATGCCTCCTTTCTTGCCTAGTTTCAATTCCATATTCCACCATTCTAGCTACTTTTTACAAAGACCATAAATTCCTTTATCTTCCATAGCTTCATGGATAAACTCAGCCTTCTGCTTTCTCTGTGCATGAGCACAACAGCAGAAAGTTATATTATTTCTTTCATTCCAAATTAATGACTTCAGACTTCAAATGAGCTCTCAATTGCTTGTCGGTGGTCTTCTACTTCTCTGGTAAGCTCAACTTCCAGTTCTCCTGCAGAATCAATCTCCCTTTCTTTACTCAATCAATCTTGGCATAGACACACATTCTGGTATCTCCCTCCCCAAACCCCTTAAGTTATCACCTGTCAAAGCAAAACTTCTCTAAAGGATTGTCTGCCTATGATCCTTCTATTCCTTGGTTTCTTATTCATTCCTCAACCGACTCCAAACTGTTTTGTGACAAAATTGTATTTCTCAACCCAATGTACTCCAGGATGTCAAATCCAACAGTAAGCTTTCTAGTCAGTGACTGTGGTAGGCTGCATAACGCCCCTTGCCCTGAGAGGTTCCCGTCATACTGTCCTCTGCTGTGAATATTCACCTTACATAGCCCACCTTGCAGACAGGTCTGAATCAGAGACTTCACACATGCTAGTCCCTCTGCCTGAAATGCACAGTCCATGTTCCACCTTGTAATCTTTTTAGGGAAGTCCTCCTTGATCCCTAGTGAAGTGCCTTTCCCCTGTGATTCTCTGTTACAGCATCTGCTTCATGACACTTCTCACAATGAATTGGTAGGAATTGGTTTGTTTTTTAATTATTTTATCTTCTCCCTTAGTGACTCGATGGAAAGCTACGCAAGACCTGGAGACATAACTCTTTTATTCACCAACATTAACCTGACACTTAGCAAAGTTCAAGGCATGTAATATAGATGCTTAATAAATATTTGCTGATGTTCGTTATTGAGAGGGAGGTGGCTGAAATGGCAAAGTGTTATTAGAGGCACACAAAGCTAGAAAGTGAGAGGCCAGATTGTGGGGAGTACCGAATGTGATAGTGGAGAGTTCAGACTTCATGGATATAGAGAAACATGAAATATTTTGAGCCAAAAAAGCCAAATTGCTTGTATCTGTGTTATGGACAAATATCCCTAGCAACAATATAAGGGATAGATTACATTAGAAAGAAATTGGAGGTGGCTGGGCATGGTGGCTCATACCTGTAATCCCAGCAGTTTGGGAGGCTGAGGAAGGTGGATCACTTGAGGTCAAGAGTTTGAGACCAACCTGGCCAACATGGTGAAACCCTGTCTCTACCGAAAATACAAAAATTAGCTGGGCATGGTGGTGCACACCTGTAATCCCAGCCACTCAGGAGGCTGAGGCAGGAGAGTCGCTTGAGCCTGGGAGGAGGAGGTTCCAGTGAGCCGAGATCGCACCACTGCACTCCAGCCTCGGTGACAGAGTAAGGGAGACTTTGTCTCAAAAATAAACAAGGAAAAAAAAAAAAAACTGGAGGCAAGGCTCTGGAAAGATGAAATGATTCAGCAGATATATATATTTTGAGAAGGCAAAAGGATTATATAAAAGTGTAGTTGCACTAAGTTATATATAGTAATATTTTATTAAGAATTAACATTATTAGACTTCATTTAATAATTCAGCCTTAGGTTTGTTGTGTCCAGATTGTTATAGCTTTGGAATGAATGTCCCAGGTTATCACAAGATATATTTTTTTCCCACAAGCTATAAAGCATTTATAGTTTGTGGTCTGGGGGCTAATCGGGCCTAAAAGCGTCTCTGCACAGTAACTGGAAAAAGCCTCCCATATTCAACTGACTATTTTTAAACACAAACAACCATTCACTCCTTCCAAATCTGATTGCTGTAAACTTGGTGAGCAAGCCCTCTTCTCAGGTCGTGTGTGTGCCGGCTTTGAGTTCTGAAGCCTGGTGCCTTCAAACTATCTGGACTGAAATAGTGCCTGGAAAATGTGATTAAAGTAGTGGATGAGTTTTGAAAACTTACAAAATAGCCATACAGGTTTTAAAGATGGGTTTAACACAAACCAAACAAAAACTAATTCTACCCAAAATACTCGGGGAAAAAAGAAAGAGGCAAAGAACAATTTTACTCTGAACACCAGGAGAAATATGCAATGGAGAAAGAAAGGTGTTGACTTAATGCCAAGAAACCTTCTTTAAAGCAAAGGGCTTTAGAGAGACATTTTTTTCAGATGCTGTCTCTAAATCCAAACATTTTCAGTGGTGCGAACACAGTGGATGTGTTTGGTTCCATGTCAGTAATGCATGAAGAGATAACAGGGGTGAAAGTGGGTCCGCTACCTGCTGAAATGCCATTGCAACTCAGGTGTCTGCTTCAGGGGCTCTGCAGGTTGGGGGCCTTCCTGATTGTCACCCAGCACAACTGTCACCCACCCTCAATTGGCATCCCCAGCACAGTAGAAACTCAGAGAAAATGTGGGGAAACAAAATGAAAACTACTGTGAAAGGCAGCTGAATTTCATTAACTTCACTTTTCACTCTTAGTACAGAAGGTTTTATATTAATCCCCAGGTAGTTCTAGGACTGGACTGATTTGTCTTGAAGAAACAGTGCAGGCTGAGTGTGATGGCTCACACCTGTAATCTCAGCACTTTGAGAGGCTGAAGCAGGATTGCTTGAGCCCAGGAGGTCCAGACTAGCCTGGGCAACACAGAAAGACTCCTTCTCTACCAAGAAATTAAAAAAAAAAAATTAGCTGGGTGTAGTGGCACATACCCATGGTCCTAGCTACTTGGGAGATTGAGGTAGAAGGATGGCTTGAGCCTGGCAGGTTGAGGCTACAGTGAGCCATGATCATGCCACTGCACTCCAGCCTGGACAACAGAGCAAGACCCTGCCTCAGAACAAAATAAACAAACAAAAAGAAATAGTGTAATGAAAAGAAAGGAAATAAAAAATTCAAGTAAAAGAAACTTGACAGATTAAAGCCAATAGGCATTCACAATGTGTTTAAGTGATTTTATGCCAGTATTTTAAAAATGTATTAATGACATACATCTGTCACGTACTTGAACCTCTTGAATTAAGACTACAGAATGGAAGATACAGATAATGACGAGCCAAGGAAAGGGGTCCTCATCCGGGTATCAGGGGACTCGAATGCTAGCCAAAGCTCTGCGTATTACTAGCTCTGCAACCTTGAACAGGTAGCTTCACTTCTCTGACAATTGTTCCCATCTTAGACTAGAATGTGGCTTTCACTTTAGAAAGGAGGACCAACATCTCAGGGACTGGCAAAGACGGAGTCTGTAGATGTAGATGTGTTGGAGTGGAGAAGGCTGGCCCCCAGCTTGGATGTCACCCTTTCTACAGGGGAGTTGGTGAGTTCATCTGTGGAGAGGAAGAAGCAGTAGCCTGTGTGAAGAGGAGCTGGGGAAGGGTGTCTTTGGCAAGCGCATGGGGGATCAGGAAAAGCTGGGGAAACCACAGTGGCATTTACAGGCAAAGACTTGTAGTGAGCTCACTCATGGCCCCTCATGGTCCTAGCATTCCCCAGTTTGTGGAGTAAGAACATGGAAATCCTGGAGCAGTGGGAGGACAAGAGGGAGTGAGGACCAATAAAAGGTCCTGGCCAGGCCTGGGGGCTCACGCCTGTAATCCCAGCACCTCGGGAGGCCCAAGCAGGGGAATTGCTTGAGCCCAGGAGTTGGAGACCAGCCTAGGCAATAGAGAGAGACTCTGTCTCTACAAAAAAACTTCTTTAAAAAAATGAGCTGGATGTGCTGGCACATGTCTGTGGTCCCAACTACTCAGGAGGCTGAGGTGGGGGTTCACTTGAGCCCAGGAGTTCGAGGCTACAGTGAGTGGTGATTGCTCTGCTGCACTCCAGCCTGGGCAACGGAGTGAGATGCCGTCTCAAAAAAAAAAAAAAAAAAAAAAAAAAAATGCCTGTGCTCAAAGGTCTTGAAGAAACATCCCAGAGTAGTTCCTTCCTGAAGATTTGTGGTTCATGTTAGCATACTAAAGCCTCCAACAAATCCTGCAGTAGAGAAACAGGGTTAACTATTTACATCACCATTCTAGAACTTGCTTGACTAAAGACACTTTTTTTAAAAGATATGTTTGTTAAAATTTCGCTGAACATAATAGATACAACATCATTCTAGGGTATAAAATTCAAGCTCCCTGAGAAGGTATATAATGCCTCTAGGATCAGGCTCCTGCCACTGTCTGCTTCAAACTTTATGATTAGTTGCTACTGACCCAAACCTCCTGGGGGCTCATCTGCCCACCCGTGCTCACCCCCCACCCCTGAAGTCTGCATGCCCCAGCCTGCCCTGCAGATTACACGCCTCATGGTTTCTTTGTGTGTGTGTTTTGCTCATGCAAAACCTAAGTGCTCTCTCGCCTCCTCTGTAACTGCCCAATTCCTAATTATCCTTTAAGATTCATGTTACTCAGAATTACCCTAAAGGGCATGTTGTCATGGATATTTTGTGACCTTGAGTCAAGCCATTTGTTCAGAAAAATAACTCCCTTGTACGTAGTAATCTCCATTCTATAAATTGCTTTCTTACGTACTGTCTCGCTTAGTTCTTGCTTCCATTCTGTAAAGCAGACTGTATTATCATCATCATTTTATTAGTGAGAAAATGAGCATTAGAGAGTCCAAGTGACTTTCCTAAGATCACCCGCTCAGGAAATGGCAGAGGCAGGCCGTCCTCAATTTCAAGCCAAGCCCTGCCCATTCAGTGGGTTTGTGACTCACGAGGCATAGAAGAACTCAAAACATTTGAGCAGCTTCTTTTAAACAAATAAGCTAACCGTTTGTCCCTCCCATCTCTTCCTCTGTCATTGTCACTGCCAGCACTGTCACATCTGCCTCTCAGATGGGGCTGTGGTGACCAGGAAGAAGAGCGTCTGGAGTTAATGAGAAATCATTTGTAACCCCTGCACACGTCTCTTCTCACAGCTGCTGCTCTTCTCAATTTTCTGCTTGGATGACTTTTTTAAAGCATGTTAACTGTTTTTTTCCTATTGCAGAATGGAAAACAAACAGCACAGTCACATGTGTGTACACACACAAGTATATTTCCTTTAGATGCAAATATTTGCTATAACAAGGAGCTAGAAGGGATGAAGCTTGTTTTTAAAAACACTGTTACATTATTTACCGTATTTCTAAAGTAGAAAATGACCAAAGACGAATTCTCCGACTGTAATTGTGAATGAGCTCGGTAAACCTGGGCCTCTGCAGGTCTTCGTCATGAGCTGCCTGCATTCTTGACTTCTGTTGAGTTCCTGGAGGATGTTGAGTGCTGCTAAGCTTGCCCTTGGCCTGCCCGTGGCCCATTCTCTCCTCCTTCCACCACCACCCATCTGCAGGAGCTGCTGGACCTGGCAGTGTAGAAGGAAGCAGCTTCAGAAAACCACTTGAAGCAAGATATTAGGGATAGAGGGTTTTCTCCTCCAAGAGTAGCTAATATTTTAAAGGAGAATTCAGTCTTACCCCTCAAGACAATGCTTAACCCAGAAAAATTAATCTGTAAGGGTAGAACTCTTGGTTCTACGGCACTCTGATGGGTGCATTTGCATCTTATGGAAGGACCCTTTCCTCTCCTACTTACACAGCTTTTTCACTAGAGGGGAAGGAAGACACGTTGAAAAACAAGCTCAACTGCATGTATGTGCTCAAGAGAATAAGCAGTCATTTGCCATCAAGAAGACCTAAAGAAAAGCCTTATGCTTCGAACAGTCGCTTTTTTATTTTTGTGTGTGTGTTTTGAGACAGGGTCTCTTCTGTCATCCAGGCTGGATTGCAGTGGCGCAATTACAGCTCACTGCAGCCTGGAACTTCCAGGCTCAAGCAATCCTCTCATCTCAGCTTCCCAAATAGCTGGGACTATAGGCATGCTCCACCACACGTGACTAATGCTAATTTTTGTTTTATTTTGTTTTGTTTTGTTTTTGTAGAGATGGAGTTTTATCATGTTGGCCACCCCGGCTGGTCTCAAATTCCTGGACTCAAGTGATCCATCTACATTGGCCTCCCAGAGTGTGGGGATGATAGATATGAACCACTGTGCCCGGCCATGGTTGTACTTTTAATTGTTGCTTTCCTCCCACTATGTGTCACACTTCATCTACTTGGTGCGACTTTTTAAGATAAATCAGGCCATTCTTCCACTATTGCGAGATTTGCTTCTGAAAGACATAGAGCATGTGAGCTGTGCACATGTGCTCCTATCCCACTCTTACCCTGCCAAGGTTGTCCATACCTCCAGTTCTGCCAGGCAGAGGTGAACCAGATCACGGACCCACTTAGCGTGACTGCATCCCCACCCAGCCTGAGTGACCCACCCTGGGCATGGATGGCACTGAGGGCCCTTCCAGTGGAGCGGCAGGACTTCAGAGCCCCAGGTTGGAGTTAGGACAAAAAAGGTTCAAGAACTGGATTTGCCTCTTGTTACTGACCTTGGGCAAGTTGCTTCAGCTCTCAGGCCTCAGTTACTTCATCGCTGTAGCCCGGGGAGGAATAAATTGAGTAGCCAATGGGAACTGCTTGTCTCACAGGGGCACTAGATACAACTGCAGCCATTACCACGGTCAACAGACATAAGCTGACTACTTAGAAAATGTGTTCTTAGAAGTAATTCCTGTTCATCTAATCTAGGTTTTGTAAAGGCTGCTTCCGGTAAATGCACAACCCTGTGAGGGTGACTTCACTGAAGAGCAATGAGAGGTTAAGGGGAGGAGGTACAGCCCCTGGCTCCTGCCTGGGTGGCTTAGAGCACAGCAACCCCACACCTCACTCCTCACACTCGAATGGCATCTACCGCAGCTTCCCACTCACTTCATGGTGTGGAACCTGAGCCCTGCCTGGCTAAAGGACCCTGTCTCTCACTGCCCAGCACTCTTTAGCATAAAGGGCTTCAGAAACGATGAATAAGAGAACCGGCTGTCTGGGCTTGACACAGAACAGAGCATTCAAACTCCCCGTGGCTCAGTACTCTTGTCTGTTTGGGCAGTCTTTCCATTTACTTCAAAAGCGTTCTGCCTGTGTGATCAGCTGCCAGGGTAGGCACATATCGACCTAAAATACAAAGAAGTGCTCAGAACGTGCCAATGTGTGCATGGGATGGCGGTGGGTGCTGGAAGGGAAATAGAAACAGGATGGAAATGAAAGACTCTTTCTAATTAGAATGTTTCCCAAGCTTTCCCATCTGGTTCTTCCAGAAATAATAATCACAAGGGGAAATATCTGACACGGTGTCATCTCCTGAAGAAATGAACTGGGCTTGCTTTTCAGGGAGAGGCAAAAAATGGTCACCAGGGACTCAGTTTGGAAAAAGCACCAGTTTAAGAGGTTGAGGGGATGACGGGCCCTGGTTCTTGGAGAGGAAGTGAAAATGTTTTCTTCTTTTCTTACCCTCTCCAAATCTCAGGTCTTTATCTTTAAAATAGAGTTATCTCCTAAATATACTAATTAGGAAGCAGCCTGGCATCATGGAAACAGCATGGACTTTAGAGCTGAACGACCTGGGCCCACATCCATTCCATTGCTGTCACTTCGGGGAAAGAGTTTCACTTCTGCAGACTTGTGTCCATGTCTTTGAGACAGAGATTCTAATATTTACTTTGTTCTAAAGACAAGAAGTGACGAATGTAAAATGTTGAAATCTTCACCTCTCCAGGGGATGATATTAGGATATGGAGCCTTTGGGAAGTGATGGGTCATGCAGGTAGAGCACTCATGAATGAGATTAGTTCCCTTATAAAAGAGACTCCTGAGAAACCTTCCACCCCTTCCACCCAATGAGGTTGGAGTAAGAAGACCACTGTCTAAGAGGAAGCAGCCCTCACCAGACCTCAAATCTGCTGAGACCTTAATCTTGGACTTCCCAGCCCCTAGAACTGTGAGAAATCAATTTCTGTTGTTTGTAAGTCACCAGGTCTATATTATTTTGTTATGTAGCAACCTGAATGGACTAAGACAGTAGCTATAATCATCATCATCATTGCCAATACCAATATTACCGGAAGCTCACATGGACAAAAATTTCCTTATATTAGTGGAAAAAAACTAAAGCTCTGACTCTGAAGATGTATTTCTAACCAGTAGATAGAATATCCTAGAACATCTTGAAGCTTTATTTGTTAAAGCATGAGTAGGGATGGTCAGTGCTAGTTCTTACCATTGCTGTGATTCTCCTAGGGCATCTCTCAGCTCAATCACCCCATCTATGCCCTTGACACACACTCCCTTAACACGCGCATGCCTCCTTAGCTATTCAGGTTTCAGTTCCGCCAAACTCTCCCTCAGTCCCGTGTCCCATTCCAGCTGTACCTTGTCTCTCACTTTTTCTTGACTTAAGAATGCAGGTCATTTTCCAAACACAATTCTTACAGCAGGAAATGGCTAAGATTACCACATTTTTTTTTCCTATCAGCTGTGAATGCCCACCAGGTCACAACCAAATTGGGCACAGTGACTCCAAAGAGCTCTGCAAATAAATGCCAAGGACAGACAGTGGTGGACTCCACCATCTGGGAGAATGAATGAGAATTGGGAGGCAGGTTGTGCCTCCTTTGATCTAAAACTCTGAATGGAATATTTCCAGGAATCCTTGGGATTTCCTGGGTCTTTAGCCTCTAACCCTTGTTCTCTGGAATCATCATTCCTTTGAGATCACTGGTTTTCTTCAATTCAATCAACGATCTTGATAAAGTACCATTTTTATACAATCTTGAATCACATAAGTTCTTAAAAACATTAGGGAAACAACATTAGAAATGGTAAAGCTCCCTGATGAGCCAAGGGAGCTTGTGTGGGAGTGGGTGGATCTTTCTTGGGAACATGGGCTTTGGGGCCAGGAAGTACAGTCAGGCTGGACATGCTTTTTACGTTAAGTCCACTGGTCATAGAGAGGAGAGGAAAGAGCCAGACCTGTATACCCACCTCAACCACTGTTCTCCCTAATGACGTCACCTTCTGCAAGTCTCTCAATCTCCCCCATTCTCTCTTTCTGCATTTCCAAGAAGGGGATCATGCTGCCTACTTCTTAAGGTTGTTGTAAGGTTTAAGTGAGAGAAGTTGGTGCTCTGGTGTCTCCCCCTCCTGACAACGCTGTGCGCACACCCCTTGTCACCATTGTTAGGATTCTAGAATGTTCTTTTCTCTGTAGAAGTGATGAGAAGAAATCACTAGCACAAATAAAGTATACTTTTAATGACCTGTTGTTTGCATTCATAGTTTATGAATCTTGAAGGTCTGTGGTGCTAGCAAAAAAATAGGGCCTCAACTTAGCATTATTTGAGAGCAAGAAACCTTGAGACTTCAGAGAAATCGCGAACAATGATTAGTTTAGAATTACTGTTAGTAATAATAATATTATTATAACAACATTCATCACAATTCAAGGATGTAACATACACAGTCATGTGTTGCTTCATAACAGGAATATGTTCTGAGAAATGCATCCTCAGGTAATTTTGTCATTGTCAAACATCACAGAGTGCACTTTTGGACACCTAGATGGTATAGCCTACACCTAGGCTTTCTGGTCTAGCTTACTGCTCCCAGAGTACAAACCTGTGCACCATATTGCTCTACTGAATACTGTTGGCAATGATAATACAATGATCAGCATTTGTGTGTTTAAGCATATCTAAACGTGAAAAAAGTACAGTAAACATACAGTATAAAAGACAAAATATGCTCCACCTGGCCGGGTGTGGTGGCTCATGCCTGTAATCCCAGCAGTTTGGGAAGCCGAGGCGAGTGGATCACTTGAGGTCAGAAGTTTCAGAACAGCCTGACCAATATGGCGAAATCTTGTCTCTACTAAAAATACAAAATTAGCCAGGTGTGGTGTCACACACCTGTAATCTCAGCTACTTGGGAAGCTGAGGCAGGAGAATCACTCGTACCTGGGAGGCAGAGGTTGCAGTGAGCTGAGATCACACCATTGCACTCCAGCCCAGGCAACAAGAGCAAAACTCTGTCTCAAAAAAAAAAAAAAAAAAAAAGAAAAGAAAAGAAAAAAAGGTCCAACTATATAGGGCACTTACCATGAATGGAGCTTAAAGGACAGGAAGTTGCTCTGGGCGAGTGAGTGAGTGAGTGGTGAGTGACTGTGAAGGCCTAGGACATTTCTGTACACTACTGTAGGCTTTATCAACATAGTTCGCTTATGCTCCAACAAATTCATTCTTAAAATATTTTTCCTTCTCCAATAATAAATTAACCTTAGCTTACTGTAATAGGTTTACTTATAAACTCTTTTATTCTTTTAAGCTTTTGTCTCTTTTGTAGTAGCACTTAGCTTAAAACACAGTTTCCAGCTGTAGAAAAATATTTTCTTTCTTTATATCCTTATTCTCTAATAAAGCTTTTATCTGTTAACATTTTTTCTTACTTTTTGAACTTTTTCATCAAAGTCAAGGGCACAAATACATACAACTGCCTAGGCCTACACAGGGTCAGGATCATCAATGTCACTGTATCCCCGCTCCAAATCCGGTCCCACTGGAAGGTGTTCAGGGCTAATAACAACCATGGAGCAGTCCTCTCCTAGGATAGCAATGCCTTCTTGTGGAATACCTCCTGAAGGACCTGCCTGAGGCTGTTTTACAGAAATTTTTTTTTTTGAGATGGAGTCTCACTCTCACCCAGGCTTGAGTGCAGTGGTGCAATCTCAGCTCACTGCAGCCACCACCACCTGGGTTCAAGCGATTCTTCTGCCTCAGCCTCCTGAGTAGCTGGGATTACAGGTGCCTGCCACCACTCCTGGCTATTTTTTGTATTTTTAGTAGAGATGGGATTTCACCATGTTGGCCAGGCTGGCCTCAAATGATCCGCCCACCTCGGCCTCCCAAAGTGCTGAGATTACAGGCGTGAGCCACTGTGCCCGGCCAACCTTTTTTATAGGTAGAAGGAGTACACTCTAAAATCATGATAAAATAGTAAATACATAAACCAGTAACATAGTTGTTTATTATCAAGCATTACGTACTGTAGTACGTGTTATGAAGTATTACGTACTATACATAATTGCATACAATTGTATGTGCCTGGCAGCATAGTGGTTTGTTTACACCAGCATCATCAGTGATGCACTGTGCTATGACATGACCACATCACTAGATGACAGGAAGTTTTCAGCTCCATTTTAATCTTATGGGACCACCCATCACTAGCCGAAATGTCAGGTAGTGTGTGATCTTATATCAGTTTTATGTTTACAAAGTTTTCCTACATAGATTATCTCATTTGATCTGCAAAACAATTCCATAAGGTAGGAAGGGCAGAAATTTACTTTGTTGTCTTAAAACAATGTCCACCGAGGTTCAAATTTGCTGTGAGTCACAGCTAATGATTAGTTACTCCAGAACTCAGACCCATATCCCCTGACCCCAAATCCCTTGCTGACCCTCCTACATCCCAATTAATTCCTGAGCTCTTAGGCGCTTTCCCGTCAGACAGAAAGCATGAAAACATGCATGTAATTACCCGTTGCAGGTTAAAAAAATTATACATTTCATGAAACAACTCAAATTGTCCTGTTGGGCGAACAAGTTTTCTCCAGGATAACATGTGGGTGTAAATTCTAAAAGTAACTAACATTTATTTTACAGAACCGATTAGGTAGCAGGCACTATGCTAAGGAAGCCTTTTGCACCTACACTTAATCTTCACAACAGCCCTTGAAAGTAGCTATTTTTTTTTAACTTTTATTTTAAGTTCAGGAGTACACATGCAGGTTTGTTATATAGATAAACTTGTGTCCTGGGGGTTTGTTGTACAGATTATTTTGTCACACAGTGTTAAGCCTATACCCAATAGTTATTTTTCCTGATCCTCTCCCTCCTCCCACTCTCCACTCTCCAATAGGCCCCAGTGTGTGTTGTTCCCCTCTATGTGCCCATGTGTTCTCATCACTTAGCTTCTAATTTCGAGTGAGAATGTGCAGTATTTGGTTTTCTGTTCTTGTGTTAGTGTATGGACACTTTTCAAAAGAAGACACACACGTGGCCAACAACTATATGAAAAAAGCTCAACATCATTGATCATTAGAGAAATGCAAATCAAAGCCACAATAAGATACCTTCTCACATGAGTCAGAATGGCTATTACTAAAAAGGAAGAACTTATTGTTACTTCATCTTAGAGGACCTGATTGTCAAAAAGGCCAAGTAAATTGTTGATATGGTTTTACTATGTCCCCACCCAAATCTCATCTTGAATTGTAGTTCCCATAATCCCCCACGTGTCACAGGAGGGACCCAATGGGAAGTAACTGAATCATGGAGGTGTTTACCCTCATGCTGCTCTCGTGATATTGAGTTCTCACAAGATCTGATGGTTTTATAAGAGGCCTTTCCCCTCTTTGCTCTACACTTCTCCTTGCTGCCACCATGTGAAGGACATGTTTGCTTCCCCTTCTGCCATGATTGTCAGTTTCAGGAGGCCTCCCCAGCCCTCTAGAACTGTGAGTCAATTAAACCTCTTTCCTTTATAAATTACTCAGTCTCTAGTGTGTCTTTATCAGCAGCGTGAGAACAGACTAATACACTTGCCTATAGTCACAAGGCCACACAGTGGAAGTAGGGCTGAGAAATGTCTGTGTGGCACCAAAGTCTATGCTCTCAAATCACTCTGCTGTTTACTCATGTTTCTCTGGCACTTTCCCCCACATCTCATGCAGAACTCCCATCCCCTAAATGTGCCTCCTAATACTTAAGGGTGTCCCAAGGAAATGCGTTACATGAATCCTCCAAGTCAGCCCTCCTGTCAGCTCTCACCATTTCTTTACCCTTCTCCTATTTCAGCCCGCACAACCCAGAAATGAAATATTGAGCAGTAATCCCTACTGTGTTGAGCTTGCAAATAAAAAGAAGAGAGAAATATCCTGGACACGCTACCAGCACCACCATGATTTCCTTGGTACTTTACTTCATTTGGTTTAGAATTTGGACATTGGAAATGGAAAGAGGTGAAGGAGTGAAACTTCTCATCTGACAGCTCTTTAAAGCCCCTGCCTACTTGGGGCAGTTGTGCCTTCCCTGAGCTTCACATTCCTTAACTGCAATGTAGAAATGATGCCACCTACTTCACAGGATTGTGCTGTGCCTTGAATGAAATACACTATGCAAAGCCCCTGACATCGTGGTTGGTACCCTCAGAAGCTACAACAAAATGATGGTTTCTTCTCACCCAAGTTTCTGTTCCATAAGAAGACATAGCTTCCCATGTTATTGGCAGTTAATCAGTCAACACACAGGACTGTTTGTTGAGTAATTACAATGTTCAGACAAGTTCTTGTATAGAAGAGTGTGAAAATTAACTATAGAAGACTAGACATCTCTTATGTAAAATGTTTTATGAGCATTAATGTAATGCAATCAACATACAATTACAGTTAGACATAATATAGTTTTGTCAAAATTTTCTTTGTACTGGTATTTGTGATAAAAAGGATTATAGCAGCCTGTGCCTGGCCGAAACAGATTTGAGCACATTTCTAAATAAGATGTAGATTGAGTCACTTGCCAGTTATCTGGAAATGTGGGCAAAACCTCCTTAACCTTTGGTGAAAAAACTGTGTGAAGATGTTTAACAAAGAAAACTATCATGAGACTCCAACTGGTCATCCTGGCATCCTGAGAATTTCCAAGAATTCAGCCTGGCCAGCCATGGTCAGCCAGGGCCAGTGGCCCCTGATGCCCCAGGGGTGCTGCCCGTGTGCGGGGATGCGTGTCACTCAGGCTTGACACGATGCTGCATGCAGAGCAAGGAAGTTCTAGACCACATGCTCACTTTGTTTTGGAGGATGATTTCCTGGTTTCCTTTCAGTGAAGTTATTTCACATTGATGGAGACTAGAGCTTTCTCACACCTGCCTTCTTTCCTCCTCAGGTACAAGGTCAGCATGACTCAAAAAGATTCCTTTCCCTCTAAGAGGTACTGAGCCTATAGAAATACCCTGAATGTGAGTGACTCAACTGAATTTTAAGGTGACTTCTTTTCTTCTCCCTTTTGTCTCCTTTTTTATTTATTATACTTTTCAACTACCTATTACAATTTGCTAAAAAGAAATGATCTCCATTTTTAAAAAGCACTACCATGTTCTCACAAGTTAAAAGGTTAGATTATTTTTTTCTTCCCTCTAATTAAGATGGGCTA
Source organism: Nomascus leucogenys (assembly GCF_006542625.1). Lineage (NCBI taxonomy): Eukaryota > Metazoa > Chordata > Mammalia > Primates > Hylobatidae > Nomascus > Nomascus leucogenys. Next base: position 132,615,218 of record NC_044384.1, read on the forward strand.
AATTATTTTTTAAAACAACAACAACAACAACAAAAAGCCCTTTCGGCCTGATTTGTTACCTGGATTTTTTTTTAATCTTATTTCTTCTTTATCTCTTCTTTTACGTTTTTCTTTTTTCTTAATTTTTTCTTTCTTTTTCTTCCTTTCTTTCCTTCTTTCTTTCTCTGTTCCTTTTTCTTTCTTCCTTCCTTCCTCTCTTTTTCTTTTTCCCTTCCTTCCTTCTTCCTTCCCTCCCTCCCTCCTTGCTTCCTTCTTTCCTTCCTTCCTTCCTTCCTTCTTTCCTTCCTTCCTTCCTTCTTTCTTTTCTCTCTCTCTCTTTCTTTCTTTGATGCTAAGTGTCTTCTGCACAGCTGCAACATAATACAGCTTTCTTTTCATTTTGTGGGGCAATACCAACTTTCTTTCATGCTGCTCTAAGAAAATACCATAGACTGGGTGATTGATAAAGAAGTGAAATTTGGTTTCTCACAGTTCTGGGGACTGGGAAGTCCAAGATCAAGGCACCTAGTGCCTTGTCTTGTGAGGACTTTGTCCTCTGGAGGGGAGGAATATGGTGTCTTCATTGGGTGGAAGGCGGAAGGGCAACCTACTGCTCAACAGCTGTGTGAAACTTCTTTTATAAGGGTCTTAATCCCATTCATGAAGGAAGGCACCTTCAGGATCCAATTGCCTCTGAAAGGTCCCACCTGTTAATACTACCACATTGGCAGCACCAGAATTTTGAAGGAGACACAAACCATGACACCAAGTATTTTGATGTGGGACCTCTCCTAGAGAACCCATAAATGACCACAGGATTTAAAGTGCAAATTCATGAAAACCTTAAAGTTGCTTACAACTGTTTGTTGTGCACTTTACCCTAGAGGTCTTAAAAGTATTTAGTAAAAATTATGCAAGCAAAGTAGATGAAAAGTACACTTCAAAGCTTATTGGAGGCTTCATTTATAAACCAGTGTCTCACAGGTCAGTCACCAAATAACAAGAATAACTAACACAGAATTTAGGATTAAATTATGAAATGAATAGTGTTTTCATTTCAAATAGGAGGAAGGAGGCAGCTCAAAATCTCCTTAAGCTGATAAGCAACTTCAGCAAAGTCTCAAGATACAAAATCAATGTACAAATATCACAAGCATTCTTGTACACCAGTCACAGACAAACAGAGAGCCAAATCATGAGTGAATTCCGATTCACAATCGCTTCAAAGAGAATAAAATACCTAGGAATTCAACTTAGAAGCGATGTGAAGGACCTCTTCAAGGAGAACTACAAACCACTGCTCAATGAAATAAAAGAGGATACAAACAAATGGAAGAACATTCCATGCTCATGGGTTGGAAGAATCAATATTGTGAAAATGGCCATACTGCCCAAGGTAATTTATGGATTCAATGCCATCCCCATCAAGCTACCAATGACTTTCTTCACAGAATTGGAAAAAACCACTTTAAAGTTCATATGGAACCAAAAAAGAAACCGCATCGCCAAGTCAATCCTAAGCCAAAAGAACAAAGCTGGAGGCATCACGCTACGTGACTTCAAACTATACTACAAGGCTACAGTAACCAAAACAGCATGGTACTGGTACCACAACAGAGACATAGATCAATGGATCAGAACAGAGCCCTCAGAAATACTGCTGCATATCTACAATGATCTGATCTTTGACAAACCTGACAAAAACAAGCAATGGGAAAAGGATTCCCTATTTAATAAATGGTGCTGGGAAAACTGGCTAGCCATATGTAGAAAGCTGAAGCTGGATCCCTTCCTTACACCTTATACAAAAATTAATTCAAGATGGATTAAAGACTTAAACGTTAGACCTAAAACCATAAAAACCCTAGAAGAAAACCTAGGCAATACCATTCAGGACATAGGCATGGGCAAGGACTTCACGTCTAAAACACCAAAAGCAATGGCAAAAAAAGCCAAAATTGACAAATGGGATGTAATTAAACTAAAGAGCTTCTGCACAGCAAAAGAAACTACCATCAGAGTGAACAGGCAACCTACAGAATGGGAGAAAATTTTCGCAACCTACTCATCTGACAAAGGGCTGATATCCACAATCTACAATGAACTCAAACAAATTTACAAGAAAAAAGCAAACAACCCCATCAAAAAGTGGGCAAAGGACATGAACAGACAGTTCTCAAAAGAAGACATTTATGCAGCCAAAAAACACATGAAAAAATGCTCATCATCACTGGCCATCAGAGAAATGCAAATCAAAACCACAATGAGATACCATCTCACACCAGTTAGAATGGCCATCATTAAAAAGTCAGGAAACAACAGGTGCTGGAGAGGATGTGGAGAAATAGGAACACTTTTACACTGTTGGTGGGACTGTAAACTAGTTCAACCATTGTGGAAGTCAGTGTGGCGATTCCTCAGGGATCTAGAACTAGAAATACCATTTGACGCAGCCATCCCATTACTGGGTATATACCCAAAGGACTATAAACCATGCTGCTATAAAGACACATGCACACGTATGTTTATTGCAGCACTATTCACAATAGGAAAGACTTGGAACCAACCGAAATGTCCAACAATGATAGACTGGATTAAGAAAATGTGGCACATATACACCATGGAATACTATGCAGCCATAAAAAATGATGAGTTCACGTCCTTTGTAGGGACATGGATGAAACTGGAAACCATCATTCCCAGTAAACTATCGCAAGGACAGAAAACCAAACACCGCATGTTCTCACTCATAGGTGGGAATTGAACAATGAGAACACATGGACACAGGAAGGGGAACATCACACTCCGGGGACTATTGTGGGGTGGGGGGAGGGGGGAGGGACAGCATTAGGAGATATACCTAATGTAAATGACGAGTTAATGGGTGCAGCACACCAACATGGCACATGGATACATATGTAAAAAACCTGCACATTGTGCACATGTACCCTAAAACTTAAAGTATAATAATAAAAAAAGAGAAAACAAGATAATTTTATTAATCACAATGAACACTGAAAAATAGATTGAATGCAGAGCCACAGAGGTTATGAATATATTAAAATCACTCCATGTATTAAAAAAGAAAAAGTGATTCTATTTACATACACAAAGGTGAGAGGGGACCGACCGCAGTGGCTCACACCTGTAATCCCAGCACTTTGGGAGGCTGAGCTGGGGCGGATTGATCACCTGAGGTCAGGAGTTCAAGACCAGCCTGGCCAACATGGCAAAACCCAGTCTCTACTAAAAAGTACAAACATTAGGTGGGTGTGGTGGTGGGTGCCTGTAATCCTAGCTGTTCAGGGGGCTGAGGCAGGAGAATCACTAGAACTCGGGAGGGGGAAGTTGCATTGAGCTGAGATCACGCCACTGTTCTCCAGTCTGAACAACAGAGCCAGACTCTGTCTCAACAAAAACAAAAACAAAGGTGAGAGGGGTTGTCTTGACTGTCCTCACTGTCACCCCTCACTTGTAGATTATTCTCCACTAACATCTTTTTGTGATTCTGTGATATAAATGCAATGTCCAGCTCCATGGCCAAGATCATTATCTGACCCCCCTATTTTAAGACTCCCCCGGGTGCTCAAGACATGTTGTTTGCTTCCTCAGGCTGTCGGTGGAACCATGGGGCTGAGTCATGCCTGCCCACAGCTGCTGCTGTTCGCATCCCTGGGCACTGAGGCCTGAAACTCCACCCTGGCAGGGACCAGCCCGACCCCCCTGGAGGAAATGGCTGGGCAATTTCAGCAGCAGCAGATGAAAACTTCCTTCCTCTTCATCCAGCTGCGGGCTTCTCCAGCCTGCACTCTCCCCGCCCCGTCTCCAGCGGCAACCCCAGGGGGCCTGGAGGAGGGACACAGTTTCCCAAGTCCCAGGACAGGCTTATTGGCAGGCTGGGACCTCAGGCGCACACAGGGCTCAGCTGCCCCTCCTTTGAGGCTGCTGCAGAAGGCAGGCCCTGAGACAGAGGAACCAGCTGCTTTCACTTGCTCTGCTCCAAAGGAAAAGAAGGAAGGGAGGAAAAAATCCCAGGATCCGGATGTAAGCAGGGGTGGTGATTGCAGATCCCCACATTACAGGCATTGCCAGGCCCCTGCCTCTAAGACACTGGGCTGGCTACAGCCCCTGGCATGGAAGCTTCCTAGCCCAACTCCCATCATGAGTGATGAAAGCAGCAGTCCCTCCATGGGCTGGAAGTGCTGGCCAGTCACTTCTGCCACCCAGGATCTGTGGGGCATGGACCCCCGCTGCAGGGATGCCTTGAGACGCTCCCCTCCAAGGGCTGTCCTGGTCCACGCTGCAGATGGAGGGGAAAGGACTGTGCTGAGGAGAGGTGCCGAGACTTGCCAAATACTCCCCAGGAGCTGTAAGGAGGCCACAGGTACCACAGTGCAGGCGACAAGGGCGCGGCTCTACAAGTACTGTCCAGCTGTGCACACCAGCAAGGGCTGCCCAGCCCCGCCTGCCACTCTGCCTCTCAAGGTAAGAACTTGCGTGGCCTGAATCCCAGCAGAAGAAAGGGAGCCAGGGGACAGACATGCCACTCTGGCCCCCAGTTTCTGGCGTTGGTTCTCTCCTCTGCTTAGAGGGGCCACACCTCAACAGCAGAGGTACCCACAAGCCGCAGCCTTCCCAGGCCTGGCATTGGCTCTGTCCTCTGCCACCTTCCAGGCCACCGGAAACATTTTGTTTGGAAGGAGGCGAGGTTTAACTATTTCCCGAGATTTCTGCCAAAGATGGGAAAAGAAAAGTCGGCACACTTTATAGGGGAACACCAGAAGGAAGGATAAAGGAGGTACCCAGACATTTATTGGGCCCTGTGATGTGCTAGGCATTTTCTCACATCCCATTACTCCTCTTAACCACTTTGAGAAATAGAGCTCTACAACTCCAGTTTCAGTTGAGGGGATGGAGATGTGAATGGGCAAACATCCTCCCCACCCTTGCAGAAAGACAAGGGCAAAAGCAAAGCCTGTTCTCCAGAATGGGCATTGGGAACAATGGGGGAGGCTCCAGGGAGCTGTGGAGGTTTCTAGAACTGGAGCACAGCCTTGGAACTCAGCCACACCCTACTGTCATCTGTGAACACCTGACTTTCTAGGGCTGTCATCTACCTTCCATCTCCCCAACACACCTAGACCACCACCACCAAATGGATGTGCAGCCTGGGACAGGAGCCTGCATTCCCCATCAGGAAGGCAAAGGCAGCCCTCTGTGGCCTCCAGGGTCTTTTCCAGCTTTGGGGGCTCCTGTTTCCAGCTCTGTGGGCTCTGCCTCTGATCACGGCCTTGCCTGCCCATGTCGTTAGCACCTCACACTCCACACTTTTGGCCCAGCCTTCCCGTTGTGCTTGTGCCTGCAGCCCACCTGTCCACCCAGCTCAGGTGCACTGTTCTCAAAATGGGTGGACAAAACTTAAAATTTTGCATTCAGCTTTCTTTTCTCACAGTGTGGACATCTTGCTATCCTTTGCACGTGTGTGAGTATGAGGGTCGAAGTGATGAAGGGTGTGGAGGGTGGTGGGATGAGATGGAAAAAAGAGGGAGTCATTGGAGTGCTGAGGGTTAGCGTGGAGAGGAATCTCAGGGAAGTCACAGAAGAAATGAATGAAATTCACAGCATCTGGCAGGGGCCTCCCATGGGCTTAGAGGGGGTACCACTTCATCTGAACACCATTCCCTCTCCTGCAGGCTTCTCATGGCACACTTCCCTTTTCTGTTTTTAAAAAGGGCCTGCATAGCCACAGTTAAGAAATGGGGAGAAAGTTCTCTCCAGAGTAGCACTCTTGGAGGAAGAGATGATAGCATGCTTCCTTAAGAAATACTTTACATTCCATCCTAATTCTTGCATCTCTCATTTCCTACCGGGATTTAGAAAGAATGACATACTCCTGCATCAGAGCCCATCTCTGTATGCGAGGTCACACAGTCATTGTTTGTGTACTTCAGTGCTGGCCTGATGACTTGAAAACCCCATCTTTTCCCACTCTCCCCTCCCACCTTCGGGGGATAAGCGGAAGCCTCAGAGCTGTTGCCATTTCTCTGGGGAGAGGCACTTTGGGAATTGGTCCAAGTGTGTGGATCTCACCCTTGTCCACCTAATTCAGAGGGCTGCAAATGGGCCCCTGACATCTGCTCGGTCTAAGTTAAAGGTTGGAGAATTCCTGGCTAAAAAGTTAGAAGCCCCAAGTCCAAGCCCTTATTCAGAGCAACCCGCCAGAGCTCTCTGAGGCTCAGTTTTTCCATCATGAAAACATCAGTGATGTCCCCTTCTTCACATTGCAATGGAGATTTGCAGACTAAAGTGAAAGGGCCCATCAGTAGTCCTAAGGGAGAAAAGAGGAGAAGCCAAATCAATGAGACACCAGGTAGGACCAGGGAACCTACGGAGTCAGAGGTGGTCAGACAGTGTGATTCCCTCTGCCATGGGGAGAGAGAGGAGTTGGGAAATTATCAGCCTTAGATCCTGTGGGTGCTGTATGGGTATCACTAACCAGGGAGCCCCTGCCCAGGGTTGGGTGTTAGACAAAGCAGCACAGTGGTTTTTCCATGTGTCCAGCGCTGGACAGATTAAGGTGCTATCTAGACTTGAAAGATGAGTGTGTGAGAATTACTCAATCCTTTCATGTTTTGGAATGTAGCTATAAGAGTTGTCACAAAGTATCAAAAAGCTGATTAAAATATAATATCTTCTTGACCACTGTGGATGCTAACACCTTCGATCCCCTACAGTGGAGGCTTTCAGTTGATGAACTTATGCAAAATGTGCTTAGTTAGGTTTACTAAAGTGAAACGTTGGTTACGGGGGAGGAAACTCCATCCCTCCACTGGTACAGTAGAGTTGAGGTCCTACTGTCAGCTTGGAAAATCCTGGATCTGAAGAGTAAACTTTCTTCTTTGCAGGATTCAGAATGGCTCACTTTATTCTCTCAATGATGAAACATCACAGGCTCCAAAAGTAAAAACTGTTGGCTTGCATCTTTCCAAGTATCGTAAGGAATGAAGAACAAATCTTCATTTGTTGGTTCTTAGTTTATTCTATGACCAGGCTTTAGTAAAAATAATCAGAGCGTTCTGTGACCTGGATGGCTTCCATTGCATTATTTCCTCTTATGAAAATTTCGAAACTCTGCAAGGATGTATGTTATTATCACCCCACTTCACTCGTGAAAGGACAGATGCTTGCAGATTGTAAGCAACTCCATGGGACTAGGACGAAGCAGCTTGGGCCCAGCCCTCAAGTCATCTACCCCGAGGCCAGGGCTCTCTCTCTCTTCTTTCACTGTCTTTCCAACTGGCAAGGTTTCATTGGAAGTAACCCTGCATTTCCTCAGGCCTGGTGGTCTGTACTACACTCCTAATTCCTCTAGTGGAGAAAGTGGGAGAAAGACCCTCAGGACTCTAGGTCTAGTGACCTAACCTTGTGCGAATGAGTCCAGCCAGCTTTCTAGAAGCAGTGAAGGCCTAGGTGTTGGGGACATGGAGTCTCAGCTCAGGGTAGTGCCAACGGAGGGCTCTAACGTTCCTGTGGTGAGTCTGTCAGTGTGAATCAGAGAATGTTCTATGGGCCAGGGCCAGAGCCTGCCCTAACCATCTCCTGGGCCTCATGTGCTGCTGCCCCTCTGTGGGAACCCGGGGAACTGTTCACATTTGATCTGAACTTGGGGCTAAAATAAGAGGATAAGGAAAGCAGACCCAACTCAAAAGAGAGGGGGAAGAGCTTTCTCTATCTTCATTTCGGGACATTTCCACATCTTAAATTTTCTTTGGTAGGTCTTCATATTTTACATATTTTATGTCTTAAAATAGCAGTGACTTTTGGTAGATAAACAGCCTTAGAAAATTAGTGGTAAATATGTTTTTTAATGTCCCTCATTTTTACTGACCTCAATTTTATCTATGGCTTTAAATTTCCAAAAAAATTAACTGCTCTATTTTGGTCTTCCTTTCTCCCTTCCTCCCTCACCATTGGTCCTCAAAACCAATTCACTTTTTGAGCTTTGGTCACTAGCCTGTAAGAGTGTTCAGGGTTTAGGTGACAGCGAGGAAATGAGCATGACAGGCACGGAGCCAGCAAGGGGTTTGTGTGGGAGGGAAACAGGCATTGGGACATCATTCATTTATCTAATCAATGGAAACGCAATGGAGGTCTATTTTCTTGTATGCAGACACTGTCTAGCAGACTAGGAAAAATAGTGTGAACTCTCTGTCTTGGACTGTTATTCCTTAAAATCAAACTAATGTCTGAAATGTAAATCTATAAAGTACATTACATTTTGGGTAGAAAGTTTTTGTTTAATTCACAAGATGACAAAGAAGCTCTGGTTTTGCTGACAAACTAGCTCTGTGGCCTCTGACAACTCCCTGAACAAAGCTAGCTTCTCTCATTTTCTCCAGGAAATCTTTCTACCTCAAAAATTCTATAATACCTGTGCATCTATGAATATAGAAAGAGAATGAAACTCTTTAAGGAAAGGTAAGTATTCAAACAATTTATTTTGGCCAGGTGTGGTGGCTTATGCCTGTAATCCCGGCAGTTTGGGAGGCTGAGGCTGGCAAATCATTTGAGGTCAGGAGTTCGAGGTCAGCCTGGCCAACATGGTGAAACCCCGTTTCTACTAGAAATGTGAAAATTAGCCAGGCGTGGTGGCGGGTGCTTGTAATTTCAGCTACTGGGGAGGCTAAGGCAGGAGAATCACTAAGGTGGAGGTTGTAATGAGCCAAGATTGCACCACTGCACTCCAACCTGGATGACAGAGCTAGACTCCGTCTCAAAAAAAAAAAAAAAAAAAAAAAGTATTTTCATCTGTCTCAGCTTATCTCTAAAGATTCATTATTTTGTCAAATGACTTCAGTACAGGAAACTTACATATAGAGTGAGCTTACCTTTCTTACGGAAAACTGGGATTTCCATGAGGAGCAAGACATTCAGATATGAGAGTCAGTGCTTTCTTTGAACAGTAATACAAATTCCCAGCACAGAATTTTGGACTAATATTGCAAACCATTTGTCCTGTAATGGTTCCAGTTAAATAAAGTCCCCTTCTACGAGTTGAACATTGACTCCCTGGTCTACTTAACCCCCAGGAAGCAGTCACTTACCTCATTAAAGGTAAACATTTCGTTACTCGAAACTGTTTGCCTTCTGGTTTGTCATAAGTTTAGAAGTTGTTTTTCTCATAAAATAGTATTCTAGATAATTCTGTCTTTATATTAATTCTACGTGGTTAGTCATTTAGAATTTTATAAAAGAAACTAGAACAAAGAAAGAGCATGCACAAATGCTCACATAGTAATTTGAACAGAAATATAGATTAAATGTGCAGCGAAACATCCATTTTAAAAGATTGTGGTATTTAGGAGGCAGTATTGATGGGATTGAAAAGCTTATCTTTAGTTCCTTTTATGCTACATTGGTTTTGACACAGACGTCTTGATTTATTACTTGAATAAATAAAGCCTGAGATAGCAGAATGGGTTTCAATCCTTTTTCATCTTGTGATTTGCCTTAGTGTTCCCATGACAACGTTCTCTTGCCCTTTTTCTCTCCTTACCCCGTCCTCAACATTCACATGCAGGGGTCCTGTGGATCATTGTATAGATGCAATCCTCCTGGAAGTTTAGCATCTGGATCCACCTATAGGAAGCAGAGGGCCAAGAGTGCAAGGACACCTTTACAGCTGTGTCACTGCAGCATGTTGAAAAGCAATTGGATTGGGACCTGGGACACAGGGGCTCGATGCAACTCCAGTAGGTCTTATTTTTCATCCCTCCTCTGCTATCTTCTGCTTGCCTGTTCTTCAGTCTTCTCTGAATCCCTCTTTCTCTTTCTGCCTGTCTGCTTACTCATCTCCCTACTCCACAGGGAGGAATTTGACCAACACCACTCCTAGGTTTACATCTCTTCTCCTTAGAAGACAATCCAGGCTAAGACTGAAATCTCTTAGGCCTGCATCCCTGGGAAGAGACTTTTTGGTCTGATGTGGGCTGGTACCGAGAGTCTACTATGGTGGGCACAGAGGTAGGTGCGGCTCACATTGTGCTAACAGGAGGGCTGAGATCCTGAAGGTGGTTACACCATGGAGGTCTGGGAAAGGGACGACTCATAAAGGTTGATGGGGAGCAGAGAGCAGAGGAGGAAATACAGACAGCCAACCCAGTAAATGCCCAGAAACACTTGCAGAGAGTTGTCAGTTGAGAGTGGAAAGTGATTGCTTTGTATAAGTGTTCTATCTGAGCTCTCTCCAATGTAATATTTTGAGATTAAATTATACATTAATGCATAATTAATAGAGAATCTATAAATGTACTATAAAATTATACATGTTATAGCCTTTGGGGAGATTTTTAAAAACAGCATCCTTTAACTTTGTAATATATTAGAATCATATCATTACCTGATGTGATTTATAAATAGATTTGCTTCCGCAATCTGCTACAGGTTATGATATGATAAAAATTTTATCTTTTAAAGACTTTTGTTTTCCTGGCTTGGCTCGGTGGCTCATGCCTGTAATCCCAGCGCTTTGGGAGGCCGAGGAAGGAATCGCAGTTGAGCCTGGGAGTTCGAGGCTGCAGTGAGTTGTGACTGTGCCACTGTACTCCAGCCTGGGCAACAGAGCAAGACTCTGTCTCAAAAACAACAAATTTTTTTTTCCTTGTAGATTTATAGAGACTATAGGATGCAATGAGACTAACAAAGACTTAGTGAAAGCAGGTTGTATGGTAATCAAATGACTATCATGGATTCTGCATGTGGTCTCTTCAACTTTACATTAGTTCTCTGGGACTCCTGACCCAGTATTCCAGAAGTCAGAACATCCAAAAGGTGGAGATTAGCTACATTCCCTGAATTGGGTTATACTGAACCTTGAACTGTACCTTATGACTTAGCATGTCTATTAAATAAGCATAAATAAGCAAATCTATTTATAAATGACATCACACAATGATTTGATCCTAATATATTACAAAGTTCAACGATGTTGTTTTTAAAAATCTCCCGAAAGCTATAAAATGTATATTAGTTTCCCTAAAGTTTGAGAGAGCTCTGATAGAACATTTATACAAAGCAATCGCTTTGCACTCTTAGCTGACAACTCTCTGCAAGTGTTTCTAGGCAAACGAAAAAGGTGGGCAAATGACAGAATGATGGCTACATGGAGTTGACATTGTCAGATAATGGCAGGGCTGCATTTTTTATTTTAAGGACGTCCACCTTCCTTCCTTCTAAAGTCATCAGCAGCTATGACTCTTTTTTGGCTGCCCTTCATGTTGTGCATATTTCCTGTGATTATATTTAGTCCATTTTAACTTTTTGGAATTTAACTTTCAATTTTCAGGATGTGTGATTTCGCATTAACCTTTCAATAACCAGGTCCAGCAGATTGCAAGGTAAAAAGCTCCAGGGAATTATTCAAGCACTTACAATGTTATATCATTGGAAAATCTCATTTTATCTGCAAGGAGCTTGGCTGCTCTTCATTGAGTTCTCACTGATTGTATGATGCAGTATCAATGGAAATGTTAAACCATTTATCTTGTGTCAGAGATATCTCAGAGAATTCTCAGGATACTTTGTTAATATAGACTCAATCTTCTCCATAAAGCATTTCCAATATCCTAGAACAATAGCACAAATAATAAATAAAAACAATGGTGAAAGGTAAATGGTAATAAACAATGAAGACTAGGAAAACGTATAAATAAAAGTCAAGGTCAAGGAAGGACGAGGTTGAGATTAGAAAAGCAACCCAAAAGTCCATCCCATAAAGGCGTACAAAGCTGGTATGTTTGGCATTCAGACTTAGCTCTGTGCTTCCTAGCTGCCCAAGGTCAAAGAGTCACATGGGTAGCTATATAGCTCTAATTGTGAGAAGAGAAGGAAGGTGAGGGAGGAAGGAAAGGAGGAAGGATGTGGGTTCTTTTAACATGTCCCACAGAAATTCTCTTTAAAAAACAAATTTTGCTTGACCTTTAAAGTAACAATTTAAAAACAACATTTTGGATAAAAACTTTTCTAAAGAGCATTTAATATTCACTGTGTTTCTGTTTCCTTAAACATCATACACATAACATAATTTAATCTGATAATGTAAGTAATCACTCTAGTCTTGCTGCTGGTACCCAACTATTGCTTGCTGGTACCCTTAGGTCTTTAAGACTATTTGCCCTTATATTTAATAAAATTTTATATTTGCCTCTCTCCCACTAGTACTCTGCTCTCTGAGTTCTTTTTGATTTTTAGTAGTTGTTCACTTTCCTCTGTTCTGGCCTATCTCCTCTCACTATTATTCCTATGCCTACCTCTAACATCCTTTTCTAAATCCACTACAGGCCAGGAAACTAGAAAACAAATTTGTTTCCATTGCAAGGCAAGTAGATCCAGCTCTACGCTATGCTTTAAACAACCTATGAAATACATATTTTCAACTGAAATAAATCATTCCTACTTTTCTTTTCATGCCAAATTCTTACTTTTCTCATCCTCAATCTTTATTTGTAAGTGAACTTTTTCTTAGCATACTCTGCAAGCTGCCCTTCTACCATCTTTTTTATTGAGAGCATCCTCCATAACAACCTATCTTTTTATACTGTTTTGTGAATCGCTTCTGGCTGGCACCTGCCTTTTCTTCGTTTATTAGGTTGCCTTGTGTTTGTAGCCTGTGAAGCTCTTTGGAAAAAAGCATTACATAAATCCAATTAGAAGCTATGTATTAAAGGTGAATGCAGGAATTACACTGTTGATTACGTGTAAGTTACCATATTCATTATTAAATTAACTTATTAAATGTTTCTCTGGGTCCTTTATAATACATACAACAGAAGATTCTTTTTCTGCTTTCTATAAGCTTTTAGGGCAGATAAGCATACATGCAAAGAGGCATTTTAAAGTCTACAGCATGAAACACTGGCAGTATATTTACAAAGGTTTAATACTTTAATAAGTGCAAGCCTACAATGGGGTAATTACTGTCCAAGTTACTATCTGCACATCATAATTTGAGGAAAAATGTCACCATTGTTATTCCATTGAGTCAGAAGAGAATCTCAGTAGAGAGGCACTCCAGGGGCCATCAGATTGAAAGAGGAAAAACTTGGTGAGTTGAAAGAATGTAAAGAGGATTTGAGTTTTGGACTTCTCCTGAGTTCATGTGTGAATTTCATAATTCATTAGGAAAGAATAGAGCAACGATGTGATCATATACACATGCAGTGAATTGGTCTGAAACCTGAAAATTAAGATTAAGGTTTATAGGCTGGGTGCAGTGCTTCATGCCTGTAATCCCAACAATTTGGGAGGTCAAGGTGGGAGGATCACTTGAGGCCAGGAGTTTGAGACCAGCCTGGCCAACTGAGTGAGAGACTATCTGTACAACAAAAATAAATCTATTTTAAAAATTAGTAATTAATGGTCAGGCATGGTGGTTCATGCTTGTAATCCCAGCACTTTGGGAGGCCGAGGTGGGCGGATCACTTGAGGTCAGCAGTTCAAGGCCAGCCTGGCCAACATGGTGAAATCCTGTCTCTACTGAAAATACAAAAATATTAGCTGGGCATGGTGACCCATGCCTGTAATCCCAGCTACTTGGGAGGCTGAGGCAGGAAAGTTGCTTGAACCTGGGAGGCAGAGTTTGTAGTGAGCTGAGACTGCACTACTGTACTCCAGTATGGGAAACAGGGTAAGACGCCGTCTCAAAAAAAAAATAGTAATTAATTTTCAAAAATATTTCTGAGTTAGGCCAGGCACGGTGGCTCACTCCTGTAATCCCAGCACTTTGGGAGGCCGAGGCAGGCGGATCACAAGGTCAGGAGATAGAGACCATCCTGGCTAACATGGTGAAACCCCGTCTCCACTAAAAATACAAAAAATTAGCCCGGTGTGGTGGTGGGTGCCTGTAGTCTCAGCTACTCAGGAGGCTGAGGCAGGAGAATGGCGTGAACCCGGAAGGCAGAGCTTGCGGTGAGCTGGGATCACGCCACTGCACTCCAGCCTGGGTGACAGAGTGAGACTCCATCTTAAAAAAAAAAAAAAAAATATATATATATATATATATTTCTGAGTTATAAAATTATACCTTTTATTCAAAGTCATAAAAATAAACTAAAAATAATAAACTACATATGTGGAAACCAATACAATGTCATGAAATGAAGTACATATTTCAGCATAAAAAATATGCATCATTTAAGACAACGTTGGAGAATTTGAAATCCAGATTAGAAAATCTGAACCTAGATTGTGTGTCTGTACATCACAGAGTGGTGGCACCCCCCCAGACCTGGGAGATTTCCCCTCATCCTGGAAGATTTCCCTTCCCAGGTGCCAGGCAGTGATGGCAACTGAATAAGGCCACCCTGCAAGATGTTGCTAAGAGACAGCAGGAACACCACAATGGGTTCTGTAAACTCGATCCAAGCCAGTGACTTGAAGCTGTTTGCTGGTCAGACCGTGTTGGGAGTTGGGGAGCTGAGGTTGCTTTGGGGATGCTGCTTTGGATGAGGCTCCCAGCGCAAGGACTGCAATCTTGAGGCAGCACATAAACAATTCTGGGTTGCCAGGCGCTGTGGCTCGGGCCGCCTGTAATCCCAGCACTTTGGGAGGCCGAGGTGGGCAGATCACGAGGTCAGGAGATCGAGACCATCCTGGCTAACACGGTGAAACCCCGTCTCTACTAAAAATACAAAAAATTAGCCGGGCGTAGGGGAGGGCGCCTGTAGTCCCAGCTGCTCAGGAGGCTGAGGCAGGAGAATGGCATGAACCCAGGCGGCAGAGCTTGCAGTGAGCCGAGATCACACCACTGCACTCCAGCCTGGGCGACAGAGAGAGACTCTGTCTCAAAAAACAAAACAAAACAAAAAAGCAAAAACAAGAACAAAAAAACACAATTCTGATGTTTGAATAGCAAATCAGAGCAGGTGATTCAGTTGAGAGTAAGCAGACTGTGACCCCTGAACAAAAATGCCATTTAGAAATTTCTGACTCGTCTTACAGTATGTCAGTTCATAACAGTCCTGTACAGATTGGCTTTTCTGCCTTTTTCCCTCTCAGACAAGACAATTATTGAGACCTCTTAGGCCTATCTTTTTTTTTTTTTTTTTTTTTTTGAGAGACAGTTTCACTTTGTCGCCCAGGCTGGTGTGCAGTGGCGTGATCTCGGCTCACTGCGACCTCCACCACTTGAGTTCAAGCGATTCTTGTGCCTCAGCCTCCCGAGTAACTGGGATTACATGGGTGTGCCACCATGCTGGGCTAATTTTTGTATTATTGGTAGAGATGGGGTTTCGCCATGTTGGCCAGGCTGGTCTCAAACTCCTAACCTCAAGTGATCCGCCCGCCTTGGCCTCCCAGAGTACTGGGATTACAGGTGTGAGCCACTGTGCCCTGCCAGGCCTGTCTTAATCATGAAGCCTGACCAAAGAATTTGTAGCATTAATTCCCCACCTCATCCCTTTTCAGGTTTGCTTGGCCTTTGCTGCAGGTGGGACAGTCTGTGCCTTATGAAAAAAAAATGGGTTATCATTCTGTTAAGAGGCAAGAAAAAGAACAAAATAAGTTATTCATTAATTACAAGTATAGCAGGTATAAAAATCAACATTCTCAGAGAATTAACCATTTTATTATCTTTAATAAAATCTAGCCCCAAACCCTCGTCCTACTGGACCAGGAAGAAATTCAGTCTCGGATCGTCTCAGGGTTCCCTGCCCTCTACAGCTGGGCCAAGGGTCAGGAAATTTCTGCGGTACCAAAGCGTTCGTGCATTTTCACGTTCACTTGAGTCCTTCCGCATGAACTCAGCACAGGACAGACTTTAGAGCCAGATGGAAAATAAGGATTACGTGAGTTATAATATGTAAAGAACTTGGAATTGAGCCTAGCACAGAATATGCAGACCCTGGAGAGCCTCCCTGCTTTGATTGCCAGTCCTCCATCCACCTGAATTTTGGCTCAACTGCCTCTCACCCTAGGCTGCATGCTTTCAGGTCCAACAGCTCCACTGCTTCTGTGTCCTGGTTGCATTTGAGCAGCTGGGAGCCCATGGCCTGGGTTTTCTCTCTTTTCTCCATGTCTGAATAGAAGTGATTTTTCTAGGCCAGGCGCAGTGGCTCACACCTGTAATCCCAGCCCTGTGAGAGGCCGAGGTGGGCGGATCACGAGGTCAGGAGATAGAGACCATCCTGGCTAACACGGTGAAACCCTGTCTCTACTAAAAAATACAAAAAAAAATTAGCCGGGAGTGGCGGCAGGCACCTGTAATCCCAGCTACTCGGGAGGCTGACGCAGGGGATTGGCGTGAACCTGGGAGGCGGAGCTTGCAGTGAGCGGAGATTGCGCCACTGCACTCCAGCCTGGGCAACAGAGTGAGACTCTGTCTCACAAAAAAAAAAGAAATGATTTTTCTTACCCACCTCTCCCGTCTTGAAATAGAAAGACAAAATGTATTATTTTCATCTAATCATAATTCTGTATTCTGTATACCTAATGACTTAATTCTCCATAAATTCATCGTCCACTGCAGTTCAGAACAAATGAGACTTTGAAAACAAGAGTATTATTGAGGCTTAGGAATGTTCAGAAAACCATTCGGGCATGGTGGCTGAGGCCTATAATCCCAGCACTTTGGGAGGCCGAGGTGGGCGGATCACTTGAGCTCAGGAGTTCGAGACCAGCCTGGCAAATATGGTGAAATCACTAGAAAGTTAGCTGGGCGTGGTGGTGGGCACCTGTAACCCCAGCTACTGGGGAGGCTGAGGGAGGACAATTGCTTGAACCCAGGAGGTGGAGGCTGCAGTGAGCAGAGATCGTGTCACTGTACTCCAGCCTGGGTGACAGAGGGAGACTCTCTCTCAAAAACAACAACAAAAAAGAAATATTCAGGAAACCAAAAGAGCTCTGTAGAGTTGGAAGAGTGAAGTTATGTGCATCATGGTCCTCTAACAAGGTTAAGAAGTAGAAGGCAGACCGGGCGCCGTGGCTTACATCTGTAATCCCAGCACTTTGCGAGGCCGAGGTGAGTGGATCGCCTGAGGTCAGGAGTTCCAGACCAGCCTGGCCAACATGGTGAAATCCCATCTCTACTAAAAATACAAAAATTAGCTGGGTGTGGTGGCAGGTGCCTGTAATCCCAGATACTTGGGAAGGTGAGGCAGGAGAATCCCTTGAACCTGGGAGGCGGAGGCTGCAGTGAGCCATTGCACTCCAGCCTGTGCAACAAGAGTGAAACTCCATCTCAAAAAAAAAAAAAAAAAAAGAAGAAGAAGAAGAAGTAGGAGGCAGCCACGTGAAAGCCTGTAAAATTCTGACTAACTCTATAAAAGTCATCTCATAAATGCACCCACCCTTCTCTTATTTCAGGGTGCTGCCTCTGGGCACCTCCCTGGGTTCATCAGGGTTGTCTTTCTCCCCCCTTTCCAGGCTCAAGCCAAGGCCCTCTCTCCCCTCAGGATTCTCAACAGCCTTCCTGTTTCTCTTCTTCTACCCAGAGCATTTCTAACCTCTTCAATGTCTTCTGCAGAAGGGAAGAATCTTGAGCCATAAACTGTGCAGAAGAGGGTTAGGCTTGAAGAAAGGGAGCTGGTACCCGATAAACATATACAATTATTATGTACCTACAATAATTCATTAAGAAATAAAGAATAAAAAAAAGACTAGGAGGCCGAGGTGGAAGGATCACTCGAGGTCAGGAGTTCAACACCAGCCTGGCCAACACTGCAAAACCCCACCCCTACTAAAAAATAAATAAATAAAAAATTAACCTGGCATGGTGGTGCACACCTGTAATCCCAGCTAATCGGGAGGCTGAGGCATGAGAATCACTTTAACACAGGAGTCGGAGGTTGCAGTGAGCTGAGATTGCACCATTGCACTCCAGCCTGGGCAAAAGTGCAAGACTCCATCCTCCCTATCCCCTTCCAAAAAAAAGAGAGAGGAGAGCTGAAAAAAAAGGTCAGGAGAAAATCTACAAGTTTGTAAGTTATCCTGACACTCAAGAACTCTTTGAAGAGGGTTTAAAAATAAAAATAAAACACTAAGCCAGGTCTGCCTAGCCTAACTAAAGGAAAGAGTTAAAGAAAATTTGAATTTTACAAAAATGGATGAATACGCCTAGATAGATTATCTGGATTCAATGTCCTGGATTCAACTTTGCTTGGTTAGTGCTGAGTTCCAGTGACTTAAAGGATCAATCAGAGGGCTGTGTGTCAGCAGTGTGGAAAGTGAGGCATACAAGACAATGTACTAGGTACTGAAAAAAATGGTAGTGCTTCTGTTTATATATATATTTCTTATTTTTTGAGACAGAGTCTCACTTTGTCTCCCATGCTAGAGTGCAGTGGCACGATCTCAGCTCACTGCAACCTCCGCCTCCCAGGTTTAAGCGATTCTCCTGCCTCAGCCTCCCGTGTAGCTGGGTTTACAGGCATGTGCCACCAAGCCTGGTAATTTTTTTTGTATTTTTATTAGAGATGGCCTTTCACTATGTTGGTCAAGCTGGTCTTGAACTCCAGACCTCAGGTGATCCACCCACCTTGGCCTCCCAAGTGTTTATATTTTCGTATTTTGCCTCTCTAGCTTTATTTTTGTGAGTTGTTTTTTTTTTTTTTTTGCACATGACATGCTAATACAATGGTATAAATATATCAGTCATAAATCAATATGTATATTTTGAAAGTGAATGCTCCAAATATTTTTGCTGATGGAATGCAGGAAAATAAAAGGTTCAAACCTTGCTAGGCATATCACATTAAAAACAAATACTATCTACAGGACAATTTTCTGTAAGTCTTTATGCCTCTCATAGCCATAACAATTCATCTGAAATAGGGATTGAGTACCCAGAACTATGGGTAACAGTCTATTTTGTGACACTGCTAACCAGAAGAAACCTCTCTTAATCCAGCTACTCGGGAGGCTGAGGCAGGAGAATCGCTTAAACTCTGGAGGCGGAGGTTGCAGTGAGCTGAGATCGTACCACTGCACTCCAGCCTGGTGACCAAACGAGACTCTGTCTCAAAAAAAAAAAAAAAGAAAAAAGAAAAGCTTTTTAAGATGAGAGTTTGTATAGAACTGCCAGATTTCGCAAATAGAAATAGCAATATTGGGGAGATACTTAAGCTCACAAATGATTTTCTGTTTATCTGAAATTCACCAGATGTAATTGGTGTCCTGTATTTTATCTGACAACTTTAGTTTAGAGTCACTTCTGGTTTTGAAGTCCAGCTAGCTGAGTGATTCAGGGAAAATTCCTTAACTTCTCTGAGCCTCACTTTCTTTGTACTCTTTAGTTGTGAACATTCTTTTTATAAAAGATGTGAAGCCCTTAACTACTTCCTGCACATTGTAGAAAACGTTCTCACTAAATCATAGGTATTATCATGATGATGATGACCTATCGCTTTCAACACCCTTTCAAGTATTTATGTACAAATCTTATCTCCCTTACTAGAAAGGAAGATCCACATTTGCACAGATGTACATGTAATGGGTGCATAATCTGCTAAATTTTGTATAGATTCAGCTTCTGCCCAAGCACTTTTAGAGTCCAGTTGACTGTCAACTTGGCTGGCCCCCTCTTCCATTTCTATTCCTTTTCCTTTCCCTTCCCGCATTGGAAGAATGGTGTTTTGTTCTGAAGTTATTTCAAGCAAGCTAAGCCCCTGTGGAAACTGCCTTACTCAGCTTTTATAGGCCAGCGGATCCCACAGCCCGAATAAGATTTATTGTTATATTAAATTTTAAAACTCCCCTGTGTAATTCTTTGAAACTGCAGATGAAAATGAATAGCATTTATGAGAACCATTGTAAAGATTTAATGACATTTGCATTCAAGCTGCTGAAAGTAAATAATTACCACACTGGGTGGCTATTCTTCTGCTGAATTTAGACAGTTAAAAACAACTTGCCCTATGTTAGCTTGAAATTAATTTGAATAGCCCCATCAGAACTGTGAGTTGGGTGTGATGGAAGCTGAGGTATTTCTATAGAATTATGAAGCATAATAAGGATTTGGGGGAGGGGAGCCCAAAGGCAGTGACGGGATGGTAGAAGGGACCTGCTGGACTGTTCACCTTTCCAGGCCACCCCTTGAAAGGAAGCAGTTGTGGGCAAAAAAGAGCAACTCCATTTTTCGCACAGTCAGAGCCAGCCCAACTGCAGATGGCCTGTACATTGCAGCACCAAGCATATCCCCGGTCTAACGTGTCAGTTCTTTTTTTATTATTATTATTTAATTATTATTTAATTATTTAATTATTATTTAAATTATTATTTAATTATTATTTAATTATTTTTTTAAAATTATCTAGGGTACATGTGCACAACGTGCAGGTTTGTTACATATGTAAACATGTGCCATGTTGGTGTGCTGCGCCCATTAACTCATCATTCTCAGCAAACTATCGCAAGGACGTGTCAGTTCTTTGTCCTGCCACCCCTTGCTATCAAAAGGGAAGAGGAAGATGAGTGTAATGGCTCACGCATGTAATCCCAGCACCTTGGGAGGCCGAGGTGGAAGGATTGCTTGAGGCCAGGACTTCAAGATCAGTTTAGACAACATAGTGAAACCTTGTCTCTATAAAAACAAACAATATTTTCCAGACATTGTGGTGTACACCTGTAGTCACAGCTCGTCAGGAGGCTGGGGCAGGAGGATCTCTCGAGCTGTGAAGGTCGAGGCTACAGTGAATCAGGATCATGCCATTGCACTCCAGCCTGGGCAACAGAGTGAACCCTGTCTCAAACAGAAAAAAAAAAAAAAAAAAAAAGAGGAGGAAGAGTAAAGTGAGAAGAAAGGCCATCTGAATCTGACTATTTTTTTTAAGTCCCCAGCCTTAGCTTCCCCCATGTCAATTCCACCATTGCTAAGGATCTCATGGGGCTGTGTCCTCTTCTCATGCGTTCTGGGGACTCTGGCAGATATCACCTCCATGCGGGCTGCAGAGGAGCCAAAACCAAGGGATTGTGCAGCCAGCCCTGTATTCCTAGCACACAGACCTGAGCTGTGAACTGATGAACTGGGTTGAAATTTCGGGCATATGGAAAATCATTCTCTTCCACGTCATGATCAGAAATCACTTCCCATGTGCCTGAGTGATGGAGGGATTTTCCTTTGTAGCCCCAAGGGTCCTACATTGGAAAGTTAAAGGGAGATAGCTGCGGTCAGCTGCAAAGATAGGGTGCATGGGTAGATATGCCAGGAACATTCCTCCAAGGTGGCCAGAAAAAGGTCCAGAGGGCTGGGTTTGATAAGCCCAGTAGTCACCCAGTTGGCTCCAGTGGGAGGAAATGAGTCATGCAGAGGCAACTGCTGTGGGTCTCTGGAGAACAGCTCCTGCCTGCTTCGTTGACCCCTGCTGTGGCTCCCTGCAGTTCATAAGACAACAGCTCCCATCCTGAGCCTTGAGTGACACCCCTTGCTGCTGGCTTGTGACACCCTGGGAAGCCTCTGTGCCTGAACCACCCAACTGTGGTTCCACCTTCTGGTTCTACCAGCCCACTCATGTTGGATTTTCCATCCTTTCACAAGCTGTTCGAGTTGTACTCAGAGAGTTATGATTCGGACTTTTTCATTCAAAGAACACGTGGCCAGAGTCCAAGGGCTGTTCTGGTGCCTTCTGTGGGAGGCATCTTGGAGAATGCAATGACTCTTGGTGCAATGATGTCTTTCCATTTCCTTATCCCTCAAATGAAGCCTTGGGTGAGGTGACTCTTGAATTTCTTCCCAACTCTCAGATTCTGTGAGCCTGAGCTGGAATGATAGATATGAACATACTGTACCGTGCAAGAGGGCATGGAAATTTCAGGTAGCACTACTGTAGTTACTATCAGTTACTATGACTATCATACTTTCCTCTGACTTATCTCACAACCAAAGGCACAGCACAATACTGATTTCTCTCAGTTTACAGTTCCTGCAAACTGATCAATTTTTTTAAATGACAGTCTGCCCAAAGAACTCATCAGTCTTGCATCTTTGGTAAATAGCTTTCACTCATTTAATAAATATTCATTGTTAGGCTCTGCGCTAGACCCTGTGATTATAACTAATAATAATAGTCATAAGGCTTTTCTTTGAGGTGTTTATAATCTGACTGAAAAGGCAGTCATTGAATAAATAATTAAAAAAAGGATGAGTGTCCCCAAGAATGTCAAGATGCTATGGAAATGAATAATTGGGGCACCCAGCCTGGTTTTCATGGTTAGGAAAATCTTCCTGCCAGAAGTGACTTCCAGGCTAATAGTATAAGCTAACATTTATTGAGTATTTATTACGGATGGGTGGGCATGTTATATGCATTATTTCATTTAATCTTTGAAAGAACAACATCAGATAGATTCTATTATTTTTTCTACTTTATAGACAAAAGAAATCAAGGCATACGAAGTAAAAACATCCCCGAGGCTCACAACTAGTTGGAGATAACCTCTGAATATGTGTACAGGTAGCTGCACACCAGGCTCTGTATTGACTATGGAGTAGAAGAGAAGCTGGATGAGTCTGGAGATAAAGAGTGAGTCAGACTCTGCAGTACCTGATATACTGTGCAAAAGCACCCTGGAAGAAAGTGTCAACTGGTTGTGTAAACTTGGGAGGGCATTTCTTGGTTGACCCTCTGCTCCTTAAGATAGTAATGTATTGGTGAAAGAAAAAACAAGCTACTTTCTAATTCAAAAAATAGGGAGACAAAATGGCTTATATCTAGCCAGAGGTATAAGGGTTTGTTACAATTAAAATTTCTTTAAAGAAAAATTTTCTCAGAACTGAGATGGATTGTGTAATCAAAATTTCTAATAAGCCTTAAGTTATAAAACTCTGTAATGGTTTTAATGACATTCTAACTAGTATCTACTAGGTGGGAACTGTTTTTAAGAATTCAACAAATTTAGTTTAAAGATCCAGTTGGCTTTTATTAGCAATTCATGAATTGGGCAGCATCCCATCTAAGGATTTAGAAAGGTGCTGCCATGACTTGACCAAAGGAGGTGGGTTTTTGTGTTATTGTGAAATATTTATTTGGTCTTCAAACCCATTTCCCAGCATACAATTCTTAAAATCTTTAGAATTTCCAAAGTGGTCTTTTTGTATGCTAACAAGTTGACTCATGGCTGGTAGCTTCAGATTGGAGGCGGTCACCAGAAAGATCAAGGCAGGATTAGAGGGTTGAGACTTTCAGCCCCACTCCCCAACCTGTGGGAATGGGAGAGGGGCTTAGGGTTAAAGTTATCATCAATGACCAGTGATCTAATTAATCATGCCAATATAATGAAGCCTTCATAAAAACTCAAAAGGATAGGGCTTGGGCAACTTCTGGATAGCTGAACACATGGAGGTTCCTGGAGAGTAACATGCCTGGGTACGGGATGGGAGATCCATGCCCCTTACCACGTGCCTTGCCCTGTGCATCTCTTCCTATGTATAGGTTGTAATACCCTTTGTAATAAACCACTGAACGTGTTTCCCTGAATTCTGTGAACTGTTCCAGCAAATTAATCAAACCCAAAGAGGGGATCATGGGAACCCCAACTTGAAGCTGATCTGTCAGAAATTCTGGAGGCCCAGACATAAAACTGGTGTCTGGTGATGAGGGTCAGGGGGTGCAGTCTTGTCAGACTGAGCCCTCAAGCTGTGGGATCTGAGGCTATCTCCAGGTAGATAGTATCACAATTTAATTGGAGGACACCAAGCTGATGTCCACTGCAGAGCTGATTGTTTGCTTGGTGATGGGGAGAAAGAGGAGAAACTTCCCACCACACACACGTTTGGTCGCAGGAATATTCTGTATGGATTATTATTGTTATGGTAAGAGCAGGAAAAAAAACCTAATTTGTGTTTTTTCCCCTGAGAGTTTTATAGGCAGAAAAAGATGGAAGAAAGCAGATACAAGGAACAAAAAGCAGACTGGTCATTACAAAGTTACTTTCCTTATAGGGTTAAAACTGAGGGGACTTCCTTATGCCAGCTCAGGTAAACTGAACCGCTTCCTAGTGGTTGCTGTAAATCTCCTGTTTTTTGGAAAACTAGCCCATTTTAAAGTTTAGTTTATTTACATGGCACCTAGTATGAATGACTCCATTTTGGTTTGGTCTGTTCTGTCGGGAGCTAGTGCAGGAGCTCAGTCCAAAACAGTGGCCTCCTATAAGTTTATTTAATACGATGAAAGTAAATATTCAGTGCTTTACTTCAAGCTAAAATCACAAAGGCATTGATTCTGGCAAGTTCTTGTTTTTAATTCCTGGAATTTCATGTTTAGACCAAATAATGAAGCAATACTAGAATGCTGAGTGGGAAGAATTTTATTCCTAACGTTTCTAAAGCATAACTTAGAAAAGTTTATCTTGAACATTTTTTGTTAGGGGGGACCTCATAACATTCAGAAGATAAATTTGCTGAGCAGCATTTAGATTCTCTCAGTATTATTAGAGTGTTTCTCCCTTTACTTGAAAAGAAGCCATTGGAATGTCCCTAACACAAAGAAATGATAAATGCTTGAGGTGATGACTAACCCACTGACCCTCATTTGATCATTACTCATTGTGTGCTTGTATCAAAATATCGCATTTACCCCAAAAATAGGTATGACTATTATGTAAATAACAGTTAAAAGTAAATAATTAAAATAACATAGTTAAAATAATAATTAAAAATATTTTTTAAGAAACAAATCAAAAAAGGGGAAAAAAGAAGCCATTTAAGCATTCTCATGTCTAACATTACTCTAGGTACACGCTAGAGGTGTCTTTAATTGTTAGGAATTACATGCTGTTAAAGTTTAATTAACTAGAATTCAGCTACCTGGAGTTCTCAGTTTACTTGAATTTCTTTTTTGTTGTTTTTTCTTTTTTTTGAGACAGAGTCTCACTTTGTCACCCAGGCTGGAGAGCAGTGGCATGATCTTGGCTCCCTGCAACCTCCGCCTCCTGGGTTCAAGTGATTCTCCAGCTTCAGCCTCCTGAGTAGCTGGGATTACAGGTAGGCACCACCACGCCTGGCTAATTTTTGTATTTTTAGTAGAGACAGGGTTTCACCATGTTGGTCAGGCTGGTCTGGAACTCCTGACCTCAAATGATCCACCCACTTTGGCCTCCCAAAGTGCTGGGATTACAGGTCTGAGCCACTGCATCCCGCCTTGAATTTCTTTTTTGTGCTGTATCTAAGGCTTCAAGGAAATTGCCAGATTATAAGATGCTAAAAACAAAAAATAAAATAAAAAACAACTCTTATTTTAAGACTAAGGAATCCCATTCTGACTATGCACCTTCAGGCCAGGATTCTGTGTTCTCCAATTCTGATGCATTACCACAGTTCTAGGGAAGAAGGGCATGAACTTGGAAACCAGGTGGACCTGGGTTAAAGTCTTCACTACACTCGCTATTGATCTCCAGACATGCTATTAATATTTAATTTCTTGATAGCTACATTCATTCATCTGCACAACAGGGATGGTAATACCTGTCCCACCACAATGTAGTGAGAATCAGATGGGGTTGTGTAAGGAAAACAGAGGGCCAGTCCATGATAGGCACTCAGGAAATTGAAAGCATTTAAAAATCTAGATTTAGCCTGAGCCACCACAATTATCACAAATATCCAAAGAAATGTGACATTACATTTGCTATTCTGTACTACCTCTGGCAGAAAATTATGCCTTCATATTTTCAAAAGATGTTTTTAACAATGACAGTTAAAATTGAAATATTTTGGTTAGCTAATAAATTGGTTAACTCTTGGTAAGCTACAATTAAAATCAGCTAACTAGAGTGCCCAATTTAGAAAATACCCAGGCTAATAAAAGATTGATTGTCCTGTATTCAGAAACTACAGTGTTTTCTCTACAGAGAAACAGGTGCATCTTACAGAGTCAATGGAACTGTCAACTCTGATTTTAGCAAATTTGAAGTAACAGTTAGAAACTAGTGCTGTTTTTCTCTGCCTTTCTACACTAATTAAATCGGTACTCTTCAAGTCCAGCTGTCTCACACATGCCTTCTAATTAATTTCTTCATTTTTTTATTACCAAATACCTATCGGCACCTTCACGTTTGAATAGACATTTTTTCTTGACTAGTTTTTAATGGTCCTGAGTTTTCTTTTGCATTTGAGGTAAAACAGATGAAATCAGCTAGATATGATTTCTGCAAAAAGATTCATTTTTCATACGTGAGTGATCACATCTGTGGTAACATCTTACATGAAATGCATGCTAATCTACCTAATTTTGGTCAATATGGATTTTGATGTAATGTAGTGTTTCCCAAAATGTGGACTTTAAGTGATAACACAACTTCTATTATTTTTATTTTAGAAGTTATGCATCTACTTTAAAGCATATTAGTATGTGTCTTTTACTTACAGAAAATAATACTGGTTTTCCCTTTATTTATAATAAATCTAAAGATTCTTTTTAAAATGATTTAAGTAGAAAAAGCATTAGGAGTTGAATGGTTGTTATTCATATATGACAAAAATTGTGTAGATGGTGTGTCGTGGACTTAACTGGGGAAACAGTGGTCTCTTGCTAGTCTTAACTGCATGACTTGAACAAGTCTCTACTCTTCTGAGTTTCAGTTTCCTCATCTGCAAAACGGGGTTTGGACTTGATGATCACCCCATCAACTGTAAGCATTCTAAGGGAACAGACAGCAATTTATTCATCTTTCTATCCCAACTGCAAAACACACTGAGAGGAACACCAGTCTGCCTCAATGTTTGACTGCCAGGATTCCATAAATTAACTGAGACCCTGCCGCTTCTGCTATTCAAACATCCCTCTAATTCTATGTCCTTAGTTAGCATTTTTGTTCAGTTGCTTATTGGTAGGAATACATTGTGCAGCCATCAGCTTGAATATTTAAACCATTGATTGAGTTTACTTGTGTCCTGGATGAACTAGGTGCCATAAAGGAAGCAAGAGAAGTCTAGAAAATGAAGAATGGCCTCAAAGAGTTCACAGTTTCATTGGGAAGGCACTTAGAGGACAAATTAGCCAGAGAGATAATCAATACAATTGGGTGTAATAAATTTTACCCAGATGGGGAGGGAAAGTTGTCAGGAAGTTTAGGTAGAAGATAGGACATGACCTTGAAGGAAGATGAGCTAAAATAAGGATAAGAAGAAGAAGGAGAACATTCCAAGCTGGGTTCATCATGTGTGTAAAGTCTGGGAAGCGATTTTTTTTTTTTTTTTTTTTTTAGGCGGAGTCTCACTCTGTCGCCCAAGCTGGAGTAGGGTGACACAATCTCGGCTCATTGCAATCCCCGCCTCCTGGGGTCAAGTGATTCTCCTGGCTCAGCCTCCTGAGTATCTGAGATTACAGGCACACCCCACCACACCTGGGTAATTTTTGTATTTTTAGAGAGATAGGGTTTCACCAGACTGGTCAGAGTGGTCTTGAACTCCTGACCTCGTGATCCGCCCAACTTGGCCTCCCAAAGTCCTGGGATTACAGGCGTGAGCCTCTGCACCTGGCCGGGAAGTGATTTTTTTTTAAATGCATGATTTAACAAGTTCACCAGCAAACAAAAAAGATAGTAATACCTGTCTGCTCCTGATTGAAGCGCAGTATTTGCAATTGACATACTTGTGGGTTGAGTCATTTTGTTAATAATAGTGTGTTTTGTTTTGTCTTGTCGCCAATGATTAAATTTTTCACCATGTCCTTTTTTAATTTCCGAAAATATTTTTATTTTTATTCTCTAACTATAAGGATCTTGACCAACTGAATAACTTCATCTTTTTTGCTTGTTTGTTTTGTCAATGTAGTGTGGCTGTGTGTGCATATGCATGAGTGTTTGTGCTTACTTTCAAGGAGTTGTCAACTACGATTTTATATATTTCTTTTTAAACAGTCTGTGTAGTTATAGGAAAATAGGAAGGGGTGAGGATCAATGAGGCACAAGCAGATGCTGCTGGTGGAGGCTGGCACCTGGCTGATGCCCGTGGAGCACGCCAAGGCTGTGAAGGAAACCCTGGCTAATGAATGTGCCCCAGTGTGTTTTGTGGCTGGCTGAAAGAAGTCAAAGAAAGGGCCGGTCAGAGAAGGTAGAAGCTAGGAGCCTTCAACAAGGGGGCTGTTGTTACCCTGCCAAAGAAGATGCCTAGATAACCAGGGATGGGCACCGTCAAAGCCACTTGCCATTTTTAAACCTTGTGCCCTTGCATGACTGGTTGCTTCCATGTCTCATCTTTCAGTTCCTTCTTTCCCCCTTCAGCTAACTTTATAATTGAGGGAATTATAAAGAAGAATTCCATCCTGTCAGTGGAAAACAGGTATAACAGTGGAAGAATTATTGATTAGACTTTGGCATGGAAGCATATTTCACACTGCCAAGATCTATTGACATTTGTTGCTGTTGTTGTTGTTGTTTGAGATGGGGTCTCACTCTGTTGCCCAGGCTGGAGTGCAGTGGTGCAATCATGGCTCACTGCAGCCTTGAACTCCTGGGCTCAAGCAATCCTCTTGTCTCAGCCTCCTGAGTAGCTGGGACTACAGGTGCGTGCCACCACATCTGGCTAGCTTTTTATTTTTTGAAGAGTCAGGGTCTTGCTATGTTGCCCAGACTGAGACATTAATATGTTAGAGTGGAGCTATATATAAGATTTATAGGCCTCTGTGTTTACAGATATAAGGAAATCAGTAATCCTAAAAAACTATAGACACCTGTATATTGATAAACAGGAGGTATTGATAGCAAAATCTCTGCTCAAATGTTCCTAAAACTGTTTCTTGGAAACTCATTTCATTTTTAAAGTTTTTTCTCTTGTTCAGTTTTCTTCTAGTCACCTGAAACCACATAATCCTTAAATTCCAAAACTTTAAAATGTATTCACTTCCTTCAGCTGATGTTATTCACAAGTAAGGAAGAGGAGAAACTGCATCACAGCAAAAACCTGGATTTTCAGAGTTAGGGCCCTTCCTACATAATACAACATAAAGGCTGTCATTTGAAAGGTCAGTGACATTTAAGGGTGGACTTTTGTCAAAAGTACTTGTTTCAAGCCCAGATTTGACAGCAGCCCGTGCAGGCTTGCTAATCCATTGATTTCCAGGTCCTACCCCATTGCTGGGGATGCAGCTCTTTGCACAGAGTAAAGCCAGAAGTTCCCATGGTTATACAAGACAGAGCCTGGTAGGTGCCCTGGAGAGGAGGCTGGGCACATAGAGCTGAAGGGCACCCTGGCAGGTTGGGAAAAAAAAAAATGATCCAAGAGAAAGGCCTTGAACTTTCTGTGAATTGTTTCCTGTCTCCTTTATCTTTACAACTTATTTTCTAACCTTTCTTCTTTCTGTTGTAGGAATGATTAAAGGTCTCAACTCAGTGCTTTACAAACATATACTTTTTTTTTAAATTTCTTGAATAAGTGATAGCAAATTTTTGTTCTCATAATCTCCCTGTCTAGGCACAGGGGTAGGAGAAGGAGGAATCTGATCTTACCCAATAAAGTACTTCGGTCCCACCTGATACTGGTTTAGATTTTAGACTTTTCTAAAAGTTTAGATTGCTCGGGCTAGTGCTTTGTTCTGCACCACCTGCTACTGGTGCTGCTGGAAATAGTGTGTTTCAGAGCTTGGTGTACCCTGCCTTCCTTGTGCTTCTCATGAGCTCTCCTTTTGTTCCTTTGGGTTCCATCATCTGCAGAAGTAGCAACAGAGCTGGAGGCTAGCGGGACATCTTCCTACGCAGGTAAAGGGGGGTCTAAGGAATTGAGAAGCCTGGGTGTGGTCGCTCCTCTGCTGTCCCCTATTGTGGCACCATTTCCTGATTTGATTCCTGGCACTGTGAAGCAGACTCACCCACAACTGGGTGTTATTTGGATGGAGACTTTCCCATGACTTAGAATTTGGTGATTCTGCTTTTCATGTCTCTGCTCAAGTGGAGATTTCTGTGTGGATGGCATAAGGAATTTCCATGGGCAGCGTTCAGCCTCAACACAGCTAACTAGCCCAAAAGATCACTGGGGGACAGTCAAACTTTCCTGTGGCTCTTGCCAGCCATATATGCTATATCTCTTCAGGTTGGGCAGCTCTGCTTTGCAGAGTGAACACTCGAGGGCCAGCTATGGGCACCCATCCTTCAATTAACCT
This sequence comes from Nomascus leucogenys, assembly GCF_006542625.1. Taxonomy (NCBI): domain Eukaryota; kingdom Metazoa; phylum Chordata; class Mammalia; order Primates; family Hylobatidae; genus Nomascus; species Nomascus leucogenys. The sequence goes on from NC_044384.1 coordinate 132,645,280, forward strand.
CACCTGGGTCACAGAAACCAGCTGAATATTTGCCTTGATTTCCAAAGTCATGGAGAACAATGGCAACATCCTCACTTCCTCTTTCCAAGGTGCCCCACGTGATGGCTCCCTCTCACCCTACAGGCCTGGTACTGATGAGCCCCTAACCATCAAAAATATCTAGATAAGGAGCTGGCACTGTTCTCTAATTTCCAGAAACATCTCCAAACTTCAAGGAACTTTTGTACAATGTGCTTAATCACCCAATTCAGGGAAAAGGAAGGAATACAGGTAGAATTTAAGTTGGGCCTAGCTGGTAGGGGAGACAACACTTTTTAAAAAAAAAATTGACTTGCGTCTGTGTGTGTGTATGTACAGTTCTATGAATTTTAAGACACATATAATATAGATGTATATAAATTATATATAAATTTTATATACTTATTGCATATGCTATTATATATATTACAATGTAATAGATCATATAATTTTACATTATAGATTATATTATATATATATTTATATAAATTTGTACAACTGCCACCAAAATCAGGAAACAGAACTGTTATATCACCCAAAACAACTCATTAATGCTATCCCTTTATACTTATATTTTATCCCCACCCATAATCCCTGGAAACCACTTATCTGTTCCTCATCACTGTAGTTTTGTGTTTTCAGGAATATCAAAACAAATGAAACCATAAAGCACATAACCCACTGAGACTTGTTTCTTTCACTCAGCAAATTTTGATGAGTTTGAGATTCAACCAAGTTATTTCATGTATCAACAGTTTGTTCCTTTCTACTACTCAATATTCCACTTACAGGTGACCCTTAGTTTGTTTACTCACTCATCCTTTGAAAGACATTTTAGTTGTTTTCAAGTTTTGGTGATTATGAATAGAGCTGCTGTAAGTGATCCTGTAGGGGTTTTTGTGTGAATAGAAGTTTTCAGTTCTCTAGGGAAAATAGGAAGGGGATTGCTGGGTCATATGATGAGCGTATGTTTCACTTTTATAAAAAGCTGCCAAACTGTTTTCTAGAGTGGCCCTGTCATTTTGCACTCCCACCAGCAATGTATGAGAGATGTAGTTTCTCCACATCCTTGCCAATATTTGATATTTTCTTTTTCTTTTTTGCCATTCTAATAAACGTGTAGTGGTATCTCGTCATGGTTTTGGAATTTACTTCACTAATAGCTGTCCTTATAATCTATTTGGGGTCCTGGAGGCCCTCTGCTTTGGGGGCTTAACTCTTTAGTTGCTAGATGAAGCAAATGTTTAGCAGGATCCCAGAGAAGGGGCCAAGATAGGAGGAGAGGTGTGGTAAGTTGGCTCAGGATGGTAACTATTTACAACCAATATGAAGTATTTCAATATTTAATAACCGGTATGGCCAAACTAGTAGAGACCGTTGAATGTAAGTCCTGGATCTTGCAAAGGAACACAGAAGGCATGACCAGAGTGGTGGGCAGAGGTTTTCGTGTCATAAAAACCTGAAGGGTTAATTGTGTTTCATGCTGCTGAGATGAGGCCATGTGGAGACCTTGACAAGAGGTCAAGAGAAACTTCCATGGAAAGATGGCGGTGAAACCAAATTCTAGTAGGTTGAAGAGCAGTGGGTGTGTACCACTCTTGAAGAAATCTGGTTATGAACAAGAGTAGAGAAATGAGGCAGTGGGTGGAAGAATGCATAAAGAGATAGTAAAACATGTTCATATGCCAGTGAGAGCAGTACAGGGAGTATGTGCTGTTGATGCAGGGTTGAGGGGTTAACCAAGGGGACCCAGTTTTAAGAAGGAAAGAGATGAAGTAGCGTCAAGAGCTCATCAAAAGCTAGCTAGAGGCAAGCTGGCATATAGGTTTGGTGATAGCAAGATGAAAGTCACACCCTTATCAGACAGCTTCTGTTTTCTTAATAAAGTGTAAGCTGAGCTCATCACCCACAGCCTGGGAGATTAGGGGGAATTTTTAGAGCAGAACAAGCTTCTACCTAACCTTTTGTGAATTCTTACACAGTGAATCCCTTTATTGTATTCTTTTTATCTCTATTTCTTTTTACTTTTGTCTTTGTTCACTTATTTTGAATTTGTGCCACTAACGAAGGGCTCAGCAAGGGATATTGGATATATTTGCACCAGACATATAATCAGGGTTCACTTAGCTTCCCAATATGGAACCTAGAAAACCAGTGACGGGGTTTGGAATAGTTGATGAAGGAGCCAGACTGTTAACGGAAAAAGTGCACAGACATAATATGTAGTTTGGAGCCATAATGGAATGTTTGCTGCCTGTTGAAACTTGGAAATGATAGCAACTGCTTTGCTAATATGATTTCTACTTAGACATATCTTCATTTGCCCATGCATTTTTTTCATGCTAATCAGATTGTGTACATGGAATTTGTCCATGCTTTCCATCAGGAGCCTTCTTTTTTCTTTATAATTGTACAAAGTGTCAAAACTCTGACTCCTCTTCTACTGAAAGGAATAGTTCCAAGAAATGTTTTTAAATTAAATCCACATATTCAGACCCAGTTTCTGACTGGCTCGATCAATTATGTTACAGGAGGGTCAGTTTTATTTGCAAAGCTGCAACCATTAACTGCCTGGAGGCCATGACAGGTTTCTTTTGTGGACTTTTTTTTAAGTTATAGATTCTACATGGAAATAATATATTTTGTCTGCCTGTATTTGAAAACGATCAAAGAAAAGGAAGTTATCCCACGAAGAAGTTACTGTTAGTGATCACATTTAAATGAGATTAAAACTCAAAGAATAGCAACAAGGGGCAAAGTATTTAACACTAAGGAGAAGAAAAGAAGTCAGACTGACATAAAGATTTTTCAAGAAAATAGAGTTATGTTTCAGCAGAACGTGTCTTTAAGGAGGTGTATAACAGTATTTTTAGTAAAAGAGCAGATGACCTGGGAAAGTAGTGTGTTCTCTTGACATACGCATCAGCAAGCCTCAGTGTTGAATTGCATTGATTTCTGTGTCTACCTTTGGTGAACAGCTTTCCAATTGAGTTTAATGTAATCTGAATACAGGGAAAGGAATCACTGCCAAGATGAAATCTCTGTCGCCACAGGTCACAGCAGGAGGTGTGAATTCAGTGAGGTTTGAGATCTCAATGCAGTGGTCTTAATTGTGTAACTTTCCTTTGTCAACACTCTGTATCATGAGCACCAACTATACTTACCCTTTCTAAACCTTTTGCCTATTCTTGATATCTTGACCTTAAAAACCATAGCTTAGTCCTTTCTCCCCAGGACTAATGATGTAGACCAGTGAAAAACAGTCTAGAAATCGGCCGGGTGCGGTGGCTCACGCCTATAATCCCAGCACTTTGGGAGGCCAAGGCGGGTGGATTACCTGAGGTCAGGAGTTTGAGACCAGCCTGGCTAACCTGGTGAAGTGCCATCTCCACTAAAAATACAAAATTAGCTGGGCGTGGTGGCAGGCACCTGTAACCCCAGCTACTTGGGAGGCTGAGGCAGGAGAATCACTTGAACCCAGGAGGTGGAGACTGCAGTGAGCTGACACCATGCCATTGCACTCCAGCCTGGGCAAAAAGAGCGAAACTCTGTCCAAAAAAAAAAAAAAAAAAGTCTACAAATCATCCAGGACATAAACGTGTCATTAGTTTTGTATGAACTGCCTCTTGGGTAACCATCCTAAATTAAGCTAGGCAAGACTATTCTATGGCAACATAGCAACACTTGACTCTCAGTGGATTAACACAACAAAGGCTTATTTCTTGCTCATGCAACTCAAGTAAAGAGAAGAGAGATCAAGAAGGAGAATCAGAGCTTTTCACTGCCTCTGCCCAGAAGTGATAAATGCATCTCACATTGTCTAGGACAAGTCACAGTGCATTGTCTACCTGTACAGGGGTGAACAGGTAGTCTTGCCTGTGCCCAGGTGAGCACTAGAAGTTTCTATCACAAATTTTCTTTCTGCTGGTAACATATAATAACATATATTTCTGTAGTGTATAAGGTATATGATATTCTAATTTTCTAATTGACTTAGTTTAAAGGTTCTCCAAGCCTAGAATTTCAGGTCTATCAGGATTAAATATTGTTTGTGCTATTAGATGTTATCAAGCGATACATTCGTTATTGTGATTCTGTTTGAGAATAGTTTCTTTAATCTCAGTTTTACAAAATAGTTTTAGCTCACAGGTATTATTAATACGAAGTTTACCAAAAATATGAATTCCTTGGAATAAATGTGGCAGATACCCAACAGAAGATTCCTTACTGCATTTTCAGCATATAAAAAATTAGGGCAAATGTGGGGAAGAAAATGGAGATGGTAAAAATAAGTAAATAAGTTGAGTCCATGATAAGATGATTATAGAGCTCTGGGAATACCATTTTCTCCTTCCCTTCCTCCTTTCCTTTCTTTTTTCTTTCCTTCAACAAAGGTTATTCAGTCTCTGACATATGCTACAAGTTCTTCCAGGCACCAAAAAGATGATCATAAACAAGGTAGCCATTGTCCCTGCATTAGTTCGGGTAACACTGGATACTCTCACAGATAAACTCCTGAATCTCAAGGACTTAACAGAATGGCAGTTTCCTGTAAATTCCTGTACAGTCCAGCATGTGTGTTTCTGAGCTGTGGAGGATGTTTTCAATCAGTGATTCAGGGGCTAGCCTCCCTCACTTACATGACTTCATCAATTTAACATGTAGCTTCCAAAGCACTGGATGGCAACAAGCCCGTGGCAGGAGAAAGCCCCTAGAGGATCCCATGAAGGGGAGTTTAATGGCCTGGTCTAGCAGTGCTGTACATCAGGCCCAAGTACCAGTACAAGTTAGGTTCAGAGGAGAAGACACTTAAAGGACAGGGAGAAGTAAGCTAAAGGAGTCCTCTTTTGCCTTAACTAACCACTATGGTGAAAGCCTACCAAGGAAGCAGTCTTGCAACTCCAAGACTGCAACCTTCCTTAGGTGAACAAAAATCAAAATTTCATTCATTCATTTGTACAAATAATTATTGAGTGCCTTCTCTTCCGGGCGCTTTTCTAGGTATGCAGGATACTGCAGTGAACAAAACAAAAAAATCCTTCCCTCATAGATCTAGTGATAAAGTTTAAAATACCATTAGTATGTTACTTTTTTTTTTTTTCTTGAGACAGAGTCTCACTCTGTTGCCCAGGCTGCGGTGCAGTGGCACAGTCTCGGTTCACTGCAGCCTCAACCACCCAGAATCAAGCGATTCCCCTGCCTCAGCCTCTTGAGTAGCTGGGATTACAGGTGTGCACCACCAGGCCCGGCTAATTGTTGTATTTTTAGCAGAGACGGGGTTTCACCATGTTGGCCAGGCTTTTCTCAAACTCCTGACTTCAAGTGATCAGTCCACCTCCGGTCTCCAAAAGGCACCTGTACCTCTCAAAGTGGTGGAATTACAGGCGTGAGCCACTGCACCTGGCCAGTATTTGAGTAGTACTAACCAAAAATTCTACTTACAGGCCCAGGACCTTAAGAAAATATTGCATTTGTACACTTGTACATAAGGAACTTTGTACAAAATGTTTATTACATTATTGTTTGTAAAAGCAAAAACATTGGAAACAAGTGTCCATCAATAGGAAAAATGGATAGAGTATATTCATTCAATACAACACTATCAAGCAGATAAACTGAATAAACTTGAACTAAAATTATCATGTGAATAAATCTCAAAAACATAATGTTACATGAAAAAGCAAATTTCAGAATGATTACTGCTAGACCAGGGCTACATTTAAGTAAGTTTTAAAAACTTGAAGAACAACACTCTGCATTCTTCATGGATGCAAATGCTAATATATCAAAAGTTGAAATGGCTGAGCACGGTGGCTCCCACCTATAATCCTAGCACTTTGGGAGACCATGGCAGGAAGACTGCTTTAACCCAGGAGTTTGAGACCAACCTGGACAGCATGGTGAGATTTTATGTCTACACAAAGTAAAAAAATTAACAAGACGTAATGGCACATACCTGTAGTCCCAGCTACTTAGGAGGCTGAGGTGAGAGGATGGCTTGAGCCCAGGGGGTTGAGGTTGTAGTGAGCCATGATTGTGCCATTGCACTCTAGTATGGGTGACAAAAAGAGACCTTGTTTCAAAAAACAACACACCAACAACAAAAAAGTTAAAAACATGCATGGGGATGATAAACATACAATTCAGAATAGTGGTTATTAATCTCTGAGAAGGAAGCAATATAGGGAAATCAGATCTACAGGGGGTCTTAGGTGGATGTATAAAATATAATTTCTCTTAGAAAATTTTGAAACATGGCCGGGAACAGTGGTTCACGCCTGTAATCCCAGCATTTTGGCAGGCCGAGTTGGGCACCTCGCTTGAGGTCAGGAGTTTGAGCCCAGCCTGGCCAACCTGGTGAAACCCCATCTCTACTAAAAATACAAACATTAGCCAGGTGTAGTGGCAGGCGCCTGTAATCCTAGCTACTCAGGAGGCTGAGGCAGGAGAATCGCTTGAAGCCAGGAGGCGGAGGCTGCAGTGAGCCGAGAGTGTGCCGCTGTACTCCAGCCTGAGCGACAGAGTGAGACGCCGTCTCAGAAAAAAGAAGAAAATTTTGAAGCAAATAAAGTTTGATTGGATAAATTTGGACTAAGTATGTACTTGTTCAATATATCATACTCTATTTTTGTTATTGCATTTGAAATGTTTTTGGTACCTTCTTTAACTAGACACATTTCCTCCTATGCTCTTCTGACATGGTTTGGCTGTGTCCTCACCCAAATCTCATCTTGAATTGTAGCTTCCATAATTCCCACGTGTCATGGGAGGGACCCAGTGGGAGATAATTGAATTATGGGGGCAGGTCTTTCCCATGCTCTTCTCGTGATAGTGAATAAGTCTCACGAGATCTGATGGTTTGGTTTTATAAAGGGAATTTCCCCTGAGCACACTCTCTTGCCTGCCACCATGTAAGACGTCGCTTTGCTCCTCCTTCATATTCTGCTGTGACTGTGAGGCCTTCTCAGCCATATGGAAGTGTGAGTACATTAAACCTCTTTCCTTTATAAATTACCCGGTCTCAGGTATGCCTTTATTAGCAGTGTGAGAATGCATTAATACATCTTCCCATACCTCTCCGCCCCATTCTGCTTATTTCCTTACTAATATCTCAATTGCTGTTCCTGCCAAGGGGAGACATTCTCCCTCCTTGTCTCTTAGGTGATGTGGCTGAGGTGGTGAATAAAGGCTGTAGTGGCAGAGACAGGAGCAGAGCCTGGGCATCAGGCGCCCAAGTAGGGAAGGCCTGGTAGATGGAGACAGGTTCAGGACAGCTTATCTCACCTGTCTCTTTTGGCAAAGGCTGCTACCAAGCAGGTCTTTGGTGCATGTGTCATCCAGAACCCAACTCCTAGGACCCTTCTATAGCTCTTCTAATGGGGAAGGACCCCCATTGCTTTTATTATTTTGATGAGAATTCAACAAACTCAAACTTTTGTGACTAAGAGTAGCGATGCATGTGCAATCTATTTTTTCTTTGGACAGATGCCAGACTCTCTAAGTCACCTTGGTCAAGCAGCCTAATTCTTATAACAGCAAAGCACTTTTAACTGCACAAGTTTGGCTCCCTGATCCCTGTCATATAACTACTCACTGCTAGTCCTAAATCTCCTTGAGCTGAAGACATCAGAAGCGCAAGCCAGGGAGCTGAGTCAATTGCGTGGGCAAATGTCATTTTTACAAGCTCCATTTGCAGCTCCAGCTCCAGGCATGTAGACCTAAACTAGGATAGACCAAGGTAATTTTTGGTCCAAGATGCCTCTCGGTAGCATAGCCTATAGGTTATATTCTCTCTCTTGCTTTTTTTTTTTTCTTTTTTTTGAGACAGAGTCTCACTGTGTCTGTGTCACCCAGGCTGGAGTGCAGTGGTGCAATCTCGGCTCACAGCAAACTCCGCCTCCTAGGTTCAAGCAATTCTCCTGCCTCAGCCTCCTGAGTAGGTGGGACTACAGGCGCCCACCACCACACACCTAGCTAATTTTTGTATTTTTAGTAGAGACGGGGTTTCGCCACGTTGGCCTCAAACTCCTGACCTCAAGTGATCCACCTGCCTTGGCCTCCAAAAGTGCTGGGATTACAGGTGTGAGCCACCACACCCGGCCTATGTTCCCTCTTGATTATTCTTTAGATGTCTTTCCAAGTTCATCTTTTTTGCAAGTTCATCTTTTTCCAAGTTTCTCTTTGTTTCCTTACTTCATCTCCTCATTTGATAAGAAATGAAGCTTTCTCTAAATCACTCTGTCCCAGTATTGTCTCTTATGAGATTTCATTTTATTCTTTCTCTCTTTCAAGAAGAGAGGAGTGGGTGTGTGCAGCAGGGGGCAAGGAACACAGTGGGGAGGGATGCTTCTGTCCTCAGCACTTGTTCCACAGCCACCATGCATCCCCATTTGTTCCCACCACCTGCCTTTAACACATTACTCCAAACATCCTCTGTGCACCGTAGGCCCACTTTCACCTTCCTAAGATGACTTTAACCCTTGGGATTTCTGTCTGCTTGAATTTATAACGAACCACTGTGGTGAAAGTCTGCCCAGTAAGTCATCTTGTCACTCCAAGACTACAACCTCCTAGCCACTCACCGTCCTAGGGAATTTCCCTAAATTCACCTGTGTGGCCAAAGCCCTGGCTCCAGGATGCTCATCTCCTGCCTGAACTTCCACAGTATGAAGGCTCGAGGTGGGGAATTTGTCATTCTCAGTAGGAAGTGACACAAGCAGGCCCTCTACAAGTAAGCCTGGGCAGCTTGACTGGACTACCTCTACCTACTCACATTCAAAGCTGCACCCAAGCACCTGCCCCTCCCCAGTGTGCCTGATTTTCAAGTTCTGGGGCACCCAATGGACCCACCCACCCATGGCTTAGGGGGCTCAAGTCCTGACCTTCAGCCGTCACCAAGATTGGCAGCAATTAGACTCCTTCACACTTTGTGTAGACAATCTGACCCATTCTGATGTTACCGAACTCCTTTCCCAACTCGGACTTCTGAATTAGCTGAATTAACAACCAAGCCTCCACCCCATTCCTCAAGCTCTGAATGTAGGTAATGAAGCACAGCTAGAGAAACTATAAGAAACAGTTTCTAGACTAAACCAATTTTCAGCTCTTGACACTTTGCTTTGCTCATTTTCTGTATTTCTTTTCTTTTTTTTTTTTTTTTTTTGAGACAGCGTCTCACTCTGTCACTAGGCTGGAGTGCAGTGGTACAATCTCGGCTCACTGCAGCCTCCGCCTCCTGGGTTCAAGCGATTCTCCTGCCTCAGCCTCCTGAGTAGCTGAGACTACAGGCGCACGCCACCACACTTGGCTGATGTTTGTATTTTTAGTAGAGATGGGGTTTCACTGTGTTAGCCAGGATGATCTCGATCTCTTGACCTTGGGATCCGCCCACCTCGGCCTCCCAAAGTGCTAGGGTTATAGGCGTGAGTCACCGGGCCCAGCCAATTTTCTGTATTTCTTTAATGAACTTTCTGACTTTCTCACCACAGTGGCTTTTCTGGACCATCCTTGCTCTCTTCCAGCCTCCACCTTTGCTTCCATCCAATCTCGCTCCTCCCTGCAGACCTTGCCATGGAAAGCCTGAAATTGGGCAAATTGTGGACCCTGGCACAAATGCCCCCTTCCTCATTCCCCATCACCTTGATCTAATTTCATTTCTATATCTGTTTTCTCTCTTTTTCTTGTAGTATCAGAGGAAGAGATTTTCCTATTCCTTCCTGGAGTTAATTAATCTACCTGTGCTCTGAATTTCTTCACGCCTGAGCTAAGAGATCTTACTCCTGTAGCCTGTCGTTTTTCATTAGTTCTTTGTGTTTTTCTCCCCGAAACAAATGTGTGAGTTCTTGCACTGTGCTAGATACGGTGGATAAAATGATGAACCAAATGTAACCCCTGCCAGCAGTCTAGTAGGGGAAGATGGTAACATGCTAATCCCCCAACTATGTTATAAATCAGCATGACACAATGACAAATCATTCTGCAGGTAGTTACTAGAAGGAGCAATTATTCTGATTGGGGATTTTTATTTCCTCTACTGCCTCAGAGCCAATTTCCACATTCCAGGAGCAGAAAGAATAAAAAGGAAGAATATTCATGCAAACACACTCATTAAAACATTCACCCATTCAGAAAATATTTATTGAGTGCCTACTGTGTGCCAGCACTATGTGGGGTGATGCAGACACCCTAAGAAACTGCATTCATGGAGTTTATAGATAACTGAAGATGACAAGTTTCGGTAACACAAATAATTATAAGCTAAAAAAGGGCAACACTGAGTCATATGAGAGTATGTAACAGAGGGTGTAGTCTGATCCCAGAAAGCAGGAAAGCCTCCTTAGGACCTGGAATAATGGAACTGAAACTGAGAACTGAAGGACGAGCACTGATTATCGAGGGAAAGATGGGAAGAAATGAGCATCCCCCGACTGGGACCAGAAGGAGGAGGGTCTCTTGGACCAGCTTAAGAAGCTGTGTGTTTATTCTAAGAGCCGTGGAGCTGCTGAAGGTCTTTATGCAGAGGTGAGACATGATCATATGTGCACCCTAGCTGCAGTGTGGAGAGGTTTGGATAGACTCTGGGGACATTGAAAGAGCACTAGAATTGGAATCTGGAGTCGTAAGTCCTAACGTCAAATCCTATGAGCCTAAAGATCTTGAGCAAATTCTCTTTCCTTTCTGAGGCTTTGTTTCTGCCTCAGGACACCATGACAGTTGGGAGAGAATGTGAGTGACTAGCTCCTGGCTCACGGGAGGTCTTCAGCCCACTTGTTTAATTCCTTATCTTTTTCTGTATTTTCTAAGCCTCTTAGCCATTATTTCCTTGACAGGTGGGGATATGGGCATGGGCATAGATTGTGAAGCCCACTGCATTTTTGTGACTAGTTCTTTTTCTGCTCAAAAAGGACATTCTGGCACACTTCCAAGACCCAGAAATGACAGAATCATTTTAATTAGAACACTTTCTTTTTTCTAATTTGCAAATTGCAGTTCTCAAAGACTAACTTAGCAGAGCTGACATGGCCTCCTTGACCTACATTATAAGTAATGAGCTCTTGATCTAAGAATTAATGCAGTCTCCATCATGAGTTGATTGGCGTGTTTGAACAAAAGTGTTATGTTTTCAAAGCCCTGGCTTATTGGAGACTTTCAACTTTCTGTTGAAAAGTGGTTGGAACTAGGAATTTTAATTGCTCCATTCCTTCCCTTGTCGTGATTGGTTTTTATTAATGGGTCTGTCAGTTAACAGGTTACACTGTAAGTGGCAGGGATGGGATTCCAGTCAGGGAATCTGGCTTCAGACTCGATTTTGCCATGCCGCTCTGTGTCTCAATAATCAATGCAGGCTCAGGAGGCCGAGGAGAGAAAATAACCTATGTTTTTACATTTTCATTAGAGGAGAAAATAAAGACATCTTCACTATTGTCTTTTTTTGTTTTGTTGTTTTTGAGGCAAGGTCTTAGTCTGTCACCCAGGTTAGACTACAGTGGAGCAATCATGGCTCACAGCAGCCTCAAACTCCTGGGCTCAAGTGATCCTGTGCCTGGGCTCAAGTGATCCTCCTGGGCTCAAGTGATCCTCCTGGGCCTCCGAAGTAGCTTGGACTACAGGCATGAACCACTATGTCTGGCTAATTTTTTTTAAATTTTGCAGAGGTACAGTTTTGCTATGTTAACTCGGCTGGTCCTGAACTTCTGGCCTCAAGCAGTTCTCCTGCCATGGTCTCCCAGAGCACTGGGATTACAGGTGTGGGCCGCTGTGCCCAGCACATCATCCTTTCTCATAGATTGTAAAGGCACATGAAGGTCTTAGAAGCACAGGGAGCTCATTCAAACATATGGCTTAGATTTAAGGGATTTCTGACCTCTTCCTTGTGTGTAGGCCTATGATGATGGGAGATAGTCTCCCCTCTCCACCTTGCAAGATATCACCTCCCTTTGGAGCCTATTATGGGATGACTTGTGTCCTCCTCAAAATTCACATATTAACTTCCTAACCCCCAGTACCTCCAAATGTGTCTGTATTTGGCGATAGGGCCTTTAAGGAGATAATTAAGGTAAAATGAGGTCATTAGGTAAAATTAGATAGGGCTTTAAAGAGGTAATTAAGGTAAAATCAGGTCATATTGGACCCTAATCCAGCATGACTGGTGTCCTTATAAAGAGATTAGGACACAGGCAACACAGAGACTGAGGGGTGACCCTGTGAGGATAGAGCAAGAAGGCAGCAAGCCAAGGAGAGAGGCTTCAGAAGAAACCAAACCTGCCAACACCTTGATCTTGGCCTTCTAGTCTCCAGAGCTGTGAGAAAATCAACTTCTGTTGCTTAAGTCACCCAGTCTGTGGTGTTTTGTTATGGCAGCCCTAGCAAACAAATACAGAACGTAAAGAGCTCTACCAAATCCATGTAAAATGAGGAAGCTTGATTAAGATTCCTTGCTTCCGTGCTCATATATAATCCATTGGATTCTAACAGTGACAGTTCTATTTTGTGAATGAGGCTGCTTACTGCTTCACAAGCAAAGTGTGTCTCTATGGCAGTCAACTCAGCGTTTCACAGTTCTCGTGTTTATGTGCCATCTTGATAACTTGGAGTCTCCATCTCCCTTACTTCTCTCTGATTTCTCTTCCACGGATATATAAGCTAGCACTTTGGCAGTTAAACTGCTTTGAGTACATAAAGTATTAATTCAGCAGCTGAGCCCCCTTTCATTATTTTATCCATATATTTGTGCAAGCTTAATGGTTTTTACCATTTACCATGCTCAAGGCTGTAAACCATTTCTCCAGGAATCTGACTTACAAAGGTGCAGCCTTTAAATGAGGATTGCCCTTGTAAAAGGTCTCATAAAAATCATCTTTAGGTGCTCTTAACCACCAAGTTGATATGTTGGCCAGGACTCTGCAGCCTGTAGGAGAGGGTGGGGCCACCTCTCTTTAAAGAGCCAAAGAGGAGTTTGGTTCCATTGTCCTACCAGGCTCCCTGGCATTCAGATTTATTTCAGCCCCAAAGGGCAGCCGTGAAGCTTGGCCTCACCCTGGCTGCCAACCGTGGCAGAGGCTTCAGGAGGATGAATTCAAAACTGTCTGCCCTGGCTCTTTGAAGTCTTTGGATGTGAACATACTCCTTGTTTCTAGGTTTGGGCAAGCCAGGAATGCCGACAGGTTGGTCAGTGGAGCTGCTGAAGAGGCAAAGGTAGAAAGTGCATTTTCATGCTGCTTCATTAAAAAAAAAAAAAATCTAGCGAGGAGACACTGAATAGCCAAACTTAGCTGTGAGCAGGCATCACCTGACGGCAGGGGCCTCCGACTCAGAGGCCCACCTGGCCACTGCAACAGGCTCCTGTGCAGTGTGAGATGCTAGCTTCTGCCTGGGGCACAGACACCATGTCATCCTTGTTCTAACGCACACACATTCTTAGGGAGGAGAGGGATAGGTGTCTGCTTTGTTCATTGACATCATTCAACACATCCCTACTGAGTACCCATGTTGTGCCAGATATGACATAAGGTGTGGCAGAACAGCAATTAACAGACAAACTTGGTCCCTGACCCTGGGGCTTGATGGTGTAGTTGTAAAGGAAGCAAAGGTTGTGTTTCCCTCCCCAAAAACTCAAACTCTATAGCTCCCTCTTCTTTGTCCTTTCCTCCATTCATTTATCCCCTCCACTTTCTTACCTCCTGGAGGTTTGCATCCTAGAAAGAAGGCTGCAGGAAGAGAGTGACATTTATCCTAGGGCATGAATCCCTAATGGGGAATTTTATCATCTGACTAGAAGATATTTTGTAATAAATGAGCATCTTGTGGCCTCTCCAAGGCAGGGGTTCTGCATCCTTTGCTTGCGGTGAAAACTATACAATGCATTACTGTACCCTGGAGGCCACATGGAGGCCACATGAAGGCTGTCCCAGGGCACAGAGAACTGTAGAGTTAGAGAGGGACCTCCAGGCTTGCAAATCAGCAGTGCATTTTATCATCAGCAAATCAACAGCTGAGTGGCACTGAATTTCTCTGCCGAGGCTCTTAAGCACCTGGCTTAGTTCCTGCTTCCTGCAAAGAGATTTATGTCCCTGTGTAACAGAGGAATAAGAGGCCTGCTGGCAGTGAGCCCCACAGAGGGAGTGGGATTTGCAGAGGATACACTGATAAATGTAATTGCTGGAAGCTGTTGGTCCCAGGGCTGCCAGCTCTAAGATTTAACCCCTAACTCTCCAGGTAGTATATGGTACAACCCACTCTCGATGTGAGACAAGTGTTCACCTGAGATGCAAACTTGAGAATTTTGCTGCTGTCACTACCCAGTTTAAGGCCTTTTCTTCCACTGCAGGACGAACTAACTAATTCACTTCCCAAGGCCTCAATGATGTAAGCTTCATTATTAAATACTGTTTAGCAGTGTCAACAGTATTTCTTTGAAACTTCTTTTGTCAGCTTTAACAAAACCTCATCAAATCTTACTGAAAGGATTGGCATCTGGAGCTTTATTTGGTAATCCAACATTGCATGAACTCAGAAGACAAAGGAGCTTGAGCTTGTCTTGGAAACTCAAGGCAAAGTTATACTTGGGCATTTCAAAAGGCAGAAAGAAATGGTAAGGAATACAGTGCCAAGATTGAGTAAGAATAGGCATGGCCCTTTGTTGAGCCTGACCTCAGCCAGAGGCATGATGCTGGGAACTTAACTCATTTGTTGAATGAATAAGTGATGGCCCAATAAGGGAAATCAGTTGGTGCTAAAATGATGAAAAGGTCAGAAGTATAAGATCTAGTTACCGGCCGGGCGTGGTGGCTTAGCCTGTAATCCCAACACTTTGGGAGACTGAGGCGGGCAGATCACGAGGTCAGGAGTTCGAGACCATCCTGGCCAGTATGGTGAAACCCCGTCTCTACTAAAAATACAAAAAGTAGCCAGGTGTGGTGGCACATGCCTGTAGTCCCAGCTACTCGGGAGGCTGAGGCAGAAGAATCGCTTGAACCCCAGAGGCAGAGGTTGCAGTGAGCTGAGATCAGGCCACAGCACTCTGCCTGGGCAATAGAGCGAGACTCCATCTCAAAACACCACCAACAACAAAAGATCTAGTTACTTCACCCTTGTTCTATACAATGTTTTCTTGTTTCTTATTGTGTAATCCCTGTAAGAGTTCGCTTCCCCGAACTTAACTTGAAATTAACTTCAACCGGCCAGGCGCATTGGCTCACATCTGTAATCCCAGCACTTTAGGAGGCCGAGGTGGGTGGATCACGAGGTCAAGAGATGGAGACCATCCTGGCCAACATGGTGAAACCCCATCTCTACTAAAAATACAAAAAATTAGCTGGGCGTGGTGGCAGGCACCTGTAGTCTCAGCTGCTCGGGAGGCTGAGGCAAGAGAATCACTTGAACCTGGGAGGCGGAGCTTGCAGTGAGCCAAGACAGAGCCACTGCACTCCAGCCTGGCTACTGAGCGAGACTCTGTCTCAAAAAAAAAAAAAAAGAAATTAATTTCAACCATCATTGGTAGTCATCTATTAGGAGCAGAGGATAAGGTATGATGGTTATAGCCAGAAAGGAGATTTAAAAGAAATGACTTGAGAATCTATTGATGATTAGACGTAATGCAAGCCCTGAATTCAACTGGGAATAAAAACACTGACCTGACAGATTATTGTGAGGATTTAATGAGAAAGTTCATAAAGCATGTAGTGGAATGCTAGGACCTAGGAGGTGACCCACAAATGTTAACAGCATCTTGTCCACCCTCCCAACACTGGCTGATTTTTGGCTGAATCAGATGGCTGGATTGTTTTACTTCCTTCCATTTCTAGGATTTCCTTCCCCTTTAAATGGAGAAGGTGTTCCTGAAGTAAGGGATAATTACTTATTGTCATTCTCTAAAGAGATCTAATCTTTGCTAGAGCAAAGAATTTCCTAATCACTTGGGTAAACTTCTGTAGAATCAGTCCTAGAAACCAGCTACTGAAAACTGCCGCTTTCAAGAGATCTGTGCTGTTGCTTAGAAAAGCCTATTGTTTGTCCAGGAAAGAAGCTTGGCTGTGTTCAAGGGAGGCTGGCTACTATCAGTCTCACCTCCCTTAACGCTTTTGTTCAATTCAAAATGAGAGATATATGAGAGGGATATACAGGTCCCTTGTCAACTTTTTATATTGTCTTGTGAACCTCTTGGTTTCATATCATATTCTCCTTGAAATTTTCCCTTTACTGACTGTAAGAAATAAAGTCCAAACATTCAAGGCTTTCATAATTCAGATATTACTTTATTACTTTTCTTTTTCTTTTTCTTTCTTTCTGGGTTTTTGTGTTTTGGTTTTTGGGTTTTTTTTTTTTTTTTTTTGATGGAGTCTTGCTCTGTCACCCTGGCTGAAGTGCGATGGCATGATTTTGGTTCACTGCAACCTCTGCCTCCGGGATTCAAGCAATTCTCCTGCCTTAGCCTCCGGAGTAGCTGAGACTACAGGTGTGCACCACCAAACCCAGCTAATTTTTGTATTTTTAGTAGAGATGGTTTTCACTATGTTGGCCAGGATGGTGTTGATCTCCTGACCTCCTGATCCACCCGCCTCGGGCTCCCAAAGTGCTGGGATTACAGGCGTGATCCGCCATGCCCGGCCTGGAAATTACTTTTCTTAAAAGTCTCATCTCCGTCCCAACTTGGAACATGTTTAAGCCTTCACATTTTTCTATGTAATCTTTCCCGTCTCTCCACCAAACTCCTGTTCATCCTTGAAGAATCTCTTCTGTGAAGCTTTATGGTACCACCGAGCAAAGTTCTCACAGCACTTCCATAGTTCTTTCAATCTCACAGTACATTTGTGTTTTAATTATATTTGTATGTGTTTGTTCTCATTAGACGACAAACCCCTAGAAAGAATTACCTGGCATTAAAAGTCTTGGTGACTAGATTAAGGGTTATGGAATGACTTATAGTGAAAAAGAACAAAAGATACTTTACATTTAATATCTGTAGTAGATGCTTTCTAGGATATAATTGATATAATCTTATTTAATCTATTCAACAATCATGTAGGGATTAACACATTTACAGATTAGTCAACGGGCTTAAAGATAGAGTGATTTATTTAGACTAATTAAGGAAGAGCCTAGAATTGAATCCTATCTGATGCTCCAAAGCTCAGGCTCTTGCATTACACCAGGCTGGCTCAGGAAAGGGCAATTATATAATCAAACATACAGGCTGGCATTAGTAAACAGTGTGAATAGAGGAGAAAAAGCAGCTAGGAGACCGGAGCAGTAATTCAATTGTAAGGCAACGAGGGCCTAAATAAAATTAATAAATAGAGAACAATCAATGAAAGCGATAGATACTGATAAGGAGGAGCCAAATGGAAAGGCCATGAAAACGAAAAGCAGATTCATAGAGCTCATCAGTGTAGCCCAGCATCTTACTTGCCTCTTACTGTGGCTGAACCAGAGTTGAGGTGGGTGGCTCTGCGGCCTGTGCAGTAGGGGCAGGCAGAGCACAGTCCTGAGGCTGGACTCCCAGAGGAAGGTGCTCTGGGCCCTGGGGCTGGGATTGCTACTCAGCAGCTTGTTGAGCAGAAAACAAAGACTCAGATCCTGCAGAAAATATCATAAAGCAGTTAAAGCCTGTCTTAGTCTATTTTGTGCTGCTATAACAAAATACGACAGACTAGGTAATTTATGTTGAACAGAAATGTATTGGCTCACCATTCTGGAGGCTGGGAAGTCCAAGACCAAAGGACTGGCATCTGGTAAGGGCCTTCTTGCTGTATCATCTGTGGCAAAAGGGGAAATGGCAAAAGAAGGAGCCTACTCTCAAAAGCCCTTTTATTAAGGCATTAAACCCACTCATGAGTGTGGAGCTCTTATTGCTTAACCACCTCTTAAAAACCCCATTTCCCAATACCATTCCATTGGCAATTTAACTTCAGCATAAGTTTTGGACGGGACAAACACTCAAACCATAGAAATGCCTTTTCAAGATTTCATACAATATGTGGTCATGGTGTTTCCCCCAACAACTCTAAACCTAAAGGTAACCTGCAAAAGTAATAGATTGGACCCCAATCTACTAGTTTCTTTCCCAGCCAGAATTTTTTAAGTTCACACGGGATATTGACAACTGTACAGAAAGTGCAGCACATCAGCCCTCCAAAAACACTAACAGATGAGAGAGTTGTTCGTGAGCTCTGTTCAGCTGAATATCATAGCATGTATGGAAAGGTTTTTGACCTTGAACTACCACTAAAACTGTTTCAAAATCTGTTTGTATAGCATGATTCTACACGTACAAATTTTTGCCACAGCCATTTTTGCCAAATATCCTATTTGCCAGTCTATCATATTTGGCAAAATGTGTGGTCTGATGCTAAACATGGAATTATGTCTTGGTTAGTATGCTTCAAGTCTTGGGTCTTTACAGGAATTCTACTCTTTTCTGTTCTGCCAATTTTTTATAAACCTCTTCTTTCTGTAAGGTCAAAGTAGTTTATGGATAAAAACCAGATTATTGGGGAGAGGAGGTAGGTTGAATTGAGGAACATTTCTTTTTGTCAGTACCTCCAGCCTATTTGTATTGTTGGCCAGCTCACTGGTACAATTAATGTTTTTGATTTTATAACGATGGAAGTTGTGTTTAACTGGAGATGACAGCAATTAATTTTTTTCTTATGAAATTGTACTTTCTTTTTAGGAAGTACAATTTTTTCATAAGTGCTTCAATTAAAAAAGGGAGAGAATTGAAGTTTTGGCAGCAAACTCAAACACTGTAAGTGAAATTAAGATGCCCAAGTCTGTGCTCAATGGCATTGTATGGATTTATGATATGCCTTCAAGCTCTTCATGAATTCAGTTATTTTGAATTCAGCTGTATTTCAGTGACCAAGACAAAAGCATTTTTGTGAGGTGCTTTTTGTTTATATCCCAGGATTTTATTTAGAAAGAAAACTGCGCAAATTTCACTGGTGTCCAGACATGGTCAACTTTATTGAAAAACAAAACACAAAAACCCTACTTTGCTAGCACAAAATGTAAGTTTTTTGATATTTCAATCACTAATGTTCTTCTGTTACATATCATTTTCTTTATTTTCTATATAATGGACCTAGATTTAGTGTATCTGTCACTTTGGTTTTAAATGTCTGGCTGGGTTTGCTTGGAGAACATGTTGGGGACTTATCCTCATGTGGAAGCCATCACCCCACATTTCACTGAGCCTCTGGAAGGGAAACAATTTTGCAGAATGTAATTCTAGAAGCTGGGTCACCTGTGAAATCGCATTGGAATTTGATATCCTTAAGAAAAAAAAAAGGAGCCTACAGGGACAAAATATCATATGTGCAATGTAGGACTCCAGACCTTTCCGTTCCCTTTTATTATGTAATGTTTTAAAAGCCACATGTTCATTCAGCTGTTTCTCATCAGTTTTATTTTGTTCCCATATAAACACATACACACAAAATAAAAACAATTTTAATAAAGAGAAATTGTTTTTTCTCTTAAAGTTTCTCTGATGGTGGAATTCGTGTAAAGCTCTGAATTATTAAAAAGTTAAAAAAAATCCAAAATAGAATTTAAAACAAAATGCAGTTCTGATTGTGTCTTTTGTCTTGTCTCCCCTTTTCAAATATGTTCCTTCATTCTTTTAATCCTCTGTAAAGTCACATAGGAAAGGCACAATTTTGAAATAATATTAGCAATCAAGGATTCTGGTTTATTTTTAACAAGGATAAATAATGCGTCAGAAAACTTGTGCAGATTATATCAAAACAAAGAGGAATGCTGGTTTCTCAGAACGTGTTTGGATACATCCCTACTCTTGTCTCATCTATTTGAAAGCTGCCTGGGCATAGTCCAATGTGTTTATCTGATACATATTGACTTATACTTTTTAGCTGTCTTTGTGGATAACCCAGGTAAGTGCAAGAGACGTAGCATTTCCAGTAGTTACAGCTTTGAAAAATAACATAGCACACTGGAAAACATTTGCTTGCCCTATTTGCACTGAATTTTATTTAAACGAAGCATGATCACCTGGATGTCCGTAGAACTTTATAGCTTTGCGGTTTTCATACACATTCTTTCATTTAATCTTCACAAAGTGCATCCCTTTACCTTAAGTCTGAGGCCCAAGGAATTCTGACTCCACATATAACTAAAATGAGTATCATGCAACATTCCGTATGGCACTCCCATAGAAAGGGTGTTAGCTCGGCCAGCTCCAGTTAGCTTTGTTCTTCTCTGAGTTAATTCATTTCCCAGTTTGCCTCTGGTTTACAGGAGGTAGTGAGCCATAAAAGTAGATTAAGAACGTTCTATACAAAATGGGATCAAGGTTGGGTGTGGTGGCTTACACCTGTAGTACCAGCACTTTGGGAGGCTGAGGCAGGAGGATTGCTTGAGCCCAGGAGTTGGAGACCAGCCTGGGCAACATAGTGAGACCATGTCTCTAAAAAAAACACATTTGAAAATTAGCTGGATGTGGTGGTGTGCACCTATAGTCCCAGCTATTTGAGAGGCTGAGGCAAGAGGCTCACTTGAGCCTGGGAGTTCAAGGCTGCAATGTGCTATGATCGTGTCTCTGCACTCCAGCCTGGGTGACAGAGTGAGACCCTGTCTCAAATAAGTAAATAAAATAAAAATAAAATGGGATCAAGCTTCACAGTGTGTAGAATCTCAGAGTAAGAGACCTTTGATAACCTGTGATCCAAGAACAACTCATGGACAACATTCCTGATTTCCTCCCTTTTCTAAAGGGATGTTGTACCTCATCAGTTAGCTTATTCAGTAAGCTCATCACTTGCACCAATATATTCTGGTCCAAGCCACTGTGATCTCTCACCTGGCTGATTGCAGCAGATTCTGAATCGTAAGCAGTCTTCCTGCTATCACTCTTGTCCTGCCCCAACACCCATGCTTTATTCTCCACAGGGCAGAAAGTGATCTTTTAAAATGTAATCAGGCCAAGTTACTCATGGGCTTAAAATCCTCTAAGGTATCGCATCACAGTTAAAATCTAACTCCAGGCCAAATGTGGTGGCTCATGCCTATAATCCTAACACTTTGGGAGGCAGAGACAGGTGGATCACTTGAGCGCAGGAGTTCGAGACCACCCTGGGCAACATGGCAAGACCCCGTCTCTACAAAACACACAAAAATTAGCCGGGGTGGTGGCACGTGCCTGTGGTAGCCCCAGCTGCTTGGAAGGCTGAGGTGGGAGGATCACTTGAGCCCAAGAGGTTAAGGCTGCAGTGAGCCAAGATCACGCCACTACACTCCAGCCCGAGCAACAAAGCGAGACCCTGTCTCAATAAATAAATAAATAAAATAAAATCTAACTGCAAAAGCCTTACCATGGCCTCTGAGGCCTAGGGCCCTGGCTCTTGCCTGTCTTCCTTAAGTACTCTGCACTGACCATCTGGATGTTCTTGCTATCCTTCCAACGTACCAAGCTTGTTCCCATTTCGCAACTCATGCTGTCTTTTCCTTCTGCCTGAAAGGCTGTTTCCGTTCATGTTTGTGTGGTGCATTCCCTCATTCATTTAGGTTGGTGCCCAGATATCATCTTCTTACACTATCCTAACTAAAATAAATACCCCCAACCCTTGAGTCACTGACAAACCCTTGACCTCCTTCATTTTTCTTCACAGTTCTTATTGTTTCTTGATACCATATAATATGTTTATTTGTGCAGATGTTTACTGTCGGCCTTCTCCACTAGACTGTAAGCCCCGTGATGGAGGGGACTTTTCTCCTTCATTCTTCACTATTTCCCAGTGTTGTTGCATAGTAGGTATTCTGTGAATATATATTAGTGACAGGAATAAATTAATTATTAGAAAAATTCTCTTTCCATTTGAAGGCTGAGTTTATGTGGGGTGAGAGATGACCGTAAGACTCCATCACTGGGTAATTGAAAGAATGATGGAAATGGGACATCAGGAGCCACAGGTCTGAAGGGTTGGGAGAGACAAGATATTGTCCAGTAGACTCCCTTAGCCTAGAGAAAGAGTTTGATGAAGACCTCTAGGTCATATAGCAAGCATATCAGGGACTGGAGTCCATGTCTTCTGAGTTCCCTGGCTGGTGTTCTTTCCATGACATCATAGCATCTCTAAGAGTCAGGAGGAGGAGATGAAGTCAGGATACAGAAAAGTAGTTAATGGAAGATGGTAAATTCAGCTTGGGACTTGCTGAGCTTGAGGTGTCACTGGGACATGCAAATTCAGATATCATGTGCTGTTAGAAAGAAAAACTGAAGCCCAGAAATGAGCACAGATACATGCACTGATTTTGTAATTGAAACTATGGAAAAAGATTTTCAAGGGTAGGCAGGAAAAAGTAAGAAAAAGAAGAGTGGGGAGAAGAATGCAAAGGCTCTAACCTTTGCGTATGAAAGATGTTTGCAGAGAAAAAAGGATTTCCTTTCCAAAGCCAAGGAAAAAAAGGTCAGTCGAGGAAAAGTCAAGTAAGACAAGCACTAGCAGGAGGAAAGCAGTTTCAGCAGTGTGGAGTTAAAGGTCAAGTTGCTGGGGATTAAGATAATGAAGATGAGGGGGCTTAGTGGTTAAGAGCTCTGGAGTTGAACTGCCTGGATTTAGAGCCAGACTTCAGCATTTACTGTCTGTCCTTGGGCAAGATTTTAAATCTATGCCTTATTGCCTCATATACTAAACAGGAATAAAACTAATACCCAACACATAAAGGTGTTATGAGGAATAAATGAGATAACCTATTTTAATTGCTTAGCCCAGTGTCTAACACATAATAACTAATCAATAAATTTAGGTATTATTTCTCTTGATAGAAGTGTGGGATCTAAGAGCCAGGCTCACACCTTCACCTTCACAGCACCTTAGGAAGTCAAAATGGGAGATTCACTTGAGCCCAGTAGTTTGACAGCAGCCTGGGCAACATGGCGAGACCCTGTCACTACAAAAAAATTAAAAAATTAGCTGGGCATGGTGGTACATGCTTGTGGTTTCAGCTATTCAGGAGGCTGAGACAGGGGGATTGCTCAAGCCCATGAGGTTAAGACTGCAGTGAACCCTTTGCACCACTGCACTGCAGCCTGGGGAACAGAAAGAGACCCTGTCTTTTTTTTTTTTTTTTTTTTTTTTTTTTTTTTTTTTTAAGACGGAGTCTCACTCTTTCACCCCGGCCGGACCACAGTGGCGCTATGTCGGCTCACTGCAAGCTCCGCCTCCCAGGTTCATGCCATTCTCCTGCCTCAGCCTCCCGAGTAGCTGGGATTATAGGCGCCCACCACCACATCCGGCTAATTTTTTGTATTTTTAGTAGAGACGGGGTTTCACCGTGTTAGCCAGGATGGTCTTGATCTCCTGACCTCGTGATCCGCCCGCCTCGGCCTCCCAAAGTGCTGGGATTACAAGCGTGAGCCACTGTGCCCGGCCGAGACCCTATCTTAAATAAACAAATAGATAGATAGATAAATAGATAAATAAATAAACGTGGGGTCTAGGGAGAATAGAAAGGTAAGACATAAATTTGAAAGATTAACAGGGTCAAGGGAAGACTTCTTTTGAGTGATAAAAGTCCTGTAAAGAAAGAAAAAGGGACCCCAAATTAAGGCAAAGTGGTTAGTTTTAAGGAAAAGAAATTAGATGGTAAGAAAGGAACATAAAACAGGTTAGAGGGATGAGAGGAGCTCTGGAAAGTTTGATAAAGAGAAATGTATTCTAAAGTCGCCTTGTTAGATCACTTCATAGCCCAGCTTATTAAGAGCTTTTGAGTCCCTCTTTCTGACATGCCACACGTTGGCTGGTAATTCCAACAATCTGAGGTGATATGGTTTGATAAGCACTGCACACGGCTAAGGATAGATCAGGATTCAAGGATTAGTTAGGGTTTCCAAGAGAAACAGAACCAACAGAATCAATAGAAGATTTTATATGTAAATAATCTATCATATAAAATTTTCTCCTAAAATTATATATATACAGTTTTAATATGTATATAACTTTAATATATATTAAAATCTATATGACTATATATATTAAATATATATAGAGAGATTTATTATGGGAATTGTCTTATGTGATTATGGAGGCCAAAAAGTCTCATGATCCACTATCTGCAAAGTGGAGAACCCAGAAAGCTGGTAGTGTAATTCAGTCCAAGTCCAGAGGCTTGAGAATCAGGAACCCACGGTGCAAGTTCTATTCCAAGTGTCAAGGCCCAGAAACTAGAAGCACCAATGTCCAAATGCAGCAGAACAGGATGTCCCAGCCTAAACAGAGAGGGAACTCACTCGTCCTTTGCCTTTTTGTTCTCTTTGGGCCCTCACCAAACGGGATGATGGCCACTCATATTGGTGAGGATGATTTTCTGTACTCAGTCTACCAATTTGAATATGAATCTCTTCTGGAAACAGCCTCACAGACAACCAGAAATAATTTTTTACCAGCCATGTGGCATCTCTTAGTCCGGTCAATTTAATACATGAAATCATCCATCACAAATCCTTCCAGCCACCATAGGAAAGCCCCTGTAAGTTGCCACAGATCTATCATTTCACACAGTCTGGAATCCCAGGGTTGGAAGGTGTCTGAAAGGCCATGTGGCCCAATGTCACCCAAATTCCCTGGACAGCGTCTCCAGCAGCCAGTTTTGTATCAGCTGTATTTGGACAGTGTCCCCACTGGTGGCTCTTGGCATCTTGCAAGCAGACTTTTCTTTCTCAGGTCAGATTCTTCAGCACAGAAAGTTCTACCATTGATTTGCTATAGGGCCTGAAATTGCCATTTTCAATCATTCCTCAGGCTTAAGGGATCGAAATATCCTTTTAGACCACAAATACATTACCTGGCAATAGAGTAAGGACTGTAACAGAGTCCTTAGGCAGTCATATGGGATGACCCAAGGATAGGTAAATTCTAATTAGTGGTGGGAGTAGGGGCTAGGACACAGGGGATGCTGAAGACAATAAGACATGGCTAAAAGGGTCAATCGTGGGGAGTTGCAACATGAATACACAGGATATTCAGAAGAATATTAATGTTGAAGTCAAATTCATCCTTCTTTACATCTTTGGCCTCTTTTGGCCCTAGATGAGTATTGAGGTGAACTAGTGTCTAAAGAAGAGACCTGGTCTGATTGACTACCACCACGTACAAGAGGAAGTTTCAATGACTGGCAATGAAATAGTCCATTTAATTCATTACAAGGTACTCAGCCTAGGGTTCATGAATCTGGTCTAAGTGAGGATAGCTGAAAGCATTCTCAATTTACCCATGGATGAGATTTCCAGCCCAAGCCACATAACCCTACCACAATCCAGATGGAGTCCAGCCCATTCACTCCATCTGCAGCACTCTCTGAGCTCAGATAGTTTGCTTATCTTTGTGTTTCTTTAGTACTTTGTGTTTCCTTAGTACTTTGTGTTTCCTTATCTGTAAAATACCTTACCTATTAGAATGCAGAGAGCTGGATTAGAGGATCTCTGGTGGGTTTTTCCACTTCTAAATTGTGTGATATCAGCTATGGGACCTCCAAGACTTGAGTGGTCAATGACAGGAGGCAGGTCTAAAGGAGCTTCAAAATTTCAAGCTAGGACAGACTTAGGGTGGAGGGGAAGGCAGGGGACTGGCCATGAAATGCCACTTCCTGGTAAGCAGCTGTTTTCACTGAGATTGCATAAGCATTGGGGGCCACTGGGGAAGTTGACAAGATTCGGGGAGATCTAAAGCTCTCCACAAGCAACTCCTTGAGCCATTCTGAAAATAGTTCCAGGTGGGTGATGTGGTTAATTCCTTCAGCTGTGCATGCCGGCAATCTCCGTCCTCCTTTCTGTATTAGGAAACTAAAAGGCTCGGCAGTGGTAATTTGAACATTGCAATGGCCATTAGAAAATACATATTTTTTGGCTGGGCATGGTGACTCATGCTTGTAATCCCAGCACTTTGCGAGGCTGAGGCATGCAGATCACTTGAGTCCAGGAGTTCAAGACTAGCCTGGGTAACATGGTGAAACCCTGTCTCTACTAAAAATACAAAAATTAGCCAGGCATAATGGTATGCACCTGTAATCCCAGCGGCTTGAGCGGCTGAGGCAGAAGAATGGCTTGAACTCGGGAGGTGGAGGTTGCAGTGAGCTGAGATCGGGCCATAGCACTCCAGGCTGGGCAAAAGAGTGAGACCCAGTCCCACCCACCCCCCCCAAAAAAAGTATACCTGTTTTCATTGGGATATTTTGGTCATCACTATATGCACTTATATTCTCTTCTGCCTGAGTGTATAATGTTGGTTAAAATTTGGCCAAAAAAACCATAACTTTGGGAGGTGGAGGTGGTAGGATTGCTTGAGGCCCAGAGTTTGATACCAGCCTTAGCAACATAAAAAGAATCTGCCCTTAAACACAAAAAACATAAAAGGGAGACTAGACAATTTTGTTGTTGTTGTTGTTTTTTAAAGGTAGAAGTTTTTAAACAAATCCTTTTCCTAATTCAAAGAAGAAATTATTACTATTAATGGAAAATAAATTGGTTTATTTTGTCGATAAACACTGTGCCATTTATGATAACACTAGCATTAACACTAAACACTGTGCATCCATTAATAGCAGTTTTCATGTTCATAGTGCTTTACCAACAACTAATTAAACAAACCTATTTTAATTTGTTGCCATGGCAGTAAATAGAGATACACAGAAATGGTTGTATCCATCAAATTCATTCTTAATTCCTGAAACATAATTCAGTTTGGGCAATAAATCATTATTATGTAGTGCTATAATGTGTTTAGGATGATAATTACTATGTTCATAATGAAAAGATTTGCAAGTATACATAGACACATGCAATATCAAATATTTATGGACGACAATTTTTATATTTGTTACTCAGAAAAGATTTTCCCTTTACTGAATCTGATAGTCAAAAATGAACATTTCATCTGCAATCATTACTCTGTTCATATCTTATCTATTATGTTTGCTCCTGGGCATCCATCTCTAGAAGAGGGGCATTAGAATGAAAGAGGCCTCAAAAAACATTTGCCTCTGAATTAACAGAGGGATCTGTTCATGGTTAGTCTGTGAGGGAGGGATTGCAGAGGGAGGGCAGGGAGAAGAGATAGTCACTACCTTCATGTATCTGGAGGACTTTGAAGTGGAAGAACGGGAGTTGTGGTTTGTGCTCTGGGATCCAGACCAGAGTGAACATGTGGAAGCTACAGGGAGGCAAGTGTGATTCAGCGTGATGTGACGGCCTTGTCTGGAGCCAAAAAGACTGGGCCCAAATCCAGACTCCGTTCCTTCTGCAAGTCTGTCTACCTAACTGCTCTAAGCCACAAGCCTGCTGCAGGGGGTCATCTGGGAACTTCCAAAATAACACACCCAGTAAAGCACTGAGGCCTTCACCTGGTACCTAGCGAGTGATGCATGACTGTCAGCTCTTTATGCGATAGTATTTGTTTTTAAAAGGATGTTAAATGTAGAATGACTGGTTTGCAAGGCAGTGACTCACTTCTCTGGCACGGGAAGTAATGAAGCAGAAACTGAATGGCCACCGGTTAAAAATATTGTCTAAGGGTTTCCTGCTTTGAGGGTGAGGTTGAAATCAATGATTTCCAGGTCCATATGATTCCATGAATTTTGCAGAAGGAAGGGAGAAAGGACTTCTATTTTAATCCTTTAACCTTTTCTATATTGTATTCTTGCTATAATGTGATACCTTGGGGATCTAGGCTGTAACACAATGTTATTGGTGAAATGGTATTATAGAGAGCAAGCTTTTCTCTTGTAGACTTTTATCCTGAACTAGCCTTAACTCTGGGAAAAGGATCCACTAATTCTGACTCCCCAGTCTCTGCCAGGTTTTCCTCTGAGATCCCTTAGATCCTTTACAAATAGAGATTTTTTTCTCAACTAGCTTTCCTAAGTCTGTGGCCCATTGTGTTTTCACATTACAAACTATTTCCTTTCATATTCAGAATGTTCTCTGTATATAATCACGTTTCTGTAGATATTTATTTATCTTTACCTTGTTGCTTAACCCCTCTA
Organism: Nomascus leucogenys; assembly: GCF_006542625.1. Taxonomy (NCBI): domain Eukaryota; kingdom Metazoa; phylum Chordata; class Mammalia; order Primates; family Hylobatidae; genus Nomascus; species Nomascus leucogenys. The sequence goes on from NC_044384.1 coordinate 132,673,294, forward strand.
TCAGTGAGAGGCCAATGAACCAATCTAGATTTGAATAACATGACCATCCTTCTCATGTCTCTTTCTTTTTCTTTAACAACATTGTAGGATGACCAGCTTCTGCCCAGTTGCTGATTGTTTGCACAGAAACCACTGAAATCCATACAGTTATAGACTTGTTTGTAGGGCTGTGGTGTCAATTCCATGCCAACCACTTATGGGACTTCAATTCCCGGGAGTGCTGCTGTCACTAAGATAATTGGCTAATAATGGCAAGGAACCCACTAAAAACCGTAAAGCAAAGCTGAGAGAGAGCCAAGGGAAAAGGGAATGAGAAAATGAGTACTAGGGAGGTAATCAACGCAAGGGTGAAAGGGCTAAATATAAATGGTACAAGGGGAGAAAAAAAACCAGATTTTAAAAAAAGAAAAAAGAAGAGCTCAAAGCAGAGAAGGAAGAAAAAGAGGTTTTAAATTGTCCTGATTTTCACATTACATCTACATAGTTCTTGCAAACAGAAGAGAAACACTATTCTTAGAGAGAATCAAAATTAAACTTTGAAAAATAGGTAGTAAAAGACAAAAGAGAAATTCCAGTTTGCTGTTAGCTGTTCTATAATCAATCATTTACTAGAAGAACTGTAACAGTAGAGGTGGAATAAACTAGTATGTCCGGTATGGGCACTTTCCATGTGAAAAAAATTAAAGGAGACAATCTCACATAAAAAAAATGTTGGTTGTATATCTTTCTCTATCTATGAAATAACTTTTTAAAAATCACATAACATCTTTTTTCTCTGAACCAAATGGATTCAAAATAGGATCCTGGATTTGTCTCTCTGTGGGTGGTTTTGTTCTGTCTTTTTTTGTTTTTTTTTTTTTTGTTTTGAGATAGGGTCTTGCTATGTTGGGTCTTGCCCAAGCTGGTCTTGAAGTCCTGAGCTCAAGGGATACTCCCACCTCAGCTTCCCAAGTAGGGATTACAGGCAGGTAACACCATGCCTAGTTAGTTTTTTGTTTTGTTTTTTACTGGTGACATTTATGTGGCACTTTCCTCAAATAAAACATTTTTGACCATTAAAGTAGCCTTCTTAATACTTTCGTAAGTTATTTAACAATAATATGAGCATATTCAACTTATATTCACAAAAAATGAGATATAATTTCTACACTGTAACATTAATGTTGAATGTTCATCAGCTATAAGTTACTAATATTTTCTTTGGAAATATTTTCCTACCCAAAAAACTTTAGTAGCAGATCAATGTAGCTTACATTATAAAATAAATCAACTTGGATTCTTTCTTTCTTTCTTTCTTTCTTTCTTTCTTTCTTTCTTTCTTTCTTTCTTTTTTTTTTTTGAGACAGAATCTTGCTCTGTCACTCAGGCTGGAGTGCAGTGGCATGATCTCGGTTCACTGCAGCCTTGGCCTCCTGAGCTAAAGCAATACTTCCACCTCAGCCTTCTGAGCAGCTGGGACTACAGGCATGTGCAACTGTGCCTGGCTAATTTTGTTTATTTTCTGTAAAGATGGGATCTCACTACCAGTGCAAGACCCAGGCTGACCTTGAACTGCTGAGCTCAAGCAATCCTCCCACCTCGGCCTCCCAAAGTGCTGGGATTACAGGAGTGAGCCACCACACCCAGCTGCTTTCAATTTTAATTTGTTTCTAAATATTGTATTTAACATATGAACACGAGCGATATGCAGATAAACCACATCTCAGTTACCGTGTGTGTGTGTTGGGGGGTAGTGAAATTGGATGAACTGTTGAACTTTTAAAAATAAAAATTCCTCAACAAACTTTCTGTCTTTTATATAAAATAAAAGGAAATTATATTTTACTGTTTGACAAATGAAGACAGTGTTTAGAGTAAAATGACCAGGTAGGGCCCACTGGTTTCAGATTAGCATCCTGTGTTGGTCCCCTCTCTCCAGGCGTTCAGAGGCCTGAGCATCCCATTCCCAAGTCATGTTCAGTGTGCAGAAAGGATTTCCCTAAGCAGGCTATCATTTCTCCAAAATAGAAGAGATCGTGGGATGCGTCTAATTAGGAAATTTTCAAAGTAAAATATTATGATGTTTCTATCCAAACAACTGTATCATGAAGAGTCTTTAAAAGGGTTTTCTCATCTGTAAAATGAGGTTGAGTTAGATAATGTCTAATGCCTCTTTTAGTTCTGTTTTAGTTCAGTTCTATGAGACTGAGTGTTTTGCTCGTGGGTTTATTTTTCTGCCACTATTTAGTTAACATACATAAACAAATTGATCATTAGAATGTCACCCGTTTTCCTCCCAAGTAGCACCCAGCAGCACTATGATGAGTCAAATATAGTTGTTGTTAACGGATTTGCATCCTAAATCTCCTTATTAGAGAGGCTTTTAGTCCATTTGTTGGGAGGAAAGGGAACACCCTCAACTACCTATGTGTTTGATACTTCTTCAGATTGTTCTTGACTTTGTCATATCAAAAAGCAGAGGTCAGCTCAGCAGAAAATATTATTGGAGGACTTTGCATTTACCATATAGTACTCTGTTCCCTATGTGATTTTTCTCCACAAAGTAGTATGCCAAATGTTATTAAACTGATAAATGCTTTCAAGATACTTGATCCACATTTCTTTGAACAAAATGATTCTCTTCCAGCTTTCAAATGTATAATAAGTAATATGCTTATTATTGATACTTGATTGAGTGTAATTTGGGCTAGGTATTAGTCAACGGAAGTAATCATCCCACTTTAATAGAAACCCTTAAGTTTCAGTATATGAACGCAATAGAAATTTATTTCTTGCTTAGTTCACAGAATATGTTGGTGAATGTCCTGGTTTTGCTGGACACTGACTATCCTACAATAGACAGCGAGGAGAACGCAGATGCTGTCTTGCAGATTGTAGGTGCTAGGCATGAAGTGGTGTATTGTGCTGCTGGTACATAGTCCATTTGCCAGAACTGGTAGCATAGCCCCATATAGATACAATTAGACTAGGAAATGTAGTCTTCCTTTGTGCCTAGGAGGAAATTGAGATGGTTTTGGAAACACACAGGACTGTTTCTGCTATGATCTTCTATAGCAAGGAGTTATGTTTAGAAACGAGTTGAAGAAGGGGGACATGAAAGAGAAAGCAGCTTATCCAGGTATATTTTTCATAACCAAAATTAGGATTGCTCTCAAAGGCTGTGACAAAGACTATATTGAATTCCTGGGATGATCTAGAAATGGAGTGGTAGAGGGTTAGAAATTAAGTTGATATGGGGATGGAGAGGATAAATGATAATTCATAGATGATAAGTGGTAATTAAAAAGAGGTTTAATTGGTTCACAGTTCTGTAGACTGTACAGGAAGCTGGTGCTGGCAGCTGCTTGGCTTCTAGGGAGGCCTCAGGAAGCTTACAATCATGGTGGAAGGAGAAGGGGGAGAGGACAAGTCACATAGTGAAAGCAACAGCAAGAGAGAAAGTGTGGTCGGCAGAGGTGCCACACACTTTTAAGTAACCAGATCTCATGAGAACTCACTGTCAGAAAGACAGCACCGAGCCATGGAGCATTCACCCCATGATCAAAACACCTCCCATTAGGCCCCACCTCCAATGCTGGGGATTACAATTCAACATGAGATTTGGGTGGGAACAAATATCCAAACTGTATCAGCAGACTAATACAATAGTACATTATGATCAAATAGGGTTTATCTCAAGATGTAAATTTGGTTTAACATTTGAAAACTAATCAGTGTAATTCACCAAAATTACAGCATAAAAAAGAAAAATCATACGAGTATCTCAAAAGATGCAGAAACAGGATTTGACAAAATTCAATACCCATTCATGACAAATAACTTTCAGCAAATTAGACATGGACAGGAACTTCTTCAACTTGACGAAAGGCGTGTACCAAAAGCTAACATTCTCCTTAAAAGGGAAAGACTAAATGCTTTTCCCCTAAGATCAGAAACTAAGCAAGGATGTCTGTTTTTATCACTACTATTCCATATTGCATTAAAATTCCTGAGCAGTGCAAAAAGGCTCTTTACAGAGAATAAAACTTTATTCACAAAAGTCATGGTCAGCTATGTAGAAAATCATTATTAAGATTTTAATTTAAAAACTAGTAGAAATAATAAGTGAGTTTAGCAAGGTCACAGAATGCAAGATCGATATACAAAAATAAAATTTGTTTATTAGTGAAAATTTTGAAATAATAATTAAGAAAATAATACTGTTTACGGTAGCATCAAAAAGCATGAAAATACTTGGGTATAAACTTAAGATATGTGTGATATGGTTTGGCTGTGTCCCCACCCAAATCTCATCTTGAATTGTAGTTCCCTGTGGTGGGAGGAACCCAGTGGGAGGTAATTTAGTCATGGAGGTGTTCACCGTCATGCTGTTCTTGTGATACTGAGTTCTCACAAGATCTGATGGTTTTATAAGGGGCTTTTCCCACTTTTGCTCTGCGCTTCTCCTTGCTGCCTCATGTGAAGGACATGTTTGCTTCCCCTTCCGCCATGATTGTAAGTTTCCTGAGGCCTCCCCAGTCATGCTGAACTGTGGTTCAATTAAACCTCTTTCCTTTATAAATCACCCAGTCTTGGGTATGTCTTCATTAGCAGCATGAGAATGGACAAATACAACATGCAAGTACTATACACTGAAAACTGTAGAACATTGCTTAAATAAATCAAAGGAAATATAAATAAATGGATATGGAGTGTTCATGTTTTAGAAGACAAATTGTTGAGATTTTCAATTCCCTCCAAGCTGACCTACAGATTCAGTGCCATCCCAATTGACATCATACTGGACATTTTTAATTACACTAATATATTGATTCTCAATTTATTTGGACATACAAAGAACCTAGAGGAGTCAAAACAATTTTTAACGACAGAACACATTTAGAATACTTACACTACTTGATCTCAATATTACTATAAAGCTAGTAATGAAGACTTTGCATTATTGTAAGTATAGAGACATAGATCAATGAAATGGAAGAAAGAGTTCAAAAGTAGTTTGCATATATAATGGTCAATTGATTTTCAATAAGGTAAATGCAAAAGGATAATCTTTTCAAGAATGGAATTAGAACAACTGGATATCTATCTGGGAAGAAAGGAACCTCCACCCTTAACTCTTAGTACATGTGAAGATTAACACATAGTGGCTCATAAATGTAAACATAAGAGCTAAAACTAGAACAATTCTAGAAGCAAACATAGAAGAAAATCTTTGTGGCATGACATTAGGGAAAGATATCACAGGACACAACATAGCACAAACCAAAAACAAAAATGGTAGATTGGCCTCATTTAAATTTAAAACGTTTGTTCTTCAAAGACACTCAAGAAACTAAACGGCAAGCCAAAGCCAGGGAGAAAACCGTTACAAAATACATATCTGATATGTAAATTGTATCCAGGATGTATAAAGAATTCTCACAATTCAGTAATAGTACAAAAAATACATCTTAAAAAATGGGAGTTGGGCAAAATGGCTCACATCCATAATCCCAGCGCTTCGGGAAGCCAAGGAAGAAAGATTGATTGAGCCCAGTGATAGCTTGAGGCTGCAGTGAGCTATGATCATGCCACTGCACTCCAGCCTGGACAACAGAGAGAGACTCCAACTCCAAAAAAAGGTAGATTGGCTTCACAATCTACACAATCTTCACAATCTTCCAACTCCAAAAAAAAAAAAAAGGGTGGCCGGAGGGAGGGCAAAAGATTGAAACGGGCACTTTATGAAAGAAGACACACAAATTGAAAATAAGTACATGAAAGGGTGGATGCTCAATATTATTTATCGTTAAGATATGCCAGAGAAACTACAATGAAATACTCAAAAAAGCTAAATGTTTTTTTAAAAGTTGACAATACCAAATGTTGGCCACAATACAGAATGCTGGAACTCTCATACATTGCAGATGGGTATGCAACACAGTGTTAATAGCATAGCCACTTTGGAAAACTGGCAGATTTTTTAAAAAGTAAAGTTAAACATGCGTTAACCGTATGTCCCAGTAATATCACTCCAGGGTATTTATCCAAGAACAAACATGTACACACAAAAAACTCAACATAGATGTTCATAGCATTTTATTTGCAATAGCCAAAACTGGACAGTACTCAAATGTCCATCAACTGGTGAGTGGAGAAACAAATTATGTATCCATACAATGGAACACTGTCAAATAAAGAGGAATGACTAAAGATCCATATGAAAACATGGATGAATCTCAAAAGTATTATGCTGTATGAAAGAGGGCAGAAACAAAAGAGCTCACACCATAGGAATCTATTAATACAGAATTATAAAAAAGACAAAACTACAGAGAGCTAAAACTCTGTGAGCAGTTGCTATGATCCCAGCATCCACAGAGACTGGATTGCTGGCATAGGGGCGTGGAACTTTGCAGGGAGCATGAGGAGGGGGTGAAATATCCTAATTGTAGTGGAACTTACACAGCTTTATACATTTGCCAACTCTCATTGAATTGTACACAAAATTGATGAGTTTTACACTATGGAAATTATATTTCAATAAAGCTGATTTTGAAGGCAAAAATTTTTCTCTGGGGTTTCTGACTGTGGATTAATACAAATCAAAAAACCAAATGGCTGGGTTCCCAGAACATACAAGTGAAGTGGCTCAAAAATCTCCACTCTGTCAGAATTCAGCCCTAGAAATTTGTTATCTCTTGCAGGTATGACAGTCTTTTTCTTTTTTCCCTTGGAGAGCTCTGTTCTGACAGAATGAGAGTCTTTAATAGGGAAATTGAGAGAGAGCTGATAGATTTCCTTCCTTTCGGAAACAAATGTACAGAGATTTTCCAATGTAAGGGTTCATAATGTGTGTGTATTGTGCAAAGAGAATTCTATCTGCAGTCCTCTTTACCAACTTTGGTGACAAGGTTTACAACATTTCTGTCTTTAGAGCCACTGAAATCAAAGAAATTCTTAAACAACATACTATTCTTGCCCAAAATAAGAAGAGAGAATTCATTCACTCACTCATTCATTCAGTAAACATTTTCCTTTCTTAGTTTTTTTTTTTTTGAGACAGGCTTTTGCTCTGTGGCCTAGGCTAAACTGCAGTGATGTGATCATGGCTCACTGCAGCTTCAAACTCCTGGACTCAAGCAATCCTCACAACTCAGCCTCCCAAGTAGCTGGGACTATAGGTGTGTGCCACCACAACCTGGCTTTTTTTTTTTTTTTTTTTTTTTTTTTTTTTTTTTGTAGAGATGTGGTCTTGCTATGTTGCTCAGGCTAGTCTCAAACTCCTGGCCTCAAGCTGTCTTCCCACCTCAGCCTCCCAGAGTGCTGGGATTATAGGCATGAGCAACCACACCTGGTCTCCTTTGGTGAATATTTATTAATCGCCTCCTACATGATAGGCAATATACCCAGTGCTGGAAACTAAAAGTAAATATATAAATAAGGTGTTGTCTCTGTCTTCTGGTGAGCTCTAACTTCTCTGAGGTTTTTGGGGTCACAATTCAGAACACTGAGCGTCAGCTTCTGTGATTTGCCTTTGTCACTGAAAACTTACCAAAAAAAAACCTCTGAGAATTATGGAGATAAATACTGGTTTTAATAAAGCTCTTTAAATCCTAGAATGTTGGAATTTGGCAGTCAAAAAGGCCATTCTTTCCATTCAGAGAAAAGAAATGAAAGCCTAAGAATACGATGGTCCTATGGGATATGGTTTGGCTGTGTCACCACCCAAACCTCATCTTGAATTGTAGCTCCCACAATTCCCATGTTTTGTGGGAGGGACCCAGTAGGAGGTAATTGAATCACGGGGGCAGGTCTTTCCCTTGCTGTTTTCCTGATAGTGAATAAGCCTCACAATATCTGATGGTTTTATAAAGGGTAGTTCCCCTGCACAGGCGCTCTTGCCTACCGCCATGTAAGATGTAACTTTGTTTCTCCTTCGTCTTGCACCATGATTGTGAGGTCTCGCCAGCCATGTGGAACTGTGAGTCCATTAAACCTCTTTCCTTTATAAATTACTCAGTCTCAGGTATGTCTTTATTGGTAGTGTGGGAACAGACTAATACACCATGGTAAAAGAAAACAGTTTCTCTATTCACACTACACTTCTGATACTAAATGTGTGGGTTTTTTCCACACCAAGGAATTGTCCAGTTCTCTGCAGATGCCAACTGGGAATCCTAAAATTATGACACCATCTACCTGGAATTTGCGTCATACCCACAAGTTAAAATCCCACAAGACTTTCCCCACTTCAGATGCCAACAGTAAGTCTGGGGTTGCCACCAATACTTCTGACCAAGTGGCCATAAATCAGAGGTTCCCATTGATACTAGGGGGTAGGAGAGGTAACCCCAAATGATGGCAGGACCTCAACCCTGGCCAGTGCCCAGGCTCTTGACACCTGGACAAGTCAAGGAATTCACCATCAAGAAATTCAAGGACACCGTCAAGAAACTCAAGGACGAGTCAGAAAATAGTGAAATTCTGGAGCTTTGTGGCAAAGTGAAAAGACACACTCAAGAAAGGGGAGTGTGAGTGTGTGTACTCAAGAGAATGAGTCATGCCCAGTGGGGTTTGGAGTTTCTATCTTTATGAGTTTCTTTAACCAAGGGTTGGAATATTCATGAAGATTTCTAGAAAAAGGTAAAGATTTCTCAGAACTGTGGTGTCATCCATGTTTACACCAAATTTGGGTGTTCCATGAATTATTATGGCACTAGTGGGTGTGTGATTTAGGGTGTTGAGTGTGTAATGAGGTCCTAGGTGAAACCTACGCCAAATCCAGCACCATGTTGAGTCTGGTTGGTCTTAGTCAACTTGGCCCTCGTCCTGGTTTTCAGGGTCTTATTGGTCCCTAGTATATGCAGCTCTTTCAACAGCTCCTTTTTGCAGTCATGAGACTGCTGCTTGGAATTTTCTGTTCTCCTATGACCATCCTGTCTCACTGTGACCCCTTTCTCAGGATTGATAATTTACTAGAATAGCTCACAGAACTCAGGCTCACAGACACTTTACTTACGTTTACTGGTTTATTATGAAAGTTGCAACTCGGGAACAGCCAAATGAAAGGAATGCATAGGAAAGGGGATTGGGGATGGTTCAGGGTTTTCATGCCCTCTCTGGGCACACCACTCTCCCAGCACCTCAATGAATTCATCAACTCCTAAGCTCATAAGTCTCCCGGTTCAAGACCTTCTATAGAGCTTAATCTCCAGACCCCCTCTCCCCTTCCTGGAGGTCGGTTGTGCGGCTGAAAGTTCCACCGCTCTAATCATGTCGTCTTGCTGATAACCAACTCCATCTTCGGGAAGTCTAGGGTCTCCATCCTAAGTCACCTCATTAACATAAGCTCAGGTGTCACCATAAGTGGCTTCTTTATGAATAAAAAACGAAGGACTCAGGAAATTCCACGGGTTTTAGAAACCAGGACAAAGACCAAATATATTTTGTTTTATCCCACACAGTTAGACAATGAGTTAGTGGGACCCTTTCTGTCTTCTGACTCTGATTGAACATTCCAGAGGCCCCTGGCATGGTCTTCATTATCTCCCTTCATCACTCCCTGCAGAACAGCTGTGTCTCTAAGCCCTGCTGTCCTCTTGGAGACATTCCAGGGTACTTTTACAATCTGAACACATGCAAGCATAGGTAATTTCCACAGGTTATACGTGAAATAACGTATCCTGGGGAAAAAAGATTATAAGTGAAATGCTTAGTTCAGCAAAGGAATGTTTTCTATGGAATCCCCCTTTGATAGAAATATTGATTTTGAAAACATTTCTTTTCATTATTGGAATAATTCAGAAAAAGTGATTTATTTGTGCTCTGAGGGAAACAGGGACTTTCTTCTCAAATGTTTACAGGAATTATTTTGATAGTAAAGCATTTTCTGATAGAGTAGGAGGATACAGATAAGTTTTCAAGCATGAAACAGAAAAGCAGCTGCAGCTATGTACTTAGGAAAAGGTTTGGTTTTTGTTTTTAATGGTCGAGTCTGTACAGTACAGTACATAGTGCTGTACTAAAAAGCTTTACACTCACAGAAAAATAAATCAGTGCAGTCCTGTGATACCTTGGGACCAAACTTTCATTTGTCGTTTATCCGGTGTATCCTATGTGCCAAAGACTATCTGGTGTATCCTATGTGCCAAAGAATTCCATAGAATTCTTTGTGTTCATGGAAGCGTTCTAGATCTGCAATGTCTAAATATAGTAGCCATTCTCAGTGGCTCATGCCTGGAATCCTAACTATTTAGGAGGCTGAGACCGGAGGATCACTTGAGACCAGGAGTTCTGGACCAGACTGGACAACATAGTGAGAACCTTTATCTACAAAAAAATTAAAAAGAAATTCAGTGGGGTGTGGTAATGCATGTCTGTAGTCTCCAGCTACTCAGGAGGCTGAGGTGGGAGGATCGCTTGAGTCCATGGGAGGTCAAGTCTTCAATGATCTATGACTGCACCACTGCACTACAGCCTGGGTGACAGAGCAAGAACCCGTCTCTAAGGAAATAATAAATAAATAAATAAATAAATAAATAAATAAATAAATAAATAAAGTCACCGCTAACTACCTATGGCTACTGATTGAAATATGGCTAGTGAGACTGAGAAATGAATTTTAAGTTTAATTTTCTTTTAATCCATTTAAATTTAAATGGCCATGTAGTCTACTAGCTATGGAATTGGACAGCATAGCTGTGAGAAATAGGAAATACAAAGTGCCTCAATATTCACAATGTGGTTGTAAATGATTGAGCTAGATGTGGATGGAGGATTGTTTTCAGCAATATCTATCCACAAAGGACATCTCTCCAATCTTTCAGAATCATTACCTTCAAATATAAGACTCTACGATGGAGGTGATTAACTTGATATCCTATGTGCACATATATCTATAGTGAGTAAACAAAATGCTATGACTCTTTCAAGCTGAGAAGTATGAGAAGATGGTAGAGTGGGACCCCTTCTGTCTTGGGTGCTACTGAGATGACAATGTAATACACAGCAAAGTATGTCCAAGTGGATTTGGGACAACATCTACCCCATGTACAGATTAAAAAAAAAAAATGGTCCTGAGACTTTGTTCCGCAAGCTTGTATACCTTGTCAGTCAGATCAAAACTATAAAAATAAGTGCTAATGAGAGGAGAACATGAAGAGATGGTGATGAGAGCTGTTGCCTGGCTCTACTCTCCCCTGGAAGAGAGCTGGCTGCTACTCTCTAGCCCCAAGCCTAGTAAAAGGAGTTCAAAGAGACCTGTTGGAGAAATCCCAAATGGTTCCTGGTAGCTGGAAAACACTGAAGATGGTGGCCTCGCTCATGCTCCAGAAAACCAGTGGAGGCTGCTTCTTCCCACGAAACCTAGAGTGAGAGAGGGTTGACCAACCGCTTTGGGAGAGGGACTAGGGAAGCCCTTGCTATATGGTTGGGATCAGCCCACACTCCCAGAGTTGCTGAGGCAACAGGCATGTGTGAGTGTTTCTTGTGGAAGAGATGTGGGCCACGTGCAATAGAGTTGGCATGGAGTCTATCTTCTTGGGGACCACCCAGTAGGGTCGGGGGGAGAGGGCAAGGCTCAGCAGGAAGAAATGTTCAAGTGGGTACATAAGACTGAGGAACTGGAATAGAGAACCCCACTTAATATGGTTTAGATGTTTGTACCCTCCAAATCTCACGTTGAAATATGATTCCCAATGTCAGAGGTGTGGTATGTTGGGAGGCGATTGAATCACAGGGGCAGATCCCTCATGGATGGCTTAGCACTATCCTCTTGGTGATAAGTGAGTTCTTGCTCTGAGTTCGCATGAGATCTGTTCGTTTTAAAAAGTGTGGCATCTCCCCCTAACATTTCTCCTTCTCCTATTCTCACAATGTGACATGTCTATCCCTGCTTCACCTTCTGCCATAATTATAAGCTTCCTGAGTCTCGCCAGAAGCTGAGCAGATGTTGGTGCCATGCTTGTGCAGCTTGCAGAACCTTGAGCCAATTAAACCTCTTTTCTTTATAAAGTAACTAGTCTCAGGTATTCCTCTATGGTAACAAATAGATTAATAGATTACCCACCCTTTCTTTCACACTGCACTCTTCCAGTTGAAGCAGAAGAGTAGATTTAATGCTAAGTCAAGTTTAGCCTAAGGAGTGCATAGTTTAATTACTGAATTGACACTATGCTTAGAGGACCTACAAGTGAGCTGAATAACCGGGCCTGCAAAGTTTTCACATAATGCCAGGGGAAAGTTTCTCCCACTGAATAAAAGGATCACAGCAGACAGTTTTGGTCAACAAGGAATGGAACTTATTCAAAATCCTGGTTATGATACATGGATTTCATTAGATTTTCTCTTTACAATTCCAAAAAGCTATGTTTTTTTTTGTGACAAAAAAAACCAAATAAAATAGAAATTAATTTCTGTCAGCTTGGAAACCTGTATATTAACCAAATCTGTCTTTTTAATTAATTCCAGAAGTTAATATTCATGCAAAAAAATAATCGGGAGTGAGTATTAATAACACTGGGTTGGGCATAAAACATAGCTTGATACAAACTGAGATTGCTAGAATTACAGGCATATAGCACTATCTCTTTCATTCTTCCTGAAAATAATAGAACAAGTTTTGATACCTACCTGTAGGAGGTAGGGAGAGAGCAGAACTCAGACACTGCTGATTGAAAACTGTAGAAAGGAAAAGATTTCATGTAAAAATAATCTGAAAATATTCCATTAAGGAACATTCTTTTGTTTTCCTCCTACTTCACTGACTGCTCATTTCAGATTCCTCTGCATGTTCTTACTCATCTCCCTAATTTCTTAGCATTGGAGTGCATTAGGCTCTCCTCTTTTCTCTTTACCATCCGCTCCTTTGGTGATCTCATTCAGTTTCATGGATGTAAATATCATCTCTGTTACAGCTCCCACTCCTACCTGTCCCCTGAATTCTGGTTTTGTATATCCAGTGGCTTGCCTGGCACTCCTCTGCTGAATGTCTAAAAGTTAACTCTAACTTAACATGTCCAAAAATTACAGCCTGATATCCCATCCTAAATCTTGTTACTTCCACAGTCTTCCCCAGTTAGTTAATGCAACTCCATTTTTCTGGTAGTTCAGTCCCAAACCCTTGAGTCATCTTTGACTCTCTTTTATAATGTACATTCACGCATCGGCAAATTCTGTCAGCTCAATCTTCAAAATATGACCAGAATCTCAACATTTCTTACCTCCTTCTTTGCCACCACCCTGGCCCAAGCCACCATCGTCTCCTGCTTGAATTGTTGTAGTAGCCTCCTAATCACCTCCTTGCTTCCAATACATAATACAGGGTGATTCTAGCAAAATGTAAGTCAATCATCCTACCCCTCTGCTCAAAATCTACCAAGGGCAGTTAAGGGTCTTTACAACAACCTATAAGGTCCCACTTACGACATCTCTGACTACCTTTCACCTGGCTCACTCAGCCCTAGGTACACTGACCCCTTGCTGTGCTCAAAACACACCAGGCAAGACCTCAGGGCCTTTGCACTTATAGTTACATATTTGCATGGCTTTCCCCCTCACCTCCTTTAGGTGTTAACTCAAATTTCACCTCTCAGTGAAGCCTTCTCTCAATATCCTTTGCAACCATCTACTCTCCTGACGCTATACTCCTTACGCCTTATCCCTTTCCTTGTTTTGTTTTTCTCCAAGACACTCAGCATCATATAACATCACATATATTTACTTATCTTGCTTATTTTCTGTCTTCCCAAGCTCCATGAGGGAAGGGATGCTTTGTGCTCCGTTAGAGTCAGTAAACTATACCTAGCACATGGTAGATGTTGGATAAATATTTGTCACATGAATGAATGGAAGAATAACTACCCATAAGAAGGACAATACAAAATAAACTGAACGTGTATTATAGAGACTTAACCTCAGTTATTTGGGTCTTGGGGGAAAGGTGAGCTGAGTCTACCCTGTGCCTCGGACCACCCTCTGGTCTAACATTTCTTAGGCACTTACTATACTCCCTCCTCAGTTTTCCTCTTTTCTCCATTCTCTTCCATCCCCTAAGCACATGAACCACCTTTCTGCTCTTTCCTTCTTGTCTCCCATCCCTCTTATCCACCCAGCATACACTCAGCATTCGGTCGAGTCCCACCAGGCAAATGCCATGGTGAATTTTGTGTCAGGAATATTCTCTCAGCTTCACCTTGAGCTTTTGAAATCCAAGCATATCATGATTTTAGGTATGTTGACTATTTCTGCCTTGGGTAGTGGCAAATTTTAATTCAAAAATTTTTTGTTGAGCCTCAACTACAGACCAGGCACAGTTCTGGAAGCTAGGAATACAATAACGAATAAATAAGACTGGCACTTATGTTCTCTATTCTAATGTATCAGTGGTTTGTATGCAGTTATTATATGATTTATAAGGCATCCTATCTGTGCACTTAAGCAGTTGTAGGCAGCCCACTTATTGAAAATACTGTAGAGGTTAGAGTTGCTTATTATTTAAAATAAAAACCCTTTCCCTTAAATGCATATTTTAAGACTCTTGGATTGTTTGAGAATTGATAATAAAGAGGACTAAGCCATAGATCACAATGGAAAAATACTTAGTTTTTTTTCTTTTTTGACGTGAAATGACTCACATCTGTGAAATGGCAAAACTCATAATAGAGATTAAAAAAAATGAGTTGTTGAGTTTTAAGTTTAAAGCATTAACCTGAAGCCTGGGGAACTCATCTGTTTTCATGATTCCTTCCATCTGTTTTTTTTTTTTTTTGCTGGGCATTTATTTCCAGAGCTAAGTAAATTACCTAGACTTTCACCAGGAATAAGAAACTTATCTTCTGGCTGGGCGCAGTGGCTCATGATTGTAATCCCAGCCTTTTGGGAGGCTGAGGTGGGCAGATCATGAGGTCAGGAGATCAAAACTATCCTGGCCAACATGGTGAAACTCCGTCTCTACTGAAAATATCAAAATTAGCCTGGTGTGGCTGTGTGCGCCTGTAGTCCCAGCTACTCAGGAGGCTGAGGCAGGAGAACTGCTTGAACTCGAGAGGCGGAGGCTGCAGTGAGCTGAGATTGAGCCACTGCACTCCAGACTGGGTGAGAGAGCAAGACTCTGTCTCAAAAGAGAAAAGAAACTTATCTTCTGACTCTCATGAGGATAGACTTGGGTAGTCAAGTTTTTGATGTTCAGACACACTTGATTTAAGAAAAATTATTTTCTCTGGTTTTGGATCAACACCTCTATCTTTAATCCCTGAACAAATTCCAAGTGGCTCTCCACCTCTACCTTTTGCAAGATGTTCTCAGCTTCAGATTTATTAGTGCATACATGCTTTCATGTACACACACATCTACATATCTCTTAAGCTTTCAGTCTAAAACAGTGAATTGACTATTGGAACATTTCTCTTGATTCGTATGTTTTTTCTTTTATTGAAGTAAAATTTATATACGAGCAATGCACAGCTTTTAAGTGTAAAATTCTATGAGTTTTGACAAATGTAACATCACCCAAATAGAACACCTGTATCATCTTAGGAAGCTCCCTTACGCCCATTTATTTTTTTAAAAAGAGCATTTAATATTAATCATTGCATTAAAAAACTTAAAATGCATTGAAATCCTACAGTTATATATGAAAGAAACTTGAGAGGTCTTCCAAAATTTGAAAACATATTAAAAATGTAAATATTATCAGTAATAAATGTGAGGGTGGGATTTTTCTGAAATGTCAATAATAAAATTGTGATCAGCCATGCTAGAGAAAAGACTGGGCTATCTATTCAACCCGCAGAAAATGTTACACAATCAATCTACCACTTCACACCCACTAAGATGGCTGTAATCAAACACAAAAATAATAATCAGTGTGGGCGAGGATGTGGAGAAATTGGAAACTTCATACATTGCTGGTAGGATTGTACAGTGGTGTGGCCAGTGTGGAAAACACATTGGAAGTAAAGTTATACAGTTATGATATAACCCACAAATTCTACTCTAGGTAGAATGGAAAACAGAAATGGAAGCATAACATCTACATGAAAACTTGTACATAAATTTTTGTAGTGGTGTTATTCCTAACAGCCAAAAAGTTGAAACAAATGAAATGTCCATCAACTAATAAATGGATCAATAAAATGTGGCCTATCCACACAATAGAATATTATTTAGCAATAAAAAATGAAGTTCTGATATATGCTACAATATGGATGAGCATTGAAAATATTATAAGTGCAAGAAGCCAGTCACAAAGACCACATATTTTGATTCCATTTATATGAAATGTCCAGAATAGGCAAATCTGTAGAAACAGAAAGTAAATTAGTGTTTGCCAGGGACTGAGGGGTTTGGAGGGAAAAGAGGAGCGACTGTCAATGGGGATAGCGTTTCTTTAGGGGATGATGAAAAATTTCCAGAATTGACTGTGGTGATGATTGCACAAATCTGTGAATATGCTAAAGCACATTTATTTCTATCCTTTAAATGGGTGAGTTGTGTGGTATGTGAATTGGATCTTGATAAAGCTATTTAAAAAAAATCTTTCTAATGAGATGATCGAGTATGTAGCTAAGCTGGGCATGGTGGCTCACGCCTGTAATCCCAACACTTTGGGAGGCTGAGGCAGAAGGACTGTTTGAGCCCAGGAGTTGGACACTAGCCTAGCCATACAGGGAGACCTCATCTTAAATGAAAAGTTAGCCGGGCCTGGTGGTGTGTGCTTGTAGTCCCAGCTACTTGAGTGGCTGAGGTGGGAGGATTACTTGAGTCTGGGAGGTAGAGGCTGCAGTGAGCTGTGATTGCACCACTATACTCCAGCCTGGTTAATGGAGTGAGATACTGTCTCAAAAAAAGAAAAAAAAGAGTATGTAGCCAAAATACTTGAGGAAAAAGTATTGCTATGGCTTGAATGTCCCTGCCAACATTCATGTTGAAATTTAATTGCCATTGTAACAGGAGTAAGAGGTGGGGCCTTTAAGAGGTGATTGGGTCATAAGCGCTCTGCTCTCGTGAATGCTGTTATTGAGAGAGTGAGTTAGTTATCTAGAGACCCGGCTTTTGATAAAAGGATAAGTTTGGACCCTATTTGCTTCCTGTCTCTTGTGCTCGCTTGCTATGTGACACTTTCCACCATGGAACCACCCTCACCATGTGCTGTTGCTGTGCTCTTGGACTTCCAGCCTCCAGAACTGCGAGAGATTCATTTCTTTTCTTTATTAATTACCTAGTCTGTGGTATTCTCTTATAGCAGCAGAAAACAGGTGAAGACAAATATTACCGAAGTGTTTTAGGAAGTTTATTAGTACAAAATATTATATAGGTGGTAGATAAAAATATTGTGTGATTTTTCTGGATTTGGTAATGTTTGTGGGATTTGTCAACTCTTAGAAATTTGTATTTGAGATTTTTGTCATTCTAAATAAACATTCATGTTGTACTAAAAAATAAATATTCCATAATCTGGGCTTTTCCGTGACCTTCAGAAATAGGAAGAATTAACTATATGCACGAATAATACATGATGGAATTTCATCTTCCTTTTCATTTCTTCTTTTGACCTCCAGTATATAATGTCTTGCCTACTATATAGTCTCTCTTTCCACACCACATACATTAGGGCTCATGGGAAGAGGTGGGGGAGGAATATGTTATTGGATAAATACACACTAGCCCATGCCTAAGTGGTCTGCATGCCTCCTTTCTCTTTTTACCAGGGCGGGTGCTTGTGTATTGTGACACTGAACTTCAGCACTGGGGGCTATGGTAGCAGAAATGGGGATTCTTACTTCATTTTTAATATTTCCGAAAGCCTAACAAAATATTTACACACAAAATACATGCTGGCAAAATGAAATGTCAATGTTTATTTGATTTGCTTTAGGCTTCATTGACTTAGTAGTGGTAACACTGGCTAATTTATGCTGATCAGAACCTGTAACCATTTTATCTTTGATTATTTATAACTGGACGAATGAATGATTATTTAATATATGTGATCAGCTTTATAAGCACAATCTTAAAATATTTTGGCGTCGAGGATAAAACCAATTAAAAATTCCTTTTGCAATGAAAATGGGAAACACATTTCTGTGGCTTAACTTTTGAAATGCTCCTTTATTGAAATTCACTATAGGCCAGGAGCTTTACTTAATTTATCATGCTAATAACACTTCTGTAAGGCATTATTAACCCAATTTTATAAATGAGGAAACAGAGGCTCCGATTATAGATATCTATGCCCAAGTTCCTTAACTAGAAATATCACATAAATCTATGTCCACCCTGCCTCCTATATGATTAGTTATTTTTTTTGTTTGTGAATTGGTTAATTTCCCAGGTAAAGGCCAGTAGGCCAGTGGTCAAGCTTCAGGGTAGCCACTACATTTTGTACTCGGTCTTACTTTTGATGCTTTGCCAACAAAACCATCAAACCCCAAGGTTCAAGGAAGGCAGGAGTTGATTGGGAATAGGCACACCGGGACTGTCTCTGTAGGGTATGTATGCAAGGGTAAAGAGATATCACAAACGAGAAATATGCCTGTATTAGTCCATTTTCACACTGCTGATAAAGACACACTGGAGACTGGGCAATTTACAAATGAAAGAGGTTTATTGGACTTACAGTTCCACATGGTTGGGAGGCCTCACAATCATGGTGTAAACCAAGGAGGAGCAAGTCACATCTTACGGGGATGGCAGCAGGCAAAGAGAGCTTGTGCAGCAAGCACTCCCATTTTAAAAATCTTCAGATCTCGTGAGACTCATTCACTATCACGAGAACAGCCCAGGAAAGACCCGCCCCCATAATTCAATCACGTCCCACAAGGTTCCTCCCACACACCTGGGAACTGCAGGAGTTATAATTCAAGATGAGATTTGGGTGGGGATACAGCCAAACCATATCAATGCCCAAGTGACTGGGGTGCTTCCAAACCTACACATCTGCTCACACTGCTGCTCTGGCAGGGGGAGCATGAGCTGCGGACGTTTTTCTGAAGGTGGAGTGAATTTGTATAAATGCATACACTCCCTCATGCTGGTTCCTCTGGTGGGTGTCCAAGGCTGCCTTTGATAGATGCAGATGGGGCAGCCAAGGCAAAGTGACTTATGTGGCCTTGGTGCATCTCAGCTATGCCCACCAGGCAGCCCATGCTGACATGGTGGGCGAGATTGTGGGGCCACCAGGGAACCTGACTCCACTCCCAACTCTAAACTTGGCCAAGTCAGTCACTTCTCGTTATTGGGGCGTCTTCTACCTGTTACTTGAAAAAGACTGTTCTTTGGAACAATAAGGCGGTAACACATACATGGGACCACCCTGTAGCCGGCCACACAGGTTCCGCCTCCAGGTGCTTGGATCTACTTAACGGAGCTCCCAGGGGGGAAAGATTTGAGGTCTCTCCGTCCCTCTACCAGGGGAGGGCGCCGTTCCAGCCCTTGCCTCTGCGGCACAGATCAAAGGACGGAGGAAAAAAGGTGCAGGTCTGGGGCACTCATGTTCGAAAATTCAGTTTTAAGTGACCTCTCCCCGCGCACGCACTGTCGGTGGGGACAGTCCCGAGGCCAGGCTGCGGGGCGCCTGGGGGGACTCGCCTCAGGGGGAAATGGACCTTTCAGGGCTCGACGGGTCCCCAGGACTAAACGCTCCGGCAGCGGATCGGTGCCGGGGGAGCCCCGTCAGAGAGGCCGGGACCCCGAGGGATGCCTAGGTGCGTGTCCCGAAGCCCGCGTACCTCCAGCCCCGGCGAGACGGCGCCCGACTCGAGGCTCCAGTCACACGGCCCTTCCTGAGAGGAAACACCAGGGAAAGCACCTCTCACTTTTCTCAGGGTGGGAAAACTGTGAAGGAAGAAGACAAAGCAACAGGCAGGTTTCCGCTCGCGGGCTGGAGGCTGGGCCCAAGGCGGGCGCGCGGCTGCAGGAGGCAGCGGAGGGTCGGGGCCGCTCGAGGGCTGCAGTGCGAGGTTCTGGATCGCCTCCAGCCTCCCCCGGAGGCCCCGCCCCTGCCCTGGAGACCCCGCCCCCGCCTCGGAGGCCCTGCCTCCTCCTCGCTCCCCGAGGCGTCGGCCCCGCCTCTCCGCCCTCCGCCCTCCGCCCCCCGGGCTCGCTACCGCCGGCCCCGCCTGCGCCGCCTTCGCTTTGACGTTACTGGGGGCCGGGCGGGCGGCCGCCGCGGACTCGCAGCCTCGTCAGCCTCCGCCAGGGTGCGCGCGGGCCGCCGCCTCTCGGCGGTCCCGGGAGCCCAACAAAGAGCACGCGGCGCTGGCCGCCGGCACTCGCGCCCTGAGGCTGCGGCCCCGGAGCGCCCGGCGGCGGTTTCGGCGCGCGGCCGGGCGGGCGATGGAAGATGGAAGGAAGGAGCGCAGCGGTGAGCTCCGGGGCCGGGGTGCGGGCGCGGGGTGCGCACGCGGCGCCGCTGTCCGACGTGGGGTTTGTGTTGCTTTGTCGCCGCTGTGTCCCCCAGGATCCCGGGGCCACCTGGGTTTGTGCTGTCTCGATAGGTGCTGGGTACGATTTTCCTCTTCATGCTTGCTTGCTTTGTGTTTTTTAGGGGCCCAGCAGGGTCAACTTTGTGGTGTTAAGGTTTAGGGGTTTTAGTTCATCCCTCTGCTTTGAAAACCTCAGACTTGGGAGAAAAGCTATCAAAAGAAGGCAACATGAAAGAGGACCTCATATGCCGATCTTTCTTTGCCCAGTCAGCTTGTATTTGGGGACTATCACGTTTCTGTCAGAAAAAAAAAGACTAAACTAAACAAACTTGAATTGAGCGAGCAAACAGACAAGGGAAGATTATTCGGTGCAATTCCCAGGAGCTTTTACAGATGTTTAAGTCATTCTGTTTTACATGCATTTAACTTTATCCGCCGTTTTCAGCTTTCCGTTCTGGCGAATGATGTTCTGATTTTTTTTCTTTTTAAACACATTAACACCGATTAGAGGACGCGGGTTTAGAGTGTTGTTGGTGACCTAAATAATAAATGTTTCGTTTTGCCATTCCCCTCGATGTCAAAGGATGTTAAACGCCCACTAGGCAGAGGATGGAATGGGCACCACGATTTCATTTTCTAGACACTGGTTCTCCCGACAGTGGGATCCAGGATTTCCGCTCCAGAATAACTCTTGAGTGGGTCCAGGTGTTGGTGTAGGGAAGACGGAGATCTGGAAAATCACTGTAAGTGGGATTCTGGCAACAAACGCCTGAATGCATTCGTTGTAATTGAGTATGTGCAAAGGATTTTGCAAAGCCCGGTAGCCAGGTGAGTAGGATAGGATTTCTGCTTTCAAGAAGAGTGCTTGAGAGCTTGCCTAGGAGAGACTTCTGCGTAGGCTGCCATGGAGGATCTCAGAGGAAGCTTCTGGCCTCCGGGCTTGGAAGTTCTCAGAGAGGAGCTGGCAGTTATGCTGGACCTTGAAAGGGAGGGGTTGACTGGATTTTTGTGAGATGTGAGGGAAAGGATGTCCTCTGCTGAAGGAAAGGAAATTCACTTTCTACCCTTTTCCAAGAAATGATCCTTCCTTTTCTGAGAGTATTTACAAACCGATTTTCTTTTAAAAAAGTCATGAAATTCCTCTTCAGCAGTTAAAAGTGCAACGTGCTCAACATCACCAGTTAAGCAAATGCAAAATAAATTAGCACCTTTTCAACCAGTTTTTAGTGGCTGGCTAGATGTCCTTCCACAACTTTTTTATATCCATCCACAAGTGATTTGTCTTGTTAGATATTTCATTAATAGAAGCTTTTTGTACCAAAAGGAGTAGAGTGGGATCAAGAAAGAGACTTGGATCAGCAGGTAGGACACCTAGCTTAGAGGCTTTGCCACTGACTGGGTGAGTTTTTGCCACTGTCTTGGGCAAATTATTTAACCTCTGTCACTACAGTTTCCTGGTAGGGTGAGGGGATTAGGTAGATGCTCTTTCAGAGCCTTCCAGCCCTACCATTTGATATTTCCATGCCTAGACACGTTTTATGCATTACTTATTCAGTGACGTGCTCTTAATTTCACATTCTAAATATCTGTTTCTGTGTTCTGTGAATGGATCAGCACTCTTATCCTGACCATTGAATGTGGGAGAGTGATTAGAGCTACAAAGCTAAAATAACCTTATTAAGGCCAAATTCCATGGTTGAATGTTGTTTTTTTTTTGTTGTTGTTGTTTTTTGTTTTGTTTTTTTAAAATGCAAGCATAAGAAGCTTGATTTGCCAATCTTAATGTGTGTTTTCTTTAAAGAAAGTTTTGTTGACACTTCATTTCATTTGTGACCAAAGAATAACATATACCTTATGTACATTGCACTTAAGCAATTCAATTCTGCTTTTAATCAGATACTTGCAATTTAACAAATTGAGTAACCTTGGAAATTCTTACAGGCTAGTAAATCTTGGGAATTTGGAAATAAAAAAACAAAGTAAGATGAAAGTAGCTCATTGAAAAAGAAAAATTTAGAGGTACTTTCTATCAATGGCTCTGCCCTCTTTCTAAAACCTTGATATTTACATATTTGTTTGCCAGCCCTGATGGAAAATTATTTGAGTGGAATTTAGCGTGGCATTACATTGAAAAAACATGTCCATGGTACTACTACTTTTGGAGGTGATTTTTTTTTCTTTTATAGAAATTCAGGTGTGATTTGTCATGCATTATTCGTAAACTAAGACACCAGTGTGGTGATGGGTTAATTGCAGTCTTGGTTAAGAGATGCTGAGGCAAAACTATGTGAATATGAAAATGTGTATCTGCTTTGGCTTCAAGACTGGTTTGTTTGAGGTTTACATGGGGTAATGTCATTTGGACATTATGAAAAGAGTATCTTTGGGTTTGGGTTGGATTGGGAGGTGAGTTATGGATAGTGATCGTTTCCAATTTTTGGAAATGAATTCAGATGTGATTGAAGTTGAGTCAGACTGTAAAAAATAATCTGGTGACCAAAGTCTGTGGAGTTTAGTATGTGAATCAGGGTTATAGGAGGCTGGAGGTCTAGTGTGACCTTGAATTACTGCTGTTGTGATTCTCACCATTTAAGGGTTCTTCCCAGACCGTCTGGGCCAAGCACAGAGGTCCTTGGCTTCCCTTTGCTAAGAGTGGAGGTGTTTTCACTTTGAATATTGCCTCTCAGTTCTTCCTAGTTCTTTTACAGTTAAACCAGCCTGGCTTTCATTTAGGAGAGTACAGGATCCATGTGAAATTCTCCAGAGCATTTGTTCGGAGTGCCCATATCTTGACAGCTTGTGTTGTTTGTGATATTGTATGCAGACTCAGAGATTTGCTGGAAAGAATTTAAGTGGTGGCATTATTTTTTCAAAGAGTGTTTTCTGAGTTACGTTGACCATCTTTCAAGGACATTTTTCACAAGCTCCAAATTAGTGTTGTAGTGACTGTTGCAATTTACAATGGAGAAAAAGGAAAATTTGCAGCATATAGTTAACAAGTTATTCTTAAATCCAAATTACCAAATGTCCATGCCTCATTTGAAAATAAGGCATAACTCAACATTAATAATGAATCTTTGCGTGTGCTATCTTATTTATATAAAAATAGTGTGTGTCCCTGCAGTGCTTGTTTGCTCTACCAAAAGAAAGGTTTTTCACTGCGCCCAGAAGGTCAACAAACTTGGGCCCAGTTGGTGCCTAGTCGGCAGGGACTTTGTTGACACTTCAGGGCACAGCGGTGGCAGAGCATTTTCTCCCTTGGTGACACCCGTGGTGTGAGGGATCCGCCCGCTCTTCTCCCGTTCCTGCATGTCAGGCTGTGGCCATGGCAGACCACTCACTCCTTGAGGCTTACTTTGCAGCAAACTGCCATCTGGTTTGAAAGTCCATTTCCTCTGAGTATACATCAGTGAGATGAATCAGAATAATTTATACATGTTGAAGGATATTTTTAAAAGATTATTATTGGAGTTACGGATTTAGGATAACTGGGAAAATTAACATTTTGACCTAGGCTGGTATTCTTTTCTTACATAGTATTTTCACGTGGGTCTTCTGAGAAAGCAGCATTTTCTTTTAAGTTTCATGTTAAGTCCTGATTTTTTTGTTGTTGTTAGACACAAGATCTCACTCTGTCACCCAGGCTGGAGTGCAATGGTGCGATCTCAGCTCACTGCAACCTCTGCTTCTCAGACTTGAGCGATTCTCCTGTCTCAGCCTCCCAAGTGGCTGGGACCACAGGTACATGCCACTGCGCCCAGCTTAATTTTTGTATTTTTAGTAGAGACGGGGTTTCATCATGTTGCCCAGGCTGGTCTTGAACTCCTGAGCTCAGGTGATCTGCCTTCCTTGGCCTCCCAAAGTGCTGGAATTACAGGCATGAGCCACCAGGTCCGGCCAAGTCCTAGCTTTTGGAAAAGGCTTATTTTAAGTGATATTTTGCAGGCATGAGGCATTTTTACAATCACAGCTAATATTTATTGAGTTCTTACTTGGGTTGTCTCTCCTAGTCCCCATGACAACCCATGAGGTCAGTACTGTCATTATTTCCATTCTGAAGTCAGGAGAGGTTTAGGAACCTACTCAAGATCCCACAGTGAATAAGTGGCAGAGCTGAGACTTTAAACTCAGGTCGTCCAATTTTCTTAACCACGATTCTGTTTTTATGTCTCAAAGTTAGCATTGCGTGTTGCAGAAACTGAGCTCTTTGGCTCTAATATTTAGATTATTCAAGTCTTGGAATCTGAATATTGGATGACTAATTCATCACCAACCATTATACATTTCTTGGCTTAATAGTGGGGCCAGATTTTGTTGTTTGGCTCAAGGGATAGAAATGGTGTAATAAAACAACAACAACAACAACAAAACCCCTGGGGTGTCTAAAAGGATCGCTGTAGGACCACGTGTAAGGAGTTCCACATAGTTATATGTCATTAATTGGAATTCACAATAAAGCAGATTAACAAATTAAAATGGAACGTAAGGCTCACCTATTTTAATTTCTAATTGCATCACCTCAGAGAAGTGATGTAGATGCTTCAGCCACAGTGGGTGTTGACACAGTGAAGGCTGCTTTTCCTTGTTATTTCTTCCCACGAGCTGGGGCTTAGAGGTTGTTGAGAAAAGGAGCTTGAAACAATAAGGAGGAAGATGGGGAACGAGCCGAGGGCATTCATAAGATCAGGCGGCAGCTGCTCCCTCTTTCCCTGGCCTTCTGTTCTCAGACCTTTGCTAAGAAAAAGTGAATTACAGAAATGAAGCAGCTTGGTTTTCTTATGCCTATTTGGTCTGTGGACAAGAGAAGTAGAAAATTTAAATAGAAGCAGCTGTAGCTTCTTTTGTTTGGCCTCTAGCAGATTACTGCTTAAGGGCCAGGGGAACTGCCTTTCTCTGTATATGGAAACTTACATGCTTTTTTGAATGTAGATTTTCAAAAACTTGTACTTTCCAAGAAGTTATTTGATAGGCACAGTTTAGATTGAGTCATAGGACACTGGGAGAGGGGAAATTTAGGTGTAAGAGTGATGGCACAGATGGTGCCATTAGATGGCTGCTGTCTCTGTGACTATATTATTTTCTGGCAAAGTTATATTGGAAAAATGCTGAGAAATTGACAGCAGGCTTTGTGATCTTCCAGAGTGTCTCCTCTGGCTCTGCCTTCATGTCCCTACAAGGTGCAAGTAGTGAGTGTTTGAAGAGGCAAGGTATTTCTTGAGTCTGAAACTTTGTTTGAATATCAAAGTTTCTTTTGGGCAGATTTTTATGTTTCGCCAATTCATTTCTAGTGGCTACAAAAGGTCTGTGAGCCACCTTCCCCACCTGCTGATGCTTATTTCTCCCTATAAAAATCTCCCTTGGCCGGGCGCCATGGCTCACGCCTGTAATCCCAGCACTTTGGGAGCCTGAGGCGGGCGGATCGCCTGAGGTCAGTGGAGTTCAAGACCAGCCTGGCCATCATGGTGAAGCCCTGTCTTTACTAAAAATACAAAAATTAACCAGGCATGGTGGCAGGTGCCTGTAATCCCAGCTACTCGGAAAGCTGAGGCAGGAGAATCACTTGAACCCAGGAGGCGGAGGTTGCAGTGAGGAGAGACTGTGCCATTGCACTCCAGCCAGGCAACAGAGCGAGACTGGCTCTCAATAATAAAAATAAAAATAAAAAATCTCCCTTGAAGAAAAATTAACCATTGCTTTCCATGAGCTAATATCTGAAAGTATCAAGGCAGAGACTGAAGTACAGATATTATTATGCTATTCATTTATTCATTCAGCAAATGTTAAGTGCTTACCATGTGCTGAGCTCCGTGTATGCTCCAAAAAACCTTGTCCACTGATCTAGGCAAACCTCACTTGGATCATACTAGTGCGAGTCAAACTTCACAATCAGCAAATACTGAAACTACGGTACCTAAGAACTCAGAACTTGTGAACTTTATAGAATCGATGCAGTTACTGCCTGAATCAGCATTGTTCAATAGAACTTTTACTATGATGGAGATGTCCCATATTTGCCCTGTCCAATAAGACAGTCAGTAGCTACATGTGGCTGCTAAGCATGTGACATGTGGCTAGTGAGATTTAAGAACTGAATTTTAAATTTTATTTAATTTCAATAATTTAGCTTCAGGCAGCTAGTAACTACTATATTAGTGCAACTTTACAGCAAAAGTGCTTTTTTAATAGAGGGCATTATCTGTCCTGGGCTGTCATTTCTCGCTCTCTATTTATTTTTTTTGAGACAGGGTCTCACTCTGTCGCCAAGGCTGGAGTGCAGTGGCAAGATCTCGGCTCACTGCAACCGCTGCCTCAGGCTCAAGCAATTCTCCTGCCTCAGCCTCCAGAGTAGCTGGGACTACAGGTGTGCACCAATCGTGCCTGGCTGTTTTGTATTTGTAGTAGATACGGGGTTTCACCATGTTAGCCAGGCTGCTCTCGAACTCCTGACCTCAGGTGATCTGTCCCCCTCAGCCTCCCAAATTGCTGGGATTACAGGCATGAGCCACTGGGCCCAGCTGGCTGCAGTTGACTTTTGGTTGCAAGCTGTAGATGGTTCCCTAATTTCTAGCCCTCTTTGATTCTGCCTAGTATCACAGGGAATGTTCAGGTGGGCAGTGCTGTATATCAAAGCCAAGGTGTTTTGGGGACACCTGCACAGCTGTCTTGGAGGCCCAGTCGATTTTCATTGTAGACGAAATTGACAGGAAAAATGCCTGAATTGCGTCTGTATTGGCAAGGATTGTGCTGAGTTTTAAAGATAGGTAAGTGAAGGTGCCTGTGTCCAGTGGTTAGAAATAAGGAACATTCTTTTTTTTTTTTTTTTTTTTTTTTTTTTGAGACGGAGTCTTGCTCTGTCGCCCAGGATGGAGTGCAGTGGCGCGATCTCGGCTCACTGCAAGCTCCGCCTCCCGGGTTCACGCCATTCTCCTGCCTCAGCCTCTACGAGTAGCTGGGACTACAGGCGCCCTCCACCACGCCCGGCTAATTTTTTGTATTTTTAGTAGAGTCGGGGTTTCACCGTGGTCTCGATCTCCTGACCTCGTGATCCGCCCGCCTCGGCCTCCCAAAGTGCTGGGATTACAAGCGTGAGCCACCGTGCCCGGCCGAAATAAGGAACATTCTAATAAGGCAGTGGAACAGAGGAAAAAGGTCTTACTCTTTATCCCCAAATACTTCGTAGTGACCAGTCTGGAAGGTAGTCACATTCGCAGGCTCCAGGATTTCTTCAGAGTTGGCCATGTAGGAGTAGTCTTGAGGATAGCAGTGTGAAATTCTCATGGTTAGACCTCTGTTGAAATACATTTTAATTTTGAGTTTTGTAATTTCTGGTGGAACCACGATATCAAGGCATAACAATACAAAAGCGTGGGGATAGGAAGAGGAGAAAGAATGACATCTATTTAGTATTTATTATGGGCTAGGTACTATGTGAAACATAGTATGTGTGAGTGTGTGCATGCATGCATCTGTATGTATTTATATATTCTTTTTTTTTTTTTTTTGAGATGGAGTTTCACTCTTGTCACCCAGGCTGGGGTGCAATGGCGCGATCTTGGCTCACTGCAACCTCCGCCTCCCGGGTTCAAGTGATTCTCCTCCCTCTGCCTCCCGAGTAGCTGAGATTACAGGCACGTGCCACCACACCCAGCTAATTTTTGTATTTTTACTGGAGACGGGGTTTCACCATGTTGGTCCAGGATGGTCTCCATCTCTTGACCTCGTGATTTGCCTGCCTCGGCCTCCCAGAGTGCTGGGATTACAGGCATGAGCCATCGCGCCTGGCCTATATATCCTTTATAGTATTGAAAGGTGGGTGGTGTCTCCATTTTCAGAGGATGAAATTGAGGCTCATGGAGATTAAATGGGATCCTTTTTTTAAACAACTTTATTGAGATATTCACGTACTATACGCTTCACCCATTGAAAGTGTACATTCATTGGTGTATAGTATGTTCATGGACTTGTGCACCCATCACCGAAGTCAATTTCAGAGCATATTGATCACTTCAAAAACAAAGCCTAGGCCAGGCACGGTGGCTCACCCCTGTAATCTCAGTACTTTGGGAAGCCAAGGTGGGAGAATCTCTTGAGCGCAGAAGTTTGAGACCAGTCTGGGCAACATAGTGAGACCCCTTTAATAGCAAAAAAATTTAAAAATTAGCTGAGCATGGTGACGCGTGCCTGTAATCGCAGCCACTCAGGAGGCTGAGGCAGGAGGATTGCTTGAGCCCAGGAGGTTGAGGCTGCAATGTGTCATGATTGCATCACTGTGCTCTAGTCTGAGTGACAGAGTAAGACCCTGTCTCAAAACAAAACACCCCAAAAAATTCCAGACCCATAAGTTGCCACCTCTCCCCATTGCTCTTATCCCTCATCACAGGCAACCACTAATCTATTTTCTGAGTCTGGATTTTGTTGTTCTGCACATATCATGTAAATGAAATAATACAAAATGTGGCCTTTTGTAGCTGGCTTTTTTCTCATGTTTTCAAGTGCTCATCCGTGAAGTAGCATGTGTGAGTACTTCATTCCTTGTTATTGCTGAATAGTATGCCATTGACTAGATGGGTCACATTTTATTTATCCATTCATCAGTTGATGGGTTGCTTCCACTTTTGACAGGAATCATGCCATTCTGAACACAAGCATACAAGTTTTGTGGCCATTCTGGTGGGTGTGAGGTGGTATCTCATTGTGGTTTTGCTTTTCATTTCTCTAATGACTAATGATGATGAATATATTTTCACGTGCATATTGGCTTGTATTCATCCATTTTCACACAGCTGATAAAGACATTCCTGAGACTGGGCAATTTGCAAAAGAAAGAGGTTTAATGGAATTACAGTTCCACATGGCTGGGGAGGCCTCACAATCATGGTGGAAGGCAAGAAGGAGCAAGTCATGTCTTACGTGTATGGCAGCAGGCAGAGAGCTTGTGTGGGCAAATTCCCATTTTTAAAGCCATCAGATCTCATGAGACTTATTACAATCAAGAGAACAGCACTGGAAAGACTCACCCCCATAATTCAATTACCTTCCACTGGCTTCCTCCCACAACACATGGGAATTGTGGGAGTTACGATTCAAGATGAGTTTTGGGTGGGGACACAGCCAAACCATATCATTGGCCATCTGTATATTTTCTTTGGAGAAGTGTCTATTCAGATCCTTTGGCCATTTTTAAGTTATATTATTTGTCTATTTACTCTTAAATTTTAAGCATTGTTTTTATATTCTGGGTTCAAGTCTCTTATCAGATATATGCTTTGCAAATAGCTTCTCTCATTCTGTGGGTTGTCTTTTTTCTTTCTTCTTCCTGACCTTTGAAATTAGTGAGGTTCTTTATCTTAAACAGAGCACCAGAGGGCTTAGCACAGTTCTAGGCCCTCATGTATTTTCCAAAGTGAGTTAACAAAACTTTAAGTATGATGACTTGTGTAACAAATACTGTTTTTTAAATATCTGGTTGGAAGAAGGATGGAGATTTAACCTTTGCCTGAGCTATTGGAGAGGGACCACAAAGCTCTGAAGACTTGAGACTCTTATGTATACTGAAAGGAAATTTTGGAAGCCAGTTCCCTGGAGACTTTTATGTATAGAAAATAGGGTTCTCCTCCTGGATTAGACAGAGAATTGCTTGAAAGGAGGACAGCCTACTTAGAAGACCCTTCTTGATCTTTTTAGGTACTGTAATGTCATGATCTAAATAGTGTTTCCCAAACTTGTCTGTCAAGAATTACCTGGTTTCAGATTTCTAGGGCTGCCTGAAGATTCTGGTACAGTGGTTCTGAAGGAGCAGTCTTCATAATTAGCCCATGCGAGTCTTAAGATTGGAATGTTTGGGAAACTGATCTCACCTGGTAATAATGATGACCTTAGTGGTTGCCCCTAGAACTTAATTAGTTCTCTTTAGTGGGTGTGGCTTCCAGTTGACAAACATCCCTCACCAGGGAGATTACAAGGAGCTGAACAAGCCAGTCTGGCTACGTTGCTTACTTCAGCACTGGGTCTTGATCCAAGACAACCCAAGTCCCCAACCCCCCACCCCCTGCCAGTGTGGTAGAGATGGGTCATAAAAATTTAAAACAGACTCACAGACATTTTCAAGTTATAAGGTTGCCACCACTCCCTTGGGAGGAATCCTCCCTCCTTCTTCCCTCCTCTTTTAAAATGTGTTCATATTTTCTTACCATTGCTGAATCTCTGGGGGCCCCCCATAGCCACACAGATCTCCATGAAACTCAATGGGGAGAGAAGGGCATGGAAAGAAAAGTAGACATCTTACATAATCTCTACACTTTGCTTGTTTTAGGTGGTTGATTAGGGTCTCCTGAAGAATTTCAGGAGAGTGAGAAGTGTGAAGTTGGGAGGGGGAGACTCACTTACCTGACCTCTTTATTTTTGTTTTTTAAAGATGGGGTCTTGCTGTGTTGCCCAGGCTGGAGTGCAGTGACTACTCCGAGGCGCCATAATAGCTCACTGCAGCCTTCAACTTTCTGGCCTCTAACAGTCCTCCTGCCTCAGCCTCCCAAATAGCTGGAACTACAGGGGTGCCATTGTAGTTGGCCCTGTTCTTCTCTTAAAGGATATTCTGTGTTACCAGGAGGCAGTGCAGCATAGCAGCTGGAGTGTGCCCTTAAATTGAATACTCTGATTTGCTTCTATCTGTGTCACTTTGGGCAAGTTATTGTAACATCTCTGTGCCTCACTGCGTCATTACCTCATGGAATACCTCATTAACATTTAGTGGTTGGAAGGGGCTTAGATAGTTTCGGAAAGACAGTAAGTAGGCAGTAAATGTGACCTGGATGGTAGGTTATACTTACCTGAGTGAGAAATGGAATTATTATTGCCCTTATTAAAGTCACACGCCTATTAAATGGCAAAACTGGACTTTCTTGTACCCTAGACTGTGATTGCCTACAGGTGTGCTTCATGGAAGCCAAGAGAAAAATTCTAATATACTCAGCCCTCTGTTTCTATGGGTTCTGCATCATGCATTCAATCAACCTCAGATCAAAATATGCAGAAAAATATTGTGTCTGAACATGTATGGACATTTGTTTCTTGTCGTTATTTATTCATATAGTATAACAACTATTTACATAGCATTTACATTGTATTAGGTATTATATGAAATCTAGAGATGATTTAAAGTATATGGGAAGATGTACATATGTGCAAATGCTATACCGTTTTATTTTTTTCAACTTTTACCCTGATTTCAGCTTTTTTCTATAGAAGAACTGCACATAAAAGAATAAAGAATTAATGCAGTCATGCCAAATGACCATCACAATCAATCTTGATGGTACTCTTCAGTAGATACTAGAGCTACTAAGTTGATATATGCTTGTTCCTTAAAAATTATACCTCATCAAGGTGAAATAAATGCTATAATAGGAACAGTAAGAACCATGTGTTTATAAGTGCCTCAGGGTCCAGCTCTTACATTTAGACCAGAAAGTTACACACCCTAGAACACCAGCAACTCAGAAGGAAGACGGGGGAACTGTCGCCTTCCTTCCTTGTAGGTCTTTAGGCTGGGAAAGTTCCATGTAGGTGTGATTTTGCTTAAAGATAGAGATATAAACTTTATAACCCCTGAAAGTCACTTTCTGGCCAACAGCTTTAGCAGTTCTAAGAAGGAACAGTTTCATTTTGCCTTCAAGGGATATTCCTTTTCTGTGTCCTAAGGCAGGGTGATCAATTAGTGAGAGAGGATGATATGTTTGCACCAAGCTGCTAGCAGAAATGAGTGTGGCTCAGCTCCAATGCTGACCCTTCTCCCCTTGTCTAGTCAACCTCAGCCAGTGCAGCGTACCCGGGGAGGGTCACTGTTAGTCTGCCTCAAAGGCACTGTTGGTGGCTCTCACATATTCAGACTTCTTCTTGTGCCTTGTCCACAGTTTCTGGGGGATGCTGGGGACACTGCAGGAAGTAATGCCTGTCAGCGATAGGGAAGCTTCTGCTCCTTGGTGAATGGTTGGGTACTCTTTGGTCATCCTGAGATGTCTGAATCCTGTCATCTGAATACCTTCCTTCTCTGAGCCCGGGGCTGCTGCCTCCACCAAGGCTGAGGCTGGAGCTTTGAGATCCAAGACACTGGAGGAATCAAAGATTTTTCCATGTGTTCGATTCCTATACAGATTCGATGCTTTGGGTACGAATCTCCACTTATTAGCCAGTCAGTAAAAGCAGAGAATTTCTAAAGGCCTTTGCACCATGCAGCAAGACCAGGCAATAGGGTCAGCCAGTGAGACAACTGCCACTCTTCCAGAGACGCTGGAACTAAGGTCTAAATAAGATCAGTGTGTCAGTGTAGGTGCGTTGACTGCAACAAATGTACCTCTCTGGTGGGGGTTGATAATAATGGGGGAAACTGTGCATGTGTTGGGGGCAGGAGGCGTATCGAAAATTTCCTCACCTTCAGCTTAGTAGTACTGTGAACCTAGAACTACTCTAATAAATAAAGTCTACGGGCCTGGGCAACATACTGAGACCCCACCTCTACAAAACAGAAAAAATTTAGCCAGATGTGATGGTGCGAGCCTGTAGTCCCAGCTACTTGGAAGACTGAGGAGGGAGGATTGCTTGAGCCTAGGAGGTCAAGGCTGCAGTGAGTTGTGATCACATCACTGCATTCCAGTCTGGGTGACAGAGCAAGATCTTATCTAAAAAAAAAAAAAAAGTCATTTTAAAAAGATAATACATTTGGAAGCATTTAGCACTGTGTTTGCATGCGGCAGGTGCTCAGAGAATGTGTGCGCTTAGTTCCTTCTTACTCATTACACCACTTTATGTAAGAGATTTTAGCATCTTTGAATCCCCAAATCTATGACCAATCCCCCCTTCTTCCCCACTTTGCCGAAGGATGACTATATGTGGTGCCTTGGCCCAGGGTCCTCATTCAATATGTTTCTTTAGTGAATGAGTTAAACCCCACAGGCTGTTACATAGCTAAGTATAGGAACCCTATTAAGAATATACGGCATAATAGGTGCTCTGACATTTAGCTTCGTCTAATGGCAGAATAGAATTTCCTGAGTCAGCAGGATTTTGGGCCTGATCACTTTTTCGCTGTTGGCTTCACGGTGGCTTCATCTCCTGTTTTGGAGACACGGAATTTTCCCCATTCCCTGGGCTGCTTTTAGAGCTTCAGGTGTGTGACTTTCATTAATAGCTCTCTTGCAAATGGCAATCTAGGACGTAAAAGATAAGAGTAATGTGTTACCGTGGATTTCCTCAACCAGCTCTTTCCCTTCTGGCAGAGACTTCTGATAGAAGTAGATAAAGGCTTGGGCTGTGTTCACCTGGTGTGATGTAACGGTCTCAGAGATCTGTTTCATTCATTCTTTTGATTTTATCAGGTTTTTCTCTCTTTGTTTTTTTTTTTTTGAAACAGCGGCTTGCTCTGTCAGCAAGGCTGGAATGCAGGGGCATGATTCTAGCTCACTGCAGCCTCGAACTCCTGGGCTCAAGTTATCCTCCCACCTCAGCCTCCCAAGTAGCTGGGACCACAGGCATACACTAACATGCCCAGCTAGTTTTTGTATTTCAACTTTTTGTAGAGGTGGGGTCGCACCATCTTGCCCAGGCTGGTCTCAAACCACTGGCTTGAAGTGATCCTCTCACCTTGGCCTCCCAAAGTGCTGGGATTACATGTGTGAGCCACTGTGCCAGGTCATATTTTTTCATTTTGGGTGCAATTCTTCCTACCTTCTCGGTGTGGCTTGTATATCAGTTGATGGCCTCTCATATTGCTGTGTCATGCTTGGGAAAAAAAGTCTAATAAAATACAATATCATATTCTAAAACTGGACCTTATGTAAAGATAATATAGTTTATAGATTTAAAAGAACTTGATAGGCCTAGAGGAATTAAAGCCAAAATTTTAGAAGCATTACTAAAACAAATATATCTGTGATTAGTCAGTGAGAAAATATTATCATTTATAAAATCATTAAGTAATGATTCAGAGGGAAGTTCGGTAAGATTTGGAGGGGAGTTAGAAAGATAATGGTAATTCCATTTTTGAAAAAAACTTGGGTGGTGTAGTATACAGAGGTATTTCCTTCATGAGTATTTGTATTTTATAAATATTTTGTAAAGTTTTATTTTGCCTCTATTTAGTAAAAAATAATTTTAAAATAAAAAATTTGTCAGTAGAATTCTCTTGTGGCCATTTAATGGCTTCTTTCTAAAGCATTCCATTTAGCAATACACCTCTCTCTCATTATGCCTATGTTTGTTTTACATAATATTTAAGTTACATAATTTTGGTAGCAAGTACAACCAGCACAAATCCATTCGGGTGCAAACACAACTGATTCTTGGTAATCGCCACCTCAATCGTGTGGGTAGAATTTCATGAGCTTGCTGTAGCCTTAAGACTACAGCTTGAGCACCAGGTACTGATTTTTTAATTCTGTTTATCTGTTACCAGCTGTGAGCAGCGGGTATGAATGGGCATCAGCCAGCATGTCTTCCTGGGTAACTTGTGTCACCCTGTGAGACACCCTGGAGTTGGTTAATTGGAGGGTGGTTAAGAATTTCTGCTGTATACATAACTTCAGAAACGAAAGCAAACCTTTTATGGTCTAAGAAATGAAAAGGGATATTATGAGGTAGAGACATTAGGACATTCTTTCCATTTTGTTCTAAAATCACTTTTGGCATTTATCTGCCTCACATCACTTACGTTGTGTACAAAGCTACTTCCCTCCTGAATAATTTATTTCTACATCTAAAATGTTTGCTGAAATTATTTTGCTTTCCTTTCACCTGGAAGATAATTTTAGGTTTTTAAGAAATGTGGTTTATAAAAATAGGACCCACCATGTCCATCTACTGGGTGAGTGAGTTACTAAAGTATAACAAAAACATTTTTCTCTGTCTTGTACTTGAGTCCAGAAGTTCACTGAAAATGGGTTACACCTGGAATTTATGTATCATTATAACTATAAAGTGCTTTGTACTTTGAATCATAATTTCTCTTTCATCTAAAGCAATCAAAGTCCATTGTATTAGCCTGGCTACTTTCACCTGCTTGCAGAAAGCGTGGACCTTTTGGGACCCATTTTTTTGTTTTTTTTGGAAACGGAATCTCGCTCTGTCGCTCGGGCTGGAGTGCAGTGGCGCTTTCTTCGCTCACTGCAATCTTCGCCTCCCGCCTTCAAGCGATTCTTCTGCCTCAGCCTCCTGAGTAGCTGGGACTACGGGTGCGTGGCACTACACCCAGCTAATTTTTTCTATTTTTAGTAGAGATAGGGTTTCACCGTGTTAGCCAGGATGGTCTCAATCTCCCGACCTTGTGATCCGCCCACCTCAGCCTCCCAAAGTGCTGGGATTACAGGCGTGAGCCACCGCGCCCGGCCCAGGACCCATCTTTTAAATGAGCTCTGGTCAAGCAAAGTCCAGGGTTTTGAGAAAGCCTAGCACCCTCGGAGCTTTTCAGGGCATCTCTCAGTTGAGAGAGCTTTTTCTTTACAATGGGCCAGATTTTGTATGTGGTTAATTTAATTATCAAATGGGAGCAGCTTTGTCTTTTCCACGATATCTGAATATATGTGCATACCAAGTGACTTATTTAAAATACAGCTCTTTTAAAAGGCTACAGGGCGTATTGTAATCAGTCATATGCAGTTCTGTGTCACAGTCACTTTTCCTTCATTCATACATTCATTCAACAAATAGTGTTTGAGTGTCTCCTATGAACCAGGCATTATTTTAGGTTCCACGGATATAGTGGTCAACAAAACAGACAAAAATAAATAAATAAATAAAATAAAAATAAAGAAAAAAAGAAAAAAATCCTTGTTCTTACAAGGTAAGACAGACTGTGTATGATTTGTGTCTATGTGTGCGTGTGTGTAGTATGTTGATAGTGTGAAGTCCTTCAGGGAAAAATAAGGCAGAGGAGGGAGTTTGGGAGGGGGTGGAGTTGCAGTTATAAATGGGTGGTCAAGGATGACCTCGTTAAGGTGACGCATGAGGAAAGACCTGAAGAAGGAAGGTAAGTGCACCGGGAAGAGAGCACAGCAGGTGCAGAGCCCTGAGGTGGAGCCATACTTCCTGCCTTCCAGGAACAGGGAGACCAGTGTGACTGGAGTAGAGTGAGCAGTTGGGTCAGACCGGACACTGCGCTAGGTCCTGTGGGGCCTTGTTGCTATTGCAAGGGCTTCGGTTTGGACTGAGAGTGAACAGAGAAGCCTGTTAGAGAGTTTCAAATAAAGATGGGACATGATCTGGCTTATATTCTTGGAGGACATGCTGCTGCTATGTCTCGTGACAATAGACTGAAGTGGGGAAGAGTGGAAGTAGGGAAACCAGTTGGGAGGCTATTGTAAACTAGGTGAGTGAAGGTGGTGGCTTGGACCACCGTGGTATGTTTTGAAGGTTGAGTGGGAAGGATTTTCTCATTGTCTGAATGTGGGATGTGAGTGGGAGAAAGCATGGGTGACTTGCAAAGTATTGACCTGTGCATCTTGAAGGATGGAGGTGCATAAACTGAGACAGGGAGAGGCTGATTTTGGAGGAAGGATCAGGAGCTCAGTCATGGAGCCGTCTGGTAGGCAGCTGGATATATTTATCTGGATTACAGAGGAGGGGACTGGGTTAGAGGTTAAACCTTTGAGAGTTGTCAGAAAATACATACTGGATGAAATCCACAGGGAGTGAGTGTCACCAGAAAGGAAAAGAAGTTGAGGGCCAAAACCTGGGCTACTTCCACATAGAGATTGAAGAGATGAGGAGATGAGAAGGCACCAATAAAGGAGAATGAAGGAAAGCAGTGAATGAGGGAAATCAAGAGCGTGTGAAGTCTTGCAAACCAAATGAAAAAAGCCACTTCAAGCAAGATGAGTCAGATGCTCCCAGGAAGTAAAGCAAAATGAGGGGCAGATGAGATTTGACCCAGGGATTTAGCAATGGAGATGTCATTGGCGAGGTTGATAACCAACTGGGATTATGGTGGAGTAGTGGGGACCAAATGTTGGTCAGTGAGGATGTAAGAGAGCGCAGAAGTAGAGAAACAGAAACATCAAATGTAGAAAAATATTGCAAAGATTTTCGCTGTAAAGAGAATGTGAGAAATGTAGCTGCAGGGAGAAATGAGGTCAAGAGATGTTTTAAAAATGCAGGAAGTAACAGCATGTTCGAATACCAATGGGAAAGACCGTAAAGAGGAAAAAATTATGATCCTTCATGTAGTAGCATAATTCCGAAAGGACCTTTGATGTAGTTTAAAACAGCCAAAATCATCTAGCTTATTGTTGTAAACACTAGTTTTTGTTAATGCTGTTGATTTTTTCAACGTAAAGTCCTTATCTTCCCATCTCCATCAAAAGTCAAAACTTTTTCTTTTGTCTGAGCCTTTAAATAAATGTCTTTTGGGTATGAATTGTGTCTGCTCATCTTGTTTAACCTCAGGGAGTCCCTACTTCTGTTAATAGTTATGCAATATGCATGGATCTGAGGTGCACTCTGTCCACAGGTTTTTAGTGACTGATGACTTCTTTAGCTCTCATCTGAGGCACAGTTTCCCCACCATCCGTTAAGCATGTATAAGATCGCATTTTCCAAGAATTTATTCAGTCAACTAAATACTCATTGCATGCATTAAACATGAAAGGCCCCGTGTTTCCGGGTAGCAACCACAGGGCAACAGATGGATAATAAGAGTAAGAATTTAAAGAAACCTATGTCCTTGGATCTTGTGTGGATGACCAGTTGTTTCCCAGACATTACTGTGGAAATCACCTGGGGACATTGTTGAAATGAAGATTCTGATTCTTTAGTTCTGGAGTGGGGCCTGAGATCTGCATCTTTAACAAGCTCCTAGGTGGTGCTAGGGATGCTGGCTGATATGGTTTGTCTGTGTCCCCACGCGAATCTCATCTTGAGTTGTAGCTCCCATAATCCCCACGTGTCATGGGAGGGACCTGGTGGGAGGTAATTGAATCATGGGGGTGGGTTTTTCCCCTGCTGTTCTAGTGATAGTGAATAAGTCTCACGAGATCTGATGGTTTTATAAAAGGCAGTTCCCCTGCACATGCTCTCTTGCCTGCCACTATGTAAGATGTGCCTTTGGCCCTCCGCTTTCCTCCGTAGTTGTGAGGCCTACCTAGTGAAGCTGAGCTGTGAATCAATTAAACCTCTTTCTTTTATAAATTACGGAGTCCCGGGCATGTCTTTAATAGCAGCGTGAGAACAGACTAATCCACTGGCGCACCTCATTTTGAGTAGAAAGAGATCTTAGGGTAATACTTCCTGGCTTATTTTTTCTCCTTAGATTTTGCTTCTGCCCTTCCTCTGCTTCTCTATTATTGCCACATTGGGCCTTTTCCAGCTGGAACTTTCAGACTCAGAACAACCATACATTGTTGTAGCATTTGTTGATAGCATTTCAGTATCTTTGTTTTCCACTCTTAGCATTTTTATTGATCTTTGCAAAAAAGTTACTGATGTCTGGGAGTTTCGTTTAGTAATTAGATAGCTGAGGAGACTCTAGGCCAAGTTTCATTTGTATTGTGTAGGGAAGGCCAGACTTCTGGGTCTCATTTACATCCCAAGGCCATGTTTGTCCTCGACCTCTGAGTACATGCTTTGGAGCTATAGGCAGTCCCAGTACTGGGGCCAATTTGCCAGTTCAATTGTCAGCTTTTCAGTTCTCTGCATTCCTACTTGTTAAGGCTAAATCTCTTCAGTAAACAGCTCCCTTGCTGGAGGGCAGTCCTTTGGCTTTGTTATAAATAAATTTTGTCAGCTTGTGGAAAATAGAATAAACCTTTGAAAGTCACCACTGGCTAATGAAAGCTTCTTAGATGGCTGTATACTGGAAGAGATACTTAAAAAGTACCTATAAAAGGACGTGTTTTGGTGGGGGTTGGAGAAGAGTTTGAAATTAATTATCTGAACTCTGAAAATTCCTGTAAATTCTACATTTAGTTTCTGCTGTATACTTTAGACCATGTATCTTGTCCTGAATTTAATGAGGCATACTTTTTAGGATCTTCTGTATCGGTGCTATTCAATAGAAATATGATGAGAATTTCACATGTAAGGTTAACTTTTCTAGTAGCCACATTAGAAAAAAGTAAAAAGAAATGAATGGAATTAATGTAGGTAATATATTTTATTTAACCTGCTATGTCCAAAATATTGTCATTTTGACAAAAGCCTAGTGATAATTTATATACTTTGCTTGTGCTTAGAAATCTGGCCTATATTTTACACTCACAGCACATCTGCCATATTTCAGGTGCTAAATGGCCCCATGTGGCTGTCATATTAGACAGCACAGGTGTATATGCAGGGCTGCTGCAGGTATGACAAGCACAGTTTTATTTGTTTATCTCATAATTCTCTGTTAATACCAACATATGATTTGCTACAGTGAGGCATATATGATTAGTTAAGTATTAAAATAAAGATGGATTTTTTTACAGTAATCTTAAAATCTACCCTAAAAACAAATGGATGTTTCAGAAAATAGATAATTATAAATATGCAGAGAATACTAACATGTTGATTGACTTCAGCAATGGCTAACAGAGATGAGGTCCTATAAAAATTGAAAATGTCTGAGACTTTCAGATAATACATTTTTAGCAACATTATTTAGGATAATTTACTGCACCCCATAGGGTAGATAGGTCCTGTCATGACTCACATTTTATAGATGTGAAGCCTGAGACCAGAGAGGTTAAGTAATTTGCCTTAGATCACACAGTGGGTAAGTGGTAGATCTAGGATATGGAACTCTAGTCAGTCTGGTTCCAGAGTTCACTGCCTTCCACTCTGTGCCAGATTGGCTTCTCAGCACATGTCAGTGATACATACATTTGCCTCATCTTTTAAATGGTATGATTGAGGGATAGCGCTCTTTAGTTGAAAAAAGCGATTGATATAATCAAATTGTTTGATTGATACAATCAAATTGTTCTGGAAAATGGAGGATAAATTAACTCCTTAAATAAATCATATCCTGTTTGCCATTAATTTAAGTCTTAACTTCAGAGTTCCTTTATCTTGGTTTCTGATTGATCTTCAATTTAAATTGAGCCTCAGCATTTTTTCTGCCTGTCCCTCATGTGGGGAAAAACAGCTAATAATGTATAAGGCAAACTTTCAGTGTTATTGACAGCTAAAGCTTACAACTGAATTGGGGAGATAAGCTCTAATACTCATGAAATAGTATTACAATTTATTGTTGCTAGCAATCACAGCAGCAGTAACCATTTATTGAGAGGTTACTATCTGCCAAACCTTGTGTTAAGACTTTACACTCATTATCTTATTCAACTGTTAAAGCAGTGCTGTAAAATTGGTTTTATCTTCGTCAATAAATAAGTGCCAGAAACAGTGCCACTATACTCTGAAACAATGAGACTCTGAGAATTACTTTATTGGATTCTGGGTGTCACATTTAAAGGGGGACATTAACAGTGAACAGGTAGGTGAGTGGTGAGAAAATCATGTGATGTTAGGAGAGGTCATAGAACTGTGATCTTTAACCTAAGGAGAGAAGACTTAGTGGACGTAATAGTTACCAGTAAGTGTTTGGAGTAAAGAATATGATCTAAAGAGAAAACTGACTCTGGCAAAAGGAGTACACTCACTCTGTCTTTCTCTAAGGAATACAGAAAAGACATTTACAAAATTTTCTTATTTTGGATTTTAATCCAATTTTAATGGGACAGAGGCTAGGTCACTCCCTAGATATTCTGGATTAAATTATTGCATTTGGAAGATTTGGATTATACAAGAAATTAGGAATTGACCGTTGGATGAGGTGTCTATTTCTGATTTTGTAATAAATTGCGTCCTTTAATCAGATTATTTTTATGATAGAAATAATTATTGAGTTGTTTTGTAAATTAAGTTGGAGATTGTGATTAGTAATACAATATCAGAGCTCAGACAGACCTTAGAAATCTTGAAGTCTGATGTCATTTTGCAAATGAGGAAACAGAGAGAAAGAAAATGAATTAAGGACAAAGTTGGACAAGTACTCAGGTGTTGACTTCAAGTCCACTACTTAAAAAAAAATTATGGTTTCTAATGTATGGATGAAGAAGACTGAATCATATCTAGTACATTTTTAAAGGTCCTGTTGAATCTTCTCCAGAGTTAACAAAATGAAGTAGCCTGAAGTTCATTTGTTCTAATTATAGCACACTTGAGTCCTTTTTGGTTATCTTATCTGAACTTGGAGTTCAGTGATATTCCTAAAGAAAAGCTTTCAGTTCGTCAACTTCTTTTATTGTTAGTGTTTTATTTCGCTGGAAACTTGTGCATCTTTTTATTGAAAGGGTAAGAAAGGATATAGTGGCTCTCTGAATTTATCGATTCATTCAACAAGTATTTACTGAGGTGTGTGCCAGACACTTCCAAGCACAATTATAGGGTCATTAGCTTTTACTGTGAGATGAGAAACCATCAAATTGTTTTGAACCGAAGATTAGAAGATTTTTTTTTTTTAAGTATCACTAACAAATTAAAAGGGTTCCCTGGGAGTTTCAGCAAGCTATAGTCCCACTTGCCTTGATTTAATGAGACATACCTTTTGATCTCAGCACACAATTGGGATTAACTGCAGTTTGAGGTCTGATCCTTATTAGTTATAAGGATCAGACCTTATTTATTCACAATAAAGCCTGAAACTTTTTCATAAAAACAGAGTATAAACCTGTTAAAAATGTTCTACCGTATACTGGTTTGGAAACCATTACGAATTCATGATGGAATTTGACCGACCTAGGTTTGATGGACAGTTTCACTGATGATTCAATTTTGGGCAAATGTATTAGTTTTTCTGAGCCTCAGTTTCTTCATAAGTACAGTGAGGGTAAAACTTGTTACGTAGGAGTGTTTTTGAGGGTTGAATGATTTAAGGGAAATCGTGGTTGTGAAATGCTCAGCCCCATGTCTGGTGCATTATAAATGTTCAATAAAAGCACAGCCATTATTTTGATAATTTAGTCAAGGGGATTTTAAACATGGATAAAAGTTGTTTTGAAGCTAGATTGAGGGTGCTAATTCAGAGCCTTAATTTCTTTTTACTTTAGAGCTCAGATAAAATGTCTTTAATGCCTTTGTCTAAAGGTCCTGACATTGAAACAAGCATTAAAATGACACCTCTAACTTAATTAACACTGTTTGTTTTGCATGTGTATGAATTAATCTTTTTAAATGTCACTAGCTCTTTTGGTGGTGTCCCGTATTGACAAATGCTCCCTCCCTCATTCCACAGGTATTACCAATTTTGGAGCAATTCTGGTGGTTCACCTATCAATTAAAGCAGTCGGAGAGGCCCTGCCTGTCGGTCACAGTTGACCCTAGCCACAGGACACCTAGGGAAGTGGTGTACTGTGAAGCCTCCCCAGGGAGTGTCAGGAGTCTGTGTGTCTGTGTGTGTGTGTGTGTGTGTGTGTGTGTGTGTGTGTGTTTTCTGTTGCCGAAGATTATTGTCCTCCAAGAGAGTAAACACATCACCTTATGACTCTGTAGCCAAGTTCACTTCTGTAATAATTTTTTGCATGTGTATTTTTACCACTGAAATTCAGTCTGACTTAGTTCAATACTGCATCTAGACCAGTGTCTGGTCAAAAGTATTAAATTTGACTTGCTAATCTCCACGCGAGATGAGGGAGAGACCCTATGTACAACTGAATTGGGCCCATGTGAAACCCGTGTTTCTGGTGCCCCGTTTTCCTTGGGCTCTGGCTGGCAGCTTCTTCTACCCCAGTTATGTATTTCACTTTCCTGGGGCTGAAGTGTCAGCTAGCTGAGCTGATAAATTTATCTGGGTTAATAGGAGAGAGTTAGAGGATCATGTGGTCCTTTTAACTGTCTTTGGAGGAAAG
This sequence comes from Nomascus leucogenys, assembly GCF_006542625.1. NCBI lineage: Eukaryota > Metazoa > Chordata > Mammalia > Primates > Hylobatidae > Nomascus > Nomascus leucogenys. The sequence goes on from NC_044384.1 coordinate 132,716,567, forward strand.
ATTTTGCGTCCCCCACTCCTCAGTTATTTGAAAGCACTTTGGCAAAACTGAGATCCCTGCATTATTGTTAATCTAACGTTGCAGCTTAGTTGATCTGTTAGTGAATGTGATCATCAGGGGAATCACAGATCATGGAAAGGTAAGTGGAGGACAGGCCTCTGGAGAAGGTATTCATAGGCACAGGCAACCTTTTCTGATTGTGTAATTACTTTAAAATATTCTGTTTTAAAATTTTTAATTAAAATTTGTTTCCTTATTACCAAAAATATCCTGGTAATTGTAGATTGCCTGGGTGGGGATGAGGAGAAGTTGCCAGCTTAAGCCAAACCACATAGAGCGAGAATGAGGGAAAGGTGACTTCAAGAAGAAAAGAGGTGTTCTGTTACCAGAAGATGGAGTGCTGGCCAGGCAGGAACAGCAGATGTCCCTGGCAGATGAAATGGCGCTGGGCAGAGGAAGCATATGCCGTACAGAGGAATATCAAGCACAAAGGCCACGGGCAGAAAAGAGCGTGGCATATGAAGAACTGCAAGAAGGCTAGGCAGTGGAGCCAAGTGAAGAAGAGTGGGTGGAGCTGTAGGAATGATGGAATGGGATTGCAAAGATAAGCTGGGGCCAGATCATGCAGGGCCTTACGGCTAAAGGAGGGTACCTGGATTTTATCCAATGAAAATGGAAGGTCATTGAAGAGGTTTAAGAAGTTTAGCCTTTTAAAAAGCACTCTGGATGCTGTGTGAAGAATGGATTGAAGAGGGCAAGAAAGAAAGCAGAGGGATTAATCTGGGAGCTTTTGTAGGTGAGAGATGAAGGTTTCTTGGACAGGGATGGTGGCAGCTGTGATACAGACAAGTGGAAAGAAAAATGAGCCACATGTTGTGTAGATCAACGGAACCTGATGATTGATGGGGTGTAAGGAAAGGAAGAATGACATAGATTTCTGCCTCAATTAATGGGGATTCTTGGAGTTGCCATTTATTGAGATGTGGCACTCTTGTTGGATATTGCTTTGTGTTACTCACATCCTTCCACCTAGACTATAAGCTTCTTAGATCAAAGATAAGGCAGCATTTCATCTTTCTTCACCATTGATTCTAGCACAGTGCTGAGGCATTACAATAGCCACTTGGTTGGACATGTATCAAGTGGGTATTTGATCCAAATCCTACTTGCAGAGTGGCTCTTGAGGGGCGGCTTAAAGGGACAAAAACAAGTGCCATTTGTTAGGATATTTATTGTTGTTGATTTTTAGATTTAAGATGATGCAAGTTATGTAAGAAGAAGGTACCATGAGCACAGAAAATGTCATCAGACCTCAGAGCTAAGAAGATTTGCCCAAGATAATTTATTAATAGAGCTGGGACATTCTCTAATCCCTAGTATTCTCATTAAATCATTTAACCTATACTTGCTATTTTGGGTAATTTTTGTTTCCTGACTAAAATTTGTGTTGTTTTTTCTTTGATGCTCTTCCACTGTTAAAAATAAAACAAAATACCAAATTTCTTCACCTTTGATGCTTTGAGCTTCTCAGTTCCTTGTGGTCTCTTTTTGTTTTTCTCCTTTCCAAAACTCATTCTGAAGGACCCATGAAAAGAGACTGAAAGCAGAAGAAATCTGTCTAGTCACTCAGCAACACCCACCTGAGGTAATAGGGCAAATGAAACCACTTCAAAAATCGTTCTAGAACAAAAAATGGCTTCTAGAACATTGCGCAGTGTCTAGCTCCATTGCACAGGAGGTGCTCACTGGTTACTGAGACTCAGCCCTGCTACCTTGTGTTTTTACATCCATGGCCTTTGTCATCTGTGGCATGCTCTTTATTTCTTCCTAAGAGAATTTTAAAACCGGAGGAATTGAATAGAGGCCATCTGAAAAAGAATGCCTACAGAACCCAAGTTATCTTTACCTGGAGTCCCGACCGTGCAGGCTGCTGTTTATTAGAACACAGTGACAGTCACGTGGTGGGCTCGGCCCTGGCGTGCAGTCAGCTTTGAAGCCCCCATGGCAAAATGGCAAGCGCTCACATTCCAGGACAAACCCACACTTTTTATTCTATGTCATTTTTCCATTGCTGTAGACTTGTAAAACAATGATTAAGAGAATTTCAGAAACCAAAGTTATTTTCTCTGCTCTTATTTGCATATTTCTGTTCCTTAAAATTTTCTAAGGTAAAAAAGTCCTCAAAGTTTGGGGACTCTCTTCCACACCTTCAAATCAACACTTTTTAAACATGTGATAGTGTCATTAATGTTCTTGTGAATAATGGCTTAAGTAGTGTGATTGGAACTAGAGCTCTGGAGGAGCTTGGCATGGGGATTGGGTGAGCATTTTTGAGTTGGGTAATTAGTCAGCTACAACCATGTAGAACAGAAGTGATGGTTAGACTAATTAGGAAAGCCATTTCCTAAGTGCTGTGGTAGACCCAAGGGCTATGGCCTAGAAATGCCGCCTTCCCTGATTTACTTGATTGATGAAAAGCAGGTTTTCCACTTGTGGGCTTATTTATTTTTTAAATTAGAGATGTGGTTGTCTCATTTTCATCTGTTACAGTTTTATTTCCAAGATAACAGAGAGGCAGGAGTGTCTTATTCGCAGTTTGGGGATAGGGCTTTCTTGCTTTTGCTTTCATTCCCTTTACTATACGATTCTAGTGGACCAGATTTATCAGGGCACTTTTAGTCAAATCTTTGCAAAGGACTCGCATGTTTTATGTAGTCAGAATTCAATTCAAGCAGCTTTTCTAGTGACAAGCTGCTTTCTGGTCACCTTTATATACCTAACTTATTCATGTATGTGTATGTATATATATATACTTTTTTTTTTTCTAACATTCATTGGTGCCTACTGTGTGCAAAGCACTATTAAATGCAAGGGATTCAAATATATCTAGCAGTTAAGGGCTTTGTTTTGTTCAGTGTTATTGCCCCAGTTGCTAGCATGGTGCTTGGCTTATGGTAGGTACTATGTAAATATTTGTTGAAAGAATGAGCAACTTAAAGCCTAGGCCCTTGTTTTGTATTTTGTGTGTACACTCAGATTTAGCTCATGTAATTGCAACTCATTTTGCAAAAATGGATTTATTATTTTTTCTTTCTTTTTCTTTTTCTTTTTTTTTTTTTTGAGACACAGTCTTGCTCTGTTGCACAGGCTGAAGTGCAGTGATGCAGTCACAGCTCACTGCTGCTTCTTGGGCTCAGGTAATTCTCTCACCTCAGCCTCCCATGTAGCTAGGACTATAGCACGTGCCACCACACCTGGCTGACTTTTAAAAATTTTCCGTAGAGATGGGGTTTCACTGTGTTGCCCAGGGTGGTCTTGAACTCCTGGCTTCAAATGATCCTCTGCCTTGTCCTTTCAAAGTACTGGGATTACAGGCAGAGATTTTTGGGAGGCTGAGGCAGGTAGATCATGAGGTCAGGAGATCGAGACCACCCTGGCTAACACGGTGAAACCACGTCTGTACTAAAAATACAAAAAATTAGCCAGGCGTGGTGGCGGGTGCCTGTAGTTCCAGCTACTCGGAAGGCTGAGGCAGGAGAGTGGCGTGAGCCCAGAAGGCGGAGCTTGCAGTGAGCCAAGATCGCGCCACTGCATTCCAGCCTGGGCGAAAGTGCGAGACTCCGTCTCAAAAAATTATATATATAAAAAAAAAAAAGAAAATAAATTTCTGTAAAATAAGTCTCATTTATTTCCTGGCAGTTTTAAAATTTAAGCTAAACGTCCAAAAATTTTCTTCTAAAACATAATAAATAATACCACGAGTGTTGTATATCTTTTAAAAATAAAAGTGTGGAGTGAAAATGTTTTACCAAATTATTAGATATAGTTTGCAAAGCACTATTATGCATAGTATGTTGTTCGCCTCCCTGTGACAGCACCGTTAACCCATTTGTGCCGGAGGTTGCAAATTTTTTTTGTAAAAAAAATCAGACCTTGGCGATGACCTTGAGCAGTAGGATGTACATAACTCCCACACACTTAGCGTTCCAATAATGGAACACTAGGCATAAATGGGTTAAAGTAGGCCCACGGTGTGTGAGGTCCGGAAAAGTGAGTTGATTTTCCTCAAGTCCTCATGGATTAGGAATGGGAACAAGTTCCTCATCTGCCTACTGCTGGCTCTTTGTTCTGCCTCATCTTGGTCTTCTCTTAATGGAGTACTCTCTTTTGTACCCAGTTTGCAAATGGCTACATTAGCCCGCTGGGTTTAAAGAATCCTTTAGGGGCATTCAGCGATAAGTGAAGTGTCTAACTCTTCAAAAACAGCCATAGTAATATATCTGCTAACCGGATAAAGAAATACAGCGCCATTAATAAAATGCTTGAGAGATTTTTTTTTCAAACATTGAACTTTTTTTTTTTTTTTTTTTTTTTTGCTGAGACCATTTTATCTCAAGAAAGAGCTTATGGACTTCATGAGAATGTGCAGTGAAGCAGAAAAAGCCACAGAGACCTTACGGAATTCTCTGATGCTTGAGTGTATTTTTCTGATACAAAATGGGGTAATAATAGCAACCTTGCAAGCATGTTCTGGGAATTAAATCGGAAACACACTGCAACTCATATGAGGTACCCACAATTTGACAGTAAAGACAAAATAAAAACACAAACAAAAACAAGTAAAAAACTTAACACCAAGGGGTGAGAATAATTTGTGTGCGTTTGAAAACTTGATAACTGAAATTCTAATTACAGTCATTTATATCTATTCATGAATGCAGTTTCTCCAGAGACCTCTACTGTTAACCCAATTTCAGTTATTCTCTGTATGTGAAAGCATCAAAGTTATTTTCTTTTTAAGATAAAACTCCTAAATTCGTTTTGACCCTGCACAATTAATCTAAGTTAATGAGGTTTTGTTACATCATTATCCAATGTGTATTTTAAGGTTCTACTGCTGTGCTACCCTACATTTTGTGACCTAGGAATTTTAGATACGACTGTAATCTTGGTCTTTAAATAGAACTTTGAGTAACAAAGTGAGGTAGAATATTGACAGCAAACTTTGATAATAAAATGTAATTATAATATAATACTATTAATTTAGAGTTAGAAAGTATCCATTAAAAAAAGTATCCATGAATGTCCAAACTAAATAGGCAATGTTTAATTGGCTTCTAGGAAAATAAAATACATCATTCTAATATTTTAATATTTTGAAAGAAAAGATCTCATTACAACTTGAAAAATGATTTTTTTCTGATAAGTGCCATTAACTTCATTTAAATGTCTGCTTTTAGTAGTCAAATCCCAGAAGAAAATGCTATTTTTAGTATGTTTAACTGAAAAAGCTCATATTTCTATTCAAGTTGAGGCAATTACTCTTGACAAAAGACAGGTAAACTAATGTTTCATGATAAAGTCCCCAAGTATCTCAGACTTAAGCAAAGGCCCCAAATCATAGTTTGTAGCTTTATTGCAGCTTTCATTCAAAATATATTTTATATAATCTCTTAACTAGGGAATTCCTGATGCCTTCCTATTAGGATAAATAAGCAAGAAACACAATAGGACAACGATTGTATTCTTAAGTATTATGGAATTTAGGGCCCCAGATATTCTATATGCAGACCTCTGTGCTTATGTTTGTTCATTTTAGTGAGACTCCAAAGGCTCACAATTTTATAGGAGCTATAGTGTTTCAGTTCCAGAACCAGGTAAAGACAGGGCAGCCCTCCACTCTATAAAAGCGAAGGATGACTGGGTGCGGTGACTCATGCCTGTAATCCCAGCACTTTGGGAGGTCAAGGTGGGCAGATCATTTTAGGTCAGGAGTTCGAGACCAGCCTGGCCAACATGGCGAAACCTCATCTCTACTAAAAATATAAAAATTAGCTGGGTGTGGTGGCGGGCACCTGCAATCCCAGCTACTCGGGAGACTGAGACACGAGAATCGCTTGAACCTGGAGGGCAGAGGTTGCAGTGATCCAAGATGACACTACCATACTCCAGCCTGGGCAACAGAGTGAGACTCTGTCCCCCCACCGCCAAAAAAAAAAAAGTGAAGCCTGATGGGTCAGGGTTAGGACCATTTCCTGGTGACATTGAGCTGGTTAAGTTGGTGGATCTATGAGGGGAAACTTGTAAGTGTTGGCTGCCTTCACAGCCTCCAAGGTCTTTGCCTTGGAGCTTGGCTGTACTACCCCACAGTCAGGTTGGCAGGAGTATGATCTTTTTTGTCTGTCTTATGGGATAATAATTAATATTTAATTTTATTATTGAATAATTTCAAATGTGAAAAAAATTAAAAACCTCAACAGTTTTTATAGCTACAATTAAGGAATTATAATACAATTTGGTAAAACTACAAAATTCACAAAATTATATTATGGCCTCATTTTAAAAACTGATAGTTGTTACTTCAAATGCTCAAATGGTTTCTTTGATAACATTTTTTGAGAGCATTCTCTAAAAAATGTATTACTGCCCCATTTTTTTGGTATTTTTAATGCATGCACTTAATACTGTTTAACTTTTTAAAATAATTCGGGTTGATTGTTTTCAAATATTTTAATGCAGTGATGTTGTCTTCATGGGCTATAAATTTGTACCATAGTGTAAAGACATTACGTTAGGATCATTTTAATGTATAAATACCTGGGCTTCAAGTAAGGATCTGTTGAGAATTGTGCAGTTCAGTTATGTGGTTTAACAACTAGAGAGTCAGCTCTATTGTAAACATATAGGCATAGCTTGTTTTATTGTGCTTTGCAGATATTATTATTTTTTTTTTTTAATTGAAGGTTTGTGGCAACTCTGTGTTGAGCAAGTCTTTCAGCATCATTTTCCCCCTGTGCTCACTTTGTATCTCTCTGTCACCTTTTTGTAATTCTTGCAATATTTTAAACTTTCTCATTATTATTATTACATCTATTGTTATGATATGTGATCAGTGTTTTTTTTTTTTTTTTTTTAAATAATGAGATAGTGTCTCGCTTTGTCACCCAGGTTGGAGTATGGTAGCACAATCATATTTCACTGCAACCTTGAACTCCTGGGCTCAGATGATCCTCGTGTCTCAGCCTCCTTAGTAGCTGGGACTACAGTGCATGCCACCATATCCAGCTAGTTAAAACATTTTTTTTTTTCTAGAGACAGAGTCTGGGTATGTTGCCCTGGCTAGTCTCCAGCTCCTGGACTCAAGCAATCCTCTTGCCTCGGCCTCCCGAAATGGTAGGATTACAGGCATGAGTCACTGCATCAGTCAGTGATTTTTGATGTTACTCTTGTAATTGCTTTGGGACACCAAGAACTCTGTCCATATAAGATGGAGAACTTAATAAATGTCGTATGTGTTGACTGCTCCATGACTGGTCCTTCCCCTGTCCCACTATTCCCTGAGACACAACAATGTGAAATTAATCCAATTCATAACTCTATAATGGCCTCTAAGTGTTCACGTGAAAGGAACAGTTGCATGTTTTTCACTTGAAATCAAATAAATGATTAAGCTTAGTGAGAAGGGCATGTTGAAGCCAGGCCAAAAGCTAGGTGTCTTGTACCAAGAGTTAGCCAAGTTGTGAATATAAAGGAAAAGTTATTGAAGGAAATTCAAAGTGCTTCTTCAGTGAATACGTGAAAGATAAGAAAGCAGAAGCCTTATTGCTGATATGGAGCAAATTTGAGTCATCTGAATGGAAGATCAAATCGCTACAACATTCACTTAAAACAAAACCTAATTCACAGCAAGCCTCCAATTCTGTGAAGGCCGAGAGAGGTAGAGGTAAGGAAGCTGCAGAAGAAAAGTTGGAAGCTAGCAGACATTGGTTCATAAGGTTTAAGGAAGGAGGTCATCTTTATAACATAAAGGTGTAGCAGCAATTGCTCGTGTAGAAGCTGCATCAAGTTATTCAGAAGATCTAGCTAAGACCATTGATGAATGAGGCTATGCTAAACATCATAGTTTCACTGTAGCCTTCTATTGGGAGAAGGTGCTGTCTGGAACTTCTGTAGCTACAGAGAAGTCAATGCCTGGCTTCAAAGCTTCGAAAGACAGGCTGACTCTTGTTAGGGGCTAATGCAGCTGGTGACTTGAAGTTGAAGCCATTGCTCATTTACCATTCTAAAAATCCTAGGGCCCTTCAGAATTTTGCTAGATCTACTCTACTTGTGCCCGATAAATGTAACTACCAAGCCTGTATGACAGGACGTCTATTAGCAGCATGGTTTACTGAATATTTTAAGCCAACTGTTGAGGCCTACTGCTTAGAAGAATATTTATTTCAAAATATCACTGCTCTTCAACAATGCACCTAGTCACCCAAGAGCGCTGATGGAAATCTACAAGGAGATGGATGTTGTTTTCATGCCTGTTAACACAGCATTCATTCTGCAACCTATGGATCAAGGAGTAATTTTGACTTTTAAGTCTTATTATTTAAGAGATATATTTCATAAGTCTGTAGGTGCTATAGATAGTAATTTATCTGATGGATGTGGGCAAAGTCAATTGAAAGCCTTTTGAAAAGAATTCACCATTCTAGATGCCATTAAGAACATTTGTGATTCATTGGAGGACGTCAAAATACTAATATGAACAGGAGTTTAGAAGAAGTTGATTCCAACCCTCATGGATAACTTTAGGAGTGAGTTCAAGACTGCAGTGGAGAAAGTAGCTACAGATTTGATAGAAATAACAAGAGAACTAGAATTAGAAATGGATCCTGATGATACGACTGAATTACTACAATTCCATGATGCAACATTCGTGGATGAGGAGTAGCTTCTTATGAATGAACAAAGAAAGTGGTTTCTTGAGATGGGATTTACTCCTGGTGAAGATGCTGTGAACATTGTTCAGATGACAACAAAGGATTTAGAATATTCCATAAACTTAGTCGATAAAGTAGTGGTAGGGTTTGAGAGGATTGACTTCAGGTTTGAAAGAAGCTCTGCTGTGAGTAAGATGCCGTCAAACAACATTGTATGCTACAGATAAATCTTTTGTCTTAAGAGACCATCGATGTGACAAACTTCATTTTTGTCTTACTTTTTAAATTGCCACAGCCACCCCAGCCTTCAGCAGCTACCACCCTGATCAGTCAGCAGCCATCAATATTGAGGCAAGACCTTTCATGAGCAAAAAGATTACAACTTACTGAAGCCTCAGATGATTGTCAGGTTTTTTTTAGCAATAAAGTTTTTTAATCAAGATGTGTACATTGACATTGTTTTCTTTTTAGACATAATGCTCTTCCACAGCTAATAGGCTGCAGTATAGTGTCAACCTTTATATTCACTGTGAATCACTGGAGTGATTCACTTTATTGTGATGTTTGCTTTATTGTGATATTCGCTGTATTGTTGTAGTCTGCAGTTGAACCCACACAATCTCCAGAGTATGCCTGTATATACAGAATCTTAACAGGAAGTATTCTAAATACTTTTCAAGTGCTAGCTTACTTGTTCCTTATAACAACCTGATGAGTTTGTTTTATGGTTATCTCTATTTTTCAAAGACACAGGGACGTTAAGTACCTTATCCAAGGTCTCCCACTGGTAAGTGATAGAATCTGAACTTCAATTCATTTAGTCTGGCACTGGAGCCTGCACTCTTTAAATCACCATAGTGGTCTTTCTGCTTCAATAATGAGTGGACTTTGTGTGTGTGTGTGTGTGTGTGTGTGTGTGTGTGTGGCGGGGGGGTGACCTGTGACTTTTCTTGCTTCTTTCCTGATTTCTATATGTCTTGAAACCACTATATTTCGTTCATCTCTTCATTCAACAAATATTTATTGAGTATCCATTATGTGGTGCCGAGGGCTGGCAGTATCCAGGTGGACCCTTATGTGTTACAGCCTAGGTGCCCAGCAGTCATTGACTGTTTTAGCTTAATGTCTAGGAGGAAAGACAGGCATAACAAAGGGAATCTCACTGGGGAGGGGGCAGGGACAGGGGAGCCAGGTGCAAAGAACTCTCTGAAACTAGGACCTGAGAGGTGTAAAAGATTTAGCCTCACGAGGTCAGGAGATCGAGACCACGGTGAAACCCCGTCTCTACTAAAAATACAAAAAATTAGTCGGGCGTGGTGGCGGGCGCCTGTAGTCCCAGCTACTCGGAGAGGCTGAGGCAGGAGAATGGCGTGAACCCGGGAGGTGGAGCTTGCAGTGAGCCGAGATCGCGCCACTGCACTCCAGCCTGGGTGAGAGAGCGAGACTCCGTCTCAAAAAAAAAAAAAAAGATTTAGCCAGGTTGGGAAGAGGGTGTGAGGAGAAGAGGGTGGTATTCCAGTTAGGAGGAGTAGCCAAGTGTGAAGACCAGCGATCAGAAGCTGTGAAAAGAGTTCAGGGAACTGAAAGAGGTTCACTGTGGCTGAAGCACTTAGTGTTCTGAGTTAGGAGTGAGGATAGTGAAGGGTGTAAATAGTATTCACGTGTTCTAAGATCAAGCAGAAGGGTCAAATAACTGATTAACTTTACACTTTGATCAGTTGGATATATTTATTGTAATTTCTGGGATAATGAAAGCCTAAAAGCAGTGTATAGCATCTAAACTTGTGCGTGTGTGGAGGGAGAGAGGGAAAAATAAAAACAAAACTAAATCAAAAGGAGGCAAGAAAGGAGAAAAAGATAAAATAGACGAGATGAATAGCACAAATAAGATGGTAGATGTAAACCCTAATTTATTTGTAATTATATTAAATATGTAAGTTCTAAATGTAGCAATTAAAAGATAAAGATTGTCAGACTGATAAAACCCAACCAACCAACCAACCAACCAACGAACCAACCAACCCAACTAGGTGCTACTTTCACCTGACAGAGAGAGTACCTCCGGGAGATGAGAAATGACAAGAGGTGACCATAAGATAAGCTACCTCCATCTCCTTCCCTGTCTGTCTACCCTGGAAGCCACCACATTCTTAGGAAAGCCCTTGGACTTCCCACTCTAAGTGTAGCGGAGGTGGTCCTGGGAGGTTAGCAGTGTCTGGGTTACTCAGGTCTGGCTTTCCCACCAGCTTGTGAGGAACTTTTTGGCAGAGGTGGAGTCTCACTCACATCCCTCGTGCCTTCCACAGTGTTTGGCAGGCAGTAGGTCTTTAAGTAGCATTTATCATGTATGTACATTTGATTTCCATATGAGACGGTAAACTCTTTGCAGGGCAGAGAACCTGTTACAGCTTTGAGTTTTCCATAATATCTGTTAAAACATAGATCAGTGTATAATTGCTAAAACATAGATCACTGTATAATGAGTGATTCTTATTTAATTCTGTCAAGATTAAATCTGATTTCTGTAGAAGGATACTGTTCCACCTTTCAATGATTTGGAGGTTTGTTTCCACAGCAGAGAAGAAATGAAAACCACTTTCTGCAATAAAGACCTGATAACCTACTTTTGCTTAAGTAGATTTTACAGTAGGAGAGTACATTCTTTTATTTCTTCTTTTCTTTCTTTTAGTTATAGCAAGAATTTCTATTAAACTCCACTCATTGGGCCAGAGACTCTTACGGTGTTAGTGAAAAACTTGCCCCTTGCATAGCACCCTATCTACACTTGTGAGTTCATTGGCCAGTCAGTGGCCTCAACTCCAAGCTCTAACAAGAAGAATATATTCTTTTTTATTTTAAAGAGCATGGTTTATTTAATATAAAAATAAATGCTTCACTCATGTATAAGCTGTAATGAGATATTAGTAGTAAAATAATAAAAATATTTTCCTTGGAAGAACTGTTGGGCAGACCATATCAAAACAGCAATTTCTGGTTTTGGAATGAAAGATACTATTGATTCTATTAATCCAAATGCCAACAGTTCTCTGGTTGAGTAAGAATGTGCTGCCTAAGAGAAAACTCACTTGGCGTCATGTAAGAGCTGCTCATTATGAATAGAAAGAAATTACATAAGCCAAAGTAAAAGCAAGTCATTCTGCTTTTAATTACAGTGTGTAAAAATTAAAACATGGGCCGACGGTCCAGTTGGATGTACTTCTTGGCAGTAGATATTTTGGAAGCCTGCAGTGAAAAATACAACAAAGATGGCTATGTGCTGGACGCCCCCCAGTGTCCTGGTGGTTTCCCGTTTAGTGACTGTATTCAGTTATTGTGATATCACAGAATTTTAAAGGAGGAAAAAGACCTCAGAAATCTCTTCTTACTCATTCGTCCTCCAGATGAGAAAATAAGCCCACAGTGGTGAAGGGATTTTAGTGAGATCGTATAGCGAACTCCAGAAGGAACATAGGCATTTGGACTCCTGTCTGGCTTTCTTTGAGACTGAACTGCTTCGCTGCTGCCTGGAAGCTCTTCTGTGGTTGTGGCCTCTTGCTGGCCTTAGTGTAGTGATAAGGGGGTGGGAATGAGGGTAGAGGGTAGGAGAGAGGAAGGGAGAGAGGTTGAAAGAGAGAATGAGTCATTGTCATTGAGAGGGATTGAGAGATAGAGAAGATGATAAAGAAAGAAGTATGTCTGCTTTGCTGCTTCTCAGAAGTGGTACTAATGAAGCAGTGCTCTGAAGCAGTGTCCGGTGCATCAGTGAGCTGTGGAGCCTGGCAGTGGTTGAGGTGTGGGAACATTCTATACCTGCCACTGGCTCCTCCTCATTCCTGCGCTGTAAACCCCATCTTGAGGTTACTGTGTCTGTGTTTATTGCCTCTAGTCCAGTCCAACCGTAGATGTAGCCGTCTCAGGTTATGGAGAGATGTTAAGGAGAGAAGGGGCAAATTGAAATGTACATGTTTTAGTATTTGTTAATTTTCAGATTTTTTGAATCTTAGCAAAAGGATTTCCTGAGTATAACCTCACGTTTCCCTTTCTACTTGCAAATCTGAACCAAATCCTGTGACCTTCCTTGCTTACTCAGAGCTGGACATTGTAAGAGAAGTCATAATGCAAACTGATTTTCTGAAAGTATTTTGAACGTTTTAGTTATTCTTTCCCAGTTCACTCAGAGTCCGTTATGGATTTGCTGCTGTGAAAAAAGTGTTGAAACCCAGTGTGCGGACATGCAGTGTTGCTTTTAGGCTTGCAGGCAGTGCCCTCTGGACTTTTCAGCAAACTTCAGCTCTGAGCTGTGTTACCTGCTTTGGCTCCTATTGCATTTCCCTGGGGCCAGATTCTGGCTTTCCAATCCCTCCCTAAAGTCAGGTGGGAGCCTGGCCCATGGAGAATGGCAGCCTTAGGTACTGATGATCAATTGCTGTTTTCCTTGCTAGCGTCATGATATCGAACGTGTGGGTTCTCAGTAAATCATGTATTGTTTACTTGTTTTTGCTCAAAAGTCCATCTCTGGTTACATCATTGGAAGCCTCTCAGTTTAACCTCTTCCTTTGTGGCTTCTATGGTTGGAAATAAATTATGACAGTTAAAATCTTATTGCATAAGTAATCTCTGTTCATTTTAGGAAAATCAGAAAATAGGGATAAGTAAAAAGAAGAAAATATAAATAATTTGTAATCCATCTCCCAGAGAGACCACTGGTAATATTTTAGTGCATGTCTAAATTTTTAATGTACACTTATTTACATAACATTAAATATATTTTAATAAAAATGACTTTGGGCTGTATATACTGTTTTTTACTAACATTTCTCATATGACATGTTCTATACATCTCTCATATCAGAATACAGTTTTGTATTTTCAAAAGACAAATCTCTCTATCTTTTTAAATACAGATAAGTATAAAGAAAATAAAAAGGCCCATTATCTCTCAGTCCATGTGACATGTTAAAATGATTAGTAATAAAGCAAATAACATTAGTTGGCCGCTGACTATATGCCAGGGGGACTGTTTTATCTGTTAGCTCCTTTAATCCCCACAAAAGCCATCAGAAGTAGTTGCTATTATTAATCTTGTTTTACAGATGAGGATACTGAGGCTAAGTGTTTAAGATAATTCCCAAAGCCATACAGCTAGTAGGAAATGAGCTCAGATAGTCTGGCTCAAGAACCCAATTTTTTTTTTTTTTTTTGAGATAGGGTGTTGCTCTGTTGCCCAGGCTAGAGTGCAGTGGTACAGTCTCAGCTCACTGCAACCTCTGCCTTCTGTGTTCAAGCGATTCTGCTGCCTCAGCCTCCCAAGTAGCTGGGATTACAGGCATGAACCAAGACACCTGGCTAATTTTTGTATTTTTAGTAGAAATGGGGTTTCACCATGTTGGCCAGCCTGGTCTCCAACTCCTGACCTCAAATGATCCACCCACCATTTCTTAACCACACACATACCGCTAGACTTAAAAAACAAAGTCAAACAATAGTCCTTCTCTATTTTTTTAAAAATCTTTCTCTATCAGCATGTACAGAACTACTTCATTCTCTATAACACCCACATATACGTCCTTTGTATACTTTGATTTAACTGTCCCCTTCACTACTGATGGACAATTTGATTGTTTTCAGATATTTGCAATTACAAGCAATGCGGTAATATTCTCATACTAATGGTACTGTTTATTGAGTGATAAAATCAGCTACTATGGGTAAATGCATAGAACAGTGCCTGCTACATAGTAAGATCAGTGATTTCTATTATTATTAGTAATACTGTGTGCCATGCAGTATGCTTGAATTCTCAAAATAGCCCTATGAGGTAGATTATTGTTATTTTCCCTGTTTTATGTTTGAAGACATTAAGACATAATGAGGCTAAATAGTTCTTGTGTCATGTAGTAAGTGAAATCTGTGATTTGAACCGTTTTGGAACTTTACTGCTGCTAACTACATATGCCCAGCTTCAAGGGGGTCAGAGATTGAGGAGGGCTTGGTATTGGTAAACATTAGTAATGTCCACATATACTCCTACCACAAGGGTATGAAATTGCCTGTGTCACTATACCTTTCTAGTCCTGGGTATCACAGATGCTACAATTTTCAATTGGTGAAAAATAGTATTTCAATGTAATTTATTTAATAATAAGGTTATACAGTGTATCTTTATTGGGCATTTGTATTTCTTTTTTTGTAAACTGTCTTCATGGTTTTATTACAGTTTTATTTTTAATGATTTTTATGAGCTCTCTGTAAAATAAAGAAATTAGATTTTGAATTCGCATATGCAGTGCAAATGTCTTTCTAATATAAGCATTTTAATGACTATATTTTACATTTTATGGTGATATTACAGTTTATGTGAATGGTGGGACTTTTGTTCCTTCTAGTTTTTCATTACAGTGCTGTCAAGAACATCCATTTATTATTTTCTTTGGAAATTTCTTAGAAGAGTAAATGGTGGATGGAAGGGAATATACATTTTTAAGGCATTGATTTGTATTTTCTGTCTCTCTAGAAGAATGATAAAAGTAGGTTGACCATCAGGGTATGACAGGGTGCCTATTTCTCAATAACCAATGATATTACATAATATTATTTTTAAAACTCTTGTCCAATGTGTATTTTTTTTATTATGAGTTAAGATTGAGACATTTTCCGTATGTTTATTTGCAGTTAGTATTTCTTCCTTTGTGAATTGCCTTAAGAAGGATTTTGACTATATGTGCAATTTTTGAAATTTTATAAAATCAGTTATCTAACAGTGGAATGAACCTTCCCAACACTGATGGTATTAGAGCAAAAGATACTGGAACTGTTGCAGGAAAGGAATGAATGTTTATTAATTTACTATCATAAGTCAACCTTTATACTTGTTATCTCTTTTACTCTTTCTATTTTAATCTTATAGATAAAGAACATGGGATTGGGTAAGCCAAGTGACTTATCTATAGTTCCATAGTTGTAAATGGCAGAAATCGGCTACAAACCCTCTTCAGCATGACTTTTAGCATATTCCTTCCATCCCACCAATTATAGCCTTCTGCCCCTGAGCCATACATAATCACATTAGTAGTAAGTTAGCTGGCTGAAGCCTATGGTACATATTGGCAAGAAAAAAAAAATTTTCAGAAAATGTTTATCCAGAAATATTCTGTGCATTTCAGAAACCTCGTGTTCTTTTATTTTGATTTTTCTGCAACTATTTTATTAAGTACCCTGATATATTCGGGATGTAGAAAACGGGGGGACTAGGCAGAGACCTTTTCCTTAATAGCTCTGAGCTTTTCCTGTTCCCCACCCTTCCAACCCTTGTCCCTTTTGAAAGCTTTGCTTCCCACCTGCCACCCAGCAGGCCTCAGCACTGCAGGGAGTGAAACCTCTGCCAGCCTCTTGTCCTCTCCTTACTGTTGTGTTTCTCTTCGTACTCTGGTACTTAGAATGTTGCTTTTTCTATTTCTCCAATGCCATGGCAACAGTACATGGTAACTGCTTCCTTCTGGTCATGGAAAAAGAGTTTGTATTTTTCTTTCCCTTTGACCTGTTTGTAATTAGCACTGCGGTCCACCCTTTCCTCCAGTGACAAGCAAGGAAATACCAGGCTATAGTCAAGACTGCAGGACCTGCTGGATGTATAGCTAGCAGGTCTTCTGCGCTCCTTTGCAGCAGTTTAAACCCAAGCCTAGCCTGATCGTTGAATGTGAAACAGCACTCAACCCTCCACCCCTGTTCCTCTGCCCCTTCACTCTCGTTTGTTTTTTTTTTTTTTTTTTGACTTGATATGTTATATTGGAGGTTGGTTCCTTCAGTCTCCCTGCACTAGAATGTAGGGTCCAGAGGAGTAGGGTTTCCTTTTGCTCGTTGCTCTGTGTGTTCCCTGGGACTAGCGCGTAGTGGGGCTCCCTAAGTTCTTGCCGAATGGCACAAGATTTGGTAGTGGAAAGCCTGATTTCATTTCATAGAATTTGCTCTCCTTGCATCTTTTTCTCTCTTAAAGGCAGTGTCTGGGTTATATGTGGCCCTCCCTGGGAAATGTGGTCAGCTTCAGAGGATTTGGAAGTCTATCAGGTCCCAGGGCCTGAGCCAAGTCAGAGCCTAGTTGGAGTGCATTGTAATTGACATAAAAGATTTGCATTTGAAATAACTCAGAGGTTGGTTTGAATCCTGTTCCCCACATGTTTTTAGTCACTGTCTGAGTTTGAGGAAGGCTTTTTGAGCCTTTTTCTTTATCTGTAACATGGGCATAATAATGCCTACCTTGGCTTGAAGTGAAGATTAACTGTGACAATCTGTGGAGACAACTGGTACATAGAAAAATAAATGATAGTGGTATGGTTATTAGTATTTTAGTTTTCTTCTGTGTGGTTTTCTATTGGTAAATGGAGTTATTTTCTCATTTGTATTGTAGGCTACTCAATGGTTAAAAGCTAGACTGGGTGGCTTTGGAGTTTGATGGTCTGGGATCCTGTCCTGCTACTTAACAGTGATGTGATACTGTGCAAGAGCAGGCCTCCATTTGTAAAGAACAATAAATGGTCATAATAGTAGTATCGACCTCAGAATGGACAGAAAGATTTGATCAGCACAAAGTTTGGTTCATAGTAAGTCCTTGGTAACTCATATTCTATAGTTTAATAATAACAGCAGAATGAAAGAAGCTTAAACTTCATCTAGTCCAACTCTAATACTCCCACTTCATGTCTAATTCTGCCATCTAGAGCAATAAAGATCCAGTTGGTATTCTTTTCAGATATGGCCTTTCATATATTTGGGATTGAGTCCTGTTATGAACTGACTTGTATCTCCCTAAAATTCACCTGTTCAAGTCCTAATCCATAGTGTGCTGACTGTATTTGGAGGTAGGGCATTTGAGGAGGTAGTTAAGGTTAAATGGGGTCATAAGGGTGGGCCCCTAATCCAATAGGACTGGTGTTCTTCCAAGAAGGGGAAGAGACACCAGAGTGTATACACACAGGAAAGACTATCTGAGGACAAGAGCAAGAAGGTGGCTGTCTCCAAGCCAGTAAGAGGGCCACCACCAGAATCCAACCCAGATGGCACCATGCTCTTGGACTTCCAGCCTTCAGAACTTTGAGAAAAATGTGTGTTGCTTAAACCACTCAGTCTGCTGTCTTGTTATAGCAGCCTAAGCAGACAAATCTAGATGTCTTTTCTTTTCTTATGTCATCATCCCCATCTTGAGGGGGTTTTCGGATGCCTCTGCATCATTGTCACCCTTGTCTCAGTACTTTCACGTGTCAGTGTTCTTTTTAAAATGGGAAACCCGGAGATGAATTCAGAACCCCCAGATGATCCGAGCAGTTTGGGTGATGGACACTGCCCTTACAGTGGAATCGCAGATTGTGTGAGGTAGTCTATCGAATAAACCCCCAAGACTCAGGTCTACATTATCCTATATTGGGTCTATTAATTTTTGTCCAAATTCAAAGTTTTGTCTTGTTGATTTCAGCTTTTATTTGTTTCAGACTCTAGAAAATCATTTTTTTAGAAATCTAGTTGGACAGGACCTTAGAAGGGTGGCCCAGCCAGCCTACCCACTTGCCCAGTGATGCTTTCCATGCTATGTGTCTTAGTTCGAGCTGCTGTAGCAAATTATCATACACAGCGTGGCTTAACAAACATGTATGTCTCACAGTCCTGGAGGCTGGAAATTTGAGATTAGAATCTTTGGTGAATGTCCTTTTTCTGGTTTACATGTGTCCTTACATGGTATAAACAGAGCTACCTAGTTTTCTGGCCTATTCTTATGAAGGCACTGATCCCATTCCTGAGGGCTCCACCCTTATGACCTAATTACCTTATAAAGACCCTACCTCCAGATACCATCATACTGGGATTAGGGTTTTAATATATGAATTTGGGGGGAACACATGCAGCCCATTGCTCTCTTCCCAGCAGTGGCTGCCTCCATTGGTGGAGGTACTGCTTTGTTGTGAAACTTGTTCCGGGATTGGATTCCTTCAGATGTTCCGAAGAATTAGCTTTGTTGGGTCAAAATCTGACCCTGTGATAACTGCTGCTCTTTGATCATATCTGTGTGTTTGTTATTCCTGCACCCGGCAGTCTCTTACAGACTCCCTCCTCCCCTCCTGTTATCTGTTCTGAACATTATAACAGCATTGTATTTAGTATCATTGCGGAAAATCAATTCCATTTGCTTTTCACAAGCCAAAATTAGACGAATGGATCTAGAAGTACGTAAATAAAGTAGGAACCTAATTGACAGAGAGACACTCTATTTGGTTTGTTTTAATGAATAGCTTTCATCAGATCATACTCTATGAAAATAGATTGAGGAAATAGGCTATTCATTCCTTATTATTTGAATTAGTAAGATTCATACCTTTCTTTTCTGTTTAGGATGATAGGCATTAAATCTTCATCTGACTCTTTATAGTATTTTATTTATTTTTATTTTTTATTTTTTATTTTTTTTTTATTGTACTTTAAGTTTTAGGGTACATGTGCACAATGTGTAGATTTGTTACATATGTATCCATGTGCCATGTTGTTTTGTTACACCCATTAACTCGTCATTTAGCATTAGGTGTATCTCCTAATGCTATCCCTCCCCCTTCCCCCCACCCCACAACAGTCCCCGGAGTGTGATGTTCCCCTTCCTGTGTCCCTGTGTTGTCATTGTTATTTTTATTTTTATTTCTTTTATTTTTTATTTTTTTTTTTGAGGCGGAGTCTTGCTCTGTTTCCCAGGCTGGTGTGCGGTGGCATGATCTCGGCTCAGTGCAACCTCCGCCTCCCAGGCTCAAGGGATTCTCCTACCTCAGCCTCCTGAGTAGCTGGGATTATAGACACCTGCCACCATGCCCAGCTAATTTTTATATTTTTAGTAGAGGCGGGCTTTCACTGTGTTGGCCAGGTCGATCTTGAACTCCTGACCTCAAGTGATCCACCTGCCTTGGCCTCCCAAAGTGCTGAGATTACAGGTGTGAGCCACTGCACCTGGCCTCTTTATAGTATTTTGGAACTGGAAGTGACCCTCTGAATCCTATTTTCCACATGCCTCCATGGCAGAATTATCTTTTTTTGTGCCAGGTCCCCTTCCTTTTTGAGGGACTCAAAGGCACATGCGAGGCAGGACTCAAACTCCTTGTGCTGAAGCCAGGGGGCTGCAGCCTCCCTCCGCCACCTCTGCCCATCAGATTGGGCCTGTAATCTGAGCACAATCGACCCCACCCATTCTGGTATTTTCTCAGGAGAGTGGTTCTGTTTGTGAAGACTCTTGGGGCCAGCTAGGCCAGTTGATGGGACATTGTCCTCATGACAGTGTTCAGGGTCCAGAGCCCAGGCGCATGGGAGGGGACTGTCCACTGAGGGGAGGCCGTGGTGGCTGCAGTGACTGCAGTGACTCGGGCAGCCTGTGGTGTGGCAGGACCTTGGCTGAGCTTTGCCCTGCTTGTTCCCGCCTGAGCCTGGGTGTCCAGCCCTCCCAGAGACAGGGAGCTTCCCCAAACCTTGCCAGTAAACACACACCTTTTCTACCTAAACTGACTTGAGTCCATTTTGTTTTTAACTTGTAATCTACATAGGAAGGTCCTCATTTGACTGTTTTAAACTTGCGGCCAGGATTCTGGGGTTTATTCATTCCTGCCTAAGCACATGTGAGGTCTGCATG
This sequence comes from Nomascus leucogenys, assembly GCF_006542625.1. Classification (NCBI taxonomy): domain Eukaryota; kingdom Metazoa; phylum Chordata; class Mammalia; order Primates; family Hylobatidae; genus Nomascus; species Nomascus leucogenys. Next base: position 132,736,928 of record NC_044384.1, read on the forward strand.
GTCTCATTAAGGAATGCATTCCCTGGGGTGGATAATTGCTATTTATGTGGCAGTTAGGAATTTTTTGTCTTTTTTGTTTTTTGAGACAGAGTCTCACTCTGTTGCTTAGGGTGGAGTGCAGTGGCGTGATCTCCGCTCACTGTAACCTCCGCCTCCTGGGTTCTAGTGATTCTCCTGTCTCAGCCTCCCAAGTGGTTGGGCCTACAGGTGCACAGCGCCACGCCCAGCTTATTTCTGTATTTTTAGTAGAGACAAGTTTTCACCATGTTGGTCAGACTGGTCTCGAAGTCCTAACCTCATATGTTCCTCCCACCTCGGCCTCCCAAAGTGCTGGGATTATAGGCATGAGCCACCGCATGCAGGCCTCTCATCTTTAACTGAATGAGTTTCAGAGGACTATTCTAGGAAAGACTAAATGTTTTCACCTTTTCAAAACAGGTGCTGTTAAGAGAAGGAAGATGGATGGGGAGCATGCCAGGATGTTGGCATGTAGGACATGGGAAGTTGTATAAAGGTGAAACTATGTCTGATTGTCCAGTGGAAAAATTACAGTCTAATTAGAAATGCTGAAGTTTTTCCAGACCTTTAGGGAATTCATCAAATTGCAAATAAAAGAAAATAAGGAATGTTGGTTTGCCGTTGATTAGATATATTGGGGGAAATGAGGTTGTTTGTTTTCTTTTCTTTTTTTTTTGAGACAGAGTCTCTCTCTGTTGCCCAGGCTGGAGAGCAGTGGTGCGATCTCGGCTCACTGCAAGCTCCGCCTTCTGGGTTCATGCCATTCTCCTGCCTCAGCCTCCTGAGTAGCTGGGTCTACAGGCGCCGGCCACCACACCCGGTAATTTTTTGTGTTTTTAGTAGAGATGGGGTTTCACCGTGTTAGCCAGGATAGTCTCGATCTCCTGACCTCGTGATTCGCCCGCGTCGGCCTCCCAAAGTGCTGGGATTACAGGCGTGAGCCACCGCGCCCGGCCGAGGTTGTTTCTTGTTTTTCCTTTTATCTAGCGTTTCTTTCTTTCTTCAAAAAACTAGATAGTATTTATTAATTTTACTGTGCAAGGAGGAATGTACATAAACTTTTAAAATTCTTAAAGCTATAGGTATTTTGCACACTGTTTTAAAAAATCCCTTCTGGGGAGATTTTTTTTTTAATATTTATATGGAGACTATGTATCTGTTGTGTCTACAGACCCATAATGATGGAACTGTCATTTCCTCCTGAATATTTGCTCCTCGTGACTAGAATTTTTGGACTTTGAAAGATCCTTGGGTTTACTTTAACTTACAGGTATGTTTACAGGAATTCAGGTCTGTGGAGTAAGATAGCCAAGGCAATAGTTATGAGACATCCCATATAATAATTTGAATATTGAATTTACCTAAAGATGAACATTCAAAAGATCAAGGGCATTTCATTAATGTAGTCTTAAATTATTTTGCTAAACAAAGAAGGTATAGTGACCTCTCTTTAGAAATGGCCACTAATAAAAAGTTGTTGGTATAACATAATTTTTTTAACAAGGACTAAAACATGCATACATTGTCTATTATTACAGAGTCTCCTGTCACCCAGAAATTTTCTGGTTATTAACACAAATTTATAGTGTACTGTGGATTTCTATGCAGTTGAACATGAAGCTAATATTATAGTCATTTTATTGCTCGCTGCTGTTGCATCCAAATTTAGATGTCTTATTTTCAGGTTTGAATTAAGACAATGTGCTTTGTAGGACACTTGAACAGTCAACGAATATTTGTGGAAGAGGGATTTTTAAGAGAATGTATGGTTATGATGTGACTGCTTTGCACTTTACAGCTGTTATCAGATTCCAGTAAGGTAAGCCATTCTGGAAGGCATTGCTGAATATTACCTCCTTCCCCTCAAGAAATGTTTATTAAGTTAATATATTTTATGTTGTAATTTAAATATTTAAAAGAATATTTTCCTTTTCATAGTAGACACTTTGGAAGGCTATATGCTTATTTGTGTGATGTTATAATAACTCAACACATGTTGCTAAATCTTGTTTCTTTGGAATTGTCTTCATATCCCCCACTGCATTTTGAAAACATATCCCCAGTGGTGTTGGGCCTTTATATTTTTGTGGGTGGATTTTTTTTTTTTTTTTTTTTTTTGAGACAGAGTCTTGCTCTGTCACCCAGGCTGCAGTGCAGTGGTGTGATCTCTGCTCACTGCAACCTCCACCTCCCCGGTTCAAGCGATTCTTCTGCCTCAGCCTCCTGAGTAGCTGGGATTACAGGCATGCCATCACCATGCCCAGCTAATTTTTTGTATTTTTAGTAGAGACGGGGTTTCACCATGTTGGTCAGGCTGGTCTCAAACTCCTGACCTCGTGATCTGCCTGCCTCAGTCTCCCAAAGTGCTGGGATTACAGGTGTGAGCCACCGTGCTCGGCCCAGGCCACAACATTTTAAAGTGTGCTCTGCAAGCTAGGTGACAGCAAGCTGGGAAATAGGTTTTCTTCAGTCTTGAGATGTCTATAAAGAAGCCTGCATTGTGTGATGTGAAAACTGGCTTCGAGGGTTCTTTCAGAATAGGAATTCCAAATGATTTGCTCAGGATTCCTTGAAATAACGTGTGTGGTTTTCTAAGGTGACCATTTGAACAAGGACAATTGATTTAGATATACGCATTCTGCTTTTAAAATAAAGTTTAAAGTCTTCTTGTAAAGTTTATGGTCTCCTTGTAAACTTTGCTTCAGTATCAGAGAATCTTGATAAGTCAGAATTGGACTTGCGGGGAGGTTTTCTGAGTTGGAGAATCTCAGTTGTTGGGTAGAAACATAAGGTGCTCTTAACTGAGGCCAGTGGCTGCCCTGAAGTGGTGCACAGTTTTGTGTGCGTGTGCAGAATTTCCTTCTCTGACAATTTCAGGAACCATAGAAATGTGGACATAAATTTCTGTTTATAAATCTGGAGCCACCGTGAGGAGCTTGAAATGAATGTCTCCTGTGGTCAGAGTGCTCAGTGAGTTCCTCAAAGTAGTTACCAGTTTGGTTTCAGTGGTTTAGATTTGGATCTTTTGCTAGCCTTTTGTGGAACTTGGATATTGGAAGCAACTCTCCTCGCAGTTCCCAGGAATATGTGAATGGGCCCTCGATACCTAATTCTAATTCTGAGCGCTTGGAAAAAGTCCGTGTTGGGAGAAGCCTCTATCTGCCATCAGCTGATTTTCCTGATAACCTGTGCGTACGTTTTACATGCCTCCATTTCTGGTTACCAACTTTATCATGTGACTTTTTTGGCAGCTAGTAGATATTTTTAGTAAATATAAAGGAATTCCTCCTACCAACATCTGAGGTCATTTGCCTTTCCTTGATTTTCTAATTTTCTGGTTGAAATAGTAAAGAGAACCCTGCCCTCATGGGCAAAGGTTCTAAGATGTTTTGTGGACCAGCTCATAAAGGCCTTCAGCAGGGCAAATCTGGTATCTGCTGGGCTTTCTTAAAATAGTTAAGTGAGTCAGTAGGTAGCTTTGATGTTTTCAGGTTTAATATGGAAATAGCATTTTACTACTAGTAATCTTAAGATTTTTTTATAGAAAATCCTGGCCAGGCGCGGTGGCTCACGCCTGTAATCCCAGAACTTTGGGAGCGGATCACCTTAGGTCAGGAGTTTGAGACCATCCTGACCAGCATGGAGAAACCCCATCTCTACAAAAAATACAAAATTAGCCGGGCATCGTGGTGCATGCCTGTAATCCCAGCTATTCGGGAGGCTGAAGTGGGAGAATCGCTTGAACTTGGGAGGCAGAGGTTGCCATGAGCCAAGATCACGCCGTTGCACTCCAGCCTAGGCAACGAGAGTGAAACTCCGTCTCAAAAAAAAAAAAAAAAAAAAAAGAAAATCCTAAGTGGGATTCCACACTGATAGGTCTTACAGCCCACGTGAAAAGAAAGCCAAGTAAAAGCTTTTATGGCAAGATATATTCCTGTCTGCCTGGAATGGTTTGCACCAGGCAAGCAGATTGGAATTGTTTTTCCTCTTAAGTTGCTTTGTTCTGTTTTTGGACATGTTTTCCCTGAAGTACACCTAATAGCAAAGTGCACCTAACATCCCTTCTCCCCCTTCCCAAGCTCTGCTTGTGAGTGTGCCCTAAAGCAGCATTTTTTTTTTTTTTTGAGACGGAGTCTCGCTCTGTCACCCAGGCTGGAGTGCAGTGGCGCAATCTCAGCTTGCTGCAATCTCCGTCTCCCGGGTTCACGCCGTTCTCCTGCCTCAGCCTCTACGAGTAGTTGGGACTGCAGGCGCCCGCCACCACGCCCGGCTAATTTTTTTGTGTTTTTAGTAGAGACGGGGTTTCACCGTGGTCTCGATCTCCTGACCTTGTGATCCGCCCGCCTCGGCCTCCCGAAGTGTTGGGATTAGAAGCGTGAGCCACCGCGCCCGGCCTAAAGCAGCATGTTTTAGGATATCATTTAAGACTAATTTGAAAATTTTATGCCAATTTTGCATTTCATTTAAAAAATATATTTAAATATCAAAATCAGATTTTAAATGACCATCTGTTCAAACTGAGCCCCAAGAAGATGTGCCCATTGGTCCAGAAGCGTTGTGTTCTCCTGGGGCACACTGGTTTTTAACCCTGGGGATCTGAGGAGTCCCCTGTTTGAGAAGAACAGTTGTAGGGCATAACTGGAAGCCAGGAGGTCTAGGGAAGTATTTTTAAAAATGACTCTATTTGTGTTTTTTTTGTTTTTTTTTTTTTTTTTTAAGACACTCTCTCTCTGTTGCCCAGGCTGGAGTGCAATGGTGCAATGTCGGCTCACCGCAACCTCCACCTCTGAGGTTCAAGTAATTCTCCTACCTCAGCCCTGAGAGTAGCTGGGATTACAGGCATGCACCACCACGCCCAGCTAATTTTTGTATTTTTAGTAGAGATGGGGATTTTGCAGTCTTGGCCAGGCTGGTCTTGAACTCCTGACCTCAAGTGATTCGCCCGCCTCGGCCTCCCAAAGTGCTGCAATTACAGGCCTGAGCCACCGCAGCTGGCCTTAAAAATGGCTCTGTTTGACAGCCTAGTATAGGTGTGAAAACTCTTTGAGAAGTGGAATTGCAGTCCACGTGGAATGTATGTGGTGTACAGCTGCCTAATTAAGAAATCCATCTTAGTGCCAGCCGTAATCCTGGGAAAAGTTATACAGCACATTGGTGATTTGGTTTTTCCATCTTTTATGGGAGATTAAAGTATTTGTTGCCTACTCCCCTTATCAGGTGTTGTGAGGATTAATGAGATCATTTTAGTAATGTGCCTTAAACTCACAGGAGGAAATGGGCACAGAAAACCCGAAACCCCAGGTGTCATATTACCAGGAGCTTAACTCAGGCCTGGCATTTACACTGCTGTTATGTGTCCATTTATTTTGTTCATGTGTTGCTTTTCGCATTACAATTCTGTGTTAAGCTTCAGATCCATCTCATGGGTGTGAAAATATCCTCGTGTCAAAATCAAGAGTGGGCCTGTTGGCTTCACATGTTTTCACTTGCCATCCATCTCCAGAATCTTGCAAGCTTGACCTACAGCTTGTTGGATTGGACACTTTTTATGTACACCACTTACTGCATTTTGCAGCTTCAAGTCTATCTGTGGGGACTCAGTTTTTTCAATAACTCTAGGCTGTAATTTTTGAGAGCATTGTTTAAACCTTGTGCTCTACTTGAGTAGTAAATGGTCATAGTGGCAACCGGGCATGCGTGCTTTCTCACTAGCATGTGTGACGCTTGCTGTCACTCACCGCTGCTGAGCGGGGTAATGGGGTGAGAGAACAAGGCCTTACCAGCACAGCCTGTGAATGGCTCAATAGGGGGGATGCTGGTTCCTCAAGGGCACAACCTGCTCCCTCGATTTCAGCTGGAGAAACTTCTCTTGGGCCTTGACATGATGTGGTCATACATCTTTAGGTAGCCAAAAGCTGACTTGTATAACTGAGTATGAAAGTCAGTTGCCAGCATCTTCAGAAGGACATTATTTCTGAATGACCAGTGAATGAGGTTATTGTCATAGAAAACAGCAAAGTTCAAAATAATGTTGATATTTGGGATGGCAGAATTGGTGGGGGAGGAAATGAGATGGGAGAAATATAATTTTAAACTGTAAAAATTCCAGTAAAGTATAATGCTTAATTGTTAGCATATTGTAAGCAATGAGTTAGCTGCATTTAAAAATAGCTTTTTAACATGAATGAACCTTTTTATGTGCTGAGATTCAGTGAAGAATAAGTTGGTCATGCAAATGGTGTTTTAATAGTTTGTATTAAATATTTTAGGGCTGGGATTTAAACAAATAACATTTTAGAGCTGTAAAAGCAAAAAGTCTGACCTGAAAGCCACACAAATAATTGTAGTTCCTGAAATACAGCCCTGTGAACAAATCTATGTCACCTTGTTTGTAATATACTTCCTTTGAGTTTCAAAATAAGTAAAAGGGTGACTTGGATGTAAAATGGAGGCCTCTGGCTTTGAGCGAGTTGAGAGCAGTGGTAGACACAGGAGTCTTTTGTGCCTCTCTGGGGAAAATTAGGCAGTTCAGAACCACTCAGGACATTCCAGCAGCTTTGGAGATCAAGGAACGCCTCTCCATAAAGAAGTCAAGTGTAGCTGGTTGTTCATGAGGTCCCACTTTAAGGAGATAATCATTGCCTCTCTTGTGAATTGGTTCTGAGGCAACACAATCTTTGAAGTAAAAAAATAAGTGCTTCAGATTTTAAGGAGTAAAGCATTAGTTTTGTGCAAAAAGAGTCATTAAAGTTATAAGTTTTGTGTACCAAGAGTTAATAATGGCCAGGCAAGGTAGCTCACACATGTAATCCCAGCACTTTGGGAGGGCTAGGGGGGAGGATCACTCGAGCCCAGGAGTTCGAGACCAGTTTGGGCAACATAGTGAGACCCCCACGTCTACAAAAAAAAGTTAAAACGATTAGCCTGGCATGGTGGCACATGTAGTCCCAGCTACTGGGATGGCTGAGGTGGGAGGATCACATGAGTCTGGGAACTCCAGGCTGCATTGAGCCGTGATCACACCATTGTGCTCTAGCTGTGGTTACAGAGCAACGCTCTCCAAAACAAACGAAAACAAACAAACAAACACCCGAGTTATTCATCAGATTTAGAGAATGGTATTTCTTTTAACTTTTAGTTTAATTGAGGTATTTTGCATATAAATATAGGCAAGTATACGTAGAAACTATGCATATAGTGTGTGTGCTGTCTTCTTACTAAGACGTTATTTCTTCTCTTCATGAAGAAAGCCTGCATACTAGGGCTAAATTACCTGAAACAAACACGATCATTCACAGAGAGACAGTAAGTAAGCAAGATAAGCATAGAATACGCAGGGCGAATGACCCATCTGATCCGTTTGGGCAAGCATTATACCTCTCACTCTTTTCAATGACAAATTTGCTTCATGTTTTGATAATGTGGCCTTTATATATATATATATATATATTTTTTTTTTTTTTTTTTTTTTTTTTTTTTGAGACAGAGTCTCGCTCTCTCACCCAGGCTGGAGGGCAGTGGCGCGATCTCGGCTCGCTGCGAACTCCGCCTCCCGGGTTCAAACCATTCTCCTGCCTCAGCCTTTCCGAGTAGCTGGGACTACAGGCGCCCGCCGCTTTTAACTATGAACAAAGTCTTAAAATATTGCTATTTCATTAAATTTGGAGTACTATTAATAAATTGTTTATACCTGAAACATTGCTGTTGGCCATTCATTCTCTCCCCCCATTTCTTATTTTCTCCCAGCTAGCGTTGCATAGCAGAAGTTCTTGCACAAGACAAATGTTAAGAAACTGATCAATGATTCTAATTTTTAAACACTGTAATGGTCTCTGCTTACCCCTCTGAATCGTTTTGAGAGAAGAAAATTGGATTTGTCTTGTTGATGCTTTGCAATTTAGTTGGCGAGTTGAGTATGTATAAAATAAAAAAAAAAGAAAAAAATGCTAAGATTCTTGAGTGGGAATCCATAGTCCACAGAAACCTCAGAGGCTCTGGTATTTGCATGAGAAAAGTTTTGAAGGAAATGTTTTGTTTAGAAACACAAATTCAGGAGGTCAAATTCTGTGGTTTATAGTAAATGGAAATATATATGGTGATATGGTTTGGCCCTGTGTCCCCACCCAAATCTCATCTTGAATTGTACACCCATAGTTCCCATGTGTTGGGAGAGGGACCTGGTGGGAAATCATTGAATCATGGGGGTGGTTCCCTCATACTGTTGTTATGGTAGTGAATAAGTCTCACAAGACCTGATGGTTTTATCAGGGGTTTCACTTTTGCATCTTCCTCATTTTGTCTTGCCGCTGCCATGTAAGAAGTGCCTTTCACCTCCCACCGTGATTCTGAGACCTCCCCAGCCATGTGGAACTTTAAGTCCAATTAAACCTCTTTTTATCCCCAGTCTCAGGTATGTCTTTATCAGCAGTGTGAAAACGGACTAATACATATGTTGTGTAGGCTGAAAGAACTCTTCCAAGGACCATGGCATATGTTGGTTCCACCAATGGCCCGATGTGACCTTTAACCTTTCTATGTCTCCTTATCTGCAAGATAGGAGTGACAAGAGAACCTAGATCTTCAGGTGGTTGTGAAGATTAGTGTGGCAAGATAAAGTTCTTAGCCCAGTGCCTGGCTTATAGTATATAGTCATGCATGACTTTCTTTTTTTAAGAAAAAAAATTTAAAACAACAAAAGCTCTCTAGGCAGAGTTAATTCTTCACAGTGGGAGGAGGTATTTAAACTTATGGGCAGGATGCTGTGGAGGGAATTAGAGCTTGATAGTGAATTGGAATAACTCCAAGCCCCTTCTCAACCTAACACTGATCTTTTTACCTTGTAAAAAAAGACATTTCCCTGGAGATGCATTAGCAATATAGTTTGCCATTTTTTTTCCAAAATATTATTATCTCCTCCCACCAAAAATACCTTTTGCTGTGTGTGTGTGTTATATATTCCCAACTTTAATGAAAGCCAAAGATTTCTAAGTTTTTTAATGTTGAGGAAATTTTTAAAGGCAGTTCATGGTATTTACAACAAGCTATTAAATTTATTTTATCAATTATTTTCCTTTTCTTCTCTGTCGATAACTTTAGTCTACAACAAGATTTTAAGAATCGCAGTGGACCTATCTTTCTTTCTTCTTTTTTTTTTTTTGGAGGTGGAGTCTCACTCTTGTCTCCCATGCCGTAGTGCAGTGGCACCATCTTGGCTCACTGCAACCTCCGCCTCCGAGATTCAAGAGATTCTCCTGCCTCAGCCTCCCAAGTAGCTGGGATTATAGATGCCAGCCACCATATAGCCACCCTGCTAATTTTTGTATTTTTAGTAGAGATGGGATTTTACCATGTTGGCCAGGCTGGTCACAAACACCTGACCTCAAGTGATCCGCGTGCCTTGGTCTCCCAAAGTGCTGGGATTCATTATTTTTAAATATAAAATTTTTGCAAAGTGAAAGCCGATGTCATAAATTTTACATGGTTTTCACAGGAAAGCAAGCCATCAATTAGAGATGTCCTTTATGGGCTGGAGGGAGTGAGTGCTGTGTAGTGGAGGAAGCACACACACTGTTGACCAGGATTTAGGAATAGTTTTGTTAGGCGGTGTATCTGATTTATCATGTTCTTGACTCGGGACAAATAAAATATCTTTATGGTAATTTTAAATACCTCTTTAGAGGAATATTTATATCTACAAATACCTTCTGCATTTATTTATTTGAGGCAGAGTCTCGCTCTGTCGCCCAGGCTGGAGTGCAGCAGCGTGATCTCGGCTCACTGCAACTTCCGCCTCCTGGGTTGAAGCAGTTCTACCTGCCTCAGTCTCCCGAGTAGCTGGGATTACAAGCATGTGCCACCATGCCCAGCTAATTTTTGTATTTTTTAGTAGAGATGGGGTTTCATCATGTTGGCCAGGCTGGTCTTGAACTCCTGGCGTTAGATGATCCGCCTGCCTTGGCCTCCCAAAGTGCTGGGATTATAGGCATGAGCCACCACGCCCAGCCTGCATATATTTATTTTTATGGCTCTTCTGTTATTTTTGTCCTCCTTGTCTTAAGTAGCTTAATTAGGAACCTTCTTTGTGTACTATATTTGTGTGTCATTGTGTTAGTAACTGTCGACTGGTAAGTATTGAGTTGTCAAAGTAGAAAAGAGAGTATTGTTTCCACCATCACTTTATTAACAATGATTCTGCTTAGAGAGTTCTTCAGATTTAGCTAAAATTTCTCTGTTACTGAATGTCTCTGTTTTTCAGTAGAGTAATAAACCGTCTAGTTGCACTTTTTCTTTCACCACTAGTCTTTTTCTTTGTTTGTTTGGAGACAGGGTCTCACTCTGTCACCCAGGCTGGAGGGCAGTGACTCTGTTACTCACGGCTCACTGCAGCATCGACCTCCCTGGGTTCATGTAGATCCTCCCACCTCAGCCTCCTGAGTAGCTGGGAATACAGGTGCTCACTGCCACACCAGCCTAATTTTTGTATTTTTTTGTAGAGATGGACTTTTACCATGTTGCCCAGGCTGATCTCAAACTCCTGGGCTCAAGTGATTTGCCCCCTTGGCCTGTTAAAGTGCTGGGATTACAGATATTAGCCACTGCGCCCAGCCTGTCTTTAAGAGTATGATTACCCCCTCAGAATTAAATAAATAAATAAATAAATAAATAAATTGCTGTTTTCCTCCTTCCAGAAGCCTCATTTTTAGCTCTTTAAATTGTCTTCATTATTCTTTTCAGTGAGGATCTAATTGAGATCTATTGGTTATACATAGAAAGTATAAAAATGACTTACTACTTCCCATCTTTAACAGCCCTGTTGTGTGAACAGTGTCACTATGCGGCAGGTCAGCTGGTGATCTATTGTGACCCTTAGTATATTTCTGCATTTCCTAATTTCTTTTCTTGATTTGTTTTTATTCAGTTTTTTGTTGGACAGGTTTCCATTATTCTATGATTTCTGCTTTATTACTCTGATATTGAGAACCCTTTTCTAAATCACATCTAAATAACTATTTTTCTTTATTGCCGTTTCTCTTATCTTGTGTCTGTGTCTTGTATTCTATTCAGACATGTCATTGATTACTAATCTTCAGAAGACACTTCTTTGATTGTGCCTTCTCTTTATTAAGATTCGTTCTTACCTGTTAAAGACCACACTCTGCATTCTGACATTCATAATTTTTCAAAATTAATATAGTTGAGCATTGTCTTTGTTCCGAGCATGCATCTAAATGATGAAAATTCAGAGAGCTAGACAAGGACTCGGTTTTATCTTGATAGAGAAACTGCTATCAGTATACGAGACATTATTGTAGATGTTGAATCCAAACAGTGCCCAGGCATTGGGTTCCATAGGAATTCCAAGGAATCGATAATGTGTAATTTTGCTGGGGATGGAATGATTTTTCAGATTGGGGTGGGACTTGTACTGTGCCTTGAAAACAAGGATTGAATATTAGTGAAGGAGCCTACGTTTCCCTGGCCTCATGTTTCCAGCCTGAGGGACCACAATGAGAAGAGTGGCTTATCTGATTGGTGAATTTGTAAGAAGGAGATCCTCAGCTCAGCACTGCAGGGCCTCTCTGTTCAGAGTTGGTTCTGTACTACAGCCTTTTCTGCCTTGTATTAACAGACCTGGCCTTGCTGGTATGGCTTGAGGTTGTCTAGCTGTGCCAGTGACTGGCTGGGGAGGTCTGACTGATTCTTGTCACTGATCTTTAGCCGTTTTCTCTAGTCAGCTTTTATCAGTAATAAAGGTGATGTCTTGATTCCCAGTTCTCTTAGTGGAATGTGAGTGTGGGCAGAAAGGCAAGGTGGGTGGAGTCATAAGGCATTAAATACCGAGGACATGAACACCAAGGAGATGAGCACCATTGCTTAGTGTCGTGAGCCATGAGAGAGAAAGTTGGAATAGGAGACTGGAGTCAGATGTGCAGAGCTAGAGGGTGAGCTTTATTTTGTAGGCTGAAGACACACTGAAGGTTTTAAAACGCTGTAAAGTGTACAGCGGGTTATTTTGGTAGTATGAATCCAGTAGTGCTGGAGGATGGATTCCCCAGGGCTTTTTCAGTTGGAATTCATGGATCTTCTGGCTTTGGATGTTCAGAAGGGAGGTGGATGTGAAACACCCTGAAATGATATGTAAGATATTTTAAAGGGATCATCTTTCAGAAAGGGATTAAGAACCTCCACTTAAGCTGGGCTTGGTGGCTCACGCCTGTAATCCCAGCACTTTGGGAGGCCGAGTTGGGTGGGTCACTTGAGGTCAGGAGTTTGAGACCAGTCTGGCCAACATGGTGAAATGCCGTCTCTACTAAAAATAGAAAAATTAGCTGAGTGTGATGATGTGTGCCTGTAGTCCCAGATACTTGGGAGGCTGAGGCAGAAGTATCACTTGAACCCAAGAGGTGCAGGTTGCAGTGAGCCAAGATCACACCATTGCATTCCACCCTGGGCGACAGAACAAGACTGTCTCAAAAGAAAAAAAAAAAAAATACCATTTAACTCCTCTGTATCCTGTTTGTGTATAGGACTTATTGGAACAAAATTTCACCATTAAGTATGATGTTTATTCTGGATTTTTTTAGTAGTGCTTTAAGCAGATTTGTAGAAGTTCTTTGTATACCTAGTTTGCTAAGATTATTTTTAAAATAATAAATTGACATTCAGATTTATTGCATATAATTTTCTGCATGTATTCTGCTAATATGGGTTTTTCTCCTTTCGTTTATCAGTGTGGTAAATTATATTGATTGAATTCTAAAATTAAAACAGCTTGGCATTCTTAGGATAAAGCCAACTTGGTCATGATAGATTATCTTTTTGTTGTTGAATTCACTTTGCTAATATCTTGTTTAAGATTTTTGCATTTAATGTTGCAAGGTTGACCTGCATTTTTCATTATAAATGTTTTCTGTAATTCCTTGAGTGCTCAGAAAGAATCTATGCCCTGGGAACCCAAAAGTAAATAAATAGATATTCCCCCAAAAGAAAGTAAACAAAAAAGGGAAATAGTAATACATGTGTATGATAAATAAGTAAAACAAAAGGGCAGGAGCTATAAAACAAAGACCTTTCTCTAACCTCAGAAACCCAGTTTCCCTAAGACAATCTCTGTTACCAGAGGATAGCCTGTGTGTTTGTGTGCATACATAATTATGTAGATGATACATTATATGCATACATTATTGTATATGTAACAATATATCTTGGAGGTAGTTTCAGTGTAGCACACAAGGTTTTTCTCATTGTTTTTTAATATCTACCTTATATTTTATTATATTTTCGTATATTAGCCAGGCCCTTGATGACATTTAAGTTCTCATATTTTGCTGAAATGAACATCATTGTACCTTCCTCTTTGGTATGTGTCTGTGGAATAAATTATTAAGAGTTGAGTTGCTGGATAAAAGGGCATATGCATTTCAAATTGTGATAGAAACAGCTAAATTATCTTCCAAAAAGGTTATCCCTCCTTACACTCTAACAATGTATGAGTGTGCTGTGGCACATATCTGAAGTGTTCTGGCCAAGACTCATTTCCCACAGCCCAGGTCATTTGAAGTCTCAGTCATGCTAGCTGCACCACACTTCACCCCACCCACCAGTGCATTCATTATTAACTTGGTGATCTCATAAGCTTTGGCAAGCAGTGGCTTCCTGCTAGAGAGCCTCATAAGAACCTCGGAAACTGCTGTGTTCTAGATGAGCAGGAATTGAGAGGATGTCGGCAAAATGCCCAGACATAAGGTATTGAGGCTATTCTGCCTACCTTCTTCCTGAGTCTTTTTTTACAGCCCTCCCTGTCTAGGCCGTAATGGAATAGGTGAAAGAATTGTAGTAAATGCTGGCCATCTTCTGTCAGCATTCCAATGCTAATAATGACTGGAGGGAACAGAGATAGATGAGAAGATGTGGAATTAGCTGTTGGGCCCGTGGATTCTATCTAGGGTGTTCTTACCTTTCACTGTTTGCCTGAGTTGAAGTCATTGCTCACATTGTACAGTCACTGTTGTTTCCTGTGTGGTTGTTTACTCTTTTTTTTTTTTTTTTTTTTGAGACGGAGTCTTGTTCTGTCACCAGGCTGGAGTGCAGTGACGTGATCTCCCCTCACCATAACCTCCGCCTCCCTGGTTCAAGTGATTCTCCTGCCTCAGCCTCCCGAGTAGCTGGGACTACAGGTGCGCGCCACCACACCCAGCTAATTTTTGTATTTTTGGTAGAGTTGGGGTTTCACCATGTTGGCCAGGATGGTCTCAATCTTTTGACCCTGTGATCTGCCTGCCTTGGCCTCCCAAAGTGTTGGGATTACAGGCAAGAGCCACCATGCCCGGCTGATTGTTTACTCTTAAATCCAGGTGTGTTGAGGTGATGGATGCCCCAAGAATTGGCAGTCACTGCTTAGTGAATAAGAAGTAGTTAAGATTTCATCTTGGGAGAGGAGAAGTGGTGGGGGCATGTAACTCTTGGTTATCCCTATGTTATTTTTATAAACAGCATCCCCACTGGAGTCCTGGTTGCCACCGGAAACAGTGAGAAAGCAACACCCAGGAGCCTTGGGGTGTGGCCTCAGCTGATTCGGTCGGAGGAGATTAGGGGTAGGGAGGCCAGGAAAAGCCAAACCCTGGATCGTTTGTCTGTTAATTGTCCCTTCTGTTATTAACAATCATTTTTAAGCTGGAGAGGGATATATGTAAAGCACTGAAACTTTGCTAAAATAGCCTCAAGTTTGTGTTGTATATTAACCAAAACTGAGAAAATATTAAAGTGACAAAAACAAAACAAAATAAGTGATCCTCTAAGCAAGACTCGGTTGGTAATGTATGTAAAGATTTTTATTAATCTGATTCTTTTAAGGTGATTAGGTCTCCCTTGCTCAGAAACCTTCATCACACCCCTTTCCTTAAATTGACTACCAAATAGATATACTCTAAACTCTTGAGCCTGACATTGGAAACTTTTTAGAGAGAATCTGCCTCTCCAGTGTAATCATCTACTTTCTTACGATTTGCAGTGCAGTTCATGGACCAGCAGCGTCACCATCACCTGGGATCTTGTTAGAAATGCAGACTGTCAGGCCCCACCCCAGACCTGCTGGAGCAGAGCCAGAGTTTTAGCAGGATCCTAGTGTTGTGCATGCCCACCCCAGTTTGAGAAGCCCTGATCTGTTATAATTCATTCTTCTCAGCCTTTGTTCACGTGATATAATCTGCTGAATGGGCCTAGCTCTCATTTTCTAAGCATGTTTTACACTTCTACAGCAGTCTGCCTTTCCTCAAATCATACAGCTTCCTCAGAAAAGTCTTTTTCTTTCAGCTTCCTTTTTCCTTCCATTCATTCAGTTGATTAGGGGTCTAAAATACGGGCCGGGCATGGTGACTCACACCTGTAATCCCAGCACTTTGGGAGGCTGAGGCAGGTGGATCACCTGAGGTCAGAGGTTGAAGATCAGCCTGGTCAACGTGGTGAAACTTGTTGTCTACTGAAAATATAAAGATTAGCCGAGGCGGTGTCATGCGCCTGTAGTCCTAGCTCCTTGGGATGCTGAGGCTGGAGAATCGCTTGAACCCGGGAGGCGGAGGTTGAAGTGAGCCAAGATCGTGCCACTACACTCCAGCCTGGGCAACAGAACGAGATTCCGTCTTAAAAATAAAATAAAATACATAAATAAGTAAATAAAATATGCTAAGACCGATGATTTGGCTTGAGATTCAGACATGACTGAAAACACAGTCCCTGTCTACTCCTGGGACAGGCTCTCTGGAGGACAGCTCAGCAACATGTATCAAGAGTATTGAATATGCATTTCCTTTGATCTCAGTGTTGTCTCCTCTAGGAGATTTTCATAAACGAATAATCAGAAAAGAATGTAAAGAAATGTGTAGGAGGTTCATTGTTGCAACACTATAATAGTAAAAAATTGATAAATGAACAAATTATGTTATGCATAAACTTTTATATAGTCATGAAAGTAATATACATGTAACCAAAATGAAAATATATCAACATCAACAATTATATTATTAAAATAGACAAAGGCAGGCCCTGTGGTGCACCTATAGTCCCAGCTACTCAGGAAGCTGAGGAGGGAGGATCCCTTGAGCCCTGGAGTTCAATGCTGCAGTGAGCTATGATCATGCCACTGCCCTCCAGCCTGGGTGATAGAGTGAGACCCTGTCTCTAAAAAGACAAAAGAGGCATCGTGTATATTAAGTATCTAGTGTGGTGCTGCCCCTTCAGATAGATTCTAGAATGAAGGAGATGCTGGGAGCATCTTCTTCAGCCTACCCACACCTGGAGCAGAGCCACAGTTGGCCCTCAAGCAGCCACAACGTCTGAGCAAGAAATAAACCTTCACTTTAAGCCACTAACATTTGAAGGTGATTTGCTACTGCCACAACTAATCTAGCAAAAGCTGACTAGCACATTGTGTACTCTGCTTATTTGACTCCCTCGTTGTCTGCCTGCACCTTGATATTATCCATTTTTTTGGCGTCTGTCCATCCTAACCTGACGTCACTTACAAAGTTGACACAGTTCATTGAACTTGGGATGAGGGTGGAAAGATTAATGTTGTAATTCCCTTGGATTAGAGCAGTGTTTCTCAGTGTGTGGTCCTTGAACCATCTGTATCAGAATCCTTGTGGGGTTTGGCAGGGATACGGAATCTTGAGTCCCCACTGCAGGCCTGTGAAAACAGAATAATTGGGGTGAGGTTTCAAGGAATTCTCAGATATACCCAAGTTTAGGAACCACTGGACTTGAAGCTAGACAAATACTTCATCAGGATGTTACTTTGTGCATCCCCTCCACCACTGAAATTGAAATATGATAGACACTGTCCCTTGGTGTTCTTCTGCCACCAGAACCCTTTTTTGTGATGGATGGATGGATGGATGGTTGATTGCTTCTGGGTTAGGTAACTAAATGTTGGTCATCTTTATGAGAAAATTTTAGCCAGATTTGATTCAAGAGCTGCATAACACTTGGCAAGTAAAATGAATGAGTACCTCAACTGATAGACTTTCTCCATACTACTCTTTGTTTTTTTTCTTATAAAAATTAAATTTTAGTTACATAGTTAATTCATGAGTACATTCTCATAGAAATTTAAAGCATTACTGATGAGGTCAAATTCAGCATTGAACCCCTCCCCATATGCTGGGCACCTCATATCCACTGTGCCGCAGGTATCTTTTAGTTTTTTATTTTTTCCAGATTTTTTTCTATGTATGTTTATGTGCCCTGTTAATATTTATGGCTAATACAGATGGTCCTTAAAATGGTTCGACTTAAGATATTTTTCAGCTTATGATGGGGATGTAGCCACATCATAAGTTGAGGAGCAAGTGTATACATTAAATGGCCTGTACCAATACAGCTGGTATCCATTCTCATTGAGCAAGCATCTGCTGAAATTGCTCAGAGCCCTGTGTCACTGTTTGTTTGATATTTTGAGTATCAACCTTGCAGTTTGTACTTGTACTATGTATGTGTGTGAGGAGTGTATACATATATACGTGTATATGTGTATATATATGTATATACGTATATATGTATGTATGTATGTGTGTCTTAAGTGTCATACTACACATATTTTTTTCAGTTTGTTTTTTTTATATATGTTGGGATACATCCATGTCACTATATGCGAGTTTACCTCATGTTAAAAAATTGCTCCGTTGTATTCCATCCTATTGTTTATTCAGCCATTTCTTTTCTTTTTTCTTTCTTTTTTTTTTTTTTTTTTTTTTTGAGATGGAGTCTTGCTGTCGCCCAGGCTGGAGTGCAGTGGTGCCATCTCAACTCACTGCAGTCTCCGCCTCTCGGGTTCAAGCAATTCTTCTGCCTCAGCCTCCCGAGCAGCTGGGATTACAGATGCCTGCCACCACACCCGGCTAATTTTTGTAATTTTAGTAGAGATGGGGTTTAGCTGGGATTACAGATGCCTGCCACCACACCCGGCTAATTTTTGTAATTTTAGTAGAGATGGGGTTTTAACTTGTTGGCTAGGCTGTTCTCGAACTCCTGACCTCAGGTAATCCGCCCACCTTGGCCTCGAAAAATGCTGGGATTACAGGCGTGAGCCACCACGCCCAGCCTATTTAGCCATTTGTATATTGATGGACAGATTGTTTCCAGTTTTTGCTGTTACAAACAGTGCTGCCATTGATATATTTATATATGTTGCCTTGAGTATCTGTTCAAATGTTTGTAAACCATATGTATGTACATACACACACACATACAACATACACACACACATATGGAGAGAGAGAGATATATGAACATGCTGGGTCACCATTAGTTTATACCCTAACCAGGAGTTTATCAGTTTCCTCATAGCCTTTCAAAATTGATTGTCAGTCTTTTTAATCATTGCCACTATTGTGGGTAAAAACTGGTGACTTTGTTTTAACCTGTGTTTCACTGATCGTTAGGAAGGTTGAAGATCATTTAATGTGTATTCGCCATTTGTATTTCTGTTTCTTAAATGGTCTGTTTTTATCTTCTGCCTATTTTTCTGCTGGGTTAAGGATGTGTTGAAATTTGTTATATGTTAGATATTTAAATATATGTTGCAGATGTTTACTCACAGTTGATACATGTCTTTTATCTTTGCTTATGTTGTCTTTTGTCATTTGTGTTTACTGTCAGGCTTGCGGTGATCATTCTCGATTTTATATAGTACCTGCTGTCCATCAGCCCTTTTCCTCAATAAGTTGTTTGGATTCTTACAAGAATTAGAAAAATAACTAAATTTCTCCAAATTGTCCATGTGTAAGAGCTTCGAAGGGCTCTCCTGAGTAAAGTGTATTTAATTGCATGGACTTTTAAACATGTATGCTTTGGCCACTCTGAAAATCTGCTTTCTATATTCCAAATATGTTTGCTGGATTATGGTGCTCCAAATAATGGAACTGTTACTCTAACAATCCTATACTTTGTATATTTAATTCATTTGTTCTTGTTCACGAGATGATTTGTTATGAGCCCCTCACAGCACAATTAGGGATTTGTAATCAGAGTCACATCACTAGTCTTTGTAAATTGATGTAAGCTGGTAACCGCATTGAACCAGATTTTACTATCATGTGTATCAATAAAATGTATAGGTGATCTATGACTTTTACACGTGAATCCCAAAAGTTTACTTACAATTTAATTATTTGGAGCTCTGTTATTTTTCCGCAGAAACAAGTCCGTTTTTAGGTCTCTGGCAAGCTCAAACAAGCATTCCTAAAATTAATAGTTTATCACATTATTTTTATGTTCCAATTACGGATGTAAAGATAGAAAGAATAAGCCTATAATCTTCAGAAGCTCTGGAGATCAGTGACCATGGGGTAGGCGTGTGGGTAGGGGAGGAGTAGGATGTAGACGTCTTTAAAACTATGAAATTGAAGACACCTCTTGGTGAATCATTTATTCTCCAGTGTTCTGTATTTAAGAGCAAAGGAACTGGCATCCACCCATTATTCTTTAGTTCATGTACTGTCTGTTGAAAATGCAGTATTTGTGAGACTGAATCAGTCTTGTGTAGCAAGGAACATTTCCCAGTTTGTTTTTTGGTTGTTTGTTTGTTTTTGAGGCAGAGTTTTGCTCTTGTTGCCCAGGCTGGAGTGCAATGGTGAGATCTGGGCTCACTGCAACCTCCACCTCCCAGGTTCAAATGATTGTTCTGCCTCAGGATTACAGGCAGCCACCACCACAGCAGCTAATTTTTTGTATTTTTAGTGGAGGAGGGGTTTCACCATGTTGGGCAGGCTGGTCTCGAACTCCTGACCCCAGGTGATCCACCTGCCTCGGCCTCCCAAAGTGCTGGGATTACAGGCGTGAGCCACTGCACCTGGCCCATTTCCCAGTATTATATTCCTTGATTGCTTGGGTCCAAAAGCAACTTCATGGCTAAGGGCATTATTTTCACTAATTGCAGAAATTTGAAGCCATTGATAAAAGCAGCTAACAATGTTAACATCAGTTGTAAAACAGTCTCAAGAAGCCAGAAATCCTAACTTGTCAGTGCATTTTTCCAGGTACTTTGTGGTTGTGGTTTGTGTTGTAGGAATGGTGGCTGTGGACGTAGAGGATTGGATTTTGTTCCTTGCTTTCCACTGCCCTGCTGTTCCTTGGTCCTTTTTGGTTTGTTTTTTGTTTCCTCGAGACAGGGTCTTTCTCTGTCACCCAGGCTGAAGTGCGATGGTGTGATCATACCTCATTGTAGCCTTTAATTCCTGGACTCAAGTGATTCTCCCTGCTCAGCCCCCTGAGTAGCAGGGACTGCAGGTTACAGGCATGTGCCACCACACCTGGCTATTTTTTAAATTTTTTGTGGAATTGGTGTCTCACTATTTTTCCCAGGCTGGTCTTGAACTCCTGGGCTCAAGCAACCTTCCCACCACAGCCTCCCAAGGTGCTGGGATCGTAGGTGTGAGCCACCATGCCCTTTTCTTTTTGAGGGCTCTGTTGTATACTCATATAGTTCCAGAATGAATATTCCTCAAACTTCAGCATGCCTAAGAATCACATGGAGGAGTCAAAATGCAGGTTCTGCAGCTCCATTCCTAAGAATCTGATTCAGTCTAGCAATCAGCAATTTATCTGCAAGCACCCCAGGTAACCCATTGCAGCTCGGCCCTAGAGCAACAGAAATACTGTGTCTCCTGTGTTGGCTTTCTCAAGTGCACGACACAGGACCGTTCTTAGATCACTTGCATGTGTGGGTGAGGCTGATAACTCTGTCAGGGCACCAGGGAACAACCTGATGTTCCCCAAGATGTCATTGACCAAATGGGTCCTGGAATTTTATATTATATATATTTAAATATATGAATTATAAATTGATAAGTTATAGTTGTATATATTTATGGAGTACAAAGTGATGTTATGCAGTGAAATAAGGAAATAAGCTGGGTATAAAAGGGCAAATACTGCATGTTCTCATGTATATGTGGGCTCTAAAACAGTTGAACTTACAGAAGCAGAAAGCAGAATAGTGGTTACCAGAGGCTGGGGTGGGGGAAATGGGGAGAAGATGGCCAGAGGGTGCAAAGCCTCAGTTGGACAAGAGGAATACGTTGTTTCTTTCTTTTTTTTTTTTTCTTTTTTGAGCTCTGTTGCAGAGCACCTTGAATATAATTTTAATAATAGTGTATTATACATTTCAAAACCACTGAGAGTAAATTTCAAATGTTGCTACCACAAAATACCAAAAGTATTTGTGGTGATGGATGTGTTAAATGGAAAAGTAACAGAGTTCCTCAAAAAAACTAATAAAATAACCACTTTTAATATGCTTCTGTAAACAATTCCTTTCTGAGAAGTTTATTCCTTTTGGCTTTCAACGAATAGTTTGTGTCTTTGAATATTCATTACAAATAAATTGTTTCTTTATAAAAGTTAAAAAGGTATAATGGGAACTTTTTCATATTGCAGGTAGTATGAGTATCCTGACAATGCTTTAGTTTAAATAATGGAGACCTTCTGAAATAAAAATCCAGGTATTTTGTCAGTTTCTGTAGTGTGTCTTCACCTATTGACTGCCCTCAGGACCTCCCTGAAGCTGGGATGTAACAATTTCTCAGTGGAAAGTCAGGCAGTTAATGCATCTTGTCTTGTCAGGACATTTTGAAGAATGACTTTACTGGTAACTGACAGGAGTATTAAGCACCCATATAATGTATTTTACTTTTCTATATCATTTTAAATTAAAATTTAAAATATGATGAAAACAATTTATCAAGACAAGAGATAGTGTTATTTGTCTGAGAACTGATGTGAAATTTTTTGCTAAATGTATATTTTGAAGACCTTATGTTCCCTTTGGTGCCCCTCTTTACCTTGACCTTACAGACATGTGTTTTGTAGATGCTCTTAGCTCAGTTTATGGACAGTTCTTCATAATATTCATCTGTTAACAGCCAGGGATGAAATGGTTGGTATCATCTGGTCACGACTTATGTCCTATACACAGAACCAAAAGCTTTCCACTGGGTGACCTGACTTCTGATTTTCTTTGTGATTTGAAACTCATGATCATTTACTTGGAGATATTTAGCTTTAATGAAATTTAGGTGGTCCATGTATTTTCTTACAGATACTAATGCAATGATTATATTATTTTAAATATTTCATGTGTTATTTTAGCGTAAATCACAGCATGGATTTCATGAGTTTCAGAATGTTTGTATTTGCCTAGGAGATTTTTTTTTTTTCTGCATGCGTGTAGGTTGGTAAATTATTAATACTGTGTAAGTAGAAAATAACATTGGTTTAATTTGTTTGATCACTGGTATAACTCCTTGGAAGAGAAGAAAACTATAACTGTATTCTTTTTTTTTTTTTTGAGATGGAGTCTCGCTCTGTAGTCCAGGCTGGAGTGCTGTGGCGCGATCTCGGCTCACTGCAAGCTCTGCCTCCCGGGTTCACGCCATTCTCCTGCCTCAGCCTCCCAAGTAGCTGGGCCTACAGGCACCCGCCACCACACCCAGCTAATTTTTTGTATTTTTAGTAGAGATGGGGTTTCACCGTGTATAACTATATTCTTATCTTAATCAAGAGCAATCTTTTGCCTGTCTTATTTGTAAGGCGCAGTTCTAGGTATTACATGTTTCACTTAAATACACAGTTGCCACCAAGAGGTCACTTTCAAGTTAAGGGAAATAGAGATACAGCAAACTAAGGTGAGAAGACACTTACTTCTCATGATTCCCACCTTAAAATCACATTTAGCACCTGTTTTTCTCTTTATCAAAGTGACGGATTATGTTTTTTAAAAATATAGAGTGGATTTTACTTTGTTTCAGAAGTTAGTGGAGCTTCTGAAATGACCAAAGATACCATGATATTTGCAAAGCAGATTTAGGTGACTAAGGCCGACGCTTATGCAATTTCTTTGTAGGACTTCTTCTTCCTAACCTTTTCCAAGGTTTCAAGGCATTTTTGAGGTTTCCAAGTTTATAAAGAGGCAGGAAAAATATTTATTGAATACTTCGTGTGAGCCTGTAGTCTCTGCTTTGCATAGTACTTGTTTTGATCGTTCTCAGTACCCGACCCGCCTCCATTTTTTTGAGAAAGAAATAGAGGAGCATTTATGAATGTTATTTATTCAGTGTGGTTGATTTCCTCATAGGGATCCTGATTATGCTGGGCTGACTTTTAAAGTTCTCTGTAGTTTTCAGCTTTTCCTCACGTGACCCGACTTAAATCCCCAAGTGCTCTCCCAACGTGGAGAGCTCCATCCTCCTGTTAAGAATCCAGAGTCTGTAGCCAGTAAGATGTGTTCAAAGGTTTAACAATGTTTTTATTTTTTAAATGCAAATATTTATACTATCCGCTTCATTTGTGAATTTTAAACATTATCAGAAGCACACAGGTCCAGAATCTGAGGAAGGCAAAAAAGGTCAGGAATAGGTAGGGGAAAAGGCGAGATGAAGTCTTGAATCACTAGGTTTATTGTTTGCTGTCCAAGGCCTCCCGTCATCTCAGTCTGTCATTACTGCTTATGAGATGGTGGGAAAGGCGGAGGATATGCTGTGAACTCATAATAGTCGGTTGTTAATTTTTTTTCAAATTGTTTCATTGAAGGTCTCTAGCTCTTTAGTTACTGCTGTGTTAGTGAAGGAGTGTGAAGAAGACTTGATCCCTCTATCCTACTTTGGTTTTATGGGAGGCTTTATTACAAATGAATGTTTACCATCCTAGCTTTCCAGCTCCCAGCTTTCTACATCATCCTTCAAAAAAAAAAATAAAGCAGCTACCACCATTGGTAAGAAGCCCTCTGATATTATGAATTCAGAACCTTGCCCAGGCCAGGCACGGTTCCTAGAAGGGGGATAGAATCTTCCCATTTGGTTAAAATACAACGAAAATGGGTCCAACATGAAGGTTACCAAAGGAAGATTCGTTTGAGCCTGTTAAAGGCATGCTTTCTTGTCCTTTCCTCTGCCTTCACGTGTGTGTTGATGGAAGCCAGCCCGTGCCACTGCGGCGCTGCTGTGGGCCCCCCGCCACCCCATATGGCCACCGCTCCCAAACCCCATGCCTGGAGGAGCAGCAGAACCCCGGCTTCCCCTTGTCCCAGGGGAGCATCTTTCACACTGGAAATGGATGCACTGAAGAGCGCAGCTGGTGGGAAAATGAGAGTGGACCTCCAAGGGCTTTTAAAAAGACCATGAATTCAGTTATTGGTCTTGTGCTCACACAGTTAAAAACAAGCTGGTAGCGGGGCTGCATGATGACTGGGGGAGGACCGAGGCTCGCTTTTTGCCAACGTCTTCTCCTTAGGCTGGTGGTCTATTTCCTGCTTTGCCCTTTGGTTTCCATGCTGTTTCTAACCTTCACAAATTAAAGATTGGGCCTTTCAGTTACCCGGTTTGTTTTCTGGCTGTTTTGTCCCTGAAGCTCTCTACTCTTGAGAGGCATTCTGTCCCAGTTTTACTTTTTTACTTGATGTTGTTACTGACTTTTGGAATATCTATCCTCTTAGTCTCTGAGGGAACGAGGGACTGGTTGTAGGGAATATGTGGGCCATCCCCTTTGGCCCAAGCATGCACGCCTTCCCCATTTGTTTATGTGCAGGTGTATGTCAAATATATATTTATATTTTATTATTTAATTGTATTTCAGAATACTTTTTATTTTATTTTATTTATTTTTATTTTTTAAGATGGAGTCTTGCTCTTTTGCCCAGGCTGGAGTTCAGTGGTACAATCTCGGCTCACTGCAACCTCCGTCTCCCAGGTTGAAGCAATACTTCTGTCCCAATCTCCCAAGTATCTGGGATTACCGGCACTCCCCCTGATGCCTAGCTAACTTTTGTATTTTTTTTTTTTCAGTAGAGACAGGGTTTCACCATATTGGTCAGGCTGGTCTCGAACTCCTGACCTTGGGTGATCCACCCATCTTGGCCTCCCAAAGTGCTAGGATTACAGGTGCAAGCCACCGTGCTCGGCAAATTGTATTTATTTTATTATTTAATGTTATTATTATTATTTGTTGAGAAAAGGTGTTCTGTGCCCAGGCTGGAGTGCAGCAGCACAATCATAGCTCACCGCAGCCTCAACCTCCTGGACTCAGGTGATTCTCCTGCCTCACCCTCCTGAACAGCGGGGACTATAGGTACATGACACTATGCCTGGCTGATTTTTTTATTTTTTATTTTTTTTTGGACAGGGGTCTGGCTATATTGCACAGGCTAGTCTCAAAACTCCTGGCCTCAGGCAATCCTCTCAGTTTGACCTCCCAAACCATTGAGATTACAGCATGAGCCCCTGCATCTGGCCCCAAATATATTTTTAAAGGAAAAAAATGGTACACATGCTAGGACTTGGATCTTCCTCTTTATTGCCAGGTAAACTGAGGGAATGGATACTTGTCTTTGTTTTTCACCAATAAAAAATTTTTAATTATAGTGGAAAGTCTTAATTACAGAGAGAGAGCAAAGTGTATTTGGATGATCTGTGCTAACAAGGAACAGTACAGGTGGAGTAACAAGTTACATGTTAGTCTTGTGATTATCTCATTAATGACTCATTTGTACTTGAAAGCAGCAGAAATACATTTATGGAAAAATATGAATGTGTACTTATTTATCTATTTTTTTTGGAGATGGAGTCTTGCTCTTTCGCCCAGGCTGGAGTGCATGGCGCAGTCTGGCTCACTGCAACCTCTGCTTCCCGGGTTCAAGCGATTCTCCTGTCTCAGCCTCCTGAGCAACTGGGATTACAGGTGTGCGCCACTGTGCCTAGCTAATTTTTATACTTTGGTAGAGATAGGATTTCACCATGTTGACCAGGCTGGTCTCAAACTCCTGACTTCAAGTAATCCGCCCACCTGGGCCTCCCACAGTGCTGGGATTACAGGCGTGAGCCACCATGCCCAGCTGACTTATGGTTTTTTATTAGATAAGGTAGATGTAGAGATAATATAGTTATAAAGTGTGTATTTGTGTATATTTCTGTTTATCTGTATTGGTTTCCTATAGCTGCTGGAAGAAAGTGCCACAAACTTGGTGGCTTAAAGCAACAGAGATTTATTCTCTTCAAGTTTTGGAGACCAGAAGTCGGAGAGGAGTCTTACGGGCTAAAATCAAGGTGCCAGAGGGTAATCTGTTTCTTTGCCATTTCTAGACTCTAGAGCTGCATTTCTTGCATTCCTTGGCTCACAGCCCCTTTCTCCATCTTCAAAGCCAGTGTTGTAGTGTCTTATCCCTGGCTCTACTTTTCTATGCTTCTGTCTCATGACTTTCTTCTCTTCTGCCTCAAATCTTCCTTTTCTTCCCTCTTATAAGGATACATGCGATGGCATTTAGGGTTCACTTGGCTAATCCAAGATAGCCCTCCCATGCCCAGAAATTTAATTTAATCACATCTTCAAAGGCTATGCCATATAAGGTGACATTCACAGGTTCCAGGGATTAGAATGTAGACATTTTGTGGGGGAGGGCCTTTATTTAGTCTACCACAGTGAGTGTGAATGTGTATGTGTATGTATGTGTGTGTGTGTGTTTGTGTGTGTGTGTGTGTGTGTGTCTGTCTGAAATTCCCTAGCTGACCTGTAAGCAGCTACTCTCCAATAACAGTAAGCACAGCTAGTGTTGAGGTCTTGGATCTAAAGAATATTTTTCATTGAAAGGAACCAGTTTTGTTTTAAAATCAAATGGCTCATTCTAGGGCAGATGGAAAATATAAGAGAAGCATGGAACATTCTGTGGCGTGAGAAAGTAAAGAAATGCTCAGAGAATAATGGGGACATGTCAAAACACACAAGCCAACTTGAAGAGGCTTCTCTCAGTCCCATCTGGGCAATTTGAGCACTAAAATAAAAAAGCAATAAATTCAGCCTGTTCTGATAAAAATAAATAAAATTATAAATTGAAAGTTTGATGTGAAACAAGATATTTACATAGTTCGTAAGTGCCTTTCCACAACATAATAATTAGTTACTAAGAGAAAAAGTTTAAGCTGACTTAAACTTTATTTATTTATTTATTTTGAGTTGGAGTCTCACTCTGTCACCCAGGCTGGAGTGCAGTGGCTCAATCTTGGCTCACTGCAACCTCCACCTCCTGGGTTCAAGTGATTCTCCTGGCTCAACCTCCGAAGTAGCTGGGAGTACAGGCGTGTGCCACAACACCTGGCTAATTTTTGTATTTTTAGTAGAGATGGGGCTTTCACCATGTTGGCCAGGCTGGTCTCAAACTCCTGACCTCAGGTCATCTGTCCGCGTTGGCCTCCCAAAGTGCTGGGATTACAGGTGTGAGCCACCACGCCCAGCCTACTTAAACTTTTTAAGTCAACTTCAAAAGGTTTCTCAGTGGTGAAACCTGGCAGATCAAAGTGAATGTGATCTGTAATTGGACGAATTGAAAGCGTGTGCCACTGATAGGTTGCAAAGAGAAGAATAGCATCGTGAAACATGAAGATAAGCCCAAGTTGAAGAACAGTCTGTAAAACAACTGGCCTGTAGCTTTCAAAACCATCATAGTCATGAAAGTTAAGGAATATAATGTGATATAGTAGTGCGGTGGTAATAGCCAAGTGGAAGCTCTAAGCTTCACTGTAGGAGGATCTGGTTAAGTTATTTACTAGTAGAGTCTTGACTTAGTTTGGTAGGTTTTCCTTCTTGGTCTAGCTGTATTCCTCAGTGAAAACTCTTCCGGTCTTCTGCTTGCAGGGTGAAGTATAGGGTGCCGTAATTTCATTAGCTTGGTAAGTGAAGAAATCTAAGCATCTTAACATCCAGCATAGAAATCCCAGTTTCTGCTATGGTATCTTTAACTTCAGTAGTGTCTGGTGTCCCCTAGGCCAGAGTGCTCTTTGAAAAATCTCTCTAGTTAATAAAACTATTGTTTTACCTGAGTAGGGGAGGGGCTATCACCCAGTGTAGTGGAGGCAGGGATCTGAGGACTTAAGTGCTTGATAACCATTCCTTGTGAATAGTCCTCTGTATCTAAGCCACTCCCTTTTCCTTCACTTCAAGAGTTTACCAGGCTCCCTCATTCCTTTGTCGTTTGGATGTCTTGTGGGGTGTATTGTATTGAATTTTCCTTCTCCAGGTTTTCTTGTGGTCTCCTATGTCAGTTATCACTAGATCATTTGCTTCAAAAATGTTGTCATTTTTCTTATTCTATTTCCTGTGGGTTTGTGCTTTTCTAAGAAGAATCTCTTTACTGTGCTTTTAGTACCTTTGGATGAGAGCACATGCAAATGTGTGTATTTATTTTGCCATCTTACCCAGAAATAAACAACAGCGATTTTTTTAAACTTTTTTTTTTCTTTTTACATTGGATGTCTCCCTTCCCCATAAATCTGTTGTAGAACTTGAAGCTTTAAAACAGAAATGGAGCCACTGTGGTTGCAAAAGTGGTGTGTGGTTGAGTGAACAAGAGTCTTTTTCACCATGCCTCCTTTTGTTGATCTTTGTAGCCACCCTGTCTCTATACCCAGGTAGCTTCTTTGAATCTTAGGATTGTCATGTACACAGCTGGGAAAACCACTGGATGAGAGTACTATACATTGCTGTTTTTGGCTAGAATGAATGATTCACCTCCTTTTACAACTTTGCATCTCTTCAAACCCACCTTCCCCGTGTGTGGGCTGGTGCAAGGATATACCTTCTCATCCAGACCCTTTTGCTTATTAAAAGGGAATAGGAGGGGCTTGTTACATGTCATCCTGGAGAATTTTCCTTTTGCCCTCCAATCTTTAGCCTTTTCCTAAAGTAATAGTTAACTAGGCTGCTGTAATAAAGTACCATAAACAGGGTACTGAAACAACAGAAATTAATTTTCTTACAGTTCTAGAGAGTACAAATTCGAGATCAAAGTTGGAAGGGTTGCTTTCTTCTGAGGCCTCTCTCTTTGTCTTGCAGATGTCCACCTTCTCCCTGTGTCTTCACATGATCTTTTCTCTGTGTGTATCTGTCTTCATCTTTTCATATGAAGACATTAGTCATGTTAAGTTAGGACACTCTCTCCTGATTTCATTTTAACCTAATTATCTCTTTAAGGACCTTATCTCCAAATACAGTTACATTTGAGGTACTGGGGGTTAGGACTTCAACATATGAATTTTGAGGGGACACAATTCAGCCTGTAACGCCTAACTGTTGCCTTTTGCAGCATTAGCCTTGAGTTTCTTGTCCCTGCCTGCATTTGAGTTGTGTGTGGCGCCCTGCTTCCATGGGCCTGGCTTCTGCCGGGCAATGGGAGCAGATGGGATTGAGCAGGATCAAGTGCAGAGTGTGACTGTTGGAACCAAGTGTTAGTTTTGAGTGAGTCATGAAATATTATTTTATAGTCTTTAATTTAGTGTTTAATTTTTTCTTTATAATACTCATTGGCTGACTTGGAGGCTTTCAGATTCTCTGAAAAATCATACTGAAGTTGAAATAATTAAGGAAATGAAGGAGCATGCCACCTTTCTCAAACTCTACTCTTAACCCTTTTCTCCCTGCTCCCTTCTCTGACCCCATCATTCCCTTCCCAAATCAACTGAAAACCACTTTTACTTCTAAAATTTGCCTGTAGCTTTCTGCTTTGTCTTTTTGAGTTTTTTACAGCTAAACAGTTAATTAAAAGCATCATTCTAGGCTGGGCATGGCGGCTCACACCTGTTGTAATCCCAGCACTTTGGGAGGCCGAGGTGGGTGGATCACCTGAGGACAGGAGTTCGAGACTAGCCTGGCCAGCATGGTGAAACCCTGTCTCTTCTAAAAATACAAAAATTAGACGGGCATGGTGATGCGTGCTTGTAATCCCAGCTACTCTGGAGGCTGAGGCAGGAGAATCACTTGAACCTGGGAGGCAGAGGTTGCAGTGAGCCAAGATTGCACCATTACACTCCAGCCTGGGCGACAGAGTGAGACTCTGTCATGTCAAAAAAAAAAAAAATGTCATTCTACATCAGTAGTGCTTATGTTGTGTCTAAAATTGGTGATTATAATCGGTAATGTTGCGAGTTGGATAATGTGAATGTAATTCTTTGTAAATGTGAAAAGTCATATCAAATGTAAGGTTGAGATTTTGTTTGTCCCATCCATTTGATGGTGGGCTTGCATCTTTAAATACAGGGTGTGTTTTGGGGATCATGCCATTGTAATTTTATCACAAGGAAAAGATGTTACTGCTCCGTAGTGAAGTGTCTGTGAAGCTGGTTCAGAAGTGTGAAGAATCATTGTGCTTCAGAATTCAAAGAGACCTGAGAGATAAATTTGAGTAACACTTTTTATCAATAGGGAAGCCGAAGCCCAAACATGAAGCATTTGTGTGAGACTGAGTGGTACTATCGAGCCGAGATTTAAGTTTGATCACCTGACCATTAGTCCATCTGCTAATGTTTCATATTCCATGCTTCTTAAGGAGATTTATGTTCCTAAAAACAACTGTGATGAAACAAAAGAATATATTTTATTCAGTTAGTAATGCCAAAGGAAATAGTAGTCTGAATTATGTGGGTCTTTCATTAATCTGATTGTTTTAATAATACAGTTTTCAAAGACCTGCATAAATTATTGGAGAGATCAGTAAAGATTTATGAGCCTTGCCATAGGAAGAGGATATATCGGTAAGGGCTCACAGCTTCAAGAATAACAAATTCTTAAGAATAACCCCCCAATGCAGGTGGAGCTGAGAAACCAAAACAGGAGGCAGACAGGTCCAGACTGTTGTTATAGGGTGATTTTATTGGGGAACTGACAGATAGAAGCGTGGTTTTGGGCAACTGCAAGACGGGTAGGTCTCCATGCCATTACACCCCAGACCCAGGGATTATATCCCATAGGGAAGGGGCACACATGCTTCAGAGGGAATAGGTAGGAATTTGATCTAAGGGCAGGATTTACTGTAAGTATGTGCCATTACGCAAGAAACGGTAGATAAATTGAAATCTCAGAGGCATTCCCAGAACTGGGGTTAATCAGAAGTCAACATGGCATATTAGCTTCCAAGATAGAGTTACTTTAGCCTCCACACAAATGCAAGCAGAATGAATTTTATAATATTTAGCAAAGTGGAGTATGTTAATGGAGCACTTTATTAAGCAGAGCCCTTTAGTGAATTTTACTTCTAGGTAGAGCAGTCCTTTTTTAAAAATGTCTCACTTTTGTGATAGTCTGAGCGTACTTTGAACACTGCTTCACTCTGAAGCTTTAGCGCCTTCAAGCCTTGCTCCTCAAAGCTGGTCTGTGGGTCAGGGTCACCAGGGAACTTTTAGGAGTGCGGAGTCCCAGGCTGTACCTTAACCTGCTCAGTTTATGTTTTAACAAGATTCCAGGTGATTCATATATAGAACAAAGTATGAAAACCATCGGTCTAGAGCAGTGATTCACAAAAATGATGGTTCCTGGACAAGCAACATCAGCCTCACCTGAAAAATTGTTAGAAAATGCAGATTCTCAGGCCCCACCTCAGACCTACGGAATCAGCAACTCTGGGATGGACCCCAGCAGTACGTGTTTTAATTGGTGCTGTAGGTGATGCTAATTCATGATAAATTTTGAGAACCACTCTAGGGTAATATATTTCAAACAGTTTAGGTCATGAGCAACCTTGAGAAATACACTTTTAATCATGACTCAGTACACACACACTCACATGCACGTGTGACTTAGACGTTCCATGAAACAGTGCTTGTCTTACAATGTGTTTTCTGCTCTGGTATTTTTACTTTTCTTCTGTTAAATATGTGTATGTAAACTTATTGATATAAAAATGTGGTCATGGGCCGGGCGCGGTGGCTTACACTTGTAATCCCAGCACTTTGGGAGGCTGAGGCGGGCGGATCACGAGGTCAGGAGATCGAGACCACGGTGAAACCCTGTCTCTACTAAAAAAAAAAAATACAAAAAATTAGCCGGGTGTGGTGGCAGGCGCCTGTAGTCCCAGCTACTCGGAGAGGCTGAGGCAGGAGAATGGCGTGAACCCGGGAGGTGGAGCTTGCAGTGAGCCGAGATTGCGCCACTGCGCTCCAGCCTGGTCAACAGAGCGAGACTCCGTCTCAAAAAAAAAAAAAAAATGTGGTCATGATCCACTAAACTGATTTTACAAGCCACTAATGGGTCATAAGATGCAGTTTGAGAAACAATAGTCTTGAGCAGGCCCCTCTTGATAGTCTGATAAAATTCTAGATCTTTTGTCAGAATACTGCATTTTAAATACATACAATATATAGATAGAGTTGCAAAAGAAACCAATTTGATTGGCTACCAAAATATTACATTTATTACATTTGTAGTATGATAATATATGTATCCCAGCTTCTAAGGAGGCTTAGGCAGGAGGATTGCTTGAGGTCAAGAGTTTGAGTCCAGTCGGGGCAACATATCTAGATCCTATCTCTAAAAAAAAAAAAAAAGCCATGTTTCTTTATTGATAACAAGATTTAATGGTGAGTCTAGTAACTATTAGCATTTCAAACTAGGAATGAGTATACATGTTTCAAGATATCTGCAGTAACTGTTAAATGATATGAAAATGATGAATTTCTATTGATGACAAGTTATAGTTATTGCTACCAATACTCTGGTTTGTTGCTTACATTTGTATTTGAAAACATGCTAAATTTCATCTAAAGGTAAATGCAAATAAAGATGTAAATCACCCCCTCCCCAGCTTCATGAACTTCCAGAATTCTCTTGATTGGCACTTGCTTCCCCATGGACCTGAGGTTAAGAATCCTTGCTCAAGGGGAACCTTGCTTTAGAGAACAGTTCTCGGCCTTAAAGTTGAGATTCTAAGCAAAAATTTATCTTCTTGGAATTTCTTGAAACTTTTGCTTTATAGATGGCATCTTTTCTTATTTTCTAGCACCCTGGTAATGGATTCCTTTTTTAAAATGTTCTTTTCTGATGTTTTAGTGAGTCGGTGGGGGATCACTTGGAAGCCCAAATGTAGGCTGTTGATACTGTTTGTTCTCTAGTCTCCCCAGTCTCAATACATGCACCTGGTTGTTCAAGCCAGATTCCTGGGAGTCATCCCCAGTGCCACTAGTTCTACATTTGGAGTGCTCGGATGTGAATCTAAGATCTGTATATCTTTGGAAAAGTTATTTAGCCTCTCATTGTCTTCTTTTTTCCACCTATAAGATGGGGATGACAGTAGCCCCAACCTCGTAGAATTGTTCTGAGCATTAAATGAGATATTCCATATATTACATTAGAACAGTGCCTGGCACGGAGTAAGTGGTTAGTATCTGTTATAATTATCCTTAATCTCCCCCTTTCCCTCTTTTTTTTTGTTTCAGACAGAGTTTCGCTTTTGTCGCCTAGGCTGGAGTGCAATGGTGCCTTCTCGGCTCACTGCAGCCTCCACCTCCCAGGTTCAAGCGATTCTCCTGCCTTAGCCTCCTGTGTAGCTGGGATCACAGGTGCATGGCACCACGCCTGGCCAATTTTTGTATTTTTTAGTAGAAACGGGGTTTTGCCATGTTGGCCGGGGTGGTCTCGAACTCCTGATCTCAAGTGATCCGCCCACCTCAGCCTCCCAGAGTGCTAAGGTTAAAGGCATGAGCCACTGTGCCCCGCCCCTTTCCCTCATTGTTTAAATTCAGTTTGTCAGAAAACTGTGTAATTCTTCCTACAAAATATATTTTAATTCATCCACTTTTGCCTATTTCCTCCAAGCTTCCCTGTTCTCATTTGGATTTCTAGCTGGTATCTCTGCTGTTTCTTGTCTCACTCCAATTCATTTTCCATATAACACCCATATGATCTTTTAAAAAGTGTAAATGAATAATCTTTTAAAATGCAAGTGAATCACTGTATCCCATAAAACCCTTCAGTGGCTTCCCATCAAACCCATCAAAATGCTCCGTCCTTTCCTTGATTTACACTCTTCATCCTGCAAGTCTCTAAACTTGCCCACTCACCTGCTCTTCTGTGGCCACATTGGCCTTCTCTTAGTTAGCTGAGTAGCCTCATCCATCCTTCCATTCCTTAAGGCCACGCGTATGGCCTTTCCGCCAATATGTCGCTGACCTTCCCCAGCCTGTCATATTTCTCATCTCTTCAGGCGTTAGTTTCTCAGAGAGCTTTCCCTAACCACCTGCCCAAATTAGGGCACCTTATGTGGCAGCCCCTTGGTCGAGTTCCTCTTTTACTAGCCTGAAGCTCCCCAAACACATAAAAAAATTAATATTTCCTCTCCATTGAGGAAAAGGATAATTAACAACCTGTGATTATCAAACACGTAACACCAAGAGGAGTATGCACCTTTTTCAGACCGATACATTTGACGCTTTATGAACATTAAGTGATTGTGGAGCTCTTTTAAGAAATTGCTCTCTGAATATTGTGCATGCTAGCTCTTTGCTCTTGGTATTGAAGAACAAAGTGGGGTCTGCCTCCTGAACCTGTCTCCAGTGGGGTGATGAAGGGGTGATTGGGTCTTCCTACTATTGTCAGTCATTTCTGCTCCAAAGCATGGAATAGAAATACTAACATTTCCCTCTTTGAAATAGTTACTTGGTTGCTGATAAAACCCTTCATGCCTCTCTCCCCGAAAGTGAATGATCAGTCAGTATTCAGACATGAGAAAAGATGATGTCTCATAACCAGTGGATAGAAACCAGTTCGGGTGATGTCTGTATCCTGGTTAATGTTTAGGTTCAGAGTAAAGAGGCAAAAGAAGGTCTCCCTGACTGGGCCAGGTCATATTTCTTTGTGTCTTGAAATTTTTTTCCTTGCTACTTGTTTTTAATTAGTCCTCAGCTGGAGAACAGAGGCACTCCTGATTTTTGACAGTTGCCTAAAACAGCGAGGAAGGAGGTCTTAGGAGTTCAGAGTTAGGATGTAACACTTTCACCATCACCTTTGTAGTTCTTATTTCAAATAAGGGACTTTAGGAATTACACAGGACCCTGGGACAGACGTTGAAATGTAGGACAATCAGTATAAATGGGATACCTGGCAGTTCTGTTCCCTGCCCTGTTCGGCTGAATGGTGTTCCTGATTATATAAAAATGTGATCTGTTTTGGGGAAAGACTGGATTTTTGGTGGTGTACTTTAACAGAAGCCACACAAAGAAATATGCTTGTTATGGATTGTGGGTAATGATAATCACTTGGAAAATGATGTGTTTAAAAAGAAAATACAGTTTCTTCTTGTTTTTTTTTTTTTTTGAGATGGAGTCTTGCTCTGTCACCCAGGCTGGAGTGCAGTGGCATGATCTCAGCTCCTTGCAGCCTCTGCCTCCCTGGTTCAAGCGATTCTCTTGCCTCAGCCTCCTGAGTAGCTGAGATTACAGGAACCACCTTACCGGCCTAATTTTTGTATTTTTGGTAGAGATGGGGTTTCACTGTATAGGTCAGACTGGTCTCGAACTCCTGACATCATGATCCACCTGCTTTGGCCTCCCAAAGTGCTGAGATTCCAGGTGTGAGCTACCAATTCCAGCCGAAATATGGTTTTCTAATTGCAGAAGAGTAACATTAAGTTAATTTTTAAAAAACCGACCATAATTCAGCCTCCCAATCTAGCCATCCTTTTTATTTTCCTATTTTTTTCCTATTTTCCTATTTTCCTATATTTCCCTATAGATGTTTATATGTATGCATTTTTTATATAGCTGTAATCATGCAATGTTAGTTTGCATTCTGATTCTTTTCATGTTATACTTTTCGTGTTTCATTTTGAATGGTTAGATAGCTTTGAGTACATATGTCATAATTGCTTTACCAATCTCATGTTGGATAATTTATTTTATGATGTATTTTTTTATGATGTATTTTAAATGTGTCTTTGTTTTGTCCCCATTTTGCAGGCAGAGACATTTGTTTGGGTGAACAATGCATCTGCACATTCCCAGAGTGTTGCCAAGGCCAAATATGAATTTTTATTTGGCAGACCTGAAGGGAAAACTCCAGCTACTAGTAAGTATTTCCTCATATCCCTCTCCCAGGTAAAATATATGAAGAGCTGTGATTTCATAGTGATTTTTCTCCACCTGCATTACTTTCTTCTTACCTCTGTGAAACCTGCTTGCCCTAATTATTCATCAAAACAATCTTCCCAAGATGTAGAATCCACAAATATTTCATGTAATTCTTGTGGCCTGTTCTTGGTAATTTCAAGTCATGTTCTTGGTTTGAAGAATTCTCAGCTTCTGGTATTTGAAATTCCAAGAATTAACCAATTTTCATAAGAGTTTTCCATAGTTACCATTGTTGTATATATTGACTAATATATTCTTGGTTTTTTTTGTGTGTGTGTGTGACAAAGTCTTGCTCTGTCATCCAAGCTGGCATGCAGTGGCACCATCCTAACTTACTGCAGCCTTGACGTCCAGGCTCAAGTGATCCTTCTGCCTCAGCTTCCCAACTAGCTGGGACTACAGGCACATGCCATGACACCTGACTAATTAAAAAAATACATTTTTTTTTTTAAGAGACAGGGTCTGGCTATGCTGCCTAGGCTGGTCTCAAACTCCTGGCCTCAAGCCATCCTCCTGCCTCAGCCCCACAAAACACTGAGTTTACAGATGTGAGCCACCATGCCCAGCCCTTGGTGCTTGTTTTTCACTAACAAAATATATTATTAGGAAAGATGTCCACAATGATTTTCAGACACTGCAATCTTTACTTTGGAGGTTATTGTAGCTCTTGTTTATTTTTAATACTTTTTAGTTTTGGCCTAATCTAGTTATCAAATTTAGTATTCTGGAACTAGAAGCAACATTTTTCAATTTGAAACAGGTAAGTTTAGAACAAATAGAACTATTACTAGTACTAATTACAGTAATAATTAACCTACTAGATTACTTACTGTGTGCTAAGGCACTATGCTAATCATCACAATAACCTTATAAGTTGATACCTTTATCCCCATTTTCCAGATGAGGGATCTGAAGTAATCTCCTCCCAGTCACAATCACTCACACAGCAGAGCCAGGAGTATAAGGCAAGTTTGCCTGACCACAGAGCTCATCCTGTTAAGGCAATACTTTTTTGAAGGCGTTTTCCTAGAAGGAGGTACAAGATAAAAATGCAAATAGCTTTATATTGAATTTCAAAGTGTTTAATTTTATGGAAAACCAATGGTAAAGGGGATATTAGCATATCTTGAGTTAGTTTGGAAAAGACTATTGCATGTGGTTAATATTCTCTGAGTTCTGGATCTAGACTTCCTGAGTTTGAACCTGGCCTTGTAACTTATAAACTGTGTGACCTTGCAAAGTTATCCAACTTATGTGTGGCTCAGTTTTCTCATCTGTAAAATGGGATTATAGTGACTTAAGTCTTAGAGTTCTTTTGAGGATGAAATAAGTTGACATTTATAAAGATCTTAGAGTCATGTCCTGTGTGTACTAAAAATACAAAAAACTAGCCAGACGTGGTGGTGGTGGGTGCCTGTAGTCCCAGCTACTTGGGAGGCTGAGGCAGGAGAATGGCATGAACCTGGGAGGCGGAGCTTGCAGTCAGCCGAGATCACGCCACTGCACTCCAGCCTGGGCGACAGAGCGAGACTCAGTCTCAAAAAAAAAAAAAAAAAAAGATCTTCGAGTCATGCTTGGTATGTAATAAGTGCTATAAAAGTGTTTGCTGCTGTTAATTATTGTGATAACCATCACCATCCTCATCATATCCCTGACCTTTGAGGCTGATATTATAAGTGCAATCCTTACTTTTTTCAGCTTTATCATTATCTGATACTTGTTTTGGGAAGACCAAGAATCTGACTTAATACAGCTGTTGCTCAGTTGAAGAAACCCAAGTATGAAGTACACATTTTTGACTCACGTGTTAGACGGGATTATTTAATAACTCCAGAATATTTGAGGATACCAAGAAGGCAGTGTATACACAGCCATATAATAACTTCTTTTAGCTTAAAAAGTGAATATTTATTAGATATTTTAATAGTTGGGGACTCTTAGATACAGTAAAAAAACAGCTATTTTTAAAAATCATTTGACTTTTATCACTGTGTCCTAATTTGGAGGAGAATGTGTTTCATAGTATATCTCTTATACTTAGCATGTATTGTAGCCATTTATGCTGTTTGTCATGTATCATAAATACCTAGCTATTCTGGGCTTGAAGTTTGAGATACCTAATCACCTGTTTACTCTTTCCCTGATGGGGTACTGATTATAGTTATCCCAAGACTTTTGAAAACTCTTTGGCATTGGCCTGGCATGGTTGCTCACACCTCTAATCCCAACACTTTGGGAGGCCGAGGCGGATGGATCACCTGAGGTCAGGAGTTTGAGACCAGCCTGGCCAACATAGTGAAAGCCTGTCTCTACTAAAAATATAAAAATTAGCTGGGCATGGTGACATGTGCCTGTAATTCTAGCTACTCGGGAGGCTGAGGCACGAGAATCGTTTGAGCCCAGGAGGCAGAAGTTGCAGTGAGCCAAGATCATGCCACTGCACTTCAGCCTGGATGACTGAGTGAGACTCTGTCTCAAAAAGTAAACAAAAAATTTAAAAAATAAAATAAAACTCCTTGGCATAGACTTAACTTTGAATGTGACACTGTGATTTTTTTGCTAATTAAGCTTTTTTTTGACCATAATAAAACTGATTTTTACTTAACTATGTAGAGATAATACCAAATGTCTGCATAGTTCTCTGCCTTATTGGTGAGTGAGTTTGGTTTTTCCTTACTCATGGGTTTTGAGTGGTTTTCCCTATATCAGCAGCTCAGATATATCATAGCCGAGGCAAACCAAAATGACACTTTAAACCTTTTGTTTCTTATTTGCTTTGGTAAAAAATGGTTGGTGGTAGTTGCTCCTGGTGTGATGTTATTCTGTAGGTGTGAAAGGATGCATGCATTGTTGAACAAATACATTTAATGAGCACCTATGTGCAGGTTACTTGTGTTGGGCACATTGAAGGTGCAAAGACGTGGAAGACATGGTTCTTACTCATAAGTTTCTTATTCTTTAGCTAAGAAGAAACAATATGTCTCCAAGTGACTAGCAAGAAAGAATGCTCACTTGTAGTTGGTCTGGTGATGACTTCATGGAGGAGGTGGAAGTTGAACTTGGTCTTGAAGGATGACTAGAATTCTGAATAGTAGAGTTTTGCGGGGAGAGCATTTCAAATTGCAGAAATGGCATGAGCAGGAAATAGAAATTGTTTGACAAACTGGGGAAGACTAGCCTGGTTAGTCTGCAGACGTCATCATTGAGAGATAAGTTCAGAAAGATTACCATTTAGAAAAGGGCCATATCATGTAGGGCCTCCTAAGGCAAGGCGAAGAGTTTACAGACTTTTAAAAATAAGTAGGTGAGGAAAATCAGCTTCAGAGGTATTAAAGAACATGCCTAAAGGCACATAGCTGAGATGCCTTACAATCCAGTTAAAAATCCAGTCTCTCTGATAGCCTATGAGAAGTCTTGGCTTTAGTGCAGTCCTTTTATTAGGTACAGCATGCCAGTAATTGGAAGTTATTTGATGTAATGAGGTAAGATAGGTATCTTCATGGGTTATTCTGTTGTTTGGAGAATTGTGGTACTTCGTCAATGGTCCTAAACTTGCTTTTTAGAGTTTGTGTGTGTTTTTGAAACTCTCTGACTGTAATTACTCCTCACAGCTGTCTGTGGGCTGGCATAAAGCTGTATCTTGTTCCTCCCACTTTACTGAATGCAAAGTGCCGATGGCAGCCGCTGCAGATCCTGGGTCCCAGCCTACCACAGGCGCCTGTGGACAAGTCACTGAGCCTCCTCAGTTTCTTCATCTGTAAAATAGGGAAAATGGTAGTAACTTCTTCATAGAGTTGTAGTGGAAATCGAATGAGATTGTAAATACACAGCTCAGGGTTTGGCACGTGGTACCCAATCAGTGTTTAGCTGTTAGGAAAGCGCATATGTATTAAAGTAGCAGAATCTTTATGTTGGAAGAAATAGTAGAAGTCACCTTTGCCTTTTATAGATGTGGAGACTGAGGACTCAAGAGAATGAATTAATTTGCCCAAACTCGTTGGTAGGTTTGAGACCATGATCCAGGCTCCTCTGCTCTGCGTCATGTTTGAAATGTGACATCATCTGCTCCTGTAGGGAAACCATCTCTCAGATTGGAAAGATGTAGAAGTTACCTCACCCCACTCCCTTGAAATATGCTATAAATGTGCTGTGTTAGAAAGGCAACCACGATCAGAATAAACAGGCTCTGAGGGAGGCCTTCGGGGACTCTTCTGTTGGAGAAGGTACCTGATGACTAACGGAGGAAGGAGGAGAAATGTTTTCACATTGCCTCCCTGCTGCCGTCACCTGAACTGTTCAGAGCCCATCATTAAAAGAAAAGAGTTGGGTGGGGCTAGTGAAGAAGCCATAGGAAATGTGTTATACTTTTAAGGTTCTAGAGTGATTGTGTAGTGAGAGCTTAGCTGCTTGGAAGCCTCTGAAAGACATACCAGAATTTTATTAAAATGTTAATTTTCCTTTAGTTGGAGCTTATTCTAACTTGTATTGTCTAAGCAAATTTTCTCTTTATGATGATTTATGGTCATAAGTATGAATAGGTAAGGTGCTTGCTGGATTTATATGTAAATGGATGCTGTAGCATGTGATTTTAAGAAGTATTTCATGTCAGTTTTTAAAAAATTACCTGTTTTATTTTTAAAGGTAAAGTGAATCATTTGTAGATACATGACGCCTTGCAGTGTATTGTGGTTCTTTTCAGCAAAATTAACTAGATCAGGGTTTCTCAACAGTTTGACTATTGACATTGTGTGTTGGAGATCCAAGAAAAGACTTGTATCTAGAATACATAGAGAGCTCTTACGTCTCAATGACAAGAAGGCAAATCCCCTAAAGGAAAAAAAAATGGGCAAAAGATTGTAACAGATACTTCACCAAAGAAGATATATGGATGGCAGGTAAGCACATGAAAAGATGCTCAACATTATTAGTCATTAGGGAAATGGAAATGAAAACCACAATGAGATACTAATAAAATCTACTAGAAAGGCTAAAATTCAAAAGACTGGCCATATTGTGATTGGTAAGAAAGTGGAGCTGCTGAACTCGTACACACTGGTGGTAGGAATGTAAAAGGTCCAATTATTTAAAAACAGTTGAAGGCCGGGCGCGGTGGCTCATGCCTGTAATCCCAGCACTTTGGGAGGCCAACTCGGGCAGATCACGAGATCAAGAGATGGAGACCAT
This sequence comes from Nomascus leucogenys, assembly GCF_006542625.1. Classification (NCBI taxonomy): domain Eukaryota; kingdom Metazoa; phylum Chordata; class Mammalia; order Primates; family Hylobatidae; genus Nomascus; species Nomascus leucogenys. The sequence continues at coordinate 132,778,057 of NC_044384.1, forward strand.
CCTGGCCAACATGGTGAAACCCCATCTCTACTAAAAATACAAAAATTAGCTAGGTGTGATTGCACATGCCTGTCATCGCAACTACTCAGGAGGCTGAGGCAGGAGAATCGCTTGAACCCGGGAGGCGGTGGTTGCAGTGAGCTGAGATCACACCACTGCACTCTAGTCTGGCGACAGAGCGAGACTCCATCTCAAAAAAAAAAAAAAAAAAAAAAAAAAACAATTGAAAAAGTTGGTTAAGAAGTTAAAGATATATGTTCTGTACCACTAGGCCATTCCATTTCTTGATACTTCCCAAGAGACTTGAAAGCGTATGCCAATGCAAAGACTTGTACGTGAAAGTTTATGGCCTGACCTCCAGTTTCACTGTTTGGGAAATCAAGCAGATTAGGAATTAAGTAACTGAAATGAGGAAATGAATAACACAAGTGGTAGACTTTGCATGGTGCATTTCAAAATATTTAGTCCCTTCTTTTGCCTTGATTGGCTTTGATTTAGTATGCAGTATGCCCTGGAGTCTCTTAGATGAAAAGAACTTTGAGATCTCACCTGCGGGTAATTGGCTCTATCTCTATGGACAGCTTTCAGGGCTCTCTTGACCCCTATCCACTCATATTTCTGGAAGTGTGAGTCTTGTGTTCTTGCTATATGGTGCCTGTGGAGCCCTTTTAGTCATGTCTTTCCTTAGCTCTGAAAATGTTTGTCCTCCCTACTTTTTAAAAATGGTTTTTACTTCTGCAGTTCCTGTTAGATAGATGTTGGTTCTCCTGGATTAGATCCATCTTCTATGTCTTTTACTTTTTCTTTCCTATTTTAAAGTATGATCTTCCATTCTTTCTAACAACATTTTTATAGTTTTATTTATAATTTCAAGAGTTCTTTCCCATTCTCTGGTCACTCAGTTTTCATTGCAGTGTGCTTTTTTATGGATGCATTATTTTGAATCTCTCTAAATAAAAAATTAGATTTTTTTTCCCCTGAGATTATCTTCTGTTTCCTGGATTTTTGCTTCATCTAGGGTCAGTTCTGTTTCATTAAATCTTGCAACTTCTTTTGAAAGCCACTGTTAGTCCTCAAATGTCTGTTGGAGTTTGTTTTTTTCATTCATGAATGAAAGTTTGAGTTCCCAAATATAGACAGGTAGAGTTTCTCTGGCTGTGTGGAGTATGTATCCTTAGCAGGCCTCTTCCCTTCGTATAGAAGAGGGCTGGAATGGGTTTCTGTGAGGTGGGGTGTATGGACTGGCACAAGTGCAGGTGGGATTAGACCCATGCTAAGTGCCTTGCTGCAGGCAAACCTCTGGGTAGGGGAACAGGGTGGGAGGGGGCTAGGATGGGAACCTGTTCTGCAGGTGATTTTTCAGTTAATCATGGTGACATATGTTCTGCTTCCCATTCCAGATCTGGGGACCTGCCAACCCTGGGTTTCTAGCTTCTTTGTTGGTCTACTGTTAGGATAACTGTGGCCCTCTGGGCTTGTTTGGAGTTGTGACTTCTGTCTGTGGTTATTTTGTCTATGGTTATACTCTTTTTTTTTTTCAGCACTGTTATGAATTTATTTTCTTTTGAAATTGGTTGTTGCCATTTTCATAGGGCTTAGAGAAGATTAAACAAATTTGTATCCTTGTCTGCCATAGTGATCCAGAAGGCTGAATACTTTAAAAAATAACTTTATTGAGATACAGTTTGTAAACCATACAATTCATCCATTTAATGTGTAAAATTCAGTGGATTTTTAGTACGTTCCTAGGATTGTGCATCATCCATCACCACAGGCCACTTTAGAACATTTTCATCATCTTAAAAAGAAAAGACTTGTTAGTGGCTCCTGCCTGTAGTCCCAGCTGCTTGGGAGGCTGGAGGTGGGAGGATTGTTTGAGCCCAGGAGTTCAAGTCCAGTCTGGGCAACATAGTGAGACCTTGTCTTGAGCAAGAGGAAGAGGAAGAAGAAGAGGAAAGGAAAGGAAAGGAAAGGAAAGGAGAAAGGCAGAGGAGAGGAGAGGAAGGGAGAGAGAAAGAGAGAGAAAGAGAGAAAGAGAAAAAAGGAAGGAAGGAAAGGAAAAGAGAAAGAAAAAAAGGAAGGAAGGAAGAAAGAGAGAGAGAGAAAGAGAGAACACCCACTGGCTGTCATTCTAGGCAACCACTAATTTGCTTTTTATCTCTAGAGATTTTCTGATTCTGGACACTTCATATAAATGGAATCATTGTTATGACTAGTTTTGCTATAATATTTACCACTACTTTTTTGTGTGGAATAATAGTCGATTATATGGATGGGACACATTTTGTCTGTTCACTATTTGAGGGAAATTTAGTACATTAGTCTGTTCTCATGCTTCTCATAAAGACACACCTGAGACTGGGTAATTTATAAAGGAAAGAGGTTTAATGGACTCACAGTTCCACATGGCTGGAGAGGCCTCACAATCATGGTGGAAGACGAAGGAAGGGCAAAGGGATGTCTTACATGGCAGCAGGCAAGTGGGAGCTTGTGCAGGGGAATTCCCATTTATAAAACCATTAGATCTCGTGAGACTTATTTGCTATCATGAGAACACTATGGGGGAAACTGCCCCCGTGATTCCATTATCTCCACCTGGCGCCGCCCTTGACACGTGGGGATTATTACAATTCCAGGTGAGATTTGGGTGGGGACACAGCCAAACCATATCATTTGGGTTGCTTTTCCTTTTTGGCTTGTGTGAGTAATGCTGTTAGGAGAACTGGTGTACAAGTTTTTGAGTGGATGTATGTTTTCATTTCTTTTGGGTGTATAGCTAGAAGTAGAATTACCGAGTCGAATGGCGATTCTACATTAAACCTTTTGAGGAACTTCTAAATTGTTTTCCACAACAGTTGTACAATTTTACATTCCCACCAGTAGTGTATGAGGGTGCGATATTGTGAAATATGTATTTGGTTTTTGTCCCCATTTCCTGGCATACACCTCCTAAAATCCTTAGAATGTCCGCAATGATGTCTTCTTGTGTGCTCATATGTTGACTGACGGCTGTCAGCCCCTAGGTAGCTTCAGGACGGGGCTGGGCACCAGAAGGACACAGCAGGTTTGGAGGGTTGGGACTTTCTCCTAAGTGTGTTCAGGGAAACTAAGCAGCATGGCAGCAGCCCAGAGCCCCCGGATCGGTGGCTACACAGCAGCAGTGAGCAGCCTCCTGGGAGGAGAAAAGGGCTGAAGGTTAAGTTGGCCAATGATTTAATCATTGCTTCCTGTGTCATGAAGCCTCCATAAAAACCCCAAAGGGGCAGGCGTGGTGGTTCATACCTGTCATCCCAGTACTTTGGGAGGCTGAGGAGGGCAGATCATGAGGTCAGGAGCTCGAAACCAACTTGGCCAACGTGGTGAAACCCTGTCTCTACTAAGAATACAAAAGTAGCCAGCCGTGGTGGCGTGAACCTGTAATCCCAGCTACTTGGGAGGCTGAGGCAGGAGAATTGCTTGAACCCTGGAAGCAGAGGTTGCGGTGAGCCAAGGTCGCGCCATTGCACCCCAGCCTGGGCAACAGAGTGACACTCTGTCTCAGAAAAAACAAAACAAAACAAAACCAAAAGAACAGCATTTGAGAGCTTTTGGGTAGCCGAACACATGGAGGTTTCTGAGTTGAGAAGAAACACCAGTAGCAGTTGAGGGACCTGGAGGTGAGTCCTCCAAGGAAGAGGAGGATTTCTGCTGGATGGCTTTTTCAGTGCGTCCTCCAGTCATCTTCCTCATTAACAGTAGTTTTTGACTTCGACTTCTCTCTCGAATTTTATAAACTGGCATGATTTCTTGTTCTATTATGAATGTTCCCTCCTGTAGTCCTTGAATAAACCCATCACACATTTTCGTCATGTTGTCTGTGGGTACTTTTTTGCAGTGGTAATTAATGTCATCGTCCACTTGTGTTACATTGGCATCCAAACGTTTCAGATTTTGGAGCATTTTGGATTTTAAATTTTCGGTTAGGGATGCTCATCCTGTATATCTTTAGAGAATGTCTATTCAGATTCTTTGCCCATTTTTTAACACTTCTCAAAAAACTTAGAGAATTTTTATTTTATATGTATACTTTTTAGAGACAGTTGCCCAGAAGTGTGGTAGCACAATCATAGCATAGCTCACTGCAGCCTTGAACTCCTGGGCTCAAGTGATCCTCCCACCTCAGCCTCTTGAGTAGCTGAGACCACAGGTGTGCAGCACCATGCCCGGCCGACTTTTGTATTTTTAAATGTTTTGTAGAGATGGGGTTTGGCTGTGCTGCCCCGGCAGGTCTCAAACTCCTGGCCCCAGCGCCCGGTTGTGTTTTTTAAGTAGCTTATTTGTCTGTTTATGATTGAGTTGAAAGCACTCTTTCTATAATCTGTATACAAGCCCCTTATTAATTATATGACTGCAGATACTGTCTTCTATTGTATTCGTTATGTTTTTACTTTCTTAATAGTCATCATTTATAGTACAAAAGGTTTGATTTTGGTGAAGTCCAGTTATCTATCTCTTATTTTGTTGTTTGTACTTTCCATGTCATGTCTAAGAAACCATTGCCTAACTCAAGTGCAGAAAATTTAATCCTGTATTTTCTTCCATGTTTTATAGTTGTAACTCTTACCTTTATGTCTGTGGTCCATTTTGAGTTAGTTATCTTTTCTTTTTAGTGCAAAGAAGAAGCTGAATAATTCTGAATAACAGATAGAATGTGTTGGGTGAACGTGGAGTGTCTGCTTTAGATAGACACCTCACCATACACACAGGATTCCTGGAGAGCAAGACAGGAAAAAAGTAGCATAGCAGCTCAGCCCCTACTCATGCCTATGCAGGTCTTTGCATCTGGCTGCAGGACCCAGGAAACCTACGAGTTATTGCTTTAGGAAAAATGAGGGCTGGGATAGAAAACCACAAATAAACAAAGGAAGAAATGACAAATCTACTAATTCTCAGGTTTTCTGTTGAGTTATTTTCTTGTTTTCACCACGGATAGAAGTTGGTTTATAATTTTGTGGCTAGTCCTGTAGTAAATCTTCTATGTTTGGCAATTTTTATTTATTTTGCTCCTTCCTTTCCACTCCCCAGCCTCCTTCCCACCCATTATGGAAAGCAGAAAAGTGATTTTACAGTATAATGACAAGTATGTGTTAGGCTTGCTCACTATTCCTTGGCCCTTATTAAATTGACCATATGTTCTCCATTATTGTAGCTATACCACAGCCTGTGCTTGATAGGCAGTAGTTTTCAGTGGTCTGTTTTGGTTTGACAAAGTGGGCCAGGAAGTGACTAGAACTTTCTCTTTGGCTAGAGTTTTTGGTATAATAAGTTAGAGGTTCGATCTTATTCCGCACTGGCCCACATATCTGTAGAATGGGCTGTATACTGGTAGCCTTAACTACTTCTTTGGAATTGCTTGGTGTTTTATATACTAAGATAACTAAGAAGTGTTGCAGAAATCAACCAGGAGAGCATATTGAAAAGCATATTTCTACTGTCTGTTCAGTATTTTTATCTACAAGATCTATTTTTTTTAGATTGGTGTTTAATATATCTATATATATATAAAATACACACACACATGTATGTATATATATGTATATTTAAAGTAGCTGTTGAAAAGCTGAGGAGCAGGATTTGACTTTTTTGAGAGTAGGATCAAATCAGCTTTGGAACAGCAGTGGACATCACATCTAACACTGTGAAGTATATACAGCCATGTGTCACTTAAAGGGACACATTCTGAGAAATGTGTCATAAAGCAATTTCATCTTTGTGCAAACATCATAAAATGTACTTATGCAAACCTAGTTAGTATACCTACTGCACACCTAGGCCACATGGCTTAGCCTGTTTTTTCTAGGCCACGAACCTACACAGCATATTACTGTATTGAATACTGTGGGCAATTGTAACACAGTGGTCTTTGTATATCTAAACATAGAAAAGGTACAGTAAAAAATATGGCATTATAATCTTATGGATCACCATCCTATATGTGGTCATTGGTGAGCCAGATGTCATTATGTGGCACTTGACTATATTTGGTCTTCCCTCTGAGTTTCCTCTTAAAATTTCTAGGATTTTCAAAGTGGTATGTCTTATTGTGTGCTAATGAATTAACTGATGCCTGGCAACCCTTAGGTGGCTTCAGAATGGGGCTACCTTGTCCAAACTTAGAACAAGCTTATGCAACCCACAGCCCACGGGCCATGTGCAGCCCAGGGCAGCTTTGAATGTGGCACAAGACAAATTTTTAAACTTTCTTAAAACATTATGAGATTTTTTTTTTTAAGCTCATCAGCTTTTGTTAGTATTAGTGTATTTTATCTGTGGCCCAAGACAATTCTTCCAGTGTGGCCCAGGGAAGCCAAGAGATTGGATGCCCCTGGATTAGAGGGTTGAGACATTCAGTCCCATCCCCTAACCTCTGGGGAGGGGAGAGGGGTGAAGATTAAGGTAATCACCAGTAGCCAATGATTGAGTGAATCATGCCTACTAATGAGGCCTCCATAAAACCCAAAAGGACAGGGTTTGCAGAGCTCCCTGAAGGATGAACACATGGAGGTTCCGGGAGGGTGGTGTGTCCAGAGAGGGCATGGAACTCTCTGCCCCCTCCCACATGCCTTGCCCCATGCATCCCTTTGTCTGTTTCCTTTGTAATAGCCTTTTTCGTAAGCTGGTAAACATAAGTGATTACCTGTGTTCTGTGAGTTGATTTAGCAGATTAATCGAACCCAAGGAGGGGGTTGTGAGAACCTGATTTATAGCCAGTCAGAAGCACAGGTGAAACAACCTGCGGCTTTAGACGGGCATCTGAAGGGAAGGGGCAGTCTTGGACACTGAGCCCCCAACGCGTGGGATCTAATACTGTCTCCAGTTAGATGTGTTGCAGTTGAATTGAATTACAGGACACCCAGGTGGTGTCTCCTGCAGAATTGATTGCTTGCTCGGTTTGTGGGGAAAACATTTGGTCACAGAAGTCTTCTGTGTAGGTTGAATGAGAGAATAGGAAAAGCACTTTCATTTAGTTTATTCCTATGTTCTCAGAATGTCATAATTAGAACTGAGAGCTTTAATCTCCACAGTCTTGCTGCACCAGATGTAATTGAGGTCAAACTTTTTTCGTGTGCTTATTAGCCATTTATGATTCATTTTGAAAGATTTTCCTGTTCACGAGTTTTATATTGGAGAGCTTGCCTTTTATGGACTTATAGAACTCTTTGGGTTCAGTTAGGACGTGTTAGAGTAAACTTAGGTCCTTGAGATGTTGCAGAATCCCTGAACAAACCGTTTTTTCATTGTCAGGTGTATGAACTGCCTCACAAAGTTTGTTTTTAGCAGTCTCCCTTCATGGATCCTTGAATAAACTATCTACTCTTCAGTTTTATTTTTAGGTAGGAAGTATCTTTTCCCTTCTATAAAGCAGAAGTGACATACTGGCATTTTTAACTTATGATTTATTTGGTCTAACCAATGTTTTATTAAAATATTGAGCTAACTTTTAAAAACTGGGAGATTTCTTGTAAAAATCCAGCTTTGAAGCTTCTGTTGATGAATTGGAGAAACGCCAACACTGAGTGTGCATTGGCATTCACACGAAATAGTGCCGGTGCCTTCAGAGCACAGGTACTCGGTCACCGCTCCGGTGTTGTCTCGTACCTTGCCTGCCTTACTCGTTTACGTTATCTCCTGAAGCCTGTGAACACTGGGCTTATGGCCTCCGCATACATAGTGTGTGACTTTTGCCCATGTGTTCCAGTTGTGAGTTTCATTTTGTCACACTTTGCAACCCCAAGTAACATCTGGAGATGGATTTACTATGAAGCCAATGCAGGAAGCTTTCCCAAGGCTCCAGGAGACCTGCCATTTTTTTTGTTCTTTTTCTTTCTTTTCTTTTTTTTTTTTATTATACTTTAAGTTTTAGGGTACATATGCACAACGCGCAGGTTAGTTACATATGTATACCTGTGCCATGTTTGTGTGCTGCACCCAGTAACTCGTCATTTAACATTAGGTATATCTCCAAATGCTGTCCCTCCCCCCTCCCCCCACCCCACAACAGGGCCTGGTGTGTGATGTTCCACTTCCTGTGTCCATGTGTTCTTTTTCTTAAAGAGACTCCCCGTGACCCCGTGCCCAGTCGTATAGGTTTCAGGACCCACAAAACCAGATCCGCCTCTGCCAGCGTGAGGATCACCTGTAGACCTTTTAAAAAATAATAAAGCTTCTTAGGCTGTACTTAACCCATGTCTATGCGGTTAGAATCTGTGGGCAAGGGATGACCCAAGCATCTCTACATTTTAAGCATCTCCCCTAGTGTTTGTTGTGATGCACATACAGGCTTGAGAACCATTGTGTTTTAAAAGGTAATTTACTTGAGCTGTTTATAAACCATTTTAACACTAAAAGGATGCATTTTGGAATCATTTAATACATTTAAACTGTAGTTTGATATATTTCACTCACATGCAGAGCTGAACTGCTTAGGAGACACTGCCAACTGAATATTAATAGTGAGAAGATAGCTCTGAAATTGAAATATGTCAACAGGAAAACGCAATTTGATTGTTAAAAAAAGTAGTTTGCATTTGTTTTTTCAAGAATTTCTGAAGAAGGTTTCTCATATCTGTGAAACTTTCATTCCATTGATGTAGAATTTCACCAGCAATTTCTGTTATGGTAGAATTTATGTAAATATTTGCTTTTGAAAATATTATAAGTATAGGTAGAATCACGCAGAGATTCTGGAGTCACTATCATGTGTGATAGTGTCACAAGGGAAAATAATATTATAGCCTGACACAGGTACCTCTATTCATATTGTTTGGAGAGGTTGAATGGCTGGGTATATTTTTCATTATCACAGTGATTGGGGATGGAGGGGTGGGTGGCTACTAGCCTTTAGTAGGTGGTGATGAGGGACGCTAGACAACTCTTAGTCCCTGGGATGGTACCACACCAGGAAGAACTATTCTACATTCTGTATGGCCTCGAATGTCCTGTCCGACATTCATGTAGGAGAAAAATAAGTCTCTAATTATCCGGCCTTAGGATATGTCAGTAAAATGTTTTTTACATGGTTTTAAATATCAGTGAGTTTTCTAGGACTATAACTACCATGTAAATCAAGAGAAGATTATACTTTGTTTTCTTTGCAAATTTACTAAAAGTTGTTTACTATTTCAAAGTATCACATCCAAGAAAGCAGCGCTCATGCTCCTGTGTCACCATTTCAATACCGCTGTATCTGTCTACACTCGAACTGTGCTTTCAGCATGGTTCTCCTTTAGGTACAAGCAAGTGTCTGACTAACCTGAAGCATTTATGTAATGAAAGTCATTTTAATTTTGTTTCCCCTTTGTGTTATTTAGGGCATTATATGGATTATTTTGAATTTTATATTTAGGCAGTTATATTGTTGATGGATTTCACTCTAGGATAATAAAGGAGGCATTGCAAAATGTTATGAAAGGGTATTTTTGCCCTTAAAGAGTTGAGAACTGCTGTTTTAAAGCGATGGTACTTAAGCATCAGAGTACATTAGATTGTCCTGTAGAAGTTTTAGAAACGATCATTGTGAACCTGCCCTAGAAATACTAATTTAGTAGTTCTCTAGGAAATTCTGGAAACTCCATGAAACTTTTTTACTTCATGGCGCATATAGAAAATTACAGTCTTTGTATTGAGCAGGGAAGTGAAGGAAAGCAGGGGTCTTGGGCTGCAGGTGACAGTTTCTGGGGATCCTGGCCGCCCCAGTCCTGCCCCGCCCCACCTTGCAAGCCAACAATCTATTTCCACCTTGGATGCTTTCCATGCTTGTTAAAAGTTCAGATTCTTGAACTTCACTCCAGTAATTCTGATTCTGTTTGACTCAGAAATCTAGTATCGAATGAGCTCCTCGGATGATTCCGATTTAGGTAGTCCTTGGATGGCACCTTGAGCAATCCTGTTCTCGCGGGTCGGGGCAATAACTGTGTGGTGTCTGAAAAAGAAAGAGAGCAAGGAAAGGTTGGGCTCCTTTCCAAGGGTGTGTTAGGTAGTGCTAAGAGATTTCTGAGATAAAGCAGAGATATGAAACTCCTTCCTGGCTGGCGTTTCTCTATCAAGGAGCACAGTCACCTTGTTTGAAAGGATAGAACAAACACTTCTAGAAGAGCCCAGGAAGAGATCACCTGACTCCTTTTGTATGAATTTAAACTCTGAGAGATAATATCCTAAGAAGCTGAGCGTATTTGCAGGTAAATTACATATCCACTCTAGATGTTCTTTGAAAATCATGAAAATAGGGACTAGTGCTAAAAAAAAATCCAAGAGGCAAAACCTTAATCTGTAGAAAGGAGAATTAAGGAAATTGTAGAGCCTGGTGAGTTTCAGGGCAGTCTTTAGCCAAGCTTTAGATGATTATTAAAAATATTGCAAGACTAGATAGTCTTCCCCGGGTCTGAACTGGCACTTACGAATGATAACTGAATGGTAGGAACCAGGGAAAGGGGCACGGTGCAGGTACAGTGCCCTCCCTCCAGGTAGAAGACCAAAAGGGTGGGGTGAGAGGCTTTGAGTGTGGTGGGAGTTTGACAGGTTAGTGGAACTGAAAGCTGTGTCGCATGGCTGGAAACCTACACATTATTCACATTTTCTGAATGGACATTATTGGAACACAGTTGGGGAAATGCTGATGTACTGGAAACAGGCCTGGGCAAAGAATCAAGAGGCCTAGGTTTTCGTTTACGAATATGTCAGGTACCAGATGCCAAAAACTTCCTTCAGTACCTTCCTGGAAGTATTTACTTTTTCAACATGCATTCAGTGAATACCTGTAGTTGGTGGGCTAGAGATAGAAAGATGAAGCCTACAGCCTGACTGTGAAGTCTGGTTGGAGAAACAGGCAAGTAGTAACATGATTCTAACACAGGATGATACCTGCTACAGTAGAGGTAAGAACAGAGGCTTTGGGAGGCTGTGAATTTGTACCTCAGTCAGGATGGAGAGAAGGCTTCTTGGAAGAGGTGACATCTGAGATCTGAGCAGAGTTTTTGAAGATAATTTAGATTGGGTGCTGGGAAGAAAGATGTTCTGACAGTGGCAGAAGCACATAGAAAGCTGTGGTGTTGTGCAGACCATGGCTTGGTCAGAGCAGCTGGTGTCAAGACGCAATAAACTAGAAGACTTCAGGTGGGCAGGGACTAGGTTATGACTGGTCTTACATGCCATGCTAAAGCACGCTGTAAGTGTGTATTTTATTAATTTTTTAAAAAATAATGGATTGATTCTCCACATTTAGGGTTTAGGAAATCAGTCTGGAAGCAATGTAGAGATAGATTGTGGTTTTGGAGAGGTGAGATTGGAGGCAGTAAACCTTGTTAGGATACATAAATACATAAACACACACGCCCGCCCGCCCACACCCACACACCAGTGGCTTAGACAAAAAAAAAAGTTCTCTTCCATGCAAGGAATCCAGATAGATGATTCAGAGCTTGTGTGTTGCAGGTCCTGTCTACTTTGGGCTAGTTGGTCTGCCATCCTTGGAGATTTTCTCATCTTCTGATGTGGTTGCTTGAGCTCCACATTCCTGAGAGCAGGAATGCAAGGGGCGGGTTGGGAATGGGAAATCACAAGAGCAAAGGGGCATGCACTAGCTGAAATAAAAGGATACAGTAAGTCCTTAACATCCTTGATAGGTTCTTGGAAACTGTGACTTCCAGCGAAACGTATAGGATGTGTAACAAAACCAATTATGTTATCAATATAACAAAACAGTGTTATTTGAGGACTTGCTGTATGTCGTTTTGCTCAAAGTCTTGGTTTCCAAGAACTAATCTGCAATGTTGAGTGAGGACTTGCTTTTGTTTTGGAGAAATTGCCACGGAAGACTTCTGGCTAGAGCTCATTGCCCCTGTGTGGTGCCATGATCACTTTTAGCTCTAAGAGAAGGGCTGAAAAGATAATATTTATTCAGCGGCCATGTGCCCAGCTAAAAATGGAGGGGTTCTATCAGTAAGGGAAGAGGAGTAATGGATAGTGGGGCAAACCATCTCCATCTCTGCCTGAAAGTAGTGCAGGAATGCAAGGGACACATAATGAAGACCTGAACTGAGGCAGTGGAGATACGAAAGACGAGACATACTGCAGGGATTGCTGATATTGGTAACTGATTAGATATGGGAAGAAAGGAAGGTGAAGGCATTGAGGGTAGTTTCTGCTTTGGGCAGCTGGGTGGATGGGAGGGAGGAGCGGATTTGGGGATGAGGTGGAATGCTGACACTTTGGGACATGTTGCATAGGAGATGTCCATGGCACATCCAGATGCAGATATTCAGTGGGCTGGTGGGTATCAGGTCTGGGCTAGAGGGAAGAGATTTTATTTTATTTAAAAAGAAATGTTAAAGGCTTCTCTCCCTTATTTTTTTTTTCATTTCCTCCAGCTTTATTAAGATATAATTGACAAATAAAAATTATATAGATTTATGGCATACAGTATTATATCTTCATACATATATTCATTGTGATGTGATTAAATTAATTAACATTCTTTACCTTACATACTTTTTTTTTGTGGTGAGAACATTTAAGATCTACTCCTTTAGCAATTTTCAAGGGTGTAATACATTATTGGTTATAGGCACCATACTGTCTGACAGATCTCTAGAATGTATTCATTCCATCTAACTGAAATTTTGTTCCATTTGACAAATACCACCTCATCCTCCTCCCTGCTGTAGCCCCTGGTAACCACCATTGTACTCTTTGCTACTGTGAGCTCAACATTTTAAGATTATGCTTGTAAATAAGATCGTGCAGTATTTGTCATTCTGTGTCTGACTTATTTCACTTAGCATAATGTCCTCTAGGTTTATCCGTTTTGTCACAAATGATGGGATTTTCTTCTTTATTTTTAAGGCTGTATAGTATTCTGTTGTGTGTATATATATATATGCCACTTTTTAAAAATCCATTCATCAATCCATAGACACTGAGGTCAATTTCACATCTTGGCTCTTGTGAATAAAGCTGCAAAGAATATGGGAATGCAGATATCTCTTTGACATACTAACTTCATTTCCTTCGGCTAAATACACAGAAATGGGATAGCTGGATCATATGGTAGTTCTATTTTTACTTTTTTTTGTTTTGAGTCGGAGTTTCGCTCTTGTTGCCCAGGCTGGAGTGTAATGGCATGATCTCCGCTCACGGCAGCCTCCATCTCCTGGGTTCAAGCGATTCTCCTGCCTTAGCCTCCTGAGTAGCTGGGATTACAGGCATGTGCCACCACACCCGGCTAATTTTGTATTTTTAGTAGAGACAGGGTTTCTCCATGTTGGCCAGGCTGGTCTCTAACTCCCAACCTCAGGTGATTCCTCCTGCCTTGGCCTCCCAAAGTGCTGGGATTACAGGTGTGATCCACCATGCCTGCCCTATTTTTACCTTTTTAAAGGAACTTCTGTACTTTTCCACCAACAGTGTACAGAGTTACCCTTGTTCCCACATGGCTCCAGCATCTGGTACTTTATCTTGTTGATATTAGCCATTCTAACAGGTTTAAGGTGAGACCTTATTGTGGTTTTCATTTGCTTTTTCTGGATGATGATTAGTGGCGTTCAGCATTTTAAAATGTATCTGTTGGCCATTTGTATGTCTTCTTTTTAGACATGTCTGCTTCAGTCCTTTGCCCATTTTTTAATAGGGTTATTTGTTTTCTTGCTATTGAGTTGTTTGACAAATAAAATATATACATATTTATATTTTGGACATTTTGGATATTAACTGCTTATGAGATACATGATTTGCTACGTATTTACTCACTTCTGTTGGTTGTCTTTTCACCCTGACAATTGTTTCCTTTGTTGTGTGTTAGCTTTTTAGTTTGATACAATCCCATTTGTTTTTCCTTTCATTGCCTCTGTTTTTGGTGTTATATACAAAAAAATCATGGCCTAGACCAGTGTCAAGAAGTCTTTTTTCCTATGTTTTATTCTAGTAGTTTTGTAGTTTTGGGTCATACATTTAAGTCTTTAATCCATTTGAGTTTATTTTTGTGTATGTTATGAAATAAGGGTTTAATTTCATTCTTCTGCATTTGGATATTCAGTTTTCCCAGCACTATTCATTGATGTTCTTTCCCCATTGTGTGTCCTTGAAACCTTTGTCAAAGATCAATTGACTATAAATGTAAGGGTTTATTTATGGGCTTCCTATTCTGTTCCATTGGTTTAGGTCTGTTTTTATGCTAGTACCATGCTGTTTTGGTTAGCATAGTTTCATAGTACATTTTGCAGTCAAGTAACGTGATCCCTCCAGCTTTGTTTTGCACCAGATTGGTTTGGTTTTTCAGGGTCTTTTTTGGTTCCATATGAATTTTAGAATTCTTCTTCCATCTCTCTGAAAAATGCCATTAGAATATTTATAAGCGTTACATTGGATCTGTAGATTGCTTTAGGTAATAGGGACATTTTAACAATTCTTTCAATCCTTGAACATGGGATATCTTTCCATTTATTTTTGTCACTTCAACTTTTTTCATTAGTGTTTTATAGTTCTCATTGTATAGGTCATTCACTCTGTTGGTCAGATTAATTCTGAAGTATTTTACTTTTTGTAGGTATTACAAATGAGATTATTTTTGATATCTTTTTTAGATAGTTTGTTATTAGTGTATAGAATTGCTACTGGTTTTTGTATGTTGATTTTATATCCTGCAACCTTACTGAATTTATTAGTTTTAACATTTTTTTGGTGGAATCTTTAGGATTTCAGTATATAAAATCATGTCAATTGCAAAAAGAGACCATTTTACTTATTCCATTTCAATTTGGCTACCTTTTATTTCTTTTTTTTGCTTAATTACTGTGGCTAGAAATTCTAGTAGTATGCTGACAGAAGTGGTGAGAATGGGCATCCTTGCTTTGTTTCTCAAGAGTGTGATGTTACCTGTGGGCTTGTCACATAGGGTCTTTATTATGTTGAGGTCCATTCCTTCTTTACCTGATTTGTTGAAATGTGTTTTTGTTTTGTTGTTTTTTTTTCTTTATCATGAAAGGGTGTTGAATTTTCTCAAATGCTGTTTATGATTCTATTGAGATATCTTATGATCCCCCATCTGGAAGGGAATGTGGGCTTGCTACTGGAGCCTTTGGGCAGGCTGGTTCCTGGCTCCCCTGGGGTTTGCTTAGAGCCTGGATTTTCAGGTTCAAGTCTGGAGCCTGGGTTTACTCTGATGGTCCTGGAGCTTGTGTCTGTTGAGTTGGGCCTAGAGCCTGAGTCTGTGAGGACAGGCCCAGAGCTGGATCTGCAGGGGCCAGCCTGGTGCTGAGATGGGCTTGGTACCCGGATCAATAGGGTTGGGCTTGGAGCCTGAGTTCACAGTGGCTGGCCTGGCATTGGGGTGTGCTTAAAGCCTGAGTCTGTAGTGGTAGAGGTAGGGTCCTTAGTTTGTGGGGACCATCCTGGTACCTGGGCCTGTACAGGCAGTCCTGGAGCCTGGGTCCATGAAGGCCAGCCTGGTGCTTAGACTGGGGACAGGCCTAGATCCTTAGTCCACTGGCACTGGTCCTGCCTGGAGACTGGGTCCGTAGGGATGGGCCTGGGTCGTGGGTTCGTGGCAGCTTGTGCGGCCCCAGGGTCTGCTGGAGCAGGCCTGGATCCTTGGTTCTGTAGAGCATGAGGTCCCTGAGGCTGCCCTGGTTCCTGGGAGGCCTGGAGTCTCTATCTGCAAGGGCCAGACTGGTTTCTGGTTCTGTGGGTGCGGGTCTGAAGGCTTTGGCCATTGGGGTTTAGAAGACATTTTGGAAGTGGGTATGATTGCCCGGGAATCATGTGGAAAATGACAGGAAATCTGAAGTTTGCACTCTAAAGAAAAAAAAAAATGAACAGGTTGACAAAGTAGTATTTAAAATAAATTTAGAAGAATCAACCTGAGATAGAGAAGGGAAACTTTAACAGAAAAATATTTGGAAAACGAGAGAGAGAATTTTCAAAAGGAGGCAGTAATTGCAGAGACATGCCATAGATGAGTCCATTCCAATAAAGACTGAAGCATCTAGCAATTAGGAGGTAATTGAATGCATTGAAATAGGAGAAGGAGTGTGTGTGAGTGTGTGTGTATATAAAGAAAGTTGTTTAGATTAAACCAAAAAATTTTTTTTAAATGATCACACAATTATTGGAATTACTCAGGGTAGATGGTGGCTGTTTCTTAAGTATCTCTAGGAGTGTACTCTACATCCCCTGGGTGCCTTGCCCCTCAGCAGCCCACTTGGGGCTTTTGTCATTGTGACAGCATGGTAACTGTTTCTCTCAAGCTAAAATTTTGGGTGTATTTCCTGCTGCATGAAAATGTTTTTTGGGAATAGTGGGTAGATATTTAATACAGTGGCCATCAAGAACTAGCTTGAAATTTGTGATGAAGCAATACGGTCCCACCTGTCACTGTTCACTTTCTCTGAACTTCAACATCAGGCTGCCAATGAGGAGGAGGGTTCTGCTTGGGACTGAAGCAGCCCTGGTCAGGTTGTGGAACTAGGTGTGGTGAGTGAGTGAGTGTCTTCATTTCTTTTAGGAGAATCTTAGCCACAGAGATGATATACATTAACAGGCACAAAATGATTTTGAGAAGTGGACCATCTTTTAGATTTTCACCTAATTAAAGATGTCTAAATTAAAGATTTCTAGGTTTTCCTTCTAAGAATATATATATATTTTTTCCTTCTGAAAGCTTACAAAGAAATTTTTAGAGAGTACAAAAGTTTTATTCCTTTTAAGAGCTCAGTTCTGGTAATAGTTGGGGAACACTGCCCCCTGGGGGACTGAGCCTGCAACACTTTTCAGTAGCAGTTAACATTGTGAAGCACTGTTCCTGAAGGATGTTCCTGCTAGTAGATTTCCTTCAGCTTCGTTTCGGAGTTAATACTCTTTTGTTCTTTCTGCTTAATTTAATCTGGAGGCAAAATCCCAGTGGTGTACAGATATGCTGTGTTATATCTTAATCTCTTTATGACATTATGAAATAAGGATCTGGGATTTTCGTGGCAAAAACTTCTCAGATGGGCATTTTGGTAGGCCCCAGAAGACAAGATGCATTAACAATAATATATGAAACCTGGTCTAGTGGGTTGAATTTTTTTCCTCATGTATAAATTTTTCAAAACCTTCTGAAGAAATCATTCTTGTTGGAGTCATAATAATTGAAAGACTAATGTGAAAGGTCCTACTTGGCTGTTTGTGGACGGATAGTTTTTGAGTTGTTGCATTTGTTTTGGTGTGTATTAAATTACGGTATAAGCTGACAAAATGAGTAAGATATTTTTCTTAATTTGGGGGGTTCAATCCTGAGTTCTCTGCTTCATTGTGTTCATGTTGACTAGTGATGTGTGTGGTGGGGGGTAGAGTGTGTGTGTGTGTATCTGTAGGTATATGTCTACATTTATATATCTATGTCTATATATATATCCCTGAGTTATGAATTATAAAAAATTAAAATACTGTTAGGAAAGCAAACATAAAGATTTCATTTTCTGTTTTATCACACCAAATTGTAGAAGTGAACACTCTTACATCATTATTATACAACAGACACTCTGCTAGGAACTTTTTGTATTATTTTTGGAACCTCAGACAGATCTTCTGATACAGTTTCTCGCCTCACCCCTGTTTTATAGATGAGGTCACTGAGACTCACTGAGGCCCAGTAACTTAACCTCAGGTTACACAGCAAGGAAGTCACGGGTCTGCCATGCCCAGTCAAGCATGACGTCAAGGCTATCTCTCCACCATATCCTGCAGCCTTACAGGGAATTAGAGTGAAGTGCCACTGGCTCCCAACTGATAGTGTGCTAACTTTTCTTGCAAGTAGGCTATACTTCTGGCTTTGTTCTTAATTGTTAGTATTGAATAAATTATTTAACTTCTCTGGCTTTATTTTTGTTATTTCAGTCTTTAAACCAAAGTCTGTGTCTATCTCCCTGTGGTTTGGGGAAAGAGGGGGTAGTGCTATGAAACTGTGCTCCCACCCCCACTCAACCAAAAACACTCCCTCTTTTATCTGTTTTATTGATTGATTGATTGACATGGCCTCATTCTATTGCCCAGGATGGAGTGCAGTGGCATGATCATAGCTCACTGTAGCCTGGAACTCCTGGGCTACTGCAGTCCTTCCACCCCAGCCTCCTGAGTAGCTGGGACTACAGGAGTACACCACCATACCTGGCTAACTTATTTGTTTTATTTTTATTTTTTTAAATTTTTTGTAGAGACAGAGTCTTGCTATGTTACCCAGCCTGGCCTGGCCTTGAACTTCTATTTGTTTTATTTTTTGGACTTCTGTGTCAGATACCATTTGAAGGCACAATTTCTTTGTTAAAACAAAGCAAAACAAAACTTAAACCACTAAACTATATGATTTTTCCCATCTAGCTGACCATTTCTTTATGGATCTTGGCATATCACAACAGCCTTTTGTATTTTTCCTTTGGAAGTGAAAGAAGATATGGTCTGGGGCATCAGACTTTTCAGTACAAGTTCCTTTCCATTGGGAGCATTTGGGTGCCGATGACAGGGCATTCAAGGAGGGGAGCAAACTCTTCATGGGGCGGTCCTCTGTGTCTCAGGCTGCTGAAACATCTAAATTCCTTCTCTGTTATAACTGGCACCAGCCTGCCACTTTTTCCTTTCACTGCAACTTCCAGCAACCAAAGTTAAAGCCCCTGCCTGCCAGTGGAGGAAAATTGTAATGTCAGGAGTACGATATAAGTAAAAACATATAAAAACGAAGAAACATAAATTACAATTTCTTTTTACTTAGAACATTGTAGAATTAAAGAAGTTTAAAAACAACTACAGGACTGGCACAGTGGCTAACACCTGTAATCCCAGCACTTTGCGAGGCCAAGGTGGGCAGACCACTTGAGGTCAGGAGTTCGAGACTAGGCTGGCCAACATGGTGACACTCCTTCTCTACTAAAAATACAAAAATTAGCCGGGCATGTTAGCGTGAGCCAAAAAAAAGAAAAAAAAAAAAGAAGAAAAATACAAAATAGCCAGGAAGCAAGACCAAATACACTTTTATCCATAGCTAAGTTATCTATGCCTTTACCCAACAATATTTTGTGTGTGAGTGCCTATACCGTTCACATACTGAAGCATCCAGTCAGAGTTTGTTCATTTGATAAGACAGTAGTGTTAATGGGGCTATGGTCAAACCTTAAGGGAGAGATAACCTTCATTTCTGTATATCAGGAGCTTTGCAAGCAATTTCACAGAAATATTTTTGTTGGTTTTAGGGAAACCCAAGCAAATTAATAGGGATGGCTCAATGCAATACCCAACTACACTAGGAAAAAGCAACTTAGAGTATTTGCCCTTTTGATGATGGATTGCTAAATATCTGAAATGTAGTTCCTTTAGTTACCCTTGGAACAACTGTCATAGTGGACCTTGTCATAGTAAACTTTGAGTTGGTTAAAATGAATAGAATTAAATAAAGCAGACTGAGACCCTGTTTTAGTTTTCTATTTAAAGTGAAAATGACTGGAGACTTTTTTTGTGTGTGTGTGGCTGCAGGTTTCCTAGAATTTATCGGGAACTGAGATTTGTATAGTTTTGATTCTAATATTTAGATAGTTTTAAAAAGGAGAGGGCAGCAAATAATGACGTTTAATTAATTTCTGCACGTATTTACGGAGTATTTGCTGTGTACCCAATACTGCTAGTCATTGCTTATAAGGAGATAATGAACTTACAAGCAAGACAGCATTCATACGAGGAACCATTAAATAGAAGATGATATGTAATTAAGTGCCAAATGATCGGTACGAATCTCGAACAGATGACTCGTTTCATGCT
Organism: Nomascus leucogenys; assembly: GCF_006542625.1. Classification (NCBI taxonomy): domain Eukaryota; kingdom Metazoa; phylum Chordata; class Mammalia; order Primates; family Hylobatidae; genus Nomascus; species Nomascus leucogenys. Next base: position 132,797,872 of record NC_044384.1, read on the forward strand.
AAAGATCCTGCACAGAGACAGACATGTGCTTTCACAAGGAGACAGACTGTTTGAGATGATCAGGATCAGAACGGGAAGTCAGGGATACGTGGTTATCATATGGACAGGAGGGGAGAAGCAGCGCAGGGTGAAAGGGGTAATCAGAGGCTTTTTCCAGGTATGCTCCTTTGTTCTTTGCCTTGAAGGGTAAGTGTCATTTGAATAGATGGAAAGCTTGGGGAGAATTTGGTTCTAGAAAAATGTGAGTCTGAGTACAGGATGTTGTGGAGGACAGTAGAATATTGACTCAGACGGAGAAGTAAATTAAGATATGATCATGGAAGACCTTAAATATTAGTCCAAAAAATGGTGATTTAAAGTATATGTTTCCAAAGGTCTTACTTAATTGCTTAATTTGGGTGACTGCCCTCTTTCTGGGGGGCCTCCACTGTACCTTAGAGTTTGCCTCTATTGTTGAACCAGTCATTCATTCTGAAAGGCACAAATTTATAGATTTTTCTTTTGCCAAGAGAGATGAAACAACATCTGGTTATCTTGATTGGTATTTGGCTAGTTTTGAAATTCTATATTAATTTACCTGTTATCAATTCTGCATTCATCAGTTTACCTACATCCATCAATACATGTAAATTCTACAGATAGTTTGATTTTAACCATTTCACGTTGCATACTTAAAATTTAGAATTTTGTGATATATTGCTCTCATTCTTGTGTGCCGAGTGCAAAAGATTATAAAAAATCCAGCTTAGCAATACATTTAATAAATTCAACTTATTGAAAAAAGTTTAAATGAAAGGAAATTAAAATGTAGCAACTATGTATCGTTAACGTTATTGTTTGTTATTTGTCTCTTGTTGTATTCACAGGGTTGTTACTCCGTTGGTACAGTCATGTGCTGCTTAATGATGGGTATATATTCTGAGAAATGGGTCATCAGGCGATTTCGCCCTTGTGTGAACACCAGAGTGTACTTGCAGAACCCTAGATTATATGGTATATGAGACATACCTAGGCTATATGGTATAGCCTATTGCTCCCAGGCTCTAATCCTGTGCAACATGTTGCTGTCCTAATACAGTAGACAGTTGTAACACAGTGGTGAGTATTTGTATGTCAAAACGTATCTGGTCAGGAAACAACAGGTGCTGGAGAGGATGTGGAGAAATAGGAACACTTTTACACTGTTGGTGGGACTGTAAACTGGTTCAACCATTGTGGAAGTCAGTGTGGCGACTCCTCAGGGATCTAGAACTAGAAATACCATTTGACTCAGCCATCCCATTACTGGGTATATACCCAAAGGACTATAAATCATGCTGCTATAAAGACACATGCACACGTATGTTTATTGCGGCACTATTCACAATAGCAAAGACTTGGAACCAACCCAAATGTCCAACCACGATAGACTGGATTAAGAAAATGTGGCACATATACACCATGGAATACTATGCAGCCATAAAAAATGATGAGTTCATGTCCTTTGTAGGGACATGGATGAAACTGGAAAACATCATTCTCAGTAAACTATCGCAAGGACAAAAAACCAAACACCGCATGTTCTCACTTATAGGTGGGAATTGAACAATGAGAACTCATGGACACAGGAAGGGGAACATCACACTCCGGGGACTGTTGTGGGGTGGGGGGAGGGGGGAGGGACAGCATCAGGAGTTATACCTAATGCTAAATGACGAGTTAATGGGTGCAGCACACCAACATGGCACATGGATACATATGTAACAAACCTGCACATTGTGCACATGTACCCTAAAACCCTAAAGTATAATAATAAAATTAAAAAAAAACATTTAAAAGGTACAATAAAAATGCAATAGAAAAGAGAAAAGGCCAGGTGCAGTGGTTCATGCCTGTAATCTAAGAACTTTGGGAGCCTGAGATGGGAGGATCGCTTGAGGCCAGGATTTCAAAGACAAGCCTGGGCAACACAGTGAGACCCACATCTCTACAAAATAAAATAAAATAATGAAAAGAAAAAAAATTGTACCATCGGTTGGGCATTTACTATGCTTGGAGCTTACAGGACTAGAAGTTGCCCTGAGTGAATGGGTGAGTGAATATGAAGGCCTAGGACATCACTGTCCACCATTGTAGAGTTCGTAGACAATCAACACTTAGGCTACACTAAATTTATAAAAAACATTTATCTTTCAGTAACACCCTCAGATTACTGTAAGTATTTTACTTTGTAAACTTTTAACTTTTTAAAACCTTCGGAGTATTTTGTAATGACACTTAAAATACATATACGTTGTACAACTATGCTAAAATATTTTCCTTATTTTCTTATTCTGTAAGCTTTTAATAATGTTTTAGTTTTTATTTTTTCTCTTTAAACGTTCTGTTGAAAATGAAGACACACAAACACACATTAGCCTGGACCTACACAGGGTCAGGATTTTCATACTGTCGCTAGGCAATGGGAGTTTTTTGCCTCCATTGTAATCTTACGTGTATGTATATAATTAGGTATATAATCTTTTGTATATGCAGTTAGTCATTGACTGAAATGTTCTTATATGGTGCATGACTGTATTTGTTTTTATTTGGAACTTACTTGTTTTTATTTCTAAATCTGAGTTTTCAACAGATACTACAATTACTTTCTTATGCTAATTTTTCTTAGTTCAATTTATTGTTTTAGTATATGATACTACCACTTCTGATTTGAAGGTATGAGGTTTAGCAATAAGATCATGTATGTTGTCCCTGCAAAACCTGTGTTTGTGCCTCTCATATACATGGCAGGATCACCAGGCCATCAGAGCCGTCCTAGCAAGTAGTAACATGAAATTGAAATCTTTAAGTCTTTGGTAATATTCCTGCTCTCCCCTCACCCGTTTGCTCTTAACTATGACTTTCCCCGTTTCCATTGTTTATGATCTTCAACACCTTCTAATTTGGGTATGAATTTTAAAAATACAGCCACATCTTGTTAGTGCATTGAAATTTCTTTGAATGTCTTGAGTTAAAAGGAAAATTTGTTAGGTGAGTTACAGCTGTGAGTAGCTAATATGAGACCCTTTCAGGCAGGGTTTCTTAACTTTAGGGGGTCTGGAGCACCCAGATATTTGATGAAAAATTCGTATAAATGTTTATGTGATATTTTTTGTCAGGAGAGGGTCTGTAGCTTTCTCAAGGATGTCTTTCTCAAAGACTTTTCTGAGACTTAAAGAACAGAAAAATCAGTGTGTTATATTTTTCCTGGTCTTTCAGATACAACTGTTAGTCTAGTTCAATCACACTAATATGATGTTTATTATAAAATAATCTCTTCTAAGTAGTTCAGTTACAGAATATATATTGTTATAATTGTTTTTGCAAAGCGTATTTCATTCTAGAAAAATCAAAGAACCAATTTATACTTTGTTTCTTTTTTCATCTTGAAAAATGATATATTTACTGTAAACAAACCACTTGCTTTAATCTTAGTAAGTATGGGGAGTGGTAAAAATTACTTTAGGCCTATATTCGTGAATTATCTTGGATGTTAATATCATCCAGTAAAAAATAATGAATACCTTTTAACTTCAGAACACTATGATAGGTATTTAGGATCTAGAATATGTAAGATAAAAAGTAAGTAGGGAAGACAGTATGAAATTATGAAAATATAAGGACGCATAGAAAAGTATAGGCAATATATGTTTTAAGAATAAAAGAAGAGGCCGAGTGTGGTGGCTCACGTCTGTAATCCCAGCACTTTGGGAGGCCGAGGTGGGTGGATCACCTGAGGTCAGGAGTTGGAGACCAGCCTGACCAATATGGTGAAACCACGTCTACTAAAAATACAAAAATTACCCGGGCATGGTGGCGTGCATCTGTAGTCCCAGCTACTCAGGTGGCTGAGACAGGAGAATTGCTTGAACCCAGGAGGTGGAGGTTACAGTGAGCTGAGATCACGCCACTGCACTCCAGCCTGGGCGACAGAGCAAGACTCCATCTCAAACAAAAGAAGAAAAGGGGAGGAGAAGTCACTGAGAGTTGGTGAGGCATGGAGAGCTTCAGTGAGAGCTCGGGATATGAAAGATGAGTAGGACAGAATTAGAGAGGAGAAAATAATTTAATAAGCAAAAGTACAGAGGTGATCATGTAACTTAGGGGGGATGCTGAGTTGACCAACGGAGAGGCAGCTTTTTGTAATAGTTAACAGCATGGATTCTTCATCCAGCTTCTAGTCCTGGCTATAAGCTACTTAAAACACTCTATGCCTCAGTTTTTTAATTTGCAAAGCTAGTACCTTTGTTATAATTTAATATGGTAGGTGTTTGCTATATTTAAAAAGAAAAACCTAGTACACAGTGCCAGCAAGATAGCAGTAGGGAAATAAGGTGGGGAGTTAGTAGCCAGATTGCACAAGTTCTTGAATGACAAGTTAAAGGAAAGATTGGCAAACTATGGCCCTTGGGCTAAATCCTATTCCTCTCTTGTCTTTCTAGATCACGTTTTATTGGAAAACAGCCTTGTGTTAATTTACTATTGTCTGTGGTTGTTTTGGTTGCGATGGCAAAGTTGCGTGTTTGTGTAGAGACCTTATGACCCGGAAAGGTTAAGGTATTTACTGTCTAGTCCTTTACAGAAAAAAATTTGCTGACCTTGAGTAAACAATTACAGCTGTAACACAATTACAGAAGATCTACTTAAAATTTTTATTTTGTTTTGTTATTTACTTCCAAGATACAATGGTAGTACCAGGTATTGGGTACACATTCCCATTTCAAAACGGAGAGATCAGCCAAAAGAAAGAGGTAGTAGGCCCCACACAAGTCTGAAACTCAGCAGGGAAGACATTAAACCTTGAAGTTCCAACATAATCCTTGACGCCATGTCTTGTATCCTGGGTACACTGGTACAAAGGGTGATCCCCTGAAGCCTTGGGCAGCCCCATCTTCATGGCTTTCTTGGGTGCAGCCCGGGTTGGAGTGCAATGCCTGCAGCTTTTCTGAAGTTCAGAGTGCACACTGCTGTACAATCCTGGCGTCTATAAGGTAGATCCCTCATGAGTGGCTTGGTGCCTCCCTGAGGTAATGAGTAGTTCTCACTCTGTTAGTTTATATAAGAGCTAATTGTTTAAAAGAGCCTAGCACCTCCTTCTCTCTCTCTTGTTCCCTCTCTCACCTTGTGACATGCCTGCTACCCCTTTGCCATGTTGGGTAAAGCAAATGCTGGCACCATGCTTCCTGTACAGCCTGCAGAACTGTGAGCCAAATAAACCTCTTTTCTTTATAAATTATGCAGTTTCCGGTGTTCCTTTATAGCACTGCAAAACAGAATCGTACACTTCCCCATGGGGCCAGGCAGAAGTAGAGCCACGTCACCTACCCCTCTCCCCGCCTTCTTGGGCTGAGCTGAAGTAGTGCCGTTTCTCCTGGGAAACAGTACTTTGGCCACTCAGAGAAGTCACACCTTCCCTGAGCCTAAGTTGGAGGAGTGCCACATGTCCCCAAAATGGTGCCTTGGCCCCCCAAAAAGGTCCTATATCCTAGTGCCTAAGCTGAAGCAGTAGCCTGCATCCTAGGGAAACTGTGCCTGGGCCATCCAGAACAGTCAAGGCCCCCAGGCCTGAGCTGAAGGAGCACATTGGTCTCTGGGGTATCAGTGCCCTGGCTGAGCTAAGTAGCTGCACATCCCTGGGCTGAACCGACATAGGACCCCATATACCAGGGAAGCAGAACAGTGGCTCAGCTGAGACACACTGCCCTATAGACCAGACAGCTCTTGTATCCTGCTTCCATGGAGCTGGTCTAGGCCCTAGAGTCTGAGCTGTTGGGACACATCTGTTCTTGAGGAATGGAATCATCACTGTCCTATTCCCTGCCCCCCACACTCTTCATCCCACCATGCTGCAAAAAACAGCTATTCTTTGCCATTCTCAGGTACTTGCTGCCACTGCACCTGGCCTCACAGAGGCTCAGATGCTGACGATCACTGCCAACCCAGGGTCTAAAGTCACTACCACAAGGTGACTCATGCCCTGGGACCCAAGTTGCCGTTTGGGTCAAGTTCCCAAATTGCAGTCATACCTTGCACCTTGAGCCTAAACCTTCAGTGTACCACTTCACTGGAGTTGGGTGAGTGCTTTACTGTATCCCCCAAAAGTAAAATCACAGCTACAACCTGGCCCCCTGAGCCTGAGCTGCTAGGGAGTAGCTCTGAGTCACAGATCCTGGTTCCGGGGGCAACTTACATCCAATCCTTTCACAGACAGCAAGTTTGCACTCTATGATGCAGGTGCCACAGTAGGTTCACAAGACTCTGAGCCTAGGACCCTGATCCTACAGCCACTCCAAGCAACTGCATCTAGAACTCAGTGCTGTTGCAGCCACTTGTAGGCCATGTCAGACCTGACACCAAGAGAAATCCCCTCATCTAAGTCTCCCCATTGTGTGGAAAATGAGAATAAGAGGACGGAAGACATTAGCAGCCTATGCCACTGCCACGACCATCTACAGCATATGCCACTGAGGCACCCACAGTTATTGCTGACATTGAATGTAGATGAAGAATCTGCACAGAGACTATACTACTGCACCTGTCTGGAAACAGTCACCACACTCTTTCCAATCAGCACAGTAAAACCCTACTGAAGGTCAAAGTCTTTCTGTACAAGAGCTAGTCAAGTAAGTTTGGAAGAGGCAACCATTCCACCAGACATCAACACACAGATATCTACCACACAGACATCAACACAGGGAGACAAGACATGAAAAGGCAAGGAAATATGACACCATTAAAGAAACATAATAACTCTCTAACAACAGACCTCAGTGAAAAAGAATTTAGTGACTTGCTGGAATATGAATTCAAAATAATAATTTTATGGTAACTCAGTGAAAAACAGAAGAGAGATAATTTAATGAAGTCAGGAAAACAATTCACCATGTGAATAGAAATTCAGCAAAGAGAGAGAAATTATAAAAAGAATTAAATAAAAATCCTGTATTTGAAGAATTCAATCAGTGAAAAAAAATGCAACAGAGACCTTCAATAGAAGACTTGATCAAGCATAAGAATCTCTGAACTTAAGCTCACTTGAAATTATGATCTGAGGGAAAAAAGGAAAAGAAATAAGAATGAAAAAAGTGAAGAAAGCCTATAAGACTTGTGGGACATCGTTAAGTAAATAAATATTTGTGTTATGGGATTTGCAGAAGGAAAAGAAAAAAGCATAGAAAACATATTTAATGAAATAATAACTGAAAACTTCCCAAGTTTGGGGAGGGATATGGACATCTAGAGCCAGGAATCTCAAAAGTCTCCAAAAAAATTCCACCCAAAAAGGTCTTTTTTTCTTTTTCTTTTTCTTTTTTTTTTTTTTTTTTTTTTGCCTGAGGCACATTTATGTCAAATTGACAGAAGTCAAGGACAAAGAGGAAATTCTAAAAACAGAAAGAGAGGAGAGTCAAATCACATCTAAGGGACTCTCCATTATACTAATAGCACATTTCTCTGCGGAAACCTTACAGGCTAGGAGAGAATGGGCAGATATATAGTCAAAGAGCTGAAAGAGAAATACTGCCAGCCAGGAATACTATGGCCAGCAAAGCTATCCTTTAGAGATGAGGGAGAAATAAAGTATTTCCCAGACAAACAAAAACGGAGAGAATTCATTACCACTAGGCCAACCTTACAAAAAGTGCTCAAGGGAGTTCTGCATCTGGAAGTGAAAAGATGAAAGTCACCATCATGAGAACAGGCAAAATTATAAAACTCACTGGTAGAGCAGATACACAAAGAAGAAAGAGAAAAGAATCAAGACTTAGGCTACAGAAAACCGCCAAACTGCAATGATAGAAAAAGAGGAAGAAAGGAAGAAAAAGAGGAAGAAAGGAACAAAGGATATACAAACAACTTCAAAAACAAATTAACGAAATACCAAGAGTATGTTCTTGCCTATCAATAATACCCTTGAATGTCAATGGATTAAATTCTCCACTTAAAAGGTACAGACTGGCTAAATGGATGAAAAAACATGACCCAGCTCTATGCTGCCTACAAGAAACTCACTTTACCTGTTGACTATTGAACAACACAGGTTTTGACCTGCACAGGTCCACTTATATTCAGCTATTTTAAACAATATATATGTTGTTTAATTTTTTGGGAGATTTGCAACAATTTGAGAAAGCTTGCAGACAAACCACGGAGACTAGAAATACTGGAAGAATAAACAAGAGTTGTGACATGAAATCCTAAAATATATGTAGATACTAGTTTATTTAATCATTTATTACCATGAAATAGAAACACATCTAGTATAAAAAGTTAAAATTTATCAAAACTTACATACACCAGACTGCACATGGTGCCATTTGCAGTCCCGAGAAATGTAAAGAAACATAAAGATGCAGTATTAAATCATAACTGCATACAATTAACTGTAGTACATACTGTACTATATAATAATGTTGAAGCCACCTGTTGTTGCTATTGCAATGAGCTCAAGTGTTGTATCTGCTTAAAACACTGTGTGATGCTAACAGCTCCATATGAGCCATTTATCTGTCCAGTAAATTATGTATTGTATTAAAAAGTGATCTCCATGTTGGTGCACACCTGTAGTCTCATCTACTTGGGAGGCTGAGGTGTCAGGATGTATTGAGCCCAGGAGTATGAGCTATGATTATGTCACTGCATTCCAGCTTGAGTGACAGAGCAAGACCCTGTCTCCCCCCCGCCCAAAAAAAAAGAGTTGTTTCTCATGGTTTTCATGTATTTTTCGTCATGTTTAGTTCAATACTGTAAACCTTTAATAACACCATGGATCCCATACAAAGTACCATTAGTGATGCTGGAAGTGCTCCCAAGAAGCAGGGAAAATTCATGATGTTATAAGAAGAGTGAATTGCTTGATATGTACCAAATGGATTGAGGTCTGTAGCTGTGGTCACCTGCCATTTCGAGATAAAAGAATCCAGCAATGTAAGTACCGTTGTAAGAAAAGAAAAGGAAATTTGTTGTCACTGCAGCTCCCTCAGTAGGCACAAAACTTTGAACTTTTTTATATTGAAAATGTTGCTGTTATGTGGATGCAGGATACCTATAAGAAAGGCACGCCTATAGACTCTACAATGATTTAAGAAAAAATGAGGTTAGTGTATGACAACTTAAAGCAAAAGGAAGGTGTTAGATCTAAACTTGGAGAATGTAACGCCAGCAAAAGATGGTTCGATAATTTTAGAAGGAGATTTGCCTTAAAAAATGTCAAGATAACAGGAGAAGCAGCAGACAGCCAAGAAGCAGTGGACAAGTTCCCAGACACCATTAAGAAATTCATTGAGAAGAGTGGATATCTGCCTAGCAGGTTTCTTTCTTTTTTTTCTTGTAGAAAAAAGGTGCCCCCTTTCTGGAAAACAGTTCCACAAAGGACATTTATTAGTAAGGAAGGGAAGTGAGTACGAGGATTTAAGGCAGGAAGGGATAGGCCAACCGTATTGTTTTGTGCAAATACAGTTGGATTTATGATGAGGACTGCCCTTGTCTATAAATTTCTAACCCCTGAGCCTTGAATAGAAAAGATAAACACAGATACCAGTCTTTCGGTTGTATAACAAGAAGGCCTGGACAACAAGCACTCTTCTGCTGGATTGGTTCCTGTCCCTAAGGTCAGGAAGTACCTTGCCAGTAAGGGACTGCCTTTTAAAGTTCTTTTGATATAGGACAATACCCTTAGCCCCTGAGTATACCCTCTGAGTTCAACAGTGAAGACATCAAAGTCATCTGCTTGCCCCCAAACACAGTATCTCTAATTCAGCTTCTACATCAGGGGGTCATAAGGACCATTAAGGCTCACTACACAGAATGTTTTATGGAAAGAATTGTTAGTGCTATGGAAGAGAACCCTGATAGAACATCATGAAAGTCTGGAAGATCGCATCATTGAAGATTCCATTGTTAAAGGAAAAGCTGTGAAAGCCTTGAAATCTGAAACAATAAGTTCTTGGTGGAGAAAACTTTATCCAGATGTTGTGCAGGACTTCACAGGCTTTACAATCGAGCTAATCAAGAAAATCATGACAAGATATTGTAGATATGGGAAAAAAGGTATGGGGGATGGTGAGGAAGGATTTCAAGATGTAGATATCAGAGAAATTTAAGAGCAAATAGATATCACACCAGAGAAGTTAACAGAAGATAAACTGCTGGAGGTGAGTGCTTCAAAATTAGTGCCAGATGATGAGGAAAAAGACGTGGAAGAAGCAGTTGTAGAAAACAAATTGACATGAGATAATCTGGCAGAAGGGTTCCCGTGATTCCAGACTGTTTTTGACTTCTTCTATGATGTGGACCCTTCTATCATATGGGCACTGAAACTAAAGCAAACAGTGGAAGAAGGGTTGGTACTGTATAGAAGAAACATTTTTGGAGAAATGAAAAAGTTAAAAAGTCAGACAGAAACTATGATTATTTCTATACATTTACACTGAATGTGCCTGCCTCTCTTGCTTCCCATTCTTCTTCCTCTACCTTTTCTGCCTCTCCCATCCTTGAGACGAGGACAACAACTCCTTTCTTCTCCTCTTCAGCTTATTTAATGAGAAGTTGAGGATGAAGACCTTTATGATGATTCATTTCCACTTAATGAATAGTAAATATATTTTCTCTTCTATATCATTTTCTTAGTAACATTTTGTTTTCTCTAGTTTATTATAAAAATAAAGTATATAATATGTACGGCATACAAAATATGTGTCCATTCCCTATTTATGTTATCAGTAAGACTTCTAGTCTATAGTAGGCTAATATGTTAGTAGCTAAGTTTTTGGAGAGTCAAAAGTTATGTGGATTTTCACCTGCATGGTGGTGGTGGTCAGTGCCCCTAAATCCCATCTTATTCAAAGGTCAACTGTGGACTGAACGTGAAAGTATGGAAAAAGACATTCCATGCAAACAGAACCCAAAAGCAAGCAAATGTAGTCGTTCCTATATCAGATAAAACAGACTTTAAGTAAACTCATGTAAAAAGAGACAAAGAAGGTCATTATACAATGATAACAGGATCAATTCGGCAAGCAGATATAACACTTATAAACATATATGCAGCTAATACTGGAGCACCCAGGTAATCAAAGCAAGTATTATTAGATTTAAATTGCACTTAAACAGGACAGTAATAGTTGGGCACTTAAACACCCCTCTAAGCATCAGATAGATCATCTATACAGAAAATAAACAAAGCAACATTGGATTTAAACTGCACTTTAATCAAACTCTCAGCAAGTTAGATAAGAACGAACATACCTCGACACAGTCAAAGCCATATATGAGAAAACCATAGCCAACATTATACTGAACTTGGGAAAGCTGCAAACTTTAGCTCTGGAACAAGACAAGAATGACCACTTCCTCCATTTTTTTTCAATAGTACTAGAAGTTTTAGCCAGATAAATGATCTTATATAAATAAAACTGTGAAAGCTTCAAAAAATAAAAATTAAAATTAAAAACCTCTGAACTGACAATCTAATTCAGTAAAGTTGCAGGATACAAAATCAACTTAGAAAAATCAGTGGTGTTTCTATATACCAACGTTCAAATAGCAGAAAAAGAAAGTAAGAAAGCAATTGCAGGTACGGTAGCTACAAAAAGTAAAATACCTAGGGAAAAATTTAACCAAGGAAATGAAATGTCTCTGCAAGGAAAACTATAAAACACTGATTGTAAGAAATTGAAGCGGGCATATGCAAAAATAAAAACACATTGCATTTTCATGAATTGGAAGAATTAATATGGTAAAAATGGCCATACTACAAAAAGCAGTATACTCATTCAGTGCATTCCCTATCAAAGTACCAGTGTCATTCATCACGGAAATAGAAAAAACAGTCCTAAAATTTGCCTAGAACCACACGATACCCTGGATAGCCAAAGCAAGAAGAACAAAGCTTGAGACATCACACTACCAGATTCCAAAATATACTGCAAAACCATAGTAACCAAATAGCATAGTACTGTCATAAAAACAGATACACAGACCAATGGAGCAGAATATAGAACCCAGAAAAATAAATCTCATCTGTATAGCCAACTCATTTTCAACAAAGGCACCAAGAACATTCACTGGGAAAAGGACAGTCTCTTCAATAAGCAGACACATCACGTCTCAAAAGAAGACATATAGATGGCCAACAGGTATATGAAAAAATACTGAACATCAGGGAAATGCAAATCAAAACCATAATGAGATATTGTATCAACCTAGCTAGAATGGCTGTTATCAAAAAGACAAAACATAAAAAAATGCTAGTGGGATTAGGAGAAAAGGGGAACTCTTACACATTGTAGGTGGGAATGTAAATTAGTAAACCCATTAAGGAGACCGGGCATGGTGGTGCACGCCTGTAATTCCAACACTTTGGGAGGCCGAGGTGGGCAGATGGCTTGAGCTCAGGAGTTCTAGACCAGCCTGGGCAATCTGGTGAAACCTCATCTCTACGAAAAATACAAAAATTAGCTGAGTGTGGTGGTGTGTGCCTGTAGTCCCTGCTACTTGGGAGGCTGAGGTGGGAGAATCACTTGATCCCAGGGGGTCAAGGCTGCAGCAAGCCAAGAATGCACCAGTGCACTGCAGCCTGAGCGACAGAGTGAGACCCTGTCTCAAAAATAAAATAAAAGTATAGCCACTGAGGAAAAACAGTATGGAAGTTGCTCAAAAACTAAAAATAGAGCTCTCATATTATGCAGCAATCCTACCACTTGGTATATATCCAGAAAAAAGGAAATCAGTATGTCGAAGATCTATCTGTACTCCCATGTTTATTGCAATATTCACAATAACCAAGATGGGGAATCTACCTACGTGTCCATCAGCAGATGAAAGGATAAAGAAAGTGTGGTATATACACACAATAGAATACTCTTTTGCGGTAACAAAGAATGAAATTCTGTTATTCATGGCAACATGGATGAGTTAGCTTGGGGACATTATGTTAAGTAAAATAAGCCAGGCATAAAAAGATAAATACCGCATGTTCTCACCCATATGTGGAAGCTAAAAAAGTTGATCTCGTAGAAGTAGAGTAGAATAGTGGTTACTAGAGGCAGGGAAGTGTGGAGGGGACTAGGTATAGCCAAAGGTTAGTGAACGGATACAGGATACAAAGGTACAGCTAGCTAGGATGAGTCAGTTCTAGTATTCTATAGCAGGATTGGGTGAGTATAATTTACAACCGTTTATTGTATATTTTCAAATGGCTGAAAGAGTGGACTTTTAATGTTTTCAACACAAAGAAATGATAAATGTTTAAGGTGTTAGATATGCTAATTACTGTTCTTTGAATATTACACATCATATACGTGTGTGGAAATACGCTGTATCTTATAAACATGTACAGTTACTATTTGTAAACTAAGAGTAATAATAAAAACCCCCAACACACACATTTCTTTTGTGCTTTTGTCAGAAATTTAAAAAAGGAAAAGTGCTATAGGAAAATTAATCTAGCAAAATTGCTTAGGGCGGATTGGAAGATATGAACTAGTGTTGAGGGGAGACTTGTTAGGGTTGGCATTTAATTCTGAAACTAATTGTATGCACTGTAGAGAAGAGATGCTGATAGGAATATAAATGCATAAATGTATGAGACTTCCAGAAAGTCATGATAGTCTTGGTGACTGTAGATATGAGAGATATGATGACTCTGAAGTTTGGCAGTAAAGTGACAGGAGATGTTAATGATGCATCTGAAATAGGAATTCTCCACCATGAGCTAGTTTTTCAGGGAAGGCAATCACTTTGGTTTTGACATGTTAAATGTCTGACATGGGGCATCTGCCAGACAGTTGGGAATTGTTGACTCTTTGCATTATTCTGCTTCTCTGGACATGCCCAACTTTCCAGGGGGTGATAGGTGCAGGGGGCACAGTTCAGAGAGCAGGCTTCCTTGATTGCCAAGAGCACATACAGGATCTCAGGAAAGTGAGACTCTGTCCTCAGCGCAGGATTGCTGTTTTCCGTTGGTGTCTTTCAAAGGGTGGGGTGGCCTTCTGAGATAATGTAGATGTGTAACAGCATGGCCTGTCGCTGGCAATGACTTGACCACTGTCTGTGAGAGAAGCACAGGACAGAGTACCCACAATCTCTCTTGAGAGCTTTAACACTTCATACCAAACTCAGATCCTTCCCTTTCATTCGAAACATGAGATACTCGTCCCTTCTGGATGTCGCCTCAGACCTTCCCGCAAAGTGAGCTAAGTAGACCATGTGTGAGCTGCTCCTGGTTATGGTTTACTTTGTATTTTTTTCTCATTACGTTATTATCATAGGGTGGGAGTTGCGATTGTTAAGACAGATGGGAATGTAGCTTTGAGATGGTTAACTCCGCTTGGTAAGATTTCTTTTGTCTTTGCCTTTCTTTATTCTTGGGGTTAAAAGAATACAATCTGATTTACAGTTATCTTGCTTTCATCTCTCCTTGTTCTGTTATCCCAGTTCAAGTTTAGACTCCTGCCTCAGATATATGTTTTGGCTGATTGACATAGTTGCTTCTGAATGGACTAAATTACTGACATCTTTTGCTTTTCCTGTGTAATAGTTTCTATTTGGTGATTCCTTCTCACACAGCAGAACTGTGAGGTAGCCTGAAGCCTAGGGGAGAGGTCGATCTGGACACCTGAAATTAGCATTATAGAGCTATGGAATTATTGGTGTACAGCCTTACATTTAGTCATTTTGAGGTTTTCATGTGCCGCTTCATGTGACTTCTGTCATTTTAATCTTACAAACACCCGTGAAGTAAGCATCTTGTTTGCCTACAGTGATTGTTTGAATTAGGTTCAAAATTAATTGTACAAAAGCCTGGGAGTACAAATGTACTTTATAGTGAGTACAAAAGACTGGAAAAGAAAAGCAGAATTACTGGCCCAAATCACATGGTAATGTAGCAAAGTCTGGTTCCCAGCACTGGTAGTAATAACAGCTAATTCTTACTGAATATTTCCTATGTGCTGGGCACTGTTTTAAGCAATTTATATACATTGACTGACTTGGGGTACATTTGCCACCACACCGGTGTGTTGATTGGATGATAGATATTGCTTCCAAGCTCTTGCATTTTGAAAGGCAAAGAATATGAAGTAAGAAGAACAGCAGGTGAAAAACTAATCCCTGGGGCTCCACCTGTAACTAAAGGGGAGTGGGAGAAGTACAACAGGCCAAGGAAATGGAGCAGAATGGCAGCCATGGCAGAACCGCAGCTGGGAGAGCATGTTGCCTGTGAGCCAGTGAGCGAGAGGGATTCTAAAAGAAATCCTTTACCCTGCCTTTCCTTTAGTTGGCCAGACTGTGCTCTGCTCCTGGGCCTGGGCCTGGAGTTCCGATCCTGCTTCCCTGCCCTCTAGCACACCGATACCCTCATTCATCCCTACAGAGAGGTGGAATGATGCATTTCAGTTTACTTGATACTTGAGACAAAACTAGAGTGTTTGAAGAAAATCTTATACTGAAAGAAAGAAAAAATAAATAAAAAGAAACGGCTTAGAGTTACAAACCTAATTTAAGCAAAGGCTAGCCGGAAATCAACTCAGTAAGTACAGTTTATCGAGCCCTTCTGGCTGGTTCCTGCTGCCCACTTAGATGCCATTTGGATGCTTAGTGACTTTTCTAATTTTTTTTCTGCTTTTAGGGAGATTCAGTTACCCCAAGAACTTGCTCTTGCTTTTTCTTTGGAGGTATATTATATAAACCCCCTCAGGTCAGCCCCTTAAGCCCAAGCCTCTGTTTGCTTCATGCTCCCATGCTGTCCCCACACCCTGGAGTTCTGATTCCATCCCAGGCTCAGTACATGGCAAAAGCAGTTTCTCAGCTCACCATCAAAGTGCTTCTTGCCCAGTACATGCAACCGTGTTTTATGCCATCTTGACCTTGCAATTTGGTGTTTGTACTTTCTGGGGTTCTCAGTGACATGGGGATGCAACAGTGCACAAAACAGATACATATCACTGACTTCTTGGACATTTATTTCATTTGCATCAGTGGGACTTATATTTTGCTTACATTCTGAATCATATTATCCAGTTGTCAGTATAAGAATTTACTTAGGGGCTGGGCACGGTTGCTCATGCCTGTAATCCCAGCACTGTGGGAGGCTGAAGTGGACAGATTATTTGAGGCCGGAAGTTTGAGACCAGCCTGGCCAACATGGTGAAACCCTGTCTCTACTAAAAATTCAAAAATTAGCCATACATGGTGATACATGCCTGTAACCCCAGCTACTTGGGAGGCCGAGGTGTGAGAATCACTTGAACCTGGGAGGCAGAGATTGCAGTGAACCGAGATCACGCCATGGCACTCCAGCCTGGGTGACAGAGTGAGGCCCTGTCTCAAAAAAAAAAAAAAAAAAAAAAATTAGGATAATATTGGAAATAACTGGAAATATCCAGACTACTCAACAATGACTAAATTGTATTACTAATGATACATCGTGTGTTCATTAAAAATGTTTATGGCCAGGTGCGGTGGCTCACGCCTGTAGTCCCAGCACTTTGGGAGGCCGAGGCAGGCAGATCATAAGGTCAGGAGATCAAGACCATCCTAGCTAACATGGTGAAACTCTGTGTTTACTAAAAATACAAAAAATTAGCTGGGTGTGGTGGCAGGCCCCTGTAGTCCCAGCTACTCGGGAGGCTAAGGCAGGAGAATGGCATGAACCCAGGAGGCGGAGCTTGCATTGAGCCAAGATAGCGCCACTGCACTTCAGCTGGGGCGACAGAGCGAGACTCTGTCTCAAAAAAAAAAAAAAGTTTATATGGTTTATATTAATAGAAAATAAAATTTGTGTTTGTGTGTGTGTGTGTGTGTGTGTGTATGTGATTGTAAATAAGTGACTGCAAACAATCAATAGGGAAAGAAAGATTAAAATTCTCCAACTATGCTAGCAAAAAAGATAGTGCAACATAATGTAAAAGAGTGGCTTTGTTTGTTCTCTTCTGCTCTTCTTTATATTCACATGTGGGCTGCCCACTAAATGCCCCTTTTCTAAACTTTGGTCTGAGGGATGCTTCTTATTCTTTTAACTGTGTGTTGGGTTAACTTTCTCTATATTCTTAAGGTTGCTTAAACTTTCTCTATATTCTTCGTTTGTAAAAAGGAATGAATACTCAATATATCCCAAAGCCAGGGTGAGGTTGTTTTTCTCAAAAAGATATCAGAAAAGAGGGAGTGGTCTTACATTAAGTTCTTAAAGTGTTCTGTGTTAGGGATCCTCTTTTGATTATTTTGATTAACAAAGAATTCTTTGGAGAAAACATATGAGCTTGAAATAACTATAGATAATGTCAGTTTGGAATGCTTATGGAGATCACTAAAACAGCGTAAAAAGAGGGAGAAAACAAGTTGAACACACATTTAGTAATTCTTCCTGGGGAAATGCTCTCGGAGGTGCAGGTGTCAGATGTTGGATAAACTAGCTTCTTAAAGATGACTTTTCTAGGTCATACATGCAGTAAGTGATGTTCAGATCACTGCTAGTGAATGGATACTGTAGGTTAGGATAGAATTTCTATCACACATTTAAAAAATTGCTGTATCTCAAATAACTTAGAACTGAAGATGCAAGATAAGGAGACTCTAGTGGTAGCAAAGATCCTTATGACAAATTACACATGAAAAGCTTGAACAAAATCATTTCCTGAAGTGGAAGCGAATGAAAACAGGCATTTATTTATTGTTTTAATGTATTATGTGATTTTATATATGCAAATTAACATAATAAAATATTATAAGGAGCCATTTGATTATTTCATCCATCCTAAAAATTTAAATATTCAATGTGGCCAGTAACTTTTTGCCCCATTGGAATTTATGGACTACTTAACAGTTATTTAGAGTTGCCTTATATTCAGGTATACCTGATATCTACCTGGTAGGGAGGTTTTTAAGGATTAAATGAAACAATTAATTGGGTGTCTACGATGTAGCAAGCATTATCCATAGTAAGCTCTGGGTTAACAGGGACTGACAGAGACCTGCCATGACATCTGCTTCCTGCTCTTCTTTGGTCTTTCCTTTCTATCACAGGCTGGGTTAGGACACAGAAACTGGTGGTTGAGAGTTTCTTAGAAAGTGGCAGGGGAGGCCTGAGAGGCTTGGTCCCTGGAAGACAGGAATCTCAAAATGTTCATTGTGACTTTCTGCCACTCGACCCCTTTTCTCTTTGTTCCCCCCTCCCACCCTTACCCCCGTGCAGTTCGCAGTGCAGGGAACACACATCACTTCTGTGCTGAGAGGGATGACACTCCGTAACTCAAGACAGTGAGCTTAGCTAACTTTGTTCATCTGTCAAGTAGCTCTAGGACAATTGTAGAGCTTTGCAGGTGACTTGTAATTACCTCTTTATTACATGTAATGTTTCCAGCATACAAACCTTTTATACTGTATGTTTCCCAACGAGCTTACCAGGAGGATCGTATGTATACCCTTTATAAATTAAATTTCACTTTTGAGGTTTTCTTTTCAAAACAGCGTATTAGGGTACAGAGCTCCGGCATGACTATCATTATTGACAGGTTTTGGCTTTTCACCTCTCTCCTCCCTGCTCACTTGGATTTATTTCACATAATATCTTCTTGGAATTCTGATTATCTCTCTAGATTAAGCTTGAACATTTAGATGTACCTGGTAATGGAGACAACAGACTAAAATACAAAAACTCAATTTTTGTAAGCCTTAAATTGGCGTTGAATTTTTTTTCAAGATCTAAGAACCAGGCTGAAAAAGTAATAAATTGAGCAAGGAAAACTGATTTCTTGTTTACAGGGACTTGTTCAATGAAGGAAAAGTTACTTTACTTAAGGAATTATTGTTACCAGTTCTTCCAGTCATCTTATTGTCTCCTACGTGGATCCCACGGTTTAAAAAAAGGGAACAATAAAACAGGATGTTATGATAATAAAACTCTATATCATACAGTCAGTCTCGATTTGTGAAAAAGTTCTATTTCTAAAAATCTTATATCAGGTTGGATAATAATAGCTTGCTTGCCTGTTTGTACTACTTTATTTGAAATTTTTTTAGAAATAACACATTATATCAAACAAAAATTTATTACCTGTAGTTTGTCATTTCCAAACTAAACAGCCAAAGTGCTAGTGACTTTAGAGTCTGGAAATACATTGTGCATTTGAAATTTTGTTCCTGATAATTAGTGAGTAATCATTTATTCCTGTCAAAATTTTGCTCTAAAATTTGTACATGGGGTTTTTAAAAATTCAGGTATGGGGAGACATCCAGACATGGAAATGACTGTTATGAAAGAGGTTTATACTCACAGATCCCTAGACGCAGGAGGCTCAGTACATTGCACAGGGTCA
This sequence comes from Nomascus leucogenys, assembly GCF_006542625.1. NCBI lineage: Eukaryota > Metazoa > Chordata > Mammalia > Primates > Hylobatidae > Nomascus > Nomascus leucogenys. The sequence continues at coordinate 132,817,200 of NC_044384.1, forward strand.
CAGGGAAACACCAGGTTGGGATGGGAGCCAGAGATGGGAGATGGGGGAGCATGGCCCAGAGTCTTTATTGGTTTTTTTGTTGTTGTTTTGTTTTGTTTCAGAAGGGAATGGGCAAGACGGGGTAGCCAAGCTGGGTAAGTTTAAGATTGGCTAGTTTGAATAATTTTGGCAGGCTTTGGGCTATAGGGATGGTCCCCGGTTGTCCAGGACCTGGGCCTGCGTGATTTAGGACAGGGGGAATATTACCTGCTGTGGCTCTGGATTGGTTGGTTTGTGTATCACAGGCACGCTCGCACAGGGGTCTTTTCTGTCTCTAGGAATTAGCCAGCCCTGGGAGGAACCGTCCCTCCACAGTCAAGGCCCCAAATACCAGAGTATCAAGAACACAGAGAATAAGAGAATATAATCAATACAAACAGAACGAAACAATTGAGGAGCTCAAGATGGCACTGCTAAGCAGGTGCTGTTTTTGTGCATGTTTTTAAGAGATGGTGCAGTAAAAGACTAGAGAACATGTAAGTAATTTATTTCTGAGCTTTACGTTTTGAAATAGTGTTTTAGGGGGCTAGTCAAAGTAAATGTTAACTAAAGCCTAATGCGATACGCTGTAGACATTTGGAAAACTTGAATTCAGTAACTTGACCCATGTAAATTTCTCCCCCATGTGAAGATGGTGGGTGGGGGTAGGAGGTCTGTGGTGGGTATGGGGTGCTTTCGGCTTTGCCCTCCTAGCTTATGGGACGCTCACAATTCCGTAGGGCTGCTTCACTTCTAGCTCCATCTTCTGAATTCCAGGCATAAGGAAGAGGGAGAACAAAAGGGCTCTTACTCCTCTTTCCTCCCCTTAGAAGGAGTGGTCTTAGAAGGCTTGCCCAACAAATTCAGCTTACATCTCATAGGGAATTGGTGATTCACGGACTGGTTGGTGTTTGTATGAAGCCAACAAAGGTTGTCCTTTCTGCTGTTCAAACCAACTCAAAAACTAGCTCTTCTTTGAGAGGATTTTGAAAAGGGAAGTGGGTAGTTTTATAAAAAATGTAATTCTACTAAAAGTCATGGTGATTATAGTATCAGTAATAAAACCTTGAGCTTTTTATTCTATACTGGTTGCTACTCTGAGTGCTTTATGTATTTGTATGTATAGTTCATTTAATCCTCAGAAAACTCCATTATTATTCCCGTTTTTTTTTCAGATGCAAATTGAGGCTCACAGAGGTTAAATAACTTGCTCAAGGTAACATAATTGGAAAGTGAAGGAATCCAGATTAATAGCCGAGATTGTGTGCTGTAACCACGTGGTTATACTGATCTGTAATTTAAACATCTCTAGCTCAGAGATAAGGAAGCTAAAGCTGGAAAGTTTTAAGGCATTGGCCCAAGGTCACACCGGTAGTCGGCACTGAGCTTCTGTTTCTGGGTGTATTTCCACTACCCTGGTGCTCTCTCTAGGTGCACACTCTCATCTATATCCTCTTATATTTGGGCCAGCCTTCTTGAGAGGTGGATATTTTTGGCTTGCTATGATTCTGAATCCTGAAAATTATATTCTTCCTTTAGACTTCTTTTACTTGGCAAGGAATCCCCCTGGAGGCACTTTAGCTTAGGGGTAGGGAGGGTGGACTTTAGAGGCACCTTGCCTGTGTTTGAATCCTGGCTGTGCCAGCATTAGCCGTGTGGTCTTGGACAAGTCACACACCTCTCTTGGGTTTTAGTAGTCTCATCTATAAAATGGGTTAATCATAGTAGCCATCCCACAGGGCTGCTGGTAGAAATAGATGAATTAATACAATAAAACTGCTTAGTATAGTGCCTGGCACATAAGTAAATACTTTCTATCCTGATTATATTATTACTTGTCAGAAACGTTCTCCAAATTAAACCTAACACATTTTTCAGCACCCTGTTTGGCACTCAGTAAATGTATATGGAATGAATGAAAGCAACTGTGAAGTGGTTTGTGTTGTCAGCCCATGAATCTCATACTGGTTGGAAATATTAGGGTTGCAAAAGATTGGAATTTTCATGTTATTTTTAATATTTGTATTAATAGCCATTATCACTATTAAGGATCAATAATATTACAATATCTTATTCATCTTGTGCTACTTTCCACCTCACTTCACTTTTCTCGTATAAAACTATTAGTTTTTACATTTGGTGCTTTTACCGAGATTGTGTTGAAAGGCATTGTATACATCCAAGGTAAGTGATATAAAAGTTTATGGCTTCATATTTAAAAACGGATGTTACTGGTTTTGAATCTTTTCATGTCACATTTCTGAGTAACAGCAATCACCCATTAAATATTAATTTAATCACAGGAACAAGATACAATCGTCACTAAAATGACTTTAAATGGCAGCATCACTTAGCAGTGAGATAAGGACTGGCAAAGCAGGATTTGTGTCATTCTGCGGTAGCTTTTAAACAATGTATTTGCTTTTCCCTTGTCTATTAAAATAATACAAGAATTAAACCCTTTTAAAGAGAACCTACCCATCTCTTTCCCATGTGTCATTCTTGCATCGGAGAAAATGCTGCATAATACTAGGATGACAGCCCCACCTCTGATGTCACCCAGGATGGTACAATCCTCTTCAAGCCTTTGCTGGGCTTCCTGCTGCTGCGCTGGGGGACATGGTTACATTAAAGCTAACTCCCAGCATCTCAATTATCTCCTTGGAAGTAGTTTTCACAAATATAAAAACGCCCTACGGTGGCTGTTTTCGGTAAGCTACCAAGGTAGAGAGCAGCAGAGGCAGACAGAGGGAGAGCAAACGGGAGAACAGGCTGCTTCCGCCTTTGTGAGAGGGACTGAGGCAGCAGCTCCTCTCGGCTCGGGTTCCAAGTGCTCAAAGTGCTTCCATTTACATCACCGTGTGCAGTGCAGGGCAAAAGGGGCTGCCAGGAAATCTGAAACTAATTTGCTTCCAGTTGACTAGAACAGCATATTTTGAATTAGCTTGCTTCTTTTTAAGCTAACTTTTCTCAAGCGTTAAACTGATGAACTGGGCATTTTCTATGATCAATGGGTAACTGCTGGAGCTACAGTAATCTCTGTGAGTAACCTCTATTTGTAGGTCTATGCAGGCAAATATATTATTATATATCTATTTCTTTTAAATGCTGCTGTGAAAGTATCCGTCTGTATTATTGACTGCTTTTGCTTACTAGTCTTGTCTTTTGAGCGTCCCAGTAGGAGACCCCTGGGGTAGACCAGGTTCTGCTGAATCCAGACATAGAGGAGAGCATTTTGCATTTATTCAGGGATGCCCACGCCAACCATTCTTTAATTCCCAGTCATCAGAGAGATGCCACCTGCCCTCTGAATGCCTGTGCCCAGCACCTGACCTGGCTTTACCTGGAATGTTGATTTCAGCATGTGACATTGAGTTTTTCAAAATTTTTATTTTTATATAGAAAGCAGAATATTATTCTTACCTGTAATCTTACTTCTTTTCATTTTTTTTTTCCCCATCAGCTTTCCTGGGAACACACAATTCTGTCACCCTATGTCTGCTCCCTGTTTGTGATATATTATACAGACAGAAAGAGAGAAAACAGGCTACCCCTCCAGTTTTAGAAAGACATAATGTTGTAGTGCTGGATGGGAATAGGGGAGGAGTTTCTCTTAAAGAGCTCAAACTGCTTTCCATCTGTGTGCCTGAAGTACAGCTTAGTATCTGAATAGCCTTGAAGGGAACAAGGTTAGCTCAAAGGTAGCACCAAAAATGTTCTGGAAACTTGCTAGTTGAGGCTGAGATAGAATCTTTACTGGAAGTTTGTAACAGGTATCTCAGTTTACACACAGGGATGTGTTTTTCCTGCTTGTTAAAAGTGTCGCTTTTATAGTAATTCAAGATTTATTTCTCTCTCACCATGGAAACTGACTTTCAACTCTGTAAAATTTGCATTTCTAGATATACTTGGGATAATTGTTTATGTCAGATAGTAGCCTGAATCCTTAGTGAAACTGTGGGTCTCTTATTGAGCATGAAAACTACTGGCTGCAAATGTGGATCAGCTGTGTCCTGAGTCCGCTACACGCTGGAGGCTGAGTGAGGTGACGTGTTTGCCACTGCACCTAACATCTGTCTTCATAGGCAGCAGTTTAAAGAAGTCCACAGCTGTAGTTGATCATCACTGCTAAGAACTCCAGCTGCTTGGCATTCATAATTATTTTTTAAAAGAATTGTATGGTTTTTTGAAACATCAAATTCTGAAATGTCACAATATTTCCTACATATTTAAGAAACAGTTTATATTAATCTTACCGTATCTGTGTTAATTTTAGCAGAAGAAAGCTTGCTGTGAGCGAGACTGGTTATTTAAAAGTTTAGTTTAAGCTTTTTTTTGGCTTTTAAAAATAAAACTAAAACTAAAGAGTCAGTAAAGAGAGAGAAATTTTACAATTGGATTTTTAAAAGTATGGATTCCCCAACAGAAAGGAGCGTAGAAAATGGACAGAATGGATGAAATCGGAGGGGCATCCCTGATCAGAAGGTAAAAGGCTTAAAGGAGAAGCACACGATGTGGATATAAAAACCAGAAGTTATGACAAAGAGAGGCAGACAAGAGTGGAGAACCCCACTGGTTGAAAAAAGGAAACCAGCTTTGAAAAACGGCAATTTTAAAGATGAGCTCAAATTCAGCTCTTACAGCTTAGTGTTTCTTCTCCCTAACAAGTAACAGTGCTCTGCACAGTTGCAGAGACTTCGGTTTAAAATTAATGGGCTGTTCCCTGTCTCACTCAAGCTTCCCTTTGGTATGCTGTATGTGGTGCCACTCCTTAGCTCACAGAGCTGCCTCTGAAATTGACTGAATGGTAAACTAGTATCATTTCTCTAGGGATTAGAGCTGAATAAGAAAAATTGGGTTCTGAATCACTTAGTTTGCCGTAAGCACAGCTGTAACTATTAATCACTTGGGGAAAGAATGTCCAATTAATGGAATATTTTCTGTTCGTGTGCACATGTTAGAAGCTTGTGTAGTGGTTGGCAGGCCTTTTCCTGTTTTGTTTTTTTTTTCCCAACACATAAACAACTTAAATATCTGTGCCTTTAGCATTGTCAGTGTCCAGACAATAGCCAGCATCCTGGATTACATACCGTAGTTTTCTTCAAAACGTGACTTTTCTTAGGGTGAAGAGAGTGTCTTAAAATATAATGTATTTAGATTACTCATTTAGTAGTTCTCATTACTCATATTGATTTTTCAGTTATTTTTATCATACCAAATTTATTTTCTATTGCTGGGCAAAATGGGTTTGATTATCCTCTTGTTTTATTTTAATACAAATTTTACTATTGCATTGCAAATTTGAGTCATGTATCACTGTGTTGCTGGTGAAATTTATTGATTATTAAACGTAAAAACGTTGATCATTATTACAGTTAAGGATTATAGTTATTTATAGATGAAATGCATTTCAGTTTTTTTTTTAACTCTGCAAGACTTGCTCTGTATATTTGTTTTGTAAATTAAGCATTTATCTTCCAATCTTACAGATTTATGAAATTTCACACTAAGGGATCAGAGTGGTCACCCTTTTTCCTGCCCTCGTCTTTGGAACTGAATTCCTTTCTGACAAGTTAGGGGAGTGTGTTTTTAAGCTTGCTTCTGTAAATTTTCAAGTGTTAAAATAGCTTACTAATTTATAGTTTTCTTGTACTAATATAATATCAAGTTTTAAGGTGTTTACTAACTGATATTCATTAGGGAACAGAGAACACCAAAGATGTTATTGCATTTATGAATATCACATGTAGAAAGGAAGGAAAACAGATTATTAGTGGCTGGGTTAGCCATAATTTACAAAGGACTGAAAATCCGATGAACTATACTCATAGGAAATAGATTATAAGACCCTTAGTGCATTCTCCATAGTACCTTATCAGACTGAATTTCCCCATACATTTCTATTTTACAAGCAACACATCCAAAGATATGAACATGAAAACCCTGGGAAAGTATTCTGGTTTTTAAAAATTGAAACGTCTTTACCCTTCCCTGATCCCGTTTCCTTAAGCTCCAATATAATTTTTTTAAGGCTGTGTACAAATAATAATATACAGGTTTTGACTAATGGTCAAGTTTACATTTGCAGTTATTTTATGATCTTTTTGTGTAAGTAGAGAGTCATTGGCCATTCATTGTGAGAGAAATTTACTATGAGCTATAAAATCAAGAAGGGGTCATATTACAGCAGAGGCAATTCTCTTCCTCTCTTGGAAAGGGACCGGGGTTACTTGCTAATTCGAGGGTAAACCCAGACCAGAATGATCAAGTGTTTCTCTTTGCAGGAATGAGATTGTTTTCTTGGAACTTACTTTAGTTGAGGCCTATTTGATTGAACAGTTGGACCTCTGAGTTAGGAGACAGGCAGTTGTGATCTCTTTAAAATAAAAAAGTAGGCATTAAATGTAGTCAGAATGACTTGTAGATATTGTTGTAGTTTTCTGGAGCCGTGTTTCTCATCCTGTAACGTGTATACGAATCCTCTGGGATTCTTGTTAGAAACCAAAAGGATTCTGATTGGGAATGTCTGAGGTGGTGCCTAAGAGTCTGAATTTCTAACAAGCCTCCTTGGTGATATCTATGCTGCTTTCTCAAGACCACACTGAATAGAAAGGCTCTAGGGCAGCACTTTCAAATAGAGCTTTCTGTGATGATGGAAATGTTCTCTGTGTATAGATAGATATAGAAATATACAGGTATCTATACAGATATACATACTCCACTATACAGATATATAGATATCTATATCTATATATGTATACACAGATATCTATACATCTGCAGAGTGGAATATGGTAGGTATTAGCTACATACCGTATGGAGCACTAAGGAACTACATTTTCAATTTTATTAAATTTTAAGTGGCTTAAATGTAAATGTAAATAGGCTTATGTGGATATGGCTACCAAATTGGACAACACAGTGTTAGGCAGAAATCCACCGAGAAATTTATACTTAATGGTAATAGCTCACGTAGCATCATGCTGAATTCTAGAATAGCCTGTGATTATCTCCACTGAAATTTACCACTGCCTGAAATTTGTTTGCGAGCAGACAGTATATATAGATGGAGCTGCTGGACTGTAAGCTCCTCGATGACAGAGGCCAGGTTCCTCTTGTTTGTTGCCCTTTTCTCTGCTGCTTGATGCATTCATGGTCCACAAGAAATGTTGGCTGAGTAAATGAGAGAATGAGCTGGCTCTAATATCAGGAAGCACCCTACTGTTTCCCGAATCCTTTTCAAGCCTGGACTTAGAAGCAGCGGGTAGGACTTGGGTGACGCTAACATAGAGTATTTTGCTTATGTTTAAGGAGGCTGCTTTTTTGCTTCTGTCTTAAGGTTTTTTGTTTGTTTGTTTGGTTGTTTGTTTGTTCAGATAGGGTCTTGCTGTGTTGTCCCGGCTGGAGGGCAGTGGCACAATCACAGTTCACTGCAGCCTCAACCTCCCAGACTCAAGCAGTCCTCTCACCTCAGCCTCCCAAGTAGCTGGGAGCACAGGAACACACCACCACGCCTGGCTAAGTTTTTAAATTTTTTGTAGAGAAGGGGTCTCCCTGTTTGCCCAGGATGGTCTCGAACTCCTGAGCTCAAGCGAACCTCCTGCCTCAAGCTCCCAAAGGGTTGAGATTACAGGCGTGAGCCACCTCATCTGGCTTTCATCTTCTATTAATTGGTATCCTGTTGGTTCTGGGACATTCATAATTGATTGATTCAACAAAAATACCCACTTTGCTAGGTAAGATTGTTATAGGCTCTGGAGATATAATTGTAAAGAAAGCAAATAAAGTTCTGGCCTTTTAGACTTTATATTTTTGTGGCAACAAAACAATACAAGACAAAACGAAAACGTTTTTCTAAAAAATGGCATGACTGGTCCCAGGTTCTAGAAAGTATATGTGTGTAGAATCCATAATCGTGGCTCTCCTGAGGAACCTAGGCATGGATATGACCATCATATAGTCTGGGGAAACGTATGTCCTATTGCTGAGAATCCCTCATGAAAATGGTTTTATCGGGTTCAAATTCCAGCTTACGGCGACCGAGTCTACAGTAGACGTGGCAAATAGTTCTTGCATTTTGTTTTTTCTTGAACTATTGTCTTTTAAGGAGTTTGCTAGCCAGAGTGGAAGAAAACCTGTTTGATTTACTGCTGCTCAAACAGGTTAATTCTTAGAAAGGCCCTGGTTTTTCTGCAGCCAGTCTTATGGAGCAGGCTTATTTTCTCACAATTTGAAGAAATTTCTTTCTATTGCATTTCATTGTATTACAGCTCTGTCCCTGTGTTCCAGAAACAGATGACTACTTAATATATAACCCAAAGCACTCCCAAAATTCATCTTGTTAACATTCAAGTGTATCTCATTTCTTTCTCAATATACCCAATCAAAAGAAAAAAGGTCTTAAAAAAATCAGTGGGTTTATATGTCATTGCAGGAAAAGCATCTTTGCTAAACAACAGGAAACACGATTTGTTAGGAATCTAACCAGATACACAAAGCAGCAGATAAGATCTGATAGAAAAGTATGACTTCTAATGGAGTATAAATAGATACCTCCAAAAAGTACATATATTTCAAATGAATGTGAAAACTCTTCTTCTCTCTTCCCTCCTCCACACTCTACACTACATTTTCATTTCTTTAAGGGGAAAAATACACGCAGTAAAGTATGAACTCTTTATTAATTCACATTCTACCAGTGTGTGGTTTATATTTAGGTAAGCGCTCAAGTTCTTTTTTTATATTTAGCAAGTCCCTGAGTCCCTTTGTCACACATAGAAGACCAAATTCAGGTAGGACTAATTCAGAAAGGCTCACTGGAGGGGAAATGTTTTCAGTGGATTCTTACATTAGTAATAGATGTAGACTGAAAGGGAAAGTCTTAACAACTTTCAAGTTTGGTGTAAGAGCTCATAGCAGTTGGAAGAGGCCATGTTGAAACTAGAGGGGCCTGGGGCAGAGGAGATGAGAAGATTATGGGCATGGATGCTGGTCCAAGTACAGTGTCGTGGGAGATGCAGCACCCCTTGCATCTTTGTTCATGTCTATTCTGCATTTGTTCTGGCTCTAGCACTCACCGTCTCTCCCCTGTACTATTGCCAGAAGCCTGCGTGGTTATTCCTGAGTCTATGCTTGTACCCTCTCTGCTACACATCCTTCACATTCTACCAAGGGGAGCTTTCTAACATGCCAAACAGACTTCTCATGTTCTGGAAATACTCAGTTTTGAATCCCCTGTGTTTAGTACATAGCAGGTAATCAATATTTGCTGAATGTGTGAATGAATTTTGGAAACAATGGGCATTTAATAGGAAGTATCTAAGGCCCTATTTTAAAACGGAGCATCTTAAAAAAATCTTAAAACAATAATTTGGTCTTTTTAAAAAAAATAATTGTCTTAGCATATAGTCCCAATTTTTAAACATAAGGAATAAATCAGAAATTCTAAATGAAAGGTCAGGATGAGCAACACCGTCTTTAACTGTGTTGTTAAAGCCAGTCAAGTTGTGATAACCAATGCAAACAGCAAAAATAAACTGCTCATGGGGTGTGACGGAGGGTGCCTTATTTGAAAGGAAATTCTTGCTGTTATGCTGAATCCTTAGGGACATGATGATTAAGGCTGTTTCTACCCAGAAGCTACAACTAGAACACTTCTGGTTTTATTCTTCGTTATATTTGTTAACATTACTGCTCTTAGAAATGATGGCCTTGGCTGAATGTGTTAGTTCACGCCTGTAATCCCAGCACTTTGGGAGGCCACGGTGGGAGGATCACTTGAGCCCAGGAGCTCGAGACCAGTCTGGGCAACATAGGGAAACCCCGTCTCTCCAAAAAAATAAAAATAAAATAATTAGCCGGGTGAGGTGGCACATGCCTGTGGTTCCAGCTACTCCAGAGGCTGAGGCTGGAGGATCACTTGAGCACCGGAGGAGGTTGAGGCTGCAGTGAGCTATGATGGTGCCACTGCACCCCAGCTGGGTGACAGAGTGGGACCCTATCTCAAAAAGGAAAAAAAGCAATGATGAATGATGGTCTCACACAGTTCAGTGTCCCTGAGTTTCTCCCAGGCCTTGACTCCTGAGAGACGGAAGATAGTCCTGACTTACAGTGCTAAAAACAATACTTTATTGAACATCATTTTATTGACCTTGGTCAGGTCATTTCGCCTCTCAGAACATTTGTCTTCCCTCGTCTATTCCAGTTCTTAGAACAGTAAACATAGACCAGGAGAAACTACTCCAATATTTAATAGTAAAGCAGGCAATCTGTCACGCAGGGCTTTGCCTCGCCCTTTCTCCCTCTTACCTGACCTCATTTTCTTTGACCGGTTGCCAAGTTGTTATATCAGACATCACAAGCACTTGCCCACAGTTGCTGCATTTGCTGCCCCTTTCTGAGGGACATTTCAATGAAAACTATTAAAAATGGGGTGAAGGAATTATCAGATTTCTCTGAGGCCCGTTGATATCTTTTTGTCACTTCTCTTGGGGCCAGTGTTCAGTTCTCTGTGTGTGTATATGTTTTTTTTTTTTTTCCAGAGGGCAGTTGAAACTGTTAAAGCAAAGTAGACTCCCAAGTGACTAAGTCTCACTTTTCTTCCCTTTGTTGAATGCATTTCACTGTAATATGTTTTGGTGCTGTTTATAAATACAGCTTCAGCGGTCACTATGGTCAGTTTTCTTAAAACACTTCGTGATGAGTTAAACCTTATTGCCTTTGGAAGCTTTAAGGTGTGAGTAACATTATGCTCATTTGTTTGTATTTTTACACTGTATATATCATACAGCAAAAGTCTTTTTGACATTTATACAGAGGAGAGGACTTTTTGCAGGAGTTGGCGAGCAAGGGAAGGCGTAATTAAGGACAGGGGATTTGGTTTAGGTCTTGAATTGTGAAAATAATCTGATTTATGTTGAAATGGGAAGAAAAAGAATGTCAGGTAGAGAAAAGAAGTTGAACAAAGGCAAAGGAGCATGTGTATGTCTACTCATTCAGAATGTATGTATGCTTAAGCTTATTTCCAGTGTGTATTAGGATTAGAATAAATCTTTTCAGGGTATTAATGGGCTGCCCCCTCCTTCAGTTTAGAGGCAGTGGTATAACATGTGAAAGGGAGTTGAAAGAGGGTTGATTAGGAAAGACGGATTGGGATTGTAAAGGAAGAAGTAAAGCTTTTATCCACAGATGACATGGTCTGGTTTGTAGAATCCTGAGTAATCTACAAATATGTTATTATATGCTCCAAGTTAAGCAAGGTTGTTGGATATAAGATTCATAAACAGCAACAAATTGAATTTCTATACATGGCTACTGAATGATCTAAAGAAATTTGAAAAGCAGTATCAAAAGAAATAGAATCTTAGGGGAATAAATTGAAAATTTGTATATTTAAAATTATTTTAAAAATGGCTAAAAGAAATTAAAGAAGATTAAATAAGTGAAAAGATAGCCCATGGTCATGGAACAAAAGATGTAATAGTAATACTATTAAGAATCCAGTACTGTATAGATTCATTGCAGCCCCTATCAAAATCACAGCTGTCTGATGAGTTGATTCTAAAACTAACGGGAAATTCAAGGGGCCCAGAGTGACCAAAACAACCTGGAAAAGGAAGAACAAGGTTGGAGGAGACTCACAGTTCCAGATTTCACTTACTGCAAAGCCACAGTAGTGGAGACAGTGTTATTCTGGCATAAAGATAGGCATCTAGCCAGGTGCGGTGCTTCATGCCTGTAATCCTGACACTGCAAGGCTGAGGCGGGAGGGATCACTTGAGCCTAGGAGTTCAAGACCAGCCTGGGCAGTGTAATGAGACCCTGTCTCTTAAAAAAGATGAAAAATTGTCCAGGCATGGCGGTGCATGCCTATAGCCCCAGCTACTTGGAAGTCTGAAGTGGGAGGATCGCTTGAGTCCAGGAGATCAAGACTGCAGTGAACTGTGATTGCACCACCGTACTCCAGCCAGAGTGACAGAGTGAGATCCTCTCAAAAAAAAAAAAAAAAAGATAGGCATCTAGCTCAATGGAATTGAGAGTCCAGAAATAAACCTTTGCATATATATTAATATATGTATATGATTGATTTTTGACATGGGCACCAAGGCTTTTCGGTGGGGAAAGAATAGTCTTTTCAACAGATAGCGCTGGATATCCACATACAAAATAATGAAGTTGGATTTCTACTTCACATCATATACGAAAATTAATTCAAAGTGGATGAGAGAGCTAAATGTAATAGCTAATACTGCAAAACTCTTAGAAGACAACGTAAAAGTAATCTTTGTGATATTGGTTTAGACAATGATTTGCTACATATGATACAAAAAGCACAAGAGACCAAAGGAAAAACAGATAATTTGGATTTCAGCAAAAGTAAAAACTTTTGTGCTTCAGAAGACACTATCAATTAAGTGAAAAATGACAACTCACAGAATGGGAGAAAACATTTGCAAAGTATACATCTAATAAATAACTTATGTCCAGAATATATAAAGAACTCTTATAACTCAGTAATAAAAAGACAAATAATTCAGCCATCAAATGGGCGTGTCTCTAAAAAAGATGCACAAATGGCCAAAAAACACATGACAAGGTGCTCAACATAATTAGTCACTAGGGAAATGCAAATGAGAATCGCAGTGAGATACCACTTCTAGGATGTCTGTAACAATAAACAGACAATAATAGAATCTTAGACATTGCTTGTAGGAATGTAAAATAGCGCATTTGCTTTGGAAAACTGTTCAGCAGTTTCTTAAAATGTTAGACATAGATTTACTATATGATCCAGAAATTTCACTCCTAGGTATATACAGAAGAGAATAAAAAATATATTTAGGCCAGATGTGGTGGTTCATGTCTGTAATGCCAGCACTTTAGGAGGCCGAGGCAGGCGTATCCTTTGAGCCCAGGAGTTCGAGACTAGCCTGGGCACATGGTGGAACCCCATCTCTTCCAAAAAAAAAAAAAATTAGCTGGGCATGGTGGTGCATGCCTGTGCCTGTAGTCCCACCTCCTCAGGAAGCTGAGGTGGGAGAATGGCTTGAGCCCAGGAGGTCAGGGCTGCAGTGAGCCATGATCATGCCACTGCACTCCAGCCTGGGTGACAGAGTGTGACCCTGTCTCAAAAAGAAAAGGAAGAAAAGAAAAAATATATTTAGACCCTGAAACTTATGTACACATTTTTTATTCATAGCAGCCAACAAGTGGAAACAGCTCCAATATCTCATCAACTGATGAATGGCCAAAGAAAAGACTGTTCCTGTATGATGAAATATTATTTGGCAGTAATAAAGAATGAAGTTCTCAGCCAGGCTCAGTGGTGCATACCTGTAGTCCAGCTACTTGGAAGGCTGAACTGGGAGGTTTGCTTGAGACCAGGAGTTTGAGACCAGCCTGGGAACCACAGAGAGACCCCGTCTCTCTTCTTATATGTATAAAATAATAAAATAAAAGGAATGAAGTTCTGATACATGATACGACATGAGTAGACCCGACAACCTTGTGCTAGGTGAGAGAAGTCAGACCCCAAATGCCGTATATCGTATGATTGCATTTACATGAAGTGTCCAGAATAGACAATTCCATAGAGACAGGAAAGATATTGGTAGTTACCAGGGGCTGAGAAAAGCTGAAATGGGGAGTGGCTGCTTATGGATACAGGGTTTCTTTTTGGGAGTGATAAAAATGTTCTGGAATGGCCGGGCGCGGTGGCTCACGCCCGTAATCCCAGCACTTTGGGAGGCCGAGGCGGGCGGATCACAAGGTCAGGAGATCGAGACCATCCTGGCTAACACAGCGAAACCCCGTCTCTACTAAAAAAATACAAAAAATTAGCTGGGCGTGGTAGCGGGCGCCTGTAGTCCCAGCTCCTCAGGAGGCTGAGGCAGGAAAATGGCGTGAACCTGGGAGGCGGAGCTTGCAGTGAGCTGAGATCGTGCCGCTGCACTCCAGCCTGGGCGACAGAGCGAGACTCCGTCTCAAAAAAAAAAAAAAACAATGTTCTGGAATTAGGTAGTGGTGATAGTTGTACAATTTTGTGAATATACTAAAAATGACTGAATCTTAAAAGGTGGCACCATGGGCCGGGCGCGGTGGCTCAAGCCTGTAATCCCAGCACTTTGGGAGGCCGAGGCGGGCGGATCACGAGGTCAGGAGATCGAGACCATCCTGGCTAACAGGGTGAAACCCCGTCTCTACTAAAAATACAAAAAATTAGCCGGGCGTGTTGGCGGGCGCCTGTAGTCCCAGCTACTCGGGAGGCTGAGGCAGGAGAATGGCGTGAACCCCGGGAGGCGGAGCTTGCAGTGAGCCGAGATCGCGCCACTGCACTCCAGCCTGGGGGACAGAGCAAGACTCCGTCTCAAAAAAAAAAAAAAAAAAAAAAAAAAAAAAAGGTGGCACCATGAAGAGACCTACTGCATTCTTTACTGAAAGACATAAAATGTCAATATTCCACCCTACGAAGAAGGCGCTTTATTGTTTTTAGCTATCGTCCTTTTCAATTCATTGTTTGAAAAGTCACTGCCTCTTCAGATGTAAGCAAGCTACATTTTATTAGTTCTGTCTTGTAGAAGGTGTTATAAATACTTTCACAGAGAAGTGCTTGTTAGATTCCATCAACACTTGGTTCAAATGTAATTTTAAAAATATATTTCAGGCCAGGCATGGTGGCTCATGCGTGTAATCCCAAGGCCAAGGCAGGAGGATCATTTGAGGCCAGGAGTTTGAAACCAGCCTGGGCAACATAGTGAGACCCCATCTCTACAAAAAATAAAAACGTTAGCTGGGCATGGTGGTGCACACCTGTGATCCCAGCTACCCAAGAGGCTGGAGTGGGAGGATTACTTGAGCCGAGGAGTTTGAGGCTGCAGTGAGCTATGATCGCACTACTGCACTGCAGTCTGGATGATAGAGTAAGAGCCTGTCTTTAAAAAAGAAAAAAAAAGTGTATATATTTCAAATTATTTTACAACATGGAATATGAAACAACATATACTCTCAAATGTATTGCTATTTAACACACTGGGGGATACCGTGTGTTCAATAGCAATACATCTATTATTAGTAATTGTATCAGTAATTAATAATTATCAGTTATTAGGATAACTGATGTTTCCAAGTTACCTCATTTAGTGCATGCCTTGGAAATCAAATCTTTTTTTTTTTTTTTTGAGATGGAATCTCGCTCTTTCTCCCAGGTTGAGCTACAGTGGCGCAATCTCAACTCATTGCAACCCCTGCCTCCTGGGTTCAAATGATTCTCGTGCCTCAGCCTCCCAGGTAGCTGGGATTGCAGGCAAAATGAAGTCTTTTCAGCCATTTCAGTGTATATGTACAGACATTTATCAAATATTTCACTAAATAGGAAGGTTGTAGCTCTGTAGTAGTTTAAAAATGGTAACAATGGCCAGGTGCAATGGCTCATAGCTGTAATCCCAGCACTTTGGGAGGCTGAGGCAGATGGATCACGAGGTCAAGAGATCGAGACCATCCTGGCCAACATGATGAAACCCCGTCTCTACTACAAAAAAAAAAAAATTAGCTAGGCATGGTGGTACGCACCTGTAGTCCCAGCTACTTTGGAGGCTGGGGCAGGAGAATTGCTTGAACCCGCGAGGAAGAGGTTGCAGTGAACTGAGATCGTACCACTGCACTCCAGCCTGGAAACACAGTGAGACTCCATCTCATTAAATAAATAAAATAAAAATGATAACAACTAATGTCCTCTTTCATAGAGTAAAAGTGAGTACACTGTATTTCCAGCATAGATGAGGGTTTTCATGATACAAAGTAACCAAAACTAAGTTGAGAAGAAGACTGGATACTGGGGCTGATAGGACTATAACTGCTATCTGTAAACCCCCAATTTAAAGTTTTGGTTTGTCAGAGTGTCCCCATTTTCAGTTCTCACTATCATTTTAACAAGAAAATGTTACAAATTTGACTCAATATAGCGAATATATACTAATTAAATACTGTTTTCTTTACTTCATATATTGGGGTTCTTCATAAGATGCCATTAAAATTTTATGCAGGTGGTGATCTTACTAATATGTAGAGTCTGAAATGTTGAACTCTTGGAAGCAGAAACTAGAATGATGGTTACCAGGGACTGCCGGGTGGTGGGATTGGGGAGGTGTTGGTCAAAGGATACAAAATTGTAGATAGATAGGAGGAATAAATTCAGGAGGTCTGTTGTAGAACATGGTGACTATAGTTAATAACAATGTATTGTATACTTGAAAATTGCTAGAAGAGGAAGTAGATTTTAACTGTTTTCACTACACACCAAAAATTTGAGGTACAGTACTGGTATGTTGTTAATTAGCTTGATTTAGCTAGTCTACAGATGTATGCATATATTAAACATTATGTTGTATACTATATATATAAACTTTATATATGTAAACATATATATATAGATATATAAACAAACTTTTGTCAATTGGGAAAATAAATGAATAAAATGAGAAAAACGAATTTTCCGTATTTGGGTTCGTGGACTTCTTTCTCAGCACACTAAGTTTGTCATTCCAGGTTGGCTTCATTCTTATTTTTCAGGGATTTTTTGAAAGCATTTTTTTCCTCCACAGAAACTCAACAATGAAGGGGAGACTTCCGGCAGAAAAAAAATATTGACTGAGTTTAAATGGATCACACGTGTTTTGCAGAGGCTCTGTCGCAGAGATTGCACTGCACAGATACTGTTGGCCAGATGACAGGGCTCTTTAGTGTTATGCCCAATATACACATTTTAGTTGCTGTTTCATGAGTGGTGTTTGGAAGGTGGTACATATCCTTATTGTAATCCCTTTTTGCATATGAAGCAACTGAGTTACTGAATCCTCATGTATGGAACATCAGAAGCAAAGTTAAATATGACAGGTGTCATTAGATTGCCTTCTAGGCCGAAAGTTTTTTGGTTATACTCACGTGGGCTGAGTAGAAGGGATCACTGCAGTGTCATGAGAAGTGTGTGTTACAGGGTGGTGGGAGGACAGATATAATGCAATAATCAAGTTAATAAGTATTATTGAGTGCCTGATCTGTGTGAATATTCATTATTACCTACTGGGCCCTGTCTTTCTACAACAAATCATGTGTCCGTTGTGTTCTCTTCACAGGTGATCATGGAGGAAGCACTTTACTCCCACCAAATGTCACAAATGAATTTCCAGAATATGGGACCATGGAGGAAGGTGGAGAAGGCCTAAGGGCTTCTCTGGAGTTTGATGGTGAGACTCTGCCATGCCACCCACAAGAGCAGCAGGGTGTCCAGCCTCTTACTGGCTGCCACTCTGGGCTCGACAGTGTTACAGAAGGACCAAAAGATGTCAGAGAGGCCCTCTCTCAAAGTCACCTCAAGGAACAAAGTTTACAGCCCATTGACTCTTTGATTTCAGCTCTGAAAGCCACAGAAGCCAGAATCATTTCCGGAACATTACAGGCTACAAAGGTACTGGACCAAGATGCTGTTTCTAGTTTTTCAGTTCAGCAGGTGGAAAAAGAGCTGGACACTGCCAGTCATAAAACACAGAGATTCAACAAACTGCTCCCTGCTGGCAAAAAAAAATCACCAGAAATACCTCTTTCAGCTGAAGTAACGACGGAGGAAAGTTTTTATTTGAGCATCCAGAAGGATCTGACCGCGCTGTTAACTGGAGACACTCAGGCAGAGCTTTCCCAGATAATGAATAATGAGAGGAAAGGGGCTGTCTGTGTGCAGGAGCCATCTTGTCCCATAGCCTCCCTCGGAAGCTCAGCAGTGACCTGCCACTCTGCAGGCACTGTTGGTTTCTTGAAAGAGCAGAGGTCTGCTCTTGGGAGAGAGCACCCAGGGGGATGTGATCGAAGCAGCTCCATGGGACGCCCAGGCCGGGTCAAACATGTGGAATTTCAAGGAGTAGAGATACTGTGGACAGGAGGAGCTAAGAGAGAGACCCAGCATTCTGTAGATTTTGAGACATCACTGCAAAGAACAGCCTCTGCTGATAGCAAAGAGTCTTCCAAAGTGTCACGCCATCTCATCTCATCAGGTGGTTTGTGTAATTCAAGTAGTTTAACTGAGAATGTTTGGGATGAATCCTGGAAAGCTCCTTCAGAGAGGCCTGGCACTAGCTCGGGGACGTTTTCCCCTGTGCGTCTTGATGAGAGTGGAGAGGATGAAGTCTTCATAAAGGAAAACAAACAGCATCTTGAGAAGACACCTGAACCAGAGAGAGACAAGGAAAGGTGAGCTCCCGTAGTAGCCGTGCTGTCTCAGGTGCCTGGTACATATCACAGAAAACCATTATCCTGTACTTGATATGAGAACTCAATCACAATACACTGGGTCCTTGTTATCACAGAATATGAGAGGAGTTCCCGTAAGCTGGGTCTTTCTAAGCTAAGATTCCTCCTAAGCTTCTCAGATATTAAAGTGATTTCATTATAAAGTCATCCGTTAGGCATGGACCAGGGAAACAGAGTTCTGAAGAGACTGTGAACACTAAACTGTGAATTCTTTTCTGACATTTTCTTAACATTTGACAGATTTCAAGTTTCCCAACATCAAGGTAACTAATATACCCCACAGTCATCTTTAGTAATATGAAAAGGTTTGGACTTTTTTGACACACCCTGTATAGCCGGTACTTCCAACCTTCGCATTTCTTCTGGGTTTAACACCAGTGCCTTCAGTCCAGCCTACATACATGTAGGTACACAGAGGTTCTGGGCCCACTGAATTTCCTATGTTTGTTTGTTTGTTTATTTATACAGAGACAGGGTTTCGTTCTGTCCCCCGGGCTTGGAGTATGGTGGTGTGATCACGGCTCACTGCAGCTTTGACCTCCCAGGCTCAAAAGATCCTCCCACCTCAGCCCTCTGAGTAGCTGGGACTACTGGTGTGCGCCACCACACCTGGCCAACTTTTGTACTCTTTGAAGAGGTGGGGTCCCACTTTGTTACCCAGGCTGTTTCAAACTCCTGGCATCAAGTGATCCTCCCACCTTGGCCTCCTTAACTGGTGGGGTTACAGGCGTGAGCCACTGTGCGGGGCCCTTCCTATGTTTAGAAATGACATCTCAGGGGGTCAGAAGTAGATTTTATAATTCAGTTGTTACTTGGTATTCACATGGGAATTTCTTCTTCTCACAAGTAGCATATATTTTGATTTATGGCCTTTATTTTTCTTTTAATTATACTTTAAGTTCTGGGCTACACGTGCAGAATGTGCAGGTTTGTTACGTGGATATACACGTGCCACGGTGGTTTGCTGCACCCGTCAACCCATCATCTACATTAGGTATTTCTCCTAATGTTATCCCTCCCCTAGCCCCCCACCGCCCGACAGGGCCCGGTGGGTGATATTCCCCTCCCTGTGCCCATATGTTCTCATTGTTTAACTCCCACTTATGAGATTTATGGCCTTTATGAGTGAAACTTGGCATCATGTGGTATTTCCTGGTCTTTCCCTGGCTTTCTGACATCTACACCAGCTTAGACCCTGGATAAATGGCAGACGTGACCCATCTTTCTCCACTCCCTTTGATCGTAGTCATTTGTTATGTACTGTACTTCTAATTGGTACCGTCTTTTCTTCTGTCAGTCCTCATGACACCACATTTTATAGTTTATATGGGAGAGCATCTGTGTCAAGGCTGAGGGTTGTTTTTTGTTTTCTTGTTCGGTGTAAGGAAATGCCTTTTCCTCTGCAGTTAACAAACCCACTGAGAGTGGTGCTCCTTTGGGATCCTGGCAGGATCCTTCCCACTCCCCTCCCCAACCCATCAGCTCTCCAGACTTCCCTCCAAAGCGGCCTTGATATGTGGCATGTGGCTCAGTGTTTATATTCCCACTGGAATATACACTTTTACTGTTCTTCAGATTAATAATTCATTCCTCATTTCTTCCCACAAATATTTTTCAGTTGTCTCCTATGTCCTGACGCTGCAAGATGCTGGGCGTAAAGGAATGTTCAAAATAGATGTGGCTCACGGTTACTGTCTTCGTGGAGTTTATCGCTGAAGATAAACATTGGTCACATAAACATGCTAATAGGTATAGGATCACAAAGTGTGCTAGGTTCTGTGAAGGAAAAGAACAGAGACCTATGAGAAAGAATAATTTGGATGGAGGGGAGAGGCCAGTTCAGTTGATGGCTTAGACAAAACTTTTCTGTGGAAATGGAAATTACACTGAGACATGAGGAAGGAATGACTTTGCCAGCCAGAGAAGGGGTAGGAAGAATGTTCCAGGTAGAGGGAACAGCATGTGCACAGGAGGCTGCTGAGCTCCCTGACTAGTGTGTGCTTCCTGCAGATGTGTGAAGCCAAGGCCTGTGCCAGGCTTGAAGATTTGAAACTCCCCCTGTGTGGCTAATGCCAAGCAGGGGAGGCTGGGCATGGTGGCTCACACCTGTAATCCCAGCACTTTGGGAGGCTGAGGCAGGCAGATCACCCGAGGTCAGGAGTTTGAGACCAGCCTGGCCAACATGGTGAAACCCCGTCTCTACTAAAAATACAAAAATTAGCCAGGCATTGTGTTACATGCCTGTAATCCCAGCTACTTGAGAGTCTGAGGCAGGAGAGGCGCTTGAACCTGGGAGGCGTTGGCTGCAGTGAGCCAAGATTGCACCAATGCACCCCAACCTGGGTGACAGAGTTAGACTGCATCTCAAAAAAAAAAAAAAAAAAAAAGCAGGGGAGAGTGGGGTGCAGTGAGTGTGGAGAGGTAGGGAGGAGCATCATCTTAGGAATGCTCCAGTTTATGCCAAGTGCAGTGGGAAGCCATTAAGAACATAGCATTTGGTCCATGGGTGATCTTCAGTATTTAAAAACAACAAACCAATTGCAGTGTTGAATGTGGATTCCAGTAATACCTGAGAATGTGGATGACTTATGAGATGCTTAATAGATAATTCCTATTTCTATTTCATTCCTATTTGTAGGAATCTGAGGCTCAGAGAGGTTAAGTAAAGTTGCTTCAAGTGATACAGCTAGTAACTGAGACAGCCAAAATTCACCTTCCAGTTTTTCTAACTCTTGACCCCTTGCTCTTCCGTAGTGATGTATCTCCCAAGTTTTTAATTTTACTTAGTTATCCTAATGTTCGCTTTTAACATTTGTAGAACATGCTGCATATTAATTGTTCACGTTTGTGTGCCGAAGTGAATGCCCTACCCTGTATACTGACTTTGGAGCTGTTTCTAATCTCTCAAGGCTTTGGTTAGCCTTGCTTCTGTTGGCTTTTTGTTAGGCTGTTCATTGGCTAATTTTGGACCCGAAATCTCTCTGCAGTGCTGCTCTGTTGTCAGCAGGGGGCAGCTCTTGGCTTCTGATACAGTCATTTGCTTGAGAGCATTTGGCCTTATTTAAATCAGAAAGTATTAATCAGCTGATGAAAGCTTGGTGTATTTTTACTGAAATTTTGCCGTATCAAGTTTACATGATATATTTATCTGCTCCTGTTATAATTAGGAATGCTGGTAGTTGCAAATAATCTGAATGTGTACGGTACATTTGGCTAAAATGAGAATTGAATATTTTATTCATATCTTCATTGGACCAGATGTATTCACACATTAGGAAACTAGTTTGAAACTGTATTAAATTATTTATAGTGTCCTAGCCACATGCATGCTGAGAATTTTTCAACCTGATTATATTTCATAGCTTCCTTCCCAAATATATTAAGATATAAGTCAGTGAATAGAAGAGTTAGATCTTCAGAATGTTGTCCTTTTTATATGGGTGAAGGGGGAAAAATAAAGACATTAATCTAATATTGGAATTCTTCACTCTTATTTACTTTCCAGGATCACTGAACAAGAGGAGCACGTTAAGGGGGAAGATGAAGACATCCTTGGGCCTGGATATACAGAGGACTCCACTGATGTGTACAGCTCCCAGTTTGAAACCATTCTGGACAACACTTCTTTATACTACAGTGCGGAGTCCCTGGAGACATTATACTCAGAGCCTGATAGCTATTTTAGCTTTGAAATGCCCCTCACTCCAATGATACAACAGCGCATTAAAGAAGGTGGTCAGTTCTTGGAGAGGACATCAGGGGGAGGACATCAGGATGTCTTGAGTGTGTCAGCAGATGGTGCAATCGTGATGGGCTATTCTAGTGGGGTCACCAATGGGCTGAATGATGCCAGCGACTCCATCTACACGAAAGGCACCCCGGAGATTGCTTTCTGGGGAAGGTACTCGTCCCATTCTCATTCATTTCATGCTGGTGGTTTTTGTAGGATTCTTCTTTGGGAAATCTGAGTGTGGAATATATTTTTAAATCATTTGGCCAATTTCTGTGGATATAAGCAAATGATGTGAGTAAAAAGTAATTTGGATTTTAGGGCAGGAAGGACACACCTTAGTGGTTTGTCAAATTGGCAAACTGTGAGCATTTTAGTCTGTGGTATTTCCTGGATGACTATATATAAATTGGATACCAAACAAATATTTGGGGATGATGAGTGAGGTATCAGCTCCGACGATGGCAGAGACGTGGTGCTGTGAAAAGAACACTGAGAGATCGTAGCTTTAGTCTGGCACTGAGGGTGGTTGATGACTTCGAGAAGGTTGTTTGATTAGCTCAGAGATTCCTTCATTGGAAACTACAGTGGTGGACTATACAGTCAGCAAAGTCTCCTCCAGCCCTTTGCTCTGAGAGGTCGTGCTCTGTCCTCCTGTTCCTGACGTGTTGAAGGAAGGATCCGATTAGCCAGGTGCTTGAGAGAGCTGGTATCTTGGTCTAGGCTCCGTATTATTTTCTCTCTCAACTTTAGGATTTTTAGTCTATCTGGGAGATAAAATGACAAATTATGTACGTTGTATCCACCATGCCTGTTATTTTGGGATTCCACGTCTGTTTATGGATTATCGAGCATTTCATTTCTTCATGCTCGTCATCCTCAGGTTATCTACGTGTGACAATTTTATGAATTTTGTTTTGGTATATTTGTGTGTGTGTGTGTGTGCGTGTGTGTGTGTGTATGTTTGTATGGAGCTGGTGGGGGGTGTTAAATGGTGATCAGGTATTTTAAAGCTGTTTAAAGCTGTATTAAATAATACCAGTGCTTTCTGTAAAAAAAAAAAAAAAAAAAAAAAAAGCCAGTATTCATATTACAGGTTTTCAATGAACCTCTGTTTTTGAGCAGTCTGCCCTGTGCTGAGCATTTTCTATAACCAGTTTGAAGGTTTATAGTTCATTGGATGAGGAAATTCAGGATTGGCTCCTTGTGATACTGTAGCTATGCATTTTCTTGTGAAAATGGATTGTGGATATCAGTTGTCTTACTGGGTCACAGTGACAATAAAAAGAACAAGATGTCAAAACCACAAGACTTTGGTCTGAAATATTTGGGCAAGCCACTTATTTTCTCTGAAACTTGATTTATTTATTTGCGAAATGGGGTTAATGATCCGGTGTGTTGTGAGGCTGTGAGATTTAAAGGGTCAGTAGAGACTAAAGCACCTTGCATAGGACATGGTACAGAGCAGAGCCTGGGTAAATGTGTGCATATGAACTGGTTGCCTGGTTAGTCCACATCTAGACTTCCTGTATCTCTGAGATCAGAGTGTCTCTCCGTGGAAGGGTCCTGGAGAGGAGGCATCCTGAAAACAGTGTCCCTGTGAGGGGGTGCTCCTCAGTGGAGGGTGCCACCTTAGTCCTCCCCTTTCACCATCGTCTCTGAGGACTGCAGATTGTGATAAAACGCTGTAGGAAAGGTATGCAGATAATTGCATTGAAATTCCAACTCAGTTTTCTAGGGTGAGTGGAAGTCGTTTATATAACAGAGCAAACATGGTTTGGGGAGCTGAAGAGTTTTAGGGGAGGCTTCACTGCAGAAGCCACAGGGAGTGGTTGTAAGTGAAGCCAAGAGATGAACACCAGTGAAGGAATTGGGTGAAAGGTTTATTAAATGTGTGGCTTGTGCACTTAGAACAGGAGGTTGTCATCATTTGGGCCAGCATGGGTGCCAGTTACGAGGATGGACAGAGTTAAATAGTTGGGAGAGAGTATTGGAGTAGGTCATAGTATTTTAGCATCTCAGATTTAGATAGTCGTATCCTTCAGGCCGTGTTGAGATAAAGTTTCAGCTGTGTCACCTGCATTGTCAAACCAGGAGATCTTGTCTAGTGGTAAAGGACCATGTTCCAGTGCTGAGTGACAAGCACCTTGGAGACACGCCAGCTCGCCTCTCCCCCAGCCTGGGCACTCCCTCCTGTACAATTCCTGACTGGTGGTCATGCTACCGTGTGCTGAGCACTGCCAGTGGCTTGGACAGACAAGCTTGGCGGGACTCCCCCATTTTGTGTTATTTGAGGTTGGCATATGACAGTAAGTGGTTACAGGTGGAGGAAGCTTTATTTTGTGATGTATGTCTCTATTCAAGGTTAAAAGGTAGGGCAGGTTTAATGATCCTTACAAATTTTAAGGAAACTGAAAAACCCATATTTTTCTTTACTCACTTCTACCTTCTTTGGTGATTTGGAGAAGTTGCAACCAAAGAAGAATTGTGTTACTATTGTGGGTTAGAGAATGAGGACATTTTACTACTTGAAGGGGCCTCAGATAGCCTTTTTTAAAATATATATATATATATAGAATCTGTATTCCAGTTTGGTGGGATATATTACCCAAAGCCACGTGGCTGTCTTGTGACACATACTGTACTAGAATTCAAATTGTCTGGCTCCTAGGCCGGATTCATTCACTGTGCTAGGTGTTGGGTCTTTTATTTTGTTATTCTTCTTTTGATCTGATTTCTCTCCTGCCATGTGTTGATAAAGCCGGAAGTCTGAGATGGTCTGTTTTCAAGATACTAAGTTCTAAATGTAGAGCTGCTTGTTGGTGGTGGTGGTGGTGGTGTGTGTGTTCATTTTGAGGGAAAATTTACCAGGTCAATAATAAACACGTTTCCACACATTTTTAAAGCAATCAGTGAGCTGGCCTTTTAAAATTTTGTCTGCTTGAAAACATCCCTCTGCCAAGGTAAGGATGTGGACGTTGAGGTATTAAGCCTGTCCTTCAGCCAAGCATTGAGGGCCCAAGTGTTAGAATTAAAGGAGAAAAAATTTCCCATTGTATTAATATATTTACAAAAGAAAAGTGATAAGTAAAAGCGGTGGCCATGCCTCCATTCCTTCTGTGTTCACTCGCCTCTCCTGCTTCCTTGCTAGTGATGGGGGTCTGAGCACATTGGGTAAGGTGAGCTCTGAGGGAGGCACAAAAGAAAAGGAATAAGACTAATGAATTCTCCCCTGATCACGCCTCCTTGATATTTGGTAGACATGAACCAAGGAAATTAAGTATTGATTTTAATGTATAAAGTGTTAGTCGTTAGCTTGTAAAAAAATATTATTACTTTAGCTAGTCTCTGAACATAATTGTGTGTCATACGTAGCCCATAGGTTTTATTTATTTAGTAAACACATGATGCTTAGTTCTCATAATGAGCTAGGAGGAAGAAAGGAACTATTAGTGTTCTAATTTTCCAAATAAGGAAACTGAGGTACAGAGAGGTAGAGTAACTTGCTAAAGGTCACACAGATGGTAAGTGGCATACTCAGCCCTCGAACACAGGCAGTCAGCCTCCAGAGCCCGTGCTGTAACTGAGCTATGCTGAACTGGACCAAGTGGTTATGATTTCATGGTAGATCTAGAACAAGACCAGATATCTGCAACAAAACAAAAATGTATTTGCTTTGGTATTGCATAGATTTAAATCCTTTTCTGTTTCAAGATCTGTCTTTGCTTTGTCATTAAAGATTATTTCAGTGGCAGTATTGGACGGTGATTTTTTTTGAACACAGGATGACACTGTTCTCGCTGAAGTGCTCTTTTAAAGAAAGGTGCAAGAGATTGGGAAAGCTGATTGGGGTGTTGTAGCACTTAGTTCTTTCTCTCAGGAACGCCTTCCAGTCTTGGGCTCAGCCATCCTTTGGCGGCCAGAGGGACACTGTTCTTCCTTGTTACTCTCTCTATTCAAGTCAAAGAAGAAAATATTTCAAACCTATAATATTCCAGTATGCAGTTGGGAAAGACAGTTTTTTTTTGAGTGGATGTCTATTTGTCTTTAGAAGTATTAAATACCTTTGTGACACGAAGCGGCTCATTCTGTGTATGGTGAAAAAGCCTCTTAAAATCCTGGAATAAATCTGGATGGACTATTAGATTGTCACAAACGTAATTAAGGTTTTTGCCATTACTTTCAATGGCAATACTGCAATTACTTTTGCACCAGCCTAATACATTCTCCCAGGTGTTTGCTCTGCCTGCCTGTTGATCAGTGAGCCACATGTCAGCCGGAAACAGCTCAGCCTATGCACGGAACACAATATTTCAATGAAGAAGCAAAGAGGAGCATCCCCTCCCTGTGTGGCCCAGCTACATGGTACTCAGGCTGACCGGGGGTCAGTGGTGCTGTGTGAAGTCCTGTCACATGGCTCCAAAATTAGAAAGGATAATTAGAGACTTACAGTTCTACACGTTTCAATGGGTTCCTTTGTGTCTGGGTGCTTCTCGCTCGCCAGCTTATCAGCAGATGACCACAACTCCAGTCAGTAAGTTCTTAAGGCACAAATGTTGTCACTGTGACCATTAGCTGGATATTGTCCATTTCCATCGAGCTTGGGTTTGGACAGGAGAAAAAGAAATAGCAAATAGCGTGACATGGCAGGAACTTGTTTTTTGGTTCTCTGAAATATATGAAGCTGCTTTTTGAAATAACCTTTGTAGCGTGATGATCTATTTTATATCTCAGCTTCCTAGTTTTCCTTTCTGATCTTGCTCAGGATACCAACGGGTACGGCAGAACAGGTGAATTACATCTGCGTGCAGCTGATCTGCCTGAGGGAAGCCCTTCAGTCTGTCTTCAGCCCACTCTGAATTTGATATTTGTGGGGATTTTTTTTTTTTTTTTTTTTTTGCCTTGCTCTTATTTCTTTCTCCTCCTTCTCAAATGGAATGTAGTGTTTGGAAATTATTCTCTTTCTTCCTCAGTTTTTCTCTATCTGTATTGTTTGTCCACTTAGGAAGAATTCCTGTGAAATAAGAAGTAGAAATTTGTTGAAGTGCGATTTGAAAAACTGTTTCAACATCCCAGTTTAAAGTTGAAGTCACTTTAATATAATATATAAATATTAGAATAATAAATTAAAATAATGTGACATTAGTGAAGCTGGTGACAGAGAACAACATTGTGATGTTGTGAAATTGGAGAGATCTGGCTGCCCATGGAGCTTCCGGCTTCTCTTCTGCCATTGGCGGTGGGAAGCTCTGCTGCCTCGTGGCTTCATGAGCCGGTTGCTGTTGCTCTGGTAATCTCTTTAGTCCTTTTCTTTTACATTTTAAATTCGTTCAGTCAAAAAAGAGGTTCTCATTTTTCTCTTTCTGGCTTCTTTCCAAAGTAGTATAATGGTGATTTGATTTTTTTTTTTTTTTTTAAACCACAAAGGAGTTCCTGCTCAGTGATGTGGGTTAGGGGCTCTTCTAGGTCTCAGAGCCAGTTATTCCTGGTTTCGAATTGTTTCACTTTCTAGGTGTGTATTTATGAATAAATACATAAAATCCGGGACCCTCTGCAAGCATAAAATGAAATGAATAATACCTATCTCGTAAAGGAAGGAGGAGGAAACGAGATTAATCAGATGGAACAAAAATCAAGAAAAGAAAGTCAAGTGGCCTAACGAGGTCTGGTACACAGTAGGAGCTCGTTAAATAGAAATGAATACCAATGACAGTAGTAACCCAAAGAAAAGTTATCCTGCCACTCGGCCGTGGACAGTAAGCCCTGCATCGGACACTTAGTACGGAGCTTCCTTAGAAATCACTTTCTGTCTGTGAAGCGCAGTGCGCTGTGGTAGGTGGAATAAACCTGGAGGGTTGAGACAGAAGAGAGGAGGTGAAGCCATCCTCTTGCCTGGCCGCTTGATCTCCGGAAGGTCTTTTCATTCATGGAACTTCTGATTGCTTATTGGTTAGATGGAAATAGCCTTATCAACCAATGTGCAGTTTTGTGGTAAGACTTTGCTAAGTTCTAATTTGTGGATATTTATTTTAAACCATCATGGGTTTTGTAGTAGTCTAAGAGTCTAAGGAATAATAAGAAAATAGATAAGAAACAGCCTGGTAAAAAGAAAGATGCAAGGATTTGATGAATGTTTGACTCTAGGACACGTGGGGCTGAGTCCAAATGATTGTGAGAGTTCAAGCATGGGTGACTGGCTGGAGCAAGAAACCCTGCACCGGAGTTGGGGGAAGCAGCAGGGTTGGTAGGAGGACACCTAGTGGGATCAGATATAAAGAGGTCGAGTTGGAGGAGAGAGAGGGTTACTTGTGTAGGGCTGGTGGGAATATGGGACTGAAGGTCACTGGAGAGACTTTGGAGTCACCGTTTTAGACGTGAGACTTGCAGCTGTGGGCATGAGAAGGCTCTCAAGGGTGAGGAGTGGGCTGAGGATGGGACTGTGAGGGGCTCACACAGGAGCACTTGGGTTTTGCTTATGTGTCCTTCTAATGCCATCTCTGTAGAAAATGTGCCCTGTAAGGTCAGTTTCCTGGCAGCTCTTCTGTGCTTTGTCTCTTCTCCAACAGTGGGTCGATTGTCAGGGAGCCCAGGATGGAAGCTAAGTGCACTGGTCATTGGTTGTTCTTTCATTGCCCTTCAGACAGCCCTTGCCCTGGTGGTCTTGTGCCCTCCCTGTCCGTTTGGTGCCTCTTTTATAAATTACACACGCAGGAAATGGTCCTGGATCTGAAATAGCTATTCCTGGAGACATTCTAATTCTGTGGTTTAAACCTTAAAACAAACAAACCAAAGTAATTCCCTGGATATTGGTGGCTACTGGTGTGAAGAGCATGGTGGGGTGCCTGTTACTTGGATGAGCTTTGATCAAAGAATGGCATCAAATGATAATGGACATTGGAGGTATAAGTGATTACAAGGAGAATCACAGATCTAAATAAAAACTGGAATGGTGGTTAATACTTTAATTGATTGAGATGATACAGCAATATTTTTATTCGTATATCAGTACAATATTTAACTTTTAAAGGAAGTGATATTCATCTTAGCAGAGGTGTCTTAGCACTGTATTTGCAACATTGGATGTTATCCACTGAGCCTTGGTTTGGGGAGGAAAAAAGACACCGACTTCCCCAAATAAATCGTTCTCTGAATGTGTTTTACACAGGAGTACAAATTTGCCAGAACTCAAAAGGGGCTTGTTTACAGTACTTTAATCTTGCTTTTCACTTTATAAGCCCTCCATAAACTGAAATACAGAGCTACAGGCAAACCTCATTTTATTGCATTTAGCTTTATTGCTCTTTGAAGATACTCTGTTTTTTTTTTTTTATTCAAATTACAGATTTGTGGCAACCCTGCCTCAAACAAGTCTGTTGGTGCCATTTTTCCGATAACAGGTGTTCACTTTGTGTCTCTGTGTCACATTTTAGTAATAATCTCAATATTTCAGACTTTTTCGTTACTGTTATATCTGTTCTGGTGACCTGTGGTCAGAGATCTTTGATGTTACTATTGTCATTGTTTTGGGGCACCACAAACCATGCCCATGTAACATGGCAAACCTTATCAGTAAGTTTTGTGTGTTGTGATTGCTCCATGAAAGCAAATGTTCCCCCTCTCTCTCCCTCTCCTTGGGCCTCCCTATTCCCTGAGACACACAGTATTGAGATTATGCCAGTTAATAAGCCTGCAATGCCTCTAAATGTTCAAGTGAAAGGAAGAGTCTCATGTCTCTCACTTTCAATAAAATTCTAGAAAGGATTAAACTTGGTGAGGAAGGCATGTTGAAAGCCAAAATACACTGAAAGCTAGACCTCTTGCACCAAACAGCCAAGTTGTCAATGCAATGAAAAGTTCTCGAAGGAAATTAAAAGTGCTACTTCATAGAACACATGAATAATAAGAAAGAGAAATGCCTTATTTCTGATATAGAGAAAGTTTTAATGGTCTGAGTAGAAGATCAAATCAGCCACAACGTTTCCTTAAGCCGAAGCCAGAGCAAGGCTCTAACTCTCTTCAATTCTCTGAAAGCTGAGAGAGGTGAGGGAGCTGCAGCCAAAAAGCTGGAAGCTAGCAGAGGTTGGTTTATGAGGTTTAAGGAAAGAAGCCATCTCCATAACATAAAAGTACTAGACAAAGCAGCAAGTGCTGATGTAGAAGCTGCAGTGAGTTGTCCAGAAGATCTAGCTGGGATAACTGATGAAGGTAGCTACACTAAACAACACATTTTCAATGTAAACCAAATAGCCGTCTATTGGAAAAAGGTGCTGTCTAGGACTTTCTTAGCTAGAGAGTACGAGGCATCGCCTTTTCTTAAAGCTTGAAAGGACAAGCTGACCCTTGTTAGGAGCTAATGCAGCTGGTGACACTAAGTTGAAGTTAGTGCTCACTTTCCATTCTGAAAATCCTATGGCCCTTCAGAATTATGCTTAAATCTACTCTGCCTGTGCTCTAGAAATGGAACTACAGAGGCTAGATAACAGCACATCTGCTGACAGCATGGTTTACTGACTATTTTAAGCCCACTATTAAGACCTACTGCTTAGAGGCAAAAAAAAAAAAAAAGAATTTCTTTCAAAATACTACTGCTACTCATTGACAAGATGCCTGGTCACCCGGGAGCTCTGAGGGAGATGTACAAGAAGACTGATGTTCTTCGAATGCCAACACAATATCCATTCTGCGAACCATGGATCAAGGAGGAATTTTGACTTTGAGCTTTTTTGGAAGGAATGTATTGTGTAAAGCTGTAGTCACTATAGATAGTGATTCCTGTGATGGATCTGGGCAAAGTCAGTTGAAAACCTTCTGGAAAGGATTCACCATTCTAAATGCCATTAAGAACATTTGTGATTTGTGGGAGGAGGAGGTCAAGATAGCAACATGAACAGAAATTTGGAAGGTGTTGATTCCAACCTTCATGAATGACTGAGTGGTTTGAAACTTCCAGTAGATTAAGTAACTGCAGATGTGGAAATAGCAGGCGAACGAGAAGTGGAGCCTTAAGATGTGACTGAATTGCTGCAGTGTCATGATAAAACTTTAATAAATGAGGAGTTGCTTCTTATGGGTGAACGAAGAAAACGGTTTCTTGAGATCAAGTCTACTCCTGATGAAAATACTGTGAACCTCATTGAGATGACTACAAAGGATTTGGAATATTTCATAAACTTAGTTAATAAAGCAGTGGCAAGGTTTGAGAGGATTGACTTTAATTTTGAAAAAAAAAAAAAAAAAAAAAGTTCTGAGGTGGGTAAAAGATTATCAAGCAGCCTCGCAGGCTACAGAGAAATATTTTGTAAAAAGAAGAGTCCATTGATGCAGCAAAGTTCATTTTTGTCTTATTTTCAGAAATTGCCACAGCCACTCCAACCTTCTGCAACCACCACCCTGATCAGTCAGCAGCCATCAACATTGAGGCATGTCCTTCCATCAGCAAAAAGATTAGGACTTGCTGAATACTCAGATGATCGTTAGCGTTTTTTAGCAATACAGTTTGTTTTTAAATGAAAGTATGTACACCGTTGTTCTTAGATGTAATGCTATTGCACACTGAGAAACTACAGCATAAACCTAACTCTTATAGGCCCCAGAAAATCCAGAAATTTGTATCACTTTCTCTATTGTGATATTTGCTTTATTGCAGCATTCTGGAATTGAACCAGCAATATATCCAAGTTATGTCTGTCTATTGAATTGGCTCAAGCTGTTAGCAGAGCCTTCATTTTTAGCACTTGAGACAGACAGTGGCCATGGTGCAAGGGAAGGTAAATATGTTTCTCATGAATGCTAATGAGGATTCATATTAAACTCTATCCTGTCTAATGTTAGATAAATGCTTCCATTTCATAATCCCCATACCTCATATGCTGTTTCTTATGCCTGTGTCTGACGCTCTATTTGCAGGTATTCTACTGGTCTCTGAATCTAAAATTACGAAAGGAAAGCCTTATAAATCACACACACTGAAGTCCTGAGATTTTCTGATGTTTTTACTCACCATCTTGCCACCCAACAGCATTCACTTGGGAGCTTATTAGAATTGCAGAATCCTCGGCCCCACCCTGACCTACTATATTAGAATCTGCATTTTACCAAGAGGTCCAAGTGGTTTACATTCACTTGGAAGTTTGCGAAGCACTGGTCTACAACAGTGGTCCATGGAGCAAACCTTGAGTAGTAAAGCTGTAGTACAGTAGTTCTCAAACTTGATTGCACATTAGAATTATACAGGGAGTTCTGTAAGCTTCTCATCTCCAGACTTCACTGTAGGAGATTCTGTTTGTTAGAGTCGCACCTGGACATGGATAGCTTTAAAAGCTTCCCCGGTGATTCTGATGTGCGCCTAGGTTCTCAACACCTTGTTGCTCCCAGGTGTGGCCCTCAGACTAACAGACATCACCTGGACCTGGTTAGAAATATGTCTCTCAGACACCACCCTGGGCCTGCTCAAGCAAAATTTGCATTTTAACACATTCCCAGGTGATCCATGATCACGTTGAAGTTTGAGAGGCATTTACTGGAAGTTGCTTTTGAGAGGCGTTTACTGGAAGTTGCTTAGAGGCAGAATACAAAGTTGAGCCAGTCCCCGTTCTCGGGGGGATGTGGGCCCGTTAAAGGTAACTCCACTTTTGGATGGGAGGATTCTCCTAATAGAGGTTCGTGAAAGTGAGTGCTCCTGGCTGTGAACCTGGAAATGATTTCTTCTGTTGTCTTTGGTGTGGTGGTGACAGGGAGTCCATCCAAACTACACCAGCAGGGATTGATAGATTTTCCTGCTTAGGAAACAGTATGGTTTGGTGGTGGAGTGTGGGTTCTTAAGTCGGAGTGCTTTGGTTCAAATTTTAGTCAATTCTCTCTCTAA
The DNA here is from genome assembly GCF_006542625.1 of Nomascus leucogenys. Taxonomy (NCBI): domain Eukaryota; kingdom Metazoa; phylum Chordata; class Mammalia; order Primates; family Hylobatidae; genus Nomascus; species Nomascus leucogenys. Next base: position 132,850,109 of record NC_044384.1, read on the forward strand.
ATCATTTACTGGCACGTAATCAGTAATCATTTACTGGCACTTATTGAGTACTCAATAAATGTTGGCTATTGTCAGTAGTAACAGTGCTTGAAATGTCTTTAAAACTTCTTCAAAGTCACCCAGTATGAATGGACTGTGGTAAAGTCGAATCGACTTGAGATGTTGTTTTTCTGTGATAATAACTCTAAGAGCCTTCAATTCCTTGACTCTGAGGAGGTTTAATGATAGTTTTTTTTATTGTCTTTATAATTACTCTATTTAGAAGCCCCAGCTCAACGCAAACAAGGTGACATTTTCTTGTCAAGAGTAATACTATAAAGTCTTTAGTATAGAGAAAAGAAGATGTATTGAATAGTTACTATTGCGAAACATCCTAAAAGTTCATTATTTGTAGTTGGCATTCACTTAGCAACTATTTGAGGATTCATCACCTAGTATTAATAGTATTATACTTAGCTACAGGCCTGTCCCTTCTGTTAGGCCGTGGTCCTCTCACGTTCTACGTTTTGAGACTCGGAGAACCCCTGGCATAGTGGCCAGCACATATTGGGCACTCAGTTTTTGTTGAATGAAGAACTTAATGAGCAGCTGCTCTATAGTAGATATTAGGTGTCTCCTAAACAGGCAGATCAGATAACTTCAGAAATAACTCTAGTGCAGAGCCCAGAAAACCAGGCTGTATGGTTCTGAGGTGGGGATTACTTGCATCGTGGGATGTCACGGAGGTCCTTGTGGGGGTGCTGCATTTTGAGGTGGGCTGTGAAGGATGAGTTGGCAATGTGTAAAGGGTTGTGGGTGGCGTGGAGCAGGGTGACATGCCAGATAGAAGGAGCTGAACTACGGCAGGAGGAGCAGCAGCTGCTTGGATTTGGGGACTTGAGAGTGAAGGGAATTGTTAACCTCTCTGCCTCCTGTTCTGTTCATTGTCCAGACAGAACAGGTGTTGCTGCACTCAAAGAGGTTGTAGCCATTATGCAGTTGGCTTTCTAAAGCTTCTGTTAACATTTGAGGCATACCAAAAAGTGTAGACAATAATAAACAGCTGTGATCTCGTCATCCCACTTAGGAAATAAAAGCATTTCAGATGAATTGCAAACTCCTCTCCTCTTTATGCCCCCAGGTCTCATTCCTCTCTTTCCTTCCCTACGTAGTGGAGTAACCATGAGCTGTTGATGTTTATCATTCCTTCAGAGATGTGCGCCTATAATCATTAGACAGTGTTTCACACGCTTTTCCACTTCATGTTCAAGCTATCTTGTTTCCTTTTGTGAAACTGGCCATCGTGTCTGAGTTCTTTCATAGGTGCAGGTTGCCTTTGCCCGGCAGAAGTGGCTGCTTTTTGAGAACATACCTGTATTTCCAGATTGTCCCTTTCTGTCTTTACCCTTTTTTTCTCAGTATTTGAAATTCACTCTTAATTGAATCGGCCCTAGTTTGATCAGTTTAATTGCTGTATAGTATTCATTATGTGAACATACTATAACCTATTTTTTTCATTTTTCTATTTATGGGCATTTTGACTGTCTTATTATGTCAAACAGCATGGCCATGTGCACAGAGCCTTCATGTGGCTTTTTGGAAACACATGGAAGAACTGCTCTAGGCTGGGTATATATTTAGGAATAAAATTACTGCATGGTAAGTATAATCATTTTCCGATAAACCAGAACATTCTTGAAAGGGCATATTACATGTTCTTCGAGTGTATAATTTTTATCCACTTCTGTTTTGAAAGTAATTTTTAGCCTTTCAAATCTCCGGGTCCTCATAATCCCCATATCCCAACAAAAATAGCAGGAGCCCCAGGAAAAGCATGGAAAAGAAACTAAAGTGAGGCTGGTCTCCTATCCCTGTTAGGGGCTGACACACACTCTGCCATCCATTGGTTAGGTCTGGCGGCCACGGCTTCCAGTGGATCTCAGCTCCTGCTGTCCCTGGTTTCTCAGATGCCTCGGTGGCAGTTGTTGCCTGTGTCTGACAGCTGTGTGTGTTGCCTGGCCACTTACGTGTCTGAAGCAGGCTTTGGACAACCAACAGGACAATAAATATTTTCACATCCACGAGCAGAAAAAACACAACTAGAAATGAAAACAGAAAATCACAAGTTACATAAGATTAAGTGTGAATTTAACAGAGCTGAATTGTGTATAATATAAATGACTTAAATCTATTGTGTTGTCTATTTCAGTCATTTCTTTAGGACCAGGCTGTGTGTGCTGTAGGAAATTGCAGTCTATAAAATAGTTGTTCAAAAAACTTTAGTACTATTAAACCAAATCAGTGCCAAAGTTACTTTGTTTTGAACGGTGCTGGACAAATGTCTCCTTTCCCTTAAACGGCAACCACTCCAAATAAGCTTAGACAGTTGCCTTTTCTGCCTGCTGTCAGCTTGCTGTCTGGCTCTTAAAGAGTTAAACTAGAGGTTTGTGAGGTCATGAGTGACTTCATTGGGTCTGGACTTTTGAAGCAGGTCTCTTGGAGGGAAGCTCTGTTGAGAGAGGAGGCTGGGAAGAGGGGGACGTCCTCCTTCAACTTCTTTCAAGTTCGTATCCCTGAGCCCCTGAGGGATCCAGTAGCATTCTGGGAGAATGTCGCTGCGGAGTCAGTGTGTAGCAGTTTGTACTTGCAGCAGACGCAGCTTTAGAAGTACACTAAAAGAGCCCTTGCAGAAGATGAAAGTTTGCTGAGTAGATGGAATGGGAGAATGCTCTTCAATTCCTGACAAAATTATGGGCAGACTGTTTGCTGACAGAGGTAACTGGAATTTGGTGTATTGTCTTTGTCTGGTCCTAGGCAGTGCTGGATTATGTATAATTGTAATTGTAGAAACTTCCTTGGATTTGAAAATAGATTATTTCAAATGAAAAGCACTGTAAGGAGATCCTAGGAAAGACTTAGGAAAATGATCATGTGTTAATTTCTAAATAAGGATGACAAACGAAGAGTATACTTATTACAGGATCTACAATGTTTGGGCAAAATGAGATTTTTCCCTAGTGGAGTTGTGCTGCTCTTTGAGGTGCTTAGACATAGCTTGGTGTTACTAGATTGCATGTGGACTCCAGCTACCCTTTGTGAAACTTTATCCAGGCTGTGGAAGGTCACTAATTTGAGCTTAGTCATGTAGTGGGGTCCGTAATGACTACTGCACAAGGCTATCATTGTTATTTTCGTATATCACTGCTCTGAAAGGAAAGTTGGCTGTGCTGTTAGTATGGAAAGATGATTCATCTTAGAATTCAACGTTTTACTGAAACTTCAAAGATTAACCAGTTATCTAATGAAAAGGGCATAGGGAGTTTTTTTTTCCCCCTGGAGCTGAGGAAATTTCAGCCTCACAGTTTCTTTCTGGGAAGGTTTCTGTTGTGATGTTCAACAGGCAGGGGATAAGTGAGGTCAACGATGCTAAAGAAGGGGAAGTGAGCGTAGTCCATTGATACTATGTCTATTTTCAAGATGCCTGGGATAGAAGAATAATTCATGACCATCCAAAACCCAGCAGAAACTCCAGGGCTTGATCTTCCAGGGTAGTCAATGATTGTAACAGGCGTATTTGTGGGTATGCATTGGTAAAATTGGCATTTCTTGCCTTGACTATGGATTGTAAGTTCCTATTTCCAGTATTTTATAATGCAATTTGTCTGGCTAGCCCATCAGCGTAACAATTTGGCCTCTTCTGTTTGGACATTTTGTTTCATAACTTTAATAAGAAATGACAAAGAGAATACTTGAGGGAAAAAGGCCATGAAACATATGAGAGGCCTAAGCAGAGTGGCTGTGAGTCTGACTTAGGAGTCATAGGCCCATAGGCTTAAGTTTTACTCCTTACAGTTTGGTCTCTAACAAGTTACTTAACCACTCCTGAAGCTCAGCTTCTTCGTATATGAAATAGGAGTGATAATAGTATCTAACATGAGGGGTGGTGGCTGTGAGGATTAACTAGTGTGTAGTGCATGGGAAGCAATTACCATAGTTCCTTCTGCTCTAAAAGAGCTCAGTAAACATTAATGATCATTGGCTATTACGATGTTTAAATTGTGCTTCCTTATGTCAGGCACGTGAGGACTTCGATGTTAGAGCATGATGGCGATGAATTTGAAGTTGTGGGCAAGCTCACACTGTAAACACATCAGGGCTTCCTTGTGGCCAGGTTCCAGGGTAGCACCTCTGTTCTCATCTCAGTCGGTTGGACATCTCTCAAATGCAGCCTTCAGTAGCAATGGGGGCTGGGAGAGGAAAATGGGTAGATTACTGCAGGTCCATCAGCGCTTTGTGAAAACATCTGTGTGCTCATGTAGTATGGAGGGCGTGTCCGTTTCATCATAAATATGGGGAGCAGCATTGTATACACATATACCCCATAGGCAGCATGTGACCCACTCGAGAAAGGACTGTCAGAAACTGGCCATTGTGTCTGGGTTCTTTCATAGGTACAGGCTGCGTTTGCCCAGCAGTGGTGGCAGCTTTTTTAGGACGTGTCTGTATTCCTAGATTGTCCCTTTCTGTCTTTACACTCGAGGAGTTGGTAGCTATGCAGCTGTGTGAAAGCTGCTTAGCTTCTCTGAGTGCCTGGTCTGAGTTTCCTGGTCTATCACTTGTGGATAATATTTTTATTCCATGGTTATTGAGATTAAATGAGATAAAATATGTGAAAATACCTAACAGAATAAGTACTGAAGACTTTTTTTTTTCCTGCCTCAAAAATGGCTCAATTTCTTTTGTTACAGTCAAGGGAAATTTCTGTAAAATTTGTAAATAAGAATCTTGTTACACTTTATAAAGGTCTTACGTTTAGTTCAGTGTTTCTAAAGCTCTTGTTTAAAACTGTTTTCTTGTGTGATTAGTTTATATCATCTGATGTCAGTTTCTCTTTGCCTTCACCACTTTGCAGTGTAGGCTGTCATCCTTATGGCTTTTAGATTGAATTTTGATCTAGATATTATGAAAGGAATACGATGCCAATGGTAAAAGTTCAGTTGGAAGTTCCTTTGGTCCCACTCCCCAGAAGCAATCTCCACTGTCAGTTTCTAGTCTATCCTTGCAAGGCAGAATCTGCATAGCTCTTTGGGAGCTGATTTGAAACTGCCTTGTTGGTGCAGAAGTACAGATGTGGTAGGGAAAGTTCTGTCGGGCTTGCCAGCTCCCTGTGCAGCTCGGTCCCTCCCTGCAGTTCCGTGGCACAGTGTCTGGAATGTCTGGAGCTCCCTTGACGGGAACCGCCCGCACAGCTGGGTTGTGTCACCAAGAGCCGAATGTGCTTGACAGGTCCAGCTCCAGCCATGCTGCTGTGGGGCGTGTGATTAACCCAGAGATCCTGTAGGAGAGCGAAGAGCTTGCCTCGCAGCAGAGGGCTGGTCTGAACCCACTCCGGAATCCTCTTCTGAAGTCCTGAGGAGGCAGAGCCTGCCTTGGGTTCCACCTGGGATTTTAGTCATTGTTTAGCTGGCCGGAGGCTGTTGTTCAGTTGGCCCTTTGGTCTACTGTTATATTTGGCTTTTTGTCATGAATATCTTTGGGTGGAGGTAGAGTAGAAGGTGCTGAATACGGTTGGAAGATGTAGGCTCAATTTCTGGCCTTGTTGTTTACCAGCTGTGACTTTGGGTAAGACTTCTTTGGTCCTCAGTTTCTTTACTTGCAAGATGGGACTATTGTGAGGATGAAACAAAACAACTATGGGAAAGTGCTAGATGGACTGCCGAGTGCTCTGTGGATTTTTTGGTTTGTTTATCTTATTGGATGTTCAAAGGACAGTGGCTGATTTCTCTTACCTGTTGAGATAGACTGAACTGTTGATGCTGCGGAGGCCAAGGAACAGTTGTAGCTGTCTGGTGTTCTGGTGTCCTTGCACTTTGTCTCGCTTTTGTGGAGATCTTTTGTCCCCTCTGTTCTTGAATGCTCCTGGTATACATAAGAACCTGCATTCAGAAGGGAGGGGGGCAATAGAGTTTCTGTGCCCGGCATGTTCTTAAGGAAACCACTCCCTTTTGTTGATTCAGCTGGTCCTTTATTGAGGCCCTGCTGTTTAGCAGGGGAACCTCGGTTGGTCCAACTCTGCTATTGATGGTGAGACTTGGGAAGAGTTTTGTCCTCTCATGAACCCTCAGTTTGCCCATCTGCAGAAGGCGTTGGGCCACAAGACCATTTTGTGCATGGGGAGGAGAGATAGTGACTATCTTTCCTTTTCTACGTCTCCTTTACCTTGCTGTATTCATCGTCTTACTGGGCAATTTTTGCCTCCTTTTAAATAACTTGTGACAATTGTCCTAGAAAACATAGGACAAGTGAGTAATGAGGCTGAATGTCAAGCTGAGATGCCATGTTGACTTCTGAGAACTAAATGAATGAAAATCTCTTAAGGGTGACAGGGTGTTAAGGATGAGTATCAAATTGTCTTGCCTATAATCTGCTGACCTTGACATCACTTTGTTTTTTATCATCCACAGCTGATCATCTTTGATCAGGGCTTCTGGGTCTCAGATCCATTATTATAGGAGCTGTGAGTACCTGAAAGGAGCCAGGGAGAAACGATGTCATGACAGCTGGTGGCTGAAATAGAGATGCCACCATGAGAAGACATGGAGAATGAATAATTCTTTCAGCATGAGGCAACAATCCCTTTGGGACAGGGGAGGGGCCTTTGCCGGGCTACATGGGAGATGTTTGCATTGCTGTGGTTCTGGTTTTCAATGCTTTTCATCCGTCCTGGTTTTCTCAAGCTCTTTATTATCTATATCTTGTTGAACAGAGGAGTACATCTATCCTGTGTGGACATTTTAGTCTGGCTTTCCCATGGCAAGACTGTAAGATGATTTTGGCCTTGGATTTTCTGACATCTTGACCTTTGGAAGCAAATCTGTCTCATCTTGCATTACAGCTTTGAATTCATCATTGACTGACTTCGTGGAAATTGCATAGCTGAACATTTCTTAAAAGCTTAAACATGAGGGAACCAAGAAGTATCCGCTTGAAACGCAGCCAAAGAATGGCAGTTGCCACATTTTTATATGACAATAAATAACTTAGGCCATAATCCCCACCGTCTCTGCATTCTGCCCCAACCAAGGGTGAGTTTACTGGTCATTCTGGGACTCCTCTGTAAGCAACAAGCCAGTCTTGTGATAGTAATTTCTTTCTTTAAAGGAGAAAAACATTTTTAGTAACAACAAAAATAGGCACTCACCGCTACACACACATGCAAGACTATTTCTAGAAGCATCCCTACATGAGAGAGAACATACAGCACTTAGATTTGAGCCACAGTCTTATTAAGCGTTTAAACTTCTTCACCACTGCTACAAGCTGCTTCTCAGTTGCATGCCTGGCTTGGCTGCTTCCCCATGGGAGGTGGTCGTCTCCTGAGTCAGCAGTATCTGTTCCTGTGGCACCCAGTTCTTCTTGGGAGGTCTCAGGGCCATGCAACCAGGGGACCAGCTGTGGCAAGAGGCTGGGAGATCCATCTGCAGATGCTAGGTTGCAGGCCAAGGGTGGGGTTGCCCTACGCAGTATGTATTAAGTATCACAACCCACGTTTCATTGGCTGGGGTAGAAGTCATATTTATTTTGTGTTGCATTCAGTTTTAGAAGACACATCTGAAGACTGTCTGATGTAACTGTACACCAACGTGGTTAAACACTGAATGCCTTCTTTTAGAGAAAGTTACTTCATTGTAAAGGAAGTAACAGGATTTAGGGATTTTTTTTTTTTTTTTTTAAATTCTCAAGCTTGTGTATCATGTGATCAGCAGCTAGCTTTTCTGTGCTCTGATGCTGTTCTTTTCACCTGCTTTCTTGATGGCATGTGTTCCTTCCCCTCTCTTCTTTCTCTTCCCTCCTTTACAGTCTGGTTTATCTTCAACATTCTTTGGGTTGTTATGGGTCCTTTTCTTCCCTGAATATTTAACCAGGCTCATGTCTCCCCTATTGTTTCTGCAGCCCACATCCTATCTTGCTGAGTCTCACTAGCCATTCATGGAGGAGGACTTTAAGTTGTTATGCTGCTGTGGCCATTGCACATCCAAGGCCAGCGTGACTCTGATCCCAGGGTAGCCTTGTGTTTGCGGGTGCCACAGAGGGTCACCAGAAGAGCATTGTGCTGGGAGTCAGGAGACTTTAGCTCTGGCCCCAGCTCTGTTTATATCTAAGTTCTTCATCTCTCTCTGAAGCTTTATTTTACTTAACTGAAAAATTAGATTTGATTGAATAATTCACATGGTGTATTCCACCTCCAAAAACTCATTACTTGACTGTACAAAATCATACTAATTCTGGCTCCTTACATTAGTTCTTTGTGACCAGTTAGGATCTTTTATTCAAAACAAATTGAAAACAATGAGGATACTGGGATTGGAGCAGGTAGAATATACCAAAAAAGTAGCAACAGTGTGCATAGCTCACCCAGTGATTAAGGCGGAGCAAGGGGCGGGAGGGAGGGAGGGAACGCTTTTGGCTGGTTGGCAGTCTTCCTGGGCTGCCTACACAGCTTGACGTTTTGCATTGTTCTTTCATGGAAGTAACATCCACTGGTTATCTTCAGTCTGAGTTGACTGATTGGAGATATTTACTTTGAAACCCCAATTGCACCTTTTCCAGGAAGGGAAGCACCAGGACAGTCGGAGATCATACTCCAGTCTCTTTTCCTTGGCTCAAGTGACTGGCTGATGGTGCATCTTCTCCATCCCTTTTCAGAGAGGCCTGGTTTCTCGCACGAAAGCAGAAGTGTGCGCCTCAGCAGCTGAAGTGAAACCAGCATGTAAGAGGTGAAAGGCAGTGTCGAGGCCAAATGGGGAATTTCTTGACTCTTGCTCATCCAGGGCATGGGTATTGTAGGCACAAATGGAGGAGAATTTTTCTCCCTTTAGAGTTAAGGGAGCATGGGATTGGCAGTGTGGGGCCTGGGGTTTTCCTGGTACTTCACATTAGCTCTGTCTTTGACTGTGTCACCTACCCGTTTCTGAGCTGGCCTCATTTGTAATGTGAGGTTGCTGGGCCAAGCCAAACAATTTAGGATTTTTTCCAGCACCAACCTGCCATAATGTGTAATTTCCCTCTTCATGAGCAAGACCCCTAGAGAGATGTGGCAAGTGAGGGCAAAGGGAGTTGAGACCAGTCGGTTTTGCAGATGCCTCCTGTGCATCCTGCAACTTCACTGCAGGCAGAGGCTGTCTTTTAATGTTTGCACAGCACTAAGTCCAGGTTACCACAAGATGTTTGAAAATTGATTGTTACTTTTGGTCAGTGTACTGATTTGTTGGTATTTGTTCATCATTTGTCAGCAGTCTGTGGCCCTCTCTGCCAGGAATACAACCTCCCAGAGACATTCATGGCTTCCCGGTGTGAGTTTCCCCAGGAGTAGCAGTAGAACCTTCGAACCCCTGTACCTTCACAAGGAACATGTCTCCCTCCAGGGCGTGGTAGAAACGGTTCTACCGATAGTTTCCGCCCCCTACGTTTCTGTTCATTTGATTTTTCTTCAAAAGCCTCATGGACATTCATAGCCCCACAGCCTCTATTAAATGTTGGCATTCAGGTTGAAGGGCCTGCTTTTGCCCCTGAGCCTTGGAGTGAGGTTTAGCAGGAAACATCACTGTTTCTCTAGAGAAATATTTACCTTTGCCTTCTTGGTAATGATATCCCAGTCAAAACATTTGTATTGCTACTGATACGGTCAAACACATGCGTTAAATGGCTTATTAAGAATATTTTTTGATCATGAGGGAATCTGCAAATCTTTCTTCTATCTCTCTTTCTTTTGCTTCCACAGGGTAACTTTGCAGTCAAATTGATAAGCATTTAAAATACATCCCATCTCCGCAAAGAATACCACCCTAGTCACTCCCGGAGAATGGAATGCTTTCGCTAGGCTCATAGCATTGACTTAAGCGAACAGTTATCGAGTGGAGATTATTACAAATGCATTTAATTATTCATGCTGCTGGTCAAGAAATATAAAGGATTTCATTTAGATGTGTTTATTTTCTTCCAAACAGTAACTTCAGTATTCTTTCCCACAAAACCCTGAGACTAAGTGACTAGTTTGAGTTCCCTTCTTCTGCCATTTATTTTAATTTTCTTTGTAGAGGTGGGGTCTTGCTCTGTTGCTCTGGCTGGTCTCCAACGACCGGCCTCAAATGATCCTCCTGCTTTGTCCTTTCAAAGTGTTGGGATTACAGGTGTGAGCCACCACACCCACCCTCTTCTGCTGTTTCTAACTGATGCTGCAGTGGGCCTGTGAAACTCCTGCTGTGAGCAGCAGGGAGGGAGGAGAGGGAGTGAAAGAGCTGCAGTGGCCCTCATGGGTGTGGCTGACACTGCCCACAGTGTTGGTGGCGGCCACCCCAGAGCACTCTCAGTGTGGACGCACCTGTCTTCCGAATGCCCTGCTATGCACCTGGAAGTGACGACTGAAGGACTGATGAGGGAGTTGCCACCTTGCTTATGTCACTAAGTCTGAGAATGCAGACAGGACCATGTGAGTGGGACAGTGCAGCCGCCAAAGTCCCAGGGGACCCCATCCACTCAAGGAGACGCACGGTTTCTTCAGCTCGCTACCGAGATGACAGCCATTCCTCTCGCCGTTCCTCTCCAAAGTCATATCTGTGATCAGTACCCTTTAACTCATAAATTACCTATAATTTATGCTGCCAGCTTCTAGAAGTAACAGAATCTCAAATCAGAATGGTAGTAATGAAATATTCTGTTTACTTTCAAAGCAATATTCTAATAGACAAGATACCATATTTTTACCTCATGTTTTTCCTTTAGAATATACTTACCCTCAAGTTAAAATTTTATCCCCTTTACATAACAAGATTTTAGAAAATCTAGGCCAGTTTGAACTCCCATGACACGCTTTGAGCCATCCATGGCTGTACATTCCCAGATTTTAGTGCAAAGCCTTTCCCACCAATTTGGAATGAACTGATCATTGTAACCAGCTCTGTATGAAACACTTGTTTAAGATGCCAGCGCTGTAGTGATGTCATTTTCTTTATACCCAAAGTGAATGCTACGCAGACTAGCTTATTCTGGAATTTGACTGTACGATTCTTCTCTTGGTTAAAATCTTCCGTATTAGAGGAGCCCTGCTAAGTGAACAGTCTCCCTTATACATTGGTTTTTGTGCTTCTAACTAACTTTTCTAATAATCTTATTTTTCCCTGAGAAAGCAATCCATCCTATTTAATGTGGAGTAGGGGTTGTGGTTGGAATTGAAAACAAATCCAGTATGTTCTATTCTGATTTTTTTTTTTCTTTTTTAACATCAGTGTGTTTTCAGTAGAAGTGATTCAATCTTAATGTCGTTTGGGCTCAAGAGTAGAGAACAATAAGAGCTATAAATATAGTAGACAGGAGGGGGATCATGTTGAGTCAAGATAAAGTCTACTTTAAGTTGTTTCCATGTAAGACCTCGAACTAAAAAGAGGAAAGGTGTTAGATCTCCTAGGAATCATTATTAGAGTTTTTAAGTTTCTGATGGAAGGTATAAGTGTCTATCTTAAATTATTTATATATTAATGAAATACAACAGGGAAAAGATCAATTTGTAAAAAATTTCACCATCTTTAGAATTGTCAGGGGACCCAAGGGAGAAGGGGAACTTTTCTTTGTTTCCATGGTATCTTCATATTTGAAGACTAATGATCAGAGCTCTTGGAGTTTTTAATCCTGGGGAGATACAGCTCTTAGATAATTGTAGGTAATTTCTGAGTTAAAGGGTACTGATGGGAGTCTTCCCATAATTATGTTAAAATTTGGAACCCCATAGAACCAGCTGCTGGACATCTGCCTTACAGGACCAGAACTCAAAACCCAATGGGCAGAACCTTGTGTAGGATTAACCTTGTTTTTTTTAAATCAGGATATTTGTCTTCATAGCCCGGCTTGCCCATTTCCTGACAGTATTGCCTTGGGTTAAAAAAAAAAAAAAAAAAGTCTGTCTTATAAAGTGGTTATAGAATACCTGCTTCCTAGAGATATTGTCAGGATCAATTGAGATAATGCTTATGAAGTGCTTGACATGGTACCTGGAACCAGTAAGTGCACAATAAATGTCAGCTGTCATCATCATCACCACCGCCATCATCAGTACTTGAATATACCTCTATTTTACCATGCTTTTTAGATTAGCTCCCTTAATCACAAAGCCCAGATTAGCAACAAATAACAGTATGGCACACTCATTACTTTTCTACTTCTCTATTCTTTGTACCCTTTTTGATGCCCTTGGATCAGGGGTGTTAGGTGAGGACTGAAATTGTATCTCAAAGCTGTTATTAGAAGAGGAGAATACACTATAAACCCAGAGTACAGAGCGCTCTGAAGTATCTTTCAATGGAGGAGGGATTTTCCTAATACCTCTTATATTACTTCATTATACGAAGGGAAAGGGAAGAAAATGGAGAAATTAAAACATTCTTTGAAATTTGCTCATATGTTTAGATATGGTGATTCTAATTCCTCATGCTAGAACTTGTGTACCTAGAGCAGTAACTCTTGCTACTGGGTTCCTCTAATACTACTGATGGTTTTATTTTTTTATTAACAGCTATAGCAAAGGCAGCCTTTTTGAGTGGTATATTGACTGTGGAAAAAATAACATGGAGAATGAATTTCTCTTTATAAAAGAATAATACGAAAATGTGTGGGTTTTTGCTCAAGGAAAGTCCATGCCTGGTTCCATATGTTCTGGCAAGGGGGAACTTCTGAGGAAGGCTTCTTCTGTACCTTAACATTGCATGTGGCTTCGTTTAATCAGTGCATTCATCCATGATAGATATTTGTCTAAAACCTTTGCTGAAGAGCTCTTCTTCACTGAATATTAATAGTCTGTATACTAGTAAAGCCATACAATTTTTTTTTTTTTTAGACGGAGTCTCGCTCTGTTGCCCAGGCTGGAGTGCAGTGGCGCTATCTTGGCTCACTGCAAGCTCCGCATCCCGGGTTCACGCCATTCTCCTGCCTCAGCCTCCCGAGTAGCTGGGACTACAGGCGCCCACCACCACGCCCGGCTAATTTTTTGTATTTTTAGTAGAGACGGGGTTTCACTGTTAGCCAGGATGGTCTCGATCTCCTGACCTCGTGAGCTGCCTGTCTCGGCCTGCCAGAGTGCTGGGATTACAGGCGTGAGCCACCGTGCCCGGACAAAGCCATAGAATTTTGTGAGAGCTATTTATCTTAAATTATCCAGATTGCTCTCAAAGAGAACCAAAATTGTTTTTCCTGTGTAAATCCCTTATGAGAGCATTTTTATGTCCTACTTGTAAGTAGTCTCTACAATGCAAAAGGGTTATAAAATGGCATGTAGACTTTGGAACTGTGCAGTCTTCAGCTGCCTTGGGTTTATGGGAATTCACATAGTGATGCCGCATAGAGTAGCTGTGGCTTTGGTCTAAGCTGCTCTGGCTGTGGGCCAAATGCTAGTTGGTGTAACCCTCAGTCAGCAGATGCGAGGCTCATTATGGACCCAGCAGTAGGTACTTTTTGCTTCTTCATATTCCAAGACTTTGGAAATCCCGGTTAACATGGGAAGATGGTGAGGTCTTACTGGGTTTTTGGCCCTGGAAGCAGCAGAGGAGGGCCGTCCACTGCCTTTCTGCTCCTCTGACACATGGGCAGGGTTTCTGGCAGCACTTCTTTCCGTACCTCTCCACTGGTCTGAAGTATTCTGTTTAGAAACAGAGTAGGTTTTATATCAAAGGTGTAATTTTTTTTTTAAAGCCTTTAATGAAGGGATTAGGGTCCCTTTACCAGCTAATGTGTTTAGATTCATTTTGTTATCGTCACGTGTTCAGGGCTTCTCCCCCAGGTGGAATGGTGTAGAAGAATCTTTCTATGCCTGTCTTTCGGAGACTTCCTGAAGATGGTTCATTCATGTTAGCGCCAGATGAGGGTCTCTTGAAAACTCAAAGAATTTTGACTATCTTCATTATACTTGAGTCGCCTAGGCATGACTGGTTGATACTAGCTGGGCAAAGCCCAGAGAAGCCCACACATTCACCAGTGTCCTGCCTCTTACACACTTCAAACAATGCCTGCTCTTGCACGTGGGACCTAGAGAGCCCCGTCTGCTCTCTCCATGCTAGTGAGTGTTAAAATTCAGTGTGTGTGTGTGTGTGTGTGTGTGTTTAAATAGCAGACACTCTTAAAAGTAAAGTATTACTAAGAACTTTCAGTTTTATCAGCTATTTGAAAGTAGAGCTGCTTTGTGAAAGCCTGAATGGGAGCTGCTAAACTCCACTCTCTCTGCCTCCTCAGCACTCCCAAGGTGCTGTTTTTTAGTGGGCTGCCCTCCCGAAGAATACACAACAGACTTTGTTTCCACGCAGTGGCTGAGCATGCATGAATATTGGCATATACGCTAGCCAGCCATAACAAACACAGCAGTCTGCTAAGCCATCCAATTAGTGTGGTTACTACCTAGCTGCCTTAGGCCTGAGTTGTCAATGCTGGCCGCAGGCTTAGCAGGTGGTTTGGGTTGTAAACTTGATTTTTGCCCAACAGAAATCACGGGACTTTCTTCTGCTTTCTATCCTCTACTTAGGTTCTTGTTTTAGTACTTTTAAAATAGAGCATAATATTCTAATAACCTTACCAGGTATAGTAGACTGTAGTAGAATTTTAGAGGTGCAAGGTACATTCATCTGTCTCGAGACACACACACACAGAGATGAATGTACTGATCTCAAGGAAGTAAGGCAACTTGCTCGATGTCACACCGTTAATAGTGAAATTGGAACTAGAATTCTCTTTATATATTCTGTATTCCAGAATATTATCATCACGTGCCTCTCCAATCTGACCACTCTCTGCGAATCTGCTATCCCACACTGGCCTCACAGACCTCTCCCAGAGAGGCAGGGTAAGCTGTAGTTCGGGGTGTGGTCGCTGAAGTCAGACTGCCTGGATACACATTCCAGCTCTGTCACTGGCCTACCGTGTTATGGGAAACCTAGCACCTGTGCCTTGTTTTCCTCATCTGCCAGGTGGACATACTAATAATACCTACTTGACGAAGATTAAATGTGTTAATGCCTGTAAATGTCTCAGACCAACCTGGAACATCGAAAGTGCTCAGTACACGCTATCATTTTTGTCTGAATGCTTTGAATGACAGTGGAGACAAATGAAAGCTCATGATAGGTCCCACTGAAATGTTTTTCTCAGCGTGAGTAGACCAAGTAGGGTTCATTTAAGGATAGCAGGATGTCTGTACCAACCCTACCAACCCCCTTCAGGTCATCTTTGGGAGGCCAACATGTTCATCACAAGTGTTTGAGACATTTTGGTTTAATGCATCCCCCACAACCTCCCCACCTATTACTCAGAGTGATTGAGGGCTTGAGGCTTATCTGCTTAGAATGATATGGGTGGGGGGGGGACATTTGCAGGTGGGTGGTAGTTCTCACTAAGCTCTTCTGGCTTTATTCACCTGGCATTCACATTCCTTTGATTTGCTATGGAGTGATTTTGCTCAAGACCTAGAGAACAACAGGATCAGCATTAGGATTCTTAAAGGTCCATGGAATGACTACTTTCTACTAAGCACAAGCCAGTATTTTGTTCCTCCATGTAATAATGTAAGTTATTATGTAGAATTCAACAGTTTGTGGGAGGAGAGAAGTTTTTATGGAAGGGTGGCACTGTCTGTCTCTGTGAATGATGTGGGTGAGATAACCACAAAGTATTGCTAAGTAACTACCACATTTGTCAGTCCACTGCCATCGACTGTGTGGGAGGCAGGGAAGGCAAAGTGTGGAGCTAATTTGTGTCATCCCTTTGTCATGGGAGAGTTACAGCCAAGCCCAAGTCTTGCTTTGCGTGATGAGTAAGATCCTTGGAGGAGAACTCTGATCTTACTTGAGTTCCGCGTTGAGTTGACTTACAGTGGTGATGCTGGTGGTGGGTGGTGTGTTCTAGAACTACTGGAGCTGCAAAACCTTCTGAGGAAACGTGTTTTTCTCTGGGTGAGTAAACCTGGTTCCTGCTTACATTTGCAGAAGTGTTTCTCCTTAAAGTAGGCCACCTCTGTGGCTGCCCAGAGCCATCATTCCCTTTGGCTTTGCTGCAGCAAACAGACTCCACCTTTAAAGAGCTGAGGAGCTGTGGGAGGAAAGCAAATGGGAGGTGTTCTGATGTCGCAAGAGATGCCAGGGAAATTTACCTTTTGACAATAGATCTTTTACAAGGCAAACTTGGCCCTACTGTTTCTGGTGTTTATCCTCTTTCATGCTTAAGAAAATACGTTCCTATAAAAACACAGAAACATTCAGCTGAGTTTGTGTCTAAAAGTTCGATGGAGAAAATTTGGACTTGAAATGTCTCTTCTGTCCATGCTCTGTATTGGTAATGCCAGAAACTGATGAACTCACCACATTTACACTTGTAAATGGTATGTCTGTGCTCAACTTAGGGTCCTGGGAAGCATTTGCAGCTCTTCTGGGTAAGATGAGCTGCAGCAGCCCGGCTGTTTGGGAGAGAGCTGAGTGCAGGAAGTGGTGTTTGGAGCTTTAGTTCCCTTTTTAAAGGCCTGTCCCTTCTGCTTGTTTTAAAGTTGGTTTTGAGTTGTCTGTCATCCCATTTGTATGATAAGCCTTTTCCTCAGGCTTTTCATCTGTAGAATATTCAGAGACCAATTAAGATGACTGAGAAACAAATAAGACCTAGTGGCAAAACCTTTTGAAATGCAGTTAACTGGCTTGTCAGCCGCTGAAGTCTTTTTTCTTGAACATTATTATTGTTGTTATTATTATTATTATTATTATTATTGTTATTATTATTTGAGACGGAGTCTTGCTCTGTCACCCAGGCTGGAGTGCAGTGGTGCTATCTTGGCTCACTACAAGCTCCGCCTCCCGGGTTCACGCCATTCTCCTGCCTCAGCCTGCCAAGTAGCTGGGACCACAGGCGCCCGCCACCACTCCCAGGTAATTTTTTGTATTTTAAGTAGAGACGGGGTTTCACTGTGTGAACCAGGATGGTCTTGATCTCCTGACCTCATGATCCGCCCGCCTCGGCCTCCCAAAGTGCTGGGATTACAGGCGTGAGCCACCGCGCCCGGCCCAAACATTATTTTTAAAAACAGAACTTTGGTTTGCACATACTTAGTTGTCCCAACTTCGTTTATTTATTTTTAAAGAGGACAGGATGCATTTACTGAATAATATTTAGATTTACGAAGCACAGAAATGCTTTTGTAAAGCAGAAGACGCAAAGAAAGCAGGGTCAGACGATTTCCTTTCATGGAAACCCGTTTTGTTCACTTATCAAGCGTGGTGAGGCATTGCTGACCTTTAGGTGATTTTTCGTACTTAATGTTTCTTGATCACATAAAGCCATCAGTCTACATGAAATCAGAACTAAAGTGCTACTGTCATTGACAGAATATTGTTTTAGAAATTAAAAGCCCCGCTCAGGGTTGTAAGGTGAATACAGGTGTGAGCTGTGTCAGATGGCGTTATATAATTTCACGAATTATTAACAAGTTAAGCCATATGATTCATTTGATCAATGAGATAAAACCTTTCATAATTATGGTCTTTAGTAGAGAAATTAGAGAGCTGTCTCTGTACATGACAGGTATTTACAACAGTACTCTATCATTTCATCCCAGAGTGACTCTCCCCTTACCTACTAGCCGTCTGCCTGATAGACAACATGGCATCTTCAAGATCAACCAAATCATGAGTCTGATCGAGATTAGCGAACACCCATCCTTGTTCTTAATTCAAGCGGAGAAATAGGTGAACATCTCAGATATGACTAGTGCTTGTATTTTTTTAATATGTTTAAATTTTAATTAAATATATAGGGATGGGGTCTTGCCATCTTGCCCAGGCTGTTTTGGAATTCCTAGACTCAAGCGATTCTCCTGTTTCAGCCTTCCAAAGTGCTGAGATTACAGACAGAGCCACCATGCCTGGCCTAGAGTACTTTTAGAGTTTAGTCTCATTTCAATTACTATCTACATTTATCATCTTTTGCCAGTTAGTATTAAAACATCAAGAACTAAATGATTTGACCTAAAACCTCCACTTAATCCCAGTTACCTATGAGGATTACAGTATTAGAACAGAGAGCAGAAGCATGATTAGTTTCTTTTAGAGCCCACTCTGATTTTTATTGAACTTGCTCCTACTCCTCTTGAACTTGGCGTATGCATGTGAATGTTTATTTTACCTGTTTTAAGTGACGTTTACTTGGGAGCATTTGAGTAATTTATAAATACATGGTGTCATAGTATTGGCTTGTGTCAGGAAGGCTTGTTTACCACAAAGCAGTGAAGTCTCATTGGAGAACTGGCCCCTGGTCTACAGAGTGACCCAGAGCTGGGTCATGACTGGTTCAAGAGTGTCTCACATTCGCTGTCTATCCTATACTGTCTGGATCTTGAGTTTTTGCATGTGATAAGCCATCCACTTTTTGGGAATATATGTGCTGTCTCTGTCACTGCTATCTGGGGTTCAGTTTCTAGTTTCTGACCATAGCTCCTCACTCCTGCCTTGTAGGCCCCTAGCTCAGTCCCTTTCTCTCCTTCTGGATGTTTAGTTAAAAGCCTTGCCATCAGATAAAACCAGAAACAAAACTTGATTTGAGGAAGATCTGCATGTGTATTAAAAAAAAAAAAAACACATAAGAAACTTGAATTTTTTTAAGAAACAAAGTACAGTCAGCCCTTGCTATGTGTGAGTTTCACATCCAATTAAACCAACTGTGGATCAAAAATATTGGGGGGATCAGGGAGGATGGTTGCCTCTGTCCTGAACATGCACAGACTTTTTTTTTCTTGTCATTATTTCCTAAACAGGGCAGAAAAACAATTATTGTCATAGCATTTGCATTGTATTCAGTATTATGAGTATTCTAGAGATGATTTAAAGTATACCAGAGGATGTGTGTAGGCTATATGCAAATACTACACCATTTTATATAAAGGTCTGGAAAGTCCATAAATTGTGGTATCCAGAAAGGGCCCTGGAACTAATCCCTCATGGATACGGCGGGACAACTGTATATATTCATTGAAAACAACTTGAAAAGCACAAAGAAGCAAATAAATCCACTATTAAAAAATTAGTATTGTTGCCATTTTAGTATTAATATATGCATTTCCAACCTTTGTGTGTTTGTGTTTGAGTTTGCATGTGCACAGATAAATAAAATCCACATAAGTTAATGTCCTTTTGGTATTCTGATATAAAGGTATCTGATTTATTTTAAATAACTGATTCCGAAAGTATGTTGCAGAAACCATTGATGATATTTGAGATAATTGTAGGGAACACCTGAGCATCTTTGATTTTTAATAATTATATTTTTATTCTATGTGTATTTGAAATTCTAACTACTCCATCAAACGTGAGTTCAGGGTTACAGTTACTTTGAAAGCCCATTAAATGCGGGAGTCTCCAGCATCTTTTCAGCATCTCACTCAGGCGATTTCGCTAGGTCTCCAGTATTCAGCATGTCGGCAATTTGGTCAGCTCTACCTTCAAAATACATTCATATCTCAACTGTGTTACCACTCTGAATGCTACTCTCATTCAAGTGATCCACGTGAGCATGGTTTATTCCCCTATCTTTGCAACTAACGGCCTGCTTTAGTCTTTTCTCAATTTGTTGACTTACCTCAGAGTCAAAGCCAGAGCCTTTACCATGACCTACAAGTCCCTACACGATCCGCCCCCCATCTACACTGCATACACCGCTCTGTGGCCTCATCTCCTCCCACTCTTCTTGCTCCCTCTGTTTCCGTTGCATTGGCCTCTTTGCCCATTTCTGAGCACACTGGGCGTGCTTCTACCTCGGGGCCTTTGCCTTTGCTTTTCTTTCTCCTTGAAGTGTTCATCCCCAGAGCCCTGCTCTCCCACTGAACATTTTTAATGATTCTCTTCTGTTGGGCACTTACGTGGCTGCCTTTTCTAAAATAACTCTTTTCCTCTCAAGGTTTCATATTCTCCTTGCCTGCTTCCCCTCGACCCCTTGGCTGTATTACCAACATACTACGTATTTTACTTATCACCTCTCTGTCCTCTAAAATGTAAGTTCCACAAGGGCAGGGATTTTTGTCTTGTTTTGGTCACTCCTGAATCTAGAAAAGTTCCTGGGATGTAGTAGGCACTCAATAAATACTCATTGGAAGACTAAGTTAAATAAAAATCATATCCTGACTTAATAATAGTAAATCAATACATGAGGTGTAAGGATCTGTAAGAGTCATAAAGGTGATGAATAATGCCTGAAAAACACTGATATGTTGTAAGTTTGTTTCTTTTGTGGTCTTAGTATAATTATCACCGCAGTAAATATCCTTAAGTAATTTTTGGGTGTATTTATGATTCTTTTTTTAAAATGAATGCTTAGACATATAATTGCTGGTTCTTAGGATATGCATATTTTAATAATTATTAGACCTAGACCATATATATCAGATTGTACTTCTCCCTTTAATGTATGAGTGCCTGTATTTCTTTGCATACTTCACTGTCCTTTGTATAAGTGCTTTTTTATCTTAACCAATTTAATGGCTGAAAAAGCTATCTGAATACCTTAACTTGTGTGTCTTTGACGTGAATGAGCTTCATTTCCACATGTCTAATTCTTATCTCCTTACCCTTTTTTTAACAAATTGCTTGCTCTCATCTGTTTTGGTCTAGACTCTGGTTGCAGTGGACTGAAAACCTACTTGAACTAATTGTATTAGATGGATGCCACAGGCGTTGGGTTTATATCCAAGAACAGGATGCAAGGGACAGTGAGACCTCCCAGACACAAGGACTGGAGGGTCTGCTTCTCTCTGCTGTCTCTACTCTTCTACTTTGCTTTGCATACTGGATTTCTCCCTTTTTTTCATGGCGTCTTTGTTCCCCTATGTAACTCTTCATTCTACCTGGCTTTGGTGTGCCCCGCCACTTAGTTCAGCCCCTACTTTCTGTGACCTTTCAGTTCACATACCCAGTCATAGTCTAAGTGCACGGGTGTCCGCGGCCCACATTTCTAGGGTGAGCAGTGTGTTGGATCAGTTTTATCAGCTAGTCACCCCTCGTCCAATCAGCTGAGGTCACCATAGAGAGCTGAGGCTCTTGGGGCCTGTTGCCAGGGGCTGTGGATGAATTGATTTCTCTAGCCAGGACACAAGGACACAGTGATTAGAATGCTCAGTACAATGTATTTTGCCCATTTTTTGATTTGTTGTATTAATCTTTCTCTTATGGGTACCTAAAAGTCCTTTCCATTTGAAGGATAGTATTGCCTTTTGTATAATGGGTGTTTTTCTATCCATTTATCATTTTAATTTTGCTTAATGGTGTTGCCATGTAATCAAGGCTATCAATTAAATCATGATTTCTGATAGTTTGTAGGTTAGAAATACCTTCTCTATGAGGAAATTATACATTCAAATATATTTTCTTCAAGTTCTCTACATTCTTACCTTTCATGTGCTCCTCGAATTGGATTACATTTTAGAGGGATTAGTGAGAGAAATATCTTTACAGTGTTTATTGCAGGAGCATAACATTTATTTAGTTGTAATTCATTTCTCTCAGCAAAATTTTGTACTTTCCTTATTTTAGCTTGCTTTTCCTAGCTACTTCATAAATCTTATTCTTGGTAGAATTTTTTTCAGTTACGTTTTCTAACTGGTCCCTCATGATTTATTAAAGCTATTGTTTTTATATTTTTGTAACTGACTGCCTTACTAGTTGTAATTTTTTGCTCGATATTTTTGTGCTTTACATGTAAACGATTATAACATATGCAAGTAATTATTTTATTTCTACCTTTTTCTATTTTTTCTGTCTTTTTCTGAATTTATTGTGCTAGATCTTTTAGAATGAGGATAATAATTGTAATGGCATGTAGCGCATGTCTTACACTGTTGTATTTTTTAGTGATAATTATTCTGACTAGATAACTAAATGCTGACTAGATAACTGGAGTGCTCTGGTAATTTAGACAGCAAATACAGGAAATGAAACTAGTGGAAAACTCATTCTAACCCCAAAGAGTTTTTCCACTGGCTTTTCTTGGAGCCTGAAAATTTTACTCATTTATCAGTCTTTCTGGTCAAAGCATTGCCTCTACAAAATCCCTGTTAAAATGTATGAATGTATTATACCTGCTAAGATGGCATGTCACATATTTAGTTATCTATTTTCTAATAAATGGTACTGGCCTATTATGGGAAATTGCAAGATGGACCTCAAGCGAACGGAAAAGTGTTTTGATGGTGCTGTCAGTGTGAGCCTTCATAATGAAGCAGCTGCCCACCTCCAGCTTCATCTTCTGCCTGCTCTGTGTTCTTCACACCGTCTCACCTCCATCCCATAAGCTTCAACCTGAGTGAACGTCTCTTGCTTTTTAAAATATGTCTTGTTCTCTTGCCTGGGG
Organism: Nomascus leucogenys; assembly: GCF_006542625.1. Taxonomy (NCBI): domain Eukaryota; kingdom Metazoa; phylum Chordata; class Mammalia; order Primates; family Hylobatidae; genus Nomascus; species Nomascus leucogenys. The sequence goes on from NC_044384.1 coordinate 132,872,495, forward strand.
CTTTCCTGCTCCTGGTCCTCAGTGTCAGTTTCACTGTCACTTTCTCCAGGAAGGCTGATGTCCTTAGACTAGAGTATGTGTTCTATTGCATTGCTTCTTTAAAGTAACATTTTAAATCTTTAAAATAACACTGTAATCTTTAACATAATTGTTTTCTAAAAATTATCTCTCATGGCTGCTCAATTATAACCTCAAACTGCCATGCCAGAGAGCGTATCTGCCTTATTTACTGATATGGTTTGGCTGTGTCCCCACCCAAATCTCATCTTGAATTGTAGTTCCCATAATCCCCATGTGTCATGGGAGGCACCCGGTGGGAGGTAACTGAATCATGGGAGCTGTGCTGTACTAGTGATAATGAATAGGTCTCACCAGGTCTGATGGTTTTATAAAGGGCAGTTCCCCTGCACCCACTCTTTTGCTTACCACCATGTAAGACACGCCTTTGCTCCTCCTCTGCCTTCTGCCGTGATGGTGAGGCCTCTCCAGCCATGTGGAAGTGTGAGCCCACTAAACGGCTTTCCTTTATAAATTGCCCAGTCTTGGGTGTGTCTTTATTAGCACTGTGAGAATGGACTAATATGTTGACCATTATGTCTGACACACAGTAGTCACACAGTGTTTCCTAAGTTAACAGTTAAAAGGGGGTTGGAGGATAATGCTTGACATGTTATTGGTGAACTTGAGCAACCACAGTGAGCTGTACTGATTGGCAAAAGTAGTGGTGTAGGGAAGTTGGAGTTGAAAGGAGTATGGCCAATAAGCCTGTACCCAAAACGTTTGAGTTTTATCCTGATCTGAACCTATGCAGAGCTGAAGGGAAAGCCTGCCTTCTGTTTACTGGAGTTGTGCACAGTTTTGAGGAGTTTGAAAAAAAAGCAATTTTATACATAGATGACCTCTGTGCAACCTTGGACGTGAAGCAAGATATAACCCTATACTTTATACTTTTATCCTTTAATTTCCTTGCTCTTTAGGGTTGCAGTGATATATCCGCTGGGCTTTCACAGCGTCTGAAATGGCAGGCTGACTCATAAAGTATGAGAACTCCACCTATAGTAAAGACCATATTTCAAGAGCTAGAGTGAAAAAGGCAGTAGGAGGAAAACACAGGAATGTGCATAAAAGTATTTGGTGCTATTTTGTTGGCAACAGAAAGGAAGGTTTTGCTTTTGTGAGCCTGGGTGGTTCCAGTTTATGAAAATGTTTTCAGAAGTGAATACAAAGACATCGTTTCAACTTTTCTCAAGTTACAGTAAACTTACCTTTCTTCCCATATTTTTTCTATTTTTTTGTTATATTAATTCTGTTACTATAAATTACACACTGAGCTCAGAACTGAATATGAATAGCAAGACCAAATACATTTTTGGCTATTTTCTATAGCTGATTTGTTGGCAATAAGTCTTCATGAGGGAACCTGTTTGATGTCATGTTTGTTTGTTTATTTTATTTCATTTATTTATTTTTTGAGATGGAGTCTCCCTTTGTTGCCCAGGCTGGAGTGCAATGGTGCGATCTCGGCTTACTACAACTTCCACCTCCCAGGTTGAAGCAATTCTCCTTCCTCAGCCTCCTGACTAGCTGGGACTATAGACACCCGCCACCATGCTTGGCTAATTTTTGTATTTTTAGTAGAGACGGGCTTTCACCATGTTGGCCAGGCTGGTCTCAAACTCCGGACCTCGGGTGATCTGCCTGCCTCGGCCTCCCAAAGTGCTGGGATTATAGGTGTGAGCTACGGCATCTGGCCTGATGTCATGTTGAACTGAGGGTTGACCTTGGAGAACTGGAACTAAAGATACGGTGATCAAACTGATTTTATGTGAAATTACTATATGACTAATAAAATTAAGCAAGTTGAGACTGCTAATCCTGGCACATTGAGTTATATAGTACTAAAGTTTAGAGCCATTCTAGAGCTGCAGAAGGGTGTGTATTTAATACTTTCACTTTACAGATGAGGAAGCTGAGATGTTAAGTGACTTGCTTGAGGTCATGCAGGCATTTAGCTTCAGAGCCAGATTAATAGTAGCTGCTCTATATTATGCACTTGAGTCAGGTACACTCCTACCCCATTTTATAGATGGGCAAACTGGGGCACAGAATTCAAGTAACTTGCCCGACTTCACACAGCTAGCAAATGTCAGAGTCGGGGTTTGAACCAAGGTGGTCGGCGTCCCAAGTCCTTGCTTTTAACCTCTAAGTTGTTTTGCCTCCACTTCGCTTTCTGGACTGGCAATCCATTATTCTCTGCCCTTAACAATGTTGCCACCTAGAATGAATGGTTTCAGGGAAGCTCTTTCCCCAGTAAATGGCTCTTGTAGGTATTTTCCATAGCTGAAAATGGTATTGGCCTTTCTCTAAGATGCTCTATTCTCAGAGATGGTTTAGGTTGAAAGAATCCAGTCTGTGATTAGAGAACCCTGAAACAGGAAGCACATACCTCCATGCTGACACTGCAGTGGGAGCAATGCAGCCAAAGGACAGCTACGCCTTCCGAAGGGGTGGAGTTTGGGTTATGCTGCAGTCTTTTTATCTCCTTTTGCAACCATGTTGTTCTTTCGGTAACTCATTTCTAAAAGAAGTTTGCCCAAAAGCCAGCAAATGAAAGTGATTGATTGGAAAACCAAAGTGTACTTTGATACCTGTTATCTGTTCCTCTGCTTTGAATGACAGAAGATAATTTCTGTTGTTCTTTTAAACAAGTTGCATTATGCCTGTGTTATGTGTCCTCCTGGCAAATGACTAAAAGAGATGCCCAGAAGTTTTGGTGTATAAAACTTGTTGTAAGGCAAGAGTCACCCACAATGAGTCTGGTTTAGGTGTGGTCTGTTGGAGTTTAATTGGGAACACCAAATATAACTTGAGCACCTTCAGCAATAGCACTTGCAGGATCTAAAGGCTTTAACGTAGCAAGGTCCTTGGGGCTTGAGGACTCAATGGGATCTGGAGGCTCTTTCATTCAGTAGAAAATTACTGGCCTGGCGCGGTGGCTCACACCTATAATCCCAGCACTTTTGGAGACCAAGGCGGGTGGATCACTTGAGGACAGGAGTTCGAGACCAGCCTGACCAACATGGTGAAACCCTGTCTCTATTAAAAATTCAGTAATTAGCCAGGAGTTGTGGCACGTGCCTGTAGTCGCAGCTACTTGGGAGGCTGACACAGGAGAATTGCTTGAACCCAGGAGGCAGAGATTACAGTGAGCTGAGATTGTACCACTGCACTCCAGGCTGGCTGACAAAGCAAGACTCCATCTCAAAAAAATTAAATAAAATTACTAAGATTTGGTATCTTCAGAGCTTTTTGGGGAAGAAAGTATGGTTGTGATTATTTATTTTTGTTTTTATTTTTTACCATCAGGCCCTGTGAAATGATTGTCTTTTAAAAATGTCTTTTTACAAAATTGTGATAAAAATTCTCTCAAATGGTAGAGCATCCTTTATTTCATCTCATGTATTTTATTTCAAGACAGTTAAAGCAGTGCCCTATTAGAGCCTTAACAAAAGTGCTACAAGGTTGTGAAGTCATGTCAGTCAAGGGTTTCCGTAGGCTTCATAGAGGCATCTGATTTGAGCCTTGCAGGAGGAGGAGATTTGTGTGTGCTAGAAGGGAGAGGACACCTGAAGCTAAGGAAACAATAACATGAGCCAAAGACCACGTAGTGTACAAGGGAAAAATTTAGTGGGAAATGAGGCTTAAGACTTGGTCAGCCAAACGCAGCAAATCTAGGAACACCATGCTAGGGCGTTGATGGACGAGATTCTATAGGCACTAGAAGGTTTCGGTAAAGGGAATGACAGGCATTCTAGTTACAGGGGAACTATGGAAGAATTTGGGTGTATCTCAAGATTCTTGGGTTAATAGATAACCTTAAAACTTTCTCCCTTGTGTGTTTTTTTAAATGATTTTTAGTTTTTCTATGGTATAGAGAACCTACTTTTCAAATTGTAAATGTTAGATAATTTGCCCCTTTTTAAAAAAATTTTCATGGAGACAGGGTCTCTCTCACTATTGCCCAGGCTGTACAGTGGCATGATCACAGCTTACTACAGCCTCTACCTTCAATCGATCCACCTGTCTCAGCCTGTTAGTAGCTGAGGCTATAGCCACATGCCACCATGCCCAGCTAATTTTTAAATTTTTAGTATTTTTTTTTTTTAACGGAGTCTCACTCTGCCGCCCAGGCTGGAGTGCAGTAGGAGCAACCTCAGTTCACTGCAACCTCTGCCTCCCAGGCTCAAGGTATGGGAGTTACTCAACCTCAGCCTCCTGAGTAACTGAATTTTGTATTTTTATTTCTAGTAAAGACAGGGTTTCACCATTTTGGCCAGCCTGATCTTGAACTCCTGGCTTCATGTGATCTGCCTGCCTCAGCCTCCCAAAGTGCTGAGATTACAGGTATGTGCCTCGACGCCCAGTTTTTTGTTTGTTTGTAGTAGAGACAGGGTTTTGCCATGTTGGCCAGGCTGATCTCAAAATTCTGGCCTCATGTGATCTGCCTGCCTCAGCCTCCCAAATTTGCTGGGATTTCAGGCATGAGCCACCACGCCCAGCCTCAGCTAACTTTTGTATTTTTTTTTGTATTGATTGATTGATTGGTAGAGATAGGAGTTCACCATTTTGCCCAGGCTGGTCTTGAACTCCTGGGCTCTAGCAGTCTGCCTGCCTTGGCCTCCCAGGGTGCTGGGATTACAGACGTGAGCCGCCATGCCTGGCCAATAGTTTGACTTTTCTCTTGACAAAAGGTATTTTTTATAATGAATTAAAAAAAAAAACCGTGAGTAAGATGGCTCTCTTGTATGAAAGCTTGAATGTGGTCACTTGGTTGTTGCTGTAACGTGTAAATGAACTTGAGTCTTGAGTGTTTGTGGGCATTTCCCATTACTAATAAGGAGGTACAACAAAGCCTTCAGTGGAAGAACCAGCAACTATAAAACTGAAATCATTTTTTGGATGGATTTTTGGCTGCTTTCTATAGTTGGCTTAGGAGAAAAAGTAGAAAGCTGGAGTAGGAGGTTGATATGTTTCCTTTGGCAAATCTGTGACATGGAAGTAACCATGAGCCAAGGGGCCAGAGGACGTAGCTTGTGGTTCTGCTGCCTGCAACTTTTAATTATGCAATTCAGGGAATAGCTCGTTAACCTCATTTTTTTGTAAAAAAAAAAAAAAAAAAAAAAATAATAAAAAAAAAAAATATATATATATATAAAATTGTCTACCTTACATGGAGTTGATGAGACCCAAATGATTTAAGTATGAGAAATACTAGATTTTTCTTCTATTTTTTTTAGTCTCCCTCCTTCCTAAAAGCCTGACCTACGGTTATGTTGGTTAAAGGTTGGCTAAGGGCACTGTGATTCACCAAGGTGTTCAAGTCAGAAACCTTGACGTCTACCTTGAGTCCTCCCTTTTCTTCATCTCTCATATATAATTGGCCTCAAATTCAACCGCTTTTACTTTTTTACTCACAATCCTGCTCCATCCACTCTGTATTGATTACTTTACATGGAGTCCTTCTCATCTGTCGCCTCGACCCTTTCAGGAGTCTACTAACTGGACCCACCGCCATCTTCAGTCTCACCCTCTTAAAAACACTCTCATAGCACTTACTTGCCAGATACTGTTTGAAGCACTTTATAAATTCCAATTCATTTAATCTATCTATTTAATCCAGTCACCTTCCATAATACCACCTAGTTATTACTCTTAAATCTGGCCATTTTTCTTACCCACTTAAAGTGTTTTCCTAGCTCCCTTGCCTAAGCATTCCATGCTCCTCTCTGACTGCCCCATCTTCGCACCCTGTAGTCTAGTGACACTGGCTCTTGCACTGCTTTGGACAAGCCATGCAGTCTTACACGTCTGTGTCTTGTGTGACCTATCCCTGGTGCTGGGAAAACTTTTCTTTGTCTCCACCTGGTAAATGCCACGTTTTGGTTCAGGGTTGTATATGATGTAACCTTTTCCCATTGAAGCACTAGTTGCTCCGTTATTTCTGTGTTGCACATAGTTATCTGTGCAGAGTTTGTCTTCACTCCCTAGGCTATGAAGTTCTGGGTATGGGGAGCTGTATCTTGCTCTTTATTCATATGGTGCCCAGCAGGAGGTGTGGATGCATGCTTGGTAACTGATATCAGTGAGAGAACTTTGTTTTCCTCTTAAGCTGCTGCTCTTAACTGTGACATTAATATTGGTACGAAACAATGTCAGAACCATCATACAATTCATATAACTTTGGTATGAGCTGATACTATCATCATACTGTTCATATCACTTTGGTATGAGCTGATACTAATTATATTACAGCACTTAAGGCCCAGGACTTACAGTACATTTGAAAGGTAGAAAGTGCACCGCCTCTGGCTTTAGAAATATTCATCTCAGTGTTGAGTACAAAATGAAAGTTGATCCTGGGTATGTATAGCCATAATTAGATTTTTAAAAATCAAAAACAAAACCTTCAAACATTTCCAAAGGGCCTTTGCCAAACTTCTAGAGGCTGACATGCATTCTTCAAACTTCAAAGATAACACAGTAGATGTTCCAAAATCAGCTGTAGGTAATATGACTGTTTCCTTCTTTGATGGTAACATTTCAATTTATATTCCCAAGGGAAAGGTACAAAAGATCTTGAGGAATAATCTTATTTACATCACAGGAAATGTAAGGTAATAATAAAGTAATAAAATGTGCTATTGGATGAGCCATACAGGAAGTTGGACTTGGCAAGTTAGAAGGGAAATTGCTACTGATACAGTTATCTTTGGGTCCAGTTCATGTCGAGAGTAGTATAATTGTAATAGGATTCTCCAGAGAAATTGAATCAATAGGAGCTATCTATGTATCATGAGATTCATTATAGGGAATTGGTTCACTTGATTACGGAGGCCAAGAAGTCCCATGATCGGCCATCTGCAAGCTGGAGACCCAGGGAAGCCTCTGGTGTTGTTGGAAGGCCTGAGTGGCGGAGAGCTGATAATATAGATTGTAGTCTGAGTATGAAGGCCTGAGAACCAGGAGCTCTGAGGGCGGAAAAGAGCAATGTCCCAGTTTAACAGTCAGGAAGAGATTGAATTCAAAGTTTGTCTACCCTTTTGTTCATTTAGGCCCTTGGGCTTTGGATGATACCCACCTGCGTTGGGGTGGGCCATCCCTGTTACTCAGTCCACTTCTCAAACGCTCATCTCTTCTAGAAGCACTCTCAGAAACACACCCAGAAACAATGTTTAACCAGGTGTCCAGATATCCTGTGGCCCAGGCAAGTTGACACATGAAATTAACCATCCCAGGACCTTTTTACTGTAGGGGGAAATACAGAAGAACTTGATTCTGATCAAATGAAGAGACTATGAATCGACTACATAGATCCCTGTGGGATGTGCTGATTTTGCTAGTGTTTTAAAGCCAGCAATGAGTTGCATGTGGAGGTTAGGGAAGAGATCAGATTTTGACAGGTTGTTCTCAGTCCATTGAAAATGTTGATCAGTTAAAACAGTAATGTTTAAAGTATGAATCATAATTTCTTAAATCATCCTCTCCTTTGAGCTGGGACTGGAAAAAGAAGAAATCATCTTCCTTCAAAATATTGAAACCCTCTGAGTTAATTTGTACCAATGAACAGGATTCTCTTCCCCTCAATACTCATATCCCTAATTCTTATTTATCCTCTAATAAAATACAAGGTAGTTATGGTGAGGATGCTTATAGCCAGTGGACACTGAATTCCTAGTTAGACCATTTGTGATTCTCAAACCGGGTTGCATCCCAGAAGCTGTGAATCTGACCCTTGAGGGTGGTGCCTGGCAATGTGCGTTTTTAACAAGCTTCCCAGGTGACTCTTACAGACATTGAAATTGGAGAGAGTCTGGTGTTCTTCACAACTGACAACTCTGAAACCTACTGGTGCAGTAGTTTTCTAAATGTGTTTAGAACTTAGGATGCTTTTTGAAATATAACTAACTTTTGGGTTCTCAAACTTTAGGTCTGAGATGGGACTGGAAAAGTTGCCTCTGTAACAATTTCCCATGTAGTTCTAATATACACATAAGTTTGAGGGACCGCGCTAATATGGTATTGCAGAAAGGCAGGGTTTTTCACATTCTGTGTAGGTACAAAATGATTCATAGTCAAATAAATCTGAGTAATCCTGGAAAGTTAAAACATTGTATATGTGTATTTTTTATAGCTTTGATTTTTCAGAGCCTAGAGCACACTAAGGTTTTATAGAATACTGTTTTGGGGGGACTTATGGAAAGATGGCAATTCTTGTCCTCTTGTTTGTTCAAATACTTGACTGAAAGGATGGTGCTGGACTCGTGTATGCCCTGGCACGCTGGCTGAAGTACTATGTATTACTGATACTCTGCCTAGGGATTTAACTTCACTCTTCTAATTATCTATATTGCACTCAGGTATTGAACAAAGCCATCTTGGTCTCTGTTTTTATTCACTGCTTCCCCCAAACACTACACATTTCTTCGTAGCATTTACCATAGATAATAAAGTGTATGCCTTTGCCAGTGATAGATGGCCCCTGAATTTATTCAGGGAATTGCGTAGAATTTAATTTTTCTATTTCTATTTTGTAAAATCAAGAATTCTGGGAAGCAGAAATCATTAAAGTCTTAAACATCTTAAGACTAATACCTATTTTTGAGCTACTAATTTTATCTAATCCTCACAGTAACCCTGTAAGGCAGGTATTCTGATCCTCATTATTTAGGATGAGGAAACTAAGGCTGAGAAAGGTGACATAATTTGGAGCTGAGACCTGAACCTTGGTCTGCTTTAGCCTCCAAATTTATAATTTCTTTTCTCTTCGCCATGTTGCCTTCCTTTCAACTGTATTTAAGGTCTATATTAGGGCAGTGGAATGTTTACTGTCAAAAGTACTCTAGGACTGAAGACAGATACATGTGGTTAATTCTAACTTTATATCTAAATAGTTTTGTGGCTTTGGAAAAGTTGCATAGCCTGGGTCTCACTTTTAAAAAGTTATTTATTTTTTAGAGACAGGGTCATGTTCTGTCACCCAGGCTAGAGTACAGTGACATGATCATAGCTAATTGTAGCCTCAAAGTCCTGGGCTCATGTGCTCTTCCCATCTCAGCCTCAGGTAGCCAGGACTACAGGCATGTACTGATATGCCTGGAAATTTGTTTTATTTAGACAGGATCTCACTGTGTTGTCCAGGCTGGTCTTGAACTCCTAGGCTTGAGCAGTCCTCCCGCCTCAGCCACCCAAAGTGCAGGGATTACAGGCTTGAGCCACCAGGCCTGACCTCACTTTTTCTCCACTAAGTTTATAGTGCTTTCTAGGCTGCCTTATCAGAGTATTAGGAAACATATGTGAACATGGATTGGGGTGTGTGTGTGTGTGTGTGCACGCGTGTGTGTATGTGTTTAAGATAAAGCACCATGTGTAACTGTAAGGAGAGAGGAGGTATGCCATCCCCATTTTCCCAAAAACTTATGCAAGTTTTTTGTTTGTTTGTTTGTTTGTTTGTTTTGTTTTGTTTTTTTTGAGACGGAGTCTTGCTCTGTCGCCCAGGCTGGAGTGCAGTGGCGCGATCTTGGCTCACTGCAAGCTCTGCCTCCCGGGTTCATGCCATTCTCCTGCCTCAGCCTCTCCGAGTAGCTGGGACTACAGGCACCCGCCACCACGCCCGGCTAATTTTTTGTATTTTTTAGTAGAGACGGGGTTTCACCGTGGTCTCGATCTCCTGACCTCGTGATCCGCCCACCTCGGCCTCCCAAAGTGCTGGGATTACAAGCGGGAGCCACCGCGCCCGGCCAACTTATGCAAGTTTTAAATGGTATCAGTGAGAGTTACTTCTGCAAGTATTTTGGTTGCTATGGAGTGACTAGCATGTGACAATACTGTGTGACAAGGTGTAGAATCGTCATCTCTTGGGTGACTTGGAGCTGGTATCATTGCAGAATTCAATGATAACTTGTGGAATTCAGGATCTCTTGTGGCAGGACCCAGAAGCCGGTTTGATCATCAACAGGACAGGACTTTTCATACCTCTGATGAACAAAGGGGAGGGGAGAATTCACACCTTTGCTATTATTGCCACTTGACTTGTACTTTGTTCTTCTTTTGAGTGGCTAGGGTAAAGATCTTTTAACTGATTTAAAGGATGTTTAGTTTTTATTTTACCAGCCCTGGTTCCAATGATAGGAATTCAGAATGTAAAACTTAGACTGTCTAGATGACTTGACTATAGTTGAAGGAGAAACTTTAAAGCGAACTTGAAGAACGGTGTCAAAGTGCATTCTATTTTCTACAGACTCCGAAGAAAGGAGTGTATCCTCTGAGGGGAAGTTCCAGAGTGGCAGGTCTATTTTGGCTTCAGGTATGCTTTTCTAGTTATTGAAGTGATAAGGTTTTTTTTCTTTTTTCCTGTAGCTCCTTTCTCCCTTTTCCTCCTTCTTTATAAAACCAGATTAATATTATCTATTATATGCCTTAGAAATAAAATTAAAGAATGGAACTTAAATTGAAACTTCAAGAGCTGTTTGGATCGGCTTGCCATTTTTGGAGTAAGCACATATGCTGGATGGGAGTGAGGTAGTTCCGGGACCTAGGAGAAGCACGGTTACGCAAATATTCTTGTGCTGTAAACTTTAAAATACCTGAACCTGGACATCTGACATGTATTTTTTTATTTGAGAAGATGAGATGTACATGGGGTTAATATACTAGGGAGGTCAGCATATTACTCTTCCATGATGAATTTCATTCTGAAATGTCCGTGTTCTCTGAAAGTCGTAAAACGTGAGTGCAAGCTATTTTCTGAGTTCATCTCTGATATGCAGCTTCTTGAGGCAGATAGTTGGGAATTGCTTAGTGGTTCACACTGATAGCTTATGTCATTTAGGTCAGGAGGCAGAGACTGTCTCTAGGGAGAGATTGGCATAGGAGGGACAATTTGACACAGGATATCACAGCCAGGTCACAGACTGTTGCCATTTTAAGAGTTGAATTTGAGGATGATTCTACTTTATGCTTGCACCAGGCGGAGTATTGCTCTTAAAAGTATGTTTGTCCAGCTCAGGGGGTGGTGAAGGGGTGCTTGGAACACACTCCAGGGGATGGACCGTACTACTACTAGAGAACAACACAGGTTGGTTCTGCTATCAAGTGATGCCTGAATGATGTCCTTTGGAGAACTGGACGGGACACAGGACAGACTTTATTTAGGGCTATGCATCATACTTCTTAGGATATTTTTTTGTAGCATGTGTAAGACCTTCCCATGGCCCCTTCTCAATCAAAGTTTCTGTGGTAGAAAAAAACCTTATTGTGTAAATCTAATAGATTAGCCAAAGCTGGAATGCCTGTTTCACCAAGAGTGTGTTGCATGTAGAAAAGATAGTAAATAGGAAGTAAACAAAAAATTATCAAGGTGGTGAAACAAAGAAACTTTTTTTTTTTTTTTTCCTGAAGGACTTTTATGTCTTTATTGTCTTTACTAAGGGCACCAAGGTGCATTGTGACTCTGCAGTTGGGGGCTTAGAAGTTAAAGAGCTCGATTACTTGCCAATCTTATTTTTTTCTTAGGATGGAGGTTGTCCTCTAAGCAACACCCTGTGTGTGTGTGTGTGTGTGTGTGTGTGTGTGTGTGTGTGTCAGTATTCCCTTCTCAAAATAAAATACTTGACGTGAGAGACTAGATTTTGACTCAAAATCAAAATTATCATTTGAAGCCATGGGTATAGAAGTTTAAGAGCTACCTGGAATTGGAGCTTTGTTATTGGTGTGTGTGTGTGTGTGTGTGTGTGTGTTGAGGCGGTCAAAATTTTGGAATTAAAATGACATGGCTATTTAATATTATCTGCAGCAGTGTTTGAATTAGCTGGAATATTGTTTATTTCCATAGAAACTGGTCAGAAATGAGTAACAGTATTATTCAATTTTGTTAGGAAAAACTCAAGAGCTTTTAATTTTGTTAGGCCTTAATTATAAATACTGGTCTCAACTAATTCATGCAAATTTCATCCAACCCGTGATTGTTTTTCATGAGGAATAGTTACCTATAATCTCAGGGTGCAGCTTTGTGGAACTTGGTATTTGGTTTTTTTGGAAAATTGAGAAATAAAATTCTAATAATAATCTCAAATGTATTCTTAGTGCACTAATAATAGCAGTGCTTACAAAATACCATTCTCATTTAGCTACACTGAAAAATAGCATTTTAAAAGGCGTTGAAGAGAGAGAATTTCTGTAACTTTTTGAATGGTCTTGTTTGAGGAATTGGCCATAAACCTTTAGAATTGAATGTCAAAAAAAAAATTTCAAAATACCTTGTTTTGAAACAGAAGGGAACAAACAAAACAGAAGGAATTTTTATGCCATCATTGTTTGAATGTCATGACCTATAAATGAAAAGAAACAGAATAAAATCTTGTTTTCAAACATTAAACGTTAGGCTGGGTGCTGTGGCTTCATGCCTGTAATCTCAGCATTTGGAGAGGCCGGGGTGGGAGAATTACTTAAGTCCAGGAGTTCGAGACTCGCTTGGGCAACATCATGAGCCCCCGTCTCTACAAACATTTTAAAAATTAGCTGGGCATTGTGACTCACGCCTGTGGTCCCAGTTATTCAGGAGGCTGAAGAGGGAGGATTGCCTGTGCCCAGGAGGCTGAGGCTGCAGTTCCACCACTGCACTCCAGCCTGGGTGACAGAGCAAGATGCTGTCTCAAAAGAGAAAAGAAAACCAAAATTAAATGTTACTGAATTTTTTTAAGGCAACTGTATACAGCCAGATCGTTGTATTTGTGGGTTCCACATTGGCGGATTCCACAAACTGGAGATGGAAAATCGTTTGTTTAAAAAAAAATGGTTGCATCTAGACTGAGTATGTACATATTTTTTTCTTGTTATTATTCCCCAAACAATAAAGTGTAACAACTATCAATATAGTGTTTACATTGTCTAGGTATTAAAAGTAGCCTAGAGATGACTTTAAGGTATACAGGAGAGTGTATATAGGTTATATTTAAATACTAAGTGGCAGTTTATATCAGGGACTTGAACATCCATGGATTTTCGTATTTTGTAGGGGAATGTCCTAGAACCAGCACCCCACAGATACCAAGGGATGACAGTACTAGTGAAAACAAACAGCATAGAATTTTTTGAATCTAAGATACTATTGATTGGGAGATAAGTTAGTATCTTAATTTATTATATTTTATATTTTACATATTTAAAAGTATATTTTCCTATATTTTCTGTTACTGCCAGAAAAGAATATGCCATTTCACTTGGAGAAAATGAATGTATTAAATACAAAACCAAAAAAAAAAGGGAAAAAAGTGCCAGCAATTAACTATCGCACAATGCTTTGTCTTGGAGTTTCTAATAATTCTTAAACTTACAGATTTTTACGTAAAAATGACTTTGGCATATTCTCAATGCTTGTCTGAGTAAATAATACTTTTGTCTCAGTACCTTTTATAGCATCTTTTTGAAGACACTGTGAACATCAATTAAATCAAGATTAAACCAACAGTATAATTTTGCATTGTGCACAGGTAATAAACATCTGACAGCCACCTGGCTGCCAGGGTTCACACTGGTTGATGCATAAGAAAACCATTTTGGCTGGGCGTGGTGGCTTATGCCTGTAATCCCAGCACTTTGGGAGGCTGAGGCTGGCGGATCATGAGTTCAGGAGATCGAGACCATCCTGGCCAACATGGTGAAACCCCATCTCTACTAAAAAGACAAAAAATAGCCGGGCGTGGTGGCAGGTGCCTGTAGGCCTAGCTACTCAGGAGGCTGAGGCAGGAGAATCACCTGAACCATGGAGGTGGAGGTTGCAGTGAGCCAAGATTGCGCTACTACACTCCAGCCTGGGCGGCAGAGTGAGACTCCATCTCAAAAAAAAAAAAAAAAAAAAAATTCTAATTTTAAAGACTTTGAAATATTTTAAAAAATGTGTCTAAGAACTAATGAAATATGATATGAATTTGTTTTTACATAGTTTTGCCAAAAACAGCACTTTTGCCTTATCCCTCTTGATAGGTTCAGGGGAAGAGTTTGGGGAGGACATTTTTGTTTCTATTGAGTAGCATCTCTGGCTCCTTCTGGCCTCATCCCCTCCCTTCATAGGAAGGCTCATGATGGGGTTCTGAAGGATTCTTTTTGGTGATTCAAGCTGGTTTCTGCTGCCTCTCACTTCATCCTCTCCTTTAGACTCTGTCTTTTTTTGTTTGCTTGAAAAATACTTGTCAAAGTATTTGTTGACCAAACCTACCCTCTGGAAGGCCCAGCTTTGTCAACAGCTGTTTACCTTGTCATCTCTACTCTAGACAATAGTGCAGTAGACAAAAAGTGTTGGATTTGGAGTCAGGAGTTCTGTCTCTGGGCACCAGTTGTTTTCATGTGAACAGTCATTAGGTGGTCTATTACTGGGAAGTTCTGCAGCTTGCTTTCTTCCTTTCTTTTCTTTTTTTTTTTTTTTTTTTTTGAGACAGAGTCTGTTTCCCAGGCTGGAGTGCAGTGGCGTGATCTCAGCTTACTGCAGCTTGCTTTCTTAAGTCCTTGTGGCCTAGAGGTAGATGCTTGTCCACCTTACTCCAATATTCCTCTGGACCACTTCAAGGGTCTCTGATGTAACAGGCAGACATGCCCTGAATTCTGCTTGTTTTCCTGTGAGCCCTGTCAGGGATGCCTTTTTCCCCCAACCCCCCTGCCCACATTCATCTGTCCAGGGGGATTCCTTTTTAAATTTATTCTAACAATCTGCTAGGAGGTTCTGACTGTCACTAATATAAGATTATAAATGTAAAGGCCTTGTCACATTTTAGAAAGCCAGAAAATGCAATGTTTTTCTTCCCGTCTGATTTTAAAGGCTATTCATTCTTTGTTTCTTTTTTGGGGGGGTGGTGGGCAGGGGAAGGGAGAGGACATTGTTCACTAAATTTGTTGTCTACTGGGTCTCTTTAATTCTCAGCTTAGTTGCAGAGCTGATTGTCCTGTCTTGTGCCCAATAACTGAATCTGTTCCAGCTTATGTCACTAAACTCTTTTTACTTCAAAATGCCATGATTTCAGTCTTAAAATACCAAACACTTTGAGATCGAGTTAGATAGCAGATAACATCTAATTCACATTAAAGAACACAGTGCTCACCTTCCACACCTTACAGGTAGTTTGGTTTTAGGAGGCGCTAGTGTGAAATCAAAGGGCAAAGTAAGATCAGGTATAGCTCCCTAAAAAAAAAAAGTAGCTCCCTACTTTAAAATATAATAAGAGAAGGAAAAACTGGTAATACCTAGGCACATGCAAAGCTCAGAAACTGACAATGATACTTGCCTTTCAAAAAGCTAACGTAGGCTGGACATGAGCGGTGGCTCATGTCTGTAATCCCAGCACTTTGGGAGGCTGAGGCAGGTGGATCACCGGAAGTCAGGAGTTGGAGACCAGCCTGGCCAAAATGGCAAAACCCCTTCTCTACTAAAAATAAAATAAATTAGCCAAGTGTGGTGGCCTGTGCCTGTAGTCCCAGCTACTCGGGAGGCTAAGGCAGGAGAATCACTTGAACCCGGTAGGCGGAGGTTGCAGTGAGCCGAGATCGTGCCACTGCACTCCAGCCTGGGCGACAGAGTGAGACTCAGTCTCAAAAAAACCAAAACCAAAAACAAAAAACCTAATGCATATAATCTATTTAGTAATCATGGTTTTAGTTTTCTTAGGTTAGATATTAAGAGCTGAAGACCTTCCCCTCTTCACCACTGCATTCTGTCTACTTTGCTTTTGCCACTTTTTCACGTTGTTCCCCATTTGGCAACAATAAGGGATAAGCGTTAAAAGATCTGCAACCTAGGGAGAGCGCATTGGCAGATGATTTCCACTGGTCAGAGTCTCCAGATTCCGTAATAAGGAAATTGCTTACAATAAAGCTCAAACTTTCAGCTTTGTATACAGATTCATGAAAGAAAACCTTTGAATTCCTGCTTTTGGGCATCTTCCACTCAAGTTGATAGCTGCATTGAAACGAGTACGCAGTTGTTTGACTTTTCCTTTAAGCTTCTTGCAATTTGATTTAGGACTGTTGTACTGAGCATATGTTAAATCCCAGCCATTATCCAAGGCGCTGTGATATAAATTTCATTAAGATAAGGATTCAGCCTTAGAAAAATCACAGGCTAGCCCTTGGGGCACAGTGCTGGGGAGAGTATGCTCTGAATCCATGACCTACAGGATGAATTAGGCGATTGATAGAGTCTGGACCCTTAGATGATGTGATGGTCATGGAGAGGTACTGCAGAATTAGAGGGGGAACTGAGAAACAGCCCACGAACTTTGGAAGCTAACATGTGTCTAAAGTATACATATGATGCTAACAACCTTTTGTAAGTTGTTGTACCTTCTCCGATTGTGGATGTTGGAGAATTGGCGGTTAATTTTGAAGCTTCCAAGTGATTGACTACTTTGAAATTATAAGTGAATTCAGGCCTTCCTTGGGACCTCTTTAACTCCTCTTCCCCTTGCTCACTCCTCTCCGGCCATGGAGGCTCCTCTGGGCCGTCTCTTAAACTTAACAAACGCCATCTTGCCCAGGCCTGCATTTGTTTGAAATGATCTGAAGATACCTTGCAAAGCCACATCCTCACTTCCTTCTATTTTCTACTCACATGGGACTTGCTGAGTGCTGTGAATAAAATAGCAACTCCTCCTTCCCCTCTTGCATACCTGGCTATATTTATCTGCAAGGCACTTATGAATGTCACTGTCTGAATGTAAACTCCATGAAAGCGAGGACTTTCGTCTGTTGATGCTTTATTAGACCTAATATTTACCTGGAACAGTGTGTGAGTCGTAACATTCAGATATTTGTGGGAGGGTGAAAGGTAGGAACAGAGGGAAAACTCTTCATGTATTTTATTGTTTCTGTCTCTTACTAGAAGGTAAAAGTCCACAAGGGCAAGGCTTCACCCCTAGCACTTAGAAATGTGCTGGCACATAGTCAGTGTTTTAATAAATAATTGGAGAGAAAATTTGTGCAGGTTTGGTTGTGTATACTTAATTATGCAACCATAGTAAACACATATACAGATGTCCTTTAAAAAGTAGCCGTGTTTGTTCCTATATACACCAAAGTTATGCTTGCAGTATAACCTGTAGTAATATAGCATAGAAAGCCACATAGCATATTAGTTAAGAGGCTGAACGCACAACTGCAACCGCCTGTGCTGAGCCCCGATCCCAGCTTTACCTCCTACTGGCAGAATGGTCATGGCAAAGTTATTTAACTGCACCATACCTCAGTTTCCTTTTTTGTAAAATGGGAATGATGGAAGTACCTATCATAGGGTCAAGGGCATTGAGTTAATATAAAGTGCTTAAAATAGTGTATGAAACAGAGTAAACATTCTGGAATTCTTCATAAAAAAATGTTAAGACAAAATATTTATTGATATTATTACTAATTCATTCATATTGGGTACTAAAGAGTGGAAGAGTCCCCTGTTAATTCCATAGCCCAGATGAAGATGACCCTTTGGATCTGTCTCCAGAGGAGCTGGAATATTTTAAAGAGATGAAAGCAGGAAGTGACAGAGATAGGATTTTATTTCCTAAGGGGAGGGTCCTACTGCTTCTATTCTTGCCAGGGTGCTAATTCTTTTCTCTTTTTTAAAATTGCACACAAAATTAAGTGAATCCAAGAAACCTTCCGTATATCGCATGGAGCAGCTTTCAGTGTAGTTGTAGTAGGTAGCACTTAGGGGAAACTCAGTGTAGAGAGGATGTGTTGTCAGGCTGCTGTTGTAGAAACTGCCTGTAGTGTGCATGAAAAGAAAGCAGAAGTTATGTGCAAGGTGCGACTGTACGGCCATGTTGTCAGTGGATGTGTCAGCAGGAGAGGGACACTGCAGAGCAGACATGCAGTTCCAAACATGCCAAAGAGAAACAGTAGCACCTGTGCTATCGCACAGCAGAAAAGGTGTCCTAAGAATTTGAAGAAAGGGGCTGGGCACAGTGGCTCACTCTTGTAATCCCAGCACTTTGGGAGGCCGAGGTGGATGGATCACTTAAGGCCAGGAGTTCGAGACCAGCCTGGCCAACATGGTGAAACCCCCTGTCCCTACTAAAAACACAAAAATTAGCCAGGCGTAGTGGCGCATGCCTGTAATCCCAGCTACTCGGGAGTCTGAGGCAGGAGGATAGCTTGAACCCTGGAGGTAGAGATTGCAGTGAGCTGAGATCACGCCAGTGCACTCCAGCCTAGGCAACAGAACGAGACTCTATCCCCCCCCGCCTCCACCCACCAAAAAAAAGAATTTGAAGAAAGGGCAGAATATACCAATAGAGATGGTAAAATTTGTACGTTATATAACCATGGAAAATATTTGTTCAGCCTATAGTATCCCAGAAGATGGAAGAGTTTGAAGAGAAAAGGGAGTGGGAGCAATGGGAGGCCAGAACTTTTCTAATATTCCCTGGCTAGATTGTAGCATTTATTACCTAATCAAGAAAGGAGTGTATTTGATCAAACTAAATTCATATTTACAAGTATATTTTACCTGTGTGCTAGACAGGAAGTGAGTATTCTAAGGACTGGTGGTGGTGTGGGTACCCAACTCTTTAACATAAACACTAAACAAACTGTTTAAGATATGAAAATTGTAGTTCTTATCCACATAAGGAATGCCTACTTTGGATCTATTGCCAGTTAAGTTAGTCGGAGGATCTGCATTCCTTCTCTGGCCAGTCCCGGACTACCTTCTGCCAGCTGCTTCGTGCCGCCTTTTTCTAACCAGCTTCTGATGTCCAGTGCATATACACTCATACTAATTCAACCTGACAGAAATGCAGACAGAAGAGAATGTCCAATGGCATCTTAAGAAGACTCCAGAAAAATGAGTTGGTCAGACTGTAAGTGAGTCACTCTTCCTGTCTTGTCCACCGGAATTGGGGCTCACTGATCCTACTTTGCCCAAAGGAGCTTCTATGCAAACAATGAGCATATACATTTGTTTGTATCTAAATGTATTTCTCTTTTTAAAGCTGGATACCCAGTAAGAGTTTATTTGCAAATTATTCGTTTGAAATGATTATAGTGTGGGTTAACGTTGACTTGATAATATTGCACATATTACATTCTCATGTGAGAGCTATCCCACAAGAGCAGCAACTTAGTATAGGAAAAAATAGATAAATAAAACAACTAAAACAACAAAAAGTGAAAACCTGCATCATGCCTGTAGAAACGTTTGAACCACTACATGGGTGAAAAGTACAGTTGTTATGTTGGAAGCCAGTGCCTCAGGAGCAAATGCAGACTCCCAGACTCATACAGTGAGTTTGGGTCAGTTTCCATGGCACTGCCTTGCACGTGGGTGCCCTCTTCTGGAATACTGAAGGCAAGACTGAGAAAAAGGAGTGAGACTTGGAAGGTATGCGGCGGGTGGGGCTGGGGGCAGAATCTGTATGTGATGCTTACTAAAATTTTTTATTGGTGAAGACTGAATTTTGTCTTCTGTGCTGAACAGAGAAATAGCTGTTAGAAATTTTACTAATTAGGTTTTGTGTGTTTCCTTTAGAAAGAGTCTTAAATCATAAGACGCTGTCCCTTCCAGGGAATGTATTCTATGTAAGTGTTGAAAACAGGTTCATTTGAGGCATTTGTCCTGAATTATTCCTACTGAGCGCTAATATTTGTATGGAGATTTATATTTAATAAAGTGTTGTCGTGTATTATCTCATGTCATCATAACCTTAATGATGCTGGTGGTGGTGGTGATAAAAATGGATCTGGTGATAGGAGCAGATGTTTTTTGTTTACCGTATGCCAGACATCTTACATGCCAAGCATCATACATGGATCTTCTCATCTGATCTTCACAACAGCTTGTTAATATGATACTATTATCTGTTTTATAGCTAAAAACCTTAAGGCTTACAGACAATGATGACCTTACCTACCTAAGTTCCCAGAACTGGTGACCACTAGAGCCAAGTGTTTAAACTTGGGTGGTCTAACTGGAGTTCTCCAGCAATAATTGCTTTTGGCATCTTCTAAATTAATAATCATTACTTGCTGGCAAACTGAACACTCACAGGTAGAATTTCCTTAACAAATGAAGGGAGACCCCAGAATTCTTCTGCTGTAATAGAATTCAAATGAATACACTGCTGCTAGACATATTTCTTTGGCACACTTTCTTGTTCTTTGGTCATATTGAGCATTCTAGCCTCTCCTAGGTGATTCCCTCCACCAACATAAGGGTGGCTAATTCACCTCTACTGAATTCTTGGAGATAGGGGACGGTTGCCATTGCTACCAGACAGCTCTGCCTGGTTAACCTGTGGGTACCTGGTACCTATCGTTTCTTTGAACCAAACTCCTGGTCTTCCCCGAGTGCTTGTTTCTTTCCATGTGCGCACACTGTTACCCATTCCCTCTTCTTCCTCTTGTGTTCGTTGTCTTGTTTGGTGGCATCACCTTCCACCAGCTTTTACATCAGGGTTAGCCTCGTACCCACTCTCTGAACATAGCTCCATGCACATCTCAAGCTACTCATCCCGTTCTTCCATTTTACCTTCTAAGTAGCTTTCAGAGCAGGCTTTTCCTTCATATTCACACAGACTCGCAGTTTAGTTTCTCATCTCTTGACGGTACTATTCTGATACCTTTTGTAGCTGGCTTTTCTGTCTTCAATTTTGTCTCCCTCCAGTTTTCCCTCCACACTACAAGCAAAATTGATCTTACCAAAACCCAAGTCTGATTGTTATTCCCATCTTTACACCTATAGTGACCTCCCATGTGTTAGAGGGGTAACTCAAAGCTCTGACAGTGCATCGAGATCATCTTGGTCCTTAAACAGAAGAATGCCACGGCCCATCGCAGGCCAGCGACTGAGAATTCCCTGCAGTGCGCCCTGGCGCGTGTCTTTCCTGAAATCTGCACTTGTCCTCACATCCTACTTGGATAGCTAATGGACATCTCAAGGTGAACCATCAAAAATGGAACTTCTTTTTCTCACAACCTGTGCTAACTTTGGTTTTTCGTGTCTTGGTTGATGGCAACCCCACCCTTGAAGTTGCTCGGGCCTAAAACTTAACTACTATTATCTCAGCCCTCCCAAAGGACCAGTCAGCTGGTCCTCCGGGACCTACAGCCCCTGCCCCCACCCAAGCCAGCTCCTCTCTGGCATATGCAGTACCCTGTGACTGATCACCCTGCTTGCACTCCTCCAGTCTATTTTCGAAGCAGTACTTAGAGTGACCCTTTAAAAATATAAATTAATCTTAGATCTTTACTCAGAACCCTTCAATATTAACCATTTCACTCGGTGTAAAAACCAGTCTCCATAGTGGCCCACAAGGCCTTTGAACCACAAAGTCATTCCCCAACTCTGCAGAGGTGTCCTGGGGCATTGCAGTGAGCTCGCAGGTGTTTCTTAGGCTATCTAAATTGTCAAGGGAAACACAGCTCTTATCATCTGTCAAACACTGAACGGCCAGTTCAGCGTCAACATCAGATTGTGCTATATTCCTTTTGATGTCATAGCTTTGAGCTGGATATTCACCACTTGTTGTGATAAAAATTAAGTGCTATGAGAAAACGAATGAGTGGCAGTATTAAGTCGGATAAGAGATTTAGGAAGTCATATGGCCCAGAGGCACACACATCCATTAGTAAGCAATCGTTATTTAATAATAAAAATGATTTTTCTTTCCATTTGTCTGTATTGTTTCTTCAAATGACTGTAAATTGTTGGGTCCAAACTTAATAAGTATTTATACACTATTATTCTGTTACTAAATGGAATATATTTCCTTTGGCCTTGGAGTGTCATAAAAAACTTAAACATTAAAGACTCTGAATCAAGAAAATGTGGGAACCTCTGCCCCACAAGCCCGTTTGCTCTCTGGGTATTCTCCGTTCACTGCCTCTGCCCCAGCCACGCTGGCTTTCTTGCTTGCTGTCACACATCTAACATGCTCCAGCCTCTGGGTCTTCTCTGGGCCTGGAATGCTGTTATTTTATCATATTTGCAAGGCTAATCTCCTTTATTCTTTCTTCAAATGTTTCCTTCTCCATGAGGCCTCCCATGACCACTTTGTAGAAGAATGTTTCCACCCTCATCCCCAAATTAGAGTTCCTCTTCTCTCTTTGCTCTATTTTTTTCCAGAGCAAACGTCACCTTCTAATATGTAGAATTTACTTATTTATTATAATTCTTTATTTTTAGCTCCCCTCCCCACCCAGGGTAGAAGTTTTTAATTCTGTTTTGCTTACTGTAGTCTACCAAGCACCTATAATATCTGGCACATTATAGGGAATTAAATACGTATTCATTGAATCATTGAAGACAGACGTACCAGAAGATGACTGGCAGGAGCAAAATGGATAGTAGTAAAGCATTGGAGTCTCACTGGCCATGTCCAGCTCCTTACCTCAGTTTTCCCATCTGTAAAATGGGTTATACTATTGCCTGTTTCATAAGACTGACAGTTCGATCCCTAGGAAGCAGCCCAGAGGCTGGCACATAGTAAATGCCTAACTATTGTTAACCTATTAGGTTTACGGTACCATGGCGAGTGCTGTGGCTGTTCTGAATGACTTCTCATTTACGTTTCTTTGAGAATTAGATGATGTACTCTGTCTACAATGCCTAGGAAATAAATGCCATAGATAATGATGGACGAAATGATTTTCCTTTCCCTTTTCAGGGGCAATTCATGATTTAGGGTTTTACTTACTTTTTGCAGATGGTGTACGTACTTTTGACTTCTATTTCAGCCCTGAAAGTTGTGCATTTGTACTGGCCCTCTTGTCTGTTGGTTCCAGTTTTCTGTGTTTCCATGTCATCAGCCTGAAGGATGGCAAAGAGGTCATGTTGTTCCCACTGGTCCTTTTATTCCACTTGCAACTGAAGTCATTTCTTCTCACTCCTTGAGATTCTTCTAATTTGCCTTTGCCTAAGTTATGTATAAAATTCAACTCAACTAGGTGGCTGTTATTATTTTCTATGTACAACCCTTGCGGTACACTTTATAAATACAGGGTGATACAGGGAGCTTTGACACCTTAACCTAACTTCTTTCTGGTCCTAGTTTTATTACCACAATTACATAAGCATTTAAAGAAATTTTAAATTTAAATTCAAAGTATGCTATTTATTAAAGTCCTGGGAAAAATTGACAGTAAAACAGTATACTGTTGAGTGTATTGTTTTATACAGGCTATAGTATACTACTGATCTCAGTTTTTTTCCGGAACTTGCCAGGATTAGCTACAGTGAATTGGAAAGTTAGTGCCACATACCATTATTGATAGCATAGTGTGGAAGAAAATGGAGGAAGTAGACATGGCAGATGGCTGTGTTCTTGCATTCTCTTAGCAGATGGCTGTTGAGTACCTTCAGCCGCCCCTTGTGTTGAGGATTCAAACTGGAATTCAAGACACTGGTAGGGGAAAGCAATGAGATTTTAAAAGGTAGCACCAAGAGTTCACAGAATTTGGCATGGTGGGTCTGGGGGTGATGAGAGTGACAAAGGGAACAACATACATAAAAGGCATGGGAGCACAGCTTGTATCTGTGTGGTTCAAGCAGGAGGGAAATGGTAGAGGACAGGTTGAAAAAAGAAATTGGGGTCAGCTTGGAAAGGGCCTTAGGGCATGCTACAGAATATGGATCTTGTGTAGGATTTGTGTAAAGTGGCTACATTATCACATTTGTGGTGGTAGCATGCAGGTCAAGAGAGAAGGATGAAAACAGAAGAGGGTTTTTGTATTTTTTGTTTTTTTTTTTGTATATAGAGGACATTAGAGAAGAATCAGTAGATTATAGGCAACAAAGTCTTGATAAAACTGTAGAAAAACAGCAGGAATAAAAATCACAGAAACAAGTGAAAAAATCCAGAAGGATTCTAATTGTGAATAAGCTACCAGTTGGCAATCATGGAACACCATTATTGGAATGCTTTAAATAAAGTTTAGAAAAAAACATTTCAGGAGGTTTTGCCAGAAAAAATATAAGATGCCTAGTTAAACTTGAATTTCAGAAAAATGATGAATAATATTTTAGTATAAGTATGTCCTGTGCAGTATTTGGGACATACTTATACTATATACTGTTTTGTGATGTGAAATTCAAATTTAATTGGGTACTCTATTTTTATTTGGAAAATCTGCCAATCTTAGTATGATTCAAAAGGTTGTGAGAAGGCCTGGTGATCAGAGTCAATGATCTGGTCCTTCATTTGATGATGGAGTGTTTTGATGAGAGAATATTACCATGTTTACTTGGAGGTCAGAAGTAAAGGCCCCAGGGAAGCATTTTCCTTTTTTTTTCTTTTCTTTTTTTTTTTTTTTTTTTTTTGAGAAGGAGTCTTGCTCTGTCACCCAGGCTGGAGTGCAGTGGCGTGATCTCGGCTCACTGCAAGCTCCGCCTCCCGGGTTCACGCCATTCTCCTGCCTCAGCCTCTCCGAGTAGCTGGGACTACAGGCGCCCACCACCACGCCCGGCTAATTTTTTTGTATTTTTAGTAGAGACGGGGTTTCACCGTGGTCTCAATCTCCTGACCTCGTGATCCGCCCTCCTCGGCCTCCCAAAGTGCTGGGATTACAAGCGTGAGCCACCGCGCCCGGCCGGGAAGCATTTTCTAGAACACAGGGAGAACCTTTTGGGAAGTCTGTTATACATTTAAGTGACTGGTAGGGATTTATTTATTTACAACCTTGCTAGGGTGTAAAGTGATTTGATCAAGAAAAATAGGGAAAACAACTACAGAAAAGAGAAAATCCAAACTACAGAAAGCGTGCAATGCTCAGCAGACTAGAGCTGCAATGTCTTGTGTATTCAAGAAAACAAAATGGGGTGTTATCCCCTCTGAGAGGGATCACTGAGTCGGCTTTATCAAGTGTGAACAAGGCTGGGCTCGCTGTTTCTTACGCTCTTGATAGACAGTGGCGCTTGTGTTCTTGCTCCTGTTTTTATTAGAACTGCAGAAACATTACAAAAACCCCAACAATGAACACTCGGCTGAGAATGTGAGGTCATAGTAGTGTGACCTCACAGGGAGCCAGGTTCTTGGAAGGCTGTGAGGCTCAGCAGACACTGAACTTGGGAGCTGAAGAATACTGGACAGGGCTTCGGAGAGGAAGGATGGTCCACGCGCCCCTCAGGGGTTGCGATGGGCTCTTCTTGTTGCTTTATGGTTGCTGGTAAGTTTATATTGCCATCATATTGTCAAGCTTTCTGATTTAAAAGGAGCAATTTCGGTCCTTGTTCAAATAATCTCTTAAGTTGTGAAATGAATAGAATGAAGCCATCTAGGGACAGGGATATTTATCCTTTGTTCTTTATTTTCTCCTTTTACTGAAGCCTTTTTGAAGAAGATCCAGAAAGTCTGATGCACACAGATTTTGCAATTATATGGTTTTGGTGAATGTGAGGAAAATTAGGTGAAATCACCTGGACCGGGCAGCGTAGTAGAAAAAGGGCAAATATGCAGAATGAGTAACATGAGGAATGGAATGATTTTGGGTAATAAATTTTTAAAATGTGTTCTCATTAGAATAAGCCTCTTGTATTTGAACAAAATTGGGCCAGTACTGTATATGTGGTATAATTACATTGTTTGCACAGAATGATTAAATAAATGCCATGAATTTTCCCTGGGAAGTGAGCAGTAAGTAGTGATTTAATTAAGAAGAAAATCCTTTCTTTGACGTTTGTTTTTACTACATGATAGGAAAAGCACACATGGAAACACAACTCCAAGGGCTTTGTTTTGTGTTTTGTGTGTAATTATAAAAAGTACTTGATTGTAATTAACATAGTTCTTGGAATAAGTATTTTACATTTCTGTCACTTGTATGAGAAAACACAAAATAACCATGAATTGCCTAAAAGAAATTTCTACTATGAGTTTTCTTATCATGGGTTATACTGTCGATAATGATTATTCAATTTCCTGATGGGATAGATTTCACAAAACTGAATGGTAGTGTTAAGTCTCTTTTTAAAAAAATGTTTACATCATAGAGAGGGGGGTCTCTGTGTGATGTCCAGGCTGGTCTCAAACACCTGGGCTAAAGCAGTCCTCCTGCCTTGGCTTCCCAATGTGCAGGGATTACAGGTTTGAGCCTCCACACCCAGCCATGTAATGTTAAGTCTATAAAGGAAGATGTGGGATGAAAAAAATCATGCATTTAAAAATGTATTTTCATGGAGATTTTTATCATAATGAAGCAATTTATTTTAACTGGTAGGCATGTGTATTGGGAAACTGTTCAGGGTGTTGAGGGTTACCATACGTCTTAGTTTGCCTGGGTCAGTTGCAGTTAATGCCTGCTGTTCTGCCATTATACTGACTGTGGTTTGGTATTTGACTTAGAGTTTTAATAAGTGAGCTATTACTATTAATAGCTATGGTAAAATAAGCCAGCACAGGTTTGGTAGACGTAACTTTGTATTCCCAGCTTCTCTCATGGTATCATCTGGGAATGTGTGAGTTGACATTTTTACACAGGTGACTCTAAAAGACTTTCTCTCTTTTCCCTATTCTTAGAGCTTCATTTCAAGGGCAGGATGTCAGGTGCTTGCTGATAAAGTGTGCTTCAAGAAGAGTTGCTAGGGACAGTTAACTCCTTCTAATCCTGTAGTGGTTGAGGGGAGTATGAGACTCTGCAGCTACTTGTTATACCAGCTGGTTGTCCGGGAGCCCTGGCTGCTTTTTCAGTGACCTTGAAGCATAAGGCCAGTGCTTCCTTGGTAGAGCAGTGGGAAAAAGGAATTTGTAAATGAGGTAGAATAAGTGACAAGATGGAGCAGTTCTGCTTAGAAATGCATTTATTTTTGCTACAGTGGTTTTTGTCATTTCGCGATGTAAATTTACAACTTATTTTTAGGTTCAGATTTTTAAAAACATGACAAACACCTTTGGGATCATTGAAATACTATATGACTTGCTTTATTAAAGTATAAAATCCGGTGGTTTGGGCATATTCAGAGTTGTTTAGTCGTTACCACTGTCTTAAGGATGCTTTCATCACCCCAAAATAAACAATGCCCATTAGCAGTACTACTTTTTATTGATAATGCTTTCGTATTTCGTAATGATTATAATAGAATATTTAAGGATTTATTATCTCTGTTTCCCCTTTAGAGTGTCCTGGTTTAGACAGTAAATGGTTATCTGCTTAATGCAAGCCAAGTTAAAGAACTATGGGATAGAGCAAGGGCAGATAAACTCCCATCCGTGGGCCCAATTCAGCCCAGCCTGGAATGGCTTTTAGGTTTTTTAAGGTTGTAACAAAGCAACAACAACAAGGCAGCATGTGTGACAGGGGCCATATGTGGCCTGCACGCCTACGATATTTATGATTTGGTCCATTATAGAAAAACTCTGACCGCCCTTGGTTTAGCATCTGTGCTAAGTGTGTTCAAAGGCCGTTTAAGCACGTTTTATCTTGAGCACGTCTTACTTCCAAGTTAAGATAAAGATTTGGAAATTAATGTATCCTCATTAGTTTCAGTGTTACAAATACAAGAGACCCCTCTGTACCTGACCACAGGTTGTAGTCTTTAAGCCCTTTCTAGGGCGGAATTCTCAACGTGTTGCCTGTGGAGCTTTCTTCCTTCAGTTAGGTTTGTGAGATCAGAATTGTTTTACACTAATTATTATAACACTATTTTTCTTTTTCACTGCGTTGATATCGTATGGTGAAAAACAATAGTGGAGGTCTTAGTAGAACTTCAGGCAGTGGCACCAAACCCTTCTAGTCATTGTATTCTCCACTGTCATGCCCTCAAAATGAAAATAAAGGCCAGTTTCACCTTTAAAAAAAATCCTTGATGAAACCAGTACAGTTTATTTCATTTCAACGCTTGAGATCATGTCTTTTTAATTTTGTGTGTGATAAAATGGGAATAAAGCACTTCTGTTCCTGATAGTCTCCAGGAAAAACATTCATCTGTCATTTAAGTTGGGGTTAAAACTGGTCACTTTTTAAATTTAATGTCATTTTTCCTTGAGAGAATGACTGACAAACTATGGTTATTGGCAAACATTTTCTTGAAAATGGAGTAAGCCTAGTACTTTAAGGAAAACAGCTGATAGTAGTTTGTAGCAAATGATTACATTTGAGCTTTTGAACAAAAGTTAGGATTTTGGAAAACTTATATCTGCCAGCAAAGGTTTGGCAGCTTACCAATACTTGGACTTTAATGGTGACGTTAGTGAATATGATTTTTTTTAAGGTTTTATAATGAAATGTGTCAATACAAATTTTGCAAATAACCAATGTGTGATGTTACAAAATCATGTATAGGTGAAAAGATCCATTCAAAATACAAGATAGATTTTAATGTAAGAGTACAAAAAGTTAATCGACACAATTTTCGATTCCATATTGCAAGTAAGAACATACTTTAGGAAACTACCACTTGTCTCATTTTGGTGTTGTATCAAAAAAGAATATCCACAATTATCTGAAAAGGATATTAAAGTATTTCCTTTTTCTAATGAAATATGAGTGAGGGCACATTTTCTTAATGCGCTTCAACTAAAATGATACATTGTTACTGGTTGAATATAGAAATGGCTCTTAGAATCCAACTGTCTTGTAGTAAACCAGCTGTTAAAGAAATTTTTGTTTTTAAAAAACAGTGAAACACTGTGATTTGTCTCACTAAATTTTAGTTCTTCTGGAAAACAATAGTTGTATCTTTATAGTATTAGTTATACAAAATAGACTTATCTTTAAGTGAGTGAATATTTAAAATGTTTCTATTTTCATTACTACTATGGTAAATATCAGTAGGTATAACCCGCATAAGTGAAGTGGAGTCCTTCTAAGAATGTAAAGGTCTAGAGACCAAAAAGTTTGGGAACTGCTTGCCTAAGATTTAGGCAATCTGTTCTTTAGTTCTTTAAAATATGGTAACTGAAACTATTTTTATGACTATTTAAACATAGAATGATCTCATCTAAGTGTAGCTGAATTAAAAGAAAACTATTAGTATTTCATCAGCTATTTTCCTTTTTGCCATTTAAGAAAAATCTATTATTTTCTCTCGTTATCAATTATCATAGCAATGCTGGGGTGAAAACAACACGGCTAGAAGCTCATTCCGAAATGGGGAGCACGGAAATTTTGGAAAAGGAGACCCCAGAAAATCTCAGTAATGGTACCAGCAGCAATGTGGAAGCAGCCAAAAGGTTGGCCAAACGCCTTTATCAGCTGGACAGATTCAAAAGATCAGATGTCGCAAAACACCTTGGCAAGAAGTACGTTCTCACCCATTGCTGGAGTCAGAATTCTCTTCTGTTTTGTGTGTGTTTTAAATAGTTTATCTTTCAATAACCAAGTCTATTCTGTTTTCTTATAGCAATGAATTTAGCAAACTAGTTGCGGAAGAATATCTGAAGTTTTTTGATTTTACAGGAATGACGCTGGATCAGTCACTCAGGTATTACTAAGCCTCCTTGCTGCTCTTCATTGCCTTCAAATGATTAGTTCTTAGAGGAGAAAGTAATGCCTTCTAGCTAGAATCTTATTTTTTTTTTTTAAACTTCCAGGTATAGGTGGAGTATTCCTTCTCCAAAATGTTTGGGTCCAGAAGTGTTGTGGATTTTGGATTTTGTCATGTTTAGGGATGTTTGTGTTATACTTACCCAGCTGAACATCCCAAATCTGAAAATCTGACATGCTTCAGGGAGCATTTCCTTTGAGCCTTATTTCAGCGCTGAAAAGTGTTGTAGATTTTGGAGCATCTCTGATTTTGAAGCATTTTAGATTTCTTATTTTCGGGTTTGGGACGTTTAGCCTGTACTTTGTGAACTTAGCTCAAATTGTATTATAGATATTAAACACAGCAAAGAGTAAGAAAAATGTATTCATTTAACGAAATGACACATGAATTGATATTCTACACCTAATAGTAAGCCTGAGTTCAGATGGTAAACAATTGGTAGCAAAGCAAATCTGGATAAAAAAATGCCATCTGTAGGAGTTTTTCTGTTTTTCATTTTTTTATTGTTGTAGGATGCAGGTAGCATAAAATCTATCATCTTAGCAATTTTTAGGTATACAGTGAGTGGCATTAAAAACATTCATAATGTTGTCCAACCATCACCACCATCCATCTCCATTATTCTCTTCTTGTAAAACTGAAGCTCCATACTCATTAAACAATGATTTTTTTTTTCCTTCCCCTCCTTTCCCCCAGCCCCGGCAAACACTATTCTACTTCTCTTCTCGATGATTTTGACTACTGTAATGTAAATGGATATATACATTATTTGCCTTTTTGTGATTCATTTAACTTAGCGTAATGTCTTCAAGGTTCATTCGTGTAGCATATATCGGAATTTCTTTGCGTTCTGAGGCTGAGTAATACCCCATTATGGGGACTATATATACCACCATCAGCTTCAAGACACACTTGGGTTGCTTCCATGCTTTTGCTATTGTGAGTAATGCTACTGTGAACATGAGCATACAAATATTTCTTCAAGATCCTGTTTTCAATTGTTTTGAGTAGGGAGTTTGGTTTTTGAATGATCAGTTCAACACCGCCGCCCCCACCCCCCACACACACAGTTTATAGATTGTAGAATTAGAATTAGATTTTTTTCCTAAGCATTTGCTTACTATAGCCCAATAGCCTTTTTTTTTTTTTTTTTTTTTTTTTTTTTTGAAGAGTCTTGCTCTGTCACCCAGGCTGGAGTGCAGTAGCGCCATCTCGGCTCACTGCAACCTCCGCCTCCCAGGTTCAAGCAGTTCTCCTGAATCAGCCTCCTGAATAGCTGGGACTACAGGTATGCACCACCACACCTGGCTAATTATTTGTATTTTTAGTAGAGATGAGGTTTTGTCATATTGGCCAGGCTGGTCACGAACTCCTGACCTCAGGCAGTCCACCCGCCTTGGCCTCTCAAAGTGCTAGGATTACAGGCATGAGGCACCGTGCCCAGCCCCAATAGCCTTTTAAGGTGATGCTTTGGAATTAACTCTCCAGTGGAATAAAAATGAATGTCAACATAATCAGTAGAAAGTATCTGTAAAATTGTTTCCAACAATATCCACTTTTTCTGACCTTTTCAAGTGAAGGTGTCTAAAACTCACTGATTCTCACTTTTTACATTATATTGTATTACAGGTTTCTAAGTAGCTGAAGGTAAAACCTAGTCAGCATTTCATTTTACACACTATTTATAAAATGTCCGTGTCTGGAAGAATTCTGAGATCATCTAGTGTAACCCTTTAATTTTACAAATGAAGAAACTGAGGCCTCGGAGGTGAAGGGAGGATGTTTGGGCTGGAGGGTAGTACTGCAGTGATTTATCATGGGGCTCTTTTCATGCAGCAAAAGTACTCAGATTTTCTAACAAAAACAGTTAATCAGTGGATGAAAGATCTATGTTTTTCCCTTGCATTCTCATGTAGTTTATTAAAGTTATGAAAAATTAAAGTTTTGTCAATATATAGTTTGTTAACCTTAATTATACCTATAATAAGAAGGCAAAATTTTCATAGAAATGAGGTTTATGGTATGTTTCTTACCATAGTAAGATTTCTTAGACATTTTGAATGATTTTTTTTTCCTTCCTATCTCATGTTTAGGAAAATGAATCTACATTGTCAAGTGAGGGTCATCTGGATTCATCTCAAACAAACAGTGCTCTTAGGGACTCCAAGTAGATTAGTGTGTGGTTTTTGACACACTTCCTATAATTTAAAGATATTTTTATACGTAAACTAATTCCATTATGTAAGGAATAAATTATATCTCCCAATTTCCTCCTCCTATAACAAATTAATGTTAAAATGTGATAATAGACAAAATTAACAGAAATCTCCTGTGCACACAGCAATGTAATTCATAGTGGCTATAACAGAGATGACAGTCATGTAACAAAATGACAGAAGCACCCTGATGCGTATAGAGTTTTAAAACATAGGCTTTATGATGATATATTGAGTCTTAAGTGGTCTTTTTTTTTAATCTGACCTTTTAAAATTGGGTACTTGACACTTGGTCATAATGAGGAAATTACCTACCTTCCCAAGGCTTTCTTGATGTGCTGACCACTCTGTTATCACCCTGTCATCTTTTAAGTGGACATTTTTTTTCTTTTGAAACGGAGTCTCGCTCTGTCGCCTAGGCTGGAGTGCAGTGGCGCGATCTCGACTCACTGCAACCTCCGCCTCCCGGGTTCAAGCGATTCCTGCCTCAGCTTCCTGAGTAGCTGGGATTACAGGCGCCCACCACCACGCCTGGCTAATTTTTGTATTTTTAGTAGAGATGGGGTTTCGCCATGTTGGCCAGGCTGGTTTTGAACCCCTGACCTCAAATGAACACCTGCCTTGGCCTCCCAAAGTGCTTTTTATAGAATTTAAATACTAATAAAAATTTATATTGAACGGCTATCTAGTAAATGATTTTTTTGGGGGGAAATAACTTTATAATATCTTACTTTGTATAATTAATATCTTAGGTTTATATAAATTGACTTTTAACTATGAAAGAGTGTGATAGCATTTTCTAAAATTTCACTGTTTAAATTTTTCATTCACTTGTAGGTATTTCTTTAAAGCATTTTCTCTTGTGGGAGAAACTCAAGAACGAGAAAGAGTTTTAATACACTTCTCCAATAGATATTTTTATTGTAACCCGGATACCATTGCTTCTCAAGGTAATCTGATACAAATCCTTGAATTTCTTTTTTATATCAATGGTTATTTTCCTTATTATGAAAGTTAAATTTTATTGTCAGAAATTGTGTATCTTCAATTACCTAGTGATAACTATTAACACTTCTGCTTACTTCATTCTAGTCTATTTAATATTTAATGTCAAATTGGCATTAGAGTTTTGTTTTTTAGCTGCCTTTTTATTTCATTGTGAGCATTTTCTCATGTCATCAAATATTCTTTAAAAGCATAATATTTAAGGACAGCGCGATATCCCACTCTTATTTAAATTGTTTTGGTTTCTACTTCTCTAGTGTGACAGCATACTTTCTTTACATTGTTCATGGTTTGTCTGGGATTTTATGTAATAAATGAAATTTCAGTTTTCTTATTTCTTCTACATTTGGTCTCTGCGTTTCTTGATGAAAGCTCATGTATCCTGAGTTTTGGGGTTAGTTTTGGAAACATTAACAAATCTCACTGGTGGTTGTGCTGTGTCTCTGGTGCTTTTGTTTGATATTAATTGTAACGATACCAACCACAAACTTTTGCTGGATTTTAATAAACTATGAGTTTATGGTTATTACAGTATTTTTACAAAGTAAATGACTTAATTGTAAACTGTTTATTTTTGGACCTACCTTGCGAAGAGAGATCTTTCCTCCGTTTCAATTCCTGCAATAAAGTACACTTTTTAGTGTTTGAAGTCAAGCACTTTGACTTGCGACTGGAAAATGTTTCATAATCTTACAAATTATGGAGTAAATCACTGAGACTAGATTCACAAGAAATAGTAATTACCTCTTAGCTTCAGTATTGCCGATTAACCTGGATGATGTACTTGGTATTGGCCAAGGTGCTTGCCTCTACCTTCCCTCCATCTCCAAGGCTGCAGTCACAGTTAATTTATCACCTGATTAAGGTGACATTCCTGTTGGTAAACTGATGCTATTCAGACCAGTTATTCACTCTCTGTGTTACTGTTAGCCCTGACAAGAGAATGAAGGAGATAAAAGTGGGCTGTTTTTATTAGAACCTTCTTCAAATCTAAGATGTTTACATTCTTGGATAAAATAAGAAATACAGATTCGTGTACTTAATTGGCTGTTGATAAAGATATTTGAGAGTTGGCTGCTGAGTTCTTAAAATACTTTCAAGAATTTGTTTTAAATATATGTAGAACTTGTGATAATAAAATGGTGCTAGAATAAATATACTTTTAGCCATTTGGTAGCATCTATTTAGAGACACTGATAACAGAAATCACCTACTATACTAAAGAAGTTACTTTTAAAAATACCCTGGCTTTAATTTATGAGTGCAATAATTAGACCTTCTAATTTAGCATAAATTGATAAGATTTTTACTGCATCTGAAACTGCTATTGTCTACTCTACTTGTATAGAGAATTAGCAGAGTGAGAGTAATGAGAACAACTAATTCTAATGTGTGGAAATGAGAATCCTAACTCTACTTGGAGAACATTTTTATATGACTTTAACCTAACAGAAATGTGTCTTTGGAGGCTCGTATTTACTCATCTCCCATTGTAAGCAATGCTTGTCTGGATATCCTTGTACTATGTATAGATCCCTAATTATTGCTGAAGTGCAAAGCCCTAGAAGCTGATTCGTTGTATCAAAAGACATTGTTTCAAGGCTTTACATATCTACTACCAAATAGTCCTCCAGAGGTAAGAACAACTTATCAACAGTGGAGTCCAGTTCTGTGCATTGAGGTTCTTTCTATAAATTATTCTTATCCACTTTTTGTCTCTTAAAACAGGACTAATTGTACCTAGCACAGTACTGTTTTCGTAGGTTCTGAATGTATCCTATTAGTGATAATAAGGTGGAGTCCAACAGTGAAAAGCGAATTCATGCTTTTTTTTTCTTGTGTCTTTCTTTAGATGGAGTCCATTGCCTTACCTGTGCAATAATGCTTCTTAATACCGATCTACATGGCCATGTAAGTGTGGATTTGTGAAACTTAGATCCAAAACATGTCGGGCTTATCTCTGCTTTTGTGTTCATACACATTTATTTTCTGCCTCCCTGTTTCTCATTCTCTACATGGTTCCCGTGGCAGGTGAATAAAAAGAAATCTTTGAAAAAAGAAATAATTTTTTTTATTTCACATGCTAGCACAGAGTATGATTTTAAATGCATCGTCTTGGTGTCTGGAGTTGTTTTAGCAGTGATGTGTGTGTTCTGTATCTTCTTTGTCCAGTAGATGGCAGACAGAGCTTTTACTTGTTTTTGTTTTTGGGTTGAGAATTACAGTTGATAGATAATGATGGAGGGAATATAAATTAGATCTGAAAATGTGAATTGTGTTTTCACTACATACCATATTGAGTCGAATAACTCAGCCTTTCTTATGCTCCTCAGCTTACCTAGTCTTTTATTAGTTGAAATAGTAAAATAACCTAATTACTGTCTCATCATCTACTTAAGATAGAAAATAAAGTGTTAAAATGTATAATTATATATAAATTTGCAAGTTTTGTAGAAGTAGAATTTTAGCATTTACTCAAACTCCTCATAATACTCTTCAAAATAAATGAAGTTGGGATTATGAAGTAATTTTTGCTCTAAGTAAATACAGATTAATCCATACTTAATGAATTGTAATTTTATTTTGAAGAGAAAATCAGGTGTCTGCATAGAGTATATTATCCCTTGATTTGGTGTAATATATCTTACTATTTAAAAATTACATGTAAAAATTGATATTTAGATATTCTGCTAGTGACGTAGTTTCCTTTTTTGGAAAATACAGTGTTCCCTTTTAAGAAAGGAAGCATGGAGCTCTGTGGGACCATTAAGTTGGACTAGCTGTTATAAGAGGAAGGGATTCAGGGAGAAAGGGTTCCACCACCA
This sequence comes from Nomascus leucogenys, assembly GCF_006542625.1. Lineage (NCBI taxonomy): Eukaryota > Metazoa > Chordata > Mammalia > Primates > Hylobatidae > Nomascus > Nomascus leucogenys. The sequence goes on from NC_044384.1 coordinate 132,908,053, forward strand.
GAAAGCAAAGAGGAGATACAGTGATAGAATCCTAATTTTAACATCGTTTTAACATATCTCAAAATACTCAACTAGAAAGTTCTTTTTGCCATTTATAAGAGGTGAATTTAGAATCACTTAGTGGCTTGTAAACATAGGTAGCATGTGTCCAGAGATAATACAGATGAAAAGAAAAAAGATACTTTCAGGAAGCATTCTTGGGCAATATAGCACGGCTAATACACCATGTGGAAATGCAGGCATTTCACAGTGTGAATCTTGACATGAGTACCACAGTCTAATGTTCATCCAGCCTGTTAAAGGGATGGCCAGTCAGTGGATTGTCGTGACCACTTTTTTCGTGTTACTGGCCAAGCAAGTTTTCACTGCTTTGCCTGTTTGGTGATAGCAGTTGCTCTTTGCACCCTTCTTTGCCTTAGCCTTTCTGGCCAAAGGAGACAATTTTGAGTGTGTTTGGCCACATATAACATTGAATCAAGTCAGTGATCACCAGCATGAAGAATTCCCTTCACACTAGATATTTTGAGGTTCCATCAACATAAGAGTTGTACGTTTAGCATCTGTTAACGGAGAAAACGTTAAAAATTCAGTAATATTGCAATTTTTGTTTAAAGGTTGCAGATCTCTTAGAGCTTTTGTCACGTTTTTGGTGATTTGTTTCTACTGAATCCTAGATTGCATTTTTAAAAAGCTAATATAGCTTTAATAATACTTGTACATAAGCATGTATCTGAATCATAATAACTTGAAATGTAGCAACCAATAAAGATGTTATTTTTTATTAAATATCTCAGCATGCTTGATGTCTAGATAAGCTGTGGACACCCAGGTTTCAGTAGCTACAAGTTTAGAGCTGCAAATATAGGACATTTGCTCTTCTTTAGACTTATAAGGAATTGTAAGGAGATTAGGTGAAGCATCCTGGTTCCTGGCAACGGGGAATGGAAGAGAGTTTATATAAATTAACATTTTAATATTACCTTGAGTTAGGCCAATCGTGGATAATTAATAATTGGCATTAGTAGCAAAATTACTGATAGAAGAGGAAGCAAATTATCAATAACAGTGAATCTCTGTCATATTCAGCATCATGTGTTTGGTGATAAGTTCTCTGTTTTAAAAATGTGTGCGATATACTTGGGATTGTCTATTTAGGTTTGACGTATTAGTTTTCTGTAATGCATGCTGTTACAAGTCTGTTGAATATATAGTAGCTATCATAAGAACTAACCATGTAAATATGTTTCTTCTATCTTTCTCCTCTGGATTCATTTTAAAAATAAATTATTCTTCTAGGTGGTAAGTTTTTAATCGATAATTCTGGATGTAGCTTCTCTTGCATCATGATTGCCTGATTTTTTTGTTGTTGTTTTAGTGTCTATTTGATTTGTTAGCATGGCCCCTGTGAAATCAAATCATGCAGGAGATAAAATGAATTATTTCTACTGTTCTGCTCCTTTTCTCCTTCTCCTTAATGCTATACTAACCTAGAATATGGCCACCCATTACTTGATCCAATGCCAGAATAATCTTCTTTGGGGAGTACACTAATGAACCATTTTTCTTTTTTCCCTTACCATTGTGTCTAATAGCAATACTGCAGCATGATCTTTCTAAGAAGTGTCAAGACCAGCTTGTCCTCATATGCTTTCAGTAGGGGAGGGTTGACTCCCCTATGAGGAGGGCTGACTCCCCTATGGGGAGGTTAACTTGTTTTGGCTGCTCTTGGTGAACCTTTCCTTTACTCTAAGGAATGATGCACTTAAAATGCATTGATATAGGCCTTGGTTTGGCCTGCTATTTTCCTTACTAATAAAATAATGGCATGTGTACTAATATTATACTTATATTTAGCTAATGTGACATGTTGAAATGCCTTTCTTTTTCTAATTTTCCCCTTCAACAAACATATATAGTGTGTGTGTGCCTCCTCCCTTCCATACTCTTTGCTATTTGGGTAAGGATCAGAGGTGAATGAGACAATGTTCATGGAAGCCAAATATCCTCTCTGTTGGTGTTGGGTAGGCTGACCTCATTAGTCAGGTTTCACTGAAGACATGGTAGCAGGTTGCTGAGGTGCTATGATGGGAAAACACTGGGGAGGTGTTTTAATTTCATGTTGGGTTATATTAAACCTCTGTAATTAGGCTAGATAAAAAGCAGTCTGAAGTATATACAATATTTGGGGGGAGAATTCAGTACCTGCTTTTAAAAAAATGTGACGGATTTATCATTTTCCTAGCAAGAGTATCTACTTGTTTTTACTTGTCTGCAAGTAGTTTATTCCCTTAAATTAAATATTTTATCATTGCAGTCATGTGTTGAATTTGCGATATAATTTGTTTTATTTTTGAAATGCCTCTATCTACAAAATACGTATGTAAATTAAACTTGTATACATACAGATACATTTCTCTTAAACTCTAGAGTTTCTTTCTTTGCTGTATTGGAACTAAGTTTTATTGAATATTGTTTGAACTATCAACAAGGAAAGAGTTGAAAGTCTTTTTCTTAAACCTTGTTTGAAATGGTATGGATAAGATTTGATATGTTAGAATAAGTTTATACTTACTCCCTTTCTGGATGGATCTTCAAATGTGTTCTGTTTGCTACCACTAACTAGCTTGCTTGTACTTCAGTCATAGTTTAGTCAGGTTCCTACCATCCTGGCAGGATTATCACCCAGGGCTGGTGTTCTAAGGTGGTAGGAGGGTGAAGTATAGAATTGCATAGCAGTGAGGAGTGAGATAGATGGGAGCATAGTCAGCTGCCCAGTTTCACAACTAGAAAGTCACAAGAGATACACAAGTCAGTGGCTGGCCAAGGTCAGGACATGGTAAGAGGCAGTAGCCAGGGCATTATTTTTAATCAAGATTTTTTGACAAAATGTACCTGTTAACATCAAGGCTTGAGATTTTCAGCAGCAATTTTATCCAGCATCCCTCTGTTCTCCAGTATTGGCAGGAGCCAACCCACCATGTGCAGTTGGTATAAGAGCCTGGTTGTGGTTCTTAGAGGTGGCTGTCTTTCTCAGGCTGGGCCTCCTACATATACTTTACCCTTGACATACTCAGGGCATGTTGAGTGTCATGCCCTGTGGTCTGAGTTTAATGTATGAGGCAGGACCTTACTAATGTTTTTAGTGTTGGGTTATGAGTTTGGAAAGGGTTAAAACCACATCTAGTACAACTTACTTGTAGGGAGAAGAATATAGTCAAGGAAGAAAGTATGTTTAGGTTTTGTAACAGAACAGTGTTAAAAAAAATGTGGAGTTCAGTGTGAGATAGATTGTAAGAATTCATTATTTCTTTTCTAATCTGTAAACTTAATTATTGCATTGGCTTTCTAGGAGCCTAGAATCTTAAATACTGGATAAATATTTGGTTTATTATCAGTAGTGGAAAATGACTATTATAAAAATTATTTTAAAAATTTAATGCTTCGTATTATGATATTTTATATTTTCACTGTCAAAAACATCACAGACTTCCATGAAGTTGATGAACTTCATAGAGTTAATATCCTCAAGAACACTCTGCATCCGTAATGATCACTATTGTAACTGACAGCTGCCTTAAGGACATTTGCATGCAGTCCTCTTATCGTCCTGCAGGATAATATCTTCCCTGTGGATACCTCTTCTGTCTGTGCTTCTCTGGATCTGTGATGCCTTCTGCCTTGAAAGGTGATGCCGTCTGCCGTGAAAGCTATTGTTGGCATTCAATTTTCTCTCTGAGCTGTCCCCTGCTGTAGATTCCAGCCGTGGTCATAATTTCTGTTGTGCCAGCACTGCATTCTCCTTTGGAGTCCTCTCTCCTATCTCCTTGGTGCCGTGTCTGTCTTGTCTTTCCTGGTTTTTTTTTTCCTAAGTTATTATTTGCAAAGATCTTTTGATTTCTAACTTTAAGGTCAGGGGTACATGTGCAGGATGTGCAGGTTTGTTACATAGGTAAACAAATGCCAACGTGGTTTGCTGCACAGATCATCCCGTCACCCAGTTTTTTTTTTTTTTGTATTTTGATACTTTGCAGAGTTGTTATTTTTTATTTTTTATTTTATTTTATTATTATACTTTAAGTTCTAGGGTACATGTGCACAACGTGCAGGTTTGTTACATATGTATCCATGTGCCATGTTGGTGTGCTACACCTGTTAACTTGTCATTTACATTAGGTAAATCTCCTAATACTATCCCTCCTCCCTCTCCCCACCCCATGACAGGGGTTGTGTAATGTTCCCCACCCTGTGTCCATGTGTTCTCATTGTTCAGTTCCCACCTATGAGTGAGAACATGAGGTGTGTGGTATTCTGTCCTTGCAGCAGTTTGCTGCGAATGATAGTTTCCAGCTTCATCCATGTCCCTACAAAGCACATGAACTCATCATTTTTTATGGCTGCATAGTATTCCATGGTGTATATGTGCCACATTTTCTTAATCCAGTCTGTCATTGGTGGACATTTGGGTTGGTTCCAAGTCTTTGCTATTGTGAATAGTGCCGCAGTAAACATACGTGTGCATGTGTCTTTGTAGCAGCATGATTTATAATCCTTGGGGTATATGCCCAGTAATGGGATGGCTGGGTCAAATGGTATTTCTAGTTCTAGATCCTTGAGGAATCACCACACTGACTTCCACAATGGTTGAACTAGTTTACAGTCCCACCAACAGTGTAAAAGTGTTCCTATTTCTCCACATCCTCTCCAGCACCTGTTGTTTGCTGACTTTTTATTGATCGCCATTCTAACTGGCCCATTACCCAGGTCTTAAGCCTGGCATCCATTAGCTATTCTTCCTGATGTTCTCACTCCTCCCACCCTCCACCCTCTGACAGGCCCCACTGTGAGCTGTTCTGCCCCATGTGTCCATGTGTTCTCATCATTCAGCTCCCACTTACAAGTGAGAACACATGGTAATTGGTTTTCTGTTCCTGCCTTAGTTTACTAAGGATAATGACCTCTGGCTCCATCCATGTCCCTGTAAAGGACATGATCTCATTCCTTTTTGTGGCTGCATGGCATTCCATGGTGTATATGTACTACATTTTCTTTATTCATCCCTTGATGAGCGTTTAGGTTGATTCCATGTCTTTGCTCCTGTAAATAGTGCTGCATTTAACATATGCATGCATGTATCTTTATAACAGAATGATTTCTGTTCCTTTAGATATATACCCAGTAATGGGATTGCTAGGTCAAATGGTATTTCTGGTTCTAGGTCTTTGAGGAATTACCATACTGTCTTCCACAATGGTTGAACTAATTTACACTCCCACCAATAGCGTAAAAGCATTCCTTTTTCTCCACAACCTTGCCAGCATCTGTTGTTTTTTGACTTTTTAATAATGTAGCCATTCTGACTGGTGTGAGATGGTATCTCATTGTGGTTTTGATTTGTGACATTGATCAGTGATATTAAGGTTTTTTTCATGTTTCTTGGCCGCATATATGTCTTTTGAGAAGTGTCTCTTCATGTCCTTTGCCCACATTTCAATGTGATTGTTTGTTTTTTCCTTATACATTTAAGTTCCTTGTAGGTGCTGGATATTAGACCATTGTCAGATGGATAAATTACAAAATTTTTCTCGCATTCTGTTTACTCTGATACTTTCTTTTGCTCTGCAGAAGCTCTACAGTTTAATTGGATCCCATTTGTCAATTTTTGCTTTTATTCCGATTGCCTTTGACATCTTAATCATGAAATTTTTGCCCATGTCTGTGTCCAGAATGGTATTGCCTAGGTTTTCTGTTAGGGTTTTATTGGTTTTGGGTTTCACATTTAAGTCTTAAATCCATATTGAGTCGATTTTTTTATATGGTTTAAGGAAGGGATCCAGTTTCAGTTTTCTGCATATGGCTACCCAGTTTTTCTAGCACCATTTGTTAAATAGGGAATCCTTTCCCTATTGCTTGTTTTTGTCAGGTTTGTTGAAGATCAGATGGTTGTAGGCATGCGGTCTTATTTCTGGGTTCTCTTTTCTGTTCCATTGGTCTGTATGTTCATTCTTGTACCAGTACCATGTTGTTTGCGTTACTGTAGCCCTGCAGTACAGTTTGAAGTCAGATAGCATGATGCCTCCAGCTTTCTTCTTTTTGCCTAGCATTGCTTTGAGTGTGTAGGTTCTTCTTTGCTTCCATATGAATTTTAAAATAGTTTTTTTCTAATTAAGTGAAGAATATCAATGCTAGTTTAATGGGGATAGCATTGAATCTATAAATGGCTTTGGATAGTATGGCCATTTTCATGATACTGACTCTTCCAGTCTTCTGTAAGCATGGAATGTTTTTCCATTTGTTAGTGTCATCTCTGATTTTTTTTGAGCAGTGGTTAGTAGCTCTCCTTGAAGAGGTCCTTCATTTCCCTTGTTAGCTATATTCCTAGATATGTTATTCTTTTGTTGGCAGTTACAAACGGGAGTTCATTCATGATTTGGCTGTCGGCTTGACTTTTGGTGTATAGGAATGTTAGTGATTTTTGCACATTGATCTTTGTATCCTGAGACTTCGCCAAGGTTGCTTATCACCTTGAGAAGCTTTTGGTCTATGTTTTTACCTGACTTGGAGCTTCCCAGACACAGTGGCCCCAAGGCTGTCATCTCTGGAGCTTCTCAGTGGTCCTAAGAGAAGAATCAGGGCTAGATCTCACAGTTGCAGAGGGTTTCTAGTGGGGCCTGGCATTCATTTTCACCACTACTCTTTCTGTCTCCATAATAAGGATATAGGGAATAGCCTGAGAACCTAACCATTAGCTGTTGAAATGTTTTTATAGAAGAATGTCGGCCGGGCGCAGTGGCTCACGCCTGTAATCCCAGCACTTTGGGAGGCCAAGGTGGGTGGATCATGAGGTCAGGAGATAGAGACCATCCTGGCTAACATGGTGAAACCCCATCTCTACTAAAAATACAAAAAATTATCTGGGTGTGGTGGCGGGAACCTGTAGTCCCAGCTGCTTAGGAGGCTGAGGCAGGAGAATGGCATGAACTCTGGAGGCGGAACTTGCAGTGAGCCGAGATCACTCCACTGCACTCCAGCTTGGGCAACGAGTGAGACTAGGTCTCAAAAAAAAAAAAAAAATAGAAAAAAGAAAAATATCATGATCTAAAAATGTTGAATTGTAAATTGAACTTGAGAATATAATTTACTGTCATATTGGCAATGGTCTAGACTTTAATAGGAATCCTTATCTAAGTATGCCATAGTTTAATTGTGCAGTGGTCAATTTTGTTGGATTCTATGACCTCTCAGAATGAAAGCCGTCTTTACTTTTTTCCATCCTCTATTCCTTCACCTGTCCCCTTTCCCCACCCTCTAGCCTCACACTTTTGGTAGTTTTGCTTTTTTTAGAACAGGTTTATATATGGAAAATACCTCAGGGTAGGTTTAATCAGTTGTGTCAGTGGGGCTCATTGAGGGATCTCATATTATCTAACTTATACATTATTCAGTCTTCTTATCATTGTAAGCTTTTTACATTGGCACTGTTCTGTTATAGAAGGTGATCAAGGAAAGCAGGTCAAATTCTAAGTCAGTTTCGCTCTTTCTTACTTCCTGCAAATGGATTGTGGAGGAAGGAGGGAGGAGTGAGGATGAGGGTGGCTGAAACCCGTGACTCTTGTTTCCAATCCTGTTGCTTACTTTAATGCCTGTCCTGCTACAGCAATCAAGTTAAAAATTGTTTGGTTAGTCTTTGTAATTTGACAGTGAGTTAGGTGTGTTTATCTTCTCAAATTTTAGGGGAAGTGCTTTCCATGAAATATCAATAGAAGTCTGATATTTCAATATTCTCAAACTTTTTGGTCCCAGGATAGCTTTATACTCTTAAAATTTTTGAGAACCCCCGAAATCTTTTGTTTACATATTAATATTTATCTGGAACTAAAACTAAGATTTTTAAATTGCATTAAATCATTAAAAAGCTATTAAGTGAATAACACATTTATGAATAATAGTTATACTTTCCTAAGTGAGAAATATATTAAAGAATAGCACTTAAAATTGTTGCTAATCTTTTTATATTTGGCTTAGCAAAAGATGGCTAGATTCTCATATCTGTTTTTGTTTATAGTTGGTTGCAGTGTATCAGAAGTCATGTATCTTCTAGAAAACTACTGTATATTTGAGAGAATGAAAAAACTGTTTTTAGTGTTACTATAAAAATAGGGTTGACCTCATGGACATCTGGAACAGTATCTCTGAAACACTTTGAGAACCACTGGGCTGAGGTACTATTTTTAGTTCCTTTTTTTCTTTTTACCACTGTGGTTCCTTTTTCAAAGGCAGGATATTATAGGACAGGTGAGAAAAGTCCCAGTGACATGTCAGATATTCCTAAATGTTGAGCTTTTAGCTCTTAAGTGAGCTCTGTGATTAGGGTTTATGAAAGACCACATTGAATATCCACTGTAGTCCTGATTTTAAAATTTACGAAGGGTCCTCCTTTGCCCACCAATCATACATTTAAAAAGAAATGGACACCTGAGGGCAGCATGGCATAATCAAACTTATTTGATAGCAAAGCATACAAAATAAAAGCAAAATAGGAGCTTTCAGCAGAGCCATATAACTGAAGTAATTACCAAATCAGTAGTATGCCTTTCCACCATTTATTGTAACAGGTTGGAGGACGTGGAATTGTCATATGGGAGAGTATGCCTGCTGTGTTTTTAATATCCTGAGATTTATGAAGCCAGATTTTACCAGTGGATGATGAGGGCTTTTAGTTTCTCCAAAAGCACGTTTTCCACAAAGTGTCCAGACCTGACACTATCAAAAATGAAGAATTTTAGAATCATTGTGCTTAATTCTTCAACCTCCGGATCAGAGTATATGCTGTTGTCAGCTTTCTTAGTGAATACCTGATTGACACAGCTGGCCTATTCGCAGCTCTCCTAGGGCTGATTTTAAGTTAGGCGATGGTCAGAGCTTTGTAGAAGGTTACATTGCCCAGATTGCCAGGGATGGCACGCTCAAAGATTTGGTCACCTGCTTGCTGAGTTTGGTGCTGGAGCTTGTATACGGTTTCTAGCTGCTCCTGATACGAATGAAATTCTCCATCTTCACTTTCCCCTTTGCTCTCATTATTGCAACAGAAGTTGGGAGCTGCTTCTCTCTTACGGTCGGGGGAGAGTGCCCTTTATTTTAACAAAGCAAAAACCTGCATTTGGAGAATGGAATACATCAGGATGCCTAACCTGTTTCCTTGCTCACTCACGATGTTGTCCTCAGTACCAATACCACTTCCTTCTGGTTTTCTTTTAGACAAGGGGTAGACAAGTTATGACTCATAGGCAAAATCCGTCTGGGGCTTGTTTCTGTAAATCAGTGTTACTGTAAATAGCCATACCCAGTTGTTTACATCTTCACACCAATTATAGTGTTGAATAACTGTAACAGAATATATGACTTGCAAAGCCTAAAATATTTACTCTCTGATCCTTTACGGAAATTTACAGAATTTGTCTGTTGTGGACTCTTGCCCTTAGTTCATGAAACCTGCTAGAGCTTGGACACTTGTTTCCCCAAATTCTTTACTAAAAATTGTTTATGGGAATGTATTAAACATATTGAGGATAAGTTTTTCCAGAAATGATAAATTTATCAAGGAACTTTGCTCTAAAGGGCATTTAATGTACCTTTAAATGAACAAACAGAGAAAACATCTTTTTATCGTAAGAAAGCATTTGAAAATGGTAATATTGTCGCTGCAGAGAATAGCCTTAAATTGTTGCGGGATGACGTAAGCCTCTGATATAGAGAGTATTCTGACTTTTGATTAATATTTGCTCCCATTAAGGATGATACATTGATTAGCCAAATATTTAAGAATTGGGCCTGCCTGGAATTTTGGGGTTCCAAGTAGAATTTTTTTTTAATTTTCCACTTGGTCATCTATTTTGTAATTTGATATTTTTTAAGTTTGATTAAAATGCCCACTGATTTTAAAGGTAATGATCCAGAGCTTCATCTTTAGTTGCTTCTGTTTTGGTAGAAAATGTATTGATTTCAAGGTACCATTTCTATACCTCTCAATGCATCAGGAGGCATTTTCAAATCTCCATGCTTTATTGATTTAATGGGAAGAAATTTAAAATAAGAAAAAGTATTATTAAAGTACTTTATTGGCAAGCAACTGGTCAACATTTGTTTCAGAGCAGAACTACTTTTATGCAAAGTTATCCAAAACTAATCTGGGAAGAAAATGAATGGAACTGTGATAGTGTATGAACTTCTCTTGGATACTTAGGAATCCTTGAGATACAAAATCACTGATTAGAATTCGCTGTATTGATTGAGTAGTGTTTGTCTGAATAATAGTATTTTAAAATAATTGAGACAGCTTGGTACATGACAAGGAGAAAAAAATCCAGACATCATGAGGAGTGTTTCTCGATGACAAAGACTTCATTTTACTTTTACTCCCTATGGAAATGGTATAAAGGCCTGAGGGGAAGGAAGGTATTTAAATATGTGCCAGTAAACAGCAAAATGGACTGATCCGACTCCTCACCTTTTGTTCCTAATAATTCTTGCCTAGAAGAATTATCAGTGAGTCAGAGGAGCACAATAAACAGATAAAAGCAGCTTCAGCTAGTCAAGCATTCGAATGGTTGGACATTTTTAACACATAGAAAACCACATTATCTTTGTTCTCTGAACCGGTAAGGAAAATTAAGGTACAGTCTATTGGATGATTGTACTAATACTTGCTTACTGCGTAGGACTCCAAGTATTTGAATTGGCTTTTGTTGGTCTGAATCTATATATCCATCTTGCCCACCTAACTGCTATTTTTCCTAATGGCTGTTTCAAAGTCCACGTGAGTCAAATTGGTATCTTCGTGCTGACATAGATAATGGTATGGTCACTGTTGAAATTGGACAGAAGGCACTGCCAAATAAGCAGTTAAAGTAAATCTGAATTTAGGATGAGGTATGATTTCACAGACCAAAATAGCTTCATGGACTTTACTGTTTTAAAATGTTATGAAATATGGCAATTATTACTTAAATGATGTTTTTAATAATTCCTTGAAGTAGAAATTAATGGTATCCTGAAAAAACACGTTTGACTCTGTAGCCTTTAAATATCTTGTTCATGAATCTCCCAAAAGAATTTTTTAAAAATAGTATCTTTTCTTCAAGTTTAAATTTGGAAATTTTTTTTCTGAGACGGAGTCTCGCTCTGTCGCCCAGGCTGGAGTGCAGTGGCACGATCTCAGCTCGCTGTAAGCTCCGCCTGCCAAGTTCACGTCATTCTCCTGCCTCACTCTCCCCTCCCGAGCAGCTGGGACCACAGGGAAACTTTTTATTGTAAGTTGAAGTATAGGTGTATCTCATTTTATTATCCTTTGCTTTATTACGCTTTGCAGTTACTGAACATTTTTCCTAACAAAGTGAAGGTTGGTGGAACCCTGCGTCAAGCGAGTCTGTCAGTGCCATTTTTCAATGAACCATCCCCATATAAGACGGCAGACTAAATTGATAAATATATTTGTTTTGAGTGCGCCAAAGGCTGGCCATTCCCCCATCTCTCTCTCCTCAGGTCTCCCTATTTCCTGAGACACAACAGTATTGAAATTAGGCCAATTAATAGCCTTAGAATGGCCTGTAGGTGTTCAAGTAAAAGAGTTTCATACGTCTCGCTTTAAATCAAAACCTAGAAATAATAAGTTTAGTGAGGCTGAGATAGGCCAGAAGCTGGGCCTCTTGCACCAAACAGTTAATAAAGTTGTAATGTAAAGGAAAAGTTCTTGAAGGAAATTAAAAGTGCCATTCCAGTGATGACAAGAATAAGAAAGCAAAACAGCCTTGTTACTGACACAGAGCAAGTTTTAGTGGTGTAGATAGGGTATCCAACCAGCCTCAGTATTCCCTTACACCAAAACCTAATCCAGAGCAAGGCCCTTAATCTCTTCTATGAAGGTTGAGAGAGATGAGGAAGCTGCAGAAGAAAAGTTTGAAGCTGGGAGAACTTGGTTCATGAAGTTTTAGGAAAGAAAGTGTCTTCATAACATAAAATGCTTGGTGGGGCAGCACGTGCTAATATAGAATCTGAGGCAAGCTATCCAGAAGGTCTAGGTAAGATATTTTTTCTGAGAAACAAGGAAGAACATTTTATAATAAGGGTCAGTTCATCAAGGTGATAAACACTTCCAATCAATATAAGCCCCAGTGATACTATGATAAATAAGAAATACAGAGTTGGTCTCTGCTCCTGGTTCTAGAAATGGACCTCCTGAGTGATAGGAGTTCTGACACAGGGCTCATAAATGCCTTGGATGAATGATAGTAGCATCGTTTATTCTAATGAGGCAAGCCTTGGTGAGCTCCTAGATAAGCTCAGCAAGGGGACAGGTTGTTAGGGGAAACAACCATGTCATGAAAGGGTTGGAATTTTCAGCCTCCCCTCCTTCCGCACACACTCCACCTCCAGAGAGCAAGAATAGGGTGAAGATTTAGTTGATACCACTGGCCATTGATTTAATCAGCCATGCCTGTGTTATAAAGCCTCTGTAAAAACCCAAAGTATGGGGTTTGGAGAGCTTCGAGGTTGGCAAGTACATCTATGTGCTTGGAAGGTGGGCATCCCAACATCACAGGGACAGAAGCCCCAACACTTAGGACCTTTTCAGAGCTCACTCCGTGTATCTCTTTATCTCACTGTTTATCTATATCCTTTGCAATATCTTTGATATTAAAGGGATAAATGTTTCCCTGAGTTCTGCAAGCCCTCCTAGTAAATTAAACCCAGATAGATGATCCTGCAAACCCCCATTTATAGCTGATTGGTGAGAAGTATAATTGACAACCCACTGCTACCAATTGACATCCGAAACTCGGGGTTGAGCCCTTGTAGGACTGAGCCCTTAACCTGTGTGATGTCATGAAATCAGCAGATACATAGTGTTATAATTGAATTATAAAACACCCAACTGGTGTCTGCTGGAGAATTGGTTGTGTATGTGGAGAAACCCACACATACTTCAGTGACTGTTGTGTTGAGTGGTGTATGAGTGTAGGGAAAAAGTCTTATTCCTTCTGAACACATAATAAGCCATGAAAGAACAATGGACAGAATTGGAGGGAGAAGTTGTTTTATTGAGAAATTAGCACCGTATATTAAATAATGCTTAGGATCACCACACAGGATATCAACAAGGAAATAGACTAGAACAACATAAAAACCAACTAGATCTAACAGATACCTAACGACAGGAGGGTAATCTTTAAAGTATACCTGAAAAATGCTCAAGGATAGGCCAAAAGTCGCAAAAAGGGATTGGAAACATACAAAACATGTTTCTGGACATAATAGAATGATATTAGAAATCAGTTAAAGGAAATTTATGGTAGTCATACAATATACTCCTAAATAACCAATAGGTCCAAAAAAATTTACAAGAGGAACTAAAAGATAGTGATGAAAATAAAAATATGTTGGCCGGTTGCAGTGGCTCACGCCAGCAGTTTGGGAGGCCGAGGCAGGCAAATCACTCAAGGTCAGGAGTTCGAGGTCAGCCTGGCCAACATAGTGAAATGCCATCTCTACTTCAGAATACAAAAAATTAGCCAGGCATGGTGGCATGCACCTATCGTCCCAGTTTCTCGAGTGGCTGATGTGAGAGAATCACTTGACCCAGGAGACAGAGGTTGCAGTGAGCTGAGATCATGCCAGTGCACTCCAGCCTGGGCAACAGAGTGAGACTACGTCACAACAACAACAAAAAAAGCAAAATGAAAATACAACATAAAAAACTTATGGTATACAGCTGATGAATTGCCAAATTGCAAATTTATTGCTCTAAATTGCTGTATTTTAGAAAAATGTCAAATTTACAATCTAACCTAATGAAAGAAACAAAAGCAAACTCAGTCCAAAGAAGGGAAAGAATAATCAGAACAAAGATGAATTAAATAGAGAATAGAAGAGTAATAGAGAAAAAGCAATGAAATCAGAAGCTTATTTTTTGAAAAGATCAACAACTGACAAAAGTTTAGTTAGACTGACCATGAATAAAAGAACCCTCAAATTACTAAAATCAGTAATGAAGAGGGCATTACTATTGGCCTTATGGAAATAAATATTGTAAATGAATATGGTCCAACTAGATAACCTACATGAAATGAACAAATTGTTAGAAAGATAAAAACAACTGAAACTCAAAAGGAAACAAAACCTGGATAGATCCTTAGCAAGTGAAGAGTTTAGAAATCAGAAAACTTCCTACAAAGAAAAGCATAAGATCACATGGCTTTACTTGTGAATTGCATCGACATTTAAAGAAGTTTTAACATCAGTTTTTTTACACCCTTCAGAAAAAGAGAGGAACACTTTTCAAATAATTCTATGAGGGCACTATTACGCTGATACCAAAATGAGACAAGTCATGATAAGGATATCCCTTATGAATATTTCTTGCATTCAAAAACAAAACTAATTCAACAAAATATAAAAAGGATTATATAGCATGACCAAGTGAGACTGCCACTGCCCTGCCTACAGCCATGTGCCACCCACCTGCGTGCCACTTGGAGGCTCGGTGATGGCCACTAGGCCACTTATACCTTCACTGCTGGCACCCAAAGCTGTATCTTGGGGCCCCAAGATAGCCCTCTGCTGCTGTTGCAGCTGCAGACATTATGCATACTACCTAAGGGCCGAGGACCCATTCACTCAGCCCATTGTTGCCACTGCTAGCACACAGACAATCCACTCAAAGGCCAAGGATTGGTCCGCCTGACCTGCTTTTACCAATATCCACATGTGTTGACCGAGGTCCTGCATATCCATCCCAGAGTTGCCATCATTGTTGCCTAAGAACTGGGCTGCCTGGTGTCCCTTTCACTAGCAAAGCCTCACTACAGCCTTTACTAAAAGCCACAGCTTTATCCACTGAGGAACTCATAGACACCACTGATGCTAAAGATAGTCAAAGAAGTCATATGGAGACTGCACTGCTTCTCCCACCCAGAATCGAAGCCAAAACGCCTTACCCAAACAACACTATAGATAGCTCTATAGAAAAAAATGTCTTTCCCTTCAAAACCCAATCCATAGAGTTGGATGAAGCAAATGTTACACCAGATGCATAGATATAAATGTAAGGACACAAGAAACATGAGAAATCAAGGAAGCATGAAACCTTCAAAGGAACACAATAATTCTCCAGCAACAGATGCCAACATTAAAAAAAAATTTATGAAATACCTGCAAACGAATTCAAAATATTTCTGAAAACCCAGGTACTACAGAAAACAGATGAACAATGCAAAGAAACATTTCACCATCTGTATGAGAAATTCAACAAAGATGTCAGAAAGAAGTTAAATAGAAATCCTGAAACTGAAGAATTCAAAGAGTAAAATAAAAAATATAATCATAAGTTTCAACAACAGACTCTAGATCAAGCAGAAGAATTTGTAAACTTGAAGACAGGTCTTTTGAAATAACCTGAGCAGATAAAACTAAAAAAAAAAACTAAGAAAGCTTATGTAACACATACAATGACGAAATATTGGAATTTTCAGTTTTCCTGGAAGAGAACAGATGGGTAATGGCATAGAAAACCTATTTAACGAACTAACAGGTAAAAACTTCTCAAGTCTTGGAAGAGATACAGACATCTAGACATAGGAAGCTCAAAGATCTTCAAATATATTCTACCCTAAAAGGTCTTCTCCATGCCACTTTATAGTTGAACTATTAAAAGTCCAAGAAAAAGAGAATTCTAAATACAGCAATGGGGTCAAGTCACATGGAAGAGTATTCCTATCACACTAATGGCAAATTTCTTAGCAGAAACCTTACAGGCCATGTTCCATGGTGGAAAGGTCTATACAACCCTACCCCCAAAGTTCAAGGAATATGAGAGGCCAAAGAAAGAGGCTGACAAATTGAGTTTCTTAGAAACATTTAATAGGGCCTTGGGAACATTTAATAGGGATTGTGTCTTGGGAGGTACCTCAAGAGACAAAGATGGTGGATCCCTGTGCCTTTACTCCCAAGACCTAGGGCTTATATGCCGTAGAAATAGGGTGTGCACACATCAGAAGGACTATGTAGGACAACTGCTTAAGGGCATTGTTTATAGCAAGTACAATAACATTTACGTTGTTTTGACCTAGGAATGGGATTTATGGTAAGTACGTGCTCTTAAGTAAAAATAAACTGGAAATCTTAGAGGCCTTCTTGTAACTGGAGTTAATGAGAAATCAACGTGGTGGATGGAATTACTTTGGCCACTACAGTCCAGGAGTAAATGAAATGATAAATCCAAAGTGGTGAAAAGCAAAACAAACAAAAAAACACGACTGTCAGCCAAGAATATTATACCTGGGGAAGATATAAAAAATGAAAGGGAATAAATGCTTTCCAAAGCAAGGAAAAATTGAAGTTCATCACTACTCTGCTGACCTTACAAGAAGTGCTCAAGGGAGCCCTGCATTTAGAAGATAAAGGATGATATCTGTCATAATCAAAATACATAAAAGTATAAAACTCTCAGCCGGGCGCAGTGGCTCATGCCTGTAATCCCAGCACTTTCGGAGGTCAAGGCAGGTGGATCATGAGGTCAGGAGATTGAGACTATTCTGGCTAACATGGTGAAACCCCGTTTCTACTAAAAATACAAAAAAATTAGCCAGGCTTGGCGGGCAGGCACCTGTAGTCCCAGTTACTCGGGAGGCTGAGGCAGGAGAATGGTGTGAACCCAAGAGGCAGAGCTTGCAGTGGGCCGAGATCACACCACTGCGCACTCCAGCCTGCATGACACAGCGAGACTCGGTCTCACACACACAAAAAATAAATATATAAATAGAATAAAGGAGTCAAGTGTTACTGCTACAGAAAACCAGCAAACCACAATGATAGGAGAACAGGATGAGAGGATACGGAAAACCAAAAAATAATTCACAAAATGACAGGAATTAAGTACTGAATAATAACCTTGAATGTAAGCAGTTTAAATTCCCCACTTAAAAAATATAGATTGGCTGAATAGAAAAACAACAAAAAAAATGACTTAACTGTATACTGCCTATAAAAAACTGACTTTACTGGTAAAGACACATAGACTGTAAGTGAAGGGATGGAAAAAGATAATCCATGCAAACAGAAACCAAAAGCAAGCATGAGTAGCTACGTTAATATCAGATAAAATAGACTTTAAGTCAAAAAGTGGCAAAGAAGGTAATTCTATAATGATAGAGGGACCAATTCAGCAAGAAGATAAAACAATTCTAAATATTCGTGCACCCAACACTGGAGCATGCAGATATAGAAAGCAAACATTACTGGATCTAAAGGGAGAGACTGACTCCAATAAAATCAGGTTAGGTGTCTTCAACAACCGACTCTCAGCCTTGGACTGATCATCTAGCCAAGTCATCAACAAAGAGACATCAAATTTAAACTTCTTTTTAGATCAAATGTGCTTGACAGGCATTTACAGAACATATTGTCCAACAGCTACAGAATACATATTCTTACCACATGGGACATTCTTGAGGCTAGACTATTTGTTGTACAACAAAAGTAGTCTCAACGATTAAAAAAATAGAAATAATATCACTTATGTTCTCAGACCACAGTGGAATAAAACTAGAAATCAACAATGAGAACTTTGGAAATTGTACAAATACAAGGAAATTAAGCCACGATTATGAGCCATCATTGGATTTAAGGAGAAATACGAAACAAAAAGTTTCTTGAAACAAATGAAAATGGAAACACAACATATCAAAATATGTGGGATACAGCAAAAGCCATGATAAAAGGATGTTTAATAGCAACAAATACTTGCATGAAGAAAGTAGAAAGATTTTATCCTATTGATGCGCCTCAAGGAACTAGAAAATCAAGAACAAACCACATACAAAATTAATAGCAGGAAATAAATTAGAGGTGAAAAAAAAAGGCTATACAAAGGATCAATGAAATGAAGATTTGGATTTTTTTTTTGACAGAATAAACAAAATTCATAAATTTCTGGATAGACTAACCAAGATAAAAAGAGAAGACACAAATAAAATCCCAGCCAAAAAAGGAGACGGTAAAACTTATATCGCACAAAAATAGAAGATTGTTAGAGACTATTGTGAACAACTGTCTGAACAAATTGGAACCTACGGGAAACAGATACATTCCTGGACATGAGAAAACTACCAATATTTGGCCATGAAGAAATAGAACACCTGAACAGCCCAATAATGAGTAATGAAACTGAGTCAGTAATAAAATGTCTTCGAACAGAGAAAAGCTTGAGCCCAGGAGATTTTTAGTGCTGAATGCTGCAAACTTACAAAGAAGATCTAACATCAGTTCTCCTCAAACTATTCCGAAAAATTGGAAAGGAGAGGTTGTTTCCTAGCTTCTTCCATGAGGCCAGGATTACCTTGATACCAAAACCAGATAAGGATACAATAAAAAACGCTATAGGCCAGTACTCCTGACGAACTTAGATGCAAAAATCCTCAGCAAAATACCAGCACACCACATCTAACAAATCAATAAAAATATCATTCACTGTGATCAAGTGGGTTTTATTCCAGGGATGGTAGGATGGTTCATTATATGTAAATCAATAAACATGATACATCACAAAAAGGTCAAAAATTATATTTTAATATGATTATATATTGTTGCATCTCAAATACAAAAAAAGGGTTTCATAAAATTCAACATCCCTTCATAATAAAAAAACTCCATAAATTAAACATAGAAAGAACACATCATAGTAAACGCCATGAATGACAAAGCTGCAGCTAACTATATACTGAGGCAGAACTGAAATCCTTTCTTCTAAGAACTAAAACAAGATAAGGATGCTCACCTTTACCACTCATATTCAACATAGTACTGGAAGTCCTAGCCAGAGTAACCAGGCAAAAGAAATGAATGCGTCCACATTTGAAAAGGGGAATTCAAATTGTCCCTTTTTCAGATAACATGATCTTATATATAGAAGCACCTAAAGACTCTACCTAAAACTCTTAGATCTGATAGATGAACTCAGTAAAGTTTCAAGGTAAAAAATCAGTGTACACAACTCAGTAGTTTATCTATTCTCTAATAATGAACTAGTTGAAAAAGAAATTAGGAAAGTAATCCCATTTATAACAGCTACAGAAGAAAAAACCTAGGAATAAATTTAACCCAGGAGTAATTACATTCGATCCAGCAACCGCACTACTATGTTTTTATCCAAATGGAAGGAAATTAGTGTCAGAATTATAGGGCATCCCTGTACTTACTACAGCACTATTCTTGATAGCCAAGATGTGGAATTAATCTGTGTCCATCAACTTAGGAATACACAAAGAAAATGTAACACATATACATAATAGAATATTACTCCTCCATTAAAATGAAATCTTGGCATTTACGGTAACGTGGATAAAATTACATTTTGTTATATTAAGTGAAATAAGTCAGGCATTGAAAGACACATATTGTATGCTGTCCCTCATGTGGGAGTTTAAAAAGTTGATATCATGGACACAGAGAGTAAAATGATATTTACCAGAGGCTGTGGATAGTGGTGGTGGTGGGATAAAGGGAGGTTAATCGAAACATATAGTTAGATAGAAGGAATACGTCCTATTGTTGCATACCACCAGAGGATGAATATAGTTCATAATTATTGAAGATTTCAAAATAGCTAGAAGATTTGAAATGATCCCAACACAAAGAAGTAGTAAATGTTTGAAGTGATGGGTATCCAAAATATCCTGATTTGACTATTACACATTACATGCATATTTCAAAATATCATATGTACCCCATAAATATGTATGGTTACTATGTATCAATGTTTTCTTAAACTTAGATTTCAGATAAACAATGTAATGAAACACTGTAAAGAACTAGAAAAGCACGGGGAAAAAACTCAACATTAGTGGAAGAAAACAATAAAGAGAGCATAAACAGTGAAGTTCAGATTTTAAGAAACGATTTAAAAGGTCAACAAAAATGAAAAGTTGGGTTTGTTAAAACATAGGCAAAATTGGCAAGGCACAGTGGCTCACACCTGTAATCCCAGCACTTTGGGAGGCCGAGGTGGGCGGATCAGGAGGTCAGGAGGTCGAGACCATCCTGGCCATCATGGTGAAACCCTGTCTCTACTAAAAATACAAAAATTAGCTGGGCGTGGTGGCGCATGCCTGTAGTCCCAGCTACCCAGGAAGCTGAGGCAGAAGAATTGCTTGAACTCAGGAGGCAGAGGTTTCATTGAGCCAAGATCGTTCCACTGCACTCCAGTCTGGGCAACAGAGCGAGACTCCGTCTCAAAAAAAAAAAAAAAAGGCAAAATTGACAAACTTTTTGCTAGTCTAAGAAAAAAGACCAAAATCTGTAAAATCAGAAACAAAAGAGGAGACGTAACTACTGATACCGCAGAAATACAAAGAAACACAAAATCATTAGAGACTATTATGAAGAAGTATTCCCCAACTACTTGGAAAAACGAGAAGTGGAGGTATTTTTGGAAACCTACAAACTACGAAGAAGATTCAAGAACCACGAAGTTCATCGGGAACTTTGAAGAAAGAAAAATCTTGAACAGACCAGTAATGAATAATAAGAGATCAAAGCACTAATAAAATGGTCTCCTGTCACAGGGAAGCTCATGATCTGACAGTTTCACTGCTCAGTTCTGTCAGACATTTAAAGAAGAACCAGGCCAGATGAGGTGACTCACACCTGCAATCCTAGCACTTTGGGAGGCCAGAGCGAGCAGATCACGAGGTCAGGAGTTCGAGACCAGCCTGGCCAATATGGTGAAACCCTGTCTCTACTAAAAATAGAAAAATTAGCCAGGTGTGGTGGTCTGGAGTCCCAGCAACTTGGGAGGCTGAGGCAGAAGAATTGCTTGAACCTAGGAGGTGTAGGTTGCAGTGAGCCGAGATCGTGCCACTGCACTTCAGCCTGAGCAAGAGATTGAGACTCCGTCTCAAAAACAAAAAAAAATTATATATATATATATATATATATATATATATTTAGATATATATTTTATACTACATATGTTTATATATTTTATATATATATTTTATACCATATATATTTGTACATTTCATTTCTATATATATATAGCCATGGTAACCAATATAGTATGGTACTGGCATGGAAATAGACACATTGGTCAGTGGAACAGAATAGAGAAACCTAGAAATCCACGCATTTATAGCCAACTTAGTTTTGACAAAGGCTCCAAGAACATACTTTGAGGAATGGGGAGTTTCTTCAATAAATGGTGCTCAGAAAACTGGATATACTTATGAAGAAGAATCAAACTAGACTCTTTCACAATTTACAAAAATCACCTCAACTTGGATTAGAGAGTTGAACGTAAGACCTAAAAATATGAAACTACTAGAAGAAAAGATTGGGGAAACACTTTACAATGTTGGGATGAGTAAAGATTTTGTAGGGGGTTGGCGGGGGAGGGGAAGACCTCTAAATTATGAGCAACAAATGCTAAAATATTTAGATGCGGTGTCCCATCAAGCTAAAACCCTTCTGCCCAGTAAAGGAAATAATCAACAAAGTGAAGATACAAGCTACAGAATGGTAGAAGATATTTTTGAGCTATACATTTGAAAAGGGATTAATAACCAGAATATATAAGTAACTCAACAGCAAATGGTCAAATAACTCTATTTTAAAATGGGCAAGAATTTTTATTGAATAGGTATTTCTCAAAAGAAGACATAGAAATGGCCAACAGATACATGAATAGATGTTCAATGTTACAGGGAAATGCAAATCAAAACCACAGTGAGATATTTTACCCCAGTTAAAGTGGTTTTTATCAAAAAGACGATAAACAATGAGTGCTGGCCGGGATGAAAAGAAAGGGAAACTCGTACACTTTCTGAAAAAGACAGTATGAAAAAGAATGTGAATGCTCATTGAAAAACTGTAGAACTACCATATGACTCTGCATTCCCACTGCTTGGTATATATTTAAAAGAAAGGAAGTCAGTATATTCAAGAAATGTCTGCACTCCCATGTTTATTGTAGTACTATTCACATTAGCCAAGATATGGAATTCACCTAAATGTTAATTTATAGATGAATGGATATAGAAAATGTGGTACACAGATATAAGTGGAATATTACTCAGCCATAGAAAATGATGAAATTATGTTATTTGTAGCAATGTGGATGGAACACAGAGGTCATTATGTTAAGTGAAGTAAACTGGCCCAGAACGACAAATACCATATGTTCTTTCTCAAATGTGGAGGCTTAAAAAGTAGATTTCATGTAGGTAGAGAGTAGATTGGTGGTTACCAGAAGCTAGAAGGAGGAGGGGGCACAGGAGATTTAGAAAGGATTTTGAAAGGTTGATTAATGGGCACTTTTCTCTTTCCCTCGGGGCATTTGGCAGCGGTGGTGGCTTTTGCAGCCGTAGCCAAGATTAAGGCTCAGGATGTTTGAGGCAAGAAGGAAGAGGAGCTGCTAAGACAGCTGGACAACCTGAAGGTAGACCTGTCCCAGATGTATGTCGCCAAAGTGACAGGTGCCTGACATTCCAGTTCTCTTAGATTATAGTCATTTCCAAATCTGTTTTGTGTTCTCACTGTCATTAGCCAAACTCAGAAAACAAACCTCAGGAAGTTCTTACAAGGGCAAGAAATACTATCCCCCAGATCTGTGGCCCAAGAATACTTGTATCATGTGCCACTGGCTGAACAAGCACAGGGAGAACCTGAAGACCAAGAAGCAGCAGCAGCAGCAGCAGGAACAGGCTGTACCGACGGAAGTAAGAGGCCTAGGCATGAGCGTTGCTGAGTCAAAATTCAAACTGGAGGGAAAAAAAAACAGGTGTTAGGTTAACGGGCACAAAAATACAGTTAGAAGGAACACGATGTATTGTTCAGTACTGCAGTAGGGTGACTATAGTTAACAATAATTTGTATATCTTAAAATAACTGGTGGAGAGCAATTAAAATGTTCCCAACACAAAGAAGGGGTGAATTTTTGGGGTGATGGATGTCCCTTTTGCCCTGTTCTGATCATTATATGTTATATACATGTATCAAGATATCACATGTACTCTAAAAATATATATAGCTATTATGTTTCAGTTTTTAAAAACTCTGTTTATATGTAGCATAGTAAAATATTTTGTGTCTTTAAAACAAAATTAAAGGAATAACTAAAAGAATCTGTATGGGAGAACTGATCTTGTGTGTAGAGGATCTTCAGGGCTCTACAAAAGAAAAAACCTATTAGAACTAAAGACGTTCTGCAAGGCTGCAAAATACAAGTTGAGCATTTGCAAAACAATTATATTTGTATATACTAGCAATGAACATTAAAAGTGAAATAATTTTACAGTAGCATCAAAAAGATCAAGATGTTAGAGAATAAATTTAACAAAATAAGTTCAAATGAAACTATAAAATACTGACAAAAGAAACTGTGTAAGTGGAAAGATATTTTATAGTCTTGTATTGGAACTTTATTGTTAAGACTGAAGTACTCTCCAAACTGATCTTCAGATTCAACACAATCACTGTGAAAATCCAAGTTCACTTTGTGTATGTATGTAAAGAAATGGACAGACAAATCCTGAAATTTATGTGGAAATGCAGAGGGCCCAGAATAGTCAAAATGTAGAAAAAGAGGCAAAAAATTGCAGGACTCCTGATTTCTCCATTTCAAAACTTATCAAACCATGCTGCAGAATAATAAGATGGAAATAAATGGGAAAATATTTCATGTTCATGGACTGGAAGACTTAATTTTTTTATATATTATAATATACAAAGTAATCTACAGATTCAACACAATTACTATCAAAATCTCAGTAACATTTATCCCAGAGATGGAAAATATTCTAAAAATCAGATGAGAGCTCAAGGTACCCCAAATAATCAGAACATTTTGAAAAAGAACAGAGTTAGAGTACTCATATGTTATTTTAAACATATTACTAAGCTACAGTAGTCAAAATAGTATGGAACTGGCTTAAGGACAGGCTAATGGAATAGAATAGAGTGCACAAATCCTCAAATCTTCAACAAGAGTGCTAAGACCACTCATTGGGGAAATGTCAGACTTTTTAAAAAATGGTAGTGTGAATACAGTATCTTCATGCAAAAAAAGAGAAGTAGGACCCTTGTATCACACAGTGTATAAAAATTATCTCAGTGTTTTAAAGACCTAAATGTAATCCTGAAACTATAAAATCCTGAGAAAAAAACATAGGGGAAAAGCATCACATTGTTGTATGTGCTGGCGGTTTCTTCACTGTGACACCAAAAGCACAGGCAACAAAAGCAAAAATGGGGCTACATCAAACTTAAACTTTTGTGCCTTAAAACAAAGGGGTGTGTAAAGGCAACTTACAGAATAGAATGAAATATTTACAGATCATATACCTATAAGGAGTTAATATCAGACTGTATGAAGAACTCCTATATTTCCACATCTAAAAATCAAATATCCTGATTTTAAAAGGGGAAAAATACTTTAATAGATATTTATCCAAAGATGGTCTAGAAATGTTCACAAGGGCCAGGCGCAGTGGCTCATGCCTGCAATCCCAGCACTTTGGAAGGCCAAGGTGGGCAGATCACCTGAGGTCAAGGGTTTGAGACCAGCCTGCGCAACATGGTGAAACCCCATCTCTACTAAAAATACAAAAAATTAGCCAGTCATGATGGCGGGCACCTGTAATCCCAGCTACTTGAGAGGCTGAGTCAGAAGAAACGCTTGAACCTGGGAGGCAGAGGTCGCAGTGAGCAGAAATTGCGCCACTGCACTCCAGCCTGGGCCATGAGAGCAGAACTCCATCTCAAAAAAAAAGAACAAAAGAAGTGTTCACAAGCATGTGAAAACATACTCAACATTCTCTAATCTAGAAATGCAAATAAAAACTACACTTGGGTATCACCTGATACCCACTAGGATCATTGCTATCAACAAAATAGAAAATATCTTTGGCAAGAATGTAGAGAAATTGGAAACGTACTGTTGTAGGAATTGTAAAATGGTGCAATCACTATGGAAAATAGCTTGGAGGGTCCACAAAAAAATGAAAAATATAACTATCATATGATGCACCAATCTCATTTCTGCATGTATATATATTAAAAATGTAAAGCTGGATTTTGAAGAGATACTTCCCCACCCATGTTCATAGCCACACTTTTCACATTAACCAAGAAGTAGAAGCAGACCAAATGTTCATCCACAGATTTATGTATAAATAAAATGTAGTCTCTACATAAAATGGAAAATTGTTCAGCCTTAAAAAGGAAAGAAATCCTGTCACATGCTACGACATGGATGAATCTTGAGGACATTATGCTAAGTGAAATGAGCCAATCGCAAAAAGAAAAAATATGATTCCATTTATTTGAGGTAAGTAAAGTTGTTAAATTCATATAAACAAAGTAGAATGTTGGTTACAAGTGGGTGTCATGAAGGGGAAAAGAGGAGCTCTTTAATGGGTGTAGAGTTTGAGATTAGTGAGATGAAAAAGTTTTGGAATTCTGTTCCACAACAGTGTGAATATGCTAATGTGAAACAGTACTGAACTGAATGCTTAAAACTGTTAACATGGTAAACTCAGTGCAAAGCTTCAGTAATCAAGAGTTAGGCTGATATAAAGCTCAACAGCTAGATCATTGCAGTATAATCAAGTGTCTAAAAATAATCCCTTACATTTATGGTCTGTTGATTTCAAAAAGAGTTTCAAAACAATTTGGTAGGGAAAAGTAGTCTTTCCAGTAAATGATATTGTAACAACTGAATATCCACATGTAAAAGAATGAAGTTGAATCCCTGCTTTCTATCATACAAAAATGAACTCAAAATGGGTCAAATATCTAAATATAAGAGCTAATGCTACAAAATTTTTAGGAGTAAGTCTTTGTGATGTTGGATTAGGCAATGATTTCTTAGATATAAAATACACAAGTAACAAAATAAAACATAGGTAAACTGGATTTCACCTAATTAAAACCTTTTGTGCTTCAAAGTGATAGGGACAGGAGGCAGGGAAATTCTGGGCAGAAGAGGATGGATCCCCAGTGAGGGCTGCAGCCTCAAGCTGAAAAGCCTGATATGGTGGCCCAAAGTGAGAACTTACATCCTTGATTTCCTGCTCAAATGTTGCCTTTTCCAAAACCACCCCTGGCCTGCTCTGCCCCTGATTCCTGTGCCCATAAAAGCCCCAGGCTCAGCCAGCAGAGAAAGGAGAAGCAGCTGGACATTGGAGACTACAGCTGGATGTCAGAGAGAAGCAGCTTGACTTCAGAGGGATGGTCTGACAGCCTAACTTCTGAGAAGAATCTGGCCAGAGACAGCCAGACTTCAGTGGAGTTTACCTTCCCACTCTGTCTCCTTTTCAGCTCCCCTTCCTGCTGAGAGCCACTTCCATCAGCAATAAAATTTCCTGCATTTACCATCCTCCAATTTGTTTGTGCAAACTCATTTCTCCTGGATGCTGGTCAAGAGCTCAGGTGCCACAAGTGTGGTTGCAAAAGGCTGTCACACTGACCCTTTGCCCTTGCTGGCAGAAGGCAGCCACCTCATGCAAAAAGGCAGAGGATCCACTGAGCTGTTAACACTTAAGCCATACATATGCAGACAGCCAAGCTAAAAGAGCACCCAAACACTTCCTCTGGGACTTCAGGGGTCACTGGCACCTCTCCCCAGATGTTACTGCGGGACCAGTACAGAGTTCACTCCTGCTGGTGCCCAAAGGCATTCACCCCAGCTGCCGAACCCACTCACCTGTTTGCTCCCTCCAGCAGGGGGTGGAACACAGCAGGTTTGAGTGAGTGGAGTGGCTGACTCCAGTGCTCATATATTCCCATTTCTTCCCACGAAGCAGTCAGGGAAATATCCTGCTTCAAAAGGACATCATCAAGAAAGTGAAAGGAAAAAAAAGGAAAGACCCACAAAATGGGAGAAAATATTTTTTAAGTACATATCTGATAAGGAAATTATATCTAGAATATGTAAAGAAGTCTTACAACTAAATAATAAAATTATAAATATTCCAATAAGAAAGGAAAACAGGATTTTAACAGGTCTTCCTCTAAAGAAGATATACAAATGGGTAATTAGCACTTGAAAAAAAGCTGAAGGTCATTAGTCATTAGGGAAATGCAAACCAAAACTATAGCCTACCCGTTCATACCCATAACAATACCTAAAGTAAAAGGGACAGATATTAGTGTTTGTGAGGTTGGAGGGAAATTGGAACCCTCATTCACTGCTGGTGGGAATGTGAAATGGTGCAGCCACTTTGGAAATGAGTCTGGCAGTTCCTTAAATGAATAAACAAGATTACCATAGGACTCAATAATCCCACTCCTAAATATATGCCCAGGAGGAATGAAAACATGTTTACACAAAAACTTATACATGAATATTTATAGCAGCATTATTCATAGTAGCCAAAAAGAGAAAATAGTGTAAACATTCATCAATTTATAAATGAAGAAACACAATTGGTATATCCATACAATGGAATGTTATTTAGAAATAAAAGGACATTAAATACTGATTTATGCAACAACATGGATGAACTTGGAAAACATGTTAAGTAAAAGAAGCTAGTCATAAAAGGCTACATTTTATATGATTCCATTTATTTCAAGTGTCCTGAGTAGGCAAATCTGTATAATGAAAATGTAGATTTGTGGTTGCCAGATGATCCCTAGTGAGGGTGGTGGAAGAGATTTGGAGAATAACTGCTGGTGGGTATGGAGTTTCTTTAGGGAGTAAATGTTCTGAATGTAGATAGTGATGGTGATTGCACAACTTTATTAAAAATCACTGAATTATATGGTTCAAAAGAATATACTGTGAATTGTATTTTAATAAAGCTGGTACTTTTTTAAAGTTATGGTAGTTGATACTTTATCATCATATAACAAAATTAACACACTTTTTTAAGAAAAATTTTCCTTTTTATACTCATATTTTAGTGTACTTTTACAAAGAAGTTTATTAATAACAATTTATTTAAAGCAGATAATGTTACAAGCAGTTGAATTTTGCAGATCACATATCAAAAAATAGTTTTGGTGATGAACCGATAATTAAATTAGACCTTCCTTTAATTTCATTTAAAGCAAAGAATTAAATACCACCTGACTTGGAAAAGG
Source organism: Nomascus leucogenys (assembly GCF_006542625.1). NCBI lineage: Eukaryota > Metazoa > Chordata > Mammalia > Primates > Hylobatidae > Nomascus > Nomascus leucogenys. The sequence continues at coordinate 132,936,184 of NC_044384.1, forward strand.
ATTTGTTACTAGTCATTATTTATTCATCTCCCCAGAACATATCTAAAAAGGCATTGCCAAGGTATATCATAATGACTGTTCATTGTATGTGTTACTTTTTTTTACCTTGAGACACCTTGTTTGACCTAATACACTTGGAAAGGATTGGGAAAATTGAGTTATTGTCTTCTTCAATATACTGTTGCTAAACAATATTTTTCATTAAAGTTTCTTTCTGTGCTTTAAACTAATTATCAACAAAACTATTGAACTGCAGATTGAATTTATTTAACTTATGAGAAATATCTACCAAATAAGTTAGCTGACAAAGCCACTTCTGTCAAACCATTTTTTTCAGTGTTTCATACAAACTCTATGCATTCTTTGCTGATGAAAGAGGCAAGGTTTTTAACAACAGCAACAAAAAAAATGTCAGCACTGTCATTGTAAATATTTAGACAGCTCGAGTGGGACGAATTGTTTTATTTTGTGAAACAGGAGAAGGGTGGCTGGGAAAGGGGACGTGGGAAGTGATGTCTCCTATGGCACACAGGTGTATGTTCTCAGGCAAATCTGTCTTTGAATTTGAGATTGTATATACATATTCCTTTAAAACGATGCCTGTGCATCTTCCTGAAAGTCTTCGTCTGTCACCCGGGCTGGAATGCATTGGCACAATTATGGCTAACTGTAACCTCAACATCCTGGGCTCAAGCCATCCTTGCACCTCCGCCTCCAGAGTAGCTGGGACTGCAAAGCACATGCCTTCACAACCAGCCAATTTTCATATTGTTTCTAGAGAGGGATGTTGCCCAGGCTAGTCTTGATCTCCCGGGCTCAAGTGATCCTCCTGCCTCAGCCTCCCAGGCAGTGCTGGGATTACAGGCATGAACCTCCATGCCTGGCCTCCTTTATATTTATTTTTATTTATTTATTTTTTTAAATGGACTCTTGCTCTATTGCTCAGGCTGGAGTGCAGTGGCACAATCTCGGCTTACTGTAACCTCCACCTCCTGAGTTCAAGTGATTCTCCTGCCTCAGCCCCCCTGAGTAGCTGGGATTACAGGCACCTGCCATGACATCTGGCTACTTTGTGTGTGTGTGTGTGTGTGTGTGTGTGTGTGTGTGTGTTTACAGGTGCTTGCCATGACATCTGGCTACTGTGTGTGTGTGTGTGTGTGTGTGTGTGTGTGTTTAGTAGAGATGGGATTCTATCATGTTGGCCAGGCTGGTCTCGATCTCCTGACCTCAAGTGATCCACCTGCCTCAGCCTCCCAAAGTTCTAGCATTATATGTGTGAGCCACCGTGCCCAGCCTCTGCTACTTTTTTAAAGCCTATCTCCACAAGTCTGCTTTCTCATTTTGGGTATTCAAATGAATTCAGTAGGTACTGTTCTACCCTACTGTTAGTCTTTTGCAAATGAATAGCATGGCCTTGAAAAGCATACCTTTGTGCATAGTAGTAGTGTATACAGGTATATTTATTTATTTGGGTGGTTGTTTATTTATTTATCTATCTTGAGACGGAGTTTTGCCCAGACTAGAGTGCAGTGCACGATCTCTGCTCACTGCAACTTCCACCTCCCGGGTTCAAGCAATTCTCCTGCCTCAGCCTCCCTAGTAGCTGGGATTACAGGCCTGCCACCGCACCCGGCCAATTTTTGTGTTTTTAGTAGAGACGGGTTTTCACCATGTTGGCCAGGCTGGTCTTGAACTCCTGATCTCGTGATCCACCCGCCTCGGCCTCCCAAAGTGCTGGGATTACAGGCTTGAGCCACTGTGCCCAGCCACAGGTATATTTTGATGTTGGTACACTTTGTATTCGTTTGGACTACATTTTGCTAGAGATGATACCTGTGACACTTGTCTGTGCTCTGTGTTACTCTCCTGCACTTGTGACAGATGTATCTTGCTGTCTATACGGAACCTAAGAATCCTCCACAGCTGGCAGCTTCTACTAGTTGTTTGGAACTAGAATAAGAGGTGATTCTCTGTGATAGCAATTTTGTTAGTTTTCTTAGTTTGTTTATATCTTTGCTCTTTTTGTAGTTTGGATTTTCTAATTACTTTATTAATGCAATTTCCTTTTGTTAAACTTTATTGTCCTTAAACCAGCTTGGAGACATGCTGGGAGATAATTTTCCATGGGTCTCACCCTTTCCTGTGTGTTTTGTGAACAGAGGCTGTGGCTGCCTTTGTTCTTGACTATCTTTTCAAGATTATTTCTGTATACAGTGAGTAGCTTTGGAAGATGCTGTAGTGACTTCACAGCAGCGGTCAGGTTTGCATATCTCCCTGGAAGGTAGAGCTGGCGTCTCCCGCTAGTGCAGAGGGATAGGCATATTTCCCATGATTAAAGATTCCACCTGCTGAAGGTTAGGGTTTCTCTCCTGTGACGCAACACACTGCGTGTGCAGGTGGCCTGTGGCCCTGTTCAAGTTGCTCTGTGGTATTTGGGACTTGGGGAACTAGAGCCTAGTGGTCACAAGATAATGTTGATATTCTGGCTGCCCCTGTTACTGTAAGTAATAAATACCTCGTCTCTCACCCAGGAGACATTTTTCCTCTGCCAGCATTTATTAGCTTGTGACAGGCTAACTTGTTAGCTTGAAAGTAGTGTGAATCTCAGATCCTTCACAGGTCTTGATAGTATGTAGGTAACACAAATAAATGCATAAACAGCTATCTGAGTTCAGCTCAGAAATGTCAGTTTTTACCCATGTTTTTCATTAAAAACTATTATATATTGTATAAACGTAGCATCGGTTTTTCAAATTTTTTTCTACATTATAATTTTTTGGTATAAGTTTGCTATTTATGTTTAATGAGAATTTTAAAAGCATAGTAAACTATGTTTTTAGTGCACTAAAATTGTATGTATGTTTGTATAAACTTGTGTTTGGTTTGTTTTTGTTTTTCGAGATACAGTTGCACTCTGTTGCCCAGGCTGGAGTGCAGTAGTGCAGTCTCGACTCGCTGCAACCTCTGCCTCCTGGATTCAAGTGATTCTCATGCCTTAACCTCCCGAGTAGCTGGGACTACGGGTGCCTGCTGGGACTACAGGCACCTGCCACCACGCCTGGCTAAATTTTGTATTTTTAGTAGAGACAGGGTTTTGCCACGTTGGCCAGGCTGGTCTCAAACTCTTGACCTCAAGTAATCCATTCACCTCAGCCTCCCAAAGTGCTGGGATTACAGACGTGAGTCAGGAGCCACTGCGCCCAGCCCTGTATTTGTAAATACATGTCTAGTTATGTTTTTTGTTTGTTTGTTGTTTGTTGTTTTTTGTTTTTTTGAGGCAGAGTCTCGCTCTGTCACCCATGCTGGAGTGCAGTGGCGCCATCTCTGCTCACTGCAAACTCTGTCTCCCGGGTTCAAGCGATTCTCCTGCCCCAGCCTCCCGAGTAGCTGAGACTACAGGTGCATGCTACCATGCCCAGCTAATTTTTTGTGTTTTTATTAGAGACAGGGTTTCTACTAAACATGTTAGTAGTGGATGGGGTTTCTACTAAACATAGCCTCGTGTTAGCCAGGATGGTCTCTATCTCCTAACCTTGTGATCCACCCACCTCGGCCTCCCAAAGTGCAGAGATTACAGGTGTGAGCCACCACACCCGGCCTAGTTATGTTTTTAAAAACAAATTATTGTCTGCCTCATCATATATTTATGAATCAGTCTTAATTCCATGAATGGCATAGTGACGTACTGTTTGCCTCTGTTTCAGAATATTGGAAAGAAGATGACCTGCCAGGAGTTCATTGCAAATCTGCAAGGGGTAAATGAGGGTGTTGATTTCTCCAAGGATCTGCTGAAAGTAAGCATGGAACTACTGGTTTTTAGTGTATGCTTATGTTTCTATATTTGCTGCTTACAGCTTAATCCTAAGTAGGCTAAGGATCACTTAAGCATTTTCCTTTTTGCTTTTGGTTTTATTGGTGATGTTTCTTTTAAGCCTTGTCCTTGATTTTTCATGCTGCAAAGTACCTTAAGTTGATAATTTCTAGAAGTCTGTGTTATAATCAATAATACTGAGGTAAGTAAATTTGGAATGGTTGGTGATACAAACAGTGAGTGGCAGTTTTTGTTTGATTTATTTGTAAATAGACTATCAGAATTTGAGGAAGGTCGCAAAGGTATATGCACTACGGAAACAGAGCAGCATTTGCAGGCTGTAATGGAAACAGTTCCAACTGTGTTCAATCCCTAGTCTCAGAGCCACTCAGGTTGTCTCTGGAAATAGATTAAATTAAATTCTCAGTGATTGCAGAATGCCTGAATTATTTGCATTCGGCTTTATTATTGGTAATAATCAGCATGTCTTTCCCCATCATTGGATTGTTTTCAAGGAGACCACAAAATCAGCTTTGAAATTCATGCATTCTCCAGCATTGTAAATGAGATTGGCATTTGATTGAGTACAAAATAATGGTGATATGAATATTTGGGGAGTTGTGGGGTAAGATGTATACATCGAGAATGTGGTTTTTACAGTTCTCTATTTGATTCTAGCTTTTTAAAAAACTTAGTACACGCATAGGTTTCTTTTGGAATCGATTTCTTTAAATGAATTTTTGAGAAAGGTGACATTTGAATCAGCTATGGTATGGAAATGTATGATATGATATGGAAATGTTGAAAGAGAAGTCCTTTGTTATGTTTTATGTAACTTTTAAGCTACATAGAATAGAGTTCTGCCAGATTTGGAAAGTCTTACCTACTATGGTAAATGAAAGAAGGCATTACGATGTGGTATTATGACATTCTTAGTCTTACTAACTTTATTTGCAGCACATTACAAAAAATTATGAAAAAAAATCAGGAAGAAAAGTAGCTTTAATTTATGGAGTAAAGAAGGCATTTTTTTAGGTCCTTTGTACAGCAAGTGCTGCCATTTCTAAAGGTAAAATTCTGAATGGGAGCAGGAGATAAATGGTGCAGGATTGTGACGTGATAAAGATGTTTTATATCTTCCGTTGAATCCATACAGTGTTAACAAGACTTTTTTCAGTCGTGGTATTTGCGTGGAAAATTATGGAGTCTCTCTAAGAGCGGATTTGTGAGGCTTTTATCAACTTATGTCAGAAATGAAAGTTGACAGGAAAATTTGCACAGTGAAGCTTTTAGAATTTAGTGGTAGGCTTATGGTAACCTGCATGACTGCTGGCAAATTATTGGCTAATTTACGGCATGTTTGGTGGTGCTGTATGAAACCCTATATATGGTTAATACACAGTCCAGAGGCTACTGTTCACCTTGAGTAGACGTGTTTTCGTCTACCAAGAATTTGCCAGATGATTTGTTGCTGTTGTGCAATGAGATTATGTTTATAAACCTCAGGGGAAAGTATGTATTATTTGTTTTTTTGTTGTGAGAAGATGATAGTGAAATGATACAGAAAATGGTGATGGTTAGTATGGTAATTGTCAAGTGAAATCTTGATTCTCTTCCGTTACAAACCCCAGCGGCTCACCCCCCCAAGATAGTTTTTCTATTTCAGTAGGAATGGGTATTACTGAAAATTTCAGTAAGAAAAGATTTTCTTTAAACCATGTTTGTTTCATTCCTCTATTCTGTGTGCTGTTCGGTTTTCCTTCCCTTTCCTCTTCTTCCTGCCTTCCTTTTCTCCTGGTTTCTTTTTATTTCTGTCTTTTCCTTTCCCTTTGGCTTTCTATTTTTCTTTTGGTGTCTTTTTTTCTCATTCTCTTTCTCTTAGGATAGCTATCGCTGGATTCCCTGCTGAGATAAATTATTGGGTGGGGAATGTACTTGAATTCTGGGGGAAAATATAGTTATATATGCACTGCACAGATACATAGATACATAGAAACTTTTCAAAGTTTGGTGTCGTCTTACAGGTTTTTTAATATCATGGTCATTCTCTCTTTCTTTGCCACCTTTCCAATCTCCATGTTACAGGCATATGTGACATTAAGTTTATTTTTTGTGAAATAAAAGGAAAAATTATGACCTTTATTAGGTTTCCTCATAATCATATATAGAAACTGCTAGAATCAATATAAAAAAAGCTTAAAGTTACATAAACTGAGGCTTTTATTGTTACGTATTGACCTTGATACTTTTAGATTAATTTGGATCAAAAGTAACATTTGGATTTATGTCTGTTCAGATTTCTTTGGCCCAGAAGTAACATTTGTATTTTTATGTCTGTTGTTCCGTGCCATTTGGTAGTTGGGAACATTTATTGAAGGTCTGCTGTGTGTTTACTAGGTGTTGTGGGATTGGAGAAGATGCTGAAACCAAATGGGCACCTGTCCTCACAGATTACAGACTAATGAGAAACATTGGAGGTGTCTTTCTCCATAAAATGAACAGTTATTCCATGTTGAAATAAAAGTATAAGCCAAATTCTGTTTTTTTATTGTTGTTGTTTTCTGAAGAGAAAGGGTTAAGAAAAAATAGACCCTGACATATTTAAATGTGTGAGAAATGAGAAGCTTGTATAGTCATTTAATTCAGTTAATTTAATTAATATTTTGCTTCTGAATTTGCCTTATACTGTATTGAAGGGATAGATGATACGTTGAGTCCCTTTTTAGTTTAAAAATCCATTGCAGTTTCCATTGTTTACTCAAATAACCTAAACCGATATTCGACTTTTTTCCCGTACAGGGTGTTTAGAGTATAAGATACGGATATCTGTAATAAAAGTGAAATAAGTTGGATATCAGAAGACAACCAGTGATAGGATATTACTTAGGTTCTTCAAAGCAGAAGGCTGGGAGGAGGCGATGTTTGAGATGATGTATGAGTCCATTCTCCCACTGCTGTAAAGAAATACCTGATACGGAGTAATTTATAAAGAACAGAGATTTGTTTGGGTCGTGGTTCTGCGGGCTGTACAGAAAGCATGATGCTGGCATCTGCTTGGCTAGGGAGGCCTCAGGAGACCTAAAATCATGGCGGAAGTGGAGGCAGGCACATCTTACATGCCCAGAGCAGGAAGAAGAGAGGGAGGAGGGAGATACTCCACACTATTAAACAACCATAGCTCAGGAGAGCTCACTCGTCACCATGAGAACAGCACCAAGGGGATGGTGCTGACCCATTCATGAGAACTTTGACAAACCTGACAAAAACAAGAAATGGGGAAAGGATTCCCTATTTAATAAATGGTGCTGGGAAAACTGGCTAGCCATATGTAGAAAGCTGAAACTGGATCCCTTCCTTACACCTTATACAAAAATTAATTCAAGATGGATTAAAGACTTAAATGTTAGACCTAAAACCATTAAAATCCTACAAGAAAACCTAGGCAATACCATTGAGGACATAGGCATGGGCAAGGACTTCATGTCTAAAACACCAAAAGCAATGGCAACAAAAGCCAAAATTGACAAATGGGATCTAATTAAACTAAAGAGCTTCTGCACAGCAAAAGAAACTACCATCAGAGTGAACAGGCAACCTATAGAATGGGAGAAAATTTTTGCAACCTACTCATCTGACAAAGGGCTAATATCCAGAATCTACATTGAACTCAAACAAATTTACAAGAAAAAAACAAACAACCCCATCAAAAAGTGGGCAAAGGACATGAACAGACACTTCTCAAAAGAAGACATTTATGCAGCCAAAAAACACATGCAAAAATGCTCATCATCACTGGCCATCAGAGAAATGCAAATCAAAACCACAGTGAGATACCATCTCACACCAGTTAGAATGGCCATCATTAAAAAGTCAGGAAACAACAGGTGCTGAAGAGAATGTGGGGAAATAGGAACACTTTTACACTGTTGGTGGGACTGTAAACTAGTTCAACCATTGTGGAAGTCAGTGTGGCGATTCCTCAGGGATCTAGAACTAGAAATACCATTTGACCCAGCCATCCCATTACTGGGTATATACCCAAAGGACTATAAATCATGCTGCCATAAAGACACATGCACACGTATGTTTATTGCAGCACTATTCACAATAGCGAAGAGTTGGAACCAATCCAAATGTCCAACAACGATAGACTGGATTAAGAAAATGTGGCACATATACACCATGGAATACTATGCAGCCATAAAAAATGATGAGTTCATGTCCTTTGTAGGGACATGGATGAAACTGGAAAACATCGTTCTCAGTAAACTATCGCAAGGACAAAAAAGCAAACACCGCATGTTCTCACTCATAGGTGGGAATTGAACAATGAGAACTCATGGACACAGGAAGGGGAACATCACACTCCGGGGACTGCTGTGGGGTGGGGGAAGGGGGGAGGGACAGCATTAGGAGATATACCTAATGCTAAATGACGAGTTAATGGGTGCAGCAAAACAACATGGCACATGGGTACATATGTAACAAACCTGCACATTGTGCACATGTACCCTAAAACCTAAAGTATAATAATAAAAAAAAAGAAATGCAAATTCTCCTACCCACAAAAAAAAAAAAAAAATACCAGGTTCTGTCTCTTAATAGTCAGGGAACTACTTCAAGTAAATACTGTATTTCAATATCCTCATCTATAAAATGGGAGATTTTAGAGTCCTCACATGTAGTAAGTATTGTCTGTTAGCCATTAAAACTTTTTATTTTTGATATTATTTTACTCAGCCTAAAGTGGGCTGGAATGGGGCCATATCCCTTCCTGTAGGTATCTGGGTTTAAGATTTTTTTAGAGGCGAGTGAGATGAGCGGTAGTAGTCAAAACCTCTACCCACCGTCGCTTTTTAGCTTGCTGCTTTCCAGGGATACATATCCTCTGCTCTTTGAAAGGAATCACCTGTGACATTGACTGAAAATGAATCTTGCTTAACCCTTATCTTTTGACCTTGTTAACAGCCTCTTTCTCCTGGGCCTATCCCTCTTCCCACGTTTTTATACCTGACATTTGATTTGTGTTTTTAGTGACTTCCCCCTTTGATGCTACAAGAGGGGAAGTACTAGGGTGCACTGGCTCTTGGACTGGTCCTGGAATCTTGAAGAACCTTTGAGGAAGCAAACTAGTTCATATTCTCCTAAGATCCCAAGATTATCCTGGAATATTGATGGAGATGTGAATTACTTGAAGTGATTAAAACATCCCTGGGCGAAACAAGGGTTGCTAGAGATGTGCCTGTCTAATGGAGAGGCCTTGGTCTGAAGGATCAGGTCCAGGAATTGTTGGGATTCTGCTTTGTCTCGGGGCAGTTTTTATGGACTCTTGACTGTGTCAGCCTGGGGACTTATTTCCCCCAGTCTCATCAGTGGCTGATACCACCTAGTGAAGTGTTAGCTTTTGATTGTGTGCATATTTCTGAAACTCTTCACTCTGTAGAATAACCTTTGAAAATTCATTAACAGCCCAGATACGGAATCATCCTAAATGTTCATCAGCAGATGAATGGATAAAATGTGGTAGATATGTACAGTGGAATATTATTTGGCCTTAAAAGGAGGAATTCTGTCATTTGTCACATCGATAAATCTGGAGGACATTACACTAAATGAAATAAGCCAGGCACAGAAAGACAAATACCGCATGATCTCGCTCACAGTGGAATCTAAAAAAGTTGATCTCACAGATTCAAGGAGTAGAATGGTGGTTACCAGGGTCTGGGGATGGTGGGGATTCAAACAAAAGGTACAGTTTCCTTTAGACTATATAAATAAATCCTGGAGCTCTGTTGTATAGCATGGTGACTATAGTTAATAACATCATATTGTTTATTTGAAAATTATTAGGAGAATAGATGTTGAATGTTCTCATCACAAAACAGTATGTGAGGTGAGAAACATGTTAATTAGCTTTAATCATTGTACAGTATATATGTATACTCAAAATATCACATTGTACACCATATAGTTTTCATTTGTCAGTTAAAACATTTAAAACTAAGAATTTTCTTGAAAGTTCCTCTATCTTATGTTCAAAATGCAGTGTCTTGCTCCTCTGCCTTTCTGTTCCCTGAATTTTATTTCTACTGAGTTTCATAGGAAACCCTTGTTCTTGATTGTAACAGAAAAGCTGCCCTTCTATCTTCTATCGAATCTGCCCTGCATTTGTAACTCTGGAGGTTAATAATTCTCCATTTCTCATTATATACAGAAAAGACATAGGGCCTTTCAGTGATGGTCACCAGGTATTTATATATTTAGAGATGAATTGTCCGTGTGAAAATGTATTTACATGAAAGAAGGGAAGAAACTGAGAAATAAAAGACAAGAAGATGCTGGCAAATGGTCTAGGAACATATAGGGTGGAAGGTCAGTTATTGGCTGTCCCATAATTTCATTCTGAAGAGACATCTAGACTGTAGATTTTGACATGACATGAACCCAGTTTTTTCTGTCCCACTTTCCCATTGCCATCTACCATTTAATACTCAGATACTGCTCTCCTTAGTATTTTTATTCCAGTCATTGTTAGATCTTTATTTCTTTTTTGAGCAGCAGTTAAATGCAGTAAGTACCAAGGGAGAGTGGAAAGAAATTAGCTGAAACAGTCTCTCCTTTAAGAATTTTTATACCAACTTATTGATGGAAAGAACAGAAACAACAAAACAAAATCTTCCAAATATTTGTGATAAAACTGAACACAATTTGCAGAATGTTTAAAAACATACCTTGAATGTATTTAAATACACAAGTAGCTCTAAGAATAATTTTAGTTAGAAGACGGTGTCACTGGAAATCATTAAAAACGTAGGGAAATAAAGCTTACAGATACCAATCAGTATGACAGTCTTTTAGGTTATTGCTTACTATTAGATGTTTGACATTAGAATATTCTTTAAATTTTTAAGTTTTTTTATAGAAATTGCTTTACTTGGGAATTTATGAACTTTGAAATTAGCACGTCTTCCCTTAAGGGAAGACCAAAAGTTTTAATGCGGAAGAAAGAGAGAGAGAGAGAGAGAGAGAGAGAGAGAGAGAGAGTGTGTGTGTGTGTGTGTGTGAGAGAGAGAGAGAGAGAGGGAGAGTGTGTGTGTGTGCGTGTGTGTGTGTGAGAGAGAGAGAGAGAGAGAGAGTGTGTGTGTGTGTGTGTGTGTGTGTGTGTGTGTGAAGAATGGGTTAAATTGAAAGGATGTAAATCAGTATGCTTGGCCTGAGAGAGAGAGGGAGAGGTGTGTGTGTGGTGTGTGTGTGTGTGGTGGTGTGTGTGTGTGAAGAATGGGTTAAATTGAAAGGATGTAAATCAGTATGCTTGGCCTGAGAGAGAGAGAGAGAGAGAGAGAGAGAGAGTGTCTGTGTGTGTGAAGAATGGGTTAAATTGAAAGGATGTAAATCAGTATGCTTGGCCTAGCAGGATTTATAAGCTTCATTCCATGAATGGAGTGATTAAAAAAAAACAGTGAATTAAATTGTTACATAGTCTGTTGGTTAGAGTCCTAATAAAAGTTGTCATTCAAATGCATTTGTTTTCCCTTGCTTTCTCAAAGGACAGAGTTTAGGCAAGATTCTCTTAGAAGACGGTTCCAAGTATATGTAGGATACCTCAATCCCGTTTTTAACCTATCTTGTCAGCTGAAAGGATTATATATGTTGTTTTAAACATAATTTTCTCATTTGGTTTTCTTAGGGAAAAATAATTTGTGAAAATGATGGAGTAATTAGCCAAGAAGGTAGAATTTAAACAGACTCAAAAGATCAGCAAAGATAAAACACATTTTAAATAAAGATTATTGCATCTTTTTGGACAAGGAAGAAACGTAATTAGGAAATACAAAGTGATGCTCTCAGATTTGTGACCATTAGGCTTTTTAATCAGTTACAGCTGTATGTAAGGGTAAAGAACAGCAAATGAATCAGCCATTAAAAATCTAGAGGTAAGCCATTTTCGTAAGTTCAAACCCCAAAAAGGATCTGTTCACACAGAGCGACTGCAAAAGCTGTAATGATTCTTCTTAAAAAAAAAAAAAAAAAAAGAAAAAGAAAAGAAAAAAAAAGAGTAAAACTGACCCATCTCTCTTTCTGAGTTCCATCTACCCCTTTCAGCCAGAGAGAAGATTGGAAATTTAACACTGACAATTGCCCTACTTTTCAATATTTTCTACCAGAAGTCTTAACCTAAGCAACATGAAGTCTTTTTTCCCTATTTTATCTTCCCACTCTCATTGTTGCTCTCTCCTCTCTCATCTTTACTTCCTGATTAACACTGAGTACAAGTATAGCTGGAGACATCAGAATAAGACTAGGTTTTATTAATGTCAACATTCTGGTTTGTGCTATCATACTATAGTTTTGCAGATGTTACCATTGGAGGAGACTGGGTAAATGGCACAAGGAGTCTGTTCTTTTCTTACAACTGCCTGTGAATTTGTAATTCTCTCAGTAAAACAATGACAAAAATAATGAACAAGTCCACTCTAAAAAAAAAAAAGATGAGGCAGTTTGTCTATTCAGCCAGAGGTTTTAGGCATCATATAAAAATTGGCTTAATGAAATTTTACTACTCTTGGTCATTCTTTTAAAGTACTGAGTATAATATAATGACCAACAGTTCAGAAACTATGTATCAGTATTAAAAACACTGACGTTTTCAGAAGAAGACAATGGGAATTGTTTTGAAGAATTGAAAGCTGGAAAGTAACATGATCCTATGTTTATTATCATGTTTTACTCTGGATGTTCGGAGAATTGTTTAGGAAAGTGGAAGTGGAAAGATGGTAAAATTGCAACTGTGTATGTGAGAAGGATGGTGGCTTGGATGTTGGTGGTGACAGTATTGAAGGAAATATATGAAGTATTGAATTATTTGGAGCTTCCTATTAGAGATTCTGTTGGTAGACTGGTTTCCTGATTGCCCCTTTGTCCCTTACCTGAATGAAGTAGAAAAGGAACAAAAAGTAGAATCTGAATTTTCTCTACCCAGTTAATGTTTGTTTGTTTGTTTGTTTGTTTGTTTGCGACGGAGTCTTGCTGTGTTGCCCAGGCTGGAATGCAGTGGCATGATCTCTGCTCACTGCAACCTCCGCCTCCTGGGTTCAAGTGATTCTCCTGACACAGCCTCCCGAGTAGCTGGCATTACAGGCATCCACCACCACACCCAGCTAATTTTTTTTTTTTTGTACTTTTGGTAGAGACAGGGTTTTACCATGTTAACAAGGCTGGTCTTGAACTCCTGACCTCAAATGATCCACCCACCTCGGCCTCCCAAATTGCTGATATTCCAGGCGTGAGCCACTGCGTCCAGACCCCAGTTAATGTTTATTTGACCTCTTAGGCTGAATGTCATGGAAAGCTGTGTGGCAGAGTGAAATGAGTAGTTACAGATCTAGAAAGTAATCCCAATATCTTACCTTGGCCAAGCACCTTAATCCTTTTCAGTTTTCTCAGGTATGGCATGCGATAAAAATACCTTCTTCTAAGAGCGGTTAGGAGAATTAAATATGGAGAGGTGTGTTAAGTGGCTAGCAGTGTGCCCTTGTGGAATGCACTAGTTGTTCTGACTGGGTTATAGAAGTCGCTGGACTCTAAGCCTGTCTTAGTGTTGCTAGTGACTAGTGGTGGTGCGTCCAGGTGATCACTTCACTTTGTGCCTGAGTTTCGTCATTTGTAAAATGAGGTATTTGGCCTATGCCTATGGTTTTCAGGTTTTCGGTTTAGGCTCCTGGAGTCTGTGTCCAGTGTTCACCCCTCCCTGTCCCCACTACCCTTCTGCTGCAGAAGTTGTTCTTTTTTTCTGTCATGTTCTGACTTCCTTTGGTGATGTCTTTTGAGCAAAATATTATGTGGCAAAAAAGAAATTGGAAAAACTTCACAGGGTGATCTTTTAAGGATCATTTCAGTCTAAGTGCTGGGCATTTCCTTAACATCATTTTTTCCTTTGTAAATCCAAATCGCACTTGTTAAGTTTTAAGTCTCTTAACTCTCACCTTCTATTTACTGGTTTAGACAAAGAAGTGTATACTTAATAAGGAAACCAGAGAATGTTCAGATTTAAATCCAAGAAAATTGCTTTTGTCATCGCAGCATTTTCAAAAGATTATTCCCAAAGGACTACACAAGAGGAAGAAGCAGACCTCAGTCGGAAAAAGGGCTGAACTTTTTATAAAGGAAAAGCCTGAACTGAATTCTCAAAAATACTTGATCTGAGTTATATTCGGAGTATGTAGTTGAAAATAGGAACTTATGGGTGGTATTTAAGTGTAGCTAAAAAAAGAGCATCAACTGTTGCCTAGAGTAGGTGAGTTCTTTCCAAGAGAAGGTCACGGAAACCTGGTAGCAACAGTATCCATGGAGGAAGAGGGCTTGGATGCCTGTCCTGTGTAAGTCAGAGAGCCTTTTAAGAGAAAAGCTAGGTTTGCAAGCTTTTTAAGAAAAAAGCTTTAAAGGTTCTGGCTTAAAATGCGGAATATTGCTGCTTTTTTCAGTAAATCAAGCGGAGTTAGGTGATGAAAGGTGAGTGGCGTGTTTCCGCTTCTGCCCTCCCAGTGGAGGTCTGGCAGCTTGCTTTAGCTTTCAATCACATGCTCATCATGGGCAGAATAATGATGCTGCTTTCGGTGTGGTTCAGACCATGAATGAAAAATGGTGACGATAATGAGGGTAATACTTTGAAGTAACTGAAGATCCACAAATCATATTCATGCGTTTTCTTAAAAAAAAAAAATTACCAAAAAGAAGTCTGTAAGAACGTTTTAACAGAACAGATGCTGCTTAAGAGTACAAACAGATTTTTAACCCCCAAAAAAAGAAAAAAGGAAAAAACTTTTGAGTGGTGGTAGTTGTAATCATTACAGGGTACTGTAATGGAATATTAATGATTCCCAGTGGGAATTTGTATTGAAATTTATTTTCAATTTGATCATGAAGAAGTGCTACATAATTTCCTATTCAGATGCATCCATAAACATTTGAATGTTTATATGTTTGGAGCATTTTTATTTTATTTTGAGACAGGGTCTCGCTCTGTTGCCCAGGCAGGAGTGCAGTGGCACAGTCTCAGCTCACTGCAACCTCTACCTCCTAGGTTCAAGCGATTCTCGTGCTTCAGCCTCCCGAGTAGCTGAGATTACAGGCACGCGCCACCCCGCCTGGCTAATTTTTGTATTTTCAGTAGGGACAGGGGTTTCACCATGTTGGCCAGGCTGGTCTCGAACTCCTGGCCTCAAGTGATCCTCCCACCTTGGTGTCCCAAAGTACTGGGATTACAGGCTTGAACTGCTGCACCCGGCCTTGTTTGGAGCATGTTTAAAGTGTCATAACAGTCCAAGATTGCTGCCCCTCTCACTAACGTGAACATGTATTATTGATATGAGTGTAACTGGTCACATCGTGAATAAAAGCTACGCTCTTTTTGCTTACAATATGTCAGGAGGCTGAGGAGCTCCTTGGGATTGATGCCCTCCTTTCAGCAGACCAGCAGTGCAAGGATAAGTGGAACTATCATGGCAAATACTCTTGAACATGGTATTTACATAGCCAATAAGGGTACAGAAAAACAAATTTTATTTTAAAGGCATTTATAATTATACAGTTAAAATATCCCATAAAGGGAAACAATTTGTTGTTATAGTTGACGTAACTAAAGGTCAATCTTATTTAAAAAAGACTAAAAAAATTGAAAACAAGCAAAAAAATAAAAATAACTCTCAACAGCCAGAATAATTAGAGTTCATGTATTAATAACTGACCTCACTAATTTCACACAGGCCTTTATTTTGATCCTGTTTTTAATAATACCCACAATTAGTTTTCACTTTGAAATTTTTGACCTGATCCTCCCCCTGGCATATCATAATCGTGGGCCTGTAGACGTAGGCGAATACCAGCATACAAGTCACTGCTGACTGTCCCTGAGCCAGCTCTTCATGGGCAAGTTAATAGCCAAATACAACTGATATTAATAAAATGAATTTAATAGAACACAGACATTTAGGTTATTACATAAATTTTTAAGTGGAAATTATTTCTTAATTGTGAGATGGAGTCTCACTCTGTCAGCCAGGCTGGAATGCAGTGGCGTGATCTCAGCTCACTGCAACGTCTGCCTCCCAGGTTCAAGCGATTCCCCTGTGTTAGCCTCCCGAGTAGTTGGGATTACAGGTACCCGGCACCACACACTCCTAATTTTTGTATTTTTAGTAGAGACAGGGTTTCGCCATTTTGGTCAGGCTGATCTGAAACTCCTGACCTCAGGTAATCCACCGACCTTGGCTTCCCAAAGTGGTGGGATTATAGGTGTGAGCCACCGCACCTGGCCTAAGTTGAAATTATTTTAAAGAAACAATTGTTTTCTCAGTTTGGCCATGAATTAGAAGAATGGAGTTTCAAGGAAGTGATGTTCCTCAGATAGAGGGGCAATAGCAAGAAGTGATTTGCTAATGAGGGAGAGAGAAAATGTTGAAACCTTAAAGGTCACTAGGTCTCCAAATGGTACAGCTGGAGTTGTTTTGAAGAGAGGCAATCAAATCTGTGTAGTCAGTAGCCTCTCAGAATGGCTGCATTGCAGCACTGCAAAGTAATGGATGTACTTAATGAGTCATCAAAAATGTTACGTTTTGTTTACTTGGTTTGATTAAGGGGACAGGGAGTGTGAAATAGATTGGAAGATTGCCAATAAAACTATTTTATAAAGATTTTTTGGCATTTAAAGAAATTAGCTTCAATCACAAAATGCGCTAATGTAGGATAATTCATTTCTGTATCCAAAACCATTCTTGAACTCTGTTCCCTGTCAATGTTGGATTTTTATTGTTATTTAAAACATTTTATTTGCTTGTTTTAATTGTTTTAACATTTACTCTTCCCTTAAACTTTCCATAGATAGCAGCATAGTTTTTGTGCTAAATTGTTGTTTTCGCAGAAATGCCAGAAGCCACATTATCCAGATCTTGCAAGGAAGTATTTTCTGGGTAATGCAGGTACATGAACCTTCCTCTTCACAACATACCGTCTTGTCAGAGGGAGTTCACACATTCTTTTCTTTTGTGTGGATTTTTTTTTTTTTTTTTTTGGAGTTGGAGTCTCACTCTGTCCCCCAGGCTGGAGTACAGTGGCGTGATCTTGGCTCACTGCAACTTCCACCTCCTGGGTTCAAGTGATTCTCCTGCCTTAACTTCCTGAGTAGCTGGCAATATAGGCGCACGCCACCACGCCTGACTAATTGTTGTATTTTTAGTAGAGATGGGATTTCACCATATTGGCCAGGCTGGTCTCAAGTTCATGACCTCATGATCCACCCGCCTAGGCTTCCCAGAGTGCTGGGATTACAGGCGTGAACCACCATGCTCATCATCTCCCCAGACTGTTGAGAAGAATCCTGATACCTTCACACTTTTTCCCAGAAAAAAATGAACTACCCTGTTCATTTGGAAACCGCTGCTATTTGTAAAAGACCACAAAGGGAAGTGAACTCCTGCTCCTGGAGCAAATCATTTCACGATGAAGTTACCTATTCTAAAAGCAATCAGAAGCAATTACTCCTTGAGAATGCCAGGCAGGTACATTGTTACTCTTTTTGCCTCATTTCCGTGCTCTTTCTTTCACTCCCAAAAGCAGAAATGAAAGGCAAATATGTATACTCAAAATAGTATCTCGAAAGGTTATTTGCATTTCAGGTTGTTTGTCATATGGCATAGACTTAGACAAAATATATATATATTATATATAATATATATATAATATATATATATATTTGAAAAGTTAGGGATTTTGAGAACATACTGATTAGATGGTAGTATTGCTTATCACTTGCATTTGATCTCCTTCCTTCCAGTATTCTTAAGGACAAGAGGCCCTCCTGTTGGCCACAGTATGCCTCATACCTAGTGTAATTCTTAGAACAGATCAGATACTCAACAAATACTCATTAAAGAAATAATTTCAGTTTTCCGTAAAACACAGTGTCAGTGATTCTGCATGAACAACTTGATATTGTATGTAGAATTGTTAATGTGTGTAAGTGTACACATAATTTTGTCTTTTATTTTTTTGAGAGAGAGGAGCTATACCTATGATCGGATATTCAGATGGATGTTTGTTTCCCAGAATATTGAGAGCTATAAGCTAGGATTTCGCAAGTGTGCAGATTTTTACACTAGTAGTTTAATTATAATAAACAAAAACATTAGGAGAAAGGAGGTTTTTTCCCCCTAAAGCACACTTTTATTCATTAAGGCCCTGCTGTGTGTCAGGCTCTATAGCTAGGTTAGAGGTGCGGCTCTTATTATTTAGGCCATACTGTCATCTACTTCAGAATTTAGTAGCTAACAGGTATTGGACACCTATACAAATTATGAACTGCTTTACTCAAAATTATATATTAAATGTTGAGGTACAGAAGGCATACTTAATAGATTTGCCATGTTTGGCAAAAGTCGGAAACTGTATCAATATAAAACTTAATAGGATTCCTGAGTTCTGGCTGTGCTAAAAGTTATGCTAAGTACATTGGGGGAGCAAAGATGAGTAAGACATGAATTTTGGCCAGGTGCGGTGGCTCACACCTATAATCCCAGCACTTTAGGAGGCTGAGGCGGGTGGATCACCTGAGCCGAGGGGTTCAAGACCAGCCTGGCCAACATGGTGCAACCCTATCTCTATTAAAAGTACAAAAATTAGCTAGGCATGGTGGTGCATGCCTGTAATCCCAGTTACTCGAGAGGCTGAGGCAGAAGAATTGCTTGAACCTGGGAGGTGGAGGTTGCAGTGAGCTGAGGTGGCGCCACTGCACCCCAAACTGGGTGACAGATGGAGACTCCATCTCAAAATAAAAAAAAATTTTTTTAAAAGTCATGGATTTTTCCCTGAAGGAATTTTTAATCTAGTACAGTAGTTTTCAACTCTGGCTACACATTATAATCACTTGGGCCAGAGGAGAAAAAGTAGGAGGCTGAAATAGTCTCACTCAGATGGAAAACTGTTAAGATGGTACAAACATGTTGGAGAAAGGTCTGGTATGTTCTTATGAAGCTAAGCATACCTACCCTGTGAACCAGTAATTCAAGAGAAACAATAGCACATGTTACAAGAATAATCACAGCAGCTTTATTGCTAATAGCACCAAACTGGAAACAACCCAAATATCCACAAACAGGTGAATGGATTAAGATGCTGTGGAATATCCATTCAGTAGAATATTACTCAGTGATGAAAAGGAATGGACTGCTGATACACACAACATCATGAATGAAAGAAGCTTTACACAAGAGTATACACTACATGATTTTGTTATTCGAAGTTTTAGGATACACAAAAATTACATGAGAAAAGGTCAGAAAACAGTGGTTTACTTCAGGGATGTGAAGACGGAATCCTCTGGAAACAGACCTGCAGGAACTCTCTGGGTGATGCTAATATTAATCAATGTTGGGGAGCATATCATGTGGGGAGATAAAAGCAAAAACTTGCTATCTTCTCCCTGCTTTTCCTTCCCCCTCATCGATTTTACATCTCTGGGAATGACACTATATGTGTTTTTACAAAGCCCCTCAGGTGATTCTAATGCCCACTGAGACTTGAACTATTAAATAGGATGTAATATGAAGGAGAATGTGTTAGTTTCGTATTGCTGTCGTAACAAATCACCACACACTTAGTGGCTTGAAACAACACAGATTGATCATCATCTCATCGTTCTGTGGGTTAGAGGTTTGGGTTTGCTTGGCTGGTTTTTTTCTACTTCAGGTTTTTCCATTCCCAAATCAAGATTTAGGCAGGACTATCTATTTCTGGAGGCTCTGAAGGTGAATCTGCTTCAAGTTCATTAAGCTTGTTGGAAGGATTAAGTTCTATGTGGTCACAGCACTGCGGTCCCCATTTTCTTGTTGGTTGTTGGCCACGGGTCCTTCTCAGCTTCTAGTGGTCACCTTTAGTCGTTTGCGTGTGGTCTGCTACCTCCATCTTGAAAGCTAGCAGAGATGGCCCAGGTTCTTCTCTCTCTCTGGTACTGTCTGACCTCCTCATCCTCTTCTTTTTGCCTTGTCTCTGTCTGGTTTCCTCTTCTGGTGCATCTTCTGAGTGACTGTTCTCCCTCCCTCTTCGAAGGTCTTGTGTGATTACACTGGGCCCACCCAGATAATCCAGAATAATCTCCCTATATTAAGGTTTGTTGATTAGTAACCTTAGTTCCATCTGCCATGTCCCTTCTTAGCAGTGGCTAGATGAACATTTGATTAAATCATCAGGGGATGAGACTCTAAGGGGGCCAACATCTTTAAAATCCTGCATAAATGCGGAATTACATATAAAATACTGTGGGATTTCAGAATAAAGAGAAATGACTTTCAACTGGGCAGCATCTGGAAAAGCCCCTTTGAGATGGTGGCATGTTGTCGTCTTTTGAAACGTAGTTCCAGTGGGTGCTATAGAGCTGGAGTAGAAGGGACTCTAGTTGGGGGTAACAGCTTAAATGCCAGTGTGGAGACAGGAAGGATGATAATATGTGGTCCACTAAGAGCGCCATATCCCTTGAATGTACTCCATGTGTGTTAGTTAATATTTACAGAGGTATTCAGGCTCCTAACGTCAGATTTTTCTAGATCAAAGTAGAAATAAGAGGAATGTCAAGAAGTTAATCAACACTTAGCATGCAGAATCATTATTTTAAAAGGACTAAGGCAGTTGTGTGGTATGATTGTTGTGCCACCTTCTCTTTGGCTGTTAGAACTGAGTAGAGTTACACATGAAAATGTAAAATCTGATTTTCTTATTTCTAAACTTATAAAAGCTCCATATCTGCTGATACAAACCAGAGAATGTGGCCTTTGGGAAAAGTCTCCCACTCTCCTAGTGTATTGCCCCACAGGGCTTACCTCTGTGACCATTTTGAGTGGGCTTTGTACCCTACTTTAGGTGGATGACAACTTCAGCACAGTCCCAGCTTGTGTGGAGAGATGATGAGGTCATGCTGGCAGGTCCTTGGTGTCTCTAAACATTACTGCCATATTATAACTGATTTTTTATAACAATTCCACATAAAGGAAAAATCTTTTTTTTTTTTTTTTGAAACTGAGTCTTGCTCTGTCGCCCAGGCTGGAAGTGCAGTGGCGCGATCTCAGCTCGCTGCAAGCTCCGCATTCCAGGTTTACGCCATTCTCCTGCCTCAGCCTCCCAAGTAGCTGGGACTACAGGCGCCTCCCACCACGCCTGGCTAATTTTTTGTATTTTTAGTAGAGACGGGGTTTCACCGTGTTAGCCAGGATAGTCTCCATCTCCTGGCCTCGTGATCCGCCCGCCTTGGCCTCCCAAAGTGCTGGGATTACACGTGTGAGCCACCGCTCCCGGCCTGGAAAAATCTTCATTAGCATTACTCTCTACCACTTCCCTTCCTTTTCACCTAATTTATTTATAAGCTTTAAAAAGAGTTGTATATACCTTTTTATTTTGAAAGCATGCATCTATACAAAGGAGTCACAGAATACTTGCTGCCAACCTTTGAAGAATACAAAGGATGCAACTGCCCACAGTTGCTTTTATTCAGCCTTCTAAAGTGTGTATACATAAGGGCTAAAATAACAAAAGCAGTGCAGCTAGCTGGTCCTTTCTTCACATGCTGGATATGAGAAATAGGATTAAAAAGGGAAGTTATGGTGGCAGAAAGCCAAGGGGTCTTTTACGAGAGATCAACAATTTCACTTGCCTTTGGTGACTCATATTTTGCCCTTCAAGCTTCTAGTACATACGAAGACTTCCGTAGTCTTTCCAAACCTTTCTCCCTCTCTCTTGCCAGTATTTGTTTTCCTTCCTTCTCTTCCCACCTTCCACCCAAACCTGAAGTGCTGGTCATGATGATTAGAGGCCTGCAAAAGGAAACTCGTCTTCTTCTGTGTCTTTTTTTTTTTCTTTTTTTTACTCACTTTGAGAAGAAAAATAGCTTTTTCTTGGAGTTGCTGTCTGCATTCTGAGCAGACATTGGTACACATGTAATTCATATAGTCGTTAATTGGCACTATTTAGCAGCTGGAAAGGAAGCACTACATTCCTTACCATGTGGCAGTCTCATTCTTGTCACCATCCAGCCATAATCTCTGCTGGTGTTCTGATTAAAGCTTTGTGCTTTCAGTTTCAGAGACACTGGGAACTGTTTCTGATTTCATCTTTTTCCATTCATTTTCCCACTTTAATATGCTAAGGTATGTTTTCTGATAATTCAGAAAGATTGCTGTTGCTTTCACCTGTAGTTTTCTCTTCCTGTTTCCACAATGCATCTGACTTTGAAAATACATTCCTTTGCCCATCTATTATGTCAGTTATGTCCGCTTCTGGTTTCTTTTATGTAGGGAAAATTGATTTTTTAAAAATGAAGCCAAGCCTTTAGAAACTCTCTTAGATAATTTCTTCCAGCTCTCATGTTCTTTTATTTTCCTTGTTTGTAATATCTAATTAAAACCTTATTATAAGGATCCTTCCAGTGTCGTTAACTTCAAGTAAACTGTATCTGTACTTCTGCAGGTACCCACATACATTTTTATGAAAAGGCCAAGCTCCAATTTGTGGTACGTTTTTAAATTGTTAGTATTAAGAATTGAAGATGTGGGGGCATTATTTGCATTTGAGAAGCCCTTTTCAACCTTAAAATCTATAGGTTTCTAAGCTTCACATTATCTCATATGAACAAAGGTGACACCGCCATTTAAAAACTGAGGCTATCCATACACAGGTAGAGAGAGAGAGCAAGCAGGCACATGGATGCAAGCACAAACACGCTGAGAAAATATCCATGCCTAAGGGCATTTCTTTCCGTCCTCACTGAATGTGCCCTTCTACTCATTTGCTACATGAAATTACAACCCTGGCATTTGCCCTCTTACGATACAAATTAATAATTAAGACCAACCAGTCCATGAAAACTCAAAGTGGAAAGTATAAACAGTAACAAATGAACCTAATTGTATTACAAATTAAGTATTTTGTAATTTACAATAAAGGGAATGGAAAAGGAAAGAACGAACATAAAGAATTTTGAAAAACAGTATTTTAACTGGATGCCGTGTGGTTGAAGACAAAAAGAACAGTACAAAAACACTGTACTCCAGTTAGTAAATTTGTCTTTTACAGGGGTATGAGCTATTAATTCTGAAACTATTACTGATGCAGAATTTTTCTTCTTCGTCACTTTGCAAGGTGGGGACCCCTGGCCAGCAACACCCGACGACCTGGACCTCCCTTGGCCACGCTGGTGTGCCCCATCTTACCTGTGTTTGAGCTTGTACTTTGGTTTGGTGGTTCCCGAACTCTTAGACTGCACTGAAGAAGAATGAGGACACGTGGGGCATGGGTGAGGCGGGTGGAGAAGAATGTTACCGAGTTATGAAAACGGCTTCAGCAAGGGTCACCAAGGGAGGGAGGGGGTTCCCTTGTGTAGCTGGGTCTGAGGCCCTTTATGGACTCAGAATGGGGAGTGCATGCTGACTGGTTTGTAAGTATACAAAAAAGATTAAAGCAAAAACACCACTCAAAGGTGGGCAGGACAGTGTAGAAAAACCAATTAGGAAAGGGTAGGAAACCAATTAGGAAAGGGTATATGTAAAATAGGTGAAGGGTGGGGACCAATCAGAGGAAAGTGTGCCATACGGGAAGACACTCTCAGTTTGGTCCAAAGATTTAACTTGTAACTCAGCTTTCAGGCTTTAAACTGTCTTTGGCTTGAAGGTAGGATTTTGCAGGGGTCCTGCCTCTGTCTGTCTGTCGAGGCATCTGTCTGCCTCTTTCATTACTTTATCTGTATACTGGGATGTTCAAATAAACAAACATACTATAGATGATAAGAGGCAGTTTTCTCTCTATGGGAGAAAGAAATTATGAATAAGGAACCCTGTGGTATTGGATTCCAGTTGATGCTATTCATATGAACTCATAACTTTTATGTATGAATTGATGCAGAAACGTAGGTGAGTTTGCATGATGGGTTTGTATATATGCATGTAAATATACACCTGCGTATATTTCTTAGCTCTGCCTGCCGAGGGGATCTAGAAGCACTGATATCTCAATATCATTGAGCAGTGTAGCATCCAGACCATGGTTTCTAAATACTGTTCACCAGTAAAATGAAGTAATGCTCTGTGGAGAATTGGTTGGTTGTAGTCCTGGGGCAGGGAAAATATAAAATGAGCCTAGAACATCTTGTGGTGCCAGAAAGTAAGTGCTCAAAAGAAGAGGGTGATGTGCCAGAAGGCCAACCTAGCCAACCTGGAGGAGCTCCTAATGGCCAAAGCGGGAACAATTTGAGCAACAAACTGGTAGTATTAGATTATACTCACTGAAGAAAATGGATATCCGTTGAATACATTTTAAAAATTGTGGAGAAGGGACAGGTTTTTATTACAGAAAAATTTTAACAATTGTGAAAGGAAAGGAGGAAATGGCAAATATCACAGTAATTATTGTTGTAGATAGAGCCATTGAAGGATACTAAATTTAGTAGATGAAGGTTAGGGAAGAACCAGGATATTTGCGTAGTTTCAAAGTATCTCTCCCAGGATATTTATTCATTATGAGGGGAAAATACTAACTTTACAATATAGACAGCCAAAGATACCATCTTAACCAAGTGATCAAGGTTAACATCGCCAGTGGCAAGGCATCTCAACATCATGAAGCCTCTGATGCTCTAAAGGAGAAGATAACATGAATTCTCTTCCCCAGAATGCCTAACTTCATTGTAAACATGAGAAAACAGCAGCCAAACCCAAATTGTAAGATATTCTATATAATAACTGGTCCATCTTCTTTTGAAGTGTCAAAGTCATAAAAGACAAAGGAACACTGAAGAACTGTCACCAATTGGAGGAGACTAAGAAGCCATAACAACTGAAGGCATTGTGGGTTCTAGAGAGGATCCTGGAATAGGACAAGGGCAGTAATGGGGAAACTGGTGAAATTTGAATAAGGTGTATAGTTCAGTTAATACTATACCAACATTAACGTTCTGGTTTTGATAATTGCACTGATGGTTATGTAAGATGTTAACATTAAGGGAAGGCTGGGTGGAGGATTTACAGGAACTCTTTGTACCATTTGTATAACCTTTTTGTAAGTCTAAAATTATTTCAGAAGAAAAAAGAAAGATGCTGGATAGTTAAACGTACAAAGGTGTGTGTACAAGGACATTAAAAGCAGCGTTGTATACAATAGCAAAAAATTGAGAATAATACAAATCTCGATCAGTGAAGGACTACGTCAGTTATACTTTATTCATGTAATTAATACAGTTGTTGGAAAAACCACGTAGAGTTATGAGCAGTGGTGTGGATGGTAAAGTGAAGAGAAGGGGTTAAGAGTATAGCTACTTTATTCATGCTGCCTGGATTATTTGATACTAAACACCAATTCTGTGACTTTGGGGAAATTATTCCTCTGTCAGCTTCCTCATCTGGAAATTGGGAACAGTGAATACACCTACTTATGAACCAGGAATGAGGGTTTAATGTAAAAATCCATATAAAGCATACAGGATGATACTTAGCACATAAAAATACTTCATAAATATGAGTACCTAATTATTATTTTCAAGGAATTGATGGTGGGGAACATCAATACAAAATTAAGTATGGAATGATACCAGTTGTGTTAAAATTCATATGTGAGAATCTGGAAGATTAATGTGTTAATAGTAGTGATGTCAGGGGAGCAGTGTATTAGGGAACTTCTGGGTGGTGGTGGTGGTGGTGGTGGTGGTGGTGGTGTTTTTGAGAGACAGACAGGGTCTGCACTTCCACCCAGGCTGGAGTGCAATATAGCGATGCAACCATATCTCACCGCACCCACAAATTCCTGGGCTCAAGCTATCCTCCCACCTTAACCCCCACCCACCACCCTAAAGTAGCTGGGACTACAGGCATGTGCCACTAAGCCTGGCTAATTTTCTTATTATTATTTTTTTTTTTTCGTAGAGACAGGGTTTTTCTGTGTTGCCCAGACTGGTCTCAAATTCCTGGCTTCAAGTAATCTTCCCCCTCGGCCTCCCAAATAAGAACTTCCACTTTCTAAGTTAAATATTTTAAAATTTATTTTGCTAAAATATATTGAAGGTACCCAGGGAACTTCACTCCAAAATATGGCTCCCTGGTATAATAGGTATTTTGAATGAAAGGTTCTTAGAGATCAGCAAATGTGGGAAGAGACTTTTCCGCCATCCAGGTAAAGACTGGACCCACCAAGGAGAACAATTGTTTTTCCTTCGCCTCCTTGTTATCTCATTATCTATTGTAACAAAGAATACTGAAGAATGTAAGCATGCTGAAATATTTTCTAAAGAGGACCTTTTACAAGTTCATCTCTGTTTTCCCATCCGTTCATTCTCCTTGGTAATCATTTATTGCCCTTTGACAGAGTTCCCTGCCTTCGTTATCTCCCCGCTCCTCTATGAAAAGAAGCTGTAGGAGTATGTTGGCCCCACTGGAATATTTGGGGAATCACTCTGTGATTGTCCCTTGTACATGTTAATAAATTGTATGCCTTTTTTGCTGTTATTCTGCCTTTGGCCAGTTGATTTTCAGTGAACCTTCAATGGGCAAAGGGGAGGTTTGCCCTTTGTTCCTGCAATACAGTTGAAGAAGTATGCATAGCAACTTTTAAGAGAAGCCTGCTATCAATATTTATTAAGTAAAACCAGCCATGAAAATTATATTTCTAAAGCTAAAGGCATCACATATTGTCTAAGGTCATATGACTTGTCCCTCACATTGGAAATTATAAGAGTCCTGACTCTGCTCTCAGCCACTTAAAACTAGTCGATGTCTACAGTTCTCTGAAATGTGGGTCTTAACTTGGAAGATTAACTAATTACTCTAGTGTATAATTCTAGGTTGTGAAAGGTTGTGGATAACCTAGGTAAGGATGCGAATGACTAGCTCTTTGTCCTTATGAAAAATAAACCAAATGGCTTCTAAACTGTAGCATTTTGCCAGTAATAAATAATTCCTGACATTTTTATTAGAATGATTAAACCCTGGAGTTGGGCACCGAAATGGTGATGTAATCTCCAGGACTGAAGTTAAAAATAGGATAGATATGAATTGCTTTTTAATCTTTAGGTGGTGGTGGGCCAACTGAGTTACAGGGGGATCCAGAATTCACCAATACCTTCACAAAAGCTATCTATGTTTATATACAGTGTAGGTAAAATATATATGAGAATAACTACATGTTTTCAAAGAATATGCTCATATTTATATTTTGGATGTAACATCAGTTTGTTTCACGATTATAAAGATTGTTTTTTCCTTGGTTGGTTTGATGCCTGTGTCATTCTGAAGTTCTGTATAGTGCTTACTAGGGAACTAAGCCTGACCATTCTGATTTAAGCGTATACAGATTACGTAGCAAATTTAAGGCCTGTCTGTCTGTGTGGTTTTGGTTGCTTGGTTGGTTTGTTTCTTTCTCTTTTTTCTGTTTTGGTAAATCATATATAAAGCAAAGTATGCCAGGTTTCTTAAAGAAGTACATTGCAAGGAAATAGGAAGATGATTCTAAGAAATTAGAACAAAAGGTGAAACTTTCTTCTTTTCTCTTGGACTTGTGATTCCTTTTTATATCTTCCCTATTATAGTCCTTTTAAATTTGAATCACCAAAGCTTTCCAAGGATAAAATGAAAATGTCGAAAGCATTATTTTCCTCATATTACTCCCGGTAATGTTTTTATACATTTTTCATCCTGGTTTTTTAAACACTTTTGTTTAAGTATACATTACTGGTTGACCAGCTATTTTTAAATCTTTTAGATCTCATTTCAGTTGTACTTTTTTTTGTCAGGCCTCCACCTGTTTTTTTATTCTGTTTGCAACAGTCACTATTTCATTTGTTGGTAACCATATGGCAGAGCCTTTTTTTTTTTTTTTTAACAATAAAATTAGATGCAGTGTGTTGAAGCCCATATTGTTGTATCACAGTCTCTGGAGAGCTTCAAGTAGGTGGGAGAGGGCATCCCAAAATGCAGCATGCTGCTGATAGGACGGATAATCTTAGCACAGGATTGGATTTTAAAATACTGCATTTCAAAGGTGCCGACATATGTAGCTAGTGCCAGTACAAGAGTAGAGTCTATAGATGAATAGCACAGCTGCGGTGTTGGTGGAGTTTTCCCTCCTATTTCCCAAATACTTTGGTTTCTTAAATTCTAGGATTGTTTTTAAACTCTTCTTCCTGCACACTGAAATTCTAAGATTTTAATATGACATAAGCTACTGCCATGGACCACTGTTGTAAAGTTGAGATCATCATGGTAACAAACTCTAGGGAAAGATCAGTGGACTCTTGGAGTCACATCATCTTGGTTAAAGTTCTGACCCTGTCACTTACTGGCATTGTGACATTGGGCAAACTAAGGAGGCTTTCAGAGGCCACTTTCTCTAATCGTAAAATGGAGATGACGTCACATCTTGTAAACAGTTGTTACAGGAGGAAATGAGATTACATGTGTCACATGCTTCGCTCGTTCTCTGGACTGTAACTCTTACCTGTAAGTGTGCTTCCTTCCTTTCTCCCCACCACTTATTCTCATCTCCCTCTTACTCAGTGTTGTGTTTTCTGAGTTTTAAAAAACAGACAATAGAAAACATTATTTTAATCCCTTTTTATGTTTGGATCTGAAAATCTTTAGATATTTCCTTTCTCCGTTTCATTCCTTCATTCGTTGTTGGCTTTGCACCAGGACTTATTTCCTGAGGGTCAGATAAGCCCTCTGATCTCAGGGAGGCACCCAGGTTAATCCACACTCAGAGAAAAGCCGAAAGTCACTGGGAAAGTCAAGTGGAAGGGCTGAACCCGGAAGCAGCTGGAAGGCAGGGGAAGTGAAGTCAGCCTCACAGAGCTGAGGTTTAAGGGACATTAGGAGGAATAGGAGACAAAGTGGTGGGACAGAGGGAATCATTTGTTCATTTGAATATGAGGATGAGTGAGAAAGAGGATTTCCATGTGACTTTTGGGATTTAAGCACCTGGTAGGGTCATTTCACTGAGATTAGGAATATGAACAGGTTATTAGAAATGGAAGTAATCTTAAAAGATTTTCTAGATAGTCTGATATTCCTAAATTTTTAGATAATGAAACCGAGGGGCTGTCAAGGTTAAGCTCAAAAAGCAGTTGAGATTCATCCAAGGTCACTCAGACTCTCTCTGCCAATAATAAGGGGGCAATAATGTGACTGCTGAAAGGGCCCTTAGGGAACAGGACTGAAGGTGTGATGGATTCTACTTGAGAATTTTGCAAATGAAACCCAACACAGTTTTCTCTTTGTAGCTAGGGAAGGTCACTGCAAGCTGTCAGAATTAAGGAGAAGTGAAGTGGAACAAAAAGGGTGCAATTGAGGTCAGATTCCGAGGAGAGAGAGAGTAGGTTGCCAAAATTTAGTGCTCATAAAGCAGTGTGGGGGCGATCCAGGCTGAGTTAACACAGCAGGAGCTGTCATTGTGGAACCCATGTCAGTGTCCAGTTCTGCGGGCCAGTCGGAGATCAGACCTGGGAACAGAAGACAGGAAAGCAACGCCGTGCTAGGGGAATGTGGAGTGGGTCCAGGGCAGCTCCATGGACAGCAGCTCCTGCTCCTGGAGGCTGGCCGGCCTCCACTCTGGTTGATAGGAATATCTTGCAGTTTTGTCTCTGTGAGCTTGTCCATGCACGAGAAAATTACTACGCAGTCTGTTATCCCAGATTTGATATTATATTATTTGTGAGTTCTTGACATTTCATTTAGAAATAACTTACGTTCTAAAGATAGCTGATAATGTTACTTTCATCTGATTTCTAATATTCTTTAAAAATATTAGAATTAGACTGATGAAGACAGATACTATACTTGATCTTAGCCAGAAAGCCAGCTCAATTTCAAATGTTCTCACTGCAAAAAAGTATTTGAGGTAATGGGTATGTTAATTTGTTTGATTTGATTATTTCACTTTGAATTTTCAAATCATAATATTACTTTGTATCCTCAAATATATACAATTATAAGTTGTTGATTTATAATAAAAAAGTGGGGTTTTTTTTGCTACTATAAATAGGATAAATTAGAGCCCTGTGACCATGCTTGTTAATAGTGGTACTGTATTTATAAAATGAATGTCTTATCTTTAGCTATTAGACACATGAAAAATGGAAATTAGAAAATAGATTTCAAAGTACATATTATCTTCTTCTTTATTTTCAACCCTATAATAACACAGATGTTTTAGAACACTTTCTGGTTCTCTATAGAGTTCAGACAAAGGCACTGTATTTACATGTGATGTTTTCCAGGTTTGTCCAGCCTCTTGTTTCTTTAAATACTCTTGGTATTTCAACAGCAAGTTTATAACTAATAATTAAGCATGGGAACACCTATTTTTCGCCTTAAATAGCTTACTCTTTTTCTTCCACAAAGATCTGTTTATTGCCTACAATTCTATATTTTTGTGGGAGAATCATCTGCTTCCTTGTAACTGGTTATAATTGGGAAGCATTTTCAATTTAAATTAATTTTCAATTGCTTAATATTCTTCCTTAAATATATTTGTTACTAAATTTTCATCCATCTGAAGTTTTCCTAGTTTTCCATATGTGCCTTCCAAAATGATTTTTGAACCACAAACATGTTTATTAATTAAATCACTAGGCGAAATCCGCCTTTAGTCCAAGTTGTTCTGAACAATCTGTGATACCTAAGAGCCAAAGGTTCTTCTTAAAAGGAAAAGAAATCATCCTTGTGGTATTTTTTTGTCTTTAAAATATATTGAAAGATACATTTCAGAACAAAAAAATGACTAGAATTTTTTTCTAGAATATTCTTTGAGGTGAAGGGATTTCTTGGGTTTTTTTTTTTTTGGGGGGGGGGTGGGTATAGCTTACTTCTCAGCAATCCAAGAAAAGCATTTCTGGAAAGTGATCAGTCAATTCAAGCTATAGTCAGCCCTTCAATGTGTATGATGTTTATATCTCTTTCGTGGAGTTATCAGGTGGCTAGTATGAGTCTTTATTGCCGAGAGTAAGATGCCAGTTTGATTTTCAGCCTACTCGTGTTAAGGTTTAACCTGTGATGGAATTCACATTTCTGATAATGATTACTGTATTAAAAATTTAACATGTGATGTGTATGGTAGATCCCTTTTATAATATGGTGACTGCGTGGATTCTATTTAGCATCTGGTGGATTCTGTCCACAGGAAAAGCAACTATTCACAGTATAAACATCATAGGCCAGCCCCATCCTTCTTGACAATGCAGGTGTTATCTAATCATAGAACATTGTAATTCGAAGTCACCCTTGAGATGATCTTGATGAACCTTCCCATTTTATGAATGAGAAAAGGAGTTTCAAGGAGATAATGAGTTGTTGAAGGCCCTAATTCGTGTGGGTAAAGACAGAACAGAGAGAAGGACAGCTACTTCTCCTTCCCACTGCCATGGTTTTCCCACCTGCCAGGAGGCCTCTTATTTGAAACGATAGGCAAAATTGGTCACCAGAAAGTCATGGTCACAGTTTGTGATGTAGAGGCTGAGCTGTGGAATTAACATTCAGTTCTGGGCTTATTCTTCTTTCCTTGTGACCCCATGTTAGCCATTCAGATTTCCTGATTTCCATTCCTTTGCCCTTCTCCCAATTTCACACTGATTAAGACTTTCAAAATCTAGCAAAGATAGCTTCTAGTTGGTGTCATCTGCAAGCAGAAAATAATTTATAAGCAGTTTCTCTTGATCACAAATTGAGTAGAGGGAGCCTGTGCCTCTTGCCTGTGTGATAAGGATCTGTGTAAGGGCATACTTGCTCGAACAATAGGAAATCAGGCTCACGTAGGTCAAAATCAAAGTTAAAAGTAAACCCCATGATACAAGACTAGTTTTGTGTGTATTTTCTACTGAAGTTCAGTGAAATAATGTCGTTAAAGTTAGGAAGTGATAATAGACTAGAGAACAGTCTGTACCCTGGGGAAAAAAATAAAGTATATTCTTACCCCCCCAAAACCTATATTTGCAAGGCTTATTAATAGCCTTATGCATATTATAAAGCCATAGACCTTACGAGTAATTTAGTTTTTTGGAAATAGCATAGAGGCCAAGCATAGTGAGTCACACCTGTAATCCCAGCACTCTGGGAGGCCAAGGCGAGCAGACTGCTTGAAGTCAAGAGTTTGAAACCAGCCTGGGCAACATAGTGAAACTCCATCTCTACAAAAATATATTTAAAAAAGTAAGTCCCACCTCTCGGGAGGCTGAGGTGGGAGGATCACCTGAGCCCAGGAAGCCGAGGCTGCATGAGCCATGAGCATGCACTGCACTCCATCCTGGGCTACAGAGTAAGACCCCGTCACACACACACACACACACACACACAAACACACACAAATAAATAAATAGCACAGCATAGTACCTGGGTTCAAATTATAGTTCCATTATTTTCCAACCGTGGGCCCTAGTTTTGTCATTTGTGAACTAATGCAGTGTTTCTCAGCTGTGGCTCTGTGTTAGAACTACCTGGGACAATTACAAAGACAAAATAAAACAAACAAGCAAAGTAGTGCACAGCCTCTACCCCCAGAAAGTTCTGATTTTAATTGATCTGGGATGAGAACGGTATTTTCTCAGATGCTCCCCAGATTATTCCAATGGACAACTAAATCACAAAAGCAGATGACTTTGAAGTCCTTTTCAAATGTTAATATTCTACAATTCTGAGTTTTTTATGTCATCTAGTCCAGCCTCACACTCAGCATAATCATCTCTCCATATTTGAAAAGCAGCATTTTGTTTTTAATGTTAGCATTCATTTGGAAAGAATGCTCATTGCTATCAGAAAGCTTTGATTCAAAAGATTTTTCTGATCATCAGCCAAATTTACCGTTGGAAAAACAAATAATAAGTCTAATTACTGATTTAATTGATGACCATTCTGATATTTGAAGATTACTTCTATGATTCAGCAAAGTTACCTCTTGTTTGGTGAAACCTTTCCAGTTTTTTTCATCTCTTGTTTTTGTGCACCGTTATTTCCGTATCTCAACATGCTTTTCTGCACTGGGGGTAATCTCCTCTTATCTCTATAAAATACTTCCCTGGAGTTGAACTATCGCCCCATTGATGATCAAAGAAGGGAACTTGGGGATTTTGGGTGATTATTCCCTTCTGAAACTCTTACTGAATGTAGGATTAATAAATAGAGCCTAGTTTTAGTAAACAGTTTAGTAAATGGTGTTTACTAACACATATTCATCTATAAATATGTATACTAATAAACACAGTCGATAATAAAATTCCCAGCATTTAAAAATTTTTATGGTGTGCCAGGCATTGTTCTAGTGTTCAAATATATTAACACATTTGATTCTTGCAGTAACCCTTGAGGGTAGGTACCATTATTTTACTTTTTAGATATAAAGAAGAAACAGACTAAGGAGCAGAGTAGTTAAGTGTCTTGCCTTCAATTTCACAGTAAGTGGCAGAGCTAGAATGTTGATTGGATAATATAGGGCATCTTATTCCAGAGTTTGTAAGTATGGAAGTTGGAAGTTATAGAAATTACGTGAGGTATATAAGGTTTATGCTTATACTTAAATAGGTAAACTGTAGTATAGGAGATGTGCTGAAGTTTGTTGGAATTCTACATTGTTTTAAGAAACTTGAAATTTGTCAGAAGCTACTTTCCATAAAAACAATTTATAGTTAGCATATCAATTGTTTGTATTTATTTTTTATATTTTTGATGAATTCTGCTGGACAATCTTTGTTCAATTTGCCAAATAAGTTTCCTAAAACCTAATTTTACTATTTAGGTGCATGTTTGTTAGTTCACTTAAATAGAAAGTTTCTGATGCTGTATCACTGAAAAATTATTTGAAGAACTGTTGTTGGTATCCAGTAATCCTATGTTTTCTCATAGTTTCATCATCCTTATAAATTTGTATTGGTTCTGTTTATGATCATTATTTCTTAATCCTTGTTTGATTCATTCTGAAAACTGAAGCTTTTTATGTAAGGCTTACCCACTTGAGGTTGCCAGTAAAAACCATGCTACCAGGAGATAGAAATCTGTCAGAGGAAAACCGTGCTTGTAGAACCTACCCTCCATCTAACTACTATAGCCTTAGATATGTTTGTAGGGCGAATAAAGAATATAAAGTGTAAAGGCAGCAGAGAAAGCATTCCTATCCACTGGGAATCTTATCCTAGGGAGTAGTGTGTCCACTTGGGTACATTTATCGTCCATTCACCATTCAGCGTATTACTCTGATTGTGAGTATCTCAATGACCATTCTGATAATTGAAGATTACTTCTATGATTCAACAAAGTTATCTCTTTTTAGGTGAAACTTTCCCAATTTTTTTCATCTCTTGTTTTTGGGCACCATTATTTCCGTATCGCAACATGCTCTCCTGCCCTGAGGGTAAGTAATCTCCTCTTATCTGTATAAAGTGTTTTCCTGGAGTTGAACTACAGCCCCACTGATAATCAGAGGAGAGAACTTAGGGATTTTTGGTGATTATTCCCTTCTCAAACTCTTACTGAATGTAGGATTAATAAACAGACCCTAGTTTTAGTAAACTGTTTCTGATTCTGTATGCTAAGGCATGGGTGGTCCTTGGAGTGTGTGCCAATGTTACTCTCTGAATTATTGCTTTCAAGGGGATAAAGGGCACAGTCTTTGATGTGAAGACTTGATTTTCCCTTTAACAGTAGAATTTTAAGTTTTCAACTTAGACGAGGACCGTTCGTTTTTAGTACAGAAAGCCTTTGTAATGGCATTGCTGTTCTCTGGAAGCTTTTGATTTCGGCTTGAGAAAGAATGATTTAACACCCTACAAAACATCAGAATGAGAAATTGTGGTCTTCCTTCTTTTTGTTGACTTTTATATTTACAGTTACGGGTTCACAGGCTTAAACCTGGAGAGGGTCTTGAAGATATTCTAACCCAGTCACCTCATCATACGGAAAACACTAGCCAACACTGTACATTCGTTGCTTTTAGGTCTCCTCATGACTTAACTAAGTTCCATAAGGGCAGGGACTTTATTTGCCGTGTTTACTGTTAGTGCCTCCAAATGAATTCAGGTTTGCAAGCAAATAAATGGAATGGAGAACCTAGGACTTGGAAAGAGAAAAGACTTACCCAAGATCGTCTTCCCAGGAGGAAGAAAATCTGACCGAGAACCATCGAACCATCATCTTGTGACAACAAAATTTGTCTTTTCCATGATTTAAAAAAAGAAAAAGGACTTTTACTTGGGAATCTTAATCTGTATTAAAGATCAGAATCATACACAGTTTACATTTATTACATACTGTTTTTCAGACATATACACGAATTTCATTGAAAAGTTATAGTACAACTCTTTGAATGAAGGTATTTTTAATCCATATTTTTATAGATGAAGAAACTTGGGCTTTGAAACAAAAAGTAATTTTCCAAAGGCTATACATAGAGACAGAATTCAAGTCTGGTTTCTACCTCCAAGTTTAGTGATATTTTCTACTTTTGTCTTTTACATAGGGACCAGTGTTTGTCAATATTAAGAATTATCTAGACCCATAAGTAACAGTCACTGAAATTATTTTTCTAGCACCTTATATGTTACAGACTTTAATACCTGTGGATATGTTAAATAAGTGCTGCTTTTGCCTAGGGGTCTGTATTTAAGAGGCAGCAAAAAAACCCATAGCTTCTCAGTTCCTTTCATCTATGGTTTTGGCCTTCTGTGTGGTCTGATTTGAAGGGCTTTTCTGCTCTTTTTCTTTTTTTCGTTTTCCCATAATTGGACTTGGATTTCCTCCTTTTGTCCTGAATGATTTGCAGGCTTCAAAGCCTTTCTAGTACATTGCAGACACTGCCGGCATGGGATGTTTTTAAAACTTAGTTGAGGATTAACATCTGTAGCTGGAAGAAAGATAATTGCCTTTTTTTTTGGTTTCTGTTAAGGAGTGGAGGGAGGAATGATGATAAACCAGGACGTGAGTGGAAGCCATTGTGACATGGCACATTTGTCTACGTTCTGTGAAAGTAAAAAGCCTCTTATCCAGTGAAATTCTTGTCCAGGCTCAACTGGGCTAGTTTCATGGGGACTCAGAATAATCTCATCACATCTCCACTTTGCTGTGTAAACCCATCTGCCAGCCACTTTTTGGCAAAGGTCATGCATGAGTAATACCACCATTTTCTATTCTCTAAGAGTCAGGATTTCAAGAGGGGGATGGCATTCTGCAGCATTGCACTTCAGCGCAGGAAAAAGGATGTCATCTGTCCTCAGGGTCTACTATATTATCCCCTCTGTTTATCAGTTTTCTTTTTTACCTGTGGCTGTTCTAGTGTTTCTTCTAGAAAGATATGCTAGAAACATTGAACTTACACAATTATGACCCTAAAAAGTAGAATCTCTCATTTTTTAAAAAAAGAACTTTTCCTTTTTTTCCCCAACAATTTATATATTGTTTATCTGGTACCAAATCTTTGTAGCATTTCTTTTTTGGTAAAACATACATTGAGCCAAAAGTAGTAAGAAAAAGCAGTAAGTGAGTGGTGGTTCTAGTTTCTCATTCATTTGTTCTCTTTCTGTATTTTTAAAGGACCCTAATGAGATGTTGTAACCACCGTTGCTGTCCGTGATGCTATAATCTGCACTGCACCTTTCATTCTGTTCTTTCTTTTCTCTCCTTCGTTGGCTGAAGAGTCAAGGGCAGAAGATGGTGGTGATAGGGAAGGGGCATGTATAGGAAAGGCACTTAGTCCTGGTCATCTTTTCTTTTTCCTAATTTCATTTTATTTTATCGTGGTTCACAATAGTGGGGCTTGTGGTAGAATATCTGTAAAAAAAAAAAAAAAAAAAGAAATTACCACTTGGAGTTCTCCCATCCCTGTATGAACATGTTGTTCCATTCATCAGGAGTGTAGAGTCTGTTTCCCTTCGCGCCGAAGTCTGGGCTGGTTTGTGTGACAGAATGTGGCAGAAGTGGTGCTGTTGTAACTGCAGGCCTTAAGAGGCCTGGCAGTTTCAGGGCCACCATGTAAGGAAGGAAGCTCAAGGTACCCTGCTGGAGAGAGAAGCCATGTGTAGGAGCATCAAGGTGCTCCAGTTTGCAGCTGGCACCATGCTCATACATTGGACCTGGAGCATCTTGGATCCTCCAGCCCCAGGTTAGCTCGGCCAATAACACATGGGGGTGAGACATCCTGTTCTCACTGAGTTCTGCCCCAAACTGCACATGTACAGAATCTCTAGCAAACGAACTGATGATGATTTAAAGCCCCTCGCTTTGGGGGTAGCTTGTTACAGAGCAATAGATTACTGAGACAGGATTTGTAGCTTCCGAATCTTCCTTCTTTTCTCATATCTGTTTACTGTGTGTCCACATAGTTCTATGACTCCATTTGTCCATCTACAATCAGTATTTTGTTTTAGTACAAATTCATTAGGCATTCTTTAGTCGCTATTTCTTGCTTTGTAGCTAGTGGGGTTTTTTTGTGGGGGAGGGGGGTTGTTTTTTTACCAGCTTTATATTTGTCCTCGCTTGGAGCAGGTGACTCTCCTGAAATGCTCCTAGGGGGACAGTTCTCTGGGGGGCACAGTGATACCAATTTCTTATAGTTGTAGATGAGAGACAGAAAATTACTTGTCTCTCTCAAAAGAAAAACAGTGGAAAAAAGATGACTTATTTTCCCTAAAGAATATTTCCTGCTACTGATTAAACCATACTGACCTCTCAGACTCCTGGAATAGCTGTGCATCCTACTCACTGATGGGCAGAAAACAAAGCAGAAGGATCTAGGTTAAACATTTTTATTTAAAAGCAAAGACCCAGACACTCCAAGGAGAGTTTGCAATGTTTATTTTCTGTTCAAATGGCAAGTGTTCCCAGGAAAACCTAGAAGGTAGTTACCTAGTTTTATTTTAGATTTTCTGGAAGGATCTGAAACCCTTTTTGAAAGTACAACTTTTAATTTCCTGAGTAGAACACATGACTGTTCTGAGTCCTGGTTTCCGTTTCTATAAGCAATTTCCTTTGAGCACACAAGGTAGTATTTTTCTCATTTTGTTGTCAGTTTTTTGTACTTAAAAGATTTACTGTTTCTCCTGTTGTCTTTCTGCCTAGCAATTCCTTTCCTCAAACTGTCCTAAACAGTTGATTAAAAAAGAGTTACTGAGATCATGTTTGATACAGGGCAGTAAATTTTAAGTATCAAATAGATAAAAGAGGAAGGGTATAGAGAATCTAAGTTGCCTTTCTTAATTGGCAGAATCTTCCATTCTCACCTTAATGATCTGTTTGCTGTTTCCATCCTTCTGGTCTTTATTTTTTAACACTGACTCCATGAGTGCATTAGTCTATAGTCAGAATAAATGTTTTGCTATGTGATGAAGAATGTTTTTTGCTTTTTTGTTTTTGAGGTGGAGTTTCACTCTTGTCACCCAGGCGGGAGTGCAGTGGTGCGATCTCGGCTCACTGCAACCTCCGCTTCCTGGGTTCAAGTGATTCTTCTGCCTCAGCCTCCCAAATAGCTGGGATTTCAGGTGCCCGCCCCCACGCCCAGCTAATTTTTGTATTTTTATTAGAGACAGGGTTTTACCATGTTGGCCAGGCTGGTGAAGAATGTTTTTTTTTGTGGGGGAGGTAAAGGGGTGAATTTTCTAGAGAGGATAGACTGGAATGGCTTTCAGAAAGAAATTATCGTTTTAAAGTTTTATTTAAAAATAAACATTATTTTCGACCTTAGCTAGGTACATGTTTTTTTTTTTTTGGTAGCCATCTTGCCAACCCTAAAATGTTATTATAGGCTATTTATTTGTTCAGTGTTTTCATATATTTCAAGTACACATATCTTGTCTTTCAGTTATATCTTAAATTTCTGAAAAACAGTGGCTACAGAATCTTAAACTCTAAGACAAGGCTTCCCAAAGGACATCTGGCAATGTCTGGAGATGTATTTGGTTGTTACAGCTGAGGCAATTAGCTGCTACTGGTATTTTAAGGGATAGAAGCCAAAAATATGGGTAAACATTGTACAGCGTACAGTATCTGGCACATAGAAAGTGATCAATAAATACTTTTTGAGTGGATGGATGAAAGGCCAGTGAATGTAACAATGGATATAATGTATCTTTTCTTTATCTTTCCTCAAAGTTACTAAGGGTCAGCTTTGTAAAAGATCAGACTGCTAATTCAGCTGTAATGGATGGTCATCTCGTTAATATTTATATATAAAGGGTTTTTGTATTTCCTCCACAATGACAGGTCAAAGCTAGATAATGTTTTAGTTATAATTTGGGGTGTACATGTCTGTTTATATTGGAGAATACCGCTTGTCAGCTGGAGAAGGAGACATTTTACATATTAGCAGATGAGAATTGGTGGCAATGTTGATGATTGTGCCATGGTACCTTCATACCTAGAAGGTCAGGTCCTCATTTTATTGTTGTGTGGTTGTGGAATAAATGCATATTTTTTAGAGCTGTCCCAAAGAAATATTTCATATTCGAAATATCTCAAAAGAAGTGGTGCCTTGGGAAAAACACAGCATATTACTTGTCATTAGAAAGAGGCAATACTTGAGCATATTTCTTATTTTTAAAAGTCAATAGCTAGTATGCCGTATGATGTTCTGTTTCAAAAGTGGGGAAGCTTTTTTTGCTTTATGATGCTTTCCTTTCCAGTCTTTATGGAATGTAGGCTTTGCTATTCTAATTAAAATGGAAATAAATGAATGTGATAAATATGAGTTTTTACTGGGTAGAAATGTTTAGTGCATTGTAGCAACGTTGCTAAGAGAAATTGAATTAGTAATGTCCTCAGTGGAAGGTTTAGCATGAGGATTTATTTCCTTCTCCTGTGTAGTAGGCTCGAGATAGGGATGTGAAGGATTTTCCCCCAGAATGGCATTTGTAATTTCTCACAGTGGCCTCATTTCATTCATGGCCCAGAGAGAGTGCAAGCTATTTAGAGAAAGAAGAGTTTTTGAAGGTAATACATGAGACAGATGTTGGGTATCTTTTCTTGATACACAATTACTAAAAATTATCCAGTTAAAATCTATACCTTACATAGAAACCTGCATTGCACCCTTTTTTTGTCTTAGGAGCTTTGACCTTTGTTTATTCATTTTATGGTTGTTGCACGCTACTTTTATTTAATGTGGTGGCATGTTCTTAGGAGAACTGCATAAGTCTAGATACAGCCCTCTTCATCTTGAAATAATTTTGGGTAAGAACCTTACACAAGGTCCCACATTTGACTAGAACTTGGTATTGAGTATGGACTAATGTTAGACACTGCTGTGGATTAAAGGAGTCAGTTAATCTGATGCAACAGAGAAATTGAAATCAGAACCACTTAGAGCTGTTTCCTTAGCTCATTGTTTAAGCTTTTACAGAATGCATAATTATGAAAATTTGTAGGTTTGTGGATTGTGGGGGACGTGTAGTTCAGAAATCTCTGCTGACTAGTTCAGAGTCTCAAAGGGGAAGAAAATTGAAAGGGACTTAAGGTTCTTACAGTTGATGAAGTCTCTAGCGTTTAAAATTGCTTATTAGTCTCTGTTGTTAAATTATACAGCCATTCTTTTTCTTTGGATGGGAAAGGTGCAGGAAGAATCAAAGTTTTCAAATCAACAGGTTTTCTTGTGAATTCTGCATTTTTTAACAGACATTTTGAGATATAGAGAAAGCCTAAAACCAGACCTCTGCTTTTCTTATGAGAAATCATCCAGAATAACTGAGAAGCAGAACTGACATGTGAGGCGTCCACCCTTTCTCTGTCCCCTTCCCCTTCCCAGCTTCCCTTTCATATTCATTTTCATAGTTTTTTTTCAAAAGTTTTAATTGACAGATAAAGATTATATTTATCATGTACAACATGTTTTGAAATCTGTATACATTTTGGAATGGCTAAATCAAGCTAATTAACGTGTGCATGACTTCACGTAATTCACATTTTTAGCTCACGCTTTGTAACTCAAGGTGACTGCTTGGCCCTTAAAAGTCTGGTCCTTGCCCACCCCAGCAGCTTTGGCTCTTTGCTGCCCATGTACTCCAGAACCACTGAACTTCCTTCAATTCCCAAACACTTTTCCTAAACACTCTGTCTTGCCTCTAAGTCTCCATTCATGCTGTTTCCTCTGCCTGAAACACTCCTACCTCCTTTTTATCTGGCTAACTCATACAGTCCAAGTCTTCCCTTAGCTGTCCCTTCCTCTGAGAAGCCTTCCCTGTTTTCAAAGTCCAAATTTGTTCTTTCTATGTGCACCTTTGGTAGCTGGTTTTTAGTTGACTTTGTTGAATGTTTCTACGAGACTGTAAGCTTGGAGAAGGCATAGACCATGTCTGTTGTGCAGAGTTTGGTGGATAGGAGCTTCTCAACTTTTCACTGAATTCTTGCAATGAGTATTTCAGTGCTCAATTGTATGGTGCAGAAATTCCATGGAAAATCAGAGAAGAGAGAAATCAGTGAAGGTTGAAGCGATGAGTGAAGGTGGGACTTGACCTGAACCTATAATGATAAACTCCTTTGTGAAGTTTAACACTCTCTCTTCTAGTTCCCTTTCTCTGCTTTTTTTTTCTGTTTTTCTTAAAATCATTCATTCATTCAGCAAATATTTAAGGGTGCAGTCTTCAGGCATTAATCTAGGTGGTGAAGGTGTAACAGTGAAAAATCCCTGCCCTCATGGAATGTGTGTTCTAATGGACTAAATGGATTAAAATGGGTTAAATATAAGTCTAGAAAGTAGCTTAGTAGACTAGTAGGGCAATGAGGAGGCCAACTTGATGGGTGGGATATGTTACAAACTTGGACTTTGAATGGTTTTCCTTAAGAGTATAATTTTACTTGGGAGAGTAGGTGGGTAATAGGGAAGTATAAATAACTTCTGAGCAAAAGAGACTTTTCGTCTGTAACTGGTATGCAGGCACTGAAAGTAAAAAGTCCAGCTTAGGCAGGACTGCCAAAATATGGGTAATGATAGCCAGCCTGGAATAGTGGAGTAGGGTTGTGGCAGAGATGAATAAGAGGTGTGTGTGTGTGTGTGTGTGTGTGTGTGTGTGTGTGTGTGTGTGTGTGTGTTTGGATTTTTTAATTTAGCTATTGATTGATTGATTGAGATGGAGTCTTGCTCTGTTACCCAGGCTGCAGTGCAGTGGCACGATCGTGGCTTACTGCAGCCTCCACCTCCCAGGCTCAGGGAATTCTCCCTGCCTCAGCTTCCCAAGTGGCTGCAATTACAGGCGCCCGTCACCATGCCTGGCTAATTTTTTTTTTTTTTTTTTTTTTTTTTTTTTTTTTTTTTTTTTTTTGAGACAGAGTCTCGCAGTGTTTCCTGGGCTGGAGTGCAGTGGTGCGATCTCGGCTCACTGCAACCTCTGCCTCCCAGATTCAATCAATTCTCCTGCTCAGCTTCTAGAGTAGCTGGGATTACAGGTGCCCACCACCATGCCCAGCTATTTTTTTGTATTTTTAATACAGATGGGGTTTCACCATGTTGGCCAAGCTGGTCTTGAGTACCTGACCTCATGGTTCACCCAGTTCGGCCTCCCAAAGTTCTGGGATTACAGGCGTGAGCCACCGCGCCTGGCCTGCCCAGATGATTTTCATATTGTTAGTAGAGATGGGGTTTTGTCATGTTGACCAGGCTGGTCTAGAACTCCTGACTTCAGGTGATCCTCCCACCTCGGCCTCCGAAAGTGCTGGGATTACAGGCATGAGCCACCGCACCCAGCCTAGCAATTTATTTTCTAAAGAAAATTTCCTAGATGGTGGACTGTCTGCATAGTGGAAATAAAGGACAGAGATGAGTTAAGACTATCTAAAGTTAGAGCCCAGAAGCGTGGTTGCAACATTAAGACAGTAGTTTTGGTTTAGTTGGAATGAAGGTATTTTGCATAAGCTGAATCTGAGATTTCATTAGACCTAGGTTCATTGAATTGATACCTATTAAGCATGCTCTAGGGGTTATAAAGATGCAACAGAACAGACATCGAGTTCATGTTCTAATAGACTCTGAGATGAGAAGATAGAATTGTTTGGAAATCTTTTGCCATGAGCATGAATTAAAGTCATGAGAATGGATGGAGATTTGGGCCTAGTTCTAGGTAGCAGATAATCCTGTAGTTTATTTAAATCTTTATATTTAGGGTTTGATATAATAACGTAATGATTATAATCAGCTATACAGCAGTTGATATTAAAATAAGGATACAAGAGAATATTGGGGAATTACAGTGGTTCTTTTAAGCAGCTATGTTCCTTTTCTGTATGTGGAAGACGATAAAAGACATTTCTTTGTCTTTACATTTTAAGCTGTCATTTCATTAAAGTTCAGTAACTTAATGTCTCTGGCTGCTTATTACTTGGCAATATCTCACTAGCTCATCGATGTCAGTGTAGGCTGGTCTACAATAAATGCATAAAAGAAACAGAGGCCAGTGATTCATATGATTTTTAAGCAGATTTGGCACAGGAGTGCCTTTCTGGGTTTAGGGAAGTGGTGGACAAGGCAGGAGAGAACCACATTCAGCTTCTGCTGTTGTGTTTGTCTTCTGTCTTTCAATAACGTCCATGAACTGTGAGGTTAGTGTCTTGGCTGAGAGATAAGTATGGCTTGGCATTGATTCTTCTGTTGTTACCTCAAGCTGTTTTCTAGTCCCCAAGAACAGCACTCTCAGTGGGTGTGGAAGTGGGCGGGACATGAAGCAATGGTTTTACATTGCATTGCCTGGCTACAGCTTGGCATTTCTTTCCTTTTTCTTTTTCTTTGCGTCATTGCCATTGGTGCCACTAATTTTGCTTCCCCTCTCTTTTATAACTTGTTTCTTCGGGAGTTGCCTAGAGTCTGCGCATTATATCTTCTTTGGTATTGTGGCAGTGTGTTCTTGGCCAATAACCTAGGAGATGATATCTGTTCATCTTACAGATGGAGGAATTCATCTTTAATGCTGGAGGAATTCATTAAAAATAATAATAAAAAGGAAAAATAAAAGTTCCTCTCAGTGGGTCTTCTTCCTCTCCCTAGCTGTCCTTTACTTTGGAACATGTACTGACTCTATTGTAGATGTCCCCGTCTCTCAAAAGAGGGGAAAGTGGAACATGAGGTGGGAGGGTAGTAGAAAAGAATGCCAAGCCCATTGTCCCCAGTGGTTCCAGAAATCAAAAGCTAGCCTGCTTGAAGGAAGTATAATGGATTTCTCCCCTTTAGGACAAAGTGGGATTGGAATACTTTGTTTTTCATCTTTCTTCTGACCCCAACCAAGGAAATCTATAATATTCAGTTCTTTGAAGATCTGATCCTACTTATATTTTCTCCTTTTGATATTTCTGTCCCGTGTCTGTTTGTAGCCCCTCTTCCCAAAGCTGACTGCAGAAAAAGAGAAAGATTACTATTTTCTAAGTTTCCTAAAGAAAAAAACAGTTCTTGGGGGCTTGTGTCGAGTGAGACCTAAAGGATGGATAGAATTTGGATGGACTGGAGTAGAGGCTTACTCTAGGTATGGGTTACATAGGAAATATGATGGGGAGCCAATACGTAGAACCCGTTTGCTGCACCGAAAACTTTAATGGGATATTATTTGGCAGAAAAGAACTAGGAAATTAGATTTGCTCAATGATTCCCAACATGGTAGAATTCTGTTCACTTTGTCTCTTAAAATCCTTTTACATGACTTTTTCTTTCTTTTCTGAGCCAATAGTTTTGCCAAAGCCCACCTGCCCATTCCACATCTCCCAGTGTTCCCATCTAGTTGTTACAATTGTTCTTTGTCCACATATTTCTCCTTATATCCAGGGATGCAGGCTGTTAGTTATATGTTATCTCCTTGCTGCTTTTATTCATGCCTTCATTTATTTCTCCATTTATTAATAAGCTCATTTGTCCTTGAATCATTTGTTAAGCCCATTTATCTTTCTCAAATGAGGAATTACATGCCCACATTAACTCTCTACACTTCCCCCGCAAGAACCCCACCAGCAGAAATAATTATTTTATTTTTATTTTTTATTTTTTTGGAGACAGGGTCTCACTCTGTCATCTAGGCTGGAGTACAATGGAGTGATCATAGCTCACTGCAGCCTCAAA
Source organism: Nomascus leucogenys (assembly GCF_006542625.1). Classification (NCBI taxonomy): domain Eukaryota; kingdom Metazoa; phylum Chordata; class Mammalia; order Primates; family Hylobatidae; genus Nomascus; species Nomascus leucogenys. The sequence goes on from NC_044384.1 coordinate 132,981,065, forward strand.
CTCTGGGCTCAAGTGATCCTCCTGCCTCAGCCTCTCAAGTAGCTGGAATTACAGGTCCACACCACCACACAGCTCATGTTTTATTTTTTGTTGAGATGGGGGGTCTCACTATGTTGCCCAGGCTGGCTTTGAACTCCTGGCCTCAAGAGATGCTCCTGCCCTGGCCTACCAAAATGCTGGGATTACAGGCATGAGCCACCACACCTGTCCCAACAGTAAGAACTCTAAGGAGATTTCTGGCTTTAATATTACTGCTATTTGTTTTGCCCAATATGATTTTGCCTCATTTTTCTTCTTCCATTTATAGACCGCTATAATAGCCTTGGTGACAGGCATTACCCCTCTGCTCGTCCTGATGCTGAGATCTCTAATCCACATGATTGTTCCACCCCTACCTGCTTATAAAGAACCCAAATCCTAGGCTCATATTTTCTTCTTTTTTTTAATATTTTCATTCTTCTTATGTCTATTATCATTAACCCTCAAAAGAATAATTTTCTGTATAATTGTAGACATGTAAGTTTACAGATCTTTACTTGAGTTCATATGGCTGTGATAGTGTTTCACTGCTGTGGCTACTGGAAACTTCCTTAGGTATTCCATTGTGTATGGAAACGGAAGTTGCCAATCACATTAAATTAATTTCTGCCTCAGGAAACATGAGAGATTTAAAATTAATAAATGATTTCTCAGTGACAGTGTCTGGGAGAATCAAATCTTCTAGAAATTTAAGTCAGAATTTAAAATGTGTTCTTAAAATGTATTTATTTTTATGTACTTGGCTTTCATATGATTGTTTATTTTAAAAAGGCTACTGTAATTTGCTATGTTTATACTTACAAATGTCATTATTCTGTAAACAGTGCATTGCCACTGACATATTCTTTGAACCATTAGTGTATGGAAGGCCTTGGGAGAGATGGTACTGGAGATACAGAAGGAACAGCGTTTCTTTTCCCCCCCTCAAAATAGAAAGGGAACTCTGTCATATGTCTTTTTGTATTTCTTTCAGGATGTCGCTGTGTGCTAAGCATTTAATTGATCTTCAGTAGAGAAACGCCTAAGGAACTAACTTAGATTATATTAAAATAGCTACTGAAGATCTTTTTAATGACTTTCTATAAAATGAGAAAGTGCACTGGATGATGAATGCAAAAATGAAAGAAAAATTAAATCCATATATGCACAAAGGCATTTGCAGAGTTTGCATGACAGCTCATTCCTAAGTATTACTTATGGCACTTAGCTTTCTATGCAGATGAGTAACAACAACAGTAATATTGATCGTTACATCTGGCCTTTTCAAAGAAGCTGGAACACACGTGTCATCTGCAGCCACATGTCCTTCGTGTGCTCCTGGGTTCATGCACTGCCCATGGAGGAAATATTGTGGGTCACTCTTAAGAGGCGTGAGTTTTGCTGTGTCAATTCAATGGAGCATGGTTGGTTTGTTCGTTTGTTTGTTTTTCTCAAGCACCTGTTTGTCCATTTGCATGCCAGTATTATGGAAAACATTTTAAAAGCATGAGTTATGTTGCAGGTTCTTCATCTTAATGGTTTAAATAGGGAAACAAAACTGATAACATGTAAAACAGCTAGCAAGGGACATACGGCATTCTATAATTGTTGCTCATTGTGGGGTTCGCATAACGGGTGCTGAAATAGTTCAGAAAATTAGAGTTTGGAGGGCATATTGTACTCCAGTGATGCTCCTTGGGGATGATAGAATTTGAATGGGCTCTATAGATACATGAGATTTAGGCAGATGGAAGGGGGCGTTGGTCAGAGGCAGCCTCAGGGCATCCCAGGCCGAAGAGGTCAGTATGCTTTTCTCACTCATCCCTTATTGCTTCTTCTTTCTCCTCCTACTTGGCTTCAGGCTTTTGGAAATGAGATTGACATCTTTCTCTAGTGATTATATTTAGATACATTTATTCACATCTGTACTTCCTTGGGGTGAAAATGGAGGGGGAGGAAACGGAGAGAAAGAATTAATATTTTCCATTTTTTAAAGATTAAGTTTATTCTTACTGTGGATTACATATTACTCACTTAAAGGGAAACCTTTTACAAGGCCATCTAGGTAAGAGAAATCTCAGATTATCAACTGTGATTAGCGTTTTCAACTGCACTGGAAACAGAACATATAAGAACATGGATATTTTTAGATTCTGATTTAACTCTTTTATTCTGTTTGCCACTCTAAAAAGTAGACTGAGCAAAGGTAAGGGTGAGTGTGTTGCTTCTTTAAAAACGGGAACAAACAGCTTCTTGTTGAGTTAGGGAATCTCTTAAGACTCTGTCACATACATTTTAGTCCCACTGACATATTACTCCCACATCCTTGTGGGTAGTAAAGTTAAAATGTTTTAAATGTTCTTTGATCGTCCACCCACTGATCTGGTAGACGTTTAAGTTCAATACTGCAGCTGGGAGAAAGGGAAGTTGAAATTCAATTTTTACTGTTAAAAACAAGGCTCAACAGTCATAGTCTGTATGTCTGCACTAGTTTAGAAATTGTAAATTAAATTGGCTTCCACTTTAAAATGTGTTGTTAGTCATCACACTTTAAATTACATGGGCATTACTATGTGTGACCTACTTAAAAATGGCCGTCCCTTCAGTGAGAACAATGTATGTGCAGCCATTGGGTGACTCGTAGGCCTTTTAAACGCTGACTTTTAATGCAACACATTTTGAACATCAACATATTAAATAAATACTTACTGTGATTCTTTACTGGCTGGATTTTATTGGGTAAAGAAATGTGATAAGTCTTTAGGGAACGAATTTGTAAACAGTTACAGTAGCAAATGCCTCCCTCTTGCCCTGTGTTAATAGGACACATATTCCAGAATGATCATCTGTTTATGCAGAATGGTTCCTGGAACAGGAGTCCAAAGACCCAGGCCCATCTCTGGTCTTGTTGTTACACAGCTTCATGGCCTTGGACATGTCACCTAACCTTATACAATATCACCTTCCTCATGTATAAAATGAGATATTGCATTATTGTCTCAGTAAACGTCAATCTTTTTAACTTCTAAGGCTTTTATGGTCCCAGCTATGCTATAGAGCTTCAAGGAAAAACAAAAGGATAAATACAGCAGTTCCTGGTCTTGAGCAGCTCAAGCACTTGGTCCTAGTTACTTGGGATACAGTTAGTTCATTCTGATAGACATTTGTAGGCATGTCTCAAAATGAGTCTTATATAGCACCCCTGGGTGCCTTCCCCATCCCTTTGGGGCCTGTACTGGAACATTGGTAGGTTTTTTTTTTTAAATGAAATAATCCTTAAAGAGAAAGCAGTAATTGATAAAACAGTATCAGAAATTGCACACACCTTGTTTTGCTAGCCAGAAGTGAGTTTTGAGAGGTGTCCGGTGGGACAGATGGCAATGACATAAATCACTAGGGCTCTTTGGGTGAGAAGGGCCTTTGCTCCGAGTGGGATGTGGATTATGGGCTTTTCTGCAGAGGCTTCTTTCCCCAAGAAAACCAGTAGAATGCTAGTGATGTAAACTCCTTGTTCACATTGACGGATGAACCTTTCTCCTCAGTATGAATTTTTTTCTTCATCTTGTCTTTTTAAATAGAGGCTTATTTTTGCCCTCAGATCCTGGGGTTGGGAGAGAGTGATATCAAATGGGAAAAAATAAAACCTTTAAGGCATCACTACAAATAATAAATCACTCCTTTGGAATGTGACCCTTTAACCTCATTTTATTTTCCTGAAGACTTGGATTGTTGTAATTATGTGTGTGTTTAAAACGCATTGAGCAAGTGCATCGGCGCTCCTGCGACTGGTATTGTATGCCATCTGCAGAGCACTATGGGGGTGGCCAGGCAGGGAGGAGGGGTTTGTACTAAAGACTGGATTTTTCTTTTAATTTTACTGGCATATTCAGTATGTACTTCTTTAAGAATCAATTTTCATTGCACTTTTTGGTCATTCTGCCTGTATTTTGTATTTATATCCCACTTAAGATCTTCTAATTCTTGCCAATTGTTAATTGCTGTAAACACATATAATTCCAGGTAGTTTGAGGATATGAATAGAGGTTTGCTGTTGTTGTTGTTTTTAACTCGTTTCGTACATTGCTCATCCTTGACTTAATAAAATTATACCCTTTTCCAAGATATTTTATTAAAATGTGTTGTCAATCCAAAGAGTCACCTTAAGAGGCTCAGAGAATGCAATTGTGCTAAAATGTGTAATCCAGTAAACATCTGGTGGTTCATGTTGCCAGGAATGATTGGAATGTGCCTGGTACATTAATGCCCATTTCAACAAAACATGGTTATGTTTTTGGATTCAAAGCAGGAGCTTTGAGGGTTTTTTGTTTTTTGTTTTGTTTTTGTTTTCCAACTTCTGTACTTGCAAGAGAATATCTGCAGATTTTCTCTACATATATGAGTTTCCCATACATTGGAAATGGCAGTAGTCCCTAATGAGTTGGGTCAGAATGGGTCAGTCATAACTGCCCATGGAATTCTATTTTACATTTTGGTGCATTAAGGACAAGAAAACTTACATATCTTTACCTTTTTGGGTTTCGATATGAGAAATATGATGCATATATCACTATGAACAGAAGAGGCCTGGTTGGTATTCTTTAATCCTTTGTGTTTATAGATCCTGATATACAAAAGACCTATTGGCTGGAAAATCTTTGACAAAGTACAATATACAGAGTTTTGCTATGTAGATATATGCTATATTCCTACAGAGCTTTCTGCTTAAAACGAAACCAGCTCTAAAGAATAGATTTAGATAACTTGAAGATTAAAAATAAAATAAACTAGAACAAACAAGTCAGGCTTTCTCAAAGTTGGAGGTGTCCATGAATAGATCATGCTATCTCGGGAAATAGTGAGTTCCTTGACCTGCAAATGTTCAAGAATAATTGTTCAATTAGGATGTTGAACAAGGGGCTCTGCTAAACAAGTAAACAAGTATTTGGACTAAATGATTTTTAAAGTCTTGTTCAAGTGAGATTCTATAGTATCTGTTTTGTTACAGTTTTATACAAATATGAATATTGTTTTAAAGCAGTATGACTAGTAGCACATAATAAAGGTAATGTCCTTGACCTGTCTTTTGCTTCTGCCACGGTTGTGCATGTGGCTTGAGAAATTTCTTTTTCTCTGGAGTTCTCTAAAACATGGAATAAAGCAAAAGTCTGGATTTAGTAGTTTGTTCAAGCCAGAAACTCAGTTTCAGATTTTTAAACTTTCAGTTAAAAAGTCAAGGTCAAAATGCAGTCTTGTTTAGAGGAACTCTGTGTATTGTACCCAGGAAACTTTTCACTTGGACAATCTCAGTGGCGTCCACTCATACCCATCTTCCAGGGTGCCTTCTAGACGCTCGTTTATTGGCCAAACAGAGCAGAGCACTTCTGAAGCAGGCTGCAGGACTATCAGAAGTCACAGCCACCTAATTTTCGATCTCTGTCTTAGCTTTTTCCTTTTAGCCTCATTCTCCTGATCTAGGATAACTCTGTTATCGCTTACATTCTTTAATCCTTTATTCCCACAAGATCTGTACATCAGCTGGTTGACAGCTTCACAGATATTTGTAACAGTCGAGTGGAGACTGAAGGTCTGTGATGTCTTTTTTTTGCATGTTGTCTTGCCTTTTGTGCTGAACTCTGCTCTCCCCATTGCCTCCTTTTCGTAAAACCCAATTTTCCCATTTTAGTTTAGGTGGGGTTTTTTTGCACCAAACCCCTTTCAAACTCATTATTAATATCTCTGAGTTATAAAATTTCCTTGACTTCCTACTCTCTTCTGTCATCATTTCCTGTTTTTCTTGTACCATATGTCATCTCCTAAAGGTTTTTAGCGTTTTCTTCGGATTGTATGGCATTTCGGGTCTTAGGAGAGTGCTGTGTTCAAAAGCACAGCTAATACGTGAATACACGTGATACTTTTTCTTAATATTCTTCTGATTATAAAATGTATTAAACATTTGTTTTAGCAAATCTGTAAAGTATTAAAAATGCATCAGTATTCCCCAAGCTGAGATAACTGCGTTTGAATATTCCCTTCTAGGCCTGTATATCTGTCTATGAAGCTAAATGATCTAACCTCTTCGTAATCCCTGTCTCTGCCTACTTCATTGCAGGAACAAACAGCCAAAGCACACACATAATAATATGCTAAAGCTACAAATCTTCTTTTATAATTCCCTATGGGGAAAAGTAAAGTAAATTTGAGCATGTAATGGATAACATGGGAAAATAGGTAAATATTGCTGTGATTCTAGATGAATGTAGATGAATGGAGGAATTAATAAAATAAAAGATTGTGAGGGTAGAAGGCTACTACGTACAAGGTAACCTTGTTGAGGGTGTTGTTTTAGGAAATGGCGACAGGGTAAGGGTGTGGCAGCTGCTCCAGGAGGTAAGATACAGTCAAAGCATCAAGGTCTCACTAGGGCAGGGTGAAACTAATCCCATTTCTGCCAAATGTGCTTGAAGAAAGGCTGTTAAACCCTTGGACAGAAGTGGGAGGCAATACACAAGCACATGAGTTCCAGAGGCAGGCCGCTGGGTGCCATCTTGGAAGCTGACCATCACCAGTCCCACTGAGCCAGCTTCAGCATTTAGTCTAATCCTGTGGAGCGTTTTTTGTGTTCTTCTATTTACCAAGTCTCACCACAGACAATTTAATGTTCGTAAGGGAGCTAGAGCAGGCAAAAGTTTATGAAATAGAAAGAAAATGAATAGTTCAGATTTATGTATGAAAAGAATTACAAGGCAGGCTGTATGGAGAGAAGGCAAAGGGAATATTTTGTTTTGCTTTTTTATCTTTCTGACTGAGTCAAAAAGGCAGGTAGTTGACTCAAGTGGTTTTAGTGTGACCCTTCATCAAAGCCAGTATTGTGGCTGCTTTGGAGAATGTAAAAGAAATTAAATTTAACATACAAACACATAAAATACATAATATAGCAAACTTGTTTAAAATTGATTCCCTTTCTGCAATTTTGCTTCATGGTTGGTTTTTTTTTAACTGGAGCAAAATATGTTTTGGCTCAAAAGCTTGCAACATTAACATTGTACAAAGAAAGGCAAATTAGAACATTCAGACCACATTTATAATGGGTGACCTCATAACAGTAATAAATGCTCCTGGCAGAAGCATAATAGTTGCTAAACTAGGCGTGTAGTTATGGCAAGAACTCTTCACTCCCATTCTGGAACAATTTTTAAATTGATTTTTTCTTCTAAGTGGTTCCACTCCTTAAGAAAGTGGCCCATTGCAAATGGATGTTAGTATAAAATGCTTACTGTTTGAAAAAAAAATTAAAATAAACTTAATTTGGTTAATTTTATTTTTATTTCATTGTCTTGTTTGCGTTTGAAATGTTTTGCCTTTGAGTTGCATATTGGAGAAGAGAACAAAAAAACCTTTAAGACTGTTTAAAATAGGTTGATTTCAGTGCTGGAAGCTAATTTCGTTTTTGTTTCTAACTAGGAAGAATCTCAGGTTTTTAAGTCCAGAGGTCTGAATTTTGTTTTTTAGAAAAAAGCTTATCCTTGATTAACTACGTCTTCCTGGAGCCTGGCAAGAGGTGGATGTCCAGACGTGGGCCTGCTGCCTTTGGCTACTCCTCTTAGTCTTAGAGAAGGTGGAGATGATCATGCTCACACATGTGCTGTATCCGGGACAGAGTTATAGATTGAGAAATATTACCTTTTAGGCCTTTTTTTAATTGAAAAAGTTACTCCATACAAGATCAAATGAAGTCACTTCAAAATTGTACATTTCCAAGCCATTGATGTAAATCAAGCGTGGAGAACAGTTTATAGAACTAGAATGGTCTATTTAAAAAGGTTATTCAGATAGTATTATTCCTCTGCTTAGAATCCGCATCCTATAACATCCTTCTTCACTTAGAAAAATACAGTTAGACTCCTTATGAAAGCTTGCAAGACTTACTTGAACTGGGTCTTGAATACCCTCCCTGCCTCATCTCTCATTATTTTCTCTCCCACTGCCCAAGCTTCAGCCATCCTGGCCATCTTGCTGCTGTGTGAATACACCAAGCTCGTTCCAATTCAGCCTTTTGTTTCACACACCTGGAACACTTTCATTGGCTCCTCATTAATCAGGGGCCTGCAAGAATGTCGTGTTTTCATAGAGGCATTTTTCCATTTATTGCACTGCAGAGCCTGGAAAGGTAAAAACTATATTTCCCTCTCCTCTTGCTGCTCAGGTTCTGGTTGTGGTTTGGTGACACCATCAGACACACCATATGAGGTGTGTAAGGTGAGTGTGGACCATGAGTGGCAAGTATGGATGTGGGCGTGTTTCGTAGACATTCAGCCTTGAAGTTTTTCTTTGGCCTTTCCAGCAATCAACTGTTTAATACCTGATAAATCATGTTTTAAGCTAGCTAAGTAGATTTTGTTCTCTGCGCTCATGCCCTGACCAATAATTGGGCCATGGCCATCCTCTTTGAAATAGCGCTTACCCACTCCTGCCGTTATGCTCTGTCCTCTTACCTTACTTTTGTTCGTTAAAGCACCCAGAGCAACCTGAAACAACCAATGTATTTGCTTATTCATTTGTTAGCCACCTCCCTCACTCAAGTCTATGTTCTATGAAGTTAGATGCTTTGCATTTTTACTGCTGTGTCTGTCTCTACCTAGAGCAATGCCTATGACACAGTAGGGACTCAGTAAATATGTATTGGAGGTACTTACGTGCTAAAGTTTTTTGGTAGCTACCTGGAGGGTTGGAGTAAGAAGAACTTGCAGACTGCATTGGGGTTCAAGAAATGAGCAGTGTTATTAGTAAGTGGTATTTGCCATAGGTTCTAAAGCAGTAGAGCGCTGTTGCTATGCCTGCCATAGATTATAACAACTGAGGCAGAGCATTGATGCCTGTGTTTGGGAAACACTTCCAAGTGATTTTGCTTTTTTAAAAATTATGTTTTATTTAGCTCCTGAGATGAAATCTAAAGCCTTCTAGTCTGTAGGAAAAACATCCACTTTAAAATTGCTGTCAGTTTATAAGTCATTAAATTAGAGTTTGTAGAGCACTTATTCTTGAATAATTTGAATGAGGATAATTCAAGGAATAGCAAAATATTGGCTTTCCTAAAAGCGTTGAAATTATAGATGGATAGTAAACAAGTACATACACAGATACATTAATAATATTTTTATTTTAGGTCTTAGATCTGCTTAATCTAGGTCAATGCTTTCCAAATTATAGATTGTAACCTATTAGTGGTTCATTATGTTAATTTAATGCTTTGGGACTAGCATGTTTTTTCTTTTAATTTTACATGTGCAGGATGTGCAGGTTTGTTACATAGGTAAACGTGTGCCATGGTGGTTTGCTGCACCTATCAACCCATCACCTAAGTATTAAGCCCAGCCTGCATTAGCTAGTTTTCCTGATGTTCTCCCTCTTCCCACCCCCTACAAGCCCTGGTGTGTGTTGTTTCCCTCCCTGTGTCCACGTGTTCTCCTTGTTCATCTCCCACTTATGAGTGAGAACATGCAGTGTTTGGTTTGCTTTTCCTGCATTAATTTGCTGAGGAGGATGGCTTCCAGATCTATCCATGTCCCTGGAAAGGACATGATCTCATTCCTTTTTATGGCTGCATAGTATTCCATGGTGTATATGTACCACATTCTCTGTATCCAGTCTATCACTGTTGGACATTTGAGTTGATTCCATGTCTTTGTTATTGCAAATAGTGCTCCAGTGAACATACACGTGCATGTGTCTTTATAACAGAATGATTTATATTCCTTTGGGTATATACCCAGTAATGGGATTGCTACATTAAATGGTATTTCTGGTTCTGGGTCTTTGAGGAATTGCCACACTGTCTGCTACAATGGTTGAACTAATTTACATTCCTACCAACAGTGTAAAAGCATTCCTGTTTTTCCAAAGCCTCATCAGCATCTGTTGTTTCTTGACTTTGCAATAATCACCATTCTGACTGGTGTGAAATGGTATCTCATTGTGGTTTTGATTTGCATTTCTCTAATGATCAGTGATATTGAGGGTTTTCTTCATAAGTTTCTTGGCCACGTGTATGTCTTTTGAGAAGTGTCTGTTCATGTCCTTTGCCTGCTATTTGATGGGGTTGTTTTTTTGTTTGTTTGTTTGTTTTTTCTGGTAAATTTAAGTTCCTTATAGTCTCTGGATATTAGACCTTTGTCAGATGGATAAGTTTGAAACATTTTTCCCATTCTATAGGTTGAATGTTTGCTGTGATGATAGTTTCTTTTGCTGTGCAGAGCTCTTTAGTTTAATTAAATCCCATTTGTCAGTTTTTACTTTTGTTGCAGTTGCTTTTGACATTTTCATCACGAAATCTTTGTCGATGCCTATGTCCTGAATGGTATTGCCTAGATTTTCTTCTAGAGTTTTTCCAGTGTTGGGTTTTACATTTAAGTCTTTAATCCATCTTGAGCTAATTTTTGTATAAGGTAGAAGGAAAGGGTACAGTTTCAATTTTCTGCTTATGGCTAGCCAGTTTTCGCAACACTATTTATTAAGTAGGGAATCCTTTCCCCATTGCCTGCTTTTGTCAGGTTTGTTGAAGATCAGATGGTTGTAAATGTGCAGTCTTATTTCTGAGTTGTCTTTCTGTTCCATTGGTGTATGTGTCTGTTTTTGTACCAGTTCCATGCTGTTTTGGTTACTGTAGACTTCTAGTATAGTTTGAATTCAGGTAGTGGGCCTCCAGCTTTGTTGTTTTTGCTTAGGATTGTCTTGGCCATGTGGACTCTTTTTTTGGTTCCATATGAATTTTAAAATAGTGTTTTCTAATTCTGTGAAGAATGCCAATGGTAGTTTGATTGGAATAACATTGAATCTATAAATTACTTTGGGCAGTATGGCCATTTTCATGATACTGATCCTTCCTGTCTATGAGCATGGAATGTTTTTTCATTTGTTTGCATCCTCTGATTTCCTTGGGCAGTGGTTTGTAGTTCTCCTTGAAAAGGTCATTCACTGCCCTTGTTTGCCATATTCCTACGTATTTTATTCCCTTTGTAGCAATTGTGAATGGGAGTTCATTCATGATTTGGCTCTCTGCTTGTCTGTTGTTGGTGTATAGGAATGCTTATCATTTTTGCACATTGATTTTGTATCCTGAGACATTGCTGAGGTGACTTATCAGGTAAAGAAGCTTTTGGGCTGAGAAAATGGTGTTTTCTAGATATAGGATTATGTCATCTGCAAACAAAGACAATTTGACTTCTCTTCTTATTTGAATACCCTTTATTTCTTTCTCTTGCCTGATTTCCTTGGCCAGAACATCCAATACTGTGTTGAATAGGAGTGGTGAAAGAGCGCATCCTTGTCTTGTGCCAGTTTTCAAGGGGCGTGCTTCCTGCTTTTGCCCATTCGGTATGATACTGACTGTGGGTTTCTCGTGAATGACTTTTATTATTTTGAGGTATGTTCCTTCAATACCTAGTTTATTCAGAATTTTTAACATGAAGAGATATTGCATTTTATCAAAGACCTTTTTGGCATCTATCAAGATAATCATGTAGTTCAGTGTATGTGATGAATTACATTAACTGATTTGCATATGTTGAACCAGCCTTGCATTCCAGGGATAAAGCCAACTTCATCATGGTGGATAAGCTTTTCAGTGTGCTGCTGGATTCAGTTTGCCAGCATTTATTGAGGATTTTATTTTTTTTTTTTGAGTTGGAGTCTCCCTCTGTCGCCCAGGCAGTGGCGTGATCTTGGCTTGCTGCAAGCTCTGCCTCCCGGGCTCGCACCATTCTTCTGCCTCAGCCTCCCAAGTAGCTGGGACTACAGGCACCCGCAAGCATGCCGGGCTAATTTTTGCATTTTTAGTAGAGATGGGGTTTCACCATGTTAGCCAGGATGGTCTCGATCTCCTGACCTCGTGATCCACCTGCCTCAGTCTCCCAAAATGCCGGGATTACAAGCGTGAGCCACCGTGCCCGGCCCAGCCTTATTGAGGATTTTTGCACTGATGTTCACCATGTATGTTGGTTTGAAGTTTTCTTTTTTTGTTGTATCTCTGCCAGGTTTTGATATCTGGATGATGCTGGCCCCATAGCATGAGTTAGGGAGGAGTTCTTCCTTTTCAATTCTTTGGAATAGTTTCACATGAAATGGTACCAGCTCCTCTTTGTACCTCTGGTACAATTCACTGTAATGCATCTGGTACTGGGCTTTTTTGTTTGGTTGGTTGGTTGGTTGGGAGGCTATTTGTTACTGCCTCAATATCAGAACTCAATATTGGTCTGTTCAGGAATTCAACCACTTCCTGGTTCAGTCTTGGGAAGGTGTATGTGTGTATGTGTCTAGGAATATATCCATTTCTTCTAGATTTTCTAGTTTATTTGCATACAGGTGTTTATGGTATTCTCTGATGGTTGTTTATATTTCTGTGGGGTCAGTGGTGATACCCCTTTATCATTTTTATTGTGTCTATTTGATTATTTTTTCTTCTTTATTATTCTGGCTAGTGGTTTATCTATTAATTTTTTCAAAAAACCAGCTCCGGGATTCATTGATTTTTTTTTGGAAGGGTTTTTCACATCTCTATCTCCTTCGGTTCTGCTCTGATCTTAGTCATATCTTGTCTTCTGCTGGCTTTGAGGTTTGTTTGCTCTTGGTTCTCCAGTTCTTTTAGTTGTGTTGTTAGGATGTTGACGTGAGGTCTTTCTAGCTTTTTGCTGTGGGCATTTAGTACTATAAATTTCCCTCTTAACATTGCTGTAGCTGTGTCCCAGAGATTCGGGTACAATGTGTCTTTGTTCTCATTAGTTTCAAAGAACTTCCTGATTTCTGCCTTAATTTCATTATTGACTCGGGAGTCATTCAGAAGCAGGTTGTTCAATTTCCATGTAGTTGTGTGGTCTTGTATGAGTTTCTTAATCTTGAGTTCTGATTGGATCATTCTGTGGTCTGAGACACTGTTTCTTATGATTTCAGTTATTTTGCATTTGCTGAGGGGTGTTTTACCTCCAATTATGTGATCAATTTTAGAGTAAGTGCCATGTGGTGATAAAAAGAATGTATATTCTGTTGTTTCAGGGTAGATGGTTCTGTAGATACCTGTCAGGTCCACTTGATCCAGAGCTGAGTTCAGGTTCTGAGTATCTTTGTTAATTTTCTCTCTTGATGATCTGTCTGATATTGTCAGTGGGATGTTAAAGTCTCCCATTATTATTGTGTGGGAGTCTAAGTCTCTTTGTAGGTCTCTAAGAACTTGCTTTATGAATCTGGATGCTCCTGTATTGGGTGCATATATATTTGGGATAGTTAGCTCTTCTTGTTGAATTGCACCCTTTACCATTATGTGAGGCACTTCTTTGTATTTTTTTATCTTTGTTCGTTTAAAGTCTATTTTGTCAAAACTAGGATTGTGACCCCTGCTTTTTTCTGTTTTCCATGTGCTTTTCCTCCCTCCATTTATTTTGAGCCTATGTGTGTCTTTGCATGTGAGTTGGGTCTCTTGAAGACAGCACAGCGGTGGGTTTTGACTTTTACTCCAGCTTGCCATTCTGTGTCTTTTAACTGAGGCATTTAGCCCATTTGCATTTAAGGTTCATATTGTTATGTATGAATTTGATCCTGTCATCATGATGCTGGCTGGTTGTTTTACAGACTTGTTAATGTAGTTGCTTCATAGTGTCATTGGTCTGTGTACTTCGGTATGTTTTTGTAGTGGCTGGTAACCGTTTTCCCTTTCCATATACAGTGCTTCTTTCAGGAGCTCTTGCAAGGCAGGTCTGGTGGTGATGAATTGTGACATCATTTGCTTGTCTGAAAAGGATTTTATTTCCCCTTCACTCATGAAGCTTAGTTTGGCCAGATATTAAATTCTAGGTTGGAAATTCGTTTTTTTAAGAATGTTGAGGCCAGGTGCAGTGGCTCGTGCCTGTATTCCCAGAATATTGGGAGGCCAAGTCAGGCAGATCACCTGAGGCCAGGAGTTCGAGACCAGCCTGCTCCAACATGGTGAAACCTCATCTCTACTAAAAATACAAACATTAGCTGGGTATGGTGGCGGGCAGCTGTAATCCTAGCTACTCAGGAGGCTGAGTCAGGAGAATCGCTTGAACCTGGGAGTTGGAGGTTGCAGTGAGCCTAAATCATGCCACTGCACTCCAGCCTGGGCAACAGAGAGACACTCCATCTCAAAAAAAGAAAGTTGAATATTGGCCCCCAATCTCTTCTGCCTTGTAGGGTTCCTGCTGAGAGGTCCACTGTTAGTCTCATGGGCTTCCCTTTGTAGGTGACCTGGCCTTTTTATCTGGCTGCATTTAACATTTTTTCTTTCATTTCAACCTTTGCTGAAGATTAGGTATCTTAGAATTGATCATGGAGTATCTTACTGTGGTTCTCTGGGTTTCCTGAATGTGAATGTTTGCCTGTCTTACTAGGTTGGGGAAGTTTTCCTGGGTGACATCTTGGAGTATGTTTTCCAACCTGGTTCCATTCCCCCTGTCTCTTTCAGGTAACCCAATCAGTCATAAGTTTGGTCTTTTTGCATAACCTCATAGTTCTGGAAGGTTTTGTTCGTTCCTTCTCATTTGTTTTCCCTCTAATCTTGTCTGCCTGTCTTACTTCAGCAACATAGTCTTCTGGCTCTGAGATTCTCTCCTCCACTTGGTCTATTTGGCAATTGATACTCATGGTTGCATTGTGAAGTTCTCGTGTTGTGTGTTTCAGCTCCATCAGGTCATTTATGTTCCTCTCTAAACTGGTTATTCTGGTTAACAGCTCCTGTAGTGTTTTGTCATGGTTTTTAGCAGCTTTGAATTGGGTTAGAACACACTCCTTTAGCTCACCAAAGCTTGTTATTACCACCTTGTGAAGCTTACTTCTCTCACTTCATCTGTCTCAGGCTCAGTCCAGTTCTGTGCCCTTGCTGGAGAGGTGTTGCAGTCATTTGGAGGAGAAGAGGCACTCTATTTTTTTTTAATTTTCAGTGTTTTTTTCTTGATTCTTTCTAATCTTTGTGACCTTATTTACCTTGGATCTTTGAGGCTGCTGACCTTTGGCCGGGGTTTTTGTGGGGTCTTTTTTGTTGATGTTGTTGTTGCTGTTTTTCTTTTAATAGTCAGGTCCCTCTTCCAGAGGGCTGCTGTGGTTTCTGGGGGATCCACTCCACACCCTGTTCACCTGGGCACCTGACATACCTGGAGGTATCACCAGAGGAGGCTGCAGAACAGCAAAGATGGTTGCCTGTTCCTTTCTCTGTGAACTCTGTCCTAGAGGGACACTGACCTGACACTAGCTAGAATTGTGCTGTATGAGGTATCTGATGACTTCCGTTGGGAGGTCTCACCTAGTCAGGAGGCACAGGATCAGGGACTCACTTGAAGAAGCAGCCTGGCTGCCCCTTGGCAGAGCAGGTGCGCTGAGCTGGGGGGATTCCCACTTTTCTGAGCAGACCAAACTCCTCAGAGCCAGCAGGCAGGAGAGATTAAATCTGCTGAACCAGAGACAGTGGCCGCCCCTCCCCTCAGGGGCTCCATCCCAGGGATCAAGAGTTTTGTCCCTAAACCCCTGGCTGGAGTTGCTGGAATTCATGTGGGGAGGCCCTGCCCAGTGAGGAGGGATAGGTCAGGTCCCACCTAAAGAAGTCAGCCCATGATCTGCCACAGTCACTGTGCTTCACTGTGGGGAATTCCTCCTGGTCTAAACTGCCCAGTCTGCCTGGCATCAGCAGGAGAAAACGGCCAACTGGAGCCACAGTGATGGCAGCCACCCCTTTCCCCAGGAACTTGGTCATCTTAGTCTCCAGCCTGCTACTGCTGTCCACAACCCAAGCAGCTGCTGAGAGTCAGCACAGCTCCGTGCTTGGGACCCAAGGCCCTGGTGGCGTGGGTTCACAAGGGGATCTCCTGATCCGCAGGTTGCACAGATGTTTGGAAAAAGCGTCATTTCCCTGGGTGGGGTAGTATGATCACTCTCCATCTCCCTTGACTGGAGGTGGGAGTTCCCCTTACCCCGTGTGGCTGTCAGGTTGGCCATTCTTCTACCCTGCTTTTTCTTGCTCTCCATGGGTCACGCCAACCACCTCGTTAGTCCCAGTGAGATAACCTGGATCCCTCAGCTGAAGGTGCAGGATTCACTGGCTGTTTTTGTTCGTCTGGGTGGGAGCCACAGAGGAGAGCTGCTTCTAGTAGGCCATCTTGACCCCTTTCTTGACTAGCATTTCTTTTATTAAAATGCAGTAGAAAATAGAGGATATTATGCATATTTGCATCTTGTATCTACTGGGTCATGATGAAAATGTTATCTGTTACAGAAGGTTAGAGTAAAAACTTTTGGAAAAATATGGAGAGACAGTTGTGTGATCTGTAACTCATAAGGGATGGCTCTACTCAGCGGTACTGCTGAGACTGAAAGTTCGAAATTTTTCTATGGAGAGATTTACCTAATTTTTTTTTTCAATCGCAGGCCTAGAGCTGCCATGAGATGCTATATTCAGTATTCACATACGTGGAAAGTGGAGAGAGAGCAGTTAATCACCCTTGTGTTGAGCTAGATGCCTTACCACAGTCTCTTATTTGGCCCTTCCATACAATGTAGAGGGATTACTGTTACTCTCATCCCTAAATCGTAAGAGAGGAAAGGAAGGTTTTTCTGTTGTCTTTATTCTTATATCCTCTTTGCCATATGTGTAAAGAAGGAAGAAAGAGTAATTCTGAGGTTTAAAGTGAGCCCCATTAAAACTGTAAATTAGACAGGATTCCTCTGTCTGTTTTCCCTTTCTCCCCTGTCTCCAGGATCGGACTGGGTACCTCTGCCGAGGTTGTGAATAAATATTCTTTACATAATTGGCCAACATTTCTTTAAAAGCAGGGTGGTTTATTACCTGGTACAAGAGCAGAGGAGGAAATGTAGGTGACATTGCCTAATGTTTCCTCTGTTGCCCTGAGCAATTCAGCTCTAGCCCCAAACTTTGATGTCCTACTTGGCCACATAATACAGTCAGTGTGACTTGTCTTCTGTGGAAGACATCAGTATCTATCTGTTTGATTCAAGCTTGCCTTTTTGCATCTCTTACTTCCCATCCCAAACTTTTCAATCTCAAACTGTGCTCTTTGGGGAAGAAGTATAAGAATTTCTTCCTAGCTTACTATGCTTCTAATGAGCCTTATTTTATTATAATGAGCTAAAATTGGCAGGAGGTAACAAACATGGGCGCTGAATCCCAGCCGTACCACTCCTGACCTCAGGAATGTTATCAGTCATCTGGGCTTTGCTGTCTCATCTGGAACATGGGAGCGATGATAATATCTATCTCATAGTCTTGTACTTTTTGTTTTTATAAGATAATTGATTAAAAAGTGTTCAGAACTGCCTGGCAGTAGTAGTAAGTGTGTGTGTTGTGGGGCTGTCAACTGTAAATCTCAATCCTCCAATCTGTCAAGATAAGTAGGATAAGCCCTGCCCTGAAGCTGTTGGATTAATTTGGTCAGAAATCAGTTTCATGAACATTTCTTGAGAATCTGCCACTCACCTGTTGCTGTGGGCTATGTATAGAAAACTTCAAGGAGCTGATAGTCATCTGGAAAAGTCTCATAGACTTGACACAGGAGCAGAGCAGTATAAAGGGGTAGTGCTGCTGTTGTAAATTGACGGGTAGGTTTTCTGGAAAGGGGAGGAGGGTGAGCTTTGAGGCGTTTTTGAAGGATGGGTAGGATTTGGACAGGCAGAGAAGAATAAGCAAAATCAGCACAACAAGAGAGTGAGTATATAATGTGTATATGTGTGTGGAGTGGCAGCTGAATGGGAATAAGCGTAATAGGAACATGGAATTGCAAATGAGAAGTAGTCAAGATTGCATTGGATAGAATGCGGTATGGAAAATCCTGATTTCCTAAATGAAAATTTGACTTAATAGTCAAGAATCTTTGCCTATTTCTTCCCTCATTCCCTTATAAAAATTAAATTTAAATGCCAATTTATTAATTTAAATAAGTGCTAAGCTGATTTATCCAGGACATTCCTAATAGGTAACTAAGAAACCATATAACATGGTATACTCAGAAGGTTGCTTAGCTGTTGTGGCATCAGGAAAAGGAAGCTAGAGGTGGTGACTGTTTAATGTCATCAAGCTTAGGCAGCTTGATGTAGCCATTTCCAGTGAGGAAGAGTTTGCCAAAGGACCACAAACCTCACAGTTCATTAGATACAGCTTTTATATCCATCTTCTTGCTAGGTGATTGCCAGCTGGATGAAAAATATATCCAAGCCCATTAGCTAAGGCTTTTTCTCCCCTGGATTGTGCATGGATGGGCACCACCAGTGCTCTTCTGTATGGCTTTTTTGCTAATCTTCTTTGGCTGACAAATAGTGAACAGTGAGTATTTCTTTGGATATTGAAATGACTCAGTCAAGTTAGAATCACTTCCTTTTAGTTTGTTGACCTATCCTGTTGTTTTAAGGTTTTTTTGTTTTTAACCATTGTGTGTTTGTGTAATACATAGTTATAATAGGACAATTAGGAAATATAAATAAGCAAAACGAGAAAAAATTCTTCTATAATGACAATTTACAGAATAATATTGCATTGTGTATTTACTAAACAGCTTTTCTCAGTAACAAAGAACCCTAAAATCTTAATGGGTTGAAAAAGTATTCATTTCCCTTTTCAATTACTTTTTGGTGGCTACAGAATGGCTGTGGCAGAGCTCTGCTCTAAGCGTCTTCTCATTGGGAGATCCATTTTGAAATAACAGTTGCTTAGTGACAAGCCATTCCTGTGGTGGAAGGGAAGAACAGGACGCTGAGCCAATCTACACAGTGCATTTAAAGCTGCTGGAATGGGACATGGGCCCTATTTTTTCATAGTCCATTGGCCAAAGCAAGTTACATGGCTGTGGTCAACATCAATGGAGTAGGAAGCTTTCCTTGGGAAACCTTGGGAGTAGGATATGCAGTAGATATTTGTGAAAAGTAGTATTTTTGATACTCTTGATCACAAATATTCCTTTCCCACATACAAAATTCATTTGTATGTAGCAATACAACAACCACATTCCACTTTCTTGATCACAAATACTCGTTCCCCTCCAAAGGCAGAATATACTCAACTCCTCCCCAAAGAATAGTTATCCAGACGTAGCCTATGTCGCATTCTTTAAGACTTTTTTAATATAGATGAACACGTATTTAAGTGTGGTCTTCTTTTTTACCTATTAATATACTAAAAAGATCTTTACATATCAATATGTATTTCAACAGAATTTTAATATTTACACTAGATTTCATTTTATATGCCTCATGTTATTTAACAAATTTTTTTTTTTTTTTTTTTGCTTGAGACAGGGTCTGGCTCTGTCACCCAGGCTGAAGTATAGTGGCACAGTCTCAGCTCACTGTCATCTCTGCCTCCCAAGCTCAAGTCATCCTCCCACCTCAGCCTCCCAAGTAGCTAAGACTACAGGCACACGACAGCACACCCAGCTAATTTTTCTAGTTTTTGTAGAGGCAGGGTCTTATGCCATGTTGCCCTGGCTGATCTTGAACTACTGAGCTTGAGCAGTCCACCCGGCTTGGCCTCCCAAAGGGCTGGGATTACAGGCATGAGCCACCACGCCTGGCCTAGTCCCTCATTTGTAGACATTGTTATTGTTTTCAGTTTTCGTTATTTTCAACAACTGCTTAAACTAAACATTTTTTCATTTCTTTAAGAATTACTGAGTCAAAGAATGAATGCAGATGTTTTTGTGCTTTTTATTTGTATTATTAATATAATAAATTGTCACCTAGGAAGGGTGTTCCATACTATTTCTGGATGTAACACCAGTTTGACTGATGAAAATAGTATCTCATTGTCTTGATTTGCCTTTTTAATACTAGTTAATTTTTTTTTTTTTATTATTATACTTTAGGTTTTAGGGTACATGTGCACAATGTGCAGGTTTGTTACATATGTATCCATGTGCCATGTTGATTTCCTGCACCCATTAACTCGTCATTTAGCATTAGGTATATCTCCTAATGCTGTCCCTCCCCACTCCCCCCACCCCACAACAGTCCCCGGAATGTGATGTTCCCCTTCCTGTGTCCATGAGTTCTCATTGTTCAATTCCCACCTATGAGTGAGAACATGCGGTGTTTGGTTTTTTGTCCTTGCGATAGTTTACTGAGAATGATGTTTTCCAGTTTCCTCCATGTCCCTACAAAGGACACAAACTCATCATTTTTTATGGCTGCATAGTATTCCATGGTGTATATGTGCCACATTTTCTTAATCCAGTCTATCGTTGTTGGACATTTGGGTTGGTTCCAACTCTTTGCTATTGTGAATAGTGCCGCAAGAAACATACGTGTGCATGTGTCTTTATAGCAGCATGATTTATAGTCCTTTGGGTATATACCCAGTAATGGGATGGCTGGGTCAAATGGTATTTCTAGTTCTAGATCCCTGAGGAATCGCCACACTGACTTCCACAATGGTTGAACTAGTTTACAGTCCCACCAACAGTGTAAAAGTGTTCCTATTTCTCCACATCCTCTCCAGCACCTGTTGTTTCCTGCTTTTTTAATGATGGCCATTCTAACTGGTGTGAGATGGTAAGAAATGGGGAAAGGATTCGCTATTTAATAAATGGTGCTGGGAAAACTGGCTAGCCATATGTAGAAAGCTGAAACTGGATCCCTTCCTTACACCTTAGACAAAAATTAATTCAAGATGGATTAAAGACTTAAATGTTAGACCTAAAACCATTAAAATCCTACAAGAAAACCTAGGCAATACCATTCAGGACATAGGCGTGGGCAAGGACTTCATGTCTAAAACACCAAAAGCAATGGCATCAAAAGCCAAAATTGACAAATGGGATCTAATTAAACTAAAGAGCTTCTGCACAGCAAAAGAAACTACCATCAGAGTGAACAGGCAACCTACAGAATGGGAGAAAATTTTTGCAACCTACTCATCTGACAAAGGGCTAATATCCAGAATCTACAATGAATACTAGTTAATTTTTATCTTTCTTATGTTTATGGAAAATTTGCTTTCTTCATTTTGGGGTTGCCCATTTGTTTTTTATTTATTATTTTTTCTAATTTTTAAATTGAGAAATTCATCTTTTTCTTAATTGATCTCCAAAACCTTTTTATTTTTATTTTAAACATTATTATTACCTTTGTCATATATGCTGCTTATATTTTTGCTGGTTTGTCTTTTAGCATATTATTTTTCTACTTTCAGTTTTTAATCATAAGCTGGACAAAGACTTGAATGTTGTAGGAAGGCAGAACGAAAAGAACAAAGCAATAGAACTAGATAGGAAGTGTCTCAGCAACTTAGCAGAACTGTGATGGAAACTCAAAATAAGGTTCTCTTATTGGGGCCAGGCGCGTTGGCTCACGCCTGTAATCCCAACACTTTGGGAGGCTGAGGCAGGCATTTCACGAGGTCAGGAGTTTGAGACCAGCCAGCCTGGCCAACATGGGGAAACACTTTCTCTACTAAAAATACAAAAATTAGCCGGGTGTGGTGGTGCGTGCCTGTAATCCTAGCTACTGGGGAGGTTGAGGCAGGAGAATCACTTGAACCCAGGAGACAGACGTTTCAGTGAACCGAGACCACGCAACTGCACTCCGGCCTGCGCGACAGAGACTCTGTCTCTCAAAAAAGATTCTCTTATTTTCCTTTATACACAGAGTTTAAGGTCCCCATTGTCTAAGTTCATCTTGCTAGACTGGTCCTCTAGTAAAGGGAAATTCTTCATTTACAGTCTAGTAAGAAAAATAAATGTCCAGAAGAAAGCACAATTTTATTTCAGTAAAGAAAAGGATTGTATGAAGCTATAGCATTTTTCTTACCCTTTAGTTGCCAAATGGTCTAGAAGTACTAGCGTTTTAAAGAGAGGAAAGAAATGTATCTGTTTTCAACTGGGAAGTAGCATTTTGGTACATTATGGTTTGCTTTGCTTCTTGCTTTTTCATCTTTTTGGCATCTTTTTTAAAGGTCTTATCTGCCAGGAAGTTCCTTTTTTCTTTTTCTTTTTCCTTTTTCATGGATCAGCTACTTTTTGGAATCAATGCCACAATTTTAGGACCAAATCAATGATGTTGCAGTAGTTTCAGGGTTAAAAGCACTTTGGTTAATGTGCAATTCGTTGTCAAATATACTTCAGGACAAATTATGAAAATGATAGCATTGAGATTCATCTGTATCCATTTCTATTCATGGCTTAATGAATATTTTCAGGCTTAGCGTTATATATTTTCATTAGCCACATATTGATGTTATTTTACTTATTTTAAAAAATAAACAACTAAAAGTTAGCCACCATCTTCTCGGAAATATTAACAGCATCCGTTGTACTGCAGTCATCCAGTCTTCTGTGGAAGCCAGTTGCGTGTTATTTATTTCAACAAAGAATTTCATGTCCAAGGGAATTCTTTATATGGGATCTCTTTTCTGTGGGTGATTTATTTTCACTGGCAAAATGGTACGTTTCTAGAGGTTTGTGTGCTTACGAGTTTGGTTTAAACTTTTCCCTGATAAGTAAATGCTTGATCCCCTCAGAGTCCAGCCGCCTAGTGATAATGAAGAACTGAAGGATAGTTATTTCAATTTCGACCTCTTGAAAGTGCTTAATGAGCACCTTTTCATACCTTTAAGGGGACCTCTCCGTGGAAGTCTCTGAAGGCCCTTCCTGAGCCATTGGTTCAGTAGCGGCAGGCTCATTTGCATCTTGGTCCCTGAGCTTCAGTGTCTTTTACAGCTGCAGAATGCACTGGAAACTTCTGCCCCTTTGTAGACTATTAATTCATGAGGGAGAAAAGCCCTCCTGACAAGGCAGTGGCATCTGCTGGTGGCGTTGCCTTCTTTTTCTTGCATTCCTTTTTTAACCAAAAAGTTAAGACATTTCCTCCAGCTCTCGACACTCTCAAGTAAGGAGAGTTCCTCCCATTAGGATTTCTCACAGCTCTTGCCTCACAAAAACACAGAAATCAAGATAAGATCAGAAAAGACATGGAGAAAGACACTTTAGGAGAACATGAAAATGGCTGTAGCAAGCACTACACAAAGCAGTAAAATGCCTCTTATAAAAGAGTACCTATAGCTGTCCGGGCACGGTGGCTCACACCTGTAATCCCAGCCCTTTGGGAGGCCGAGGCGGGCGGATGACGAGGTCAGGAGATTGACACCATCCTGGCTAACGTGGTGAAACCCTGCCTCTACTAAAAATGCAAAAAATTAGCCAGGCGTGATGGCGGGCGCCTGTAGTCCCAGCTACTTGGGAGGCTGAGGCAGGAGAATGGTGTGAACCCGGGAGCCGGAGCTTGCAGGGAACCGAGATCATGCCACTGCACACCAGCCTGGGCGACAGAGCGAGATTCCATCTCAACAACAACAAAAAAAAGGGTACCAATAGCTGGAAGAGAAAAATTGTAATGCTCCCACCACAAACCAAAGATAAATGTTTGAGGTGATGAATATCCCAATTACCCTGATTTGATCATTGCACATTGTTGTATATATGTGTCAAAAGAACACACGTACCCCTAAAGTATGTACAACTATGATTCACCAAACAAAAATACAAAAAGGGGAAAAAGAGTACCAATTAAGGTAAAGATGTGCTACCAAAGATGTGCTAACATTTTACATGATTTCCATCTCATAACTCTTAGAACAACCCATAAGTTAGGTTACCTACGTACATGTACACACACCAAAAAATTTCCTCCATCACCAAAATCAGGTGATGTTTTGAAGTCATCCAGGAGAATGTGGATCTGAGATAGACATTTCCAATCTATTTCAAGATGCTCTGAAACATGTAGAAAGACCTGTCGGTTACACATTGATTATTTCAACCTTCCTCTACAGATGGACAAGTTATTGGTATAAATACATGGCAGCTGTAAATATCAGTCGGAGTATCTGAAGTCAGTCCCAGGATTCCTGGGAAAACATTCTGCCTTGGGAAGTAAAATGCTGAAACTAATGGAGTCTTAAAGGGGTTTTGTTTTTGCCTCTTTTTTGTTTTCAGTTCTTTCATGTAATTACACATAATTTGTAGGCAAAAATCGCAAGAGCCGTAAATGGTCCTGTGAACATAGTATTTCACACCAGTGACATTTTCATGTTTTTTTGTCAGGTCGAAAAAAGCTAAGATGAAATATCATTCATAAATCTCTACTTTGTAAGTAGGTTTTTACTCCCTCAGGAAAGCTGATGGCTATGCAGTTGTAAAGCTCTAATATTTGGTAAATATTAAAGCAAATATTCACTTAAAGTCATACTCCAAATATTACTGCATAAATCAGTGCATTGAAAGAAAGTTCACATTGACAGACACATGTATATATCCTTTAAACATCTTGGAACTTACTCTGCTCTACTAGAAAGCCACTTTTTTTGTTTCCTTCAACAATGGAAGACTTCGCTTAAATGATGAAACTAGTACATACACATTTGGTTTAACTGGACTGCAGTATAAATCTTCAGTTTACCCTATTGATAATCAATGTGATTGTTCCATTCTGTATAAAAGGTATCTTGATACATAGTATGTTTTCAATTGTGTAAGCTTCATAAAGGGGCTTGTTGAAATAGGTTACTGTATATGAGTTTAAAATTTATAGCAAGCTGACTGAGACTTGTATTGTCGTTGAAATTATTTATACCAACTCAAGATACACAGCATTTCTTGTGACCAAAAAAAACTATTTTACTTACAGTATACAAGATAAAAATGTTTCATGTGGCCAGTCGCAGTGACTTGCACCTGTAATCTCAGAATTTGGGGAGGTCAAGGCAGGTAGATCACTTGGGACCAGGAGTTCGAGACCAACCTGGACAACATAGAGTGATCCTGTCTCTACAGAAAAAAAAAAAAAAATCAGCCAGGCTTGTTGGCACACACCTGTGGTCTCAGCTACTTGGGAGACTGGGGTGAGAGGATCGCTTAAGCCACGAGGTTGAGGCTGCAGTGAGCCATGATCCCAACACTGCACTCCAGCCTGGGTGACAGAGTAACACCCTGTCTCAAAATAAATAAATACACAAAATGTTGTTTTATGAAATTATAGAGTTTTAAATTTCCAAAGACCTTGGACATTATAATGTCAGTACAGATATATAAACTGAGCGCTAGAGATGTAAAGTAACCCTTCCAAGGCTGTATCACAGGATGGTGGCATTGCGTTAGCTTCACTCAAATGTTCTGAATCTCAGTCTAGCATCCTTTCTATTCTACTGTTTGGTCACCCCTAGACAGAAGGAAAGAAAGAAAAAACCAAAAGAAAGAAAAAGACTGAAAGAAAAGGAAGTTGCAGTATTCTGTGTATTGGTCTTTAGTGTGATGGTGTGAAACCCATTGGTCTTTGAGTTGAAAGGTCTTGAGGCTTGGCTTCTGTTCCTGGTTTTCCCCCAGCATGTCTGCTAAGAGACCATGTTGTGCTTATGCTTATTCTTAGCTCCAGAAGCACATTGTTGATTTTCTCATATATTGTTTTCAGGTTATTAGAAGTGGAGCAGAAAGGTTTAAGCATGGGAGATAGCCTCTCACCAGTGTTCACACTATTTCAGCAGTATGTTATATCTGTAAGAGCTTGATCCTGAAGAAACAACCGTACTCTAGAAAGTACATCATTTTTCCTATTACTAATAATGTATAGATAACTCATTCATAGGAATCTGTAAAATATTCTTATTTTTGGCAACCGATATGATAAACTCTTGGACTTTATGTACCTTTTAAATTACATCTAATTAAGTGATTAGGAGGACTGTTTTTAAAGGGAAACAGGGAAAGTTGCTGCATTATTGTCTGGGTTTGGTTTTTACAATGTATATTATCTTTAATGTTAATACAACAGTCCCAAAAGTTGGTTGCTAATTTCAGGTTCTTTTTGTCTAATTCTTGGCCTAGGAAAATGAGAATAAGCTTTGACTGAAATAAGGTTCTGTTCTTGCAGATGAGGAAGCCTCACATTATCAATTTTTTCCTGGAATTTTATTGTTGATTAACTGCCGATGGGGTAGAATTTATAATTGAGAATAATTTCAAAAAGCTAATCAGTTGCCAGTGGGCTTAGTAAAGAAAGAAAAATATAGGAGTAGAATCTGTAGCTGGATTTTTGTGTTTTTGTGGTTTTTTTGGGGGGGCGAGGGGGGGGTCTCATTATTGTTTGTACAATGTGTGTTCCTGGGAAAAACCCTAATGAACTTTGGCTTAAATACTGGTAATAACTAAAACTGCTCATTCTCCCAGTCTGACCACCCACCCATTCTGTAGCCTACCATGCCTATCCAAAAGTTTATAATTAATTTACTTTTATATCATTTGATTTCTTTGTGCCGTATTGCCCAGCAGTCTTTATGCTACCTGAAATTTTTACCAGAAATGACAGACATTCTAGCAAATGCTTTCTAAGGGCACTGTCCTTCATATAGAGTATTCAGTCAAGTGAGCAGAAGGTTAGTCAAACTCATTCAATATAAGTCCCTAGTTTTCACTACACTCTATGAATTGTTATCAACGTGAAGTTAAGCTCAAGAAAGAAATGTTGGGTCATCTTGCGTGATTGTGCCTAGGTGTCTTTGTTTGGGTAGGCTACCTTACTGTAGTAAATGATCTCAAATTGTTGACTGGCTCAAACGCACTATAAGTTTGTTTCTTGTTTACGTGGTTGTCAAAGCTAGATATTCCTGCTGAACAAATTGCTTCTTTTTGCAAAAATATAGCAGCCTCTTTCCATTTTGTGGCATCATCATCTTTGGGGACTTTCGAATTTTTCTGTATTTGGCCTGTAAAAGTAAAATGACTAGTGGTTCTTAAAGAGCTTGGCCTGGAAGTGGCACACATTGCTTTCACTCACATTCTTTAGCAGGAATCTAGTTGCAAGGGATGCTGAGAAGCAGTCTCTGGGTGTTCCCGGAAACAACCAAAAGAAGGGATTTAGGTGGACAAACAGGCATCTCTGCCACACCAGGTAACCTTTTCATTCATTTCCTTATGAGCCTGGTTGAGTGGGGTTTCATCTTGGGGTCTTCAGATGATTGATATTCATATGGATTTACTATCTCTCGTTAATGTTAATTTTAAATGATAGCATTTTTACATATTTTCTAGAAAAAGCTAGTACTATTTTATTGAAACTTATCTCATATGTTATTGTTGCCATATATAAAAGCTAACACAGAACTACTTAATCGTAATTAAATAGATTAGTTTGAAATCAATACAGCTACTTCTGCCAAAGAAGCCACATAGATATACCATCTTGGATGTTACTTGTATGATTATAGGTATATCTGTTTGCTATTGCTGCTGTATCAAATTACCATAAACTTGTTGTCTCAACACAATATATTAGCTCATAGGTCTGAAGGTCAGAAGTCCAAAATGGGTTGGCAGGGCTGTGTTCCTTCTGGAGGCTCGAGGGGGAGAATCTGTTTGCTTGTCTTTTCCAGCTTCGAAAAGCTGCCTGTATTCCTTGGCTCATGACCCCCTTTCTCGACCTTCAAATCTCTTCTTCCCTTCTGCTTCTGTCATCCCATCTTCTCTGACTCTGAACCTCCAACCTCTCTTGTATGAACACTGTGAGGCCGAGCATGATGGCTTGCACCTGTAATCTTAGCACTTTGGGATGCCAAGGCAGGAAGAACACTTGAGCCCAGGAGTTAGAGACCAACCTGGGCAACGTAATGAGATCTCATCTCTACAAAATTTTTTTTAAAAAATTAAAAAATGTTAAAACTAGGTGGGCACAGTGGCGTGTTCCTATAGACGTAGCTACTTGAAAGGTTGAAGCAGGAGGCTCAGTTGAGCCTAGTAGTTCGAGGTTACAGTGAGCTATGATTGCACCACTGCACTTAAGCCTGAGCTATAGAGTGAGACCCTATCTCTGAAAAAACAAAACAAAAATACATCCCGTGTGTCCACTGAGACAACCTAGGGTAATCGCTTCTCCTTAAGTGCGTTAACTTATTCACATCTGCAAATTCTCTTTTGACATATAATATTCACAGAGTAACATAAAAATCTTGTGATCCAGGAGTTAGGACATGGACATCTTTGGGGGGACTATTATTCATCTTTCCACAACAGATAAATTATGTACCCACTTTTTCTCAGAGAAAAGTGATGCAACGATGAAATGGATTTTTGGTTGCTTTTCAGAAAACAATTTGCTGATCAGACTGTGCTGTGTGGTCACAAAATGTTGATGCCAGAAGGAACTGGAGAGGTTATTTCATCCAACACTCACATTTCCTGGATAAGGAATCTAGGACCCCTAAAAATTGATAGATACTTGCCCAGAGGTTATTTACGCAATCACAGGCAGAGCTTTGGGACCTTCTGGGGATTTTAACATAAAGGAGGAGAGAAGGTGCCATGTTCTTTTCTTAGAACTCCATTTAAGGCATTTTTTTTTCTTTAAGTAACAATAATATTCTAGAATACAAAATGTTCCCAAGTCGACTTCTGATAGCAAGGAAATGTTTTAGTGAATCATGGACCTCAGACCTTAATACTGCATATAAAAGAAATACTTCTCTATAATGTTCTGCAGAGCACCCCTGTTTAAATAGACTGTCAAGGTGATGGGCTCCATATTTAAGAGAAAATGTTTTGAGTCTTATCACTGGTCAAGTACTTTTGTTGGCTATTCGGGAGTGGATGGTAAAAGTACTGACAATTCTCTTATCTCATTCTTAGCCCGTTGTTTCCTACCCTCTCCCCCTTGCCTGTGCTACCCAGTATTGTAGCCACTCACCTCATGTGGCTGTCGAGCAGTTAATACCTGGCTAGTCCAAATTGAGATATTCTGTGAGTGTAAAATATACACCAGGTTTCAAAGACTCGTACAGAAAAAAGAATGTAAAATATCTCATTGTTTTGATTACATGTTGAAATAACTTTTTATAAATTTGATGAAATAGAAAGAGAGTCTTACTGTGTTGCCCAGGCTGGTCTCAAACCCCTGGGCTCAAACCCCTGGGCTCAAGTGATCCTCCCACGTTGGCCCCACAAAGTGGCAAAGTGCTGGCATTATAGACATGAGCCACCATGCCTGGCCCGAAATGGTAACATTTTGGATATATGGGGCAAACAAAATGCATCGTTAAAGTTAATTTTACTTGTTTTCTTTTTACACATTTTAATGAGGTTACTAGAAATTTTAAGTTATTATGTGGCTTTTATAGACTTCTTTTGGACAGTACTATTCTATACTTTTCCCCAGCTCTAATGATGTCCGGATGTGAGGCACATTAGTGCTCCCTTATCCTATGAGAATCAGATATCTTAGAACTAGTGCAGTAAAAATAGAGTATTTATTTGTATTCACGAGCAAGGAAGCTCATCGTATCTTGATGAGTGACTGTGATACTTATTATAATGTAGTAAGACCTTTATAATTCTGGGGAAAATGCAATTAGTAATACCTGAATTAAAGAATATTTTAAAAGAAATGCACTTTTATTTGCTCCTCGGAATGTATCTTAACACAAGCTGAGCAACGTGCTGCTCAGTAAAACAGGCCACGCAGAGTAATTGAAAGAGCAAAGTCTTGAGGATCCAAGTAGATTCAACATTGAATCCAAGCTCCTGTCTCAGCTGAAAAGCTTTAGACAAGTTAACTACTTTCTCTAAAACCATCTATAAAATGAGACTGATCATATCTATCTAATAATGTTTGTCATAAGGAGTAAATGAGATAATGTGAAGTTTCTGGCCTATATGAAATTCCCTGGGGAACAGACTGAGGAGGAGGTGGAAAGGAAGCAGGACTGGGCAGAGAGGAACGGACGGCGATGCCATCCCAACAAAGGCCTCTGTGAATCCTTGCAGAGCTCCAGGACCGGAGGTGGATGGAGAAGGCTGAAGAGGCATCGACACATCCTCAGATGCAGGTCCTCTCTCCCATGACCCTGGGCCAGGCACCCTTTTTCATCTCAGGGCAATTCTCAGCGACAGCTGCCAGGTGACGCTGGATGTGCCCTTCATTCCTGAAGGGGCATTTGGCCAGCTCAGCACAGAGTCTACCCAGGAATGTGCATTCCCCCCACTCCTGTTACCAGCTTGCATTACAAATGAGAGAGGGTACTGTTCTGGTCACACGGAGTTATCATTGTTAATTTATCCATTTGACTTGTTTCATACTCTTTCTTGTTACAAACAACATTTTGAACTCACCTCTTCCGAGTTTCTGTAATGGTCTTTCTAGAGTATAGTCCTTGGAAGAGAACTGTGAGGTTACAAGGTAGATAAATTCAACTTTACAAGATAATGCAAAATTATTTTCTGGTATGTGGAAGAGCAAAACAGTTGAGATTGGTGTTCTCAATAAGTTTTAGTGGTGATGGTTATGTTCTGTTTCACATATTTGGAGGAATGTTTGAGGATGTTTTTTATTATTTCTAATATCTTGTGTAAATATTATATGTATTGTTTTTTATGTGTCAGTTATTACATAATAAAAATGCTCCTTAAGGGGGAATAGATCAAAGTTATCCATAGTTCTGTGGAATCCTTCGGGGTCTTCTGAGATACGTGGAAGAAGTCTAATAGTTTGTTTCTAAAGTATTTGATATACTACCTAGTTTGGTTTATGACATGACAGGAGGCATGAAAGATGCTGTTATCTTTTTACTTCGTGCATGCACTTTCCTGTCTACAAGGCTCATTTGGGGCTGACAGGTATCAATGACTATTGTGTCTGCAGTTTCCTCTGAGAGAGATTAAGGTTTCATTTAGATTGTCAGCCTTCACCTAGCCAGCCCAAGTTGTGATCTCAATATTACTGTAATATTAGCTCTCATCAGGCCTTTGTCGTTGCTGTTCTTTGCGAGGAAGCTTTCTCCCTCTGCTAGGGATCTTTAGTCTAAAAGTCTAAGGATCCCTAGTAGAAGGGGAAGGAGTAGTTTTACCCCTAGAGAATTTGGGAATTGCACAGCCTAACTCTTGTCCCTTCTTGTCTTAGAGTGTCTTTTTTCCTATCCATTTATTGTTTCCTTCTTATATAAAAAGGTATTAGATTTTTTAAATATCTAAGAGTTAGTATTTTTATGCTATAATTTTCCTCCATACCTTTGGCCAGCTCCAAGGATCCCTTGAATCAGTACTACCACATGAAAACAGTTTCGTTTATCAGAATTTTTTTTTTTTTTTCAGTACAGATAGGGTTTCACTATGTTGCCCAGGCTGGTCTTGAGCTCCTGAGCTCAAGTGCTCAAGTGATCCACCTGTCTTGGCCTCCCAAAGTGCTAGGATTACACATGTGAACCCCTGCACCCAGCCTATCAGAATAATTTTAATTTTTTATTTAAGAAGTGAAAGAAGCTCCCATCTAGAGAAGGAACTTCATTTTTTTTTTTTTTTTGGAGATGCAGTCTCACTCTGTCGCCCAGGCTGGAGTGCAGTGGCACGATCTTGGCTCACTGCAAGCCCTGCCTCCTGGGTTCACGCCATTCTCCTGCCTCAGCCTCCCAAGTAGCTGGGACTACAGGTGCCCACCACCACGCCCAGCTAATTTTTTGTATTTTTAACAGAGACAGGGTTTCACCGTCTTAGCCAGGATAGTTTCGATCTGCTGACCTTGTGATCTGCCTGCCTCGGCCTTCTAAAGTGCTGGGATTACAGACGTGAGCCACTGCGCCCGGCTGGAACTTCATTTTTAACTTAGTTAATTTGAGTTTTGTGGAATGTTTTCTCCAGAGGCTTAGGGAACAGTGTCGTGGTAGCAGATGAGGAGAGTTGGCTGGCAGATTAGGGCTCAGGTGGGTGTGGTGGGCAGGTGTTTAAGGGACCAGGAATGTTTTATTGATGATGATGATGATTTACTGTTTGGTGCCTCATGCTTGAGTAGGTACCAGTGTCTTCTTAATCTTTGTCACTCAAACAAAAGACTGGCTTGAGGTGCTCTAGTTACCTTACTGTTTCATGACGCTTGGACAGGACTATTTTCAGATCCCAAATTCTTTTTTCAGATCTTTCGTAGCATTCAGGGTCCAGTGTTACTACCCATCATCACTACTTACCTATCAGATGCCATGCTAAATGCTTCATCTCTGTTTGCCCTCCACCATCTAATATAAGTCATTTGTAATAGCCAGGATTCCTGGCTCCAAAAACATGGAAACTGACCTTTAATAAGAGTAAAAAAGAATCTATTGAAAGGTCATCAGGTAGTTCACAAAATGGAGGAGGCTATTGTGAGGATGATAGTAGAAAAATAGACTTGAACCAAGGAGGCTAACTGCAGAGGAAAGTGCCACGTTGCTTCCGTAGGAAAAGTATGGGGCTACTAGCCTGCAGTTGCCACCACAACTGCAACAGGGGGGCTCTTCCACCAACTCTGAGTCTTTACACCACTTTTTTGAGAGCATCGAATGGCCAGGCTTAGGTCACATGGCTTATATCTTTGTTGCCAGCTTACAGGGACGGGGAATATCTGAAGATTTCTGCTAAAGCAGGATATTGTTTTGGTGAGTAGCCTAAAATCAACAAATTTTAATACAGCATGTTTCCCCCTGTTTTTAAGTGAAATATAGAGAATTTAAAGAACTTACTCAATGTCACTGACCAAGTCAATGACAAAGCCAAGATATGAACACAGGTCTGTTGGGCTCATAGCCATTGCACTTTGCTGCCACCTTATGTGCTGTTGACCTGGTAGAAGCCATGATTTGGGGCTTGGCCACATTGAAATTTGGATGAGGCAGAGTATTAAATAGCAAATCTGTTGGGTTTGTTTGTTGTATTTAAGGTCGTTCGTGTCAAGCTGGTCTGATTCATAGAATCCCTACTCATTGAGGGGTAGCAGCAGTATAACCAGCAGTTGGGGGAAATGTGTTTGAAATAGCCCTGTCTTCTCCAAATTTTGTGATGTTCTGCTCCATTTGAGAAGTTCATCATCTCCATGTTGTATATAGCCCGGCCCTTACATACTTCAGAATCTGTTTCAGATTTTTCTAAACCCTTCAGGAATTTACTTGGGGTTGAGCTAGTACCAGTCCAAACTCCCACCTGTACATTCTACCCCCAGTAGTGAGTTTCTGCAGCCCCAGAACTTAGCTTTGGTATTAAAATTTGAATTTTAATTGTTCCCCAACTATCTGTATTCCATCCTTTAATTCCAGAGAGACCTTATCCGGTGAGGAGTTAAAATAACATCTATATAATATAGGCAGTTTGGTTTACTGCCCTTTTGAATATAAAGGCCAAAGGTACATTTGGTTACAGAAAATGTGCCCGAAGTAACAATTCTTGCAGCTAGCCAAACATCAGTTACTGGGAAGAAAAAAATGAATAATCCCCTCAAAATTCCAATCAGGTTCTGTTACTGCTTTTTAAAGTCCCTTTGATAGCTTTTCATCATCCTTTAAAAAGCCTCTCATCATCCTTCTTAAATATATTTCTCAGCTCCCACTCCATTATGGCCTCACTGATTTTCTTCTGGTTGCTCCTGTTTTTACCTTTTACCCCTCCTTGGCACAGACTGCTGTTCCCTCTTTTCTCCTGTTCATTCTTCAGATCCTGCCTCATTTTCTAAAGTCCTCAGCGAAGCCTTCTCAGACTTCCTTAAGGCCAGGTTCATTCCGATTGCTGTCAGAGACTTCCAGAGCTGCAGTACCTTGTGATTCTCTTCCAGTGTATTGGCACAGTTACTGTTTTACATTTATTTTGGGTATTATTTGATTATTAATTATTGATTGATTAATGTCTATCTCAATGTCAGCTCAGTGGGAACAGGAATCTCTCTGGGTTGGCATAATATTTTATTCCTCATGCCTGGCACAGTGAATGAGGGAAGTTAAAATGTTGAACAGAATTTAAACAGATGTTTTGTCTTTTTCACTATAGAGCTTACAATTACTCTTACATTGTACCAAATGGTCATCCTTTTTTGTTGAAACTAAATATGGCTTGACATTATTAAGGACTGATAGAAATTCATAAGTGACCCAGACTACCAAGCAAACTAATCAAAGAAATGAAAAATGAAATGTTGGTAATTTTAGAGGACTTTTGATAAATGAAAATGAGACAGCAAAAAGTGGCTCCCTCTCTGTCTCTGTTCAAATAATCTTTTTTAGAAAAAATACACCTAGGGTCATGTACTTCGATTGGCATTGTTTTTTACTTAGAGAATAATTTGTCTTTGATGCGAAGCACAAGGGCAGGGATCTCTGATCATTTTATTCCCTCCTAGATTCAATGATTGGCATGTATTAGGCACTTGGGGAATATTTGTTGAGTTGACGCTAGATGTTAGAGATAATTATGGACGGGCTTATTGGATTAGCTTTTGAAACAGAGTATTTTCTCAGCACTCACCCTTTTATATACAACTATTGGTTTACTCATCTGGATGAACAGCTTTGGAGGCTGTGAAATAGCATTTCTGTATTTGCATTTTGTGTTTACTTTGGGCTAGAATTAAGAATACCTTCTTGTAGCACAGAAAGAAGAGTTTATAATGCCTCAGGTATATAGGGTAAGTTTTTCTGATCTCCGGAAGGCCCTGTAGCTTCACTGTTTTGTGTTTCTTTTCCATATGATAGTTGGAAAGGTCTGAGCTGACTGTGCCATTGTCAGCTATACAGAGTTAAGTGTGTGAACACACAGAGGCCGTCTTTGTTCTGCATTGTCCGTACTTCTCAATAGCAAATCTAATGCATGACTCTGGTCTAAAACATCTTACATGACTGGTCTTGTTCATGAGGGGGAAAAAATGCGGTTTTTTTCAGTTTCGAAACTGTTTAAGTTATACCGGTATTCCCCCTGCCTTAAGAATGTTATTTCATTTGAAATGTAAGAAGATTCTATTTAAAGATTTTTTCCCCCCATCCTGTTGCTTTGTATGTTTGAGGAACAGATGGAATCAAAAGCATGTGATGCTCCAGGAAGATTGAAGGCTGCTGGAGTGAGGTGATACGTCCTCATAGGTTGTACAAATCATAGGATTTTTTTTTTTTTTACTCCTAACCTCCAATTATTGTAGTGATTGTTCATTAAGGTTGACTTAGCTTACATTCTAGTGATGTCTTATGGACTCCGCTGCTAGAAAAAACTTCGCAGTTTTGTGTCCAATTGAGATGAGTAAAGGCAAGCCTTGTTGGACCTTTCTGAAAAGGGGCAGGGAAAATAAAGGGAAGGGGCTATGAAGGTGGTTCAGCAGGCTGGGGTCGAAGGATAAGGGACCAGACAGCGAGGAAGAGGTAGCCCGGCACTGTGGGCCAAGTGTTTATTCTGGGAGAAAGGGTCTGAGTCCCGTTTAGGAAAGCGGTGGTGTGTCCATAAAGGTGGTAGGTTAGCGACACATGGCAGTAGGGTTCTGGTGCAGACTCAGATGTCAGGCAGCGGAGCCTGTATCATGCCTCATGTGGCTGGACCATCTGGGGGATGAGAATCCTGTCCTGGCGTATAGAGTGTTAGAAGAAGCTAGGCTGCCACCATCTGCTGGGGTTCAAAGTAGATCCCTAGACTAGAAAAGTATTAGCTGGGAAGGCCTGGAAGAAGACAGGAAAAATAAAGCAGTAAGTTTTGATCCAGTGTATCTGTTTTCGTCATGATAACTTGTGTGTTTATGTATCCTTAACAGTAGTAGCTATCGTTCTCTGCAAGATTAACTTGCTTTGTAGTCATGTTATTGCATGGAAAGGAATAGCACTCAGAGAACGAAAGGGTGCGTACCTCACTCCTGCCAGGTCAAGGACAGGGAGCTGTCACATACTTTTCAGGACTCCAAGACCCGTTCCTGTGCTATTGGTACAGTTGATCTTTTCTTTTTTTCATGTCTCATTTTCGTAGTTCTTATGAGTAGCTGGCCTCTATTTCACTTCTAGAGTCAGTCTCCCAGCCTTGAACTTTCCATTTCAAGATAACCTTTCAAGCCTTAATGTAGTCTGAAAAAGATGTGTGTTCATGGAATATTCAGCTTTCAAGAAACAAATGGCATAGGAGGAAAAAAAAAACCCTTAATATTGGTAATTAAGAAACCTGGGCACAAGTCTCAGTTTGGTCACTTCATATTTATGAGCTCCTGGACAAGTCACTTTGTTTCTGTGTCTCAGGAGTCATCTATAGAATGAAGAGACTGAAGATGATTCTTTCTGAGGCCTCTCCCAGCTCTAATAATAAGTCCAAATGAATGGTCTAGAAAAGAATTAATCATTAGCATCTTTATAAGAGTAGCACTAGCCTCTTGATTATGTTGGGCCACATGACAAACATGGACAGAAAATCTTGGCAAGCCCCTGCCCTCTCACTCCCAAATCAGCCTCTGTCACTTTACTCTGTTTCAGTACAAGCAAATGTAATCTGAGGAACCTAAGGAAAGTCATGAGAGCCTTTTGAATTAACTGAGGGTTACAACCACCATTCTGTTCTGAAAA
This sequence comes from Nomascus leucogenys, assembly GCF_006542625.1. Classification (NCBI taxonomy): domain Eukaryota; kingdom Metazoa; phylum Chordata; class Mammalia; order Primates; family Hylobatidae; genus Nomascus; species Nomascus leucogenys. Next base: position 133,017,432 of record NC_044384.1, read on the forward strand.
TAAGCTGAGGCTGAGTTCCTCTTGACACCTCATGCCTCTCTTCCCTCCCCAGTCCTTCTTGGTATCCTGCTAATTGTACCTCTAGACAATTGGTATTTATAATTCATTTCCACTTTAGCTTCTCTCCAGAGTTCATACGTCAGTCTTCAGATCCTTCTACTAATGGTTCTGTGACATTTTCTTAGCAAAGAGGGAAGCATCTGCCTGGGTGCCGTTTGATACTCTTCTGTTGACTTCACTTGGGATCTGAAAGCCTTTCAGTTAGTTCATTGATACTCTGAAGATATTCATCATTATAATTATGGCAACAGAATTTCTTCTTCTCTCTACCTCCCACCCCCGACTTAATATGAGCTGCTCAAAGTTAAGGGTCTCATGGTATCAGCATTGTGTGTCCCTAGCATCTAGTACCTAGTAGACACAGCAAAGAAGTGTATTGAGTTGATTTCTCTCCTACTCTTTTGAGAGGTTGAGAGAGTTTTTCTGATGACCATTAACGAGGTCCCTTGTTAGAAGCCTTTTAGGGCTTATCTACCAAATGTTGTCCTTAGAGAAAGCATCAGAAGGTGAAGCACCAGTTTCCAGCCTTCCGCTTAATTAGTTTGCTTCATTAAATGTCTCCTGCTATTTTGATTTGTTATGGAAGTCACCTTCACTTTCTGCTAAAGCTTTTGTGGAAAGTTATTTTGTACCTTTAAACAGCTGCTTCTCTCCAGGAAGCCTGCTTTTATTTTATAGCAAGCCGGCTCGGCTCTCTCTGTACTGTCTGGCTCATGTCTATAAATGGTCAAGGCCTCAGAGCCAGATGGGGCGGGACAGGGTCATCCAACACGTCTTTGAAGTGATTATTTCATATTGAATCTAGTTGTGAACCCCATATGTACCTAACACCATGATTGTGGGTGATAAGAAATAATGTGGGAGGAAGAAAATAAGACTTGTTCAGAAAACAATTGTAAAACCACATTGTTTCAACGTTAGGATGTGATACATTGCAGGCGTATTATTCACTGCATCATTATTGTAGCAAAAGATTGCAGACTAAATGTTCAATAATAAGACCCTGATAAAATATGATACATTCACATGCCAGAATACTATGCTGCTATTAACAAGAGTAAGGCGGCTTTGTATGTGATAATGTAATGGGATTTTGATAAGGGATTTAAAGAGCAAGAAATAGCAAGAAGGCCAGGCACAATGGCTCACGCCCATAATCCCAGCACTTTGAGAGGCCGAGGCAGGAGTATCGCTTGAGACCAGGAGTTTGAGACTGTCCTGGGCAGCATAGCAAGACCCTATTGCTACCAAAACAAACAAACAAATAGCCTGATGTGATCGTGCCAGGTGCATGCCTGTAGTCCTAGCTACCCAGGAGGCTCAGGCACGAGGATCACTTGAGTCCAGGATCTTTGCTCATAGCTGCAGTGAGCTATGATGGCATCACTGCCCTCCAGCCTGAGCAACAGAACAGGACCCTATCTCTAAAAGAAAAATAAAAATAGCAAAAATAGTCCAAGTATAGTGGCTCACATCTATAATCCCAGCAGTTTGGGAGGCAGAGGAGGGTGGATAGCCTGAGGTTAGGAGTTCAAGACCAGTCTGGCTAACATGGCGAAACCCCATCTTTACTAAAAAAAATACAAAAATTACCCAGGCGTGGTGGCAGGTGACTGTAATCCCAACTACTCCAGAGGCTGAGGCAGGGAGAATTGCTTGAACCCGGGAGGCAGAGGTTACAGTGAGCCAGGATCATGCCACTGTACTCCAGCCTGGGCGATGGAGCGAGACTCTATCTCAAAAAAAAAAAATATAGCAAAAATATATATCATGCTTCCATTTATAGTCCATGAGAAGAAAAGGGATGGGCAGGCGCACACACACAAACCCACACACACGCACGTGGATACACACATGTGGATGGCTTATTATCTCTGGAAGGATGCATAGGAAACTGGGAACAGTTCTTGTTTCTAGGCAGAGGGACTGAACAGGAAACTGGTATGGGAAGGAAACAAATTTCGCTGCATACTTTTTTGTATACTTGGCGGGGGAAATCATTGTATATTTATTGTATTCATTTTTTCAGAAAAAAAAAAAAAACTGCGAAATTTTCTTTTTTTGAGACCGGATCTCACTGTGTCTCCCAGGCTGGAGTGCAGTTGTATGATCACAGCTCACTGCAACCTCGACCTCCTGGGCTCAGGTGATCCTCTCACCCAAGCCTGTCAAGCAGTCAGGACCACAGGTGCTCATCATCATGCCCGGCTAATTTTTTGTATTATTTGTAGAGATGGCTTTTTCACTGTTTTGCTCAGGTTGGTCTTGAACTCTTGGACTCATGTTACCCGCCCGCCTTGGCCTCCCACAGTGCTGGGATTACAGGAGTGAGCCACTGCACCTGTCCTAAATTTTCTTTAAAAGAAAGTTGAATGACATGAGAGCCCATAGAGAAGGGAAATTTGTTGTATATTTAAAGTAGTTTATTTATTTGACACGTGGTCAATGAGCTCCTGCTCTTCATCAGATTCTGTTTTGGCCTCTGAGATGCAGGTGATTTCAAACAGCTATGAGTGCCCTGAAGTCACAGAAGTAGGGGTTTTGGTGTCGAATGAATTACTAGGGTGGAGCTGGGCTGCTGTTTAAGGAAGGATCATCACAGAAGGTCCTTTTGGAAAAAGATACTGAGCTGACTGCTGAATGAGGAGAAGCCAGCTTAGTAGGGAATCAGGATGGGGCAACAGAGTTCCAGGCAGGATGGCAGCAGAAGGAGGGTCATTCTGGAAAGCTTCGGAAAGGAGGCAAGCTTGCCTTCCATGCATGGGCTGAGTGGAAGCTAAAGTCCCACACACTCACCTGGAACGAAGAGTCAGGCCTGACTGACAAAGATAGGAAGAGTGAGAAGTGGCAGAAATTAAGTTTAGGTCAGTAGGATGAGGCCTGAGCATCAAGGGCCCCTGGATGCTGGGGTCTGGCCAGCTTTTTCAGCTACCTCTTGAGACATACTCAGATACGTCGCAGGCATCATCTGCTGTGAGACTGCTAGCAGCATTGTAGAGTTCCCTTCACTCTGTCCATGTAGAAATACATATTCTGCAACAGAAAGTAAAAGGCAGGAGCAGAAGAAAACTCTCTCTCCCTGACTTGCAGAAAAGCTCATGGCAGGTTTAAAAAGGACAGGGCAATGCAGACAGCTATAGTGTGAGGGACACAGCGTGGCTCCTGGTATACTTCATGCGAGAATCTGAATGCTGGCTCTGTGATAGCGTCCTCAACCCACCTTCCTCATCAGTAAAGTCGGGATTGCAATATTACGTCAACCCACTTCGCGGAATTGTCAAGTTGAGAATGAAAACAAGAGAACAAGTGGCTTCTGTAAAGTATTAGGTGTTAAACAGATCGATGAAAGTGGTTATTAGCGGAGACAGTACAGGAGTAACGTCAATTGGGCAGTCTTTGGGTAAAGATGGCATCCTTCTGCTAAACCTCCCAGAAATGACATGTATCAGATTCCATTTCTGTACACCCTAGCATGTGGTTTTAGTTTTTGTAGTTGTTATTGTTGTTTGTTTGTTTGTTTTTTAATCTAACTGTTTTGGTGGAGAAAAGAAAATAAAGTTCATCGGGAGATACTTTATAACTCCTCATTATGATGACTGACAAATATCCAAAGGGCATGTTTCTTTTAAGCCCGTGCTCTGTCTTTATCCCCACACAGGGGCAGGCGCTCATGTCTTTTACATGGGACTTTTTGAATTTTTATCTTGATTGTGGTATTAGCTTCTTACTGGGTTCCACCTCAAGCTTACTTTTGTTAACTGGAGACCTTTACCTGTAGAATCATCATCTGCTTAAGTTAGAACTAAGTCTATTCCAAATGATCAGTTTTATTTTACTGCTATAGTACACCGCTTTTTATGTCTGCAACATGCTTTGTAAAATAGTAACTTCACAGAATTTTTCTTAATTCTGAGAAACAGTTATTTAGTAGCTTCAGTTTCCTAAGAAGAGAGGGAAATGTAACTCAAAGGACAGGAGAGTCCCCAAGATCTTCCAAAACCTATAATCTATTATTATTTTAGATGGTAACATTTTACCAATATTAATGTCTTTGTCTTCTTTATAGCACAGTAGAAGCACCAAGTGCTTTAAAAATAGGAGATGAAAAATTAAAAAAAAAATGAAAAGGAGGTAGGAAGAAAGCCCCTGTCATAAGGATGCAACAAAACCCAAGGCTCAAACATCACCCTCTGCTGGGCCTGTTGACAGTAGAGGGAAACAGTTACCTGACATTAAAACATTACTTTAGTAATTATAGTTTAAGAGTAACTTTAAAACTTTTTATTAAATTAATTACCTCAAATAATGCTGAAGAACATGAGTGCATTGCAAAATTTGAACATTGGTACATTGTAAAAAAAGTATAAATTCTTGAGTTTTAAAGGAAAAGTTTAAATCTGAGGGGTGGGATGGATTGAGGCTGACCTTTTTTCCCAGAGTGGTTTTTATAAACAATGTTTAAGTTTTGTTATTTATATTAACATGAAAGCCTCGTTTATCTAGAGAACACGCTTCTGTGGCTGAGCCTCTGTTCCTGGGATGCCAGATAGTGAGACATTGCAATCCTGAGTAGTATGCTCAAAACTCACTTCATATGTCAGGAGCTAAAATGGTCTTGTTTTCTAGTAATCTCCAGTTTGTGATTCGTACTCAGAGGCTTGCACGTTGCTGTATACACTGACAGAACGTTGATGGCTTTTGGAGAAGCTGCTTGCTGCTTGTTGCCCAGAGTTAGCTTTATTGGTCTCACTCTGTGCCATATTGAAAGTTAACCTGTGATAACCCCCCAGTCATTTTCTCAGTCTCCTGGAGAGGTAACAGAACATCTTTATTCTGGATTTGCCATACACACTGACATAATTCCTCTTTAAATATCTGGCTGTCGTAGTCTAAGGTCATAAGAAACATTTAATTCTTCAGAATGGCAACACAATTTGAATTGCTGTCAAACAGTATGTGGCCTGAAACGGGAAAGAAAGGAAAATTATTGATCATTGAGATGCCTTTGTGTCTCGCATCGTTTCACTAGCCTGTAATTAATTGAGCCTTTTGACGTCCATCCATATTTTTTTTTCTTCCTTTTGGAAATTCAGCTGCGTTCCCACCCCACATGGTGCCTTGGAGATTACTTGAGACTTTTATTTATGGTATCTCTATTTTGTTGTTGACATTAATGAGCTTACTGCACAAATATCACAAGAGAAATAGTGTTGCTTTTTGGAATGTTAATGAATTGCTTGCCTGGCCAATTGCCATTTGTTCCAGTGTGTGAGTATGATGGTGTGTGTGTGTGTGTGTGTGGAAAAGAGAGACGAGTAGCAGGGGTGGATTGCATTTTTTTCCTCTTTGCAGCCAGTGACGTGAGCTGTGCCTGGAACAATCAGACTCGCTGCAAACAGGGTAGTTGAAGATGCTGGGGGAGGCAGCCTGGTGCTTCTTAAGCTAACGCGGATCACGGCGCTCAGGAGCTGCTCAGGCACAACCCCGCAGAGTTCCTCCAACGTGAGAGCCTTGGAACGGTTGGAAAGTGCCTTTTTATTTCTCCAAACCCCTTCCTTAGTTGACCTTTGAAAATGATTGGCGTGAATAGTGTCCAGAGTGCCAGCAAGGTACGGGTGAGGACCTCAGGTTCCGTGAAATACTCCCGGGAGGATTCTATCCGGCGGCAGTCTCACAGGTCAAAGTCCATGAAAATTTCCAACTCCTCAGAGTTTTCTGCTAAGGAGAACAAGGTAAAGAAATAACTACATTCAACCTTATTGACAGCTGTGTGGCAGGGCAACAAATTGGATAGTCTTTGGCAGTGTCTAATGTGCAGTGATAGAAAGTAACGAGGAGTATAAAATGGCTCTAAGAGAATCAGGTGCGATCAGGTGAGAGGAATGGGACCTGAACTCCAGATACAGAGATGCTGTGGCGTGGGTCAGTTTTGTAAAGAGCCAGTTTGTAGAAGAGATGGGCGAAAGCCGTGCTCAAAATGAGATGCCTGTGGGAAACGGTTGTTTGGCACGTCGATCTTGTTTTTGGTCTCAGAAAGGTTGCCTTGACAAATGATTTTTCAGTGCAGAGTATTTTTAGAACATCAGGAATATAGAGATATTGTGTATGATTTTATCTTTCAGTTAGTTCCTTTTCCCTTTCCTCCCCTGGTCTCCCCCCAACACCCCCAGTCTGTAGAGCTGATGTACAAGTAGGACCTGGTCCTATTATACTACATTCATGTCAGGTTTAGAGTTGTTAGCCCCAGGCATATGTAATGAAGAGAAATTTCTTCTTTCATGCTCCTTACACATATATGTGCTGATGCTATGCTGCCATGAAACCACTCGTGTTTTTGCAGCTGTCTTGAAGATAATCTAGTCTTTGTTCGTGTGAAATGTGAAGGGAGTGATTACGTAGTGAAGTGGGCATTTACTACATGCAACATATTCTTGAGATTCTTCCCACCACCATCTGTGTGAGCAGGGTACTCAGAAACACTCCCACTCCACAGGTTTAAAAATGGAATAATAGAATCATAGGATCACAGAACTCCAGGGCTGGAGATGGAGATGATTCTAACGGAGATTCATGGGCTTGATAATGTGCAGAGAGAGCATCAGGAGGTGGATCTCAGTGTCATTTCAGCCTTCTGGGGGTTATATCCAGACCCACTGAGAGTGACATCAGGCTTTCTTCACCCTCCCACCATTCCCCACTGCCCTCCTCCTCTGCTACCTCCCCATCCCTGTGTGACATAACATTGTTGAAAGACTTTGGCATTAACAGGTTCCCCTCAAAATATGGCAGGGGACAGGTGGCAAAATACCTTAGTGTGACTTTAAGAAATATGTTGGCTTCCTATTCACCCCCTTACATTATGACATATGGAGTCTGACCCCCTCCATCATTAGCAAATTGCCTGGCTCCAGTAAGTCTTCAAATGTGGCTTTTTACTCCTCACTGTTTTTTAAAAAGCTTTATCTTTAGAGAGAAACGTGTCTTTAAAGTCCTTTAATGTGACCTGTATAGGGATGTGTTGGCTTCTACTGAAACTGTTATGAGACCACCTGTGGTGTGATGACTGTGGTCTCCTGCTGAAGTAGACCAGAATGGTTTATCATATTCTTAAATAAATGTATGTGAGCATGTGTGTGATTCTCAACATGGCTATAAAATTGGCTTCTATGAGAGCACTAAGAGGCATCTCTGGATTTTGTTTTGGATGTTTTAATGTGGAGTATACCCATGGTATGCAGTCAGAGGCTATGGGAAATTAACAGCTCATCATCCTCAACTCTGTTGTAGTCCTACTACCTATCCTCATGATAATTTAGGCATTGTAATATTAGTGGGTTCACCCAGAATTATGGTTGTGTAGTGTAATGTTGGAATCCAGCATAGATACCAAATGAAAAGATTCTCTACTATCCTCTGTGTTTGTCACACAGTACAGGTACTCTTTCTTAATATGTATCTGTGCAAGAGAAGGCCAAGCACTTTTTTTTTTAATATTGCAAACACTGCAGGAGTTAACAGTATAAAAGGCCACTGGTAGAATTGTAGTCAGTAGGCCATCACATGATACCTTAAAGATTATAGTCAGTTTTTAAAAGATCATTAGTATTTTTTTGAGTTATATGTGGTCCCTAAGTTCCAGAATATGTGTTCCAGGATATAGCCAAGCTCCCAATAATCTCACAAGAGATATTTTTAGGATTATCTAGTTGCTTAAAATTGAACACCAGAGCTAAAAGAAAATCAGTAGAATAGAATATTCTATCAGAGTGACCCTAATCATTGACTAGCCATTTATATTCCCTAAATGAAATAAACTGAATAATACAATAGGCTTGTACCCTAAATTACTGAACTTAATTATACTATAATAGACGTGTAAAATGTTGATTTAAGCATCACTTCTCCCATTTTTATCCACAGTTACACATTTTACTCCAATTTTAATCAGAATTTTCATTGATCTTACTTATATCTAGTAGTATTTTTTAGCCCTTAAATCAGTGTTTCTTCTTCTTTTTTTCTTTTTTTTTTTTAAAAAAAACAGAGACAATGTCTCACTATGTTGCCCAGGTCGATCTCCAACTCCTGGGCTCAAGCAATCCTTCCACCAAAGTACTGGGATGATAGGCACGAGCTACTGCAGCCGGCTGGTATTTCTTCTTGCTAATCATATAAACAGCATTTTTGATTACCTGACTCTTTCATCCAAAATGCAGGATGTTTAATCTGATGGTTAGAAGTTCCCCTTTGCCACCTCTCTCCACCCCCTCACGTCATCTTCCCAACCTGTAAAAATAAGATACCGTTAACTCATGGTTCGCTCCTGGGATTTAATGTTATCTTTCTAGAACTCTGGCTCTTTCTAGAATAGGTGTAATAATTGCTTCTCCTTGTCAGAGTTGGAATTACATGTTTTGTATTCTTTGAAACTTTCATCTTTGATGTTTCTACCTTGTTTTCTTGGCCATTAAATACATAATGGTTTATTCAAATATTAATTATCTGTAGTCCTCACTTGTTCTCTGATTTATTCATATTCATTTGAAAAAAAAGTGTTAAAGGACTGTGGAAAGGATTAGAAGTTTCGCCTTTGATTTTAGTGAAATATCTTAAACACTTTTCTTGATCTAATTATTTTAAATTAAGAAAATGGAATTTTCGAATACTTTATGGTTCATATTGACCTCATCTGAAGAATATTACTTAATCTACTAAAATTCAGCTTATAGATGTTGTTTTCTTTAAAACCTCCTTCTCCGTGTTGACTTTTTTTCTTTATTCTGTGTTTAAATCTTACCGTTTCTTCTAGAGAGTGTGTGGCTTTGTCTTTTTCTCGATAATAATGTTTGCATCAAACTCTGAAGCACATAATATGGGCAGGATGCAAATATGAATATGTTTTGGGAGAATATGTATGTGTTTTGTGGAGACTGGCATTCATTATTAAAATTAATCAAGTCTGACTGAGCTCAGCTGTTCATTGGGTGTCTGGTATTGGAAGAGTTACCAGCAAGGCTTCTGGCCATGAGGGGGCAGTGCAGACCTTCCTGCTGTCAGATCCAGCTGGTTGCTCTGCCTTTGACAGAAGTAACATTTTAGAATCAATTAGATTCTAATTGATTTCTAATTTAGACACAGTTTCCTAAAAGTAGAATGCAATCAGCCCTGGGTATTCGGGTACCCGTGGAGTTTCAAAACCCGTGGATATGGAGGGCCAACTGTACTCCAGAATTTGGGATGGGCAGTATTAGAAAACGTTGATTTAAGCCTCACTTCTCCCAGACATTTCCACAGTCCTCCTCTGCGTCTAAATATTTGTCAAATATGTATTATTTTCGTATTAATTTTTAACTTACGGTTTAAAACATAAATCTGTAAAAGTTCATGTTGATAAACACTCCTTTCTTCCCCATATCTTGCCAAACTACATGATACCGTTTAAATGAGGGGGAATCACAACCTGTTTTTGTTTCTTTATGTTGTTGTAGGTGAAAGTCACATGAGTGGATTAATATAACATGCGTGGCTGAATCCTTGAGGCATTTTTTGAGGAATAAGCATGATGTAGAGATTAGATCAAGAATTCTCTAGTTAATAATGTTGATTGAAGTGAACCTTTTAAAGCTTTTATTCAGTAATATAGCAAAGAAATCAATTTCTGTGACAGCGAAATTTCAGGAACTTCCAGTAAAGTACTGGTACTTTGGTTCGTGCATAGTGAAACGTTGGCCTGTCGGTTTCTCAGTCAGGATGCTGCATCCTGGCGGGCTACCCTGGTTTTGCTTTCTAAGTAGCAATGTTCACCTAGACAAGTTACTTCACCTCCCCAAGACTCATGCCTAAAATGCAGGGGTTTGATAAAATGATATCTTTGTTCTGAACAATGTTAATTTTAGAAATCTTGCCGAGGTTGGTGGGGTTATTTCCTTTGTAGAAGGAACCTTAAAGACTGAGCTAGACTTAACAAAGGTAGTTTTATATGTATTCCGAATAAACCTCTTCCTGTACTAGGAGATGTTAACTATAAACGTGTTAAAGGAAAATGGAAGTCCTTTGCTCCAAACCTCTGCTCTGCTAAGTGCCTAATCCATTGCTTTTTAAAAACGTGTTGCAATAATGTTGAAAGGCACCGTCAACTCTATTCTCCCCATTCTCCTTAGGCGTCACTTGCTGTTTCCTTCACATTGTTAGATAAATGCTAATCATTGCTCCCTCTGTGAGTTAAAGCTATACACAAAGAAACCTGAAGAAATCATTACAATGGCCCTTTGCGACCTGAAGTTTTGGTGGTAGGTTTGCAGATTGTTGTCATTTCTTCCTAGACCACTTTTGTTCTTTGGACTAAGGCTAGAGCCTGGGAAGGAGATTCTGGTCAAACAGGACATTGATATCTGCCTATTTTAAAATGGAGAAAATTCTTAGTCATAATATGAAAATTTTCCTGCAAATGTCTCTATGTATTTTTGTTATTCCTAAGTTGAAGGAGTACTTTTTTAACCTCATAAATTCATCCTTTAGTTGAACAGACTTTATTAAAAGAAAAACTTGGCCGGGTGCGGTGGCTCACGCTTGTAATCCCAGCACTTTGGGAGGCCAAGGCGGGCGGATCACGAGGTCAGGAGATCGAGACCACGATGAAACCCCGTCTCTACTAAAAATACAAAAAATTAGCCGGGCGTGGTGGCGGGCGCCTGTAGTCCCAGCTACTCGGAGAGGCTGAGACAGGAGAATGGTGGGAACCCGGGAGGCAGAGCTTGCAGTGAGCCGAGATCGCGCCACTGCACTCCAGCCTGGGCGACAGAGCGACACTCCGTCTCAAAAAAACTAAAATAAAATAAAAAAATAAAAATAAAAGAAAAACTTAAGCATATATACATTTTCAAGAGTTTGAGCATTCAGGGATGTGTAAATTAGGGTTGTACCAGACCACAAGGGGCTGGCACTCCGATGTGAGGTGCAAGAAGGCAAACTTTTTTTTTTTTTTTTGAGACAGAGTTTTGCTCTTGTTGCCCAGGCTGGAGTGCAGTGGCACAATCTCGGCTCACCACAACCTCTGCCTCCGAGATTCAAGCGATTCTCCTGCCTCAGCCTTCCAAGTAGCTGGGATTACAGGCATGCGCCACCACGCCCGGCTAATTTTGTATTTTTAATAGTGACGGAGTTTCTCCATGTTGGTCAGGCTGGTCTTGAACTCGCAACCTCAGGTGATCCGCCTGCTTAGGCCTCCCAAAGTGTTGGGATTATAGGCATGAGCCACCGCGCCCAGCTGGGAAAACTTTTATTTAGTATTTGCAGAAGCAAGGCGAAGAGAACAGTTTTGATTGGCTGGAAGTTAGTTGGTGGAAAGAATGATATGCAGAGAGAAAGAAAAATAAATTTTTTAAAAGAAGTTGATGGTTTCTGATTGGTATATTTTCTAGTTTCCATTTACTGTTTACATTGGCCTTTGGTTTGTTCATGTAAAAATTTAAAATGTCAGAGGTACCTCAGTCTAATGAGCTCCCAAAGAGAATTTTTTTTAAACAACTTAAACTATTAGGTCAAAATATTGACATCCTCCTGCACTAGTTCTAATCCTGGCATTTGAAGGAATTAGGGAGGTCGTGTCTTGAACAAAATAAATCTGGTAGTGCAAAGATAAAAACAATTTTATCTTCAGAAGTCTATTTTTCTTTTATTGGCTCTCCTATGTTAAGTTATACTTTTCCTCTAGGTATTATTCTGCCAGACTAACATGTTCTAATGTTTTGTGGGTTTTTTTGTTTACTTTGTTTTTTTTTTTTTTTTTTTTTTTTTTTTGACAGATTCTCGCCCTGCTTCCCAGGCTGGAGTGCAGTGGCCTGATCTCGGCTCACTGCAAGCTCCGCGTCCCGGGTTCACGCCACTCTCCTGCCTCAGCCTCCCTAGTAGCTGGGACTACAGGCGCCCGCCACCACGCCCGGCTAATTTTTTGTATTTTTAGTAGGGATGGAGTTTCACCGTGTTAGCCAGGATGGTTTCGATCTCCTGACCTCGTGATCTGTCCGCCTCGGCCTCCCAAAGTGCTGAGATTACAGGCGTTAGCCACCATGCCCAGCCAACGTGTTCTAATGTTTTAATGTGATCCTTAGCCAAAGGAGATCTTAAAAAGAGACCTGACTTCTTCAGGGACGTAGTTCTACAGATTATCATTATCCGTCTCATTTTCATTATCGATAAATATTTATTCCCCTTAAGTTGATGACTTGAGTCAGAGTTGCCCCAAAATAGAAACTTTCACTCCTTACACAATATTGCTCTGTATTCTAGGCCACAGTGCAGTGGCCTGACCTGGGCTCACTGTAACCTCTGCCGCCTGGGTTCAGGCAATTCTCATGCACCACCACACCCAACTATTTTGTTTTGTTTTGTTTTTAATAGAGATGGTTTTTTGCCATGTTGGCCAGGCTGGTCTTTAATTCCTGGCCTCATGTGATCTGAACTCCTTGACCTCCATAAGTGCTGGCATTTAAGGCATGAGCCACTGCGCTGACTTGGTTTTATTTTTGTTAGGAAAGCTAGCAAAGTGACAATGGTTTTTGTCATTGGGTTGGTTTGTTAGAGCTACCCCCTGCCCTCCACTTCTTAATTTCTCTCCTTCCTCCAGTTCCTCTGTATCTGTGAATTTCTCAAATCCTGCTGGTACTTTCATATAAATAAATGTCTTTTTTAAGATTGCTGAAATGATTATTTAGGAGTAAATGTTGGGCAAACTGTGCTCCTGATAGAATGATATTTCTTGACCCTTGAGTATAAATAAAAGCAGATCTTCACCATCACCATTTACCCATTTTCACTTGAGTAAAGTGTGGGTGATGTGTTTGGTTTGGATGTGTCTATTACAGACCACAGGCTGTTTTGGCTTCCCATGTAATGGAAATTAACATGGAGCCAAGCACATTTCCCAGACGAGGCTTTTGAATCAGGGCTTGTGCTCAAGCACAAGGGAGACAGTGGAGGTGAGGTACAGGGTCCTCTGACTGGCTCTGCAGGGAGTGGTGAGGGGAAGCTGGTAGGGATTTTTTTTATTAGGCAAAGCACAAAAGAGGGTTAGGGTATGCGGGTCAGCATATCTGGTTGTAATACTTATCTCCAGTGATGGGCTGCTTGCTGGTCTGGCCAGCACACTGTTCAGCATTTCCTACTCAGGATAGGACACTCCACAATCTTGGTTTCTTGTTAAATCTCCTAAGGCCAGTTTCTAGACTTCTGTAACTGAAAGACATATTTAAACATTATGAGAGCAGAGAGAATGGCTATTTTCTTTGTGTGTCTAAATCCTCAGGGTTAGCGGATATAGCATCAGTGAGATAGAGGTGTAGGTTTTGTGAAGAGAAGAAGAAAAAAAATATATGAAGAAGCCGCGTCCCATTCCTGTTCTGTGTCATCTCTAACTCCCAATGCCGTACTGCATTCTTGCTCCCCTCCATTTATGAGTAGACTGTATTTGAACACATTCTTCTGGGAAAGGTGTACTAAAACAGGTGTTTGAGAACTTCCATGTATTTGAACATTGTAGAGAAAATGTTGGTCCATGGTGTCATTCCCGGCAAGCTTAGTGTAATATCCTTTTCAGAATCCAGGGAAAGGAAAAAGAAAAATCTATGCAATAATGATAGGAGTTGAAAGAGAAAAAATATGTATACTTACATTTTAAAGATAGTCACTGGCGAAGATCAGGGAGTTTCGTAGCGTCATGATAACCTGTAGTTAACCATAAGGAGCTTCTGTGTGGGAATATGTATGGTGACAAGCTGTTCTGCAACCTGTTGTTAGATCATGCCTGGCTTAGAGCTTAGGGATTGCATTCAGCTTAGAGTCTAATAGGAGATTTTTGGAAAATATTTTTTATTTACTCATCCATAGTGAAGCAGAGACTAGGAGTAGCTGAGCAAGATGGCTTCCTGCTTGTTAATTTATGTTATTAATTTATGATGGAAGTTACTCTTCTAACATTAATTTTAGTTAAGATTTTTAAGCTTTGCCTTAACTATCATTGAAGCAGATTTTATTTCTTTTTTTAAAATCCACTGTACCATGTTCTGATGGTACATTTAGTGTACCTGTTTGGGCATGTAGATCGCCTGGTATCAGTGGAATTTGTTTTTCTAGGTAGATTCTTTGAAATGCTTTATGTCAAAAGTTTTCCGAACGGGCTGACTGAGGCTCTAGCCCTAGCCTGACTCCCCTTATGACATGCCGTTGTTTGTAGCCTACAGTTAAGTTTTACAACATGAAATTCCCCCCAAGGCACTGGAAACACTAGTGTACTCATTATTGCCACATTCAAATCTGGTGAGCCAAGTGTGTGTTTGATTCCAGTAAATAAATAAGATTACGTAGCTATCTCAAACAGTCTAATCTCCTTCTTGCACTCAGCTGCAGTTTAGTGGCGTCAGCGTCAGCTCTACTACTCAGAAATCCACTGGGGCAGGCCAAGGTGTTTACAGGAAGCATTAAGACCTTCTCTAGATCCTGGTGCCCCAGCGGCTCATGACAAGGGAATGAATCCTTGTTGAGCTTTTTCATTACAGTTTTCTTCTAAGATCTCCCAGCATAAGTAAATCTAAAGGGTTGAGGTCCTACCTAACTAGACGTACAGATACAGGAAAGTACTTTGAGAGAAGCAGCTCTTGACTGTCACTCCGAGGGACAGATAAAGGACCAGCAGATTTATATAGATTTATGACACTTTTCTTTATTGTTGCTTTTTTTTTAAATTGGAGACAAGATCTCACTTTGTCACCCAAGCTGGAATGCAGTAGTGAGAACACAGCTCATTGTAGCCCTGAAATCCTGGCCTCATATAATCCTCATGCCTCAGCTTCCTGAGTAACTAGGACTACAGGCAGATGTCACCTCTCCAGGCTAATATTTTAATTTTTTGTAGAGACAGAGGACTTACAATGTTGTCCAGTCTGGTCTTGAACACCCGACCTCAGGTGCTTCTCTCACCTCAGCCTCCCAAAGTGCTGGGATCACAGACATGAGACACCACATGTGGCCACACTTCTCTTTCTTAATACATCTTCTTAAAAACAGGTAAAATAGAAAGGCCATTTGGAATACTCTTGCTGTGGTTGGACAGTGTTTTGAGGAGGTTTTCTGTGCCTCATCAACCCCCTGCTGTGATCTCGCAGACTGTGATTAAGTGGTATTTAGATAATAGCAAAAAACTTAACTCTTAGAGTTTAAGGTAACAATGTACTTTTATCTTCACACCCACCTAAACTCCACTAAAATGACAGTAGGACTCATAGACCTTCAAGGCCCCAAAAAATGAGAGAGGATTTTTTAAAACATCAGCAAACTTTGAAAGACGGAAACCAGATAGACGTGTTAACTAAGTTCCACAGAAAAAAACTGGACCCCACGTACCAAAGAAAGAAATAGAACAATTTGTCCCCACAGAACGCAGGAAAGGCCCAGTAATTGGGGGCCACTGGCTACCTCTGAGGGCAGTGAGTCGAACGAGGACAGCCCTTTAAAGCCTCCAAAATTAGTAAGTAGACCTTCTGAATGCCCTCCCCTGCTTTGATAGCCGAATACCCTTCCTCCCACCATTTTCTTTTCTTTTTCAAGACAAGTTTCACTCTTTCATCCAGTCTGGACTGCAGTGGCACGATCACAGCTCACTGCACCCTCAACTTCCTGGGTTCAAGCGATCCTCCCGAGTACTCGGCTTCCAGAGCAGCAGGAGCTACAGGCACACACCACCATGCCCGGCTAATTTTTTAATTTTTTTCCAGAGATAGGGTCTTGCTTTGTTTCCCAGGTTGCTCTTGAACTTATGGGCTCAAGCAATCCTCCTGCCTTGGCCTCCCAAATTGTTGGGATTACAGGTATGAGCTAGCATGTCCCCCTGCCCACCCTACCATTTTCTGTTCTTTCTCTCTGATAAGTTTAACCCAGAGGTTTTGGACTTAGGAAATTAGGCTCCGTTGAGGCCCACACGGTGATCCCCACATTGAAAATAGCAGGATTCAGTGAAAGGTATAAACGTTTCACAGCAGCGCATCTGTTCCCTCTCTACTTTCTCATGTACTTTTTCTCAGTTGCTTGAAGAAGTGAAAGAGAAGACATGGTGTCCAGTAGAGCAGAGGGGGAGAAGGAATCCCCAGGATCACAGCAAAGGGAAACCCTGGGACAACAGCTGTGCCGGAGATAGAAACCAGCCAGATTAGAGGAGTAGGGGCGGAGACGATGCCAAGAGACGTGCTTCCAACCATGGCACTGATGGAATGCCTGCTGGAGGGTGTGAAGTTGACATAGAGATAGATTCATAGAAAACTGAGTAAACAACAATAAAATAAGATGATGATTAACTCCAGGGAAATCAAAAATCTTACAAAAAATGGAAACGTAGCCTAGTGTTCTGCCCCATGAATAATGTCTATATAGTCATAATAATATGAGGACTGAAAATTCATGAAACTCCAAATTGTGATTGTGATATGATTTTAATATGGAAGTGGAAAGAAAGAGAAGGGCAGGGTGTGTGTGGGTGTGGGTGTGTTTGGGTGTGTGTGTGTGTGTGGATGGGTGTGTGTATTAAGAGAACTAAATAAATGTTCTCTTTCCAGAATTCTGCAATTGAAAGTCAATAGATGATATTGAAAATAGAAAAACCAAAAAGAGATTCCAAGAGGTGACTTTTGAGCAGCAAGAATCAGAGATGAAGTTAAAAGATTATTTGTATTACATACCTTTTAATAATTTTTGATTATATAAATGCTATACATATATTGCCTTGAGAAATTTTTTTAAATGAATCAGAAGGAATATAGACAGCATATATAGGTACATATGAGACTGGAATAATTTCCAGTGACTAGAATGGCTTTTGTTTATCTTAATTAACTTTGTGTTTAACAAATGCCAGGTAATAGAGACTACTTTTTTAGAAAAGCAAAAGGTTTCATCTCTTCCAAGACTTTATACTCTAGCAGTTATCATACTAGACCATGTTCCGCTGCTAGTTGCTGTCACAGTTTCAGTCTATAGCAAAATATCAGTGAAAGACTGGTCCTTTCTTAAGAAACAGTTGTCTCTTCTGAGATTGTCCATGTAACTTATTTTAATGCAACAATACTGATAATAGTTCGTGCTTTGTTTCTTTAAAAAATTTATTTTCTCACTTAGCTAAACGAAAAACTGGCAATTCTGTTTAGCTCCCTAAAATTTCTTTTGCAAATTTTCCCGTTTATGAAATTTGAAGCCTGCTATCCCTGGGTGAGATTATTTAATTTGTTCCTATTGATTGTTTTGAATAAAACCTGTTTCCATTTGGTTTGTCTTCATTGCTTTGCCTAATGCATGGAAATGACAGGGAACAAATGCCAGGCCTGGCATTCTCTCTAAATGTCAAAGTCCCCCAGGGATTTTTTTTTTTTGCAGGCCATTTATTTAAAAGGGTTCAGCTTGTTACCCAGCAAATTTTTTTTTTAATAAACTGTGCACATTAACTTCATCACGTCCATAGTTATTAAATAAAATTGACCCTTTTTCTTGGGTGTCTAAAAAATGTTGCATATATTTACAAGGTCACTTTAAATTTATGTTTTCCTATGTTCTCAAATTGCATTTTTTATTATGGTACATGCCTGCTGCTTTCCAACAATTAAGGCTTACCAACAAGAGGGACATAACAAATTTCATCAAGTACATTCCAGAATCTTCATTGAAAATACTGGTTATGGTTATGTTTTCCATTGATAAGGTTTAGCTGTCTAAACTAGATAAGTTTTTGATAAATTGATAAATCACAGTTCCAGAGGATCAGGGTATAAAAGTTAAAAACAAAATCAGGCCCGGCGCAGTGGCTTACGCCTGTAATCCCAACACTTTGGGAGGCCGAGGCGGGTGGATCACGAGGTCAGGAGATTGAGACCATTCTGGCTAACACGGTGAAACCCCATCTCTACTAAAAATACAAAAAATGAGCCAGGCGTGGTGGCGGGCACCTATAGTCCCAGCTACTTGGGAGGCTGAGGCAGGAGAATGGCGTGAACCCGGGAGGCGGAGCTTACAGTGAGCCGAGATCACGCCACTGCCCTCCAGCCTGGGCGACGAAGTGAGACTCCATCTCAAAAAAAAAAAAAAAAAAAAAAAAAAACCAAAAAACAACATCAGGAGATGACTGTGAACACAATGGCTTTTGGAATCATGGTGCTTCCAAAGGAGAAAAGTTAAATCCACTGAAGAATACCTTGGAAGTTAACCTTTAATTCATTTTATAAGGAAGAAAGTGATTCTCTCAGATCGTAACTACATTAAGTCTTGGAAAGAGAGTTGTGGCTGGCATAGGGTTGCCAGATTTTACAAAAATACAGAACACCCAGGTAAATTTTAATTTTAGACAATTTTTAGTGTGTCTCATGTAAAATTGGAGGGCATGCTTATACTAAAAATGTTACTATTTATCTGAAGTTCAAATTTAACTGAGCATCTTGCATTTGATCTGGTAACTTTCAACCTACACCAAGCAACAATCCATCTAACCTCCAGCTCCTAGATCGGTGAAATGGAGTTATCCTGCTTACTTCCTAGCACATAGAAGCAGGTGTGAATCCAGGTCTGCGGCTTTCTAGTTCATTGTTCTTTTCTCCTGCCTTTGCTGCCTCCCATCATAATTGTGTTATACAGCATCATCCTCACTGAAGCCCTTGCCTTCTCAGCAAATGAAACACTTGCTGTGGTCAAGACAACTTATGAAGCATTATAGAGACTAAAGGGAGTTAGAAGACTTGATCTCATCTGCAAGGAGCATAAAATCTAGTGTCATCTCTATTTTTCATCAAAGAAGCAATGTGTACACTGTGTGGTCAACATTCAAATTGTCCAGAAGATTATACATTGAAAATCCCCCCACCCTGCTCCCTGAGTTGCTGTGTCCAGAGTCAGTCATTGTCGGTGGGATTGTGTGTATCCCCTCAGAAATGTTCTATTCGTGCCCAGATACTCGCACACATTTTTCCCCCACAAAATGGAAACATACCATAACAATGTTTTGCACCTTACTTCTTTCCTTTATCTCTTAATGTGTTTACCTCCTTCTTAGCTTAAATGACTTTAAATATTATAATGATACATTTCTGGTGCTACTGTTGAAAGTGTTCGTTGTACCCAATTTTTTATTTGTGCTTGAGGTATGTGAAAATGGTCCACCTTTCTCCTGTAATTTAGAAAAACAGCCTGATCCGTCCCTAATCCGCCACTGCCTGCCATCATCCCAGTCAAGTTACCTCACCTCTCACCCAGATTCCACCTGTCTCACTGCTATTTCCCTTTTTCTCTTATAATCCTTTCTCCACACAGAAGCGGGGCCACCCTTTAAAAACATAAATTAAAGCAGGTCACCCTGCTGCTTAAAATTCTCTAGTGGTCACCTGGCCAGCACAGAATAAACCCCTAACTTTTCTGGTTGAAAAGTCCTTCGGGACCTGCTTCCCCATTTGCCCTTGTCTCACACCACAGCTGGGCCCATGTGCTCCAGCCGCGCCAGCCTTGCTGTGTTTCTCAAACCCACCCCGCTCAGTGGTGCCCAGGAGCTGCTCACCTCACTCCCCACACCTGTGCGTGGCTGCTGCCGGTCACTCACGTCTTGCGTTTCCTTCCCAAGAGGCCTTCTCTGACCATCCAGGCTATGGCTACTCTTTCCAGTGACCTTATTTGAATCACCTTATAATCATTATCTGGCAGCCTAGCAGGAAGTGACAGAATTATCGTCATCTGTTATTTTTCTTATTTATTACCTGCTTCCACCCCACTCAAACCTAAGTGCCGTGTCTGTTGTGCACCACTGGATTCACGATGCCTAAATAAATAACTGTTCAACTGAATATGTGAATGAATAAATGAATGGTTTTAAGGGATTTATTTTTACTATTATAAGTGTTACAAACATGAATTAGTCTTGTAGTTGTTTTAAAACACTTTACTGTATTAATACTTATACTATATGCTATACCATTACAGTATTCGCCCCTTATCTGCAGTTTCAGTTAGTTACTCATGGTTTCACTTAACTGCCATCAAACATCATCCAAAAACATTAAAAGGAAAATTTTAGAGACAAACATTTCATAAGTTTTAAATTTCATGCCATCCTGCGTAGTGTGATGAAATCTCACCATCCTGTGCCATCCCATGTGGACGCGAATGCTTCCTTTGTCCAGTGCCTCCCCACTGTGGACGCTCCCTGCCCTCAGTCACTTACTAGCTAACTTGGTTATCAGATTGGCTGTGACAGTATCGCAGTGCTTGCCTTCAAGTCACCCTTATTTTACTTAATAGCTGCAAAGTGCAAGAGTAGTGAAGCTGGCATATGTTATCATTGTTCTATTTTATTGTTAGTTATTGTTCATTTCTTTCTGTCCCTAATTTACAAATTCAACCTTATAAGCATGTAAGTCTAGGAAAAAAACATAAAATATATAGGGTTTGGTCCCATTCGTGGTTTCATGTTCCACTGGGAGCCTTGGAACTTATTCCCCCAAGGATCGGGAGACTACTGCATCACAAAAAGTACATTCTAATTAGTGTCTAGTAGTTACAAAAAATAATTTCCCTTGATATATCAGCATGTGTTATAATAAAATATTTGTTGTGGTCATTGTACAATAGACTAATACAGTGAGGATGCATTAAGCAAGGTATACCATGTAGGTAGACGGAGCAGACAAGTTATAAATAGTCAGTGATGTGTTAAAGGAGAATTTGAACTATAAACCATCAATTCATGTGCACTGTGATCATAAGTTTTCTTAGCTGTGAACTTAGGATGATGGATATCTTTCCCTGTGAGAACATCATTTTTTAAATAAACTAATAACAAGTCCTAAGCTGATATAACAAAACGAAAAGCTAAGAAATGTAATACTATGGATAGCATTGTTTGCTTTGAACTTTATTAACTCTGATTTCTAGGCAAGACATTTATCAGAGCTGCAAAATTTATTACTGATTGTCTATATGAATTTAAAATCTGTATATATGTACACAGGTGTGTATGTGAACAATACACATAATACTGATTTTAAAATATGTGTATATGTACACAGGTATGTATGTGAACAGTACACATAATAATGTACTTATATGGTGACAATATTGTGTTGTGATTAGGGCAGTTAAAAGCAGAGACTATGGCTTAGGAAAGACCTAAGATCCCCAGCTCTGCTGTATGACCTTGGCAGGCTACTTAACCTTTATAAGCATCAGCTGTGGCATTTCTAGAGTTGGGAATAATAATACCTCTCTCATATATGGTTGCTGTGAGAGTTCAGTGACATCAAGTGAAAGTCAGGCTCTTAGCAGTATCACACAGTGGGGCCTCACTGATAGTTATTATCAGAGGAAGATCAGTTATTTGAAATGGCCAGAACATCATCACAGCGTCAGAAATACCAGGCAAAACATCAAATATTCAGAAGTTTGTCTATAAATCAAAAATTGGAAATTTTGCTATGTTTGTTCAGTGATTCTTACTGTTTCCTCCCTACAATTTCTAATCATAGTGAGAGGTGACAGCGTGCTGGCAGCCCTCGCAGCCCTTGCTCGCTCTCAGCACCTTCTTGGCCTCGCTGCCCACTCTGGCCATGCTTGAGGAGCTCTTCAGCCCACTGCTGCAGTGTGGAAGCCCCTTTTTGGGCTGGTGGAGGCCGGAGCCGGCTCCCTCAGCTTGCTGAGAGATGTGGAGGGAGAGGCCTGGATGGTAACCGGGGCTGTGCGTGGTGCTTGCGGGCCAGCGCGAATTCCTGGTGGGTGTGGGTTCGGCGGGTCCCTCACTCGGAGCAGCCGGCTGGTGCCGCTGGTCTCGGGCAGTGAGGGGCTTAGTAACTGGGCCAGAAGCTGTGGAGGGTGCACTGGGTCCCCCAGCAGTGCCGGCCAGCCGGCGCTGCAGTTGAATTCTTGCCGGGCCTCAGCTGTCTCCCTGCGGGGCAGGGCTCAGAGGCTCTGCAGCCCACCATGCCTGAGCTCCCCCACCCCGCCATGGGCTCCTGCTCCGCCTGAGCGTCCCTGACGAGCGCCACCCCCTGCTCCGCAGCGCCCGGTCCCATCAACCACCCAAGGGCTGAGGAGTGTGGGCACACGGCCAGAGTGGCAGGCAGCTCCGCCTGCGGCCCAGGTGCAGGGGTCACTGGGTGAAGCCAGCTGGGCTCCTGAATCTAGGTGGGGACTTGGAGAGTCTTTATGTCTAGCTAAGGGGTTGTAAACATGCCAATCAGCACCCTGTGTCTAGCTCAGGGTTTGTGGATGCACCAATGGGCACTCTGTATCTAGCTAATCTGGTGGGGACTTGGAGAATCTTCATGTCTAGCTAAGGGTTTGGGAATACACCAGTCGGCACTCTCTATCTAGCTCAAGATTTGTAAATGCACCAATCAGCACCCTGTGTCTAGCTCAAGGTTTGTAAATGTACCAATCAGCACTTTGTGTCTAGCTCAGGGTTTGTAAATACACCAATCAGCACTCCATATCTAGCTAATCTATTGGGGACGTGGAGAACTTTTGTGTCTAGCTCAGGGATTGTAAATGCACCAATCAGCACCCTGCCAAAATGGACCCATCAGTTCTCTGTAAAACAGACCAATCGGCTGTCCATAAAATGGACCAATCAGCAGGATGTGGGTGGGGCCAGATAAGAGAATAAAAGCAGGCTGCCCGAGCCAGCAGTGGTAACCGGCTCTGGTTCTCTTCCGCACTGTGGCAGCTTTGTTCTTTGGGTCTTTGCAATAAATCTTGCTGCTGCTTGTTCTTTGGGTCCACACTGCCTTTATGAGCAGTAATGCTCACCGGGAAGGTGTGCACCTTCTCTACTGAAGCCACCGAGACCATGAACCCACCAGAAGGAAGAAACTCCCAACACATCCAGTGAGACCACGAACCCACCAGGGGGAATGAACAGACTCCAGGCATGCCTCCTTTAAGAACTGTAACGCTGACTGTGAGGGTCCACGGCTTCATTGTTGAAGTCAGTGACACCAAGAACCCACCAATTCTGGACACAATAGCATTCCAATCTGTTTCAAAATTGGTGTCCTCTTTGACAGTGGATGTGCTTTCCTGACCCACAGTGGTTCACATTGCTCTCTCTGTTGCCACACTTGAAAATTTGCCAACCTTGAATAATGGGTGCTTCTAGCTACTTCCCAAAAAAAAAAAAAGCAATAGTGAAGCTACATTCCCACTTGTTTGAAATCAGGCTACAGCTGAGTGCTAGCTTTCCTTATACATGGAGCTTTCTCCAAACCCCCCGACCCTCTCCCTGGCCTTCCTGACTTATCTGTTACCAGATATTTGAGTTGTAACTCTTTGTTTTTTGATGATGAACCAGCACTTGGACTTAATGTTCTAACCAGTTCATTGGATGTTTACAGTTGTAACTAGAGGAAAAATTCTTTAAACAGGCAGACCTTGGAGATATTACAAGTTCAGTTCTAGACCACAGCAATAAAACAAATATCGCAATAAAGCAAGCCACAGGAATTTTTTGGTGTCCCTGTGCATTTAAAAGTTAGGTTTACACGGCTGGGTGTGGTGGCTCACACCCTTAATCCCAGCACTTTGGGATGCCAAGGCGGGCAGATCACCTGAAGTCAGGAGTTCAAGACCAGCCCAGCCAACATGGCGAAACCCTGTCTCTACTAAAAATACAAAAATAAACAGGACACAGTGGGGTGCACCTATAATTGCAGCTACTCAGGAGGCTAAGGCAGGAGAATCACTTGAACCCAGGAGGCGGAGGTTGCATTAAGTGGAGATCGTGCCACTGCACTCCAGCCTGGGTGACACACAAGACTCTGTCTCAAAAAAAAAAAGGTTTGTTTACACTATACTGTAGTTTATTATGTGTGTCATTGGAGCGTTCAGCAAGTTGTCATCGTTTTGCTTGTGGAGGGTCTCACCTTGATGTTGATGGCTGCTGACTAATCAGGGTAGTGGCTGCTGAAGGTTGATATGACTGTGGCAATTTCTGAAAAAACAATAATTAAGCTTGCTGCATCATTAGTTTGTTTGTTTTTTAAGACTGGGTCTCACTCTCTCGCCCAGCCTGAAGTGCAGTGGCACGATCACAGCTCACTGCAGCCTTGATCTCCCAGGCTCAGTCTTCTCACCTTAGCCTCTCAAATAGCTGAGACCATTGGCATGCACACCACCCACACCCAGCTGTAGACTCTTTCATGAAAGATTTCTGTGTAGCATTTGATGCCGTTTGTTAGCATTTTACCCACAGTAGAACTTCATTCAAAAATGCAGTCAGTCCTCTCAAACCCTGCTACTGCTTTATGAACTATGTTTATTTAATATTCTAAATCCTGTTTTGTCATTTTAACAGCGTTCATAGCATCTTCACCAGGGGTAGTTTCCATCTCAAGAAACTACTTTCTTTGCTCATCCATACAAATCCTCATCTGTTCGAGTTTTACCATGAGATTGCAGCAATGCAGTCAAATCTTTAGGCTCCACTTCTAGTCTAGCTGTGTTACTATTTCCACCACATCTGCAGTGACTTCCTTTGCTGAAGTCTCAAACCCCCCAAAGTCATTCCACGAGGGTTGGAATCAACTTCTTCCAAACTCCTGTTAATGTTGATATTTTGACCTCCCATGAATCACAGACGTTCTTGAAGACACCAAAATGGTGAATCCTTTCTAGAAGGTTTTCAGTTTACTTTGCCCATATCCATCAGAGGAATCACTATCTCTGGCAGTTATAGCCTTGTGAAATGTATTTAAATAATAAGACTTGGAAGTAGAAATTACTTCTTGATCCATGGTCTGCAGAATGGTTGTTGTGTTAGCAGGCATGAAAACAACAGTCATTTCCTTGTACGTCTCCATCAGAGTTCTTGGGTGACGAGGTGCTCTCTTAATGACCAGTAACATTTTGAAAGGAATCCTGTTTTCTGAGCAATAGGTCTCAACAATGGACTTAAAATATTTAGCAAACCATCCGGTCAACAGATATGCTGCCATCCTGTCTTTGTTGTTACATTTAAAGAGTAAAGGCCTCAGGATTTTCAGAATGATACATGAGCATTGGCTTCAGCTTAAAGTCACCAGCTGCATTGCCCCATTGCCCCTAACAAGAGAGTCAGCCTGACTTTTGAAGCTTTGAAGCCAGGCATTGACTTCTCCTCTCTAGCGTTCAAAGTCCTAGATGGCATTATCTTCCAATAAAAGGCTGTTTTGTATATATTGAAAATCTATTGTTTAGTATAGCCACCTTCATCAGTGATCTTAGCTGGATCCTCTGGATAACTTGCTGCAGCTTCTCCGTCACCAGTTGCAGCTTTACCTTGCACTTTTATATTATGGAGTCTGCTTCTTTCCTTAAACCTCACGAACCGACATCTCTTACCTTCAGACTTTTCTTCTGCAGCTTTCTCACTTGTCTCAGCTTTTGCAGTGTGGAAGACAG
This sequence comes from Nomascus leucogenys, assembly GCF_006542625.1. Taxonomy (NCBI): domain Eukaryota; kingdom Metazoa; phylum Chordata; class Mammalia; order Primates; family Hylobatidae; genus Nomascus; species Nomascus leucogenys. The sequence continues at coordinate 133,042,935 of NC_044384.1, forward strand.
TTAGGGCCTTGCTCTGAATTAGTATTTGGCCTTAAGGGAATGTTGTGGCTGGTTGATCTTCTATCCAGACCATTTAAACTTTTTCCGTATCAGCAATAAAGCTGTTTCTTATATTTTGTGTGTTCACTGGAGTAACACTTTTAATTTTCTTCAAGAACTTTTTCTTTTCATTTACAACTTGGTTAACTGGTGCAAGAAACCTCACCTTCAGCCTAGCCTTAGCCTCGCTAAGCTTAATCATTTCTAGCTTTTGATTTAAAGTGAGAGACATGCAACTCTTCCTTTTACTTGAACAGTTCACAGAGGCCATTGCAGGATTACTAATTGGCCTAATTTCAATATTGTTGTGTCTCAGGGAACAGCTGGTCAGTGCAGTGCTCAGAACACATAACATTTATTAAGTTTACCATCTTCCATGGACATGGTTCATGGCTCCCCAAAACAATTACAGTAGTAACATCAAAGATCACTGATCACCATAGCAAATACAATAATCAAATGTTTGAATTGTGAGAATTGTCAAAATGTGACAGAGAGATACGAAGTGAAACTGGGCTGCTGGAAAAAATGGCACTGACAGACTTGCTCAAAACAGGGTAGCTACAAACCTTCAAGTTGTAAAGCATTATAGTGTATGTGAAGCTCAATGAAGCAAAGCACAATACAGTGAGGTATCCCTGTATTTAAAACCTTTGCTCTACAAGGAACTTAGCAGCAATCTTAATGTTTTGTTTACATTTCAAATAGTGTTATTCATACTAGCATAGTTAAGACACTTTCTCTAAGACCCAACAGCCAGTTCAATAGAAGGTAATGTCAAGGTGAAGCAAAATAGTTTAGGAGGAATGTGCTGTGTTTGAATACATCTTATTGATCAAGTCCACCCCAAAAATAAATGAATGAATGCATACACACATTAGTAAAAGTTTGAAGTATTATGTTCGTACAAAAGATAATTAGCAATTACATTTTTATTCACTTTCTTTTTTTTGCTTTTTGTTTTCTTGAGACAAAGTCTCATTCTGTCGCCCAGGCTGGAGTGCAGTGGCTTGGCTCATTGAAACCTCCACCTCCCCGGTTCAAGCAATCCTCCTGCTTCAGCCTCCAAATAGCTGGGACTACAGGCACGTGTCACACACCTGGCTAATTTTTGTGTTTTTGGTAAAGGCTGGGTTTTGCCGTGTTGGCTAGGCTGGTTTCGAACTCCTGGCCTCAAGTGATCCACCCTTGTCGGCTCCCAAAGTGCTGGGATTACATTTGTGAGCCACTGTGCCTGGCCTTCACTTTCAGGTTTGATTTTGTGCATTTCCAGAGATGCTGGCCATATTCTTTGGCAGGTGTGTTTAGTTAGTATTATCTTTGGCTACCTTATTTTTCTTCAGTAATAATGAACGAATGGTGATTCAAACTATTGTAGCTCAGAAAGGTGCATTTGACAAGAGGCAGTCAGAGTGCCATTGTTCCCCTTCCCCCACCTCATAACATTTCTCTGGCTTTCTTGCTATAGCTCCCACTCCCTCTCCTATTCGTGTTCGTTCATTTGCAATTTTAAAATATGCATTTATTAATCTGTAAAAGCTGTGCTTGGGGTTTGAGAGCAGGTAGTGATGTTATTGATGAAAAACCATGGCAAAAAATACTTAGGAGCACAGGAAAAGGGAGCAGAGACTAAAGAAAGGACTAGTTTGGCAGTTTGGCTGGGTGATAGCTAAGGCCTTTCTCAAGTAGAATTGTAAAATAGTAGATCTGGAAGTGGGCAAAGAACACTAACTTTATGCAGCCCTCTCCTATTGCATATAAAGAAAATGAGGGCCAGGTAAATTGATTTGTCTTAAATGTACAAGTCAGTGACAGGTGCCCCACCCACCCGTTTCAAATTCTTTGCTCATAAGGTTGGATCTGTTCTCTCTTTTATCAAATTTTTCTGTCAAGAAAATATGTATAACACAGTGTCACATATTAGATACTGTGTGTGAAAGTGTCTCACACGTTGTAAGTAGGAAAAAAAATTAGTTGACTCCATTAGCTGACTAATTCTTCACTAGGTAAAGTTCAGTTAGGGTTAGCAGCACATTTTGTATTCCTTATATAAGAGGCCTCCGAAGGCAGAACAGATTCATCTGTACCTAGCATAATGTCTCCCTAGCCTCTGGAATGTGCTTAAAAATGATTACATGATGAATTATACATATTAATTATACTTCAGATTCTCTTTCAATAAGATAAGGGCTTTAAAATTAATTTTCTAGTGTTCATTAAGATGAATTTGTGCTGGGACATCTATTCATGGTTAGGTGGTTTTGCGACTGTGGCTGGGTTTGGAAGTGCATCACAACACAAGATTAATTGTCCAAGATACAGATTTCAGCTCTGTTTACATGTTGATTTGATTTCAAAACTACATCTTACCGTAGAAGTGAAAAAAAAAAACAACACAAATTCAAGCATGTTCTGTTACCCTAAATAAGAGCTGAAAAGATGAATGTTGACCAGGTTGCTTATGAATATACATTCTCTAATGTGATGCTCTTTAAAGTTGGGTATATGAAAACTGTCCAGTGGTTATGGGAGAACACAAATAGCTTAAAGGGAATCCATTTCCAGAAACTCATCTTCTATATGTACGTCTCCCTAAAATGGATCTACCTGTGAATTCTCTTGTGGTCAAGCCTTCAGGCTATTTCTCCTTTTGCATCTCTGCTTAACAATTGCCCTTTGCCACTTCAGAAAAAAAAAGTCATAACCCTCAGCTATAACCTCATTTGGTACATCGCAAGGTGTAAGGACCTCCACTGGTGGGGAAGGGACAAAAAAAGAGTCAATTCCAAGTACTAGTTTTGGAGAAGCTTCCTATAGTGAGAGGTAGTGCAGTTTTTCAATATTATTTTAAGGCATAGAGAAGATAATTAAAGTTGAAGACCATTGCAAAGTATTTTGAGTTTTTCTAACCATTTTGATATTCATCTAATAACTGGTTTATCGTTAATTTTTAACCAATGTCTTTTTCAAACATGCTCTTTCTCTGATAACACTGCCAGAGTGGTGCATATTTAATTCTATACTTAACAGTCTGCTTGATCTAAGTATCTGCATGAGAGCCAGCATAGCATTTGAAAGAGGGAACTGTGGTATGGATGGTGTCATAATTCCTTCTGAGTACAAATTCCACTGCGGTCACTGTCAGTTTCACTGAAAGTGGAAGCTGTGATATCCTCCATACTTTTCATAATGATTCAGGGACCACAGGGAAAAAAATTAATTAGAGTTTAGAGATGATTGAACTAAAATACACGAATTCCATCAACTGTGCAAAATATGTTGGAGAGGGGAAGAGAGAGACTCACGGTTACACAATGCATGGTAATGTAGAAAAGCTTCAGAGAGCCCTGTGTGGGCTGGCAATGACGGTGCTAAAGCCTTGAATAAAATTGCATTTTATCGTCTCTCAGAAGCAACCAAAAGTGAGGAACAAACACTTAAAAGTAAATTTAGACCAGAATATGTTTACCTCTGTAATTTAAGCAATTTTCTTTGCTTTCTCATTCTTAAAAATGAAGATCTTCAAATTCAAAGAGTCATTCTGTCCTGGCTAGTGTCGAGAGAGGTATCTGATTGCTATCTGGCTCCGGGATTAAGTTACAGAAATTGCAGTTAGATAAAAGACTGGTAAGCTTGCAAAGCAGTGATTTTTTAACCAAGGCTTCCAATCAGAGTAACATGTGGAGCATTTAGAAATATTCATGCAGTTTCCTGATCCAAGGAGCTGATGTGGTAGATCTAGGACAGTGCACAATAATCAGTGTTGTTAAAAATTCCTCAGTTGAGTCTCACATGCACCAGCACATCTTTAGATAAGACCACAGTGGTGAAAGACTATTTGACCTAGGGACTGACCGTGGAACTATTTCCTGAAATCCACCTGTGGGTATATCATCATTCTTTGCTAGGTATCTGCTGTTCTCTTGTACCCTGAAGTATCAGTTTCCTCGGGCTGCTGAAACAAATTACCACAAACTTGGTGTCTTAAAGAACAGAAACGCATTCTCAGAATTGCAGAGGCCAGAAGTCTGAAATCAAGAGGTCAACAAGGCTTTTTACCCTCTGGAGGGTCCAAATCTCTTCCTCGCCTCTTCTAACCTCTGGTGGTCGCCAGCATTCTTTGACTTATGTGTGTATTACTCTAATTTCCATATTCCTCTTCCTGTCGCCTTCTTTGCTTTCTTAAATCTCCGTCTGCCTTCTTCTATAAAGACACTTGTGATTGCATTTAGAGCCCACCCACGTACGTTCCCCATCTCAAGTTCTTTAACTTCATCACATCTTTAAAGTTTTTGCCATATAAGGTAACATTCACAAGTTCTAGAGATCGGGACCTGGACATTGGGGGTGCCATTTTCAGCCTCCCACAGTGAGTTATCGCTTCACTGTGTGTATTCACATGGGCTGTCCTGTCCCATTAAGGTCCATGTGGTAACTTTTTCCACTTAGCTCTAACTACCAGTCCATAGCAATGTTCCTCCACAAACCCTGCCCTCTGGGGGCTAGGCCAGATAACCCCTCACATAGCTGGAGACAAGTTTTTTTCCTGATCCATAGAGTACGCCTCCAGTTTTAGCCGTTCTCATGACAAATGCCTTTGGTCCTAAATGGACTGAGAGTATAGGATCAGTGCAGCCAGCCCATCATCCTCACTGACAAAGGCACTTCAAGCATGTGTCCTAGCAACGGTGGCTCTTTAAAGCTCATCTTTTAAGAATAGAACATTACCAGATTATTTGAATATATTCTAAGAGAGGCACAAGTCTTATTATCTTTTCAAATGGGCTCTGACTTTGGCCAGGCATATACGATGCTATAAGGTTTGGTCTTAGGAGGAGACAATGTAGTTAGCTGATGTAAACATGAGGTGTTATTTACTTGAGTCAGTGTTTGTGAAAAACAGTTAGGGATGTGGAGAGAAGTTAATTAACATGGGATTTCATTTCCTTATCTGTATAAGGAAACCTTTGTTTCATGATCTCTGAGTTCAGTTCTGAAATCCCATTTTGTTGGTTCTTCCCGTGCCATCAGAAAGGAGAAATAGGTGCTAGTGCAGATGCATTTTAGAGGAGATGGCAAGAGGCTCATGAATGAAGACCCTGCTGAAGTTTGAGTTGATGAATATTCCATGGCATTAATTTGTTCTATTGTTTAATTTTCTCTAGTAGTGCTGAATTGGTCACATACAAATTGGGGAGGCTGCGAAGTTCAGGAGGATTATCAGTGGCTAGGTCAGTGCTACCCTTATTAATACCCGCCTCCCTGCAACCCCCTAGTCTCCTTGGCTTCAGAGATGGGCCGAGTCATAGAACTTTATCTCCTAGCCACACAGATCTGTCCATGGGAAGGATAGGTGAACTAAACCTCTGCTGGGACCTTTCATACTGGAGCTGGGAGAAAGAACTAGTTTGTTGTTGTTACTATTGAGAGAGAGAAGCTGTGAAAAGGTGTTGCTTGTTTTGGATGCGTTTCTTGTGTAGTGGAGAAACAAGGACTGGAGATGGTTGGGGTAGAAAGAGGAGAATTGAGATGAGAGAGAAATTCCTGGATCTCTGAGGTTACTGCATGCATATTTTTTTAATGATCTGACTACATTAATTAGGCCTCCTTACCCTTAAGGTAGTGTTTAGGTATTTGACATTTGAAAGTAAAATAAATCTTAACTAATCTGTAGGATTTTCATATGGAGAAATCAGAGTAGGATTGTTCAAGAGTTGTATAGGTGTAACCACAGCTACTCAGAAGGCTAAGGCAAGGGGATCCCTTGAGCCCAGGATTTTGAGGCTGCAGTGAGCTATGACTGCACCACTATACTCCAGCCTGGGTGACCAAGCAAGACCCTGTCTCAAAAAAAAAAAAGGAATTACATAGTATCTATTAATATTTTCAACTATAACAGCAGAACAAAGAAATTGAAGATACTAACTAGAATGGTGGAAGTGAGAGACTATGACGTCTAGGCTACACGGGAAAGGAAGTAATGACTGTCAGGCTAGAGATAAAGAAGAATCAAGGGAATTCATTTCTTAACTAGGCTGAGTAGATAGAAAGATGGGAAGTTGTGTTGAGAGTGTATTTAAGTTTTGGATGCATTCATAAAGTGTCTTCCTTTTATTAAGAAAAATAATGAATTATGATAAAGCTCTACAAAGAACAAGGAAAATTCCTTTGCAATTTTGCAACTGAAAAGAATAGGGATGACATCCACTGTTTGGATTCGGCATGCTACAATAAAAAATCTGTTCTGTGTTATTTACACAGTGAGACGACTTGACCTGCAATACTGCAAGTCTGTGGAATTCGGCAAGATGCTTTATAATAGATTATCTTCATGAGATATCTGGCTGATTCAATAGCAAGAATTTTTAAATTTAGAATTCTACTTCTCTTTAAGCAAAATATTCTTGAGGGCAAAAGTATTTGAAAAAATTTGTGCTAGAACAGAAATGAATGTATTGGAAAAATTCTAGATGCTTAGCTGTCATTTAAACTGTCTACCTTTATGAACAGATTTTTAAAAATCTTTGCCACCTTGTGAATTACTCTGGATGATATTGAATATGATAGTGGCATCTAAACAACCTTTAATGATCTGTCTCTTTTCATTTGTAGTTTCTCAGTCCACTGTTACTTGTAGGTTCAAAATGGCTCATGCAAGTAATATAATTCATTTAAAAGACATTTATCCAACAAAAGCCCTCCTAAGACTTGAGCTAGATTTCAACTCTCTGTGCACTTCTGTAGGTGTTCAGCCTCCTGAGACATTAACTGTATCATAGATCGGAGCTCTTCAGTAAACCTGAGTTCTTCAAAACGAATATCCAATTTATAGCATGGTCTTTGTGCCTCAGTATACGCTGTATTTTAATTGTATGTTCTATCCCTTTTGTGTTTGAGAATACATATCATGTCCTGAAAAATACAAAATGTGACCTGGTTTTTATTAGCTACTGTAATATTTCAATAGTTGAATTGACTATTAAAGCCACAATTGAGAACTTTCATGAAGTTTGTCAAGATACTGGCTAAGAATACATGTATTGAGTCGTAAATAATACAAAATCTGCAACTGAAATTCGTACTGAATTTGGAAGTATCTTGCTGAAAAGTGAATTCACTATTGGTGTGCAGTGTTTGCTTACACACATGTAAACACTTGAATGAGACAATGTTAAGGGCGAAAGGATAGAAATACAAGGCAGTCCTGCTCTGCTATGCTGCTCGGACAACTTTCTGAACCTGCCTTTTCTTGTTTGAAAGACAAGAGGTTAGATGACATATGATCCCCCTTTTTTCTATCTCAGAGTAAATGAAGTCTTGGCTAAGCCTTCAAGTTCTAATTGATCCAAGTCATTCTTTGAGGAAAAATGTTCCAACATCATCATAAAATTGTTATGCATACAGTTATTTTGTTAAATATAATTTGGTCTTGTGGTTTTGTACCTTAGAAATGCATTTGTGTGTTCCTTATAACCTCTTACTTAAAATTTAAAAGTAAAGCCAGACACTGTGGCATGTGCCTGTAGTCCCAGCCATTCAGGAAGCTGAGGCAGGAGGATCACTTGAGCCCTGGAGTTTGAGGCTGTTGTGCACTATTATCATGATTGTGAATAGCCACTGCACTGCAGCCTGGGCAACACAGCAAGACCCTGTCTCTTAAAAAAAATGTGTCTCGGTAGTTGGTATAGTGGAACAAGCTGACTACAAGGACCTTTGTAATGCTAGAGCTGGGAGAATCGGGGTGGCAGTCTTGTGCTGAGTTAACTATACCATTATTGTTACCAAGGGTCTAGAGAAGCTTTCTATGCAATCTGCCGCAACCACACACACCCCCCAATGTAATACTTAACTGTAAGGCAGAATTGGGATGTTACATTTATAATAAAAACTGCTTAAGTCAGTGGTATAGAAACTCTAAAACTATTCTAAGATGCTTTTCCATGTCTGGCTTCAGTCCCCCTACCATGTGTCTTACTGTTTAATTTGCCATGAAAACAATTCTATTTCTTTAATGAAAAAGGAAAAAAAAGAAAAGGCGGCCAGGTGCAGTGGCACACGCCTGTAATCCCAGCACTTCAGGAGGCTGAGGCCAGCAGATGACGTGAGATCAGGAGTTCAAGACCAGTCTGGCCAACGTGGTGAAACCCCGTCTCTACTAAAAGTACAGAAATTAGCCAGGTGTGGTGGCACACGCCTGTAATTCCAGCTACTCAGGAGGATGAGGCAAGAGAATCACTTGAACTCAGGAGGCGGAGGTTGCAGTGAGCCAAGATTGTGCCATTGCACTCCAACCTGGGCAATGGAGTGAGACTCCGTCTGAAAAAAAGAAAAGAAAAAAGTATGAGTACTCCACTGTCCAACTGAATGAAACTACAAGACCATATTTTCAATATGAGAAATAGCATGCACAGTGTAATTTTAATCACATCCTAATATTTTACTATGGTGAAATGTAGTACAGTACTGTGCCTTATTGATAAAAGACAGTTTTATTGTTTTATTTTTTATTTTTAGTAGGGATGCGGTTTCACCGTGGTCTCGATCTCCTGACCTCGTGATCCGCCCGCCTCGGCCTCCCAAAGTGCTGGGATTACAAGCGTGAGCCACTGCGCCCGGCCCTTAAAAGACAGTTTTAACTTTGTGAAAGTCTCTTTGTTTCATGAAATGTTGTTCACCCAATGCTCATTTGCCTCCCCATGTATTCTTCACCTTTCTAAAACCAAGGTGACTGACAAGGGGGGCTTCGCGCCTATCCTGTTATGAAGGAATTACTTGGTCATTTGCTGAATTCAAAATGTGGAACAGAATGGAAAGAATAATTTGATCTCATTTTCTCTCTTTACAGGCTCTGTACAACTCAATCAAGAATGAGAAGCTTGAGTGGGCAGTGTAAGTGTGCTGGACGTCAGCCTTTTAATAATGAACTACTCACGTTTTTCCTACTGTCTTTATGCCTTGGAAGTGATCTTAGAGGAGGATTAAATATGCATTGCCAGTTCTCATTTTACACCAAGTGTCGTACCTACTTTGGTTTTATACAAGTAAACCCAGATACAAGTAAAATCTACTTTGGTTTTATACAAGTAAACCCTGAGTATCCTGTGGTTTTTTGGTACTCAGTGTGTTGCTATTCTGCTTTTAAAGTGGTTGCTATACCTGTAGGTAATTAATTTTCTTTTAATTTTTTTTTTCTTTTTCGAGGTGGAGTCTGTCTTTGTTGCCCAGGCTGGAGTGCAGTGGCACTATCTCGGCTCACTGCAAGCTCCGCCTCCTGGGTTCACACCATTCTCCTTCCTCAGCCTCCCGAGTAGATGGGACTACAGGCGCCCACCACCACTCCCAGCTAATTTTTTTTTCATTTTTGGTAGAGACGGGGTTTCACCATGTTAGCCAGGATGGTCTTGATCTCCTGACCTTGTGATCCACCCGCCTCGGCCTCCCAAAGTGCTGGGATTACAGGCGTGAGCCACCGCACCCAGCCTTAAATTTATCTTTTAAAAAATAACATTCTAAAAGAAAAATCTGCTGATGAATAGCATGTATTCCAAAATTTAATACAAATGGTTTTGGTATCATCCACTTATTTTAATTATCTCCTTCCTATCATCATAGATCATGGCTTTCCAGGTTTGTTTCCTGTGATACTTATCATACTAGGACACTGATAGATACTAAGCACAAAACAACAACAGCAACCAAAAAAAGGTTCTCTGAATAGAATAAGCTTGGGAGATGATGGATTGAATAAAGCTATTTTATTTAAACTTCAGAACTTCTAGGATCTTATCCAATGCCAATGTGTGTTATCAGTCCCCAAGAGAGGAATAGAATGTGTAATGTTTCCTGACTCTCTTTGACAGTAAAATGTAGTGTTTCAGGGTACATACTTTGAGAAATACTATTAAAGATGAGCTACACCTAGGTCTATGTAAAACAATACCACTCTTGTTAAAATTTCGCTAATCAATATAGCAGTTCAAAATTTTAATTTTTATAAGATTACTATGGAAGAATATGAAATTATTAATTACCTTACCAGAAAATTAGGTCAAAATGTGTTTTTTGTAATTAGAACTCCTTGGATTTTTTTATTTTTACTGAGTATTCATTAAGTATTGTTTTACCACGTGACCTAACACAGCATTCTGCAATGAACTCGGGTTTACAGAATCATAACTTGGGAGATAAAACTTGTTCTATCATCTGCACGTTGGAGGAACATGGGTTAGTAGTTGACTATGTATTACATATGATGTGCAGGAATTTATTTTTGAAGTATCAGCACCACTTGAATTGCTTCTACTCACTGTAGAGTCATATGGTCCTATTGCAAGTTAGGGAGTCAAAAGTTAAGACTTTAATATTTGCATATATATATATGGCTTATGTGTCTGTATGTATATACATGATGAGACTCATTTAAAGGCAGCGTGCCATTTCAAGGAAAACTGATTATTAAGAATGTATGGTCTACTATCAAAGGTGATCATTCCTCTTTAGGCTTATTTCTCATGACCAAAAGTGGGTTTCATAGAAAAAGTTTGTGAAGGATATAGTCAGAATCTTGCTGAAATGTAAAAAGGACATCCTGACATATACGGAATATGCAGTTTAGAGAAAATAAATAAAAATGGCATCATCATATTCACTCTGGGCAAGAGAATACATTGAAGATTCTTTTATGAAGTTGTTTTAAAAACCAAATACATATACTCTTGAGGACCTGTTTTGTAAATCTAGGTTTTTTTTTTAATTTGTTAGAGCAGATTTTATTTATTCATTTATAGGTAGTCGGAGTTTGATTCAAGAAAGCTATATCTTGCGTGTTATCCAAGGGTGGAGGGGCGGGAGTTTACCCAGTAACTGGTTTCTTCTTGTGAAGTTAGCAGAGCATCTTGTTCAGAAGCCTGGATTTCAGAGTCAGATATATTTTGGTGTGACTTACAGCTTTTTCATGTAGTAGCTGGTTCACTGACCAAGTTAACCCGTAGTCCTCAGTTTCCTCTTTTGCAAGACTGAGCAATTATTGAGCCTCATGTAACCTTCAGGGTGACACCGTGAAATGTTTGAAAACACTGAACATAAAGCAAGTTGCTCTTCAGTTGATGTGTTTTTTATTTAGAACACCCTTCAGAGAATACTGACATATATCAGTGTATGTGATACTTTAGAAAAGGAACTAAGCAGCCAGGCACGGTGACTCACACCTGTAATCCCAACACTTTGGGAGGCTGAGGAGCGCGGATCACTTGAGGTCAGGAGTTTGAGACCAGCCTGTCCAACATGGTGAAACCTCATCTCTACTAAAATTACAAAAATTAGCTGGGCATGGTGGCGTGCACTTGTAATAACAGCTACTCGGGAGACTGAGGCAGGAGAATTGCTTGAACCCAAGAAGCAGAGGTTGCAGTGAGCCAAGATCGTGCCACTATACCCCAGCCTGGGTGACAGAGTGAGACTTGGTCTCAAAAAAAAACTAAGCGTTTTCCTTGATAAATGTGTATGTACATGGATGTAATTACTTGTAACACTGTGCTCTCCCAGTTCTCCCATACCTCTCTAACTAGACTTTCTCTGACCCGTTTTCCTCGTATTATCCCTTAGTGTTAGATGGACACTTAGAATTGTCTTCTTCCAATGTAGTCTCCTCCTCAGCAATTGCAATTCACTCTTAAAACTTCTGCCGTTTCTGTAAAAATTCTTCCTATATATATACAGCTCTGACCTCTTTCCCAAGTTTCAATTCAGTGTTTGCATTTATCTGCAGGATGTTTCTGCTGGCGCTTAGCACTCATCGTCTGTCTCCAAACTTGTCTTGTGTGCTCCATTTCTATTAATGACACCAGCATTTCCGGCTTACCTGGATTTTACCCTTTACATCATCTTTGACACCCTCCCACGCCACCACTTCCAACCCCTGCAGAAATGGCTCCAAACAGCATGTTTCCTCTTCACTCCTGCCATTCTTTTGTTTTTCAGGCATTTATAGTGTTTGCCTCCTTAACAAGGGCTTCCGTCTCCAGTCTTCCCTGTACTTTAACCTCTGTGAAGTTCCTATGTGCTGTAAAACTTTAATTAGGCCCTTCACATTCTGCCAATAATTGATTTTGTTCTCCATTCAGTGTTCGTGAAGTCACCTCTGCTGGGAACCTGTGTCCCATAATCTTTTTATGTTTAAAGCCTATCATCCTTCACAGTCCAGCTCCTATTCCATCTGTTTTCTTGAAGTTTTTTCTGATCTTGCTAATCAGAAGTATGATCTCAGCCTTAAGCTTCCATTTTACTTTATCTAATGACACCAGCAGTTTCTACACCCCATTATGGTTATTTGTAGTAATGTGCCATTAGATTGTAAGCTCTTTAAGGAAATGATACATGTCTGGATTTGTCCCTTTATCTCCTCTGTTGCTGATCATAGTGTTTATATGTAATGAAGGCTCCATAGAAGGCTATAGAAAGGATGTTAATGGTAATGAAGGAACCACATTTCTTAAAAGATAAGCCTACAAGTGTGTAGTTTAGAAAATAGTTACAGGAAAGGTGGTGATGCTGCAAAATTTGTAGGATAATGCATGGAAGACTTGCACAGGAGGCATCTTGATGTGGATCTTAGAACCTTAGAAGAAATCATGATAGAATTATTGAATGTTTGAACCGGAGAATGTTATAACTGTTATAAACCTTATAGGTTTTTATATCATTGGTTTTCTGACTGGGTTCATTGTAACCTTGGGTTACAGGGAGATGCCTTGGGGCCTTACCTGGGGGGGGTGAGTGAAAATTGATGGGGACCCAGTTCTGCATCCTTAAGTATTATGCCTAGTCCAACTGATCAAAACAGCTACACTTTTATCTCTTTGAATATATGTATAGGGTTCTATTTAATATTTTTAAGGTATATGTTCTTTAAAAATTTTTTGAAAGGTACTTATCTTGTCTAATGTTCTTACTTTATATATGAGGAAAGTTAAGTGAAGAAGTGTTCATCAGTAGGTCCAAAGTCCAGTATAGTGGGAAGGCCAGGATTTTTCCCAGCTGTTATGGCCTCCTATGGCACCACCATGCTGCCTGGCATCTCTGTAGCCACACCGTCTTATAAAGTCTTTGAAGAGCAGGGATTGAGTCTGAATGTTTCTATGCTAGCCTTTGATACAGTGCACATTAAGAGAATTTTGTATCAATTTGCTAGTCTCATTAAATGCTCATAGAATTACTAGAGTTTTTCCCTTAAGTTAGTAGCAAGGATCATTTATTTATTCATCTATTCCACAATCTCTACCCAGCTTCTCCTGTGCCTGGCCCAGTGCTGTGCCCTAGATACAAATATGAATAAGACACAGATCCTTGCCTAATGAGAACACAACATGAGATTGAGGGGAGAGGGAGGACTGTACAAAGATAAAAATACAAAAATTGTAATAAAGAGTGCAGTGAGTCCAATTGACTTGTGGAAGGTCTCAGGTACGTCATACAGGACCATGACCATTTGCCTTTCCAAGTTCCTTTGCTCAATTGTTTATTATTAGTGAAGCATCTATTTGTTGAACTACTTCCACCATGCAGCCTGCTGATAATTTGGGGAGAACAAAACTACACAAAACATTGAGGCATTTTTCTTGGCTTTAAAAAATTTCCAGTCTAAGTGATAAACAAAATGAGTAATTACTCTTTGTGATTGGGATGGCGTAGGATGAGGTGAGTTGAGGTGGATATGGGAGTTTATATCTTATGTTGGAATTGCTTAAAATGTATCTGTATGAGGATCTTTAGAAAATACAACAATTAACCCAAATAGGAAAATAAAATAAGTTCAGTATTGTCTATTAGGAAAATTAATGTTCTTCTCTTCCATTCTTTGACTTTCATGTTTATTGCTGCTTTCTTCGACAGTGTTTACAAATTGTAAGAAATCTCCCAGTTTTAGTCTGTTCTCGCAGTGCTATAAAGCAATACCTAAGACTGGGTAATTTATAAAGAAAAGAGGTTTAATTGGCTCACAGTCTGCAGGCTGTACAGGAAGTATGATGCTAGCATCTGCTCAGCTTCTGGGGAAGCCTCAGGAAACTTTCAATCATGACCGGAGGCAAAGGGGGAGTCAGCACTTCACATGGCTAGAGTAGGGTGGGGTGGGAGTGCCACACACTTTTAAACAACCGGCTCTCACAGTAACTTACTCACTAGCATGAGAACAGCACCAAAGGGGGAAATCTTCCCCCATGATCCAATCACCTACCAGCAGATTCCACCTCCAACAGCAGGGATTACAATTCAACATTAGATTTGTGTGGGGGCACAGATCCAAATGATATCATTCTATCCCTGGCCCATCCAAAATCTCATGTCCTTCTCACATTGCAAAATACAGTCATGCTTTGCCAAGAGTCTCTCAGAGTCTTAACTCATTTCAGCGTTAACTCAAAGTCTTATCTGAGACAAGCCTAGTCCCTTGTGCCTATGAGCCTGTAAAATTAAAAACAAATTAGTTACTCCCAAGATACAGTGGAGGTATGGGCATTGGCTAAATACTCCTGTTCCAAAGGAAGAAAGCACCCAAAAGAAAGGGGCTACAGGCCGTGTGCAAGCCCCTGGGACTGGCCAATGAAACCATTCTTCTCTCCTAAGCCTCCAGGCCTGTGATAGGAGGGGCTGCTGCAAAGGTCTCTGAAATGCCTTTGAGGCACTTTCCCCATTTTCTTGCTATCAGCACTTGCCTGCCTTTTAGTAAAGCAAATTGCTTCAGCCTGCTGCAAATTTTCACATGGCCAGGCTGCAAATTTTCCAAAGTCTTAGATACAAGTTCCAGTTTTATGTCATTTATTTGCTTGCACATATGAGCATAAGTTGTTAGAAGCAGCCAGGTTACTTCTTTAATGCTTTGCTGCTTAGAAATTTCTTCTGCCAGATACCCTAAATCATCACTCTCAAGTTCAAAGTTCCACAGATCCCTAGCGCAGGGGCACAGTGCCTCCAAATTCTTTGCTTACACATGACAAACATAACCTTTGCTTTAGTTCCCAATAAGTTCCTCATTGCCATCTGATAACCTCCACAGCCTGGACTTTATTGTCCATATCACTATCAGCATTTTGGTCACAACAATTTAAGAAGCCTCTAGGAAGTCTCAAAGTTTCCCTCATCTTCCTGTCATCTTCTGAACCATCCACACTCTTCCAACCTCTGCCCATTACCCAGTTCCCAAAGTTGCTTCTACATTTTCAGGTATTTTTATAGCATTGCCCCACTTTTTGGGACCAATTTTTCTTAATTCATTTATTCTGGCACTGCCATAAAGGATACCTGAGACTGGGTAATTTATATAAAAAGAGGTTTAATTGGCTGATTGTTCTGCAGGCTGTACAGGAAGCATGGTGCTGGCATCTGCCCAGCTTCTGGGGAGGCCTCAGGAAACTTTAAATCACAGCAGAAAGTGAAGGGGGAGCTGGCACTTCACATGGCTGGAGCAAGAGGAAGAGAGAGAGGGGGCAGGTGCCCCACACCTTTAAACAATCAGATCTCATGATGACTCAACTCACTTGCTCACTATCATGAGAACAGTACCAAAGGTGGGTAATGCCCTTATGATCGAGCCACCTCCCACCAGGCCCCACCTTCAACATTTGGGATTACAATCCGGCATGAGATTTGAGCAGGGACACAGTTCCAAACCATATCACTCCCTTATCCTGGCTTAAAAAAAAAAAAAAAAAAAAAATCATGTATTGCCTCATTTTAATAAAGTCAGCAAAAAAAAAAACAAAACAGTTTTAAATAATGAACTTCTGGATTCCCTCTGCACTTTTGCCCCCTCCGTGTTTTAGTTACAGCAGCATTGGCCTTGCTCGTCATTTAGCACATTTGTTCTTTTTAACTCTGGATAAGCATTTTACAACTTTGCATCATGGAATAATCTTTCCTGCAATTTCATATTGCCCTACAGCTCATTTTATAACAATAACAGTTTAAAACATTTGCTGTATTTGCTAGTAAGTTAAACTATTTCCCGTCTACCCTCACATATTAAATTGTTCTGGCTAATTAGGTGAGGTGGTAGCACACTGACATCTTTCTGTCCTTCCAGTCATGTCTTAGGATAGCCCTGAGCTTTAGAAAGTGTGGTTTTAAATACCAACAGTTTGTAGTTTGGCTTTTCATTTCCTTGTTGCAAATTTAAATCATGACTGGTCTTTCCGGGAAATCAGTGCTGCCTCTTTGTTGGCTGATTTGCTGAAATTAGGAAGTAGAGAAAACTTTCCAAAGATTTCCTCCCACTTCTTTGCCATTATAACACTGCCCATGAAGGTGTGAGTGTGTACATGTACATCTCTGTGTGTATTCTTGGGGGATGATAGAGGCAATGGGATTACCTGTTTTTTATGTGGCCATCTTGATTCTTCATTCAACCCAGTGGCCTAAATATGAAATTGGTAACTATTTCCAAAGTCTCTTTGTTTTGTGAACGCTTAAGAAAACTCTTTTTCCAAGAAAAGAAGCCTTCTAGGGCTCTTTTACTTTCAATATTTGATTCCCTTTTCATATTTTACTTAACTCAGCATTGATTCTCATTTCATTTTAGGTAATAATACATATTAATTAAAATGTAATCTCAGTTGTTTCTCTGTGGGAGATGGTAATCTCATAAGGACAAATAGTTTTGTTTTCACCCGAGAGTTTTTCTGTTAGTTTAGACTGATTTAGTTTTACCACCTTACACTTTTTAATATAATTTGTTGCCTTTAAGTTTTTCATTTTTTTTGTTGTAATGCTTCATTTTGTTTATTTGCCAACATTAGAATCAGCCATGAAGAAAACTTGGAATTCCTTGTGTCTGCTTTTTAGAATTGAACTTACATCCTAATCAAGAGTTCTTCCTAATTTTAGTTAAAATATTTTTACTTTGATATAAAATTATTTGATTTTCTTGAAAAAAGATAACTCATGGTAATTTCCTTTTTTGCAATGACTTACTTTGTTCAATAACTATATATCCTTAATCCCTGGTGAATCTAGGCATATAAAATTGTTAATCAGAGTCGTGTTTCTTAATAGCAGATGTAGATTAATGAAAGAAAACTTTCTTGCTCGAAAAAGTTATTTGGGATGAAGACATTTATGAGGGAACTTTAAAATGAAAGTAATTTTCATTTTAAACTACAGTGTAGCCATCTATAGGTTGGCAATCATTACTAACAAGAAAACTAAGGCAAGAAGAAGTTGCTATTGTGCCTCTCGAAATACTAGAATAACATTCTCAGTGTCATTGCTGTTTGTGAGACTGTATTGACGTTCTTAACATGGCAGAAACTATATCATACTGGACTCTTGGTAAAATATTAAGCTGGACAATGGTATAGATAAAACAGATATTTTAAATATATAACCAAAAATTTAATTTCAGTGTGTGCAGAGAGAGGTAGGTAGCTTGGCATTTAGGGTCATAGGTAGAGAGAACTCACCATGGAAAAATTAATAAAATTATTTGCATGAGATATTTGACTACAAAGAAGGAATAGTGCATTCATTTGTTGTTGGGAGAAACAGAAGGAATAAAACTCAGTTCTCCACTTGAGGTGCTCATACAATTAAATGTCTTTTCTAGATACTCATTACACCTCATTGAAATTCTAGAATGAGATTTAATATTCTCATTGTCATTGCTATCTGTTTCACTGTACTCAAATTCCTAACATGGCAGATACTGCATCACGCTGGACTCTTGGTAAAATAATAATGCTAATGTTAGTACTGGCATAACAAACTTACAAGACAATCTATATGAAGAATAACTAAGGTTATATCTGTATATGTATAGTGGTTATGTAAAGGATATTATTGGTTTGATTGTTCTATTTATATTCAGCGAAGACACCCTGACTGTTAGAAAAGAAACAGAAATGCCATAGTTATGAAAAATTGACCATTAACTTGAAGGAAATATTGAACTAAAGAACTGAGATCACTTAATTTTGTTAGCTATTGATTATTAGAGTTTTCTACATTAAAGTATTTTTAATTTAAAAAATTGTTAGCTAAATATGATATTGAACATGGATCAATCTTCTGGATTTTGGTATTTAAAGGAAAAAGATTTTCAGTGGTTAGAATTAAGGAAGACTCTTGGTATGGTGTCAGCGTGTCCCCAGAGTTTGTGTGCTAGAAACTTAATCCCCAATGCAGTGTTAGGAGGTAGCACCTAATTAGAGACTGTTAGGTCATAAGGGAAAAGGGCTCTGCCCTAATTAATAGATTAATGTTATCAAGGGAGTGGGTTAGTTATCATGAGAGTAGTTCTGTTTTAAAAGCACCTGTGATCCCCAACTTGCTCTCTTGCACTTTCTTGACCTTCTGCCTTACTAGGAGAAAGGCAGCAAAGCACAAGAGAGGAGGTGGGGGTTAGAGAAGACCCCAGCAAGGAGACCCTCACCAGATGCAGGCCCCTTACTTGACTTTGAACTTCCAGCCTCCAATACTGTAAGAAATAAATCTCTGTTCATTTTAAATTATGCAGTTTGTGAAATTCTGTCATAGCAACCCAAAACAGACTATGAGAGAAGATTGGTACTGAGAATTAGGGCTGTTGCTACAACAATAAGCTGAAAATGTGGAAGGAAGGGGACTTGGAATTGGGTAATCCATAGAAGCTGGGACAGTTATGAAGTGAATACTGGAAAAAGCCCAGATTGCTGCAAATGGAGCATTGTGGGCAGTTCGGTGAGGGCTCAGGAGAAGACAAGAAATTTAAGGACCATCTGGAACTTCTTAGACATGACTTAAGTGATCATGACTAGAATGTTAATAGAAACATGGATAGTCAAGTCCATTTTGATGAAGTATCGGGTAGAAATGAAGAGCAAGGTATTTGAAACTGGAGTAAAGACAGTCCCTGTTATAAAGTCACAGAGAACTTGGCTGAATTGTATTCTTGCCCAAGGGCTTTAGGGAAGGCAGAATTTATGAGCAAGGAGCTAAGATATCTGGTGCAATAAATTTCAAAGCAAAATATTGATGGAGCTAAGTAGCTACTTTTAACCACATACAGTAATATATGAGAGGAATGACTTAAAGATAGAATGATAATTAAAGGAGAAGCAGAAGAAAGATTTTGAAAATGTTCAGCCTGGCCTTACAAAGAATGATAAAGCATGTTTGGGAAAGCAAACTACAGTTGTGGCCAAGCAACCATTTGCAAAGGATATTGATATGGATCGATATCTTTTATTATCTTGATCAAGATCAAGACAGTGGGAGAATGACCCCCGAATACATTTCAGAGATCTTTGAGGCTGCCCATTCCATCACAGTCCCAGAGGTCTAGGAGGGCAGAATGGTTTCAAGGGATGGGCTCAGGGTGCTCTCCACCAGAGCCCGCTCAGTTCTCTGCTCCCCACATTCTGGCACAGCATTCCTTGGCCACCCCAGCCATGGTATAAGCAGGCCTAGCTACAGCTCAGCCCACTGTTCTAGGAAATACAAGCCATAAACCTTAGCAGCATCCATGTGGTACTAATTCTGCAGGCACACAGAATGTAAGAGCTGTAGAGGCATGGCTTTCTTTACCTACATTTCAAAAGATGTCGTGGGGTATTCCATGACAGCTGCTGGGTGGTCTGTGCCCAGCAAAGTCATAGAGTTGGGGCTGCCTGAGGCCTCGGGGGCCCAACCCCAATTCCAGTGTTCCCAGGGTTTGGGACATCAAAGGAAACTATTCTCCAGCTTTAAGTCTTAATGTTGTTTTCCCTCTTTGGTTTTAGAGTTGGGTTTTGTTAAGTCTTTCTTCTTGCCTATTTCTCCCTTTTGGAATGGGAGCATCTATGTCTGTCTCACCATAGTATTTGAAGTAGATAACTTGTTTGATTTCACAGGCCCACAGCTGGTGGGAAATTTGCCTAAGGATGAATCATGCCTCAAATTGACCTATATCTGATTTAGGTCAGAGTTTGGACTTCGTACTTCTGAGTTGGTGCTAGAAAGAGTTAAAACTGCGGTCATTGTGATGAAATGAATGTATTTCAGAGGCCACAGACAGAATACTATGGTTTGAATATGTCCCCCAACTGTTAGGCAGGGCTTCATAAGAGGTGCTTAGGTCATGAGGGCTATGAATGGATTAATGTTGTCACTGCAGGAGTGGGTTTCTTATAAAACCAAGTTCACAGCCCTCTTGCTCTCTCACCCTTTCTTGCCCTTGCACCTTCCACAATGGGATGATGTAGCAAGGGAGTCCCTCATCAGATTCAGGACCCTTGACTTTGGAATTCCCAGTCTCCAGAACTGTAAGAAATAAGTTTCCGTTCATTATAAACTACTCAGCCAGTGGAATTCTGTTTTAGCAACACAAAATGGACTAGGACAGCTCTCTCATATGGCTCTGTGAAATGTAATTTTATCAAGAACCTGAAGCATATCTCATACTTAATCTGAGCTCACACTGAAGAGTTAAGTACTTGTTTTCTCAGCTGAACTGGAAAGATTTGCCACCCAGTTCTTAGCTTTAAAAAGCCAAATTTTTTTTTAAAATGACAATACATTGTTTGCTTCATGTCTAAGTGGCATCTCTCTTGATAATAAGATTGAGATGGATACTTACAAATTTTAAGGGGTTTATTGTGAAAAGTTTAAATATTTCTAAATATGATGAAAGTGTTGTACTTTACAAATATTGTTATCTTCGTTTCACATTATCTTCAACTTCAGAATATTCAGAGCAGACAGGTTGGTGAGCAGATGGAATGTGATTATGTTAGTAGCCTACTTGTCCTAAAGCATTTTTAGAATCACCGAGGAGCAAAGAATTATGGAGGCTGGGATATAAAGAAAGCATTTTTCTTAGTATGCTAAGGATAGAGAATTTTATATCCTCTATATCAATTGCTAAGTGCTTGATGTTTGATGAGGAATGATACAAGATGAAATATAATAAATATAGTTTCTGAATGATTTTTAATATGTATATGAGGAACATTTTAGACAGTAGTTGTTTCATTGAGCGTTTATGTACTCGTACATTATAATTTATACATACATGTATATTTTTTAAAGGTGAGAAAATTTAGCCAGATCAAGAATACTGAAGGAAGTTATTTTTAGTTGCCCCTTAAAAATTTTCCAATAGATCTTTTGGAAATACCTAACATCTGGCTTGACCCCAGTGTATTTTCAGAAACTTTTTTTAACCATTGGTTAAGTTTGCCTAGGTTTGGAAAGCATACTACAATCATTGTACATATGGTCAGATCCTTTATTTAGAAAGCCAAGTTACTAGCCTACATCTTTCTCATATCTGGCAGCATTTTTCTTGGTATTAAAAGGCTAGTGATGAAGCCTAACATTTTTAATAAAAGCATAGTCTCTTTTTTACTTTTAGGATTCCTGTGTCAAAATAAGGTATTTTTAGAGAATAGAATGTAATTCATATTTTCAGCAGAATTTTAAAATTTAACTACATGCTTTCTTTTTTATTTTTGGTAAGTGACAAAGATCCATTTTAAACTCATCCTGCCTCGTGGTATAATGTGATGTGGTATAATAGAAACCCCATGATAACTCAGCACATTTTTTATAAGTTCATTCTTCACTTTATTTTCCTACAATGATCTGATCACAGTATTGAGATGTGAGCCACCTTATTGTTCTGCCCCTGCATTCAACCACCACCTTTATTTTTTAAACTGCTTTATTGAGGTGTAATTTTTATACCATAAAATTCACCCACTTAAGTGTACCAATTTTATGCTACACCAATGTTTGTAACTTTGCACAGTTGTGTAACAAACACCATAGTTTATCACCCCATTTCCATCACCCAACAAGGATTTCTTGCATTTATAATTTAGCATATTTGATACAGACTCTTCCCTCCTCTCTGATCCTGTACTGCTTTGTACACAACTCTGTGGAGACATATAGTACTTTATAAAAAATGTGTTACCCAATATTCTGTGTATCTGTTTCCCCTACTGGATGATGAACCCCTTGAGGGGTCTTAATCATCATGATATCAGCACTGCCTAGCACACACTGCCTGGCAACTTAGAGCTCCTTCCCATCACTACTCAGCTGGCCCAGATGCCCAGGGATAACAGTTCCCAAGTATTGCTTCCTGGAGGAGAGCAGGGATTTGGTAACATCTAGCTTCTAGGCTGGTTGTAAGGTGAGGAAATTAAGTTACAGGGATCATGGTAATGATTGCTGGTACAAGGTGGAGTTTGGGACCTGATTTATATCCCCTACCCTTCTGTAATGTTCTGGCTAGAGGAGTGTATACACAGAGCAGAGTGCTGAGTGAAATGAAGTCAAGCCTCTGCTGTGTAATGCAAAGTGCAAGGCACCTGCAGAAAGTTATATTGGAGAATGTGATTGGGACCTGAGTGGCCACCAAGCCTGCTGAGTCTGCCAGCGTAACCGTATTACAGGCTGTGAAATCAGAACTAAAGGTGCAGAGGTGAGCTCTGCCCCACTGGGTTTGCCACACACTAAGGCAAAAGGGATAGAGTGCTTTACATGATGCCAAAGAAGTAGTGAGGGCAAGTGTTGAGTTTCCCTTTTGAGATACTCAAAGGTAGGTCAGTGGGGCTAATTAGTTCTGCTTCCTAAATAGAGAGGAAAGAACGGGGATTTCTTCTGCCATCTTCCCTGCAGTCTTACTAATGTATTAGTCCATTCTCATGCTGCTATAAAGAACTACCCAAGACTGGGTAATTTATAAAGGAAAGAGGTTTAATTGTTACTTACTTCCTCACAGTTCCGCAGAGGTGGGAAGGCCTCAGGAAACTTACAGTTATGGCAGAAGGGGAAGCAAACACATCCTTCTTCACATGGTGGCAGGAAGGAGAAGAATGAGAGTCAAGTGAAGGAGAAGGGCATTATAAAACCATCAGATCTCATGAGCACTTAATACCACGTGAATAGCCTGGGGGAAACTGCTCCCATGATTCAGTTACCTCCCACTGGTCCCCCCCTATGACACATGGGGATTATGGGAACTACAATTCAAGATGAGATTTGGGTGGGGACACAGCCAAACCGTATCACTTAACAATGTATGCAGTTTTGTTGTTGTGGAAGGTTTGCATGGTAAAACTTGGGGTACCTGCTCCATATCATAGAGGAGAGGCTTTTTGCAGTATTTAGCCTAAACTTATCAGCATTGGTTTCCATTTAGGGTCAATGCTATGCAGACACATGGGATCTCCTGATCTTTTGTTGTGGTTATATATTGGTCTGTATCAACAGAGTTCTACAATCATGGAATACTAGAACTAGAATGGATTCAAGAACACAGTCTGCTTCCGAGAGCTGTTTTTTGAAAGTGAATGGGGATTCCAGAGACCTTTCTACTCATCCTGGGCTCCCACTCCCTGGACAGGCTTTGCATGGCTTGTATTTACTGACTTAGAGCAAGCTTCAAATTTTACATATGAGGAGGCTGAGATCTAGAGAGATGCTGCAGCTTATTCAGGATCACAGTGAAGTTTATGGAAGAGCAAGTACTGAGACACAGTTGTCCCAGTTTTTCTTCTCTAGGGCACACTCCCATCTGCAAAAGTGATAAAATTAATCTGAAGCTGTGGTGAGGTAGCATCTAAGTATATCCGTTTCCTGTGGCTGCTATAACAAAATGCCACAAATGGGCTTAAAAAACCCAGATTTATTGTCTCATGGTTCTTGATCACTGAGATCAAGGTGAAAATAGGGTTGTTTTCTACTGAAGGCCATGAGGGGGAGTCTCCTCCATGCCTCTCTCCTAGCCTGTGGTAGCTTCCGGGTCTTCCTTGTGTGTGTGTGTGTGTCTGTGTCCAGATTTCTTCCTTTAATAAGGACATCAATATTGTTGGATTAGGGCCCGCTCTTTAATCATCTTATTTCCAAACAGAGTCATATTCTTAAATGCTGGAAGTTAGTACTTTAATTTCTCTTGTGGGGTCTGAATTAAACCCATAACACTAAGACTAGAGGAATAAAAGGGAAATGGGTCACAATGGTGGACTAGGAAGCTCCAGGCTCTTGTTTTCTTAGGGAAACATTCCATAAACAAGTAAGACCATCTGAAAGAACTTCAAATGTGCTCTGAAAACCAAAGATGTACAGCAACCAGGTAAACTCTGAATTAAAAAAAAAAAAGCCACATTTAAAACAGTAGGAAACTTCAAAGTAATGTTATTTGCCCTTACCCAACTCCCTCCACAGCATGGTATAGCATAGTCCTTAGGAAGCAGCCCGATTACTTACTCCCTCTCTTGGTATGCAAGGAAGAAAGTGGGACTTGATTACAATATTCTGGCCTGTCTGTAGGCTGCACATGTGACTGGTTTCTATTTTTCCTAAAGTAGGGATCCAAGAGGGGATGGTGTCATAGTTTGGATCTCAGACTGGCACAAGCCATGGAAGGCAGTGGTCAATGCCATGGCACCTGATTCTGTAGTTTCCCGCATTATACATTCTTGAAACCTTTCCCAGAAATCCAGTTGACCTTAGCTACTTGGGATTTTTTTCTGCGCTTTCTGTTTTTATACCAGTATCATGCTGTTTTGATTACAGTAACTTTATATTTTGCAGTCAAAAAATGGTGCCTCCAGCTTTGGTTTTCTGCTGAAGATTGCTTTGGCTGTTTGGAGTAGTTTTTAGTTTCCTGCAAATTTTAGTGTTTTTTTCTATCCCTATAAAAAATGACATTGGAATTTGGTTACTAGGTATGTTTTAACAATATTAATTCTTCTAGTTCATTAACATGGGATTTTTTTCTACATTTATTTGTGAATTTTTCAATGTTTTATGATTTTCAGTATACAGATCTTCACCTCCTTGCTTAAATTTATTCCTACTTGTTTTCTGTTTGTTCGTTTTTAATGCTTTTGGAAGTGGGATTGTTTTCTTAATTCTTTGAGTAGTTAGTGTACAAAAATGCTACTCATTTTTTGTGTGTTGATTTTATAATCTAAAACTTTACTGACTTTAGCAGTTCTAACAGTTGTCAGGGAGGAGTAGTTTTTACGGTTTTTCTATATATAAGATTATGTCAGCATCAGAGACAGTTTCACTTCCCTTTTTTTTTTTTCTTGCCTAATTTTCTGTCTAAAACTTCCAAAACTATGTTGAACAAAAGTGGTGAGAGTGGGCATTCTCATCTTGTTCACGGTCTTGGAGGAGAAACATTCCACTTTTGACTGTTGAGTATGATGTTAGCTGTGGGCTGTAACAGTACTGAATCTTTTTTTTTTTTTCTTTTTTTTTGAGACGGAATCTCGCTCTGTCGCCCGGGCTGGAGTGCAGTGGCGCGATCTCGGGTCGCTGCAATCTCCACTTCCTGGGTTCAAGCAGTTCTCTGCTTCAGCCTCCCAAGTAGCTGGGATTACAGGCGCCTGCCACCACGCCAGGCTAATATTTGTATTTTTAGTAGAGATGGGGTTTCACCATTTTGGCCAGACTGGTCTTGAACTCCTGACCTCATGATCCACCTGCCTCAGCCTCCCAAAGTGCTGGGATTACAGGCATGAGCCACCATGCTGGGCCCAGTACTGAATCTTAATGGTGATAATAGAATAATCAATTTGAAGGACAGAAATCTTTCTTCCAGATTGATTCTGATCTGTGAAAGACTGACAGTACTGTATTTTTATATTTTTATTATGGTATTGGTTGTAGGTACAAATAGTTTTTCATTGTAAAAATAAAATATAGTAACTAGAAACAACTCAGTATCTTTCAGTAGATGAATAGATAAACAAACTAGCACGATCATAAAATGAAATGGTACTCTACAATGGTAGGGAGCAAACTATCGATTCAATTACAATATGGATGAATCTTAAATACATTTTGTCAAATGCAAGAAACCATTTTATATGCCATTCTGGAAAAGGCAGAAGTATAGGGATGGAAGTCAGTTGCCAGGAATTGATGGGAGAGAGGAGTTGGCCAAATAACAGTGTGAGGGAATTTGGGGGGTGATAAGACTGTTCCATTTGGCATTGTAGTGGGTACATGACTCTGTACATTATCTAAATCCTTAAATCTGAACATCACAAGAAATGCATTTTCAAAAATGCTTATTTTTTTAGAAAATCAGTCAGGATATGATAAACGCAAAGTAGAATTCAGACTGTAGCAAAGGAATGTGTTTCTCACCTAACCATTGTGATGAGAGTGAGAAAAAAAGAGCTGACCCATAACTTTGGAAAACAGTGTAAGACAAAAGAAGTGTACACAAACACTGTTCTCTAGTAGATAAATTTGTTCCTCACATGGGTGTAGGCTAGCAATTTTGGAACTCTTTTATATGTTTACTAAGATGGAACAAATCAATATATTGCAGATCATGAGAGCCAGTTTCTCACTGTTGAAGATGTACAGATAAGCAAGTGAGAGAAGGCTGGAATGAACCTTGTGCTGGCTTAGGTTTGGTGGTGTTAATATGAATTAATTGGGATGGTTGGATGGATACACAAATATAGATGTGTATATACACATGAGTGTACTTGTATATACAGTCATACCTCACTTCATAACTGTAATATGTTCTGAGAACTGTGTCATCAGGTGAATTCATCATTGTGTGAACATCATGTGTACTGTATGGTATAGCCTATTGCTCCTAGGCTACAATCCTGTATAGCTTGTTACTGTGCCAAATACTGTAGGCAGCTGTAACACAATGGTATTTGTATATCTAAACAGAAAACAAACAGTAACCAAAAAATGAACAGTAACAAATATGGCATTAAAAATTTTTTATAAATGGTATTCCTGTTTAGGGCACTTTACCATGAATGGAGCTTGCAGAACTGGAAGTTGCTTTGGGTGGGTCAGTGACTGAGTGAGTGGTGAATGGATTTGAAAGCCTATGACATTACTACACAGTACTGTAGACTTGATAAACACTGTACACTTAGGCTACAGGAAATTTCTTTTTAAAAACCTTTTCTTCAGTTATAAATTAACTTCAGCATACTGTAACTTTTTTACTTCATAAACTCATTATTTTAACTTTTTGACTTTTTTGTAATAACAGCTTAAAACACATTATACAGCTGTACAAAAACATTATATTCTTATTTTATAAGCGTTTTCCTATTTTTGAAATTTTGCCTTTTTTACTTTTAAGAACTTTTTTGTTAAAAATTAGAACACATTGGACTTTATAGGCTAAGAGTTTAAATAATAAAAATAATTAGAACACAAATACACATGCTAGCTTAGGGCCACACAAGGGTCAGGATTATCAATATCACTGTTTTTCACCTCATGTATTGTCCCGCTGGAAGGTCTTCAGGGACATGCATGAAGCTGTCATCTCCTGTGATAATAAAGCCTTTTTTTTTTTTATTTTACTTTAAGTTCTGGGATACATGTGCAGAACCTGCAAGTTTGTTACATAGGTATACATGTGCCACAGTGGTTTGCTGCCCCTATCAACCCATTATCTAGGTTTTAAGCCCCACATGCATTAGGTGTTTTTCCTAATGCTCTCCCTCCCCTTGCCCTCCACCCCACAACAGGCCCCAGTGTATGATGTTCCCCTCCCTGTGTCCAAATGTTCTCATTGTTCAACTTTCACTTATGAGTGAGAACATGTGGTATTTGGTTTTCTATTCGTGTGTTAGTTTGCTGAGAGTGATGGTTTCCAGCTTCATCCATGTCCCTGCAAAGGACATGAACTCATTCTTTTTTGTGACTCCATAGTATTCCATGGTGTATATGTACCACATTTTCTTTATCCAGTCTATCATTGGTGGGCATTTGGTTTGGTTCCAAGTCTTTGGTGTTGTAAATAGTGCAAAGCCTTCTTTTGGAACACCTACTGAAAGACCTGCCGGAGGCTGTTTTACAGTTAACTTTTTTTAATAAATAGAAGTAGGATACTCTAACACTGAAAAGCTTAGTATAGTAAGTACTAGACAATGGGATTTTTTTGGCTGCATTACAATTTTACAAGACGATGGTTATATATTGTATGCTTTCCATCGTTGACCACACATTGTTATATGATACATAACTATATCTCCCTAGCTTTGTCTATTGAGAGGACCCCAAAGTCGTGAGCACACCTGGCCCCTAGATTTGGTTTCTAAATACTATTCTCCAGTAAGAAGAACCAAGGCTCCTTGGAGAAGTGGTTGATTTCGGGGCCAGGACAAGGAAAATTTAAGATGAGCTTGGAGGCGTTTTGTGCTACCTGAAAGTAAAGAAGTATATTAGAAGATGAGGCAGGTTCACAGGACATAGGAGCACACCTTATTATAACTCCCAATGGCCAAAGCTGCAAAAATTTAAGCAACAAATTAAATAACAATAGTATTGGATTATAACCTAAAGAATAAAACAAATATCCATGTGTCCATACTTACAAAAGAATTTCAATTAATGAATCTAGAAAAAATGAGGGAACCATTAAAACAGCATAATAACAATTGTTACAAGATAAAGTTAGTGGGTAAAGGAGAATAAGAATATTTGCATAGTTACAAGATATCTCCCCAAAAACACTTACAAAGTGAAATAGTAACTTTACTGTAGAGAAACCTGTGGGACACTACCTTAACCAAGTGATCATGGTTAATTCTAATCAGTAATAAAACTTTTACCCCTGGACCTAAAGCACTGAGAAAGATAAATCACCTGTATGGAATCATTCCCAAAAAATGCATAACCTCTATCCAGTCATGAGAAAACCTCAGAAAAACCTAAACTGAGGATATTCTACAAGATAACTGACCAATACTCTTCAAAGTGTCAAGGTCATATAAAGGACAGGGAGAGACTGAGGAACTGTTACAGACTGGAAGATGCTAAAGAGACATGACAACAGAATGCACTGTGGGATCATGGATAGGATCCTAGAATAGAAAAAAAATGATAAACTAGCGAAATCCAAATAAAGCCGAGTTTAATTCATTGTATTAAACTTATGTTAATTTTTTAGTTTTGAAATTTTTTATTGATATTATCATAAAAAATTTCAAAATGTTAACATTAGGAGATGTTAACATTAGGAGAAGCTGGGCATAGGGGAATTCTGTCCTTCACAAATCTAAAATTCTTTCAAAATAGAATTAAAATATCTATTTCTTCTAAGAGTACAGTTTTGTTTTCACTTATCTCACAATTGCTGATAAAATACCAAGACAGAAAAAAAGGCTGTTTTTATCTGATTACCATCATTATCAAACACTTCTGGTTTTGTGATATATATAAAATATGTTGTTGTTATTTGCAAACTATGAATCTGACAAAGGTCTAATATCCAGCTTCTGTAAGGAACCTAAACAATTCAACAAGCAAAAAACCAAATAACCTCACTAAAAAAGTGCGCAAAGGACATGAGCAGACTCTTCTCAAAAGAAGATATACAAATAGCCAACAAACATAAAAAAATACTCAACATCACTAATCATCAGAGAAATGCAAATCAAAACCACAATGAGATACCATCTGACACCAGTCAGAATGGCTGTTATTAAAAAGGCAAAAAAATTAACAGAAGCTGGTGGGGCTGCAGAGAAATGGGAACACTTATACATCATTGGTGGGAATGTAAATTAGTTCAGCTACTGTGGAAAGCACTTTTTAAGTACTTTGTTAGAGTACATAAAAAAGAACTACCATTCAAATCAGCAATCCCGTTGCTGGTTATATACCTAAAGGAAAACAAATCATTCCACCAAAAAGAGACATGCACTCATAGGTCATAGGTTTATTGCAGCCCTATGCACAATAGCAAAATCATAGAATTAACCTAGGTGCCCTTCAATGGTCAATTGGATAGAGAAAATATGGTACATACACACCATGGAATACTATGCAGCCATAGAAAAAGGTTGAAGTCATGTCATTTGCAGCAACATGGATGCAGCTGAAGGCCATTATTCTAAGTGAATTAATACAGGAACAGAAAACCAAATAGTACACGTTTTCACTTATAAATGGAAGCTAAACATTGGGTACACATGGTCATAAAGATGGGATCAATAGATGGTGGGGACTATTTTTATGGCGGTTGAGAAAGTAGCAGCTGTCACATGCCAAAGCACTATGCATGGCATCCCCATTCTAATCCATAGTAGCTTTCCCTGGGGTTTTAATATTAGGTACTAGCCTGGTTATTTGGGAGATATTGTTTACTGTTGTCCATTGGGCCGACTCTAACACTTTTGCTGTTCTCTGTACATCTAGTTCTATGCTAGACCCTGTAGAAATACGTAAGTCAAAATCATGATTCCTGCCAATAAACTCCCACTTGTTTGAAAGAAGACAAACATGAAAGCATTGTAAAGGGTGAAAAGACCAATGACTTTAGAGATTTTATGATCATATCTTCATTATCTCTTCATCACTAAATCTGGGGCCTTATATATTTATTTAAACTTACTGAGTCTATTTCCTTATCTGTAATAGAGGATATTAATATCAGTCTTATAAGATATTGTCATGATCATTAATACCTGGCACATAGAATACATTTGACAAGTGGTGTCTGTCATTATCATGGTGGTGGTTGTAAAAAGTGATAGACCATTGGAATACTATGTAGTTTTTTACAGTAACTTACTTTTTTCTGTGAATATTGTGGTAGGTGCTTGACTCAGTCTTTGTGCTTTCTCCCTTTTAGAGATGATGAAGAGAAAAAAAAGTCTCCTTCAGAAAGTACTGAGGAGAAAGCTAATGGAACACATCCAAAGACCATCAGTCGTATTGGAAGTACTACTAACCCATTTTTGGACATTCCTCATGATCCAAATGCTGCTGTGTACAAAAGTGGATTCTTGGCTCGGAAAATTCACGCAGATATGGATGGAAAGAAGAGTAAGTATCATGTGTTGTCATTTTCTATTTCATTTGTTTTATCTTTATGCTCAAAATTTAAAGGGAATTTATCTGAAAGTGAAGGATGAAAAAATTATGTTTATCTATAGATGTATTCTTGAAATTTGATAAAGCCTCTAACCCTAAATTAAAAATCCGGTGTGGCACCTGCTCTTCTTTAAGCAGAATTATAGAACTTTAGAGATGGAAAACTCCTTACAATTTATTCATTCTCTGTCCATTCATTTATTTAGTCATGGCTTCAACAAACACTACTGGCTACCTACTGTGCCAGGCACCAGAAATACAGTGGTGAGCAAGAGGGACAAGGTTTCTGTCTTCATGAAGTTTACATTTCTGGTGGTTGAGGGAAAGGTTGAATTTGCAATGCATAGAAAAAATTGATGGCGTAAGGTCCCAGAGACAAAGGATGGAGGGAGGGAATTCATATCCAGTGCACATGTGGAATAACTGGTCTTTGAGAAGGTGGACCGGTGAGATATACGAGAGCATAGTATAATTAGTTTTGGGAAATTGAAGGAGCCTAATTGCATGGCTTTTGATTTTTCTGTGAAGTATGAGGCATGATTATCTTGATAAATGATGGTGTTTGGAGTTTGAGAAGAATAGAGCATGCTTATGTAGTTAGAATAATCTTTGCAGAGTGAAATGGCAATTTGATATAGTTGAACAGAATAAGATAAGGTGACATGTTTACTCAGAATTATCTTTGGGGTGAAGAGATGGATAGTACCACTGTTTCTGTCTGTGGCTAGATACTCTTTCTTAATGTGTTAGCATATTCTATTAGCTTACATCAAGAGAAACATTGCAGTGGAGTGGCTTTGACATGGACTTAGCAATGCTGAACAAATTTCTTAATGTTCCCAAGTTCTTTAAGACTACATCCACCATATTTTCTGTGTGCCTTATATGCTAGGTTACTAGACTACTTAATTTTATCTCACAACATTGTGTCAGAGCTCATACAGTTGTGACAGCACGTCAATCCATCTTAGAAAAAGGACATACCTGAAGGTGGATTGTCACCAGGACGTACTCTCCGTTTCTATCTCTGCATGATTTTTTGTGTCAGCATTATTCTTCGGAATGAGGTCCTTTATACATGGTTATTAGCAGCGCTATAGATCATGTGTTTAATTTTGACACCAAAGAGGATTCTTCTTCTCCCCTAACTTCTAATTCAGTCTGTTCTAGGACAGGATTCTGACATGTAACACTGAGAGCATGGAATATTATGATTGACAGCCCCCACTTGCTTGAAATGACAAGAGGAATGAGATACTGGTCTCAGAGAATGGGAGTTCTTGGCACACAAAGCAATAGCTATCCATTTGTTTCTTTCCAGTGTGCACACACACACCGTTCTTCATACATTGAATAATGCTTTTGCCAAACATTGCAGTTTTCCTTTTAGAACCACAAATATACCATCTCTCTATAACATGCCTGCCCAGCTGCAGCTTCTGTCTCCAAGGGTAAGGTTTGTTGATCGTGAATTCATTCCCCTCAGTCGGGTATGGATGGCACTTAAATCTATAGGCTAAGTGAAAAATAAGAAAATACTGTTGTCCTGTAATATCTGCAGGGGATTGATTCCAGGGCCTCTCACAGGTACCAAAATCTAAGGACACTCAAGTCCCTGATATAAAATGACATAGTATTTGTATATAACTGATGCATATCCTCCCATATACTTTAAACTATCTCTGGATTACTTATAATATCTAATACTGTGTAAATAGTTGTTATGTTGTATTCTTTGGGGAATAATGACAAGGAAAAATGTCTCTACATATTCAATACAGACACAATTTTGGAGGGAATATTTTCCATCCACTGTTGGTTGAATCCACAGATGCAGAACCCACAGATAAGGAGGGTTGACTGTATCTGACATACCTCACATAAAGTACTAGAGAAAAAAAAAGAATAATTTCAATTCAAGAAAGCTGAAAAAGGGGAAGTATAACAGCTGTTACTTATTCAGAGTATTTACTACTTCCTGCTAGACAGGTATAGCAAAGTTAACCCATGTGAGCATCTTTTCATTGACTTATTTCCTAGCAATGGATTGACTTAATTGGTTAGTTTATTCCAAAGTCCCAGATTCTACTGATAAAATTTTCCTTGTCCACTGTTTTCCTGGACTCAGTGGCCCGGGAAACCCCCTCTACTGGACGATTCTCCAGGTAGAAGCTCTTCTCCCTCAGCAGCCTAATACACATGAATATAGATACAGAACCTGAGGATTGCTTAGCAGTTGAGACATCACAGACACCTTGTACCAGGCTAGAAGTTTTCCTGCCAGTGTATCCCTTTGAAGCCTTAGTTAACTGTCTTGAGAATTTCTGGTTGGTCAAGGCAGTTTTAAGTGTCATGGGGCTTTCGTCTTTGTAGCAAGTTAGGAAGTTCTTCCTGTTTTCCAAAGGAACCTGCCTCTGCTTGTTTCTATCTCTGTTCCTGCCTCAGAACAAAAGGAAAGATACATGGATAGATTAAGAAGTGCCCATCTCCAGGCTTCTTTCCTGTCAGTTGCTTCATCACTGGAGGACTTTTAACCTCTGTTTTTCCATGGGGCTATCAGGAGAAGCCTGAAAGTTTCAGCTGCCTTTAATTCCTCAGGCTCTTCTTGGATATCCCCATTTCAATTTCCCAAGGTTTCCAAATCACATTAATGTTAGCAGATAATTCAGTCTTACAATACAGAATGTGCATGATTTGTAATAATTTACAAAAACTAAAATTCACCAATTTAGAGTATATAGTTTGAGTTTTGAAAAATGTATATAGTTATATAACCATCAACACAATTAAGATAAATAACATTTCCATTACCCAAAAAAGTTTAATTGTACTTTTGGCAGTAATTGCTTCTCCTGTTACTCCCATCCTATGACAGTTATGACAGAAGATTATCTGTCTTTGGGCCCTATACTTTTGCCTTTTCTAAAATTGCAATAAATGGAATCATAGGAATGCTTTGTGTTTGGCTTCATTCACTTAGTGTTATTCTTTGCAGATTCGTGTATAGTGTTAGGTGTTATGTGAATTAATAGTTTCTCTCTTCTTATTGCTTAATAAGTATTCCCTTATTTGGATATCCCACAGTTTATTGATTCACCAGCTGAGCATTTGGGTTGTTTCCAGTTTTGAACTGTTACAAATAAAGCCCCTATGGACATTGACATACAAGTTTTTGCATGTATATATGTTTTCATTTCTTTTCAGAAGTTACCTAGGAGTAAAAGAGTAAGATTGCTGTACCGTTTGCTAAATGTATCTTTAACTATATAAGAAATTTCTAAAGTTTGTATATCAATTTGCATCCCTTATACCTATATATATTATGTCTTCTTGATGATTTGACCCCTTTGTCATGAAATGGCGTTCCACACCCCTGGTTATATTCCTTATTTTGGAATCTACTTTGTCTAACATTAATATTGCCACTTTAGTTTCCTTTGTAGTTTTTGCATGCTATACAAATGTTGTTTCTAGCTTTTTATTGTTAATTTATGATTATGTCTTTAAAATTGCTTTCTATTATAGGAATATTGGTGGGACTTGCTTTTTATAGCAAATCACAGTATCTCTCTTTTAATTAGAGTGTATATACCGTTTACATTTATAGTAGTTATTAGTACAGTTGACTTTAAATCTGCCACCTTACTGTTGGTTTCTTATTTATTCCATCTCTTCTTTTCCTTTTTTGTGTAGGATTATTTTTTGTGTGTGGTTCTGTTTTTTGTCACTATTGACCTGTTTGCTGTACTTCTTTAATTATTTTCGTGTTTGCTGCAAGGTTTACAGTATGCATCTTTAACTTGTCACAGCTCACCTTCAAATTGTACTGCTTCATTTGTAATTTGAGACCCGTATAGCAGGTTAATTCCCCTTATCTCTTACCAGCCTTTGTGATGTCCTATATTTTAATTCTATGTTCTAAAACTTAAAGTAGTTCATTGTTAATATTTTTGCTTTAAACAGAAACCTTTTTTTTACTTTTACCCCCACATACCTGCTGTCAGGAATTTTTCCCATGTTTTATCAGTGTGAAAATATCTTTATTTTCACCTTAATTTTAGGAATGTATGTTCACTGGGTATAGAATTCTTTGGCAAGTTGGTTTTCCTTTTAATACTTAAAGATGATGTTTCATTTTTCCCTGCCCTGCAGGATTTCAGACAAAAAAAGTCTGCTATCATTCTTGTCTTTGTTCCTCTGTACCCAAGATGGCTTTTTCTGCTACTATGAATGCTTTCAAGATTTTTCTATCTCTGGTTTTCATCAATTTTATTATGTGATGCCTTGATGTGATTTTCTTTATGTTTTCCTTATTTGGTGTTTGTTGGGGTTCTTGGATTCATAGATTCATATTTTTTTCAGCCATTATTTCTTAAAGCCTCCACTCCTGTTATGGGACTTGTTTGCTATATGACTACTCAGTGCTATCCCAAGGGTTTCCTGAAGCTCTTTCCGATATTTTTAACTCTTTGTAATTTCAGTACTTTATTTGATAATTTTTATTCTTCGTTTACTTCATTTTTCATTTCATAATCAGCATGTATATCTTTGAAGTTCTACTTGGGTCTATTTTATATCTTCCATTTCTCTCCTTATCAGGTTGATGTTTTTCTTCATGTCATTGAATATATTTATTCTGTTTATAATTGCTTTTTTAAGATTCTTCTCTTTGATTCCCTTCCTTTCTGTCATTTCTAGAACTGTTGCATTATTTTTTTTCTGCTGGCTTTAGTCATAGTTTTTTTTTTCTTTCCTTTTTCTTTGCATTCCTTGTAATTTTTGACTGCCAGACATTGTGAATTTTCCATTTTTCAGGTGCTACTTTTAGTTGTGTTCATCTAAAAAAAAAACATTGGATATTCTTCTAGTGTGCAGGTAAGTAACTTGTAGATTAACTGAATTCTTTAGAGGCTTGCCTTTACCCTTTGTTCTGGTGGATCCAGAGCAGTCTTTATTCTGGGACTTATTTAAATATTTCCATTAATAAGGCATTCTTCTTCTTCTTCAGCCTCTTTCCAATGTGCCATGTATTACAAAGTCTGTATTACATGTATTACAAAGACACTCTGGCTGATGTCTGTCCACTCTTAGCCCTGTGTGAGCTCTTGAACTTGTTCATCCCACTACTTTCTTTATTTTTCTCATGCCTTGAGTTATTTCTTTTCACTTGTGCTAAGATTGATGCTACAGCCAAGATCAGAGTATCCTCTGCAGGTCTTCAGAACCATCTGTTTTTGTGACTCTCCACTCTCTTTTACGTGACTCTATAAATTCTAGCCCTCTCAGCGTCACTAAACTTTCTTATGTCCTCACTCAGCATGACTTGCAGGCTCTGTTTAGGTACCCTCTTCCACTATTGGAACCGAGACGCTTTCTCTAAGCAGTATGCCAGTCTTAACTCATTTGTTTCTTTCTCTTCAGAATTATAATCCAATGTTTTCTGTTTGGAAATTTCTAAAAACTTTTGTTTTATATACATACATAGACTTTTTAAGTTATTATAATAGGGCAGTTTCTATAGTAGTTACTGTTTCTTGGGCATAAGCAGGACTAAGCTGATTTATGATCCCTTTTGTTAAGAAACGTCTTTCCAGTTGCTTCTCGCTTTAAGACCTAATATTTACTGAACTATGAAATTAATAAGGAATTCTAAGCATTCAAGTAAAAGCAAACTGTTGAGTTATATATTTGGAGATGTAGAAAAGCTTTTGTTTCCTTCTCGTCTAATCCTGTCTCCCCACCAACCTCATTTGTTGGATTTTCAATCACGTCTGGTTGAACAGGCTTATCTAAGTGTTTGGCTGCTGCTCCTTCTTGGAAATCTACCAGACTGCCTTAATTGTTTCTGGATGTTTCTGCCTTCTTCTTTTGAGAGATGGTCACTAAAAGAAATTAGAGAAATGTTTTATAGTAAGGACTTACATAACCTGCTATGAAACAAATCACTTTTTATTTACACTACATAGAAAAAAAATGAAAACAACAGTGGAGCTTTCCTGGAATAGGAGCTCCAGATAATTCTGAGAATCCTGAATGCCGTTTTTTGGACACAAAAAGTAGATACTTACTTTCTAAATACTTACTTTGATTAAGCATGGTCACTGTAGGTAGACCTATATTACATTTGAATGTAAATGTAAACATGGCCAGGTGCTCTGATGACAAATATTACAAAAAGTGTTTTATAAGTGAAGATTTGAATCAAAGCTGTATGGAAAGGTTTTTTTCTCTTAAATGCTGATACACTTGTCTCAAATGGACCATTTATTTTACTCAAGATTTGGTGTCTTTTTTTTTTTAATTAACTTTAAATATTCAGTTTGTCAGACTACATCCATATTTTTAAACCTCGGAGGTTTTCTTCATTTTTTGCCTTTTAAAGTTATGCTCAGTTCAGAAATTCTGCCTCCAGGAGACAAACTGTTGTACCTATCTTAGAAGTATATATTTTTACCAAGACCTATTAAATCTGACATTAAGGGAAAGCTTTGAAAAGTCAAATTTGGAAAACAAAATGCATCTTCTGGGTTTTGTCAGATACAACAAAAAACAAAATTCAATATAAGCTCTTAGTTTTCTCAATCTGATATAACATACTTGTGGAAGTCAAAAAAGAAACTGGAAACAACATACCCAAAATATAAATGATCTACACGATAGCAATAGTGATAATTAAATGATTGCTAAATATTAGAGCTTTATCCTAAGCATTTCATGCATTAATACATTTAATCTTGGTCCTATAAACCTTATACTATTATTGTCCTCATTTTATACATGAAGACACTGATCTTAAGCGTCTTAACCAAGGATGTAGTATAGAATAGCAGTATATCTGGTGAAACAAAAATCTGATTATACCAAACTAATAGTAGCATATTGTTAAAAGCAATTCCGATGAGAAAATATGCTCATCAAATGTTTAAATTCTGCCTTTTTTGTGTAGTTGGGACAGTTTGTCACTGTGTAGCATGTATTTAGATAACTGGAGGTCTCAAGCTAGGGATAGTGAAGCCTGAACATTTCTTTTACTTGGCCAACACAGTACTGTTTAAACACTGAATTGCCTGGATGTAGGCATTTTTTGGTTGACCATAGTTTTCACAGCCCCCTGTAGCCTTATACCAAACCTCCTCATACATTAATTAAGGGGGAGAAGTACAGTAGGGCCATGTTGACATTTTCCAAGATAACAAGACGTAGATAGGATGATGGGTTGGAAAAGAGAATCCAGAAGCAGCAGTCTCCATTGTTTAGAAAAATTGGATGGATGATATAGAAAGTAAGTCAGATAATCAGAAGCAAAAATGCTTCCATAATTTATGCTGAGTGTGTGTGTGTGTGTGTGTGTGTGTGTGTGTGTGTGTATTCCCCACCTCAGTTCTAACACAAAAACCAGTTTCACGTAGATTAAAGATAAAAATTTGAGAAACAAGGTTCTAGGATTTTTAGAAGAATGTGTGGGACAATAACTTCATGACTTTTGGGTAGAAAATGAATTCTTAAGATTTACAAAAGCAGCTGGGTACAGTGGCTCACACCTGTAATCCCAGTACTTCGGGAATCCGAGACAGGAGGATCACTTTAGTCCAGGAATTCAAGACCAGCCTGGGCAACATAGCAAGACGTCGTCTCTACATATATACAGGCATACATATATACATATATATTTACAAAAACAGTAAAAAAAAATTGATACATATAATTATACTAAAAGTAAAGACTTTATTTTAAAATTTTACTTAAAAATGAAAGATAATTCACAGATTAAGATCCTTGTAGCATATTACCAATAAAGGATTAGGATCCATGATAATATTTATAAAGAAATTTTAAATTACTTAGAAAAAATACAACTCAGTAGAAAAATGGGCAAAAACTTGAAGAGGCCATGCTCAGAAAATGAAACTGAGATGATCAATACATATATGAAGACATATTCAACCTTATTGATAATCAAGGCTATTCATTAAACATATAATGAAATGTCATTTCACATGTTACCTTGATGAAAATTAAAAGAATACCAAGTGTTGGCAAGGATTTGGAGCAGTGGGTCGTCTTCTACCCTGCGAAAGTATTAGTGGTATCATTTGTACTTTGGAAAGCAGTTGGCAGTAATAAAGTTGGAAATGTTTATTCTTATATCTCAGTTAATTAGTCATAAGTGTGTATACACCTATGAAAACTCTTAGTGTTACAGAAGTCATGTTTATAGCAACATTATAATAGCCCAAAATTTAAAAACTTAAATGTCCATTAATAAGAGATTGAATGGATTTTGTATATCCATATAATTGAAAAGGAAGGAACAAGAGTTCCACGTATCAACATGGAGGAATCTCACCAGTGGTAATGTTGAATGAAAAAAAGCAGCTTGCAGAAGAATCTGCATGTAAGATAACATTTGAAAGCATGCAAAACAATACTATTTTTAGTAAGAATACATCCATATATTGAAATCATTTAGCGTAGAATGATTGTTACTTCTGGAAAGGAGAATAACAGGCCGTCACTGACAAGTACCCAGTGGTTTTGCTGTATTGATAATATATATTTTTTACATTTGGTGGTAGTACATGTATACCTACTTTATTACTCTTGATAACCTTTTGAAGTCTTACGTGTTTTACCTTTTGTTTTTTTTTTTTTTGAGTTGGAGTCTTGCTCAGTAACCAAGGCTGGAGTACAGCGGTACATGCAATTGTAGCCCACTGCAGACTCAGACTTCTGGGTTCAGGTAGTCTTCCCACCTCAACCACCCAAGTAGCTGGGACTACAGGCATATACCACCATGCCCAGCTAATTTTTTTTCCTTTTCCTTTTTTTTCTTTTTTTTTTTTTTTTTTTTTTTTTTTTTGTGGAGACGGGGGTCTCACCATATTGCCCAGACTGGTCTTGAACTCTTGGCCTCAAGCAGTCCTCCTGCCTTGGCTTCCCAGACCACTGGGATTACAGGCATAAGCCACTGCTCCTGGCCTATAAATAAAATTTTTAAAACTCAATAGAACATCTGATTGCATGGAAAATTTAGAAACATGTAAGGATGTTTTAAAATCTGCACAGGAAAAATTACAATTAGAAAACTCAATAAACAAAAATCCATAGCAAGAGAAAACGTTGACCAGACACAGTGGCTCACGCCTGTAATCCCAGCACTTTGGAAGGCCAAGGCAGGAGGACCATTTGAGCCTAGGAGTTCAAGACCAGCCTGGACCATATGGTTGTAGCCGTCTCTACAAAAAGATTTTTTGAATGAAAATTGAAAAGAAAAAATGACTTTGTGATCGCCATCGTTATAGCGTAATTAATAATTTAAAATCCTACCATAGTAGTAGAATTTTGGTTACTCACATTTAGATATGTGAAAGATTTAATTGTGGTACACATTAAAATATAAATATTGTGCAACTTGATCCTGTAAGAGTACAGATGATAGAAGGTGGGAGGTAAAACTGGATAGAACTAAGAGGGAGCAGGGAGAAAGATCTGTTAAGCTCCTCTTACAGAGAGGAAGTCAGAAGATTCTGCCTGTACTGGAGACAGAAGAAATATTGTCAGTCATTATTTGTCAAATTAATACATAAGAAAGTGGCAACTATGTGAGATGAAAGGTATGTCAATTAGCTGCGTTGTAATTATTTCACCATTCGTATATAAAAACATCAAATTGTACACTTATGTACAATTTTTATTGGTCAATAACAGCTTACTAAAGCTGGGGAAAAAATTTTTCACTAAAATAATAATAATGTTATGCTCTGTAAAACTACAGAGGTAATCAATACAGATACAAATAAAAGCTATGTAAGTATATTGGAAAGATGGAATGTCATAGTTAAGTTTGTTAAATTCTCATCTAGCACAGCACAAAACTGAGAGTGTGTTTACAACCTATTATGACACAGTGGTAGAAGCACATTGTTTAGGGATATAATGACACTTAGCGACTGGGAGAAGTAATTTGTTTCAAAAGGTTTTTTTGTAAAATGAGAACAGAGGAGCTGGGAAGAAATGAATCAAAAGAGGCTAATTGTGTGGACATATCACTTTAATAATTTTAAAATATCTTAATCACATTCTTTGGTAGATTCTTTAGTTGTTGTACAGCCCTGAGATTAGTTCTGAATTGGAAATATTAAAATATCGCTTTCAAAGGAGGTGAGAACTATGTGTGGTTCATCTTTTCGATCTCATCGTAAACACTGTGGATATAAGGAGTGGTGTGGAGCACCTTGACGAGGTTGGAGAGGTTCACTCACTTTAGAGGGATTTACACACCTGCCTGTCATCAAAAGTTTAGAAAATTTAGCCCCACATGTGAAATTTGAGAAAGTAGATGTTATTCTGAGTCATCCATACTGAAAATAGTTTATAATGGTAATGCAGGCAGAATTCTTTGCTATTGTGTAACATTGGGAACAGCGACACTATAATTAAGAGATAATGAAAGTGGAATTTTTTTTTTTCCCAAAAGACAGTTGTCTCCTCCTGTTAGAGAAAGACTCTTTAAGTACAGGCAAAGCCAAGCAATTATTTTAAAACTAGGCTAAGGTTTTCCCTTCCCTTGGCACCTGGCTGTTCTCTGGCAGCAGGGTGTGTAACGGAGCAGTTTAAGATGTTAATACAAGGCCGAACAGCAGCACTGTGAGGGCAGCCATGTGAACGCACAGGAGCACCTTGTCACGTGACACTCTAGTTTTAATGGAATATGGGCTGTTTTAGATAGGAAATACGCCATTCGCAATTCAAAGTTTAGACTGAAAGATTAAATTCCAGGTTTTTGCATTCCGTAATGATGGCTCCTGTCTTTAAAATCCATGCTTTCTGGCAGTAAAGTTGGTTGAAGGAGGTCCTCCTCCATCATTCTTGTCAGGAGCAATACTCTTTTCTGAGACGGTGTCTCACTCTGTTGCTGAGGCTGGAGTGCAGTGGCATGATCTCAGCTCACTGCAACCTCTGTTTCACGGGTTCAAGCAATTCT
The DNA here is from genome assembly GCF_006542625.1 of Nomascus leucogenys. Classification (NCBI taxonomy): domain Eukaryota; kingdom Metazoa; phylum Chordata; class Mammalia; order Primates; family Hylobatidae; genus Nomascus; species Nomascus leucogenys. The sequence continues at coordinate 133,084,801 of NC_044384.1, forward strand.
CCTACTGTGGTCTCCTGAGTAACAGGGACTACAGGTGTGTGCCACCACGCCTGGCTAATTTTTGTATTTTTAGTAGAGAAGGGGTTTTGCTATGTTGGCCAGGCTGGTCTCAAATTCCTGACCTCAGGTAATCTGCCCTTCTCATCCTTCCAGAGTGCTGGGATTATAGGCATGAGCCACCACACTGGGCTGGAAGCAATACTCTTGACTAGGAACAATGGAATATAAACTGCCAATCTTACAGCACCAAAAAATCTGTGTTCAGAATCTCTGAAGTATTTTTCTGAAAGAGGAATGTATGGTTTTCACTATGCATGTGATTTTTAGAGGTTATTCTGTTTTCACTGCTGACTCGTTCTGTTTACCATTTCAGTTTAATTAACATTTAAGAGAAAGAAGAAAATAATTCTTGCATCCCTGTTGTGGTAATTTAATGCAGTGTGTCAAATTCTTTAATAATGTGATGAAAATTTGAAATTAAAAATACTGTACTAGTTTCCTAAAGGAATTAATCATGGGGATAAGAATGTATATGCAAAAGATGTTATCACTAATGTTAATGGAAATATCAACCTCTGCAAAATGTTTTCTCTTTTTTTCTTTTGTTGAGACAGGGCCTTGCTCTGTCACCCAGGCCGTGGTGCAGTGGTGTCATCTGGGCTCACTGCAACCTCTGCCTCCCAGGCTCAAGCAGTGCCCCCCACCTCAGCCCACTGAGTAGCTGGGACCACAGGAATGTGCTATCACACCCCACTAATTTTTTATTTTTTATAGAGATAGGGTTGCACCATGTTGCCCAGGCTGGCCTCAAACTACTGGGCTCAAGTGATCCATCCGGCTTGGCCTCCCAAAGTGCTGGGATTACAGGTGTAAGCCACCATGCCTGGCCCTCCAAACTCCATGAAATATCTTAAAGAGGTTTATTCTGAGCCAATGTGAGTGACCACAGCCTGGGAAAAAAAAAACACAAACCCAAGAACCCTTCAGTAAGTAGTCCCGAGACAGTCAGGTTACAGTTTGGTTTTATACATTTTAGGGAGACAAGTTACAGGCAAAGACATAAATCAGTACATGAAAGGTATCCATTGGTTCAGCCCCAAAAGGTGAGCATCTTGAAATGGGGGCTTACAAGTCATAGGTGGGTTTTAGGGATGGTTGAGTTATTGGTTGAGAGAGTTAAGCTATTGTCTGAAGACTTGAGGAGTAGACAGGAATGCTTGAGATTAGGAGGCTCTGGGAGCCACGGCCCTTATAACATAGAAGCAGCCTCATGGCTGGCAGCCCTCAGAGAAACAGACTATAAATGTCTCTTTTCAGACTTTTGAGGTGTTGGACTCTTAGCTAATCTCTCCAACATCTGGGAAAGGCCTAGAAAGGGAAGGCCTGGCTTCATCAATGGCGATTCTCCAAAGATGTAAATTTCCCCCACAAAGGATGGCTTTGAAGGGTCTTTCAAAATAGGTCAAAGAAATTTATTTTGGGGTAAAATATTTAGATTGCTTTCAGGGTCTGCTGTCATGTGATGCTATACCAGAGTCAGGTTGGGGAGTAAGCCACATTATACTAGGTTAATAAAAATCCATTTAATGAAATTTTATGATTAGGGTGTGACTTCACCTTTGCCTCACATGGCCACATGGCCTTAGGACTTTTTTTTTTTTTTTTTTTGAGGTGGAGTTTCACTCTTGTTGCCCAGGCTGGAGTGCAGTGGCGTGATCTCGGCTGACTGCAACCTCTGCCTCCCGGGTTCAAGCCATTCTCCTGCCTCAGCCTCCCGAGTAGCTGGGATTACAGGCACGCACCGCACCACCACACCTGGCTAATTTTGTATTTTTAGTAGAGACAGGTCAGACCACGTTGGTCAGGCTGGTCTCAAACTCCTTATCTCAGGTGATGCACTTGCCTCAGCCTCCCAAAATGCTGGGATTACAGGCATGAGCCACCATACCCCTATGGCCTTAGGTCTTGTTTATAATCTGGTATCTTATTGCCACGCAGAGTCTGTTTTGATCAATCTTTTGATCTCCATTTTAACCGTAATGCTGGTCAGTCGGGCCTGAACTTGAAAAGGAAGTGGATGTAAGGAGGTGCATCTGACCTCTTGTCCCATCATGGCAGGAATTCAGTTTTTTAGGTTTCTTTTGGCCAAGAGGGGGTCCATTCAGTTGGTTGGAGGGCTTAGGATTTTTTGTTTGTTTACACTAGGTAGACTTAAGAATTTGAGCTTTGAAACAAGATAGGTCATTGATTTACTTTTTAAAAAACACTTTGAGCTCAAGCAGTATGCCAGTAATACTCTTGGTGAGGCGGAGTGGAGATAGGGTATGCCTGAATAGTTGTTACTCGGCTGAGAACTGAATTACAAAAGGAAGTTCCGTGCTATCTTTGGTCACAAAGGTCATGGATAAGCGTATTCCACCACAGCCTGAGCAACATAGTAGGACCCCGTCTCTGCAAAATAAAAGAATAAAAAGTTAGCCAAACATGGTAGCATACACCCCTAGACCCAGCTACTCGGAGGGCTAAGGTGGGAGGATTGCTTGAGCCCAGGAGGTTAAGTCTGCAGTGAACCATGACTGCACCACTGCACTCCGTCTTAAAAAACAGAGAAGAAAAGAATATTCCATTAGAAACAAAAAATGCAAAAACCTTAAGGTGAGAGCAATGAAATGTGGCTAATACCTGTTATGGTGTGTAGTACACTGCCTGGTACATAGAAGGAATCCAGTTGTTAGTTACAAAATAACATCATTTTAGAAACAGTTTAATGGCCAATAAAATGTTTGATAAGTAAAATATGATAGCAACAGCAATACAATTTCATCATTCACCATCATTTTTTAAAAATGATATTGTTGACAAAAAAAAGCCAAAGTCTGTAAAATATTTGAAGAGGCTTATTCTGAGCCAGATGCAAGTGACCATGGCCCATGATGTAGCCTCAGGATGACCTGAGAACATGTGCCCAAGGTGGATGGGTTATAACCTGTCTGTATACATTTTAGGGAGACCAAAGTTACAGGCAAAGACTTAAATCAACACATATAAGGCATACACTGATTGGTTTAGCCCAGAAGGGCGGGACACCTGGAAGCGGGGGCTTCCAGGTCATAGATGGATTGAAAGATTTCCTGATTGTCAGTTGGTTGAAAGAGTTAAGCTTTACCTGAAGAGTTATAGTCAGCATAAATAAATATTTAAGTTGAGGGGGCGGTGGGGTGGAAGCCACAGTTCTTGTTATATAGATGAAGTCTTTAAATAATAGACTTCAGAGAGAATAGATGTCAAATGTCTCTTATTGGACCTTGAAAGATATCAGACTCTCCAGAAAAGATTTAGCGAGGGAGGGAGATTCTCTATAGAATGCAGATTTCCCCCACTAGAGACAGTTTTGCAGAACCATTTCAAAATATGCCAAAGAAAATGCATTTTGGGGTAAAATACTTTGATTTCCCTTAGGACCTCTATCCATCATGTGATGCTATACTAGAGTCGGGTTGAAATTGGTATCGTATTGCTACTAAGAGTCTGTTTTGTCAGTCTCAGGATGTCCATTTTAGTGTTAGTGCTGGTCAGTTGTGCCTAAACTCCAAAGGGAGGAGGGCATAATGAAGCAAGTCCAACACCCCCTTTCTGTTATCTCCTAAACTGGTTTTTCAAGTTCCTTTGGAATCCCCTTCACCAAGAGTAGGGTTCATTCAGGCAGTTGGGGGCTTAGAATTTTATTATGCACTTACGATGTATGATATATAAATAGAAGAGTTTTGTTTGTTTGTTTTTGAGATGGAGTTTCGCTCTTGTCACCCAGGCTGGAATGCAATGGTGCAATGTCGGCTCACTGCAACTTCCGCCTCCCAAGTTCAAGCAATTCACCTTCCCCAGCCTCCCAAGTAGCTGGGATTATAGGCACCCACCATCATGACCAGCTAATTTTGGAATTTTTTATAGAGATGGGGTTTTGTGTTTTTTTTTTTTTTTTTGAGACGAAGTCTCGCTGTTGCCCAGGCTGGAGTGCAGTGATGCGATTTCAGCTCACTGCAGGCTCCACCCCGTGGGGTTCACGCCATTCTCCTGCCTCAGCCTCCCAAGTAGCTGGGACTACAGGCGCCCGCCACCTTGCCCAGCTAATTTTTTGTATTTTTAGTAGAGACGGGGTTTCACCGTGTTAGCCAGGTTGGTCTCGAACCCCTGACCTCAAGTGGTTCACCCACTTCAGCCTCCCAAAGTGCTGGGATTACAGGCATGAGCGACCATGCTCGGCCAGTAGAAAAGTTTAAAATTAATAGGTATAATATCTCAGTTTGTTTTGCATCTGTGTACATAGTAAAATTATTAGAAGGTTATATACTGTAGGGGCCATCCAGTAAAAAACTTCCCCATCACCCTCTGAAGGTTCACTGAAAAATCAACTCACCAAAGGCAGGTTAATTAGAGAAAAGGTGTACAAATTTATTAATATGCACACAGGGAAAGATCATAGATTGATTACACAACCCTCAATGGAGTAGAGAAGCTTTTACCTTATAATTGAAGTTACAGAAAGAATGGGGGCTTGGATCAAAACAGGTTATGAAAAGAGAAGGAAGATGAGGCCTGGCTAGCAAAGGTGTTCATGTTATGTAAATGAAATCTCACAAGTAGGTGGTAAAACCTATGCATGATGAGAGCGAGAGAATAGACGGTGAATGTTTCTTTCAGACCCTTAAAGATGTCCGACCCTCAGTTAATCTTTCCTAGATGCAGACAAGGGAAGGCCTCAGAGAATGCCTGGCCGCATCAATACAGATTATCTCTACAGATGGAAATCTCCCCCACAAAAGATAGTTTTGCAGAGCTACTTCTGTTTGCAGGGCCTCTGAAGGGCCATCTCAAAAATATGTCAAAGAAATGTAGGGTCGTGTATTTTGGTTTTCTTCCGTGGAGAGCACTTGAACGCACTGGGCATCTGATAAATGGAAGAAACGTGGTCTGAGTTGGGAAAAGCTAAGAGGCCATCATGGAGTGGCATCACCTCCGGTGCAGTCTGTGGCGGCAGAAGACTGTTTTCTGGCTCCTGCGCATGAGTGGTAAGCCAGAGCCCTCGCCCTGTGATGAGGGCCAGGAACACCTATCAGTAGGAAGAGCTTGAAGTCACTTTGGGAGCTCCTAGGTTGGGGAAAAGCAAGTAAGGCTGTTGTCACATTCCTTGGAGAACAGATTCAGTCTGGAGGCTGCTCATCAGCCACTCTGAATTATTTTTATTGACCTTCAGCTGTTTTTGCCTGGAGGCATTTTAAAGGTGCCAGTGGGCCTTGGGCTGTTTTACAATTACAATAGCTTATTTGAATTGCTAGTTGTAGAAATGTGTGCTCGGCAGTGTCTTCGCTCTGTCCTTCCCTGGCTTCTGTGGTGCTTCAGAGGTTGAGGAAACCTGATTTGGTGTCACTTGATGAGCCCACGTGTCTGATTCAACAGTTACCTGCCCTTCTCAGATAGACTGCAATGATTTAACCTTACATTTATTTTAACACCCTGCTCTTAAAAGGTATATAAAAAGGTCTGGAAGTTGCTCTAGATATTATGAAAAAAAATCATAGTATGCTTGATTTTCTTGATCAATGTTCATACCTCTCACATAAACGAACTTATTAAATGTTATGTATAAAGTTTCGGTGCCACAAAAGAAAATACCACTCAAATATAAAATTTTCTTTTTAATTCTCAGCAAGTCACATTACTTCTATATAGAAGGGTGCGCCCTTACAGATGGAACAATGGTGAGCACATACTTGGACAAGGGAGGGGAAGGGGTTCTCATCCCTGACGCACATGGCCCCTGCTGCTGTGTCATTCGCCTATTGACTAGGGTTAGACCGCACAGGCTAAACTAATTCCGATTGACTAATTTAAAGAGAGTGACTGGGTGAGTGCTTTGGCAGGAGTGAGGGCAGAGCAGGTTGGGGGTAATTGGAATGAGTTAGGGTGCAGCAGGTGATCAGAATGAGTCAGGGTGGAGTAGGTAATTGGAATGAGTCAGGGTGGGGTAGGTAATCGAAAAATGTTGCTTTACGAGGAAGTTTAAAAGTAGAAAGCAAAGAATTGAACATACTGACATACTCTTTGAAAAGAAATTTAGAATTCATATCTAACATTGAATTTCAGGAACTTTTTGTTATGCCTTTTTGAAGTGATTATTAAAAACAGCAAGTTCTCCAGCATATTCCTTCAGTCAGATATGCTTTATAAGAATTATGAGGCCTGTGCAGTGGTTCACACCTGTAATTTCAACACTTAGGGTGGCTGAGGCGGGAGGATCGCTTAAGCCCAGCAGTTTGAGACCAGCCGGGGCAACATTGCAAGACCCTGTGTCTATGAAAACCAAAGAAATAAAAAAATAAAAAATTACCCAGGCATGATGGTGCACACCTGTAGTCCCAGCCTCCCGGGAAGCTGAGGTGGGAGGATTGCTTGAGCCTGGCAATTGGAGGCTGCAGTGAGCTGTAATCACCCTGTCTCAAAAGAAAAAAATATGTATATGAAATGTCATTTGTTTGATAGAAGTTTGAAGTCACTTGTCACAAATGTTCGTTCTTTAATTAACCCATGAAAACCCACATTAATGTATTAAGCCTTATTTGTTCCTTTTGAGCTTGGGTGTTTACTGATACCTTATTCCCATATTCAATGTCTTATTGGAATAATCGACCACAATTTTATTCTACCTCCTCTTTTCTCTTTAAGCAACCTGCGTTTTACCTAAAAGATTAAGCACTAAAAAAAAAAAAAGAAAAAAATCCCCGGTAATATTTGTTGAATGATGCCATCTACATGCTAGTTTAGGACATCTGATTTTTTGTGGGGTGGGGGGAAGGTGGGGGAGAAGGGGTTATTCTGCTCAGTGGATGCAGCAACAAACCAAAGTACTTGCCTTCAAGGTTTTATTCTAATGCTGGGGAAGCTTAATAAAAACTATGTGGTAAGTTATACAACTGTTAACGGACCCAAAGAAAAGTCAAGTCAAGGTTAGGAAATACTGAAGGAAGCATACAGGTCCTATATTGCAGAGAGTGATTAGAGGAAACCCCTGGATGTGGCATGTCAACCAAGAAGAGATGACAAACCAGACTGCAATGCAGTAAAACAAGAAATGTATTGGGCTCTTAGGAATTATAATTCAGGAGACACAGATTTGGCTGTAAGCCAAATTGTGTTCCAAACCAAGTGAGGGTTTTTCAAAGGAAGCTAAAGGATTACACAAGTTGTTTTGAAAGAATTATCATGGGTGGAGGCGGCCGGCTTAGCACAAGTCCATAGTTCATTTATTGTTGCTGTTTAGGAGTTGCAGCGTTGGCAAAATTCAGCTGTTTTTCAGGATATCGTGGTTGTGGTGGTTAGGTGCACGTCAAAGATTCAAGGCAAGGTACTGGGGTATTTTGCAAGGTTGCCAGTGGTGCAGGCAGCCCTGAGAATGGATTTTGCTTTAGAGCACTGAACTGTAGTGATGCCGTTTTGTATGTTTCACAGATAACATTTGAGCAGAGACCTAAGTGAAGTGAAGTCATGGTATCTGGGAGAGGAACATTGTAGCCATAGAGAATGTGAGGTATCATTCGTTAAGATTTGAAAAATAATTCTGTGACTCTAGTGTTGCAGGAAAAAAAAAAAATGGGGTCTTGTCACATGACCAGGAAAGAGTAGGCTCGCAGACACATAGAAGGGTGACAAGTGGAATTTATTGGGCAGAAGTGAAAAAGGAAATACGCATCAGCAAAGTGAGACAGAGTCCTGCTAACAGGCTCTCCATCCCAGGGATTAAATCCCACCTTGCCACACAGAAACGAGAGGCCCGGCTCCTCCCCGCTGCAAACAGCGCAAACTTCCCAAGGCCCCACCCCCCTCCTCCCAATGTGAAGATGGGCGTTATTCAGAAAGCATCATTTGGGGAAAAGGGTGGGCTTCATCCGGACCGGCAGTCCGGTTTTTCACCCCTCATGCTGTTTCAGGCTTGAAGGTGGGATTTCGTCAGGGGTTGGGGGCAGGAGGGGTCCTTGGCTGCCTCCTATCTCTATCACTGGTGTTTATATTTTTCCTGAAAAAAAAAAGATGTAGTGAGAGTCATTTTGGGATTTGTTGCTTCCCACACGCGTTTCCGGTAACCCTTAGCTAATGATGCATGCTGTTGTGTTCTGACCTCTTTTCCAACCTCAGCCCAAGCCGTGTAAATTCTTCCTGCGCATCTAGTAATGGCTGCCAATGAAACCGTCTCCTGGCCAAGCAGGGAAAGATACTTGTTTTTAAGTTAGACTTGAGCGACTCTGTGGCTCATCTTTTGGGTAGAAAGTTCTCCAACAGCTTTTGTCTCTTCTATTGTCTACTTTTATTGTTTGCATTCATATTTGATATCTCCAATGTCGGTACAGGACTTGGGACAAAGTGGAAACAATAAATATATTAATAGGAGTAAATGTGTCACACTTAGCTCTCTTCCCAGTTAAGGGTGGTATGTGCTAAGTGTTTCTGTTAAAAATGCATCAGTAGGCCGTCTGCGGTGGCGCATGCCTGTAATCCTAGCACTTTGGGAGGCCAGGGCAGGCGGATCACGAAGTCAGGAGATCCAGACCATCCTGGCCAACATAGTGAAACCCATCTCTACTAAAATACAACAACATTAACCAGGCGTGGTGGCAGGTGCCTGTAGTCCCAGCTACTGGGGAAGCTGAGGCAGGGGAATGGCTTGAACCCAGGAGATGGAGGTTGCAGTGAGCCGAGATTGCGCCACTGCACACCAGCCTGGCAACAGACCAAGATTCCGTCTCAAAAGAAAAAAAAAATGCATCAGTAACGTTAAAGGGGTGTTCTCAAACATTGACTACCAAAAAAATTCCGAATACATGAATGAAATATCAACCTGAAGTAACTGAAAGCATCAGAATTGAATTTTAGAGTTTATTCAAGCAAGAATCTGGGAAACATGGACTCCACAGAAATGAGGCCAGTGCTCTGAAGTAAAAACTTAAGGTCTTACTTATATATGGGCAGAAAACAAAGAAATTTAGTAGGATTATAACTTTTTTTATGTAAGGCTGCTTTATGAGTTATAATAATTTGGTTGTTTTTCTTTTCCGTACAGCTTGTTTTTCTTCTTTACAGCTTGTTATCATTTACTTCCCAATTTAAAAGAGTTCATTTAACACTCCACCTTAGACAATGTGATAGTCATCAAGTCTTTGTGTGAGAAAGGTAAGAGGGAAATTAATCTGTAATGAAGATCAGCAGTTAAGCAAGAAGGGGTCTTCCCTGGTGCCTTTTGGTCATTTGCAACATTTTACGAAACAGTGTAGATAAGGAAAAAGGCTAATCTGTAGTCAGACAAACAGTCAGAGAAGCAAAGCTTACAGCTTCCTAGGTTACAGCTGCCTGTTAATGTGATCCAGGTTCCTTAATCACATTCCCTTAAGGCTCTAATAAAGTTGCAGCAACTTAGATTTAAATTGCTTATTTTCACAGCTTATTTTCACAGAAGTGAGAAAAAAAGTCTTTCTTTGTGTTTTAGCATGAAAATTTGATGCATTTTCTTTAGCAGACTGTATCTTTAATTAAAAAAAATCCAAAGGACTTGCATATATTAACTCATCTAAGTCTCAGAAAAATTGTTTTATACAGGGAGAAAGTAAAGCATAGGACTGGCTAAGTAACGTGTCCAAAGTCACTCAGGTGAAGCCAGTATCTCAAATCAGGTTCTGTGGAGGGTGGGGGGGGGGGGGGGTCTAAAAGGTCACTCAGGTGAGGCCAGTATCTCAAATCAGGTTCTGTGGGTCTAAAAGGTCACTCAGGTGAAGTCAGTATCTCAAACCAGGTTCTCTGGTTCTAAAATACGTCCTCTTAAAAAATAAAACATTAAGTGTTAACTGTTGTTCTGAGGCTGTCTTGCTAAAGGATGATGGTAATTTCAATGTTAGGAGACTTCCAAAATTGGGATCCCCGTTTTGATTCCATGTCTTCCTGCTGACATACTGTACAAAAGATGAAGGTTAAAAGAAAAACCTATCTTTTTCAAAAATCCTACATTAAAGCACACCCTCATTTAAAGTGTTCTCTAACCTCTAAATCCTATTCATAAGCAGAATTAATGACCTCCTCCTCGTTTACCTCCTGGAATCCCCACTGTGATGGTCTTAGGTTAGTGCCGTGCTACCATTTAGTTTATACAGTTTATCATGTTAAATTAACTTTCGTTGTTAATGTTACTGCCTTTATATGTAAATTATTTAGGGGTAGGGTTTCTGTCCTAATAATCTTATGTGCCCAGATTAACTCAACAACATTATAAAGTAATTATGGCACATTGTAGTAGATTCATTGTATAGATTTTTAACCAGAGATGTTTAGATTACTTGTCCAAACGCAGAGAAATAGTGGGCATCATGGGGTGAATAAAATCTAAGTGCCTAGCTCCCAGTTCCTGATACTTTCTGCCATTTCCGAACATTTTAGGGTAAAAGTCTTGAGACCTCTTATAGGAATGGAGCCATATCCAGAATGACTGTCACCCCACTAGGGGACAGTTTGGATAGAAGATTCTTCCAATTCTCTCTTTGTTTTCATTTTTGATTCTCTATCAAAATATACATTGATTCCTATTATATAAACAAAGAAATAATTTTCTGGGAAAAGCAATAGGTGTAGGTTCTGTTAAAAGCTTCAGCCCAATTAAATTTAAAGGAGTTTAATTGTGCAATGAATGATTCATGAATCATGCAGCCCCCAGAATCACAGCAGATTCAGAGAGATTCCAAGGATGCCTCATGGTCAGAACAAATTATAGACAAAAAAAGGGAAGTCACATACAGAAATGAGAAGTGAGGTACAGAAACAACTGGGCTGGTTACAGCTCAGCACGTACCTTGTTTGAATACAGTTTGAACACTCAGCAGTGTATGAGTGGTTGAAGTACGGCCACTGGGATTGGCCAAGACTCAGGTATTGTTACAGGTGCATACTCCTAAGTTAGGTTTTCAATCTTGTCTACCTATTAAGTTAGATTGCAGTTCATCCGCAAGGACTTGAATAAAGAAGTATAGAGCCCTTCTAAGGCCATATTTAGTTTGTTTTAACAGTTCCTCCAAGGCTGTCCTAGTTTTTTCCTTTATAAAATAGAGTTGACAAAGCATCCTTTTATAAAAGAGAAAGACTATAAGGATTAAGTGATTTTTTTGTAATGTGTAAATTGCCTTGAGTGTTTCAAAGATAAGTGATTAGGAATATATAGTAGTAATAGTACTGTTTTAGTTCTACCACTCTGCTATAAACCAGGGATAATTAATACTATCACTTGCTGAATACTGGAATACTGTGTGACTCATAGCCCAATGGTAAATTTTCCCATGCTCGGCTTGGACTTCATTGCTTCAAGCGGTAATCTAAAAGTGCCTGAGCTGCTCTATTAATTAAGATTTAATAGAATATCTTGTGATGCCTGAGGATATTTTGTAAAAGAAAGTTGGAGGTTAATATACAGGATTACCCTTAACTTCACTTAATCATCTGTGAGTCTGTCATCTGTGAACTTGTTTAAATTCTTTGCACATCAATTGCAGAAAGCAGACTCCTCCCTGCGTGAGTTGTATCTTCAACTGTGTTATTGATTAGAACTTCAGAACTCCCTTCTTACCAAGGTAGCCTGTTTCTTCATGCTTTTGGATACATCCTTTAAGGATTTTGTTTTAAAGATGCTTTAAGTTGTTTAGTTCTATCACTGGGAAAATAGAACAGTCTTAAAAATGCCTTGTGCTTTTTACAGCTAGTGTAGATGATGTCTCATTTATATTAGTACAGAACTTCTGCTGAGTATATCTTTGTTTTCAAGTACATTAAAGTGCTGGATTTATTTTGGAATGCCATCATTGGGATTGCTTTATATTGTGAATATGTTTCTCCGTTAACCTCAGGAATTTCAAGATATTTTGTATTAGAACTACCTCATCCCCACATACCTGTTTCTTGGCCTGACAGGATTTACATGGTCGACCTTCACGCCAAGACTCTTCGTGAGGCCCTGAAAAAGAATTGACTTCTCATTAATGTGTATATGGCTAATTCTCTCTCTCTACTCTGAGGGGAATAAAATGGTATTTTTGTCATTTTACATGGAACAATGGGAGAATATTTTCAAGACAACAGACAGGAAGTAAAGATTAATGTATTAAATGAAAAAATAGGCAATGCGCATACTATGTCTTTCTATCCATATTATGACTTTCTGATATTAAACATGAGGAAAAGGAAAAAAAATAGATGATCAGGGAACCCAGAGAGATGAGTGGTCAAAAACAGGACAAGATTTTGATGTAGGAACAAATACTCTGCCATGTGAATGAAATAGAAAATTGGAACAGTAAAATCTTAAATACAGTCCGTTTCCAGTTTAGTTGAGAAGAAAAGTTGGAGAGTATAGCATGCAAATAGAAACTTCTGCATGAAGCTTATACCTTTTGGTGGATTAAAAAAAACTTTTCTGGCATAAATCCATTATTACTCTTTACTGAATATTTTATTGTTTAGAAATATTTTATACCTTCCTGTTTATGAAAGAGGGGTGATACTGTCTTTTCATTCCCCATTGAGCATTTCACTTTTACAAAAATCAGTGGTAATAACTGAAGCCAAAATATTATTCACTGTACTTTATATTTCCAAATATGTTTCTTCAAATTAGCAATACAGAGAAAATAATAACTGGTTTGTAATATTGAAGATGCAATGATGGCTCCAATATCACCCATCTTTGGAGGAACTGCCAGTTTTTCTACTGCAGAAATGTGGTCCTCATGTGTATGTGAGTGTGACTCAGAATAACAATTGCAGCAGCTTGTTGGTTTCATTCATTTCTTAATTTCACCCATACTGGTCAGGAAGCAGCTCCCAAGCCAGAGCTGATACTCAGAGACCGTGTACTGGTACAGACCATTTACTGTGGATGTCCCTTCAATCTGACTGGAACAGTGCTTTTCCCAATATGTCAAGGTAGCTCCTGAATCAACTCTTAAATAATTTTTTTTTTTGAGACAGGGTCTCACTTTGTCACCCAGGATAGAATCCAGTGGCACAATCATGGCTCATTGCAGCCTCAACCTCCTGTACTGAAACAGTCCTCCTACTTCAGCCTCCCAAGTAGCTGGGAATATAGGCGTGCACCAGCTGTGTCCCCACCCAAATCTCATCCTGAATTGTAGTTCCCACCTGGCGGGAGGTAATTGAATTGTTGGGGGCCGTTACCCTCATGCTGTTCTCCTGATAGTGAGTGAGTTCTCCTGAGATGTGATGGCTTTATAAGAGGCTTTATAAATTACCCAGTCGTAGGCCCGTCTTTATTAGCAATTTGAGAATGTACTAATACACCTGACTTCTTTTTTTTTTTTTTTTTTTTTTGTAGCAATGGAGTCTTGTTATATGCTGGGATTACAGGCATGAACCACCATGCCCAGCCTCAGCTCTTAAATAATTTTAATATCACTCCTATATCCCAGATTTATCCAAGACATTGCCTCCCGAATCTGGCTTAGCTGGCCTTTCCCTGTATGGAAACCAGAATAAAGGTGCCCAATGCTATGGGGAAACAAGTGCTGCTGGTTCACAGGAGGTGGGAGGAAGGTGGTCATAGATTCCACATCTGAGAGATGGAGGTTATAACCGTGGATCCCTCATAGACTTATGGGCTTTTGTTTATACATGTCAAATCTTGGAACAGTGCTTAAAACAGTATGTGCTCAGCAATCATTTACTGTGCTATTACAATCTGTAATTGTTATTAATATTAGATAATTATTCTGCAGAAATATGGAGCTGGGAGCACCTGAGGGGGCAGGCACAGAGGCTGTGCCTCTGTTCTGAGATCTGTAGTCATGAGCAGGGATGCCTTTGAAGGTCCTATAGTCGAGTGAGATTAGAGAAAGTACCTGGTTATATTTCCCTCTCATCTCATCATCTCCCTTCCTGCCTTCAGCACCCACCTCACAGGAGTAGCAGACCAACCACTGCAAAGAATTGTCACCTGGATATTTTCTATTTAATGTATGTTTAGAACATATTTCCTTAATTGTCCTGTACAGTAGCTTTGAAATCCTTAGATGGGTAGCTTCCTTGGGAGCATACTCTACCTTTCAGAATTGTAAATATAGTTAATAATGGGGACATAAAATATAAAACAGAGACAATAATACCTACCTGAAAAGATTGTTTGGAACACATACAATGTATAGGTATAATGTTAGCCCAACACCCAGAGTGCTGCAGTGTAGGTGCTCAGTTAATGTTAATGCCTTTCCCCTTTCCTTGCATTTTATCTTAATGTATCATATGCCTCTGTTCATGTTCTGGCCTTTTTCTCTTATCTCACCTACTGTAATAATTTCCTTACTGGTTCCCCTTGTTCCATTTTATCTCCTTGTTCTCACCCCACAATATCTCCTGCATCCTACCCCAAATGAATTTTTCCTACATAACAAAGTTTGTGCATAAATTCTTCCCTTTTTATAAAAAGAAGGAAAGAAAAATGCAATAGAGAATCTATTTTTTGCAATGTGATGGCCTACAGATTCTGAAACTCTCCCATAATAAAACATCTAAAACTGATAGATGAAATATTTTTAAATAACTTTTATCTGAATGGATAAGCCTGTAACAATGAAAGGGAAATCCTGCTAGGGCAGGAATAAAGCATGAGTAGAAATGTGGGGAGGTGGCTAACCCTGGGGATGCTAAGCCTTCATGACATTTTTGGATCTAGGTGGCCTACCAGTACCAGAGATAAAATTACTCAGCATTTAGCACAGAACTACAGAGAGATGGAGAATATGGAAGAGTGAATAACTCACAAGTGGAATGAAATGAGAAGTTAGAATGGAATGTTAGGTTACAATCATGAAGACGATAGAGGAGAGACAGTATTCAAAGATATAATGTCTACAGGTTTTTCAAAATAATACACAGGAAGCTCAAAGAACACCAATCTGTATAAATTAAAAGAAACCCATGCTTAGATATAACATTTAGACTCAGGGTAGAAATCTGTATTAGTCCATTCTCACACTCATCTAAAGAAATACCCGAGACTGGATAATTTATAAAGTAGTTTAATTGGCTCACAGATCCACAGGCTATACAGGAAGCATGATGGTGGCATCTGCTCAGCATCTGGGAAGGCGTCAGGAAACTTAGAATTATGGTGGAAGGTAAAAGGGGAGCACCACTTCACATGGCCAGAGGAGCAAGAGAAGGGGGGTGCTCCACACTTTTAAACAACCAGATCTCATGAGCACTCATTCACTATCATGAGAACAGCACCAAAGAGGTTCTCATTTAGCACCAAGGAGTGCTAAACCATTGATGAGTCATGATCCAATTACGTCCGACCAGGCCCCACCTCCAACACTGGGAATTACAATTTAACATGAGATTTGGGTGGGGATACAGATCTAAACCATATCATTCCGCCCCAGGCCCCTCCCAAATATCATGTCCTTCTCACATTGCAAAATACAATCATGCCTTCCCAACGTTCCGCAAATTCTTAACTCATTCCACCATTAACTCAGAAATCCAAAGTCCAAAGTATCATCTGGGAGAAAGCTAGTTCCTTCCACCTATGAACCTGTAAAATCGAAAACAAGTTAGTTACTCCCAAGATACAATGGGGATACAGGCATTGGGAAAATATTCCCATTCCAAAAGGAATATATGGGCCAAAAAAAGGGGGCTACAGGCCCCACAGATGTCTGAAATCCAGAAGGCCAGTCATTAAATTTTAAAGGTCCAAAAAATTGTTCTTTGGCTCCATGTCTCACATCCAGGGCACACTGCTGTGAGGCGTAGGCTCCCGCAGTATTGGACGGCTCTGCATCTTGGCTTTGCAGGGTTCAGCCCCTGCAGCTGCGCTCACGGGATGGCATTGAGTGCCTGCGGTTTTTCCAGGCATATATGGTGAAAGCTGTCAATGGCTCTACCATTCTCGGGTCTGGAGGCTGGTGGCCCTTTTCTCACAGCTCCACTAGATAGCACCCCAGTTGGGACTCTGTGTGAGGGCTTAACTCCATGTTTGCCCTCCACACTGCCCTAGTAGGGAATTCTCCATGAGGGCTCCACCACTGTAGCAGGCTTCTGCCTGTACATCCATACTTTTCATATATCCTGTGAAATCTAGGTGGAGACTCCGAGGCCTCAGTTCTTGCCCTCTGTGTAGCCACAGGCTAAAAACCATGTGGAAGCCACCAAAGTTTATGGCCAGCATGCTCTGTAGCAGCAGCCCAATCTGTACCCAGGCTGCTTTGAGCCATGGCTAAACCTGGAGAGGCTAGGATGCAAGGAGCAATGTCCCAAGGCTTCACACGGTAGTATTGCCCTGGCTCTGGCCCATGAACCCATTCTTCCCTCCTAGGCCTCGAGAGGGGCTGCTGTGAAGCTCTCTGAAATACCTTCAAGGCCATGTCCCCATTGTGTTGGCTAATAGTACTTGGCTCCTTTTTAATTTAGGCAAATTTCTGCAGCCTGCTTGAATTCCCATTCTGAAAATAGGCCTTTTTTTTTTCTACCACTTGGCCAGGCTGCAAATTTTTCAAACATTTATGCTCAGCTTCTCTTTTAAATATAAGTTCCAGTTTTAGGTCATTTCTTTGCTCACACATACGAGCATAGGGTGTTAGAAACAGCCAGGCCACATCTTGAGCACTTTTCCTGCTTAGAAATTTCTTCTGCTTGATATCCTGAGTCATCACTCTCAAGTTCAAAGTTACACAGATCCCTAGGGCAAGGGCACAGTGCAAGCCATGTTCTTTGGTAAGGCGTAACGAAAGTGACTTGTACTCCAGTTCCCAATAAGTTCCCCATTTCAATCTGAGTCCTTGTTAGCCTTGACTTTGCCATGCATATCACTGCCAGCATTTTGGTCATAACCATTCATCCAGTCTTTAAGAAGTTCCAAACTTTCACTCACCTTCCTATATTCTTCTGAGCCCTCCACCCTCTTCCAACCTCTGATTTTTATCCAGTTCGAAAGTTGCTTTCACATTTTCAGGTATCTTTATAAGCAATGCCCCACTTCACGGTACCAATTTTCTGTATTAGTCCATTTTCATGCTGCTATAAAGAAAACCTGAGACTGGGTAATTTATAAGAAAAGAGGTTTAATTGGCTCATGGGTTTGCAGGCTGCACAGGAAGCATGATGTGAGCATCTGTTCAGCTTCTGGGAAGGTGTCAGGAAACTTACAGTCATGGCTAAAAGTGAAGGGGGAACAAGACTTCAAATGGCCAGGGAAGGAGCAAGCAAATTGGGGGAGGTGCTACACACTTTTAAACAACCAGATCTCACGAGCACTCACTTACTCACTGTCATGAGAAGGGGATGGTGCTAAACCATTCATGAGAAACTGCCCCCATGATCAATCACCTCCCACCAGGCAGCACCTCCAACACTTGGGATTACAGTTGAACATGAGATTTGGGTGGGCACACAGATCTAAACACTGTCAACATTGCAGTAATGGTGTTAGCCAAAAGATAGTGAAATAATGTCTTCATAAGAAAAAGCAATTATCAACTTGGAATTTTTAATGAAATAAGGACATTTATTATACAAAAAAAATAGAAGAAGGTTGACCACCAAAAGACCCTCCTCACTAAAGGAACTTCTAAAGGATAGACTTCAACAGGTAATTGAAAATGGCCTCCAATAAACAATCTGAGGTACAGAAAGAACTGATCAATAAAGATAAAAGTAAACATTAAACTGACAGTAGCATGTTATAGAAAAACAATGATGTCTGTTTCAATAGCATTAAAAAAAAAAAAGCTAAAGTAAGGTTAGAGGCTGATTATTGGAATCAAAATCCTACAAGGCTCTTGTATTTTCAAGAAGGAAAGCAATTGATTGTCTTTGGAACTTAAGTATGCATAGTAAACCTGCAGTGAAAAGATGGGTTCACATGTAAAATGGTGTCTTTTAATCAAACTCAGTAAACACTTTCTCATGGAAGATACCTGGATATTAAAGGATACCAGCCTATTGATTCTCCACAGCCCTTGTAGTTAAAGCCTGTCAGTTGCTACATTAGGTTTCGTGTCAGTAATCTTTTCACTGTTCTTCTCATCAAGTTCATTATATGAAGTTAAAACTCTTTATGGACCTCTGTGTGTTTAATAACACACGTGCTGTGAAATCACTTAAACTCCTTCTACAGTCCTCATGATAAGGACCACTGCTTGTCATTCATTAGCATCCAGCTCATTGTGTTTTATGTGAAGAGCCTCACCAAGGGTCCAGTGGCAACAGCGGCACTGTGTGTGTGGTTGTCAAATCAGAGCAGTTGCACCTGCTCTAGAGAGCCTTCCCAGCCCACTTTAGTGCACAGTAGTCCCTTCTTCCCCTGAATTCTGCTTGTTTGCACCTGTCTGTCTCATGTAAGATGGAAGTATCAATAGTACCTTACTCTTAGCATTATGGTGTGAGTTAAATGGATTAATACGTGTCAGAGCACTTAGGGCAGTGCTTTTATAGCACACCAGCTAAATACTGTTGAATAATTGCTCCCTAGTTATCTTTTTGGGAGGATTCTAGGTTGTTTCATCCATGTGTTAGATTACTAAATTGTAACTGGCCAAAGATAAGGTTAAGTTTTATACTTCTGTGGGAAATAGAAAAGTAGAGACTGCAGTGAGTGAGTACAATAAGTAAGTCAGTTACTAAGTAACTGACTTAGTGGGCATTAGTCACTCATGAGTGACTTTTAAAATCGCATTTCGCATGGAGAGCTCTTTGGAATCTCTTTCTAGTAGGCTTAGTGTAGTAATGAGAAAGAGCTGTTTAAAATTTTGTAAACATGTAGTTGGATTAACTGATCTACTGCAAAAGTAGAAACGTAGATGTATAGATTTTTGAACTAAAGGGATCTCAAGATGCCAATAAATTAGTTTTAGGACTCGGGGAAAGCCTTTATACTTCAGTACCTATGGCTCCTCTGTTAAAAACAAAAATATTTTCTCCAGGTTCCATGCCAGCATTAGCCAGTGCTTTGCCTTCAGTTCTAGGAATTACCCACATTTTAAAATGAAGCAAACGTACAGCAGTAGAGTGACTTGTTAGGGGCTGGTGGGTGGGAGGATAGTTTTCAGAGTAGGTGAGATCGTGAAGGGGCTGGAAACCAGCTGGTCTGCTTTCAGGTCAGGTGCCTCCTGCACACTATGCCGCCTGGGGTCCTGCTCTGTAGCAGCTCTCTCGTCTCTTCTGTGTGCACAGTGCTCATGTTGGCAGTATGAGAATTTCACATCTATTGAACAATGTAGTGAATATTTATTTTATACATGATGTACAGTTATCTGTTTATATTAGTTGCTTTTTTGCTTTGTAAAGGAAATAATGGTATGCTTTTTTTTGGTTATATGTTTTTTAGTATACCTTTAAGCCTCACCTAGTGGAGACAGAAGGGATGATATTTATTATCTCCCTTGGAAACCTGCAGGGTGGATATTTTGAATCCTTTCTTGCCAGGTGGATATCTCAGTATGGTGTTGGCAGGATTGCCTGTGTTCTGTAAGTGGCTATTCACCTACTTCCAAGTCTTAAGAATTCTTGAGTATTCAGTCAAAAGAGATTTAAAGGATTTGGTTGACAATAATGTACTTTCAAATATAATCAGGTATCCAAGTTAAAGACGGACCACAGACAGCCAAGTGTTTGATACAAGAGCATAAGTAAATGGCTGTCCCTATTTCAGCACACATGTTTAGAAAAATGACGTTCACACAATAACATTTTCCAGTTACAGATTTTAATTGTATTAAGAAAATAAATCCTAAACTGTTTTGCTAATCTATTGCTTTTTGCTTTAGAACAATTTGTAAGAGTTTATACAAGTCAATAGAGAAAATCTACTTTATATCTAGAAAAATATAAACAGAAGACATTTAAGGAGTTCTGAAAGAATTAATTATTTTGGATAATTTGTATGATTGTGTTTGATGTCTGCCTTGCACTATGCTAGGTTTGGTGAATTCTAAAGATGAAGGATACCTCCTATCAAGTCATTCATAGTCTAGTGAAAGAGACATTTAGACAAAACTAGTACATTACAGCAAGATCCTCAGTAGAGATATGCACAGGTTGCAGTAGGAGTAATAATAATTAAATTTGCAGTCTGGTTGAGGGAGGTGTGGGAGAAATGCCAAAAGTGATCCTTTCATATTCCGAGACTACTTTATGATTCCTAGGGTCTTTGAAGAAGCTATAAAGGCTCTGGTACGTGAGCTTTTTAAGCTTTCTCTTGGATTGCTATGTATTTCCAGTATGCTTCCTGTGCTTACCGTGTCTGTAGTGAGCCATGCTACCTGGGTTTTCAGCCTTCTCCTCTTCCTAGTTGTGGGACCATTAGCAAGTTACTGCCTTTTGTTTCAGTTTTGTAAGAAGAAAGAAATAGTACCAACCTGGTAGGAGCATTGTAATTATTAAGATCGTATATGGAAAACATTTTAGAATGCTGCCTGGTACACCATAAGGCTCAGAAAATTTTGGTTCTTATTATTAGTTTTGGTAGCTAGGTAGAATATTGAAACACTTTCACCATGTTGATCATTTAGATTCTCTTTCTAAAGTGCTGATGTCAAATAAAATTTTACATTTTTCCCCCTTTCTAGCTCCAAGAGGAAAACGAGGATGGAAAACCTTTTATGCTGTACTGAAGGGAACAGTTCTTTACTTGCAAAAGGTAAAAGTAAAGCAGTTAAAAAATCCACAAAACTCGATGAAATAATTAAACGAGGTCCAGTATATGTATATACAGTAGTCTCCCTTATCTGTGGTTTCACTTTCTGCAGTTTGTTTGCTGATGTTAAAAAGTATTCAGTGGAGAATTCCAGAAATAAACGATTTTAAGTTTTAAGTTGCATGCTGTTCTCAGTAGCGTAATGAAATCTTTCTCAATCCTACTCCATCCTGACCAGATGTGAATCATCGCTTTGTCCAGCATAGCCATCCTATATACGCCCATCCTTTAGTCACTCAATAGACATCTCTGTGATGAGATCAGCTGTCCAACTATCGCAGTGTTTGTGTTCAAGTAACCCTTATTTTACTTAATAGCCCCAGAGAACAGTGATGGTGGCATATAGTTATCATTGTTGTATTTATTATTAGTTATTATGTTAATCTCTTACTGTGACTAATTTATAAATTAAATTTTATCTTAGGTATGTATGTATAGGAGAAGACATAGTATACAGTCATCCCTCCATGCACACAAGGGATTGGCTCCAGGACCCCCCTTATATACCAAAGTCCCCACATATTCAAGTCCTGCAGTCAGCCCTGTTGAATCCACATATAAGAAAAGTTGGCTTCTGCATACTTGGGTTTCACACCCCACAAGTGCTATATTATTAGTCCTCATTTGATGGAAAACAGTCCGCGTATTAGTGGATGTGTACAGTTCAAGTCCATTCTGTTTAAGGGTCATCTATATATAGGATCGGGTACTATTCAAAATTTCACGCGTCCACTGGGGGGTCTTAGAATGCATCCCACATGGATAGATAAGGGGAGCCTACTGTAGTACATATTCTTTATTCATCCCTCAGTAGGCACTAGGTTGTTTCCACCTTTTGGCTTTTGTGAGTAATGCCGCAATGAACAGGGAGTGCAAATATCTCTTCAAGATCCTAATTTCATTTCTTGTGAATAAATACCCAGAAGTGGGACTTTGAGGTCATATGGTTCTGTTTTCAGTTTTTTGAAGAAACACCATATGGTTTTCCAAAGCAATGTACCATTTTATACCTGAACAACAGTACATAAGAATTCCAGCTTCCCCCCATATATGTGTTGAATTTATCTGAGCTCTGTGTTCCATTCTGTTGGTCTATGCATGTGTCTGTCTTTATGCCAGAACCGTATTGATTTGATATTGTAGCTTGGTAATATGTTTTGAAATCAAGAATGTGAGGCCTACAGCTTTGTTCTTTTTCAGTATCGTTTATGGCTTATTCAGAGATTCAGAGTCTTTTGTGATTACATATAAATTTTAGAATTTTTTTCTATTTCTGTAAAAAATTCCACTGGGATATTCACAGGGAGTTTATTGAATATGTAGGTCGCTGTGGGCAGTATGGACATTTTAATAACGTTAAATCTTTGAATCCCTGAACATGGAATGTCTTTTCATTTATTTGTGTCTTCTTTAATTTCTTTCAGCAGTGTTTTATAGTTTTCAGTGTATATGTCTTTTGCCTTCTTGATCAAGTTTATTCTTAAGTATTTTTTAATACTTTTTCATGCTGTTGTAAATGGTATTATTCGTTTCTTTTTTCAGATTGTTCATTGTTAGTGTATAGAAATGGAACTGATGGTTGATTCTGTATCTTGCAACTTTGCCGAATTTATTTATTCTAATAGGTTTTGGGGGAATCTTTAGGTTTTTTACATATAAGATCATTTGAAACTGTTTCTCTTTTGAGGGTTTTTCTTATGGTGAAAGGATATTGAATTTCATCGCTTTCCTGCATCATTGAGATATTTGTGTAATTTTTATCCTTTGATCTGTTAATGTGTTTTATCACTTTGACTGATTTTCATATGTTGAACCACCTTTACATGCCAAGGATAAATCTCACTTGGTCATTGTATATGTTCCTTTTAATGTACTGTTGAATTCAGTTTGACAGCATTATGTTTAGAGTTTTTGCATTTATGCTCATAATGGCTATTGGCAAGTAGTTTTCATGTACTGTTTTCTGGTTTTGATATCAGGGTCATGCTGGCCTCATAAAATGAGTTTGGAAGTGTTCCCTCCTCTTCAATTTTTTGGAACAGTTTGAGAAAGATTGGCATTAGTTGTTTAACTGTTAGGTAGAATTCACTGGTGAAGCCATCTGGTCCTAAACTTTGCTTTGTTGGGAGGGTTTTTATTACAGATTCAATCCCCTTATTATTACAGATCCGTTCACATTTTCTACCTCTCCGTAATTCATCTTGGTAGATTTTAGGTTTCTAGTAATTTATCCCTTTCTTCTAGATTTCCCAATTTGTTGGTGTATAATTGTTCATAATAGTTTCTTATAATCCTTTTAGTTTATGTGGCATCAATTGCAATGCCTCCTGTTTCATTTCTGATATTATTTATTTGAGTGTTCTCTATTTTTTTCTTAGTCCAACTAAAGGATTGTCAATTTTGTTGATCTTTTGAAAGCAAATTTTTAGTTTTATTTTGTCATTTCTCTATTTCTTTTATTTCTGCTCTAATCTTTGATTAGATTTTCATTTCTCTATTTCATTTATTTCTGCTCTAATCTTTATTGTGTCTTTCCTGTGCTGACTTTGATTTTCATTTCTCTATTTCGTTTACGTCTGCTCTAATCTTTATTGTTTCTTTCCTGTGCTAACTTTGCATTACTTTGTTCTTTATCTGGTGTAAAAACAGGTTGTTTATTTAAATCTTTCTCCTTTTCTAATGTTAAGTGTTTATTACCATAAACTTGCCTTTTGGTACTGCTTTTCTTTCCTTCCACAAGTTTTGGCTTATTTTTTGTCCATTTTTGTTGATGTGAAATTATTATCCAATTTCCTTTTTGATTTTTTTTTTGACCCATTGATTGTTCAAGATCATGTTGCTTAATTTCCACATATTTGTGAACTGTCCATTTTCCTTCTGCTTTTAATTTCTACTTCCCTTTCTTTGTGATTGGAAAGTATATTTGCTATTATTTCAGTCTTCTTAAATTTGGTAAGATTTGTTTTGTAACTTAGAATTTTATCTATCCCAGAGAATGTTCCCTGTGCACTTGAGAAGAATATATGTTCTCATGCTGTTGAGTGGAATGTTCTATATATGTTTGCTAGGATATTTGGTGTATTGCGTTTTAGAAGTTCTCTGTTTCTTTATTAATCTTCTGTCTTGAAGTTCGGTACATTATAGAGAGTGGGGTGTGGAAATCTCCTATTGTTAATTTCTACCTTCAATCCTGTCAATGTTTACTCTATATATTTACGTTCCTTGATGATACATGCATATGTATTAATAATTGTTACACCTGTGTGACGAATTGACTCATTATTATGTGTCATTCTTTCTCTCTTGACAGTTTTTTACTTATTTTGTATAATATAAGTATGGCTACCCCTCTGCTCTTTTCGTTACCAATTGCATGTAATATTTTTTCCATTATTTCACGTTCAGGTGTGTGTGTCTTGAAATCTAAAGTGAGTCTCTTGTAGACAGCATATACTTGGGTCTCTCTCTCTCTCTCTCTCTCCCCCTCCCCCTCTCCATCCCTCCCTCTCCCCCTGTCTCTGTCTCTGTCTGTCTCTCTCTCTCTCTCTCTCTCTCTCTCTCTCTCAATACATTCAGCCACACTCCCACCTTTGATTGGGAGTTTAATCCATTCGTATTTAAAGTAATTATCGATAGAGAAAGACTTACTCTTGCTATTTTGCTATTTATTTTCTGTCTTGTCACTTTTTTACTTTACTCTTATTAGTATTCCTTTTTTTTTGTAATAACATTTCTTTATTTATTTCTCATTTTCTTTTGTGTATCTTTTAGGGGTTTTTTTGTTTGTTTGTTTGCTTACCGTGGGGCTTACATAAAACAGTTATAATGATCTATTTTAAGCTGATAATGATTTCAGGTCATATGCCAAAACTATACTTTTACTCCCTCACAAATTATATCCTTTTGTATTCTGTTCCCACTAATGTATATTTATAGGTAAAGTATTTTAATACTTTTTTAAAAATTTCTATACCAGAGTTAAAAGTCATTTACACACCACTATTACAATATTAAAGTACTGAATATTTTTCCTACATATGCTCAGCACTCCGTATCAGTGATTGCTGCATTTGAATTCAACCAACCTGAGATTGAAATGTTCAGAAAAAAAAGTACCACAAAGTTTCAAAAAACAAAACTTGAATTTTCTATGTGCTGAGTACTATGTTGAATCTATGCCAATGAAATGATGTGTAGGCCTTTTATTAGGTATCATGAGTAATCTAGAGATGATGTAAAGTGTACAGAAGGATATACATAGGATATATGCAAATACTCTGTCATGTTATGTAAGCAACTTGAGCATCCATGGATTTTGGTGTCCATCAGGGGTCCTAGAACAAATCTCCCACGGATACCAAGTCCTATCTCTGTTTACTTCTGCCATTGAGCTTTATACTTTCATGTTTCTGTTTAGCATTCTTTCATTTCATGTTGAACTCCCGTTAGCGTTTCTTGTAAGGCAAGTCCAGCATTGATGAACTCTCTCAACTTTCGTTTGCCTAAGAAAATAATATCTTTCTTTCTTTTATATATAAATATATTTTATATATATATATATATTTTACTTTAAGTTCTAGGGTACATAGGCACAATGTGCAGGTTTGTTACATATGTATATATGTGCCATGTTAGTGTGCTGCACCCATTAACTCGTCATTTACATTAGGTATATCTCTTAGTGCTATCCCTACCCCCTCCCCGCACCCCACAACAGGCCCCGGTGTGTGATGTTCCCCTTCCTGGGTCCAAGTGTTCTCATTGTTCAATTCCCACCTATGAGTGAGAACGTGCGGTGTTTGGTTTTTTGTCCTTGCGATAGTTTGCTGAGAATGATGGTTTCCAGTTTCATCCATGTCCCTACAAAGGACATGAACTCATCCTTTTTTTATGGCTGCATAGTATTCCATGGTGTATATGTGCCACATTTTCTTAATCCAGTCTATCATTGATGGACATTTGGGTTGGTTCCAAGTCTTTGCTATTGTGAATAGTGCCGCAAGAAACATACGTGTGCATGTGTCTTTATAGCAGCATGATTTATAGTCCTTTGGTTATATACCCAGTAATGGGATGGCTGGGTCAAATGGTATTTCTAGTTCTAGATCCCTGAAGAATCGCCACACTGACTCTCACAATGGTTGAACTAGTTTACAGTCCCACCAACAGTGTAAAAGTGTTCCTATTTCTCCACATCCTCTCCAGCACCTGTTGTTTCCTGACTTTTTAATGATCACCATTCTAACTGGTGTGAGATGGTATCTCATTGTGGTTTTGATTTTCATTTCTCTGATGGCCAGTGATGATGAGCATTTTTTCATGTGTCTGTTGGCTGCAGAAATGTCTTCTTTTGAGAAGTGTGTGTTCATATCCTTCGCCCACTTTTTGATGGGATTGTTTGTTTTTCTTGTTAATTTGTTTGAGTTCTTTGTAGATTCTGGATAATAGCCCTTTGTCAGATGACTAGATTGCAAAAATTTTCTCCCATTCTGTAGGTTCCCTGTTCACTCTGATGGTAGTTTCTTTTGCTGTGCAGAAGCTCTTTAGTTTAATTAGATCCCATTTGTCAATTTTGGCTGTTGTTGCCATTGCTTTTGGTGTTTTAGACATGAAGTCTTTGCCCATGCCTGTGTCCTGAATGGTATTGCCTAGGTTTTCTTCTAGGGTTTTTATGGTTTTAGGTCTAACATGTAAGTCTTTAATTCATCTTGAATTAATTTTTGTCTAAGGTGTAAGGAAGGGATCCAGTTTCAGCTTTCTACATATAGCTAGCCAGTTTTCCCAGCACCATTTGTTAAATAGGGAATCCTTTCCCCATTTCTTGTTTTTGTCAGGTTTGTCAAAAATCAGATAGTTGTAGATGTGTGGTATTATTTCTGAGGGCTCTGTTCTGTTCCATTGGTCTATATATCTTTCATTTTTAAAGGGTAGTTTTGCTGGATGTAATATGCTTATGTGGCAAGTGTTTTTTTGTTTGTTTGTTTGTTTGTTTTGAGCACCTTGAACATATCATCACAGTCACTTCTGGCCCTGGATCATTTATGCTGAGAAATCCACAAACAAATCACTTTTCTTTTGCTACTTTCAGAGTCCTCTCTTTTTCTTTGACTTTTTATAATTTTGTCATTGGTCCCAATGTAATTTATTTCCATTAATCCTCATTGTCATTAGGCTTCTAGAATCTAGATGTCTGTTTCCTTCCTCAGATTTCAAAAGTGTTCTGTAAATAAGCTTTGTGCCCTCTTTCTTCTTTCTGCTCTTTCTTGGATTTCCATAATGTGTTGGTCTGCATAATGGTGTGTGCCATTAATGCCTAAGGCTCTCTTAGCTCTTTTTCATTCTTGTTTATCTTTGTTCTCTGAGTGGATAATTTCAAATGGCCTCTCTTCAAGTTTGCTCATTCTTTCTTCTTTGTTTTCTGCTTTTGAGCTTCTTATCTGAATTTTTCAGTTCAGTTATTATATTCTTCAGCTTGAAAATATCTATTTAGTTCCCTTAAATATTTTCTCTTTGTTGATATTCTCATTTTGTTTATTCATCTTTTTTTAGCTTGTTGAGCATCTTTACAGTGTTTATGCAGGTAATTCATATACTTTTGTTTCTTTAGGGTCGATTTCTGGAAATTCATTTTGTTCCATTGAACCGTGTTTTCCTGTTTCTTCTGTCTCTTGTAGCTGTATTGGGATGTGCACATTTGAAGAATCAGCCACCTCTTCCAGTATAGAGACTGGCTTGCTAAAGCAGAAGCCCCTCACCGGTCATCTTTGCTAGAGATTTTAGGGAACTCTGAATCCTTTTTCAGGAGCCCATAATCCTTGCACCCTCTGATGTCTGTCTGCAACACTGCAAGTTATCTGATTTTAGAGCAGGAAGCTACCCAGCTGTCCCCTGTTGTAAGCAGCCACCAAGTGTATGCCTCAGTGTATGCCATCAGTTCCCTGAATCAGGAGAGTCAGATACCACTCCCTCAAATAGCCCTCCAAAAAGCCAGAATGCTGGATGCATACTCTGCTCCTCTCTCTCCCTCCCAAGGGAGAAATCTTGAGTTGTGCACACCTCACAATTACACTAACTGTGCAAGCCACAGCAAGCCACCTGTCTACCTACTCTGTTCTAAGTGTCCTTCAGGCTTCCAAACTGTGCTAGTTGTGATAGTGCTCTGAGTGAGGTGAGACAGAAATTAGTCCCTTGGGACTAATAAGAGCTGGAATGAGGACCACACACTCTACCTTTCTTCAGCCCTCCCAAAGTAGAAGCTTCAGGTTGACCACCTTTTCTCCCAGTTGCATCAAGCTGTTCTGACTGCAGCAAGCCACCCACCACTTTCCTTTGTTCTTAGCAGTGCCCAGGTATCCATACTATTCCAGTTCCATCAGTATTCCAAGTGAACCAAGATAAAGCCATTACCCAGGCAGCCTTCTGAAAAGCTAGAATATCGAATATCAAAGACCTCTTTCCTTTCCCCCATGAGAGATGTCAGGGGCCAGGGCATTCTCTTCTGGTGCTGAGGCATGCCAGCTTCAGGGAGGGGCTGATGTGGGTAACATGAAATCGCTCTTCTTACCTGTTTCAGTGTGGGTTTCTTGGCTTTGTGCTCTCCTGGGGTACTACAACCTCTTAAATGGATTTTGGCATTGTCTTAGTAGGTATTTTGGTCCGTAAATAACTGATTGATGGACTCAATATTTTTATGGGGTAGATGAGAGCTGGGACTACCTATTCTGCTGTCTTGCTAACAGCACTCCCAGGAAGAGACTGTTTAAATCTATGTGGAATCATAGAGTAATACAGTTTTGGCATCTTATTCTTTTCACTCTGTATATTATCATAAACAGTTTCTTATTAAAAGTTTTTTAGAAACATTTTTGGTTTTCATCAATCTGGTATTTAGTGACTGTGAAATGATATGTAATTATGGTTTTGTTTCTTCTGTACCTAGATCATTTATAAACATACTCATTTTTAAATGCTTGTAGTATTTTTTGTTAAATAGATTTATCATAATTTAACTTTTCCCCCACTTTCAGACATATTCTTTTTTAGTTTTTCATTTGTAAAATAACAATACACACACACACGTGCATATATCTATTTTGTTAGGATTCCTAGGGGTGTCATGGGGCAAATTGTAGGAACTGTTTACAGTTCTGAAAACATATTTCTAAATTACCTCCAGAAAGACTATACCTCATTTCATTCCTTACAGAAGTTTGTGACAACATGTCTGTTTTCAGTGTATTATCGACATATGGATATTCAGAGGAAAGGATCTGAAAGGATTCATTTTGAACTTTTTTTTTTTTGGTGTTTGTCCACGAACACATGTCTTTCCACTCTTTACACACTGCTGTAATTGCCTTTCCACACCTGTGTTTCTCTGGAAAAGAGGCCTCCCCTTTGATTTACTATCCACAGTACTGAATCAGATGGCGACCCCTCATGGCATGCACACTTGCACCGCTGAGATGATCAACCGTTTTGGAACGTAGACTGGGAAGGAATACATCTGATTTATTGTTATTTTAAGTGTTTCAAAATATTATAATAATGCCATATATAAGATTGAAAGAATTATTAAAACTGGCCTTCCTTAGTCCACCCAGATCTTTATTTAAAGGACTTTAACTGTATTTCAACTATCCTATATCTTTTTTGCTTTTTTTGTTGTTGTTGTTGTTTTGTTTGCTTGTTTGTTTTTGTTTTTTACAAAAGTTTATTCTTAAATGTTCAACAGTTTACAAGACAACACTTCACTTTAGCTGTAGGTGGCAAAATATGTTATGGCAGGGAATACAGATGTTTAAGTAAGAATGGAAGGCAAGGGTCACCGTCACCTCAGACACAAAGAACAACTTACTTTTGGCCAGATTTCTTTTTTTTTTTTTTTAATTATTATACTTTAGGTTTTAGGGTACATGTGCACAATGTGCAGGTTTGTTACATATGTATCCATGTGCCATGTTGTTTTGCTGCACGCATTAACTCGTCATTTAGCATTAGGTATATCTCCTACTGCTGTCCCTCCCCCCTCCCCGCACCCCACAACTGTCCCCCGAGTGTGATGTTCCCCTTCCTGTGTCCATGAGTTCTCATTGTTCAATTCCCACCTTAAATCAACCTTCTGGGCAGCAGACCCTTGCCCACAGCCTTTGCTTTCAGCTTCAGAGTTTCTTTGTCTTTTCTTTTTGTTTCTGCTTGGAAGCCCTTTCCTCCTCACCCATCTCTTTGGCTCATTTCAGGGCTGCTTCTTGCCACTTTGATGGCTGGATCTGGTGCCTGCCACCCCTTCTCCAGACCCTGCCACTGGAAACCCGTATCTTTCGTTATTAACATTTTGCATATTACCAGAGCAGCCTTGTAAACAACACTTTTGTAATTATTTTTTGTTTTATTTTTTATCTGAACTGTTTTCAAATGTCCAAATTAGGAAGGACCGTATCTAGCACAAACCCTTTTGTCATCTTCCTTTTGGAATACATCAGGTAAGGAATATTGGAGCATGGAATGCTTCACCTTGGACCATGATCTCTTTGTGGGAAAATAGGCTTTGTAGAAAGAGGTATGGAGTTAGCTGAAACCCAAAGATCACAAAGTGAATGATTTGTCCAATCCTTCTAAAATTCTCGCATTACTTTGAGGGTCATGACAGGGGAGAAATGGAGGCAGTTGTTGATACTTGGAGATTATCCGTGCTCTTAGATGGCTGGATATCTCGTATTGTCTTTATTTTCCTATGGAGTGGACACAGCTTCTAGTTTATAAGTCAGCTACTCTGGCCTCTGCCAGATCAGCATGTGTGTGCGTGCTGGGCCCACGCTGGTCCTTTTAACTACGTTTGTCTCTGCAAGGAAGAACCCTTTGAAATTAAATTTCATATATCACAGATGTTTCCCCAGCATAAATTCCACTCTCTTGGCTCACTTCTTTGCTTTGTCTAAAATCTCTGTTAAGGGGCATAGCTGCCTTTGGCAAAACCGTTTCTCTGAATACCTAGCCACCGGATTTCCACCCACTCCGTCTCAGGGTGGGCCTAGGAAGAGAAAACTATTCTCACATTCAGCATTTGAGAGGAGTGACGCCAAGAGAGATGCTGTTTCAAAGGTACCAGCTTTTCCTACATCACTGTCCTCTCCCTCAGATAAATGTATTGGGAGTTTGAGTCATCGAGATAGAGAATGGGTTAGTATTGACAAGGGAACAACTTTGTAAATCTTGAAGCTTCAGCATCAGCTTGGATTAGAGCTCCAAGAAGGTTGCTTCTCCAGATTTATGATAGCTCTGGAGTGTGGCAAATGTGCATTTGGGGAAAGTTGGGTGAAATTGCTTTTGTAAAGAGAAAAGCCTGGCACTAAGGAAATTATACATTTATGAAGAGTGAAAAGTAGAATCATGGGCTATTGTTCAGGTTGCTATTTCAGTTAAATCATAAGAATGCTCGGGCGCCTGTAGTCCCAGCTACTCGGAGAGGCTGAGGCAGGAGAATGGCGTGAACCCGGGAGGCAGAGCTTGCAGTGAGCCGAGATTGCGCCACTGCACTCCAGCCTGGGCGACAGAGCGAGACTCCGTCTCAAAAATAATAATAAAAATAAAAAAAAATGCTCGCATGCCTGTAAACTATCTACTTACAATGAGAATAAGCCTGCAAAAGGGTGGCCATGTTTAATAACCAGTCTCCACTCTCTTCTTATTGTTAATGCTCTTTTTTAAAAAATCAGAACTAATATATGTTGCGAGAAACCTTGCACAGATCCTAGAGACTAATTCCTCAATCAGTGGAAGCTGAAACTTCATAGTTCTGGGTCTTGTTTAGCTATATCTACCTGACTGTGTAGTTTCTACCTGATTCTGTAGTTTCTTCCTAATTCGTAAAACTAAAAACTAAAAAAGTAGGTAGACCGTACAAGAAGGAAGACCTTATGGGCATCTACATCTGGAAATGCCAGTCCCTGTTAGGTTAATAGGGTACTGCCTGCTGCTGAGCAGACCTTTGCATCAGAGCGTCCTTTGGGGTATTGAGCCATCCACCAGAAACAAGTGTAGTAGGTAGTTAAACTTCTTCCCCTTGCCCAGGTTGTAGCATGTGTTAAGTGCTAATCCTGGTGATGCATGCATCCTACAGGGGGTTACTAATGTCTCCTACTGCTGGTTAATCCTTCCCCCTGGTTGGAAGCCTAATCTATCAGCACATGATAGCAGATGCTACCCAAAAAGTGAATTGTATGATTACAAAGTCGTTTGGGGTTTATACAGTTTGGGTTTTATATCCTCCCAAAGCTATTTATCACATCAGGTACTGTGCAAAATTCTAGGCTTCCAAAGATGACTAAGATACAATCCCTGTCTACACAGAGCTCACAAAACAGGAGGAAAACAGATAAATTGAGCATTCAGTAAGCAATGAGATGAACTAATAGAGGCGTGGAAAAATCTTACTGAAGAAGGCCACCGAAGCATACTTGCAAAGGTCAGAGGATGCCTCCCTGAGGAATTAACATGACTTGAACTGATGCCTGAAAGATAAGCAGGAGTTTGCCAGGCAGGCAGGCGAAAGAAAGCATTTTAGCCAGAGAAGGGTGAAAATAGCAGATTTGAGAGAATGTGGCATATTCAAAGAATTGCAAACTGCTTTTTACATTTGCATTATAGGCTGGAGGGGGAGTAGCAAGCAGTAGAAAGATGATGAAAAAATTATGTTTCAAATGGTGAAGGTATCACGAAAATTAAAGAGATGGTATCACAATGTCATAAAAGTGTCCCATTTACAAAAGAACTGTTTTCTTCCCTCAAGGAATTTCAAGCTCTTTGAGTGAGAGGTCACTGCCGCTCCCACCTGTACTCAGGTACTCAAAGGACTTAGATGGCATAGTGTCCCCTATGCTAAGCAGCCCTCCTCACAGGACCTGTGTGGGGCATGTGCCCTGGGAGTGCCATATTGTTCTCCCTTCTGTGCTCTTAGGATGGCAATATTTACACTTCTGGGATTCCAGTATAGCAGAAATGTCTCTCCTCCTTCTTCAGCCAATCCCCCACTATTCGGGTGAGGAGAGAGGAGAAAAAGCCCTGGCCCAAAGTTAGTATCATTCAGTTTGACAAAGGCTCACTCGTTTGGCCTCCTGTGTTACAGGGGCTTTGCCAGACGGGGGGATGCAAAGATCCCAGGATCCAGCATCTGTCCTTAAGGGCCTCACTAGCACACTCAGGTTCTACACCCATTCTCTCTTTCTCCACACCTTTCTCCCTCATATACATTTCTCAGCATCAAGGATTCCTGTCCGAGGGCTTCCAGTTAACTTCCCTCTTGAGTGCCCTCCATTTTCCCTCCTGCGGCTGCCAGTGTCTTGGCCTTGGGGATAAATGAGGGGGGTAGTATTGCCTGAGCCAGAAGGAAACAGGGCCTCTGCTTCCCTGATTAAATGAATCAAATTGGTCTTTGAAAGAAATCGTAATGGCTGGCAATTCCAGCCATTCCATAAGTCCATAATGGCTGGCTTTAAAGACCACCTTTCCTTCATTGTAAACACATATATACCCCACACCTACACAAACCACTGCCCCCAGCCCCTGGAATAACGGTCTGTTTAGGGTCTCATTTCATTATGAGTTGCTCATCAGTTACTTTAAGCCTTTCATCAAGACTTCTCAACTATGTACTAGCATATAATGATTTTTACCCATATGGAACAATTCAAGAATAATTCATTTCGCATTTCCTCATTACAAATGGAGAGTAACAGTAAAGGCTTTCCCCTCCGAAAAACAAATAAACAAAAAAAGTCACAATAGTCATCAGAAGGAAAACTAGGCACAGCTGAAATTACACAGGAGAGAGTGCCAAGGCCTCACAGTCTCCATTCACACAACCTCTTTCACTACTCCCATCCCAGCCAAAGTGGCTTGTTGCAAAGGTTTTTGGCCACTCCTATGGGAAGTTGAAGCTTTAATAAATAATATCTCATGCCTCTTAAGGTTATGGCCGCCCTGTGTTTATACCGCCATATGTTGCATGCCTCCTGAACACATGCGCACAGTGTCGACAGCCTCTTAGATATTAAAGTAAGAGCTTTGTTAGGCTGGGGATCGCTGTCCCCGGCTTCCTCAGATCCCCGTAAGAAAATACATCTCTTGAAGAGCACTAAAAGCCTCTTCCAAAAGAAGAGTCACACCTTGAAGAGTATGAAGAGTCATACTCCAGGAAGTAGACATGCCTTGTCAAACTCCAAGTCTGTCACTTAACTAATTGCTGATTTGGAGCAGTTAATTATCCTCTACGAACCTCAACTCATTGATCTGTAAAATGAGGGGAAATGATGTTGCAAGGTTGATATAAAGAAATTATTAACCACCTGAAAACACCTGTTGCAGAGTAGGTTAATAGTAAATATTGGTTCCCTTCCTCATGACTCTTATAAGAAATGAGAGTGTTTTTTTCTTTTAGTCCTTTCCTGATTATTAGTCATCTCATAAGGAATAAAGTTTCTGGCGTGGTTGGGCACAGTGGCTCACACCTGTAATCCCAGCACTTTGGGAGGCTGAGGTGGGTAGATTGCTTAAGCCCAAGAGTTCAAGACCAGCCTGGGCAACATGTCAAAACCCCATCTCTACAAAAAATGCAAAAATCAGCCAGACGTGATGGTGCTTGCCTGTG
Organism: Nomascus leucogenys; assembly: GCF_006542625.1. NCBI lineage: Eukaryota > Metazoa > Chordata > Mammalia > Primates > Hylobatidae > Nomascus > Nomascus leucogenys. The sequence continues at coordinate 133,119,234 of NC_044384.1, forward strand.
GTCCCAGCTACTCACGATGCTGAGGCAGGAGGATTGATTGAGCCCAGGAGGCGGAGGTTACAGTGAGTCAAGATAGGGTCATTGCACTCTGGCCTGGGCGACAGCGTGAGACCCTGTCTCAAAAATAAAATAAAAATAAAGTGACTGGCTTTATTCAGACCTTATTTTCCTACCTTTTCACAATTTTCCTATAACAGTCTGTGTATGAAATGATTAAGAGTTAGGCTGTCTCAACCATCCAAATAAAGGCCCTTGCTTTTCCTGATACCTTGATTGAAAAATAAGTAATTTCTTCTACCTTTGTTTCCACTTCAGATAGGAGACAAATGCCTCCATAAATCCTCCTAGCACTAGTGCTAGGCAAGGCAGAGGGCTTCATGTTCTGGAGCTAGTGACGTAGCATAAACACTGGTCAAAAATGCCATATCACCCCATTCCTCATTCCCATAGACGTTAATTGTATATGTGACATGACTTCTACATACTTGTCTTCTAGTTAGAGGAATTTTACCAAAGATCAGACACCTGCCTCCTCTCCCTCTCCCTCTCACCACCTCAACCCTGGAGATTTAGATACTCCCTTTATGAAAAAATAAGTTATAGGCTCTATATACCCATTCCATGTGGCAAAAACATGAAACAAATAAGCACAAGAAGCCCCCTACCTTTTTGAAGAGACATTTAAGAGCCGTATTCCTGTGTTAAAGAAAGCCCACATAGCCTTGCAGAGCATTTCTGTATATTTCATATCTAAAAGAGTAACCACTCCCAGATCAGAGCATTATATATCACAAATGTAGGAAATGGTTTGGCAGATTGCCTGAGCCAGCTTGCTTCGTTGGCCATTTAGCCAGAAATAAGACTGGTTTGTTAGTATAATAGTTTGTAGGTTACTTCTTGCATCTGAGCTTCACAACCTCATAGGAGGATACTGCTCCCATTTTTTAAATTGAAAAGCTGGCGTTCTAAAGTTGATTAACCTACTCGGTATTGTAAGGATGGTACTAGCCAAGCTAGTATTTTTTCCATTAGTCTCTTCTTAAGTAAATATGAACACTCTAGTGTGAGACCCTTGTAATTACTGGAAGTTTAAAATGCTATTGTGGGGAGAGGTCTCTAACTGTTATGGCTTCACCCAGCTTCAACTAACTTGGCCACTGCACAGCAACTGTGCATTAACTTTCCTTCAGCCTCTGACTTGAGTAAAGAGTGATGGCTTTGCCCTTTCTCTGATTGCACTTGCCTGGCTCCAGCCACTCTTTCACTGGAATGTGAGACTTTCCATTCTTTCACTGGAATATGTCTCATATCTTCTATTATTTGAGTAAGTAAACTTTGAGATTTTCTAACATAGACCTTTTTCAGGTCTGTTGTTCCCAGATACCATGAAGTATGTGGAAGTGTTGGCATCCTGTTGTATATCTCTCAGATTGACACTTAAAATATGGCTCAAGTATCCAGTATCAGCTGAACTTTGGCTAGTAACTACCTTTCTGATACAGAGGGCCATAAATTTACCTAGGAAGCAAGTCAATAATGAGTGCATATATAAGATTAGGACTTTGCCCGTTTTTTTAGAATGTTGTACACTAGAGATATGATTGTGAGCAAGATACAGTGCCCAAAGGAGCCTTCTTCTTCATTCTGAAGAAATTAACAAATAAAAGGCCAATTCAGTGCAATTTGAGAAATGCTACAAAGAGAGGAGGGTGCTATGGAAACACATCTGGAAGGGCACTTAACCTGAGCAAGAGAAGGGAAGCTCATGAAAGAGTTCATGAAAAAAGTGATATCTAACCCCACGCTTAAAAACAGAAATAGATTCTTCCTTTTACATCGTTGCACTGCTGAGAGCAAGATTGGTCATCAGCAGCTGTACTGGAGCCACCCGCGTACATTCGGCCAGGGTTCTCGCTGTTGTCGCGTCTGTTCAAACCCGCACGGTCTGATCCGGAAATACGGCCTCAATGTGCTGCCAGTGTTTCCGTCAGTACGCGAAGGATATCGGTTTCATTAAGTTGGACTAAACGATCTTCCTTCAAAGGATTATCCAAGGCATCTACTCAATGAAAAACCATGATAGTTCTTTGTACATAAAATAAACATTTGAAAAAAAAAACAAAACAGAAATAGAAGTTAGTCATATAAGGGAACTCAGAGACAAACCTGTATGGATACTTAGATGTGATGCAGCATGTATGGGGAATGCAGGTTCAGTGGTGTTTGAGGGAGAAGAGCCTAGAAAACCATGTTACAGAGTTGAGACTTTATCTTAGACCAGTTAGAGCTATCACGTGTTTTAAATGGGGAGTGACATGTTTATTTTACTTATTTTTTTGAAACTAGGTCTCACTCTGTTACCCAAGCTGGAGTGCAATGGTGGGGTCTCAGTTCACTGCAGCCTTGACCCCCCCCTGGATCAAGCAGTCCTCCAACTTCATCCCCCTGAGTAGCTGGGACCACAGCCATGCAGCACCACACCTGGCTAGTTTTTCTATTATTTGTAGAGACGGGATCTGACTTTGTTACCCAGGCTGGTCTTGAATTCCTCAACTTAAGCAATCCTCCTGCCTTGGCCTCCCAAACTGCAGGGATTATAGGCATGAGCCACCACGCACAGCATCTATATTTATATTTTAAAAAGATCAGTCTGGGCCGGTTGCGGTGGCTCATGCTTGTAATCCCAGCACTTTGGGAGGCTGAGGCAGGTGGATCATGAGGTCAGGAGTTCAAGACCAGCCTGACCAACATGGTGAAACCCCATCTCTACTAAAAATGCAAAAATTAGCCAGGCGTGGTGGCACGTGCCTGTAATCCTAGCTACTCAGGAGTCTGAAGCAGGAGAAATACTTGAACCCAGGAGGCGGAGGTTGCAGTGAGCCGAGGTCATGCCACTGCACTCCAGCCTGGGTGACAGAGCAAAACTCTGTCTCAAAAAAAAAAAAAAAAAAAAAAAAGATCGGTCTGGCTGCAGAATGGAGAATGACTTGGAAACAGGTTCTATCAAAGACATAGAGACCAGATTAACTTGAACGAGGGCAGGGGTAAGATGGAGGGAGAACCATAGTTCTACTTGGAGACTTTAGTTTGAGGTTTTGAGTTCAGAGTGTGTGGAATAATAAATGGATGTGTCCAGTAAGCAATTATGCATACTGTGATCTGGAGCCAATGAAGGGGCCAGAAATGCAGATCTGAACAGTCATTAACAAAGAATTCATGATTTAAGCCATGCAAGTAGATGATGTCACTGCAAGAGTGAGGAGAAGATGGAGGACAGAGCCAGTGGACCAGATACTCATGTGCCCTAGGAGGAAGAGACAGGAGGAGGAGCCTGTGCGATGTGGCTAGACAGCTAGGAAGAAAACTAAGCCAGAGAGAAAACTGCTACCACAGACGTTAAGAGATGTTTGAAATGTGCCCTGTCATGAAAAGGTAAGATAGGGAATTGGAGAGCGCCACGTCAATTCAGCAAGTAGGAAATTATCAATAAAGCAGTTTCAGTGCGGTGGTGAGCGTGGAAGGCAGATTGGAGAGTTGAGGATGCAGAGGCAGAGAGGACATAGACAACTATACTCGAGAAGCTCACCCAGAAGTTTCCAGTTTGATCCACTCCACTCCTCTTTTTCTCATATTCCCCTTCCTGTGACTTTTGAAAATAACAAGTCCCCGGTGTCTGTCTCATTTCCATTGAATCTCTTTTCTTTCCTGTTATTGATTTAACTCTAAAGTAAGTCCTTGTCTTTGTTCCTTTCCCGCAGACAGTTTCTTATAGTATCCAGAGCTCTTGTTTTGCTTCTCTGGGTTACACACAATGTGCCTCATCACCATTTGCCTCGTTTTCCTTTCTGGCCCCTTCCTTAATGTTACTTAGTCACATATGCCTTTCACTTTCAAGCAAAGAGTAAATCCACAGAGTATCACGATAGTAATGTCAGATCCCTTTACAAAATGTCATGTTGGGAGCTATGTGAGAAATAAACATAGCATCTGGTCCGTGAAAACACTTGTCCTGACAGTGTGGGTGAGAAGACCAGTATTATGCAATGAATGGCTAGCGGACTCTTAAAATCACCTCATGAAAAAGCACCCGTTAACATGACATAAACTAAGTGTATAGGTGAAGGTTGGAGAAAATACAGGGTGAATGGAATAAATTTGGGTGAATACTTCTTTCTAGTTTCTTTAACTCTGAGATAGAGCTTGTGATGTACAACAGCAGCATAGGGGCTGATTTAAATATTTGCACATTTCAAAACTGTTCCAGAGTCCAGGTATCAGTCATGATCTGGCATAATAAGACTTTTATGGTGCAGTCTTTTTGTCTGTTTTATAGCTAAGTAAGAGCACACTCCTATCTGTGTTTTTTCTAGTACTTGCAGTGCCCCTGAGTCCAAGAGTACCTAAAAAAAAGTGTGCCCTATTGGTAGTTAATTATTACTATGGGAATGTAAAGCGTTCATGGAAGAAAAGACAAATATTATTTTAATGTAATACTCACAATTCACATGTGCTTTAAAAATTAGAAATTGCTATGAATTGAATGTGCATTTTAATTGACATTAAAATGATTCAATTCCTGTTGGTTCTGATGATCCATCATTGTTGACATTTGGATAGTAACTTCATATCCACTTCATTACAGAGTGAGTCATCTGCTAGCCAAGTGCTTTGACAAACTTTGCTATCACTAAGCTTCAAAAGTTCTCTCTCAGTTTCTGTCATGGGCTTTGTGTCTGTCCCTGCCAGTCTACGCTTCTCTCTTGAAAGTATTTTTATAAGGCTTGTGGTGTTATTCTTGTTCCAGTTCTGGTTGTTACAAAACTGAACTGCCCTAGAGATGATTGATGGAATGGTTAAGAGCGATGGGTGTAGGTGGCTGGTTAGTGCATGGCAGTGAATCACTTAGAGTTCACCTCTTGATTTTTGTAGTCTGCAGACCAGGCTCTCAAGAATCTCTAATTTTTTTTATCTTTAGGGTCTAGAAAACAACTGTTCAAACCTGAGTTTATTTACTTTTACTGTGTCTTTAGAAGTGAAAAACCAGTTTGTTATCTAAAACGTACATTGCTATCACAGATCAGGAACTGTGTCCTTGGTGCAGAATCATCTTTCTTCTCTGGCTTACTCGGAAGAGACATTTTGTTCCAGCTGCCTATAAGGGGTTTTTGTTTGTGTTTTGTTTTGGGGGCTTGTTTTTTTGTTTGTTTTTTGACACAGGTTCTCACTCTTTCACCCAGGCTGGAATGCAGTGGTGCGATCACAGTTCACTGCAGCTTTGACCTCCTAGGCTCAACCAATAGGTTTTTCAAAAGTTTAATTGGAAAAGCAGTTTCTGCAGTGTTGGAAGTATGGGTCGAATCAGGGGAGGGCTTGGTTCAGGCACAGAAGGAAGCCACCGAAGATTCAAGGCCTCCCAGACTGTGATGACAGCAATCAGTCTGGAGCTGATGTGCCCAAGACTGTGGCACCTGGAGCAGGCCCATCTCTGGGCTGGTCTCCTGTCACTCATTCTGCTTTCTTGTGAGCTCATGGCGTTTTTATTTCCTTTTGTGAAACTGCTGGTACTGTGCTCTTTTACTTGTTGAAATAGCTATTAGTATGAAGCTGAATGAGTTTTAGAAAGACACCTAATCAGACATACTTAGCATTTTTTAAAAAATATATTCATCAAATTATGAAAAACATTTTTAATGCCATTTTCAAAACCATGAATTAATAGACAATTTAGGACCCAGCTTGCTTTAATTACTAACATTTTTATTAATTTCCACATAGCTCCAACTAACAATGTGGTCTCACTTTCCCTTTTTATGTTCTCTCAGTGGAAATCAAGACCGTTTCAACTTTGTTTAAAATTGTTTTAATTACATGTAGCTATTTTACCTATTTAATGAGGCAAGAAGTAAATAATATATTGAAAACTGGAGTCTTGAATATGCTTTTTAAATTGATAAGAATTTTAATTAGAATTTGGTCATTTTCCAAATTGTAGTTTATATTACCTGAAAGTACAATTTTTCAGACTTGATGCCAATTTTTTGTACATATGTAGATGATTTTGTTAGTGTGTTAAGATTCAACTTCACAAGAGGTTTAATTAACAAGCTTCTCAGGGAAAAAAAGCTTTTTATTTCATGCTTTAAATGAATTTAAAATAAATAGCATTGTGAAATCACATTCTTGGTGTTTATTGGGATGATGGAGTGCTCTAATGAATCCTATTACATAGAACGATGTAGATTGCAGGGAACACAAGAGAGTAACATGTTTTTAGTCATCATTTTCACCTCTCGTTTATTTGAGAAAATGGATAGTAATTAGATGTCGTGGAGCATTTTCTTTTCTCACAGAAAATTTCTTGATTGGATTTATCTTTCTCACTGTTTCACATTTAGTTTGCACAGCAAATAGTCCTTGGTTTGAAATGGTTTGATTATGATAATTTATCCCTTATTTCTTCCTGCGCAATTCTACCATTTAAACACTATCCTCTCCTTTGGTGAAAAATAAAGATGTCAGAATGAACTTGGTAGGATAAAGTCATTTTTTTAATCCAGTTGTCAACCCTAATGTTTCCACTCTACTCTTAGTTTTGCCCTTTGTGTGTGTGTCTGTGTGTGTGTGTGTGTGTGTGTGTGTGTGTGTGTAGTTGGAGGTTTATTTTCTAGTGGGAATTCAGAATGCTGAAAATATTTTAAGGTTTGTATTTTGCCTTTTTAAGAAAAAATGGTACAATTGTATTATCAACTAGAAAAGTGGAAGCTTCCTAGACTTGAAATTTTTCAACTTCAGTTTAGCCCTAATTAAATAGATCCTGTCTTCCACTGATGCCCTATGTAGTGTTTTCCTTCCAGTATAAGGTAATCAGGCAGTTTACCTTAGAGTTTAGGAAACTACCTTGGAATAGAGTCCTCTTTTAAAATAGTGATGCAGTTCTTCCAAGGTGACAGTTACTGTTAGCTTTTTTCCTAGGTCTGTAATAAAGGTTGCATTAAAAATTTTTTTTTGCGTTTTTAAGAGCAGCATAAGAATATCATCCTTTGAGCTTGGTTTTAAATGAAGATACCAGCAGATAATATACTCGAAGAATATTTATAGTGGCTCCAAATGAGACAGTCTAAGTCGTTCAACAGTAATAGCTACCAATTGGTTTTGTGTTTCCTATTCACCTATAGCAGTTTGTTAGACATTGTGATACATATCTGGAGTTGAAACCATCCCAACGGTTACATAGAAGGGCATGAAGAAGAGATAGCAAAATAATGATCAGAGAGGTAGGAGAGAAACCAGGAGAGTATTGTAACAAAAAGCCAAGGAAGAATTTCAAAAATCATAGACATGTAAAAGAATTGTAGGTTGGCACTGGATGCAACCATAGCTGGAAACCTTAAATCTGTCTTGGCTACAGTCTGCACACCTATGTTTATTACTTTTGTCAGCAATTATCAACCCAAGTGAATGGTCACATAAGGGAGAATAAGGGTGGGACTTTTTAGTTTCAGACTAAATGGATGGATAAGAAAAGTAAGGCATAGCCTAGCAAAAAATCCTGAATCCTGAGATTAAAGGAAAACCCATATGTGATTGCTAAAAGAAAAAACAAGAAAAAGAGAAAGTAATTAGATTGGCATTGGACTTGTATTAAACTGGAAGCTAAAAGATGGTAGAATAGCATCTCCAGACAATAAGTAAAACACATGAAGAAGACTGCAGCCGTATGCTCTATATCCAGTTCTGTACCTATCAAAGAAATGAAAGATGCTTGAGGATAAGGATAAAACAGTATACCACCTACCTAGAGAAAATACTTGAGAGAAGAGAAAATAGCAAAGGTGTGAGAGGAGAGAGGTCAGGATGGAAAAAAGAAAGAAGCAGATGAGCAAGGAAACATAGATGCAGTTAAATCTATGAGGGACTTAGAATGTATAATCTAAATTCAAAATAAGGCTTCTTGAAACAGAAAATGCATAACACAAGATAATTTTAGTAAGATTGCAGAACAAAACATTTTTCAAAGTCTTATCTTGTTGATGTGGGTGAAGAATAGATAAATAGAGCATTTTCGTGAAAGAAAGACTCTTTTAAATTTCCATCTTATATGACTAAGCATTAAACAGGATAAAGAAGAACATTTTAAGTAATAAGTGGCACATAGTTATAAGGAAGATGATAGCTATAAACCTAAATGCACCAGACAACATAGCAACTAAAATATGTGTAAAAGTTATCAGAAATGCAACAAGAAATTGAAGTAGAAAAGATTAATATACTTGTCTGAGGGGGATAAACTAGTAGAAAAAATGATGTAAGGGCAGAGGAACTGAGTCATTAAACTTGAATATAAATATACATTCATACCACACAGAATAAATTTTTTGTATGTTTATGGAACATTAACAAAAATCAAACATGTGATTGGCACAAGAAAAACCTTACCAAATTTGGGGAAAATAGATTTTCTAGACCATATTCTCTGGTCATAAGGCAATAAAATTATGAATATCTAATAATATATAACTAAAACTTCACCTTAAATTTGAGAAGCCCATTGTTTGATATTACAAGATTAAAGGAGAGATAAAAAATTAAAACTACAAACTATCTAGAAAGAAATGAAAAAATACTCTTCATTCCCAAACTCTGCTATGCAGTGTAACCCATACTCAGAGGAAAAATTGTAACCTTAAATTCTTTCTTAACCAAAGAAGAAATATGGAAAACAAAAGAACTAGGTAATCATGTTAAGAAATTCAAACAGCAACAAAATATTAATTCAAAGAAAATAGGGAAGAGGAATTAAGATAAAAGCTTAAATCATGGACCTAGAATATAAAAAAAAAAAAGTACACACAAATTTCTAGGCTGACCTTTGTGCAAACTCAATCATTAGGTGTGTTAGGGGATCAGTATGTATGGAAATGGAGATGGCATATAAATTCCCTAAAGTGATTTTATCCCTCATCATTTCTCCTTATTGCAGTTATTTACCTACCTCATGTTTTTGTCTGGTATCTAAGTTACACCGCGTGGAGAGCCAGATGTGCCGGGTTCTGTTATAGCATAATTATAAGGCCGGAGGGGTTTTGTAATCATGCTACCTCTAGTTGAAATTCCTACTGTGATGAAAATTTCCCTGGAAAGAGATTTGTGAATATTTAGAATGCTAAATTACTGAGAAAAATCTCATTTAAAAAATGACAAGACAGATCTTAAAATGTAACTAGATTATAGTTTTATGAATTAGTGGGAATTAGTAACAGGTACATATAAATATCTTGTATTTATTTTTTAAATTCTCCTTTATTCATTGTAACACTCTAGAAGACTGTCATTGTCAATACCACTTCTTAACCTCGGAGGCTTAATGAAGTAAGACTTGTTGCAATTCCAAAGTGACAGTTTTGTCGTTTAATATTATAAGTGTGGGTATTCTTTATATTACAGCTGGTATTTACATCATATTGTAGAGGGAAAACCTTTGCCTCATACCATTGTCACATGAAGGATTATTTTTGACTCAATTTGAATTGATGGCAGTAGTACATTTGAACTGCTTGGTTTGTGGAGGGGATAAATGAAAGGGAGGGGAAGTATGCAGGACTATCATTGTTTTTCTGAAAATTGGTGAAAGCAGACTGATAAGAAAACAGACAGTATCTTTCTTTAGGCTTTTACTACTAATTAGAAGGTGATGTGGTGTGTGTGTTTGGGGGTGCATGTGTGTGTTCTACAGAATGCATGTTTATCTTGTTTTTGATAAAATATGGCAAGGAGGAAGGGGGGCCTTAAACTCTAGAAAATATCTAACAGTTTGTAGGATATGCATTTACCTATTTTTCAATTTTTGATAACAAGCTAAGCTTTCCCCTGATTATTGATTTTCCTCTTTTCTTTCAGCAGAAGAGCTGGAGTAATTATTCTATTTTACTATTCATGTGTCTTTTGATAATATTAGTCTGAACAGAAAGTAACAGGAACATGTAATATGTTTAGAGCAAAGAACACAATGGCATTGTTTTTACCCTTGGTATAATTCTGTTGACAGTTACCTGTAAGGTTTTGCTTTTATCCATTTAATCCTGAAACCAAATCACACTATTGGTCCAAGTCTCATTTCTGTTCATTATAAAATGTGTACGATAGATATTTCTGCGTTTGGCCTTACTTAGCTATTTACCTCAATTATTGTATATCAGTTTTTTTAAAAAACTGATTTTTAAAAAAATGCCTTGGGTAGATGTATTTTCTCATTCTCAGCAAGTTTTTCAAACAACATAACGTTCCAAAACATTTATAAGATTGTTTTTACTCACCATTCATTTCATTTTTTTCATTCACTTACTTGGATTTTCTAAAAACTATTTTTTTAGTTTTTGCTTTTAAAAAATTAAGTTGAATTCTGATCGTGATTTTCGCCTTTATTTTCTTTGTGTCCATCTATAGGATGAATACAAGCCAGAAAAGGCCTTGTCTGAAGAGGACTTGAAAAACGCTGTGAGTGTGCACCACGCATTGGCGTCCAAGGCCACGGACTATGAGAAGAAACCAAACGTGTTTAAACTTAAAACTGCCGACTGGAGGGTCTTGCTTTTTCAAACTCAGTATGTTTTGTTGGTTTTTATTTGATTTTGTGTTTTAGTTCGCTTAGTACCACTTTATACCAAGGAATAAAATCAAGCTCTGCAGGGGAAATTTTTTGAGTTGGAATCTAAGTCATGAACTGCTTACATTAGAGAGATAACTGCCTAAGAAGATTAAAATAAAAAAAGAAACCCAGGATTTACGTTTTTGCCTGTTACAAAGTAGCCCTTTGACTTTTAGTTAGCCACTTACCATCTCTAGAATTCAGTATCCTCATCAATAAAATATGAGGGTTTTAGTAGACAAGTTCTATCGCAAAATGAGTAAAATAGACCTGGATAACACCGTTGCTCTAGCTCTTTCTCCTAGCACATAGTTTAACCTCTGAAACTCAGCTCGTCACTAGTGTAGGGGAAAATGTTTATCTTACAGAGTTCTACTGAGGAGTCAGTGAGATAAGTGTATATAATACCTCACACAGTGCCTGGCACATAGGAACTGTTCAATAAATGTAGGTGTTTATTTTTCTGTTTCCCTTCCGAGCTCTAGTAGTCCATGATTATACTAGAAGGAAAAGATGTCATTCTACTGTGAGCAAGGAAATGGGATGAATTGCCAGTTTTAGGAGGAAGTTGTAAGGAAACAACTTGCCCGGGGTTTTTGAGTATAGGAATGGGACGGTTAACATCACACAGGGACCCCTAGCTGGGTGTATAATTACAGTTATTAGGCATAAAGAAACTTTCAAATTATTCTGTTCCCTGCTTTTTTAAATCAAAAATACCAGATGTAATAACTAAGGAGATCTAATTAATTTGGACAGAATTGATGCAAAAAACAGTCCATTGAAATAATAATGGAGCCAGAGAGATGAGCCTAGAGAGGGTGCCGTGAGGAGCTGTCATTTAGAGTGGTCTCAGGTTAGTTAGTGTGGTTTCTGTCAGAGTAATTGATGAAGGAAATGACTTTGGCTGACTTTTTTTTTTACATTTTGTTTATTGATTACGTGTATGGTAGATAATCTGTCCTGATTCATGATCATTTCTACCATTCATATATGAGTTTACAAATATTTATTAAGTGCTGTGAATCTTGGGCTTTCCGGATATGACACGTAATGTAAAAATACGATCACATCAGATGATTTTCACCTCCTCTCAGGTGGGTTTTTTAAATAGTCTTATTGAGATATGCTTTACATACCATAAAATATCACCAATTTTAAATGTACATTTCAATGATTTTCTTAGCATATTTACAGAATGGCTCAGCCATCACCGCAGTCCATTTTTGAAACATTTCCATCACTCCAAAGAGATCCCCTTGCTCATTTTGTAGTCACTCCCATGCTCACCTCCAGCCCCAGGCACCTACTGATCTACTTTCTGCCTCTACAGTATTGCCCTTTCTGGACATTTCATATAAACAGACTAATATATGATGTGGGTTTTTGTGTCTGGCTTCTTTTATTTAACCTAAAGCTTTGGAATTTTATCCATCTTGTAGTGTGTGTCAGTACTTTATTGCTAAATACTATTCAGTTGTGTGCATTTACTGCGTTTTGTTTATCCATTTACTGGACAATTTGGATTGTTTCCTTTTTTTTGACTCTTAGGAATGATGATGCTATAAACAGTAACATACAAATCTTTGTGTATCTATATGTTTTCTTTTGAGATGGAGTCTCACTTTGCCACCCTAGCATGGAGTGCAGTGGCGTGATCTCTGCTCACTGTAACCTCTGCCTCCCAGGTACAAGTGATTCTCCCGCCTCAGCCTCCCAAGTAGCTGGGACTACAAGTGCGCACCACCACGCCTGGCTCATTTTTATATTTTTAGTAGAGATGCGGTTTCACCACGTTGGCCAGGCTGGTCTTGAACTCCTGACCTCAGGTGATCTGCCCACCTCGGCTTCCCAAAGTGCTGGGATTACAGGCATGAGCCACCATGTCCGGCCTATCTATATGTTTTTATTTCTCTTGGATAGTTACTTAGGAGTAGAATTGCTGGGACAGTTAACTTTTGAAGAACCTGTCAACTGTTTTCCAAAGTAGATAAATCCTTTTACCTTCCCTCTACCAATACATTCCTCAGTTAGATTTTAAAATTAAACAGTACAATTAAAAGAGATGAGTAAATTTTATGATTAATTTTTGGCCTAGCCTCGTATCAAACAGAAAGTAGGGGTTTAATAAATATTTATCGTCAAGTGTTTCTCTTTTTTCCCTTCTATTTCCCAGGGAGAGATTCACAGTCTTGCACTGTGATGATCATAGCTTCTTTGGTGATCTTTGAATGACAATATTCATCTCTAATGAAGTTTTGTCAAGGATTAGTTGTACCAGGAGGAGTAAATGATTTTCACATGCCATTGCAAATCAGTAACGTGAAATAGGCAAAGTGTGATGCTACTTAGACATAGCAATATCCTAATATAAACATACCTGTTTCTCATAGGAGCCCAGAGGAAATGCAAGGGTGGATAAACAAAATCAATTGTGTGGCAGCTGTATTTTCTGCACCACCATTTCCAGCAGCAATCGGCTCTCAGAAGAAGTTTAGCCGCCCACTTTTGCCTGCCACTACAACAAAATTGTCTCAGGTAATCATCTTGATAGTGCTTTGACCTTGGGAAAAAGTGCTTTGTAAAATAATGTGATAAATATTTGTCTTTGGATAGTACTCCATGTTTTGGGGGCAGGTGTGAGACCTTGCCCTGTGAGAGCGTATCGTATAAATGAGGCAGAAATGCAATACACGGGGTTTTACACTTCATGTAGGAAGCTGACATAATTGAGTCTCAGTTAGTAGGATACGTACTTTCATTCAGTTTCCAAGGTTTATATTAGTTCATTATTAGCCATACTTGATGTTTTGTTTGTTTTAACTACCAGCTCATAATCTGGCTTGGTAACAAGCTTTTCTTTCATTTATTTATTAGCTCATTTTTATTGAGCATTTACCATATTCCAGGATGTGTTTAGTGCTAGAAATATAAAAATATTTCCAGGAATCCACGGTTCATATTACAATGGGAAAGGGCCTGCCCTACCCCTCAGAGAAGAGCTGAATGGACCATCTGGATTTTCCAAGCTAATGAAGATAAAGTGTACCAGAACTCTGCTCCAAGTGTATTTACATAAGCCTCCTTCTGTGGTCACATTAATCTTACTAAAAGTCATATTTTATCGTGTCCTTTTTCACTTAAAACTCTTCTAAGGACACTGCCTACCAGCCAGGTTTGCTGATTTTAAACCTGTCTGCAGTACCCCCTTGCCATTGACTAGTTAAAGATTGTGGAAGCTACTTTGATGTCTTAGTGAATTTCTTATTACATAGAGATAGTTCTTTCTGACTATGATCGCCCAAGTGTTGGTATTAACTAGCTCCCTACACATCTTCAATATCATAAGATGTGTGCCATGGCAAGAAAGGGAGCAATTATCAATGATAGATTTATTTAATAAATGTGTATTGTGTGCCTGTTGTACATCAGAGACTATTTGTGGCCCTGGAGATAGAAAGGCAGATGAAGCCCAGATCCTCTCCTGAAGGTGTGGCAAATATAAATAAGGAAGTCACTGTAAAATGATTTGATAGAAGTACAAGAAGGATAAGTCCAGAGAGCTGTGGAGGTTCAAGGAAGGGACATTATCTAGCCTGGCCTTGGAGGTGAAGGAGGAAATGTGGTACCTAATGTAAAGCTTAAAGGATGAGAGGCAGTTAGGTGAGATGTGGGACAAGATAGGAGAATGAGCCAGCAGAGGAACGAAGGCCTAGAGAAGAGGGCACTGGATGCAGGAACCACACACAAGTTATTAACTGTGACATGAGCACAGTGTTGAGAAAAAGCAAGAGATGTACCTCTGCAGAGGTCAGCAAAGGCCAAATCATGAAAGGCCTTGTTTGTCATGTGTAGGATTTTGGATGCTTCTGTGGTTCCCAGCATCCTTAAAATAATAGCTTTAAGACCGGGCACAGAGGCTCATGCCTGTAATCCCAGCACTTTCGGAGGCCGAGGTGGGCATATCACCTGAGGTCGGGAGTTCGAGACCAGCCTGGCTAGCATGGTAAAACCCTGTGTCTAGTAAAAATAGAAAAATTAGCCAGGCATGGTGGTGGATGACTGTAATCCCAGCTACTCAGGAGGCGGAGACAGGAGAGCTGCTTGAACCCAGGAGGCAGAGGTTGCAGTGAGCCGAGATCATGCCACTGCATTCCAGCCTGGGTGACAGAGCAAAACTCCATCTGAAAAAATAATAATAATAATAATAATAGTTTTAAGCAGGAGAGTAATATGATCACATTTTTGCTTTAAAAATTATTCTCATTACAATATGAGGAATTGTTAGAAGAAGATACTACTAGAAGCAGAAAGGCTCATTTTTTTTTTTTTTTTTGAGGCGGAGTCTGCTCTGTCGCCCAGGCTGGAGTGCAGTGGGCAGTCTCGGCTCACTGCAACCTCCACCTCCCGGGTTCATGCCATTCTACTGCCTCAGCCTCTCCGAGAGCTGGGACTACAGGCGCCCACCACCACGCCCGGCTAATTTTTTGTATTTTTAGTAGAGACGGGGTTTCACCATGGTCTCGATCTCCTGACCTCGTGATCCGCCCGCCTCAGCCTCCCAAAGTGCTGGGATTACAAGCGTGAGTCACTGTGCCCGGCCTTAGAAAGGCCCATTTTAAAGGAATTTTCAGTAATCCAGAGGACAGATAACCAAGGTAGCTGTAGAAAAAATGGATCGTAGTGAAAGTGCTTGACAGACCTTGAAAGTGTGGAATGGACAGTTCTGGTGGCTCATGGAAATAGAGGAAACAGGCTGTCATTGTGACTTGGACAGCTGGGGACTGTGGTGTCTGACCTGCTTATGGAGTCTCACCTCACTGTCTCTTGATTTCCCCCCTTGCTTCTTAGACTCCTTTCTTGGATCATTTTTTTCTTTGTATCTCCAATTGCTGCAGTGGCCAGAGCTCCAAAGCAGACTAAGGCACTTGATAAGCAATTTTCCAAAAAGTTGCTTAGGTTTAATACAAACAGGGAGAATGTCATGCCAAGAAAAGGGGGAAAACGTTCTGGGAAAATTTAGATTAAAAAATGTCATATTTAGTGGCTGGGAGGTCATTGGGTGTCTTAGTCCATTTTGTGTTTCTATAAAGGACTACTAGAGCCTGGGTCATTTGTAAAGAAGAGAGGTTTATTTGGCTCACGGTTCTGCAGGCTGTACAGGAAGCATGGCATCAGCATCTGCTTCTGGTAAGAATCTCCGGAAGCATCAAATAATGATAGAAGGGGAAAGGGAAACAGATGTGTCACATGGCAAGAAAGAGAGGAAGGGAAAGTGCCAGCCTCTTTTTAACAACCGACTTTCACTTGAACTAAGAAAGCAAGAACTACCTCATTATCATAAGGGTGGCATCAAGCCATTCATGAGGGATCTACTCCCGTAACCCAAACACCTCTTACCAGGTCCCATCTCCAACATTGGGGATCAGATTTCAGCATGAGATTTGGAGGAAACAAGCATCCAAACTATATCACTGGATAACCTTAGCAAGAACAGTTTTGGTGGAGTCATGGGAAGACAAACCACATTGGCCTTCTTTGATGGGGGAAGGAATGGAAGGTAATAAGGAAGTGGAGGGGGGGAATGTGCTCAAGTCTTGCCATAGTTATAAAAACAGAAAGACTAGTAGTAAGAAGGAGGAATCTGTGGTTTCAGGAAAGATTCTTCTGTTTTTAATTCATAGTTATCATTAACATTTATTGAATGCTTACTTATAAGCATTACTATTACTGTACAGTTCCTGCAGGACACAATTTCATTTAATTTTTAAGGGTAACAAGTACACTACAACTTTAAAAGAAAAGGAATGCTCTTATTGATGACCAGAAGATATGTTGGCAGACATCTCCATCTATCCAACTAAAATATGAACTCTTAAAGCAAATGCATTTCTCTGCTTTAAATATGCATACTTAAACAGCATACCACATAAAGAGTATATCGCATAAAAGGTAAATCACATTACACGATATAAGGGGAGGGAAAAAATCGAGTAACTAGAAGCAAAGAAAAACCTTCCAAAATTGAGTTTTGGTCTGTTAATTTGACGATGGACTTTCCCATTGTTCTTTTTCAGTAGATTGGGTCTTTCTCACATTCAGTTCTATAAAAGATCCAGGGGAGAAGGTGAGTTGAACTAAAGAGGGCGGTTAATAAGCATGTCATTCGTGGAAGGTGTATGTAACTTAGAGCAACATATGAGTGTTTCCTTGATTTTCCCTCACTAAAATCTACAGTTCTGTTTACTTTATACTTTAAAAAATGTACTGCTTTCCTCTTTAGGGACTGTATACTAGTAAGTGATATGCACATGAAAATGAATGTGTTCATCTGTTTGCGTGTTTTCGCCAGAACAGGCAAGCAAACACATTTATCATGGTAGGCACTCTTATTTCAAACGGATGACTTACGCTGGAACCAAAAATAGAATGCATAATTTTTTAAAATGTTTTCCTTCATTTTGGACATAAATCCACAGAGATGCAAAAAAAATGTATATGTAGTATAATCACAGTTAGGGATTGAAGATTTTAAATAAGAAGGTAATAACCAAAAAGAAATATCCTCCAGTATCATGTAAGACAAGGTAACCATATCATTTCAGGAATTTAATTTATCTGGAAAGAAATGAGATGATCTCCACCACCCCGACCCCACCACCCCACTGAATTGCATCACCCAGCATTTGCTTTGTGGGCCTCAGCTTTCCGTCTAGAAAAATGAGATGGTTCTAGAATGTTTTTAAGGATTTTTCTTTTTTTTTTGAGATGGAGTCTGGCTCTATCGCCCAGGCTGGAGTGCAGTGG
This sequence comes from Nomascus leucogenys, assembly GCF_006542625.1. Classification (NCBI taxonomy): domain Eukaryota; kingdom Metazoa; phylum Chordata; class Mammalia; order Primates; family Hylobatidae; genus Nomascus; species Nomascus leucogenys. The sequence goes on from NC_044384.1 coordinate 133,136,686, forward strand.
CTCGATCTTGGCTCACTGCAATCCCCGCCTCCCTGGTTCACGCCATTCTCCTGCCTCAGCCTCTCCAAGTAGCTGGGATTACAGGCGCCCGCCACCATACCTGGCTAATTTTTTGTATTTTTAGTAGAGATAGAGTTTCACCGTGTTAGCAATGATGGTCTCGAACTCCTGGCCTCAAGCAATCCGCCCACCTCGGCCTCCCAAAGTGCTGGAATTACAGGCGTGAGCCACCCTGCCCAGCAAGGATTTTTCTATCAACAGCTCTGTATTATTTCTTTGCCGAGTCATAATGTTTGTTTCTAAAGATAAGATTTTTAGCTTTGAGAAACACATATGTAAAATTAAGCGTGTATTTGGAGTAGCACCTGAGGCTCTTGGGGATATCTATACTGGAGTCATAGTGTACCGCCAGCAAATCCTGGAAGATGTCTGGCTGCCCCTAGGATTCCTCCAGTACCTCAAAGGCTAGCTCTCATCCTTTAACCCAGGCATATTCGACCACAGCAGCATTCACGTTTTGGTGTGGATAATTCTTTGTTGTGAGGGGCTCTATGAATTGTAGGATGTTTAGCCATATCTCCAGCTTCTACCCACTAGATGCCAATAGGAACCCCCTAGTTCTAACAACCAAAAATGTCTCCAGACGTTGCCAAATATCTTCTAGGGTCAAAATCCAACCCACTCCTATTGAGAACCGCTGCTTTAGCCAGTGGATCTGAAGCTATCTTTTTTTTCCCATTACCCCCTGCCCCCACAACCTGGCTCTGACTCCCCTAAGTGCCACAATTGTTTGGTTAATTTTACTTTACAAAATACAGGTATAAAAACGTGAGTGCCTTGCTGGAAACATTGATAAAGAAAGATAAACAGTGTGGGGAAAAATTAGACGTTCAATTAAAAGATTGTTTGGTGCTTTTTCAAGACACAGTGTTTGTCACCCTGTCATTTGTGGACTTTGCTTTAATTTATTCTTGTCTTTTATGCAAAACACATTAGCCTTAATCATTAAAATTGATTATTGCTAGTGCAGCGTGGTACTTTCTGAACAACTCTACTGTGTAGGAGGAGTCGCCTTCTTTGTTTTTCATGACAGTGTTGCCAGAGCACATTTTTCTTCTATTAGGGGTGGAAAGACTTGTTTGAAAATACAAGTTTTGCTTCTCCTTCTGGTGTAGCTCTCCAAACACAGAACTGCATGGCCGGCCCTGTTCACAATCTGCTCACAACCTCCCTTTCTGCCTACCAAAGAAGTCATTTCAAACTTCAGTATGCACAACAGCTGTGTGGAGACTTGCATAAAATGCACATTTCCCAGCCCCACCAGGTCATTCAGGTTCAGGCTGGGGCCCAGGGACACATGTGTGTTTCTCGTCCACTCCAAGCCACCAGGTGGCTCAGGATCCCACTTAGACCCTACACTGTAGGAACGTCTGCCTACCCTAGGTCTTTCCTTGCTTCTTCAGAGAATGGTGCCCCAGGACATCTTCATTCCTGGTATCTAGGTCTGTTTTCTTGGAATTCCAACCATTCTCATATAAAAGTTTGAATCCATGGGTACTAAATACTTTTTTGGTCAGACTTAAGATGGATACTGATCAGAAGCAAAGCAGTCCTATGCCCGATTCTCTCCCTGAAGTAACCATCACCCCTCCTTTTGTCCTGTGGTCTGACCACAAGGCAGTGGTGCTCAGAGCCAGGTGAGTGGAGCTGACCTTAGGGGCTGTGGGATTTCAGGGGTGGAGGTCATTCTTGTAGTTGCTTCCTTCCCTGTGCCCCCACCCGCCCATTTCCACAGTTTCTGTCATAAAGTCCTGTCACTTCTACCTCCTAAATATCTTTTTTTTTTTTTTGAGACAAAGTGTCTCTCTGTCACCCAGGCTGGGGTGTAGTGGTGCCATTGGACACCATGCCCAGCATGTAACACAGGTTTTGAGTGGAATTTGGAGCAAGGTGAGTAACCCTGAGGCCAGCCTGCACGTTTAAGAGCTATAGCAGAGGAGACCCGGCAGCAGTGGAGTCCACCAAGAGCTCTGAAAGCTGAGCTTAGGATTGATCTGTCAAGTAAGAGAATGTGCTGAAGCTATGTTGTTGGCAGCCCTTTGGATTTCAGAAGGCTGTTCCGAGGTGACTTCATGATAGAAGCTGGGAGAATGTGGTTTCTGCCACTCTGTCCTTTGGTCTGAACTGGAGCAATTACTTGAACTCTGTGGATCTCCATCTTCTCTAGGACAAAGAGGGTAGAAAGGACAGTGGCCAGGTTCTCTTCCACGTTAGAACATCTAGGATTCTGTATCCCACAGCTTGGAGGAAAAAACTGGTGGCGGCCACTGTGGCTGTTCCCTTTTCTTATTCCCAGCACCCAGCACAGTGCCTACTGTAGTGGGCGCTCGGTGAGGTTCGCGGACGGATAAATGTGTTTTCCGTTCTCCCATTCTCTCTGCCTTCTCTCTCATTCTTCCTCCTTTCCCTGTTGGAGCCATGTGCATTTCTATTTTATTGTTTCCTTTAAGTTTTCACAGCTTCTCTCTCATCCTTCTCTCCTTGATAAGTACTATGTAAATCTTATACTTGGTATAAAAAGATAAAAAGCTGATTTCTGGCCCTTGGTCCTGGGCTTTGCATCGGGGGAGAAGGACTGTAACTCCAGGTCAGCCCTTGACTCACACTGCAAGACCTTCAACAGCCAAGTTGCCTGTTCCCATTGCCTCATCAGTTAAGCAATACTGTTTTCATAGAGATGAAATTAGAGCTTAATATTTTAAAGGAAATTATGAAATTTTTCTCAAAATCTAAGTACTATGTAAATAGGAAAGAAAATTAAATATTTTTTAACAATTTTAATTGACCATATAATAATTATATATGTTTCCAGGTATAATTGTGATGTTTTGCTATATCAATTTTTTATGGTTAGAACACTTAAATTCTACTCTTCGAGCAAGTTTGAAATATACAGTGCATTATTATTAACTCTAGCCATCATGATACACAACAGAACTTATTCCTCTTGTCTGGTGTTTTTCGTCGTTTGACCAGCATCTCCCCAGTCCCTCGCCCCCAGCCTCTGGTAACCACCATTCCCCTTATTTCTATGAGTTCAATTGTTTTAGATTCCATATATGAGATCATCCAATATCTGTCTTTCTGTGCTGGGCTTACTTCAGTTAGCAAAATGTCCTCCAGGTTTGTCCATGTTGTCGCAAATGACAGAATTTCCTCTTTTTTTTTTTTTTTTTTTTTTTTTTTTTTGAGACGGAGTCTCGCTCTGTCGCCCAGGCTGGAGTGCAGTGGCGCCATCTTGGCTCACTGCAAGCTCTGCCTCCCGGGTTCACGCCATTCTCCTGTCTCAGCCTCTCCGAGTAGCTGGGACTACAGGCGCCCGCCACCATGCCCGGCTAATTTTTTTTTTTTTGTATTTTTAGTAGAGACAGGGTTTCACCGTGGTCTGTTATCTCCTGACCTCGTGATCCGCCCGCCTCGGCCTCCCAGAGTGCTGGGATTACAAGCGTGAGCCACCGTGCCCAGCCAGAATTTCCTCTTTTTTAAGGGTGAATAAATTATATTCCATTGTGTATATATATCACATTTTCCTTCTCCATTTTTCAAAGGACACTTAGTCTCTTCTGGATCTTAGCTATTGTGAATAATGCTGGAGCCAAGAGCTTCTCCCTGTTCTTGAAGAAGATACGGCATGGTCTCACCATGAGAATGCCACATCTTTTTGAGACACTGATTTCATTTCTTTGGCTACATACTCAGCAGTGGGATTGCTAGATTATTTGGTAATTCCATTTTTAGTTTTTTGAGGAGACTTCTTACAGTTTTCCAAATTTTCCTGACAGCATTTGTGAGGACAAATGTTGTATCCTCACATGACAGAAGACAGAGGGGCAAAAAAGGGTCTAACCTATATCCCTCCAGCACTTTTATAAGACACTTATCCCTTCATAAGGGACTCAGTCACTTTCCAAAAGGCACCATCTCTTAATACTACACAATGAGGATTAAGTTTCAATATGAAGTTTGAAGGGGTACAATGAAACCGTCGCGAAGTCCTTTGCCAGTTTCTTAATTGCTTTGTTTTCTTGCTATTGTATTGTTTGAGTTCGTTATATACTTTGGGTATTAATCCCTAATATGAGTAAATGAAATGCTAAGTGACTTTGAAAACTTGCCTTTTAGATAAAATGTTGTTGTATATATTATGAAAGGTGTTACTGATTTAAATCTGTTGACATATAACCACGACAACTTTTCTTGTATCTAGGATTTTCAATTTCATTTTTTAAAAATTATCACTTCCTAACTTAAAACAATTTTATGAGTTTGTGCTATTTTCTATCTCCATGCCTTTTCTTTGTCAAATGTGATATTTTTCTGCCATCTCTGAAATCTGCTTTGCTAGTATTGTCTTGTTAAAACAGTATGAATGTATCCCTAAAGAATTGTAAAAGCAAAGACAAAAGAGAGGGGGGGATAAAAATGCAAATTCCTACTTTGTCTTTCTTCATCATGTCTGTTACAAATGTAGTTGTCCTGAGTCTGAGAATGTGACATCTCCGTGGCTGCAACCTCTCTCCCCCATTGTTTTTTACCATTGTTTTTTGTTATTGTTGCTGTTGTTGTTTTTTTTGTTCTTAGTTTTTTGTTGTTGTTGGGGTGTGTGTGTGTGTGTGTGTGTGTGTGTGTGTGTGTGTGGAAAATCTGTATCTTTCTTACCATGGGATTCTAACACTGGAATGATGTGCTTGGTCAAGCTGTGTCCATAAGAGCCATTTGGCATTTTTATTTCACTGTTCAAAATGGACAGATTTAAGGAGATGTGATTTTAAAATGATTTATTTTGAGTTTACTTTATTGACTCCTGTCCTATGAAGGCAGTGAAATAGTAGTGAAGCATTTCTCATTGAACATCAGCACTTCTTCGATTAGTTCCTTCATAAAAATATAGCCTAAATGACTAGCCCTTTATGCTCCTGTAGAAACAGATTTATGAAACATAGCTTGGTAACAATGAACAAACCCTAGCAAGCCCTGGTATTGGGAGGAAAGTGAAAAACATAAGATGTTGTGCATATTGTCATTCTAGCCTGTATTCCTCATTAAAATAAGTAGAAATTGGGATTTATTCAACAGAAAAAGAGACATTTGAATATTCAAGATTGGAAAGCCTAACTCTAAAGCTTTTAGAAGAAGCAAACATCTAAAAGCATATTTGCATAGATCCAAAGTAAAAAAAAAAGAAGTTTGTAAATTCTTTTACCAAATTACCTAAAATCCTATTTTTTCTTAAATAAACTGGATTCTATTATTGGATTCTAATTATTTCCTAACCAAAAATATAAAGAGTTTGATTTCTTAACATATATTATAAATAACTATACTGGTACAAATCTATTTTTTAAAAGGCAAACAACCCAGTACAAAAATGGGTCCAGTAATCCACAGAAGGGGAAACCCAGTAAACCTATGAACAAAATCTCATCCGCATTCATATTCAGGGAAATGTGAATTCAGATCACAGTGGCTTATCATTTCTTACCTATGAAATTAGCAAAAATTTACAAGTATAATAACATCACATTTTGACAAGGACGTAAAACAAAGAGAACTTTCAGACCTGCTGTGGAAATGTAAACAGATAAAAACACTTTAGAAAACAGTCATCTTAAAGATGTGCATATTCTAAAACCCAGAAATGCCAACACTTGGTGACACACTATAGAAAAACTCTTGCTCAGATTCCCTAGGAGACATGTGTAAGAATGTCTGTTGCAACATCCTTTATAACAGTGAAAAAAAATCCCACAACAGGAAACCTGAAAACAAGATAAATATCCTTAAACAAAATTGTAATGTGTCCTGCAATGGGGTAGTATGCAATGATTAAAAGACAAGAACTAGAGCATACATGTAGATAAATCTTAAAAACATGTTGAGTGAAAAAAAAGTTACAAAAGAAAGGCTTTAGTTAGTTTTTATGTAAAGTATAAAACCTAGAGAGTATACTTCTGGTTTTGTTTTGTTTTGTTTTTTTGAGATGGAGTCTTGATCTGTCACCCAGGCTGGAGTGCAGTGGGGTAACCTCGGCTCACTGGAACCTCCACCTCCCAGGTTCAAGTGATTCTCCTGCCTCAGCCTCCTGAGTAGCTGAGATTACAGGCACGTGCTACCACGCCTGGCTAATTTTTTATTTTTAGTAGAGATGGGGTTTCACCATGTTAGTGAGGCTGGTCTCGAACTCCTGACCTTGTGATCCACATGCCTCAGGCTCCCAAAATGCTGGGATTACAGGCATGAGCCACCACGCACCTGGCTACACTTCTGTATTTTTATCGTTACATATCTTTATATATGGATAACACTGAACAGGAATGAGATGAGCACTTACATGTGCAGGGAGTTTCAATTTATTTATATTTTATTTCTTAAATTCATATGTTAGATTCATGAGTGTTTTTCATGTATCATTCAATATGACTTTTTATATATTTAAAACTTTTTTTAGAAAAGAAGGAAAATACATCATGCTTTTATTTTTTGAAGTGGCCTAGTCACTAAATATGGTTTGTCAAGAAGTCTATTAGGTAATTTACATATTGCAGTAAATACACAAGGGAAAACAACTTTGAAAGAAATAAAAACTATTGATATAGTTTGTCTTAGCTCAGGCTGCCATAACAAAACACTATAGATTGGGTGGCTTTCATAGCAGACATCTATTTTCTCACAGTTCTGGAGACGGGAAATCCAAGATCAAGGTGCCAGCAGAGTTGGTGTCTGATGAGGGCTCTCCCCTAGTGCTGTGGATGGCCACCATGGCCTTCCCTTGGTGCTTGCACACAATGTCTCCTCTTATAAGGGCACTAGTCCTATTGGATATGTGCCCCACTGTTATGACCTCATTTAACCATTATTACTTCTTTAGGGACCCCATTTTCAAGTACAGCTACACTGAAGGTTAATTTTGAGTGGACACATTCAATCCATAACATAGTTGATAGTCTCCTTGGCTGAAAGTAATAAATGAGTAAGAACTTGTAAATAAAAGCTACCTGAAGCATTTTTGACATTCAGCATTATCAGTATACAAATAATAGGTTTGGAGATGTAGACTCCTTTCTAAAATCTCAAAATAGGTTTCTTTTCTGCTTCCTCCTTTTCTGGGACTTCTTCGAGTGTTTCATTTTGTTTTGTTATAGTTGGCATTTAGAAATGAATCTTGTCACTTTTAGATAACTCCACGTGTTCATGCTACCTTTCTTGTTCATTTTTCCATTCGTGTACTCTGCTTTTTACTTGCCATTGTTTTCTTCTATTTTGATGGTTTTTGACTTGGATTTTGTTTTTGTTCTTTGGCTTTTAAGATGTACATTATTACAAAAGTCCCTAAGATATTATATGTGATGCTCATAATTTCTGGACACCTTTTTTTCTAATTTACAATGATGTTATATAATCATAATTTAGTGTCCATAGTTACTCATTTTCTGGTTTTGTAAAAAATTATTCCCCTCATTCTACAGGATTTTTGTGTTCTGCAATTACGTTGGTGTTATATAAAATACATTTATCACCTAATTTTATCAGATCTGTTTCATTTGCCTTCACCCATTTATCTTATTGTATGTGTGAAATTTGGATAATTTGCATGTGAAACTAGAACAGTAAGGAGTCATACATTTTCAGGAATGCAAGAGAATTCCAAGAATGTTTTTAAAATGCTGGCAGAAGTTTCAGTAACATATCTTTTTGGGTAGCCTATTGCTAAGGTGATATAAATGGTACCCTTAGAATGGAAATCCTCTGACGTAGGATCAACCATATTGCATTGGTACATGGTACCTATAATAATGCTACTAAGGCAGTAATTGCTAAATAGGTAGATACATTTTAATTGACGGGCTGCTTTGGGTCAATAAAGTTGAAGGAACTAAGAACTCTGCTGCTTTGGAGAGAAAAAAGTGAGATAGCTGCATTTTTTAGAATATCATCTGATAAGCTTCAGAGAATAAATATTTCTTCGTAGCTCTGCTTCTTTCAAAAAGGAAAAGAAATATGCACATAGACAGTTCATTCATTGTGATGGATGGAAACGCTGGCAGCATTGCTGAGTGGGCATGAAATGGGGAAGCCAAGGTGTGCAGCTTCCATGCTAGCTGCTTAACTGTTCAGCTGATGACGTGCCTGTCAGGGCATCTCTTAAGGCCTGGTCCCAATTCAGTGGCAGTTACACCTGAAAAAGAGCTCTGAAGCCATTTGGTTTTATGACAAGGGACCTAGCTGAAGAGATTGGCCTTGATTGCCATCCTGGGAAGGAATATATGAAATATGTGGACACTGGTGTGAGAAACCTGGAAGGATGTGGCAGCAGAGGCACATTGGGCTGTTTTAGCGAATTAAAGTCATTCAGCACAAGGGATTTTTTAAAGTATGCTGTGCTTTGTTTTTGACTTGTTTTTCTGAACGCTAAATGGCATCACGATTTCCTGCAGGAGGAGCAACTGAAGTCACATGAAAGCAAGCTGAAGCAGATCACCACCGAGCTGGCCGAGCACCGCTCCTATCCCCCCGACAAGAAGGTCAAAGCCAAGGACGTCGATGAGTACAAACTGAAAGACCACTATCTGGAGTTTGAGGTGTGTTGCAGCCAAATGTTAGTAAATGCTGATTTCTGAGTTTTCTTATGATCTGTCCATGAGGCGGTGTCTTTCTTTGCAGTGTCACTGAGAGAGGCGTGTCTTGCCCCTGGCTCTAATTTGGGAGCTCCTGGCAGGGTCAAGGTGGCCCCTCTTGTTTGTGATTCTGTTTAAGTGCCAAACAAACATCAAAGAGTAACCTGCCAGTTTATACACTTAAAAGCAAATAGCCTGCCTGGTTGGAATAGTGTGCGCCCGCTGTGAGGGGAAGAAAAAGAACAGTAGAGGGACACACCAGGGTAGACAGCTGCTTTCTGTATCCCTGTGTCTCTTCCGGCAGAATTGGAGTCAAAAAAAGCACAAGGGAGGAAATGAGCCCCAGAGTGATGTGAGGCATCAGCTTTTCCCTGCACATTCTTGCTATTCAGCGACACCATGCATTTTTCTTCTTGCCGTCTGCTGCCCTTCAGAAGGGGGTTGATAAATTAAGTTGTGGCATATCCATCTATACAGTGAGTGTGCTTATTAAAAAGAATGGGCATGGGCAAGTGTAAAATTTAAACACAAATTGAAAACAATATATTTCCAAATATTTCTGTGGCTCAGTTTTCTTCCAAATTAATGTCAGGGTTAGACTCCCTTAGCCTCTACCTTCAGACATTTAAAGTGTCTTTAAAAAAAAAAAAAAAAAAAAAAAAAAAAAAAAGTAGGTAGCATGCAATACAAAATAAAAAGAATTAATTATTTTGACTAATTTGACCTTTTTTTTTATTTTTTTTCTCTTGGGTGTGCTGAATCTGCCTTTAGCTGTTCTTGTTCACTGTAGCTCTGGCCCCTTTTACTTCTCATTGTTCCTCTCCTTCGTTTTCATCTCATCTGATTTCCTCCTCAGGCTTGAAATTTAAAATCTTCTAAGTGTCCACATCCTAGCCATCAGTCTCTGCGGCATCTCACACCTGTCCCTTCCTTGCGTTGCTTTATAACTACTTCCTCTGCTGAGCCCTGGCTTTCTCCTCTCTCACTCCGCTCTCCTTCCGTTCATCCTAAATCCTTTGGCCGGTTGTTTTTGTGAGGTTCAACCCAGATGACGGCATTCCTCTGCTCAGCAGCTGCCTATGGCTTCCCCCATTCCCCTCGCCCAATTACCTCCTGAAGAAAGTCTCAGTTCTTTCATTGGAGAGGATTTGGCGTCTCCATGTTTCCACAACCTCCGTCTTTCCCACACCGGCGTCCCTACGGTAGTCACATTTCTGCCTACTCTCCCCAAACACACATTTATACCTTTGTTCGCTTACTTTCTTCTCTCTCAGATGCTCTTCCCATCATCTTCATTTCTGAAAGTCCTGTTCGTCTTTTGAGGTACAGCCCAAATTCCTCCTATGAAAAACCTGATCTGGATATACTAGCCGGGATTCATCTGTTTCAGTACTTGGCACAATTTTTTTAAGCTGAAGTTATTTTCATCTGGCTTTGTACCTGTAGTGGATTCCATAATACCTCCCCCTACCAAAACTATGAGCCTAAGTTCATTTCCAGCCCTTGCTCTATGTGTGCTTCCTGAATTGGATACCATTTCATAGAAGCCTTAAAAAGGCTCTGAGTTATTTCTGTTATCAAATGTAGCATTTGATTAAAAAAATGGCACTTCCACTATAGTTCCATGTACTAGTTTTCTTCATGGTCAAGCAAATCCTTGCCCTGGGCAGAGAACTCTACTAGGAGAAATATTCATTTTGGTAAAGGTAAACGTTTCTTAGCAAAAACTGCAGAAGCCTTACCAGCAAAATACTTGAAAAAATAAAATAAAAAATAAAACTAAACCAACAACAAAAAACTAAGCAGCTCATCTTTCCCCAGGCTTGTTCATTCTTGGGAAATGGGAGTTCTCAAAAAGCAATCATTATTCTTCACACTTCTGAAGTGGCTTTAAGCCATAGGCCTGTTTTGTTTCACACAGGCTAATTAAATTTCCCAGCACCTCAGTCCCTGCTTCCAGCACTCAGCACCTTGCTGGAGCCCTTGATGCCGAAGGGGGAAGAGCCTGTCCCCAGGAGGTCGGGGGTGGCTGGAAGGCCTTGGAAAGGTTGCCATTGCTAGGAGCCCTCCCTACTTTTGAGTCTACAGCGCTACCTCTTTTCTGAAAATGTAACCCACCAAGAGCCAGCATTTTCAATCCCTGACATGAAGTTAGACCAAGCTTTGCAGTGATTAAGTCTTGCTTTCATCAAATCGTCACCTCAGAGAGCTTGCAGACTGCGTTCCAGGGCTCATTAAAATCAGAGCCATATGCTAATATGTCAAGCAGGCTGGCTTGTCTGTCAAGCTCCTTCACCTGTGTCTATCAGAAAGGCGCGAGGATACCTGACTTGGTACGGCTGATATTTATGACATGAAAGAGGGAAAATTTCAGCTGCCATCTAAAAGGGGTTTTGTATAAGTAGTGCTTTTTAAAAAGTGAACAATTGTTTTTCAGTAATTTAAATTAACGTTGAAGTCATATGTCATATTAAGTCCACTTTGCTATTATTGTAGCCACCAGAATTTGTCTCTTGTGAGTGCTTGCAGAGAGTCTTTGCACAGCATCCTTTGCTTCATAAGCAGCATTCCCCAAACAGGCCGCTTCATTCCCTGAATAGCAGATATAAGAGTCATTGACCATTTTTCCCACCTTCTGGAACACTGACTAATTGATGCACGTTTGTTGACAACATGCGTGAAATTTTATTATTGTATATAAAATATAACATCAGAGGAAGTAATTCTCTGGGAAACCTTAGTATTCATTATTTTAACAGGACCAGAAGCTCCCATGAAAACAAACCTGGTGACTGTTCTCACGCAGGTGAGAGCAGACAGCAGTGTCTGCAGTTCAGTGGGAGCCCGCAGATGGGCAGTGACAGGAAGGGGAGCTTTAATCACCAGGGAAGATCACAGGCATGAGTGGGCGCTGTCACCTCCTCCTTTGGTGGGTCCTCCTCAACAGGGCCTCCCTTGGTTTCAAAGCAATTCTTACAATTTTCACAAGTCCTTGGTAAGGAAAAATACTTTTGTTTTGGCAGAATATTAAGCTGTTAGTAATAACACCAGGAGTGTTGCTAATTTTATGCATTCCAGTTGTTTAAATCCCAGGTTGCTTTGAATACAAACAGTGCTTCATGGTGAGCCAAATTTACCTCTATTTCTATGCCTTAGAAACTGTCCAAACTCTGACTGACAGTAAATAATCAGAAATTCTGGTAAATACATAGGTTCAGGGTTTAAAAAAAATTTACAGAGAGCAAGGAAACTTCCATCTTAGCCTGTTAGAAAAAAGATTCACTTTTACTTAAAGTAGCAAACTTTACTCAGAATGGGCTCTCTTCATTGGCTTAACTCTAAGGGAAGGGATGTTTTGTTTTCTATTGAATTGGTAACCTCCAAGCTGTGGTTTGGAATCTAATCTTACTTCTAAAAGAGCCTTTAAGCATGGCAAGTCTACATTGAGAAACTCACCATCATTTCCCAATTTCAAGAAGTAAATATCAGAAATAGCCACATTTCATTATAAATTAGCTTTTTTCTGTTTTATTCCATTGCCATTTTACTTAAAAATATTTAATTGATCCCTATGCTTCTGGTATATCGGGAAACAGATCAAGTTCCGGGGCAGATGTGTCAATGTAAAAATTTACAAGGCTCCAAACAAAGCATAGTTGGTTGAGCCGTTCTAGAAAACACCTGGGCCCCTTAAGATACAGCACCATTAAAGAAATTCCCTTGACAGCAATGCAGTTGTCCCTAATGTTTTGGTTTTATGTTTCTTCAGCTTTAAAAACAACAGCAACTAGAAGGAGATGATGCAGTTTATTTCAAGATATTTTCCCTGCAACATTTAAGATGTTATAGATGCAACATTTAGGATGATTACGGATGTTAACATAATCCTTAAGTTGAGCTGGACCTGAGCAGGGAGAGGGAAAAGATACACCAGCCCAAGCCTATTAAATCCATGACTGGGCTACAAGAGCTTTACTACAGAGGAATTGCTGAAGGTCAGGTTAATAGCTGGCTTTCAGGTCATTGTAAAACCTGGTAGAAAACCAGCCGATGCAATGCCAGTGAATTGTATGTTGCCAGCCCACCTAATGTCAACGTGTTTTCTTTGGCCAATGTAATAATGTATTTGTTTTCATTGTAATTGAAATGTGTTTAGGAAAGACAGGTCTTGTCCTTCCCACCATTCCCTGTTATTAATATATCACATCTGATAACTTTCTACAGTTAGTGTCATTGCTCTGGTCCCTGAAGGCTTTTGAGTTTGCAAACCCTGTACTAGAGGCTGCATCCAGTTTTGTAGGTATTAAGTATTAGTTAGATCTTTGAACATAGGCTTGGAATTAATAGTCCCTTCATGCTTGGAAGGAAGATGCTTCCCGGTATATGTGTTTTCAGGTTCCAATCCAGCAGGAAAAAAGAGAATGTCCACTTGCCTCATGACTGAAACCAAAGACTTAGAATAAAGGTCACTTGACTTAATGGGCCCGAATTCAGCTGAATACCCGCTCCTGAATTGCGACCCAGAGTAGCATATGCTTATGGCTTAAGACAGTTAGGGCCCACACCAACCACATGGCTAGGAAATTCAATTTTAGAAACAACAAATGTCCACTATAACAAAATTTATGAATTTCTTGGGACAGAATATTTTCTTAAAAATCTAGGGCATTCTTGAAGCATGATGCACCTTTTTCTGAATTTCTAATTCTTGGTGACATTTAAAACAGCATGATTCCTTCCAAAATTGATATATTTGCAATAAAAGAATACATTCTATTCAGAGTCATTAGGGAAGCCCAAAACCGTTCATATCTGGAAGCACAGATAATGTAAATTTCAGATAGTAAACCTTTCGTTTCACTGTTGAGTGTCTTGTTGCAATAGTAAGTAGCGTTGGGTAGTTTGATATATTTCCTTTTGAGAACACTTTCTGGTTGTGATCCTAGCCTTCTTCCTCAGATTATTTTTGTCAACATTGGGGATGCAGTTTTCACAGTAGGGGCCATAAGCTAGGTCACTTTTCCTTTCACAGGAGCACTGCAGAGGCCTATCTCAATACAGTGCCAACTGTCACAAGGCAAACCCACCCTCTGAAACAAAATTTTCTAGCTATTAAGCTACAAGTGGTCTGGATCATAAAAGTGCAAAGATAGCCATTATTTCCCTTGGTCTTCCTAGTGAAAGCAAGGGGGAAATTCTGTTAAACTATTTAAAGAAGATTAGTAGCGAAAGTCTCAATCTTAGTAAGTCAGTCTAGCGTGGAATCAAATGCTGTTTCCTTTACAGAAGACATGACAAAGGTGATTATACATCTGGATCTGGAACTGAGATAGTGTAGGTTAATAGAATTCTTGGGGAAATTGAAGACTTTTCTTTTTTTCGTGGGATGCTAAGTACAGATGGTTCCTGACTTAAGATGGTTTGACTTATAATTTTTCAACTTGATGATAGTACAAAGGTAGTATGCTTTCAGTACAGTATTTAGTACATTATGTGAGATATTCAATATTTTAATATAAAACAGGCTTTGGGGTTAGATAATTTTGCCCACCTAAGTTAATATAAATGTTCTGAGCACATTTAAGGTAGGCTGGGCTAAGTTAATGATGTTCAATAGGTTAGGTGGTGTAAATATATTTTTGACTTATGATATTTTCAACTTAGAATGGGTTTATCTGGGATGTAACCCTATTGCAAGTCAAAGAGATTCTATATTACATTTATGAGTCAAAAGCTAGAGACGCAAGATCAACAGTTGATACCCTGAGTCCAGTTAATAATACAGACATGATCCTTGCCTTGTCATTCGGAGTTGCATTTTGTATTACATAATGAAAGAGGACTAAGAGCTCTGAATTTTAATCTTTAAATGATAACAGCTGCTTTTGAAGAGAAGCAGAGCCTAGCAACAGGATTCTTTGAGCCACATTTTTAGTGATGATTGCAAAGAATTAGGGCCATTCCTGAGAAGGAAGAATAAGCAGCCAATCATGTGATTTGAAAAGACTCCCTGTCCTTAAATCCCTCCTTCATCAATCGTTTACTGAAATGCCTGCTCTGATAAGGGTCACTCTATTGGGTTAAGGTACTATCTGCAGGAAAAGGACAAGTAAGCTGAGAGATAAAATCATAAAATTAGAAAAAGGACTAGATTGAGAATCCATTTTAGTCTTGTCATTGGTGTATTTGGCATGACGTTGTCCTTTCTGAACCTCAGTTTCCTCATTATAGAAATGAGATGGGATTGGGTGAATTAGCTGATAAGTTCCCTTCCAACTCTATATTTTTAGGAGAATGACACGTTAACAGCAATTTGTTTTAGATTATGTCACCTTCACAAAGATTTCTATGAGTGTTAAACATAAAACAAAAATATTTCAGTTCAGGAATGTCAGGTGATATACATCAGTGCCTTCCATTAGAAATAAATGTAAACCACTTAGGTGTGAATTTAAATTTTCTAGCAGCTACATTTAAAAATTGAAAGAAACAGGTAAATAGGGTGACATCAGCAAGATGGCAGAATGGGAGCTTTCTGTTGTCATCTCACTGCAGAAGCATTGATTTAGATGTATACCACAGACAAGAGTACATTTGTGGGAATCCATGAGTCCGGTGGAGAAGTTTTAGCACACCATTAGATTATAAAATCTGAGAATAGGACCAGGCGCAGTGGCTCATGCCTGGTAGTCCCAGCACTTTGGGAGGCCGAGGTGAGTGGATCACCTGAGGTCAGGAGTTCAAGACTAGCCTGGCCAACATAGTGAAACCCCATCTCAATTAAAAATACAAAAAAAACCCATGTTTGTTAAAAATGCAAAATTAGCCATGTGTGGTGGCACGTGCCTGTAATCCCAGCTACTTGGGAGGCTAAGGCAGGAGAATCACTTGAACCGAGGAGGTGGGGGTTGCGGTGAGCCGAGATGGTGCCATTGCACTCTAGCCTGGGCAGTAAGAGTGAAACTCTGTCTCAAAAAAAAAAAAATATGAGAATAGACAGAATAATAAGTATAAGAAGAACTGTTTCACTTTACCTGTGTCACCCCTACCTCAAGGCAGAAAGGTCACTGCCAAGAGAGCGCCCTGCAACCATGACCTGCAATTTCTTCCACTGGGGAAAGTGGGAGTGCAATGAGTGAGTGTCTGGCTCCCTGAGACATGCAGGATTCTGCCTAAGAGGCTAAACTGTTTCCTACCCCACTCAGAATATTAAGGCAACCAGCACAGCTGAGTGGTTGAGAAAGATTGAAAGCAGGGAAGAGAGGCCATGGAGGCTTCTAACTGCTCTGTAGACCTCCATCAGAAAGTTCTCCCCAAGCTGCTTGGGATGCCTCACCTACAGATCCCTTCCCCCAGGTGGTCCACAGGCACTCCAAATGCTCCATGCACCTCACACTCCCATCCCCACCCCAGGCCAGCTCCCAATGCATGCACTGCTGATAGCAAGTGCAAATTACCTGTCATACAGTCACTGAGCTCAACTCGGTGGGATTCAGAGAGGGCACACAAATTTGAGCATTAGAGGACACTGGCCAATGGCACGCAAATGGGAGGCTCCCAGCACTCAGCCTTGCAGGATCAAGAGAACACGTACAGTGTAAGAATTACCCACTAATTGAAATATGAAGTATAGGGTAGACATGTCCATAGAAAAGGTCTGAGACAGCCTCAAAATCCCTAGCTTGGCTGTTTGGAGAAAGTATTTCTCACCCAAAGACAGTAAAGACTGAAGATAACTGCTTCTTCTAATGCAAAAACAGCAATGCAAGACGTTAAGTAACACAATCCTGTAAAAATTAAAAAAAAAATACAATAATATTCTAGTAACCAATTTCAAAGAAATGGACATCTATGAGTTGCCTGAAAAAGAATTCAGAATAATTTTTTTAAGAAAGCTCAGTAGGCCACAGAATACAAAGATAAGAATACAAGAGTTCATTGATTCCTCAATGAAATCAGGAAAACAATACAAGAACAAAAGAAGTTCAATTAAGAGAAATTATTTAACAACGCAAACAGAAATTCTGGAGCTGAAGCATATACTGAATGACATTTTAAATGCAATAGAAAGTGTCAACAGCAGACTTACTTATGCAGAAGAAAGAAGCTGAGAACTTGAACACATGTCAGTTAAAAATATCTAATCAAATGGGGGAGAAAAGGAAAAAGACTGAAAAGGAAGGAAGAAAGAAATCTACAGGATTCATGGAACACCATCAAGAGAGCTAATTGCTGCATCATAGAAGGTAATAAGGGGAAGAGAGGGAACGTGGCAGAAAGCTTATTTAAAGAATACTTATTTAAAACTGAATACTTCCCAAATCTAGAGAAAGATATGAATATCCAGGTACATGAATCTCAAAGACCTCCAATCAGGTTCAACCCAAAGAGGAATTCACCAAGAC
This sequence comes from Nomascus leucogenys, assembly GCF_006542625.1. Lineage (NCBI taxonomy): Eukaryota > Metazoa > Chordata > Mammalia > Primates > Hylobatidae > Nomascus > Nomascus leucogenys. The sequence goes on from NC_044384.1 coordinate 133,153,766, forward strand.
ATATTATAATCAAACTGTCAAAAATTAAACACAGAGAATCCTGAAAGCAGGAAAGAAAGGGAGTTGAGAAGTGATGTCTGCAAGATAGCTTACACATACCTGGCACTTATGCCCCTCACAAAAACAACTAAAAGTCAATTAGGATGTCAGAGGGAAAGCATTAGAGTGCAGCAAGAGAGTAGTGAGATCCCTGTGGTGTTCAGAAGCCCAGGAAGGCAGCATAGTGAGGGTGATGGGGCACCCTGCCTCTGCCAACTCATGTTCCCTGCTGAGATTAGCTTGGAGTCAAGAGGGACTACCCCCTTGAGGGGAAAAGGTAAGCAGAAGATCCCCACCAGCTTCCATTGCCACTGAAGACACCTGCAGTTCTTACTACAAGAGTATACCACAGCCGTAGCAAGCCCTGAGCCTAGTTTGGGGAGCTGCCTGTAATTCACACAGCTACATTGCTTCAAATTAAGAACACAAGTTGTGCATCCCTCACTTTACCCTCTTTATGTAAGCTGCTGCAATATGGCACCACCTTGAAACCAAATCCACTGCTAGAGTGTGTCCTGCTCTGAGGGTTAGTAGCATCTGTGTGCCACCAATCTTGGGTCTTCACCGTCATTGCACCATGCTTACATGGGTGGGTGCCCAGCGCTAGGGCCCAGGAACAACTGTGGACTCAGATCCTGTACATGAGACAAATTAATCCCAGGCTGGCTGAATTAATGCAAGCTCATGCCCCTGTCTAGAGAAACAGCCCAGATGACCCACCAAAGGCATACCTACTCTTGAGCCAGCAGAACCACCATGTTCCCTCACCTCCAGCTGGAGGTACAAGCCAGCAAATATGTCCCTGGGATTCATATCCTCGAACCATGGAGCAATTATAGCCTGTGCAACTTATATGTGGAATCTAAAAAACTCAAACACAAAGAAACAGAGGGTAGAAGGGTGGTCACCAGGGGTTGAGGTAAGGGTTGGAGGGAAATAAGTAGATGTTGATCAAAAGGTACAAACGTACAGTCATAAGATGTATAAGTTCTGGAGACCTAATATACAACATGGTGATTGTATTTAATAATAATGTATTATGTACTTGAAATTTCCTGAGGATAATAGATCTGAAATATTCTCAATATAATGAATAAATAGATGAAACAGGTGAAATTAATTGTAGTGAGATTTTAAAATTTTTACATAGTATGTCCAAAATATTTTACATTCTTTTTTCCATATTAAATCTTCAAAACCTAGTGTTTGTTTTACACCTACAGCATAGCTCAATCCAGTCTAGCCCCATTTGGCATGTCTCATAGCCACATATAACTTGTGGCTCACTGGCTCCTTGGGTTGGAAGGCGCTTTACCAAGACAAGCTCAAAGTTGGACATGGACTGGTAAGATGACTACTTATGGTACTTCCCATTTAAAGGACCGCTTAAACTGGAAATTCAGAAAGTTTAAAATTACTTCAAGGCTGGGCATGGTGGCTCACGCTGGTAATGCCAGCACTTTGAGAGGCTGAGACGGGTGGATCATCTGAGGTCAGGAGTTCCAGACCAGCCTGGCCAACATGGCGAAACCCCTTCTGTACTAAAAATACAAAATATTAGGCAGGCATGGTGGCGGGCACCTATTAATCCCAGCTAATTGCTGAGGCAGGAGAATTGCGTGAACCTGGGAGGTGGAGGTTGCAGTGAGCCGAGATCGCACCATTGCACTATAGCCTGGGCGACGGAGTAAGACTCCATCTCAAAAATAAATAAATAGACTACTTCAGGTCTAAAAGGAATAAATAAACGTAGGTGATGAAATGTCTTAGGAGATCACTGGGGAAGGTAGTTTAGATCATAGTTCCTTCAGCTACTCCTCAAAGGATTTCCTGGAAGAACTGACCCTGTCCCATTAAGACTGGCATTAGCCCTTTTGGAGCTGTGAGTGTGACACACAAGCTGTCATGGAGAACTCTGGGAATGTGCTTCTGAGGGATACCCGGTATGACTTTGGGGAATTCCAGTACAATCAGAAGAAAAAGCAAAGTGTAAACCAAAAGATTAACCACATGCCCTATATTAAAATGTTGCCATAACAAGCTACCTTTTTTGTTTTCGAAGATGTAAGTTACATAGGGAAAAATTTAATGAGTGACAAACTTTTATCCTTAGGCAAAATTTAGTCTCTTACCCAGATAGCAGTACTTCTTTAGCCCAGATTACTTATCTTCGGTAAGTGGAAGCTTAACCTATCCTTGTGTTTCAGAGACTAATTTCTTTTTTCCATTTTGTTGAACAACAAACTCGGTAATCCCGTTAATCAAATCAGGGTGTGTTTTCTTTTTTAATTTTGTACTCAGCTATAGTCAAAACCATCACAAGGCCAAGCTGGGTGGGACCTTTGGGAACAGCCAGAGCCAGAGGCCTTGTGGGTGGCAGATCTTCGTAAGGTTGCTCTGTTTGTGGGTTGGAACCGGACAATTTATTTCTTGAGTGTTCCACCTAGAAAATAAAACGTGTGATATTTTCTAAGTAAGCTTTGTAGACTTACAGAATGTTGATTTTAGTTTTGAAAAAGAGATGAAATGCTGAATACTTATACAGACTGAGTTTAAAGAAAGAATTTTGAGACCTAGAGAAACAGAGTAAAGAATGAGAGAAATCATAGTATTTTAAAATTAGTTTTCAGCAGGAATTGCATACTCTTCTTAACAACTCACATCTCCTTCTTCTTCTCCACAAAGAGGACAATGTTGTTATTCAAAGGTAAAAGCACCTGCTTTCTACTCCTAGTCTTGGCAACTGGTTGGGCCCTGAGGAAAGGAATAGCAGGGCCTGGAGGTGGGGAGCGTCTGCTGATGGTCACTCAGTTCTCCTTCCTCTCTGAAGGGCGTGTCCGGGAAACTCCATAGGGACAGTGAAGAGTAAGGTAGAGCTGAGTCCACAGTCAAAAGCAGATTCCCATGAGAGCTTCATGTGGCAGGGTATGGGAACAGAACGCAGACAAATGAAGCTCTCAGAACACTTCCTGCAGACCCAGGCCTCCTGTACTGTGCTAGTGTTGAGCTCTGATTGTACCATTATATTAAAAAGTAAACTTTTTAATTTTTAATTTTCAAACAAATGAAAGTCACAGAGTTCATTTAGAGAGCAATAGGGCAGAAAGGGAGAAAGAACGGAATTCACACTTTCTTTGGATTTCCCAGAAAGCCACGAACACGAACTATATAAATAAAAATGTGTGGTTATTTGGTATATTTAGGCAGTAGGTTACTACTGTATTCTGAAGCCTGATATGGGAGTAGCATAGGGAAAAAAAAAAAAAAAAAACCTGAACATTTTCTTTTTAAAAATGTAATTTCCAGCATAGCTTTCATACAGGAACTCTGTTTTGAATGCGGTTGCTTTCTTAAGTCAGTAGGTAGTGGTGGGTGGGCCACCTGGTCAAGGAGAAAGTCTCTGCAACTCAGTTCTGCCATCATTCTGTAGTACGCAGAAGGGAGATGAGCAGTCCTTACTTGAATAAGCAGTTCCTTCAGAAGCTCCTTGTTTTGTTTGGTTTTTGTTTTTGGTTTGTTTCTTTGTTTTCCATTGTAGAGATCTAGGAGCAAAGTATATTGCTGTGTACATGGCATTATTGCTTTTCTGCTCATTTTGTCTTAAGATGGCCTTTTGCCCTGTCTGCGTGAGAAAACGCAATGTCAGGAGGAAATGTATTCAGGTTTGATTGCTAGAGCAATGAGGTCTGAATGCAAACAGGAACAGTCAGTTAAAATTGCAGCCCAGTTGTATTTTCATTCAGGTTGTTACTATCGTATTCATGTACCAGAGGTCAAAAGGAGATATTATTCTATTAAATGGGATATAAAATGGTATGCAGGGCTCTGGAGAGAAACTGTTTAGTGAGATCCATGTAAATAAGTGTGTGGATATGATTAAACTACTTTTCAAAGAATATCAATAGTTCTAATTTTTTTCAAAACGCAATCAACGTTCAACCCAAGTAGCAGTTTACATGGTCGTAGACACGATAATTTTTATTTATCCCTCATAGACATTGATGCTAGTGAAAAGGGATTTTTTCCCTACGTATTTGCGAAGTTTTGTTTTTGTTTTTTGAGACGGAGTCTCGCTCTGTTGCCCAGGCTGGAGTGCAGTGGCATGATCTAGGCTCACTACAAGCTCCGCCTCCTGGGTTCATGCCATTCTTCTGCCTCAGCCTCCCGAGTAGCTGGGACTGCAGGCACCTGCCACCATGCCCGGCTAATTTTTTTGTATTTTTGTTAGTAGAGACGGGGTTTCACCGTGTTAGCCAGGATGGTCTCGATCTCCTGACCTCATGATCCACCCGCCTCGGCCTCCGAAAGTGCTGGGATTACGGGTGTGAGCCACTGCGCCTGGCCATATTTGGGAAGTATTTTTACAGATAATTGAAGATCAGCTTAATAAAGAAATACAGCAAAAAAATGTAATAAGGAGGGGTTACACACCGAAGAAAGAATTTTACTTGAGTAGACAAAGACGCCATTAAACACTTGAGTTGCCTTTGGCTCTTGGTGGTCACAAAAGGCTTTATCAAAACAGCAGATTTTAATTAATTAAGAGAGAGCTCACTGAGTGGGCCAGGTCCAAGAAAACAGTATGTAGATTCTTGTCAGCAGAGATCTGAGATTGCAGTTGTATTTGGTAAAATTCCATCCCAAGTTGTTTTTCTGATAGTGGAATTATATTATGCTTACACTGCTGGAACTCTTTTTACCCTGTTGGAGCATTCCTAAGGAAGGAAGCTGAGTGTGCGGCTTTGAAATTATTTAGAATTGACCTGAGAATGAATCTGCAGAGACAAAGATAAAATCTTTAATAACATAACCAAAGGTAGCAAAACTGCCCCTGAGGCACACATTTTTCTGGAACTGTCTTTGCCCTTGTAAATGAAAGACACATACCTGAAAGGGCTACATTATGAAGACTGAACAACAATTTCGGAGAATGAATTAAGGCCACTCTTATTAGTTAGAGGCATTGTCAACAACAGGCTACTTGACTGCAAGACTCTTCTTTTTACTGCCACCATGCTTTCCACGGACTCATTGTTAAACATCCTGTCTCATTTTTAATGTGCCCTATCTGGAACTATGTTAATTTTTATGTAGTGACTACTTTGTGGCCTGAAATTATATTAGTTAAAACATTTTGTTGTTTCAGATTCCCTTTTCTACCATCTGGCAATGAAAAATTATCAAAGCGAAGATGTAATACTTGAATATGATTATTATTTGTTTAGTACCAACAGCAGATTTCCTCCTGAATTCATATTGATGAGGCTAATATCCTCTGACCCAGAGAACTTAGAATCGTAGGTTAGTATGGAATTAAGTATCCAAAGGTAAATGAGCTCCTGATACATTACATGTCAATTTCATGTGAGAATGATCAGGCAAGTACATTCCAGATATAAATAATCCTTGACAAATCCTTATCTTTTTAATGTATGCTTTTAGAAGACAAATGTAGAGCCTTCTCTTCATGTTGTAATGAATTGTAATGAGACCTAGTAATTATCCAAATGAGGAATCAATGGAGTCCACCTACAGTGGTCCAGTTTCTCACTTTATTTTGAAGCTCGAAGTGGGCAATAAAATCTATTTTTCATGTACTACTATGTAAGAGATTCTCAGGGCCGAATGAGGTGGCTCGCCCCTGTAATCCCAGCACTTTGAGAGGCCAAGGCAGGCGGATCACCTGAGGTCAGGAGTTTGAGACCAGCCTGACCAACATGGAGAAACCCCGTCTCCAATAAAAATACAAAATTAGCCAGGCGTGGTGGCGCATGTCTGTAATCCCAGCTACTTGGGAGGCTGAGGCAGGAGAATGTCTTGAACCCGGGAGGCAGAGGTTGCAGTGAGCCGAGATCACGCCACTGCACTCCAGCCTGGAGAAAGAGCAAGACTCCGTCTAAAAAAAAAAAAAAAAAAAAAAAAAAAGTAATTTACTAGTATATCTCTTGCTGCTCCTTTACTTTTTCTTACACACCGGCTTTCATTTAAAACTTAAATTTCACAATCGGTCTTAGGAAAAAAGATACAAATCACATCTTCTCTGAAAGGAAGAAAGGAAATAAACTCTCCCAACGATGCTGTTGCATAGTTAAGAAATATGGCCTTACTACTGCCCAGAAAGGTAATATGAGGAGAAATCAATGAAGAGAGAAATTCCAGTTATATTTCTTGCTGTTGCTCTCCAGAGCATCATTCAGAGTTATTTTTCTTTATTCTGAGACAATTTTATTTTGTCCTCAAATCGTCTGGATAGCATTTACGTATGTGGTTGAGTCTGTAATCCTAGAGACACTTGGCTAAAACTAATACCTGCTGGTTAGTCCTGAGATTAAAGTTATGTTTTCCTAAAATGTTTTGAAGAGGCATATTTGGTTTGATTCAGTAAAATCTAGACTCAGAGACTGGTAAAATGCAAAGCTACATTTCTGGGCTTTGTAACCTCTGTCCCCATAAGCCTTTTTTAAGTCAGAAATGGAGCACAGCGTTTGCAAACTCATCAACCCTCAAAGGCTTCCTTAACAGCAGGGCAGGCTTTGTTTTCCCGCCCCCCTTACCCCGTTTTCTCTGCTTTGTCTTTTCTTCTGGTCTCATGATTCATGCACTACCACACCTCTGTTGCCTTTTGTTTGTTGATTGACACACCGGTGTAATTTATATAAGACAATAGCTTTGCAGCTGGAGCTGTAAAATGAGTGGATGAGATGGCTTTCCTTCATGTATTTTTCAGGTGGATTTTCCCAGTAGTATCACTTTATTCAAAGACTAGTGGAAAACTGTCCCTGTCACCTTATCTCCTTTTGTCCCCTTTCAAGTGATCTAAACAATTTTTCTTCATTCTCTTTACATTGTGTAAATGCTCCAGCTTCATGAAATCGTATGCCTTACGCTGGTTTCCTGAATCTATTTTTAAACTACCCTTAGAATATTTTACTAAACTTTGTTTCTGTTGGGTGTAGTTCTTTTCTCTTTTTTAATCTTGCCACCAAGGCAGTTTAGGAGTAGATTAATTAATAAATTCATAAAATGAAAAGGAGTTTAGAATCTTTATGTCCTGTGGATATTATCTTGTTCAATCCTCTGATTTCACAGTGCATCTACTGATGTGTGATACTGATGACTAGCAAATGCCCTTATGAAACCATCATGTGGCCTTCTGAGATAATGCTTAGCATGCTATTCTTTATTTTGTTACTTCTTTATTGAAATTGGAATGTGTATTTAGTAATGCTTTAAACTGCAAATAATAATACTTGATAAACAGTGGTTTAACCCATAGGATATTTATTATTCATACTTAACATGATTCCAGAGGTCGTAGCCTTACGGTTGCATCCAGCTCATCATGTCAACATGGCTCTCTCCATCTTTCCATTTTTACTCAGGTGCAGCATGTTGTCCTATTTCCTCATACCTACTGCCCATGTCACAGGGCAGCAGCTTTAGGAGTCATATCCATGTTAAGGAGGGAATAAGAATAAGAGGCTAGGCCACGTGCGGTGGCTCATGCCTGTAATCCCAGCACTTTGGGAGGCCGAGGCAGGTGGATCACCTGAGGTCAGGAGTTCGAGGCCAGCCTGGCCAACATGGCGAAACCCCCATCTCTACTAAAAATACAAAAATTAGCTGGGTGTGATGGTGTGCACCTGTAATCCCAGCTACTTGGGAGGCTGAGGCAGAAGAATTGCTAGAACCCGGGAGGCAGAGGTTGCAGTGACCTGAGATCACGCCGCTGCGTTCCAGCCTGGACGACAGAATGAGACTCCGTCTCAGAAAAAAAAAAAAAGAATGAGAGGTTAACACCAGTGACTTCTTAAATTCTGTCCCTTTTATCAGAAAGCAAAATCAGTTTCCCAGAAGCCCCCCAAAAGACTCTTCCTTATCTCTTACTGGCCACAATATTACATGGCCCAACTTAGCTACAAGAGGGACTGGGAAAGTAAGTATCTCTGGTTTTATCAGTCTTTGTAGTGAAAGGCACATTAAGAGTAGAGGGAGTTGAGAATGGCCTTTGACTGGTCAACCAACAGTGTCTGTCAGAGTAGTCATCCTAAAATCTATATACATATAATCTGTATTTTCGTATCAATGGAGGTAATGTAGCTTAAGAGCCATGGGTTTTGAACTAGAGTGCCTTGGTTCAAATCCCAGTTTCATTTCTTCCTTACTTTGACTTTGAACTTCTCTTTGACTTTGTTGCCTTAACTGTAAAGCAGGGATGATAAGTTATCAGTTGTGTATGAATATTGTGTGAATGACCTGTGTTAAGCTGTTGGCACTCAATAAATGTCATCATCAGCAACCAACGCTCACACCCCACTTGAATACTGGCCAACCCGAGAAGATACCGAATGTCTAGCAGCTTTTTCCCATTGTTAAACCAAACAGCTTGTAAAGGTAGCACTTCTAAATTCCTAACTTAAAACTGACACATACAAAACCCCAATCTGACTAGAAAAATCCCTAAGATGGATGTATAGTGAAAACAGAATTTGCCTGCCTTTGTTGAGACAATTTATAACTGACATGTTCTTTGGTTTAGAAATAAAACACTTTAAGCTTTCTATAAATTCTTCATGTGTTGAGGCAGGATGGTGGAATACTTATTTTACCAGAATGTATCAAATTAAGAATCTGAGACCCTTCTCTAATTTGCAACATATATGATAGTTCTATATATTGATTGGGATAGAAACTGGAAAAAAAAAAAAAGTGCCAGAGCCGTGGAAAAAGAAAAAAAAAATCTTAGATATCCAAGAGACGGAGGAATCAAGGAGCTGTTTGAAACGTAGTAGGTACTCAGTACATAGCTGGTAATGAATATCGTTGAGTGAGAAAAACATCAGAAAATAACTCGAAATTCTGCCAACTTCGTACTGTTCATAGCAGCACCTGTTCATAATAACTGGAGAAGTGAGTAATCGTTGCAGAAAAGCAATGGAGGGAAACCAAGAGCAGCTTTAGAAAGTGGTATGGTCTTATAGGGGACTGACTGTCCAGGAGATTCGCCATGGAATGGTCCCTCAAGGCGAGCCTTTGTAGGGTTACAGGGAGTCGGAAAAAGAGTAAACAACCATATCCAAGCCAGTTTCATGTGAGGCCTGGATTACCTGGGGAGGCTCAGGTGACTTTAGTACAGAGCCACAAGAGCCATGCAGCCGCCGAAAACCAGAGGTGACAGCTCCTCCAACTTAGACCCTTCTCATGCCTGAGTGTTCTAGATTCATGGTGTTCTATCTGGTAGCCAGCAACTCCAAGTTGACATTCCGTCAGAATCTAGAGCAAATGAGAACTGAAATTCTAACTTAATTTCTTATCTACGTAATACAGTCTCTGTACTTGCCTCTCATGTGCCCAGTAAGTGCCTAAGTAATTTGTCAGTTTGGGAAATGAAGCGAAGTCTTCAACAGCCATTCACACTGTCCAGGTGGGTAGTACACAAGTGTGCTCCACACGTGCATTTTGAACAGTTTTCTGACTGCCGTTGTTCTCTGGCTTTGCCTTCAGAAAACCCGCTATGAAATGTATGTCAGCATTCTCAAGGAAGGAGGCAAAGAGCTCCTGAGTAACGATGAAAGTGAGGCTGCAGGACTGAAGAAGTCACACTCGAGTCCTTCGCTGAACCCGGATACTTCTCCAATCACTGCCAAAGTCAAGCGTAACGTGTCAGAGAGGAAGGATCACCGACCTGAAACACCAAGCATTAAGCAAAAAGTTACTTAGAGTCCATCTGCGGCCAGGAAGTGCTGGTCATGGAGCAAAATAGGGTTTTTCAAGATCTTTCTGGTAATCCGTGAATATATTTAAAAAAAAAAAGTCTGTGACAAAATGGTGCATTAGTAATTTTTTCTATTGTACATTTTTGTTAGTTTCTGTACAGATTGTCTTTGCTCTTGATTTCTTTTGCTTTGATGATTTTTGCAACTTGATAGCTAATGCACCTTTTCTGTGAGGAGGAGGGGATCGTGATTTCAGAATGAATTATGTATCCCTTCTCTTTTGGTTTTCTCTTGTTTGCAGTCTGCTCAGTTGTTTTATGTATTCTCAAATCAACTGTTAAACTTTTTTTTAAGGTTAAAGAATTTAATCCGTTGTGAAACACTTAACTGGACAAACTGTAGTTTTAGTAAATTCTAGCTGGAGTTAATCTACGCCTTTATATGTGAAATCTTGCCCAGTCACGGAGGTAGAATTGAGCGCTCACAGATGCTCCAGCAAGAATCACAGTGCTGGGAATCTAGTTGCTCCAATATGAGGCAGCTTCATGTGCAGCTTAGCACTTGTCGTTGAGATCGGACCCTGCTGGAAGCAGGGAAAAGGAGCGTGAAGATCATAGGATTGAGAACTTAGGGAAGCACATTAGCTTGCTTGAAGTGCCGATTCCATTTCAGCCAAGCAAGGGAAAGAGCAAGTGGAGTCATTTTGCCTTTGAAGATTGAGGAAAGATTGATACCCAGTTAATTTTGTTTGCTAAAGGATGGGGTCAATAATCGGCCCTTGAGGAGCTGCAGCAGTAGGCATGTGCTCAGTCTGCAGGGAATTGTTACCTCACTCCCACAGGGTCTAGACTAGAAATCCATCATCTCTATCGTCGGTATCTTTCCATCCAGGAATAGATTTTTCTTACTCTACATATGTGTGTGTGCGTGTGTGGGCATGGGGTTGTGTCCTGGTTGTGATATTGAGGTCTTCCTTCCTAACAAAATAATACTAACGTGAAACAGCTTTTCTTGTGTCCTTAAGACAAAATAAGGGAGGAAAATGTAGCTGCAGTTGTCCAGAATGGATATTGGTTCTTTAAAATATATCTGAATGTAATAGTCAGAATGAATTATGGTTGGAAAACTGAGGAATCTGCTGGTTGCAGGTGCAAAGTGACTTTGTTTATTCTTGTCTCAGTCTCCTTGATAGCCACTTCACTCTGCTACTGCTCAACTTTCTCCTAAAAATACTTTATCTATTTTCAGTCCTTTCTTTCTGTCTACTCAAAATGGTTCTATTAACTGTGCGGCCATGAGCTTGTTCCAGTTACAGTCCCTTTGAAATTCAGGGTGATAAACAGAATATTCTCCTGTAGAGGAAGAGAAAGGAGTGAAAGTTTAGCACACTGAGACCTAGAACTTTGTGATTTCCTAACCTTGAAACTCTGTAATCCCTAAAGTTACAATCTCCACTAGTGGCACAACTTCAGAACTAATAGAATCACTTTGATTATTCTTTTTCCTCCCTTACAAATTTTCTCTAGTTCTACAGTTTATTTGTTGAAGGTACTATGACCAAAGAATCAGCTGCTCTACGTGAATAGCATGGTTCCAGTGAATTAGAGAAAACCTACCGTAAAACCATGGTAGTGTCTAAGTGGTATATTGTTATGATGTACTAGCATTTATTTACAGAAATATTTATTAACGTTTACTTCCTTCCCCTCTGTGAATGTCCATATTTGCTGTTGCCCACAGAAGGCTTACCCCTCTCTAGGGTTGCAGTTGCTTTCTTTGTAATAAGTATTTTGCCACACCTTTAAAAAAAAAACTCACTTTTAACTCTCTGCCTTGTTTGAGTAAAGGCAGTAACTAAGTTTATGTTTCAGAACTGCAAAACAAACAGGATAGTTTAATATGGCCCATGTATCAGATTGATTTTTGTAGCCTCTCACTGAATGCAACATATCCACAATCAAGTTATCTGTCTTTCTACCTGATAATCTAAATTATCGGGATATTTGTTTTCTGCCTAAATGTTTATACTAAGCAGAGGGGAGAGAGGTACCCAGACCATGTCATCTACGAGCTTCAGTAACTAAAGAAAAAGGAACTTCCCTGAGTGGCTTGCATGTGTTTGCCCACAGTCTATGTCTATGTATATAGAATGTCTGTATGTATTTTACTTATTTAATATACATTGAATGGTACCTTGCTACAGTATTTCTGACATTTAGAGTAGTCTTGAAATACTCGGCTAGCATCAGCACCACTATAGCACTGTCCGTGTCATATGACTCACTAATACTAACTCCAGGGACTTCTGGATAGGCTAATAGATCATTGGATATGAAGGGCTCTTTTGAAGCTTCAGTATACCATGTTTGCATAGTTTATCTTTAAAAACAACTTTAAAGGTTCTTTTGTGAGCCAGGATCTCAGACTGCCGTAGCATGATGCTGTCCATCTTTAGCACATGGGCTGAGAACACCTCTTCCCTGAGGCTTCTGAAGGTTGCTGTCTGTCATGAGTGCATGAAAGAGGGCAAGAGTTTATGCTATGGGAGGAAACAGTCACTGATTTGCCTGGATTCTGAGAGTCTGGCCCATAGCCAACCACATTTTCTTTTGGGTTAATTTCTTTCCTGTGGTATCTAGCCAGAAGAAATTGAGGATGTTTCCTTTCACAGCTGCTCCAAGCCTGTTGTGCAATTCACGGTACAAGGGAGCACCCCTTCCCTTTCCTCTGAAGGTACGCCACCCACCTCCGTCCCCCATCTCAGCACCCAGGAGCCTTGGGACTTCCTTCCATATGATAAATCATTCTTCTTCACATCAATACACTTCATATTAATTTCTAGTGTAGAAAATCTTGACAGCCATGAGAATACCTTGGTCATAGTCTTGTTGCAAAATTGACCATACAGGTGGCCCATGTATAAAATCTGAATTTTAGAGGTTTGTTCCCACCTCGCATGCTGGCTTTTACAGGGAGGTGTCTGGGATTCCTCATTAGCAATCAAAACTTAATTACTAGGATGCAGAGTCCTTACTTTATCGCCAGCCCATAGGCATTTCTGAAGTGCACTTTTTTGAAACATCATTTTGCTAACTCTCAGCAGTGTCTAATTAAACTGAGCAATACTTTTGTGAATTTTAATTAATCTCAGTAAAACCATGATGGGAGAGAGTCCTCTGATGGAAATGTAATCCCTGGATTATGTGTAACCTTTTTATTGCTCTTAGATGCAGAGGATAGAAAGCATTTTTTGGTGCAGTGGTCTTGTGCCAAACACAAGACCGTCTATGCATCTCCAACTGTTACCCTAATCTAGAAAATGAGGACTGGTCCCTAGGCAGAAGTGACATGAGGAATTAACTCTGGAAGAGGAAAATCTGGCTGGCTTTCCAAGGCTGAGATAGGTTTGTATTTCACCCTGTGGCCAAGATACAGAACTTCTGAGATTGTGGAAGAATTTATGCAACCAGCAGGGAAAGAGGCTTCTTACTGCTGGTCTCAGTGCTGGTCTTACTCAACTGTCCTTTGCCTGTTGCTCCCTCTATCATGTAAAGATGTGGGAAGGATGAGAGGCAGGGCCTGCTTGTCATCAGCTGCACTCTTCTCTTTTTAACTATTCATTGACAATTGGAAGAAAATTGACATTAAAGAAGTTTCTCCATTGTCTTACTGTCAAAACCTTCTTGGGTTTCATTAACTGTCCTTGAATTTGAGTTCCTTTGGCATTTTTCCTTGTAGTCATCATTTAAGCTTGTTGCCTCCTGAATTCACGGGAAGTTTAGCTTTGCAGGTTTGAATCTCTGTAATTTAACTCCCGTGGACTTGGTCGAGTTTTCAGCAGGTTGGGAGCCACCTCTCTTCATTTCAGCAGTGAGTCATCCCTTGACTTTTCAAATGACAGAATTTTTTCCAGTTGTACAATTAGCACTGTAAAACAAAGAACCAAAGTGGCATCCTAAGAGTTGTGAAACCTAAAGTCTAGTTTATGAGGAATTGTCCAAGTTGGAGTTTAAATAGTATCTGCTTAAGTCTCAAAGCATCTAAGTTACTCTGACAGAAAATGGTAAGTCAGCTTTGCAGGCAGATGCGCCTCTGGGCCTGCTACCTTGCTCCACAGCTTTCTGGCCATCTTTTCTCCCAGGCCATGCCACTGCTGTGCCACAGGTCAGCACATTTCTTTCCACCAGTCTTACAGCATCTTACGTGATCAAATCATCACAGAATAACCCCGTGGTAGATTATTGATAGCAATAGAGAGGTGCTTTGTCACTGATTTTTCTCTCAGATTCCTTTTCCATCTCTCATCCATAAAGGAAGGACTGAAATCCAAAGGCATTCTCCTTTTGTACCTACAGTATCCAGAACCCATGTGGGCAGCCTTCTGCTTATGACAATAATTGGCCCATTGCATGCAGACAGAATGTTTTCCTAGAGAGAATGTCATTAAATACTTGAATCTGCATGACAGTTTGACTTGAATGCAACAGCAGGAAAATTTTGCAAGTTACATAATTGTATATACAGTAGGTTTTCTTAAGTCTCTTCGGTTCATCCTTTGTAATTTATGTGTGTATCTGTAGTATTGCAGGCTTTTGGAGAATATTCTTACAGGTAGTATGTCAGTTGTCAAAGAAAATGCTGTCATCTGCCATTGTTGTATTTGTGGGTATTTATAGTTGTATGTATGTAAATGCATCCGTGTGTAGACTGCTTATCAGTGTATGGTACATGTACATCAAAATTATTTTTGTCCTTAATCAGTGTGATATGAAAAGCAAGTACAACCTCATAGGACTGATTATATAATGAAGTTGTTGAGAGTATATATAGTGGTATTGTTTTATTAAACTTAAATTCAAATAATATTTTGATTAAAATTTTTAATAAGACTTTATGCTAGAAAATTCTGTCTTTGAGCTTTGAATCACCAGGGCAAAAATGACTTTGAACTAACCTTGTGAATCTTTTGCAGTGTACTGTGTGCAATACCAAGGGCATAGCTCCCTGTAATTTGGGAAATACAGAAAGAAAAGAAAAAAAAAAAAAAAGGCAGCCTGTGCAGTCTTAGTAACTTTAGTATTAAGAGCACTTAAAGTTAAACTGACAATTTTGGGCTTATTACAAAATGTGATGCTTTAAAGCACACGTTCTTTATTGTTGTTGTAATTAGTCCACAAAAAATATAGCTTTCGGAAGAATTAAGTACCCACCATATCATTTATGTATTTGTGTATGTTTTATGGGAGATCAAACCACTCTCGTGGTGCCGCATCCATACTCGCTTGACTTGGAAGAAATACCACAAGCACTAAAGTATATCAGGGCATCCCAGGATTGGGTACTGTATCCTAGGTTTGCAGTTGCACAAATTAGCATCAATGTCACAGGTAAAAGAATTTCAGGACCAGGTTTAAACTTTATTTTAAATATTTTTATACTTAGGTCTCTTTTTCCTGCCTCTCCCCAAAGAAGAGCCACTGGCCTTAGTTGTTTGAGCTTACTGCTTATATTATAGAGTGTAAATAGATAACTAGAGACTAAAATTTTATTAACCAGCATGTTTGGTATATTTAAAGCAGTGACTGAGTGTGTTTGAGTGAGCGGCTGAGTGCAGTGTCTTTTGTTTAAACACACTGCCTCGTGTCTTTGTAGCTGATTCAGAGAGTTTGAATTGTGGGGTGGGAGACTAACTTCGGCTCCAGGCTGCAGTAATGTGTTGGTAGTTACACGTGAGGCATTTTTTTTTTTTTAATTTACTCTATAGTCTCAAACTATTTTTGCAAATATATCATTTTTCCTAATTGGTTCTTGACGTGCAGTGGACTGGCTCTGTGAATGATTGGCAGGGTCTTAGTTTTGCGAGAGTATTTCCTTCTAAGAATTATTGTGATCTGCAGAAACAGTCATTTGATTCAAAAGTCATGTAGAAAAGGAGTAGGAGAAACAAAACGTTTCATTTTTGGGCCTTAACCATTTGAAATGTTTGGACTTTAACGTAAAGCCATGGAGTTTATAAAGCCAAGTAACCATTTGACATGGATAATAATATCCACTCTAGAGAGAGTATATATGCACATTGATTTTTAATGCTGTTAAGATACTTTTGTAAAACTGTAGGAACAAGAGTAATTAGACCAAATTGAAGCTTAGGGGACAGTAAACTGGTTGCTTTCCATTTAGGGTAACCATGCATGTGGTTAGTCCTCTACTCCTGAGATTCAGAACCAGTTGACTGTCCCCTTAGGTGTATAAGGAGAAAAGTTGGCATGTCTGGGACCTCTGACATGTGTACACATGTTTGCACACATGCACACATAGTGAATGTTTTAAGTTATACAAACATAAGACCTTAAGATGCAAAGAGCCAGAATATTCTAAAGAGGTGATGAACAGAGGGGGTGGAAACTGCATCACAGATGTTTTCCAAGGGCCAGGGTGGAATTTGAGCTCTAGTGTCTGACTTTGAGATGCATTATATTTTTAACACATAAATGAGGGGATCCATATCAAATTCTTTCTTGTGGACCACCAAATTGAAGGCTTTCTTGTAATTCACAAGCAGCAGCTCTCCAGCATCTCTCCGTAGCCTGGGTGAAGTCCCAGACGCTGGTGTGCATCATTTTCCGAGGTGGCAGAGCTGCTTGCTCTGCAGACCATTCCTTTGAGAGAGGAGTCCAAGTGAAGAAGCAAGGAGGTACTTCCTGTAGGAGCACTGATGCGCCCTGTCCACACTCCCCTCTGAGCTTTACTGGTGAGAGAGCTCCGACCGAACATGCTGAGCAGTTGAGCACTTTTCCATCAGCAACAACAGCGAGGATGGAAATGGAAAGGAACCGAACTAAAATGCATTTCCCTTTGCAGGGCAGAGGGCTAAGCTCTTAGGAATAGTGTTATAGAAATAAGCACCCTAACTTCAATCCCTGAAAATGTTGGTTAATGGAGAGAATTTTGGAGTTTCACTTAATATTTTCCCATCAGTCGACATAAATAAGTCTTCAGACACTCCTAGAAGAGTCCCAGCCCAAGGCTCGATTAAGGACCACACTGCAGGTCTGAGGCTCACTGCTCTGAGTCCTGAATACCAGAGCCCTGCAGAGGGTGGTGATAACACATCATCTCTGCAAAGAGTAGCCTCTCCCGCGACCGCCACGTCACTCAGGCTTCTACTGAGCAGCAAGGACAGCCTGGGTTTCAAATGCCACTTCCCCCGCTTTAGGGATCCAGGTGTCCTGATAGCATGACCCTGCTGAGGCAAGGTATCAACTCCGAAAGTGACTGAGTCACTGAGCATGGCACATGAACAAACGTCATGACAAAGATTTTCTGAGTGAAGTTAACACCACGTATTTTACCTTTGCAAAAAACAAACTGGCTCACTGAGTTCTAACCACGGATGGACGATATCTTTGCCTCCACACCCAGATTCCTGGAAATGGCTAACGTTTCCTTTCTGGGGGAAGGGTCGAGGAACACTCAAGTGCTAGCTTAGCAGCTTCGTTCAGTCCAGATCAGAGCTGTTAGGTAAAGGCCTAACCACCTCCCTGCAGTCTCTTCTATCTCAAATTTTAGGAACCCTTTTTTAGAACAGAAATGTACACTAGCAGAGAATTTATATTGTCAGCCTTGATTACCACAGGACAGGCAGAAAGGCGGTAATTTGTATCTTTTAATATAAAAGAAGCTTTTAACTTTTCCAGCCTATCATAATGACTGGGTCATATTCACTGTGGCTCTAATTGGCATCGTGGAACATTTCTTTACCTTCAAAGTTTTCTCCACCAATCATTTCAGTTCTATTGCAGTCCTGGTGCCATATGTCCCCTGCAAATTGTGAAAGTATTTAGTGACAAAATAGCAACCTGCTCCTTTTCAATGGCCAAACTGTCAGCATTAGCAGATTTGGGTGAACTAGCGGTACTATAACACGTACTGGAGACCTGTTCCTCCTCACCACCTACCAGATTCCGGAAATGCCATCTTCTAGAAAACGATGGCATTTCGGGTGGTCTTCTTTTGAATGGAACAGTAATTTGTGTGGATATTGTTAAAGTGTTTAAAGAATATTTTGACGATTAAGTTTACATTTTACAGTTGCTTTATTTTTTATTAAAATAGTTGTATATAAATATTACCCTATTTCACTGTTATTCAAGTAAATCTAAACCTTGTAGACAAGTGAGTCACCTGATATGTATAGAAGCTGTGATATATAGAGTACATTTATTGTGTAAATGTTTATGAACATAATTGTTCCTGTGTTTTTATAAGTTGGGGATATTTTGTTGTTTTACAACAACAAAATTTATTGCATTTAAATGGTTTTTATGTAATAGAAATCATGCAAAATAGTGAAGGATTTAAAATATGTATATGATATATGTAAATGTACAAACTTTAGAAAGAAATAAATGCAACAAATTTCAATCATTTGAGGGAATGTTTTTGTTTGCTTTTTTAAGCAACTATAATAATACCTTTAAAAATCAAGTAACACCACACTCTGCGTGCCTCCATAAAAAGACAACTGCAAGTCCCACGTTGAAAGATGTGACCGGAGTGGTCGAACAAAGTGGTGAGAAAATCAGACTAACACCAACTCACCTCCGCGCATTTCTGTGAAGATTTGTGTTTGAATACTTCAGAGATCTGTTGTCTTCATTAAGAGGCTTTGAGCAGGGGAGGAGAAAATAAACTTTCTGAAGCAATTTCAAGAGCCATTTGCATTCCCACTTATTTCTCATCAAGGCAAAGAGACCATGCAGCTAGTTATTGTCCTAAAATGCAAATGCTGATCTCCAAATCACTGCTTTATTCTGCCTGGTATGTATCTTTGTGCTCTTTTCATCAAACCTAATGTTAAAAGTAAGATCCGTTGACTTGAAAAATCAAAAATAAAATGCCATCCTATTCACTTCTAAATGTTAGAAAGGATGTCTTATGTTGGGAGATTTGGACTTCTTGAAACAAGGTCACTGGTTACAGCCTCTTCAACACAAATGAACGTGATGCCTGGCAGAGATCAAAATTGCTATGAGGTGTAAATCTCAAAGAAATCAAAGCATTTTGGGGATTGGGAGAGCTATATCCGTTGCCATCCGTTTGCTTTCACTCCATTTCCCTGTTTGGAATGTGAATCATGTCTAAAGACCACCAGGATGACTGAATAGTAGAAAGGAGAGCTTTATTGGCCATATCAGTTTGCAAACTGGGAGAGACTGTCTCTGGTATGTAAGGAAGGTCCTCTCTCTTCAAAGAGGGAAGGGAAGGTTGGTTTTTATGCCTCACAGGGTCTGTATTACACAGTAGAGTCATACGTATTCAGCAGCGGGTTTGGAGGAAAAGCTATCCATAAGTATGTGGGGAGCCAAGCGCATGTGCAATAGGTAAATATATGCATAGCATACACCCACGTTCATTTTAGGGCAAGGTATTAGCATTAAAATGAGGTGTGATTTGGCTCTTTATGTTAAAAGGTGAACTATAGGATACTAAGTTTGTGCACGGTCTCTAGAACCTGCTGAAACTGGTTTGAGCTCTGCAGTTTCTTACCAGGAAAGAATGGATGTTCATAAGGCCGGTCTTCTTTCCAATCAGCACTGTAGTAGTTGTATTAATAATTCAGAGTTAGAAAGGGTCAGACAGTTTGTCTGTAGCTCTTACTGTTAGGGAGTTTATGAAGAATGTGGTTTTTCTTGTAGCCATAGGAATTTAGGGGCCGTGCTAGTCAAGCCCTGAAGCCTCCACAGCAGATAACTTTTGTTCCCTCAACCTCAGGGTTCATCTTAGTTGATAAAAAGAGTGTCTATTTCAGTCTCTCAGATCACAAACTCAAATATGAACCCTCCTTGTCAGCTGCCTGTTCTCTGGAGGTGGGGGTTTTGTATCTTGTTGTATTCTTTGTGTTGCACAGTTAATAACATTAGCACCAGTGGGACTATAGAGATACTTGATAACTCATAGGGGGAAACTAAAACCTAGAGCAAATTAAATTGCATAAGGAATAAATCGTATAAGGATACAACAAGCAACTCTTAATGTCTCATGTCTAGATCAATTCTATTCCACAGAACTGAGATTCATCAATGAGACTGCTCAATCACTGTCCATTTTTATTGATAAATTATAAGCAATAGGAAATACTGAAGACAGGCATACATCTTTCTAATATTAGTGGAGAAGAGTGTGAGTTCTGTATGCTGTAGACTAGTGAGCTTGATATTAATTCTGGGCATATTTTTAGAGTAAATTGGAAGGGCAGCAGCAATTATTGGAAGCCAGTGTGGGTTCCCAAAAAGAAACTTTTTCAGACTCCATTTATTCCCTATTTTATAAGACTAACCTGTAGATCAGAAAAATGCAGGAGACAAAATATCTGGGCCATAACAAGGGATTTGGCAAAGTCTTTAAAGAAATATGTCTGGGCAAAATGCAGAAATATTATCTGGACATTAGTAGAGTTGGTGGGTGTGAAACCACTTGAATGACACTAATTAAAGGATATGTATCAACTTGGAAGAGCATTTCTATTGTCCCGCTGCAAAGCTTGCCTTTTGGCCACATCCATTCAATATTTTAATTAATAACTTGATGGAAGCTACAGAAGGCAAGTTTATGAAAAATGGGTGTGTCATAAAGCTGGAAGAAAATGATTACACTAAATGACAGAATGAGGATTCGAGAAAAAATCTTATCAGGCAGAGAAATGGGGCAAATTAATGCAGAATGCAAGAGGGTGTAATGTCTTACACTTCAGTTACAAAAAAAACAATTATACAAGGTCAGGACAGGACGTTGTGTCACACAGAATAGCAAGCAAGTGGGAAAGAAAGTCTCCAACTGAAATCCACAGCAAGGTCGATGACAGTCAACAGATGATGCACCACCAAAAACACTGGTGCCGTCTTGGGTTACACTGATGTATGTATGGCTTCTTTTTTTTTTTTTTTTTTTTTTTTTGAGACAGAGTCTCACTCTGTCGCCCAGGCTGGGGTGCAGTGACGTGATTTCGGCTCACTGCAAGCTCCACCTCCTGGGTTCACGCCATTCTCCTGCCTCAGCCTCCTGAGTAGCTGGGACTACAGGCGCCCGCCACCACGCCCAGCTAATTTTTTGTGCTTTTAGTAGAGACGGGGCTTCACTGTGTTAGCCAGGATGGTCTCCATCTTCTGACCTCAGGATCTGCCTGCCTCAGCCTCCCAAAGTGCTGGGATTACAGGCATGAGCCACCGCGCCCGGCCTGATGTATGTATGGCTTCTAAAACAAGGAAGGTGAGTTGCAGTGCCCTTGACACCAAGACTAACCCTGGGTAAATTGCTCGAGACTTGGCACATACATCAAACAGAGCATGTGCAAAAGCAGCAGCCAGGGTGCCCCAAAAATGGGAGCAATTGAGAGTAATATGGAAAACGTATGACCTGGAAATGGTTAACCTACACAGAACCAGGGCACACTGGTCTTCAGTGTCAAAATGAGTCTTACATGGGAGGGACATGAGAACTATCCTATAGCAATCGAAAGGGTTTAACTAGATTAGTTATTGAAACTTACAAAAAATAAGATGGCAGCTCAACAGAAAGGAGCATTTCTAGTACTCCAGGCTGTCCATGACAAACAAATTGTCAGCCAGTGGAGCAGTTCAAGCGTGCTTGGGCGTCCTCAGGCAGAAATACTGAGAACTGAGTGAGGCTTTGGGTAAGTAGTTGGATTATTATGATGATTGACAATATTATTACAAATATTTTCTGAGCCTGGCACTGTGCTGAACACTTAGCATGAATTTTTGGCATCATCTTTTTGTGTTAAGTCTGATGCAGCTCTATTATTTACCCCATTTTACAGACAGGAAAAGCCTGCATCAGGCCCCCCTCTTCAGATATGCTGCAGCATTTGAACACACCTCAACATCTTCTGTTTTGAACTACAGAAGTCAGAGCTCTGACCCACCAACTTTGGTAGCTTCAGATTGAAGAAGCAATGATTCCACTCACGGGAATAGGACGTATGGGTGTCATCCAGGAAGAACTGGGAATAAAAATAGTCCCTTTCACTCTGCATTGGAATCCCATGGATTTAAAAATCCAAATACTTGGGTCTCACCCAAGAAATTCTGATTAAATTGTCCTGAACTGTGGCTGGGGTGAGCTGTGTCACCCAGAGTGGGGTGCAGTGGTGACATCATAGATCATAGCTCACACAGCCTTGAACTGCTGGGCTCAGGAAATCCTCCCATCTCAGCCTCCCAAGTAGCTGGGACCACAGGTGCATGCCACCACACCCAGATAATTTTAAAATTTTTTTTTAGAGATGGCATCTCACTATGTTGCCCAGGCTGGTCTTGAACCCCTGACCTCAAGCAATACTTCCACCTTGAGCTCCCAAAGTGCTAGGATGTCATGGGAGCCTCCACATCTTTCTTCTCTGGAAATGTTAAAAGATTCCCAGGTCATTCTAACATGCGCAGCCAGGATTGAAAACCACTTCCCTAGAGCTTGGCAACTCAGCCTGCTGCTGCTGCATCTCTGGGAGCTTGTGGGAAAAGAAGAATCTTACGCCCTTTCCCAGACCTAGTGAGTCAGATAGATGCTGCATTTTAAGCTGCTCTGCAGGTGATGCGTACGCACATTCAGTTGTGAGAAGCCCCGCTTTAAAGCATTCCCAAGGTGTGCTCCTTGAAGTAACAGCAGCAGCATCTCCTGAGAACTGGTTAGAAGTACTATGCAGCCATAGAAAAGAATGAGATCATGTCCTTTGCAGGAACCTGGGTGGAGCTGAAGGCCATTATCCTTAGCAAACTAACAGGAATGGAAAACCCAATACCGCATATTCTCACTTATAAGTGGGAGCTAAATGATAACAACACAGACACAAAGAAGGGAACAACAGACACTGGGGCCTACTTGAGGGTGGACGGTGGGAGGAGGGAGAGGATCCAAAAAAATAAATATTGGGTACTGGGCCTAGTACCTAGGTGATGAAATAATCTGTACAGCAAACTCCTGTGACACGAGTTCACCTGTGTAACAAACCTGCAACAGGTACCCCTGAACCTAAAAGTTTTTAAAAATAAGAACAAAGAAATGCATTTCTCTGCCCTATCCCAACCTACTGAACCACAAACTCTGGGGATGGGGCCCAGCCATCTGTGCTTGTTCAAGCCCTCCAGGTAATGCTGATGCCCATAAAGTTTGAGACACACTGTTTAGAGTACCTTCCATGGCTGCGGAAGCCCTTCATGCTCACAAAGGGCAACAGGGAGTTTTCCGCCATTTTTGTGGTTGGTGCAGTGCTGCCCGTTGTCACTTGCATCTGTTAACTGTCCTTGTGAAGAAGGGAGACCAGGCTATCCCCACTGTGGAATGAAATGTTAACTGGAGAGTGCTACATAGATGGCCAGAGGGCTTCCCTGTATGTAGGAGTGAAGGAGACTCAGCCCTGGCCCTTTCTTCCCGTCTAGAAGTAAGCCTCCCTCACAGCTTATCCCCCACAGATCCACCTTGAGGCACGTGGCCTGGCCTGGCCCTCCTGAAGTGGAATGCAATGCATGTTCCCTCTCATGCTTTAAGGACAACCTGTTCCTCCTTTCTAGGCAACCTTCCCTGGCTATTTAGAGTTAATTCTCTGCTAAGCACACCGTTTACAGAATTCCGGCCACACCGCTACAATTTGCAAGGTGCACTCATGGTCTGGAAGAGTATAACCAGGGAACACTTACCTGATAGTCTCCTGGGAATACAGCTGTGACCAAATACAGGATGGCCAGTTACACTTGAATTTCAGATAAAGAAAATACTTTTTTCGCAGAAGTATGCCCCATGCAATGTTTGGAACATCCTCATGAAAGAAAAAAAAAAGTACTCATTGTTTATCTGGAATTGAAATGTAACTGAGCATCCTGTATTTTATCTGGCAGCTCTACCCAGGAGGCCTCCTAGGGTAGCATTTCCTCATGAATTTTCCCTTTCTCAGCCAGAAAGGGGATACTGGCAATATATTTGGTTATTCAGACTTACAGAGGTGTTGGAGCTCAGAAAATGATACCCTAAAATATGGCGCTTTGACATGCTGAGTGCTTTGAACTAAGGGAGATTGGAAGGCCTCAGAAGCAGCCTCAATCCAAGTCTTTCTTACCTCCTGCCCTGCTGTCTCTCACCCTGACGCTCCCGCAAACTGCGTCATAGAAGCCAGAATTCCAGATCACCCCATTTCTGTACCTACAGAAGCTTCTTCACACTGACAAAACTCAGGAGGGATTGAAGTGTAAAGCTAAATGCCAGTAATGGATGTAAAACCATCACGTGGCCTGGAACACAGGTATTGTGGTGACAAACATTTTCTCCTTTAGGCAGATGTACAGTGGAAGTCAAATTAGAATTAGAACAGAGATTTTGGAGTCCAGAGAAGTTGCCTATAACTCCTCACTCTGCCACTTATGGACTCAATGATCTTGGGCAAGTTACCTGATCTGTACCTGTTTTCACATTCAAAAATGAGAACACCTAGCTCATAGGGTTGTTATGAGGCTTAAATGAGGCAGTGCATACAAAACAGCCCAGCACATGGCCCTTAGCAAGCCCTTGCTATAATAATGGTAAACAGTATTAACTAACATTACCTTATTAACATCATTCATTCCATTAATGGTCATTGTCAGCTGGTTTTTTCCTGCTTCTGGCCCAGAAAGAATTATGCCTTTAGCACACACCTGGGCTCATCCACTGTGTGTTGACTTTGTAATTTCACTCAGCAGAATTTTGGAGAAGGCTACTTTGCTAACCCTTAGCTTGCACATACAGGTCAACATTATCATTTATCATTTTTATTGTCTATTTTTGTTA
This sequence comes from Nomascus leucogenys, assembly GCF_006542625.1. Taxonomy (NCBI): domain Eukaryota; kingdom Metazoa; phylum Chordata; class Mammalia; order Primates; family Hylobatidae; genus Nomascus; species Nomascus leucogenys. Next base: position 133,178,356 of record NC_044384.1, read on the forward strand.
TGATCTTGATCCTCTAGAAAATCACTGTTCAGTGTGGTAGCCACTAACCACATGTGACAATTTAAATTCAAGTCAGGTGAATTTAATTTCTGCAATTCCTATTAAGTGTTTATATCAGCAAGGAGTATTACATTTTGTTAAAGCTTTTTATACACCAGTGGAGACAATTATATGATTTTCACCGTAACTTTACCGACATGGTGCATTATATGGGCAAATTGTCTAATTTTTAACCATTTTATATTTCTAGGTCAAACCTATGTCAAAAGACACAATTACAAGAAATATAGTTTAAAAATCTGATTGACTGGCCGGGCGCGGTGGCTCACACTTGTAATCCCAGCACTTTGGGAGGCCGAGGCGGGCGGAGCACGAGGTCAGGATATCGAGACCACGGTGAAACCCCGTCTCTACTAAAAATACAAAAAAAATTAGCTGGGCGTGGTGGCGGGCGCCTGTAGTCTCAGCTACTCAGAGAGGCTGAGGCAGGAGAATGGCGTGAACCCAGGAGGCAGAGCTTGCAGTGAGCCGAGATCGCACCACTGCACTCCAGCCTGGGCGACAGAGCGAGACTCTATCTCAAAAAAAAAAAAAAAAATCTGATTGACTTTTGTTTACCATGTTAGAATCAGGCAGCATTTCTTTCTATAGAATGAGTGCCCAACTAGGCATGACAGAACAGTTGGTTTTTGGAAGGTGGGAACAAGGAGACAGAAAAAAGTGGGTTGGTTACCAACAGGTTACTTCAGTTTATTTTTTCATTTAAGGGTTAAAGCAGAAGAAACTTTCTTATGACACTGTCTGAGGTTGACTGGGCCCTCTCTGATTGGTTGCTGTGAATCTCCTGTTTTCAGGAAAAACAGCTCTGTTTGTGGATCTACCTGATTCCTTCAAGTTTCCGTTTGATTCTGTGGCACTTAACATGAGTGGCTCCATTTTGGTTTGGTTTGTTGGGGCCTAAAGCAGGAGCTCAGTCCCAAACACTGGCTTCCCATAATTTTGTTTAACACCTAAACGAAATAATCCAATTGGTCATTATTCATTATTTTAAAACGTGCTGTTAGATTCTCTTGGTAACTTTTTTGACTTTTGCATCAATATTCATAAGTAAAATTGGTTTGATTCTTTATTTGTGTTTATTCGTTAGTGTTATTCTTGCATCATAAGAAAAATTTGGAAGTTCCTAGTCTATATTTCAGAAAGTTAGAATTATCTAGACTTTGAAAAGCTCCCTCTTTGAACTATCTGGGTACAGAAGTTCTTTACAGAGTTGATGTCTAATAACATCCTCTACCTTTATGGAAATTGGTCCAATATGGTGCGTCAATGTCTACTAGGGTCCATTTTGCTTAATCGTATTTTCCTAAGAAATTATACACTCCATCTACGTTTTAAAATTTATTTTATATAAAGTTGTGCAAAGTAAGCTCTCATGGTTTTTGTTCAATACCCTGTGTTTCAAGGACTAGTATTGGGGCTCAGAAGATAATATGCCAAAGTGTGGGTCTTAGAAGCAGCCTCAGAACCAAGGTCTCTCTGAACTTCTTCACTCCTGGCTCTCTCCCCTCATTCCCCATTAAACTGAGCCATAGAAATCAGAATTCTTCTTCCCCAAGTTGGGTCATAGAAACCAGAATCCCTCTTGCCCAAAGCAAGCCAAAAAATCCTAGAAATATTACTCTACCCTTCCCCTACCTTTCCATAAAGAAATTCTAACCTACCTTATCTGACAGTAGATCATAAGACCCTCATTCCAGAAGGGATCCTGCCCTACATCCAGGAGGAAGAAATGCTACCCAGCGAGGCAAAGAAGAATCCCAACAGGGCTTGCTGCGTTTTCCCCATCAGTTTACTATTCTTACATCATACCCTTTTTTGTCCAATCATAGTGCTAGCTTTCATTGAACCAAAGTATAAAAATAGACAGGTTTCTCTCGGTCTTTGAGTCTTTATTTCTGAAGTGTCCCGTGTCACCTAAAATTGTAATTACATAAATTTGTTGTGTTTTTGTCCTTTAACCTGTCTTTTGTTATAGGAGTGTTGGCCATGACTTTTACGATGAGTGAGGAAAGGTATCACAACTTTCTGCCCCTGCAGTAGTTTCCCCATGACATTTCTTATTTTGTGTATTTGTGGATTTTTCAGTTTTTCCATAGTTAAGTTAGATTTTGGTTTGCATATTTCTCTGCTTTTTTCAAAGGTTTTTCTGTTAATTTCTGTTTTAACGCATATTTTTTTAATGTTTTCTTTATATAGGATTTTCTTTTTCTTGCTTTTTGAATTGGAAGTTTAGTTCCTTTACTTTTATTCTCAAGTATTTAATAATAAATATTGGTTATTATGTAATGAATTAAGTATTTAATATTTTATTATATAATTTATTAAGCATTTAATAATAAATATTGACTTTTTCTCTAAAAATTTATTTCTTTTAATAGGTGAATGAACTCCATTTTAACTGTGAAATGTAGTGGTTATATCACGTTTTCATTCTTGAAACTGAAAAAAAAATTTGCAATTAAGGTTTCCATTTCTGCTTAAACCCAAGCTTGTTTGTTAGAGATATTTTTCATTTCTAAGTTGAAGGGCCTTGTTAAATGTTTGTTACTGTGGGAGAACAGAATATACCACCCCAAAATATGACTCTAGGAGACCAGAATATGCCACCCCAAAATAAGCCGTTTAGCATGATGATTATTTTGAGCTGATTATTTTGAGACACTGCAGACAGAGGAAAAGCTCCAAAAACAGGGTAGAAGTTACCCTTTTGTAGAGGAAATCTACATGTACAAAGGAAACCTTCATTTGTAAGAGTGTCTCCGTCTGTACCAGGAAGAGGAGAATCACTAGAGAGTCTTCTCAATGGAGAAAGCATGGACTTGATTTGCATAACATACCTTACCCTCGTTTGACAAGCTTGTCCTGGGCACTTACCCATAAATGGCCTTTCCCACTCCATTCTTTTTTTGCTCAATAGACTTAAGGTATTAAAACCTGAATTCACAGTGATATGACTTGGCTTTGTGTCCCCACTCAAATGACATCTTGAATTGTAATCCCATAATCCCCACCTGTCATGGGAGGGACCTGGTGGGAGGTAATTGAATCATGGGAGAAGTTTATCCTCGTGCTGTTCTCATGATAGTGAGTTCTCACGAGATCTGATCGTTTTATAAGGGGCTTCCCCCTTCACCCAGCACTTCTCTTTCCTGCCACCATGTGAAGAAGGATGTGTTTGCTTCCCCTTCGGCCATGATTGTAAGTTTCCTGAGGCCTCCCCGGACATGTGGAACTGTGAGTCAATTAAACCTCTTTCCTTTAGAAATTATCCAGTCTCAGGTATGTCTTTATTAGCAACATGAGAACAGACTAATACACACAGCCACCACTTTGAGATTTGCTCATTTCTCTGGGTATCTCCTGTGAACCCAAAAAGTATCTGGGACAGGTCTCAATCAATTTAGAAAGTTTATTTTGCCAAGATTAAGGACGCACCCATGCCACAGCCTCAAGAGGTCCTGATGACATGTGTTCAAGGTGGTCGGGGCAGAGCTTGGGTTTATACATTCTAGAGAGACGTGAGACATCAATCAATATGTGTAAGATGTACATTGGTTTGGTCCAGAAACGCAAGACAACTCGAAGGAGGGGCTTCCGGTCATAGGTAGATGAAAGTCAAGCAGTTGCATTCTTTTGAGTCTTTGATCAACCTTTCTCTGAATACACAATTTACATGTGAGAGGAGTGTAGAAGAATAGTCACTTATGCCTTAGACTGCCTCAGTGAATCTGCATTTTTCCGTGAACAATAGGGTAGAGGAAGCAATCAGATATGCATTTGTCTTAGGTGAGCAGAGGGATGATTTTGAGTTCTGCCGTTTGTCCTGCACCTGTGAAGATAAGCTATCAATTTACATTGCCAAAGTGAAATTCAAAAGAACTCTTTCAGGGGAATTACTTTGTGGGCAAATTGTGAGGGAGGTATGTAGCTTATCTTTGTAGCTATCTTATTTTGGAATAAAATGGGAGGCAGGTTTGCCTGATGCAATTCCAGGCTTGACTTTTCCCTTTGGCTTAGTGATTTGGGGGGTCCCAAGATTTATTTTCTTTTCACATTCCCATGTTTACATGAAGTATAGTTGCTAATCAATTTGTTTTTCTCCTCTTAATCTCTTTTTTGTTATAGGGACCCATTCCAACTAAGAACTATTAAAGATAGAGAGAAAATTATATTTTCCTCCTCTACAGTATTAATGTCTTATTGGAATGTGTTGTGATCAGAGAAGATTGTTTATATTATATCTATTTCATAGATGATTGCCATCCCTTTGTAACACAGTATGGATAATCTTCATGAATGTTCTTTGTGCTCCTGAAGCGAAGGTATGTTCTATAATATTAAGGTTTAAAGTTTTACATATATCCATAGATTCTACCTTAGTGATTTTGGGCTCTTTTTGTTTTTTAGGTCTGTAAATATTTAAGTATTTTCCATTAGCTTGTTCTGCCTTGGACTGAGAGTTACACATTCAAATCTCTCATTATTTGTGTGCTTCTGTCAATTATTAGTATCGTTTCTGCTTCATGAAGGTGGTTGCTATTTTACTGGTGTATAGGTCATGATAACTATTAAATCTTCATTCTGAAGTTTGAACTTTATCATTTTTAATTGTTTAATAGTTTTGCCCTGAACTCTACTGTTCTCTATAGGAATCCTAACACTTTTTTCTTAATGTTTATATTTGTCTGGGTTACCTTTGCCTAGACCTTTATTTTTAACCTTTCTAAATAACTTTATTATAGGTATGTCTCTTGTATGCATCATAGAATTGGTTTTGTGAGGCACTTTTGAAAACTTTCTTTTAATAGGTGAATCAAGTCCGTTTATACTCATTGATGTGACTGGTATATTTGGTCTCAAGTCTGTAATCTTTTCTAATGTTATCTGTAGCATGTGTATGACATTATGTATTTACTGTGTTTTTCTCTATATGTGATCTGTTTCACTGGATTATTTCTATCCCTTTTAGAAATTAAAAAAAAAAACTAAAAAAAAATTGGCAATTGGTACTGGTAAACGAAAAAATAAATAAATTTTTTTTTAGAGATGGGTCTTGCTGTGTTGCTCAGGCCGGTCTCCAACTCCTGGCCTCAAGTGATCCTCCCACATCAGCCTCCCTGGTGACTGGGATCCTCCCACCTCAGCCTCCCTGGAACTGCCACACCTGGGTTTTTACATTCTTTAATTGCTTTGTTAAATTGAGATGAAATTCAGATAACATAAACTTAACCATCTTAGGAGGGTGATGTCAGCAAGGTGACATAGTAGGAGATACCAGCCTTCATCTCCTCAAAGAGGCAACAATTAAGCAGCTATCCACAAATGAAAAAAGCCTTTGGAGGGCTCAAGGGTCCAATTAAGAATGTGCCCAGCAACACAGTGGAACAATGAATGAAGAATGACCCCCGCTGAAGGATCACTGGAGAGATGGCCTAGCTGTGGCATATCGAGATGGTTAGGAACAAAGAAATTGGAAAGAGCCATCATTCAGCCATGCAGTGGATTCTGTCACAGTCCGCAGTGGCCTGCTCTGCAGAGGACAGCAGAAGCTTCCTCCACTGATGTAACCAACAGCCATCACTGCCATGAACTCCTCAGAGAGGGAGATGCTGCTCTTCACCTTCCCACAGAAATTAGACACTGTTGTGCCACTGGGGACCAGGACTGCCACCCACCCCTCCAACCCTCTACCCATCCCGGACCCCAGAGCTGTGGCTGCTCTGTGCACACCATGCTCCAGACCCCACCTCCACCTCTGCAACGTGAACTCTTGTGCCTCAGACGTCAGAGACAATGCCACAGCAAGCACGCCTCAGTCCCTGGAGCCCCCGGCCCCATGACAGCTCTGTGAACACCTGCACCACAGACACTGGAGCCGCCACTCCAACAGGCATGTCCCCGGAGCAGCAGTAGCCCTGCTCATGCCTGCCCTCCAGAGTCCAACTTCACAGCCACTGTAAGAGTACCCACACCTTGCATACTGTTGCCAATGAGGCAGTGAGGACTCCTACACCCAAAATGCTAGTGCCACCGCCACAGCAAAGCTTGGAGCTGTCGTCCCCCTACACACACCTGCACTCACGATTCCAGCTCCATGGCCATTCCACAGGCACCATTCATTGACACCAATGCCACTGCTACTGCCGTAAAAAGATTTTCCTCCAAGATCAGGAACAAGACAAGGATGGCCACTCCTACCACTTCCATTCAACAAAGTAGTGGAAGTCCTAGCCAGAAGAAACTGACAAGATAAAGAAATAAAAGGGATCCAAATAGGAAAGTAGAATTTAAATGTTCTTTTTTTTTTTTGCAGATGAAATAGTCTTAGATATAGAAAACCCTAAAGACCATCATAAAACTGTTAGAATTAATAAATAAATTCAGTAAAGTTGCAGGATGCAAAAGCAACATAAAAAAAATCAGTTGTGTTTCTATACACTAAAAACAAACTATCTGAAAAAGAAATTGTAAAAAACTATCCAATTTACAATAGCATCAAAAACAGTAAAATACGTACAAATTAAACCAAGGAAGTGAAAGATCCGTACACTAAAACCTGTAAAACATTAGTGAAAGGAATAGAAGAAGACACAAATAAATGGAAGTACATCCTGTGTTTATGGATCAGAATAATCAATATTATCAAAATGCCCATAATACCAAAGCAATCTACAGATTCAATGCAATCCACAGATTCAATGCAATCCCCATCAAAATTCCAAAAAGGCCACAAATATTAACTCTGAATGAGAAGAACAAATCTGGAAGCATCGCATTGCCTGATTTCAAATCATACTGCAAAGCAAGAGTAATAAAAACAGTATGATACCGGCATAAAAACAGCCACATAGACCACTGGAACACAATAGAAACACCAGAAGTGAACCCACACGTATAATTAATCCTTAACAATGGCACCAAGAAGACACAATGGAGAAAGGATAGTCTCTTCCAACTGGTGCTGGGAACACTGGATATCCAAATGTGAAAGCAAAAAGGAAGAAAAACTGGATCCTTACCTTACAGGGCACACAAAAATTAACTCAAAGTGGATTAAAGATTTTCAGTGTAAGAATGTAAACTACATCAAACTAAAAATATATGCACACCAAGGAAACAGTCAACAAAATGAAAAGGCAATATTTCTTCCATGGAATGGAAGAAAATAGTCACAAACCATGTATATGACAAAGAGTCAATATTGAAAATTTATACAACTCAATAGCATGCGAACAAATAGGACAATTTAAAAATGGGCAAAAGACTTTAATAAACATCCCTCCAAAGAATATATATAAATAGCCAAGAGGTATATGAAAAGGTGGTCAATATTAGTAATCATCAGGAAAATGCAAATCACAACCACAGTGAGATATACCCTTACTGTAGTTATAATGGCCATTATCAAAATGTCAAAAGGTAACAAGTGTTGATGAGGATGTGGAGAAAAGGGATCCTTTATACCTTGTCATGGGAAACATTGTGAAGTTTTTCAAAAAATGAAAAACAGAATTACCATTTGATCCAGGAATCCTACTACAGAGTATCTATCCAAAGGAAATGAAATCGGTTTGTTAAAGAGTTATCTGTACTCCCATGTTCACTGCGACATTATTCACAGTAACTGAGAGATGGAATCAACTTTGGTATCCCTGGATAAAGAAAGAAATTGTGATGTTTACACACACACACACAAACACACACACACACACGCTCACACACACACAGGAATAATCAACTTAAAAAAAAAGCAGTGTGGGTGCCAGGTGCAGTGGCTCACACCTGCAATCCCAGCACTTTGGGAGGCCGAGGTGGACAGATCACTTGAGGTAACGAGTTCGAGACCAGCCTGGCCAACATAGTGAAACCTCATCTCTGCTAAAATACAAAAATTAGCCGGGCATGGTGGCACATGCCTGTAATCCCAGCTACTTGAGAATCGCTTGAACCCGGGAAGTGGAGGTTGCAGTGAGACAAGATCGTGCCACTGCACTCCAGCCTGGGTGACAGAGTGAGACTCCATCTCAAAAAAAAAAAAAAAATCCTGCCATTTGCAACAACGTGGATAAACCTGGAGGACATTATTCTAAGTGAAATAAGCCAGATACAGAAAGACAAATACACATGCTCTCACTTTTATATGAAATGTAGTTATGTAGAAATCAAGGAAGCAGAGTAGCACAGCAGTTATTCCAGGGACTGGGAGGTAGCAAAAATGGGGAGATGCTGGTTAAAGGGTACGATCTTGGAGTTATGAGATGAATACGTTCTGAAGATCTCATGTACAATGTGATGGCTGTGGTTAATAATGTATATGTGAAATTTGCAGAGAGAGTAGAACTGACGTATTCTCACTACACAAAAAAGGTAACTATGTGAGGTGATGGAAATGTTATTAGCTTGACACAAATCATTTCACAATGTACACGTATATCAAAACATCACTTTATATACATTAAATATTTATATATTTTACTTGTCAATTATACCTCCATCAACAAAACTGAAAAAAAAAAAAAACTAACCATTTTAAAGTGAACGATTGGGTGGTATTTAATCCATTCACCATGCTGTGCAACCACCACCTCTATCTTATTCCAAAACATTTTTTATCACCCAGAGAGAAAACCCTTTACCTATTAAGCAGTTGACAGCCATTTTCTTCTTTCCCACAGCCCCTGGCAACTGCCAGTCTGCAGTCTGTCTCTATAGATCTTCCGTTGCTTTTCTGAGTGTGGTAAAATATATATAACGCAAAATATGCCATTTTCAACCATTAAGTGTACAATTCAGTGGCATTGATTACGTTTGCAATCTTGTGCAACCATCACTACTATTTCCAAATCTTTTTCATAATCGCAAACAGAAACTCTATACCCATTAAGCAATAATTCCTCATTCTCTCCTCCCCCCACTTCCTGGTAACTTCTATTCTACTTTCCTTCTCTATTAATTTGCCTGTTCTAGATACTTCATAGAAGTGAGATCATACAGTATTTGTCCCTTTGTGTCTGGCTTATTTCATTTTGCACAATGTCTTCAAGGTTGATCCATGTGTAGCCTGTATCAGAGCTTCATTCCTTTTTATGGTTAAATATACCATATGTACACACCATATGTTGTTCAGCATTCATCTGTTGATGGATACTTGAGTTTTTTCCACTTTGGGGCTGTTGTGAATAATGCTGCTGCTATGAACATTCTCATACAAGTATCTGTTTGAGTCCCAGTTTTCAATTATTTTGGGTATATATCTAAAAGTAGAGTTGTTGGATCATATGGTCATTCTATGTTTAACTTTTTAAGGAACTGCCAGACTGTTTTATACAATGGCTGCACCATTTTACATTCCCCCCAGCAATGTATGAGGCTTCCAGTTTCTCCACATTCTTGCCAACACTTGTTATTTTCTGTGTTCTTGATTACAGCCATCCTAGTAGGTGTGAGGTGTGATCTCATTACGGTTTTGATTTGCATTTCTCTAAGAACTAATAATGTTGAGCATCTTTTCATGTGCTTATTGGCCACTTCTATAAGTTCTTCGGAGAAATTTCTATTCAAATCTTTTATTTTGTTGTTTCTGTTTTTGTTGTTGAGTTGTAGGAATTCTTTATATATCCTGAGTATTAAACATTTATCCCTTAATCAGATATATAATTTGCAAAAAAAAATTTCTCCTATTGAGTGGGTTGTCTTTTCACTCTCTAGAAAATGCATATTTATTTTTATATTTATGGCATTTTTGATTTTATTCTACTACTGTTCTTTATAAAGATAAGTCACCCCTCCCCTTTCCTTACCTGCACATATTCTATGTGATTTTTCAGTTGTAAGTCAAATCTTTTAATTCTATTTTCTATTTGGCAATTACTAAACTTATTTTACACTGACTTTCCTCTCTCTCCCTCCTCCCACGTTTTCGGCTTTGTTGTTTCTTTGAATAGGTAAGTTTCATATTATTTCTCCATTCTCGTCTTTATGCTTGTCTTAGTCTTTAAAGATTAATAAATTCAGTGCTCACTAAGAGATGTTTTTTAACGTTTCCATGACTTTCTCTTGGTTGGATAAAGCTCATCTTCAAGTAAATTTCTTAGGTGGGGCTCCCAAATGTTTTACTATGTCTTGCATTTTCAAAACTTTTTCTATACCTTTAATATTGGAAGGACAGTTTAGCTAAATATAAAATCCTTTGCTCACATTTTCTTGAGTTTAAAAAAAAATGCTTTACTTTTGTTTTGCTTTGGATGTTGCTGTCAGGCTATCTAATGCCAAGCTGATTTCCTTTTTTATAACAGCTTGGGTTTTAACCTTGAGAACTAAAGGATTTTTGTTCCCTTTATCAAGTCTGATTATTTTACTGAGATATCTCATGGTTGGCTGTTCTGATGCAAAATTTCCAGGTCCACAGGAGATCCTTCCAATATGTATAGTTAGTTCTTCAATTTCAGAAATATTTGTTTGGATTATTTTTAAGTATTAGTGCAGTTCTTTTTCCATTTTCTGAAACTTCAATTATATGTATGTTGAGTCTCTTTTGCTGACCTTCTGTAGCTGTCTTAATTTCTCTTGGATCCCTTCACCCCTTTCTTAATTTTATCTTCTTTGTTTTGGCTATCTTTACTCCTCTATTCAGTGTTCCTTATATTTTTAATCAGTAGTTTTTCTTGTAATCTAAACTTTTGAGATGATTTTCCTTTTTTCCCTTTAGTTTGGTCAACTCTTATTTCACAACTTTTTTTTTGTATTTCCCAATTTCTTGGAACATCTTGAGATGTCTTTCATATCTTCAAATGTTTGTTCAAGTCGAGTTATGATTTTTTTTTTTTTTTTTTGATACGGAGTCTCGCTCTGTCGCCCAGGCTAGAGTGCAGTGGCGCAATCTCAGCTCACTGCAAGCTCCACCTCCCGGGTTCAAGCCATTCTCCTGCCTCAGCCTCTCCGGGTAGCAGGGACTACAGGCACCCGCCACCACGCCCGGCCAATTTTTTGTATTTTTAGTAGAGATGGAGTTTCACCGTGGTCTCAATCTGCTGACCTCGTGATCCTCCCTCCTGGGCCTCCCAAAGTGCTGGGATTACAAGCGTGAGCCACCGCGCCCGGCCTGAATTATGATATTTGATGCTGGTTGAAAGGTGAGTCGTCCCTGCTTTTTGTGGGGGAGGGTGGAGGAGGACTAGAAAACTTTAGTCAAATTCTCACGCTGTGTTTTCTTCTTACAGTAACTTTGTATGTATATCAGCTGTAATTTTCTGTTATTTGAAGTACATTACATTATTTTGGTAGACCAGTAATAACAAGTGATTATTTTAAAGGTAGGTGTAAAGAGTTTGCATGGCTTACTAGGTTTCTTTTTCTTTTCTTTTTTTCTTTTTCATGTTTGTGACGGAGTCTCACTCTGTCACCCAGGCTGGAGTGCAATGGCGTGATCTTGGCTCACTGCAACCTCAGCCTCCCAGGTTGAAGCAATTCTCCTGCCTCAGCCTCCTGAGTAGCTGGGATTACAGGCACCCACCACCACTCCTGGCTAATTTTTGTATTTTTAGTACAGATGGGGTTTTGCCATGTTGGCCAGGCTGGGCTTACTAGGGTTCTTAATTCAAGTACTTTTTTTCTTGGCATAGTAAGGTACAATTTTTTTTAATAAATAATGCCTCTAGGAAGGGAATGTTAATTGATTCTGTCATTTCCTTTTTTTTTTTTCTAAAGGCCCCTTAATTTTTGCCACGTGGTTCTTCCTTTCCTTTCACCAACAAGCATTCTGCTGCACGTTGCCTGCCCCTCTTCTAGAAGTGGTGCTTTTCCAAAATTGCCATCATGAATTCTGAGCACTTTCAACTCCTTTCCCTGTAAGTCTTCTTTAGCCAGTGCGCTGCTCTACCAGTCCACAGACCTGTTTTCAGGATTTCTTCAATCAGAGTGGGACTCCATCCCTCTGGGGGTGATTTTTTCAGCGTTTTGCACAATTAGTCCCCCACCTGCACCCGGTTACTGTCTTCTCTTTTCTCTGTACTTTCATCTTTATTTTTGCATGAACTTAAAATTGGCTTGGCTCGTTTCGGGTATTTCTCTTCCTGGTTACATCTGAATACAACTTTAAGACATTTTTCCCTTGTAGAGAAAAGCACACTGTAAACATATTTGGGGTAGTTTAACTTGTGTTTTTTTGCTGATTTGTATAGTTTTTGTAGGATGTAGGAATGTAGGAAATAGTTCAGTTTAGACTGCTGCTATTATTCCATGAGAATCAGGAAGTTTCTGTACCTCAGAGCTTTTATTTATTTATTTATTTATTTTTGAGATGGAGTTTCGCTCTTGTTGCCCAGGCTGGAGTGCAATGGCGCGATCTCAGCTCACTGCAACCTCCGCCTCGCCTCCCGTGTTCAAGCAATTCTCCTGCCTCAGCCTCCCAAGTCGCTGGGATTACAGGCATGTACCACCACGCCTGGCTAATTTTTTATTGAGATCCAGCTGGTCTCGAACTCCTGGCCTCAGGTGATCCGCCCACCTCGGCCTCCCAAAGTACTGGGATTACAGGCGTGAACCACCTCGCCTGGCCACTTTTGTCTTAAGACAAGGGTGTGCAGAACTTACCTCCCAATGTCATTTTTAGTACCAAGTGAGTTAATGCATATGGAACTGCTAGCACATAGTAAGTGCTCAGCAAATTTTGTTGTTATTGTTATCCTGATTCATGTTGTGAGTCTTCCCTGCTTTGCTTGCTGTCATAGGATCCCCATGCATCAAAAGTCCCCTGGCAGGGACAGCTCATCTGAGTTTCTGTTCTAGATTCTCTCTTAGTAGCACATAGACCAGCCCTGTTTTACTTCCCAATTCGAGTTTGACAAGCAGTCATTTTTATCATTTCTAGAAATCCTTTTTGTAATCTTCTGATCTTTTCCCACTGAGAATAAGTGCTTCCTGAAAAGCAATTAATCATAGAAGCAGATGGCATGGTAATGGTTACAAATGCCTTAGGGGTCCCAGCAGGAAGGCTGGGCTGGTGGCTCTGCCTCTCACTCAGCCTGTGCTGCCTGCATGTGGTCGCTGTGCCATTTGGTATTTTATAAGATTCATTCTTCCAAATGGAGCTGCTTTTCCTTTTTTCTGCTTTGCATTTTTCATTCCCCTTTTCCTGAGGTCTCGTTATTTTCTTGAACTCTCTCTCTCCCTATGGTTACCATCTGCCCTCTCTTGCACCCTTGACCACAAATAGGTAATGACTCTAGCGTGTGTAATTTGTATGGATAGCTTCCATTTAGAACATCTCTCTTCCCAGATTGGAGTTAATATATGTCCCTCGTTCAGTTTCTTATTTTTTCCAGCTGCACTTACTAAACCATCACCATCTCAGGTACAGGCTGTATAACATATAACAGAATGTAATGCATATATATATGTAATGCATTCTGGCCATATGACTCACTTAGGATGAGGCACTGGGAAAAAATTGATCCTTAGATCTCAAGCCTTTAATGAACAATGTTCATTCTTGTATCACCCCTCAAGCAATGGCCTATGCTATGCAAGGGGCAATTGTAGCAACACAGAAATGAAGAACACTCAAGTATTATTGCTCAAGAACACATGAAAGTCATTGCAGTCCAGCTTCCAACTTTTGCACGGGAACTGTTCTGTGTATCTCTATTTCTCTACTTCTCAAGAGAGTGCCTACTACATAGAGTTGCTGGGCAATGTGGTAGGCTGAATAATGGTCCCCAAAGATATTCAGTTCCTAATCCGTGGAACCTGTGAACGTTATCTCATATAGTAAAAGGGCTTTGCAGTTGTGACTAAATTAAGGATCCTGAGATGGGAAGATAATCCTGGATTAGTTGGGTGGGCCGAATGTAAATTCAGGGATCCTTATGAGACAGAAGTAGGAGATCAGAGAGGAAGTGAGACATGCAATAATTAAAGCAGAGGTTGGAATGAAGAAGGGGTCAGAGCCAAGGAATGCAGGTGGCCTCCAGCAGCCAGAAAAGACATGAAACAGATTCTGCTGTTGAAACTGATTGAAACTGATTTGAGACTTCTAGTTGCCAGAACCGGAAAAGAATAAATCTGTGTTGTTTTAAGCCACTGTGTTTGTGGTAATTTTTTTACGGCAACAATAGGAATAGGAAGCAATACAGGCAACCGCACTTACCTCTTTACAAGATTTATTTGCCTTTCACTTAACTTTTATTTTCACAGAGACAGGGCCTCACTCTGTTGCCCAGGCTTGTCTTGAGCACCAGGCCTCCAATGACCCTCCCAACTTGGTTTCCCTAAATGCGGAGAATACAAGTGTGAGCCATCATGCCCAGCCTTCACTTAACGTTTAACTCCAAAGTTAAGGGATTTGCTCAAGTTTGCAGGGATGGTTAGAGACAAAGTGGTCATTAGAACTAGGGAGACCATATATATCAGTTAGCTTCTGACACATAACAAATAACCTCAATTTTACTAGTTTAAAACAATAAAAATATATTTAGCTAATGATTCAATGGATCATAAATTTAAGCTAGGCTCACCTGGATAGTGTATCTGCTGTTGACTGAGTTCATCTAGGCATCTGCAGTCAGCTACCAGGTCATCTGGGGGTCAGCTGGCCTGTGTTGGCCTCAGCCAGTAGGATTTGTTTGTTTTCCACAAGGTCTCTCAGGCTCCAGGAGGCCTGCTCAGTCATGTTCACATGGCAGCTGGGCAGACTTCCAAGAGAAACAGTAAAAATAGGCAAGGTATGTGGAAGCCTTGGCTAGGAACTGGCACATCACATCCACTGTAAGTTTTTTTGTCTTTTTTTTTTTTTTTTTTTGAGACAGAGTCTCCCTCTGTCACCCAGGCTGGAGTGCAATGGCACGATCTTGGCTCACTGCAAACTCCACCTCCCAGGTCCAAGCAATTCTCTTGCCTCAGCCTCCCAGGCAGCTGAGATTACAGGCATGCACCACCACGCCTGGCTAATTTTTGTATTTTTAGTAGAGATGGGGTTTCGCCATATTGGCCAGGCTGGTCTTAAACTCCTGGGCTTAAAGTGATCCATCTGCCTCGGCCTCCCAAAGTGCTGAGATTACAGGTGTGCGCCACCACACCCAGCCACTTCTGCTTAGTTTTATTGGCCAACATCAAGTCATAAGACAAGTCCAGATTCAAGACAAAGGAAAAAGTTCCCACTGTTTGACGAAGAAGTTGAAAAGTCTCATTGGAAAAGATGTTGATTCAGGGAGGAGGAGCCGTTTTTGTGATATTCCCTGTCATATGATTCACTTCTTAAACTGGTTCACTTTTGAGAATGAAAGGAGATGTTCCTTAGAATTATATCAAGCCAATGGATAGAAACTAGGACTGTCCCAGGTGTTAGGCTGTTAGGACCCCTGTCTCCGGACTGTCAGCCCAAGGCTTTTTCTAATTCCCCACACTGCATTATGATGCAACTTTCATGACATTGGGAAGACACCATAGAAACTTGCAGAAGATAGAGCTCAAATCCAAGTCTAAGCCAAAGATTAGCACAAATGATATTCCTGGTGGAAAAGTAAATACTCATAAATAATTTGTTTTCCCATTTCTCTCTATAACCCAAGTATCTTGTTTAAAACCCTTCCCCAAGGGCTTTTGCACATCTAAGCAGTTATCAAATGTATCATTGTCAACAAAGATAGGTGATGCTCTAAATTTGGCTAAGGTTGGTGCTAGGTGTATAGAATTTGTGTGTGTGTGTGTGTGTGTGTTCTATGTGAACATGCATTTATAAATATATACGTAAAACAAAAATAACTTCCAGAGCTCCCAACTGAAGCCTTTCATTTAAGTACATATGGATGGAGTTCACCTCTGTGACATTAAACCTTGTCATAGATTTCTGTTGACCTGAACTGCAGGGCATCTGGCCTCCTTTTCCAATTTTGCCAAGCCTCCCAAAAGCTTATTTCAAAAGCTTATTGTATAGCTTGGTTTATAAAAAGCACTATTTTTCTTTCAAATAATATAGTGTTTTTGAAACAGAATTTCTCCATCAACTTTAGAAACTTTTGTACTATGGTTTAAAGTCATAAGCTGGGGCGTTTTGGATCTTACTTGAAAACCTAGCAATCCTAATGTGTGTGTGGTAGCTTTTTAATAACATCCCAGCAGGCAGGCCTGTGGGCATTTTCTGTTCTTGGAGACACCACTCAGTTGAGAGTAGCTAATATATTTGGTCTCACCACTTCCGTCTTAGCATTCCTAGATCAAATCTCCGTTTGATCAATTTCCCCATTGATGAAGTCTAGAGGCCTCTGCTTAACTTTGGAGTCCCTCTCGAACCAGGCCTTACCTACATGTGCTGCCTTATCCTTGCAGCTCTGAGGTATATATCATCTGCCAGCCCGTGAGGTTCATTCTCCTACTTTCCCCTAAACATGCAGTTCCTGAGAAACACATCTCATCCCTCCTCTGATGGTGGAAGAAAGAGAAGAGCACAGATGACAGTGACAAGGGAGACTACAGCTACACCATCACCGGGTGGGATGGAGGTGGGCAGCATCTGTCTTCACACACAAATGCCTATTGTCTCCGTTCAGCGTGGCTAGCATGCGAGGCCACATGCTCTGCAGTAAGAGAGGGCCCAACCTGCCCTCTCAGTCAGACTGTGCCCTAACCATCTGCAATGCTGTGCCCACCCTAAATTACTTCTTTGGTTCATCAGCTCTCCCCTCACCCTCCATCGCACCCCTTGCTGCTCCCAATTACAAGCATGATTGTCCCGCCCACTCCCCAGCCTCTTATTTTTGCACCTTTTAAAGTATAATCTATATACAAAAAGTGCCCACATCATAAGTGTACAGCTCCATCCATTTTTATGGACTGAACTTGTCCATGTAACCAGCATCCAAAATGAGAGGCAGAATATTACCAGCATCCCTTAACTCCCACCCTGGTATTTCTTTCTATTCCCTCACCTCCAAAGGTAACTACTATCCTGACTTCAAATACCATAGATTAGTTTTGTCCGTTTCAAACTTCATAATGGGAAATCACACAGTGAATATTTTTCTGTGTCTGGTTTCGTTTTCTTTTTTTCTTTTTTTGAAACAGGTTCTCACTCTGCCACCCAGGCTGGAGAGCCGTGGTGCGATCTCGGCTCACTGCAATCTCCACTTTCTGAGCTTAAGCGATCCTCCCGCCTTAGCCTCTGAAGTAGCTGGGACCACAGGGGCATGCCAGTGCACCTGGGTAAGTTTTAAAAATATTTTTGTAGAGTCGGGGTCTAGGTTTGTTGCCCAGGCTGGTCTCAAACTCCTGGGCTTAAGTGATCCCTCCCTGCTTGGTCTCCCAAAGTGTTGGGATTACAGGCATGAGCCACCACACCTGATCAGGCTTCCTTTGCTCAATATTATGTTGTTGAGACTCAGCCATTCTGCTGTATATAGTTGCAGATTGTTCATCCTTTTTACTTCATGATATCCCTTTGTTTAAAGATGCCGTGATGGGTTTACCCACTTTCTTGTTGTTGGGCATTTCCAGTTTGGGTTTTTTGCAAGTAGTGCTGTTATGAGCATTCTTATACATGTTTTTGGTGAACCTATATATGCATTTGTGTTGGGTGCATGCCTAGGAGTCAAATTTCTAGGGCCATGTGGCCCAGGCCTGTTCAGTTTTAATAGATACTGCTGAATAGTTTCCTAGGATGGAAACGATTTTACACAGCAGTGTGTGAGCTTCCTGTTTACTGTATATCCTCATTAACAGTATTTTCTATCTTTTCACTTTAACTATTTGGTGGAAGTGTAGTAGTCTGGCTGTTTTAATTTTAATCTCCTTGCTGACTAAGGACATTGAGAGAATTGGATTTTTTTGTTTTTTTGAGACAGGGTCACACTTTGTTGCCCAGGCTGGAGCGCAGTAGTGCAACCATAGCTCCCTGCAGCCTTGACCTCTTGAGCTCAGGCAATCCTCCCACCTCAGCCTTCCATGTAGCTGAAATTGCAGGCATGCACCGTCACACCTCGCTAATTGTTTTAATTTTTGTAAAGATGGTGTCTCACTTTGTTGCTCAGGCTAGTCTCAAACACTTGGGCCCAAGCAATTCTCCCACCTTGGCCTCCCAAAGTGCTGGGATTACAGGCATGAGCCACCCCACCTCGCCAGGATCGGGTTTTGTAAGCCTGCAGCCCAGTGCTCCAGGGGGTCCCAAGGAGACCCAGGTAGTCTTCCACAGAGGCCTGGCCCTTGCCTGATCTCTGTTGAGTATGGGGCCTCCCACCCAGGCGGCCTCGTGGGGGTGGAGGGGCTGGGTTCTGGGGAATAGCACATTTACTCCTGATGGAGTCAATTCTCAAAAAAGTCAAAAATTCATGGCTGTCATAAAAATTTAAACAGTCTTCCCCAGCTCTCTGGAACTTTGATCAAAGATGCTAATATTTGACTGATGTGCTTGGTGCAGGGTTGTTCACCACTGAGACAAAGAGCTTATGAGCAACAAATTTGCCAAGATAAAGCTGTGCATTGGGTTGTGGTTGGGGAAAGCCATACTCACAATGCACACCTCAGGCAGCGCCTGAATCATCTGGCCCTTCCTGGCAGGCCACTATTCCTGTGGTCCCGGGCAGGAGGCCTGTGCAAGACCCGAAGGCCATTCCAGAGAGACACTAGCCACCCCAGCGCAGTTCTCCTCTCAAGTTTCTTACCCTCCATGAGAGTCCTGTGGACTCAGAGCCTCTCTTAACTGAAACAATTAGAAGTATCTCCATGGAAATATAAAAGCCTTTTTTTTTTTTTGAGACAGACTCTCGCTCTGTCATCCAGGCCAGAGTACAGTGGCACGACCTTGGCTCACTGCAACCTCTGCCTGCCGGGGTCAAGCAATTCTCCTGCCTCAGCCTCCCACGCAGCTGGGATTACAGGCGCGTGCCACCATACTCGGCTAATTTTTGTATTTTTAGTAGAGACGGGATTTTGCCATGTTGGCCAGGCTTGTCTCGAATTCCTGACCTCAGGGGATCCTCCCACCTCGGCCTGCCAAAGTGCTGGGATTACAGAGGTGAGCCACCGCACCCAGCCACAACATACCAGCTTTATCCTTAGACTTTTGTCCAACAAGACTTTCCTGTTACGTGGCCTCCAATGAGTTTCCTGACCTGCTTTTTCACTTTGCAGAGGAAGATGCAAAGTTCAGAGAAATGACTCCATGCAGTCCTCTCAATCACTCCATGTGGTAGGTGCTATTATCATAAGTTCTTGTTTTGCAGATCTTCATTGCAGTAATTGTTTTTCCAATGAGGCGACCATTGCTCAAAACTATGATGTCCCATCCTCCCCTTCTGAGGATGGGTAAACAAACTGAACGATCTTCTTTTCAATAGAAACTTGAAGTGCTGAGATTGTTTTTCTTGGATAGGCTAAAATAGAGCCAAAAAAGGTCTTTCTTTTCCACCTCCATCCTCAGTTTCCAAAAAGATTGTTCTGGAGAGTGAGACTTAGCTGGTTATTTAATTTATTTTCTTCATTGTCTTTTGTTTTTTGAGACAGGCTCTTGATCTGTCACCCAGGCTGGAGTGCAGTGGTGGAATCACAGCTCACAGTGCCTTGACCTCCCAGTCAGGAAATCTTCCCACCTCAGTCTCCAGAGTAGCTGGGACTACAGGGGTCCCAGCACCACTGCACTCAACTAATTAAATTTTTTTTTGAGACGGGGTCTCACTGCATTGCCCAGACTGGTCTCAATCTCCCGGACTCAAGTGATCCTCTGACCTTGGCCTCCCAAAGTGCTGGGATTACAGGTGTGAGCCACTGCACCTGGCAGGATGTTTAATTTCTGTATGTCCACAGGCAAGCATCTGCTTTCTCTTTACTTGGTAATGACTTCTTGTCTAGAAGTAGAGGAGCTATATCTATCCCCTATCTGATGTTCTGTTCGGCTGTTCTACTTTAAATTTCCTTCCCCTCTTTTCTTGACCGGCCATTGTTCTGTTCACCAATCAAATCTGAGCTCTTTATTGCCTAGAAAACCCCATCAACCACCCCTGCTCCTGGACTACAGCAACTTAGAATTGGGATGAAACAATTTCGTTGGCAATGACCTTCTGTCCTAAATACTCTTTGCTTCCTGGGTGTTAGTCTCTCTATACAGCCTACAATACAGTTATAAACTCTTTGAGGGCTGGCGCGAGTCACTCAACCATTTACCTATCAGATCCCGGACAAGGTGATCAATATTTTGTTACTGATTATTTCAGTTGTGTTCTCAATCATATACATTAATGTTTTTAGTGGTTTTAATGCTTGCGCCTTTTGGTGTAGTCATTTTTGTGTGTGCTGCTGCTGACTTTTTCCCCAAGTAAAATCTTTTTCTTTGGGTATTGGGGAAAGTGGTGCAACATTTGGAGGGAGGGGCTCTACAGAAGTAGTTAGATGTTATCTGTATTTTCCTTTTTATTCTTGGCACGATTCTAATCCCCCCACATTTTTTTCTGGACATCTCCTTCCACGCTGATGGTGAGAATTCCTTAAGACAGAACTTAACAGCTGCGTTGCCGGTCTTCAGCTATTGTGGTGTGGGTTCCTGGGAATAATACATTCACTCCTATGGAGTCAGTTCTCAAATTTGTCAAAAATTCATGGCCATATTGAAAATTTAAACACTCTTCTCTGGCTCTCTAGAACGTTAATCAAAGATGCTAATATTTAACTAATGTGCTAGGTGCAGGGTTTGTTCACCATCAGGATAAAGTTGTTGTGAGCAATGAATTTGCCAACATGCAGGAAAGGAGGAGAAAGAAAGGCAAAGTCTAGATCATTCCCAAGTTCAGCATCAGCCCTTGAACAACTGAGAGTTAACTGCCTTCGCTCCATGTTTTCCCCTTAGTTTCAGTAGTTTTTGTCATTTTTCAAAGGCATAACCCCCTGGTTGGGCCCACAGTGATTGAGAGCACATCTATCTCCCTTACAAGAAAGAGGGCATGGTGCCAGGCCCTCGTGACACCCCCAGCTTCCACTCCCCCACTTCCAGGCTGGTTTCATTTCTCTTCTCTTTGCCCTTTGGCTTTTCTCTTCTTCAGAAATTTCAATTTTCCTTGCACCGAACATATTAAAATTTAACAGTCACAGAATCTCGGTGTGTGACACGTGATAGCTTTCCCGATAACTTCATTTTCCTCTGTCATTGAAGAGGCCATTTTCAAAGTCACCCTGAACCGTGAACAATTCTCACTTAATGGTTATCTGATTGTGCACTGAAATTTTTGTCCTTTTGTCTCCCTGAGTCTGCTTTCTTTGGCCTGTTACTAATAATATTATAATATGGGAAATAAAAGTAATATAGGACATTTTAAATTCCCTCCTCTAAGAAGAGGCCAGTGCTGGAGAGTGAATACTTGATAAATCAAACTCCTCCTGTCCCCATCCCACGCCACCCCATCTCTCTCAATTACTCACTAAGTGGCTTCCAAGGATGGAGAATGAGGATGAGGAGGTCACATGTCTGGCATCTGCCTTGCTGAGTGGGCTATGGCAGTTGGAGGTGATCTGAGGAGCTGTGTGGGGGGAGAGGGGGAAGAAATATGGAATAGATTTTGGTGGAAGGGTCTTCAGGAAGTGAAGAGAGATATTGAAAGAAAAGTTGGGTGAGATTTTGCTATCCGGTGTGTGATTTCCTGATTTCCACCCCACTCCACCCCTGCCAAATATCTTGTTTGTTTGTTTATTTATTTATTTATTTATTTATTTTTGAGATGGACTCTCGCTCTGTTACCCAGGCTGGAGTGTGGTGGCGCAATGTCGGCTCACTGCAACCTCCGCCTCCCAGGTTCAAGCAATTCTTCTGCCTCAGCCTCCCAAGTAGCTGGGATTACAGGTACCCACCACCACGCCTGGCTAATTTTTGTATTTTTAGTAGAGATGGGGTTTCACCATGTTGGCCAGGCTGGTCTTCAACTCCTGACCTCAGACGAACTGCTTGCCTTGGCCTCCCAAAGTGCTGGGATTACAGGTGTGAGCCACCATACTCAACCAAATCTCTTGTTTAGTTTCAGGATTAACGTGTGGCAGAGTGGGGCACCTATTCTACGAAAATGGTTTAGTGCCAGGTGTGACTTCAAGGTGAGCACAGACCATGAGTGGAGGTGAACTAAGCCCCTCCCCAACCCCTCTGCTCCAGTTAGTTCAAAACCGCCTCCCTCAACTTGTGACCAGGGAAGATAAAGTGCTCTGGGACTCTGGGATGTAGGAGTTAGTCTAAGATGAGAAAACTACCACCATTTCCTCGGGGTCTTGTCTACCCAGGGAGCCTGTGCACTCTCCGGTCCCCTCAAGCCCAAGTGCGCTGTGAGGTTTGACAGGTGTCATCTCTGGGATTTCTAAAAGTCTCTAACTAAAGGATGCTTTGTGAAAGCCTGGTTTTCCTTATCAGACACGAATCACCTAAGTCTCTCCTTGTACCCAGATGGCTAAATTTGGTTTATATGATCTCGCTGTGACTTTCTCTTGAACAGCTCTGTGCGTGCTGCCAAAATGAAAATTAACAATGTCAGTGCCATGATGTCCAGTTGAGCTGTGACCTGGATTCTGGTCTCGCATACACAGAAGCAACTGAAAGCTGAGAACGAGGGGCCCACTGATGGCTGGATGTGCAGGGGCATTGTATTACTTGAGCCCATCCCTAGAAAACCTGAGGAGTCCACCACCTCCACTGGGAACTCATCAACTCCTGGCAAGAAGAATGTCCCTAGGCACGGGGGGCAGGGATCAGCTGTCTGAGGTGAGAGTCCTCCCTGGTGAGCCCACACCTCCGCGTGGGGCACTGCAGGCTGTGAAGAAAGGTGAGTGAGATGACAGTGTCGCTGCTGCTCCAGAGAGTCGGCTGTGGGGCCCATCTGGCCTCGGCCCCCACACTTGTCATTCCCTGCTCTCTTGGTGCCAAGGCTTGACTTGCCTATGAAAGGAAATGAGAAAATCACCTTGGAATTAAAAGACCAATAACAAATAGTCAACCTTGGAAGGGTCAGGCTGAAGACTCTTTTCGAAATACAGATGGAGGATAGAACAGAACGCTTGGGACCGGAAGTGTTTTGGATGTTGGACTTTTAGATTTTGGAGTATTGTCATTATATTTACTGGTTGAGCATCTCAGATCTGAAAATCTGAAATCCAAAATGTTCCAGTGTGCATTTCCTTTGAGCATCATGTCCGCCCTCAAAAAGTTTTGCATTTTGGAACATTTTGGATTTTTGGATTTGGGATGCTCCAACCTGTATTAGTATGAACCACATAAAACTGCCAGTGTTGGTCATTTTTGACCAGCAAAAATGTCAATTTCATGTGGTTCAAACTGACATGATGATTCCCCTTCTAAGTCTTCCCACTGCATTTGGAATAAAGACCATTTTTTTTATTTTTATTTTTTTTCTTTTGAGACAAGGTCTTGCTCTGTTGCCCAGGCTGGAGTGCATTGGTGCCCTCATAGCCCACTGCGGCCCTGAACTCCTGAGCTCAAGCGATCATCTTCTCAGTCTCCTCAGTAGCCAGGACTACAATTGCCTGCCATCAGGCCTGGATAATTTTTTATTTTGTGTAGAGACAGCATCTTACAACATTGTCCAGGCTGCTCTCGAACTCCTGGGCTCAAGTGGTCCTCCTGTCTCAGCCTCCCGAAGTGCTGGGATTACAGGTGTGATTGGCCTAAGACCAAATATTCTTGACTGAGCCCACCGGGCTCCCCCACCTCTCTGTCCAGCTTCATGGCTATGCTTTCTGATCCTGCTATTCTCCTAACAATCTCTCCACCTCTTAGTCTTGCTCATTCTATGCCCTTCCTGGAGGATCCCCTCTCTTCCCCAAGTAACTGATCCTTCAGATATGTGTTTGAATGCCAATTTCATGGGAAGTCTTTTCTGACTAGGCTTTTCTGCTCCTCAGTGTGCTCAGAGCACCTTCACTTTCCCTAGGAGGTGTGATCCCATCTTCTACTGATGGATCAGTGTCCCTGTTGGATGCTTGCCTCTCCCCCAAGGGGCCCTGCAGCCAGACACTTAGAGGTCTCTACATGTGATTCATTTCATGGAAGCTTTGCCTTGTTGACACTTGTTTGAATGCTCTGTATTGACGTAATAATTTGTATGACTCTGTGATAAAGGATTTTGCATTCTCTGTTCAGTAGGAACTTTAGCAACAGCCCTCAGACCATGAGAGTCAGAGAAAGTAATCAGAGGGCCTTGCCTTTTCTCTGCATCCCCTCCACCAGCGCCACTACCAGTAGGGCCTTACCCCAGCCTGGCTCCCTGTCTAGACTTCTGGTGGCACCTCACTAGACTGAGTCTTGGAGGCAGAAACTGCTTGCCAATCACTGCACAGGACATGAGGGAGGGCAGTGGTTAGTGCAATGAACACAGCAGACATTCAACAAATATTTGTTGTTTGCATGAAACCTCAAGACAAGAGAGGTAAAAGCTTTATTACCTTTAGGCTGGAAATCCGTTTACCGTAGGAAAAATTCCCCAGCCGCAAGGGCCATGCAGCTTCCCCCTGCTCATAGCTCAGCAGTCTCCTGCTCGCTCTTTTCTTCCTGGCTCTCAGGGGCTAGCATGAGGCCAGTGTAAAAGCCCTTGAATGAACTTTCTTTCTTCCGTGGAGAAAACCATTCAGATAGCTCTAGGGACCACTGGAGTCCTCCCACTTCATTCTTATTTTCAGCCTGCAGTAAACATTAATTCACAACTGATTTGCTGTTCCGGGGTGTTCATGACAGTCACTGGAACTCCAGTGAGCAACCTGGCTAATCCAGATCTCAGCTAAAAACTGATCCCTCTTTCATCTGGACATTTCTGTACCCCACTCAAGTAAGTCTTTGCCTGTACCAGTTATCTAAAATTGCAAAACCAGTAACTTACCAAAATAAGTTTCACAAGACTACGGGCTGGTGAGGTGCTTATTGCTGGGCTAGACATGGCTACTTTCGGCTGGGCTGGCTCAGCCATCTGCTGTCAGCTGCATGATCAAAGGTGACCTCATATGGTTTGTGTCAGCCCTGCTCCTCATGGTCCTTCTCCAGCAGGCTGGCTTGGCTTTGTTCACATGGGGACTGCAGGGCTTCAAGAAGAAGTACAGAAGTTATAGCCTCTTGAGATCTGGGCTCAGAACTGCCTGGCACCCTGTTACTTCTTCACATACCACTGATCAACGCAAGTTGCAGGGCCAGTGCAAATTCAAGAGATGGGCCATAGATGCTACCCCTTGATGGGAGAAGAAAGTTACATTGCAGATGGTGGATTCAGGGAAGGATGAAAATTGGGCCCTTTTTTGACTTCCAGCCTCCATGTGTCCCCATATACAGGTAAATTGCCTTAAAAGCCAAGTCATTACAATGATATTAGCCCACTGAATAATCAGAATTCGCCTGTTCTAGCTCAGGAAACTCCTGAGCTTCTCATAGGCATTTAGATATAAATAAGGCTGGAGCCAAATTTGGGTGGGGTTAACTGGATTCTGTCCCCAAGACTCCTTGAGGTTGTAAGGTCAAAATTTAGGTAACAGTGCAGTTTTGCGGGTCTGTCTGGCATTGTACTGGTAGTCCCTGGAGTATTTCTGAAGAGGAAGGAGAAATAAACCAAAGCAAATCAGAATAAGAAAACTCCAATTTCTTCTTTAGAGTGGTAAAATCTTTTTTTTTTTTTTCTTTTTGAGACGGAGTCTCTGTTATGCAGTAGTGTGATCTTGGCTCACTGCAACCTCCGCCTCCAAGGTTCAAGCGATTCTCCTGCCTCAGCCTCCTGAGTAGCTGGGATTACAGGCACCTGCCACCATGCCTGGCTAGTTTTTGTATTTTCAGTACAGACATGGTTTCACCATGTTTGCCAGGCTGATCTCGAACTCCTGATCTCAGGCGATCCACCCGCCTCAGCCTCCCGAAGTGCTGGGATTACAGGTGTGAGCAACCGTGCCTGACCTAGAGTGGTAAAATCTTAATAAGATCTGCAGACCAGTTAGCAGCTTTTTGCTGATGTGCTGTATTCTATACTGTGCAGTTAGCATTGCAGGAATCAGGATGGTGAAGGGTACACAGGACCCTCTCTGTATTATTTTTGCAACTTCCTGTGGGTCTACAATTATTTCAGAATACTGAGTTAAAAATAACTGGAATATGTACATTGTTAGTTTGTACAATTATAATTAAGCACCTGCCACCACCTGGCGTTTACAAATTGCTAACTGGCACCGTCACCACTTCTCATATCAGCATCTATCAGCTCACTCCCATGTTGTTACTTGGTCTCCCAGGGAAAAAAAAAACACTAAGAAAGGGGGAAAAGAAACAACAGGCACATTCTCTTTTGTTACTTTATTTCTCACAATAAACCTTTTCACTTTATATCTATCTATCTGTCTATCTATCTATCTATCTATATATATTATATGTTTGTATATATCTATATATAATTCTTTTAAATTAAATTATAGATTACTGGATTGTTACTTAATAAGTTATGTATGGAAAATATCACCAACTACAATCAACATCATTTGTTTAATCATGTAAATGCTATAAAAGTTTAAACTTACCTATTTATTTTTACTTGTTTTCCCATTGAATTTAATGATTTGGTTTCTTTTTTCTTCCTTGTCTGAATCTGAAACCCAAAACCTTTGAGGTTAGAGTTCCAGAATCAGCAGTCAGGGCTAACTACCCTTTGGGCTGACGTATGGCTAAGTGAGGATTGGCTGGGAGACCTGGGAGAGGGCTGGCTCCCCTCTCTGCTCTACCGCCATAGCTGGTTTCTGTCTGATGCCCAGTATGAGGACCAGGAGATGCCTGGGTCTTGCATGCATGCTTTTTTGTCTATCCCGGGACTCAGCACTTCATGGGGAATGCCTGCCAGCCTCAATCCTCATCCTTTGAGATAAGGTAGAATTTCCCAAACTACCGTTTAGAAGAACCCTCTCTAGGAGGTTAATAGATATTATGTAGTGTATCCGAGCATGGTGGCTCACGCCTGTAATCCCAGCACTGTGGGAGGCCAAGCGAGGTAGGCACTTGAGGCCAGGAGTTTGAGACCAGCCTGGCCAACATGGTGAAACCCTGTCTCTACTAAAAATACAAAAAATTACCCAGGTGTGGTGGCAGGCACCTATAATCCTAGCTACTAGGGAGACTGAGGCAGGAGAATCGGTTGAACCTGGGAGGCAGAGGTTGCAGTGAGCTGAGACTGTGCCACTCCAATCTAGCCTGGGAGATAGAGTGAAACTCCATTCCAAAAAAGGAAAAAATATATTGGGTAAGAGACGTTCCATTTTCAACTATGTTTGGAAAGATAATACATCACAATCATTGGACGCATTTGATAAATATGCTCTACATTTTAAAGTATTTAAGGACACCAGCCTAATTTTTTTAAGATAATTTTTTGTAAATATGAGGTCTTGCCATATTGCTCAGGCTGCTCTCAAACTCCTGGCCTCAAGCAATTCTTGCACCTCAGCTTTCCAAAGTGCTGGGATTACGGGTGTGAGCCATTGTGCCTGGCCAACCATCCTAAATTCAAACTCAGCTTTCATAAGAGGATCTTACCTGAGTAATGTACATTAAGCCATCATTACATTAGGGTTTTTTTTTTTATTACATTACGTTTCCCAGGAATATTTGCTTTTAAAGATGCTAATGGAAAAACTAAAGTTAAATTATTTAAGGATATACAGGCATAGGATGGAGGTATTTCAGGGAAGACATGGAGGGAAGACAGCTGGCTGCCGAATGCCCCCAAGCATGACCCTTTCTCCCAGGTCCAGCTCTCCACTCTCATGGCTGTGTCCTGTGAACTGATGGCTGCCCACTCTGTATTGTGGCTCCTGACCTCTCGCACTACCTCTTCCACACCCGTGTGTCCAGCTGCTGATGGCTCCCAATCTCTTGGATGTTCAAATTCAACATAGCCAACACCACCTAAGCATGGTGGCGCCCGCCTGCAGTCCCATCTAATTGGGAAGCTGAGGTGGGAAGATCACTTGAGCCTGGCAGGTCAAGGCTACAGTGAACCATGATCACACTGCTGCACTCCAGCTTGAGCAACACAGCAAGACTCTGTCTCTATTTTTAAATAAACAATCCAAATAGAAAGCCTCTTCTGCCTGTCTTTCTGCAGCTAAAACCGTTCCTCCCCTAGTATTTTCTTTATCAGTGGGTGACATCATTTCCTACTCATTTGCCCAAGACAGAAATTTATTTAGGTCAAATTTATTGAGATGTAATTGACATAGATTAACATTCACCATTTTAGTGCACAGCTCTGTGAGTTTTAATAAAAGCTTATAGTCATGTAACCAGTTCCTTACTCAGGATACAGAACAGTTCCACCACCCCTAAAGCTTCGCTCATGCCCTTTGTACCATAATTGTGTCCCAAGCCCCTGTGCGTGGAAACAACTGATCTGTTTTTTGTCCCTGTAGTTTTGTCTTTTCCAGAATGTTATATAAATAGAATTGTACACCATGTAGCTTATTCATCTTTGTTACTGTGTTGGCGATTCATTCTTATTTTTTGCTGAGTAATCCACCGTCTAATTTTGAGTCATGTAAAATTTTCTTTCTCTTTTATTCCTTACTACATCCAATGTCCTGACAATTCTACCTTCTAAATCTCTAGCAAAGATAGAGAATCAACCTAGATGCCTATCAACGCTGGACTTGATAAAGAAAATGTGGTGCGTATATACCATGGAATACTACACAACCATAAAAAAGAATGAGATCACATTCTTTGTAGCAACATGGATGGAGCTAGAGGCCATTATCCTAAGTGAACTAATACAGGAACAGAAACCAAATATCACATGTTCTCACTTATAAGTGGGAGCTAAACAATGAGTACACATGAACGTAAAGACAGGAGCAACAGACACCAGGGCCTGCTTGAGGGTGGAGGGTGGAGGGTGGGAGGAGGGTGGGGATCAAAAGCCTACAGATTAGGTACTAGGCTTATTACCTAGATGAAATAATCTGTACACCAAACCCCTTGCAAAAGGAAGCTCATGAGCTTGCATTCTCCTTCCATTTGGCTTTTGATGGAGACAGCAAATGTTCTTGGCCGAGGGTGGAAGTGGAAATGGACTGGCCCTTCCCCTCCCTTTTACCAACATCTTGGGATGTAGAGCATTTCTGGAAGCCTGATGCTGGGCCTGTGTCCTGGGGATAGACACATCGTCAGCCAGTCTTAGAAGGAAAAGAGGCAGTAAACGTGCCTGATTGCACAGGCCAGGTTGTCTTTCACTGCCTCCTCGTTGAGTTTCAAATGGTCTGCCCACTCCCCGCTTCCAGTTTTTGGAATTTTTTTTAAACTTTAAAAATGTTATTGACACAGGTTCTCACTCTGTTGCCCAAGTTGGAGAGCAGTGGCACAATTGCAGCTCACTGCAGCCTCGACCTCCGCAGGCTCAAGTGATCCTCCCACCTCAGCCTCTTGAGTAGCTGGGACTGCAGGTGCACACTACCAAGCCCAGGTAATTTTTGTATTTTTGGTAGAGACGAAGTTTCGCCACGTTGCCCAGGCTGGTCTTAAACTCCTGGGCTCAAGAGATCTGCGTGCCTCAGCCTCCCAAAGTGCTGGAATTACAAGCATGAGCCACCACACACAAGCCCCAGTATTTAGAATTTTTGAACTCTACCCCTGGGGATCTCTTCTCTGCAAGTCCTGGATGAACAACCATGTAGTAGCTTATGGTCACTGGGGGCCCCCGGAATCTCTGTGCTGCTTCTTAAAACACCTAAAAACTTTGGATAGGAAGGAGTGATACAATTTGCGTTTTATGATTCCTGGTAGCTGATAACCTGTAGAGTTTGGAATCGTTTGCTTGTGATTTTAGCAGTAGGATGCTTTATTATTAGCATTCCACTTCTAACAATTAGCTCTATTATTATTTGTTACGGAGAGCAGAGTGTTTGGAGTGAGTGTAAGCAGAGGGCATGTTGCTGTCTTAAACTTCCTCAGCTGCAGCCAATGTCCAGAGGGCATAGGCAGCCAGGACACATATCATGGGGCTGTAGTGTAGGTTTCAGACAGCATCTGTCTGATTGTTTATGTCCATCATGTACACATGGTTTAATATTTTGGTTATCACCTCTGCTATGATCCAAATGGCGTGATTTGGGGGATCTCTCAGTATCTCCAATTCTTCCCTCTCACTGCTAAGAAGCATGCAGCAATTCATTGCCATTCTTCTATTCTTTTATCTTATGGTTTTCTTTCCTCTCGGATGTTGAATTCCTTGTTGAATGAGGAGATGAGGGGACATATAAGCCTTACCAGTAATTTATAGCATCAATGGATTGCGCAAATGAGGGTTCAAAAAGCAAAACTGAATTGATGGTTTCTGAGGACGGCAGCTTGGATTTCTTCTTCATGGTAGCACATACCTTTGGAGAAGTGGTAAATTCCCCTCTCAGGCCAAGCTACAGTTTATGTACACGGTGGCAAGCAGTGGAAAATTCAGTGGGAAATAAATGGATGCCATGTAGAAGCGTGAATTCCAGACACCTCCTGCTCGGCTGAATCCTGGGGGCAGGAAATGTAAGCTTCACTGTGGAGCTGAAACCTCGAGACTCTAAAATGGCATCAGCCAGAAGACATGCATTTCGAGAGGAGGGTGGTCGTCTGTCCTGCCAGCTGCTGCTTCATGGTCAAGAAAGAGGAAGATGCAAAATGTTCTGATTTATCTTCAGGACTTTCTCCTGCACAACTCAGTGTTTCTCATTAAATTTGGGTAATATCGTTTTCCAGTTTGTAACACATGCAGCTTTATTAAAATTTACCCTTTTAAAATTTTTATTTATTTTATTTTTTATTTTTACTTTTTTTTGAGACAGGGTCTCACTCTTTTCTCGAGGCTTTAGTGCAGGGGCACGCTATCAGCCGTGACTTCCCAGGCTCAAGCGATCCTTGCACCTCACCCTCCAAAGTAGCTGAGACTACAGATGTGCACCTAATTTTTTGTATTTTTAGTAGAGACCGGGTTTCACTATGTTGCCCAGACTTGTCTCGAACTCCTGGCCTTAAGCGATCCTCCCACCTCAGCCTCCCAAAGTGTTGGGATTATAGGCGTGAGCCACCGCGCCTGGGCAGATATATCCTTTTAGTGTGAAGGAGTTTGAAAAAACATGTGCAAGCATGAAAATAGAAAATACCATCATTTGCAAATCCATGTGTCCAGTCATGTAAACATTTCTTTGATGGAAATCAAGGTAGAAGATTTCTGTCACCCAAAAAAGGTCCTTGGGTCCCTGACAAGCACTGATGTGCTTTTTATCCCTATAGTTTTTGCCTTTTCCAGAATGCCATGGAAATAGAATCATACAGCTTACAATCCTCTGAGTCTGGCTTCCTTTACTTAGCATAACACCTTTGAGATTCCTTCAAGTTGCTGCACCTATAACTGCTTCATTCATTTCCAGCGCTGAATGGTATTCCCGTCTATGGATGTGCCTCAATTTGTTTAGCCATTCACAAATTAACAGGTAGTTGGTTGTTTTCTGTTCTGAGCTATTGCAAATAGAGATGCTATAAATATTTGTGTACAGGTTTTGGGCTAACATATGCTTTCATTTCACTTGGTTAAATGCCTTGGAGTAGAATTGTTGGGTCATATGCTAAACAGAAAAAGAAATTGTTTTCTTTTTATAATGTTAAAATTCACCTATTGCAGGGTGTTTTGCTTTTAAAATACTATACACAAAGAAGCTATACTACTTTTTCTTAATTTAATGCTATTTGCCTTAAATCCTATTTCCGTGAATAATATTTCTTCATATTTGAAGCTTTATTTTTTGAACTGATATTGTTAATATGTTTACATGGTTTTTGTCGAGGGCCAAAATTCTGTCTATGTCACCAACACCTCGAGTAGGGCTGGGCACATGGTATCCACACAGGAAATAGTTTTGAACAAATGAATGTATTAATATATGTTGCACTCCCACTTTCTTTTTAATCTTATTTGTTCAATTTGTATTTGTCTATCCTTTTATTTTGAATCACTGTCTCTCTGATTTATACTGGTTCTTGGAATTTCCCACCAATTACAGGGGCTTTGTCTTTTTAGTAGGGAAATTTTATTCATTCCAATATTGTTATGGGTGCCCTCACTCAGGTTACCTGTTTTGATTAATTCTTTCCACTTGTTTGTTCATCTCTCTCTCCTCTCTCTCTCTCTCTCTTTCTCCTCTCCTCTCTCCTCTTCTTCTGTCTCTCCTCTCTCTCCTGTCTCTCTTGTCTCTCTCCCTTCTCTCTCTCCTCTCCTCTCTCTTCTCCTCTCTTCTCCCTCCCATCCCCTCCTCTCCCCTCCCCTCCCCTCTCCTCTCCTCTCCTTCTCTCTCTCCCGTCTCTCTTCCCTCTCTCCTCTCTCTCTTCTCTCTCTCCTCTCTCTCCTCTCTCTCCTCTCCTCTCTCCTCTCCCCTCTCCTCTCTCCACTCCCCGCCCCTCTCCTCTCTCCCCTCCCCGCCCCTCTCCTCTCCTCCCCTCCCCTCACCTCTCCTCTCCTCTCCTCTCTTTCCAATCTCTCTTCCCTCTCTCCTCTCTCTCTTCTCTCTCTCCTGTCTCTCCTCTCCTCTCTCCTCTCCCCTCTCCTCTCTCTCACTCCTCTCTCCCCTCCCCTCTCCTCTCCTCTCCTCTCCTCTCCTCTCCTCACCTCTTCTCTCTTCCTCTCTCTCCCCTCTCTCCTCTCTCTCTTCTCTCTAGGAGCTTTTGGTCAGAGACTATGACGTTTTCTAGGTATATAATCCTATTTGGACACCTTTTATTTTTTTTTCTCTGCCTGTTTGCTTTGGGTAAAACGTCCAGTACTATGTTCAATAGGAGTAGTGAGAGTGGCATACTTTGTGTGTGTGATATGCATATACATATATATATTCACAAGCATATACATGTAGCTACATATATGCATATTTATTATATATAGAGAAAGAAAATAGGATAGAATGAGGGTTATTTAATCTAGGTTTATTTAAAACTGCAACCAAGACTTATATTGCATCCTTGTCTTTTTCCAGTTCTCAAGGGGAATGCTTTTGGATTTTGTCCACTCGGTATGATGTTGGCTGTGGATTTGTCATAGATGGTTCATATTATTTTAAGGTACGTACCGTCTATGCCTAGTTTGCTGAGTGTTTTTAACATGAAGAGATGTTGAATTTTATTAGAAGCCTTTTCTGCATCTATTGAGATTATCATGTGGTTCTCGTTTTGAGTTCGGTTTATGTGGTGAATCACATTTTTTGGTTTGTGTATGTTAAACCAACCTTTTGTCCTGAGAATAAAGCCTACTTGATCGTGATAGATTAGTTTTTTGATGTGCTGCTGGATTCCGTTTGCTAGTATTTTGTTGAGGATTTTTGTGTCTATTTTTATCAAGGCTATTGACCTGAAGTTTTCTTTTGACTATTTTAGATACTTTCTGTGGGTGGAATCATGCAGTGTTTTTCTGTGACTGGCTTCTTTCACTTAGCATCATATCCTCAGGTTCAGCCGTGTTGTCACACATGGCGGGATTTCTTTTCAAAAAGCTGGATAATATTCCATTGTGCGTGTATGGGTGTGTATATATATGTAATACATGTGTGTATATGTTACACATCTATTACATGTGTAACACACACACACACACACACCCCCATATATATATAGATCACATTTTCTTTATGCAGTCATCTGTTGATTGACATCGAGGTTGTTTCTGTGTCTTGGTTATTGTGAATAATGCTACAATGAACATGGGGGTGCAGATATTTTTTTGGAGGTCCTCATCTCTATTCTTCTGGAGAGATACACCCAGAAATGGGATTTCTGGAATATATGGCCATTCTAATTTTAATGTTTTGGAAACCTAAATACTGTTTGCCATAGTGGCTGCACCATCCTACATTCCTACTTACAGAGTACAAGCGTTTCAATTTCTCCACGTCTTCCCCTTTTGGTATCCTTTGTTTCTTGATGATAGCCATTCTCATAGATGTGAGGCCATCTAGTATTTTCAAGAGTAGTACTGAAAGGTCATCAAAACAGAAGGACCATGGCCCTGGAAGCACAATAGACAGAGAAGAGATGCTGTCAGTCAAGGAACATGATTCTCACCTCCAGTGAGCTTGTGAGTTTTCTCCTCGCAGGATCTTGGAGATTCCATCTCAAGCAGCTGGGCAGATATAAAATTAGTCTTATTATTAATCCGCCTTTCAGAAGTATGTAATTTCAAAACCAATTTGAAATAGATCTTGAAATTTGCTGTTAATGAGAATAGCATTAAATAGGCAGATGCAACTATGAATATCATCTTCCACAGTGGCTCTCTGAAAAAGTGATGGATATGCAATTAGTTTGAGGTAATTTACATCTTATTCATAAATCATAACATCACTTGGTACTCCTTAAATATATACAACTACAATGTGTCAATTTGCAATTAAAAGTAAAAATTAACAACAACAAAGGGAGAAATAGATACGCAGTGTTCGGAGGAACCATGGTACTTCTTCTTTGCTAAACGGACTTTCATTTTTTTTGGTCTGTTTCTATCTGTGAGAATCAACATTTTAAAATCACTGATTTGCTTGCTTATATGCAGCAGCCTTGCTTCCCCCTTCTGACATTTATATTTCCCCCTCCATCCCTATGCCCTGGTCCTGGCAGTCTCCTAGATCCTTTCTAATTCTTTTTTTTTTTTTTTTTTTTTTTTTTTTGTTTGAGACGGAGTCTCACTCTGTCGCCCAGGCTAGAGTGCAGTGGCGCAATCTCGGCTCACTGCAAGCTCCGCCTCCTGGGTTCACGCCATTCTCCTGCCTCAGCCTCTCCGAGTAGCTGGGACTACAGGCGCCCGCCACCATGCCCGGCTAATTTTTTGTATTTTTAGTAGAGACGGGGTTTCACCGTGGTCTCGATCTCCTGACCTCGTGATCCGCCCGCCTCGGCCTCCCAAAGTGCTGGGATTACAAGCGTGAGCCACCGCACCCGGCCTTTCTAATTCTTCCTCTCTATTTGTGTTAGATTTTTTCCATATTGCAGGTAAAGACATACCTGAGACTGTAAGAAAAAGAGGTTTAATGGACTCACAGTTCCATGTGGGTGGAGAAGCCTCACAACCATGGCAACAGGTAAAAGTCACATCTTATGTGGTGGCAGACCAGAGAGAAAGTGAGAGCCAAGTGAAGGGGGAAACTCCGTATTAAACCATCAGACCTTGTGAGACTTCTTCACTACCATGAGAACAGTGTTGGGGAAACCCCCCTCATGATTCAATTATCTCCCGCTGGGTTTCTCCCACAACACATGGGAATTATGGGAGCACAATTCAAGATGAAATTTGGGTGGGGACCAGCCAAACCGTATCACAATTGAATTCCATTCACATAGTTAATGAACACTTCCCAGATTTTTCTTATCAGTGGGGATACAGAAGTGACTGAGACCACAGTCCCTGCTCTGAAATTGTGATAAGTATGGTGAGAAGAGGTGTATATTCGGGGACCATGGGGGATGTGTTGGCTTGGAGCCTGGGGGAAGGGTACCTCTGGTAAAGGATGGAGCACGACCAAGCACAGCCAGTTAAGAGTGTCAGTTCTGGAATTAGACACACCTGCGCTGAATTCCTGCCCCACAACTTCTTGTGTGAATTGGGCAAAGGATGTAACATTACTTATGGTGACTGTGAAATCATGATGGGAGCGGTGACACAGAGCAAATGCTCAGTGCATGTCAGTGTTCACGGTGATGATGATGATGATGATGATGATGACGACGATGACGACGATGAGGAGGAAGAGCTGCACCACTCCAGCATGCCTCTAAACCTGCATGGGAGCAATGCCTGGCAGAGCGCTCCCACAGACATGAACTTTTCCATTTCCTGTGATTCACATCCTTATTTTGGTTTCTCATTATATAAGACCCAGCTCTTCATTTTGCCATTTCAAAATCCCCCAGTGCGCCTACCACTCATCCTCGATTTCCTTCTTCCATAAGCCTCTTCCAAGATCTCTTCTACACCTATAGAAGTACAGAAATAAATCCCATTTTGTTCATTCTTCTCCTCCCCTAGAAGCTCAGGCGAGGGGCTAAGGAATGTTCAACTCTGCGCCTTCTACTTCACTCCAGGAAATTCCTGAGAGGAATGAGAGCAAGGCATTGGAGAAGTCAGTAGACATCCTACATGTGGTGAGGGCACTTCCATCACTGTCCTTGGAATCA
Source organism: Nomascus leucogenys (assembly GCF_006542625.1). Classification (NCBI taxonomy): domain Eukaryota; kingdom Metazoa; phylum Chordata; class Mammalia; order Primates; family Hylobatidae; genus Nomascus; species Nomascus leucogenys. The sequence goes on from NC_044384.1 coordinate 133,214,588, forward strand.
CAATCTCAGGACTGAAGGCAATTTTCAGTGTTGGCCGTTGGCTGGTCTAACCCATTCCAGTGCTGAAACCCCTTTACAGGCACCCCTTTGGAGAGACTCTTCTGTTCAGCCAGACACCCAGTGCTCCATTCTGACCCTGCTGGGACTATGGGTGAAATATTATGGCCGAAGCTATGTTGCCTGGAAACAAAACTTCTATGATGTCAGAGCCCAACCATTTGTATGTTGAAATTCTGTTGTTTGAAATTACCACCTGGAGGAAACATCCTATTTTCTATTACCTTCTTGAACACATGGGAAGCTTCAAACAATTCAATGTGTTAATATCAGATGCTTTTGATGTAAAAGTGGTAGGAGAGACTGGGAGTCAGTTGGATATGAATTTAAAGAAAAATAACTAGTAACACAGAACTTGGCAACTTACGTTCTTATAAACATGGACTATTACAAACATGACAATTTCTAATTGTCATCACCCTAAAATTTATATTCTATGTACTAGGGATGACATATATTAAATATTCTGGTATATTTTTGTTATATATTGAAACTGACCTGTAATAATTTTAATGTTGTAAATGAACACAGAAATGAAAAGTTTGTACCTAATGGGAAGAGAAGCATCGCTTTAGACATTATGAGCCTTTGGGATTTTCTTGTTTTCTGTGAAGAAAGGAGAAATCTGATTATTTTCTGGATTCGTATTTGTTTAAGAAATCAATTCATGTCTGAAGTGTGTCTTGTTGGGGTGAGCAAAATATTGCAGATTTGCTCAACAAACAAGTTCAGACGTTGGACGTCAAGAAAAAAATTAAAGTTCAGGTGTAAATTAATCTTATTCATCTTCTTGGCTTTGTACTGGAAGGAATTTCAAATAAACATCATCTCAGCCTTTTCCCATTTGTTGTTGTTAAAAGCAAACTGTATCTGCTGGAAGGACAGGTAAAGAGTGGTAGACAGTTCTGGGATTGATGAAGTCATGGTTAAGGAGGTTTCTTTAATTTGTTTGTTTCCAAAAATATTTGACCACCACCATATAATGTCATTCTTTCTAAACACGCAATTTCTGATTGTCAGCAAATTTTCTTTAATGTCCAAAGGAATGTACCCAGGTCCCCAGAGAATTATGTGCGTGAAAGCAATATGTAAACAGTGGAACACTTGATAAATGTAAAGGGATATTATTTCCTAAAATCAATCTCATTGTTTTTAAACAAATCAGAAAGGGAGAAAATGGCTGGAGAAGAGGGAGATGGTACAGCAAGGATGAGAGCAAATCCAGGGAGGAGCTGGCTGGTCTGGTGCATCCTGGTCTGCTTAGACTGTGAGGCACGTTTTGCCTGGTTCAGGGGCATTCAGATACAGCACAGGATGGGAGGCAGACTGGCTAGTGAGAGGATTCTGGAGGAATCTGTGAGGACTGTTAGAAAATATCACAGCCTCCTTCTCCTGTGGGCTTACTGTTTCTGTCAAACACAGACTCCAGGATTGTAAATCTATTTATTTGCTATCTCAGTTTTACTTGATTAGATACTTTGGGAGACCGTGTTGGGGGTGGGAGGTGAGCATGTTTGATGACCCCAAAACTGCGAGATGAAGAATGACTTCTTAAACCTGATCCATTTAAATCGTTGATTTTTATGACAGCAACCTTCTGTCTTTGTGTTGTTTGGGTTTGCAGGGCTGCTGCTCTGAGAGTCGCCTTACAGTCACCGAGATCATTGTTCAGGTAACCGTCACCAGAAAGTGCCTAGGTTATGGGCTCATGATCTTAATGACTTGGCTTTCTACCCACCTGTGATTTTAAAAATAAGCTATTCTTATTAAAATTATAAAATTTGCAAGTCTCATATAAAAGGGAATATCTTTATCCCATGCAGAAGGATAAGGGTTTGGGGGACTCCCAAGAGCTGGGTTTGAATCCTGGTTCTAGGACTTGCTGGCTATGTAATCTTAAGCGAATCACAGAATATCCTTGAGCTTGTTCTCTTGTTCATCAAATTCCAATGCTAATATGTACCTCACAGACTTGTTGAAGATGCAATTAAACAAATATTTACAGAGCTTTTTACATTTCCAATGCCTTATGCAAAAGTTAGTTATAATGACACTGCGGTGGAAGATTTTATCATGTGTAAGAGCCTAAATTATTTTGCACGAGCTCCCTCTATTACTAGCCTGAAACCATAACCCTTTAGATTTATAAGGTCAGACAGTTGTGCTCTATTCAATTATAACTCTTGAAACTTTTGAAGAAGGAGAAAAGTCTCTCCTTGTTCAAGGATGAGAACAACGAGGGAAAACAACAACACGGAGTTTATGAAAAGGTAGTCAGGACAAGGAAAGGAAGGAGTGTTTTGAAAACTCTGACAAATAATGAGTCTCTTAAAATGATTGACTACAAGAACCAAAAGAAACTCATGGAAACTATTTGGCATCTTTAGTGGAACATAAAAATGTATGGACATTGTGGCCATAATAAAAAAATAAAAAAAATAATAGTTGTTGGCTTGGATGTGATGAATAGGGAACACTTCTACACTGCTGGAGGGAATGTAAACTAGTACAACCACTATGAAAAACAGTGTGGAGATTCCTTAAAGAACTAAAAATAGAACTACCATTTGATCCAGCAATCACACTACTGGGTATCTACCCAGAGGAAAATAAGTCATTATATGAAAAAGATACTTGCACACACATTTATAGCAGTACAGTTCACAGTTGCAAAAACGTGGAACTAACCCAAATGCCCATCAATCAACGAGTGGATAAATAAACTGTGGCATATATATATATATATATGATGGAATACTACTCAGCCATAAAAAGGAATGAATTAATGGCATTCATAGTGACTTAGATGAGATTGGAGACTGTTATTTTAAGTGAAGTAACTCAGGAATGGAAAACCAAACATCATATGTTCTCACTCATACGTGGGAGCTAAGCTATGAAGATGCAAAGGCATAAGAATGACACAGTGGAATTTTGGGACTCAGGGGAAAGGGTGGGAAGGGGCTGAGGGATGAAAGACTACCAATAGGGTACACCATATACTGCTCGGGAGATGGATGCACCAAAATCTCACAGATCATCACTGAAGAAGTTACTCATGTAACCAAACACAACCTGTTCCTCAGGAGCCTAAGGAAATTTAAAAATAAAAACTAAAAAATATATATATTTTAATTTTTATATATTTTATATATAGCCATTGTGAAACAGATATCAGGCTAAGACAAAAAACATGAGAGGAGACAAAATATAAGATTGGTGAGATTCTTCTAGGGTTGTAAAGAAATATGAAAAGATGTAGCAGAATTAAAGCCCTCAATGGAGGCAAGAATACAAAATTAACACTGGAGAACATTTGAGTTGATATTAAGCGCATACCTGGAGATCAGAACACAGAACCAAAAGACACAAAAATTGAAATCATCAGAGAAATGATGATAAGTAAAGAGCATAGGTAAGAGAAGATCAGCCAAAGAACTATGAGTATTTAGGATGAAAAGGCCAAACTAAACGGAAAACAGGAATAATTAGGGCTCAGTTGAAGAAAATGTTCCGGATTTGAATAAAGTAATTTGGTATATAGATCAGAAGTGTGTTCACTATGTTCTAGGCAAAAATCAACCAAAAATGACTCATGTAGATTCACAGTGTGGTGGAATTTTTCAATGATAATGTCATATAGAAAACCCTGTAAACATCCAGAAAAAAAAAAAAAAAACTTACCAGTAAATGAAAAAAACATCACACTAACTTCGGACAACTTTGCAACAGTTAGCATGTTAAAAATAGGGCTATCTATAGAGTTTGGGGAGAAACAATAGTGATCCAAGAATATATCACTTAGTCATGTGATGTGTCAAGGCAATTGAAAGACATCCTCAAAGATGCAAGGCATTAATAAAATACAATTGAGAAAAAAAAATACTTGGAGACATACACCACTTTAGTAATGACTCAATATTAACTCAAGAAGGTGAAAAAAAAACACATAAAAAACTTACTGTTTTTTCTTCCGGAGTTCAAATTCAAATTCAGAGGATCATGTTTTCAGGGTAAATTCTCCTATGGTGCTTCTTTCACAGTTTTGTTTATTCGCTTGCTTTATCTTTGCCCTTTCTATGTTCTTAATATAATTCAATTTATATCTTGATATGTATTTTTTACTCCCAGATTTATTTGGACTTTTTTCTTAGATTTGATTATTACTTAAAATATTGAACACTAAGCTATAGCACTAATGCATTTTTTTGACATTTGGTTAAAGCTGAACCTACTAGCTTGGGATCCTTTGCCAGAGGCATCACTAATCAATGAGAGTAGTGATTTGATTCTTCAGAGCATCAGAGTTTGCTAGAACAATCTAATTTAACCTTTGGCTGGGGAAAGATTTCTTAAGCAAGAGCCAAAAAATGTTTAACATAAAGGAAAAGATCAACACTTTCGACAGTATTTAAAATCAAGAAACTTTCTTCTTCAAAGGACACCATGAAAAGAATAAAAGGGCAAGCTGCAGAGTGGAAGAAAATTTTTGCAGCAGGTAGAATTGATAATGTGCTCATATTCAGAATATATAAAGATTCCCTCCAAACCAATAAGTAAGAGACAGCCTAATGAAAAAATGGGCAAGACATGTGAACAGAAACTTCACAAAGGAGAATAACATAATGGCCATTAAATTTATGAAAAATGCTTTACTTTATTAGAAATACATAAAATGATAGTTAAGACCACTACAAATATCACTACAGAATTCACAGTATAGCAAAAATTAAGAACGCTGACATGCCCAGGTATTGATGAGGTTATGGAATGGAGGTTATGGAAAGCTCTTATATCCTGGTGGGAGTTTAGGTGGTACAACCACCCTGAAAAACTGTTAGTGTGTACTGAAGGTGAAAAATACCCTATGACCAGCAATTTTACTTCTGGTTTATATTTAGAGAAATGAATGTAGTTGTGCTCCAACAGACTTGCACAGGAACAGATAGCATTATTCATAATAGCTACAGATTGGCAACAACTCAAATGTTCATCAGTAGTAGAATGGAGTAATAAATTATGCTATATTCATGCTTCTAATGGAATACTATGGCAAGAAGAATAAACTACAAGTACACACAAAGCCATTGATAATTTTATGTCAATAATACTGGGTAAAGGAAGACAAAGATGTAATGATAATATTCTGAGCCCATTTATATAAAAAACACACAAATGTTACAAGTCCAAGTAGTGGTTACTCTTGAAGTAGAAGAGGTGTGGTGATTGGTAGGGTGCTTAGGGAGAGGGGGTGGAGGAACTTCTGAAATGCTGTTAATATTCTATTTCTTAATCTAAGTGGTAATTACACCGTTGTATTAATTTTGTAACAATTCATTGAGCTGTACACTTAGGATTTGTTCACTTTTTGGTATATCTATTATACTTCAATAAAAAGTTTAAAAAATTAAAAAGAAATATGCATAAAAAAACTAAGAAAATACAATATGGTGACTATCTGTGGATAATAGGATTGCAGGTGGTTTGTCCTTTCTTTTTTAAAGTATACTTCCCTATATTTTCCAATTTTTTTTAAAATGAGTAAGTACTATTTTGATAATGAAAATTGAAACAACGTAAACCTTCATTCAAACCACAGAATCACCCATGACTCCACCTTCTTCTTTCTTATGCATATCCAATCATTTACTCATTTTATACCTGCAATGCCTCTTGCAGTTATTCACAAGGACTTTTTTCCCAGTCCTCTGGTTTAACTCTTCATCTCTTACCCAAACATTGCAATAGCCTCACAATTAGTATTCCTGCAAGTGTAACAGTTCCAGTCTCATGGCTTCACTGCTCACCTGTCTTCATGGCTTCCTGTTGCTTACAGAGTCCATCACATGACATTCTAGTTTCTCCTGTTGGGGAGCAAAGAGTGATACCCCACAGTATGGTACTTTGGCATGCTGAGCACCTCGAATTAAAAGAAATCAGAAAGGCTTAGAAACTGCCTCAGAACCAAAAATTTACTAATCTTCTCTTGTTTCTCCCCCCACCTCCAAAGGGCAGGCAGGGACTCTTTCTGGAATTCCCTTATCTGATTAAGAAAACTTCTTTCTAAAAGAAATACAATTGTCTTAAGATCTGCCTGCACCCTTTCCAAGATTCTTATCAAGTAATCTGGAAAGATTAAGCGCTCAGAAGAGAAGAGGCAAAAAACTGTACCATGCCAAGACTTTTCGTCTTTTCTTCTGAAGGCAGCTTTTCAGAAATCACCTGGGACACTTTATCTCCACAATAAGACAACCTTTGCTCACAGTGAAGTTCCATCCCTCACCTTTCCACTACCTCCCTTAGCGCTCAGAGGAGCTTTGTCCCAGGCCATTGTTCTTTGGGCTTATTCATTTCCTCTAAAAATTATTTACTACCCCTCAAATGGCCACATTTCCCCCATCTCCCCTTCCCTATGAAGAAGGGTAAATCAGTACCTGAACCTCACTGCATTACTGGGTAATTGTCTTCCCGTTATTCCCCTATGTTTATGCATGCTAAAGAAATCTGTAGGCCTTTTTCTCCTATTGGTCTGCCCATTGTCAATTTATTTTCAGTGAACAATTAGAGGTTGGAGGGGAAGATTTTTCTTGGCCCACACTCCTTAAATTGACCCCACAACAGCATACTTTGCAGTCTCAGCTTCCACACTCTCCTTGGTTTATACACTGCACATCTCAAGGCCTATGTGAATTATCCTCATGCATAGGAAAATCTCGTAAAATGGACAGATGCAAGCAACGTGTTTTGAGTTGTTTCTGTGGTTTCATAACACTTTTATCTTTTTCATGGCTTTCATTATGTTCTACAGTTATATTTTAAACCCTCTATAGGTTAAATGCATTTTATGGTCAGACACTATCCTCTTCTTTTTTTTTAAGCCCTGAAAAAGTTTGAGATGAATTTATAGAATTATGTTTTCTTTCTTTTAAACGTGGGCAAATTAACTCATATTTTCTGTACCCATCTACCCACTCCCACAGTCTCTTCAAAAATGAAAAAATGAATCATTAAAGCCCTTCATAAAAATGTAACATAGAAATGTAATTTCATCTGCCGAGCTCCTTAGAAGAAAAAAAAGCATTATATTTAAATGACTGCTGGAGTGGATATTACATATTTCTACTGTTTAATCCTCACAGCTAATGTTACCCTCTGTGTGATTTATTTTCCAAAGTTGATGTAACCATTTCACTTTCTTTGTTCTTATGTTTTAAAGTTTGCAACCTTGATGAGTTATTGAATTGTTTTCCAGTTGCAGTAGCTGTGTTTCATTTTGAGAACTATTCATTACATGACTTAATTGCACATAAGCAGAAACACTACAGAGGCATTTATTTCCATGGACATTTGTTTTTAACCTAATGACCCTTCTAAACCTTTTACACTGTCCTTTTTGGCTCCAAACTAGCCATTATTCCACTTGTTCTTAACAGTTGACCTTCTATTTTTTTTTTATTGAAGAGATCAATGCCATCTGTCTTAAGCTCTGTTTGTTTTTAAGTATCTCACAGCGTATTCATTCCCACTGACCCAGGAAATGACAGGTTTGTGTAATGAGTGCTCTTTCCTTGGCTGCACATCAAAACATCTCTGCCTGGGTCCCGCCCCACAGAGAATCTTATTACATTGTCTGGAATGAGGCATGGACATTGTTTTTGTTTGTTTTTTACAACCTCCCAGGTGATTCTAAGTGCAGACAGGTTTGAGAATACCAGACTAAGGAGAACCGTTTAACTGTTTCCCTGGACCTCATCTCATAGATGACCTTATTCCATCCATTATCCTAGCTCTTCCATCCTTCCTCTTCCTTCAGATTATAAACTTGTACAAATATTTCTCTCAAGCAAAAACACTTTTTCTTCTCATACTTCTCTTTGAGCCACTTTTCCATCTCTGTCATTTTCTCTTTTGCCAAAAGAAAAGAGAAATATACACTTGCTACCACACATGAGATTTTTTATCTCTGCTAAAGACTCCATAGTGCTCTAGTGAAAACATTTCCTCAAAGTTGCCAAACAGCGTCTTAATCATCATAGTTAAAGTGTTTTTTTTGTTGTTGATTGTTTGTTTTTGAGTCAGACTCTCACTGTGTCACCCAGGCTGGAGTGCAGTGGTACGATCTCGACTCACTACAACCTCGCTTCCAGGGCTCAAGCAATTCTTGTGCCTCAGCCTCCCAAGTAGCTGGGATTACAGACCTGCGCTACCATGCCCAGCTAATTTTTGTAGTTTTAGTAGAGATGGGATTTTGCCATGTTGGCCAGGCTGGTCTTGAGCTCCTTCCTGGCTTCATGTGATCCACCCGCCTTGGCTTCCCAAAGTGCTGGGATTACAGGCATGAGCCACCTGCCCGACCAAGATAAGGTGATTTTTTTCACAGTTCTTATTTATTCTGTAGGAAGCACTTCACACTGTTAAACATCCCCTTTTCCTTTGACTTCCTGTTTTTCACATCTTCTCCTACTTCTTTGACTTCATTTTCCAACTCTGTTAACTTATAGACTGGATTCCAAGCAAGAGCTAGTACTTGGTACCAATAGCTGTGGTGATAAACTCTTAGAATCAAGATCAACTAAGCCTGGACCAGCCACTTAGATTCTACTCTAGGTGGACAAAAAGGCAGCTCAGACTCCAAGGAGCAAATAAAAATGGTGAGAGGTGGATGTTGCCAGTAGGACAATCTCCTTATCTGCTGACATTGCTGTCTTTGTTTGGAGAATGTCATCTCTGCTGCAAAGGACAGAAACCTAAATTAAATTAGCTTAAGCAAAGTAGTAACGGAGAGATTGACTTACATAACTTATGCTAACTTCAGACACAGGTGGAACCAGGTACTCAGATGATGTAATTGAAAATATTCCTCTTTCCAGCTCCATAGATGTTTTTGGCTTCCTCATACCAATTGGTGACAGAGATGGTGGCCAGCAGGTCCAGTCTTTTATTCTACCAGCTCAGCCACGCCAGAACGCTGAGATCCTTTTTCTCTGTAATACCAGACAAAGTTCCAGTCCTGAGTCAGACTGCCCTGGGTTGTAGTACATGCTGATTTTCCCAGAACATTCCCATTTCTAAACCCATCACTGTAACTCTGGTTGGAAGACTATGGATTTGAGTCTTCCCTACTTGAACTACATGGGTTGAGAATAGGGAAGGGTGATTTCCAAGGAAAAGATCAGGGAGCTGATAACTGAAGATAAAATGGAAAGGACAGGCAAAGACAACAGATGTCCTCTGCATTACCTGCCCCAATTTCTTTTAAAAGATACTCCTCTCCATTGCCTCCTTTCTCTCCTAAACATAATCATCTTGAATGACCCACACTCATTCTCCCTATCAGTCCTGAAGTTTTCTTATAGGGCATGGCTCTGAATGTTAGGATTAATATCTAGGTTTATGCCAGAGCAAAAGAGAAGACATGTGCTGTAGGTTCCTTTAAAAATGGCTCCCAATGCACTATGTACTTTTTGTGTGTGTCTGAGACAGAATCTCACTCTGCCACCTAGGCTGGAGTGCAGTTGTGCATTATCTCAGCTCACTGCAACCTCCACATCTGCCTCCTAGGTTCAAGCGATCCTCCTGCCTCAGCCTCCCGAGTAACTGGGATTACAGGCACAGCGCCACCATGCCCAACTAATTTTTGTAGTTTTAGTAGAAATGAAGTTCGCCATGTTGGCCAGGCTGGTCTTGAACTCCTGACCTCAAGTGATTCACCTGCCTTGGCTTCCCAAAGTGCTGGGATTACAGGCTTGAGCCACTGCGCCGGGCCGCGCTATGCACTTCTGTAATATGAGTTAGTGCGATATAACAAAATGTTCTGATTCTGAGTGCCAAAAGTTCAGTTCACTGTAAGTACCTGAACACACTCGTCTACTTGTGATCCTTTTTTGAAAAGTGGTGCTTAAAGAGCTCATGCTTTGCAAGCCATCCATGTTGTCCCTTAGGCATTTTATCTTTGCTTACATCGTTGAAGAATGGTTGCTTCTTTCATGGTTTTTGTTTGGTCTAATGCACGTTTTAACGTAATAAAAACAATGCATTTTTGTAGCTAGTTTTCTGGAAAACTTGATCTTTCGGGAATTGTTTTACAGATTGTCAGTAATTTTTTTCTTTAAATTAAAAAAAAAAGGCTCCTAATGATCCTTCTCTTGGTATTCATGCCTTTGGATAATCCCCTCTCCATGAGTGTGGATGTGACTTCTGACTCACCTTGAATCAACAGAATATAGTAAAACTGATAAGGTACACGGGATTCTGTATTTATATTACATAAACTTAAAGCGCGTATCTTGCTGGAGTCTCTCTCCCCACTCCAAATGGCTTTGAGAAAGAAAGTGGCCATGTTAGGGAACCCCCAATTGACAAAGAACTACAGGTGGCCTCTAGGAGCTGAGGGCAGCCTCAAGCCTGCAGTGGTCTCCAGCTGACTGCCAGCAAGAAAATGAGGTCTCCAGTTCTTCAGCTGTAAGAAGCTGGTTTCTACCCACAAGCACCTGAGTTTGGAAGCAGACGCTTCCCTCGTTGAGCCTTAGATGATGCTTCAGCCCAAAGGAACACTTTTATTTCAGCCTTGGAGAAGACCCGGATTCCTGACCCATGGAAACTGTCAGGTAATAAATGTTTTAAGCGACTTCGTTTGTCTTGTTTTGCAATAACGGATAACAAATACGCCATATGTTGCTCCTTACCTTTCCTCTGTATCTTTACCCTTCAACCCATCCCCATCCCAAGGGATATACAAGGCTTATAGGCTCTAGTAGAAAATAACAACCGATCTCAGATTAGTCTTTACTGCGATATGATGTTTTGAGGGTGGATTTAATGCCTTCCTTCTACACCTCTCGGATCCCTCTAAAAAGTTCTGGGTGGGCTTTTGTATCCCCTTGTACACTTACAGGGACTAGTTTGAGTGATGATAATGGTCATATGTTCCTTGGCTTATAAATGTTAGGTAATGTTTTAAAATTAATATTTAGTTACATATGTAATAAATCATTTTTGTTTGTAGAACATTAAGACATTTAGTTCAAGATAAATTGATCTTTAACTATCTTCCTCAGTTGCTAATCCTTTCTCAGATAAAACCATCATGATAAATTTGGCATAGTGTCTTCCGCACTTTTTTCTATGCATTTAAATGCATTTAGTATGTGCACTTATAGAAGTATATAGTATCTTTGACTTTTTTCTATATACTTGTATATACTTGTACATTTTGCTCAATAATTCATTTTGCCATGTTTCTATGTGAGTCTATGAATATCTCCATTAAAAATGCTGCTTATTATTGCATGGTGTATGTAGATTATAATTTATCTTTATTGGTAAATATGTGTACACTTTCTAAACTTTTGCTAAACTTTTGCCATAAACATCTTTAGCCATTGTTAAAAGAGAACACTTTACACAGATTAAATTTAACAGAGTTTATAGGAGTAAAGGAGAATTTAGTTAATTAACTGGCGGCAGCTGAAAACCAGAAGAGATTCACAAAACTCTACGGAGCAGCATGAGCTTTTAGAGGCCAAACATGGAAGCAAAGTACAGATATCACCTGATTGGCTACAACTGGGCATCCGCCTTATTTCGCCAGAGTGTGATCAGCTGGCTACTGGTAACTGACTTAATGAAGCTTGACTATTTGAGACTGAGATCCAGCTGTTTGTTACAAAAATATATGAATACTCCTAAGTTAGGTGTCAGGTGTATTTTTTTTTAACGAACTAAGTTACATTACAGTTTATTATGTAGGAACTCAAGATACAGAGACAGTCTCAGGCTTATGGCCTCTTGTTTTTTTTAAAATTTATCACTCTGAATCCTTGAACACATGAGTGTGTCCAAGAAGCACCTATATAGAGGAATTAGGAAATAGTATTTTGGATCATAAGCACTGTCAACCAGTATAAGGAAACGTGTACCAGTTTGCATGTTCACCAGCACTGAATCTTGCCAATACTATAGTAATTTGTAATTTTGTAATTTGTTACAAGTTTGTCAATTTGTATTATAGTAACTTGTAATTTTGCCAGTTTGATGATCTGATGGGTGAGAATATCTTACTGTTTTAATTTCATTCAATTGTTTAATTGATTTAATTAGCATTTTCCCAATTACTAGCAATATTACATGTCTTTTCACGTTAGTAGCCATCTGTAGTTACTTATTCTGTAAATTTCCTTTCTTTTGTTCATACATTTATCAGATTTTTTGTCTTCTTTTCTAATGGAAACCTTTTATATGATCCGGGTAAAACTTTGGCTCTGTTGTATACACTGCAAATATTTTCTCCCACTCTCCGTTCATCATGTAGTCTTTAGGTTCATGACCTTTTTGATTTCTGTGAGCTATATGAGAAGTCCTTTATACTTAAAGGTGATAAATATACCTAGAAGTTTTAAATATCCTTTTATAGTTTGAGTTTTGTATATGTCTTTAATCAGCTACACATTGTTTTATTGTTTGAATAGTTTGTTGAGAGGATATAAGCTATTGTTTTCCTAATGTCTAGAAAGTTGCTGCAACCCTGTTTGTTGAAAAATCTGTCCATACCTCCAACGTTTTGAGAGTAAACCTTCATTATCCATTAATTTCTCTTATATACATGAGTCAGTCTCTGGACTCTATTCTATTCCATTAATCTGTTTATTCCCAGGATAGTAATATACTGCTAAATTGTTATATCTTCACACAGTATCTTGATATTGTGTAGATTAAGTCCCTCTTCTGTTTTTCTTTCAAAATGATATCTTGACTATTTTTCCATGTTTATTCTTCCACTTGAATTTTAGAGTCATCTTGTTAAGCTCCTTGAAACACTTTGTAAGTACCTGGACCTGTAGTCAAGTAAATTTATGGATTACTTTGCAGAAAATAAACTCCTTGCAATATTGAGCCATCCCATCCATGAAACGATTATAGTCTACTTAGGTTTTTTTTTGCAGTTTTCCCCACAAGGAAGTTCTACTTTTGTGACTAGGTTTATTTCTAGGTACTTTATACTTTTCATTCCAATTGACATCAACATTTTTAATGTTTCATTTTCAAATTGATTTTTGGGTCCATTTAAACTTCTGTCTCTTTTCCTAGTTGGCTCAACTACTCTGGCTCAGTAACTCCAAATCTTAAGAAGTAAATCTGATTGCTTAGAGTAGTGGACACTGTTACTCTGCTATGTTTTCAAACACATTTAAGTTTTATTGGCTAAATGTAAAAGTGTGCAAAACAAGACATAAAATAGAATCACGTTAGTGAAATATAATAAGAAACTTAACAACGTGTGAGTTGGTATATACATAGAAAATAATCTGAATGAAGGAATATACATCAAACTGACCATTAGGTCATTATCTCTGGGGTTATAATAAACTTCATCACAACTAAAAGCACTAGAGAACCAAGAAAAAACCAACCACAAAGCTAGCAGAAGACAAGAAATAATCAGAATCGGAGCTGCATTAAAGGAAATTGAGACACAAAAAAATTCAAAAGATCAATGAATCCAGAAGTTGATTTCTTAAAAAAATTAATAAAATAGACTGCTAGCTAGACTAATAAAGTAGAAAAGAGGGAAGATACAAATAAACAAATTAGAAATGACAAAAGGGATATTACCACTGACCCTACAAAAATACAAACAACTGTCAGAGAATATCATGAACACCTCTATACACACAAACCAGAAAATCCAGAAGAAATTGATAAATTTCTGGATATATACACCCTCTCAAGACTGAAGCAGAAAGAAATTGAATCCCTGAACAGACCAATAATGAGCTCTGAAATTGCATCAATAATAAATAGCCTACAAACCAAAAAAAAAAAAAAGCCCAGGAGCAGACACATTCACTGCTGAATTCTACTAGATGTACAAAGAAGAGCTGTTACCGTTCCTACTGAAACTATTCAAAAAAATTGAGGCAGAAGGACTCCTCCCTAACTCATTCTATGAAGCCACCATCATTCTGATACCAAAACCTGGCAGAGACACAACAACAAAGACAAAAACTTCAAGCCAATATTCTTGATAAACATTGATGCAAAAATCCTCAACAAAATACGGGCAAACTGGATCCAGGAGCACATCAAAAAGCGAATCCACCAGATCAAGTAGGCTTTATTCCTGGAATGAAAGGTTGGCTCAACATAAGCAAATCAGTAAATGTGATTAATTACATAAACAGAACTACAGACAGAAACCACATGATCATCTAAATAGATGCAGAAATGGCTTTCAATAAAATTCAGCACTTCTTCTGGTTAAAAACTCCCAATAAACTAGATTTTGAAGGAACACACCTCAAAATAATAAGAGCCAATCTATGACAAACCCACAGCCAACATCATGCTGAATGACAAAAGCTGGAAGCATTCCCCCTGAGAACCAGAATATAACAAGGATGCCCACTCTCACCACTCCTATTCAACATAGTATTGGAAGTCCTCCCAGAGCTATCAGGTAAGGGAAGGAAATAAAGGGCATCCAAATAGGAAGAGAGGAAGTCAAACTATCCCTATTTGTAGACAACATGATTCTATATCTAGAAAGCCCCACTGTCTTAGCCCAAAAGCTCTTTAAGCCAATAAAAAACTTCAGCAACATCTCATGATATAAAATCAACCTACAAAAATCACTAGCATTTCTATATACCAACAATAGTCAAGCTGGGAGCCAAATCAGGAATGCAATCCCATTCACAATCACCACACAAAAAAATAAAATACCTAGGAATACAGCTAACTAGGGAGGTGAAATACCTGTAGAAGGCGAACTACAAAACACCACTCAAAGATATCAGAGATAACACAACCAAATGGAAAGACATTCCATGCTCATGAATAGGAAGGATCAACATTCTTAAAATAAAATGGCCATACCCCCCAAAACAACATATACATTCAATGCTATTCCTACCAAACTACTAATGACATTCTTCACAGAATTAGAAAAAACTACTTTAAAACCATATGAAACCCCCAAAAAAGAGCCCAAATAGCTAAGGCAATCCTAAGCAAAAAGAGCAAAGCTGGAGGAATCACACTACCAAACTTCAAACTATACTACAGGGCTACAGTAACCAAAACAGCATGGTACTGGCAGAGCCCTGTACTACAGGGCTATGGTAACCAAAACAGCATGGTACTGGCAGAAAAACAGACACATTATCTAATGGAACAGAATAGAGAGCACAGAAATAAGGCTGTACATCTATAACTATCTGATCTTTGACAAAACTGACAAAAACAAGCAATGGGGAAAGTACTCCGTATTCAATAAATGGTGCTAGGATAACTGGCTAGCCATATGCAGAAGATTGAAACTAGATCCCTTCCTTATACCATATACAAAAATCAACTCAAAATGGACCAAAAACTTAAATATAAAACCCAAAACTATAAAAACCCTAGAAGACAACCTAGGCAATACCACTCTGGACATAGGACGAGGCAAAAATTTTGTGATGAAGACACCGAAAGCAACTGCAACAAAAGCAAAAATTGGCAGATGGTATCTAATTACAGAGCTTCTACACAGCAAGAGAAACTATCGACAGAGTAAATAGACAATCTACAGAATGGGAGAAAATCTCCACAAACTATTTATCTGACAAAGGTCTGATATCCAGCATCTATAAGGAACTTAAACAAGTCTATAAGTAAAAAACAGACAACCCCATGAAAACGTAAAAAAAGGAGAAGAACAGACACGTTTCAAAAGAAGACAACCATGCAACCAACAAGCATGTGAAAAAAAGCTCAATCTCACTGATCATTAGAGAAATCCAATCAAAACCACCATGTGATACCATCTCACACCAGTCAGAATTGAATGATTATTATTAAAAAGTCAAAAAATAACAGATGCTGGAGTGCTTGCAGAGAAAAAGGAATGCTTTTTAGTTTCTGTAAATTAATTCAACCATTGTAGGAAATTGTGTGGCGATTCCTCAAAGACCTAAAAACAGAACTACCATTCAACCCAGCATTCTCATTACTGGGTATATACCCAGAGGAATAGTAACTATTCTGTCATAGAGAAATATGAATGCCATGTTCATTGCAGCACTATTTACAATAGCAAAGACGTGGAATCATACTAAATGCCCACCAATGGTAGACTGGATAAAGAAAATGTGGTACATTTACACCATGGAATACTATGCAGCCATAAAAAAGTGAGATCATGTCCTTTGCAGGAACATGGATGGAGCCGGAGGCCATTATCCTTAGCAAACTAATGCAGGGACAGAAAACCTAATACCACATGTTCTCACTTACAAGTGGTAGCTAAATGATGAGAACACATGGACACATAGAGGGGAACAACACACACTGGGGCCTACCAAAAGTTAGAGGGTGGGAGGAGAAATAGGATAAGGAAAAATAATTAATGGGTACTAAGCTTAATACCTGAGTGATGAAATAATCTATACAACAAACTCCTGTGACACGGGTTTACCCTTAAAACAAACCTGCACATGTACCCCGAACTTAAAAGTTTTTGAAAAAAGAAACTAAAGAGAATGACAACTAAATGTAGCAAAGTATTCTAGACATGAATGTGTGCTGGGATGAAAAATTACTTTAAAGGACATTATTATTATTACTATGAAGTGACATATATAACTCAAACTATAACTGTCAATGATTAGATGCTATCATTGAATCAAATATACATTTCCTGAATTTTAAAATTATACTCAAGTCATAAAAGAAAATACCATTATTCTATGAAAATACACACTGAAACCTAAGGGGTAATGATTCATGATACATGTACTCTATACTAAAAATTTTCATGAAAATAATATGGAGGGAAGAGAAAAAGAATGATTAAGAAAATCTAGCAAAAATGTGAACCACTTGAAGAAGATGGTATATGGAAATGTTATACTTTCTTCCCCCACCTACACCTGGTTACTGTCTTTTCTTTTCTCTGTACTTTCATCTTTACTTTTGCATGAACTTTAGAATTGGCTTGGCTCGTTTCAGATATTTCTCTTTCTGGTTACATCTGAATACAATTTTAAGACTTTTTTTCTCTTGTAGAGAAAAGCACACTGTAAACATATTTGGGGTAGTTTAACTTACCCTTTTTTGCTGATTTGTATAGTTTTTGTAGGATGTAGGAATGTAGGAAATATTTCAGTCTAGACTGCTGCTATTATTCCATGAGAATCAGGAAGTTTCTGTACCTCAGAGCTTTTATTTATTTATGTATTTATTTTTGAGATGGAGTTTCGCTCTTGTTGCCCAGGCTGGAGTGCAATGGTGCGATCTCAGCTCACTGCAACCTCCGCCTCCTGGGTTCAAGCAATTATCCTGCCTCAGCCTCCCAAGTAGCTGGGATTACAGGCGTGTGCCTACAGTTTCTACAGTATTACAGTATTATAATGTTCTTTTGCCCCCAAAGAATGTCTTCTGTAATTAGGAAATTAATTATTTTACATTTTTACAGGTTTATTGAAATATAATTTGCAGCAAATAAATTGTACTTATTTGAAGTACACAGTTTGAAAAACACATTCATGTTAATGAACATTTCAAACATTTTCATCACATCCAAAAGTTTTTATACTCCTTTGTAATTTTTTCCTGTCAGTCCCCCAACCCGCCTTGATCCATAGTCAACTATCAATGTGCTTTCTGTATGAAAAGAAAGGAACAGTCTTATATCTGAAGGCAAAGCGTCACAGAGAAGATTCTGAACAAACAGGCCTTGTTCAGTTTCCTTCAGTTTACTACCATTAGGCCAAGTATGCGGGTTTTCACCTGTAATCCCAGCACTTTGGGAGGCCAAGGTGGGCACATCACCTGAGATCAGGAGTTGGAGACCAGTCAAACATGGCAAAACCCTGTCAGTTATACTAGAACTACAAAAATTAGCCGAGTGTGGTGGTGCACGCCCGTAATCCCAGCCACTCAAGAGGCTGAGGCAGGAGAATTGCTTGAACCCTGGGTTGCAGTGAGCCAAGATTGAGCCACTACACTCCGGCCTGGGTGACAGAGCAAAACTCCGTCTCAAAAACAAAAAACAAAAAAACAAAAAACCGCGTTATCCAGTTTATTACCATTAGATCATACCCTTTTTGCTCTATTATATGTCTCCACAATTGTCCGCTCTTCATCAAACCTATTAAAAAACACTAAAGTTTAACTGTTTCTTTAGGCTTTCATTTCCTTATGTAAACATATTAAATAAAATTGTATGCTTTATTCCTGTTAATCTGTCTTTGTCAGTTTGATTTGCAGATCCATCATTGACCCAAAGAAGGTTGAGAAAAACCTTTTTTTCCCTTATAATCAATTGATTCATTGGCCAAGTGACTCAGTTCAATCTCCAACCCCCATACCCTGGAGGTTGGGAGGTCAGGTTGATATCATGTGGTTCAAAGCCCCAACCCTCTAATCACATAGTTGTCTTTCTGATGACTAGCTCCCTCTTGAATCATCTTGTTAGCATAAATACAGGCACGTTTCATTGGGTTCATGGATAACAAAGACACTCCTATCACTCAGCTTATGCCAAGGGTTTTATTTATTTACTTTTTAATTCTTATTTTAATTTTTATTTTTAAAGAGAGGCAAGGTCTCACTCTGTTGCTCAGGCTGAAGTGCAGTGGCATGATTATACCTCATTGCAGCCTTGAAGTCCTGGGCTCGAGTAGTCCTCTTGTCTCAGCCTCCTGAGTAGCTAGGACTACAGGCATGCACCACCACACCTGGCTAATTTTTAAATTTCTTTTGTAGATACAAAGTCTTGCTGTGTTTCCCAGGCTGGTCTTGAACTCCTGGCCTCAACTGATCCTCCCACCTCAGCCTCTCCAAGGGGCTTTAGAAACTCCATTCCAGAAACCTGAGACAAAGACTAGAAAAATTATTTACTATAAAACACCAGCCCGGATGCCACCTCTGTTTTGTTGTTTGTTTGTTTGTTTGTTTGTTTGTTTGTTTGTTTGTTTTGAGACAGAGTCTCACTCTGTCACCCAGGCTGGAGCGCAGTGGCACAATCTCTGCTCACTGCAACCTTCGCCTCCCAGGTTCAAGTGATTCTCCTGCCTCAGACTTCTGAGTAGCTGGAGCTACAGGCGCGTGCCACCATGCCCAGATAATTTTTTGTATATTTAGTAGAGACGGGGTTTCACCGTGTTAACCAGGATTGCCTCGATCGCCTGACCTCGTGATCTGCCTGCCTGGGCCTCCCAAAGTGCTGGGATTACAGGCGTGAGTCACTGTGCCCAGCCGATGCCACCTCTTTCTCCTCAGGGTCTCCTGGGACTCCCATTCAGATTTTATCTCTCCCTTGCATGATCCAACAGTGCAATCATAGAACTTACCATGTTTTACTATTTATCATAGTTACTCAGGGGCACACCCTTCTTCCCTGCAGGCTGCAAGCTGTGAGGGCAGAGAATATCACTTATTAATATTAATCTTTTGAGGTCCCTCAGTGCCAACACAGTGGCACTATGTTTTTTGTTTGTTTTTTCTTTGAGACAGTCACGCTCTGTCACCCAGACTGGAGTACAGTGGCATGATCTTGGCCCACTGCAAACTCTGCCTCCTGGGTTCAAGTGATTCTCTTGCCTTAGCCTCCCGGGTAGCTGGGATTACAGGTCTGGGCCACCACCCCCTGCTAATTTTTTTTTTTTTTTTGTATTTTTAGTAGAGGCAGGGTTTCACCATATTGGCCAGGCTGGTCTCGAACTCCTGACCTCAGGTGATCTGCCTGCCTCCCAAAGTGCTGGGATTACAGGGGTGAGCCACCCCGCCCAGTGTGTGTTTTTTTGTTTTTGTTTTTGTTTTTTTCTCAGATGAAGTCTTGCTCTGTCACCCAGGCTGGAGTGCGGTGGCATGATCTCAGCTCACTGCAACCTCCACCTCCTGGGTTCAAGTGATTCTCCTGCCCCAGTCTCCTGAGTAGCTGGGATTACAGGCGTGCACCACCACGCCCGGCTGATTTTTGTATTTTTAGTACAGAAGGGGTTTCACCATGTTGGCCAGGCTGGTCTCAAACTGCTGACCTCGTGATCCACCCGCCACGGCCTCCCAAGGGGCTGGGATTACAGGTGTGAACCACCACGCTCAGCCTCTGAATTTAATTAGGTTGCTTCATTTTTCTCAGAAGACTTCTTCCCGTTTCCCTTGCAATGCAGTCTTTCTTTTCTAGTGATGTGACAATAATACAAACCATTATATTCTTGAGGATTCATTCACTGTGGATGAAACTTATAAAATCGTAGTTTATCAATTAGTAATTAGATATGCATTCAAATGCTTTAAATCAACGTAGCTGAAGCAGTTCTTTTTTTTTTTAAGGGAACGGTATCACAATAGTATCATTTCATTTCAGAGCTTTTTGAGCTTTTCTGAATTCTCCAATTTTGGGTAGCCCATCATTGAAGCCTTTTGGACGAATTCCTAGATTTCTTGCAAAGAATCACTAGTTAAAAAAAAGACATTCTATATAGGGTACATGCATTCTGCCAACCTTTCTTTACTTTCTTTCATTGAAAATCCAATAAGATAACTGCTTTTTGAATGTTAACAAATTTGAGCTCTCAGAAATCTCCAGAGAAACCACTTCCCATACCTCTCCTAATTATGTGTGAGATGATTTTTGAGGTGTAGGGTTGCAGTGCAGTTTAGTGAGGAGAGTGCTGAAGTGGAGTGGAAATTTGGGGGTTCTAGTCCCTATTTCTCCTATTTGGTAGCTTTATGATTTGGGAGGGGATGTCAGTCAACAAATATCTATTGAGCACCTATAGTGTGGGAAGCCCTATGGGAATATAATGGTAACTAGGACAGACCTAGAAGCTTATGGTCTAGTGAGGATGGCAGACATTAGAGATAACTACAGATAGAAGTGCTGAATTCAAGAGTGTTATTGGAGCTTAGAAGAGACACCTAACCTAACCTTCTGGACTGTGGAAGGTTTGTGAATTTCGCCTTAGGGCATCGCTGCGCAGGGATTGAAAGTTGGTGTTAAGTTGCTTTTACTTCAGTTTATACCAAACTCATAAACAAGCAGTTGAAGAACACCATAAGATCAAGAACACAGGTGAATCGATGTGGCTCTTCACTGCCTCCTTCTTCCTCAGGAGCCAACCCAAGATTGGATTTCACCGCAGCTAGCATGAAGTGAAGAACCCATCCAACCAGAAGAGCCAGTCAAGGGGATGCCTAGCTTTCTATAGAAGAAAGAAATAATTGAGACTTTCTTAAAAGTTCTGTAAATGAAGAGCAATGAGTAGGGACTAGTCTTACCAAATACACAAACAATAAACTCTTGACTCCTGGGCAGAACACGGTGGCTTACACCTGTAATCTCAGCACTTTGGGCAGCTGAGGTGGGCGGATCACCTGAGGTCAGGAGTTCAAGACCAGCCTGGCCAACATGGTGAAACCCCATCTCTACTAAAAATACAAAAAAAATTAGCCAGGCATGGTGGCACGTGCCTGTAATCCCAGCTACTGGGGAGGCTGAGGCAGGAGAATCACTTAAACCCAGGAGGCAGAGGTTGCAGTGAGCCGAGATCATGCCACTACGCTCCAGCCTGGGCAACAAGAGCAAAAACGCTGTCTCAAAAAAACAAAAACAAAAACAAAAAATACCTGTTGACCTTTGATCATGGAAACCACAAATTAACAGTGCATGAATACATAGTCAGAACAGACTGCTGGAGCATGATAGTTTCAAAAGTTTGTTAATGTGTTTGGATGAGGCAGTGGGGAAACAGACACTCTCAAACACTAGTGGTGAGAGTTAATTTGTTGTCAGCCTTATGAAGGACTATTTGGCAGTGCTATGAAAATCGCAAATGCATATATCTTTTTTCAACTTTTCTTTTAGGTTCAGGGGTACGTGTGCAGGTTTGTTATATAAGTAGATTGCATGTCACTGGGGTTTGGTGCTCAGATTATTTCATCACCCAAGTAATAGGTCTAGTGGTTTTCTGATCCTCACCCTCCTCCCACCTTCCATCCTCAAGTAGGCCCTGGTGTCTGTTGTGCCCTTCTTTGTGTCCATGTGTACTCAATTTTTAGCTCCCACTTATAAGTGAGAACATGTAGTAGTTGGTTTTCTGTTGCTGCGTTAGTTTGCTTAGGATAATGGCCTCCAGCTCTATCCATATTGCTGCAAAGTCATAATCTTGTTCTTTTTTATGGCTGTGTAGTATTCCATGGTGTATATGTAGCACAGCAAATACATGTATCTTGTTCCCTGACAATTTCATTCTAGAATTTTATTCTATATTAATGCCAGTGTGTGTGTATATGTCTGTGTATTTATATACACAATTATATATATACACACATATGTGTATATTTATATATAATATAATGACATATATTGATGTTTTACTTATTTATTTACTTTTGAAATGGAGTTTCGCTCGTCACCCAGGCTGGATTGCAATGGTGCAATCTCGGCTCACTGCAACCTCTGCCTCCTGGGTTCAAGCGATTCTCCTGCCTCAGCCTCCCAAATACCTGGGATTACAGGCATGTGCCACCACGCCTGGCTAATGTTTTGTATTTTTAGTAGAGACAGGGCTTCTCCATGTTTGTCAGGCTGGTCTCGAATTCCCAACCTCAGGTAGTCTGTCCGCCTTGGCCTCCCATAGTGCTGGGATTACAGGCATGAGCCACCATGCCAGGCATATTAATGTTTTTTATTGCCACATTATTTGTAGTAGCAGAAGATTGATTGGAAACAATCCAAATGTCCATCAAAAGGAAATAAATAAATTATGATACGTTTATACAATGGCTAAGTATAAAAACGAATAAGTAGATTCTTTGTGTGTTAACAGGGAACAATTTCCAAGACATATTGCTAGGGGAAAAGAAGCAAGGTACAGCAAAGTACAGCTTATGGTATCAATTATTTTTAAAAGGAGGGGAAAGAAAAAAAATATGTATCTCTATTTGCTCCTCTATGCATAAAGTTTCTCTGAAACAAACAAAAAAACCAACAAGAACTATGTGTGTATAGTGGGAGAAAGAGGATTGGGGGATTTGGTTTTTTTTTTTTTTTGGTGTTTGAATCACATAACTGTATTACCTATCCAAAAAATTAAGTAAAATATCTATGCCCAATGGTGCTAAAGCTATTAAAAATATAGAAATGTAATTTACCCTTCCTCTAGCATTTGCATTCTGGACCTGTTTCATTTTAAGCCATATATTTTCAAACACATGAGAGTCTATCTTTCCAGAATTATTTTTGCCTCTACTTAGGAATTGTAGCCACTCAGAGATCCATTCTGTAGCCCCTGTAGCACATGTCCTCATAATTTTCCAGAAGGAGAAACTGATATCAGTGCTTCATCATGAATGTGGCCCATCCAGTTGGCGACAACTAAAGGAATGAGGCCAGGTACGGTGGCTCACGTCTGTAATCCCAGCACTTTGGGAGGCTGAGGCAGGCAGATCACCTGAGGTCAGGAGTTCAAGGCCAGCCTGGTCAACATGGTGAAACCCCATCTCTACTAAAAATAAAAAAATTAGTCAGGTGTGATGACGCATGCCTGTTGTCCCAGCTACTCTGGAGGCTGAGGCAAGAGAATCACTTGAATCCAGGAGGCAGAGGTTGCAGTGAGCCAAGATCGCACAACTGCCCCCCAGCCTAGGCAACAGAGTGAGACTCTGTCTCAAAAATAAAATAAAATAAAATAAAATAAAATAAATAAAATAAAATAAATAAAAATAAAGGAATGGGAATCATTTCTGCAAGTGCTGTCACTCGAGGCAGCACTAACTTGCTTTGCCTGTTTTCTTTGCACTTGCATTGAGGCTGGTGAGGGCTGCTGGGGAAGGTTCCTCCACTTAAGGCTCTTGTGCCTCTCAACCATCATAGGCCTGACCACAGTTGGGTCCTCACTGCAGCTTTTCCATTGTTTGTCTAATCAGTTCTTGCTTATTTTCCTCAGAGACTCTTTCAGGACATCCCTGCACTCTTCAAACTCCCACTGCAGTCTTCATAAGCATCTCTGCAATGCATGGCTCAGAGATGCTCATGTGAGGGTGGTAGTTAAGCTACCTCCCCTGAATGCAGTCAGTCCTCGACACTTGGCCATACGGAGGCTGTTCTGCCATTTCCCTTCCTCCTCATGCCACCTGGGAGGTCTTGCTGTAGTTTGTCCCTGGCCGTTTGGCATTTCTCAGCTTAAAAGAGCTAGCCACAAGTGATGAAAGGGGAGAAATTCCTGTGTTCTCATCTATGGATCACGTTCATAAAAATTGAATGTTTATTTCTTGTTTCTATATTCAAAGTATGGAGAGAAAACCTGAATATCTGCAGGAGCAGAAAGTTATGTGAATAAAAGAAATAAACGGGATGGTACAGTTGGGAGTGCTGGGAATGCAGAATGTGTCATTGGTCTGTCTGCTTCTAATAACAAGAACACCGACTACCAAGGCTGCTGATTGGCATAAGTAGGAAAAACATCCCCAGGGTGGCCTGATTTTTCCATTTTTCAAGAGCAGCCCAAATATAATTTTTTTGGTGAAATTTTTGAATTCTTAAGATTCTATGTGGGCCAAACTAAAATAACCTCAGGCGGATCTGACCTGCAGTTTCCAACCTCTGATTTTAGCCATCTCTTCATCCTTGACAAACTTGAAAACCTTGTCATAATTCAAATGTTTAAATAGCCATTGGTGTGAAATCCTGTGAGATATTTTTCAAGCTAAGTATATGATATATATTCTTTTGCTATTGTCTTCAAGATAACTTTTTCAATTCTAAAGAGATGAAATTTATTTTATAGAAACAATATTGCCCTTGCTTTAATAGGACATGTTGCCTGATTTTTTAAGTATTTAAGCATTTTCAAAAGCATTTCAAAAAAATGCCCTAGGTAGCAAACAAACCTTGGGAAGATTTGCAAACTTTCATTATAAAAAGGCTTGTAAAAGAAAAATATGCTTAGATTTTGGCTTCAGAAATGCCTGTTTTGCTGATATTCACTAATGCAAACAAACCCAAAGAATCAAATGACTGTGCGGAGGTATCTGAGTGATAGCTACTTTTTCTATGAAAATTCCAGCTAAATGTTTTACAGACCTTTAAATTGTGCTGAATCTAATGCCTTTTGACACATAGGCAAAATCATGCAATAGTGGGCTATGAGAGATAAGCCATTGAAATAATTTAGTGCAACTCATATATTACAACCCAGCAAAGTAAAGTCCTGATGGAGAAAATATTTTTATCAAAATGGCACAGTATAGTGCTAGGGCCAGGGCTGGAATTGGATTAGAACACAGGTCTCCTGCCTCTATGTCAATAGCCACCTCCTTACGCATCTATGTTTAGCATATTTTTATTGATTTTTGTTTTTATTTTGAGGCAGAGTCTCACTCTGTCACCCAAGCTGGAGGGCAGTGGTGCAATCTCAGCTCATTACAACCTCCACCTCCCAGGTTCAAGCGATTCTCATGCCTCAGCCTCCCAAATAGCTGGGATTACAGGTGCCCACCACCACACCCAGCTAATTTTTGTATTTTTAGTAGAGATAGGGTTTCGCCATTTTGGCCAGGCTGGTCTCGATCTCCCGACCTCAGGTGATCTGCTCACCTCTGCCTCCCAAAGTGCTGGGATTACAGGCATGAGCTACCTCGCATGGCCCACATCTATGTTTATATAACACATAAGCTTATGTCATTAGTAATTTCTGGAAAGCTGTTGATCGAGATGCAAACATTACTGTCCCTGATTGTTCTGTCTAAATTTCTGGATACAAACCAAAGATGTTGGGGTCTCCTAATTCGTGTTGTCTAGGAGTAAGAACAACAGAAAGAAGCAGTGGTTCTGGCAATTCTCCAGTCCTCTCTGCTCTGTAAACCATTGAACAGAAAGCAGATACTTTTATAAGAATGACAATGATGTCAGAGTTCCTCAATCAAAATCATGTTCATTTCCAGCCCTTCTTGTGCCCAGGATGAGTTTCTTGTAATGCTCTGGGTTTGTGCTCTGCTGTCATATGCCCTCGGTAAAGGATTACACGGAGCTGAACTGCATGACTTTAAGGGTGCTGTGACATGGAAGGGAAGCTGAAATTGGTTCAGAGCCACTGTGTGGTAATGCCAGTCAAGTACCTCCTTTGTCTCAGAAAATTACTAGTTTCATGACAGGAAGTCAAAAGGGCATAACCGTCCAATGGGTTTGCCTCGCCTGCTGCCTAGACAGAGCCGATTTATCAAGACAGGGGAATTGTAATGAAAGAGTAATGAAGGCAGAGCTGGCTGTGCACGAGACCGGAGTTTTATTGTTACTCAATCAGTCTCCCCGAGCATTCAGGGATCAGAGTTTTTAAAGATAATTTGGCAGGTAGGGGCTTGGCAAGTGGGGAGTGCTGATTGGTCAGGTTGGAGATGGACTCATAAGGGGTGGAAGTGAGTTTTTCTTGGTTCTTCTGTTCCTGGGTGCTATGGAAGGACTGGTTGGGCCACATTACCGGTCTGGGTGGTGTCAGCTGATCCATCCAGTGCAGAGTGTGCAAAATATCTCAAGCACTGATGCTAGGTTTTACAATAGTGATGTTACCCCAAGGAGCAATTTGGGAAGGTTCAGGCTCTTGGAGCCAGAGGCTGCGTGACCCCTAAACTGTAATTTCTAAGCTTATTTGTTAGACCTGCAAAGGCAGACTCGACCCCAGACAAAAAGGGGGTCTTTTCCAGAAACGTCTGTTATCAATTTTGTTTCAGAGTCAAACCGTAAACTGAATTCCTTCCCAAAGTTAGTTTGGCCTACAGCCAGGAATGAACAAGGACAGCTTAAGGGTTAGAAGCAAGATGGAGTCAGTTAGGTGTGATGTCTTTCACTGTCATAATTTCCTCAGTTATAATTTTGCGAAGGCGGTTTCAAGAGGATGAAATGTTAGAAGTATAATAATGTTTTGTTGTTGTTGTTGTTAAAGTTAACCAGTCCTTAGGCACATGTGAGATAGTAACTAGCCAAGGTGCAGATAAACCATGACTGTTTAGAGGCACTGAGAGGAAAAGATTGGGGTGTAGTTTTCATTACTGGGTGTGGGTGAGTATTTTCCTCTCATGTCTCGCTCTCTTCATCTCTCAAGCTCACTCTTCCACCCGCAAAAGGGTGTATCTTAATTTCTGTTAGGTAGCTGATAAAAAGAAAAATTTCTGCCAAATTAAATTTAAAGGAGTTTAATTGAGCAATGACCCATTCGCAAATCGGGCAGCCCCTAGAATCACAGTAAATTCAGAGAGACTGCAGCACGCCATGTGGTGGAAGAAGGTCTATAGACAAAAAAAGGGAAATGACACACAGAAATCGGAAGCGAGGTACAGTACTGCTCGATTGGTTACAGCTCTGCGTTTGCCTTATTTGAACACAGTTTGAACAGTCCCCAGTGTATGAATGGTTGAAGTACGGCCACTGGGATTGGCCAAGACTCAGCTATTGTTACAGACACATACTCCTAAGTTAGGTTTTCAGCCTTGCCTACCTATTAAGCTAGGTTGTAGTTCATACACAAGGTCTCAAGAAGTTCGGAGTCATTCTCGGGCCATGTTGAGTTGGCTTTAACACAGCTCAAAATGAGTCCATAGGATTCAAGCTTTCTAGTCCTCTCCCTTCTTGGAATCTGCATGCTATCCTGATGACCTGTCCCTTGTCCCCACCCGAGGACTTCAGAGGGTGACAGGTTGCCATCAGTAGCTGTTTCCTGTTGGCCTTAGTGTTTCCAGACATCTTCTAGTGCCGGGGAGAACTGGCAGGTCCTACACAGACCGTGGAATGTGGAAGGCTGAATAATGACCCCCAAAGGCACCTAGGCCCTAATCTCTGGAATCTGTGACTCTTATATCATAAAAGAGACTTTGCACATGTGATCCTATTAAGTCTTGAGTTGGGGAAATTGCACTGGAATTTCGAGGTGGGCCCTAAATACAATCACAAAAGGAAGGCAGAGGGACATTTGATTAGACAGAAGACAGCAACGGGACCACTCCAGCAACATGCTACACTGCTGGCTTTGGAGAATGAGGAAGGGGTCCTGCACTGAGGAATGCAGGGGATGGGACTCTAAGAAGCTAGAAAAGGCAAGGAAACAAGATTCTTCCCTACTGACCCTGGAGTGAGCGCGGCCCTGCTAACATCCATGAAACTGCTTCCGGGTTTCTGACCTAGGTAACTGTGAGAGTATCAGTTTGTGTTGTTTTAAGCCACCACGTTTGGGGTGATTTGTTACAAAAGCCATAGGGAAATGATGCACAGGATATCCCAGCTTTTCAGAAATGTTGTCAAAGGAATTTAGAAAAAAAAAAACAAAACTATTGCAAAAGACAGCGTGATAAATTCATAAAGAGTAACTACAAAGGCTTAATGCTAATTAAGTTTTAAAATCTCACTGAAATGGATGATTGAGTTTTTAGAAAAATGCAAATGATCACACTGAGCAAAGAGTAGGAAATCTAAAGACGGCACTAACATGCTTCACCTGTTTTCTTTGCTCTTGCACGGAGTCTGGTGAGGGCTGCTGGAGGAAATTCCTCGTCTTAAGGCTCCCTGTGCCTCTCAACAACTGTGGGCCTGACTGCAATTGGGTCCTCAGTGCAGCCCTTCCGTTGTTTCTCTAATCAGTTCTTGCTTATTTTCCTCAGGGATTATTTCAGGCCTTCCCTGCACTCCTAAAACTCCCCTACACTCCTCAAACCCCCTCTCCAATTACATGTAGTAGATGGGCTTGCCTCCATTTTCACAAAGAAAATAGGAGTCCTCAGATATCTTCAATCTCTTATCCTCCAAACTGCGGACATCTTCCTTCCCCCCTCATTTCCTTTTCCCCCTCTTATCACAAAGGGCATGTCCCACCTCCTGTTCCAGGTTAATCCTTCTATCTCTGCTCTGGACCCCATCTAGCTCTGTCTTCTCAGGGATCTTATCAATTGATTGCCTTCTTTTTCTCTTATAAATGCAACCTTTCCCTATTAACTGGCTTCTTCCTGTTAACTTTTAAATATGTCCAACACGTATTTTAAATATGTCTCGTTCAAACTCAAGTCTTCCTAGCTACCTCTTCCTTTGTTTCACAAGAAATTTCTTAAAAGAAAAATGTTAACTTATTTCCACTTTTTTACTTCTATTTCACTCTTCACATGAATGTCATATGGATCCCACTCACCTCACTTTAGTGAAATTGTCCTTGCTGACATCAGCTATGAACTTCTTATGGCTAAATTAATTTCCAAGGCTCAGTCCTAAATGTATGTTTTTCAGAGGGATTTGACAGTGTTGCCCATCTCCTTCACTGATACTCTTTCTTCCCACCTCTATCCCTGCTTGTTTAGTCTCTTTAATGAGCTCCTCTTTATCTGACCATTTTGCAAGCATTTTTTGATTGCCTTTGGCCTTTTTCTCTTTTTATTCAGTAATAATTTTACAAATGACATCTTGTTCCTTCACTGCTAAACTTACTGTCTGCTTATGGGCCTCATAGCTTTATTCCCATGCAAGACACCCTCAACTTCAGAGTCATGTGCTCATCTTCTTACTTGAATTTCCTCCAGGTACTCTCAATGTCCAGTGGATCAGAGACAGAAGTCATTAACATGTTCATCTTTCTTTATTCCTTACCTTAGTGAATGGTGCCCAGCCAATCTAGATATCCTTATTCTCTTTCTTCCTTAGGAATACATCAGACCATTTCAATGTTCTGTGAAGTTTACTTCCTAGATATGTCTCAAATCTGGGCATCCATACTCTGTCACCTCATCCCCAGGGGCCTGATACTTCTCATTGATTCCATTGGAATCTTTTACCTGGTGTTAAGGGCTGAATGTTTGTGTCTTTCACAAATTCGTATACTGAGGCTTTCACCTCCAATATGGTAGTATTTGGAGATGGGGCCTTAGAGTTAGATGAGGTCATGAGGGTGGGGCCTTTATGGTGGGATTAGTCCCCTTTTAAGAAGAGACACCAGGGTGCTCTCTCTCTCTCTCTCTGTCTCTCTCTCTGACATATGAAGACACAGGAAGAAGGTGGCCGCCTGCAATTGAGGCAAAGAGCCCTTACCAGCAACTGAATCTACTGGTACTTTTGTTTTGGGCTTCCCAGCCCCCAGAACTATGAGAAAATAAATTACGCCATCCAGTCCATGGTATTTTGCTATGGCAGCCTGGGCAGCCTATGGTATCTGGATTATCAGAATTGTGTCCCAATAGAACACGCCCATTTCCTTTCACACTAGCCAGAGTCATCTTAAACATATATGTGATCATGCTGCTCCCCTTTTATGAAGCATTTGGAGGTCACCTCACTCTTAGGATAACATCCACAGTTCCTTAACCTTACTTACAAAGCCATGCATCATTTGCCTTCTCCTCTACCTTCCTGTGCTGCCTACCACCTCTTGGTCCAGTTTTGTTGCCCTTCTTTTGACTTCTTAGTCATGTCATTCTCTCTTTTCTTACCAGGATGACATACATACTATTCCTTTTTTTCCCCTTCATCTACTGATTATTAAATACTTCTCATCCTCCTCTGAAGGGCAACATGGGGAATGGGTTAAAAGCATGAGCTCTGGAGTTCACCCTCCCTTGGCATGAACCATTACTTGGCCACTTGCTGGCTGTGTAATCTAGGGTAAGCCACTTAGTTTTTCCATGTGTCAGTTTCCTCATCTGTAAAATGAAGATAATAGTATCTACCTCATAGGATTTGTGAACTACAAAAATCTGAGACAGGTCTCAGTTAATTTAGAAATGTAGAAAGTTTATTTTGCCAAAGTTGAGGACACATGCCCATGACATGGCCTTGGGTGGTCCTAACAACCTGTGCCCAAGGTAGTCAAAGCACAGTTTGGTTTTATACATTCTAGGGAGACATGAGACATCGATCAACATATGCAAGATGAACGTTGGTTCACTCTGGAAAGGTGGGACAACTCGAAGAAAAGGCAGGAAGACTTGAAGTGGGGAGGGGGCTTCCAGGTCATAGGTAGATAAAACACAAATAGTTGCATTCTTTTGGGTTTCTGGTTAGCTTCTTCAAAGGAGGCAATAAGATATGCATTTATCTCAGTGAGCAGAGGGTAGCTTTGAATAGACTCGGAGGCAGGTTGGCCCTAAGCAGTTCCCAGCTTTTTTCCCTTTAGCTTAGTGAATTGGGAGCCCCAAGATTTATTTTCCTTTCACATATTGTTATGAGGATTTGAGTGAGTTTATATTTGTAATGTGCTTAGAGTAGTGCTGACTACATCAGTGTTTATTAAAGGAGTAAAATGCAACTTCAAAGTCTGAGTTTAGACATTATCTTCTCTGAGAAGTTTTTGTTCAACCTCTCTCTCACCCTCACTCCTTAGTCTGGGTGGATGTCCCACTTCTATGCTACCGTAAGCACCTAGGACTCTCCCATCATGACATTCATCCTGTATTGTTACTGGCTGGTTGCTTTTCCATAATCCCCACAAGATATACGCCCCAGAAAAATAAGGAAAATATCTTTATTGTTTACACATCAATTCCCAGTGCCTAGCAGAGCATGTGGCATGTATCAGTCACTCGATCAATATTTTCTGAATGAGTGATTTAATGTATTATGAAATTAGTAATGAGTCATATGCACATATACCGTATGTTGACAGTGATGCATTTGAGAGGCCACGTCCAAACATTACTGGGAAAAATTGTGACCACATAGATTGAGAGTTTTGAAAATGTCTAATATGGGTGGGCACTTGAGGAACTGTATTAGTCAAGGCTATTTCCATTGCTAGTAGCAGAAAGCATAATAACCTAATTCAACTGAGCTAAAGAAAAGTGGAAATATATTGGTTCATGTAACTGAAAAGTCCATGGATGGCTGGCTTTAAGGCCTAAACAAACTCGTCAGGACCCTCTGGTGTCATACTTTCTGCTGCATCGCCCTGTGGGCTGCGCCCAGCAACAAAAGACTGACATTATTCCTTGTTCAACCAGCAAATGACTCAGTCTATGAATTCAGAATAAGCTTTGATACAAAGACAGACAGACAGCAGACAGGCAGACAGATAGACAGAGAGACAGGTAGATATCTCTGCCTGGGTCCCATATCATCTTTGCATCAATCACCGTGGCTAAGGAGATGTGATAATCTGGTTGGAGTATATTGACTAAAAAAGTAGATAGGGCCAGATGTATTAGCTCATGCCTGTAATCCCAGCACTTTGGGAGGCCGAGGCAGGAGGATCACCTGAGGTCAGGAGTTCGAGACCAGCCTGGCCAACAGGGTGAAACCCCCCCCCTACTAAAAATACAAAAATTAGTCAGGTGTGGTGTCACACACCTATAATCTCAGCTACTCCAGAGGCTGAGGCACGAGTATCGCTTGAACCTGGGAGGTGGAGGTTGCAGTGAGCGATGATTGAGTCACTGCACTCCAGCCTGGGTGACAGAGCAAGACTCCATTTCAAAAAAAAGAGAGCAAAAAAGTAGATATGAAAAATTTGGGTACAATTATCAGAAGAAGAATAAATGGTTGGTGGTTAAGTAAGTTATCAATTTATTGTGTATTGTCTTTCAGGTCCATGTCTGCCATTCTTTTCCCTGCTTTGTGTTACTAGAGCTGAACCCTGTCAACATTTCTCATTATCCAGCTGGCACAATGCTGAGCTTTGCCTGTAGGGGCCACTGGAGGCACATTCTGGGAGGAAGGGGCTTCTCATCCTGGTTTCAGTGGGGTTTGTCATTTCTTGCTTTTTTTGGTTCAGCTGCCTGCCTTCAGGGCACATGAGGGTGCTCAGCCACCAGCAAGTGTTGCTTCTCATTGCTGGCCAGTGGTTTCCTGCTCATCATCCTTGACCTGCCTGCTGTGACCCAGTGCCACTCAGGCTATCTCACCTTCCGCTGAACCACAGCTGTCCTGTTAAGGATGTGTGAAACAAACCTAGCCTTGGAGAAGGGGCCCCTTCCATGTTCCTTCTTGGGCTGTTCTCATTCCTTAGCATTCTCTTATATCTCTTTTTAGTAGTTAATTCCCTTGTTGCTTGTTAATGATTTTTTATATTACATTTTTTTCTCTTCAAATTACTGGTGTGGTTTCTGTCTCCTAGCTGGACCGTGACTGACCCACTAATGTACATTAATATTAAAAACATCTGGCAGGGCACGGTGGCTCGCGCCTGTAATCCCAGCACTTTGGAAGGCCAAGGTGGGAGGATCACAACGAGATCAGGAGATCGAGACCATCCTGGCCAACATGGTGAGACCCCATCTCTAGTAAAAAATACAGAAAATAGTGGGTGTGGTGGTGTGTGCCTGTGATACCAGCTACTTGGGAGGCTGAGGCACGAGAATCGCTTGAACTCAGGAAGTGAAGGTTGCAGTGAGCCAAGATTGTGCCACTGCACTCCAGCCTGGTGACAGAGTGAGACTCCATCACAAAAAGAAAAAAAAAAAAATAATAAAAGTAAAAATCTGCCATTGAAATATAAATACTTTTATTGCAATGATATCTACTATAGAGGAAAAGAAGAACCAAGCTTAGCATCATCAAACAAATGATAGGTCTCCCAATTAACTGAACAGTTTGCAGAGTATTTTTTCAAAAAATAATAGAAACGTGGAAATGTATGAAATAATGTTAAATTTTAAAACAGATTGTAAAAATGATTATATAACATGACCTTAGCTATATTTACTAGAATGTAAGCATTGTAGCATCTAGGGTAATTTACTTATTTCTATTTAAAAAAATAGGAATAAGTGCCCATTGCTTTTATTTTTACTACAGGAAAAATAAATTTCAAAGGGGCCAATATTGATGAAAATTAGCCCATGCTAGGGACTGTATAAATTAGGTCAGATTTGGCTGCAAGTAACAGAAAGCTCCAGAATATGGTGGTCAGAACCAGATAAGAGTTTTTCTTTTACATTTAAGAAGTGCCAATCACTTTTAGGTTCATAGCATATTTAAGCAGAAGGTATAGAGATTTGACATATATCCCTGCCATCACATATACATAGCCTCTCCCATGTTCAAAATTCCCTACCCCAGTGGTACATTTGTTACAATTGATAAAGCTACACTCACAGGTTGTTATCGCCCAAAGTCCATAGTTACAAGAGGGTTCACCCTTGGTGTTGCACATTCTTTGGGTTTAGATAAATTTATAATAACATAAAACCACCACATAGCATCATACAGAATAGTTTTACTGCCCTAAAATCCTCTGTGATGCATCCTATTGATCGTTCCCTCTCCCTAATCTCTGGCAACCACCGATCTTTTTGCTGTGTCCGATTCTGCCTTTTCCAGAATGTCATATATTTAGAATCTTACAATATGTAGCCTTTTCACATTACTTCTTCCACTTAGCAATAGGCATTTAAGTTTTCTCCATGTCTTTTCATAGATTGCTAACTCATTTATTTTTAGTGCTGAATAATATTTCACGTTGTTATTTACTGTCTTGAATAACCACAGTTCACTTACCCATTTGCCTAGTAAAGGAAATCTTGGTTGCTTCCAAGTTTTAGTAATTATAAATAAAGATGCTATAAACATCTCTATGCAGGTTTTGTGTGGACATAAGTTTTTAACTTCTTTGGGTAAACACCAAGGAGCAAAATTGCTGGATCTGACAGTAACAGAATGTTCTGTTTTGTAAAAAATTGCCAAGCTGTCTTCCAAGGTATCTGTACCATTTCGCATTGCCACCAGCAATGAATGAGAATTTCTGTTGTCCCACATTCTTGCTAGCATTTAGTGTTGTCTGTGTTCTAAATTTTGGCCATTCCAATGGGTGCATGGTGGTGTCTGATTGCTGTTTTAATTTTCATTTTTCTAATGGTAGATGACGTGGAACATCTTTTCATATGCTTATTTTTTATCTGTATGTCATCTTTGGTGAGGTATTTGTTCAGGTCTTTTACCTAATTTTTAATTGAGTTGTTTGTTTTCAGATTGTTGAGTTTTAAAAGGTCTTTGTATATTTTGGATAAGAATCCTTTATTAGTTATGTCTCTTATAAATATTTCCTCCCAGTCTGTGGCTTCTCTTTTCATTTTGTTGACAGTATCTTTTTTTTTTTTTTGAGACAGAGTCTTGCTCTGTCACCCAGGTTGGAGTGCAATGGCATGGTCTTGGCTCACTGCAACCTCTGCCTCCCAGGTTCAAGTGATTCTCCTGCCTCTGCCTCCTGAGTAGTTGGGATCACAGGCATCTGCCACCATACCCGGCTGATTTTTGTATATTTAGATCAGAGAGAGTTTCACCATGTTGGTCAGGCTGATCTCAAACTCTTAACCTCACCTCATCCACCTGCCTTGGCCTCCCAAAGTGCTGGCATTACAGGCATGAGCCACTGCGCCCAGCCAACAGTATCTTTTGCAAAGCAGAAAATTTTAATTTTAATTAAGTCCAACTTGTCAACTCTTTATTTCATGACTTGTGCCTTTGGTGGTGTAACTAAAATGTCATTGCCAAATCCAAGGTCATCTCAATCTTCTTCTACGTTATTGTCTATGAGTTTTATAGTTTTACACTTTACATTTAGGTCTGTGACTTATTTTGAGTAAATTTTTGTGAGGCATGTAAAGTATCCGTCTAGATTCTCTTCTTTTTGCATGTAGATGTCCAATTGTTTAGCACTGTTTGTTGAAAATCTTTTTTCTGTTGTATTGCCATTGCTCCTTTGTCAACAATTAGTAGACTATATAATCATGCATCACTTAATGAGGGGGACACATTCTGAAAAATGCATCATTAGGCAATTGCTTCATTAGGCAATTTCGTCATTGTGTGAACCTTCTAGAGAGGTCTCACACAAACCTAGAGGGTACAGCCTGCCATACACCTAGGCTATGTGATCTAGCCTATTGCTCCTAAGCTACCAGCCTGTACAGCATGTTACTCTACTGAATACTGTAGACAATTGTAACACAATGGAAAGTATTTGTGTATCTAAACAGATAAAAGGTACAGTAAAAATATGGCATTAAGAGATTAAAAATGGCATTTCTGCTTAGGGCACCTATCATGACTAGAGCTTGCAAGACTGGAAGTCACTCTCGGTTAGTCAATGAATGAGTGGTGAATTAATGTAAAGGCATAAGACATTACTGTACACTCCTGCAGACTTTATAAACATCGCACACTTGGGCTACATTAAATTTATTTAATTTTTTTCTTTCTTTAATAGTAAATTAATCTTAGCTTATTCTAATGTTTTACTTAATAAAGTTTTTAATTGGTACAAGTGTCCAAATTCTTCTCTTTATATTCTTATTCTACATGCTTTTTTATTTTTTAATTTTATAACTTTTTTTGTTAAAAATGAAGCCCCAAACACACACATGAGCCTAGGCCTACACAGGGTCAGATCATCAATATCACTGTCTTCCATCGCCCAGATCTTGCCCCACTGGAAAGTCTTCAGGGGCAATAACATGCATGGAGTTATCATCTCCTATGATAGCAATGCCTTTTTCTGGAATATTCTTGAAGGAACTGCCCAAGGCTATTTTACAGTTAACTTTTTTTTTAAGAAGTAGAAGCAGTACACTCTAAAATAATGATGAAAAACATAGCATAGTAAATACATAAACCACTACTGTAGTCACTTATGATCATTATCAAGTACAATGTACTATACAAAACTGTATGTGTTATACTTTTATGCAACTGGTGAGACAGTAGGTTTGTTTACATCAGCATCACCATAAACACAGAAAATGCACTGTGCTATCACACTGGGGTGGCTGTGATGTCACTAGGTGATAGGAATTTTTCAGCTCCATTGTTATCTTATGGGACCACTGTCGTTTATCCAATCCATTATTGACCAAAGTGTTATGATGTGCTGCGTGACTACTTAATGTGGGTTATTTCTGGGTCCTTTATTGTGTTCCACCGATTTATTTGTCTCTTCTTTTGCCAGTATTTCGTGTCTTGATTACTGTACTTTTATAGTAAATTTTGAAGTTGGATAATGCCAGTCTTCTGACTTTGTTCTTCAATATTGTATTTGGCATTGTGGATCTTTTGCCTCTCTATATGAACTTTAGAATTGGTTTATTTCTATGTACAACTTGCTGGGATTTTTATTGGAACTGCATTGAATCTATAGACCAAGGTGGAAAAGATAAACGTCTTGAAAATATTGAGTCTTCCTAGCTATGAAAAATACATATATGCCCTTATATTTAAGTGAAATGAATGACAGCATTGATAGAAGGGATAGGAGAAGAAATTAGGATGATTTTATTATTATGACATACTCACATTTAGGGTGACATATCATTTGAAGTCAAATAGTTTTACTTGAAAATGTACTTGGATTCCTTGTAAATGTATATTGCAAATTCTGGGTAACTACTTAAAAAGGTTAAAAATGAAGTATAATGGATATGATATTTGGCAAAAGACATTGCTTATACATTGCACAAGTTTACTGGCAAATTTTACTTAACATGCAATTACTTAATAACAACAATAAGAAGAATGATAATGATAGCAACATAGTGCCCAGAACACAGGAAAGATTGGATAAATGTTAGCTCAAGCTTGCCTAACCTGTGGCCTGTAGGCTGCATGCAGCCGGGGACTGCTTTGAATGCAGCCCAACACAAATTTGTAAACTTTCTTAAAGCATTATGAGATTTTCTTTTG
Organism: Nomascus leucogenys; assembly: GCF_006542625.1. Lineage (NCBI taxonomy): Eukaryota > Metazoa > Chordata > Mammalia > Primates > Hylobatidae > Nomascus > Nomascus leucogenys. Next base: position 133,252,263 of record NC_044384.1, read on the forward strand.
TGATTTTTTAAAGTTCATCAGCTATCATTAGTGTTAGGGTATTTTATATGTGGCCCAAGATAATTCTTTTTCTTCCAGTGTGGCCCAGGGAAGCCAAAAGATTGGACATCCCTGTGTTAGCTGATGATTCTATTCCCCTTCTCTTGTTCTCATTTCAGTGACTCAAGGTTATATTTAGAATCATCTCGTTGGATCTATGCCAATTTCCTATCGCAGTGATTTATACTTCCATCACCCTCTCAACTATTCTTTTAGCCTTTGGTTGAAAATTTTAAGTGACAGAATGCTCACAATGTCAGAGGTAGATCTTGTCTATTATCAAGTGGTACACCTGGGCAGTAATCTTTATTAGAACATATTTCCTCTACTAACTCAAAATCTAGCTGTCTCTAATTTCTACTTAATTCTTCCCTCTGGAAAAATACAAAGTGAGCTTCATGACAGCTTTAGCACTCCTAAGCCTTCTTTAAAAGGGAATAAATGTGTTCAGTCCCTAAATTCTTTGACATCTGGTGCCCTCATCAGCTTCATCTTTTGGAAACTGCAAGAAAGTTAAATTGGGCTGCAGACAAAAGTTGAAGAGATCAGGCAGAAGGGGTAGGAGGACGGAGGCAAAGATGGGATTACTCACCAGGAAGTGAGAGGTGGGAGCTGAGAGAGAGCAGGCCAAGCTTTGGGTGGAAGGTGAAAAGACAGGAGACCTGGGCATTTTAAGAATGAGAAAAGAGAATTACGAAGGAGATGTCTAGTGTGGATTCTTGGAATGAACACTGTGCATCATCCTTCATACTTCTCCCTAATTTTTCATTCAGATATATTTGTTGCTAGCCAGTGTTCTGGGACAAGTGATCTCTTTATGTTAAATGCAAGAGTGAAAACAGAAACTGCATGTGGAAGCCAACATACAGGTTATGACTGCTTAGGAAAGTGCCTGATACACTGCTTTGGATACCAGCCAGGATTTGAAAATGAGGGAGTAGAAAGGACGAGGGAAAGGCTGGGCTGAAGTCTGTAGAGAAAGACAGCTAATGATTACTTCTTGGTGTCAAGATTGTTCAAGTCTTCTTTTTTTTTTTTGGTTACGATTTTGAAATAACTGAAGACTCACATGCAGTTGTAAGAAACAATACAGGGAGAGGCTGGGCCCAGTGACTTATGCCTATAATCCCAGCACTTTGGGAAGTCAAGCCAGGAGGATCACTTGAGGCCAGGAGTTCAAGACCAGCTTGGGCAACATAGTGAAGCCTTCTGTATCTAATAAAAAAGAAAGAAAGAAAGAATACAGGGAGATCATGTGTACCCTTTACCAGTTTGCCCAGTGGTAACACCTTGCAAAACCACAGTACAGTTTCACAGTCAGGATATGGACACCACCGATGTTATTCAGATTCCCCAGTTCTCCTTGTGTTCTTGTGTGTGTGTGTTGCTCGTGTGTGTGTGTGTGTGTGTATTTAGTTCTATGCAATTTTATCACACAGGTGGGCTTCTAGGTCCACCATCACAGTCAAGATACAGAACACTTCCAAGACCATAAGGATTTTTCATCTTTCTTTTTATAACCACACACAGCTCTCTCACGCTCCACGCCTCACTGTCCCTAACTTCCAGCAACCGTAAATCTATTCTCCATTGCTATACTTTTCTTAGTTCAATAATTTTATATAAATGGAATCATGCAGTGTATAACCACTGGGGACTAGCCTTTTTTCACTCAACCTAATTACTTGGAGATTCAATCAAGTTGTCAAATGCATCAGTGGTTTGTTCCTTTGTATTTCTGAATAGTACTCCATGCCATAAATGTCCCACAATTTTTCAAATCATTCATCCTTTAAGCCTTCACCATTTCACTCACCTTTCTGCTATGCCCCATTTTCATATTTTGATCTAGGACACCTGGTTATTTCCAGTTTGGCCTATTATGAATACAGCTGTTATGAACATTATGTACAAGTTTTTATGTGTTTCATTTCTCTGGGATAAATGCCGAGAGTAAAATTACTGGGCTTTATGGTATTTGCACATTTAGTTTTATTTTAAAAGCTGCCAAACTCTGTTTTTCAGAGTAGCTGTATCATCTCACATTCTTACAAGAAATGTACTAAAGTACTTTTAAGTACAAGAATGTTAATATTTTATTTTAAATTAGTTGTCTTACTCTAATGCAAATATCTTTGATTCCTCCACACTTTGAGGAAAGCCTCTTACATGCATGACTTTCTTAGGAAGTCAAAGAATGGGAACCAACTTCCATGTCATTGTTGGTGCTAATAGAAAGAAGAGTAAAGTGGCAGGAAATGAAACGTGAGTGACATTCATGGGTTGAAGAACCTGGAAGCCATGAGAGTGTAATCCCCTGAAAATTCATAGAAATCTTGGAGAATCGACTGGATTTCCCACAAGCTGAGAGGTTTCAGTTGATAATGTATAAATCTCAAAGTACAGGGTGTTTTCAAGTTATATCTGGTTACAACTAAAATCCAGAATACATATAAGTCTGTTTTTAAACTTTAAGATAAAGTGATCACTTTTCTTCAAATTTTTTCTGTATTTCTGACCTTATTGGTCCAAATTAAACTTAGATAATGCTCTAAAACAAGAAAAATAAAGAAGAGGTATATGGATTGTAAGGCTTGAAAGAGGAGATTAAGTTTGCAATATTTGTACTTGATGTAATCATTTGGATAGAAAAATTAACTGAATCAGCAGAAAAATGTTCAGGACAAGTGAGAGAGGTTTTCAAGTTTGTTGATAGAAGATAAACTTACAAAATTAATATTTCTCAACACCAACAATAACAAAATAGAAATTACAACATATGATATCATTCACAAAAGTAATGAAAGCTATAAATACACATAATTCATTCTAAACAAAGAATACATAAGAAAAAAGTAAAGCCTATTAGCTAATATAAAATATTTGAATAAGTGGAAAGTCTGTGTTCATAGTTGAGTTGACGACATTGTAAGGCTGTCATTTCTTCCCAATGTAATCTATAAATTCAATGCAATCTCAGTCAAAACTCCAGTTTCATGTTAGCAACTTGTAAAATCACTCTAAAGTATATATCCAGGTATGAATAAGTTAAATAACAAAAACAAGGAGGAGGATTTATCCTACCATAGATTCAGACATATTATAAAGCAACAGAAATGAAAATAAATTTGGTACTGCTATAGAAACAGTGAAGAATATCAATGCAATAAAGTAGAACATGGAAGGACTTGCATATAGATGCAACTTGTTATATGGTAAAAGAAGGTGCCACACGTGTGCCTGTATTCCAAGCTGCTCGGGAGGCTGAGGCGTGAGAATTGCTTGAACCTGGGAGGCAGAGGCTGGAGTGAGCCAAGATCACACCACTGCACTCCAGCCTTGGTGACAGAGTGAGACTGTCTCAAATAAATAAATAAGATGCTACAAACCAATGAGGAAAAGGTAGATTATTAGTTGGTAGAATTGGGCAAAACAGACTCACTATATAGACAAAATTAAAATTGGATCCTTACCCATAGATGTGAATGGAAAAATTACAAAGGTAATGAGGGAAACCACAGAAGAATAGATTTTACAATTTAAGGATATATACAGATTTTTTAAAAACAGAGCCAAAAACAAAAGGGAAGTTCTGTGGAAAATTTATGGATTTGATTACACCACAATTAAGGATTTGTATTCAATGACTGATGCTATAGACAAAGTTAACAAACAGCAGATCGAGGAAAGATAATTTCTTTGTTTTTAAATTTGTACTTCATGAAAAGTTGTGGCGAAAGGCAGAAGAGTTCTAGTTACCTTATACTTAAGCTCTAATGGGAATCACAAATATTTTATTCCTATCAATTTATGATTTTGTTTGTTTATGGTTTTGTGCCCAAAAGATACACAAGGAAAACATTTGTTTATTTATTTTTTATTTGAAGGTCAGGGATACATGTGCAGGATGTGCAGGTTGTTACATAGGTAAATGTGTGTCATGAGGGTTTGTTGTACAGATTATTTCATTACCCAGGTATTAAGCCTAGTATCCACTTATTTCTTTTTCTGATCTTCTCCCTTTTCCCACCCTTCACCCTCCAATAGGCCCCAGTGTGTGTTGTTCCCTTCTATGTGTCCATCTGTTCTCATCATTTAGCTCCCACTTATAAGTGAGAACAGGTGGTATTTGGTTTTCTGTTCCTGTGTTAGCTTGCTAAGGATAATGGCCTCTATGTTCCTGCAAAGGACATGATCTCATATTTTTTATAGCTGCACAGTATTCCAGGATGTATATGTACCACATTTTCTTTATGCAATCTATCACTGATGGGGATTTAGGGTGAGTTCATGTCCTGGCTCTACAGCAGCTGCCTTTGGACTTAAACTCTGAACATATGCATGCATGTGTCTTTACAAGAGAACAATTTCTATTCCTTTGGGTATATACTCAGTAATGGGATTGCTGAGTTGAATGGTATTTCTGTCTTTAGGTCTTTGAGGAATTTGAAGAAAGATAATTTCTGTATCCAAAACTAAAAATAATATAATATACAAGTAACTCCTATAAATCAAAGATTGAAAATCCATAGCTAAATTGGCAAGAGATCTAAACAGGCAATTTATAAAAGAAGAAACTTTAATTACCATCACTTCTATTAGAAGATATTCAAACCCAAAACCATTACCCATAGTAATCAGAGAAATGCAAAATAAAACAAGAAAACATTACTTTACACCCATCAGAATGCCCCCCCCTCAATGAAAAGTTATTCTGTGGACATGAGAAGAAACAGTAATTTCCATGTACTGGTGGTGGATGCACAGCCTGGTGGGTGTGTAGCCTGGAGCAACCTTCTGAAGAACAATCTGGTCAAATCAAGTATGTGAATGCCCTGTGCTTTGGGAGTTTTACTAATGGGTCTATACCCCAAAGAAACTTTCAGACTGAAAGCAAATATATGAGGATGCTCACTGCAGCATTTAGTGGGCATTGGCAGCAAGCAACATAGTTGTCTATCACTGTGAGTTAATGGAGATAGGGCCGGGTGCGGTGGCTCAAGTCTGTAATCCCAGCACTTTGGGAGGCCAAGGCGGGTGGATCACAAGTTCAGGAGATCGAGACCATCCTGGCTAACATGGTGAAACCCCGTCTCTACTAAAAATACAAAAAAAATTAGCCGGGCCTGGTGGCGGGTGCCGTAGTCCCAGCTACTCAGGAGGCTGACGCAGGAGAATGGCGTGAACCTGGGAGGCAGAGCTTGCAGTGAGCCAATATCCAGCCATTGCACTCCAGCCTGGGCGACAGAGCGAGATTCTGTCTCAAAAAACAAAAAAAAAAAGTTCCATGTCATGGGATGCACGCTCTGTATGTCCCTATATAGCAAAATAGAACTTATGCGAATATGATGTAGATACATATAACACTATGCATATTAAAATACTAACTAAAGATTCAAATATGCATATTAAAAGCATTAGGGTGGTGGTCTGCAAAGGTAGGGAAGGGGTATGGAATTAGAGGCCAAGTACAAAAAAAATAAACCAATATCTGAGTGTGGGGCCTGGCATGAATCAAAGATGTGGTAAGCCAGGAAACAAGTTCAGTTAATTTAACATGAGATTTTTCTGTGATCCCTTTATCTTCATTTTCTCTATTCAATTCAATGCTGCTTTTTTTTTAGTTAAAATTAAGTTAAAATCAACATTTCCCCAATTAGGTTTTTTTACTCTTTAAAACTGGTCCCTTGGCAAAGTTGTAGCTGAAAAATTCAGTGTTTGTAGAATTGATTTTTTACACTGGATGAAAACAAATCTAAAATATTGCCTATAAAATATTAGTTGAATCGAAACGTGTGTTTGTTTAAGCTCCCTAGGGCATGCCTCTCCTATTAAGAATCTCTCATGACAGTTCTCTTAAAGCCTTGATCTTTGTTTTAAGATTCTCCCCATATTTGTGTAACAAGAAGAATGTGAGTTCTATTGGAGACAATAAAATTTCTAATCTCGTGGGAAAAGCATTAAAAACTGACATTTGTAATTGAATTTTGGAAGTTTTTTACCTTTTTAAATCCATAGATCAAAACACATTGAAGGTTCATGATCATGACAGCTTTTATTTTCATTTTGTTGTGTAATAAGCTTTATTTCTTTGTGTCTCACCATTCATTTTGGGATCTTAGGAGACAAACCTCTCTAGAGGATGCCTGGATACCAGCTTTGTGAAGACTGTGATGGACTTTGTTTCCTATGGTTTCTTCCTCCAAGTATTTCTCATGTCCTGGCATAGTGAGTGTTTCTGCCTGATTACATCTGTGACAGTCAAAATGCTCCAGTTTAGATGGCAGAAGACAGTCTTTTAGATCTCTACTAGTTAACCCCTAATCTGCCTGGTACAAAGAAGCATTTAGATTCCTTTAAAGTTTCCAAGATTCAAATACATCCATGTGAACCTAGGGTTTCTTTTAAATAATAAATAGATTTTCCAAATTCAATATTTGAAAATTTCGAAAAAGATTTTTTCACTATCTTTTAAAAAATGGGAAATCTAGAGTCCTTAATGACGACCACATCAGTGACATGAAGGGGATGTTCTGACCACACCATGAGTCCCTCACTACAGTTTTTCGTTTTCAGGTACCTACATCTTAGATCTCTGTATTTATTTCTCTAAAGGGAGCCTCCTCCACCTGTTATATGAATGCTCTCCTGGATTTTGTTCACCAAATGGGAATATTTGAGTTTGTTACCGACAACAGGTTCTTGGGATGTCAACGCAGTAAAAATTAAAAGTTGACGTGAGGCCAAGAGAGTTTTCCCAGATAAGGCTTTACTGGAGCCCATGAGGGAGACAGCATGAGAGAGAGAATTCCCTGGCTGCCCCCACCACACTGAAAAGAATTGGAAGGGAATTTTTATTACACAAAGTGCAGGAATTGACACCAGGGGTAAGGTATGCAGGCTGGGCTGGGGGTTTCTGGGAGGGTATTTTAGACGAGATTAACATTTACGTTGGTGGACTTTTAATCCTTTTAGTACAGCAGATTGCCCTCCATAATGTGGGTGGGCTCATCCAATCAGGCCTGAATAGGACAAGGAGTCGGGCCTCTTTCCTGGAAGAGAGAATTTTTCAAACATTGCTTTCAGACTTCATCTGAAACATGGACTCGTCCTGGCTCTGCAGCAGCTGCCTTTGGACTTAAACTCTGTTCTCTGAATCTCCACCCTGCAAATTTCAGACTTGCCAGCCTCTATAGTCATTTAAGCCAATTCCTTATCACAATTCTCTTTATATATATATAGGGAAGCTGGGGCTCAGAGAAGACACACAGCCAGCATGTGGGAGAGAGAAGATCCAAGTTCAAGTCCAGATATGCCTGGCTTCAGGGCCTAAGCATTCACTCACTTTTCTCTTTGGCCTCATGAGAAGCTGAAGCATGAGAGAGTGATAGCTCTAGAATTATCTGGCTAATATGTACAGACTTTGTGTTCTAGCTTCCAGCTCTGGCTTAGACTCCATCTCACAATCTCTATGATGTGTTGCTACCATGTTCCTTTTTTCTTGCATTTTGTTTGGAGATAGAGCAAGTGCCAATTTAGTAAGGAGGTTCCCAGTGCACAGCAGTAGGGATGATTGAGTCCTCCCCTGATTCATAAGAACTATGAGTGGTGATGGACTGTATTACCTGGGAGGCAGCACCCCCCCACCCCCGTGTCCTCTGTCACCTGTATAAACAAACACAGTGGAAGCTGCTCTCAGGTATTTCAGCAAGATGTGTGGCCTCTGTGAGGTTATCAGCCAAATAATATATTTGGTTTTCAAATCAAGGCATCTGTAAAAGCAAATTTGTCAGACTAATAAATTCAATTTTGTCACAAAGCGCTGCAAGAGGATTGGAGCTTTGAATTCTTATTTTTAAATGTTTCATCTCCAGCCCTGAAAGGAAAAGCCCTTTCCTCCCCCTCAAGGGTAAGATTGTCTCATTCTTCTGATTCATATTCATCTTTCAAGATACAAGGTTTTTCATAGTTCTTTTCCTTTTGAAAGTGGGCGTCTTTTTATCTGAGATTTAAACAATAACTCCACATCCCAGGGCTTGACTATTTCTGGAAATCTATTTAATTACACAAAACAAGTTACCAAAGCATGCAGACTTGCCCAATTTCCATTTTAATAGTGTCATCTCTACTTAAGTTTGGATTTAGATGAATATAGGCCAATGTCTGGAACATTCGGAATTTCTAACAGTGCTGCTTTGTGGAAAGGATACCTATTTGACCAAAATGCTTTTAATTTCAGGTCCATTTTTGGAATACGAAGGCAAAAATATAAAATTTGAAAATGACCTCTTTCCCCGTTGCTTTGGGTTTCTGAGAAAAATGGATGAACAGGATCACAAATATCACAAATTGCCTACACTAAGGAAACAGCAAGAAACTCATTTTGGGTAAAGATTTACGAGGTTCGTGAGACCTCAAGATAGTTGCTGAGGGCCATCCATTACCTGTTGGCTCAGTGGCTTTTTTGCCTGCCTCCTCTGCCTTGCCTAAAATTTTGGTGAAATATGTCTTATCCCAGATCACATGTGCTCAGCTATTAAATTCTCCCTTGCTCCTTTAAGAAAAAGGATACCATGGATTGTTTATAAGCTCATTTCTTTTCTGTCAGGGAGCAATTCAGTCCTCAAAGAAGATGTTTTCATGATTTTGAAAAAGCTTTTCCTTTTTACCTTGCTGGGGCTTCCTGAATAATGGGCAGGTGAGGGAACTTGCGGTCAGTTCAGATCCTTGTTCTACAGTTTACTAGCTGGCTTAAGATCAAGCTTTCAGGTTCTGTAGCCCTCAATCTTCTTACCTTTGCAGTAGGTGTACTGATACCTCCCAGGATGGTTTTGAAGGATGAATAAGTTTGCACTTACCAAATGCTTGGCACAGTGTCTGTCATAGCTGGTCTCGAGGAAAGGTACTGGTATCCCATAAAGCACATTCATATACATTATCTCACGTTACCTTTACAATATTCCTGTAGTTAGGTGCCTCACCTTCCACTATTCCTTTTGTAGAGATCAGAAACTTAGCCAGGTAGTGTTAAATACAGTGCTCAAGGTCACAAAATCACTAGCAGATATAGTATGACATCTCAGATGTCTTGGTTTATTAATACGATTTCTCTCTTTCTGAATCCTTTAACTGGGATAAGAGCGTGGGCCTCTGAAGGAAAACCCATCAGCTCTGACAGCACTAAACGTAATTTTCTCTACCCAAAAAGGTAAATGCCAATGAACACAGATTTGCAACAGTGAAACTAAGTCTAAGTATCTAGTATGTTCGTCTTGTGGTTTTTCAAGGTTTCACTTGTAACCAGTTAAATTCTGCTTCTCATTTTCTTCCCTTGGATTGTGTCTCCCTATGACTATGTGTGTCTCTGTGTACACCTTTTCCTCTGTGCTTTTTTTTTGTGTATGGTGTCTTAGGCCATTTTGGGTTGCTATAAAAGAATACCTGAGACTTGGTCATTTATAAAGAAAAGAGGTTTATTTGGCTCATTGTTCTGCAGGCTCTCCAAGCAGCATGATACCAGCATCTGCTTCTGGTGAGGCCTCAGGAAGCTTCCAATCATAGCAGGAAGCAAAAGGGGAGCAGAAGTGTAACTTGGTGATAGAGAAAGCAGAGAGAGGGGAGGAATGCTAGCCCCTTTTAAACACCACACTCTTGGAAGAACTGTTAGAGTGAGAACTCACTCACCTCCAAAGGAGAGTGTTAATCCATTCATGAGGGAGCTGTCCTTGCAATCCAAATCCCTCCCACCAGGCCCCACCTCCAACACTGATGATCAAATTTCTTTTTAAAAGAATTTTTTTTGTTTTTGTTTTATTTCTTTAAAAAAAACAAAAAATGGGATACATGTACAAAATGTGCAGGCTTGTGACATAGGTATACATGTGCCATGATGGTTTGCTGCACCTATTGACCCATCCTATAAGTTCCCTCCCCTCACTCCCCACCCCACAACAAGCCCTGCTGTGTGTTGTTCCCCTCTCTGTGTCCGTGTATGTTCAATGTTCAACTCCCACTTATAAATGAGAACATGCGGTGTTTGGTTTTCTGTTCCTGTGTTAGTTTGCTGAGGATGATGGCTTCCAGCTTTATCCATGTCCCTGCAGAGGACATGATCTCATCCTTTTTTATGGCTGCGTAGTGTTCCATGGTGTATATGTACCACATTTTCTTTAGAGGATCAAACTTCAGCCTGAGATTTGGAAGGGACAAACATCCAAACTATACTGTATGAGTTTTCCTGATATTGACCCCACATTCTATCTTCCTGTCTCACTCCCTCAATGAAAAGAAAATTTGTATGTGTATCTTTGATTCACAAAATAGGCACAAAATATCTATGAACTAAAGCAATGAATAGATTCATAATTTTTAGAAATTATGACTCATTAAAGGAGCTATTAAATTGTCCCTCGCTCCTTTAAGAAAAAGGATACCATGGATTGTTTATAAGCTCATTTCTTTTCTGTCAGGGAGCAATTCAGTACTCAAAGAATATGTTTTCATGATTTTTAAAAAGCTTTTGCTTTTTATCTTGGGAGTAGACTTGGGAGAGGAAAATTAAGAGACAGATACAGAGACAGAGAGAGAGAGAGAGAATGAATGTGCCAGGTAAGAGATGAATAAGATGAATAAGACCTAGTTCTCGCCCTCAGTCAATTTATAGTTAAGTAGTGGGAATAACTCAGAAATATCTGAAATCCTGAAACTCTTTTGTGTGTTCAGCTCTTTATCAAATGCTCCTAGATTAGACAGAGGAAATATAAGGCATATTTGTTGTCCTCAAGGGGCTTATAATTTAGTTGGGGCAATATCTTAAAATGACAGTGAGTATGGTTCTGGCTTTCAGGGAGCTTGGGGATTTTGTTTATTGATGAATGAGTGAGTTCATTTAATGAGCATTCACTGAAAGCCGATTGCCGGAGAGATTCTGTGCTTGGTTCTGTGGATGCTGGGTGCTCCTCAGAATTCTAATCATCTTTTTTTGCACCAGGCTCATATTCAACAAGAGTAATCTGGTGGGAAAAACACATTGAATAAGGCAGAGATTAAATTTTTTTAGAAGAGTTAAGCTGTAAGCTGCTGCAGATCTAATAATGAGCAAATGTTCCCTAAGGCTGGTCTGTTCTCAGAAGAATTGTATGTGTGACCCTCCTTAGACATGCAAGTGTCAGGCAAGTAGGCCTTAGAGAAAAAATGTAATGGGTGTGTAATTGTGACTTGACAAACACTGCTATACACACATACACGGACACACACACACACAGCCTATTGGGAGGCACAGGGGTCTGAGAGTTCCAGTGGAAATCTGACCTCACATTTGAGGGACTTTTCAAAGATTAGGGGTGTGGAACACAAATCCTACCCCTGCAATTTAAAGTCAGTGATGGGAGCCTTCTTGGATGGGAGTCTTGTCAACACTGCTAGTAGAAAAGAACCCCAAAGAACTTGAAGGAAACAATGAGGAGTTCGAGTTGGTGATTCAAGCACACTCTCATGGCCTGAGGGTCCCTGCAAAAGGAATGGTTCGGGTACATATGTGGCTGCTGTTGAAGCACCTGTGGGTGCACCCATTCTAACGCAGTGATTGTGCTTTGGGGAACTATGGCTGAGGAAGGGAATGTGAACCAAAAAAATAGTTAGACCTCAGTGCTCATTGTGGAGCACAACTATAGCCTGCAAAGGTTGTAGAGCACCATACACCCAGCATTAGGCAAATATTCTTCAGGGCAGGACAATATATATATATATGTGTCAGATAGAGTTTTGCTCTTGTCACCCAGGCTGGAGTGCGATGGTGTGATCTCAGCTCACTGCAACCTAAGCCTCCAGGGTTCAAGTGGTTCTCCTGCCTCAGCCTCCTGTGTACTTGGGATTACAGGTGCCCACCACCATGCCTGGCTAATTTTTTTGTTTTTTGGGGTTTTATTTTTTGTATTTTTAGTAGAGATGGGGTTTCACCCTGTTGGCCAGGCTGGTCTTGAAATCCTGACCTCAAGTGATCCGCCCACCTCAGCCTCCCGAAGTGTTGGGATTACAGGCGTGAGCCACTGTACCTGGCCGGCAGAGTCAGTCTTGAACTAGGATATGCATATGAGGGAGGGTAAATATCTCCAAAATTAGTAAATTAGACTCTAGATTTTTCTTCATGGTATGTTCAGAAGCAGAGTTGCATTCAAGTTAAAACTAAGGCATAAATCACTAATTTTAAAACTAGGGTATGATGTATAATTTCTCATTTCTTCAGGTTAGCAATAATTTAAAAGCTCAACCCACACTTTGTGGGCAAGGCTATGGGGCAACAGGTACTCCCATAAGAAGCTGTTGGGAGTGCAAAGTGATACAGCCATTATGGAGGGGAATTCGGTTCTATCTAATAAACTACACATGCATTTTCCCTTTGCTATAAGAAAACAAAATGGTCATTTCCATCACTTTCTCTGATAATTCCATCATCTCTGTCATCTTGGAGTCATTTTCGTGCTCCTTGGCATGTCTAGTAATTGTCAGTTGGACATTGTGAAACTTACATGGTTGATTGGTCTATCATCTAATTTTGTTGTCTTCCTTTAAAGAGTGCTAGTTTTTGTTGCTAGGTAGTTAAGTTTCCAGTTTGAGCCTTTTTTTTTTTTTTTTTTTTTTTGAGATGGAATCTCGCTCTGTCGCCCAGGCTGGAGTGCGGTGGCGCGATCTCGGCTCACTGCAAGCTCCGCCTCCCGGGTTCACGCCATTCTCCCGCCTCAGCCTCCCAAGTAGCTGGGACTACAGGCCCCCGCCATCACGTGGCAAATTTTGTTTTTGTATTTTTAGTAGAGACGGGGTTTCACTGTATTAGCCAGGATGGTCTTGATCTCCTGACCTAGTGATCCATCCGCCTCAGCCTCCCAAATTGCTGGGATTACAGGTGTGAGCCACCGTGCCCAGCCCAGTTTGAGCATTTTTGAGGCTTGTTTTTATGCTTTGGTAGATCGTATCTAAAATAGCCTTTACTCTAGGGATAGTTTAGCCCTACTACTTAGGCATAGGCCTCTGGCTATTCTGCTGAATCATCAGAAAGATCATGAGGACTCTCCATTATGGCCAGTGGGAATTCAAATGATTCCCAGCCCTGTGTAATCTCTGAGAGCTATGGAACTCCCAGCAACCCAGCTGGGGGTTACTCTTTGCCTTGTGGGCTTTTACCCTATTTATATACATCATGATATTAAAAAAATATTAGAGAAGATTCCAGTGAAGATCATCGGATCTTTTCCTAGCTGTTTCTTTCTTCTCCGAAAATCTGCCCTGTAACTCCCAGTCATCTGCCTGAATTCTGAAATCTGTCTCTGCTTGGCAAGTCCACAGTGCTCTGTTTGGGATTCCCTTCATTGTTTGATGGTCTACAACATGCCCCCGGCAGAGAGCCAAGGTAATCGTGGGACTCACCTTATTTGTTTCACTTCTCTCAGGGATCTCAGTCCTGTGTTGCTTGTGGTTCAATCCCTGAAAACAGTGGTTTCATATTGTATTAGTCTGTTCTCATGCTGCTGATAAAGCTATATCTGAGACTGGGTCGTTTATTTAAAAAAAGAGTTTTAATGGACTCATAGTTCCACGTGGCTGGGGAGGCCTCACAATCATGGTGGAATGCAAAAGGCACATCTTTTAATTTTTTTTTTTCCAAGGCAGAGTCTTGCTCTGTCAACCAGGCTGGAGTGCACTGGCATGATCTCGGCTGATTTCCACCTCTGCTTCCCGGATTCAAGCGAGTCTCCTGTCTCAGCCTCCTGAGTAGCTGGCATTACAGGCACACACTACCACGCCTGGCTAATTTTTGTATTTTTAGTAGAGACGGGGTTTCACCATGTTGGCCAGGCTGGTCTTGAACTCCTGACCTTGTGATCCGTCCACCTTGGCCTCTCAAAGTGCTGGGATTACAGGCATGAGTCACTGTGCCCAGCCAAAAGTCACATCTTACATGGTGGCAGACAAGAGAGAATAAGAGAGCCAAGTGAAAGGGGAAACCCCTTATAAAAGCAACAGCTCTAGCAAGACTTTTCACTACCATGAGAATAGTATGTGGGGAACCTCCCCCATGATTCAATTATCTCCCACTGGGTCCCTCCTACAACACGCGGAAATTACAGGAGCTACAATTCAAAATGAGATTTCAGTGGCGACACAGTGAAACCACATTGTATATATTTGTATGTTTTTTCCAGTTTTGTAGTTGTTTAAATGTGAAGGTAACTCCAGTGCCTAATATACTCCCGCATATCTAAAAGCCACATAGGTATATAACATGTAATATTTCCTAGCTCTGTCCATTTTAAGGGTCTAAAAGCAATGACATCCCAGTAGCAATGAACATGGTTATTGCCCAGATTCTCTTTTCTAAATATCACTCTCAGTAAAAAACAACAACAATGGCAGAAAAGAAAAGAAACAAAACAGGGTTCCTTGGACAAATGCCTGATTCCAGATCTGAGGCAGAGAAACTACGAAGTGATCGTGGTACACTTGGTGTCTTCCCCAAAGTAAGAAGCACTCCAGAATGAATGGAATGTATCAAAAGGACACAGAGCCAGTTTCAAAGAGCTATCACTGGGTTGTCCCAAATTTGGGCCAATCTGGACATCACAAACAATAATGATGATAATTGGTTTTAACATATCGAATAAAAGAAGAATCCGTGAATTCATGGCAATACTAAAAGAAAAGGGTGAGGTTGGGGAGTGAGGGTAAGCATTTATTGACAGAAGAATGATGGTTGATAAATGTGAATAAATGATAGAATTTGAAAATTATCATTTTCAGCCACTAATGTAATAATCGACTCTGGCAACTTCATTAATAAATGTTAAAACCATTGGGTTAATGGCCAGGCGCAGTGGCTCATGCCTGAAATCCTAGCCCTTTGGGAGGCCAAGGTGGGTGAATCACCTGAGGTCAGGAGTTTGAGACCAGCGTGGCCAACGTGGCAAAACCCTGTCTCTACTAAAAAGACAAAAATGAGCCAGGCGTGGTGGTGGGCACTTATAATCGCAGCTACTTGGGAGGCTGAGGCAGGAGAATTGCTTAAACCTGAGGGGCAGAGATTGCAATGAGGTGAAATCGTGCCACTTTGCTAAGGCCTGGGCAAAAGATAGAAACTCCATCTGAAAAAACAAAACAAAGAAACATTGGGTTAAAACTTGATGGGCAACAGGGTATTCACATATTTTTCAAAGTACTATACCACAGAATATTAGTTAATGAACAAAGGGAAAATATACCTTTGTAATGGAGAGAGCTGGGAGATGCTAAATTAACCAAGTAATTAAACAGCATCACCAGTAAGAAAACCAGTGCCTTCTGTTGGCTCCTTCTAATGTGAAGCATTGAGAAAGACACCATATCAACACAAGTAGTTGCAGGAAATCATTTAGTTTGTATCTAATCACAAGAAAACAGACAAATCCAGAATATGAGATCTTCTGTAAGAAAACTTGACTTTATCCTTCAAAAATATAAATGTGATGAAAAGATCAGAAAGGGAAGGAAATAAAAAAAATCTGCACTTTGGGAGGCCGAGGCAGGCAGATCATCAGGTCAGGAAATCAAGACCATCCTGGTTAACACGTTGAAATCCTGTCTCTACTAAAAATACAAAAAATTGGCCAGGCGTGGTGGCATGTGCCTGTAGTCCCACTTACTCAGAAGGCTGAGGCTGACGAATCGCTTGAACCTGGGAGGCGGAGGTTGCAGTGAGTCGAGATTGCGCCACTGCACTCCAGCCTGGGCAACAGGAGCAAGACTCCGTCTCAAAAAAAAAAAAAAAAAAAGAGAAAAAAAAAAGAAAAAAACACCTCAGCAGTAACAGACATTATTGGGACAGTTAGGGAAAATTAAACATAGACTACAATATTACTGTATTACTGTAAACTTTCTTGAGTTTGATCCATAGGAGAATGTCTTTGTTCTTGATACATGCTGAAGTATTTAAGGGCAAAGTGTCACAATGATTACTTTCAAATGGCTCAGCAATCACAGTGTTAGGTGGATAAATAAGTGTGATTTTCCAGGCCTGGATCAGGTGCTTACATACCTGGGGCTAGAGTCAGCCCACAGAGCCAAATATCTTGAGGGTGAAAGCTACCAGAAAGAAAACTGGACAACCAAATAGATGTTCACTACTTAGAGAATGAATATACAGTTTGATATTTCACCAAGGTCTCTCTGGAGTGGTACAAAGGATGGAAAGGAGAGTTAAAATTAAAGGGAGGAAGCCTGGTAAGGAGGTTGTTAAAGTCATCTAGGTGAAATAAAATGGACATGAACCATGGCAGTGGTAATGGATATGGAAAAGAGACAACAGATTTGATCCATAATTAAAGGCTACTGAAGATGTTGGTGATTAATTGGTGGTCTCTCAGGATTTTGTGCATATATCACCATGAGGTCGGAACTAGGAGTGTCTTTTCATTGCTTCATTCCCAACACTTGGAGCAAGGGTTGGCATCCAGTACGTATCTAATGAATGGGAGTGCTAGGGCCAGTCAGAAAGAGTAGAGGCTAGGTTAATTTCAAGTGGAGAAATGTAGGAAGACTTCTTGAAAGAAGTGTCACTTGAAATATGAGTGGGATGTTGACATACTACTAGCTAGTAAATAGGTACTTCTGAGAGGTGGCATGGAATGATAGATGAGAATAGGGTTGGGTAGAGAAATGTATACTACAGCTGACCATAACCTGCCACAGGACCTCAAATAAGTCATATCCCCACATCAAGCGTCTATTTCTTCATTGTTGAAATAAGGAAGTTGATTCAGGTGTCTTAAGGTTTCTCCTAGCCCTAATATTACATCTGTGTTTAAATGATCTGGGATGTCTTCTCTGTCTGTAGAAGGTAGACTCAGCTGAATCAATGACATTGTTTGGTTCACAGTCATTTGTTGAACTTAATGAGAAGGAGATTAAAGCTGAATGAGGCTAGTCTCTGATCATGAGAAAACTGAAATCCTGGGAAGTTGGACAAGCTCTGGGCCATTCCCGTAAATCATGGTCTTCCCACTCTCAGCCTTTTTCTTATTCCACTACGTCACTTTAAGGTCAGATTTTAGGAGACTTTGACAGAAAAAAGAGTTAATCCTCATTCTGTAGTTAAGAGGCAAGGAGTGAGGATTTAATTTCTGGAGGAAGAGCACACCATGATTCAAGTTACTATGTTAAAATGTGATCATATATCCCATACGTGTGTTTCTGAGTTTTTGAAGTTAAAATAATGTTGGTTTTTTTCTAATGTATTCCTTTCTTTCCTTTATCTTATCCTTTTTTTTTAGTTCTAGAGTAATTGCTTTCTGAAGGGAAAATGTCGAGGAGTATTAAAGGATAAAGTTTTGATCACTGAATGATTTAGGTGATGTATTACATGTAAGAAATGTTACTATATTAAAAGTCCCTGGGGAGCCCTCTCACCTTCTCTGGCCTTTATTCAAAACAAGGAATAGAAAGGTCTTACATGATTGAATGGGATCTCTCAGGGTAAATCACATCTATAAAAATATTTTCTTGTATTGGAGGAATAGGATATCATAGGCAGAAAAAATGATATAAGCAGAAACAGTGGGATGCAGAAATTAGATGAAAAGAATGCAAAATGTTCTAATCTATTTCATGCCATAAACTCCTTTCCCATGATCAGATAATGTCAATCTGGCCCAGACAATAAATCTGATCTTGACAGTGGAATTGTACCAAGTACCTTACTAGCTCAGAAGATGGTGCAAATTTAATGAGACAAATATTGGCTTCCCATCATCACATTAACTTTGCTAAGCTATTCGACGGCAGAATTTGCCCTGACCTTACACGCACTGTTTGAAAATGTTACAGGTCCTAGTAGTCCAGACAAGATTATGGATTGAAAAGAACCCAAGAATATTTCCCAACAATGGGTTTTTAACCAACGTCTTCACATTTGTTTGATTTCCTGTTTCCTTAGGTAGGATACATATTTACTGACCATTTCCTCCTTTTTTTGGCAGAAACCTTTACTCCCCCACCTCATTTTCCTGTCCCATATATATTACAGACTGGAATCCCAAACACTGACTATGACAAAACTTTTTAACCAGCAGAGTTCTTTCAGGTCAGAAGTCAGAAAAAAGACCTTTAGAAACCGAACAGACATTTAGGAAATATTAGTTGGTTTCCTATTTAGTTTCACCAGTAGGAGGTGCTGGTGGGGGAATAGTAGATAGATGGGGAGAAGTGGCAGTTCTCTCTCTTGCTCTTGGTCTCTTCCTTCTACTGCTGTCTTACTTACTTCTTTTTCTGGAAGCATCTCCTCCAATCTCCTAGCTCCTGAGGCCCTCTTAGGTTCCTCTAGCCCTAAGGGTGGTGCCTAATCTCTGAGTTATGTCATCTTCTCCTTTTTAATGCTTCCACTTCTCCAGCTGGATGGGAAGGGGCTAGGAATGGAGACGAGTGGGCACATAGGTTTATTTAATTATTTAACATTATTAATAGTCCAATCCCCTATTGAGGGGAGGGACTACACATGCTCATTGTAGTAGCATGCATAGGTCGAAATACTGACCATAATTGTTTAGTGAGGCTATGTGTAATTTATCAATAATATGATTACATTCCTCTAAATTCCCAATTTGAAGGTCCCTTTAGGCAATACGGTCTGGAATAGCAAACTTAGCAGGCTCCAAACTACCCAGACAACATGCCAACTAAAGTCTGAGACAGCTCAGTGAGTGACATCCTCACAAGAACCCATGCTACAAAATTACTTTTCAAAAAGACTCATTGAAAAAAAAATTATTTTTGAGTAAAATACAATTAATGTCAGAAAACCAACACCGAGATTTCACTTGTAACCATCTGCATCCTAGTCATGGTTACAGATTTTATGTCTCTCACCCTCTTCCTCCTTTTCTGCACATTTTCCCCAGCGGCTGCTGGTTGATCCTCTATCCCCAAGGCCTAGGGCTTCCACAGTGCCCTTGGGTTACTCACAGTTTCTCAACTGTGAGTTGAGGCCTGTTTCTCCAAAGGTTTATCTGGATTTTTATTAAAAACATAAACAATGTTGTCTATAAATTATACTTAAATAGGGTTCTTTAATTTTCAAAGGACATTTTCCTATCTTTATTTATTTATTTATCTTTTTTAGAGACAGGGTCTTTCTCTGTGGCTCAGCCTGGAGTGCAGTGGTGCAATCATAGCTCACTGCAGCCTCGACTTCCTGGACCCAAGTGATCCTCCCACTCCGGCCTCCCAAGCAGATGGGACTACAGGTGTGTGCAACCAAGTTCAGCTAACTTTTTAAATTTTTTGTAGAGATGAGGTCTCTCTCTGTTGCCCAAGCTAGCCTTAAACTCCTGGCTTCAAGCAATCCTACTGCCTCAGCTTCCCAAAATGTTGAGATTACAGGCATGAGACACTGTGCCCAGCCACATTTTCATATTTTATTTTACCCATCCCTGGGAAGCAAGGTAGAGCACATTACCCTCAGCCCCAAAGCCTTTAGAGATGGATGCCCTACTGTGGCACCCCTGAAGGCTTTGGGGCTGAAGGTAATGTGATGAGATCCGGGAAGAGGCATCTGGCTGCAGGAAGATACTGGAGTGGGGAGGTCAGTGGGGACTCTCCCATGACAGTCCAGGAAGTTGAAAATTGCCTGAAGTAGGGTGGTAGCAACAGGAATCTGAAGGAGGGAAGTAATGCCAGAAGCACTGTGGTGGTTGAATTGTCAGGATCTGGTGATGGATTTGATATTGAGGTAAAGAAAAAAGGTAGAACTTAAAGGCAACTGCAAAATTTCTGGCCATGGGTGACTAGGAGACGACGATGCTATGCGTGAAAAAGGTTCCATTAGAAAAAACAGCTGGCTTGGGGGGCAGGTGCATGAACAGTTGGGTTTTGGACAAGATCTGGCAAGACACTCAGGCGTGGAGGTCTACAGGACAGTTACAAATGAGGCACCAGAAATTGGGGAAAACTTTGAAGCTCGAGATATAAATTTGGGATTTATCTGCCTCAAAGCAATTATTTAAGTTCTGGGTAAGAATGAGAGGGTCAGATAAAATGTCCATTATAGGGCACAGAACCGTTATTTCTAGGAAGAGTACACTGGTGAAAGTGTTCATGAAAACTTTTCTGTACAGCATAGAATTAAGATCATACGGCCTGCTGGTTTTACTGTTGACATGAAAATGAACAAGTGTATTTGTTCTCCTTAGCCTTCAGTGATTTTAAAAATAATCATAACACTTGGATAATTACTTGAACTCTACACACTTAACTTTGTACAAAGTAACTATGCAACGTTGGATAATATTTTTGCGTGATGACATTAAAAGTAGTAATTATATGGTTCGGTGATATTTTCAGAAATCATAAACATTCCTCCTTTTTGCATATACAAGGAAAACCAAACCAATGCTAGGAATTTGGAATCTATACAAAGTTAAATAGATCCTATCCAAAAACTACTTATTCAGAAGGGAAACAAATGAAGATATGGATTAAGACGGCATTTCTGTCTTATTGCTTTAGTCAGGCAGAGAGCCAAGCACATAGCTGTGGTCATCTGCAAAACATCATTTAGGGAGAAATAGAAAGTTGAGGGTCTAAGAGACCCTCCTGCTACCTTGCTTCTCCTTACCTGATGCCCGAAACGCTCCTGTGTGCTTAATACATGCCCTCTTTTTCAGCAGAGTTTCTCAACTGTGGTCATTTTGACATTTCAGGCTCAGATAGTTCTTTGTAGGAGGCCGACTTGTGCACTGTGAGATGTTCTGCAGCATCCCTGGCCTCTACCCTCTGAATGTCAGTAGCACTTCCCCACCCCCAAGGCGTGACAACCAAAAACGTCTGCATACATAGCCAAATGTCCTCTTGGAGGCAAAATCAGCCTGGTTGAGAACTGCTGCCTTAAAGATAAATGCTACTGTGAGCCTTCATTTGGTCTCTTTGTGATGAAAGGACCAGGGAGAGCTGGTCTGGCTAAAGAGAAGGGAAGACTGAACAGCAAGACTCAGGGAGAGTTTACAGAGGCACCCCACAGAGAAGGTGATAAAGAGAAAGTGCAGAATGGTTGTAGATAACAAGAGAATGAGCATACACTTTGCCAAGGATGTTTGCTATATGGGGAGCTTGCCACCCTTCAGTGATACGGCTCAGTGCTGGCTGAGGCTGCCGGTGGCATATTTATAGGCAATGCTCCTTTGTGTGTGGCAGATGTTATGAGCTACCTTTACATAATCATAGCTTGCTTTGGGTGGACTGGTGGGAATTTTGTGGCTCATTTGGGTGGCATTCACTGAAGTATGAAGTTAGAATTGCAATCACTGGAACTGGACTGCCTGGGTTTCAAATCTCAGCCATGCCACTTAATAATTATGCCTCCCTGACTATCTGTAAAATAGAAGAACCATTATATGTGCTAAGTCAACTCAAGGTGCCATAACAAAGCACCACAGGCTGGGTGGCTTAAACAACAGACATTTATTTTCTCACAGTTCTGGAGACTGAAAGTCCTAGATCAAGGTCTGGCAGGGTTGTTTCTGGTGAAGGCACTCTCTTAGTCCATTTGTGTTGCTATAAAGGAATACTTGAAGTTGGGTAATTTACAAAGAAAAGAGGTTTATTTGGGTCATGGTTCTGCAGGCTGTACAAGAAGGATGGCACTAACATCTGCTTCTGATGAGGACCTCAGGCTGCTTCCACTCATGGTGGAAGGCAAAGGGGAGCTGGTGTGTACAGATCACCTATGGCAAGAGACAGGGTGGAGGAGGTGCTGGACTCTTTAGTAATCAGCTCTCTTTGGAACTAATAGAAGGAGAACTCACTCACTTCCCCCAACTCCAGGGAGGTGATTAATCTATTCATGAGGGTTCCATCCCCATGACCTAAACTCCTCCCATTAGGAGCCACCTCCAACTTTGGGGATCAAATTTCAATGTGAGATTTGGAGGGGACAAACATCCAAATTATGGCAGGCTTTTTCCAGGCTTGTAGGTGGCTGCCTTCTTGCTATTGCTTCACATGGCCTTTCTTTGGTATGTGCATATACAGAGAGCAAACGGAAGTCTCTTTTTATATGGACATGATATGGCAGGGATTTGTGTCCCTACCCAAATCTCATGTTCAATTGTAATCCCCAATGTTGGAGATGGGGCCTTATGGGAGGTGATTGGATCATAGGAGTGGATCCTTCATGAATAAGGTATTAGTCCATTTTTACACTGCTAATAAAGATATACTTGAGACTGGGTAATTTATACAGGAAAG
The DNA here is from genome assembly GCF_006542625.1 of Nomascus leucogenys. Lineage (NCBI taxonomy): Eukaryota > Metazoa > Chordata > Mammalia > Primates > Hylobatidae > Nomascus > Nomascus leucogenys. The sequence continues at coordinate 133,274,565 of NC_044384.1, forward strand.
AGGTTTAATGGACTCACAGTTCTACATGGTTGGGGAGGCCTCACAATCATGGCAGAAGGCAAGGAGGGCAAGCCATATCTTACATGGATGGCAGCAGGCAAAGAGCTTGTGCAGGGAAACTCCCCCTTATAAAACCATCAGATCTCATGTGACTTATTCACTATCATGAGAACAGCACAGGAAAGACTCCCCTCCATGATTCAATTACCTTCTACAGGGTCCCTTCCACAACATGTGGGAATTGTAGGAGCTACAATTCAAGATGCGATTTGGGTGGGGACACAGCCAAACCTTATCAAATGGTTTAGCAACTTCCCTTTGGTGGTGTTCTTGTGATGGAGTTCTTATGAGATCTGGTTGTTTAAAACTGTGTGGCACTTCCCACCTCTCTCTCTTCCTCCTGCTCCAACCATGTGAAGATGCCTGCTTCAGCTTTGCATTCCACCATGAGTAAAAGCTCCCTGAGGCCTTCCAGCCATGCTTCCTGTACAGCCTGTGAACTGTGAGCCAATTAAGCGTCTTTTCTTAAAAATTATCCAGTCTCGGGCATTTCTTTATAGCAATGCGAAAATGGACTAATACAGACACTAATCCTAAGGGATCAGGGCCCCACCGTTATGCTCTCACTTAACCTTAATTACTTCCTTAGAGACCCCCATCTCCAAATACAGCCACACAGGGCTTAGGGCTATGGCATATAAGTTTGGGAGAATACATTCAGTTCATAACACCTACTTCATAGGGTATCGTGAGGATTGAGTGATTTGATACATGTAAGCCCTTTGAACAGTGTCTATAGTAAGCATTGACTATTATTGTAGCTTCATGAGTTTGTTGTTCATTGTGATTCCTAATGAAGCATGGAACATCATCAGGACCCTGATTCAGGTTTACTAGATGGATGAGGCAGGGACTAAATGGCTTCCATGAAACAATCTCAGGATAAATTCAGAGACTTTGAGCTCTGATAAGGGGACAGATGTATCCTCTGGGAACAAGAAAGCCAATATTTGGGTAAAAAATGAGAGAGCCTTGAGGATTAATTTGCCTTCATTAAATTGACCTGAACTCCATTTATATATCACATAAAACTTTTTGATAAGAAATAAGTACATTCTGATTTCTTCTACGACATTCATGTCTTCCCAAAGTACAAATAAGCCTGAGAGAGTTCTATTTCAAATATAAAAAAATCAGACAGGTGTCAAATAAAGTTCTTGTACAAGTAGGTATCCTTGGTTGTAGACTTTTTTTTAAAAAAAAATGCAATTTAGGGATCACAAGGTGGTGCAATTTGAGGACTAAAGATAGCCCACTAAAAAGATTTCCCCTGGAACCTAGCACAGGGCTAGAAATAGTCCTTTATTATTATCAGTCCTTTAAATTATCAGCAACTTACTCCTTTTCAGAAAACTCCTATCCCCATTACACACACACACACACTAAAACCTTTGAGGTGTATATTCTGTTTTATTCTGATTTTATAGGTGATGAAATGGAGGGACAGAAATGACTTGTCCAGTCCCACACAACTTGGACTAGGGACATAGGCTTTGAGCACAGACAGTATGGTTTCAGTATCCGTGCTTGTAATCATGGCTTCACATGGCTTGTCACCGGAAGACTCTACACATCTTCTTTGCCCTTTTCCTTTCACTACTCTGACCTGGAAAGAAGAGAAGGAAGACGATAAAGATTTGGGGGCTCTCTACTTGCTACCGTGTTACCAACATAGATACTGGAGTGGACTCCTGTATCTTCCCGCAGCCAGATGCCTCTTCCTGGATCTTATCACATTACCCCCAGCCCCAAAGCCTTCAGGGATGCCTATTGTTAAATGTTCCACCTTGCTTCCCAAGGATGGGTAAAATCAGATATGAAAATGTGGCTGGGCACAGTGGCTCATGCCTGTAATCTCAAGCACTTGTTTTGCTTTAGCAGAGTCACACCTGCACAGTTCATCACCGACAGGAGGGAGGAGAGTGGGGACCTTCGGAAATGCAAGTTGTCCTTGGAGAGGCTCAATCCTGAAGTGGCTTGTTTCAGCATTTTGCAGGGAAGGTAGTTGTGAGGTAATGATAAGTAGAGGCTTGTGTTATTGGCACCAGGTGTGACTCTGCCCACCTCTCTACCTGCCCCTTGTTGACCTCCACCAGATTCCTTTGTATTCTGAGAATCCTGCCGTGGTAGAAGGTTCCCACAGCTCTGTACTGTTATCTCAGTCTCCAGTGTATACTCCAACTTCAGAATGTTTTCAACTTTGCCCCTCTTTCCAAGTTAAGGAATTTGTGTCAGTAAGAATATATGCTTATTGGAATTAATCTGAATATATATTTTATGAAATTATTTCCAATTTATATGATTTTACATATAATGCTCACAGAATATTTCTGTAAATTCCTGAATCAGAGGTGTAAGACATTACAATTTAATAACTCACGGGTGGTAAGAAAAAAAATCCTCTAAATCCGTCTCATCCTTCGTATAATTCTTTTTTGTTTTGTTGTTGTTGTTGTTTGTTTGTTTTTTGGAGACAGACTGTCTCTCTATCCCCCAGGCTGGAGTACAGTGGTGCAATCTCAGCTCACTGCAACCTCCACCTCCCAGGTTCAAGTGATTCTCTTGCCTCAGCCTCTGGAGTAGCTGAGATTACAGGCACCTGCCAAGACACCCAGCTAATTTTTGTATTTTTAGTAGAGACGGGGTTTCACCTTGTTGGCCAGGCCGGTCTCGAACACCTGACCTCGGATGATCTGCCCACCTCAGCCTCCTAAAGTGCTGGGATTATAGGCGCAAGCCAGCGCACCCGGCCCTTCTTATAATTCTTCACAAACTCCGCACTATTTTCATTTTTCCAACTGGGAAAGAATCTACACCGGCACTATTGTGAAAAGGCAAAAATGGAAATAAGAGGTAGGAAAGAGTATATTGTGTATACAGCAGAGTGACCATTATAATCCTGGTTCTACCCTTATTCACTGTGAGCTTGGGCAAGGCAATTAACCTCTCAGGGCCTCAGTTTCCTCACCTGTAGCAGGTAAAGATAATAGTGGTATTTACCTCACAGGTTTTTTTTGTTTTGTTTTGTGTTTGAGATTGGGTCTCTCTGTGTCACCCAGGCTGGAGTACAGTGGAGCAGTCATGGCTCACTGCAGCCCCAACCTCCTAGGCTCAAGCAGTTCCCCCACTTCAGCGTCCCAAGAAGCTGGGACTACAGGCACGTGCCACCATGGCCAGCTAATTTTATTTTTGTACAGATGAGGTCTCACTTTGTTGCCCTGGCTGGTCTGGAACTCCGTGTCTCAAGCAATCCTCCTGCCTTGAACTCCCAAAGTTCTGGGTTTACAGGTAGGAGCCACCATGCCTGGCCTCATAGATTTTTTTTAATTTAATTTTTTTCAGGTAAGGGACCCTGTACCTTGTCTCATACGGCTTTTTGTGAGTGTTAAATGGGTTAATATATATAAAGCAGTTAGACTAACACTCAGATTATTACTGAAACAGAGGAACAAAAGTATGAATATACACTGCAGATATAGTCATACACCTAGAGTACCAATAATTCACTGAAAGACCATTAGAAGTGATACGTGAGTTTAGTAAAATAAATTCAAATTAATCTCAAAAAAATCAAGCTTTTAAAATAATTCAGCCATAACCATTCCTATGAGCTGAATTATGTCACCTCTAAATTCATATGTTGATGTCCTAACTCCCAGTATCTAAAAATATAGAAGTGGTTGGTTTTGGAATTGAGTCCTGGGTAGAGGTTGGCAGGTTTTTGGCATGCACATTAGAAAAAGCCTACATTACCTTGAAGAGACTGTTGCTAGCAATATGGACATTAGGTTGGCTGCAGTGGTTCACGCCTGTAATCCCAGCACTTTGGGAGGCATGCGGATCACTTGAGCTCAGGAGTTTGAGACCAGCCTGGCTAACACGGTGAAATCCTGTCTCTACTAAAAATACAAAAATTATCCAGGTGTGGTGGCAGGCACCTGTAACCCCAGCTACTCGGGAGTCTGAGACAGGAGAATCATTTGAACCCAGGAGGTGGAGATTGCCATGAGCTGAGATCACACCCCTGCACTACTCCAGCCTGGGCAAACAGAGCGAGACTCTGTCTCCAAAAAAAAAAAAAAAAAAAAAAAAAAGAACGTTAAAGGTGCTTCTGGCAAGGCCTCAAACACTGGAGGGAAGGCGAGCCTTGCTATCATGTGGCAAAAGACTTGGCTGAACTGTATTCTAGTGTTTTGTGGAAGGAAGAACTTGTAAGTACCGAACCTGGATATTTAGCTGAGGAGATTTCAAACAAAGCGCTGAAGGGGAAAGGGGAGGCCTAGTTTCTCCTTGCTGCTTATAGTAAAATGTGAAAGGAGAGAGATAAATTGAGAAAAAGGAATGGTCAGGCAAAAAGGAACCAGAGCTTGAAGATTTAGAGTTCTTGGCCTGTGCATATTGTTTTTCATATTTAAGAATTTTTATTGGCCAGGTGCAGTGGCTTACGCCTGTGATCCCAACACTCTGGGAAGACAAGGCGGGCGGATCACCTGAGGTCAGGAGTTTAAGACCAGCGTAGCCAACATGGCAAAACCCCGCCTCTACTATAAATACAAAAATTAGCCCGGCATGGTGGTGTGCACCTGTAATCCCAGCTACTCAGGAGGCTGAGGCAGGAGAATCGCTTGAACCGGGCAGGCCGGGGGCACAGTGAGCCGAGATCATACCACTGCACTGTAGCCTGGGTAACACAGCGAGACCCTGTCTCAAAAAAAAATTATTGTATTTTTTAAAATTTTAGTTTTGGCGATACTTGTGAAGATTTGCTGTGTAGGTTACATTGCAGGCTGCTGAGGTTTGGGCTTCTCTGGATCCTGTTACCCAAATAGTAAACATAGTACCTGATAGATAGTTTTTCAACCTTTTTCCTCTCCTCTCCCTCCCCGATTTTGGAATCCCTAGTATCCGTTGTTTCCATGTTTATGCCCATGTGTGCTCAGGGTTTAACTCCCACTCATAAGTGAGAACATATGGTATTTGATTTTCGGTTTCTGCATTAACTCACTTAGGATAATGGCCTCCAGCTGCATCCATGTTGCTGCAAAGGTCATGATTTCATTCTTTTTCATGTCAGCTTATCCATATTGAAAAAGATGAGAAAGGGTGTTCTGGAGAGAACACCAAGTGTGTGGCTGGACCACGCTTTGATATACAATTTATGAGTGTGTCTCATGGATCCAGTCAGTAATCTCAGCAGAAATGCTATCAGCTTGAACTGAAGAGGACAAAGAATGAAATGAGATAATTCTAACTTCTGGGATTTCCACAGGAGAGGCCAATAGAGCTATCTGGCTGCAAACATGCATTATTTTTCAAGAAAGGGAAGAATAACCCTGAAGGTGATTTAGAGATTAGTAGGACTACCACTGGCACCATGAGCCCAGAGGGCAGAGGCTAGGGGGACAGAGTTGTCTCCTCCTTGGTTCCAGAGGGCAGGTTACCTCCTCGGTTTCATTGGGTCAGGTTGCTGCCTCCAGGCCAAGAGGGTAGGGCCATCACTCTGGTGGGCCTAGAGGCTGGGGATGCCAGCCTTGTGGGTCTGGAGGATTGAGATTGGGGCCAAGGAGGATTCTCCTTGAGTTTTAACATCTAATACAATTTGCCTTCGTTTTAGATCTGGTTGGGGCCTCTTTTTTCTTTCTGATTTTTCCCTTTTGGAATGGAAATGTTTATTCTATGCCTGTCTCACCATTGTATTTTGGAAGCAGATAACTTGTCTGGTTTTACAGGTTTACAGCTGAAGGGGAATTTTGCCGGGCGATGAATCATATCTCCAGTCTCACCCATACCTAATTTAGATGGTATTTAGGTGAGATTTGGGACTTAGAGTTGATGCTGGAAAGTCTTAGCTACTTTTGGTGCTGTTAAGATGAGGTGAATGCATTTTGCATACAGAAAAACATCAATTTTAGAGGCCGAGGGGTAGAATGTTATGTATTGAATTGTGCCCCTTCCCAAATTTATATGTTGAAGTCCTAACCTGTACTACCTCAGAATGTGACTGTATTTGGAGATGAGGCCTTTAAAGAGAGAATTAAGGTAAAATGAGGTAATATGTGTGGGTGGACTATAATCCAATATGACTTGTGTCCTTATAAGAAAAAGAGATTGGGACACAGACAATACACAGACAAAGAGGTGCCCTGTGAAGGCACAGTGAGAAGGTGGCCATCTGCAAGCCAAGGAGAGAGGCCTCAGGAGAAATCAAAACTGCCAACCTCTTGATCTTAGAGTTCTAGCCTCCAGAGCTGTGAGAAAAGAAATTTCTGTTGTTCAAGCCTTCCAGTCTGTGGTATCCTGCCCTAGCAAAGTAATACAACCACTTAGAAAATATAATGGGAAACTATCATTTAAAACAGCCACTAGTTCTGTGTTGTCAGAGCAAAGCTCTTGAGAGCAGGGCACATTGCTTCTTTAATGTGGGGCCTTACATGGTCACTTAGGCCCTGAAGCTACTGCAAATGCCCACATTATTATGAAAATCATCCATCAGCTTTTGATTTTTGCTCCTCTCCTGAGAGAGGCTCCTCTGAGGGTCTCCCACGTTCCCATTGTCATCCCATGCTGTGCTTAGGGAACTGCTGTTCCACATTTACTTTCTGGAAGATAGCTTTGCCTCACATTTGCAAAGCTAAAAGGTTCATATGGGGTTTTTCTCAGTGCAAACAATAAAGCGGAGCCAAGGGAGTACTGGAATCTCAGCATTTCGAGAGATGGTGGGGATAGGAACAGCAACAACAACTAAGAGTTTGCTTTAGGAATGCAAGCAATTCCTTCCATCAATAGGCATTTCATACACGCTGATATTCGGGTTTCAGATTGGCATGTGGTCGTTTTAGCAGCAGGCACCTCATGGCCTGATGAGCTGTGCAATGAGCTGAATGAATTGTAGTCCCCAGACTTCAGTGTGCAAGAATACAACACATTTCTTTATTTTCTAAAAAGGGAAGACTAAATCCAAATATTGAAAAAGCAAGCAGGCACTGAGTTTATTTACTTGCCAGACAAGGGAACTCACATGAGTGAAGAATTTACCAAGTAGCTCCCTGGAGAGGAAAAGTCAGAAGTTTTTATTGCTAGGAAGGGGAGTTTGGTGGTAGCCCCATGAATTAACGTTGACATTTTCTGACTACCTGGAGACAAATAATTACTTAAGTTTGCATCTTGGTTAAAATAAGTTCTACTGTTCGTTGGTCAGGAAAGGGTCTTTAATTAGGTCCAACGAGGCTCTGGCATAGCAGGTAGTTTAAAGATCTTACTTGTGTTAAACAAAATGATGGAAGGCCATTGATTTAGACTGAGCTTATGTACTAGGCTTGAACAGACTGGAGCAAACCAAAATGGAGTCACTCATGCTAAATAACACATAATCAACCTGAAGCTTTAAGCAAGCACATAGATCCCAAAACAGACTTTTTTCTTCTGGAAACAGGAGATTCCATCATAATAAGAAAGTCTTCTCTGCTCTAACCCTTACAAAAAAAGTAACCTGAAATAGTCTGATGTTAACCCATCAGTTTTTTTCTGTTATTCTCTTTCCTTTTTAAAAATTAAATTAAATTTTTATTTTAGATTCAGAGAGTACAAGTCAGGTTTGTTACATGGTTATATTGCATAATGTTGGAGTTCCGGCTTCTATTGAATCCATCACTCACATAGTGAATACAGTACCTGATAGGTAGTTTTTCAGCCCTCGTCCCCTTTCCACTGTCTCCTCTTTAGGAATCCGTAGTGTCTACTGTTTCCACATTTATGTCAATGTCTACTCGATGCTTACCACTTATTTATAAGTGAGAACATGCAATATTTGGTTGTCTGTTCCTGCATTAATTTGCTTAGGATAATGACCTTCATTTGTGTCCATGTTGCTACAAAGGATGTAATTTCATTTTTTTTTATGGCTGTGTAGTTTCCATGGTGTATATGTACCACATTTTCTTTATTCAGTCCATCTTCCATGGGTGCCTAGGTCGAGTCCATGACTTTGCTGTTATGAATAGTGCTGTCACGAATACACGAGTGCATGTGTCTCTTTGGGAGAATGATTTCTTTTCCTTTGAGTTGATACTTAGTAATGGGATTACTGGACCAAATGGTTGTTTAATTTTAGTTATTGGAGAAATCTCCAAACTGCTGTTTATAGGTTGATCTAATTTACATTCTTGCCTATAGTGTAGAAGCATTCTATCTGCAGCCTCTCCAACATCTGTTATTGTTTGGCTTTCTAATAATTACAATTCAAAGTGGTGTGAGATGGTGTGTTAGAACGTTTTGCATTGTTATTAAAAAAAAAACAAAACTGAGGCTGGGTAACATAAAGAAAAGAGGCTTAACTGGTGCATGGTTCTGCTGGCTGGACGAGAAGCATGGTGCCAGCATCTGCTCAGCTTCTGGCAAGGCCTCAGGAAGCTTTTAACTAATGTTGGAAGGCAAAGTGGAAGCAAGCACATCACTTGGCAAAAGTAGGACGGAGGCAGGGGGATGCCACACACTTTTAAACCACCAGATCTCATGAGAACTCACTCATTATAGTAAGAAAACATGAATCTATGAAGGATCTGCCCCCACTACCCAGACATCACCCACCAGTCCCCCACCTCCAACATTAAGGATTACAGTTTAACACAAGATTTGAGCAGGGACAAATATCCAAAGTGTATCAGATGGTGTCTGATTGGGGTTTTAATTTTCGTATTTCTGGTGATTAGTGATGTTGAACATTTTTTATATGTTTATTGGCTGCTTGTATGCCAACAAACATATGTATGTATTCCTTTGATAAGTGTCTATAACCCACTTTTTAATGGGGTTATTTGCTTTTTGCTTGTTGACTTAATTTCCTTATAGAATCTGGATATAATTTTTTTGTCAGATGCATATTTTGCAAAAATGTTCTCTCATTCTGTAGGTTGTCTGTTTACAATGTTGATCATTTCTTTTGCCATGTGGAAGCTCTTTGGTTTGATTAAGTCCCATTTGCCAATTTTTGTTTTTGTCACATTTGCCTTTGAGCTCTTACTCATAAATTCTTCACGTGGGCCAATGTCCAAAAGAGTTTTTTTTTAGATTTTCTTCTAAGATTTTTATAGTTGGAGGTTTATATTTAACTCTTTAAACCTTCTTCAGTTAATTTTTGCACATGGTGAAAGGTGGGGGTCTAGTTAAATTCTTTTGCATATGGCCAGCCAGTTTTCCCAGCACTACTTATTGAATCTTTCCCCATTGCTTATTTTTGTTGAGTTTGTTGAAGATCCATTGCTTATGAGTGTGCAGCTTTATTTCTGAGTTCTTTATTCTGTTCTATTGATCTATGTGTGTGTGTGTGTGTGTGCATGTGTGTGTTTTTAACTGGTACCATGCTATTTGTGTTAGAAAAGCCTTATATTATAGTTTGAAGTCAGGTAATGCTATGTCTCTAGATTTGTTCTCTTTTCTTAGGATTGCTTTGGCTATTTGGGTTCTCTTTTGATTCCACACAAATTTTAGAATAATTTCTTTTTGATTCTGTGAAAAAAATGACATAGGCAAGTTAATAGGAGTTGCACTGAATCTGAGGCTTCAGTGCAACTGAATTATAGTGCATTATATTATAGTTTGAAGTCAGGTAATCCTATGCCTCTAGATTTGTTCTCTTTGCTTAGGATTGCTTTGGCTATTTGGGTTCTCTTTTGGTTCCACATGAATTTTAGAGTAGCTTTTTTTTTATTCTGTGAAAAAATGACATTGGCAATTTAATAGGAGTTGCACTGAATCTGAGGATTGCTTTAGGCAGTATGGCCATTTTAATGATATTGATTATTCCAATCCATGAGCATGGAATGTTTTGCCATTTGTTTGTGTCATCTATGATTACTTTCAGCAGTGTTTTTTAGTACTTGTAAAGATCATTTACTTCCTTGGTTAGATGTATTCCTAGGTATTTTATTTTTGTGTGGCTATTGTAAATGAGATTGCAGTCTTGAATTGGTTTTCAGCTTGAACATTATTGGTATATAGAAATGCTACTGATCTTTGTGTATTCATTTTGTATCCTAAAACTTTCTGGGCAACATTTAGCAGGTATGAGTCTTTTAGAGGAATCTTTAGTGTTTTCTAAGTATAGAATCATGTCAGTGGTTAATAGAGGTAATTTGACTTCCGATTTTCCTATTTGGATGCCTTTTATTTCTTTCAGTTACCTGATTGCTTTCTGGCTAGCACTTCCAATATTATGTTGAATAGGAGTGGTGAGAGTGGACATCCTTGTCTTGTTCTAGTTCTTAGATTAAATGCTTCCAACTTTTCCCCTTTCAGTGTTATGTTAGCCATGGGTTTGTCATAGATGGCTCTTAGGATTTTTAGGTGTATTCCTTTAATGCCTAGTTTGTTGAGGCTTTTTATCATGAAGGCATGTTGGATTTTATCTAATGATTTTTCTATTCATCTATTGAGATGATCATGTTTTTTCTTTTCAGTTGTGATTATATGGTCAATCACATTTATTTATTTGTGTATGTTAAACCATCTTTGCATCCAGTAATAAATCTCACTTGATCATGGTGATTTATATTTTTGTTATGCTGCAGGATTCAGTTTGCTAGTATTTTTTGAGGATTTTTGCATCTATATTCGTGAAGGATATGGGCCTGTAGTCTTTTTGTGTCCTTGGCAGATTTTAGTACCAGATAATACAGGTTTCATAGAATGAAGGAAGAACTCCTCCTTGATTTTTTGGAATAGTTTCAGTAGAATTGCTATCAGCTCTCCTTTGTGCATCTGGTGAAATTTGGCTGTGAATCCATCTGGTCCATGGCTTTTTTTGGTTGGCAGTTTTTAAATTACTGATTTGACTTTATAACTCGTTATTGGTCTGTCCAGGTTTGGAAATTCTTCCTGGTTCAATCTTAGAAGGCTATGTGTTTCCAGGAATTCTTCCACTTCCTCTAGGTTTTCTAGTTGTTTGCATACAGATGTTCATAGTAGGCTCTGAGGATCTTTTGTATTTCTGTGGTATCAATTGTAATGTCACCTTCGTAATTTCTGATTATGCTTATTTGGATTTTTCTTTTTTCCTTTGTTTATCTAGCTGTCAATTAATCTTGTTTACCCTTTCAAAGAACTAATTTTCCACTGTGTTGATCCCTTGCATAACTTTTAAAATCACAATTTCATTTAGTTCTACTCTGATTTTAGTTATTTCTTTTTCTTCTGCTAGCTTTGGGTTAAGTTGTTATTATTATTTTAGTTCCATTAGGGGAAATATTAGGCTTTAATTTCAGATCATTCTCTCTTTCCAATGTAGGAATGTAGCACTACAAGCTTTCCTCTTACCACTACCTTTGCTGTATCCCAGAAGTTTTTGTATGTTATGTCTCTATTTTCATTTGTTTGAAATTATTTTTTGATTTCCACTTTAATTTTGATGTTTACTCAAAACTCATTCAGCAGCAAGTTGTTTAGTTTCTTTGTATTTGTGTATTTCTAAGAGCTCCTCTTGTTACTGATTTCTAATTTTATTCCACCGTGGTCTCTGAAGATGCTTGAAATAGTTTTGATTTTTTAAAAGTGTATTGAGATTTGTTTTATGTCAGAGGATGTGGTCAATCTTATAGAGTTTTTCATGCACAGATAAGAATGTATATGATGTGGTTGTCTGGTGGAGTATTCTGTAGATGTCTGTTAGGTCCATTTAGTCAAGTGTCCCATTTAAGTCCAGAATTTGTTAGCCTTGATGATCTGTCTGACAGGGCAGGAGCACCATCGTCTCGAACAAACACCGCCACTTTAAGTTCCAGCTCGCTTTCTAGCCTCATGTATTTAAAGGAAATCACTTCTCTTCTAACTACAAGCAACCAGAAAGAGCAGACAGTAAAACACAGATAAGACAGCTCAGACACAGAGGGAGGTGGGGGGAAAATCTCCTGGGTAAGTGCCAAACTTCACCCTCATACAATGGCCTTAATAAGTACATTCCTTTCCCTTCAGGTGCACTAAGATAGGGAAGCTAAAAGCAGACTTAGAGTTGGGGGTAGGCTGTATGCCTGCAGCTGCAGGAAGATGTATGGGAACAGACACACAACTCTCCCTCCCAGACAAGCACAACAAAAAGACACAGAAGCAGTCAAAGCCTATGATAAACTCTCACACCCTGAATCCTTAAAAACTCTTAGTCTTTAAGAAAGTGTGGCTCTGACCTAACTTGGCCAGAAGCCCCGCTCACGTTTGTTTTCTAAAATAAACCTGTTCTTCTCTGTCAAGCCACCTTTCATGTTTCTTTCCTCTTTCTTTAATTCTTACAGTGTCTAATGCTGAAAACCAACAAAGAAATTCTGGACTGAAGTGGTAATGCTGTCAGTGGGGTATTAAAGTCTCCCACTATTATGGTATGGCTGCCTATGTCTTTTCTTATATCCAGTAGTAAGTTTTTGTAAATCTCAGTGCTCTGGAGTTGGGTACATACATCTTTAAGATAGACAAATCCATTGAATTGAAACTTTTATCATTATACAACATCCTTCTTTGTCGTTTTTTACTGTTGTTGGTTTAAAGTTTGTTTTACCTAACCCAAGAATAGTGATCTGTTTTTTGTTTTCATTTGCTGATCAATCTTTTTCCATCCCTTTATTTTGAGCCTATGGGTGTCATTACATGTGAGATGGGTCTCTTAAAGACAGCATGCTTGCCCTTTCTTTTTTTTTAATCCAACTTGCCACTCTATGAATTTTAAGTGGAGCATTTAGGCTGTTTACATTCATGAGAGGTTTTGTTCCTGTCATTGCATTAGCTAGCTGCTTTGCAGTCTCTATTGCATAGTTGCTCTATAGCATCTATGGGCTTTGTACTCTAATGTGTGTTTGTGTTAGCAAGTACCATTATTTTGTTTCCATGTTTAGCATTTCTCGTAGGGTCAGTCTGGTGGTAATAACTTCTCTTAGCATTTACTTCTCTGTGAAAGACTTTATTTCTCCTTTGTTTCTGAAGCTTACTTTGGTGGGATATGAATTTCTTTGCTGGCATTTTTTTTTTCCTTAAGAAAGCTAAAATGCTAGGTGTAGTGGCTCACGCCTGTAATCCCAGCACTTTGGGAGGCCGAGGCGGGTGGATCACGAGGTCAGGAGATGAAGACCACAGCGAAACCCTGTGTCTACTAAAAATACAAAAAATTAGTCAGGTGCGGTGGCAGGCACCTGTAGTCCCAGCTATTTGGGAGGCTGAGGCAGGACAATGGCATGAACCTGGGAGGCGGAGCTTGCAGTGAACTGAGATCGTGCCACTGTACTCCAGCCTGGGTGACAGAGCGAGACTCCGTCTCAAAAAAAAAAAAAAAAAAAAAAAGAAAGCTAAAAATTGATTTCCAATTGCTTCTGGCTTGAAAGGCTTCTGTTGCGTATTCTGCTCGAATGGCTTCTGTTGCATCCCACTGTTATTCTGATGAGCTTCCCTTTATAGGTAATTTGACCCTTTTTCCAGCTGTCTTTAAGTTTTTTTTTCTCTTTCATTTACGTTGTATAGTGGATTAGGCCATTTTTACATTGCTATAAAGAAACATCTGAGACTGAGTAATTTATAAAGAAAAGAGGTTTAATTGGCTCACAGTTCTGCAGGCTGAACCAGCATGGTGTTGGCATCTACTCTCCTTCTGGGGAGGCCTCAGGGAGCATTTACTTGTGTTGGAAATGGTAGCATGCATGTCACACAGTGAAAGTGGGGCCAAGAGAGAGTAAGGGGGAAGATACCACACGCTTTTACGAAACCAGCTCTTGTGTGAATTCACTCATTGTTATGAGAATAGCACCAAAGGGGTGGTGCAAAAGCATTATGAAAAAATCTTTCCCAGTGATCCAATCACCTCCCAACAAGCCTCACATCTCCAACATTTGGGAACACATTTCAACATGAGATTTGGAGAGGACAGCCAACACTATATCAGATACGGTAATAACTATGTGCCTTGCAGATGGTCATCTTATATAGTATCTCATAGGAGTTCTCTAAATTTCTTGTATCTGCATGTCCACCTCTCTAGCAAGAGTGGAAAAATTTTCCTGAATTACACCCTCAAATATGTTTTCCAGGTAGCATTTTCTTAGTCTCTACTAGAAATGCTAATAAGTCATAGGTTTAGTGTTTTTCTTCCTCTTGGTCTAGTCTATTTAAAAAAGCTTCAACTGTGTTTTGGAATTCTGGTAGTGAATATTTCAATTCCAGCAGTTCTGTTTGGTTCTTATTTAATATAGTTACCTTATTCTTAGCTGGCCTTTTTCCACAAGGTCTTGAACATATCATCTTACTCCTTTCTGACCTACAAGGGTTCTGCTGAAAAATCTGTTGATAATGTCATTGGGGTTCCATTGTACATTACAATTTGCATTTCTCTTGCTGCTTTCAAGACTATTTTTTTGTCTTTAACTTTTGACAGTTTCAACTTTCTTCTGGACTTAAACTATATAATTGACTAAATGGACCTAATAGATATCTACAGAATACCCTGGCCAACAAACACAAAGAATATACATTCTTCTCATCTGCACATGGAACATTCTTTAAGATTGATCACATGCTCTGACATAAAGCCATGTTAAAGTCTCCTACTATTATTGTCTTGCATTCTATCTCCCCACATACACAAACTCTATGGTTTTACTCCTCTTCGCCCCATGTTTTATACTTTTGATGTCACAATTTACATCTTTTCATAATCCATATCTCTTAAATTATTGCAGCCTTAGTCATTTTTAATAGTTTTGAGTTTCAATCTTTATACTAAGTTTAAAGGTTATACCTTTAACCTTTAACCTTAGGCAATGAGTAGGTCAGTTTAGTATATGTTAAAACAATAAAGGCTAAAGGTATAGCATATACTAAATCGTTTTAACATATACTAAATTGACCTACCCGTTGCCATTACAGTATTAGAGTGTCTTGGATTTGAAAATGTTCTTACTTTGATCAGTAAGCTTTATCTTTCATGCTACTAATTAGCATCCCCTTCCTCCATCTTGAAGAACTCCCTTTGGAATTTTTACAACGCATGTCTAGTGGTGATAAACTAAGCCTTTGTTTGTCAGCCTTTTTCACCCTTCATTTTTGGAAGACAGGATTGTTGGGTAGAGTATTCTTAATTGGATTCCCACCCCCTACCCACCTCCACCCCGCCCCTGCAAAGTTTTGAAAATGTCATCTTACTCCTTTTTGGCCTACAAGGTTTCTGCTGAAAAATTTGTTGATAATGTCATTGGGATTTCTTTGTATATAACAATTTGCTTTTTTCTTGCTGCTTTCAAAACTCTCTGTTTTTCTTTAACTTTTGACAATTTGATTATGATGTTTCTCAGTGTATTAATCTTACTTGGCATCTTTGAGCTTACTAAATCAGGATTTCTGTTTCCTTCTAAAAGCTTAAAAGTTTCTGGCTTAATGTTACTTTCTATATTTTTCTGGAACGTTGATAATGCATATGATGGTCAGTAGATGGTATTCCATTAGTCTCTTAACTCTTAAAATGGCTTCACTATTTTCTATTTTTGTTCCTCAAACTGGGTATCTTTTTTTTTTTTTTGACTTAAACAACAGAGATTTATTTTCTCACTGTTGTGGAGGCCAAAAAGTCCAAATCAATGTGCCAGCAGAGTCAGTACCTGGTGAGGGCTATTAAATTAAAAATTATAGGAGGCAGTTGTTTTGGACTAAGATTCTACACCAAACCCCAACAGTCCAGACCAAAAATCACAATGGAGTCACTCAGGCTGAGGATCAACATCACTAAACTAAAACTAAGTTGTTACCTGACCTTCTGAGAAATCAGAAATTTTCATCTCTATTGGGCAGTAACAAGGCACCTTATCTTGAATGGCAAGGAGATTGAATGGGGAACTTGGATATTTATGTCCATCTGGCAGTAGAAGGGTGGCACTCCCCTTCCTCCACCAGCATGGTATCTGAGGAAGCCTCTTAAAACAAAAGATAGAAAGAGATAACAGCCAATTTCTCAAGCAGGCCAGTTTGAATCTTCAATCAGCATGATAAAGTTCCTTCTGTTTTAACCCTTCACCTGAAGTAATCTTAAGATTACTTGAATAGTTATTGTTCTATTTTTCTGCCTTAAATGGAAAGTAAATTTGACCAATCTACTTTCCATTCTTTATTTCTGCTTTCTTCTGTCCTTCTCCGTCTATAAAACTAACAACCCCTTTTGCTCAGCTCATTGGAGCACTAATTCTATTTTATGAAATGAAGTGTTGCCTGATTCCAGAATCACAAGTAAAGCCAATTGAGATCTTTACATTTGTTGTAATTTTGTCCTTTGACAGATCTCTCTCCTTATGTTGCAGATGGCTACCTTCCTGCTGTGTTCTCACATTGCCGTTCCTTGGTACTTGCACTGGGGAGAGAGAAATCTCCTTTTTCTTATAAAGCCACCAATCCTATCAGATTAAGACTCCATGTTTATAACTTTATTTAACCTTCAGTATCTCCTAAAAGCCCTATTTCCAAACACAATAACTTTGGGCTTTAACATATGAATGTTGGGGGAGTGGACATAATTCAGTATATAACAAGCTGTAAACAAAGATTTATATGCAGATATTAATCTTATTTTTGTAATTTAACTTTTATTTTAAGTTCAGGGGTACATGTGCAGGTTCGTTATATAGATAAACTTGTGTCATGGGGGTTTGTTTTGCAGATTACTTTGTCACACAGGTGGTGAGCCTAATACCCATTTTTTTTTCTGCTTCTCTCTCTCCTCCTACTCTTCACCTTCCAGTAGGCCCCAGTGTGAGTTGTTCCCCTCTATGTGTCCACATATTCTCATCATTTAGCTCCCACTTACAAGTAAGAACATGTGGTATTTGGTTTTCTGTTTCTGCATTGGTTTGCTAAGGATAATGGCCTCCAGCTTCATCCATGTTTCTGTAAAGGACATGATCTCATTCTTTCTTATAGCTGCATAGTATTGCATGGTGTATATGTACAACATTTCTTTATCCATCGTATCATTGATGGGCATTTAGGTTGATTCCATGTCTTTGCTATTGTGAATAGTGCTGCAGTGAACATACCCATGCATGTGTCTTTAGAATAGAATGATTTATATTCCTTTGTGTATATACCCAGTAATGGGATTGCTGGGTCAAATGGTATTTCTGGTTCTTGAAACAGAAAATTGGTAACTTTCAATGACCTGTCTTTGAGTTCCCTGATTCTTTCTTCTGTTTGATGTAGCCTGCTGTTGAACATCTCTATTAGATTTTTTAGTCAGAGTATTTTTCAGTTCTATAATTTCTGTTTGGTGTTTTAAAAACTTTTTTTAAATGTCTTTGTTGAAATTCTCAGTTTTGTTCCTGCATTGGTCACCTGATCAGTGAGCATCTTTATGACCTTTATTCTAAATTCCCTGTCAGGTAAATTGTATATCTCCACATCACTTGGGTACAGTTTTGGAGATTTATTTTGTTCTTTAATTAGAATATATATCTCTGTTTCATCATTTTCTTTGATTTTCTATGTTAGTTTCTGTATGTTCGATGAGACAACTGCCTCTCCCAATCTAGTCAGCTATAATTTTGTGTCTATTGATTCCTCCTAGAGTTTGTCCACATGATGAGCATCCCACTATTACAGCTTCCACCTAAGACTACATCCTCAACCTCCTACCTCTTGGAGTAGAGGGAATTAGACATATGCAAGTCTCTCTAGACCACAAGAAAAACGTGATTTTACACAGGTGCATAAGCATTTCCAGGAGCCTTATCCCCCAGAAGCAATGTACAGAAGGGGCTTTAAAATGCAGCTGTCTGTCACTTCCTGGAATGGGTTTATGCCACACTGTTCCAGTGGCTACTTGGTGGCCTGGTTTCCAACACGCATTGGGGAGAAAGGAGACAGACAAATATCCCACTAGAAACCTGAGAAGCAGGTTGCCTCTTCCCATGCTTTCTCCCCTAGCTAACCCCAGTGATAACTCCGGGTCTATTGATCCTACTTGAAGAGAGTTTGTCCACTCTTTCCACTCTTAGGACTGCATCCTAAACCTCCCAACTCTGGGGTAGAGAGGACTAGGCATATGCAAATCTCTCTAGGCCACAGAAAAAGCAGTTTTATATGAGCCTGCATGCACTTCCACAGACTTCATACTGTGGGAGGAGTGTGGAGAAGGAACTGTAAAAATGCAGCTCCGTGTTTCTTCCCAGAAAGGATTTATGCCATGCATTAGGTGCTGCAGCTTTTATAGCAACCACGATTAACTGAATCCTAAATACCTTCTAGCTCAAAGAATGGAAGAAGGCATGTGTGAGTCTCTCTAGATTATAGGACAAAGAGGTGGTTTTCAATGGGCATCTAAGTACTTCCAGGGGCTATATCCTCTGGGTGCAGTGCAGAAAAAATACTGGAATGCACAGCTCCCATTTTTCCCTCCAGAAGGATTTTCCTGCACATTCTTTCCAGGACTATTTGACAGGCTTGCTTCTAATAAATTTGCATTGGTGAGCAAATAGTAGCCCTCCAGGAATATGAGCCACAGCTTGGCACTTCCTAAGCCTTTCTTCCAGCTCACCCCAGTAATAAATCTAGGCCCATTCATTTTTCTTGAAGAAGTTATTTCACACACCAAGAGCCACAACTTATATAGCTCCCACCAAAGGCACTGTCTTCTTAATGACCTAGCTCTGGAAATCAGTGGGGCTTTCCATTCCTGAATGTCCCTAGGCCACAAAAAACAAATAGGTGGATATGCCATAGGCTTACTTCCAATAGGTATCTCCCTAGGATTACAGGCTGCCGCCTGAACACCAGTATAGGTACTTGCCCCATATAATCTCCCTGGCTTACAGCAGAGAGAGTGGCAGATAAACACACACACTCAGCTTCACCTTGAAAACAGGAGAACTGGAATATACATCCAACACCCTACCTTCCCAGTTACGTGTAGAAGGTTTGGTTTCTACCTTACTTATCTCAGAGTTCTAACAAGACACGCCACATCCTACTCTCTAGGGGGCCACCAAAAACAGAGACATGGGTTTGGACAAACACAAAGAATTAAGAGGCACCTTAAAATCTCTGGCCAAATCAATTGGTGAGATTCTTCTTCACTCATTTAGATTTCATTAGAGAAAAGGTAACATTGCATAATAAGGGCAGAAGTCTTCAACCTGGAAGCGAAATTGTATATTTCTGAATCTCTCTAAACATATTTTTGCTTTTTCCATTACGTACTATATATAATCAAGAACAAAACAACTGAATTGGGTTTCAGGATACTCATTGTGCAATATAATTTACTTGCGTCATTTGTATACAACTGTATAATCATACTTGAGCCACATTTTTATGTGGTTTTTGTTTGAGTATTTTGTTTTCATTTTTGTTTTTTGCCACCAATCCTCCTGTGAGGTGATCTTGGTCAGAATGTGAGAAAATTGGGTCTGCCTAGGAGTACCAGTGGTGACCTGGCATTGCAACAAGATAGCAGCAGAGCTGAACAAGGCTGATAGGTAAGAAAGATGACAAGCTTTCAAATACTGATATATGTCTTTCATTTGTCCTTCCCACTGAGGCCAGATCTCCTACCCACCTCTTCCTAGGATATCTACACTCACCAGTATCTCCCAACTATTACACTGCTGCCTAAAATACTGATGCTTCAATGTAATTTATTCTGTTAATGAATATTTATCCATTCTAATGTCTGCTTTTCTCTTAAGATTATTATAGTCATCACAAGTCGAAGAGGGAGAATAGTGTTAAGAACAAATCTGCAGCTTAAACTATAGCCCTGATACTGGAATTTACAAAAAGAAAATCTGACTTATGGATAAGTAAAGATTCAGATTTTGAATCACAAGGCACACTCTCAGATCCGGGACATCTGACATCCTATCAATATTTAATTAAGGAAGAAGCAGGCAGATGAGAGTAGGACCAGAATTTCAAGTTACAGGAAAATAAAGCAAGATGGAAGGAGAACTTTCAGTAAATGCTGGCCCAATAACCAAAATATTAATGATGTTATTCATCCATATAACAAATAGCTTTGAAAATTTATATCTGACAGTGAATTATATAAATATTATTTGCATTTTATCTTTGAGGAATCAGAGCCACAGATTTTAAAAGTAATTCACCCTGTGTCCACAGGATTTCAAATCAGATCTACACAGTAAAGCTTATGTCCTTATCTTGTGGCAAAGTATGGATGGAAGTAAAAGAACGTAACTAGCAGACAAGAAAGAGGATGAGAGGAAGACTCTATTGAGGAAAAAATGCCCAGCCCCATAATATCCTAAGTCGTCTAAAGAAAAATTTTGATCCGAAATGTATTAGCCAACAATGTTTTCATATACTTTAGAGATGATGAGTTTTTCCACAATATTCTTTTTCATTTACCAGTAAAAATTTACTATGAATTCAACAATAAATAAAATTAAATGTTTTCTAGCATAAATCACTCTGCTTCCCAAGATAATCACAGGCCATCCTTAAAATGCCTTTATCTTTATTAATTTGAAAATGTGTCCTTATGTTTCTTTAAAAGGTTATTGTTTTTCAATAAATGCTGACACTTTTATGGATGAAACTATTTGACGTCTAGGATTTTCTTCAAAATAATGTGAGGGTAGAGAGGATATGTGATAGCACATAAGTTGATAGTGAGTTGGGTGATACATACACAAGGGTTTATTTTGTTCCTTATTCTAAATAGTAAGGGATCCATCACCAGGTTTGGGCACGAGCTTTCTCCCCAAGGAAATCTTAAATATATTTTTCAGCACTTCTTCAACCTCTTCCTCAGTCAGAGTTTTAAACTCGACCAGATCTGTATTGTCTTTATAATTGAATATTCTATAGGTGAGGATGAAGCCCACCAAACAGTGAACCCCTTCTGGGGTCTGCAAGGAACAAAGCGATGTGGTTATAAATGAAGATGTTGGAGACGTCTGCAGGTATGTATTCATAGACTCAAAATCTTCAATTGTTCGAGGTTCAAGTGTAAAGTAGTATATTTTTTGGTGTTTCTTCTTTGGCAGGAGATGGGAATTAATAAATTCTTCGTTTGGAATATACTGCTCTCTCCTGATTTGGTCCAGGTACCAGATTCCTCTCTCTTCTGTCAAGCGGAAAATGCAAGGCACCTGAGGCTGATCCTTCCCAGAAATTAACTCTAGAGGCTGCCATATCTGGGAGGAACTTCCAGACCCAGCATCGACAATGTAATTCCTGCCATCAATGGTCACCTGCAGGAGAAGGTGAACCATGCCAGTGCTGTATTTGTTAACTGGAGGGATGTAGAAATACCCTCCTAACATTGTGGTCTGAAAACCAATTGTGGTCAGAGCCCAGTATAGAAGATGATTGACCTGGAGACACCACCCACCCCGGTTTCTTCTTACAATGTGATCAAAAACAGCCTCCAAGCCCAACTCCATAGCTTGCCCACAATGCATGTTAAGGTTCTCAAAGGGAATAGCCCGGATCTGGTGCTCAAGAATGTCAGTTAATGTTTCCAAGTCCATTTTGTTCCTAGAGTTTTTATAGCCAATTCTTTCAAAATATGCTTCAATGTCCATGATACCCTAAGCAAGAAAAACAAAACATAAAAACATATCATACTTTAGCACTTGATTTCCTTGAGTGGCTAATTATAGGTATAATGTATTTTAAATATGTAAAAACACAATGGTTATAAGTATCTGTCATAGTAATTCTTTTGTTAGTATTTCTACTGCATAAATCCCTTTTACATGCATAAGTTCACTTAGTAGTCTCAGAACCCTGTAAGGAAAGTATTATTGTATCTTCTGTCTTTCAAGCATGAGGAGTTGGAAATCCAGATTAAATAAGGAGCCAAATGGTAAACAACTTGTTTGTGGTTTTCTTGGTGATGAGCAAAAAAGAGATTCCAATTGGTATCAATTATAATAGGCTTATAAACAGTTTCTGATATAAGCAGGAGAATTATACAATAGCGTATATGGTATTCATGGTACATGACCCACTTGATTTCCCATTTAGCTGTACCTAACACAAAGCTCCTCACTCAAAAAATATATTGATTAACTCATTCATTCACTGATTCATTCAAGAAATAGTTTACAGAATACTCTCGATGTGTTTCCTATTGACCTAGTGCTTGCTTGCCCTCAAAAATCTTATATTTTAATGGGAGTTGAAGTGACACAAATAGGAAACTGAATAAATGGATAAAACATGCAGTCTGTTACATTGTGGTAAGTGCCTGGTGAAAACAAAAAAAGGGGTTAGTGGGTGCACAGGGAGAGCACTGATTTCAAATAAGATGGTTAAAGAAAGGCTCACTAAGACTTTAAGGATGCTAGAGAATAAGTTCTGTGGATATGTGTGAGGAGGATTGTTCCATGCAGTGGAACAGAAAGTACCAGGGTCCTTAGCTGGAACCTGTCTCGAGTGTTCAAGAAACATCCAGGAAGCCAGGGTGACTGGTGCACAGTTAGTGAGAAGGAGACAGGATTGAGATGAGATCTGACAAGTAACAGTGGCCTTGGAGCCAATGCTTACATTTTGGCTTTTATTCTAAACGAGATGAGAAATCAAAGTGAGACAGGATGAGAAAAGGGTTATAAGGGGAACAGTGTTTGCCTAATCAAAGTGATCTCTCTAGCTACCGTATGGACAATGGGCTGCCCATATTGAGCTCTACAGGCAGTCAGATGAACTATGTAGGACCAATTCAAACACAACAGCTCTAGGACCAAAGCTTGGCTGATGGGTGGCATGTGACCTAAGTAGATCAATGAAACTCTATTGAGGCATTTTTGCTGAAATCTAAGCACATATATTCTGCTGCAAGGCTAGAAGCTGGGAGGATATCAACCCAAAGCTACTGGGGAGAACCCACTGAAGAACAACACTAACAAAGAATTAACTAGTAACTTGAGCAGGGGAATATGTGACTCTTAGTAACAGCATAGGAAGTTTCATGGTTTTGTTGAAGACTTTAAATACACGTTGTAGCTCAGAAGACAGTGCCCCAAGGTAAAAGCTTCAGAAGTCAGTTTTTCTTTGGCCTTCTCCTGGCCTCCTAATCTCTCAGTCCCATTATTCCTCAAAGCTGGCCAAACAAACCAGAATCTCTTTCCCCAAGGCAGAACCTAGAAATCGGAACTCCTTTTTCTCAAAACCAGCCACAAAGCCTAAAAATATTACTCTAATTTGCCCTCTCCCTTTCTTTGTATGAATTAGCCATAAAGAAATTATCCAACTTACCTTGTTGGATTGTAGATCATAAGATCCTTATACTCAGAAGGAAGGAGTACATGCTCAGAGAGGTCAAGAGGAATCTAGACAGACAGGTCTTGCTGGGTTTCCCCAGTCTATTGGCATCAGGTTATGCCTTTTGGCTCAATCATATTTTTATATGTGCCCATACCTTGTTGCACCTAAGCATGAAAAGGACAATTTCCCCTGTGTTTGGGTCTTTATTCTGAAGACTCCAGCATACACACTCCAAACAAATCTGCATGCCTTCTCTTCCACTGACCTGTCTTTTGTGAGTTGATTTTTCAGTAATCCTTCAGAGGGTTTCTGGCCCTTACTCATAGGAAGAAAAGCCAATAGCACAGAATTAAGTTATAATGAAAGAAAACATTGCTTTTTTGAAGCTTTAAGATGAAACACTTCAGCATCAGGCTATAGCAACAGATTTAGACCTGAAGAAAAAAAAACGTTGCCAGAGCCAACAAAAAGTTGAAAGAGAGACTTAACATCCCAGCTGTTCTCAAATGAAGAAAAGGCTGAAAGCAGCAGGATACACCAGAAGTTGAACTTCTGAGATATCTGTCTGAGAAGTTTCAAAAAGAAAAAATAGGATTAAACATTAAGACTTCTTGGAATTTAATGAAGAGCAAATCAATACTTTAAGAAACCCTTATTGTTCTAACCAATGTTTTGGTTTTGTATTTTTTTTTTTGGTTAAAGCTCAGTTTCCAGAAAGATGACTATAAATAATTCAATTTCAATTAAAGCCAACATAACCACAAACAAAATTTCTTTTATGAATTTGATTATACCCATGCCACTTCCAACATGACTGGACTTTCTGTTGTACCCTAAATTTCTCTCTTTCTTAGGTAACCAGTCATCTTACTTCAGAAAAAAAAATTTACTATATAAAATTATTTATCATACAAAATAATTCTCTTTTCTTTTTAGTCTCTCTTATCACAAATACATCTTTATATCTGTAACTTTCTTTACATCTCTTTCCCCTATTTACTGGTTCCTTTTTACTTTGTTTCATAAATAACATTTGAATTAGACAAAAATGATTTTAATGAGAATACATTTTTCTATTTGTCTTATATTATTTTGTTTTTTTCATCAAAAACATGTCTTTGACAGACTTTATATACAGAATTATATATTAAGTGGAATTCTTATTTTTAGTGACCTTAAACCTAGGAACCTAGGAAACGTGAAATCCTAAACTGCATATTGGGTATCAGTACTTTATAGATGAAGTCACTCTACAACTTTTAGGCATGTTTCTCCATATCTCTATTTAATTGGAAATGAGCCAAACTATTAATTCTTTAATCCAAAATAAGTTTAAGACTTTAAATTACATAAAAGTTAACCAACGAGCATTTATCCCTCCCATTTATATTTATTCAGTTTATTCATTGTTAGCAGTTTACCTAGATTGCTTTGAGAACTGAGACATTAGACAAAACTAGTCACATTTAAAGTTATTTTCTTGTTAACCATTTTATAGCCTGTGAATATCAGGTGTTCACCCAAGTATAAACCTTAATGTTAAACATATTTTTTTTATTGATAGCTCGGGATTTAGCTGTTTTTAATGAAACGAATACTAAGCTAGTCTTATTTATTAAAAAAATTACAGGCTGGGCGCAGTGGCTCATGCCTGTCATCCCAGCACTTTGGGAAGCTGAGGTGGGCTGATCAAGAGGTCAGGGGTTCGAGACCAGCCTGACCAACGTGGTGAAACCCCCTCTCTACTAAAAATACAAAAATTAGCTGGGTGTGGTGGTGCACAGCTGTAATCCCAGCTACTCAGGAGGCTGAGGCAGGAGAATCGCTTGAACCCTGGAGGCAGGCACTCCAGCCTGGGTGAGAGAGCGAGACTCGGTCTCAAAAAAAACAAAATCAAACAAACAAAAAAAGATTTTTAGATTTTAAAGATTGTTTCAAGTTAAAAATTGGACAAAACTAAAGGTTTATGAAAGATTGATCTTGTAAAAGGAATTCTATATGTAAGCCAGCTGGCTAAAATTTGAAAGGGATTATTTAGTTTTTGCATAAATTAAACCTTAAAATAAAAAGCATACTAATGCAGGGCCAGAATCTAGGCCCTTATGTCAAAATATTAGGGTTTTATTAGAGTAGTAATCTGCTCTTTTATAGAAAATTTAAAAATGTTGTAAAAGATTTATAAAAATCTTACGTTGTGTTACAACTAATTAAAATTAAATAGATTTGTTTGTAAGATTTTATTAATGTTAACTTTAGCATTAATAATAAGCTATGCAATGGTAAAATTTAGATTTCCCTTGAATAACATTTTCTTTTAATATTAAGAGTTAGTGAAAGATTTTTGCTTACCTTTTGAGAAAACTGCAAAAAAAAAAAAAAAAAGAGGGGTTGGGGAAGAGAGACAAATTTAGTTGGTCTCACGCTGTCTTTATTAGGCATTATTGTTTGTGAAAGTGAGTCTTCTCTCTCAAAGAGTGAAGGTTTTTACATTTTGAAATCTTTGAATTATCACTTTGCCCAAATGAATGACTTATTTTACAATTACCTGTTTGGTGATTGTAATTTGTTTTTCCACCACAATATCTGTCTCTATCTAAATACCCCTAACCCAAATCTTTCCAAAGATATTACCTTGGCTTTTAATATGTGAAACTTGTTTTAAGTTTCAAAGTGGGGCGTGAAGAAAATCAAACTTTCCAAAATCAAATTCTAAATTCAGTCTTGTTGACCTCATTATCTTTTTTGATATTAAGTCCCCTGAAGCCAAAAACAGACACATTCGGTGTATTTGGCATGTTAAAATCACATAGGAAACATTATCAAATACGAAATGGTGTTCAAATTTATTTGGTCTACATTTATATTAAACCTGTTACTAGTATGTTTTTCAACATCGTGTGATATTCCTATCATTCTAATGTCTTCATATATGTTATTAGTATTAATAATTATTATGTTAAATTGTTATATGCCACAGAAATAACCAAATTTCCTTAAGTGTGTCCTTGACCATGGCTGTCCTAAGACTTCTGTCATTGACAGCTGTTCTACTTTGATCCTTCTAAAAAGGTGGTTTGCAATTAGCTATAGGACTCTAAGGGGTGCTTTTGAATGAAGCTTTATGATAACTTTGGAGATTGTGCCACTGGTATAGAGAAAAAAACCCTCCCAGGACTCTCATGGAGAACTAATATGTTCATGAAGATTGCTCACCCAATATCTAACAGAATAGGAGTTAATTGCATGGACTGAACTAATAGAAGACTGAAATAATCTTTTTATAGGTTTTGTTGAAACGTTGCTACTTTTGTTTTTCAGAGTCAAGAAATTTTTTTCTTTTTAGACATTTACAGCTTTTAATATTTGTGTAAAGTATACTCTTGTGAGCGAAATTTGAAGGATATTTCCTTCTATCTGCCTGATTTCTCTGAAATTTGGAAACTCTTAGTGATTATTGCTAATTTATGGGAATATAATTATTTGCATAAATTCAATTAGAATCTGTTTCCTTTTGTAACAGGACACAAGTGGAGACGAAAATCAAGGATTTGACTGGAATGGCATATTTTTAAGAAATTGACATTGGGACTTTATAAAGCTGATAATAGCCCTGTGGATAAAACTGGCGTCACACCTTGTCTATGCAGTTCCTTTACAGGTTCCTTTACGGGTTTCTGGCCTGTAATGGGTAAAAGAAGGTCACATTCTGACAGGCCCAGGAGCCCCAAGTTATTTTGGGACCTTGAGAAAGAATTCACTTAATTCATACAGGTATCTCGTAGAAACAGATAAATCCTTAGTTGGGCTCAGGATGCTTTTAAGAGGTCTAATCTGAGATTCTTTATAAAAAAGAATGTTCCAGCAAAGCCATTTTTTAAAAAGCCTATGTAGTAAATAATTATTCTTGCTGCACTTTATGCAAATAATCAGACCAAGTATAGTAACAAAACTTATTTTGCAAATAAATCAGTTCTACTATGTCTTTCATAAAATTGAAGAATTGGAAGCAGAAAAATTATGTTTCAAAAACTGTAGTATATGTTATTATCTTCTACCCTTGTCCATTGTTTTTTCAGTTTTTATTATTTTTTACAAGTTAGACCAAATCCTGAATTTTCTTCTGGCTACAAGTCTCCAAAGTAACATTTTCAATGTTTTCTCCCATTTTTCTTACTTGAATTTACTAGAAATTAAAACTGGGGTTTTCTTAAAGTCTTGCAAACTGAAGGTATCAGGAGAAAATAACAGTAACTTATAAACAACCTTCATGCATATCTGCTGATGCAAGGCCTTCTCAGAAAGTTCAGTTGAACACCTGGTTTGAACTTCTAGGGAAATCTGGGAGATTGCCACTGCAATATGAAGGTGCCTCAGAGAAAAAGCTATAGACTAGCTTTTCTAGATATATAGACTACTCCAGATAGTAACCTTTATTTATTTATTTTTTTCTGTTTCTATAGAAATGCCTCCTACTAGAAATTTGATTGCCTACATTACGTCTAGAGGCCTAAACCATTTGCAGTGCCACCTCCTGGAATGGGACATAGCTGTTTAACTCAACTGATCTTGCCTCAAAACCAAGAGACTGCCTAAAGAAGATATGGAATGATATATTTAAATTTGCTCATTTATATTTATCCCAAATGTGTTTTTCCACTGCTATGATTGTCTCTAAATACCTCTAACCCAAATCTCTCCAAAGCTATTACCTTGGCTTTTAGTATGTGAAACTTGTTTTAAATTTCAAAGTGGAGACTGAAGAAAATCAAAATATTTTGCCCTCAAATATATTTCTTTGACATATTTAAAAATGGTTGCCACTGGCCAACAAGCAGAAGTGTCACTGCAAAACTGTCAACTGAGGAAAATTTGCATCTGTGGACAATGTCCATTAATGCAGCCATGCCCCCTCCCATTTCCAAGCCTTTCCCAGGATCCAGAGAGATTGAGAGTCTGACACCTTTAAAGATCTGGATAGAAACATTTACCATCTATTGCTTCTGAGAAAAGTTTCGTCTACATAACTAGGTCACCTTTGCTAGCCGAGCTTCTTCCTTCCTCTCTCTCTTAACCTGTGTTGCCACTAAAACTAATTTACCTGTTTCTGGCCATGCTTTGAGTCTCTACTCTTTACTGTGGCCTCGGAATAGTACATGAGTTTCTGTAACTTATTGGGAAGTTGGGTCTCCATTCTCAAGTTTCCCAAGTGTGGTGGTTAATAGTGAGTGTCAACTTGATTGGATTGAAGGATTCGAAGTATTGTTCCTGGGTATGTCTGTGAGAGTGTTGCCAAAGGAAATTAACATTTGAGTCAGTGGACTGGGAAAGGGAGGCCCACCCTCAATCTGGGTGGGCACCATCGAATCAACTGCCAGCACAGCCAGAATGAAAGTAGGCAGAAGAATGTGGAAAGACTAGAGTGGCTTAGTCTCCCAGCCTACATCTTTCTCCTGTGCTGGATGCTTCCTGCCCTCAAACATCAAACAGCAAGTTCTTCAGCTTTTGGACTCTTGGACCTTTGACCACAGACTGAAGGCTGCACTGTCGGCCTCCCTACTTTTGAGGTTTTGGGACTGGGACTGGCTTCCTTGCTCCTCAGCTTACAGACGGCCTATTGTGGGGCGTCACCTTGTGATCATGTGACTCACTACTCCTTAACAAACCCCCCTTTATGTATACATCCATCCTGTTAGTTCTGGCCCTCTAAAGGGTCCTGGCTTTAAATAAATTTGTACACCCTTTCCCCTATTAATCAACCTGTCACATGTCAGTGACTTTTAGTGAAGCTTTAGGGGGCCAACAGCCTATGGCCCACACATAAGGTATATATTGGCTCTGCCTGAAAATCTGAGACATATTGAAGTAGGAGAGCTTACACGACAAAGGTGGATTCAAAGATTTTCTGATTGGCAATTTGTTGAAGAGTTAAGCTTTGTCTAAAGACTTGCAGTCAGTACAATGAAATGCTTGAGTTAAAGGGTCTTGTGGGAACCATGGTTCATGTTATGTTGATGAAACCTCCAGCTAGCAGCCTTAGAGAAAACAGATGGTAAATATCTCTTTTCAGATTTTTAAGGTGTCAGGCTCTTATTTAATCTCTCCTCAATCAGAGCAGAGCCAGAAACCAGCAAATTTCCCCAATGCAAGACCATTTCAATATGTGTCAAAGAAATATATTTTGGGGATTGAATATATTGATTTCCTTCAGGGTCTGCTATTGTCATGTGAGGCTAAACCAGAGTCAGATTGGAATTTGGTATCTTATTCCCACAAACAGCCCATTTTGCCAGTCTTATGATCACTATTTCAATATTAATGCTGGTCATTTGTGCCTGAACTCCAAAAGGGAGTGTGTATAATAAGGCGTGTCTGACCTCCCCTTCCATCACGGCCTGGAATTTAGTTTTCCAGGTTTCTCTGGGGTCGCCTAGGACAAGACGGGATCCATTCAGTCAGTAGGGGTACTTGATTTTATTTTCGATTTATACCCCACTTTCAAAGTATACTGCAAATTACTTTCAAAGTTTTACTTACTTTGGCCAGCAACCAGGAACTAGGCTGAATGCAATCCTCTTGCTTCCAAGGTCTGTAATAAAGTGCTCTCCCTTCCAAAGTCTGCAAGGGAAGTGATCTCACTGGAATTGCATGTCACCTTGACCCCAGAGTCCAGTTAGGATCACCTCAGGGGTCTCTGGGAAATGTAGTTGCAGAGCCTCAGGTTGCCTCTGTGAATCTCTTCTACAAATCTTTTCATTAAAAATGGTGTGGATAATTATATTATCTGATGATACCCATGCCACAGGCTAGGAGAGCTGTGACCTTGTATTTCACCTAGTTCTTGCTCTCTGGAAGTCTGATGCCAGACTTCCCATGTGTGATATGGAAGGTGAGAGCTTGAAACAGGTCAAGGAAAAGCAGAACCAATAACTTAGAAGAGGCAGAAGAGGAAGATGAAAGGTTTTAGTCACACTCTCAGTTTATGGCACACTTTCATCAATTCCTATAAGGCCTCTCTTTTTCTTCTGCCTCTTTTCATCTCTCATCCTCACTCTCATTCACTTCTCTACCCAAAAGTACCACACAATATGTCTGAAAGAAATCTATGCATGTGGTACAAGTGTCACATGTATCATATGGCTTTGTTTCTGCTTGTTTTTTAATTTACATTATTATTAATGTAAATTTTTATTTCTCCTAGCCTGTGGCATGGGTATCATCAGATAATATTATCCACACCATTTTTAATGAAAAGATTTGCGTAAATTTTTATTTACATTAATAACATAAAATATAAACATTGTATGTAATGTTTTTTGACACATAACAATTGTATATATTTATTTGGTAGAGTGTGATGTTCTGATACATGTAGACATTGTGTAAAGATCAAATCATGGTAATTAGCATGTCTGTCACCTCAAACATTTATCATTGCTTTGTCATGAGAACATTCAAAATCCTTCCTTCTAGCTTTTTTTCTAGCTTCCATACCCTCTTTTCTCTCCAGTAACAACTCTTAACTTTCTACTAGTCTAACTATTCTACTCTTAACTTCTATGAGATCAATTATTTTTAGATTCCACATATGAGTGAGATCTGCAGTTTCATGATGTAATTGTTGCCTTCAGCACCTAGTGTTCCAGTGCATACTTCTGGCATCCTGCCACACGAACTTGGGTCTCTCTGTGGGAAGGCTTTCTTTTGGCCTGTGCTTGGGAAGATGGACTACAAATTAATGCACCTGGGACCACCACTCAGCCCAGATGATGGGAATTGGAGACTAAATATCCTTGTGTTCCTCATGCTAAGGTGGGATTACTCCTAGGCATGTACAAAACTGCCTCCTGGTGTTGTCTACTGGGATTATGCTCCCTTTCTTCGCAGGCAGCCTGCCAACAATGCACCTTTTTATTGATTCTCAAGGTGTTCTGGGTTCACTGTTATACTCCCGCACTGGTGATTCCTTATATCATCTCCTAAATCAAAATAAGCCACTGGAATACAAATCTTTGTCTTGGGGCCTGGTTTTAGAGAAACCCAACGTAAGTCTCCTTAACTTACCGGTTCCACTTGGAAGGACATTTGATTGCCTCCTACTCCTGGTTATTATAAACACTGATGTGATGAATGCCTTTCTAAATATCCACTATAGATTAGCAGAGCATCACTGGGATATATATATTAGGAATGGGATCTGAGGGGGAGCAGATCATAGATGTACTTTATTTTTCTTTTGGCACTGCCAGATTTCTGTCCTTTTGTGTAGAAGAATTCCTACTTTCCTCATATCCTGATTGACACTTGGTGTTAGCCACCTTCAAATGTTTGACAGTTTTATGTATCTAAGATGATATCTCAGTGTTCTTTTCATTTTCACTTCTCTGATTCCCAGTGAATACGGGTGAATAGGTTCTTCACATACCTATTGACCCTTCACATTTCCATTTGTGAATTAAATGGCAAGGTTTTAAGAAAGAACTCCTTCTGCCAAATTAGTCAGGACACACAGGCGAAGAGAGATGGATTAAAATTCAGACCTTGCTAGAAAATCTTTGGCCAAGGTGGGGTGAGAGAGAAGCAGAGGAAATAATTCCAGCATGTAAGACTGTGATCTGGACCATTTTTGACCAAGTATGGGAGAGGAATTGTCAGTGGATTATGGCCATTTTTCTCCTTGATTATTGGAAACTTGAGACTTGGAATTAAAATGTTACAATCCAGATTGGCACATGTATAATTCTGAGATTGCCTCTAATTATTGTCAGTTTGACAGAGATCCTTGAGGATGTCCAGCAAGAACCATCATGGGAAACTATGAGATGTGGAGACCTGTGACTAAGGGAGAGTAAGACCAGAGTCAAGGATCCTGGTGTCCAAGGGAAGAAACACCTGATGCTGGGAGTTTGAGGTGTCAGAGAGCTTGACAGTACCCTACAGCCTCCCACAGGGTGGTCATCAAGACTTTCAAGCCAAAATTTGACTTCATCAAAGTTTTGCATATGGAAGAAGAGCAGAATTGGGGAATACCTGACCTGTCACTGAGTACTTCCTCACCATACAAGTAAGAGATACAGAGATGGGCTGGGCAACAATAGTGATACCATAAAGAAAAGCTCCTTCTTTACTGTGACTTATACACGTAGAAAGCATGTTCTTTGTGTCTTTAAAGAAAAGCATTAGAGTTAGTTATGTCTAGTTTAAAGATTCTCACATGTGCTAACTCACTTTTACGTCAAGATTCTAAAGTTTGATAATTGACTCTGTTTCCTTGCTAACAACAACAAAACTTGTATTTTTGCAAAGAAAGAAATAAATGTTCTTCCTCTCCTGATCTTCTCTGAAGAAGGGCTGTATATCCAAGCTAATTTTTTTTTTTTGCTTATTATCTATTTTAACATTTAGCATAACTTCTGGTTTTCACTTTAACAAGTAAAGTTTGGGATTATCCGTCCCATCTTCTCATCAATGAGAAAACTAAACAAACTGAAAATAAATCATCTGAGACCCATGACAGAATTGAAGTCACAGAGCAAAGTGCTGTCCTGAAAAGAGACAGACAGCTAAACACAGATAATCACAATTTATTCTCAATTCTAGGAACTGAAGCCCAGGTTTAGAAGACCACAGATGAAGCCAGTATTTGTTAACAACATACAAACATGTAATAATTCATGAATTGTTGAGACTCAGTGTAGACAAGGTTGAGAGTTTAAAACTCTTGGGTGCTCAGTCTCAGGGGGTCTTCACACTTTTGTGTTTTACCTCCAGGATGCCCGCCAAGTTGTCACTGTGAATACTGGAGAATAGTCTCTTCATGCTCCTGGTATAAGGCGGAGAAAGATTACCATCGTGATGTAAGTCCAGAGGATTCTGGTCCTCCTTGCCTTAAGGGAAATTACAAGGTCCTAACTGAAGTGAGGTAAGAGAAACATTCAACTCCAACCCCTCTAGCATTCCTGTCTGACCTAAGTGGAGGGGAGGGTGGAATAGATGCTGAGAAGCACTTTCGAAGGTCACATCCCAGAGCAAACGCTCACTAGAAGATAGCGACCTCGTCAAAGGACTATAGAATGGTTCTTTTTCCCCCATACATTAAAACCACTGCGACTGCATTAGAAAATACAGGAGTCCCGGGGCTAGGACAACGCTAAGGAGCTGAGGCCAGGCGCTTTGGAGAAAAGGCGACGAGAGGAGCGGGACCAGAAGAAGAAGCGAAAGAGCTGCGGCAAAAAGGGAAGGCAGCAAAGGCCACGGCCGACCAAGCCCACCCCGAGGTGGCCTGCAAGGAGCTGCAGGAGCCGTCGGGGCTGGTCGTGACACAGTGGAGGTGAAGGAGCCCGAGCCGGGCAGCAAGGCGCAAAGAGGAGGAAGAGGCAGGAGCTGAAGGAGAGCCTCGCGCAGCCGAGAGGAAGTAAGTCCGGGCGCTGCTGAACTCTGGGGCCGGGACCAGCGGAAGGCGCGAGAGCTGGAGGCCGATGTGAAGCGGCAGCGGACAGACCTGCCGAACCAGGCGGAGGGCGCGACAATCCGCACCGCCCAGCGCGTGCCCTAGGAGCCTGAGGCGCAGGGAGCAGCGCGGGAGCAGCGGCGGCGCGAGCGGGAGGAACGCGGGGCTGACGAGATAGAAAAGAACTGGCGGCGCCAGAACCTGCGCAGAAAGAAGGCGGCCAGCGCCCCGCGCTCCCTGCACTGGGCCCGCAAGGAGTGTCCAATCGCGTCCGGGACCTGGAGCACGCCGGCCTCGTGGGGGCGCCCGAGGGCTCCCCCTTCTCCACCACAGGCCCAGCGTGTCCCTGGCCTGGGCCTTTCCCACCTGGGGCTGCCGTCCCTGTCCTGCGAGTCTCGAGGAGCCCCTCCGAGTCTTTGTGTGATGCCAGCTCCTTACGCAACCTCCGTGGAACTCGGCTTCTCCATGTGAAAGGGACACAGTCTTGCTCACCTGAGCTGTGAGGCCTCAGATCAGGCACGCAGAAAAGAATGTTTCAGCGTCGTCCTTGAACACAGGGCGCAGATCCTTCAGACCCTAGGGAAAGAGTGAACCAGATCCGGCCCTCCAGTCTTCTCTGCGAGGCCTGAGAGCTTCCTAGAGGTTTGCAGAGTCAGAGAAGAGGAACGTTGGTAGGGGTGGGTGGGAGGAGTTTGGGGTAAGACAGTCACTGGCCCTTCTTCCCCTGCCCGTGTTCACAGGGGCCACAGGACAGGAAGAGAATGTCCTTTGCCAATTATCCGCCTTAGTCCAAAACACTGGAAGGGAGGATAACCCCGCGGTGGGGTGCATGGGCACCTGGCACTCTGGAGAAGCTGGAGGCCATCCAGGCACCGTGTGTCCGGGACAGAACACCATGGCCTTCTCTACTCTTGGCTTCTGCCTGTTTGAGTCTCATTCTTTTCTCTTCCTTAGTAGCCCGGGGCAGCGTTCCGCAGCTCAAAATTCAAAGGGTGGAAGGGAGCTGTCTGTACCTTTCCAGATCATGGATGTAAGTTGGGCCACATGGCCATCTCTGAACCATTTGCTGGCTCCAATTGTGGGGCAGCGACTGACATGCCTCACTACCCTCCTGGAGTCAGGAAGGAAAAGTTTCCTGACAGAGGGTGGAGCTGAGTGGGGGCAGAGGGAAGTTTGGTGTTACCTAATGAGAGGGGTAGGGGTGAGGACAGACAGCAGATGTCAGATGGCTTCTGTCCCAGGTGAGTGCTTTGTTGCAGAAGTGATCCAGTGTGGCTGGTGTTTTCGAAGTGTCTTGGAGTGAGGAAATCACACTTATTGAGCAGCTATTCAGACATGAGTCCCCTCACTCCTTAAATATTTAATAAAATGGGTAATTTTCCCAGGGTACACAATTTAAAACAGACTTCTAATTGGCAATGTGGCATGCTAGATGTTCTCAGAAGCCTCTCTGATGTGGCTGAACTGAAAATGCTTGATAGAATTTATTTTTTTAACGAATGACTGGGTTGGTGGGAAATGAAGAGATGACTGGGCTGAGATTTTCCCGGCTTGGTGAAAGAGAACAACAGTCTTGAGATTTGGGAAACCTGTGGCAGCCATGGAGGTGCACCTCTTGATCTTTTTTGAGAAATAACTGGCCATTCAGCTGCAAGGAGTGTAGATTGTTGACAGTCCAGATCATTGCCTTCTGCATCTGCTTCAGCCATTGAGCTAAGGACATGCACTCTGTGGGTGGCCTCCCCCCAGTGACTAAGCACTCCTTTAATAGGCAGACTGATCCACGGTTCCCCGTGAGTTATTTGAGACTGTCCACTCTGCATCATGGTATGAGGCTCTCCCAGTACCATTCTGCTTCTGGCCCTTGTCTTTCGCAGGTGTTAGCGCTTGATAGCCCTTTTACACTAGTCTCTTAGTCTCTGAATCTGTTTGCTGGAGGAATGAAAGTGACACAGCTTCCAACAACTTCCAAGTAAGTTTTAAACACACACCCTGGGGTATCTACACGTCACTGTAGAACATAAAAACAGGATCCAATAATCTTACAATCCTTAGCCAGAGAAGAAAAACAGGTGCCCTGAGAAGGAAGACAGATTGACAGCTGATTTCTCAACAGCAACAATGAAAGCTGGAAAAATGAAAATTGCTGAGGAAACTAGAAGTCTAGAATTCAACACCCCTGTAAGTATTTTTCACTTTGAGTGTCAGTTGTTAATTATTTTTGCTTGCTGAAAAATCCCTTCATGTCATCCTATCTCTTAAGAAAATGAAACTTAAGAAGGAAGATGATTTTACAAAGAAATGGTGAGCACAGACAAGGGGGATGTTTTGAATCTAAACATGCCCATTGCATGAAACTGGTCTTCATTTTGGTAGCCAGCAGCCATCAGTGGCTATTTAAATTAAATAAAATTGGCCAGGCACGGTGGCTCATGCCTGTAATCCCAACACTTTGGGAGGCCAAGGCAGGCAGATCAACTTGAAGTTGGGAGTTTGAGACCAGCCTGGCCAACATGGTGAAACCCGTCTCCACTAAAAATACAAAAATCAGCCGGGTGTGGTGGCAGCCGCCTGTAATCCCAGCTACTTGGGGGGCTGAGGCAGGAGAATCACAAACCTGACAGGCAGAGGCTGCAGTGAGCTAAGATCACACCACTGCAAGAGAGCAAAACTCCATCTCAAAATAAATAAATAATCACTTAATAAATTGAATTAATTAAGTACTCAGTTCCTGGGTTGTATTAGCCACATTTTAAGTGCTCAGTAGCCCTAGTGATTA